>NC_081827.1:156234132-158734132 GCF_030867095.1 Alligator mississippiensis
AGGGGCAAAATCCGGCCTGAAAAAAAGTCTGATCCAGCCCTCAAAAGTCTAATCTGGCCTAAGGAACTGATTGGTAACATGAAGCTGCACTATGCCACCCATCCCTTCTGCAGTGCTCCCCTCTGCTGCAGAATCTGCTGCATTTGAACTTTCCTTGTTGCAGGAGGGTTAGAAATCTTCCAGGACGGTGAGTGCAAGGCAGCTGGCCACTGTGGAGGCAGAGAATTCTCGCCTGTAGCCACTGCTAGTTCTGGACCAAAAGCTACCACCACCTAGACTGAGTATACTTCATTTATCCTGGTGCAGGCAGTCCTATTTGACTTCTCAAGGTCCTATTCAGACCTACCTTTCTATATAATTTCACCCTCTCCACTGTAGGACCCTCTCACCAGCGCTCTGACCACTGTTCTGACTGAAACAATGAAGTCAGTAGGATGTTTGCTATGAGTCCTGGTGGGAGCAGGAGCAAGAATTATGGTATGTCCCCACAGAGTTAGCAATGCCAAACTATATCCTTGGCAAGTGAAAATCCATGCTCTTGAAGCCAGTGATGCTTTGACCACTTAAATTTACTGAGCATCAGGCTACAGTGTCTTAAGCTGAGATCAGGAAATAGAGAATAAGGTTGAACATGTGAACAAAATGTTTGCCTTTCCTTCCAGCTAATGCACAGAGCTTGCCGGAGGCCAGGTCTCACCTCACAGAGACTCTGAAGGCTGCAGCCCTGTGCGACTCTCCCTGGTAGCATAGCCCATAGTGTTGTCTTGCAAAACTCTAGACCCATGTCTTCATCTATGTTTTTACCATAAATACAGGACTGGGAAAATAAGGATTCTTTGTGTTGTGTTATGGTCTACAGCATCCTAATGCTCCTTATCTTCATTAAACCTTTGGGTATGAATAGGCATAGTGAAGAGAGCTGGCCACCTATAACTTTGACCACACTGTATTTATCAATTCAAGCATTGCAGTTTGAGGGACCACGTTGAATCGAGCCACTTTCCTGGGGTACCACTGGGTGCTGAACACAAGGTGATGGAATTCCTGTTACAGAGGTCAGTTTGGGGTGTATCTACCCATTAGCCTGAGTCTGTGGTAGTACCTAAAAACCTGGCCAGAGTTTGACTTTTGTGGCAAGTATGCAATGCATAGTGCTTTCCTGTGTAAGGCTGGTTTGGGCATTAGTAGTATAGCCACATTAACACAAAGTTCCTCCCTCTACTACCATTCATGCACGTTCCTATCCTGCATACAGGACCTCCACCTGACGCAAGAGGTACACGGTCCCACTAGGGGGAATGCCTTACTGGACCTGGTATTGGCAACGGGGGATGATATGGTAGGGGACCTACAGATTGGTAGTCACCTGGGGGACAGTGATCACCAAATAATAGAATTCACCATAAGACGTTGAGTGGGTAAGGTGACTAGTAGGGTGAAAGTGCTAGACTTTAGGAAAGCTGATTTCAATGAACTCAGGCAATTAGTCAAGGACGCACTACAGAGTAGGAGTTTTGAAGAGATGGGAGCCCAAGAAGGGTGGCTGTGCCTTAAGGAAATGATCCTTCTGGCACAGAGGGAGACGATCCCGATGAGAGGAAAAAGAGGGAAAGGGGCCAGGAGGCTTCCTTGGCTGACCAGAGAAATCCAGGGCAGCCTGCGGACTAAAAGGGGAGCATATAAAAAGTGGAAACGGGGAGAGATTACCAAAGAGGAGTATACCTCCTCTGCTCGCACTTGTAGGGAGACAGTTAGCCGGGCCAAAGCTACCATGGAGCTGAGGATGGCATCCCAAGTAAAGAATAACAAGAAATTGTTTTTTAGATATATAGGGAGTAAAAGGAAGGCCCAGGGTGGAATAGGACCCCTACTAAAGGGGCATAAGCAATTGGTGATGGACACGGGGGACAAGGCTGAACTCCTCAACGAGTTCTTTGCCTCAGTGTTCCTAAGCGAGGGGCAGGACAAGGCTCTCACTGGGGTTGTAGAGAGGCAGCAGCAAGGAGCCAGACTGCCATGCGTAGACCCTGAGATGGTGCAGAGTCACTTGGAGGAACTGGATGCCTTTAAGTCGGCAGGCCCGGATGAGCTCCATCCAGGGGTACTGAAGGCACTGGCTGACGTCATTGCAGAGCCACTGGCGGGAATATTTGAACACTCGGAGCGCACGGGCCAGGTCCCAAAGGACTGGAAAAGGGCCAATGTGGTCCCCATTTTCAAGAAGGGGAGGAAGGAGGACCCGGGCAACTATAGGCCAGTCTGTCTCACCTCCATCCTAGGCAAAGTCTTCGAAAAAATTATCAAGGCTCACATTTGCGAGAGCCTGGCAGGGCAAATTATGCTGAGGGGAAACCAGCACGGGTTCGTAGCAGGTAGATCATGCCTGACTAATCTAATCTCTCTCTTATGACCAGGTTACGAAACGCCTGGACGCAGGAGTAGGGGTGGATGTCGTGTACTTAGACTTCAGGAAGGCCTTCGATACGGTATCCCACACCATACTGGTGAACAAGTTAAGAGGCTGTGACTTGGAGGACTACACAGTCCGGTGCGTAGTGAATTGGCTGGAGGGTCGCACCCAGAGAGTCACGGTGGATGGGTCGGTTTCGACCTGGAAGGGCGTGGGCAGTGGGGTCCCGCATCAGTGACTTGGACGAGGGAGTGAAATGTACTCTGTCCAAGTTTGCAGATGACACAAAACTGTGGAGAGAAGTGGACACGCCGGAGGGCAGGGAACAACTACAAGCAGACCTGGACAGGTTGGACATATGGGCAGAAAACAACAGAATGCAATTCAACAAGGAGAAATGCAAAGTGCTGCACCTAGGGGGGAAAAATGTCCAGCATACCTACTGCCTAGGAAATGACCTGCTTTTGGTGGAACGGAAGGGGAAAGGGATCTTGGAGTCCTAGTGGACTCCAAGATGAACATGAGTCGGCAGTGTGACGAAGCCATCAGAAAAGCTAATGGCACTTTATCGTGCATCAGCAGATGCATGACAAACAGAACCAAGGAGATGATACTTCTCCTCTATCGGGCGCTGGTCAGACCGCAGTTGGAGTACTGCGTGCAATTTTGGGCGCCGCACTTCAAGAGGGATGTGGATAACCTGGAGAGGGTCCAGAGAAGGACCACACGTATGGTTAAGGGCTTACAGGCCAAGCCCTATGAAGAGAGACTAGGGCACCTGGACCTCTTCAGCCTCCGCAAGAGAAGGTTGAGGGGTGACCTTGTGGCTGCCTATAAGTTCATCATGGGGGCACAGAAGGGAACTGGTGAGGTTTTATTCACCAAGGTGCCCCTGGGGGTTACAAGAAATAATGGCCACAAGCTAGCAGAGAGCAGATTTAGACTGGACATTAGGAAGAACATCTTCACAGTTAGTGGCCAAGGTCTGGAATGGGCTCCCGAGGGAGGTGGTGCTCTCCCCTACCCTGGGGGTCTTCAAGAGGAGGTTAGATAAGCGTCTAGCTGGGGTCATCTGAACCCAGCACTCTTTCCTGCCTATGCAGCGGGTCGGACTCGATCAATTGAGGTCCCTTCCAACCCTAGCGTCTATGAATCTATGCTGGTCTCTACATGGCTCTGCATTGTGCTGTGCAGATGTATCCCCTTGGTTTGTTTAGAAGTACTGTCTTCCTCAAATGGCACTGAACATGCCACCCCAAGCACCTCTGAGGCACAGGAACTCTCCAGACCATCTGAGCCTGCATATGGATTGTGGAGCACTAATGAAACGTCAACCGTTAAACAGTAAGCTTGTCTATCTTCACAGCAGAGCTCCCACACCAGTAAAATCACGTAAGCCCGTATATCATTTATCCCCTGTGCAATTTCACAGCCCTACCCACTGCTTTTAATCATTGCTGTGCTGCCTTCTTTACTCTGACTTAAAGAAGAATGCCTTGCATTTGAAAGCATGTCTAACTTTATCCCAACCATGCAGTTGGTCCAGTAAAAGATAATACCCACAAAAATCCTTGCCTTTCACATAATTCCTGGACCATCACAGTTACTGCATCCCTCCAATACTATATCATTTACATGCATTCCTTTTCTCCCTTGAAATCAAGAAAGGAATGACTGAGATTGAATAGGGGAGCTGCTTGGCAGAGTACTGCATTGCTCGCTCCCAGGGGCTTTGTCAGCAATGACATCTGCTGTCTTGTGAATCATGGAGCAATTGTCAGGCGTCTGTTGGCAGTTAAATAAAGTTGTCTGGCCCTGGGCTCTGCAGCCCCTGCCCCAGGCACAACAATTGCTCTGAAATGCGGAGTCTGAGGCTGTGCACACTGGAGAGGCTGGTGCCTTTTTCAGGGTTTAGAGAGTCGCTCCATGTAAAGACAGCTCTGATACCTGGCAGCATGGTGGGCATGTTAGATATGGCTTTATTCTTCCCTCTCATCTTGTTCTCTTTTCACACATCTGAAATGGGCTTCTTCAAGGCCATGCTTGATAGCTTAAGCCTGAGTCCTCCCCTGCAGCATCACTGAAAAATGCTGCAGAAACAATTGCAGCATCTTGCCTGCAGGGGAGCCTGCTCCAGGTGAAGGAGTGGCAGGAGCAGATGGACTCTCATGCTTCCCCAGCCACACTCGGGCTGTCTGCAACCTCTCCGACTCGGTGGATTTCTCACGCTGACTTTGCACTGGTATGCAAGGTTGGCACCAGGTGGTGGCAAATCCTGCCCACGCCAAGAGTACAAGAATAAGGCATGAGAGATGTAGCAAGGGTTTAACTGCATGGAAAGCTGCCAAGCTCTCTAGCCGCTGCTTTGTCTGGTTCTGCCCTGCAGTCAGCAATTGCAGAAGCATGGAACCAGGAATAGTAAAAGGTGAGGGCAGCAGCAGGGAAGGGAGAGGCCAGGGAACAAGTTTAGCGTGCTATCATGTGTTCAGGTAGGTGGATCAGCCTGGGTCTTGCTCGGTTCATCCTCTGAGTTGTTTCTTCTCTGCATTCCCTATCATGGGTGGAATCCCTACCACAGGCAGCACTAGACAAGCTGTAAGATAAAGACCGAATCTCAAGATCTGTGTCCAGCTGGAGGCAGAGTCCCACTCAGGGTCGCTGCAGTGTATACCTACCCCTTCTATATGTCAGGTTGAACCCATACAGGGCCTCTTTAAACTGGGTAGTGTAACTAGATCCATAATTAGTAGTACCCAGTTGCTATCTGGAACACTTCTCAGCTAAAAGAGAGTTTAAGTAGGGAAACTGAGGCACAAGGGGTAATTTTACCTGCCCAAGGACAAAAAAAACACTTGACAGTGTTGGGAACAGAACCCTTACCTCCCTGGTCCTGGTGCGATGCATCCTTAAGGCCTACTTGCTCCTCCCAAATTACAGATATCATTTCTTTTCCTTGGTTAGAGGAACAAATACCTGCTTTCTGCTCACCCTGAAAATAAGCACAACTTAATCCCAAAAGGGTCATCCCAATTATCTGAGCCCAGTACCGAAATGAGAAGGGAGGGGTGGGAGGCTACAGGAGCATGAGGCCTGGGTGCTGAGTTAGTGGGGAGGAGGGCATAAAAATAGTTCCTGCTACACTGACAGCCTGAGACCTGCCACTAGCAGCACAGCCACTAAAACTGCCTTATGTGCTGCTTCTAACTAGTGCACAGAAGTACCAAGCAATGCTCCCCTGCTGCAGTCTCTGCTGTCAGTGCCCATGAGCATGCACACAGATCTGTGAAAAGTGAACTGCAAGAGCCATTGAACATGGTTCTGGCCCAGTAGCAGAACAACTGTGCCTGTCCCCTCCCTCATTATTGCCACTCTCTGAGACCACCTGCCACAGAAGGGCTTCTGAAAAAATTGACAGCAGCACAGCTGTCCTGGGCGTCTTTGCTCTGAAATTCAGTTAATACTTGGCTTAAGACGGCTTAGTGGTTTGCTTTCTGGTTTCAGCCCTGTTGAGCCTAGAAAACCCAAGCCCCATCTTTTTATAGCTAATTGGGCTTCACCCTTTTATCTTTGTGCTCTGAAGCTGTTGCATCTCCCCCCCCCCCCCCCTTCCTCCCATATGGATCAGATCTTGTCCTGGGCAGTGAAATGTCACAGTAGTGAGGCTGGCCTATCTTCAGGAAGCGTTGTGGTTGGTATTTGACTTGTATGTTAATTAATTGGTTCATGTCCACAGAGCAGCATGGATATGGAAAGTGCTGGAGATGCTTTAAATGTTAATTGTTGTTCATTAGGATTTCACTGCTAGGTCACTGCCAGATCAGCTGTAGCCTGACACCAGATGTATCCAAGGGTGCACCCCTACCTCGCATATTAATAACAATACTGGGGCTTTTGGGAACTGTAGAAGCCCCTTCATGCTAACACGTGCTGACACTCTGTCTTCCAGCTCCTTTCAGGGACAAAACCATCCTCCCCTCTCTTTTAACAAAGCATGTGGTCAAGACATCTTTCAGCAAAACAAAAATGTGAGACACCAAACCTGAAATGCACACAGCCCAGAGGGAAAGACCTTGCCCAAGATCAGTCACAGGCCATAGGGATGCCTCCCAGCTCCTGCTGCCCGGCCCCAGGCATGGGCCCCATGGGGGATATTGGATCTGTGGTCCTGGTTAGGAAATAAAAGTGAAGGGATGCAAAGGGCTGGAGTAAGAGGGGCTGGGAAGGTCACAGGGAGAGAGGATGCTAAACCATAAGGCAGGGAGAGGTGACATGGGGCTGGAAGCTGAAGTCTAAGGACTGGAGGGTTGGATGATTGGTGAACTCCAGGAGTCAAGCCCTTGAAATGGGGCATCAGGCAGGAAATTGCCTAGATTTTCCTCACTTTCTCCTGAGTTCAGTCACCTGCTACCTCAAGTTCACTCTACTGAGGGGCTGGCAACTACTTTGCTGCCAATGGGCACTATATTTCCTGTAAAGGTAGGAGGGACTATGAAATCCCCTGGTGCTTGACATCCAGCAGCAGACTGGTCTTTGATGGCTACTGCTGTTATGTTAGGAAGCCACTTATGCCTTTCCCAGATGGAAATGCCCATGGCGCTGATGTGGGGAGGGGAAAGGTGGCAATGGCCAGGGTGTTTGCACTTTGTTTAACTGCTACAATGCCAAACAAAGTGCCAGTGAGAGGCTTCCACAGGGCTTGATAAGATGTTGGTACCCAGCTGTCTCACCACACCCTGGCCACGCCATATGATGAAGTCCCAATGATTCAGGTGTTTCTTGCATTCACTGCAGCAATGAGGGCATCATGATTCATTCCCCGGGGTGTTCCTGACTCTCCTGTCCCTGGGGGAGGAGGCATACATGCATTAACCCTGGGCATGCTGTAAGAAAGTAGTTTTCCATCACCTTGCCACAACCCAAGCATAGGTGTCCAATCTGCTTAGCCTTCTTTAAGTGCAGCCACCTTCTATTCATGCGCACTCTGCTGAATGCCCCCTCTATGGACTTCCCCTCTCTTGTCAAAGCAGATGGAGCCTGTGCCATCATGGCTGTCAGCAGCATAGATAACTTTTTGTAAAGGTGGACAAAGTCTTGAGGCAGCTGTTCCCATTTGCAGCACAGCCTTAAGAGGGTGCTAGTCTGCAGGGGGTGCTCTGCCACATGAAGGTGTGCCTGCTGGGGGGCCAGTCTGCTTTGGGAGGTGGGGTATACTCTGTTGGATGAGGCCTTGGCTGTTCAGCAGCCCTGGAATAAATGTCAGTTCAGGGCAGCCACTGTCTACTGCCCTCTTTATACCTCCTCTTTGCTCCCAGCAGAGGCCAGTTAGGCTGTATGGATGAGGCTATACTGGGATCTGGATGCTCCTTGTGTCACGGGGCTCAGCATCCCACTAGCGCCTGAAGAGCCAAGTCACTTGTGCCTTATCCCACCTTTTTTCCTTCTAACCTGCCGTCATGATTCAGCCCCCAGTGTAGAGTTTGAAATGAGCAGGCAGAACGGTGCATCCATACACAAGCATGTAGCCCCACCAGGGCTCTATCTAGCCCTCCATCCCAGACACCAGAGACCTGACTCCTATACATAAAGCTTAAAGAGGCCCCGCTTTACCCCAGATCAGAAACCCATCCTGCTCTTTGCCACTGTCCTAATATGTCCATTCCTTATAGGCCCCCACTACCTCATTCGTGATGGACTCCTCAGTCTCTTCACTGAGCTCAGCTCCATTGATAAACAGTAACATGGTTGTGACCATGGACAGGACAGGGGTGAATTGTCCATTGGAGAAACTCAGTTATGCTGGAATTCAATAATCCAGGAAGATGCTTGGCTTTTCCTGCCCTTTATTCCCCCTACAAGGAAAGAGGAGGGAAGCGAGGGAAACAAAGAAACCGCACTTGATGAAAGAGCAGACAGTGACATTTCCATGAAATCTGATGTAATCTCAAATGCCAAGTTTTTTGTTTTTTGTTTTTTTTCCATCCTGCAAAGGGTTTAAGAAAGAATATGCCCAGTTCTATTCCTTGGACCAAAGAGGCCACTGCAGGCCTCTGAAAATCATACCTGAGAGGTGGTTGGTGAGCACCTGTTACAGTTCCCACAGCGTGCCACTGGAGCAGGGGGCAAAAATACAATGTTATGGTACATCTGACTTTCTAGGACACTGCTGTACCAAGGCCTGTGGGTTTTGCTGTTGCCCACTCTGGGGGTTGTACACTGGAACCTACCCTCCTTAGACATGCCCATAAGGAGAAGGAGGCAAATTGAAATCCTGCAGCACCTTCTTTTGTTCTGCTGAGTGCTGGTGCCTGGTTTCACAATTTGAAAATGCAATCATATCCAGGTAATGGTGAAATTAAATGACTTGGCATAGGGGAAAGGAACTGGGGAATGTCCCTTTAGATCAGGAGTGTCAAACATACAACCCATTACAAGCTGGCAACCAGAAGTTGTGGGACATGGCTGGTGGAGTGACTTGCCACCGGATCTGGGGCCTTTGGGCCCACTGAACATGGCAGTCGGCAACAGGAAAGTGAGTGAAGGCTGATACAGCTCTGGTAGCCCTCCAGCCACTTTGCCTGTTGCCACCACTGCATCCCTATATTCTCAGCTGCTGGCTGCATGCTGTCACAGCAGGGGTGCAGTGAGCTCACTGAGCACATGCTGGGGTGCAGGGGAAGAGGATGGTGTCAACCATGGTAGATTGGTGTGCAGCATGGTACTGGGTACAACACTGTGCTGCCTGGCTTGTGTGGCAGGGCTTCCCCTGCAGCAGCACCAACTCCCAGCAAGGGGATTCTGGCACCCCTTCAAAGTTGGAGCCAGAGGTGGGTGCCTCTCTCACCCCACCTTGGCTACACTACTGTGAGACAGCCAGAACTTCTACAGCTGCATGCAGCTCCCAGGTAACAGCTATGTCTGCAATGGTGGTGTTCATTGTGGGCCCTTTCACGCTACAGGTTTCCCTCACTCTATGCAGGTTCTGTATGTCCAAATTCGCTCTTATGTGATGATCCTTTTTATACCAAAAATTTATTATATGTGAGGTAAATTCACTCTCAGGCAATCAGTGTGGTGGAAGCCCGCAGGCTGCTTTGTGCATTGCACTGTGGGAGTGATGCACCCCAAAATATAGTCTGTTGTGTGGATCTGTGCTCCTCACTAGGCCTGTGTGAATAGGGAAGTATTTGATTTGGATTCAGCCAATTCTGAGGACAGTGATTCAATCTGGTGATTTGAATCGCTGTCCGCACTTGATTCAGCCAAATCAGAATTGGAGATTTGGCGCAGATTCGGATCCACCAAGGAGAGGCAGGTACAGCTGGGTGGCTGCGGGATCTCCCACTGCTTCTGCAGCTGTGCCTGGCCTCTCCCCGGGCAGGGGGAGCCACAGAAGAAGCTCCCGTGGCTGCCTTACCTGGCACTTTAAAAAGCCCTGCACACACCAGCTCTGGCAGCAGCGATCAGGGTTCATGACAGAACACCCTTTCACCCTCTTCCTCCCCAGTGTCAGTGGGGGGCAGCAGGGATTGTCCATCCCCCCTCTCTGCCTGGCACCCATGCAGCAGCTGCTTCATGGCATGGGTGCAGCATGGCTCAGCAGGGCTCCACGCACTGTCTGGGAGCTAAGGCAGCTCCACATTTCAACTGGACCAGCCTGGCAGAACTCAGCCCCAGCTCCGGTGTGCAGCGCCCTGCTGAGCCGCGCTACACCTGTTCCATGGGACAGCTGCCACATGGGTGCCAGGCAAGGGAGGACGATCCCCGCTGCTCCCTGCTGCCTCCACTGCATTGGGGGGGGGGCCTTTGCCACGAGCCCTGATCGCTGCTGCCAGAGCTGGGGTGTGCAGGACTTTTTAAAGTGCCAGGTAGGGGATGGGGCTGGGCAGGGAGCCAGGGGAGTTCCTTCCATGGCCTGGGGAGAGGCGGGCACAGCCAAAGGAGCCATGGGAGAACCTGCAGCCACTTGGCTGTGCCTGCAACTCCCTGGGCGATCCGAATCTCTCCAAATAAGTTTGGAGGCTTCCAATTGGATTTGGACCTCTTAATGGGTCTCCCGATTTGATTCGGATTGGGAGATTCGGCCATAGAATCAAATCGGTGACCGAAGCTTCGCACAGTCCTACTCCTCGCTCATTTGTGACGCATGTTTCTGTAGTTGCTACCCATATTATAATAGTGCCCTGTGCTTGTGTGCACTGTCTGCTGTTGGTGAGTACCAAAATTGTCTTGCAAAAGTGGTTGAAATGGGTCTGAGGGTTGGTGCAGTTGAGGTCTTGGAACATATCCCTATTTGTTACATTATAAAGTGGGTTCCCTTTACGCAAATTTGAGTTATCCACTGTTTTCCAGGAATGCATGTACAGTATCAAGTAAGGGAAACCTATATTGGAAAGAGATGCAAGCTGGCTGCCGCTGTGGACAGAGATGGCTTTAAATGTTTTTTCTACATACCTCTTGGTAGCTGGGGCTTGTGATCCCTGTGGTGCCGGGGCAGATGCAGCATCCCACAGAAGCGGGGGGGGGCGTTCCCCAGTGCACTTGAAAGTGGACCAGAAACACTTTGGGTCCAGTTCCTGGTCCACCGGGGAGTGTACTGAGAAACCCCCCTGCGCCCCCCCCAGCTCAGCAACTGGTGCCTCCTGGGTCTGGGGGGCGCAGGGGGGCTTCCCTGCACTCTCCCTGGCGGTCCTGGAAGTACTCCTGGTCCACTTCCAGTCCACTTCTGGGTTCATTGCTAAACATGCTGGAGAACCCACCCCTCCCACGCTGCTGTGGGACGCTGCATCTGTCCCAGCACCACAGCAATCACAAGCCACACCTGCTACCTCAAGGTATGTAGAAAAAAACTTTTTAAAGCTGTGTCTGTGTCCGAATTGCTGATTTGCTGAATCAGCATCAACTCATGAGATTCGGTTTCGGCCAAATCACATTGGGGACAGTGATCCAAATCATTGTCCCCAGTTCGGGTCAAATCCAAATCTAAGAGCAGAGTTGACCTGCAGATTGACAGCCATGAGAAAAAACAGCTGAGCACAGATTGGGGCACGAAAAGCAGGCTGAGCAGACTTGGGAAATGATCCAGTTGGCACTGCAAGGGGCAGCACCTGTTAGCCAGTTTGGAGTCTCAGAGGCACATGCCTGGGCTAGGAATTAAGTCATGGCCAACCAGCTCTGCCTGAGTCCAGGTCACAGGTAAGTTAGGAGCAAAGCGGAACTGGGCCCAGTTGGGGCTTCTAAAGGATAGTGGTGCTCCCCCAAACTGTTATATGTAATTGGGAGGAGCTTTAATTTTGGGGCCTCCAGCTTGAGACCTGATTTTTAGAAATGTGATTATAGCTCCAATTCCCAATATCTAGTGGCCCATGTGCCCTGCCCAGGAGTTCTGCAAACTTGCACATGCATCCATCTTTCTCATATGTGGATGTCTGATGCTGCCAGAGTGATGCAGGTATGGAATACAAAGCTGTGCTGCTTAAACCACTCTCCCTCCTTTCCCACCCCCAGCTGCCGTTGAGATATATCCCACCCACCTTGCCTCTTATCAGTGTAACAGCAAACAGATCAGGGAACTGCCAAGAACATTGCTTCTCCACACAGAGAGAAAGCGTGTATGGTGTGTGGGCTCCTTTTGAATTTTCTACGTATAGTCTGAAGAGTTTTTTACAAGGAAGCTATCCTCAGCCCACTTATACCTCTGTCTGGCATGGCTCTTGCTATCAGAGACAGCTCCCAACAGCAGCAAATGGTTGTTTGCAAGTCCAGTGTCTGTAATGTGTGTTTAATGTTTGACCATTGTCGGAGGCTCTCTGTCTGCTCCAGTGAGATCGGTCTGGGCCAGGACTGTTTACCATCATAAGACAGATCTCTCTCCACTGACAGTCATTGGGTCATTTAGGTTAACTACCATGCATCACTCCAGGGCATTTTGGGTGCCAGAGACTTGCCTGGCTCACAGCATACTATGTTTTCAGAATTCAAACCTGCCTTGATAAGTAGAAGAGCCATTAAGGCTTAATGAACCTGGTGGCTGTGACCCTCCCCATTGTTAATCAGAGGGGGTAGGTCATTCCCTGTGCACTTCTTGCAAGAGGAAAATTTATGCCCATTAAAATAAATGGGTTATTTCACTTCAGCTCCCATCCTGTTGCAGGGTCTCCCTGGCCTTCTCTCAGTAAGCTGGACTGCAAATACAGAGTCCCTCTTGAACTTCAGTCCAGCCAGCCCACACTGCCCCTCTCCATGACCAGTGCTTCCAGTTCATCAATATGGTCCTTGTCCACACATGTCTCTGAGAATGGACAGTCATGCTAAACTCCTTTGGTCTTACTGCATCTTCTCCTGTATAACAATCTGTCTGGGCCTACAGCTTGGTATATGGCTTGGTATACTTGGATGTTCTGTGGAGCTGGGTTGACTTTTTCCTGTTATTCGCATTGCCCCATTGGCCTGAGAAGTTAGCCAACAGGGGCTTTTTCATGATTGTTTCCATGAGGACGAAAACGTGGTCATATGAGTCTGAAATGTTCTTGGGTGGAATCTTGTTTCTTTATGATGAATGGACCCACAGTGCTGTTTCCCTTAACACAGCAGGAACAAAAACATTGGGCAGCTTTATTACTTGGAAGTCCCCAACCCTGCCTCTCCAGCTAGTGCTAGGACAAACACACTCTGCTCTTCTGCTCCTTCCTGGAGCTGTGTTCATAGATGGCTATTCATTTTCTTTGCTTTTGCACAAAGCTCACTAGAAAGCCTTCCAACCCCTCAGACCATATAGCTTAGATTTGCTCAGGTTTCAGCATGTGGGGCCTTGGGCACTATCATGCCTTGGCCAACTATCATTACCTAAAGGGACATTTTAATTGTTCCTTTCCATTCAGAAAAAACTGATGAGCTTATATTGCAAAATGAGCTATTCCAGGATTACTCTCTATGGGGACTTTCTGTTCTAAAATAAGTGATTTTATTCTGGAATAATTGCTCTGCTCTGGATATGGTAATTATTCCAGAGTAGCTATCATGTTTATTCTAGAATACAGTATCCATGTGGGGAGCTATTCTGGAGGAGCTATTGTATTCTGGTTCATTTCCCTTATATAGAAAAGCCCTTAGCCTGAAACAACGTTTACCACATTCTTCAGTCTCAACTAGTCTGAGTAAAGATCCAGAACTCTTGCACTAGTAGCCGTTAGGGCTGTGTGAAACGGCACTGTTCCGTTTTGACTTCAGTTTTGAGGTTTGGACAGAACAGCATTTTGTTTTGAATTTCATTTCGAGTCGAAACAGCCTCACTGTTTCATTTTGTCAAAACGTGAGGCTGTTTCAATGTTTTACCTGACCATTGTGCTGGGGAAAGGAAGTCAGCTTAGCTGGGCTGAGTTCCCAACCCCAGCTCCACGATCAGGCTGGGAAAATAAACTCAGCCTAGGGAGGTTGAGTTCCTTTCCCCAGCGCGATGGTCAGGCTGGGGTTGGGAAGTCAGCCCAGCTAGGCTGACTTCCCATCCCATGTGCTAGATGGGGCTGGGGCTGGGCTGACTTCCCATCCCCAGCCTGATCTAGTGCAGGGGATGTAACTCAGCCCAGCTGGGCTGACTTCCCATCCCCAGCCCGATATTTTTTTTTTTTTTTTGGAAGGCTGGGGAGGGGAACCAAGTCATTGGGCTCAATTCCTTTCCCCAGCCCAATCGCAGCACTTGGGAGGGGAACTGAGCCTCCCTGGGCTGCTGAGAGCACAGCCCTGGCTCTCCCCTATCTCCCACCACCTCACTGGCTGCTTTGAAACTCGAAACATTTTGAAATGTTTTGACTAGCCTCATTTTGTTTTGAGGCTGTTTCAGAGCACTTTGTTTAGATTCAATTTCGCTGTTTCGAGCTTAAAATGAGTCGAAACACTGTTGAATCGAAACAGCCAGTAAAATTTTGCACAGCCCTAGTAGCCATTAATCCCTTCCAGCATAACAACACCTCCATAGAATCCTGTGATTTGGGTTGGGTAATGGGATTGGGGATGAAATCAGACATGTTTACTCTATCTGTTCTACATGATGTCGAGGTGCTAGGGCAGAAGTCGGGGATTGGAATGATTATTCAGTCCCTCAATCACATGCCTTGGCTGGGCACAGTTTGGATTGTGTAGGGGCTGAGTGATTGTCAGGACTCTGCTATGGTCACTAGGGATAGTCAGAGGCCAAGGCCAAAGCTTCCAGAGCAGCCTACCAGGGTAGTAAGATTAAGCTACTCAAGGGTCTATAGCCAGTGGCACACAAGAGTGTGGCATGAGCAGTATCACATGTGCTACCTTGGATTGCCAAATTTAAATGATTGTGTACCATTTGCAGATGGTGTGGGGGGCTTTGTCATAAGTCCCAAATGGACTTATCATTCCCTTGGAGCCATAGCAAGACTCCTTATCCTCTCTGCCACTTAAGCCTACCCTTGGGCTGATTTTAGTATTTGCAATGTGTCAAGTGGATATGGTGCCTTATGGGTCTGCTTGAGTGCTGGGTACTGCTGTGGTGGAAATTCACGGTTTCAGAAGATGAAACCTTCAGACTAAGGTTGGATTGAACCTGAGCATCACCATAATTTAGATTTTTTTCCCTGCTTTTCAGCTGTTGCATTGAGAGCAAATATACTTAGTGCACACACTTCGTATCCTGATGCCTAACTGAGAGCATGCCTCTTTGGAAAGTTCTTCAGAAAACTTTGGCAGACAAGGTTCCTTGGGTGAATTTGATATCTTTTATTAGACCAACCCAAATGGTTGGAGAATAGTTATTAAGCAAGCTTTCGGGTTCTAATAAAAGATATCAAATTCACCCAAGGAACCTTGTCTGCCTATGTCCTTAGACCAACACGGCTACAACCCAAACCTCAGAAAACTTTGTGCAGATTGCTTTGGAAATCTACAATATGCAGACTGGGAATCGGATCTTGATTTTGCTTTTACCTTTCTGACAAATAACCTTCTGCACCACTCTGGTTGGGGAAAGGGGTCTTGATGTAACAAGACTGTAGGGACTGTAAATGCTTCAGTGTTTAAAAAGGCAACCACAATACTAACCACCTCTGTAAGGTGTTTTGAAATATGCACATAAAGTAGTAAAGTTTGACATGTGAATTATTTGTAACATACACAGAAATCAGGCCCTTGCAGAAGCAAAGACTTCCCTCCCCCTCTAACAGCCTATGGTGCACTCACGCTTATAGAATTTCAGACTCTGGTCTGGCAGTCCCTTCTTATTATTGCTTTCTCTTGTGGCCTCCTGCCTCTGCAAGGGTGCTAGGGTCCATTTTATGTTACTCCATGACCACATTAAGGGACAGTAGGCCCCTAGTTTCCAAAACTCTGGCCTGCACTAACAGGAGCCACAGAAGATTCTGCTTCTATGGAAAACAGTTTGCGCCTGCAACACAAGGCTTACAGTGATTGAACTTGAGAACAACTGTTTGCTGTAGCAGGAAAGCAATTCAGGATTAAATGTAATGGAGCTTCTGGGCTCTGGGGACATGGTACTGGGCTGGGAGCATTGAGCAGCTGCTCAGGCTGGGATCAGGTGCATGTGCCAAACAGAAAGGGGTGACATGAACAAATATCACTGAGGCACCCTCAGCAGTGGGGAGGATGTGGCTGAAGCAAACCTAGGTTCTGTTTGCAAGCTCCATTGTTAGTGACTGGTAGGGGACAGGGCAAGTCCACCGGTTGTTCTAACTGTTTGCTTTCTCTTCTGTACACAGGCATTTATCCTCTGGATTAGCCCCTCCTCGGCCTCCATCCAGGATCAATACTGTGAAAGTTTACCTCCTGCCACTAATTACACAGGTAAGCATATACCGTGTCATCCTTCTGCCTGGCCCCTGAGCAGCCAGCCCTCTCCATCCTCTTGGTTTATTTCTGTGGCTTCTGAATGGACACTGCTTACCTGGTCCCTAATGGGATTCCCCTGGATCCCTAATGGGATCTCTGAAGTTGAGATGTAAGAGAGTCTGTTGCCTGAGTATTAAGTTGTCTTGTTCCTTCCCAGTGGTAGCTTTGAGCTCTCCAGAACACCACAGCTTCTCCTTGCTAATGGCACGAAGTTAGCATGAGCTGCATATTCCCAGAGAAGTGGATAGGATTCTTCACTGGTGATTCTGGTGGGGACCCCCCAAGCAACTTCAATCCACCCCTGTGCCATTGAAAGCTGGGCTTTCTCCAGGTTTGGGAGAGACATCTGGCATGCCTCAGAGTGCCCAGCACCTTCCCCACCACTGTCATTCTGAGATGGAACACTTCCAGAATCTCCATTACACTGATTCTCTGATTCTCCCTGCAACATGCTCCCTCTACCAAGGCTGGCCAGGGGCCTTTCAGAGGATAGCCTTTGCTCCGTAACTCCTGAACTTTGGTCCAGAGATAGGGTTCTTTATGCTGTTCTGCCTTTTACACAGGGGCCACATGTCAGCTGAGAGCTGGTGGAGGGAAGACACCCTTAAAAGGAGGGGCTAAGGGCGTGTGATCAGGGAGAAGAGTGGAAAGAACCAACAGCAAAGGAAGGGTTGGAGCAGACAGCCACCCAGTAAAGGACACCTGGTACTAATGGCAGGAAGTTCTCTAGTGGCCAAAGGTCCAGACTTGACTGATTTTTGTGCAGTCACTCCTGCCAGCAAGAGCCTCTGGCTCCCCAGGGCAGTTCTTCCTGCAGGCAAATGGTAAGACAGACCTCTCATCTCTGGATGAGTGGGGATGGCAGTACTGCTCTATGGTCCCTCTGTAAGTTTTATCATTGAGCTTCTCTGCCATGTAAAATTCTACATGGAAGAGGATTCAGCAAGCATGATATATAAGGGCTGCTGGGCCCTGCTCATGGGGGAAGAAGGGGACAGGAAGTTTGCCTCAGGTCTATCCATGCAGTACCCCTTCTATTCCATTTCTGCTACAGATCAGCTGGCATCTGACCAGCAGTGGAATACCCTCTTGCTAATGCCCAGTCCCCATCCAAAGCCAAGCCATCTTCCTACTTCCCACTAGCAATCCAGACTAAGTGCCAGCATCCCTGAGGGACCATGAGTCACTTAGCTCAGGGGCCGCATGTGGCCAGAGAGGCAGAGGAAGGCATAAGCCTTGATAGGCTCTTCAGTCTAGAAGGCCTATTGTCTGATTTGCATTGAGGAAACCATGGTATCTGAGCAGCAGCTCAGCCTGACCCACTAATCAGCATAAGGAGCTCCATCAGGGTGACTGATGAACTTGGATGAGCTGTGCTGATGGATGGTCCCCGCCACGCTACTCCCATTAGCACAGCTTTAAAAACTACTTTTTGAAATTAAATATTGGCATCAGCTCCTGGTGACTCACCCCTTCCCTGGCTGGTGACTGCTTGCAAAGTGGCAAGATAGCAGCCTGATAAACAAACACTCTCCATGCATCGCACCCCCATGGCAGAAGCTCACTCGTGCAGTAGGGGCCAGGAGAAATTTCACAGCAATAGCCAGACCGCAATGGGCCAGAGCTGACCACAGGGGGACCTGCACCCTGGAATACCACCTGGCAGCATGACTCTTGGGGCAGAGCTCATGGCAATGGCAGCCCAGCAACGCCTTGTGTTCTGGGAACTAACCCAAATGCTGGTGTCACTAAGTTTATTGCTCTGAGAGCTCCTGGGTGAACTGCAGGTCAGCCCAGTAGCTGGTCATGCCCTGTGGGCTCAAGTTTAGCTCAGGGAAAGGAGGGGAGGGCTGGAATTACTGTATGCCGAAGAGCTGGAGAGTATCACAAACAGCAGGTACATCTCCAGAAAGGAATAACACAGGGACATGCATTGACAGGAGACACCAAGAAGCCTAAATACCCAGAGAAACCTCTACAGCAGGGGTTTCAAACTCATTAGGCCCACTGGCTGGATGAGTGGTATGAAGCAAGTCCAGGGCCTGGACAGGTCTAAAAACAAACCCTGCACACCTTGTGCAGCAGGCACTCTGGACTGGCCCTGTGTATTGTGTGCAGTGCATGTCCTGGACCAGGTCCACAGGGTTGGGGCCAGTACACTGCGTGTGGTGTGCAGGCCAGCTTGGGTCATGCCATTTGCAGGTGGCACTGTGGACTGGAGGATAGGGTTCCACAGGCCATATCCAGCCTGAAGGCCAGATCTTTGAAAAACCCCTCCTCTAAAAGGACCACTGCTCCCTTGGCTTACCCATGTGTGTGATACTGAAGCTCTCTTTCCAGATCTAGCCTAGGCTTCTGCCTCGTCGGTTCCCTTTTCCCCAAAGTCCCTTGAAGGGATTCAGTATCAAAGATCCCTGACTCCCATTAAACTTCATGCCAGGCTTCAGCTCTGAGAGGGTGATAATCTCTGTCTTTCCTCCAAGCCAGAGATAAGTCCTGATTCCCTCCTATTCTGTACCCATTTTTACTACATTGAGACTCCTCTTTAAGTAACTGGGTGTGTCTACACAAGACGTTTACTGAAGACTTGCCTAATTCGCTTGGCAATAATTGTCGCAGTGTCTACACATACAGTGCTATTAGGATGGAGTAAACTAATTAACTCCACCATAGGTTAATATCTGTAAACACAGGTACTATCCTACGGCAGTTTTTTACTCTGCAGCAATGCATGTGTAGATGCTGACGGGGCTTACTGGGGCATGAGGATGATTTGGGGTTGGGGCTCCCTGCCGGCTAGTCCCATACTGAAGCACCCTTGTGCCCCAGCCAGCCTCTCTGTAGCACATTGAGCCAGGTTGAAGCAGCTCTGGGCTGGCAGGCTGACCCCCAGGCCCTCTACCAGCTGGTGCTGCTCTGACCCAATGTGCATATTAACATGTGGCACGCAAGAGCAATAAACTCTGGCATGATATGCACCAGAGTTTATTGCTATGCATTAATGGCATGTGTAGATGCACCCACTGGGTACAAACTTACATTTTAGCACGGTGCTCAGGTTAGTTATTACCCAGCGCATCTGCACATGGACATACAACACCTTTGTTACTGTGCCGTCATTTAGTATTTCCTTTTGGAAGTACTAAAAGATGGTGCAGTAACAGCCCATACTGCGCCGTGCCAGCCGCGCACAGTTATTTTTGGTTGCTATGTTGCCATAGCAATGCACTATGAGGGAGTGCATTGCTTCAGCAATGTAGTGGTGACATCACAGGTTTTCTCAATGGATGCTACAGTGCCATAGTGTCTTATGTAGATGCTCCCGCTGTGTTTAGAAGCCGACAGCAGGTGCCAGGTTCTGTATAAATCTGCATAAGCAAGAGTAACACCCCCCCCCCGCCCCCCCGCGCTTACATTAAAAGTAAAATCTCCTGCTTTTGGCTATGAGCCAGCCCTTCACCCATGCTCCACAGACATCCTGCATCTTGGCTACTGTAGATGCAGAAGACATTTCCTGAACAAAGGTTATTCCAAAATCACTTACTCCAGGGTTTTCTGGGCCTTCTAGTGGTGGGGCCTGTCAGAGACAAGATCCTGGGCTGGAAAGCTCTGATGCAATTTGGCAATTCCTATGTTTCTAATGAAAGCAAGGGGGGACCCTGTCAGAGAGCTTATGACCAAGGCTGATGCCATTAGGGCACACCAGCTTTCATAGCCAGCCACATTCAAGAGAGCAGGGTTGTCAGCATTACAGCCAGCTGCTTTGATTTGCTGGAAGATTGACCCAGGTACCTATTTACAGTTCAACTGACTAGAGATCGTGTTAGCATGAACTCATAGTGAGGCTTGCATTCATGCCTTTGTAGCTGTTGAAAAATCTTTTGCCACCCTGACTCTGCATCCTTTTTTTAACTCGCTGCCATAGACGAAATGGAATGGGATCAGGGGACAAGCCTACTCTATACGTAAGGTACTGATGAGGTGTCTCAACAGTCATAGTGGTTACAGGCAACTTGACCCGTAAAAGCGCAGGCTCAGGGGTGACCTGGTGGCTGCCTGTAAGTATATAAGGGGTGTACATCAGGATCTGGAGGAATGCCTGTTCACCAGAGTGCCCCAAGGGATGACAATGTCAAATGGTCACAAACTCCCCTGAGACCATTTTAGGCTGGACATAAGAAAAAAAACTTTACTGTCCAAGTCCCCAAGGTCTGGAATAGACTGCTTCCAGAGGTGGTGCAAGCACCCACTCTGGACTCTTAAACATTTGGACGCTTATCTTGCTGGGATCCTTTGACCCTAGCTGACTTCCTGCCTCTTGGGCAGGGGGGTGGACTTAATGATCTTCCGAGGTTCCTTCCAGCCCTAATGTCTATGAAACTTCTGGACTTGCCCTTGGCAGTGGGTAATAAGCTCTTGGTACAACAGTAGCCATATATTTATTATTAATAATCCTTTACAGTGTGGTAGCTATTTAGGAGCTACAAGAATGGATTGGAATACTGTGTGCTGGGTGCTGTACAAACACAGGATGAAAAGTTGTTTTTTTGTCCCAAGGAGACTTCCAATCTGAGTCTCCCAAATGGAGGATACCGAGGAACCATGTGTCCCCTCCCCCCCCCCCATAAAGCCACATGATGAAGTTATAAAGCCCTGGGTAAGAACAAGGTGTGTAACCAAAATGCCAAGATAGCGTTGGCCCAGGCACAGTGCGGACTGGAACTGTGGTCATAATTCATTTGTTTTTCCTCCCTGAAAGGTTTCATTTCTCTGTGTCATTTGTCCTTGAGAGTGTTAGGGTGTGATGAATGGCATTTGTTTTCCTCTTGTTCATCTCACCTGATCTATAGTATGCCTGGCTTTGTGGGTTCCTGATCTATTACATTCCAGATTGGTCTCCTCAGAAAGTGCTATTTTTCTGCCTTCTGCTACATACTTATCTAAATTGACAGACACTTAGAAAGGCAGAAGGCTACAGAGACTGATAGGAAGAGGCACAGACAGGTGACTGTCTACTTCACGGAGCAAGATAAATAGGAGCTCTTCTAATGCAGGTGCCCCATGGAACACAGTTTAATTTGACACTTTCAGCAACAGAACTGGTGCATTATTCTCCCTTAAAGTACCTGCTGCAGTCAGCCGTAAAGCAGGTATGTCCTATCTGGGCCTGTCTGTTATGTTTAGCAGCATAGCAGGGGCATTCTGCTTGGATACCTCTGGAACATTTGACATGCCAATCCATGTTGTGATCTAAAAACAGAAGAGCTCAGCCAGCAGGAAGCCCAGTTCACTGCTTCTGTCATCTCACAGACCAACTGCTAAAAATGAGAGAGGTGAGGTGGCAGTTTGACTTGTTAATTCTGCGGTATGACCCTCTAGGAGTTGCTACCACTGCTAAGTGAGAGCTCCCATTTGCAAAAGTTTCTGTGTACTGACTAGCAGGTGAGAGCACTGGGTTCCACTCTTGGCCATGATCAGGATTTCTTAGGTGATTGTCTCTACTTTTTATACGCTGTCCGCAAACTGGACTGACAATGACCGATTTCCCCCAAGTGTAGAGTGCTTTGAGATCCTGGCCTGACAGGCTTAGGGGGGTGTTACCCCCAGGCTTTTGTTTTTACCCCTATGAACACAGGTATGGCCCATGTACCTCCTTCTCTCCAGGTGTTCCTGCTTTCTTCAGCCTTTCAAAGCACTGTCACTAAAAGGCTTCCTTCATCTGTATCTGAAATATTAGGGGTGGCTACTGTTGTGAATGACATAATACTGCTGTAATCCTGCCTGGATTCATGCGCTCCAGAAAGAACAAGGTGGTTTAAAACTAAAGCCTCACTTTAAATCACCATAAATCACTTCTGGGTAGAAACAAGCATGAGGTTAAAATAAGAATTATTTTGTTTTTTTCCACAAAGTAGGCTTTTTCCCTTCCCTTTGCAAAAGCAGTGGTCACTTATCCATATAGTCGTGGCTTGGTTGCTCTGTAGTGCAACCTGTGTGCAGATGTAGCCCAGATGTTCAATTTGTATCATGCTGTCTCAAAGATGGCATCCTCCAAAATCCTGTGGCTGCCAAGGAGCTGAGAGCTATGAAAATATTGTAACGAACTGTCTGGGATGCATGAGCATCACCACCCTCTAATGAGCAAATTCAGGACTGTTGGAGGCTCTATGCTGCTGCCCATAAACTGAGCTCTTCCTGTAGCTTGGGTGAAAGGAGCCTGAACTTTAGGGGGAACAATGCTGTCTCTTTGCTGCCTCTGAACAGGTACTGTATCAGCATGGTGACAGTCAAATCCTCAGTTTGGTCCTAGGTACTACAACCTCACTTTGCATTTCTGTTACCCTCTAATTCAAGGCTGTTTTAAACCCCACTAACTTTTTAAAAATCAAATGTACAGAACTTTAGTAGTTAACTGCTGAAATGCATGCATTAGAAACAGCTGGGGCTCTGTTCTGGCTTCAGTTACAGGGATGCAATTCTTCTTCGAGTCGATGAGAGTTGCATTTGACTGATGTGCGGCAGTCTTCGGCCTCATTCACCATATTAACTGTGATGTAGTTCCTGGCTAACTCCATTGATTAGGGGATTTACAGGGATGGATCTGAGAGTAGACTCCAGCCTGAGGGTAGATTAGATCAGGGTAAATATATAAAGTTAATCCACTCATCCATATGTAGGTAAGGGTATTTCAGCATTTCCTTGGAGTGGGTAAGAACATTGTGTGAGTAATGCAGAGATTCCTTAGGGGGGATTTATGTTTCCCCTTAAAATGACAGGAGAATTTTATAAAAGCTTTGATTAGGGTAATTTTGAATTGAGAGTTATTATAATGAAACTAATGAGCCTCACTGTAGGACTGTGAGACTTCATTAGCTAATGCCTGTGTAACTCTCAGGAATTGGCATGTGGTAATAATGAGGTTTACTAGTCGCTGGACTTGCGTT
The DNA here is from genome assembly GCF_030867095.1 of Alligator mississippiensis. NCBI lineage: Eukaryota > Metazoa > Chordata > Crocodylia > Alligatoridae > Alligator > Alligator mississippiensis. Next base: position 156,257,353 of record NC_081827.1, read on the forward strand.
CTATCTATCACAATGTCAACACAACATGCAGAAGGGGCCTCCTAGCATTTAGCAGTGGAATTTTTTTTTAAGGAAAAAGAAGTGCTATATGGGTGGCTTGAATCCATTGCAGGTACTTCTCTGGCTCCCATTGGGATAGTGCTTGTGCACCTCAGTCATTAATGTATATAGTCTTTCAACACCCGTGGAGAGACAGGGCAGTGCTATTAATCTTGTTTTACAAGTAAGGGCTAAGTGGCTTCACCAAGGTCACAACAGGGAGTCCATGGCAGAGCAGAGATTGGACCCAGATCTCTCCCAGGACAGTGACCTAACCATTGGGCCTCCCTTCCTTTCTAAGCAAGCTTTCAGCAATGCAGACACAAGGGAACATTTTTCTGAACACAGTACTGTTAACCCCCAAGTATAGGTCTTCAAACAGCATCTCAAATTGCACAAGCCTCACGATGTAATTCAGAGAACTCACAAATTTATTCCGGGGAGCATGCTGAACGTATTGGAGCAGTCTATCCATGTTAAAGCAATCAATCCTAATGAGGCATGTTGTCCCTTCCACACATCATTCACAATCTCTGATCACCTGGAGTGTGCCAGGGGGGGTGCATGCAGTCTAGAGCCATGGAAAAAGCTTTTTTTTTTTTTTTCTATTTACTGGAGTTCTGGACAAAAAACCCTTAATTTTAGATTGAGCAAAAACTCATAGTTTTCAAATGATGGCCACAAGGAGAAAGTAAAAATATTTTCTGATCAAATGAAACATTTCTCAGCTTTAAAATGAAGAGGTTGTTTTTTGGGTTATTTGTTTTGGGGTTTGTTTGTTTTTTAAGTCTTGACTGCCTTTCTTATGTCTTTGTTTCTATGTTTCCTTAAAACTTATTTTAAAGTCATTTCAAGGCAGAAAAAACAAAACATTTTGTTCAGACATCTTGGACTTCTTCCAGTTTTAATTTTTCTTTGGAATGAACAATTTGGTAAAGCTGATAAGGTTATGCAAAATGATTTGTTGTTTCTGATTCTGAGACTTTGTGACTGAATCCTCACAGAGTCATAGAAAAGAGAGGCTGAAAGGGCCCACCAGTCACCTAGTCCAATCCCCCCTGCTCAAGGCAGGATTATTCTCATCCAAACCATGGAATGCATGTACTTGTGTAGCCCAGGGTTGTCCAGTTTACAAGAGGCCGGGAATTGCGTATACCGTGAGCTGCACAAGTGGGGCTACAAGCCCTGCAGGGAGCACCAGGGCAAGCCACAACTGCCCTGGACCACATACACCGTGGATGCACCCTCCCCCGCCTCCCAACTGCTATACCATGTGCCTGCAACCCCCATCACTGCACTGCTTACCCACAACTTTCCCCTACAGTGCATGCCCATGCTGAATTCTCCCCTACTGCACCACATGCCCATGATCCCCCTCCACCCTCTCACTGCACCATGTGCAGTGTGGCAGGGGGAGTTAGGAACACACCTGCAACCCTGCCACTGCACCATGTACCTCAGGTTTACCTTCAGCTCCCCACACTGCTGCAGTGCTCTGACCCCTGGGGCAGAGGTAGGAAGCAGCAGCTGGAGAAAGGAGGGAAGAGCCTGAAGACAGCAACTAAAGCAATGGTGACAGTGGGAGTTGTGGCCAGACAGGAGCCTGGGAGCCACAATTTCATCCCTTGCGGGCCTCATACAGCCCACAGGCCACCTGTTGGACACCACAGTTCTAAAACTACACCATCAACTGTGTCCCACAACTACAAGGTGCCTTAAAACACCAACGTCACCCTAACCTGCCACAGGTAAAGCAGTGGGACAAGGGCTGTCAAGGTCCTGGCACTGCACATGTTAAAAACCACCCAAATAACAAAACATTTCTTTTAGCTATAACACAAGTGATATTATAGGTCTTTTAGACAGGAGGTACCTGTCCAAGTCAACACAGCCTCAGGAGGGCTTACTAACAAAAACGATCAAAAATGCTGATTATCACTGTGGGAATATTTTACTTTTTTCATTTCCTACAATTTATTTTTTATTTGGCAAAAAGCCTACACGGACACATTTTTCAGCTATTCAAGATCTATTTTAATAGATGTATACAGTGCAAAGCAGATATCAAATTCTGTCTTGTCCAACAATGCATTTTACTCACTTCAAAAGGTACAGGACAGCAAGGAAGATAAGGCTCAAAGCCCTTGGTCTATTCCCCATTTTCTTAGAAGGGATTTGTCCTTGCTTCTCTGCCCTCCTATCTTAAAACCAGCAAGAAAACTGAATCATTTTTAGAAGCTGTAAAGAGATTGGAATGAGGTAACAAAAGGAATATCCGAATGTTTTGGTGAATCCACCCATATGAAGACTGTGGCTGGAATATGTTCAAGGGGTGGAATCATAAAGTCATAGAAAATGAGGGTCAGAAGGGACCTCAGTGTGCAGGCCGGGAGCGATCCGCGGCCCGTTTTGCGCACGCGAGCTGTGGCCAGCAGCCCGGGCACGCGGGGTCGGAGAAGACCGGGGGCGAGCTAGAATTAGTCACGGACGCGTAGTGGTTGATTCAAGATTGTTTACTTACATCCAAGATGGTCGTGGTGTAGGCTGGACAGTTTTCCAGGCACAGCTCCGCTTAAATCCTCGTTTGAGGACTACGACAAGTTCGCTCTCTCCCACGGAGTTGTTGAAGCTCCGTGGGTCCATCTCTTTTCTCGCAGGAAGGGATACGTCTAGGAATCTATCGGTGACGGGGAGAGGCCAGAGGCTGGTCAGGCCCCTGTTGCCTTTTAAGAAATGCATTGGGTCTGTAAGGATCCGCAGCGCTTAGAGATCTTCACACAGCATGAAGTCTCCTCCTCCTGGTGTTCGTGGAGTCCTCCAACTTGGGCAGAAACCACTCAAACTCTTTATACGGCTAGCAAGCCAATCACTAGCCGCCACGTGTGCATAATTTAATGTGAACCAATAATGTGGCTCGAATTTCAATACAAATGGCGGGAACTCTTTGCACCAAGCATTTCCTAGATGCAAAAAGAAATGCACCATGCAAAGAAAGCTACAAATTGGCGGGAATTCTCCCTTGCACCGGGGTTCTCTTCTGCAGCAGAAAACTCCACCGTGCAAAGAAGCTGTAATTTAGCAGTGCCAAAGCACACACAAAACACAAAATCACAACTTTGGGTTGTGACATCCCCCCCTTGCTGAAGGCATAGCTAAATTATGCTATACACTTATCATTCTAGTGATCTAGAGCTTTGTCGTGAATCATCAAACGAACAGATAAGCAAACAAACAAATAAACAAACATAAAATTCGCTGTCCTGGGATTGGGTTACATAATAATCAACAAGCAATAATCAACACAAACTCATAATCAGATTCATAATAAAACTACATGATCAGGGCTTCAGTGGGCGTCATGGTGAAGTCGTACGTCAGGCCCTCAATTCTTCCGATGATGTTATCCCTCTCAGGGCTTCTCTTCGCCACGCACTCTGAATTCCGGATCTGTAAACAAAACTCTCAAAAAAAAAAAAATAGATTAACACATCTTCAGCAAATTTACAAAATTTTCATGGAACTTTACTAGTTCTCTAAACCATCTTCTCTTTATATTCTCAATTGGATGAAATCATTGAGGAGCAATCATCTGGTTCCTCTAAATAACGGAAACCTAACTCATAGGCCAATTGCCATTGGCCTGCATCCCCTAAAATCCGAAGATGCCGCTTATTGAGTCCAGAACGCTGTAGGAGAAATCCAAACATGTATCGCTCTTCTGGGGTTCTCAGTGGCAGTGGTGGAAGATCGGATTCACGATATTTGGTGCCTTGAAGTTCGGTTGGGTGTCGACGGTCCCGATCAAAAGATAATCTTGGCTCCATCAGGATACGCAGTCGTGACAACTGACAAAGGAGATTGCTTACGGGTTGGTTCACCATTGGGTTGAGCAGAATCCGGAGGACGATGATGTTTTTTCGCCCATAAATCTCGAGGCAACTGTCTAAGCTGTGAACGGTTACTGGAACGGTTCCAGGATCTCGTAGATGACGGTGAGGCCATGGTCTTATTCGCTGGAGTGATGTCAGTCCCAGTGCACATGCTCTGGGGTTCCAGGCACAGTACAAGACTCCAATAATTGCTAGCATGAGATGCTCTGCACCGGTATGTTCTGGCCGTCCTTCATGCCATACATGAGCTTTTTGACTAATCAGTCCTGCAACAAGCGCTGGCAGTGGAATAGGCCAGTGAACGTTGACCGCTATCATGTCGATGTCAGTGACATGTCCTCTACTCCACGAAGCTTGTCTAACTAGGAAGCTTGCTTCTTCCTGGTTCAGCAGGTCGGATCCAAGTTCCATGACCAAACGTCCCAACCATACAACTAGAGTCTCTTCAGGCTGGATTCTTGATGCTCTACATAAATCTTGTAACTCAGTTCTGGTGCGAGCATAGTAGGCAGTAGCAATTCGATTAGTCGTTGTTGTAGGGAAAGCTGCTCTTTCGGGAGTTGATGTTGTTACAGGCTGAACTGCTGCCGCGGGAGTTACTGCTGCTATTGTTGCTTCAGGTAGGAGGGGCGGATGCACTCCTCCGCTTGACTCTCCTTCGTCGGCAGGAAGGCGTGGTCGGTAGAGGCATCGCTGCATCGCTAGGCGGGGTTGCCGGAGATGACTCTGCAGCAATGGGCGGAGTCGCTGACCAAACTCTCGTGGGTTCTTCCGAAGCTCCACCCTTCTTTTCCGGTTCTTCCACGCGGTCTCCCTCTTGCTCGGCGCCATCTTGGGCTGGCGTTTCAGGCTCCCTTCTCTCAGACGCTTCTTTGACTGCTTGAATAGCCATCTGCAGCTGGGTTTTTAAACTTAAATTCTGGTGCATTAAATTAGTGATCATACGAAAAGTTGCACTTAACTCTCCCCCCTTGTCGTATTGTGGGGCCACCCTCTCATCTGCGGTGCGTTCCTCCGTCTCCAGATCTTCGCGGAGCTCGGATGGAAGCTCGCGACCCCATAATCTAGACGCCACCATGAAAGGGGAGAACCGGCCAATTGACACCGGTTCTTCACTCTCCCGAGCATATCGTAGGCATCGGGCACACTCCCAGGTGAGGGTCGGGTTCACTGCGCCCGCCGGGTTGACTCTGGCGAGGAACACGGTATCGAGGGGCCTGAACAGGACCCGCTCGTCCCTCATTATACACCCGAACGCCGCGGGGAGCAAATACACTTCCCTCTCTCTCGGGGCTCCGTCTTCGGAGACTCCCTCTTCTCCCTTCAGCGACAGGCGTCCGCTGACAAATCTCTCACCCGTTCCGCCTGCCTGGTGGTAAGCGATATGCGCCTCCAGTTCTTCAAAGCTTTTCACTTGGCGTTGGTTATTGCGCCAAGGGCAGTTCTTAACCAGTTCTAGCTCTAATGTGTCCTCTCCTGATCCCATCCTTGTCACCATGTGCGGGCCGGGAGCAATCCGTGGCCCGTTTTGCGCATGCGCGGGCTGTGGCCAGCAGCCCAGGCACACTGGGTCGGAGAAAACAGGCGGCACGCTAGAATTAGTCACGGACGCGTAGTGGTTGATTCAAGATTGTTTACTTACACCAAAGATGGTTGTGGTGTAGGCTGGACAGTTTTCCAGGCACAGCTCCGCTTAAATCCTTGTTTGAGAACTACAACAAGTTCGCTCTCTCCCACGGAGTTGTTGAAGCTCCGTGGGTCCATCTCTTTTCTCGCAGGAAGGGATACGTCTAGGAATCTATCGGCAACGGGGAGAGGCCAGAGGCTGGTCAGGCCCCTGTTGCCTTTTAAGAAATGCGTTGGGTCCGTAAGGATCCGCAGCGCTTAGAGATCTTCACACAGCGTGAAGTCTCCTCCTCCTGGTGTTCGTGGAGTCCTCCAACTTGGGCAGAAACCACTCAAACTCTTTATACGGCTAGCAAGCCAATCGCTAGCCGCCACGTGTGCATAATTTAATGTGAACCAATAATGTGGCTCGAATTTCAATACAAATGGCGGGAACTCTTTGCAGTGAGCATTTCCTAGATGCAAAAAGAAATGCACCATGCAAAGAAAGCTACAAATTGGCGGGAATTCTCCCTTGCACCAGGGTTCTCTTCTGCAGCAGAAAACTCCACCGTGCAAAGAAGCTGTAATTTAGCGGGAAAATAATTTAGCAGTGCCGAACCACACACAAAACACAAAATCACAACTTTGGGTTGTGACACTCAGGAGCTCATTTAGTCTAACCCCCTGCTCAAAGCAGGACCATCCCCAACTAGGTCTCCTAGCCAAGGCTTTGTCTAGAGGGTCTTAGAAGTTTTTAAGGATAGAGATTCCACAACCTCCCTGAGTAAACTGTTCCAGTGCTTTATACTACCCTCCTTGTGAGAAAGTTCTTCCTAGTATCTAACCTAAATTTCCCTTGCTGCAACTTGAGAGCGTTGCTTCTTGTTCTGTCATCTGCCACCACTGAGAACAGTCTAGGAGGGCTGTGCAAAATTTCGCTGGCTGTTTCATTTTGACACTGTTTTGACTCATTTTCAGCTTGAAACAGTGAAATAGAAACGAAACGAGGGGCTTTGAAAAAGCCTCGAAACAAAACAAGGCCAGTCTAAAAGTCTAAAAGTTTCAAAATATTCCATATGGAGCCCCGCGGGGCAAGTGGTGGGATAGGGGCTCCTGGCCAGTAGAGATACTGCTGCACTTCAGCCCAGGCCTACTGCAGGGCTTGTGACTGGGCGGGGCAGCTGCCAGGGGGCAGATAAGGCTGCAGTCAGCGACTGGGCAGCAAGCAGCACAAAGGTGACCACCAGGGCCAGGACAGTGTCCAGCATCTAGCAGTCCTCCTCCATGACCTCCACTGTCCTTGCCACTGTGGCAGCCTGCCACTCCTGGGCCTCCAGGTGCCTCTTCTCAAGAGCCAGGAGCCTGTCCTGGAACTCCTGGTCCACCCAGTCCCTCTGCCAGGCCTTCTCCTCCTTGCTTGTGACCCTCTTCTCTTCGCATGCGTCCCTCACTCCTCAGCCACCATGAGGAGGCAGTCCAGTAGCCAGGTACAGCCTTGGGTCCTCCGCTGCCTGAGCCTGTGCATACCTCGGCCCTAGCCAAGACTGGTAGTGACCCTGAAAGTGCATCCCAGCTGCCAGCTGGTGGTGCCTCCACCCTCCCGCAAGGGAGCCTCTCCAGGGCCAGCCCCCATCCCCATGCCAGCCCTGCAACCTGAACGTATCCCTGCTCAGAGTGTCCCAGGCATACTGTGAGGTGCTGTTTTGCAGACTGAGGGGTGCCCAACCCACTGCACCTTGCTGCTGCTTGCCATGGTGCCCCAAGCACACCTGAGAACCTGGCTTGGGACCCTGAGCTTTGATGTCATAGTGGGCAAGCCCACGCTGCCCCTCAACTTCTGCTGCCACCTGGATGGCTACCTCTAGCTACGCTACACATCTCTGCCTCCTGCAGGTGAAGATGACATTGCCGCCAGCATTGACGCATTTCTCTGCATGTGAAAGGCCTGTGCTTGCCTATAAAGTTTTGCACTCCCTCCTGTCTCCCTGTGTGCTGTGGTGGGGAAAACTTGGGGGGTCAGGGGGAGCTCAGCCAGGCCAGGGAGGGGGGAAGGCAGGGGCGGGGATGGGGAGGGCCCTTCCCACAGTGCAGGACCTACTGGCTGGGTGTGGCGGGCATGCCCAGTGGCCCGAGTCTGTCCCCACTGGAGTGAGGACATGAGGCCCCCAGTGGTGTCCTGGGGCACAGTGCCTGGTTGCCCAAGCAGACGTCCCCTCTGGAGAGGAGTTGGAGCTGCTGAGGGCCGCTGGTGTTATGGCTGGGCTGGTCTCCTGGGTGGGGCTGTGCACCCAGAGCTGGCAGGGCAGGTGATAGTGTGGGCTGCCAGAGTTGATGGACAAGGCTGGGGCAGGGAGCATGGTGGGACATGCTCCTGATGCCCTGAGGTGCCCTCCCCTACTGACACCTCATTGCAGGTGCCAGGCCGCAGCGGAGGCTTGGGCAGGCTGCCCATGGTGGAGTAGACAGCATGGCTCCAGCCAGGGTCCCAGGGCGTGAGGATATCATCCAGCTGCTGCATAAAGGATACTGTCCAGCTGCTATCCACTGTAGGCAAACTGACTGAGAACCTTGGCCTTGCCCCACAGCACCATGTGGTCTGTGGTCTCTTTCTGGGACCAATTCTGGCCCTGGGAGGCAGTGTTTGCCTTTGGGAACAACATCAGTGTATCTCCCTCAATGGCTTGCTGGACCTCCATGTGACAGTCCAGGTGCTACCAGGTCTGGGCAGGCTATTGAGGCTGGCCTGGGACCTCTGCTGCATGACACAGTGGCCAGAGGATGACTGCAGGTGGCCCAGGGCCCAGCGTCTCCGCAGGCTTTTAAGGAACAGGGGCTGGAGCAGGCAAAGAGCTGCCCCAGCCCTGGGTCTGGAGAAGCTCCCAGCCCCATGGCCCTGTGACTAGCTTGCAGGTGGCACCCTGGTGCCAGGACTGACCAAGAGCAAATTCGCTCTCAGTCAGTCTACACATACCTTACTGCACAATAACTACTTGGGAGTGATTTTGCTACTCATATTTTCAGGTAACTAATTAACTCCAGAGTAGGGCAAATTTACTGCACAGTAAGTGTCTACATGTGTAGAAAGTGATACTTACTGTGCAGTAATTTGCTCTATTGCGCAGTAAAGCACCTTGTGTAGATATACCCTCTGAATCCTAGCCCTACCTCCAGCCTATCTACTGCTACCCCAACCTTGGTGTCATCTGCAAACTTGCTGTGGGTGCACTCCATGCCATCTTCCAGGTCATTGATGAAGACACTGAACAAAACCAGCCACAGAACCAATTGCTGGAGCACTCCACTTAATACAGGCTGCCAACTAGACATAGAGCCATTGACTACTACCCTCTGATCCTGATGTTCCAGCCAGTTTTCTAGCCATCTTACAGTACCTTTATCCAAACCATATTTCATTAGCTTACTTGTGAGAATGTTGTGGGAGACGGTATCAAAAGCCTTGCTAAACTCAAGGTATGTGACATCCCCTGCTCTCCACACATCCAGAGAGCCAGTCATCTCAATATAGAAAGCAATCAGGTTGTTCAGGCATGACTTCTCTTTGTTGAATCCCATCTGACAGTTCTTAATCACTTTCTTCTCCTCCAAGTGCTTAAAAATGGATTCCTTGAGGACCTGCTCCATGATTTTTCCAGGGACTGAGGTGAGGCTGACTGGTCTGTAGTTTCTTAAAGATGGGCACTATATTGTCCAGTACTCTGGGACCTCTCTCAAGAGCCCTGAATTTTCAAAGATAATGGCCAGCGGCTCTGCAGTCACATAAGCCAACTCTCTCAGCACCCTTGGATGCATCATGTCTGGCCCCATGGTCTTGTACACATCCAATTTTTCTAAATAGTTCCTAACCCATTCTTTTATTATTTTTTGTCTGTTCACCTTGTTCCCAAACTGTGCTGCCTGTTGCAGTAATCTGGTAGCTGACCTTGCTTTTGAAGACTGCAGTAAAGAAGACATTGAGTAATTCAGCCTTTTGCATCCTCTGTCACTAGATTGCCTCCCCCATTCAGTAAGGAACCTGCACTTTCCCTGATCCTCCTCTTGTTACTGACATACTTTTGGAAACCCTTCTTGTTACCCTTCATGTCCCTTGCTAGCTGCAACTCTAATTGCACTTTGGCCTTCCTGATGTCATCCTTGCATGCCCAAGCAATACTCTTATACTCCTCCCTAGTCATTTATCGAATTTTCCACTTCTTGTAAGCTTCCTTTTTTGTGCTTTAATTTACCTCATTAAAGAGTTCCATGCTAAGCCAAGCTGGTCTTCTGCCATACTTGCTAGTCTTCCTGCTCATTGGGATAGTTTGTTCCTGCACACTCTGTAAGGTTTCTTTAAAGTACATCCAGCTCTCCTGGACACCTCTCCCTCTCAGACTGGCCTCCAAGGGGATCCTACCCATTAGTTTCCTGAGTAAGTGGGAGTCTGCTTTTTTGAAGTCCAAGGTCCTTACTCTATTGGTCTCTCTTCCTTTCCTCAGGATCCTGAACTTAATCATCTTGTGGTTGCTGCTGCCCAGATTGCCATCCACTTGTGCATTTCCCACCAATTCTTCCCTGTTTGTCAAGAAGAGCATGGCCCCCAGTTGGCCTCTCCAGCGCTTGCCCCAGAAGATGTCCCCAATACTCTCCAAAAACTTCCTGGATTGCCTGTGCACCACTGTATTGCCCTCCCAGCAGATGTCAGGGTGATTGAAGTTCCCCATGTGAAGCAGGGCCTGTAATCAGGAAACTTACACTATCCGTTTGCAGAAAGCTTCATCCACCTCATCTTCCTGGTCTGGTGGTCTATAGCAGACATCCACCACAACCTCACCCTTGTTGCTCTCCCCTCTGACCCCAATCCAGAGACTTTCAACAGGCCTCTCTCCAGTTTGATATTGGAGCTGTGAGCAATCATACTGCTCTTTTACATAAAGCACAACTACTCCTCCTCCTCTTCTCCCTTGCTTATCTGTCCTGAACAGTTTGTACCCATCCATGGCAGTGCTCCAGTTATGCGAGCTATCCCACCAAGTCTCTGTTATTCCAGTCATGGCATAGTTTTGTGACTGCAAGGACTTACAATTCTTCCCATGTTTTTCCCAAGTTCTGTGCATTCAGTGTACAGACAACGGAGGTAACTAGCTGAGGAACAAGTGCCTGTCAGATTCCACCAAGTAAGTCTAGAAACTAGTGTATTTCAAAACTTCAGTTGCTGTCTTTTGCACAGCTAGCCTTACAGTTACAGCTCCAGTACAGCAAGATCCTCTCTGTCCTGTAACGTAGATAGGTTCCACAGGATAAGAATGATCATTAAAATGCAGTGCTTTAGGCAGAAGCAAACGACTCATTCCTACTTATTCTGTTGGCTTTGCTTAGCAAAGAAATAAAACTCCAAACTCTATAGCAGCTGTTGTACAGCCCTTGTAGTTGTCTAAGCCTTTCTGGATTTGACTTAATACATGACACACCCAGAGCATCTCAGCTGGGGCTGAGCTCCCTGATCTGAGATGAGGCATTCATTTTACGTGGGCTCCTCTTTCTTGCACAACACACCCAGGCATTAAGTTGTCAGCTTTACTTTGGATTATTAGGCAGCTGGGAGGTGACTGATTCAAAGGAATTACAGAATTATCTAAACGGTAGCTCTTGCCACCCACCAAAGAAGGGCCCCAACAAAAAACGTGGGCCCAGACAACCACATTTTTAGGAAAGTCATGGAGTTCCCCATCAATTTACTATCTGCTTGTAAAGTATTTTGGGAGAGGGGGGAGGTTATTCCCTGCAGAGAGGCCAAGGCAAATACAGGAAAATATAAGGACATTTTTAGTGTGCGGTAGATGATCTGCATCCAGTCACAGTGGTGCCCAGCACGTCTCATGTTGGTGCCATCTTCCAGATGGGATGCAAAGCTTCATAGGAGCCAGACTGCTGTTACAATTTTCCTAATAGCAAAAATGTTTGAGTTGGTGCTTCAGCCATAAATGCCCTGTCCAGTTTCAGACAAGGTTCCTTGGGTGAATTTGATATCTTTTATTAGACCAACCCAAATAGTTGGAGAACAGTTATTAAGCAAGCTTTTGGGTTCAAAAACCCTTCGTCAAGCTAAGGAAGTTTCAGCAGTTGGTGTGTGCTCTTCCTGGATGGAATGAAAAGTAAAGAATCCAGGGGCTGGGCTGGGCTGGGGAGTCAGTTGCCAGGCAGATTATAATGTATCAAAAATCCAGTGTCTATATTTAGTCCATGATCTCTAGTATCCAGGAGGTTGATGAAATGGAGCTCATAGGCTCGTCTCTGGGAAGTGTTGTATAAGTTTCCCTTGAGGATCAGGACTGAGAGATTGGAGAGAGAGTGGCCCTCCTTTGAGAAATGTGCCCCCACCGGTAATTGGGTGTTTCTGTCTTTGATGGATTTCTGGTGTGCATTCATTCTGGTGCGCAGTTGTTGTTTGGTCTCTCCTACATTTTTTCTATCAGGGCATTTGGTGCATTGGATGAGGTATATTACCTTTCTGGAGGTGCAGCTGTAAGATCCAGGGATGCTGATGGCTCTGTTGTGGGGTGTAGTAATAGTGGGGGTGGTAGAGATGTGTTGACAGGTTTTGCATTTCTTGTCATGGCACGGTCTGGATCCTTTTGGTGTGTTCTGGGCTTGAGGAAGTTTGCTTCTGGTGATGAGGTTGGCGAGGTTCGGTGCTTGTTTGAAGGCTAGGATGGGTAATTGAAATTGTCCGGTTTCAATTACTTTTAGCATTCTTCATTAATATGGGCTTCTTCCTTTATGTGGAAGACCCTGGAGATAATCAAGAGTCGTTCTAGAAACGTTGGTATGTTTAATCTTTGAAATTTATCCTGCCCCACCCCAGTTTGCAACATTGCTTGTATTGATACATAGTGTGAATTATGAAAGCAGCTTATGTAAAAGGAACCCCAAAAGGCCTTGTTATCCATTAGGACTGGGTTCAATGACCCTTACCACTTTCGACCCACCGATGTGCCGGACAAATAAGTAATGTGTGTGAAGTCCTGTATAAAACTGGTATGGGATCAGGTAATTAAAGACTGAATCATAATACATGTATGTTATGTGCTGATCAGTCGAGTGCCATCCTTTTCAAGAGGGTTAGCAATACAGTGGACAAATGGTCTCTGCTTAGCTTGTTGTGTTGTCATCTTAACCACTGTATTCATAAATCGTTCAGTCCAGTATTCCATGTCTTTTGACCGCCTCTTGCTTGGTCAACCCCTCTTTTTCTTCCCTGGTATCCTGGGATTCTATTATATCTTTTCAGAGCTGTCTTCTTCTATTCTTAGAATATGGCCATTGTACTCTACTTACTTCTTTGTCATCATTTGCATCCATTCAAGATTAGTTATAGTCATGTCATAAAACCATAGAAAATTAGGGTTGTAAGGAACCTCAGGAGGTCATCTAGTTAACGCCCTGCTCAAAGCAGGACCATCCCCAACTAGATCATTCCAGCCAGGGCTTTGTCAAGCCAGGCCTTTAAAACCTCCAAAGATGGAGATTCTACCACCTCTATAGGTAACCCATTCCAGTGCTTCACCACACTCCTAGTGAAAAAAGTTTGTCCTAATATCCAACCAAAACTTCCCTTGCTGCAACTTGAGATGATTGCTCCTTGTTCTGTCATCAGCCACCACCTAGAACAATCTAACTCCATCCTCTTTGGAACCACCTTTCAGGTACTTAAAGGCTGCTATCAAGGTATATCATGTCCACACAGAGCCAGTCATCTCCTCATAGAAGGCAATCAGGTTGTTCAGGTATGACTTGCCCTTGGTGAATCCATGGTGACTGTTCTTGAAAACTTGCTTCTTCTCCAAGTGCTTAGAAATTGATTCCTTAAGGACTTGCTCCATGATTTTTCCAGGGACTGAGTTGAGGCTGACTGGTCTGTAGTTCCCGGGATCCTCCTTCTTTCCTTTCTTAAAGATGAGCACTATATTTGCTGTTTTCCAGTCATCTTAGGACATCCTCCAATTGGCACAAGTTTTAGCCAGCAGCTCTGCAGTCATATCAGTCAGCTTCCTCAGCACCCTTGGATGCATTGCACCTGGCCTTGTGGATTTGTACATGTCTAGCTTTTCTAAATAGGTCTTAACCTGTTCTTTCACCAGTAAGGGCTGCTCATCTTCTCCTCAAACTGTCCTGCCAGGTGAAGTAGTCTGGTAGCTGACCTTGCCTGTGAAAACTGAGGTAAAAAAGGCAATTGAGTGCTTTAGCCTTTTCCTCCTCATCTGTCACTAAGGCCTTTGTCACATGTTCACTTGAAACAGTTGCAAATTATTGGAATGTTATGATGCAGGGGTGCTCAACCCCAGCCTACAAGCCAAATCCAACCCCCAGCACTGTGTGATCCAGCCCATGGGGTGCCCCTTGGGGTGCCAGCACTCCCCTGCTGCCAATTTTTTTAACCTATAGGGAGCCCCAGGAGCTGGATAGCATGTCCCTGCCTGCTATTGAGGGTGTGCAGGGCAGCAGGACCCCCAGTACTTCCACATGGGGCCTGATCCCAGCAAGCATTGCTGGGTGGAGCTGTGCAAGTCCAATCCCAGCACATGGACCTAGGCAGGGGTGGTGTAGGGTCCTAGTGTGCAAGGCTTGATCCTGGTGTGTGGGGTTGGGCGGGGGCAGTGCATGGCCCATTCCAGGTAGGCAGGGACAGTGTGGGGCCCAGGACCTGATCTGGGCATGCAGAGGTGACACGGGGCCGCAGGGCCTGATACCAGCATGCAGGACCCAATCCTGGTGCATGGGGTTGGGCAGGGGTAGCCCAGGGCCTAATCCCAGAGGCCACAAGAAAAGCAGGGCCTGCAGTCCCATCCCAGCATGCAGAGCTAGGCAGGGGCAGTGCAGGACTTAAGGACCCAATACTGGCACTCAGGGATTGTATGGGGTCCCCTCCCTATGTGTGGGGGCCAGGCAGGGCTCTGAGGGGCCTGACTGTGGCACACAGGCCCCAATCTGGCCTGCATACTGGCCGTGCACCAGTCATCTGGCCCATAAGCCCTAAACTTTGAGCACCACTGTTGTGACATAATAAGTTAGTATGTGTTAAGGGGGTGTCGCATTCATTTGCAGCAGTTACAAATCAACAGAATGCAATGACCTATTAATGTTAGAATGTGTTAGGAAATAAGTTACACGTTACACTTACACCATACTGCATCTATGAAGTGGTAAGCAGTATTAACATTAGAACACGCTCTGAGCAGTTGCACATTAAGGCTTAATACATCTCTGACCTGCACAGCTCTGACTTGCCACAAAAGGGCTGGTAAGCAGGGGTGTGGCTAGGACAGGGGTGGGCAAAGTCCGGCCCACAGGCTGGATCCAGTCAGCAGTGAACTTCATTTCCCAGCCGCCCCTACACATGACTGGGGCCAGTCTCCATGGAGACTCCAGCCGCAGATGTGCATGAAAGCATAAGGCTGCGGTTGCCATGGAGACCAGCCCCAGCTGTGCTAGCAGGGCACACGGCAGAGCAGGGCAAGGGGCTGCTCCAGAGCTGCTGGGATCTTGCGGCAGGGGCAGCTTGGTCCAGAGTCAGGGCACAGCTGCACTCTGTAGCCAACATGCCCCAGACAGCAGCGCGCAGGCAGGGGATCATGGCTCTGCCCTGCCTGGTCTGGAGCAGAGGCAGAACCATGATCCCCTGCCTGCACACCTCTGCCTGGAGCATGTAGGCTACAAATTGCAGCTCTCGCCTGGTTCTGGAGCAAGCTGCCCCCGTCACAAACTCCCAGTGGCTCCAGAACAGCCCTCTGCCCTGCTGTGCCATGCACCCTGCCAGCACAGCTGGGGATGGTCTCCATGCCAACCCCAGCCTTGAGCTTTCACAGTGCAGCTGCTGCTGGAGTCTCCATGGAAACCAGCCCCAGCCATGCAGGCAGGGGTTGCTGGGCAATGGAGTCTGGCTGCCAACCGAATCAGCCATTTTGCCTACCCCGGACTAAGAGCTAGGAAGCCTGGGCTCTGTCCCTGTTCTTGGTGGGGAGGGGTGGAAGAGAGCAGGAATTGCTGCAGCAGGAGCATGGAGTTGGAAAGCAGAGAAGCATGGAGGTCAGGGTGGATTGATTTAAATAGGGGTGATTTAAATCACAAAGGACCTCCTCCTGATTTAAATCATTGATTTAAATCAAGTTTCCCGCTGATACTTCTTTACATATTTCTTAAATAATGGCACAAATCTGATCACTAAAATGTGTTAATTTACAACTCAATACAGCATTTTACGACATCTGTCAATTTTTTTTTAATTTTCAAATTTTATTAACTCTAACAGACAAGTCATCACAACACTAAGTATACGCTGTCCTTAAAACTTCTACAACTAGATCTCATCTTCCCCACTCCCACTGTCATTTTATTCATAGACTGAAACAGAAATATGAGTTTTCCTGCTTTTCCAATTCCCAGTCAGTTTTTTAGCTTTGAGTGAATAATACCAAACGATGCAAATATTCTCTCTGTGCCTGGAGAGGAAGCTACTGCTGGGAAAAATTGGCTTAGCAACTGGTTCCCCTCCAGCCCTGAAATTTATTATGACTGGCATAACGGAGGAGTGATTTTGAGATGCCCATGCCATGGCAGCAGCATCTTCTTCAGAAGTTAGGCATCTACCTTTATATCTGGGGTTGGAAATGTCTGCAAGAAATTGAGGTGGAGTTAGTGCTTGATCCATTCACTTCTTTATTGCCTGCAGTTTAACTTTCTGGTTAGGCATTTCTTTCTTCAATGTCTCTTGAAGTGCCTTCCAAATTTCAAAAGTACCAGCAATGCAGCAACAATCTCTCTGAAATTTGTTTAAGGCTATAGATATAGGCTTCAGTATACTGAGCATATCCTCTACATTCCTCTTTAATCAAGTGTTAGATACTTTGGATGAGGTACTTCCATCTATTTTATCATGGCTTTCTTCACAAATTTTTATGAGAATAGGCCAGTTCTTAATAAATTGTTCAAAACAATCAACCACAGAATTCCATCGAACATCTTGAGGGAGAATTAGTTTGGATCCTCCTGCTGTCTTCAGTGAAACTGAAGCAAAATGGTTGTTATGGAAGTATTTTGCGACTTCAACAACATGTTCTTTTATTCTGGAGAAAGAGTTAAGTCTTTGTCTAAAAGATGCATTAAATGGGCACTGCAGCCATATATTATTAAAGAGCATCCTTCCGTTTTTTTCTTCTAAGTATCTTCTCATCTTTGCCGCATTTGCAGCATTGTCTGTGACAAAACTGCACATGCGACAGTTGAATTTTTGTTCACAGTTTATTACAGCTTTCACTGCCACTTCTTTTTAAATATTTTGCTGTGCGGGCATTTCCTGATGTATCTATTGTTTCTGAAAGATATGCAACCCCATCTTCTGTTGTCACACAGGCACATATTACTGGATTATTGTGTACATTGCTCCACTCATCAAGGCTTAAACTGGCAAATTTCCCCTCAGTATTTCTTGCAGACTGTTCAAGTTCCTTCTCGTACACTGTATCTAGCAGCCTTCCGCCAATGTCTGCTCTACCAGGTGGAGTGTAGCCTGGTCATAAGCACTCAACCATGTCAATGAAGTGTTTATTGTTAACAATGCGAGAAGGAGAATTTGTGGCATAAATGAACTGAGCAATCTTTTAATCTATGGTGTCTTGTTGGTATTTGCTGGTCCTTAGTGTTAGGGTGACTGTATTTGGATCTTGGGGAGCACTGGATTTGCAAGTGAATAAAGGCTTTTTTCTGTGTCTCAGCAGAGCTGCTGGTCACAAGGCAAAATGATATATGAAAAGTAACTTTGCAAATGCTTAAGCAAGCAGTTTTATAACAAGGTCGTAGTGTTGTAAAGTATAGATCCCATTGTGTAAGAAGAACAAGATGCAGCCCACCAGCTATCGTCAGGAGATAAAGCAGAAGCAAGTCCTTGGAGATAAAGGAGTCAACAAGAAACCAGAAAGAACCAGCAAGTGACTGGAGGAAGTGGAGGTCAAAGTCTTGAGCATGTGCTCGTAGCAGAGAGGCATGTAAATAAATGAAATGCATAGGCAATTACATGCTAATGAAACAAACAGAGGTGGAGCTTGAGATAGGAGGAGAAATGGGTGGAACCAAAGGCATGAGAGTGGAGGGAATGTTAATGAGCATGAACTGAGGTGTATAAAATGTGAAAAAAAATACTAATGTTCAGTGCGGCTCCCCTGTTTGTTTGGTTTTGGGGAGCTAGTCTGAAGCTGTCTCCATTTTGAATAAAGCTGCTGCAAGCAATGTGTGCTGGTGTTTGCTCCCTGCTTGCTCTGGCTAATGAGTAACAGGATCCATGGGCAATTGGATCATTGTCTCCCTAGTCACTGCACGCCACATGGAGTTGGGGTCTAACACTTACCGCAAACCCATCCATGGTGGTTGTTTTACTGAATGATTGAAATCTTTTGCTTCTACTGATACTTTGTTGTCTGAAATACATTTAGTTGCAGCACCGCTGCTAAAAGTACCAACAGATGACTCTGAAGTTGTTGCAGATAGACAAAGTCTCCCATGCTTAAATGGGATCCTGAAACCAAAATGATTTTTGAATAGCAAACAGCTTGGGAATTTACTTGTTAAATCACATGTATACTAAAAGGCATAGAGAGAGTCTTGAAGAATGATGCATTGCAAAGTGAATTATTAAATTTACTAACCAGTTGATCCACATTGTTCTTCAGACATATCCACATCTTCATCCACATCATTTTCTCCCAATAAGCAGTTTTCATTATGATGTTTCATTCTTGCAACTAGGCCCCACATCTCCTTCTTGAACTGCTTACATTTGACACGTTTTCCTTTTTTACCCAGGGAAGGAATCTCTTCAAAATATTGCCAGATAGGGTCTCTCTCATGCCCAAAAGCCATGACAATATTTCTGTGGCAAGAGTGGGGGGGAATACATGTGTGTGCAGCTGTGTGTGTACTACTGAATAATGTCTTCCCTTTTTCTTTCCCACCCACTCCACTGTTCCTTTCTACTCTGCCTGCGTCCTTTCCTATATTGTCTCTGTCTTTAAGACACTGTCTTAACTAACTCCTCTGCCTTGCTTGGCCCAGCTCCACCACCACCACCACCACATAAGCACAGAACAACAACAGTCCTATCCAGCCTGTGTCTTTGCACATTGACTTTAGTCTGCTGAGAAACAGAAAACAAAAGCCCAGAACTTGCAAGAAGCAAGAGCTGTTCGTAGGCTGGACAAACTGAAATGAATGCCCATGTTTGACTGGTAGGTAACTCAAATGTGTGCAAGTGTGGCAGAGCCATTAATTCATTTTTATGAGACTGTAAGTGTAGGTTTTTAGCATGTTTTTGATGACATTTAATTGTAACTGTTATTTTTTAAACGAGAGAGAAATTTAGTATTTTATTGATGATTTTTTAAAATTTAAAAATCTGATTTAAATAAAAAAATCTGTTTTTCTGATTTTTTTTATTTTTTTTTTTAAATCATTGATTTTTATCCACCCTGATGGAGGCTGTAGCTTCCCAACACACTACCCTTCCACCATCAAGTTTCCTGGCCTGAGATGAGGGCTGGTGGGGAGAGAGATGTCCCCTGCCAGCCTTATCCCAACCCCCCAGCCCAATTCCAGCCCCTCAGCCTTCCCTGGAGAGGGCTGTGCCTTTTGCCTGGAGCCCAGCTAAAGCCAGGGAAAAGTTCAGTTAATCGTGGTTACTCAAGGTTAATTGAAATTTTCCCACACTGCCTGGCCCTGTTTTCCCCAAGAGCCACTGGCTTGCTTTGCTAAGGCTACTTGATGGGAGCTGTAGCTTCCCTTCTCACCTCCCCTGGTGGCTCTGCTGCCGGCATGGAGTTGCCTTAGCAAAGCAAGAACATGAAGCCACAGGGAGCAGGGAAACATATTTTTCTGTAGCTCCATGCTCCTGCTGTGCATAGCCTTCTCCCATCTCCCAAACCCAGATGGGAATGGGGGAAGTAAGAGAAACCAGAGCTCCCATCAAGCTGCCTGGCCAGGAAAGAGCCAGCAGCACTTGGGGGAAATCAGGCCAGGCAGCATGGGAAATTGTCAGTTAACCTCAAGTAACCAAAGTTAATGGAACTTTCCATGTCTTTTGCCTGGCTCCTGGCACGGTGGTGCGCGTGCACCCCCTGAGAGCACCAGTGCACCCTCTGTCAGGCTGCGCTCCCTGTTTATCCAGCGGGCAGGGGGGCAGGAGGAAGCACCAGTGCCTCCCCTGCGAGCACCGGTCAGGGAGCAAGGCCGCCAGCAAAAGCAGCCGTGCTGGTGCTGGAAGTGGCTGCGGGAGTTCTGGAAGCAGCGTGGCTGCTTTTACAATGAATGAGATTTCCCATGGGGGATCCCCATCCCCCCCCCGGTCAGCGGGATGAGCCGCTGGGGGACACCTCCCCCCCCAGTCGCTGACTGGTGTCAGGGGGGCACATGCCTCCCTGGCTCAAGAGGCACCATACACCCATGCTCTCTGGGGATGGTTATGGGGCTGGAATCAGGTCAGCTGCCCCTGTCCGCTGCATGCAACCCCACACTACTACCTTCATGCTACCACCCTGCTTCAGCTGCTCAGGCAGGGGACGCCTTTCTTTGCAGCGCGAGGTTGCAAATACTGAGCTGCAGAGGTGTTGGGGGAGGGCAGCAGGGCAGGAGCCTGCAGCAGGCAGTGCACAGCCCCTGCTCTGTGCACAGATATGGGGGGCACGGGTCCCCCCTCGCACCCAGGAGTGCATGCCGCAGTGAAGAGCAGCCCCCGCCCCACCAGAGCCCACATCAGGCAGCAGGGCAGGGAGCCAGGCTCTGCTCCACTGCTGCAGCAGCTGCTGCCTCCTGCCAGGGGCAGGGGGCTGTGGACCCAGGGTCTTGGTCCCATAGCCCTCACAGCTGGGAGCCCACTCCGGCAGGGCTGGGGGAGCAGGACCTATAAGTGGGGGGCAAGGGGCACCAGCATGGCTGAAGGGGGTTGTGGGGGAAGGAGGGGGCAGGAGCAGGGCTGAGGGGTTGTGGGGGGTGTGAAGGGCACCAGCAGGGCCAGGGGAGCTGTGGGGTGGGGCTTTCATTTTAATCACAGATTTGGGGGGTTTTATCAGATAATTTGTGATTTTTTTGAGAGAGAATTTGCAGGTTTTTATCAGGGAAAACCGGGATCCCTGTTGAATACCCATTTATGGAATCTTTTTGGGGGGTCTAGGAAACCGCATCCTTCTATAGCACGCTTAATGTCTTAAATATTTATATTTTTCTCTCTGCTTCCTTCATAAGCATCCATTTTTACAGCTGCATGTTACTATGGGCCGCATCAATGCTTTTAATAACCTTGTCTTAATTTTGTTAGCAATCTGCCTACTCAGCCATATTGCATTCAAATTGTTTACCATTGCACAAGTTTTGCCTTGACCTGTCTTACTTCCCTTTGCTTTTCCTGTCTTCCATTGAAGTGTGCAAATGAGTCTGGCTCCAAGATCTCATTAGTTACGTCAGCTCTCATTTTTCCTTCGGCCGTGGTCATCACTTTGCATTTTGGAATGTTATCCAAGATGTTGCCTCTTTTTCCTGCCGTGACTCATTTTTTAACTTTGGTCTTTCAGTTCTTCTAGGGAAGTGGCAATCAAAATAATGTCAGCCATATACCTCGAATTACTAAGACTTCTGCCTCTGACTCTTGCATCCCTTTCAAATCTTGCCAGTGGTTCACACATGATCCTTTCTATGTAGATTAGAGTCACAGACAGAATGCAGCCTTCCCCAGTCTATCTGTACTATCTGGAACTATTCTGATGGAAGTCCAGCAAGCCTGACCACTGCTTTCTGTCCTCCATGCAGTTTATACAACATAGACAGAATTCTGTTAACCTTTATGTTTCTAAGTGGAAATTTTCAAGCCATGTAAATGATGATGGTTTTGACACTTACATGCAAGTTACAGTTCTGTTTACCCTTGCAGTGTGACTACATAAGTGTGCACGTGTAAGATTGCTTGCTAAGTATATGGGTACCTATGTACACCCATTATGGATGTGTTAAGTGCATCTAAGTCACAAAAATGTACCTAGACAAAATATATAACTAAAAGGTGTTAGATGCTAGAGGGGGATCCTTCTGTGTTTAGCCCCAGTAGCTATCTGGCATAGCTATCAGCATAGCAGAAGAACCCAACGTCACATGTTACACTTAGGACATGTTTCATTTAGATCATAGTAAGCATTACTATGAGTTAGAAAGTTTTCTAAGCAGCCGCACAGTAATGCTTACTATGTTCTAAATAAAATAGGTCCTAAGCACCAGAGCTTAGAAGACTTCCACTTTGCAGTGTACTGCAGGGGCCGAGACCGAACAAGTCCCAGTCCTCCCACCACACTGGAGTCTTGGTGTGGTGGGGGACTTTGACTGACAAGTTGTTTGTCAGTCCCAACCTCTGCACTGCACAAAAGTCTCCTGATCATATCACCTCTATGGAGCAGTTAGATGTTAGCTTAATGTTAGGTAATATTATCTGGAGATATTCCTCCCCACAAAAGTCCTAGCTTTGCTATGTGCTTTACTGATTGAATGCTCAGACACTAACATTTTAAGTGCAGTTAACTCGTGCTAAGTGTAACATGTGACAAGGCCCTGACTCTTGCCCCTTCCCCACCCCCAGGATTGAGCCTACATATTTCTGCCATCCCAACAGATTGCCAAACCACCACACCACAGTTTGGACATTCTAAAGGCTCCTCTCTCATCCTTCTTTTTGAAGTTAGTATCCTGAGCACCCATGAAAAAGAGGTATAAGGGGGATACATGGGGCCAGGATCTGTGTGGCTCAGTGAGGTGACTCTGTTTTGGCAGGGAGGGGCCTCCAGCACAGAGTCTTGCTCCCTTTGGGTCAAAAACTATCCTATGGAATAGCTCTCCATTCATTTTATCCCATGACAATTACCTGTAGAGCAGTACCTCCACTTCAAAAGGAGTGCTGGGAAGGGTCTGGATAAAGCTTGACCTGCAGCCTTGTAGTTAGAGAAGGGGTGCTCACTCCTGGCCTGTGGGCCACACCGGGCCCATGGAGCCATACCATCCAGCCCGCTGGGCTCCCCAAGGGTCTGGAAATTTGGCAGTGGGGAAGCAGTGACAGTGTTAATTGCCTCTGTCCAGTTGCAAAATGTTTAGACCCATGGGGAGCCCTACAGAGTGGATAGCATGGCCCTGCATGCCAGATTGCATTGGTGTGCAGCTAGATCTGGTGGGTAGGTTGCATGGGGCCAGATCAAGGCAATGAATGGTGAAAGACTGGATCAGGCCCATAGGTGACATGTAGGGGGGGCATGGGGGGCACATGTCCCCTGCAAGAGCACTGGTGCTCCCCCTGACCATGAGCACTCCAGCTGGTAGGGAGGCACAGAGGGTGCTAGTGCCCCCCCTTGAAATTGGCTTCACCGGCAGCATATTGGACCCCCCCACCCCCCAGTCGCTGGCTGGCTGCTGGGGACAACCCCCCCCCCCCCCCCAAGTCATGGCCTGCTGGTGCCCACCCCCAAACTCAGGAGGCACCAGTCACACATGATGAGGCCTGAGCTACTTAACAATGTCTTGTGTGCACAAGACACCAGTGAAACTATGAGATAGCTGGGGAATTATGCACTATGAGCTGCCTTACTGTATCCTTCCCTAATTTTTGAGTGGTAAGCTTTGAAACTTTAGCATTCTTGCAGTGCCACATTTTATATGTAATCATCATTGACCTCATGATAGCATCCAAGCTGTTTTAGGTTTGGCAGGAGAACACAGTCCTTGACCTAAGAGCTTAAAAGCTGACATTAATGCATCTATCCACCTCACAACTGGACTGAGTGTGATTACAACTGCACTCCTGAGGCAACAGACTATAACAATACCTGCTAGGTGCATTTGTTTGACAAGCTGGGCATGCAATATTTGCCACTAGAGAAGGGATTGATTTTGAGTATTTGCACTGGAACCAGATTCTAAGAGTTGCATTAACTGAATGAGAGAAAGGAAGTATTATACCTGATTTTTATGTCCAATTAAAGCACTGTGAAGGGGAGATGTTTATAGCGAATTGTTCGTAGTTATTTTTCAGAACAAGAGCAATTTGCAGAAATTAACCATGGACAATGAAAACATTTATTTAAAAAAAAAGCAACTGTACTGTGTTCACAAAGTGTAGAAGAAGAACTGGGAAGTGAATGATACTTTATGAATGATTCAGACACTTCAAGCATTAGGTCCAACTATCACAGTAAGTCATTTTAGATAGGAGGAGAAAAAAATTAAAATTGAAATATGGTGGGAGCCACCATTTATAAAGAAATCCCATCTTGTCTTTACAGGTCTGTGGAGGCATTAGGACAATCCGGGGGCATTTGTATCCCCTTTGCAACCAACTCCTACTCTCAGTCCCTTCAAACTGACACATTGTATTGGCGTGACAGATTGTATAGATGCAGAAAGAGCATACTCAGGAAAGGGAGAGCTCTGTCAGAGCTAGACACACTATGCCTGATTCTTCTAGCACTTACGTCAATGTCAATCAAAAGGAGCAGCACTGAAGTTAGACAGTTCAACCAGTGCAAAAGTATTGCAAGTGTGAAGACACACATCAAGTGATGGCCCTGAGGGAACTTGAGAGTGTGTTCAGAGTTTCATTGCCTGCTTGCTTTTGATTACATAATCCAAAAACCGAGTTACTAGCCAATGGGCAGTTTGGATGTCTTGATATTATGTTTCATCGGAGTTGGAATAAGCAATCAAAATTTCAGCGTGGTTTGGATCTTTTATCCAAACTCTTTCCAGATGCGAGCATGGAGGCCACAAAGGGGCAGCCTGGGGAAGATGCAGAGGGTAGTAGTCCTGACTGCAGGCATCTGGGGAAAACACTAAGAGACTGCTTAATTGGCTTCAGATCCACAATAACTACAGGCCTGGGAGAGGGACTTAAGTGCCACTCAAGAGACTAGTGTGAGAGCCCAGAGGGACACTGCTAGTCAGGGGAAGGAGGACTAGTGTGAGAGAGACCTGGTGTAACAAAGAACCTTTGCTCTGTTACTGGGAAGTGGTATGGCCCCTTTAAGGGCAGGGTGTTTGTAGCACAGACACTGGCAACCAGAAAACCAGGGGTTAAGAAACAAATCTGTGGTTAAGTCAGCTGACAGGGGAGGCACATGACCAGAAAGGTGCAGGGCTGTAGTAATATATAAGCCAGAGCCAGAGCAAGGTGAAAAAGACTTAGTGTGAGATGGCTGCTACTGATGACCTCCTGACACAGAGCTTTTGGAATGCAAAGAAGGAGTACAACCAGAGGGACATGATTCAGGGTTTGGAAGAAGTGTGATAGGCAGCCGGTGGGCTGGGTGTTTGTGTTAGTGCCAGAAGGCTTAAGTTTGTGTTCGGGTTTTGTCCCAGAGGATTGGAAGGACTAGCAAAGGGGTGGTTTGGAAGTCCTGATAGTGCCTGAGGCAGACACAGCAAGACAAAATAAAGAAATGAGGAGCCAGGGAGGGCTCAGTAGAAGAAAGGAAGAACCAAAGAAGTCTCAGAGGAAGAAAGAGAGTCAAAGACTCCAGAAGACAGGAAGAGTCTGGAGAAGGCCCATCACCCATGGAGGGGCAACAGAAAAGAGTATGGGGGGGTTCCAATGAAGGAAAAGGGGAGAGTGAGAAATAAGGCCTGAGTCCCATAGCCAGGTAGGGTAGAGACTGTTAAAGACACTGCATCTGGGAAAAGCAAGGAGCTGTGAACAGACTGAATGGTGATAGGGGCTGAAAGCCCACTAATGGATAATGTGTAGCACCTGTGAGGCATGTGCATGACTATGGGGGTAGCTGGAGGTCACAACTGAAGCCCCTAAGGCAAGAGAGGTTGGCAATAGACCACTGGAGAAGAGAGAGCATCTTAGGCTCATCAGTCCCTGCAGGCAGCCTCCCTTTCATTGAGTTTCCATCAAGACATGGCAGGCGAGAAAGCAAAGCGAGACCTTGAAAGACAAGGAAGAGAGAGAGCCTGGCAGGTATGATGTGGCTTTTAGGGGGCATTACAATGGTCCTCAGTCACCTAAAATGTTACATCCAGATATAGGCGGAGAGAACAGGTTGGCTGAGGCCAATTATGGATGGAGATGCCCTACTTGGGATTACAGTTTGAGGCCTGGGTCAGGTAGGCTGCCCAGTGATGAGCAGGGAAGAGTGAGGCACCTAAAGCCACACTCTGGATCCTCAGGGTAGCCTCCCAAAGTTATATAAATAGTTATATACTTTTACCATCAAAGGAGTAGCAGAAGGAAACAGGGCAGTCCCTTGAATAGCCAGAGAGGAAAAATGGGCTTTGTGTTTTGTATGGCCCCTATTGGGTACCACAGCCACCTTTAGATGTGGGTACTGATGGGCCCCTTCTCTCTCTCTCTCTCTTT
This sequence comes from Alligator mississippiensis, assembly GCF_030867095.1. NCBI lineage: Eukaryota > Metazoa > Chordata > Crocodylia > Alligatoridae > Alligator > Alligator mississippiensis. The sequence continues at coordinate 156,283,312 of NC_081827.1, forward strand.
CTCTCTCTCCCTCCCTGTCTGTGTCTCTCAAAAATTGGGGAGGGTGTCCACAGAAACATGTTGATTTTTCATAGATCTTTGGCTTTTTATTTGAATTTCAATTTTTCTTTCCTCAGGACTAAATATTTGCAGCACCAAACCAACAAAAAGCCCACTTTTTCATATTCATCCAAAACCTTTTTTTCTTTAGACATTGAAAAAAAATAAAAAAGAGTTAAAGTATTCAGTCCTTCAGCGAACTTTCAAAATTTTCAAGGCAGATACATTTTTGCTGTATGTTGTGTTTAACAGAAAACTCAATTTTCTGACCAAAAATGTTACGCTGGAATCTTTGGACTAGTCCCATGTTTCAGTGATGATTTCTGTGGGCTGTTTTTCTGATTGGAGAAAATCATTTATGCTTGAAAACACAGTAATGACCATGTTTTACATAATACAGTGATAAAGATAACTTTACACCTCATGTAGACAGGACAAGTCATGCCTAATAATATGTTATGTGAGAGTGGTTGGGCTCTAGGGGGAAGCCTGTGGTTATCTATGGCTAGCTAACACATCTTTAAACATGCCGTCTTCTTTTTTTTCCCTTCATGGTGCATGAGACCAGCCCAACTGGGAGCTTAAACTGGCATCCTCTGCATTATTGGTACATGGATGATTTTGTGCATCTGGACCAGACTCTAAGTTCCATTGGGCTAGGAATATATTTTTCTTCTCCTGTGCACAGAGGCTGATGAATGACTAATAACAAAATCCCTATCTTCTGGCTTCTCGGGGATACAGGGTCTTCTGTAATGATCAGTGCTGAGCTAGCATGCAGGCTTGGACCAGCTTTCAATGATAGAGCAAGCCCCTCACTCTCTTAGGTTCCTTTAAACCTCTTCCTCTAATGTCCCATTTTAATAGGCACTTTTTTGACCCCTGTACACATTTGGCATTCAGATGAGCAGGAAATATATTAGTTGTCCTCCTATCCTTGTGTGATTCTATCATGGCCAGCATAGTGGCACTAGGACATCAGTGCAGCGCTGTAGAGCAATCAGTCAGAAAGAGCGTTGTTCTTTGTGGCATTAAATATTTATCCCCAGTGGCACAAGTCTGTGTCAAGCTGAACTAAAAGTTGACAGTGAGCTAAAAGTTGACAGAGACAAAGACCTTTTTTACACCTGAGAGATTAGTAGAGTGAATGAGAGGACAGAAAGAACATTAATTCATGTTGTAGGAAGTTGGAAAAGTGAAAAAAGGGAGATGGTGAGGGAGAACACAAACTAGACTGGAGCATCTATTTCAAAACACATGTGGGTGAGAAGTACTCTACAGAACATTTATGTCCCTCTTCACCAAAGCACCTGAGCCTTCTGGACTGGCAATATTTTTGCCTCAAAATCCCCATGAGGAAGGGATGGGCTGTTATCCCCATTCTACAGAGCTGGGGCACAGAGAGGCTAAGGACAGACTCATATTTCACTTTGTGTGCCAAAATGACATTTATCCTGCCTGGCAACTGCCATTTTTGGCACTTATACACAGTTTGCAACTGTAGCCCATATGCAGTATAGATGTGTAGGTATCTGCTTGGCTACTGAGCATGCATGGTAGGTTGTGGTCTGGCTGGGCAGGTACAACACTCTGTATCCACGGACCTGAGCAAAGGTTGCTCAGGGAAATGGTAGTAATACAAAAACCTTATGATAAGGGGAGGAAATGAGGGGGAAAGAAGACAGCTCTCCCATATTTTTAATCCATTGTGTTTTCCTGTTGTGTGATAGTTTTTGAGATTTAAAAATGCTCCCATTGAGCATCAAACTCAAGACATTTTCAAGTTTTTCATGGAAACAATAGATACAGCAGATCTTTCAGCTCTCTTCTGGCCCCAGATAATCTGACAACCCATTGTTCAAGTGCGTATCCTGGGTGGGTGACACAGGGTCTCAAGCCTTTGCTCTGCTTGAGGGGATATGAACCTCAGTTTGCCCTACATCACAAGAGTACTCTAACCCCTGGGCATTGGGCAGTGCTGTCTACTGGTTCCAAGCCACTTGTGTAACACTTGTAGTGACACATTCTTTGGGGCAGGGACATCAACTTTGGCCTCTTCCATGCTGTGTGCCCTCTTCCAAGTCCTCCTGGCTATTTTAGAGTGGGTGAGACTCTACCTTCCTGCACCTGACCAGAACTTCCATCATTGTTGGAACTAGTGCATGCATTTCCACGGAGAGTTTCAGGGTAATGAACGGACATATTCCAATAAAAGCTTTTCGTAAGGCAGTTCTCGGCCAGTGCTCCTGTTTCAATCACCCTCTTGCATGTCCTTGGAAGCCTGGGTGCCTTAACTTCACTGTCTCCATTCCATCTGCTGTAATTGACCAGAAAAATCTGTGGAAGGTACACAGGCCAACCTACCAGCTAAGGCTATGCTAAATAGCACCATTCCATTTCGACTTCCATTTCGCTGGAACTGTTTTGTTTCAAGTTTCATTCAGTTTCAAAAGCACTGTTCCGTTTCGTTTTGTCGAAACTGTTTTGCGGTTTCGATGCTGTTTCGACGTTTCGCTCATAGGCTATTCCGCGCTTGCAGCACCAGCCTCCTGTCATCTGGCAGGCAGATTGGGGGCCCACACCCCTGGGAGGAATCTGGCACAGCCCCCACAGTCCTTCCAGGGGTGCAAGCAAGCCCCTGATCTGCCTGCCAGACAATAGGAGGCTGGTGCTGCCGGCTGGGACCAGCACTGAAGCCAAGTAAGCCTGGCTTCAAAACTCGAAATGTTTTGAAACTTTCAAAACATTTCGACTGCCCTTGTTTCGTTTCAAAGCTGTTTCAAAGGCTTTTGTTTCGTTTCAATTTCACTGTTTTGAGCTCAAAATGCATTGAAACAGCTTTGCAACAAAACACCGGGCGAAATTTCGCACAGCCCTACTACCAACACCCTCACAATGCAAATCCAGTGCAGGATGAGCTGAGCCTCAGCGTTAATAGACTTGCTTCTGCAGCTGAAGTGCTGGCCTCAGCTGTCAATGAAGGCTGCCTGCTATGAATGCATTACGGCACATTAGGCATACATGACATGGAAATCCATGGCACAGTGGATCAATCTCATCCAGCCTGGAAGAGGTGCATCCTCTCTGCAGATTTAACTGGGGTCTGAGCACTTGACATAATGCAGCCTTGGCGTGAGCAGCCCCATTGCAAAACCCTCCCCTCCACATGGGTGTTATTAGGACCAGAGCTTATGGTCCTTTGCACTACAGTAACCAAAGCCCACCAAAACTCTTCCTGTAAAACTGGGTTAGAAATGTTCTGTTCTCCAGGTCTGTGCATGGGAGGGTGAAAAAGCATAGCAAGGTTGCTATCACAAAGAGTTGTACCCCACATCGTCCCTGGGCTGTAGCCTGCCACTTCACATAGGCTAGTTCAAATCAATTGCCGCCAAACTCAGGTGATCAGGTTTTCTGTGTGAAAAAGAAGGAAGGTTAGGGATGACACCTGAACAGAGCCCTTAATAAAGCAGTCTCCAAGTGAAGATTATACAAAGAGGCTGTGATTGACTCATTCTCTGCTAACTATTGTAGCAAGTTAAGGTAATGAGAAGCTTTCTTCCTAATTGATTTTCTGTCTGACTTTGCTAGCTGGAAGGGCTAGTGGGAATGTAGGCTGTTAGTGTCCTCCCCAGAATGTCCTGTTGGCCAAATGTAATGGGAAATCAGACCCTGAGTTGCTTCTGAACCCATTGTATATCTGCTACCTGAACAGCAATGACTCAGAGAAGTGTGAACTTACCTCATTCTTGCTACAGAAAATAAATTCTGGAGTTTAATAATGACAACATGAATTTAGTCATTTAGCTAATTATCTTATAACTGATCAAAACATACAAGCTAGGATTGAGATTCTGATCATTTCACCATGCACTGTGCGACCCAGAACATTTTACCTTTCTTCAGTTTTCCAAGAGCGTAAAATTGGGCTTTTATAAAAAGTATGGCAGCACCATATATGAATAGGACTGAGGGGAAAAAAATCATTTTTTCATCAGAAAAACAAAATCCTAAAAAACAGTCTTGGGTTGCAGACTGAAAAATTGTTGACATTCAGCAAATTTCTGCTGGGAAAGAAAGATCAAGTTTTGCTTTCTATTTTCTCACTTTTTCAATAAAGAATGAATTGTAAATCCTGTATTTGTGCTGGGAGTTGAACATGATAGTCTGTGAGGTCCATTCCAGCCCTGGGATTCTATGAACATTTTCTGTAAACCTAAAGAAAAACAAACCCTTATTTTCATGGAAATTTCCAGTGGAAAAACCCCACTTATTTTCCTATGAAGGATAGGTAAAATGTCTTCTTGCCATGTGAAACGAGTGGGAAAACTTTAAAAACAGTTTTCTCACTCTCATTAGAAGATCATGAGTCAAGATTTTACGTATTTAGCACCACGTGTGGGGCTAGACCACTAGAGGTGCTCAGAAATCAATATTCCCCTTGTAACATGGCCATAAAAAGGTGTCAACAAATATCATTCCACATCGATTTCATAGACATAGACATTAGGGCTGGAAGGGACCTCGGAAGATCTTCGAGTCCAGCCCCCTGCCCAGGGGCAGGAAGTCAGCAGGGGTCACAGGGTCCCAGCAAGATAAACATCCAAATGTCTCTTGAAGGTGTTCAAAGTAGGTGCTTGAACCACCTCCGGTGGCAGTCTATTCCAAACCTTGGGGGCTCAGACAGTAAAGAAGTTTTTCCTTATGCCCAGCCTGAAATGGTCATAGAGGAGTTAGTGACCATTCAACCTAGTCATCCCTTGGGGTGCTCTGGTGACATTCCCCCACATCCTGGTGAGCACCCCTTATAAACTTATAGGCAGCCATCAGATCACCCCTGAGCCTGCGCTTTTCCAGGCTGAAGAGTCCCATAGCTCTCAGCCTCTCATCGTAAGGTCTGTTTTCCTGACCTCTGATCATACGCATGGCTCTCCTCTGGACTCTCTCAAGCTTCTCCATATCCCTTTTGAATTGTGGAGCCCAAAACTGGATGCAGTACTCCAGCTGCGGCCTCACTGAGGCTGAGTACAGCAAGAGGATGACATCCTGGGATTTGCTTGAGAAGCAGCTATGGATGCAAGCCAGCATTTTGCTTGCTTTACTAGCCGCAGCATCACATTGATGGCTTATGTTCATCTTGTGGTCAATCATGACCCCCAAGTCCCTTTCGTCCATAGTGCTACCCAGCGTAGCACTGCCAAGCCTATAAGCATGCTGTGGGTTTTTCATCCCAAGGTGGAAAATCTTGCATTTTCCTAATGCAAAAGTCAGATTTCAAATAAAACATTTTTTTCTTATTTTTCTATTTATATCTTGAGGGCAGATTAATAAAGATATTTGTTTCAATTCAAACCCAAATTATAATTTTTTGTGGAAAAAACAGAATGTTCTGGCTGATATAAATATTACTGCCAGCACTATTTCATATCAGGTGAAAAGTATTTTTCATTAAAAAAAAACATTTTAATCAATAATATTCAACGTGTCCTAGCTAAACCCCCCTGAACCTCCTGGCAGTCTCCATGGAGGCAGTCTCTCTCCATGCACTTGGTTGTTCACTCACGCACTGAGTCCCTTAGGGAGCCACTGGAATTTGAATTCATAAAGGTCAAATTAACAGCATCAGCACTGTGTTCCCCCTCAGCCTCTCTAGTGTTTTTCAGACCAACATAAAATGCCAAGCAAAGGGACAGACTGGGGTTCCAGACAGAGGAGGAAAATCATTAGAAGCCTGGAAAGAATTCTGTATGCAGAAGGGGTGGAAATATTGGGTCTGTTGTATTAGACAGATGATATCTATGGACTTGTCTGCACACAAAGATTGCCCTGCTTTAATTATACAAGTTCAGTTAAACTGTAGAATATTTTCAGTGAAGATATGGTTACAGTCCTATGAATGTGCTTATACTATCATAGTTCCTGTAAGGCCATGATTCCCAACCAGGGTGCCGTAGAGCCTATACACTTATACATGCTTCGCAAGATAAACCCAGAGACTTCAAATGGAAACCCATAATCTGTTTAGGCCTTTTGAAGTCCTTTGCAGCAGAATTGCTCTATTATTTTTCTTTAGTCAAGAAATGAGAGAAATCTAAGAAGGAGCATTTTCTGAGGGCTGTCCTGAATCTAAAAAAATTGAGAACCACCACTTAATCCTGTGTTTATGATACTGTGCTCTGTCAGTATGGGGAAACGCTGACTGGAGCATGCCCAGGGACTGGTACATAAGAAAGCTCTGAAGTTGGGGACACTAGGAGAGCCACTCTTGCAAGAGCTGAGGGAATCGTTTTCCCTCAGCATGACAGGAAATCAAGAGTCTCAACTGGAGGACTCAGGTGCCTGTACACCAATGCCAGGAGCATGGGGAACAAGCAGGAGGAGCTAGCCCTCCTACTCTCCAGTGGGCATTACAATCTAGTAGGAATTACGGAGACCTGGTAGGACTCCTCACATGATTGGAACATAGCCGTAGAGGGCTAAACCCTGCACAGAAGGGACCGAGTAGGGAAGAAAGGTGGAGGTGTAGCTTTCTATGCGAGGGAGCAGTACACCTTGCAGGCTGACATCGGCTCCAAGAAAGAGCAGCTCTTAACCCTCTGAGCGGGGTGAGGGGGGAGTGAGAGAGACCTAACTGTAGGTATATACTACAGACCACCAAACCAGGGGGAGGAGCTCAATCTGGAGTTCTCTCGAGAGCTGGCAGAGGCCGCGCATGCACGGGACATGGTCATCATCGGTGACTTCAATTACGCATACATCTCTTGGGAGGAACACTTGGCTAAGTCAGATCAGTCACCTTGCTTTCTGACCCATACTGTAGAGCTCTATCCAGCTCAGGAAGTGCACAGGCCAACCAGAGGTAATGCTGTCCTAGACTTGGTCTTGGCCAAAGGGGACCATCTGGTGAGTGACTTGAATATAGAGGGTAGCCTGGCCGACAGCCACCACAGAACTATCACATTCACTGTCTGTCACAAGGCAGGCAAATCAGCTATCAGGATTGAAATTTTGGAGTTCAGAAAAGCCAATTTCAACAGGCTCAGGGCAATAGTAGGAGAGAGAGTTTCATAGTAGCTAGGGTCAGGAGGGACCTGAACAGGTCATCTAGCCTGACCCCCTGCCACAGGCAGGAATGAATGCTGGGTTCACAAGACCCCAGGCTAGATTGATGTTAGTACTGCATCAAGTTCTGGGCACTGCACTTCAACAACAACATGGAAAAGCTTGAGAGAGTCCAGAGAAGAGCCACCCACATGATCAGAGACTTGCACGGCAAGCCATATGAGGAAAGACTGAGGACTTGGGTCTCTTCAGCCTAAAAAACAGAAGGCTGAGAGGGGACCTTGTAGCAGCTTACCACTATATCAGGGGAATATGTCAAGGGCTCAGCAAACAACTGTTCACCAGGGCATCCTTGGGGAAAATGAGGAGTAATGACCACAAGCTCCTGGAAGACTGTTTCAGGCTTAACACTAGGAAAAACTTCTTCACAGTTAGGGTGTCCAGACTGTGGAATAATCTCCCTCCAGAGGTGGTGCAATCACCTACCCTGGAAATCTTCAAGAAGAGACTGGACGGTCACCTCCCTGGGGTCACCTGACCCCAGTTGTCTTTCCTGCCTAGTACAGGGGGGCTGGACCTGATGATCTTGCAAGGTCCCTTCTAGCCCCTAACAATCTATAAAGCTATGAATACTACAATTGATTCTGCTTTATAGAATCCCTGGTTAATAGAATCAGCTGCTTATTTGAATCAATATGGGAAAACCAAAACCAAATGTATATTATTATATGTAAAAATCGCTCATATTAGACTCACAATTTTCATTTTTTGGAATCATTTTACCAAAGAATGCCAGGAATTTCGCACTGTTGTGAGGAGCCTTCTGCAGGCAGGCAGAATTCCAGCCTGCAAGGGGATGGGAGGGAGTGGGAGGAGGGCAGTCAGGCAGGGGGCACCATGTGCATGTTTTGTGCCCTAGGCACCCTGGAGAGCAGCTCCCACAAGTAAGTAGGTGAGTGGGGGGGGAAATTGAGCCACTGTAGGGAGGGAGTTAGGCAGGGCTGGGGCCCCAACGGGGAGTGGAGCGGGGCTGCAGGTGGCTTATGATGGGTGTGGAAAAATTGGGGGCCAGGCTCCCTGGCAACGCGCCCCCGTGCATATGGGGTACCTTTGAGAGGTGCAACCCCACCCTGCTGCCCTCACTGCCCACACCCACCACCACCTCGCGCACAGATCTGGGGGCGCAGGTCCTCCCCTGCCCCTCCAGGAGTGCACGCCATGCTGGGGAGCTGGCCCCATGCCTGAGCCCACAGCAGGCAGCAGCAGGTGTGGAGCCAGGCTCCACTCCACTGCAGCAGCCACCAACTCCTGTCAGGGGAAAGAGGCTGCGGACCTGGGTCCCTGGCCCCATAGCCCTGGCAGCTGGCAGAGGGGCCCTCTGGCAGGGTTGGGGGAGCAGGGGGATGTGGGTGGGGGTGAGGGGCACCAGCAGGGCAGGGAAGGCTGGGGCAGGAGCAGGGCCAGGGGCTGTGGGGGAGTAGCGAGTATCTGCGTTCCTTAAAAAATGGGTCGCCTTTTAATGGAATCAGCTGGTTAATAGAATCAAATCACCATTTCCCAAAGTGATTCCAATAAGAGGAATCCACTGTAGTGTAGTTTACTGGCATATAGGTGCACTAACAAAACTGCATTTTATACCACTGTATGAAAACCATCTCCATGAACAAAACCACCTACATGGGGACGAAAGCAAAGGGAGATAAGTTTTAACATTTGCTCCACAATGCCTTCAAGCTGGAATAGGAAGGAGGACCTCCTTTAACAAAAGAAATTCAGCTGGACCTGTTCAGGTGAAGTGTCAATGTGAGTGTCATTGAACCCCTCACATGGACATATTTATAGTGGAGTAAAAGTGACATATACTGGGGGGGTTCATTCCACTTCCCTTCCAGGAATAGCTGGTACCTGCCATTCTTGTACCAAAGTATGTCTACACTAGTAGGGGTTGTAATGATATCCTGATTATACTGATACTGTAAAAGCAATACAAACTGCTAGTGTGGACAAGACTTGAGCTATGAAAGTGTAAAAAATGCTTTGCTAGGCTCAAACAAGACAGGCACCAAGAAAAATGAAAAACACCGAAAAATGCAAGGTTCCCCACCTTGGGAGGGAAAACCTGCAGCGTCCTTATAGGCTTGGCAGTGCTACGTTAGCTAGCACTATGGATGAAAAGGACTTGGCGGTCATTATTGACCACAAGATGAACATGAGCCTTTAATGTGATGCTGCAACTAGTAAGGTGAGCAAAATGCTGGCTTGCATCCATAGATGCTTCTCAAGTAAATCCTGGGACGTCATTCTCTCATTGTACTGGGCCTTGGTAAGGCCACAGCTGGAGTACTGCTTCCAGTTTTGGGCTCCACAATTCAAAAAGGATGTGGAGGAGCTTGAGAGAGTCCAGAGAAGAGCCACGCGCATGATCAGAGATCAGGAAAACAGACCTCAGGACGACAGGCTGAGAGCTATGGGGCTCTTTAGCCTGGAAAAGCACAGGCTCAGAGGCAATCTAATGGCCACCTATAAGTTTATCAGGGGTGTCCACCAGGATTTGGGGGAACGATTGTTCACCAGAGCATCCCAAGGGATGACAAGGTCGAATGGTTATAAACTACTGAAAAACCGTTTCAGGCTGGACATAAGGAAGAATTTCTTTACTGTCCAAGCCCCCAAGGTCTGGAATAGCCTGCCATCAGGGGTGGTTCAAGCACTCACATTGAACGCCTTCAAGAGAAATTTGGATGCTTATCTTGCTGGGATCCTATGACCCCAGCTGATTTCCTGCCCCTTGGGCAGGAGGCTGGACTCGATGATCTTCTGAGGTCCCTTCCAGCCCTAATGTCTATGAAATCTATGAAGAGGAGTTTCCTTGTATGGAGGAAGTTGCCTACCAAGTTAGGAAGCTGAAATTGTAGGTGAATTAGCATTCCTAAGGAGTGTCTCTGAATAGTACCAGTTTACAGAGTTCTATTATATGATATTGCTTTCAAAGACTGCTAAGGGTTTAAGATGAGATAGAAGAGTAAGAATTGCCTAATACAGTGGTTTTCAGCCTGTGGTCCTCAGTCTCCTTGGGGTCTGCTGGCTATGTCAAATGGGTCTGTGAAAGATGACTAGGAACAATCAAAAGTATGTGAATACCCACACTTACAGTTCAGAGGCATCCACACCTCCATTCAACACTTCCAAAGAGGTCTGCACCTCCATTCAAAAAATTTTAAGGGTCCACAAATAAAAAGAGGCTGAAAACCACTGGTCTAGTATGATGAAAAGCACAGAAAAGGGTCAGCACTTATGTCTGGTTATGGTGATAGATGTATCCATGATCTGGGTCTTGAAAAGGAAGTGGTGAGTGACTGGACACAGGGTGATAACAGTAAACTGATGAGTCTTCTCTGTCCTTCCCCTGTCCCATGAAAAACAGCAGCTAACAGATTTAGAGCAAATGAAAGAAAATATTTCATGCAGCCAAATGGTCAGCCTCCCCGCCTCTGGAGAGCGCGAAGTCCGATACCAGTACTGAATTAAGGTAGATATATGGACAGTACAAACACCTGCAGTTTGGCATGCTCCCTTTTGGGCTCATCCTCACAGGATTATAAAACCTGAGTCCATTAAAGGAGTTCATTGTCTGCCTTTGATGTGTCAGGGGCAGCCATGGGTAGAGTGAGTATGGACAGTTAGTCTGAACTGGTGTAGGAAATCATTCTTACTCCACCTTGGGCTATAATAGATTCATAGATTCCAGATTCATAGATTCCAGGGTCAGAAGGGACCTCAGTGGGCCATCTAGTCTGACCCCCTGCCCTGGGGGGCAAGAAAAGGGTCACCAAACCTGAGATCATGTGATCCCAGCCAGGTGCCTGTCCAGTCTCCTCTTGACCCCCAAGGATGGAGCGAGCACCACCTCCCTTGGGAGCCCATTCCAGATCCTGGCAACCCTGACCATGAAGAACTTTTTCCTAATGTCCAGTCTAAACCTACTCTCCAATAACTTATGGCCATTGTTCCTTGTTGTTCCAGGGGGTGCTCTGGTAAACAGATCATCGCCTACTTCATGTTGCTCCCCACTTATGAATTCGTATGCTGCCACAAGGTCCCCTCTCAACCTTCTCTTAAAGAGGCCGAAAAGGTTAAGGTCCCTTAGCCTTTCCTCATAGGGCCTTCCCTGCAGGCCTCCAATCAGATGAGTGGCTCTTCTTTGGACCCTCTCCAGGTTGTCCGTATCCCGCTTGAACTGCGGCATCCAGAGCTGGACACAGTACTCCAGCTGTGGCCTGACCAGTGCTGCATAGAGAGGGAGAATCACCTCCCTGGACCTGTTTGTGAAGCACCTACGGATGCACGACAAAGTGCGATTGGCTTTGCCAACTACTTCATCACATTGGCGACTCATGTTCATCCTGGAGTCAACAGTGACTCCAAGAACTCTTTCTGCCTCAGTGGTGCTGAGGTCTCCCCCGAGCCTATAGGTATGATGGCAGTTTTTCCTCCCTAGGTGCAGCACCTTGCACTTGTCCTTATTGAATTGCATCCTGTTGTTCTCTGCCCACTTCCCCAATCTGTCGAGATCAGCCTGGATCTGGTTCCTCCTTTCCAGGGTGTTAGCTTCACCCCATATTTTTGTATCATCCATGAATTTGGACAGGGTGCTTCCCACCCCCTCATCCAGATCACTGATGAAGATGTTGAACAGCACCAGCCCCAGAACTGAGCCCTGAGGGACTCCACTGCACACATCTTTCCAGGTTGACACTGACCCATCCACCACCACCCTCTGAGTGCGACCCCTGAGCCAGTTCGCTACCCAGTCTACCATGTAATCATCCATGGCAAATCTCCTCAGTTTATTAATAAAGATGGTATGGGATACCGTGTCAAAGGCCTTCTTGAAGTCCAGATACATAACATCCACCTCAACTCCTGCATCTAAGCATTTGGTGGCCTTGTTGTAAAAAGAAACTAGATTAGTCAAGCAGGACCTGCCCGCTATAAACCCATGTTGGTTGCCCCTCCATATCACATTAGCCAGTGGGCTCCCACAAATGTGTTCCTTGATAACTTTTTCCTAAGATTTTCCCCAGGATAGAGGTAAGGCTGACTGGTCTATAGTTCCTCGGATCCTCCTTCCTTCCCTTCTTAAAGATTGGGATGACGCTGGCCCTCTTCCAATCCTCCGGGACCTGACCCGATCACCATGAGTGCTCATATATCCTTGCTAGTGGTTCAGATATGACACTCACTAATTCCTTCATTACCCATGGGTGAAGTCCCTCCAGTCCCAGTGATTTAAACACGTCCAGTTTCTCCAAGTGTCCTTTTACCATATTGGCACTGACCATGGGTCAGCTGATGTTCTCTTTGTTGCTGTCCATGATGTATATTGAGGGTTCGTCTAGATTCCTATTTACGAAGATAGAGGCAAAAAAACTCATTGATGACCTCTGCCTTGTCCCTGCTATCCATCACTAAGCCCCCTGCCCATCATGTAGGTGTCCTATGCTACCCTGCACCCTCTTTTTGCTCCCAACATATCTAAAGAAGGACTTTTTATTGTCTTTAATCCCTGCTGCTAGCCTAAGTTGTAGAGCTGCCTTGGCCTTCCTGATTGACTGCCTGCAGGTGCGGGCCAAGGAAATGTACTAGCTACCCCTCGCTAGCTACCCCTTGTTTCCACTTCCTGTATGCTACTTTTTTTGCCCTTAAGGTATCCTGGATGACCCTGGTTAGCCAAAGGGGCTTCCTGACCCGTTTGTCCCCTTTTCTCTGCCATGGGATTGTCTCACTCTGAGCTGAAAGAATGGTATCCTTAAGGAATGACCACCCCACCTGGACCCCCCCAAAGCATCTAGGCTCTTGGTTCCTAGTACCCTGCTAACCAATCCCCTGAGCCTATTAAAGTCAGCCTTTTTAAAGTTTAGCACCTGCGTCCTGCTAGATATAGTGTCTGCCCTTCTCTGGATAGTGAATTTTATCATTTGGTGATTGCTGTCCCCTAAGATGCCTTGAATCTGCAGGACCCCCACCAGGTCATCCCCTGTGGCCAACACCAAGTCGAGCAAGGCATTACCCCTGGTGGGACTCCTTACCTCCTGTCTTAGGTGGAGGTCCTGAATACAGGTTAAGAACCTGCGTGAGCGGTTAGATCTAGCTGACTGTTCCTCCCAGCATATGTCTGGGTAGTTAAGGTGACTACCATGTATCTAGACTGCACAGCCTCTGAGACCTGTCTGGAAAATTCTCCATCTAGCTCATCCTCCTGGTGCGGAGGCCTGTAGAAGACCCCCACCACCAGGTCCCTTTCCCCCCGACCCGCTTTGATCCTAGCCCACAGTGTCTCTGCTTGTTCATCCTCTGATCCCAATTTGATTAGGGAAGATGCATACTGTTCTTGGAAATAGAGAGCAACACCCCCTCCTTTTTTCCCTTCTCTATCTCTCCTGTACAACCTATAGCCCTCTATTCCTACTACCCAGTCATGAGTAGAGTCCCACCAGGTTTCCGTTGGACCCACTAGGTAAAAGTTATTGCTCGCAAGCAAGAGTTCTAGATCCTCTTGCTTGTTTCCCATGTTCCTGGCATTTGTATATATACATTTAATTCCCCTGGTGGCTACCCCCGGATCGCCCCTATACTCCTGTCTAATAGGTTCTTTGATACTTACCTGGGCTGATCTAGTGGGTATCTCATGGTTTAGTGTTCTGTGGATCCCTCCATCCTTGTCCTCCCCTTCCCCCAACGAACCTAGTTTAAAGCCCGCCGGAGGAGATCAGTCAACCTGAAAGAGACCACACGCTTACCTTCGGAGGAGAGATGTAGCCCATCCTACCTGATAATGTCAGGCAAGACATGCCCCATGGATGAGGCTAGCTGCTATGGTGGGTAAGGGCATACTAACTGGTTACATCAGTCACCTTGTCAGATCTCCTACCAGCAAACCGTGGCAGCCTACAGAGCTGAGGAGGATTCAGCAATTCTCCTGGCCCTCCTTGTTCCCACTGAGGTCACTGGCAATGTTCCCACTGCAGAAAGGCTTGGTTTCTTTGCATTCCCCAGAAAGTACCATCATCTCTTTGTGTATTGTTCACAGCATGATGAGGGTGGTCACAAAAGGGCATTTTTATGGGATACCTAGTAAATTTTCTGAAGTTTACTGTCTGCTGACCCCGCTCTGTGACAGTTGTCACCTGGAGAATCTCAGAAAACAATCCTCCCCACAACACCAGTTAAAGGGACCAACAAAACCCCCATGCAAATTTGAGTCCCATTAAACCCAGTGGTGGACTTCTGTAATCCGCACAGGCAAGAACTCCATCAAAAGCATAGAAGCCAAACTCATTTTATTCTATTCTATTCAGACATTTATGCCTTCTTCCTCGTGTGAACATCTTCCAGCCACATACTTAAAAATTTCACTAGCATATCACAGGGTGGGTTGTTTTCTCTCCAAACCCCTCAGCTTGGGGAGAATGAATTGTGCATGGAGAGGAGGGTTTGCCTACAATGTTATGAAGGTTGCCAGTCCTTAGAGAGCTCACGCACTTACACTAGCACACTATAGCCATCCAGTGGATGGGTGCAATTTCCCCATACTAAAATCCTGTTATCATTAAGGAGAGGTTTGTTTTGGGAAGACTGGAGGTGTCATTTCAGAGTTTGCCCTCCTGTCACTCCTGAGGTGATGCTGATCTTTTCAAGGCTGAGACCAAGAGGCATGAAAATGCTGGACTGGTGTATAATATTTACCCTGTGTAATCACATTTTAGCCATCCTCTGGGTTGCATAAAGGAAGAACAAAGAAAAATGAACAGGCTCTCATCTCCTTGAGCAAACCCTCTTCCTTGCTAGATACGTGGATTATTTACATCTCACAGATGCACACACTGCAGAGTCCTTTGCTCCTATTAAAAAACCAGATCTTTGAGAAACTCAAGATACAAGGAGAAGAAAAAAAACCTGAACAGATTTTCAGTGTGTCCCCCCACATGCAAGATATTCAGCCCCATACTTTGATACATTCAGTGAGATCTTTTCCCAAGTCAGTGATGTGACAGAAATTATAAGGTTTCCACCACTTACCTAGAGAGCTGAGGGCAAGCCTGCATTTCTCTGTGCTTGCTCCCTGAGTGTTATTCATGTTGCTGTAAGGAGGTGTAAGCTGAATCCATTATCTCTTTCTTCTAAGGCAACCATCCTATTCTCCAGTTTAGACCTGGTCCAGCTGTAGGTGCCCTGGTTTCACTACAGCACAATTATAAGCTGATTGAGTTAAGCCCATGCAAAATGCAATGTGGATGCTCTCAGGTATCCAGGTTGTAGCCGTATTGGTCTAGCAGCAAAAGGAATCGAAACTCAGGGTAAAGGTGATTTCTTTTATTAAACCAACTAGATTTTTGCCAAAAAAATATATTTTTTGCAAGCTTTGGGCACAAGCCTGAAAGCTTTCAGGCACAAGGTTTTGGGCACAAGCACCAGAAACCTGAGACCCTGCTACTGCCTTTCTTTGAGGTAATTTGCATCATCACAGAGCTCAAAGATACCTTGCCACCTAAGAAATGGTTGCCCATAAGAGCATTCCATATTTTTACTCCTCTGTGAAATTTAAAACACCATAACCAAGAAGAAATATGACTACATCCTGTTTACCACCAGACAACTTCGAGATAAGCAGATTATTCCAACTTTTCTCTGAGCCTAATCTGCATATAAAATGAACTGTTCCAAACAGGAGATTTTACCACACCTTCAACTCTCCTATGAAATATGAACTTTCATTTCTACCCAGGCGAACTTTTACAAACTTTTCTCCTATGCCTGAAAAAGGGTACTTGTGCCCAAAAGCTTGCAATTAAAGATTTTTTTTGCAAAAATCTAGTTGGTCTAATAAAAGATATCCCCTTTACCACAAGTTCTGATTCCATGTGGAATTTCATGTGCTCTTGCTTTCATTTAAATTGGGTATGCTTTGGCTAACTTAACTAATTAGGAAAGGTTTACAGTAAAGTGAAATAACTTATCCATGTGGGAAAAATGTACCGGCAGTTATAACAAATCAATTAGATCAAAAAAATTAGTTATATTGATGTAACTTCCAAAATAAGAGCATCTTTTTCCATGTAGTTTATATTGGTCAGTATTGTAAGGATAGTTGGGTGAGCAGAGTATGAGGGAAATGGGGCACCAGGATGGACTGGGCACTTTACGCCCCAGTTCTCCTCTCCACCTGCACTTCCTGGCTTTGGACTCTGCAACAAGCAGCAGCAGGGGTGTATGTCAGTGACTGTAGGGCTCTCTGGAAAATGTAGTTCTACAGAGCAGCAGTAGAGTTCCCTGCCACTGGGAGGAGATATCACCCCATTTTTTGCCACCAAAACTTAAAGGTTTTTTGCCCATTCCACATGGAAACTGCAGCAAAAAAAATGAACTGACATCTCTCAGCAGCAGCAAACATCAACTGCTGCTCCTGTGTGCTGCTTCCTTCCAAAGCCTTGAGAGCAAAAAGGTACAGGGGGAAGGGGAGGGAGGATTGCCCCAGGCATGGTCTGGCCCAGTTACATCTCTGAGAGTGCTTTCAAAGTAACATATACTGAAGCAGGAAAAAGACATTAGAAACTGTAACAACCTGCAGGTTCCTGCAAGTTGTAGCACAAGCTGTAGTGGGGACAATTTGAAGGGTGACAGCAGGAAGCTCCATGTGCTTCAAGTATTTTGCTCTGAGCACGCAGGGCACCTCATGCCTGTAAGCAGCAGCACTGGGCACACAGGTCTTAGGATAAAGATCCAACTTCCTGCAGTCCATACAGCACCCCTTACTGCACGGTATACTCTTAAGCATGAACCACATGAGAGGTGGGAACCGATGAGAACCAGAGTAAAGAGCATGCGATTTAAATCAGCCACAAAGTGAAGAAAGGAAGCATGGTGGGACTTAGACCTCCTGCATATTTGGATGTCCATGCAAAGAACCTGGCAGTAGCATGGAAGCAATGGAAGGAAGAGCTGACTGTACACAGTTTACCATGGTGGGCAAAGATGAGAAAATAAAGGTAAACCTTTTCCATTACCTCATTGGGACAAAGGAAAGAGAAGTGAATGCACCAGTTTTACTTGAGGAGCCCAATACAATAGAGCAACTGATGAAGATGTTTTCATAAGTACTGTGACTCCAGAAAAAATAAGAGCGTGGAAATGTTCTGGGGGGTTTTTTGTTTGCTTGTTTGTTTGTGTAACCAGAAACCAGAATCCAGAAAAAGGAATAGATAGTTATGTTACTGAGCTGCAAACATTGGCATCCACATGCAGTCTTGAGAACATAACAGACTCCCTTACAAGAGATGGAATTATTTGTGCGACATCTGATCCTAAGCAGAGGGAGAGATTGTTGAGAGAGGCTCATCTGACTCTGGATAAGTCTGTTCAAATTTTATGAGCAGCTGAGTTATCTAAAGAATTAAAACAGTTGCTAGTGTGGAACAAATACACGGGATCAATGTAAAGAAAAAAAGACAGGTGAACTGAGAATGTAGTCCCCAGGCCGCAGTGTGGCACTGCAGGAAACTATGCAAGACAGAAAAAGTTTCTAGATTCTGGACAAGATGCCTGGGCTTTGGGAACAACCGTTTTGTGTTCCAGTGCTGTGACAACCCCAAGAGAAATCAAGCCACAATTCATGCAGTAGGGGAGGACACCGACATTTTTTATAAGGAAGATGAAGTCTTCTCCATGATTTTAGCAGACCCAAATACTCTGAACATACAGGCACTACAAATGAAAACTGCTAAACAGCCATCTGCCATATTTGCAACATAGTGAAGCAGCAACCAGTCAGATTGCAGCTTGATTGTGGTGCCAGCTGCAATGTAATTAATGCAGAACTACACAGCAATGATATCAAATTGGAGAGATGTGAGCAGATACTGGTGATGTACAATAAAACAGCTATACAACCAGTGGGTAAATACAGATTATCAATACAAAATCCAGAAAACAGTACCACCTGAAGTTCATAGTGATTGACACTGAAGAAAGTGGTCCACTGTTAGGCGACCAAGCAGTGCAAGCCATGGACTTACTCTCACTGCAACAGCAGAATATCCTCCACATGATAGGAGGGCAGAAGTACAGTGTGATCCTTGGTAGATATTTTACAGGAGTACAAAGATGTATTTGAGGAAAACAGGCACCTAAAGGGAAAGCTCAAGTTTGGAATTCACCTGCAAGCACAGCCTATACTACTGCTAAAATGAAGAGTACTAGCCCTGGTGGAGCCACTCAAAATGGAACTAACAAGCCTGACAAGAATGGACATTGTAAAACTATTGGAAATTAGCACCGACTGGATCAGCAACCTGCTAGTAGTAAGAAAACTATCTTGCAAACTGAGGATCTGTATAGATCCAGAACCCCTGAACAGGGTATTGAACAGAAGCCATTATCTGTTGCACTCTTTCAAGGACATACTGCCTATGTATGAACTGTCAAAGACAAAGTATTCATGATTTGTGATGTAAAAAGTAAGTTTTGGCATATTGAGCTAAGTGAATTCTAAAGCCATCTGACAATTTTTGCAGCACCCTGTGGCAGACACCACTGGGCATGAATGCCTGTGGACCTCTGGCCCACCCCAGAGGTGACCCAGCATAGACTGAATCAGGCACTGCAGGGACTTCCAGGAATCAGGATTGTAGCAGATAGCATCCTGATTGTGGAGGATGGAGATAGCAAGGAAGAGGCTATTCATGACCATGTTGCTAAGCTGAGATAGCTCCTAAACAGGTAAAGGCAGAATGTTAAGTTAAACTCAGACAAGCTAAAGCTGAGGAGAAGTGAGTTCCTCTACACTGGATACTTCCGACCGCGGCAGGACTCTGATCTACCTTGTGAAACTGACAGCCATTAAGGAGATGCCCAGACCACAATACGTGAAGGGAGTGCAGATTTATAGGCCTGGCTAGCTATCCAGATTCTGTACACATTTGTCAGAGGCTTGCAAATCTTTGAGACAGCTGATGCACATGGGCTAGAAACAGACATTCAAAAATCCTGAGCCTGAATTGATTCAATCTTTGCAGGTTAGTCTAATCTGGCTAAGCTAAACCAGTTTGTAACCACACAGACATCCCCTCTGGACTGAAAAAAAATGCAGGCATATGGCTGCAATGGCTCAAGCTAGAAGCCGGGGGGGCACTAGAGCAGCCCTCCCTGCCCTTCCACAATACTGAACTGAGGGGGCGTGGCCATTCCCCCACAGGGCACTCTGATTTAGGTCCCCCATGTTGTTATCAGCATTTAACACCAGAAAACAAAGTCCCTCTCATTCGTTCAAGCTCCTCTTAAACACCTTTTTCCAAGGAAGAGAACATTCCAAGGAGGGACATTGCCAACTACCTGTTGATTAGCTCCAAAAAGGACACAGTCCTGTCTGCCTTTTTCCCATCTATCACAGCATGGACTGTAGCCAGCATGTGGTATAGAGGAGAGGGAAGAATCCCTGCTTGGCAGGGGGCAGCAAGGGGAAGCCAGGCAGATGCCTGCACTCTCTGCCAGAGCTCCAGCCAGGGAGCAGAGGGGAGGGGCCAGCTCTGCTGTGGAGCAGACAGCCCAGCCCATACAGCATGCCAGGATGCTGGGGGTGTCTGGTTTATCTTAAACCAGCAAGGGGTCTGAGACAGACATTGCATAAATCGGTTTGACCCAAATCAGTTAAGTCTGATGCTACTTTGAACCAGGTTTATCTCAACCTGGCTTCAGCCATTTTCAAACTGGTTTATATGCATTGAATATCTCTTCTAATACAAGTTTAAACAAGTTTTTGATCACTTAAACTAGTTTATGTATAATGTCTGTCCCTAGCCCTGAAGGTACCAGTCCTGAAGTATTACAATCTAGCACGACAACTATAGCTACAGTGTGGTGCCTCAAAAGGAGGCCTTGTAGCAGCATTAATGCAGAACCAGCAACCCACAGCATTTGCCAGGTAGGCCCTGACCAATACAGAAAGAGGATATGCTTAAATAGAAAAGGAACTGCTGGTGGTGCTCTTTGGAATGGAGCAATTCCACCAGTTCACCTTGGGACAGAAGGTGGATGTGCAGTCTAATCACAAGCTGTTAGAAAGCATTATGAAGAAGACACTCCTCAGTGCACCGAGCAACTCCAACGCATGCTCTTGAAACTGCAGTGCTATGATGTCAGCATCAGTTACTGTTCAGAAAAGACATGGCTAGTGGCAGATACCCTGAGCAGGGCCAGCCTTCCAGAGTACATCACATGTGGCTTTGTGGAACACTAGATTGAATCTGTCAATGCACTGCAGTATGTGTGCCTGCATCTCCAAAGGGAGTCTTTGGGGGAGCACAGAATTGGATGAATAGCTAGAGACTGTGGCATGAATTGTACTCCAGGGGTGGCCAGATCACTAGGAGCAGGTGTCCCAGGAAATCATTCCTTACTGGCAGGTTAGGGATGAGCTATACCCTATAAAATGTAATCTGGCATGAAGGTAACAGAGCTGTAATCCCTGCCAATTTGAGGCAGGATTTCATTAAAAGAATATATGCTTTGCACCTGGGAATAGAGGCATACTTATGGCATGCTCAGGAGTGTCTACTGGTCACACACCTACTGCAGAGACTTCCTCAGCCTGATGAAGGGTTTTTAAACCCAAAAGCTTGCTATTTTTTTTTTGTTGTTGTTGTTGTTGTTGTTCCAACTGCTTAAGTTGGTCTAATAAAAAAGCAGGTTTAGGCTTGATATCAGGAGGCATTACTTTATGGTTAAGACTGCCAGGCTCTGGAATGGGCTCCCAAGGGAGGTGGTACTCTCCCCTCCTTGGGGGTCTTCAGGAGGGGGTTGGATAGATATCTAGCTGAGGTATTATGATCCCAACACTCATTCCTGCCCAAGGCAGGGGGCTGGACTTGATGATCTGTTCAGGTCCCTTCCGACCTTAGAAACTATGAAAACTTATCTACTGGTCAGGCATGAATTCCCAAATAAGGACATACGTGGAGCTTCCTGGTGTCTTCCTCCAAATCATCCCCACTTCAGCTTGTGTTCCAAATTGCAGAGCCTGCACGTTGTTAAAGAAACCAAATGCAAGGTGTCCAGATAGAGTGTGAATCACTTGCTAAACTAGTGCAAAGCCATACGGAGGAAACCCCTCAGAATCTTTTGGTGTAACTCTGTGCAGAACCTTAGTATGTCTGTGTTACAGATAGTTCTGCTAGTGCTGGAAGAGGTGTTTTCAGAAACCAGGCCGGGAGAGAATTCTAAAATATGGGTGGATTTGAAAAGAACGCATTAATGCATTTAGCATCTGATGCATCTAATTTCCATGCTAAGCAGCCTAGTAAAATCTGGAAGCCAAGGACAGCCACTGAGCAGATAGCTCTGATAGGCAAATGAGGCTAAGCCATAACTATAAACTTTTTTCTCCTTTTTTTGCTTAAACTAAACCCTTTGTGGCAGGAGATATTTTTCTCCTTTCTCTCCTCAGCACAAAGGAGGAAGCATCAAGGACAGAAACTAGCACTTTCAGTGGAGTGTTGTCTATAGCTTTTGGTAGAGCATTGTTCAAAAACTGTTACAGACTACCGGGACATGTCAAGACAGACTATGCAGTCCAGAAACAGAGGCAACCAGTAAGCATTCCAATAATACCCTTAGCTTTCCACAATGAATCATGACTACTACAAAACACTGGAAAGCAAGTTTTGCTTGGTAATGTCTAGCTGAGAACTATGGTAAACACGATTTTGGGCACAGGAAAGAAACAGATACAGCCTCAGGTAGAACAAACACTCTTGTTTAATTCCATTATAGAAATGAAAATGGTCACTTTAAACGGGAAGAGGATAATAAACCTATGGATTTCTAATAAGTAGGGACCTACTGAAATCACGGCCAAAGTGCACTGCGTGGTGGCTTCTTTAGTCTTGCAGTTTCCCAAGCTTGCCTCCTCCCCACCCCCATGCCTGATTGGCAGAGGGGCCTCACTGTTTGCTTCTGAGCAGCAGAGAGGCAAAAACCACAGTTTTAAATGTGATGCAGTTTTTGCCTCCCAGCCAGTCAGCAGCAAGCAGCAGGGCTGCTAGGGCACCTCGGCCAATCAGCAGCGAGAGCCAAAATCCACACCATATTTAAAACCAGGGTTTTTGCCTCCCCACTGATCAGGAGTGAGCAGTGAGTGGTGGGGCCCCTCCTTCAATTGGGGGTGGGGGCAGACTGGGGAAACTGCAAGATTAAAGGAGCCACTGTGCAGTGCACTTCTACCATTATTTTGGTAGGTCCCTACTAATAAGCTATTGGAAATATGTAGAGACAGAGGACACACAGTTGAACAAGATGAACCAAATCTTGAAAAAGGATAAGGTCCTTATTGCATGTGGAATACAGAGAGATTGAAATAGAAGACAGGGAGGAACAAGAAACACCAAGTGTTTCTGCTGCTCTTACATCAGCAAAAAAATCAGGCCCCACTCCATTGATGTCCCACATAGAACTGAAATAACTGAGCTCAAAATCTTACTGATGATTCTGTGGTACTTGGGGTTTTCAATAACTGAAATGCAGGGAAAAAGAAACAAAGCACTTAGTTTCATAGTAGTTAGGGGTCAGAAGGGACCTGAACAGATCATCTAGTCTGACCCCCTGCCACTGGCCGGAGCACAGACTGGGATCACACGACCCCAGACAGGTGTTCATCCAACTTCTTTTTGAATTTACCCAAGGTAGGAGCAAGGACCACTTCCCTAGGAAGTTGGTTCCAGATCCTAGCCACCCTAACAGTGAAATAGTGCCTCTACTTGTTTCAGCACTAATGTCTTCAGTAAGTATAAATGCTTTGCAATAAATTTAAATCTCTTTCATTTTCTATTGAACACACATTTTCTAACTGTAGAATGTTAATGATCAAATTATGTTAGCATTAAACAGGAATGCTGCTTCATATCTATTCCTGAGATGTAAATAAGATATTTTGCTGTTGTACATGTTATATTCTATGGACACACGCACATTATATGTATAAAACACTGCAATCTGGCCTGAATGATGCCTACACTAACACAGTATACTTTACTTTTCCATATTATCTGTTACCTTTATAGGGGGAATTTCTTATAGAACACCCTAATTTAAACAAGCTATTGTTCAACTCATTCCAGAAAAGTGCCATGAGATTGACCCCAGGGTCTCTATTAATGTTGCCTCCTTTTTTCCTTCTATCCCTCAGGACTCCAGTGCAATGCCTCAATAGACTTGATTGGTACATGCTGGCCCCGGAGTGCTGTGGGGCAGCTGGTGGCTCGCCCCTGCCCTGAATACTTCTACGGAGTGCGGTACAACACTACAAGTAAGGCAGAGGGGACTGACCAGGGGAAAGGCAGGGAGCAGCCACACCAGTGGCATTGATGTTGCAAATGAGTTTGGAATCAGTTGCTCAAAGGCAGGAGGCAGGGGGGTGAAATGGTCACAAATCACTGAGGGAAAAAGAAAAGCCCACTCCTGGCATTGAGGAGCTGGTATCTCCTATGAAGTGAGCACCCACCATGGTATGTAAATGTATAAGAGGGGTCACCCACCATGCCCCTGGATTGAGCCAAATGGTAGTGGGTAAGGGAGATGTTTCAGACCACATGCTGGTTGACAAAGAAAAAGCTTTTCTCACTGCATGACCCAGTCATTCACATCCAAGGACTGACCAGAGTGATATCCTGTCTCTGATAGTTATTTCAAAGGACGGGTCATGAAACCCCACAGTAACAGATTAAACTGTCCCTTCCACTAAGTCTCATCCTGATCTGGGGTCCAACCCTACCCCGGCCTAGCCTAGCCAGGACCCCACTCACCTTGTGGCAGGGGGCACGGACAGGGATTATCCCACTCACTCAGCCTGGCCCCAGCAACAGGGGACACAGCTCAGCCCAGCCATGTGCTTCCTGCGCTCCTACGTGCCGCCGCACCCAGCCACTCCCCATGTGTCCTGCCACTCCCAATTGTAGTGCCTCTGACGGTCGATATCAGTCTGGAGGGACCAGCCCCCCCAGACTGAGATCAACTGTCAGGGGCTCCCCAATCAACCAGTCAATCATAGTTTCATAGTTTCATAGATGTAGGGTTAGAAGGGATCTGAGTAGATCATCAAATCCAACACCCTGCCTGGGCAGGAGTGAATACCGGGCTCATATGACCCCAGCTAAGTAATCGTCAAGCCTCCTCTTAAAAACCCCCAAGGTAGGAGCCAGCACTACTTCCCTTGGAAGTTGGTTCCAGACCCTAGCAGCCCTTACTGTGAAGTAGTGTCTTCTAATGTCCCACCTGAACCTACTCTCAAACAACTTATGGCCATTATTCCTTCTTACTCCAGGAGGTGCTCAGGGGAACAGGGTCTCTCCCATTCCCTGATGATCCCCTCTGGTAAGTTTATAGATGGCCACCAGGTCCCCTCTCAGCCTTCTCTTGTGAAGGCTGAACAGGTTCAGGTCCCATAGCCTCTCCTTGTAGGGTCTGCCCTGCTGTCCCCAGATCAGGCGAGCGGCCCTCCTCTGGACCCTCTCGATGCTGGCCCATCCCTCCTAAAGTGCAGCGCCCAGAACTGAATGCAGTACTCCAACTGTGGCCTGATCAATGTCGCATAGAGGGGGAGGATCACTTCCTTGGCCCTGCTTGTGATGCATCTGTGGATGCATGACAAGGTGCAGTTAACCTTATTGACTGCATCCTCACATTGGCGGCCCATGTTCATTTTGGAATCGATAATAACTCCAAGATCCCTTTCTGTCACTGTGCTTACAAGAAGGACGTTTCCCAGCCTATAGGTATGCTGCTGCTTCTTATTGCCCAAGCGCAGTACCCTGCACTTGTCAGTATTGAATCCCGTCCTGACTTTGGAAAAGCTGACTTTGAAAAGCTAAGGAGGATTGTCAGAGAGGCCCTAAAAGGCCACAACCCAAAGAAGGATGTTCAGGATGAGTGGTTGCTCCTCAAGGGAGCAATCCTGGATGTGCAACCAAAGTCCATCTCATCTCAGAGAAAAGGCAGCAAAAGGACACAGCAGCCCCCTTGGCGCTCCAGGGAACTGGCAGACCTCCTGCATCTTAAAAGGAAGACCTACAAAGGATGGTGGGCTGGAACCACCACCAAGGAGGTATACTCTGCTCTGGTCCAGACCTGCAGAGAGCAAACCAGGAAAGCTAAGGCTGCAATGGAACTCCAGGTAGCTACAAATATCAAGGACAATAAAAAGTCCTTTTTTAGATATGTGGGGAGCCGGAGGAAAAGCAAGGGCAACATTGGACCCCTGCTAAACCAAATGGGGCAACTGACAACCAATGCCCAGGAGAAAGCCAACTTGCTAATTGGATACTTTTCGTCAGTTTTTCACCAGTCCCATGGGACACCCCTGCCCACTGTGGGTCAGGGAGGCCCAGGTGAGGGAGATTCCTTGCCCTCCATCGAAGCTGACCTCGTGAAGGAACACCTTGACAGGCTGGATACCTTCAAGTCAGCTGGCCCTGATGGGTTACATCCAAGGGTACTCAGAGAGCTGGCAAGCATCATAGCTCAGCCCCTGGCATGGATCTTTGAGAGCTCTTGGTGCTCTGGTGAAGTGCCCAAAGATTAGAAGAGGGTCAATGTGGTGCCTATCTTCAAGAAAGGGAGGAAAGTAGATCCAGCAAACTACAGGCCCATCAGCCTGACCTCTATCCTGGGGAAGGTCTTGGAAAAGATTATCAAAGAAGCCATCCTTAACAGACTAGCTGAAGGCAATATCCTCAGAAATACCCAGCGTGGGATTGTTGCGGGTAGGTCTTGCTTGACCCATCTCATTTCCTTTTATGACCAGGTGACCTATCACCTGGACAAGGGGGAAGAGATTGATGTCATATATCTTGACTTTAAAAAAGCCTTCGATCTCGTATCCCACGATCACCTCTTGGCTAAACTGGCTAGCTGTGGCCTCGATCTCACCACGATCCACTGGCTGGGGAATTGGCTCTGCGGTAGGACCCAGAGGGTGGTGGTCGATGGAAGCCAATCGTCTTGGTGTGTGGTCACCAGTGGGGTCCCTCAAGGCTCTGTCCTAGGGCCTATACTATTTAACATCTTCATCAATGATGTGGACATTGGAGTCAGAAGCGGACTGGCCAAGTTTGCCAATGACACCAAACTCTGGGGTAAAGCATCCACACCTGAGGACAGGAGGGTGATCCAGGCAGATCTTGACAGGCTCAGGAAATGGGCGGATGAGAACCTGATGGTGTTCTCCACCTTGGGAGGAAAAACCTGCAGCATCCTTATAGGCTCGGCAGTGCTACGTTGGTTATCACTACAAATGAAAGGGACTTGGGGGACATGACTGACCACAAGATGAACATGAGCCTTCAGTGCGATGCTGCGGCTAGTAAAGCAAGCAAAATGCTGGCTTGCATCCATAGATGCTTCTCAAGCAAATCCCGGGACGTAATTCTCCCGTTGTACTCGGCCTTGGTGAGGCCGCAGCTGGAGTACTGCGTCCAGTTTTGGGCTCCACAATTCAAAAAAGGATGTGGAGAAGCTTGAAAGAGCCATGCGCATGATCAGAGGTCAGGAAACAGACCTTATGATGAGAGGCTGAGAACCATGGGACTCTTCAGCCTAGAAAAGCACAGGCTCAGGGGTGATCTGATGGCTACCTATACGTTTATCAGGGGTGCTCATCAGGATCTGGGGGAATGTCTATTCACCAGAGCTCCCCAAGGGATTACAAGATTGAACGGTCACCTACTCCGCCGCGACCGATTCAGGCTGGACATAAGAAAGAACTTCTTCACTGTCCGAGTCCCCAAGGTTTGGAATTGACTGCTGTCAGAGGTGATTCAAGCACCCATTTTGAATGCCTTCAAGACACATTTGGATGCTTATCTTGCTGGGATCCTATGATCTCTGCTGACTTCCTGCCCCTGGGGCAGGGGGCTGGACTCGATAATCCTCTGGGGTCCATTCCAGCCCAAATGTCTATGAAATCTACAAAATCCTATTCTCATTTGCCCATTCCTGTAACCTGTCCAGGTCCAGTTGTATTCTGTCCCTCCCTTCTAGCATGCCCACCTCGCCCCAAATCTTGGTGTCGTCAGTGAATTTGAACAGGGTGCTTTTCTCCCCCTCATCCAAATCGCGGGGGTGAAAAGCACAGTGCAGGCCCAAGGACCAAGCCCTGGGAGACTCCACTGCCCACATCCCTCCAGGTCAAATATGACCCATCCACCACCACTCTCTGGGTGCAGCCCCTCAGCCAATTTGCAATCCATCTGACCATGTAGGCATCAATGCCACAGTCGCCTAGTTTTTTAATGATAATGGGGAAGGAGACACTGTCAAAGGCCTTCCTGAAGTCCAGAAAGACTACATCCACCGCAACACCTGTGTCCAATGATTTTGTGACCTGATCGTAGAAGGCAATCAGGTTGGTTTGACAGGACCTCCCTCTAATGAACCCATGCTGTTTGCCCCTGAGCATAATTCCGCCTGCTGGTCCTTCACAGATGTGCTCCTGGATAATTTTTTCAAAGAGATTCCACAGGATCGAAGTAAGACTAATGGGCCTATAGTTGCCTGGGTCCTCCCTTCTCCGTTTTTTGAAAATGTGGACTACATTGGCCTTCTTCCAGTCTTCTGGCACCTGACCAGAGCACCACGAGTGCTCGTAAAGCCGTGCCAGGGGCCCCGCAATAACCCCATGCAGGGGCCCCACATTACCCAGTGCCTTCTTCATACTTCCTATGTATTTAAAAAAGGACTTTTTGTTGTTCTTGATCCTTGATGCAAGCCCTAGTTCTGTATCTGCCTTAGCTTTCCTAACAGCCCCCCTACAAACCCAAGAGATGAAGGTATACTCCTCTTTGGTGACAGTCCCTCCCTTCCACTGGGTGCACATCTCCTTTTTGGCTTTCAGGCATTCCCGAATGCTTTTGGTGAGCCGGGGGGGGGGGGGCTTTTGAGCACTCTTGCCCCCTTTGATTCTCATTGGGATTGTCACCCCCTGGGCTCAGAGGATTGTCTCCTTAAGGAACGACCACTTATCTTGGACACCCGGTTCCCCTACCCTCCAGGACCCCAGTGCCTCTTCTGCCAATTTCAACTCATTTAAGTTGGCCCTCTTGAAGTCAAGGGCTCCTGCCTTGCCGCAAGCCCTTGACACCCTGTGCTGGATGGTGAATTCCAGTAAGCGATGATCACTGTCGCCCAGGTGGTCAAGAACCTGGAGTCCCCTCACCATGTCATCACCTGTGGCCAGGACCAGGTCCAGCAGGGCATTCCCCCTGGTGGGACTATGCACCTCCTGGGATCAGGATCAACCAGTTGGTGGACCACTGTTATACAGGGATTGCTTCTACAAGCCAGCTGACATTCTGATGCTCCCCAGCTCTGCACATGGAAGAATGACGGTCCCCTGATCTGGGGATGGGAAGACTGGTCCAGACTAAAACCCAGGAACCTCTGAATTTTAGTCTCAGCAGAAGTATTGGCTCACCGCAGTCAAAATCCCCATCCTTTGCTGCTGCCAACCCCTAATGCTTCTGAGAAAGGTGGGAAAAAACCCTGACACTTGTAGCAACAGGAAAGGGAGAAAAAAAATCCTTTTTAGCTCCATAGCACAACTAGTAAAACCCAGAAGCATAAGGAATACCCATAGCATAATATAGGCGTAGCTATCCTCAGATTGTCCCTGACCAATGCTTAATCCAGCTTTTCCTTGAACATTTCCAATGATGGAGATTCCACAACTTCCCTAAGCAGTGTTCCACCATTTTTCTGTTCTAAAAGTGAAGTTATTACTGAGTGCGTCTACACAAGATGTATACTACACAATTGACTAATTAGCTTCTCAGGAAATGTCACACATCTACACATGCACCCCTGTTAGGCCGAAGTAAACTAATTTACTCTGAAGAAGGATAATACCTGTAAATACACATGTAGACACTGCCCCAGCTGGCAAGCTAGCCCCATGCTGGAGCACCGTCATGCCCCAGCCAGCCCCTCCACAGCACATTTTGCTGGGGGGGAGCAGCCCCAGATTAGCAGACAGATTCCACCCCACCCCCCCACCCCCCCCGGTTGGCGCTGCTCCAACTTGGCTCAATGTGCTGCACATGAATAAACTGCAGAGCTTACTGCTGCACATGTTCAAATGGCACACTTGGGAGCAATAAACTCCAGGTCAATAAGCTCTGGAGTTTATTTATGTGCCTTAATTGCACATGTAGACACGGCCACTGATAGCCAACCTAAACTTACTTTGCTGAAACTTCAAGACATTAGACTTTGTCCTGCTCTCTACAGTGAGAAAGCAAAGGTATTCTCCCTCTTTATGGCAGCCCTTTAGACATTTGAAGACTGCTATCGTGTCCCCTATCAAGTACCTTTTCTGCAAGCTGAATATTACCTATTTCCTTCAACCTCTCCTGTATGACTTGCCTTGCAAGCCTTTTATCATTTTATCACCCACCTCTGGATCCTCTCTAACTTCTCTATGTCCTTTTTAAAATGTGGAGCACCAAACTGCACACTGTACTCTAGATGAGGCCTAACTAGTGCCAAGTAAAGGCACTAACTATCACTTCCCATGTCTTGTACCTCATGCTCCTATTGATGCAACTCAAAATCACATTTACCTTTTGTACAGTTATGTCACATTGCAGACTCATATTGAGTCTGTGATCCACCGAGACTCCCAGATCCTTCTCCACAGTCCTGCCATCCAGCCAGGTGTCATACATTTTTTAGCTGTGTTTTTTATTATGCTTTGCAAGGTGCAGCACCTTGCATTTGTCAGCACTGAACTTCATCCTGTTAGATCCATGGAATCATACAAAACTAGGGTTGGAAGGGACCTCAGGAGGTCATCTAGTCCAACCCCTGCTCAAAGCAGGACCATCCCCAACTAGATCATCCCAGCCAAAGCTTTGTCTAGCTAGGTCTTGGAAAACCTCCAAGGATGGAGATTCCACCGCCTCTCTGAGTAACCTGTTCCAGTGTTTTACTACCCTCCTAGTAAGAAAATTCTTCCTAAAATCTAACCTGAACTTCCCTTACTGCAACTTGAGACTGTTGCTCCTTGTTTTGTTATCTCCCACCACTGACAACAGTCTAGCTCCCTCCTCTTTCAAACCTCCCTTCAGGTAGTTGGAAGCTGCTATTAAATCCCCCCTCCGTCTTCTCTTCTCTAAACTAAATAAGCCCAGTTCTCTCAGGCTGTTTTCATAAGTCATGTGCCCCAGCACCCTCACCATTTTCATTGTCTTCAATTGGACTCTCTCCAATTTGTCTACATCCTTTCTGTAGTGGGGGCCCCAAAATGGACCACAATACTCCAAATGTGGCCTCACCAGAGCAGAATAGAAGGGAAGAATCTCTTGCCATTCTGATATGGATCCATTTTTAATTACTTTTACTTGTGGCAAAAGCTTGCGGTGGCAGGTGATACAAATGTTATTTGCAATAGCTCAAAACTACCCAGGTTTTAAAAGCCTCTGTTTTTCTCACTGCTGATCCCAGGCACCTGTTCCCTAAAGTGAGAGGACCATGAAGAAATTATGTTCTATTTATTCTTTTTCATGTCATTTAGATTAAAATTGCTTGAAAAGGAGTGATGAAGTTCTTCTGAGCACTAGAGATTTAGGGGAGACAAGCCCCTCATTGAGTGTGGATAGTAGTAAAGGTAGCACGTGGAGAAGAATATAATTTTTTTCTTTAAAAATATGATGATAATTGTCAACCAAAAAAAATTCCATTGGAAAAATGAATTACCCCTGGTGTTGCCCAGGGAAAAGGAAAATAGACATTTTTTTCATTTTATGTTTTTAATGTTCTTATGCTGCTGATTATCATGATTGTATACAAGGGATTATATTTAATGATGTCAAAGAGACTTAATTTGTGATGTAGGTTTGTTGTCATAGGGACTTTCCTATAAAGCTGCTTCCCAAGACCTCTTAGATTTGTTTGTTGGATCTAAAGGGTGATTTCATTGCTTGGAAGGTGAAATAGAATAGGTTTCTTTTCTTCCACTTTGATGTTTTCTTTGTCTGGGAAAGATTTTTACAGTGCTTTGATGGTTTTATAACCTTATCCCTCAGCCATCTTCTTCAATTTGTCAGGAGGGAAGATGGACAGAGATGCAGAAAAAAAGGACTGTGCAAATAAAAATAAAAAATTCTGGTCACATTTTCATATCCCTTTCATATTACCATTTCTTTTCACTTTCATGAGCTTTGCTTATATTAGGTGAGAAACAGGGAGCAGCTGGGAAATTTCAGTGCTAAGTACTGTGAGGACTTATCAGACATTCATAACCAGAGCATCTGAGTACTCTACAATCTCTGAAATCACTCTATATGCATTGTACAGGCGGGGCAGTAAGATTAGGCTATGTCTGCACTGCAGTTGAAGGTGTGGTGGCAGCCTGGTCAGTTGTAGCCACACTAACTTTAATCATGCTATCTTTGGTACCAGTAGTGTCACTGGGTAGGAGGTGAGGTGGGGACAGTGGATGGGAGAGGTAAATGAGACAGCAGTCCTGCGTACCAGTTTAGAGGGGGTACCAGAATAGTACCACATGCAGGAGTCTTTTTCCAAAGCAGGCATAACCCTATGCCAAACAGTGTGTCTGGAGTGAGTGGGGTGAATGGACTGCCCTCCCGCCAGGAGGCTTTGCCATGGGAGATGTAGCTCCATGTCCAGCAAATCTAAGCTTGCACTGGAGCAAACAGGGTACCAGAGGGAACTCACAGGAAGCCCATAGCCAGGGTTACTGCTGCTGGTGTGGAACAAGCCTGTTCTCTAGCTGCAGCAGCTGAGCTCATGCTATTACAGCTCCAGTCATAACAGTAGCAGCTGCTACTAGAGTGCAAAGAGCTGGGGAAGTAAGACTATACTTCCCTTCCTCAGTGGTCTGCATAATGCCTCCCCCACCAGCCCTGGGTACTGAAGGAGCTTGCTATGCCTCTCTTGGATACCAATAGCAAAGGACCACAGCTGCATCCAGGGGCCCTGGAAGGCTTGCTAGATTACAGGAATCTCAATTATGTCTGTTTGTCCACCTATATTGCAAAACCTTGTGAAATCCTTACACGATGGCAAGAAAGCAACTGTAATGTATGAAAACCAAGAGTCTGACTCGTTCAATATCAACAATGGAATGAGTAATGCAGGGTTCAAGCAGGAATAACATTTACTTCTCATTCCTACTTCACCATGTGTTCCATGATGTTCAAGAGGGTTTCTGTCTCAGCACTAGACATGATGGAAGACTGTTTAATATTACAAGGTTCAGAGCTAAGACAAAGGTGAAGGAGATCATCATAAGGTACCTGTTGTTTGCAGATGATGCAGCCCTTGCAGATGATGCAGTACCAGTGTTGATGCCCTGCAGCAGTGGTTGTCAACTGGGGTACAGGTACCCCTAGGGGTACTTTAAAAGGTTGAAGAGGCTACAGGGGGGCTCTCGCCACTACACATATCCTGGCAGAGGTCCAGGGGGCACGTGACCCCTGATCTGTTTGCGGGGCAGAGGCAGCTGCACGCACATGCTCAGACCCCCCCTCCAAATAATTTTAATATAAAGCGGTACATGAGCTGAAACTTTGAGACAGAAGGGGTACACTTGTTAAAAACGGCTGAAAACCCCTCCCCTACAGCATCTCATTACCAAGTTCTGTAACTCATGCAAAATCTTTTGGCTAGCAATAAGCTTGAAGAAAACTGTTATTATTCACCAAGGCTCTTCAGAACCATTTCCAGATATCACCTTAGATGGTACTCATGTTGATGACCAATTTTTCTACCTTGGCTGTACTGTTACCAGCAATGTAAATCTTAATGCTGAGCTTGCTAGTAGAATCAGCAAAGCAGCCACAAACTTTGGTCTTTTGCAAGACAGCGCCTAGAACAATAATAAACTGTCAACTAAAGTGAAAATCCATATTTATGAGGCATGTGTTTTATCCACTCTTTGATATGCCTTAGAAACATGAACAACCTACGCCAAACATACCAAAAGACTAAACAGCTTTCATGTTAGACGCCTGCGTAAAATGCTTCAAATAAGGTGGCAAGACAGGGTGACAAATGTAAACGTATTAAATCAGGCTGGTATGTCAGCCATGGGAATATTAATTAGTAAGAAAAGACTCAGGTGGCTTAGTCATGCCAGGCAAATGCCAGATCGCAAGATCCCAAAGGATGTGCTCGCAAAGGGTTTGGAAAGAGAGGCACGCCGCTGTGCAGATTTTGGGATGTTTGCAAAGATGACTTCGCATCCTTTGGAATCTGTGGATGATTAGGAAAGGAGTGCAGAATTTCACTCTGGTTGGTGGAGTCAGCTTACAGCTGGAGGAAGGCACTGCAAGGCCAACTGCATCAAGTTTTTTGATGACAAGCATCAGAAGACGAAATAATCTGCTGCTCTGATTCAGAGCATTACTAGTGTGTCAGTGTGCCCTACCTGTGGGCAGGACTGTCACTTGCTCATTGGACTTAGCAGCTGTCAAAGAACTCATTGGTGCATACACCATGCTCTGTAAAGAATAACAGTGCTTAACTGAGTTGTGTTTGCCTCTGCTGTAATCACACTTTCCACTACAGTGCCAGTGTACTCACAGAAATGCCAAGTGGCCTATTCAAGGTCTATGGGGCATCAATGAGATGGCAGAGAGTGAAACTCAGGCACCCTGAGCCCACAGGTGGCATGCTAATCACTGGACCATACTGCCAAACACCTGGCCTGCACATGAGCATTGGGCAGTTATAAATTCCACCCAAACTCTTAGCATCCTGAATCTTCAAAGCAGACCTCTGAATAGCACCTCTGCTCAGGCAAAGCCACAGAATCTCCTTCCCCTAGAGTTCCTGGCAGCATCCAGACCTATTAAGAAATATGATCTGCTTTACACACACACACACACACACACATACACAGAGAAACATCAACATTTATTCATATTTTTTTTTTGAACCAGTTGATAATGTCCTTTTTTCATGAATAGTCAAAGATCTCTGGGATACTACTAGATCATTTCTTTTTGTGAGCACTTAATCTAGGAATTGCAGCTGCCTTTGCATTTTGTGCACCACTGACAACACAACAGAACTCCATCTCCTAATGAAGAGGACTAACAATAGACTACATTGAAACATGGACTTCAACAGCCACCTAACACAGCTATGAACAGTTGCCTTTAAGGGGGCACCTGAATTTGAACCAGTGAACTACTTGAGCTGCAGTGAAATGCTCTACTACAGAGCTGTACCCCCTTGGTTTTGGGTGTGGGGGGGGTGCTAATTTTTTTTTTTAAAAGAACAATTAATGTATTGGTTCAGACCTTTCTCTTAATTTCCTAACTAGATGCAACACTGCTGAGTTAATTTGGCTCTTACTGTTGCTATTAATAATACTGCTCGGTCACTTTTGAAGCTCACTTATTGACCAACATCCCTCTGTGCTAGGTGCTGTACAAACACAGCATTAAAATGGTCTCTGCCCCAGTGTGTTTATAATCCAAGCCTTTTGTATGCCTTCTTGTAGCCTTGTTGAGGATGGTGAAGCATTCTGAGTTCCACTGTGGGTGTGCCCCTGGGAAGCAGAGCCCTTTGGAGGGCTGTGAGTGCCAGTTCTGACTACCAGTCCCCACATCCATGTTCCTTGCTCTCTCTCCTGCTCACTTGCCTCTCCACACAGTACCTGCTCAATAACTTTGTCCTCCATCATGTCCCTACACCCAGTCCTCTCAGAATGAGTTTGTTCTTCTGTCAGGGCTTTGCAAGCAAATATATTAAACGAATTGGGTTCATGGAGAAAACCAGGTTTTGCGAGACCTGAGCTCAACTTTCAGCTTAGCTGCTCTGTGACTCTGAGCAACAAAATTTGCCCTGAATCATTTTACAGATGCCTGAATGGGTGCAGGCATCTGTGTTGTGTTAGTACAACTCTAATCCAAGCACCTAGGGTGCTGACAGAGTGCAGCCCCTGCTCTAATTTATGGTGCATTATATAAAGTGCCATGAGTTAAAGCCCTTTTCCCCCCCAGACTAACAAACATTCGCTTGTTGTTTTGGGGGGGAGGGGGCAGGGGAAATCAAGCCTGCCTGCAGCGGAGGAACTGCTCCTCTCCCCCCAGCCCTGCCCACCACCTAGCTCTGGTGCTGTGTGCAGGAAGGGAAGCAGGGGGCAGGGGTGGAAATCATGAGATGGGGGAGACTCAAATCCATCCTCCCCAACCAGCTCAGGCCAGGCAAACCCCAGTCTGCAACTTACTCTTCCTCCCCTATCTCCCTCCTTTCCAGCAGACAGCCCCAGGGGTAGGCTGGGCTGCATCAGCCCAGTCCGGACCACACAACAGATTAACTCTAGGGAACACAAGTTCCCTAAGATGCTTCAAAGTGGAGTACCTTCATCTGATCCCTTGTTTGATGAGGGTTAATTTGGCACACAATCAACCACTTTTAAAGCACTCTGCAGCCATGTACATGTGTCATGCCATGGCTATATAGAGCTTTCAGGGGACCAATTGCACAACAAATGTAATTTCTGTCTGTGCCCCTAGTTTCACCAGTCCTGGAGACCTTCTGAGCTGAAGAGGAAGACTAGTACCATGAATATGACCCAGCATTCAGTGGGGCAGCGCAGCGTGTGGGTCATGAGGACAAAGAGCACAGGCTAGCTGGGTTAGATGACGGCTACATTTGAGAACACTGGGGGATAATATTTTAAACTCTGTGGTTTCATCACTAGTCTTGGAACTTGCAAGCCTGGATGTCACAATGGAGCACATGGATCTGCCTATCCTGTGTGAGGAGTGTAGGGATCAGGATCAGATGAAGATGGAGGAGGAATTTTCTGCATCCATGATTATGTGATGGCCCAAAAGGAATGAAGATGCCAAATGCACACAGAAGCTGAAACTATATGCGCAGTTTGGACAATTCTGTCTCCACGCCATTATGAATTCCCACCAGCATGCTGAGATTTCATGGCCCATTAGCTTTCAACCAATGTTCATTAACACTGCTGGCCTTTCTGAGACAGCTGCCGTATTTGGACTGGCTTGAAACTGCCAGGGCATGGGGAGTGGCAAGTGCAATAATTCCCCCTCCTTTTGGCTTTCTCCTCAGTATTTCGCATCCGATCAAAAGTTAATTCCTCAGAGACATTTAAGGGTCAGAAATTGATCCCAGGCTGGAACCATGCAAAAGAAGATCCCACAAAATCAGTAGACCACCAATAGATCAACGGTAATCCCTGCAAATTCTCCAGAGCTGTCATTGTAATGCTTGGTCTCTTATCCATGTTCACAGGTCTCTAATCTCTTATGTGGCCCTCCTGCTGGAAACAGTATTAAAATATGCATTAAAAAATAGGTGATACAAGATCTCAACAGCCTGCCTGCTTGTAACTAGAAGCTTCTCACAGGGCGTGCTAGAGATCTGCTATGTCCTGTCAAGACCATTTATTGGCCCCCCTGATGTCCTGTTCAGGTGCCTCTGGATGTCCTGGGCTACTAAAGGTCTCAGGGCTAGAGATTCTTCTCAGGGTGTTTGGGGATTTATCCTACTGAAAGCTGGTACTTCACAGGCAGAGAATAGCTGGCAGAGCAAGCCAGCCAAGTCATGGGGTGGGAAAAATGTTGGTTTTGCATGCCATTCAAGAGAGTGACCCCAGTACTGGAACTGAGCATTCAAGCCAGCAGTTACACGGAGGAGATTAACCCCTGCTGAGCCACCTACTCCACTCCAGGCCCCATAGCACTGAAACCAAAGGAAGAGTGCCTCCATGGCCCCACTGGGTTATTCACACCATTCTCTACCAACAGTGCCTAAGACTGCATTGGAGTCAGTTACTTTTGGAGGTTCCCCCTTATTAACCTACCTGGGGGCATGACTACATGGCTTCTCTCCAGCTCCATGTCCACCACTGACAAAATAAGCCCTGCCTGGGGCTGCACTCAGACGCTTTATCTCAGGAGAGGTTGGGAGTTGTGAAAAGA
This sequence comes from Alligator mississippiensis, assembly GCF_030867095.1. Classification (NCBI taxonomy): domain Eukaryota; kingdom Metazoa; phylum Chordata; order Crocodylia; family Alligatoridae; genus Alligator; species Alligator mississippiensis. The sequence continues at coordinate 156,320,436 of NC_081827.1, forward strand.
GAGGGGGCTCAAGTTCTGTCCGAGTCATTCCTGAACCTCTGCTCTGACTAATCATAGATCTTAGAGGAACTGGAACAGGAGCAAGCAAGCAGGATTTATTTTATCAGCCGCAGCTTGGAGTCAGGAGGAAAGTTTCGTCCATTCACCCAACCTCACCACAATGCCATTTTTCAGTTGAGGAACGTTTGGCCTTTGGGCTAATAATAGAACGGGTTTGCTGTCACCCGAGTTCTTTCATTCTTCTGATGCTAATCCTAATAGGATGCTGCTTTGGGCCTGTCATAGCAGTTTCTTCTCAATGTTGCCTGCAGTCAGCCCAGCCCATGAAGCCTCTCCATCTGGCCTGTAGTACTGCTACTGGGCTAGGGAAGTTTGGGGCATGAATGGGGGGAGCATGTCCCACCGCTGAATTTGGAGTCCCCTTTCCCCCATGCACATGGCCTTCAGCAGTAGAAGGGTGGGCAAGGGCTGTGTTGAAATAGCCCCTTAACCCTGTGGCTGCTCAACAAGTTGCCTTTCATGTGAAAAGCAGTCATTTGGCCCATACGTTTGTCATACCACCTCCACCATTGCACCATTCCTCAGGTTAGATCTGCTGCTGCCCAATGCCCTAGACTAGACCCAACCTATGAGGAGCCTCATGGTTGTGATGGAACCCAGGGTAATCTGATGATCCTCAAGGGCCCCTCCACATTCTTTCTAGCAACTAGAAGTGTGTGGATCAGGTAGGAAGAGTAGTGTGACAGTGATTGTAAACGTATCTCCCACTGTAATCTCCCACAATATCTCCCACAATAATGATGATTCTAAGGAAAGTTCATGCCCATTAGCTTTGACAGAAACTCAGCGCATCTACATGAGATGCTTTACTCAAGATGCGAGCTAATTCCTACTCAGTAAATGTCACCGTCTACATGTGCAAGCATTTACTGCACAGTAATTTGCTCTAATTGTGAGTAAATTTGCTACCTTCAAATGCAAATAGCAAATTTACCCTCGATTACTTACTGCGCAGTAGGGCAAATGTGCTCGGGCGGCAGGGGGTGGGAGATTGTTCCCTGCCCCCGGAAGCTACCTGCTGCCAGGGTGGGCTCCACCAGTGGAGTATGGGTGGGGACTATGTGCCCCTGCGCTGACAGCAAGGAGCTCCTTGCCCCCACTTCACAGTTGCAGGGTTCAGGCTGGGAGATCCTATGTCCCAGCTCCAGCTCTGCAGTCATGGGGCCAGTGCTGGGAGATTCTTCTCTCCCAGCACCAGCTCCGCTGTCACAGGGCTTGGGCTGGGAAATAAGGATCTCCCAACCCAGGACCTGTGACAGCAGAGCTTGGACTGGCAAATAAGGATCTTCCAGCCTGGGCCCTGCGATTCCTGGGAGCTCCCTGCTGCTGGGGCAGAGGGACATTGCTCCCACCCAGGCTCCAGTGGCAGAGGTGCCCATGGCAGCAGGAAACTGCTAGCATCAGAGAGCAGTGTCTGAGCCCCGCCAGGAGACAGCTGTCTCCTGGCTCATGCTTCCTGCCAGCCCCTGGGCTAGCACCCTGGAGGAGCCTACAGCTCCCCCTGGCTGCTGCAGGGACATGGTGCAGGACCACAGGGAGTGGGAGCAGTATACCGCTAAGAGCCGCAAATCTGCTTCTCCATCCCTGCATGTGTAGATACATGCCCAGGAGAGTTTACTTTAGAGTAAACTGTTCCTGGATTATTAGTACATGTAGATGCACCCACTGGGAAGCATTTGATAAGATTTGGAAGCAAAATACTGCACTTCAATATGTCAGACTCTGGCTTTAAAAACTATTAATAGCACAGTGGAAGCAAATAGCAAGAAGAATTCCAGACAACTCTTCTGTCTTACACCTCCTGCTGCCAGAGCCACCACCTAGTGTTAGACCCAGACTCCTCCTGAGATTTTGAAATGGTTGCAGGTAGTTTCCCTTAACTTTTCTTTCCTAATGGGACAGAGGGAGAGCCATGTTAGTCTGAAGTCAGGCAGACTGCAGAGCTGGGTGGCACCTTAACACTAAATACTAACTAAGACTAGTCCATTCACGTCTGATGAAGTAGGCTGTTGCCGATGTAAGTTTATGCCTTTCCAAACACATTACTGAAAGGCAGGGATTTTCACCCTGTCTCTACAATGGCCGATTGGCATGGCGGCAGCAAAAGTGCCGGTGGCAGAAATGGTGGTGGCACTGGCGGTGGCTGCTGAGTACCCCCTGAGGCCTTCTCAAGTACCCCCAGGGGTACACATACCCCCGGTTGAAAACCCCTGCTCTAAGGTGCTGCCCAGCCCCACCTTCTGCTTGAAGCTTTTCTAATGAGATTTCTATCCAGACCGAGACAGGAACAAGATCAGGGTGGAACACACTCTCTGAGTATTTCCAGTGCAGCTTTGGAGATGTCAGCCTTGGAATGCAGTGACTTCTTCTCATTTTGAGGGTGATTCTCTGGACCTTGACACCAACCCCCTCTACAAGCACCTACCTCTTCCTTTCCTGCTCATAGTTTTTTTTGAAGGAATAAACATGACATCTACTGAACTAGTAAATGACTGAGCACTATTCAGGGAAATAAGATCCAATTGTTCTAGTGCCATGGCAACCTAAATTAGTCTCATCATAACAACAATATCTTTTTCTAAAAGGTTTGTGTCTGGCTTATTTCATCCTGTGCCATTAACCCTCCCCTGTGTTTCTTTCTCTCTTCCAGACAATGGGTACAGAGAATGCCTTGCAAATGGGAGCTGGGCTGCCCGCGTCAATTATTCCCAGTGCCAGGAGATCCTCAGTGAGGAGGTACATGCACACAGGCCATTCAAATTGGCCAGGCCTGTTTTATGGAATTGGGAGAAGGGGAGTAAGGAGGAGGAAGAGGAAGTCAAGGTTTAAAAGAAAATTCAAGGCTTTGTGACAAGCTTAGTTCAAGGAAGTTTGATAAAAGTCATCATTGATAGGACTGGTGTCTTTATGATGAAGCTTAGCAAACTTCAAGTGAGTGTCAGGGGACATTCGTAATGCTTCACCTTGTAGTGGGTTCTTAAGAGCAGGACTTGAACCTGAGACCTCTGTATCATAAAGTAGAGATCTCTTCTGCTGGAGCAAAAAGGTCAACTCTTCTAATTTTGAGTTCAGCAAGCAAATCTACCCCACTAAGTGGACCACTTATTCCACTAAAGCAGGGATGTCAAACATAAAGCCCACAGGTTGGATTTGGTCCACAGAGCACTGTCATCTGACACACAGGGATTCTGGAGGGGCCAAGAACTCAGGGGTGGGGTGAGTGGAGAATCCATGGTACAGAGTCCCGCTGGGGGTGCATTTCTGTGGCAGGAGTGAGTGACAGTTGTGTTAACCCCAAGAGATCTCTGATGCCACTGGGCAACTTTGTCTTGAAGTTAGGATAGTTTTAGTCCCCTCAGAATTGCACTTCTAGGCACAGAAGATTTATGCCAAAAATAAAATCCAAAAAATACCCCACCTTCAATTTATTCTCAGTTCCTTGGTAACTAGCATAAGATAGTGATAGACATTACCTGTTGATAGGTGTTGGCTTGTGTAGACTGAGTGAGCTCATTCTCAGTTCAGGTCCCTCTGGATGTTCTTCCACGACAGATGACACCAAGCAAATGCCTTTGTTAGTGTCAAAGATGCTGAATGGGGATGTGCAGGTTGATTGGAATGCTAGATGGCACCGAGTGTCAGAGGTACTAGCCAAGGCCATGCACTATCACTTAATAAAGGGGAAGAAAAAGGTACAAAGAGCAAAATATAACAGTGTCTTGTATATGTGCCGTCATCCATAAAGCCACAGGCAAAGGTTCCAAGAATTAGGGAGGCAGTTGGAACTATACGACTTCTCCGTGTCCTCCCAGTTCCAGACTGCTGTAGGGGCCCAGGCAGCTTTAAATTACAGCAGCCTGCCCACATCTAATCGTGACTTCTAACCCCTTCCATCCCATCTCCTGTATACCACCAGCAGATTCTCTGTGCATTGGGTTTTGGAGGTTCGGAGATGAGAGTGGAGCATGATAGACATTGCAGCCAGGCAGAGGGCGGGGAGATCCTTCCCAAAATCTCGGGTCCAGAAAGGGCTGTTACACTTCTGTAGACCATCAATTCTCAAGGTTTTTGGTCAATAGATCACCGTCAGCCATCAAAATTTCTTGCAGATCACAATACATGTTTATCATCCAAAACTATAATGGTGTGATGAGTCCCGTGCAGTCTTTGGAGCAGCTGTTGCCCACATATCATGGTCTCACAGGTCACCAGTGGGCCTTTGACCACAGTTTGGGAGCTACTTCTTCAACCTGTCGCCTGCATAACATAAACTAGAGAATGTCATCCTCGGTGCTGAGTCTGTCCCTGGTGGTTGAGCTTGAATGATATCTCAGCTCCAGTGTGATGTCTCAGCTCCAAGTGTTAGAGAAGCAACTGTGCCCAGGGGTGAACCCTCCTTCTAGCCCATTAACTTCCCTTGTTAAAATGTGTGCCTCTGCTTTCCAGTTTGAAATATTCTGACTTACATGCACAGCTGTTGGCTTTTGCCTTGCCACTCCCTGCTGAGTTAAAAAGCCCTCCGGCATCACAAATCACGTCTTGTTCCTCCTGTTTCTCTTTCTTATTTCTAAAATGAAATAGAGAGTACAAAGCAGGGTGAAAAGGTTCTTCTGTTCCTGGTAGTTGCTGGTGCTGCATGCTCATGGGTAACTGGAAAATGGGTGATGGTAGGGAGTGTTTGTGACAGGGGACATAAAGGGAGGAGAAATGAATTTTGCAGGAACCAAGAGAGTTGTAACTATGCTGACCTTGCCTCTTGGAAAAGGGAGGGAAAATGAAGGGTGGATATTTGCAGCTGATAACTCCGTCTGGCATTTATTACACTGACATTTCTTGCCAGGAATGGCTTTCTCACCCAGTTAATCACTAATTCACAGATTGGATGAGTGCTTAACAGTAGGAGGAATCAATTAATGTAATTACCACGCATGCCTTCCCAGGATCCCCTGCTTAAACCCACCACCAACCCTCTCTCCTGCCCCGCTAGAGAAAAAAGGAATTAATTGAGACATCGGATGTATTAGGCTTCCAGGTAGCTTCACAATATTCTAATTAAACAAGAGACCTCTGAGATTTTCCATATAATGGCTTCACAGAGGTCACTTCACTGAGGAGAACTACTCTGAGCACTACACAGTTATCTAAGCTATTAGTCCCCCTTATTGAAGTGTGCACAGACAAGCCCCATGAAGGGGAGAAGACACTTAGCTCTAGACTGCAGAGGCTTGGTAACCAAGGGCATGTCTATACTATAGCAATAGGGTGCTGAGTCATATCACTGGGGAAATAAGCCCTTCCCACACACCCAGACCCCAGCATATCAACCCAGAGGGCACATCTACATGAGACCTTTACTGAAGAGTAGACTAATTAGCTCCTCAGTAAATGTCTCGTGTCTATACATGCGGCCCTCTTAGGCTGCAGGAAATGAGCTCCCCACAGGGTAGTACTTGTAAATACAAGTACTATTCTGCTGCAGAGTTTTTTTACTCCACAGCAGCGCACATGCAGACACTGATGTGGCTTGCTGGGGCACAAGGGTGCTTCAGTGCAGGGGCTGCCTGCCAGCTAGCCCTGCACCGTAGCATCTTCGTGCCTCACCCAGGCCTTCTGCAGCAAGTTGAGCTGAGTCAGAGTGGCCCAGCTCTTGGGTGGTGCTCTAATTAAAATGCCCACAGCATCTCATGTATTCAGTGTCCAACATGTCAAAATGGCAGCAGGGGCATCTCTCTTTAACTAAAGTTCGTTCAACGGGCTTTAGTTGAAGCATCCCCACCGCCATTTTGACATGCAGGGCGTTGAATATACGAGATGCTGCAGCACACTGAAGCATTGATTAGAAGGCTCCAGCAAACTCTAATTGAGTCTGCCCTGACATGTACTATCAGAATGTGTTGAAGCACATGTTAACAGTGCCCTAAGATTGTGGGTAAAGTTTTCAAGAGCACCAAAAATGCTAGGGTACCTAAAGTTTTGGGGTTCTCAGTTCATATACCTGGAGAAAGTTGGATTTTCAGAATGTGTTGAGGCATACAGCCTCCAAAAATAAGGCTCCTTGCAAGCATCTCAGTCAGAGCGCCACAAATTCAAGGCGCTCCAAACCACTACTGATTTTTGAAAATCAAGCTAGTATTTTGTTTTGTTCTTTTAACGTTCCAGGGTGGTAGCAGTAAAACAGGGAAGGAGCTTTTGAAAAAAGCAGTCCTGATTTTCACTGACAATCGGGCCACTATGCATGCCTTTGGCTTTGGTAAAAGGGTCTTGAAGTGAGAACAAATGCTGTTTACACTACCTTTGGACCCTTTTATGCTACCCCTATGGGGGGCATTCCTGTAGCTGAGAATTTATTAGGGCCATAGCTGTCTTGAGATTGTCCCTTTTGGGCCCTGTGATGATTCCCTTCATGATGTCCTTGGCTGGGAATTTTCTTTTCTTTGTTTTCACCTCTTTCTTAAAGATTTAATAAGAAGACATTTAAACCAAGAACCCTCCAGCAGGGCTGAGATGCGATCAAGCAGAAGCTCATATGCACATTCTGTATCTGCTGCCTCATCTCTCTCCTAAGCCATCATGGTAAACGTGTACCATGCAGGAAAGCTTTTTGTCCTCCACCCACTTTCACCCCAGGTGTGGGGTGATTCACAGGTGATCCACAGGCAGCCAGGAGGACAATGCAAAAGATATGGAACCACTGAATTAAATCTTAAGGAGGGTATCTATGGGAAGAAGAGGCAGAAGGAAACCAAAGCAAGGTGTTCAGAGGAGACAGGGTAGAGAACCCTAGTGTAAAACTCATGATATTTGCAGGCCCTCATTCTGTTTGTGTGCTGTCTTCCTCTATCCTGCACTGTCTAAAGAGACTGGGAGTCACTGGGGATAGAGACAGTGTCTCAGTAGCATAATGCCAAGATCTTTCTTTAGGCAACTTCAGCACACTTTACAAAGGAGGTCAGCAACATTATCTCTGTTTTTTGGAGGAGTCCGGCCACCAGGATCATAATAGAGACAGGGATGGAGCAGGGTTCACTCTTCTTTTCACCAGCCAGATGTCTAAATGCTGTCTGACCTAAGGGAGCCTTGGTTTTGGAGAAGGCTGTAGGTGCTACTGAATTATTGCTTACCATTGTAAATATTGAGCAAGGCTTTGGGAGTTGTACATCCATGCATCTAAGCACTAGCTGCTCTCCACATATCACCACCAGCCATTTTGTATAAATAACTTCTGCCTCTGTCTTGTGGTCTCCCATGCTGCATGACCTCTGCTCCTTTGGCAGCAGGACTTTCTCACTGATTTTTTTCCTCATGTCCCTCCCTGTGGTCCTGGCATTAAGAATTGTCCTAGGTGCCCATGGAAACAAGAAGAATGCTTTCTGAACAGCTGTGGGGAAGAAAGGGTACTTGTAGTAAGCCATAAATCTGTGGGTTGCCCAGCTTCCTGCCCCTGCAACCTAGGATGCTGGCCAGGGAACAGGGCACTGCATTGAATTCTCCTAGATGGTGAGAGATGCATTTGGCGCTTCAGTAAAATGCCCAGTATCCAGCCCCACTGTAAGGGTTTCAAGAGGGTGTGACATGCAATGACTCCCAGGTTTCAAAGGCAGAAGGACAGGGCATTGCTGAGCACATGTCCAGATCACCTCCACACTACCCAGAAGTGCTGCCACCCTCAGTTTCCCCAAAGAAGCTGACAAGGCCAAAGTCATCAAGGCTTGGGAAGGTTCTTCGAAGTCTGTAGCTCTGAACCACCGTGGTCCTTCCAACTGGGGTTTCTCACAAAGCCAGCAAAAGCATGTGATACCAGGGAAGACCAATCATTATGGGCTGATGATTCAGCCCAGTGGCCTGACCTTCTGACCACTTCTGATTCCCCACTTGTACCTTCTCTCCCTCAGAAAAAGAGCAAGCTGCATTATCAAATCGCTGTCATCATCAACTACCTGGGGCACTGCGTCTCGCTTGGGGCCCTGCTCGTCGCCTTTGTCCTCTTCATGCGCTTGAGGTGAGAAACACCCCTCACCAGCTCCAAGCCTACTTGCTTACCCCTCACCAGCTCCAAGCCCAATGGCTGCTCAGTTAACGAGTTGCCTTTGCAGCCTGGATCTGTGCAGATAGGAAGAAACTGTGGGAACTGAGCTAAGACCCCCACACTAAAACCAGGGAGCAGCAGTCTCTTGTGAAGCCCTATGAGTTGCACTTGGTTTTGGCATCTACTACCTGCCTGTCTGGTCTCCTCATTGCAGGAGGTGAATGATTCAACTCTACTTCCTTCCCCACTCCTACAAGCTGGAAGCAATTACAAGCCCAGGGGAGAGGGAGTTAATATCTTCCCACCCATTTTCAATGTGTTAGGAATATTGAAACAGAGAAAGTTGCAGCATGTCTCTTACTGCTCTTAGGAGTCAGGTAATGCCACAGTCCTGCCGCCTCCTCACCCAGAAGAAAAGCTCAGCTCTGACACAAAGCTTCACTAAATTTAATTCAATCACGAAAGAGAGAAATAGGAGCAGGCCTTTCACAACATCTCTGCCACATGCAGCCCACGAGATCTAATAGTGCCCCCCAACCCTTCCTGTGTCCACAGGAGCATCAGGTGCCTGCGTAACATCATCCACTGGAACCTGATCACAGCCTTCATCTTACGAAATGCCACATGGTTCGTGGTACAACTCACAATGAACCCGGAGGTGCATGAGAGCAATGTGGTAGGTATGGCACTGCCAAGGAAGGGCTGCAATACATCCAGTGTAGGGATGACACACGGGTTGCATCCATATCAGTGGGGAAGACAAAGGAGTTGGGTGGTACAAAGGAGGGCTGGTCTCTACCCCACAAAGCTGGTGCCATAACCACAGCTATGGTTTCAGTTTCTGTTCTAGGGCAGGCAGTGCCCAGTGCGGGAATGAGGTAGTAGTCAGCATTGGGCTTGGCTTCTAGCAGCAGTGAATGCCCTAGCTAGCAGGGTGCTCAGTGTAGGCAGTACTAGAAGGTGTGCCACTTTGGCTGATAGATCCTGCTTGCAGGAAAAACACTTTGCTAGTACATCTCACTCCTGGCCCATAACTTCCACTGACATACCAGGGCTGGACTCCTCTCCCTCCCCTAGCTCTGCTCATGCACTTTGCTCTTGACCCATAGCACCCTATGCCTCTCCCCAACTGTGATGCATGGGCAAAGGTAGCTTATCCAGCTCCTTCTTGTGCTCTTTGGTCCAACCCCACTCAGGAGCCGTGAGCCCCTCCCATTCCTTGTTGAGAGGAGTGGGGGCTGGACTCATCTGGGTTTTTGGTCCTGCCCTCTCATGTCATGCTTCTGCATCTCTCATAGTCCCAGAAGAAGTCAGGGGTTAGTTTGGGAGTGAGAGAGCAATGTCTGCATATTGCAGACTGTCAGGATGAAACAAACTTGTCTTCTCTGTCATTTTCCAGAAACCAAATTATGCCTTGACCCCATCCCACATAAGCCCCAGTCCAGGAGTCAGTGAGTACAGAACCAGTCCCAGTCACCACTGAAATCATTCCCTGGCATTGCTTTCTCCCTCCTGGGGCACACTCTGTCCTGTCATGCCAGGGCTAGCTCCTGCACTCTCCCATCTGGCCTTTCACAATATCCAGGATCTGTGCAGCTGCTGTGTGGAGTTCAAGAGGCATTTATATTCTTAATATCCAATAGTACTTGGGAGCTTAAGAATAATGGGGAATTGATTGAATTTGAAGCCTGGTTAATTGGTTGGAGATGGGGAGGGGAGGGGAGGGGAGGGGAGGGGACAGGGGGAGGGAGAGGCATCCCAGATGGCAGCTTTGCACAGGCTGCAGAAAGAAATGAAGTGTTCACCTGGCCATGACCATCATTCCCTGGGGCTTGTGGAAAGAGAGAGAATGGGACATGGGTTCTCCTCCTGGGCTAACAGCTCCCTGCCTGCTCTGTGTGGTTTCAGCAGAGCTGTGTCAGGTGGCATGAAAGGGGAGTTGCATGCTCTGTAAATGGGAAAGAGAAGGAGACATAAAAATATTGGTGAGGAAAGGAATCAAGTCTGTCAGTGTCCAGAGTAGCCCTGAAAAATACCTATACTTGAGCTTTCTCTGCAGGGAATTGACCTGGAGAGATGCACTCTAAGGCCACATCCAGACGAGTGTGGATGTGCAGTATGTGGTGCCGCAGACCTCTTTGCAGCACCACACACCACACATGCAGGCATTACCCACACTGCTACCTTGCAGGGGGTGGGGTTTGATCCCAGGAGATCCCGGGGATAAAAAAAACCCCACACTGAAGAAAAGCAGGACAGCACACGTGGTGGCAACGTGCACCACTCAAAATTGGAGCCCGACCAGCCAGAGCCACATTCTGGCTGCCAGCCAGACTTCCTGCCATGGCTGCAGCCCTGGGAGGCCCCCAAGACCCCAGGTGAGGCTGCTGGGGCCAGCACAGTTGCTGGCCCAAGCCTCCCCTACCCCACCCAGGGTAACTTGCCACACGCCAGAGCGTACATGGCACCGGCGTTCCCTGGGGACAAGTAGCAGCAACACAGGGTGTGCTGCTGCTACTTGTCCTTGGGGAAACAAACATCCACTCTTGTCTGGATGTGCCCTAAGAGTTGGACCTGGGTTTGGTCTTACCATTGAGCAGGGGTTGCCTGTTACTATCTGTGTGTGGAAGGCAAGAGGTCTGGGAGAAGCCTGGGCAGTAAGGGGACAATTAGATCATCCATGAGGACTGGGGAGACCAGCATTGAACCTCCTGCTCCCCAAGGATCTTTTGTAAGCAAAGCTAGGGGCTCTGTGCCTCCACGCCTTCCATGCAATAAGAATTATAGCCCACTTCAGGGAACTGTGACCAACTAAAGCATCTGGATATTAAGGCAAACAGACAGCTTAGTGCCTAAAGCAGGGAGCTGGATTGCCACTTAGTATCTGAGTCACCTTGTGCAAATCATAATCTCTATGCATCACTTTCCCCTCTCTGACCTGGTGGTGAGCTTTGCACCTCCCCTGGCTTGCTTTTGTGAAGTACTGAGATGAAAGGTTGTGCATTTCCTGGTACAGCTGCATCACGCAGCCAGGAAGGCAGGCCTAAGACCTGATATGAGGGTCCCAGATATTGATGTGTTGTCTCTTCGTGGCACTGCTTCTGACAGTCCTGCCTTCTCCCTCTGTGTTCCTCCCTCCTTCACCCCTGCCGACTGCTGCCATGGCAGGTCTGGTGCCGTCTGGTCATAGCTGCCTACAATTATTTCCATGTCACCAACTTCTTCTGGATGTTTGGCGAGGGCTGCTACCTCCACACAGCCATTGTTCTCACCTACTCTACAGACAAGCTTCGCAAGTGGATGTTCATCTGTATCGGCTGGTGTGAGTATCTGGGAGAAGGGCTGAGGGGGAGATGGTGCTTCTGGGCCAGTGCCACTCATCATCTGAGCAAGATATTTGCTGACTGGGGTCGGCTGGCAAGCAGCTACCAGGAACACGTTGCACTACAGGTGTACCTTCTCAGCTCCACCTGTTGTTGCTCCAGGTTGGAGGCAGATGGTAGGGAATTCATTACAGCTGTTAATGCAGCCCGCTGGTGGGTGTCTACTACAGGCGCCCCCCTGTGCCAGTTCATCATGCATAGTGTCTGCCCAGCTTGAGGAGCTGCCTTTTCAGCATAAGCTGTAACAGCTGATGCTTCTAGCTCTTGAGGGCCCCAATTTAATCCTAAGTGCATCAGCCGAGACAGCAGGCATCACACCAACTCAGGATAAGTTTGTCCACATGGGCACCAACACTATATGCAGGGAGCCCACATAAACCAGCTGCCAACATTCCCCACAGGTTAACTGCCATGAAGGTTTACCAGCATGGCATAACTGCCTGGTACAGCTCCAGTGAACAGATTCAGTGTTAGTCTGGGGCCCTCATCTCTGGTAGGCCAGATGGCTGTACCAAAGAGTTAATGGCTTATGGGGCCCCATGCACTTGGCAGTGCCCAGAGGCAATAAGCCTGTCTGCAACAGGGAGTGGGCGGTCCTGTGCCAGCTCCCTTCCTGGTCTGTGAGCCGGACATCTCTGTGATGTGACTGCCCCAGAATTGGCGTTTCACTGGGGAGATCAGAGACAATCAGCTCTTTGTGCACATCTGCACTGCAGAGTAGCTAGAGCCCTAGCTGGGTATGCATAGGACTCAATGTGGATGCCACCAGGAGAGTGGCTGAGGAGGACAGAAGCAGCCCCTCATGCTTCAACATTGTATGCTTTTTTTTTTTTTACCTGATTTCTATTTATTTTTAATTTTAAAAGTACAAGGCCCCTCCACAATTGGGTGAAAAATGGGGAAATGTAATGGAAACATCAGTAACATGTTCCCCCTCTTGTTTTTATTTCAAAATTTTTAATTTGGAAACTTCATCTGAATTAAAAAGGAAAAAAACTTCCAGCTAGTTTCTGGGGTGTCTCTGAGATATACACTAATGTTGGGGCTCCCAGGGTCTGGGTCAGAAATCCATATATATGCTGCACTGCTACCATTGACATCTGCATGTGTCCTTCACAGGTATCCCCTTTCCAGTCATTGTTGCCTGGGCAATTGGGAAGCTGTATTATGACAATGAGAAGTAAGCCTGATTTCTGCTACTACTGCTACCACCACCATCATCAAACTGTTCCTATTGCAGAGGCCCCACTCAGGATATCTGTTGTGCTAGGTGCTGTACAAATATAGACATGGATATGGTTTCTACCCTGAAGAGTTTACAAGGCAAGATACATACAAAGGGCTGGGGGAAAGACAGCATATTTTCTTTCTTCCTTTCCTGCTTTCTTTCTTTCCGCTGCACAAGTGCAAGTTACTTTTAGTGGCTAATTGTTGCTGGACCTTTCTCTTAAAACAGTAAATGAGACTTTAGACTCAGCCAGAGTCCCTACAAAATGTTTGTTAAATGGAGCTGGGATTTAATCTACAGGCAGAGCTATAAACTGCCACCACCTGAGCCATTTTCACAGAGACCTGCTAATGGAGGGCTTAGCGGGAACCTGATGTGTTCATCATCTGTATTGTGGAGTTAAAAGGAGCCTATTTAGGTGAATGGCAGCTTGCCTCTTTTTTCAGCCCCAGCTTTGCCCTGTAACTCTACAGCTCTTCCTACACAAACAGACGATGCACTGGTTTAATATATATATAGGTGCAAAGCTCCAGCAGACACTCTGAAACCTGGCCTTCATAGGATGTTATACTAGCATAAATTAGACAAGGAGAGTTAAACCACTAGACCAGCACAGCTCTCTCTATGGGATCTTCCTAGTTTAGTTTAACCTGCTTCCAAGCTAACCCTGAAAAAAAGCACTCTTACTGGAAAGAGAGTGTCCATAGGAAGAGCTGGTCCAATGTAAGGGCAATGCTTTAGATGTATACCTTACATAGATTCACACCTTACAGTTTAGCTTGCTGTACAGAGGAGTTATCTTCCCTAGCGACCTAACAACACGCTATGTTGCTGTATGGTGCACTACAGTGACATAGCGATCACACGGGTCTACACATGATCGTTAGCTACATCGCCATAGTGGTGTGCTCCCTGCTTATACTGTACCAGTATGACAACATAGCGGGAAAACTTAAGCGTGTGCCGTCTGTACGGTGCAGTACAGGTGGTTACTTCATTGTGTTTTAGTACTTCCAAAGGGAAGTACTAAAACACGGCTCATTAATGTCACCATAAAGCGACGTGTAGACACGCCCTCTGAGAGAGAGCAATTTGTGCAGGGACACCCCACAGGAGGCTGGTGAAGCTCCAGGTAGCACCTGGCTCTCCTTAGTCCCAATGCTCCATCCAGTAGGTAACTCCACCCTAGTTTAGCTAGAAGGAGTCATCTGCCCACATATGTGTACCTTTTTTTTTGGAGTGATTGAGTCCGAAGCTCTTGGCAGCAATGGGTGAATTAAAGCAGTGCTAAAGGCTGCATAGATGCTCCTGATGTCAGTTTGAAGCAGGCCTACCCCAGTAGTTTGGGAATAAGTTTAAGATAAAAGGCCACTAAAAAACTAAATCAGAGTGGGGGGCCCAGGAGATTGTCAGTCTGTGATCATCTGGAGCCAGATTTTCAAAAAATCCCAGGGCTCTGTGAAAAAGGCTTAGCAGCAAACAATGAGGTGAGGGCCTGATTTGCAGCAGCAGCAATGAACTGAGGTCCCCTGCAAATCAAAACACGGACCTCGGGGCCTGAATGGATTTTCAGAACAATTTAAGTTATACCAATTTGTCTTTTTCATGTAGAGAGGGCCTTAAACTATCCTGGCATCAGAGCATTCACACAGCCTTTGGCATTCTTTGGACTGGTTTGGGTTTGCATTCTCCATTCAGTTAAGCCAGTGGGACTTTTCATGAGGATCAACAATAGGCCAGCAGTTCCTAAACTCTTTGAATGGATGACCCCATTTCTGGTCAGCTTGTGACCCTGCTTCTGATGCAGGGCCAAGTGCTATAAGTAAATGTCCATGCGGTTCATGACGCCATTCATACATGCTATAATACCACTGGTGGGGGGTGAATATTTTGAGATTGACTGCCATAGGGCTCATCCCCCTGGTGGAGTCAGGGCTTCAATGGTCCCCTTTAGGGAAGACAAAGGAGAGTTGTCCAGGAAGATCAGGCGCTTGCATGACCAATTGTTTTGTTGTGTTGAGAACAAACCCAGGATAGGCAGTAATTAATGTGCTTTGGGCCACTGTAACCCCCAAGCCATAGAAATGCATGGCACCCATGATGTTTTTAACTATCTTTCCCACATCCATGGTGGGTTTCTGGTGCTGTCTGTACTTTTGGTAGGCTTTATAAAGGTCAGGCCAAATTCCCAAAAGAACTCAGGGCCCACTTCTCTGAATGTTCTACTGCTCCTTTGGGCCCACCTTATTTAGTTCTGCAAAGCTGGCCACTGATTTCACAACCCACATGCAAACCAAGGACTGCTGAATATTCTGGCCTTAGTGACTAGCACATTTCCCACCAGGCACCTAATATGTGTTGCTGGCCCCTGGCCTCAGTAGGCTAAGATGCAATGTTAACATAGTAAGCTATCTAGTAAATCAATTGGGGATAGCTGCTGATCTGAAATTGGTGTAACTCCCTCTGGTCTCTGCAGTATCTCTATCTGATTTATACCCATGTCACAGAGAAGAGGCAGGCCCCTGGTGGCAGCAAAGACTGTAAATCATGGGGTGGATCCCCTGAGCAGGGAGGGGATTTGTTCCAGCCACCCCACAGTCCCAGTGATGGATGCAAAGGATCATGACTGTTGTGCCTAAACTCTCCCTGCATGGCCCTTATTCTGACCATCCCATCCATTTACCTTGCAGATGCTGGTTTGGGAAGCGAGCAGGCATTTATACTGATTACATCTACCAAGGCCCTATGATCCTGGTGCTCCTGGTAAGAGCAGATACTCTTGCTCCCCTCCTGTCCTCTTCCCAGGGGTTTCACTGTGGCCTGATTCTGATGCGGATGTTAATTCTGATGCTGCTCAGGCATCTTCAGCCAGAGACCATAGAGCTGCCCTTTGGTATCTTTTGTAGGAGAGTGTCTACCTGGGCAGACATGGCTCTCCAGGGAAATGACCAGTTTTATCACCAACATTTTCCCACTGAAAATTTACCCAGTGAAAAATATCACTGGATTTTTGCAGGGCAAAAAACAAAGTCAGTTTTCTGATGGGCTTCAGCAATGGAAATCACTTTTCAGTGTATCCAATGACTTCGGGCTGCAGACCACCCCAGAGATTACAATAGCCTAGTACTGTACAGACCCAGGGCAAGCCAGAAGGTCTAACATGCTCCACCTCTCTCATGGGACAAACTGAAGCATGCACATACATTTCCTGGCAGTTGCATATTGCCAGCACACAGATTAAGAGGCATCAGAGTGACAGGATAGAGATAGTAAGGACTTGCTGTGATAACAGTGCAGGAGTAGAATCAGTTGACCAAAACTTCTTTTAGGGAATTTATATATGTGCTCCTGGAGTGGAGGTGGGAGAGGGGGAACTTTAATTAGAGTGATTCTGAGCAGCTCTAATTAAAGCACCCAAAGCATCTCGTGTGCCAGCGTCCCCACGCTTAAAAATGGCAACGGGAGCATTTTATCTAAAGCTTGCCAAGCAGGAGCACTGATATACAAGACGCTGGAGTCTGCTGGATTCAGTTAATCAAGTCTGCTCTAATGTGCTGTAATTACAGTGTGTTGGAACAGCCTCGCTGCTCGTGTGTAGGCACCCAATGTGATCAGGACAGTTAGTACACAATGTACCTAGAACAATCAGCCTAACCAAGCAAGCCCATCACCAGAATGCTCAACCCTTCCAAGCTAAACCCCAACCCAGAATCTGATGCCTTCTGCCTCAGCTGATAACCACTTGGTCTGCTGCTGATAACCAACAGTAGAGGCCTGCTGTCTGCTGAGGACCATGAGTCCCTAGGCACCACCATAGTATGTACAACAGTTAAGTAATGGTATTGACATGTCTTCATCTTTACCTGTCCCAGATCCCCTTTCACACATCCTTAGCCATCCTGCACCTCCATGTCAGCATTGCCCTTTGTGCCCTTTATATAGTTTGTTTTTGACAGAGAACAGAGGAGGGAGGATGTGGAGGGCTTCTCCAAAGACAGGGAGCAAAGTGACCATCCAGGAGAAGGGATAGAACTGATCTCACGCTGATGCCAGGATGTTCTCAGTTCCTGTAAAGTTGCTTTTTCTTCCTTAAAACCATAGTAGGGTGAGTGTCTGTTACACTGTCTAACAAAGCTGGTCAGACAGTCTTCATCCAAGTAGCCCTGCTTTTAAAGTCAGTTAGGCATTTGAGTCCATTTGACCAAAAATAAACAAGGACCTTGAACATAAGTTTTTTGCAAAGCCCTGGTGAAGTATTTAAGTACTGAGGCATCCCGGTCACAGGGTGTGGCTTCTTGGTCTTTTATTGGATGACCTACCCATTATAAACAGGAGGCCTGAATTGGCAGGGCTTGGCATTGCTCAGGGAAAGGCTGGAATCAGGTTGTGTCAAGAGAATTGGCCAGAGAGCGGCAGCCCTAAGGAACCGATTTGGGCTTTCATGGGAAGAGCTATGTAAACGTCCCCACAGCTTCACCTTCCTTCCTGTGGAACAGCTTTAATACCTACAGGTTTTTAATCACCTGCACCAGCCAGCATCCCCTCTATCTCTCTGAATAATAGAGCCCTGCTTTTCATTTTTTAGCCCTTAGGTAGCTAGACCATTTTTAATCTGTGTCAATTGTGCTTGGGTTTGTATGCTGCTCTCCCCATGACCTCATTAATGGAACAGCAGTCAGGAAGGCACTGGATTGAACCAGCAGCCTTCAGCCACCAGCTCCTTCTCCTTGCCTGGAGGAGCCCAAAATCCCCTTTGCACTTCTCTTCCTTTTTCATTCGCCTTATCCTGATTTTCTTTCACACCTTTTTCTACCCTTCTTCCTCTCATTTTTAACTCTGCTTCTCCAGGTCACTCTCTGTCTCTGCCCTCCTCATCTCTCTCCCTCTTAAACAGTCTAGATTAAACATTTCATTTCACTCCAGTAAAGTGCTTTGAAGATGATCTATGCAAAAGTCTCATTTCCTGAGCCCTATGTATCGTGTGTGCTGGATAAGACAGCCAGCATGAGAAAAACAGTATAGGTGATCACATCACTAAAGACTGTCTCAGAATTAGACTGGATCAGCATTTATCTTCAAAAAGCAGGGTAGAGCTTGAATATTTTTTAACTGAAAAATAAACACCTACCCCCCAAGCCCTCCCTGCCCCACACACACACACTTTTTCCCAGAGCTCTGGAATTTTAATTGAAACAGATTTTGAAAATCAAAATGTTTTAACCAAAGATGCTTGTCTCCCAGTTTGCAATTGTAATTTTTCATTTAAAAAAAGGAAAATTTTGAAAAAAAAGGCAGTTTTGTTTGCCTGCTTTAAGGCTGTATGAGCTACCTTAATGTAGCCACTTTTTCTGCTTTGAGTGGTTCTTTTTGATACCTCTTCCCCTGAGCTTTAACATGATCAGTTGAGGGACTATTGTGCTGGGTGTTGTGCACGCTCTGAAACAGATGTGGTCCCTGGCTTACAATCTGAGATGTGCCATGTCCAAAAGGCAGCAAAGACAATTACTGTAGATACAATTTTTATTACAGGGAGCATCAACCATCATAGAATCATAGAGAAGTAGGGCTAGAAGGGACCTCCAGAGGCAGTATCATCTCTATCCAAACCATCCTATACAATCCGTAATCTAAACTCTGCGTCAACCCTGATACAACATGGACATAACACCCTAACTTGGCACAGGTAAAGCAGGGGAACCACAACAACCAATGTCTTGCTTCTATAAAGGTTGTCAATATATGCTCAGAGGATCCCAGGTAAAGGGACACATCTCCTGCTATAAAGGAAGGCAAAAACCCCCGCAGTTCATACCAGTCTGACCATGAGATAAAATTCCTTCCTGACAGATACAGCAATCAGTTTTACCCTGAGCAGTGGTGCAAGACCCTCTAGCCCAGAACCTCCAGCTTTGGTCCCAGCAGGAGCATTGGTATACCACAGTCAAAATCCCCAACCTTGGCTGTAGCCTCTAAAACTTGGGGCATTCCTGCACCAAGCCCAACACATTCCCAGAAGAGGCAGTGCCTTAGTTGGACCTGCCTTGCCCAACATCTGTATAGATTGAGTGCTTTAGTGGGGCTTTTTTGGCACTTTTATCTAATAGTTGATTGACTTAGCTTTAGCAAAAAGTGCAAAAAAGCCCCACTGAAGTGTCCAATCTATACAGAAACTGCAGAGCTGGGTCAAACTAATGTGTTGCTTCTTCCAGTAAAGCATGTTTTGAGGGGTTTTTTTAACATCTGCAAGTGTTCAGGGAGACTTCAGATGAAGCCATACACCAGAATTACCATGTATCAACACAACAGACTTCAGCTATCCCAGTGAACTTTAGAAGAAGAGACAACTTAGGAAATCACAGGAGACTTTGTCTAACTTCTGAATCGAGTTGGCTGAAGAATATTCCTCCCCTTCACACTCTCCCCTGTGCAGAACAGTGGTGCTTATAGCATGCCCCTCAACCCTCTCACACCCACACCTGCACATACATGCAAAAGATTTCAACTTTTTGCACAAAAAAAAGCTTCGATTTTGACTGAAAAGTACCAAAAATGAGGATATTTTCACCTTAAAATTGTTAATTTTCAGGCATTCAGATTTCTAGCAATATTTTAAAAGAAAAGTTGTCACTTTTCACAAAGATGTTTGCTAAGTTAAAAAATCCACTTTTCTGTTGAAAACAAGTTTTCACAATGAATTTACAACCTGTGCTTCCTCCAGGCTCAGAAGCTCAATCTGAGATCTAAAAACCCAGCAGGCATCTTCCTCCCCCTCTTATCACTAGCCCCAGCCATGCTTTACACCTGGGACTTAAAAGGCTTTGGTATCTGCCAGCAGTACCATCATTAATCTCTTACAAAACCAAAGATTAATAGAAATCATTCCAGTATTTACAAAGAAAATAAGGTATTTATAAACAATTTGCTTCTTAGTGCATAGTTTTGTAGGCCTAACACCAAGGGCATAATTTAACATGTGAAAAATGTTGCTGGAGAGCATGACGAAGAAAAGGACCAGGCTTGAGTCTCCGATCCAAGGAGGAGTTGGCATAGCCAGTAGCCTAAAAAGATACCTTTCTGTTTGTAAACAGAGCCCATCAGATGTGAACACACTGAGTGAGCATCATCATGCAACCCCACAAGGTGTACTGCATACACTTTAGTTTTTCTTTTCACTTTCCTCTGAAGCCTCTGGTGACAACCTTCAGGCAGGCAACTGAAGTGCCCAGAGTAATTGGCTGCCTCTGCAGGAGACCCCCCATCCCCCCGGTCAGCGGGATCAGCCGCGGGGATTCTCCCCCCTCCAGTTGCTGACTGGTCGGGGGGGTGGGGGGATTGGGGGGGCACATGCCCCCCCGACTAAGGCGGCACCAGTCGCCCATGGTGTTTACGCCACTATTTACAGATAAAGTTTTCCAGCTATCAGCCTTGCTTTTAAGACTTTTTTCTCACTGAGTGAATTGTATCAGCTGCTTCCTTATTTTAAGAAGAAAACCTGGAAAACTTGGCTTGATAATTACCTAGCTGGCTTGATAATTACCTAGCTGGGGTCATATGAGCCCAGTATTCTCTCCTGCCCAGGGCAGGGGTTGGACTTGATGATCTACTTAGGTCCCTTCCGACCCTACATCTATGAATCTATGAAAACCAAATTCTTGTAAGGGACTGTCAGCAGCATCTGTGCCCTGAGTCTGTCCCACCCCATCAGGCTGCTGCAACTAGACCAATGGAAGCCATGGGGGCCTTGGGCAGTGGCGACGCATAGGGGGTGCATGGTGGTGCATGCACATCCCCTGAAAGCACCAGTGCACCCCCTGACAGCAGCGTTCCTGCACAGGGGAGCAGGCGAGAGCACTGATGCCCACTCCGCCCCGAGTGCCAGATGCTGGCACCAGGAGAAGCAGTCCCCCTGTGGCCAATCACACTCATCTGGAAGAGGCACTCCACTGCCACTTGCAGGTCAGCGGGATCAGCCTTGCGGGACACTCCCCCACCCCCCAGTCAGCAGAATTAGCCACGGGAGGGACATCCCCCCAGGGATGCTGACTGTCTGCTGGGGTGGGGGGCAAGTGCCCCCCCCTGACTCAGGAGGCACCATTTGCCCATGGCCTTGAGGAATGGCTACATGAGGAGCCAGTTATGGCTTCCAGGCACTTGAGCAGCTGCAGGAGTCACCAAAGGAGGTGGCTACTAGAGTACTTCCCACAGTAGTGACTGGACTTCCTTCATTTGGAACCAGCTGTCTCCATCTTTCACAGCCTATCTGCCTCTCTTCTTCTCTGTCCCATCCCCCTCACCCACATCGTATCCATGCCCCCATTCCCTTCCCTCCTCCTTCCATCTAGAGGATCCCTCCCACCAAATGCTGTACCTCCACCTGGAAAGGAATGGCCCTTTGCTGCCTTCCCATCTTCACTCAGTTGGTGTGTTCTGCCCTTCCGTCACCCTAAACCTAAATGTTTTTTCTATTTAGACTAGAACCTCTTCGCAGAAAAGATTGCCTGCTATATCATGTGTGCACTGCAGTGCCAGTCAGCAGGGCCCTCATCTTGCTTGCTTCTGAGCCAATAGGTTCATAAACAATAGTAATAATAAACAACCCAGTAACTGAAGTTGTACCAGTCATAGTATGTGTTGGGGACTCTGTCAAGATGCTGAAAGGCTACCTCAGTGACTTTCTGTCAGTGACCAGAGTACCCTAAAAGTATTTCCCAGTTTGCAATAGCACCTAGTGCCCTAAGGTTCTGGCTGATCCAGGGCCTGAGATAAAAGATCACCATGGGTAGTAACCCTGCCCATGAGATGGCAGACAGGATGTTCTTGCAGACTGCCCAACAGCAGGACACAGCACATGCTTTGCCATTGGATTACAAATAATCTTTCTGTAGTAGTAGAGAATAAGAGATCAAGACCGCAGACTCAAGGAGAGTGAGTGTTCTCTATTGGTTGGAGTCATGTTTAGTGATGGAATAGCTAAAGCATGCACGTTTTGCCCTACTTGTTCTGAAAGGCAGCATGGCTGAGTGGATAAAGTAGGAAGCTGCTGCATGAGATTCCTGTGCTCTTTCCAGAACTCTGCCTAGAAAAGATGCTCCACTGAGGCCTTGGCCAGCAAAAATATTATATAGTTATACAAAAGTAGGGCTTGAAGGGACCTTCATAGGTCATCTAGTCCAGCCTCTCGCTAGAGACAGTATCATCATTCCTGTCCGAACGTTCCTATACAAATCCATTGTCCAACCTATTGCTACAACTACACAGTCAATCCTGATGCAACCACAAGACATAGCACCCTAACCTGCCACAGGTAAAGCAAGGGAACAAGAGCAGCCAGTGTAGTGCTGCTACAAGGGTTGTTGAAAATATGCTCAAGAGATCCAAGGAAAAGGGCCGTGTCCCCCACTACAGAATAAGGCAACACCCCCCCCCCCCCCCCCCCCCCCCCCCCCAGTCTGCACAAATCTGACCACGGAGTAAAATTCCTTCCCATTCTAAAATATGGTGATTGGTCTGACCCTGAGCTGAAGGATAAGACCTTCTAGCCAGGAACCTCTGGGTTTAAGTCCAAGCAGGAGCACTGGCACACCCCAGTCAAAATCCCCAGCCTTGGCTGCAGCCAACCCCCAATGTTTCTGAGGAAGGCACAATACAATGATGTGTAGAGATACCCAAAACAGCTCTGAAAGGGCCAGCTCTAGTACTGGAAACAGTATAACCACATGAACATAGCGCCCCACCCAACCTAATATACCCTGCTTCAGGAGGACTTGAAGAAGCACCATGCTAATCCTACTGTATTGCTTTTGGTGCTGAAGCTAGCTCAGGTACCACCATGTGGCTCTGCATTGTGCCATTCAGACATACCCTAAAAAGGCTGGCATATGCACAGAATTACAACCAGCCTTCAGTAGCAGTAAAAGTAGAGCTCGTGAGCTACCAGTGCAAAGCTCAATGCACCTTCCTCTGACTGTAGGGTATTTGGTGAGGTCCTTGTCCTGCTTTCCTTCCTTTGTCCCATAGTTTAACAACCAGAGAAACCAGTCATGTGTTGTACTGTACTCTAGTGACTCTCAGAGCACAACCCTGAGATAATAACACATAATGTTACTTAATTTAGGTTTTTGACTGCATGCCCTGGGTGTGTCTTCCCTGCGACTGTGAATAATTGCAATGTTTTCAGCTACACTCATTCAGCACATACAGCTTCATGTTGTAGTTATTCTCTTTTGACCTGGCCTGTGGCCACTACAGTTCACTGAGGGGTGTGGGTTGATTGCTGCTGTTCTTTGTTTAACATTGATGCTCATGGCCCTCCTGAGCTGGTTTAAGCCGAGGGTCACTGCTCTTCCATTTTGCTGTCTTGCATCCATTAACTGGCTTTAGATCCTTGCCACATCCTTGTGTTTTATCATCTAGCTGCTTCCCTCCATAGTCAGTTCTTTGGCCTGTTGCCCTTTATCCCACCACAGAGCACAGTCTGCAGCAGGTAGCCAGCAGACTAGTTGCTTCATCCAAACCATCAGAACGTTTTCCTCACTGCTGCTGAAGTGACTCTCCCTTTCATATGATCTCTTCTGAGTGCCTTGGTTCTCACATAGTCTTGACAGCTGACTGCAAGCAGCCTGTAGTGATCACTGGACTCAATAAATACGCAGGCATGTATGAACGAAAAAAAACATGCTTTAATTGTGGAGCAGTATGCAACGTGTACAGAACCTTTGTCTGTCTCTCAGTAACTGGGCACATCTACACAAGATGCTACTGCACAGTCGTTACTGCGCATTATTTGTAATAACAAGTACTAAATGAATGTGCAGTAACCAGAGTTACTGCATAGTAGTGCTGGCAAATGTCTTTTAAGTGACACTACTGCCCAATAGCCTAATAATACTGCACAGTAGCATATTGTCTGTGCTATGACATGATGTTGTGCAGTATTTTCCAGCTACTGTGCAGTCAGTATCTTGTGTAGATGTGCCCACTGACTCCTAACTAGCTGCTCCGTAAGGGCCCACCTCTCAAGTCCCAACTCACCCAATCTCCTGTTAGGGAGTATCTATAAATTAGAACTTCTACGTCTATACTGCTGTTGGCAACATTTCACTCCAAAGGCCAGCAGTGTGATTGTGCCAGCTTTCCTGAAGGTCCAGTTGCATGCAGTGTCCTGAAAGGTCCAGGTTATTAAGAAAATATGGGTCTCGAGCTGACCTTTTTCATGCCAATCCTAGGTGTAGTGTGGGTCTAGGTAGACCCTTCCCACTGCTCTGACCGTTCTGCCCTGTGGATGGATACCTGCTAGGGAATAGAAGAAAACCAAACAGCAAAGTTTACGCAAGATTGAAAACGAGCTGTAGGTGTCCAGGGGCTGGGAAGTCAGCAGATACCTTTGCTGTTCCACAGAGACTCCCAAGATCTTTTATGAGCTGTCATCCAGAACGGGACATTTT
Organism: Alligator mississippiensis; assembly: GCF_030867095.1. NCBI lineage: Eukaryota > Metazoa > Chordata > Crocodylia > Alligatoridae > Alligator > Alligator mississippiensis. Next base: position 156,344,577 of record NC_081827.1, read on the forward strand.
CTCCCATAGACTTTTCTGGGGATTATTGACAATAGTGTAACTGGGGGTGGGTGAGTGGGGCGCTAGTTTCAAGCAGTGATTCAGAGGGTATGCCAGAATGGGAGGAATGGGAGCTTCTGTGCTGCAGCAGCAACATCCCATGCTATGTAGCAACAGCAGCCAGGGTCTTTGAGTTTCTAGGACCAGTAACACACACACAACCACACACACATACACACAGTCCCTGGTATCTCTGCCTAGGGCATAAAACATGCAAGGTAGACTTCTGATTGTTGGCACAACATATGGAGGGGTAGGTGAGGTGCAGGAGATGTTTCTGTATTAATGAGTCTCCTTCCTTTGTCTATTCCAGATCAATTTTATCTTTTTATTCAACATTGTTCGAATACTCATGACGAAGCTCCGGGCCTCAACCACATCAGAGACCATCCAGTACAGGTAGCAGTGAGCACTGGGGAATACCATAATAGCACTGTAACAAAGTGCTTGTCCCAGGGGGTGACCGTGATGCTCCCTGGTGGTCTCATGGCCCTAACCTGGTCTGCCCTTGTGGGAAACCCTCCCCTTTGCTCACACACCATGCCTTGATGTTCTTTCTAGTCCTTTAAAGGAAGGGAGGCTGCCCCAGGGCTTTCCAAAGCTGGCCTCACTCATTGACTTGCAGGCTAATCATGTGTCTTGGGGAACCCATATATGCTTGTCAGGGCCCAGCCTTCTCAGCCTCAGCCACCACTTTAAATTGGCCGGTTCCTATGGCCTAGGCCCACAGCACTGGACCTGGCTTCTGGGTCCCAGCCTTGTCCTGGCCCTCCTTGCGCCTTGTCTCTGCCCAGTTTCTAGGCTCCAGGCTCTCCAGCCTGAAACATTGCCCTGCTCCAAGCTCTGGGCTCTCTGGCTCCAAACACTGCCCTGCTCCTGGGTCTGCTTGCTCACTCTGCCCCCAGCAGGGCTCAAAACAACCATGTGCCCCTTGGGCACTACTGGGACCTCCAACCCCTCCCCCCCTTCACAGCCCCCCCATTTCCACCTTCATGTCCTAGAGAACAGCCATTCCTCACTTCCAATAAAACTAGCCAACCTTGCCCACGGACTGCAGAGATTTCTCTGGCAGTCTGCTTTTCATAGCTGTTTTGTCCCCACCAAAGCCTCCCCTACTGTAATGCTGTGGGCTCAGTGGATAAATACACCCAGTGGAGTCAAGGGTGTTTGTTGTAGCCATGTTAGTCTAAGGCTATAGGCAGACAAGGTTATTTGAGTAAATGTTATATCTTTTATTAGACCAAATGAATAAACCGGAAAAAACCTTCTTTGCAAGCTTTCAGGAACAGCAGACTCTCCCTATGCCTGAAGAAATGTGCCTGTGCCTGAAAGCCTGCAAGGAACAATTTTTCCAACTATTCAGTTGCTCTAATAAAAGATATCACATTTACCCAAATAAACTTCCCTAACCTCTGGAATAAAGCATTTTGACTCAGTCCTTCCTCCTCTATTGTAAAAAAGACCCAAGCAGCTCACCACAGGAATCAATCCAACAAAGTCTGTGTGAGCTTCAAAGACCACTGACAACTGGCTGTGAGAGAGTTCATCGTTAGTCTTAGTATTACCAGCAAAATACTTTCCATTCCTCCCACATACCCTGGCTCTCCTCATCTCAGAGATGACTATGTTTTAGCAGTGTCATCTCTGAAATACTTTGGAGCACTCCTTAATGCAGGGGCAGGCAGTTATTTCAGGTGGAGGGACACTTAATGAGTTTTGGCAAGCCATTGAGGTCCGCATGACAGGCAGCCGGGGGCAGATAAATATTAATTTTCTAAATTTTTTAGGGGCCCCACGGGATGGATAGAATGGCCTGGCAGACCACATCTGGCCCACAGGCCGCATTTTGCCCACCCCTGCTTTAATTAATGTTGTCCACCAGTTCCTAGCTGTTGTCAGCAGAGCTGAGCAGAAAAAGGATATCCAAACCTTCTAGCCAAGCAAAAAGTATCATGGGGTAGAAAGGGCCAGGACTGCAGTGTGATAGGCTTTCCAAAGGACCTGTCTTAGGACCACAGGGCTGGTTGACTACCATTTTAAGAATTCAAAATGACTACCCATTTTAGAGGTAGGGGGTCTCAAAAGTTCCAGCCAAGAAGTCTATGTTTGAGATTATGGGTTGCTGGATTCTCATCTAAAGCCAGCATAGTAGCTGAATAACTGCCTTTGCAAAAGCCTTTCCCAAAGGGTCTGACCTTCTGCTCTCTAAAGCTGGCCATACAAATCCTGGCACAGAGGTGAGAATTAAATTGCTTCTTGGGAGCAAAACAAAGGACAAGCTAAGAGAAATGAATCAATGCAGCCCAAACACCTGCTGTCCCATCTCAGGGGAGGAAACAGAGGGTGTCTTTATACATGCACCAGGGATTGTGGGAAGGAGGTTTCTTTAATTAGAGAGGCTCCTGGGAGCTGCTGTAATTAAAGTGCCTGCAGCGTCTTCTGTATTCAGTGTCCAGCACTTCAAAATGGCAGTGGGGGAACTTTAACTAAAGCTTATTCAACAAGCCTTAGTTAAAGCGCCCCTGCTGCCATTTTGAAGTGCAGGGATGCTGAATACACAAGAAGTCAAGGCTGCTAGAGCATGTTAATTAGCACTCGCCAGCAGACTTGATTAAGCACTAACTAGCACACATCAAAGCAGGCATCAGGCATATGTGTAGGTGCCCAGAGCTTTCTTGGGTACATGGTAGAGCTGATTTACCCTCCCCTTTCCAGACAGCATTTTGCAAAAAAAAAGTGAGTCTCTGCATCCTAAAATACCAGCTGTCCTGCAGGAAGGAAAGGTCTTTCCATCCTTCAGTGAAGTTGACTCTTCCTGTAGAGGCAGAAGGAGACTTCCTGGATCCAGAATGTATATAGCATATGCTTGAGAAGATGGTTTTGCAAGATTACAAGATTTCTACTTGTAAGTAGAAATTTGAAACTACTTGTTTCAGGACACAGAAAAACTGTGATGTTCAGAAAATATTTGTGGGTTTGGAAAACTGTTTAATAGTTTCATAGATCAGGGCAATTCAATTGCTAAACATCCAGGGGCTGCACATCCCACTGGCCACATGGGTAGAGGCTGCACACTGTATGGGCCACACCAGTGGGAGCCATGGGCCTAGGGCTGGACACCATGTGGACACCTGCCCTCCCACCCCTGCACCCCACACTCACAAAGCTCCAGCCTCACCCCTGGCTCCCCACACTGTATCATACTGCACCACACCACCCCTTAGGGGGGGCACAGAAGGCAGAAGCCAAAAGAGGCAGAGAAGACTTGGCTCCAGCTGCTATGGCAGCTGGATTAATGTAGGGGAGCAGCAGCTGGGCAGGAGCCTGGGGGCCATAATTTAACTTCCTCCAGGCTACATGTGGCCCACAGGCTGCAACTGGACATCCATGTTATAGATTATAAGCCAAAAGGGACCATTATAATGTTCTAGTCTGACCTTTGTATAGCACCGGTTTTAGGACTTCCTCAAATTAATTGGTGTTTGGATTAGGGCAGATATTTTACTAAAAGAATTAGCTTTTCACTTGAAAATTTCCCAGGACGGAGATTAGTAAAACCATTGGTAAATTGCTCCACCAGTTGATTTCTTTCAATGTGTGCCTTATTTGTAGTCTGAATTTGTATAGCTTCAGTTTTCAGTCATTGAATCTTGTTATACCTTAATCTCCTGGACTGAAATGTGTTCTACCATCCAAGTGCCCACAGAGACACTTATGCACTGTGATAGAGCTCAACAGATTGAGCTCATTGGGCTACACAAGACACTGACTGTCTAGTAGCTGAATAATACTGCGCAGTAGCACATCACAGCACACACATTGCTAATATGCTACTGTGCAGTATTATTAGGCTACTGTGCAATAGTATCACTTAGAAGACGTTTGCCAGTGCTACTGTGCAGTAACTCCAGTTACTGCACATTTATTTAGTACTTGCTAATACAAGTACTAAATAAATGTGCAGTAATGACTGCACAGTAGCATCTTGTGTAGATGTGCTCAGTGAGTCTTTCACTATAAAGCATGTGCTTCTTGCTCTCCAATTTACCAGTGACCTTCTTGAGCTGTGGATGCCAGAAGTGGATGCAGTTGTCCCACTGTCAGGTACATATAATCAGAGAAAAGTAGGGCTGGAAAGGATTACAGAAGGTCATCTAGTTCAGCCTGATTTTCAAGGCAGGATCATCTAAACCACCTATCTAAACCATCCTAGACAAGTGCTTGTCTAACCTATTCCTAAAACTGTACAAACTCCCCTGTCACATAGCTACTAGGCACAATGCCCTGAAACACCAAAAGCGCTCTAACTTATAATTGGTAAAGCAGGGGGATGAGGGCACTGCCAGTGTACTGCCCCTGCAAGAACAAAAAGTACTTGTTAAAATACATTTGAAAGATTCAAAAAAGAGTGCCAGGCCCCCCAGCTACAGAGAAAGGCAAAGATCCCCACACTCCATGCCTATCTGACTGTGGGGGTAAAATTTCTTCCTGATAACAAAGTGATGTTTGGTCTGACTGAGTGGAGGAGCACGACCCTCTAGTCTGGAGCCTTTGGGGTTTTTAAGTGATACCCACCTCTATACTCCTACCCTGTATTCCCCTCTTTTTACTTCAAAGGTTGTATTTGCCCAGCTGGCCACAGCATCACACCAAGAGCTCTTATGCAACTGATTGTCCACTTTGATCCCTTTAGTCTGGTTCTCCAGGATTGAGTCCCACATGCTGCAAATGTAGCAGGTATTCCTGGTGCCTCAGTATAGGACATTGCATTTGACTGTGCTGAAATGCCTATTGCTTCCTTGCCAACTGTTCCAGATTGCTCTGTGTCAGTGGCCTGACCTCTTTGCTATTTGCTGCTCCTCTAATTTGTGTGTCTGCAAATTTAATCAGAAATGATTTTGTGTTTTCTTCTAAGTCACTGGTAAAAATATGAAATAGCTTAGGGCCAAGAACTGCAGATCCCTACAGGAAACAGACTGACTTGAGGTCCTTTCCCCAATTACAGTTACACGTCAGACCCATCAGTTGATTTTTAATCCATTTAATGCTGTGTTGATGCAGCGTTGTTCTGGTTTCCAAATCAAAATGCACATGGTACAAATTCAAAGGCCTTACAGAAGTCTAGAGCCATTATATCAGCCTATTACCTTTATCAACCAAATTTCTAATCTCATCAAAAACAAACATCAAATTAATTCGACACAGTTTATTTTCTGAAAGTCCAAATTGATTGGTGTTAATAATTCTATCTGCTTTTAATTCTTTATTAATCAACTCCCCCCACTCTCTGTTCTTTAATTTCACCTGGCTTCACTGTCATGTATCCTGCCCAATCCTAATTGTCATGTTCAGTTTACACATGGAGAAACTGGAGCACAGAGAGCCATAGGGTGTGTGTAGATGAAACGGGGGTTTACTTCGCTCTAAATTGAAGCAGTGGGTTTTTTAAAACACCACTTCAATTTAGGGAGAAGTAAACCCCGTGTCGTGTACACCCGTGTCTTACCTGCCTCCTCTCCAGTGGCGGGGAGGGGAGAGCGAGCTGCCGGTGGGCGGCACGGTCCCTGGGCTGCGGTGAGGGGCTGGTGCTTCCCTCCACAGCAGCGGCACCCCCTCTCCACCCCTCAGGCAGCACCCACCCGCAGGCACCCAGTTTGGGCAGTCCGGGGTGGCACCGCAGCCACAGAGGGAAGGACCAGGTCCCCACGCAGCTCATGCAGTCAGGCAGACTCCAGGGGAAAAAAAAAAGATCAGGTGCAAAAGCATTTAACCCACTTTAAAGTGTCGTGCATACGTGCCCCTCGTTTCGTCTACACACACCCATAGTGTCAAACATGATGACTTAAGTTTACATGCTTGCAATCCACAATTCTACACTATGGTAACTGGCCTGATTTTCAGAGGCACTAAACATACAGTGTGCCAACAACTTTAGAGGGCATCCTGGGTGGTCAGGACTTGTATCTGTCAGGCCATTTCATTTGGGGCTGTCTGACCCTCACCATGTGCTCACGTTTAAACCTTCTGGCCTAAATGAGTGACATCTGAAAAAATGAAGCCAGTAGTCCTGGCACTGCTGCCTCCATCCACTTCCCACCAGTAATTATAGCATCATATAGAAAAGATAAATCCTTACTAATAGGATGAGACAAGCTCCTTCTCACCCCACCTGCCATTTATGCTAATCTGATTGCTTTTTCTTTATCTATTAGGAGGCACTAAACTCAGACTCACATTCCTCCAATCTGCCAGTGGGTGTGGGCAGGGGAGGTATGCTGTGGTCTGCTGCTGTGCTGATGCAGCTCACCTCTGTACTTTTTCCTCAGGAAAGCTGTGAAGGCCACACTGGTCCTGCTGCCATTGCTGGGTATCACCTACATGCTGTTCTTTGTGAACCCCGGGGAGGACGAGATCTCCCGCATTGTCTTCATCTACTTCAACTCTTTCCTGGAATCCTTCCAGGTATGAGTCGTGGCAGCTGCATCACCCCGTTGGCCAGACCCATGACATACATACAGCCTACCAGCCCCTCTCAGGCCACGCCAGGGTTCCAAGAGATGTGTCACATGTGTGAAAAATGGGCCCAGAGCTGTACTGGAGTCACGAGCCTTGGGCTGTGTGTCAGTGATACACAGCTTCATCCCACCCCAGTCCCCTGGAATCACTGCTAAATTCCATGGGAAACATCTGAAATTGCAAAGTTAAAAATAACTCTGGTTTAGCCAGGTGTAAATCAACTCTGCTTTCTCCGTGCCCAGGGACATCCTCCAACCCAGAGCCTCCCAGGCTGGAGCCAATCCATTGCCCTACCCCCAAAGCTGGAGCCATGCCCTCTGCCCACCTTGGGCGGATGCCATGCCAAGGATTTCCCTCAAAGCTTGTAATAATTGTGGTTCTTGTGTTTCCTCCCCCCAGGGCTTCTTTGTCTCTGTCTTTTACTGCTTCCTGAACAGTGAGGTGAGTGTCTTCTTGGGGATCTGTGTCTTTCACTTCTGCAGGTTCCAGGCAAAGTTCTCCCAGTGCCTCTCAGTTTGTCTGACAAGCCAAAAAATATAATAACAGGTAGATGTCAGAGCTAGGGAGTTATGAGTGACCAGTTACCAGGGGATGCTGAGGCTTTCCTCAAACGTGAAGAAGCAATGACACAAATTTGGCAGATTTAACCTTGTCCCCCATAGGAAGTTATAGTCTCCATCAAAATCAGCACGTCTTCTCTCTTGCCAGACCAGAGTCTGATGCCCATCAGCAAAGGCCAGTAGGATCCCAGGACTGGAAGGGCAAAAGGTAACTCATTAAGAGGAGACTTCTAGTTCCAGCAACACCAGATTTGTTTCTGAAGAGCTTGCAATTGGTTTATTTACCAGTGCACCCAATCCCTGCTTTGCCCTTGCAGAGCAAGGACAGAAAATCCAGTTATAGCATGTACTTGAAGAACAAATTCACACTGGACCAGCTGAGGCCTGACAGCCAGCCACAATGATACTCAGTAGCAGCACTCCCTGCCTACACTAAATAGGTCCAGAACCGTTGCCTGCTTCAGCAGTGCCAGCTTGTGTCTGGTGTAAACAACATTCACTGGGACACCCATCCCAATCCCTCTGTACTTTACCTCTGAGCAGAGCGGCTGGGGAAATGATCTTTAGTTTTCATGGGAAATTTATAATAAATTTTAGCCTACTTTTTTAATCAAAATTCACCATAAGAATGTGATTTTTTTTTAACAGAAAATATTGTAAATATGGATTGAAACCTGTTTTCGGGAGGTTTTTTGTTTTGGTGTTCAAAAACCAAAAATGTTTTCCCCAAACCTGACATTTTTCACCAAACATGATGAAAAATGATTAGTTTTATTGAAAAATTTCAGCAAAACAGACACTCCTATCTCCCTGTCCCATGCTATTGTTTGCAAGCCATTTTTCATTGCCATTGATTTTCATTGTTCAACCAGCTCTTAAATACATTGCAGCAGTGGGTTGCTTTGGTCAATGCACCAGTGAAATGTTATGATACTTCAGCCCAGGGCTGTCCAACTCACAGCCTAAGGGCTGCCTGCAGCCCACAAGGGGTTAAATTGCAGGTTGTGGCCTCCTACCCTGGTGCCATTCCCCCCAACACTCAGGTGGTCTCTGAACTCTGGGTGGGAAGCATGGAGGGGTGGGGCGGGCTGTGCAATGTACTGCAGTGTACCTGGGGAACACCCATGCAGCATGGCACAATGCAGCAGGGTGAGGCGGGGGGTGTGCTGGTGGCACAGCACAGTAAAGGAGGAGTGCCAGCAGTTCAATGAGAAGTCCATGGGCCACATTGATGCAGCCTCCAGCAGCTCAGCAGTTAGATAGTCCTGCTTTAATTCATCGTTGTGATGTCACAACAAGATTGTCTGATGTTGCCACAGCACATTTTATCCTAATAGGCGAAGCCCCTGGATGAACTTCATGCACACATCAGAATGAGTTGCACACATCTGTTTTAAGACAGGGATCACTTCACCAAACCTTGTGGGTTCTGACCCCAGACGCTAAGCTATTAGGAGCAAAGAGTAAAGGAACATCTATAGCATAGCCTAGAGGCATCTCTGGACTGATCATTTATGCTTCTCTTTTTCATACACTTCCCTGTGAATGCTCTCACACCTTTGCTGGCTGTAAGGATTGATAGCTGGGTACAAACAGAAAGAGCAAAGCCCAGGGGATAAAGAACATAAAAAGCCTTTTACAACACTGAGGAAGGATGTGGCATCTCTTAAGTTTATTCTTCACTAACTTTTCTTCAGGGAAACGTGGATTCCAAGCCCATGACAGCCTGACCTAACAGCCTTGTGTTTGCTAAACAATTCAGCCATCACTGCTGCTTCCAGTTCTTACTTAAATCTCCCTTTATGGATTTTTTTAACTATGTTATTATTCTTTTCAAAAACTTACTTTGAAAAAAAAATGGCTCCAGCCTTGCTACAAAGGAGCAAGATGGCCTGGTCAATAAATCAGGGAATCTGTTTGTGCTCACCCACTCCATCCAGGCGTCATGGATTTTTGTTCAGGCATGAAGGAAGATTGATGATTTCATTTCCAAAGCAGCCAATTTCCTATGGTCAGCCATAAAAAGGCTCGCAGAGTAGCAATCAGAGAACAAATAATGTGTGGCATGTAAAGAGAGCTTCCCTTCTGCAGAGATGGGCTACTCCTTCTAGCACACGTGCAAAGATGTATTATGACCTCATTCTACAAATGGGGAAACTGGACCAGAAGAAAAAGTGACTTGACCAAGGTTACACAGTGAGCAAATGGCAGACACTTGTAAATGTGGCAAACAATATGGAATTAATGAGAAAACCAAAAGGGCTTGCTGGGAATACTACAAGCCAAATCCTGTTCACCTCCATGCACCTACATGCTGATTATGTGTGCAAATGTAGCTAAATGTTAACTATGGTACTGATGCAACTTTTACATCCTGTTTCCTTCTGAATAGCTGCACGTACCCTACTGAGCATGCCCAGAAGGCTCCACTGTGGCAATATAGAAGCCCCTAGATAGGCATGTAACTGTGTGTAAGTTCCGGAAAATGTGGTCAGAGAAAAACCATAACTAGCAACTGTTCGATGTTGTCTCATCATGTAGCCAAATAGCCTAGTGGTCATGGCACTTGTGCAAAGAGTGGAGATAACTCACTTCTATGCCTCTCTCACCCATCTGCCCTTCCCAGCAAAATGCTTTAACAGATAAGCATGCAATTACATAGCTACCCAGGTGATCTTATTCCAGCACAGAATATAAATGAGCATAGAGAAGCCTTCTCAGCACGGTCAACAGGGCAAGCACAGCTGTGCAAGTAGAAATAGAATCTAAATCTAAATGGAGTATGGGGAAGTATCAGAAATTGTTGTGTGGCTCTAAATTCAGCAATGGAGCTGAAAAAGATGGAGGTCTTGATGAAAGGACATGTTGGTTCAGCTGAGAGAAGAGAGGGGAGTGGAGGAGAGGAGGAAACCAAATATTCCAGAACAGCTGGAATGGGAACAGATCAGAATTTATTCTGAGACCACAAAGGAGAGGCAAAAGGGAAGTGGGTCCTTTCTTTAGGTTCTCTGAAAGGTTTTGAACGTAGCTGGTTAGAAATTAGCAAGCCTGTTACATATCTTCTCAGCAAATTAGTCTGTAATCTTGAGGCAGGGCCCAGACTAGTCTGAATTCAAATCTTAGGTAAGGCTGGAATGGACCTCTGCAGGTCATCTAACCCAACCCCCTGCTCAAGGCAGGATCATTGCTATCCAAACCATCCCATACAAGTTTTCAACCTGTTCCTAAAATTGTACAATCAACCCTGCTGCACAACTACAAGGCCGATTGCCCAAGGACACTGAAAGCACCCTAACCTGCCACAGGTAAAGCAGAGGGATGATGACTGTCAGTTTCTCCATCTCTGTCAGGCTTGTGGTAGGATTGTAGTGCATAAAGATGGGTGGCTGGCACTTGTTTCAGTGTATAATAACAGGCAACCGGGGAATAGAAAACTCAGGGAGCCAATAAACTTCTATGCAGTCAGCAGTCTAGTTCTCCCAGAGTTGAGAAGCATCGAGATGCAGAAGCTCACTAAGTCCATTGTACTGATCAGGCTTTTAGAGCTTGCCCCTGAACTTTCTTTCCTTAGCAAGCATCTGGTCTGTTCAGTGCATGTGTCATGCTTCTGTTGCACAGAGTACAGGTACGCAATGCCAAAACATGATGTATTGGTCTAGCTTGCTGGATGGATGTGAAGGGTTTTACCTGGAAACCACCATCCAGCAGTATTCCTGAATGGAGCAGACACAGGTGAGAGCCAGGGACATGGAGGGGAGCAGCGCCAGCTAACCACCAGCCTAACTTCTCCAGGTTTTAAATATTTTGCAGGGTAATGAGGAGCATGAAGAAATTTGTCCCACCACAGCTGTTTCATCTTGCCCTCACTCTTTGTCCCTCTTAGTGGGATTCACACTTTGCAATCAATAAAAAGCACATCTTCAATGTTTTCCAGCCACAGGAGACTTTGGCACGGTAGTTGGTTTGAATTGATGTTGCTGAGATGCAATGTGTGTGGACCACATCAATAATAAACCCTTTCAAATTATCATTCACCTCCCTTCCAGCCCACTAGACAGCCTCAGATTTGGTGTCTGAGCCACTAACTTTTTTTTATAGCTCAAGGCCAGATTTATTTCTCAGTATCTCTTTCACTCTATGCTGAGAGCTTCCTCTTGTCACTTCCATTTCTGTCTTTTCACATCAGGACGTTGCATGCAGAATTTATTAGGCTCAGTTGTCAAGCAGGGTAGTAGTGGTGGCTGGTGACAACTAGGGCACTGAGAATCAGGACTCCTGGGACTTCTGCTTCTTATTATTGGTTAGAGTAGAGGCATGGGAGTCAGAAATCCTCGGTTCTTATCTCAAGTGTACTATTGACCTGTTAGGCAACCTTTTACAAACCCTATGCTCTCCTATCTTAGCATGATGGACCTTTTCCTGGATCTGGAGGGTTTCAAAATCAGAAGGGTCTACTGTGCTTATCCAATTCGACCTGCACTATGAGGCAAACCATAAAATCCCTGGAATTTGCTCTCATCTTTACTACAGATTGACTGTGAGAGCCTATTACTCTGCAACCCTGAGTCAGTCCCCTCCCACTCTCTGCCTCAGTTTCCCATCTGTAAAACAGGGGTTCATGATACCAACTGCCCCTTCCTCCTGGGCAGTTGAGAAGCCTAATTAATTGATGTCTGGACAGTTCTTTTAGCCATTTGGCTAGAAAGTACGCTGCAGTATTATGCTGATGGGAGACTGAAAGTTGACATGAGTTCTTTCCAAGTCCTTCAGAGGCTGTGGTCCAGCCACACAGTTAGTAAACTTCCTCTCTGCTCTTCACTGTGTCCCCAGGTTCGTTCCGCTGTACGGAAGAGGTGGCATCGATGGCAGGACAAGCACTCCATCCGCGCCCGTGTGGCCAGAGCCATGTCCATCCCCACATCCCCAACACGTGTTAGCTTCCACAGCATCAAGCAGTCAACAGCCCTCTGAGACAGGAGGAAGTTATCACCCACAAGGGAGGCAGAGGCTTGCCATAGCTTTTCCTCTGCCACTTGCACTTCAGATTGAGTGTGGTGTGTTAGCAGACCTTACAGGACAGCAGGAGGCTCCAAGCTTGTGAGCCATGGCTCAGCAGAGCCCACTGGAGGAGTGTGATGTTCCAAAGAAATCCTCTGCTAAACTCTCCAGTGGTTGACCTGGGAGACGAGACATCAGAGCAGCTTCTGCTTATTCTGACTGGCCAGTGGGAGGCCAACGCATCCATGTCTGTGGGTTTGGGCAGTATCCGGTGGTTCTGAAACAAGAAGGCAGCTGAAGACATCAGCCTATTTTGGGGTCCATACTTTCCCCAGGCCTGTGGAGTGACAGTGATTCCCAGACTGGTGGCTGCCTTACTGAAGGTATGGAAGGGTCCAGCAGATGCCACACTGCACTGCATCACTCCCACTGCTGGGGGACTTGAGACACCTTATGAGTACAGGAAGAGCCCTGATCCAGAACCTGGGTCTTGATGTGCCATGGTCTGAGATCTTTCCTTCCTCCATGTTTGCACACACTGCACTGCCCCCTCTCAGATCTCAAGTCCTGCATACCAAAGTGCTGTAAAAGCCCTGTCTGCAGCACATGCTAAGTGCATCATATGGGGTTGGGTGACCCCATCAGAAGCCACTGCGTGCCCGTGGCATTGCTAACCGTGCAACATTAGGGAAGTTGGTACATTTTACCTCCTCAATATTGTCAACACAAATGCCCTGGAGAACCTCTGCAGGCCCTGGCAACAGGTATATCACTCTAGGGTGCTTTAACCTCTAGTCAGGAACTGCCACTTGGGACAGGAATAGAGTTTGCTTGGTGCCATTTCAGTGTTGCACTTTATACAGCACTAAGGTTACTGATGCTCCCACACCCACCCTGCTTCTGCCTCCATGGAGCAGGATGCCTGTGGGCCACATGCCAGCACCTGCCGTGCTGCCTGTTCCAGTGCCAGGGCATGATGCCATGAGGCATGATACTTGCTAAGCTCTCAGGGCAGCCAATCCTGGTTTGGAGAGCTGATACTAGGACTCCTACACTACTGCTTAAATTGCCCATTTTGGGGTGAAAGTTGCTTGTTCAGTCTCAAGCACAAAGAGGTATGGGACCAGTCCCTCACAGCAGCATTGTTGAGTTACTTGTACTCAGGTTCACATCTCCTGAGTTTGCCTCTCTCAAGTGAGTGTGGTCACACTTTGGAATAAGACTAGTGATTGTAGTAGCGGTACTGGGTGGTCAGGATTGCAGCTCATGTGTTGTGGTAACTCCAGCTGCAGGCCCTTACTCTCAGGACAAGTATAAAGCGTCAGTGTACTGAGATGAATGGGGGGCTTGTTTGTGGTCAGGACTTTAGCTGGAAGCAATATTCATGTTATAACTGGAGTTAACTCTGAAGTGAAGGCAAGACCTGGGAGAACCAGAGTGCAAAGAGGTATGGAGAGTGGTCACAGCAAGCTGCTGCTGCAGGAAAGACATAGACATGAAGGGGGCAGGGAGATCAGATCCTAGCAATGGGAGCAGGTTGTTGTAACTCAGTACACGTGTGCTCTATAACCTCTGTCAGCTGCAAGCAGGAGAGGCAGAATGGAGGTAACTGAAAGGGAAAAGGATTGTTTAGCCCAGAGCCGAAGACATGGCACAACAGGGGGTGAAATGGGCAGAGCTAGCCACAAACAGATCTGGCCAGGGTTAACACTGATTCTAGGGCAGAGGAGACAAGATTTCCCAACTGTCTTGGGGAACCCCTGCCCCCTTGACCCCTCGCTCACACGTGATGAAGCACCTTAGTTTTTCTGTCATTAGACAACACAGATTTTAGATACCATATTTTTCACACATATAACATGCACCCTTTTTCCCAAAACTCAGCTGCTGAAAATAGTGATAAGTGCTTTAAGTGAGGGATGAAATACAGTAATAGCAGCTTCTGCAGCTTGAGCCTCTGCTGGGAGAAAGAGAAAAAGACACTTCACATGATGCACAGGGGACCAGCACAGTGAGTACATAGGGCTTTCTAGCAGCTGAATGTGGACCCCTTCTCTTCCACCCTCTCCTTCCTGCCCCAATAGAGGCTTGTGCTTCAGAATCTGGCTGCCTACCCAAGTAGTATAAGGCTATGTACCCAGCTCAGTTCAAGAAAATAGGGCAGTTTGGTGGTTTGACTGTAGTTGCCTGTTTTCCCTGGAAAAGTACTGTATTTCTCTGTATTTTTTTAAAAAGATTGTTTTTTCCCATCACTCTGCCTTTCAAAAACAAGCAGGTCTTATTCAGGAGCGTGTTGCATGTGAGGAAATGAGGTATTCCTAAATAAAAACTTGTCCAAATGTGTTGCATGTGGTATGGGCCAAAGTTCCCCATGAAAGATGTCCAGATGCCATAAGGAATAAAGGCTGAACTGCCCTCTGGTGTCTAGTAACCTCCTTAAGGCTTCCAGATCATTTGTGTGGCCTCTTGCTCTTGCAAGGAAAAATCCCAGAAGTGTGTACAGTTGAGGTAGTGATGGCAAACATAGCTTGGCATGGTTTGGCATGTTCTGGACACTGGTACTTTATTGCCTGGTTACTTCCTGCCATTTATTTGTCAAATATGTAAATTAGGATAGCGCATCATTTACATGAAGCCTGCACACTTGCACATCTTTGGCCTTGCTAGTGAACCTCTCTTGTTAGTCACACAATATGGCAAACGTTTTCAGATTTGGTGTGTAGCTTGAGCTGAGAGCCACGTAACAGATAACAGAGGGACATAGATTGGCAGGGGATGTCCACAGCTTCTTATCTGCAAATGAATTGCAGTTGATTTACAAAAAAAATTCAATGGCTGAAAAGTGAAATCGGCCAGGTTCAGAACCGTGATATGGTGTGTTTTTAAAAGGGGAGTTATTAACTGCTACAGCAGGCAGACACGGCAAATTTACCATCATTACTGCCCTTTCAGACAAGCTTTGATGTCTCAGTGCAAGAATCATAGGATGAAGATCTCGGGTCTGGGTTCTGCAGGCTAAGATCAGACTGCAGGTCCCTTCGAGCCTTAACGCTGATGACCCTACAAGACTGTCATTCAAAGAAGGACTGCCATGGCCCTCTACCTGGGACCTCTTGAGTGTATATTAACAACATTTTATACGAGCAGGACATTGGCTGCCGTGTTTCCCTTGCTTTACCTGTGGCAGGTTAGAGCATTAGGTCTATGTTATGTCAGGGTTCAGGGTAGTCGTATGTAAATTTTAGATTATGGTTGTATGGCATGGTTTGGATAAGGTTGATCCTGCATCAGGCAAGGGGTTGGACTGGATGACCTCTGGAGGTCCCTTCCAGCCCTACTCCTCATGACTCTAGGTTGATGCCTATATGGAGGTTAGGGTATTAGCTCCCATACCATATCAGTTTCAATGGGAATTAGGGACCTAGATACCTCTGGGGGCCTGAATCAAAGTACTTGTCCAGTCTCCAAGACCCACAGAAGCAGAAGACCTTGCTGATGCTTTGCTAGGCTTGTTTGTCCCAGGTGTCATAGAGAAGTAGGGCTGCCTAGAAAGTTCCAGTCATCTCTCCACTGTGATGTTGTTTTGAGTTATCCCTGTTCCCAGGGCAGGCCTGATACATTGTCTTGTGACAGTTCAATGTGGCCATAAGCCAAAATGTAATAAGGCAAGGTGTTTCTAGGGAGGATGGCCCATAGAAGGGAGCATTTGTCAGCTGGAATGGAGTAGATTTGGGGGAGGTCTGTAGGTCCCACTCAGCCTTACCCCTCACCTGACTGTCAGCTGATCAAAAGGTAGATGTGGAAGGGTCTCATATGAGATTCCTTAATGCAGGATACTCACTACGAAGAGTAGCTATCCTTAAAAAAAAGGCATCAAAAAACAACTTTAATATGAAATTTCAGAACCACAAATCATCCATTGACTGGAATGTGTTAACCTTAGTCTCAATTGGGGCTACAGATTCTTATCCCATTACCTGAACAGTGGTGCCCCTCCAGGTGTTAACTGCCTCAATTGATCTCAGTTGATCTAATTAAGTCAGTTATTACCTGTGTTAGTAGCATCCCCTCCCCCTGTTCCTTTCCTTTCTATATACAGTCTTTTCTTTCTGCACTCCATTCATAGCATCTGACAAAGTAAGGTGTTGCCTACAAAAACTCACACCATCTTGCCCAACCTTCTGCTCAGCATAGGGTGAAACCCTGACACTTTTGAAATCAAGAGGAATGTTGCCAGTGGTACCACTGGTGGTAAGCCTGTGGATCCAAGATCGTGTAATGGGGAGTATGGGAGCTGCAGAGGTAGTTGCACCATTACTTCTAGCCTCCCTCCCTTCACCACAATGAACAGACCATGTCACAAGGATCAGCAGCTGGAGACTTTTTTTAAATCCCAGAAGCAGGTAAGAATTCCTCTTTCCCTTCCCATCCATGCTTAACAGCATGTATCCTCCCTTCCAATTTCCCCCCTCCCCTGCCTACTGTTGCCACTGTCTGTGGCTGATCCAGGGAAGGGGGAATGCTCTAGAGCTACCTCCCTCACTCCCACTGGGCTGTATGAGAAGCTGAGCTCAACCGGAGACAGGAACAATGGTGAGTAGGAAAAGGGGAAAATATGATGGGAAGGAACTTGTTGCTGAGCACAGAGGGGAAGGGAAAACAGGAATTCTTACCTTCTTTTGGGACTTAAAAAAAGAGTCCCTGGCTGTTGTTCCCACCAAATGGTCTAAAGTGAGGATGCAGCCATGCCAATGGACCTCCTCTGAATCTAGCTATGGTGGTAGGCTAACATGCACAGCCTTTTCTTTGTGGGTGAGCAAACCATTCTCACAGGAGGAGGGATGGTATAATGCTTAAAGCACTTGTAGAACTTCCTTTGCAAAAAACAATTCACTCCCAGCCAGGGGTTGATCTAGGGTGGGCCTCAGCAGTCATTGCTGCCACCTCCCTTCCCTCCCCCTGCCTTTTGATTCTTGCTCTGTTCAAAGTTTAAAGCAAACTGCCCAAAGGGAAAACTGCATTTCTATTCAGATAAGCTGAGAGAGTCAATTGATTTTGTAACTCGTTGTTATCTACTTGGTTTCTATTACTCTTTTCCACTAATCAAGCTCTCTTCTACAGTTATCCTGGTAATGTTTCTCTGCTCACCCCCAGTGTGTCCAGTAATGGCATGTCACTAACCAGGAGCTTGTTCCAGGTGGTTTTGTTCCTAGGGGATTCAAACCCACAACAAGCCAGGGATCAGGGAGGAGAGAGGCAGGGTTGAAGGGAAGCCCACCTGTCTGATGGCTTGGGCAAAAGGGTCCAAGGCAGGGGGAAGTTGCAAAAGCAAAGCAAAGAAGTTACTAAAGTCACCTGTTCCTGGGTTATGTATTGGAACAGATGACAGAGGCTGTGGGAGGCTGAACCAGCTGCACAACTGGGGTAACAAAGTTGGACATGGGCAGTTATAGCCCATGGTTGGGGGCTCTGAGGGGTGGGGGGCTTATTATTTAAGAGGGGTTCTGAGGGGAAGTGAGTCAAGGGCACCAAGGGACTTCTTGGGAGAGGGGAGCGGAGTCTGGGGGCTAGAGGGGTTTGAGATGAGAGGCTGGAGTGTTATGGAGGTGGGGGGTGTGTGGAGAAGATGGAGTTTGGGACTTAGGGGTATGGTGGGGGTAGTAGGTATGAAATGGAATCTGAGGGGATTGAGAGCAAAATGAATTGTAGGTATGGGGAGCCCAGGAGGTATGAAGGACTGAAGTGAGTGTTGGATACTCAAAAGGGCAGGGGAGGGCTCAGTGGGGCACAAAGGGGATGGTGAGGGGTAGCAGGCTTGGGCATAATGAGAATGAGTCTGTCTGGAGTGTAGCAGGTTTATGGGAGCAGTGAGGAGGCAGGGTAGGACTCAGTGGGTCATGAGGGGGATGGTGGAGTCTGATGGGACTTGGGACATGATGGGCGAGCATGGGGGGACATGTGGGATAATAGGGGACAGAGTGGAGCCAGGGAGCATTTGAAGCAGTAGAGGCAATACTTAAGGGGGGGGACCCATGTGCTGGGTGCAGGGAGCAGTCCTGTCTGTGACCAGGTGCCGACTCTACTTTGGAGATGGCAGTCACTCCCCCCAACACCCCCCCCCCCCACAGTTATTTTTTGTGTGTTTGTTTGGATCTTCAACAGAACAATATAGGCCTAGCCCCCCCCAGTATATTAATAAAGCTTCAAGTTTCTTTTTTAACTGGAAAAAATAATGTGTTTGTATTATATGTGATGATGCATCACACCATCTTCCTCCCCACCTTTTCAAAATCCTAGATCTCATGCCCACGCTCCCAAAAGCCCCTGTGGTCCCTTCCTAGCTCTGTCACAGTGTCATGGTATGGCCTTGAGCCAGTCACTTCACTCCTTTGTGCTTCAGCTTCAAGAGAAAAGTGCAGCTAATGTTGGTTCCTGACAAGGAGGTTTGAGGCTTCAATGCTATTTGCAAAGCCCCCTGATTTTCTTGAACTGGTACCCAAGAAGAATAAAGTATAAACAATAAAGAAGTGTCCACATTTCAACCTCCATATATTTAAGGGTGAAAAAGTTCAGCTAGATTTAAAATAATTCACCCCACACCCAAATTTACCTCCCCCCCACCCCTTTTTTTTCTTTCTTTACAGCTGCATTTATACTCTGAAAACCAAACAAACAATGCTGCAATGATCACAAGCTCTTGTGGGAGCAGCAGCTGGTAGAAATCCTCCATGAGGAAAGGGGTTCTGCATTAGCTGAGATTAAAGCATCCCAGTTTCAGAGTGTTCTCTGAATTTATCTCAAACTCTAAATCTTTTAAGGTTCACCTATCTCCTGTTGCCATTAGAACCGTACCACATGCCAAAGAATCACAAATTTACTTTGGGAAGGTTCCCAGAACTATAGCAGCTCATATTCATTCTCTAGGCAGTTTCTGCTAACGTGCTGATGCATCAGCCTCGCGGCATCAACTTGAAGGAAGGAATTTTGTCTTCAAGAAAATTGTGCATCAATTTGGCAATTGTGTTGTGAAATAGATTTAGCTATTACCAGCAGTTTCCTAAAGCCAGATGGAGGGCTTCTAGCTTCCTACCACAATGTGTTGTATGGGGCCAAGGCTTGCAGGGTAGAACTTTATTGAAATGCAGCCATTTGCAAGACACAGGCCACAGCTACATGAGTGGCAGACTGATCAGTTCTTGCTGTGAAGTCATTTAGTATCTGAATTTAGTTCTTGCTGTGCAGTCATTTAGTGCAGTACCGTCACTGTACGGTGTAGTACCATCACCGTACGGTTCTTTTCAGGCGCTACTGCTCAGTAGCGATGAGCTACCGTGCAGTAGCTTGTTACTACTGCGCAGCAGTGGTGCATCACGGTTACTACCTAGGAAATGACCTGCTGGGTGGCACGGAAGCGGAAAGGGATCTTGGAGTCCTAGTGGACTCCAAGGTGAACATGAGTCGTCAGTGTGACAAAGTCATCAGAAAAGCTAATGGCACTTTATCATGCATCAGCAGATGCATGACAAACAGAACCAAGGAGGTGATACTCCCCCTCTATTGGGCGCTGGTCAGACCGCAGTTGGAGTACTGCATGCAATTTTGGGCACCGCACTTCAAGAGGGATGTGGATAACCTGGAGAGGGTCCAGAGAAGGGCCACAAGTATGGTTAAGGGCTTGCAGGCCAAGCCCTATGAAGAGAGACTAGGGCACCTGGACCTCTTCAGCCTCCGCAAGAGAAGGTTGAGAGGTGACCTTGTGGCTGCCTATAAGTTCATCATGGGGGCACAGAAGGGAATGGGTGAGGTTTTATTCACCAAGGTGCCCCTGGGGGTTACAAGATATAATGGCCATAAGCTAGCAGAGAGCAGATTTAGACTGGACATTAGGAAGAACTTCTTCACAGTTCGAGTGGCCAAGGTCTGGAACGGGCTCCCAAGGGAGGTGGTGCTCTCCTCTATCCTGGGGGTCTTCAAGAGGAGGTTAGATAGGCATCTAACTGGGGTCATCTTGACCCAGCACTCTTTCCTGCCTGTGCAGGGGGTCGGACTCAATGATCTATTGAGGTTCCTTCTGACCCTGACATCTATGAATGCTACTGCACAGTAGTGTCTTGTGTAAACACGCTCACAGTATCAACTATCTACTGGCACCACACTGGGGCCAGAGACCTGAGACAGCTAGTCAGTGAGTAAGGAAGGAGCATGAGCCTGACTAGGGATGGCATTAGAGTTCAGAAGTGGAACCAACTTCCTAGGTGCAGCCTACTGGCAAGCCTCTATCTTCAGGCAAAGCAAAGGATGGTATTTATTCCCCAGCTCTAGGGCTGCCCAGCCCTCCAGCCTAATGCTTCAGCAAACTAACTTAAGCTGCCCTGCCAACAATGACACAAGCTGCTGCTTGCACAACACATCCACCTCAATGTGACTTTGGGTTTCAGGGTCCCATCACCCTTTGGGAGCTATGCCCCCTTGCAATCATACCAGTAGCCTCAGTTTACCCTTCAGTTCTAATTATGGGTGATCAAGTCTTCTCTCCCTCTATCACAAAGCTGCCAGTCAGGCTTCTCAAGATACTCTGGTAAGCAAGGTTACTCCCCACCCAGAGTACGTCTCTGCAAACAGAGAAAATGCCTGTATCAGTCATGTGCCCTGGTGCACAAGGACAGGGAGACATCTTGAATAGGAACTGTGAGATGAAACCCAGCTGCTTTATGTTGCTTCTTAAGGAGGCCTCCATTTGTTCAGCAAATGTGCTGTGAGATGAGTGCTGAGGAATTCCAGTTCAAGTAGCAGGATAGCAGTGCCATCCATAAACCGGAAAAGCTGGCTTGTATACTGTGCATGCATTTCACCACTGTCCTCTCCCAACAGAAGGCAACTTTCCAAAAGAGATTTGAATTGTAACAAAGAATGAACAGACTTTCTCTCAGCCTTCTGTCAAGTTGGTTTGATTTCTTCACTGGGGGTTTTGGTGGGAGATGGAAAGGAGGTGCCCACTTCCAAGATGGGATATGGGCCCAGGGGAGGGTTTCACTGTACATATAGAACTATAATGAAACAGAACAGGGTCTTCAATGTTTTTGGACAGAGTGCCAAAAACACCCGCAAACTCAACTTGTAAGATGTTGGTGTGCCGGGGCGGAGCAGCCCTTACCTTTTCCCCGTTGTCTGCCCCAAAGCACATAATGTGACAAGCAAAATGCCTTTATGTGCCATGCTCTGGCACCCATGCCAGGGGATGCCTACCCCTGAAATAGACTTTAAAAATACAGCCTAAAAGATGCACAGCATCTGATGAGGGGAACTCAGGCTCATGAAAGCTTATACACTGCTGATTTAGTTAGTCTAAGAGGAGACCTGCAGGTTAGTCTTCTTTACCATGCCTCTAACCCAAAAGTCTACTTTGCCTGGAATTGTAAAAGCTGAGAGAATTGCTGTGTGTAGACGAAATGAGAGGCATGTGTGCACAGCACTTTAAAGCGGGCTAAATGCTTTTGCACCATTTTCATGGTGTTGGTGTTTGCATGCCTCGGCAGCATATAGTGCATTAATTCCAGCCACTAGGAAATTTGGAGGCACTTTAAATGACTTGGGGGAGGAAACTCTTTCAGGAATTTTAGTTTGCTGTCCCTACACCTGTGGAGTGAAGCACGGGGCTCCATGCAGCTCAGGGGCTCTGCAGGAAGCCCTGCACGCAGCCTGGCAGCAGCCCAGGAAAGCAGGCTCTGCCCAAGAAAATTGGCAAGCCTTATGTTTCCCTCTTCCCTTCCCCCAGAGCCTGCCTGAGCTGCGTGGGGGCCAGTGCTTCCCCCCCGTGGCTGCGATGCCTGCTGCAACCACCCATGCCGGGTGCCTGCAGGTGGGTGCCACCTGGGGATGGCTCCTGAGGCCACAGAGGGAAGCACCAGTCCCCACCCCAACAGCCCAGGGACTGCTCTGCCTGCCAGCAGCTCTCCCTCCCCTCCTCACTGGAAAGGCAGGTAAGTCAGTGGGGTGTGTGCACGACATGGGGGTTTAATCAGCCCTAAACTGAAGAGATATATTTTTAAAACCCACCACTTCAATTTAGGGCCCCTGTTTCATCTACACATGCCCTATGATTTTAATGGAAAATAATATGAAATTTTTAAACAAGAACAGACAGCAGATGTGTACACAACTCTATTTCTGTCATCCTGTTCTACCCATTGCTCAGACTGACATGAATTGCTTTAAGAAATATGTACATGTTTGTGTTCCCAACCCTGTTGAATTAAAATTCATTTGAATTATTTCTCAAGGACTCTTGTGGGTATGTCAGTCTCTTGGACAAGGAGTTGCTGGTTCCCTTCCCACAGTAGGTGGGACAAGGAAGTCTAATTTCCTCCTGAGAACCCTCTGCAAGGGCTGTCTGCTGGTGACCTGATTCTGTGAAAAGCTGAATGCCCTCAGATGCCTAACAATCATTCCAGGCTAAAGTCCCAGTAGGATAATCAATAAGCACCTGTTGTTAGAGCCAGGAAACAAAACAGGACTTGATCCTGCTTTTTATTTTTGTAGGCCTAATAAAGAAAATACTGATCAAAGAAAAAGGAGTCGTCCATGCCCATTGTAAGGAGCATTTTGAAGACCTTCTCAATTGAGACTCTGTTGATGACAGCATTCTCAACTCCATCCCACAAGACCCCATCAGAGATGATTGAACAATCCTTCCAACTGTTGCTGAGGTGAGGAAAGCCATCAAGCAGATGAAGAATGACAAAGCATCTGGAGCTAATGGAATCCCTGCTGAAATCTTCAAGCAAGGGGGAGAGGAGCTTACATCACAACTCCATGCCCTCATCATAATGATCTGGAATGATGAGGAAATCCCAGCTGACCTCAGGGATGCCATGATCGCGACGATCTTCAAGACAGGAGACAAGCTGGACTGTGAAAATTAAAGAGGGATCACCTTGCTGTTCACCACAGAAAAGTTCATTGTGAGAAATCTCCTGAACCATCTCCTCCCACTCGCTGAAGAGCTCCTCCCAGAACCTCAGGGTGGGTTTAGGGCAGAGGTGGGCAAAACCCAGTCCATGGGCCAGATCCAGCCCACCAACAAATTTGACCCAGCCTATGAGTGGGTGGCTGCTCCAGCTCATTGGATCCGGCCCAAGAGCAGCTAGCAGGTGGGCAGGCAGGGCTGTTTCTGCTACACTAGTCAGGTGGGTACCCAGCAGCATCAGATCTTGATGTGGCAGCATCAGCTAGGTGGGGGTTTCCACTGCAGCAGGCAAGTGACAGCATCAGCTGTGGGTACAGCCAGCAGGTTCAGGAGCCCCAAGGCAGAACCTGCCAATGGCGTTAGCTGTGGACCCAGGCAGGAGCTTCTGCCATGCCGGGTGGGTAGCAGCATCAGCTGTGGACACCGCTGGCATGTTTTACATCAGGGCTCTGGAACCTGCTGGCTGCACCCACAGCTGATGCTGCCACCCACCCACTGTCCCCATCTGGGTCCGCACCTGAATGTCATGGCCCCTGGTGAACTACAACTCCAGCCAGGTTCTGGAGGAAGGGAAGGGAAGAGAGAGAGGAGAGAGAGCAACAGAGACACAGAGAGCTTGAGCTTGTGATCAATCAGCTCCCGGTCAGTCTTATCAAATCAATCTTCATGTTTCCTGGTAGAAAATCCAAGTGTCTCTTCACCGGCACTGATTATGGTGAACTTGAAGGCATCCCAAGCGCTGCCAACACACTCCCATTGCTGTTGATTGGAATTCACCAGTTTTTCAGTGAGACACTTGTGGAAGAGGTCTCATTTAATTGGGTCCTTGAGTCCTTCAGTGTTGACCTTCCATTGGCATTGCTTCTGCTGCAGTCATCATTAGGGAGCTAGTGTGGATGGCATATAACTTAGCAGATGAGTTGGTGACTGGTCCAGCAATAGTCAGCTCCTAGTATAGCTTGAGTGATGCAGGCATCATTGTAATCCCAGGCATGAACAATGATGTAGTCAATCAGTTGCCAATGCTTAGATTGTAAGTATTGCCGTGAAGTCTTGTACCTGTTTTACTCATGGAACAGGGTGTTGGTGATGGTGTGTCCATGCTTTGCATATTTGGTAAAGAGGAGGATGCCTTTGGAGTTGACCTTTCCCACTCCTCCCTTGCTGACAGTTCCATTTCAGAGGTTTGAGTCCCTTCCAACTGGCATTGAAATTACCAAGCAAAATAAGCCTATCTCCCTCCAGAATGTCAGAAAGGACTTGGTCAAGGTTGGCATAGAATTCCTCCTTGGTTTTGTCTGCAGTGTCAAGAGTTGAGTTATATACACAGATGACAGTGGCATATTAGCTCCCTACCAATTTGAGACAGAGTCATGAGGAGCGTATTAATTCCAACAGGGAATTCACTGAGTTGATTTATTCTTGAGTTAATTCTTTATGGAAAAACCTAGTCCATAAAGTCAGTGTCCTCCTTCCTGTTTACCCTTCTAGAAGAGGGTATAGCCACCTCCTTGTTCTTTGATATGCCTATCTCCTGCCCGCTGGGTCTTGCTTAGTGCACTAACATCAGTGTTGGGTTGCTTGACTTGTCAAGTCATGATTGTGGTGCAGTGCTTTTGGTCTTCACTGTTAGTATTCTCCATGAGAGTCCTGATGTTCCAGGTTGCAAAATTAATTCCAGGTCTTTGTTGATTTTAACCTCAGTAAAAATGATCAAACTGGGCAAGGTTAGCCAGTCAGGAAAAAAGTAGGCAGACTATGTTTAGGATACCTTTTCTAGCCCCCTCCCCGTGATGGGATGAGCAGAGTAGATCCTAAAGAGGGCTACCCAATTACAGTTACAGCCCCCAAATCACACTCCTGCCTCATCCCAATGCTAGACAAACTTCTTGTAACTGCCACCTTTCTGCCAGATCATGACTAGGAGATTCAGGCCTCACAATCATGAGCTGGTAGCTGAAGGGCTTGAAAAATGTGCTAAAACTGTTTCATGGAAGATGCCTGTGCATGATTTCTTTTATTGTGGAGAAGCTGCTGCACATCAGCTTCCACAGGGTTCTTGACAGAATGGGACCATGATCCAAAGGCAAGGAGGTCAAGACAATTGGAGATCTCATTCTGCTGCAGGCTTCATCTGCCTGCTTTGATGTTGAGGATTAGTAGACCCATGGCTCAGGGCTGGGCAGCCTTATTATAGTGGCAACCTGCAGTTGCCATGTCATGGCTCTGTCAGAGGATATTTGTGGCTTTTTAGAAGGAAGAGCATTGCCATCTGCTGTCCCCCCCACATCCTGGTGGTGCTGCCACCACTGCTTGGTCCTGCTTATTTGTTGGTTACCCCTGCTTATTTCACAGCTAACCTTCCCTAGAGGGTCATTCCATGATCCACCACCTGTGGATGTGCTGAGAAGCAGCACAGCTCTGCCATCAGAGAGAATCATAAAGCACAATACCAAGTCATTAGTGTGAAGACAGAAAGTCCTTGTTATTATTATGGCCCCTTTATCATGTTAATACTGTACTCTCAAGCTACCAAATGGTAGATGGAGGAGACAGCACTGCCTATGGTAGCAGCCCTCCACTCCACTCCCTGCAGCACTGTGTCTCTGCATAGAGTAGTGGGCACAGCATTCCTCAAATGGAGGAGTACTCCCCACTGAGCCACCACCTAGAGTGACCAGCTACCCTGAAGTTTCTTAAACAGGTCTGAGATCAGGGCTTTATCCTTGTGTCCCCAGAGAGTCCCATAAATGATGGTTTTGTTCTCCATGCATTCCCACAGGCTCAGGCAACATCCTGGCAAGGTACCATGCTGCTCCATGCAGGTTAATTAGTGATGCACCAGCTAATTATAGCAGAAGCAACATAGCTATGTTCAGATCACCAAGTTTTCAGCTGAGCTCATTAGTCTGCCTGCAGCACTGCACTAGGACAGCTACAGTAGGTAGCATGGGCAGCTTCCAGTTCTGGAGGTCTGTTACAGGCCTCACATCTTGCAGGCAGTTTGGGATTGCCGCTCTGATTTTGGTACCCAAAAGTTAATCTCTTCAGGTTCCAGCGCTACAGTACACCCATGCCCACTGAAATCATAACTGAGGACAGTACTCACTTTTGGGTCACCCTGGGAAACATCCCCACTAGGGACTGTGTGTTGATATGGGCTTGGAATTAACTCAGAGGGTGACCACTGGCAGCTGAGCTACAGCCATATCACACACAAAAGCTGGCTGTCCATGGTGTTCCCCATCTGAGGCTATAAACACTGTCATGACTGGGGCATTGGGGCTGTGAAACCATACATGCTTCTTAAAGTTTTCCATGAGGCACCTGAGGCTCCTCGTCACTAGGGTGGCTGAGATAATAAAAATGTAATGCACTTCCTCACTGGGGGAGGCCAATTAAAAATGGATTTCATTTTACAGCTGAGTGTTTACTATTGAAATTCAAACACCAACATCTCTTTCTGGTCAAGTTATTCTACTGCAGAATTAATTGCACAAAACCTTGAACTCCACCCTAATTTGGTAAGCACCACACACATAAAGAATAATTATAGTGTTGCCCTGAGGGGTCAGGCCAACGCTCAGGATCTCAATATTGCGTTGTTAGACAGGAGGGTATGGTGTACAATTGCACATATACAAACACACAAATCAATTAGGTGCATACACACACATACTACCAGCTCAGGCACATACACATTCAAACCAGCCTAGGCACATGCATATCTATTACCAATTCAAGCATATACACTATACACCTCAGAAGTTAAGCACAGATCACTAATTTGTATATCATACACACAATGCTATGTGTGTGTGTGTGCACACACACACACACACACCACTCACACTAGCAACTCAGATACACACACGTTCAAAATAACTAGTCTAGGTTCATGCACACCTATCACCAGTTTAAGCCCATACACGCTACACACACCAAATTTAGACAGGATCAGTTACCAACACCTGCACATCCAATACACATACATGGTTTACTAATCATATACCACACACAATGATATCTATATATGTATATATATGTGTATTCACTAATTCACACACATACCACCCACCTACACATACACAAAGGTGAGTTCCTAAGTTGGGTGTTGTGATGCATATGTATGTATGTGCTTGGTGTACTTGGGATACCTGGGGAAAGGTTAAGGTAAGAAAGTAGAAGTGTAGGGAGTTAAAGTTACCAGGACCAGGATTAGAACTGGTAGACTACAGGGGCCTGGGCTGAAGAACTGAGGCTGGGGGTAACTTTAGGTTAATTGATCTTAATTGATTAAAAGACAATGCCCAAAGCCTGCAGAACAGAGAAGCAATGCCAGCACAGCTAGGGGGAGCTGAAAAGGTAGGTAGGGAGAGGGAAAAATAGGAATGAGGGAAAGTGAGGGTGTTAAAGAGGGGCTCTGGGTGTGGGGAGCCAGAGGGTGGCTCCAGGGCAGCTAGAGAAGTTGCAGGGAGCAGCAGTAGGTGCTGGAAGCTGGAGAACATCTCAGGACAGCTAAGAGGAGCTGGGAAGCTGCAGTGGGGGGGAGATTACAAAAGGTGCAGGGGAAGCCTGAAAACAGAGAGATGGACAGCAGAAAAATCACAGGAAAAGCAGCAGGCAGCAGAGCAGCAGGAAAGCAGAGAAAGGCAGCAGAATCACAGGAAAAAGGCAGTAGGAGCAGGGAAGGCTGAGAGGTGGCAGAAAAGGGGAGATGGAATTGGGAGGAGATCAGGAAACTAGCAGAGAGGGTGGGGACTGGAGCAGAGAGAGAGAAAGAGAATGAGGCTGGAATTTAAGATAAGGAAGGGACTGGGATTCAGTAAAACATGACCCAACTCAGGGTTGCAAACGACAGTGGTTTTATTGAACAGGGGAGACGGTGACACAATGTCTTATTGGTTCCCTTGCACGCACCCACCCACCCACCCACCCACAATGGCAGCAGGGGTTAGAGAGGCTTGGTGCAGGAGCTGAAGTCCACTGAAGTCCAGGAGGAGAGAGAGAGAGAGTCCAAATTGTAGGAGGAGGTGTGCAGGTAATATCTACCTATCCAGGCTGGAAAGGGGTCCTTGTCCAGTAGGTGTTGTACAGAGTGGGGTTGCCAGCAGGGCCTCTGGCTGGATAGGTGGTGTGGCATGGCGCTGGTCCAGATGGAGAGGGCATCCCACTGAGTCTGTCTTCACTGCCCCTTTTTATAGGGGCAGACCTTGTGTGACCCTAGTGACAGGAAGCATGCCCAGGCAAGGGTCAGCCCCTGGCATAATGAGCATGTGTGCTTCATGCAGGCATGTGCAGTTTCGGGTGTCTGTAATGGTGAGAGTTGCTGGTTCTGTGGGTCTTTTGTCTTTCAAATGCTGGTCTTGTCTCTGTTCCTGGGTGAGGTCCGTGGTTCCTGGATGAATCAATGTGATGTGATGGCCCGGTCATTACAGGCCATTCAGTAGATGCCTGCTACCATTGTATTTCAATCATTTCCAATCATTCTCATTCATCGGGGAACCAATTTACATGGGAGGGGTACAATGAATCATATTGTTGCAACATGGGATGCCCAGGCACAGGACAGAAGATGGAGGCTTGACATATAAAATGGAAACTTGACATGACTTTGGTTCACTTACAAATACAGGCCTAAAACATACAATATTCATATGAAACAAAAATCAATATAAAAATGATAATAATACAATATACAACCGTAACAATTAATACAAACCTAATAATTTTACAATATAAAACAGTGGATATCCAAAACCAAAAACTTGCTACCAAAATAGAAATGTTTAAAGCTTATCCTAAGTTTGAGCTCACTTATACTTATCTATAGAGAATAGAGAGGGAGAGAAAAAGTCAGAAATGGTTGGGGAAGGGGAGGGAATGCAATTAAAAAAAAAAAAAAAAAAGAAACTGGGGGTTTTGCTACAATAGTTCCCTGCTGATTACATGATTATATTTAAAGTAATCAAGCAGTTCTGAGATTAAGGACCTGTCACTTGCTGTCATTAACTCCTCTGACAAAGTTGTAGTGCTAGAAGTAATCCACGTTTGCCCTCTACAGTGCACTGGAGCATCAAGGGTCTTCCGTGAGCAATAAAGGCCAGATTAGAATATAACACTCTGGAGCAAAATAAGCCAAGGTTAGAACAAGGGTGAGTATCTCTGTAATAGGGTGCTGCAGTGGTTTAAACAGATGGGGTTAAAGCGGTTTGGAGATGAGGCTAAATCCTATTTCACTTTACGCACCTGAATTACATGTACACAGTAGGACTGTGTGAAACGGCTACGTTTCGTTTCGGGTTGGACTTGGCCATTTCGGAGGACAGTGATTTGTTTCAGTGTTTCGGATCACTGTTCCGTTTCGATTCAGCCAAATCTATTTTGAAGTTTCAGCACTGATTCAGAGATTTGGATCGGCCGGGGAGAGACAGGCACAGCTGGGTGGCTGCAGGTTCTCCTGTGGCTCCTACGGCTGTGCCTGCTTCTCCCTGGGCGGGGAAGCCGCGGGAGAAGCCCCTATGGCTGCCATGCCCAGCCCCATCCACTGCCTGGCCCAGTGTCCCAGCACTTTAAAAAAAAAGCCCCGCACTTACCAGCTGCAGCAGTGGCAATTAGGGCCTCTGAGGGCAGTGAGGGGCAACGGGGATCACCACCCCCCCACTGCCTGGCCCCCTGGCATGGGTGCAGCGCTGCATGCTGTCTGGGAGCTGAGGCCATTGGGGCTGAGTGGTGCCAGGCTGCAGCCGACTGCTGGAGCCACCCCAGCTCCCAGACAGCACATGGCACCCTGCCAAGCCATACTGCACCCATGCAATGTGACAGCTGCCGTGCAGGTGCCAGGTGGGGGTGGGGGCAATCCCCACTGCCCCGCACTGTGTGGGGGGGCTCTGCCATGAGCCCTGAGGTCCTGATCACTGCTGCTGCAGCAGGTGAGTGCAGGGCTTTATTTATTTTTATGTGCCAGGAGGCTGGATCTGGGTGGAGGATTGAGCCAGGCAGGGCAGCCATGGGGGCTTCTCCCATGGCTCCTCTGGCTGTGCCTGCCTCTGCCCCAGTGGGAAGAGCCGCAGCAGAAGCGCCCATGGCACGAGGGCTGAGGTGCTGTGCTGGACTATTCCTGGGGGCACCTCTGAAACATCCAAAATGTTTTGGATGGTTTCGTTTAGTTTCAGAGCCTTCCATTTCATTTCTGATTTGGTATTTTGGGAGCCAAAATGGGCTGAAACACCTCCAAAACGAAACAGCTGCTGAAGTTTCGCACAGCCTTAGTACACAGCCATATAATGGCAGTTTTCAGCGTTTGGACATAATTCAGCTTTGCCCACACTAGTCTGCTGAGCGTGGTTCATAGGGATAGGCTCCAGCTGGGGTATTAGAATTGGCAGGGTATACGTGAGGCCAAAATTTTAGCTGCAAAAAAATCTAGACTACCTGGTGTTCTGTGGATTATAGAACCCTCCCCTATTCTCTTCCCCTCTGTCAGAAAATATCAAGCATCTTTCATCCACCTTCCTCTAAGCTATGGATATTACACTTGCCCCAATCCCTGCCCCACCCCAGGTCAGATACAGACCACAGGGCTCCTTGGAGACTGAACCTAGACCCAGCAGCAGTCAGGGGAGTGGTGGCAGCAGCGGCATAAATGGTAGTGAGCCAAACAGTGGTAGGATGAGAGGCACTGTGTTGGCATAGCCATTTCTCACCCCACTGCCAATGAAGGCCATTTCCAAGGAGGCCTCACAGCCCTGAGTTCTGTCCCTGCCTTCTGCTTATGCCGTCCCTGAATTCCCAGGCCCAGCTGGAGCCCTATGAACTGGAAGAAAGGACTCTTGAAGCCAGATCCAGCCCACAGGCTATATGTTTGAAGCCCTGACTCTAAGTGTCAACTTCACTTCCTCCAGTAGGCAGCAGCATAGTCCCTGGGGATGAACATCACCAGCATGATACCCAGGCTTGACATGCATGAGGCATTTCACTCTCTGGCAACTGATGCCCACAATTGAACATAGAAGCATCACCAAGAACAAGAAATCACTATATCTGGTGAGAGGGGCAACACTCCCCTTCTTGCCTTTGGGCATGGGAGCTTCCACCAGTATGCATACCAACCAAAATAGTTATAAGGGAGTTGTTGCTAGAGATGATGCAATCCTGCCCAGTTCCCATTATACAAAGATGGGAATATTTTGTAAATTCTAAACTGATGACCCTGAAGACAAAGGGCAAAGCTTTCAAAATAGCCTGAGGGCTCTTTTATATGGAGACACTCAGGGAGGGCACTGACAGACAAGAAAAAACAGCACTTTTCCAAAATAGGAAGCGTGACAGTTTGACCTGGTTCCCCAGCATCTGTATAGATCAGGAGCTTCAGTGGAGCTTTTTGGCACTTTTATCAAATAGCTGATTCAGTCAGCTATTAGAAATAAGTACCAAAAAGCCCTGCTGAAGTGCCAGATCTATATAGACATTGGGAGACCTGGGTCAAACTAACACAATGCCTCTACTGGGTATGCATGTGCTTCATGCGGGGGCGCACTGAGATGAAAATAAAGTACTGGGGGTTTTTTCCCACATCTGTAATCAACCTCAGGAACAGGAAAATTACCCTACATTAACAAACTAAAAGGCCTTAATTCAAAGGGGTTTCACTTACTTTGAAAGTTAATTAAGATATGTTAACAGAGGGACACCTTCCTTCTGGCTAAAAGTGCCCACACAAAGTGGAATGCAATTTCACTGGCCCACTTTAAATTCATGCTCTTAGTTATTTCAGATTAGTTTTGTTAAGTGTCCCCAACAAAACAATCTTAAAGACCCTTTGAGAACCTGCAGGGATTAGGCTCTTGCACCATTTTAAGTGCTTTCAAATTTATTATCCCAGAGCTCTACATAGTCACAAAACAAAGCAAGGCATCTGCTTCTCACCCATCCAAAGAATTTTACAGGGGAGAAGGCAGGTGGACAAGCAAGGCCTGCAGCATCTGTGCCCACCACATGATGTTAAGTCCTGGGACCACATTTTCCAGTGCCCTTCTACCCAGCAGCTACCTGGTAATCTCAGGCACTTTGGAAAATCTCACCTCTGTATTGCTAAAAGCGGAGCATTTCTGAAACAGCACAGTGCCTGGAAAGCAGTGTGGCAGACACAGATGGCTGGTAGAATTTAATTTGGCTCAGTTTATTTGATTAGCATATGAAGTCCTCTCTTGGGGCTGCCTCCTGCCCCAAGAATTGCTCTGGCTCAGCCTTCACCATATGGAGTAGTGTTTCTGTAATATTTCTTTCCCTGCACTCCATCCTGTGTGAATTGAGAATCTGTGGAAAAAACCCTCTGTATACAGCACAGCAAACAAAAGGAGGATGAGGAAACAACTCCAGCCCTTTTCATCCATCCCTGCCCTTTACCAGTGGGCTGACAGCAACCTCCTATTAACAATGGCTGCAGAGCTCCAGACACCATTCCAGGCCCTGTATGAACCACGGTGCCTTTGGGGGCAGGCTGGGAAAGCAGGTCCTTTGGTTCTGAACACAGAAGCAGGTGAATACACTTGACATGCAGGTGACCTCTCCTAGCTTGTAGTAACAGTAAAATTATTTGTGGGCCCAGTGAGCCAAGGCTACCCATGTGTTTGGCTTGCTGAGTGTTGGTGGCCTGTGTGTTTGGGTGGGCGCTCTGAGCAGCTGGGAGTGCTGCTAGCTGGGTGATTGCTGCCTGAGAGAAGTCCTAACAAGAGGATGGAACCAGTCCAGGTCCAAGAGGGTATAAAAGGAGACTCCACAAGCAACCAGGGAGAGAGTTAACAGGGGCAGCAGACAGGGAAGTTTACAAGTCAGTTCTCAGGGCAGTTTGCTGCCCTCCTCTTTGAAAGGGAGCCTTTAAGGTGTGCTCTTTGTTTAATTCAGAGTAATTAACTTAGATATATTTAGTGTAAGTAGCTAAAGTATTGGTCTAATTGCCAAGTTTAAGTCCCTTGTTCATGGGTGACTGGTGCTGCCTTAGTCAGAGGGGCACATGCTCCCCCCACCCCACAACCAGTCCCACCGACCGGGGTGGGGCTCCCCCCGCAACCAATCCAGTGGGGGGGGGCCTTGGGCAATCCTGCCAGAAGCAGCTACAGCAATCACAGTGATTGGCTGGCGCTTGCAGGGGGTGCACCGGTGTTCCCGCCTGCCTCCCCCACCCATTGCTTAAGCGGTGAGCACAGCTGGTCAGGGGGTGCACCAGCACTCTCAGGGGGTGCATGTGCAACTTCATGCATCCCCTACGCATAGCCACTCCCCTTGTTTAACTAGAGTCAAGTGAGGGGGAGTTTGCTAGGGAGTTTACCTGGAAACATAGGCGACACGTGCCTCCTGAGGCTGGCAGGGCATGGTGGCTGCCCGCAGGCGGTGATGCAAGCATCGACGGTAAGGGTGGGCTGAGCAGGGACTGTCCGTAGGCAGCCATGGCAGTAGCAGCAGCATGGGGGGAGTCCCACCGCAGCCAATCACCAACCGGGGGCAGGAGTCCTGCCACAGCCGGACGCCAAGCCTGGAAGTGCTGGTGGCGCGCCTGGAAGTGCCAGCAGCATTTCTTAGGGTGGCAGCAGCACTCTGCCTGCCCCTCCTGCCCATCGCCTAAGTCGAGAGCACTCATTCTCAGGGGGGACACCAGCACTCTCAGGGGATACATGTGCACCACCTATGCCTCACCTATGCCCAGAAACTCTCTCAAGTGTGTTCACTGTAAGCTTGGTAAAAGGAAGCAAGTTAGCGGGGAAAAGGGAACCTTTTGGGACCAAGGAGCAGTGAACAGGCAGCTTACATGGGAGTTTACTAGGGAAGGTGTGCTTGGAAAGAGAAGAAGAAAGAGAGAGGCAGTGGATTAAGAGACTCAGAGAGATGTATGGAGGACATCACAATGCCAGAGCCACTGCCAGCTCTTCCTCTGCTTGCACCCACAAGACTTCTTTACAGGCAGGATGGCTCACCATCGAGGCTTCCACACAGGTTTCCACAAAGGTCCTGGTTTGCCACTGTAGTGACTCCAGCTTGTAGTTCCTTCCAGTGACAGCTAGGTCAGGGGATGCCTGCAGTGTGAATGGTGTCTCCTGATGGTGTCCCTCAGGGAGAAGGCAAGAGAGATACTGGAGGAGATGGCAAGGCTTCAAAGCATGCTCTGCCATAAGGACTTTATCAATTCAATGCTGGAAGAGACCTCTGGACTGCAGAGTTGAGACTGCCACAGGCAGTGTGAGAGAAGGAAGAAAACATGGACTCCTCCTGAAATGGTTTGCCTGGATCCCTAGCAACACAGAAGGAGGAGATGCAAAAGCACCAGGCCAGGCATCTCCAAGGCTGGGAGAATTGACACCACGGTCAGTAAGATGAAGTGACGATGGGGGTGGGGTTAGGGTTAAGGGACTAGGAATGGCCAGTAACTGTGTGACCTCCCCTTGGCAATCAGGAAACCTAGATTCCTTTCTGCTTCCCAGAGCAAATTGTCCCCTTCCGTCAGGGGCTTCCCCTTAGTTGTCCACAGAGGGGATGGACCCTCCTCCCCTCTAAGAACCCTCTTCCTGAGTAACTCACAACTCCCGCAGCTTTTGGAGAGTTAGGCTCATCTCCAATGGTGGGTTGGGGCAAGGCGTTCTCCCTCGCTGGGTGGTCAACCTGTGCTGCTCGCTGCGGGAGCTCAGCTGCCTCATGAAGCCTTCCAGCCTGCCAGCCCATTCTCCACCCCATGCACCACCCTGTGCACTGAAGGGTGTGCCTGGCTCATGCAGAGAAGGGGACCTGCACTGCCTTGTGCAGTTGCAGCATCCCATCGGCTACTGCCCTTCTCTCCACCCCTGTGCAGTGCCTGTGCACCACAGGGGTGCCTGCCTCATGCAGGGTTGGGGACCAGCGCTGCCTCGTGCAACTGCCGAGGTCCTTTCAGCTCTCCACTGGCCCCGTGCACTGCTCTGTGCACCGAAGGGGCTGGATTCCTGTCTCGTGCAGGGTTGGGGACCCGCACTGCCTTGTACAGCTGCTGAGGTCCTGTCCACTCCCAGCCCCTCCCAGCCCTGTGCAGAGACCCGTGCACTAAGGGCTCCTGCCTTGTGCAGGGTTGGGGAACTATGGTGCCTCATGCAGCTGCTGAGTCTCCATGCACTGACCCATGCACCATTGCCACACTCTTCCCACAGCAGGGTTAGGATGCAGCTGCCTGTTGCTTCTCCCTTGCTGGAGGTGTCTTCAGTGCACTTCTGGAGCAACAGCTCCACCCTGCTGGTCAGCTCTACCAGTTCTTCTGCAGCCCTCATCTTCATCATCCCTCCTCTGAAGCCGCCCGTGTGCTTGGAATAGCTGCAGATGTGATATACTTTGACTTTAGCAAGGCATTTGATACAGTCTCCCACAACATTTTTGCAAGCAAGCTAAGGAAGTATGGATTAGATGAATAGACAGTAAGGTGGATAGAAAACTGGCTGGATCACCAGGCTCAAAGGGTAGTAGTCAATAGCTCAATGTCTAGGCGGCAGCCAGTATAAAGTGGATTGCTTCAGGGGTTGGTCCTGGTGCCTGTTTTGTTCAATATATTCATCAATGATCTGGAAGATGGGATGGATTGTACCATCAGTAAGTTTGCAAATGAAGCCAAGCTGGGGGAAGTAGTAAGTACACTGGGGTTAAAGCTAGGATCCAGAGAGACCTAGACAAATTGGAGGATTTTTCCAAAAGAAATGTCATGAGGTTCACTAAAGAGAAGTTCAAAGTCCAGCACAAAACCATCCCATGCACCGGTACCAGCTGGAGACTGATTGGCTAAGCAGCAGCTCTGCAGAAAAGGACCTGGGGGTTACAGTGAACAATAAGTTGAATAGGAGTCAACAGTGGGTCCTTGTTGCCAAGAAGGCAAGTGGCATACTGGGCTGCATTAGATCCACCCTGTGCACAAATCGGGGGGGTGGGGATGCAAGGAGTGAGGAGTATGCAGATGATGTTAAGTAATACGTGTTACACTATCATGAGACTTACACAGAGATAATAACAGTGGTCTTCACTGGCTCCAGTTCCATGTGGAGACTGGGACCAACAAATAGCTGATTGTCAGTCCCAGCCACCACACACTATACTGAAGCTGGTTCACGATTCTGGTGGAAGGATTAGGATCAACAAATAGCTGTTCATCAGCCCCAGTCCCAGCATGGCACTGGAGCTCCAACAGTCGGCTGTTTTTTGCCTGCACCACCATCTCTAGCCCTGCCCACAGGGTTGAGATCATAGTAGGCATCATAAGTAACTGCTCAGAAACCTTTCTGGCTCATAGCAACAATTACTATGATCTAAATAAAACATGTCCTAAATGTAATATGCAACAAGGCCCTCAATTAAACGTTTGGATATTCTGGGCCCCAGCTACGCTACCCTGAAAAATAAAGACCAGGCCTTTAAGCTAACGCATTAAGCCAAAGAGCAAAGCGAGGGGAAGGTTTAATATGCCTGCTGTGGCTTGTGTGGTGAGGAGAGGCAATCTGCTGCAGCATCCTTTACTACACAGAGATGTCTGGATCTAGTCTGGTATCCAGCCTCAGACATAGGTCTGAAAGGAAGGTGCAAGGATCCTGTATTGAACACTGGTGGAGTAACCTGTGCTCCCAGGGGAAGTTTCTTCCTAACCCTGGGTATAGAAGAGTTGGCTCAGACTTTGAAGCCAGAAGGATTCCACCCATTCTTAAGCATGAAATGTCTTGTCCAATGCAACTGTGAACACTTTCCTCGTGCACAGAAAGGTCTAATCCCATCACAGAACCTAACCACCTTCAGGACCAAATGGTAGCTAGCAGACTTCCAAAGCTAATTATGGCATGCCTGCAAATATATTCTGTTGTATCAGCTGTAAGTGTATGATATCTTGGGACTGGCTCTGTCAAGGGCATTTTACAATCCCAGTCTGGAGATGCCAGCCAGATCTCCTGACTTCACTGATTTGCTGAGGCTTGTGTAGAAGTCCAGTCCATTAGTATAGTGTGCAAAGTATAGTGGTCCTCTCTCCTTTATCTAGAAGGTCTATATTTAATTGTCATTTCAGTTGGTTGAAGGATTGCTGGCCTGCAGCTCCCAAGAGCACCACCAGTGCCTCTTTGGAAAGACAGACCTCAACATCGTTCTGTTCTCATACTCAGAGCATCTGCCTTGTTCCAGTCCTGTCCTGTACCATGTATGATAATTGGTCCCAGGTGAAGTATTTCCACACTCTCCTGTGTTGATTGGACTCTTTTCAGCATCCATTTGGGCCCAATACAACATGCTAGAGAGGCAAAAAATAGACCTCAACTGTCCTTTCTGGGTATACAAAGGCACATACACTTTCTTAGGATTACATAGCAGACAGCAGTCGCTTGCACCACTGTGGACCTCTGTAGGGCCTTGTGCCTAGTGCACAAAAAGTTATAAAGGCACTGGTGCCCAGGCCCAGCATGATACATGCAGAGGTTAAGCTCATCACTACATGGTAGTGGTGACACTGCTAAAGGGGAAATTTCTCATTTCACTTTTATGGCTGAAATGTCTAATTTGAGGTTTTTTATTGCCATTCACCCAGAGATGTCTCTTGTCCCTGATGTGATATTATTCTGACTCCACCAAAACTTCAAATTAATATTTCATCCTTTAATTCCTGTGCCCTATCAGTCCCTGCTTCCCCAAAATGAAAGCTCCTGACATTTGTCACAGCAGTCACAGTTAAACTGCTTTCAAAGAGAACGGCAACAGGAGATAGGCAGCATTTTACTGCTCTCATGAAATTTTCAAAGAGCTGTATTTTTCCAGTCTGGAGGAAATATATGAGTGGGTATTTGGGTTCTCCAATGGGATATCAATGTGTCTGTCTATTCTCTTTTCTAAATGAGACTGTTTCGGGGAGGGGAAATCACATCAGAGCAATACCTGGAGGCTGATGTCCTCTCCCTGACCATTGGTTTAGGACAGATTTGCAGATTGCCTGCCTACTATCCAGAATAGTGTGTGTTCTCCACAGGTCACAAGGTCCTAGTCCCAAAAAGGAAGGTATGGGAGAGGACGCTAAAGTCTGAGCCATGGCCACAGGTGCCTTAATTCACTGGATAACAAGTTCCAGCAGGTGAAACCCTATCTTGAGCCAAACCAAGATCACTTGGATAATATTTATTCATAGACAATATCAGGCTGGAAGGAGCTTCAAGGCTTTTGAAGGAAGGACCAGAATTAAAAATGATCTTGACGAATTGGACAAATGGTCTTAAAAATAGGATCCAAGTGAATAAGGTCTAGTGCAAAGTACTGTATTTAGGTAGATACAATCCACAGCACAAGATGGCAAGAAACTAGCTGGGAAGAAGATTTGCAGAAAAGGACCTGGGGGAGAATAGTAGACTGCAGACTGACTATGAATCAGCTATGGCACATCATTGTGAGAAAAGCAAACATCATACTGGGACATATCAACAGGAATCTCATAAATAAGAGAAATATTATTTCAAGGCTACTCAGCACTGGCACAGTGTCACAGACAGGACTATAGCCAGTTTTGGGTACTGCACTTCAAGAAGGAGATGGGCCAACTGGAGAGAGTCCAAAGGTCAGCAACAAAAATGAACAAAGGCCTAGAAAACCTGAACTCGAAAAGACTGAACAGACCGTGCTTTTAGTATAAAGAAAAAGAGATTGGGGGAAGACATAATAACAGTTTTCAAATACATCCCAGGTTCCTCTTCTCCTCATCCACAGGGACAGGACAAGAAATAATGAGCATAAATCACTACAAGAGATATTAAAATTGCACGTTAGAAAAACTTCTAACTGTAGGGATGGTAAAGCACTACACTAAAGTAGATTACCTTGGGAGGTCATAGAACCTCCATCACAAGAAGTTTTTAAGAACAGGTTGGACAAACCTATGTCTGGAACATTTTAGGTACAATTGACCCTCCCTTGGAGCAGGGGGGTAGACTATGGGCATGTGTAGACAAAACAAGGGCCCTAAATTGAAGTGGTGGGTTTTAAAAAACAATTTAGGGCTGATTAAACCCATGTGTGGTGCACACACCCCTTTGACTTACCTGCCTCTCTGGCAGGGAGGGGAGGGTGAACTGCTGGCAGGCAGAGCGGTCCCCAGGCTGCAGGCAGGGGCTGGTGCTTCCCTCCATGGCAGCAGTGCCCCCCGCCTGGCCCCAGGCAGCACCCACCCACAGGCACCCGGCTCAGACGGTCCTGGGGGGCACCGCAGCCGTGGAGGGAAGCACTGGCCCCCGAGGAGCTCAGGAAGGCAGGCAGACTCCAGGGGGGAAAGAAAAAAAAAGATCAGAGACTCACTGCTTTTTTAGGGTGGAGCTGCTTTCCTGGGGTGCTGCCAGGCTGCCTGCAGGGCTTCCTGCAGAGTCATGGAGCTACATGGAGCCCGGTGCTTCACTCCGCAGCTGTAGGGGCAGCAAACTAAAACTCCTCAAAGGAGTTTTAGTTTGCTGTGCCCCAAGTTATTTAAGGTGCATTACGCCACC
Organism: Alligator mississippiensis; assembly: GCF_030867095.1. Lineage (NCBI taxonomy): Eukaryota > Metazoa > Chordata > Crocodylia > Alligatoridae > Alligator > Alligator mississippiensis. Next base: position 156,384,161 of record NC_081827.1, read on the forward strand.
AAATTTCCTACAGCAGCTGGAATTAATGCACAATATACCACTGAAGCATGCAAACACCAACACCATTAAACTGGTGCAAAAGCATTTAGCCCATTTAAAATGTCGTGTGCACATGCCTCTCGTTTCATCTACACACAGCCTATAACATTTCTCAAGCTCCTGCCCAGCCTCATTTCTCTGATGCTGTATCACTTCTTATTCCTATACCAATTTATATCTTCAGATTCCTGCACAAATACTGCTAGCAAGTTCATCTTTGTTATGCTGTTATAGCAGGTAACCCACTGCAACTCAGTGGGCATGTCTACACATGTATTAATGCGCTATAATCAGCGCTACTGCACAGTAGCACCAGCGCACATCTTTTATGTGATGCTAATGCGCAGTAGACTAATTATACTGTGCATTACCATGGCTTTTGCCATGAATTAGTCTACCGCGCATCCAGAGTCTTGTGTAGCTGTGGCCAGTGACATGCAATTCTGAGTGCAGATACATTCAGAAGGGGATGTGCTGCAGAACTTACAACCAAATTAACAAAGAAAGGATGTAATTGTCCAAATTAGAGCACAACTACAACATAAGCCAGCTGAGTGGCACTGATCACAAGTGGGGAAGGGACCTCTATTTTGAGTGTCATGTCAAAATCCCCAAGACCTCACATTCTGACACAAATTTACCTTTAGTTAAAGGGAAGGGAGTGCTTCAACAGTGCCTTTTGCTTTGCTTGCAAGGCCACATGTTGTGTGCAGGAGTCCCTCCAGGGCTTTGGGATGCTGGCTGGCATGGCAGTCACAGATGAAAGGGCTTCTTTGTCTGACTCACTCAGCCATCCTACATTCACAATTCTTTGGGCAAGCGGGTAGAAAATTTAAAGTATAAACAGATGCTGATAAATGAAGCGAATCAGCAAAACACATATCATCCATTGTCCCGTCCAATGATCTGAGAATGGGCAGCATGTTCCCCACTTGCAGATTCCCCGGGGCGCATCTCTGTAAGCAGAGAAAGCTGGGGTTCCCTGCTTGTAGAGATGGGCTCTAGGGAATATCAGGGGTGTGTCTCTGTAAGTGGGGAAAGCTGGGACTCCCCATTTGAGATGTGCCTGGAAATTTCCTGGGACAGGTCTCTGTAAGAGGTAAAAGCTGGGCAGATGGTCACAGGGCTTGAGGTGTCCAGTCCTACCCAAAAATTCCCAGGCCATGCAGGTCCCTCAAGCCCCAGGGTAGCTGGAAAGCATGGGCAGCTCTGGGCTGCTTACACTCTCCCACCAGAAAGTTAACATACATGTGCCTCAATAAAGCGGCAGAAGGTATTACCATCTTTTGTTGGAACCACAAATTTGGGCATTTGTGGTGTGACAACTGGTATACAGGTTTCCCTCGCTTTATGCTATACATATGATCCTGGAAAACTGCGCATAACTTAAATTTGCATAAAGGGAACCTACTTTACAATGTAACAAATAGGGATATGTTCCAAGACCTCGACTGTACTGACCCCCAGACTCATTTCTACCAATTTTACAAGACAATTTTGGTACTCCCCAACAGCACACAAGCACAGGGCACTATCATAATGGGGATGGCAACTACAGAAACGTGTTGCAGACAACAAGCGAGGAGCACAGATCCACACAGGAGACTATATATTGGTGCGCATCACTCCCACAATGCACCACACAAAGCAGCTGACTGCGGGCTTCCATTACACTGATTGCATAAGAGTGAATTCACCTCGCACATAAGGAATTTTTGGTATAAAAAGGAGCGAATTTGCACACACAGAACCCACATAAAGCAAAGGAAACCTGTAGACTTCTGTTTGCTTTCCCTTTGTGCCTCCATAAAAATTGTTACAATGGCACATAGGTAACATCTTTTTGCACCCTTAGGATCCATCTCAAGAAGGATGGCTTGGGCCAGCTGGCTGGCAAGTTACAGCAACAGCATTCAGCTTCTGCATCCTCTGTGTCATGCCATGCTATTATGCACTCTGGTGCTCTGGAGGGGGAGGAAGGAAGCAATATTGGCTTTGGGAGAGAAAAGGGAACATAGCGGGTTCTTAGCAAGCCTTTGAAGAAAAATGGTTTTGTGGTTAAGGCCAGAAGTCTGGAGCCCGCACTAGCTTGTGGTCACTTCTCCCCCTTCTGCAAAGCAAACAAAATTTCCCAACCTCAACAAACAGCTTAGAGCTCTAATTAAGTGCCAGATATGAAAGACTCTGGGTGCTTCATCCAGAAGGGGATGCAAAGTGGCTAGATATTATCAAAAACAGGGATTTCTGGAACACTGTCCTGTTCAGATGTCTAGCTTAGTCCATTAGAGGTTTAGAGAAGCATCACAAACACAGGACAATGGCCCCCGATTGAACTGCCCTCAAGTCTTTTGGGCTTTACCATCACCAGTCCCATGCCTCTCCCTCTGACTCATCCCAGTAGTATGTCCCTCCGATACAGCCCCCCAGGGAATATTCCACTAGGTCATATTCACTCCGCATTCCTCCAGCAGCAGGGGACTGGCAGCCACAGCAAAGTGACAGCTAAATGCCAAATTAATAGGTTAATTGTTTAAGGCCTCCATAAAAGTGGTCATTATCAAGGCAGCTCCGTGAAAAAGTTTGGACTGAAATCCTAATGCAGAACACTTAAAAAATTTAAAGCCTCACATTTTTACAGAGCCCTTCCTCAAAGATCACCCTGTGGTTTGCAAAGTACAGAGCATAAACAGGATTCATTCCACCGAACAACAAGAATCGATCGCTGCTGGGGCGGAATGTGTCGGGTGCTTTATGGTCCATAGTAGCCTTTAAGTAAATGTAGATGTCACCTCCCTAGTTAAATGCAAGGTGGGTGTTGGAGGGCAGAGTATAAGTCCAGTACTGGCCACTGACCATGGATTTTGTGTGGCGTCTCCCATTCAGTTGCCATACTCTGGCACAGGAAAAGTTTCTTTCAAAATCAATGTCCACAGAATCATGCGAGCAGAGCACCGTGTGTTTGGTTTTACGCAGTAATAGGAAGAAACCACTAGGGAACAGCTGTTAGTCACCAATGCCAGTTTCCACAAATACCCTCCACATCCACCCAACATGTTCTTCATTCAAATCCACTCCCCTTGCCAATCCCAACCTGCTTTGGCCCTTGGCCACTCTGCATTTCATAGTTTCATAGTTTGTAGGGTCAGAAGGGACCTTGACAGATCATCAAGTCTGACCTCCTGCCATGGCAGGAAAGAGCACTGGGGTCAAACAACCCCAGCAAGGTGTTCATCTAGCCTCCTCTTAAAGACCTCCAGGGTAGGAGCCAGCACCACTTCTCTCGGAAGTTGGTTCCAGATCCTAGCCACCCTGACTGTGAAGTAGTGACTCCTGATGTCTAGTCTGAATCTACCCTCTGCCAGCTTGTGACCGTTATTTTTTGTCACTCCTGGTAGTGCTCGGGGGAACAGGGACTCCCCCAATACCTGCTGGTCCCCCCGACTAGTTTGTAACAGGCCACTAGATCCCCCCTCAGCCTTCTCCTGTGGAGGCTGAACAGATTCAGGTCCCTTAACCTCTCCTCGTAGGGCCTGCCCTGCTGACTCCTGATCATGCGGGTGGCCTTCCTCTGGACCCTCTAAATGCTGTCCACATCCCTCCTGAAGTGCGGCGCCCAAAACTGGACACAGTACTCCAACTGCGGCCTGACCAGTGCTGCATAGAGGGGGAGGATCATCTCCTTGGACCTGCTTGAGATGCATCTGTGGATACATGACAAGGTGTGGTTGGCCTTCCTGACCGCGTCCCCACACTTTCAGCCCATGTTCATTTTGGCATCAATAATGACTCCAAGATCCTTTTCTGCCTCTGCACTGACAAGAAGGGAGTTCCCCAGTGTGTAGGTCTGCTGCTGGTTCTTCCTCCCCAGGTGCAGCACCTTGCACTTGTCAGTGTTGAAACTCATCCTGTTCTCATCTGCCCACCCCTGTAACCTGTCTAGGTCCAATTGCAGCCTATTCCTCCCTTCTAGTGTGCCCACATCCCCCCCACATCTTAGTGTCATCAGCAAATTTGAATAGGGTGCTTTTTACCCCCTGATCCAAGTCACTGATGAAGATGTTGAACAGTGCAGGTCTGACCAAGCCCTGGGGAACCCCACTGCCCACATCCCTCCAGGTCAAAAATGACCCGTCCACCACCATTTGACTAGGAGGGTGTCAGTCCCATGCTTTTTGGGCCCATCTGGGATACAGGAGGGTCAGTAACTCCCTAAACTTAACTTTGGTGCCCAAACTTGGCATGGCCCAGACCACCTTAGACCTGTAATTTTAGAGAAAGAACTGTTTAGCCCCAGACTGCTGCATCCTACTGTGGACATTACCATCAAAGGTATTTATCTGCTAAAAAGTCTCTACTGGGCATGTCTACTCATCACCCTATGGCAGGGTTGTTACTGCGTTGTACTTCCTTTTGGAAGTACTAAAGCACAGTGCAGCAACTGCCTGTACTGCACCGTATGCATGGCACATGGTTATTTTTAGCCACTACTTTGCCATAGTGGTAGTCTAAAATGGGGGAACATGCCACTACAGGGAAGTAGCTGCCGGTGACGTGTAGACGCACATGGTTGGTACGTCACCATAGCACATCACTATGGCAATGTAGAGCGACATGTAGACACATCTACTGAGTATTAAAGGCTTCTGACCTGGCCAGCTTTGCACTAATATAATAAGTGCCACATTCTGGACTCCTCTGTTGAAAGTAGCATTTCTTACAACACTGTACCCTTGAGTGCCATGCTGTGGAACTGGCATCAGGCTGACTCCAGGATGGCCAACCAAGCACTACAGCAACAAGATCCATCTTGGAGGTCTATTTCACAAGTCAACAGAACCTCTTAGCCTCATGTGTCTTGCTCAAGGGGTGTCCAGCAAGACGTTGGTCTCAGTGGTGGCTGTCACATTTCTTGGGGTGGAATCTCAAGATCCATTCTCTCCATACACAGCACTTATTCTGTAGTCTTCCACTGTTTACTGTCATTCCCTCAAAAGGATCAAATGACCTCACACTGGAGATTACCACTTCAGTTCTGTTCTCTTGGGGCTATGACAAGGTTTATTCATTAACCAACCAGGTCTCCTAAAGTAAAGTACTATTTCTTCAAGGGGAAAAAAAAAAACTGTTTCAGAGAAAATGCCTTAAAAAGCAATAAGATATTTGTATAAAGTTTCAGGTCAAATCAGCCCAGGGACTTTCCCCCAAAACAGTCAAATTGCAGACATTTTGTTACCAGCTTCATTTCAGAATTGGGCATTTGCCTTGTTATCCTCTATTATCTAGCTCTGGTAGGAAGCATCTTTTACATCACACCTGTCTAACTGATGGCCTGTGGAGTAGGGCTTGCATTGCTCACATTACAGCAACAGCAGCAGGGGAAAGTATTGCCCACATAGTGATAGCGATAGGGGAAGAGGTGTCACCCACATGGTGGCCATAGAGAGACTCGCATAGCAGTGGAGGTCCCATGTGGCATGTGGCCCCCAGCCACTATGAAGCTGGACAGCCCTGCTTTATGTTAATCACTGAGTCATGAGTAAAATCACTGTCAAATCCACATAGATAAAGCATAACATACATAACATTAATACACTCGACTGTGGCTCTGGCACATTGCATCTGTCACAGATTCATTTCCAAGTTCTGGACAGACTTCTCTCCATTTAAACATGAGAAATCCTGGCTGCACATACCATCCATCATGGGTTTTCAGATACAAAGTTGTCTTTACTGTGAGGGAGAAAACTGAGCAGTGGCATTGGACAGAAGGAAATCAGCTGCTTCAGTAGAAGCCCTCCCATCCCTGGCAACTGCAAGTCTGCACCATATCAAGCAGACCTCTTGTGGCAACTACTTGAGAAGTGCTGAGGAAGGTCTGCGCCCTGTGGTCCCAGCTCTACTATCCCAAATTGCAGTTATAAATGTTAGTCCTGGAATGAAAACAAGAACATTTCTTTCCTTATCAAGGGAGCATAACACAAAGTTGATCATACCAATTCAGTACTATAAACCTGCCTTACCAGCAAGCACAGAGGCAATGGACTGAACATTTGCCACACAAATGGGAGGCTGGAGCAGCCCTCCAATTTGATCTTTGCGCTTTTCAAATTAACTGTCTAATCAAGCCTAGGTAGCACTTCCTTTGTAATTGCATCCATGCTCATAAAAGGCATTGGACTGACAGTGCTGGAAACTGAATCTCTCTCTTCATCTACAGAGCAGGGACAGAAGGATTGCAATCTGCTCCCTGCACCATTATTGCTCACCACCAACCCAGAACTCTGCCAGGGGCCAGAGTACAGTTCAATCCATACCAGATATTCAGGTGTTGGTCTCTTTGCATTTCATGGGAGATGCAATCTGGCCCAGTCACCCACTCTTCAGGGAAGCATCAGGACAACATCTCTCACATGGCACTGTGACAATACCAGCAGTCATGAACTGCTGTAAAATGGAGTCCAAAAGAACTGTTGGATTTGGAATCAGACAAAATATTCTGCTTTGCTTTTCCTAATGGATAACAGAAAGTTTCAGCAGAAGTCAAACTGTTGAAAATAGCAATTTTTACAGACACCACAATTCCCACTGGGGAAAAAATAAAAGCACCTTGATGGCAGATTCCCAACCAGCCCTACTTTAAGAGCAAGGAATTCACATGACACTCTTTAAAAAAAGACAAACAGTCACAAACTTATTTCTGTTCTGTCCTTTGCAGCAAGCTGGTCCTTGGTCCCTTGAAGGTCTTTCAAGGGGATGGGGGGGGGGGGGGTGTGTGTGTGTGTGTGTGTGTGCGTGCGTGCGTGCACGCAAGCACAAGCATTTAACACTAACTATATTTTAGGCACATTCCTTGCTAATCATAGGGAAATATTGGAGGGCACAGAAAGAGCTCCAAGTACCATAAATATCATCTGAGCCAAAACAGCATGCATGTCAATGGTGGCACTTATGCCTGAATGGACAAGGGGAGGAGACAATGCCAGAGCAATTCAGGAAAATCTATGCAAAATGGGCTAGCAATTAAATCAGAATTAACTGGGCTGCAAGAGGAGAAAATTGCATCTTTCAAACCTTTTGATTATAGAGCTGAAATGGCCCAGAGCTTCCATGACAATCAGCTTATCGCCCAAGCCAAACAGCTGAAAAGCCTGTTAATCAAGATCATGGGAAGCTTTCCCAGAGTCAAACAGCCTTGTTCAAACTATGGTTCAATGGTCCTAGTTTTGCTTGCTCCCTGCCTGAGCTTCATCTGCTGTAGTATCAGCCATGGAAATGCTGGCTGGAAATGAGCACAGGGAAAGATGTTTCCTTTTTTTTAATTTATGGAAGGGAGGGCTGCATATTTCATATTCAGGTTTGGAAAGTCAGTTCAACTGGCTGGCATAATGAAGATGGATACTATATGGGGGTTTCTCACCCAGTTCTGCTAATGAATCTCTGCCATAGCCTGTAGCATCCCCTGATAGTCTAAATCAGGATGCACATATTTTTTTCCCATTGCAGCTCCTCTATTATTTTAATGTTAGGTGCCAACCCTATTGATGGTTTTTCAGGCACATATCTGGGTCTCCAGAAAGAAAAAAATATCCTGGGGAATTATTCACCTGTGTAGCCTGGTCTGGAGGGTCAGTATATCATGCTACGCTCTGTTGTACAGAAATAGCATAGCCAGCACTCTGTCACTAGTCAGGAGACAAACAGAGCTCCTCTTGGCACCTGCTTTACACTCACAGCCAGGCTGAGTGTGTGATGAGTCCTAACTGGAAGTCATTGTTAGGATCTGAGACAGATTCTCCACCCTACCACACCAGGCTGGTACTTTAAAGGTATGACAGAAGTCTAATCCAGGGACAAAAAGGAGAAATTTTGAACAAATCAGTTGAGCTGCACTTATATACTGGGTTTTGATTTGGTTCAGTATCTTGGCCAAGGAGAATTCCAATGCCCAACGGGTTCTATCCCCAAGGGCTCCCTCAGCTTCCTCCCTGTAACTATTTATACACCTGATCACCGCAAGTCCAGAAACATTAGTATCTCCTGCTGCCCATGCTCACAGTAATATGGCCAGTGTGTCACCTGGAGCCAGTCAGCCTTTCAGCATTGCCAAATGTTGTGCAGGACAATAGGAGGAGGAAAGCTGGGGCATTCCAGGGTGCCAGGAGGGGAGGAGTAGGGTTGACAAGTCCATGGCCAGATGGTAAGGGTGGAGGGAAACTTCCTGCTGATTACCTGTGCCAAAGTACAGCAGTGGGGCTCAACCCCTGAGGTTTCAGCAAAAACCTGGATGAAGGACATGTCTGCTCTAGCTCATCTGCTTCTCAGCCCAGGCAGTGGTGTCTGTCCAGTCTTTTGGTGCACAGATACACTACTCATCTCATAAGCTCTGGCCACAAATAGTGTGTCCTGTGAGGCCCTAAGGACACCCAATGCCAAGCAGAATCAGGCTCTGGACCTTGGCTATGTCATGCTGTTGCTTTGACTAGAAGTCCAGCAATATGCCAGGTGTGACCACTGCAATCAGTGAGGAGCCTAGTGTTTGAGGCCTTGCCCAAAAGACCAGCCCTGCTCATTCCTGAGGTCAGCTTTCTCACCTGACCCATCTCCACTTGCTTTTAGAAATTCATAAAGGAATAAGCATGAAAGTCATAAAGCTTATCCAGATGTGCTCCTCTCCCCTCAACTACACCTATCCCATCCCATCCCATATACAGCCCTGTAACTTTCCCACCCCACTGAGCTCCAGGTCCCTTACATGGCTTATTCCCAGATACACACTGGAACCAAAATCACCTATATTCCACCCCTGGCTCTACTCCCCTCCCCACCACCCCCAGTAGCCCCAGGCAGGCTCAACTTGCTCTGCTGATCATAGGACATAGGACTTGAGCTGCCCTTCACAGGTAACTAGCCCAGAACTGGTGCCAAAGCAAAGCAGCAGTACATCATAATAGGGTGAGCCTGAAAATGCTGCCGAGGTTTCTTTACATCCCTGACTTTAGCGAGGGCAGGACAGAGGTGGACACATCTTTGGAAATCTTTGGAAGAGGTGGACATCTTTGGCCAGTGTGATGATTCAAGGTCATGGGCAGTAACAGCACTGGGACAGGAACACAAGAGCTGCGGGAACTGCACTGGGAAAAGGATACTAAGCCTCAGCCTGCCGAGAAGAAAGAAAAAAACGCAAGGACATCCCAGGGGCCCCTGATCAAAGCAGGCCAGCTGGCTCCGAGAAGGTCAGCAATGTTCTGTGCGACATGGACTTCACTGAGGGTAGAGAATCTCATCATCTTACAGTAACACACCCACTCACATCCCACAGCAGTCAGGGCATCCTGTTATTTCAGGGCTGTTCTCCCACATGCAAAAGTACCCAAGATATGACTTTCATTCCAAGTTTGAAAATCTGGGCCTGAATCAGCCCAGGCCCACACTACCCTTAAACATTCCCACAGTGCCAGGCAACAGCCTGCTGCTTCTGCTGAGAGGCTATACACCCAAACATGGCTATACTGCTCCTGGCCAGTGAAGCAGCCACAGCCCAGTTCTTGCACCAGAAGCAATGTAGTCATGTTCACATAGCACTATGCCCCAGCCAATTAGCTTTGCCAAGTCCAGCATGGCTAATTAGTCCATTGGAGTGCTGCATTAAGGCAGCAACACTAACTGGAACCAGAAGTAGTACAGATGACCAGAGGTGTGCAGGGCCTCCCTGGTTTTGCTTCCCAAAGCTCAATTGCTTTTCCTTAAAAGCACCTATGCAAAGTTCCAGCTATAGCTGCTGTCCCTGTTCCTGCCCTCCATCATACAAGCCACCCCACACTGTCAGGAAGCAGGTGTGCTGTAGGCCCCAAACCCAGTAGCTTGAAGAGATGACTGTCAATGGAAGGGAGCACCTGCCATACTCTCTTGAGATGCACCATAACCAACAAACCCTTCCCTCCCATGTGGGAACTCTTATGGAAATGAGCCTCCTGGCTTCTCTCCTGAAGCAATGATACTTGTCACCTGCCCAGAGCAGAGAAAAGCTGAGGCTAGATCTAGTAAGAGATAGGCCTGATTTCCAACCTGTGGTCAAGATCCAGACATCATCTACCATTTGGGGGCATTTGGTTCCATGGGTCCCTAGGAACTCAAGAAACACAGGCTAAGAAAAACAGGCATTACTCCCGTGGATTTCAGCAGAGAAACTGTATTTATCCTGGAGACCAGAATTTGACCAGTTGCATTCATTTGCTTGAGTGACAGGGAAGGGAAATGGTAAAAGTATCTTGCTGTGCTCTGTAGAGAGCTATTCAGGTAAATGAAGTGCCACTTACCCTCCACCAGCCCAGCAGCTGAGCAGCATTTTCCTGGTTGGCATTGCTGCTTCCTTCTGTGCCAATTAACTACTTAAGCTAATGGCACTGTGCTAATTGCATTAATAAGGAACTAATCTTATACCTGACTGATGTAAATGGGAGCTAATTACCTGACATAACTCTCAGCTCTACAGCTTTTCCTGGAGAGCTATTAGTCTGTGTGAAGTTCTTTTACACCAGCTAACATCCTTGCAGTAGACCTAGGGCTGTCTTCCTCTATCACTCATGAATACTGTTCTGGCTTTAGGAGTCTTTCAAGGTTGCCTGCTTCATTGTGAATGCAGCAGAGTATAAGTAAATGGCAATGAGCAGAAAATAATCTTGGGACAGAATTCTGCTTTGTGCTGTGATCATCTACAAAACCTTCCTGCTTGTAGGCATAAAGCAACAGCTAATCTTTGGGTCAAGAAAACATTGAGGCAGGTTATTCCATTACTGTCCATAGTGCATTTCTTATTCAGAACGCATAACTTAGTCCCTCTCACAACCAAGACATTAACCTAGATGAGCTGTGGGGTTGAGCCAATTTAGCAAACCTCACTTGCCCATATTGGGACCTAAGCACAACATGGGAGTAGGGTTCAATCCTGGCCCTTGCAAGAAGAGCCACAAGTGGTTTTCATGACCTCAGTAGCTGGTGGCCACTTCCCCCACCCCAAAGAATAAGGTCAGCTGCTTTACATTTTATATCAGCTCCTGGAAGGACTGAAATCTAGCAGCAAAATTGTGAAAGACTTTGAAATAAATAAGGCAAGCCCAAAGACTGGGACATGGAGCTGTGCCAGCCAGCACAGATCCAGCCCCAGCTCAGAAGAGAGCAAAAGACCTACCTGTCTGATGGTGGTAAGAAGTTTCCATTGGATTAAACTCACAGACTCAGCCCATTTCCTCATGAGCAGCTATCCTAACTGCAAGATATACTGCTACATTTGATGTTCATTGGCCTCCCTGACAGCACAAAAATAGCACAAAGGATAGGAGGACCATGGAGGTAGAAACCCTGTTCAGTCCTAGGGAGGTACAGGTAAAGAACATAGAAAATCTTGTACCACAGTGGCTTAGTGAAAAGGGGACCTGCTAGGGCCTCGGTCACTAGATGAGCCTGCTACTCACATCACTGGAGTTGGCTCTTTAGCAGAAGTGGTAGGGTCCTGACTCTAGGAGTGCTGAAAGTGGGATCCCAGATTGACCAGGGTATCTGCTTTACTGCAGCCTGTTTTTGCATTCATCTTCCTGTGAAGAGATTCAGCCTCTAGGCCACTAACATCCACCTTCCCACACAGAGCAGTCATTCCTGCTGACCTTCTGGGAGTTACTCCTCCCTGGATGCAAGAAACAGGACTGTCAGCTCAGCATCACTGTGAGTACTAAATGCATTAGACAAATAGATGTCATCAGGGTCCCCATGGAAATGCAAGAGGCTTAGCAGGGGCAGTTTTGCCAAGATTCAGAGGAAGCCAAAGAAGGACGATAGGCAAGAGCACTCAAATTCCCATTGTGCTGGTGATGTAAAGCCACAGCTCAGATAGCTGTGCAAGGAGCTCTCTGATAAATCCCTTTTCTCAATGCAAGAAAATCGATAGCTCCCAGATCAAGCGGAAAGAACAAGGAGTTATGTATCTGCTATGCAATAAATAATATTTGGGAAACAAGCTGCTGGATGAGTCAGACCAACAAATTGTGGGGCAGAGGCATTGATCACTGCTGCTCCATTGTGAATTTAGTGCTTTACTTGTACATGTCCTCAGTGCTTTCCTCCCAGACATGCCCCCCCCCACAAATTGTGAGGCTTCCCTGGTGTGCAACAGCAGCAATTGCTCTCCTGACCATAGGGGGTACAACAGAGCAGTTTGGTAGCAGGATGACAGGCACTCAACCAACAGGTTTCAAAGTAAGGAGCCTGAGCGCAGGTACTTAGCCATGAGCACACCATGAACTTTTCCTACCTACAGCTCCATCAATGACCTTCGAACCTAATTTATGTAGCAACCTTTCTATTGCAGGGACTGTAGTATTTTGAGCACCTTATGCCTATTCATGATTTAAGCTTCCCCCATGAAACAGAAACATCCATCCTCCCAATGTTGCAAACAGCAAGCCTGCAACACAAGAAAGGAATAAGTCCTTCTTGTGGGCTCACACGATATTTGAAAAAGAGCCAAGGCAATATCCATGTCTGCCAATCATCAGCCAGTAGCAATTTTTCTCACACCCCCATTCTCCCAGTCGTGGGCTTCCTTCACCAGGTTGCCTCGCACTTTAGTGGAATGCCCCGCTTTCCCTTGCTCCCTTCTCCCCGACACCAATCCACTCATCCTGCTGCCCTGGTTCCTCCTGCCCAGAGATTGCCAGTCACACGTGATGTTAGCCTCCCAAGGACATTACTCAGCCCTACCAGAGCTCCCTCCTGGACACAGGGGATACAGCCTGTTGTCACTAAGCAGAGAGGGAAAGGGAAAGAGGACACTGTCATATTAAAGAAAGAGTTGCTTCTCAGATATTCATTCCTGCAGCAGTGAGCTGAGTCAAAGGATCATTGAGGCTACCCTTTATTTATACCTGTTTGTTGTTGTGCTTTCCCAAGTTAATACAGCATCCCCTTATCCCTTAACCCAGTCTTGCAGTCCAATAACTGCATCTACACCAGGCTTTTTGCTGGTATGGGAATCTTGTAAACAAATATAAGAGGCAAGGATTTTTTTGTGAAGCCCTTTAGTGAACCAACTGTATAGCTGAGAAAGAGGTTGAACATAAAGTACCTTTCATCATTGAGAGTTCATTCTGGTGCACAGATTCATAGATGTTAGGATCGGAAGGGACCTCAAATAGATCATTGAGTCCGACCCCCTGCATAAGCAGGAAAGAGTGCTGGGCCTAGATAACCCCAGCTAGATGCTCATCTAACCTCCTCTTGAAGACCCCCAGGGTAGGGGAGAGCACCACCTCCCTTGGGAGCCCGTTCCAGACCTTGGCCACTCGAACTGTGAAGAAGTTCTTCCTAATGTCCAGTCTAAATCTGCTCTCTGCTACCTTGTGGCCATTATTTCTTGTAACCCCCAGGGGCGCCTTGGTGAATAAATACTCACCAATTCCCTTCTGTGCCCCCGTGATGAACTTATAGGCAGCCACAAGGTCACCTCTCAACCTTCTCTTGTGGAGGCTGAAAAGGTCCAGTTTCTCTAGTCTCTCCTCGTAGGGCTTGGTCTGCAGGCCCTTAACCATACGAGTGGCCCTTCTCTGGACCCTCTCCAGGTTATCCGCATCCCTCTTGAATTGTGGCGCCCAGAATTGCACGCAGTACTCCAACTGCGGTCTGACCAGCGCCCGATAGAGGGGAAGTATCACCTCCTTGGACCTATTTGTCATGCATCTGCTGATGCACGATAAAGTGCCATGGCTTTTTTGATGGCTTCGTCACACTGCCGACTCATGTTCATCTTGGAGTCCACTAGGACTCCAAGATCCCTTTCCACTTCCGTGCCACGCAGCAGGTCATTCCCTAGGCTTTAGGTGTGCTGGACATTTTTCCTCCCTAGGTGCAGCACTTTGCATTTCTCCTTGTTGAACTGCATTCTGTTGTTTTCTGCCCACTTGTCCAACCTGTTCAGATCTGCTTGCAGCTGTTCCCTGCCCTCCGGCGTGTCCACTTCTCCCCATAGCTTTGTGTCGTCTGCAAACTTGGACAGAGTACATTTGACCCCTCGTCCAAGTCACTGATGAAGATATTAAAGAGTATCGGTCCAAGGACCGAACCCTGCGGGACCCCACTGCCCACACCCTTCCAGGTCGAAACCGACCCATCCACCACGACTCTCTGGGTGCGACCCTCCAGCCAATTCGCCACCCACCGGACTGTGTAGTCATCCAAGTCACAGCCTCTTAACTTGTTCACCAGTATGGGGTGGGATACCGTATCGAAGGCCTTCCTGAAGTCTAAGTATACGACATCCACCCCTCCTCCTGTGTCCAGGCGTTTCGTAACCTGGTCATAAAAAGAGACTAGATTGGTCAGGCACGATCTGCCTGCCACGAACCCGTGCTGATTTCCCCTCAGCATAATTTGTCCTGCTGAGCTCTCACAAATGTGAACCTTGATAATTTTTTCAAAGACTTAGACATAGTTTTTGTTTAGATCAGGAGTGGGCAAAATCCAGCCTGTGGCCAAGATTCAGCCCGCCAAAGGATTTTATCCCACCAATGGTGTGTCTCTTGGCTCTGCCCAGCCCAGGTCGGGGGCAGCCTGGGCTGTAGCAGATGCAGCCAGCCCCACTGCCCCTGGGTGTGCACTAGGGCTGGGACATTGTGGCAGCTGGACTCCATTTCCTGGCACCTTAGCAGCAGTGACTCCTTCTGGCTGCCACTGCCAGACCTGGCCCTGCTGCCTGGGCACCCTGGCTCATCTACCCTGCACCCACTGCCAGGGGTGCCAGATGGAGAAGGCAGGCAGGGTCTGTAATCCTGGCCCTCTCTGCCCATCCCATTCCTGAACACCACTTCATGCCCTCCAGTAGCCCCATCCCATCTGCCTGGCCTAGTGTGCCCTGCCCATGTGGTTTCTGGGCTGGTCTCCTTGGAGACCCTGCCTGCCCACTCTGTCCAACGCCCCTGGCAGTGGGTGCGGGGCAGATGGGCCAGGCTCCATTGTCCCCCTCCTCTCCCCATTGTGCCAGGCCAGGTCAGCCCCTCCCTTCCCCTTCTCCCAGCCCACAACAGCTTACCAAAACTTCCTAAGTGGCCCTCCAGCCCAAATAATTGCCCACTCCTGGTCTAGACTCATGCACATAGTTTCCATGTAGACATTTGGTGTATTGGGTAAGATATACAATCTGGGATAGACATATAGGATTTGTGGATTCTGATGGTTTTGTTGGAAGGGATTGGCTGTTGTGACTCTGGAGATGAGTTGATAGATTTTGCATTTATTGCTAAAGCAGAGTTATGTCCCATTTAGAATCTGTTGATCGGAGGGTAGTTTGCTTCTGATGATAAGTTGGGCTAAATTTGGGGGTTGCTTGAAGGCCAGGAGTGGGGGTTTTGGGAATATTTCTCTTTGCTGTCAGCACATGTTCTCTTTTTGTATTGTACTAGGTTCTGTTGGGTATTTGAGTGGCTCATTCAAAGCTATGATCTGTTTCTCTGTTGGCATGTCCTTGCTGGGGAAAGGCTTGTGAGGTGGGTGTCATGAAGGTCTGGCTATAGATTATAACTTTTTTTGGTGTGTCTGGGATGATTGCTGGTTTTGTAAAGATAAGTGTGACAGCCCATGAGTTTTTTGTATACAATGTTTTGTAGGTTGCCATCCCAGATATGGATCTAGAAAATTGATATCAGGGGCAGCATGGGCTGCAGGGAGCTGGGGAGCAGATGGGGAGAGGTATCCTCCACCCCACTCCTGCTGCCGCCTCCGCTACCACCACTACCACTCTTAGGCTGACCTGGGTGGCAGGGTGGTGTTCAGTGGGTGGAGGGGCCAATGGAGAGTGTGATTCAGGGAGTGGGGAGCAATTTGGGGGGTGGAAGCAATCATGGGACAGAGGGGCCAATCAGGGGACAGGGGGAACGATCCAAATAGCCCAGAGACCCCCTGTCCCCTCCCTCCCAGTTGCTACAGCCTATACTAGCAACAGATCTGACCAGTGCATGTTAGAGAGGGTATTAATCCTTAATATGTGACTGTTCATAGCATGTGCTAACTTTAACACTAACATGCCTTAGAGTTAGCAGATGCTAATTCAGGGGTGGGCAATTATTTGGGCTGGAGGGACACGTAAGGAGTGTTGGTGAGCTGTCAGGGTTGACTCAGCCCTTTGCTGCAGGGGGATGCTGACCTGGCCTACTGCAGCAAGCAGGGTTGGGGGTGAGCAATTGGTCCTAACTGATCCTGAGCTGTCCATCCTGCACCCACCACTAGAGGCACCAAATAGAGCAGGAGAGGTCTCCATGGAGACTGGCCTGGGACCCCTGTGGGCAGGGTGTGCATGGCCAGGTAGATGGGATGGGGCTGCAGCTGGGCAGGGAGCGGCATCCAGGAGCAGGAGTGGAATGGGCAGGCAGGGACCAGGGCTGGGATCGCAGAGCAGTGACAGCGCAAGGCTACGATCTGCTCCCTGCATGTCCCTGAGATGGGTGCTGGTTCCTCAGACAGGGGTTGACTGCTGCCTGTAGAAATGGCACCTGTCAAAGGGATGTGTGAAGAGTGGATCACAGCTCTTCCCCAGCCCCCAGCCCCATGCAGTCACTTCCCCATGATCCCGGCCTTGGCCCCAGCCCCAGCCCCACCCGCCTGTCCTGCTCCCAGACACCACTCCACACCTGCCTGTAGCCCCATCCCAGCAGCTGGGCAGAGCATACCCTGCCCACTGTGGTCCCAGACCAACCTCCATTGAGGCCCTGCCCACCCGCCCTCCGTCTCTCTCCAGTGCCCCCAGCAGTGGATGTGGGGCAGACTGGCAGTGAGAGCTAGACAGAGTCCAGTCACTGCACCACTCCCACCCCACTGCACATTCAGTGGCGAAGGGACCAGCTGAACATGCCACAGCCCGGGCAGTTCCCCATGCCTGGGCTTGGCAGGACCAAGGGACCCGCACAGGCCAGATAAAAATCCTTGGCAAGCTGGATCTGGCCTGTGGGCCATATTTTGCCCACCCCGGTGCTACCTGTAGCATGTAATCTCACCCCTTACACTGCTCCTGAGACCATCTCTTTGCTCCTAGTTTATAGCCCTCCACTCCTTCAAGCAGACTATTTGAATTTTCAGAGTTAAACACAGTCCATTTTTTTCTCTCTGTTATTTAGCTGAGCCTGTGTCTGCTTCTCTCTCACACCTGAGAAAAGGGAACTCATGCCCAAAAACTTGGCCAATGCTTCTCCCAACATTACAACTGGTTCAATAAAAGGTATCACAAAAATCCTTGCCTCATACATTTTCTGGACCACTGTGATACAGTGCTGATCCAACCCTGCTGTAACAATTACCGTGCTCCAAGCCAGTCTTTTTATGCCATCCAGAATTTCAAGAGCAGATATGACCTCAAAGCTTGCAGAAGGGAAAGTGTTGCCTGCAGATAGGAGGTGTTTGCTGTTTCCCAGGTTTCTGAGCAGGGCAGAAGGGGAGACTACAGAAGGTAGTCATTGTTTATCTAGAGGCAAAGCTCTGAACCTGAGTTTCATTACTGATCCCCTGGCCTATCTGTTTCATAGGTAGATGTGGAAGAGACAGAAGTCAAGAGGTAGAAATGAGTGGCTGAAGGAGGCATCTGTGACTCAACCTGTGATGAAAAAAGCAGATGCAAAAGCAGTCTCTCTATCTTTTCTGGTTATTGCCTGTCTTTTGTGCCATGTTTTCCAGCAGGTTTCTGAGAGTGAGCATGGCCTGTATCACAGAAGGCTGCCAGGCACACGGCCTCACTCCAGAAATAGGCAGGTGGTCTGGTCTTCCCACTCTTGACGGGGACTTGCTAATACCGGTATCTCCTCACCGCTGAACTCCCCCATTATCTGACTGACTCCAGCACAGGAAAACTAAGCCAGGCATTCACTCTCTCCAGACAGGCTCTTTCTTCCTGAGATGGTATCACAGCCTGGTGCTAAGTATGCCACAAAGGTGGGAATGTCAGGTTGGGCTGTGTCTTGCCCAGCCCCTGCACTGACTTCCCTGCTGCAGAAAAAGCAGTTAAGAGTCCCCTGCCTCACTGTTCATCAGAGCTGGAACTTTATTGTAACAGAATCAGGCATGACTTGCCTCCTGGGCACTGCAGCATAGTGAGTAAAGCAGCTTTTAAGGGCAAGTAACCAGAGCCTTAGTAGGCTGAATTAGTGCAAATCATCCAATGAGTGGCACAGAGGAGGGGTGGAGCCCACATCTTGCCCTCTGCCTGGATCCCCCACAAGTCTTATCCCAGCTCTGACTCCGGGGTGTCCAGCACTTAAAGCAAGTGAGCAGGACTTCTGAGGTCTACCACAACTCTGCCAGTGACTCACTGGTGAGCCTTGGGCAAGTCACTTATCCTCTGTGGGTGCATGTAATAAACTCTGGTGCAGTTCATGCCAAAGCTTATTGCTCCTGGGCACAGCATTTACCTGTGCACCTGGGATTACAGTACATTGATCCAGGACGATGCAACCCCAGCTGGCAGGGGGCCCAAGGGGTCAGCCTGCTAGCCCGGAGCTGCTTTGCCCCAACTCAGCATGCTGCGGAGGAGCTGGCTGAGACACAATGGTAGGGCTAGTCAGCAGGCACTCCCTGCACTGTAGCACCCTTGTGCCCCAGCCAGCTCTGATTGCTGTCTACACGTGCACTACAGTGCACTAAACTCCACTGTAGGATAGTACTTGTGTTGGGCAGCACTATCCTGCAGCGGAGTTAATTAGTTTACTCCGGCCCAATAGTGCCACACCTATAGATGATGATGCTTTACAGCCAAGCTAATTAGTCAATGTGTAGCTGCCCCCTGTGTGCCTCAGTGTATGTGTCTGTAATATTGAATATTAAATGCAGTCGTCCTCTAATTGGGAGGTTTGTGCCCCCACAGCCTTGGCCAACTTGGGGTCCCGTCATAACACCAAACTGAAAGAAGACAGTCTGGGAGTGGGAATAGAAATGCGCAGCCACCTGAGGAGTAATCCGAGCTAGGAGGCACCACTGGAGTGACACAAACAGGATACTGCTGCTAATGAATTTGTAGGGCATAATGACTGCAAGTGCCCAAGTCTTGACTCAGAACCATCTGGTACTAGGTGCTGTACAAGCACAGGACAGAGGCAAGGACTTATGTTAAAACACATGCTTTCATGTGATAGATTTGACTGGATGCTCCGAGGTCACAGCGTGCGTCCTGCTCCTCCTGCCTCTCAGCACAAATACAAATAGTTTAAACAAACAGAAACAAGTATCCAGAACAACCATGAGCAACCTGCATGGCTTCCTTGTAATGTTCCATCTGCTAGTTGGGAAGCCATCAAGGTCCACTCTGCTCACTCACAGTGGTAGCTGGCACATCTCTGGAGTGGGGTGGGGAATATTAAGAGTTTCCCACTAGATAAGAGGAGAAAAGCCAAAACCAGGAAATTTTCATTTCAATTCATTTCAACAAAACATTAAACACACCAGTGGGAACAAACTTTGCTTCCAAAAAAAAATTATGTTCTTTTCAAGAAGGGGGCACAACAGCCCCCTTGGCTCTCCAGGAAACTTGAAGACCTCCTGTGTCTTAAAAGGAAGACCTACAAAGGATGCAGGACTGGAACTACCACCAAGGAGGAATACTCTGCTCTGGTCCAGACCTGCAGAAAGCAAACCAGGAAAGCCAAGGCTGCAACAGAACTCCAGCTAGCAACAAATATCAAGGAGAATAAAAAGTCCTTTTTTAGATATGTGGAGAGCCAGAGGAAAAGCAAGAGCAACATTGGACCCCTGCTAAACCACATGGGACAACTGACAACCAATACCCATGAAAAAGCAAACTTGCTAAATGGATACTTTGCATCAGTTTTTCATCAGTCCCATGGGATGCCCCTGCCCATTACAAGACAGGGAGGCCCGGGTGAGGGGGATTCCTTACCCTCCATCAAAGCTGACCTCGTGAAGGAACACCTTGACAGGCTGGATACCTTCAAGTTGTCACAACCCAAGGGTGTGATTTTGTGTGCGCGCGCTTCGGCACTGCTAAATTATTTCCCGCCACGAGGAGCTTTCTTTGCAGGGTGCATTTCTCAGTTGCAAAGAGAAAACCCCGGTGCAAAGAAGTTCCCGCCACCCGCATGCAAATTTGTGTCCCACTATTGGCCAGTTCTAAATTATTCCCACGTGGTGGCTAGCGATTGGCTTGCTAGCTGTATAAGAGGCTTGAGCGGTTTCCGCCCAAGTTGGAGAACTCCAAGGAGAACCCCGCAAGGGAGGACTCCACAACCATCTGGAGGAGGAGGACTTCACGTCTCGTGAAGACCTCTAAGTGCTGCAGAGCCTAATGGATCCAGCGTGTACCTTAAGAAGGCTATAGGGGTCTGATCAACCTCTGGCCTCTCCCCGTCGCCAAACGATCCCTTGACGAACCCCTTCCCTGGGCGCAAGTTCCACGGAGCCTAGCAAACTTCGTGTGAGTGTATCCAGAGCTCTTCTCCGACTTGTTTTCTTCAGTTGACATGACGGGCTCGCATTTTTAGAACCTTCAGCTGGATTGGGCTAGAGTTCGCGAGTTTAGAACTCTTGTCCGCTCTTCTTCTTTCCTGTCTGCAACTGCAACTCAAGCAAGTTTTCCTGCCTGCACCGCGACCATCTACAGTGTAAGTAAAATAATCTTTAATCAACCATTACGCGTCCGTGCCTAATTCTAGTCTGCCGGCCTGCATTCCCCGACCCGCATGCCAGGGCTGCTGGCCACAGCCCGCCGCGCACCCCCGAGGGCCCCGGACCACTTCCGGCCCGCACATGGTGACGAGGATGGGATCAGGGGAAGGCATGCTGGAGCTAGAATTAGTTAAGAACTGCCCTTGGCACGGTGGAAAACACCAAGTAGAAAACTTTATGGAACTGGAGGCGCGTATCACTTACCACCAGGCGGGCGGAACGGGTGAGAGGTTTATCAGCGGACGCCTTTCGCTGAAGGGAGAAGAGGGAGCTTCTGAAGACGGAGCCCCAAAAGAGAGGGAAGTGTATCTGCACCCCGCGGCATTCGGGTGTATAATGAGTGATGAGCGGGTCCTGTTCAGGCCCCTCAACACTGTGTCCCTCGCCAGAGTCAACCCAGCGGGTGCAGTGAACCCGACCCTCACCCGGGAGTGTGCCCGTTGCCTAAGATGTGCTCGGGAGAGTGAAGAACTGGTGCCGATCAACCGGTTCACCCCCTTTATGCTGGCATCTAGATTAAGGGGTCGCGAGCTTCCATCCGAGCTCCGGGAAGATCTGGAGACGGAGGAACGCGCCGCGGATGAGAGGGTGGCCCCACAATACGACAAGGGGGAGTGCTAACTGCAACTTTTTGTACTGTAACCGATCTAATGCAGAAGAATTTAAGTTTGAAAGCCCAGCTGCGTATGGCCGTTCAAGCGGTCAAAGAAGCGGCTGCGAAAGAAAATCCTGAAACGCCACGACAAGATGGCACCGAGCAAGAGGGAGACCGCGTGGAAGAACCAGAAAAGAAGGGTGGAGCTTCGATGAAACCCACAAGAGTTCGGCCAGCGACTCCGCCCACCGACGCAGCGTCACTTCTGGTGACCACGCCTTCTTGCCGACAGGAGGGAGCATCAAGCGGAGGAGTGCATCCACCCCTCCTGCCTGAAGCAATAACAACAATGACTCTCACAGCAGCAGCGACTCCCACAGCAGTAGTTCAGTCTGTAACAACAACCAGCTGAGTTGCTACTGCCTACTATGCTCGCACCAGAACTGAACTACAGGATTTGTGTAGAAAATTAAGAATCCAACCTGAAGAAACTCTAGCTGTGTGGTTGGGACGTTTGGTCATGGAACTTGGATCCGACCTGCTGAACCAGGAAGAAGCAAGCTTCTTGGTCAGACAAGCTTCGTGGAGTAGAGGACATGTCACTGACATCGACATGGTGGCGTTCTACGTTCACTGGCTTATTCCACTGCCAGCGCTTGTTGCAGGACTGATCGGTCAGAAAGCCCACACATGGCATGATGGACGGCCAGAACATACCGGCGCAGAGCAACTCATGCTAGCGATTATCAGAGTCTCGTACTGTGCCTGGAACCCCAGAGCATGTGCACTGGGACTAACATCACTCCAGCAAATAAGACCATGGCCTCACCATCATCTACGAGATCCTGGAACCGTTCCAGTAACCATTCACAGCATAGATAGTTGTCTTGAGGTTTATGGGCGAAAGAACATCGTCGTCCTCCGAATTCTGCTTAACCCAATGGTGAACCAACCCGTGAGTAACCTCCTTTGTTAGTTGTCATGACTGCGTATCCTGATGGAGCCAAGATTATCTAGTGATCGGGAACGTCGACATCCGACCGAGGCTCAAAGCGCAAGACATCGCAAATCCGATCTGCCATCATTGCCACAGAGAACACCAGAGGAGTGATACTTGTTTGGATTTCTCCTACAGCGTTCTGGACTCAATAAGCGGCAACTTCGGATTTTAGGGGATGCAAGCCAATGGCAACTGGCCTATGAGTTAGGTTTCCATTATCTAGAAGAACTAGACGACGGCTCCTCAACGATTTCATCTAGTTGAGTGTGCAAGAGAGGGTAGTTTAAAGTAGCAAACACCTGTATTATATGTTTTAGAAATGATAGTGTAGTTCCATGGAAACTTTGTAAATATTTTGATATACGTTAACTTATCTTTTGAGAGTTTTGTTTACAGATCCGCAATTCAGAGTGCGTGGCGGAGAGAAGCCCCAAGAAGGATAACATCATCGGAAGAAGTGAGGGCTTGACACGCAACTTCACCATGACGCCCACTGAAGCCCTGATCGTGCAGTTCTTTGTTATGAATCTGATCATGTGTATATGTATTTGTGCTGGTTATTATTTGATTCGATCCCTGGAGGACGAACTTCTTATGTTAGCAAATTTTGTGTTTACCCGTTTAGTTCGATGACCCGTGGTAAGAGCTCTCGATAACCCGAGTGACGAGCGTTGGCATAATTCAGCTGTGCCTTCAGCAAGGGGGGGATGTCAAACCCAAGGGTGTGATTTTGTGTGCGCACGCTTCGGCACTGCTAAATTATTTCCCTCCACGAGGAGCTTTCTTTGCAGGGTGCATTTCTCAGTTGCAAAGAGAAAACCCCGGTGCAAAGAAGTTCCCGCCACCCGCATGCAAATTTGTGTCCCACTATTGGCCAGTTCTAAATTATTCCCACGTGGTGGCTAGCGATTGGCTTGCTAGCCGTATAAGAGGCTTGAGCGGTTTCCACCCAAGTTGGAGAACTCCAAGGAGAACCCTGCAAGGGAGGGTTCCACAACCATCTGGAGGAGGAGGACTTCACATCTCGTGAAGAACTCTAAGCACTGCGGAGCCTAATGGACCCAGCGCGTACCTTAAGAAGACTATAGGGGTCTGATCAACCTCTGGCCTCTCCCCGTCACCGAACGATCCCTCGACGAACCCCTTCCCTGCGCGCAAGTTCCACGGAGCCTAGCAAACTTAGTGTGAGTGTATCCAGAGCTCTTCTCCGAGTTGTTTTCTTCAGTTGACATGACGGGCTCGCGGTTTTAGAGCCTTCAGCTGGATTGGGCTAGAGTTCGCGAGTTTAGAACTCTTGTCCGCTCTTCTTCTTTCCTGTCTGTAACTGCAACTCAAGCAAGTTTTCCTGCCTGCACCACGACCATCTACGGTGTAAGTAAAATAATCTTTAATCAACCGTTACGCGTCCGTGCCTAATTCTAGTCTGCCGGCCTGCATTCCCCGACCCGCGTGCCAGGGCTGCTGGCCACAGCCCGCCGTGCACCCCCGAGGGCCTCGGACCGCTCCCGGCCCGCACACAAGTCAGCTAGCTCTGACGGTTTACACCCAATGGTACTCAAGGAGCTGGCAAGCATCATAGCTCAGCGCGTTGCAGAGATCTTTGAGAACTCCCGGTGCTCTGCTGAAGTGCCCAAGGATTGGAAGAAGGCCAATGTGGTGCCTATCTTCAAGAAAGGGAGGAAAGTAGATCTGGAAAACTACAGACCCATCAGCCTGACCTCTATCCTGGGGAAGGTCTTGGAAAAGATTATCAAAGAGTCCATCCTTAACAGACTAGCTGAAGGCAATATCTTGAGGGATACTGAGCATGGGTTTGTTGCGGGTAGGTCTTGCTTGACCAATCTCATTTCCTTTTATGACCAGGTGACTTATCACCTGGACAAGGGGGAAGAGATTGTCGTTGTATATCTTGATTTTTAAAAAGCCTTCAATCTGATATCCCATGATCACCTCTTGGCAAAACTGTCTAACTGCGGCCTCGATCTCACCACAATCCACTGGCTGGGGAATTGGCTCCACAGTAGGACCCAGAGGGTGATGGTTAACGGAAGTCAATCATCTTGGTTGCCGGTCACCACTGGAGTCCCTCAAGGCTCTGTCCTAGGACTTATACTGTTTAACGTCTTCATCGATGATGTGGACATTGGTGTCAGAAGCAAACTGGCCAAGTTTGCCGATGACACC
The DNA here is from genome assembly GCF_030867095.1 of Alligator mississippiensis. Lineage (NCBI taxonomy): Eukaryota > Metazoa > Chordata > Crocodylia > Alligatoridae > Alligator > Alligator mississippiensis. The sequence continues at coordinate 156,408,682 of NC_081827.1, forward strand.
AAACTCTGGGGTAAAGCATCCACACCTGAGGACAGGAGGGTGATCCAGGCAGATCTTGACAGGCTCATGAAATGGGCGGATGAGAACCTGATGGTGTTCAACACCAAAAATGCAAGGTTCTCCACCTTGGGAGGAAAAACCTGCAGCATGCTTATAGGCTTGGCAGTGCTATGCTGGTTAGCACTACAGATGAAAGGGACTTGTGGGTCATGCTTGACCACAAGATGAACATGAGCCTTCATTGTGATGCTGCAGCTAGTAAAGCGAGCAAAACACTGGCTTGCATCCACAGATGCTTCTCAAGCAAATCCCGGGACGTAATTCTCCCATTGTACTCGGCCTCGGTGAGGTCACAGCTGGAGTACTGCGTCCAGTTTTGGGCTCCACAATTCAAAAAGGATGTGGAGAAGCTTGAGAGAGTCCAGAGAAGAGCCACGCGCATGACCAGAGGTCACAAAAACAGACCGTATGATAACAGGCTGAGAGCCATGGGACTCTTCAGCCTGGAAAAGCGCAGGCTCAGGGTGATCTGGTGGCCACCTATAAGTTTATCAAAGGTGCTCACCAGGATCTGGGGGAACATCTGTTCACCAGAGCACCCCAAGGGATGACAAGATCAAACAGCCACAAACTCCGCCGCGACCAATTCAGGCTGGACATAAGAAAGAACTACTTTACTGTCTGAGCCCCTGAGGTTTGGAATAGACTGCCGCTGGAGGTGGTTCAGGCATCCACTTTGCATGCCTTCAAGACACATTTGGATGCTTATCTTGCTGGGATCCTATGATTCTTGCTGACTTCCTGCCCCTGGGGCAGGAAGCTGGACTTGATCCTCCGGGGTCCCTTCCAGCCTGAATGTCTATGAAATCTATGAAAATCTATGAAATCTAGGAAAAAGTGAGATAAATATCTTTTAAAAGGTCCAAGGAGGTGATCCTCCCCCTCTATGCAACACTGGTCAGGCCGCAGTTGGAGTACTGCATCCAATTCTGGGCGCCGCGCTACAGGAGGGATGTGGCCAATATGGAGAGGGTCCAGAGGAGGGCCACCTGCATGATCAGGGGTCAGCAGGGCAGGCCCTACGAGGAGAGGCTGAGGGACCTGAACCTGTTCAGCCTCCAAAAGAGAAGGCTGAGAGGGGATCCAGTGGCAGTCTACAAACTAGTCAAGGGGGACCAGCAAGCATTGGGAGAGTCCCTGTTCCCCTGAGCAATCCCGGGAGTTACAAGGAACAACGGACACAAGCTAGTGGAGGGTAGTTTCAGGGTAGACATTAGGAAGCGCTACTTCACTGTCAGAGCGGCTAGGATCTGGAACCAACTTCCAAAAGAAGTGGTACTTGCTCCTACCCTGGGGGTCTTCAAAAGGAGGCTGGATGAGCATCTGGCTAGGGTCATTTGACCCCAGCGCTCTTTCCTGCCACAGCAGGGGGTCAGACTAGATGATCTCCTCAGGTCCCTTCCGACCCTACCAACTATGAAACTATGAAAACGGTGCTCAACCTCTGGCCCACAGGCCAAATGCAGCCAGTGGAGCCATCACACCTGGAGCTGCCCACAGGTCAGGACATTTCATGGCAAGGGAGCGATTAATACACCCCCCTGCCAAATTCCAAAGCCCTATGCGGCTAGTTGGAGCTGGGTGCCATCTAGATTAGGACTGGGCCATGCCACACAAAGAGTGTGCTTTGTAGGCCATGGTACAACATTCTGAATTTAACAGAGGGTTGAGTGATTCCAGAAATTAAATTCCAGTTTTCATACTAGCAACTCTGTTTCATCAGTACATTGCCTCTAGTGAAATTGGGGCAGGAGGGTGATCTCTGGTAACAGTGGGTGGGGGAGCTGGGTGAACTGGAGATGGCTGAATGCTTTGGGGAGGAACAGCCTATGAGGCCACTCCTGAGCCTGTGCCCTCTGGGCATCTGGGTAGGCAGGGTTCCCTGCATCTGGGTGGGCAGCTTCCTGTGCTGGGATTGTGGCAGGGCAGGGGGTAGGAGGTGAGACAAGTGCCATTCAAGTGGGGGGGAGGGGGCAGGAATAAACCCCCATCATGTGTACAAGCACCCTGGGAGGTTTCTCTTTCAGGACCATCTCTGAACTACACTGTACTTCCCTTGCACCAGAAACAGCAGAAAGTTTCTTCAGGTGCTAAGATGGGGTCCAGTGAGTCAGTCTAAGCCAGTGGTCACCAACCGGTGGATCCCGATCAACTAGTCAATCCCAGAGCTTCTAACAGTCTATCTCAGGCTGGGAGGGGTTGAGGCACGTGCGCTTAGCCCGCCCAGACTGAGATAGACTGTCAGAGGCTCTGAGATCGGGAGCGGCAGGATACACGTAGCTGGCCTGAGCTGTGCCCCTTGCCGCTGGGGTCGGGCTGGGTGAGAGTGTTACGTCTCAGCTCTGTGTTCTTGGGCAACCCTGGCACAGGACGCAGCCTGTCTGACTCACAAAGGACTCACCCCCCAATCCCCTCCTCTACATAAACTAAACTGATTAAGATGCAGTGAGAGACATACCTAAGACCCTCCAGATAAGGGTGACAAGAGTGAAACAACTGCCCTAGGTCTCATTTGCATCCAAGATGGAACCAGATGACCATTCATTTACATGGGAGATGGAGAACAGAAAGCCTGAAGCAGAGACTGCAGTGAATTCTGGGACCAGAGAAGCAGGGGAGCACTGCATGATGGGGAATCTATGCTCCAAATGTTAATCAACCTATGTTCACACGCACCCAGCTCAGCATTTATCAGACCAGTTCTAATCTGGATTTACAAAGGACTTTCCCCCGCCCAACACACACACATCTCTAAGTTTAATAGGCATCTCGGGCCGTACATTCCCCGGTCCCACTATGGGAGGCCTATTTAAACTTGATTGACTAAAACTCAGTTGCCAGGTTAGGGAATGCTGAGGCAAAGAGACCGAGTCAGAGGGGGTATGGGCAACATTTGAACAATGGTAAAGGGGTTCATAACAGTGTCCAGCCCATTGGAGCCCTAATCACAGGTGTTGTCATGCTTTTCCCAAGACAACTGGTGGAAGTCCTCTGCACAAAAGGTTATGAACACCCCAATAATTGTCTTAAGTCTGTTAAAAGACTATAGTAAGATCTGGAAAAATCATGCTAAGCTGAGGCTTGTTCACAGCAAGTGAAAATCCAAAATCCTGATGTTGCAAGCTATCTATTGTTTCTGAAGAAACCATGAGATATCCCATCAATATATCTGCTATCCATAGGAATTTCAAGCTGTCTCCCAAGTATCTGGTTACTCCCTAACCTTATGTGTTTCCTAATTATCAATCAGTTTCTTGAGATGTTCCAAACCAGATAACCCCTTGTCAAGAGAAAAGACAATGATTTACGCTATTGAGGATGCTTCGAAGCAGCGGAACTGAGGGTATAAAAATCTGTAAAAAGCAGCAGTGTGGGTGCTTCAAGAAGAAAACTCCTGTGCTGACACAATCCCCTGTTGTTCTTGGGACGCTGGAAGAAGAGAACGTCTCTCTCTTCAAGGATTGTACTACGGACTGTGCCTGGCAGCTTTGCAGCCCGAGTACCTTGGACTGATGAGATCCCAACGCTCTCTCTCTTTTCTCTCTAGGCGTAAATTTCTGAACCTGAACTGTATTAGTTAAGCTTGAGCTAAGTTTCCCCAAATACTTAGTGAAACCAGGGTAGTATTGTAATTGTTTGTGTTTGTTTTTTTTTCTTTTGCATGTCTTTTACTATTAATACCATTATATATTTCATATGCTTAGCAATAAATAAATTTTATAGTCAAACCGGTAGTAACTGGGTATATTTTTCCTTCTCTGCTTCTCTTTCCTCCCATGCTCTGCAGCAACGCTTCTTTTACCTAAGCTAAAGATCCCTGTGAAGCCCAAAAATACTGTGGGGTCTGCTCATCAAGAGGCCAAAGATTGAGACGGGCTGAGTTTGAAACACATAAGGGGATCAGCTTGTACAGGCTGATTGACCCAGTTTGACTCAGACGTGCCCTTATGAACTGAATGCTGGCCCATGAGGGTGTCAGCTGGACACCAAGCTGGATTCAGAGGGATTCTGTTCACCTGTGTGCTTGTGTCTGACTGCAGTTTATTGTTGCTCTGATTAACTGATTCTTGGCATATGAGGGTGTCAGCCTGTCCGTGCTGATCAACCTGGCCGGGCCAGGCGTGTCATGTTAATTTGTGTGTGTTTCTGTGTATGACTGATTTGGTGACCAGAGGAACCCAGCCACATTGAGACTGAGTCCTGCAAGATAGCTCCATTGCGGGTGAGGACTTGCAAAAGGGAGTTATACAGCTCCATATAGAAACACAAGTAACACAAGCAGCACATTGACAGAATTACCAAGACCCTAGAAACCTATCCCTAATAAATGAGCACACCCCAAAGTAACGGGCAAATCTGGTAACAAGAGGGGTAATCCCACTTCACACCCTGCCACCCTGTGGTGAGGGAGGGACTGGGGCAGGGGTGAGTAGGGCCCTAGCCGGGCTGGGCAGGGGGAGGGTCACAGCCCTGGCAGCTCATCCAGGAATGCAGGGGGGCTCCCGCGCTGCATGCACCCCAGAAGAGACCCAGGGGCCACGTACCCTCCAGATCTGTGTGCGGGGCAGCAGCGGTTGCTGCTGCACATTGAACTTTGCACCTTGAGCCCCATGCACAGATTGGGGGGTGGGGGCATGTGCCCCCCCAGCCTCCACCAGGGTGTGTGCAGTGCAGGAGCTCCCCTGTGCACCTGGATGAGCCGCCTGGGCTCCAACCATCTCCTAGCCCAGCCTGGCTAGGGCCCCACTCACGTGGTGGGGGGTATAGACGTGCTTGTTGGACAAGCTTTAGATAAAGCGCCCTCACTACCATTTTGAAGCACAGGGATGCTGATACATGAGATGTTGCAGCTGGCTGGAGCACAATAATTACCATGCTCCAGCGGACTTGATTAATCAAGTCTGCTCCGATGCACTATAATTACACTATGTTGGAGCAGCCTCTTGGCTCATGTACAGGCAACGTTGGTGCCACAGCCACAGCAGCTAGAGTGCAGGATGCTCAAGCCATGTCAGGTAACACTGCCACCTCTGAGGTCAGACCGTGGAGGTTCTGCTGGAGCCCCCAAGCTGCTGGGGACACCTGAGGGTGCTGGGCAGGGAGCAGAACAGGAAAGGTGAACCCACCTGCCACCACCACTGTCCTTGACTGCCCTGGTGGAGGGGGAAGCCCGAGAGCCACTCCTGTCTGGCTCCAGCTAGGGCCTGTGGGGAATGGCTGTGCTAGGTGCTGGACTCAGTTGGTATGGCAGTGGCAGCAGGCTGGTTCCCTCTTCCTACCCCTGTTCCCTGCTGGTGGGGGACATGGGGAAGGGGAGGCCAGCACGGAGCAGGGGCAAGAAGAGAGAACTTGGCTGCTACCACCACTGTGCCCTGCCGAGCCTAGACCCTCACACAGCCACTTCCCACAGATGGAGCCCCTAGACCGACAGGGGAAGGCCTATGAGGACATACAGGGAATAGCCGTAAAAAAGAGAAATTCGCCCACTAAACCCAGTTGACCCAGGCACAGGAGTGCCCCAGAGCTGCTCCTGTCCTACTTCAGCTACAGGCTGTGGGAAGTTTCTGTGCAGGTGCTGGGCTCAGCAGCACAGCAGTGGTGATGGATGTTTCTCTTCCCTGCCCCTGGTCTCTGCTTAGCCCCCTTCCCCTTGGCAGCTGGCTTGCCCTACCCAGCTATGCCTTGTCTCCCTACCCCTCCACTCTGAGAGGCAGCACCAGTAGCATCTGCCACACCCCCTTTTCCAAATCCTGGATCTGCCCATAGGTACATGGGTGTATAGGAAAGTTCTGCTGAGAACCAACTATCATGTACAAAAGGGGTGGCACAAGCAGCCTCACTGTGTAGCATGTAGCAGGCTGAAGAAGGGACAGGGAGCACAGTGACAAACAAGGCAAAGAGCAGGAAACAGAGCAATGGGTTGGTCAGGGAAAGGGGATCAGAGTGACACTCTGGAAGGGTGTGAGTCTTACCTTGTGGCACAACTGTCAAAGAAGGTGGGCCCCACGCTGGTGTGCATCATTAGTAACAATTCAAGAAGTGAAATGTGCAGGCTTTTTCTTTGCAGTTTTTATCCTTCTTGAGGGATGGGGAGGAGTAATCTTGGGGCACATCCACAAAGGTCTGTCAGCTCTGAGATGGCAGTGAAGTTCTGTGGTGGAAGATGATTTTTGTGTGTGTATATTATGGAAGCAGTTTGAATTTTAAAGGGCCTGATATTCAGAATACAGATGTTCTGCTGGTTTGCTTTCATTTATGTGCACCACAATAAATGCAAAGCTTTTTTCCATTCCAGGAAGGAAAAATCAGATTAAAATGGAATTAGAGTTTGGAGGAACTTTAGGTAAAGTACATTACAGGACTTCTGCAAACAAACACTTAACACCCAAGAAATTCAGATGTAAAGTTGCACTGAAAACAAATGAAATATTCAATTATGAAAATACACAGGTAAGACTGTGCCCTCTACTAGTGCTGTGCAATGACCCCACAGTTATGATTACCATCTTTTCTTTAAAAAAAAACAAAACAAAAAAGGATCAGGGTAAAATTTTCAGAAATCCCTAGTCAACTTGGAGGCAAAATTCAGTTGGCTCCTAGGTGTCTCAGCAGTCCCTAAAAATGTAGGTCAGGGCTGTCCAATTGGTGGCCCCATGCACCAGCAAAAGACTAATATGCTTCCATGGGCTCCTGCCTAACCACCATAGGTGACTGGTAGGGGGGCACAGGGGGCACATGCCCTCCTGAGATTGGTGGCCACTGCCACCGGTTCTGCAAGGAGTCGCCACTCGCCACCCCCTGCCAGCTTCTGTGGGCAGTCGCCGCTTACCACCCCGCCACCACCGCCTACAAACTGTGTCCCCACCCAGACTCAGGAGACACTAGTCACCCATGCTAACACTGCTCTTCTTGTTGCCTTTGATGCAGCAGCAGTTGGGGTCTTTGAGCTTCGCCACTCACCCTGAGCTCTGGTTCCTGCAGTGAGGGGCAGGATGCTGCAGCAGGAAAAAGCCAGGGTGACTGCCTTGCATGTGTGGCAAGGGAGAGGACTAGGCTACTGGCACTCTGTGCACAGTGGAGGAGAGCTGGGCTTCCTGTGCCGTCTGTGGCAGCAGAGGGGGAAGCTGCCTATATGGTACACACACAGCAGGGGAATGGGGTGTTTGTGCTACACATGTAGCAGGGAAGGGACCAGGCTACTCGCACCTAGTGTGTGTCAAGGAAGGGAAACAAACTGCCCTTGTGAAGAAGGCAGAGGCTGTCCATGTGGCAATCAGCTCACATTCGTGACCTCCTAGTCTGCGGATATGCAGCGTGCCCCCCCACTGTGAAGTTGATCAGCCCTGAACTGGGTGTAAAGAAGCAGTCAGGCACACAGGATCCCCACCCTGCCAATGGCGAAAGGTATGCATTACCAAATGGCAATCCAGGGAGCCCAAGCTCTGAGCAAAGACAATTAGGGCACCTGCTGTGCTTGAACTTACGCCTCTTTCAGGCACCCGACTGAAAGCTTGTATACATTTGAGGCAAGAGACCGCAGTCTCATTTGGTTCAGGGAGCAGCACCTGCCTTTCCAATCAGTGGGTCTATCAGCCATTCTCCCTCGGGAGAATTCAGCCCAGGCATCAATCAATGATTCCACGCATTGCTATATGTGCAAAGCCAGGAGGGAACTATGATGTCCCTACCAGCTAACAAGGTTGTATCAAAGGGCCAGGTGGCAGGCTTCCTAAGGGAGCTACTGCAAGAGCTCAGTGTTACAACCATCCCCTTATTAGGTTTAATCACAGATAAAACCCCACCAGGGAAATAATTATTTGCATAAAATACCCATCATACCTTTTCAAGTTATAAAACCTCTGCCTTTGAGGCTGCTTCTCTCATAAAACCCTTACTGGATTTTATGCAAGACGCAATACGCAATAGTATTACTCACAGCAGCTGCCCTGTGGTTTCAAAGCCATTGCAAACGAAAACCCCATTTGGGTTCTTAAAACATTCAGATATGAAGAGGAGTCCCCTCTCTGGAAGCAGCAATCTGATTGCATAGCATGAGTGGAATCATAATAATCGTATCCTATATTGCTGCAGCATTTCTCATCTTAAAAAGTGTCTGGTAGGCTGCACGTATAAAATTCACTAACCTGTCACTGAAATGCACTCCCTCTGGGGTATAGTATCACAGAATAATGTACAGCAATATTTTGCAGCTCTTTGGGATAGGAAGTGAAGAAAAATGATGCAAATGTGAGGGGAAGTGTAGATGAACAGACTGTCATTCTCCATATTTCACTAGGATACCTGGCTGACATGATTATTCTACAGTGTCATCATAGGACCTCTAAAGTGGTAAGGAGTGTGATTTCAGATCTTATCCTGAGTTGATGACCCAGTACCACCTCAGGTCTTCTTGGGGGAACAAGAAAAATTAGCTTCTATTTTAGCAATGTTCAGCAGAGCTGTGCAAACATTTGAGCTTTCGGTTCTCTGGATGAACCAAAACAATGTCTGAGAAATGCTCCTTTTGTCCTGAAGCAAAGTGTTTCAGGAGCTTCCTGTTTTAATTAAGATTAGGCAAATTGCAAAATAGAATGTCATTTCAAGTTGAAAAATCAACTTGTTTCTTTATTTAAAAAAATTATAAAAATTAAATGTTAGTGGGGGGGGAGGGCGGGTTAGTTTGTTTGGGGTTTTTTTGCTGCAACAATTCAATAAATTCAACACAAATTCATAAGTCATTCCAGTCAGGCCACATAACTGTTTGAAGCTATTGGTGGTGAAAAGGAGGGCTTTGTTGTGGGGGAGCTGTAAAGCTGCTAGAGAGCTAGGCAGCTTTACAGTCAGACATGAGCAGGTCTGGTTCCAGGTTGGATCTATCTCCATTTATTCATAGTATTATTTATATTACCTGCCACTTGCGTTTGCTGTGAGCTCCCAAAGCATTGTGCAATCTCCTAACCGTAACCATTTCAGAGGTTGTTGAAGACAGTCTTTTGCATGCAGGTTGTAGAAGAAAATCAATATATGCCATCTATATTTATGTATGTGCTGTTATCATCTACCGACTTTGGAGAACCTAAGTTTGACAGAGACGTCCTCTATTTCTCACTGCTCTATCCATTTGCCCCTCTCTAGCCACTTAGCTACTCCTATTATCAGACAGCTTTTGTACACACCCAGCAAAGCCTCCTGCTATCTGCACTCTGACTTTAGGATCAAAGGATCAGAAATAACTTATTGATCTCATTTTTCTTTGTGATCCTGTTTTTATTGCATTTTTACTTCTCTCCTTTTCCCTTTGTAGAACACATATCCATAATGTAGGTAAAAAAAAAGTCGTTAGAAATGGTTGTCATTTTTCTGTTCAAACTTCTCTGGAATGAAAATTGGGGGTTAGATTAAACACATTTTTTTGCAGAAAGCAGATGCATTCCTTGAGAAGTTTTTGGTTATTCATGAGGAGACCAGAAACCCAAATCATTTACTAAAAACCAAAAACAAACAAACAAACAAAAACCCAAACAAATGAACCCACATTGGATTTATTTGTAATGGAAAATAAAAACATTTCCGTTGAATATTTTAACGAGAATGCTTTTTGTTGGTTTGTTTCATATTGTTTTCACTTAAATTTACCCCGGGGAAATAAAATATTTTCTGTGGAGGCACAGCTAGCTAGTTTTGCACCTTGGGAAGCAGCAGAGCATGCGGTTGCAGCAATGGCTGGGCCAGCAACAGTTGTGGCCCTGGGCTGGTAGTGGTTATAGCCATTATTTTTGCACCCCATACCAAGTCGGCAGCTGGGGCTGGTGCCCCACTTACTCCCCCTTAACTATGCTTTACTGACCAGCTCTAGAAGTGTAATTGTTATGTTGCCCATAGAATCATAGAATCATAGAAGTAGGGTCGGAAGGGACTTTGTAGATCTTCAGGTCCAACCCCCTGCCCGGGCAGGAGGAAAACTGGGCTCAAATGACCCCGGCCAGGTAGGCATCGAGCCACTTCTTAAAGACCCCCAGGGTAGGAGCCAGCACCACTTCCCTTGGAAGTTGGTTCCAGATCCTAGCCTCCCTTACTGTGAAGTAGTACTTACGTATGTCTAATCTGAACCTACTCTCCAACAACTTGTGGCCGTTATTTCTTGTTATCCCGGGGGGCACTAGGGGAAACAAGGTCTCCCCCAAACCCTTCTGGTCCCCCCTAGTGAGTTTATAGACAGTCACCAGGTCCCCCCTCAGCCTTCTCTTGTGAAGGCTGAACAGCTTCAGGTCCCGTAGCCTCTCATTGTAGGGTCTGCCTTGCTGTCCCCGGATCATGCGGGTGGCCCTCCTCTGGACCCTCTCTATGTTGTCCACATCCTTCTTGAAGTGGGGTGCCCAGAACTGGACACAGTACTCCAGCTGTGGCCTGACCAGTGTCACGTAGAGGGGGAGGATCACCTCCTTGGTCCTACTTGAGATGCACCTGTGGATGCACAATAAGGTCCAGTTAGCCCTGCCGACCGTGACCTTGCATTGTCAGCCCATGTTCATCTTGGAATCAATGATGACTCCAAGATCCCTTTCTGCCTCCATGCTCTCAAGAAGGGAGTTTCCCATCTTATAAGTGTGCTGCTGGTTACTACTGCTCAAGTGCAGCACCCTGCACTTGTCCGTATTGAAACGCATCCTGTTTTTGTTAGCCCACCCCTGCAACCTATCCAGGTCTTTCTGCAGTCTTTCCCTCCCTGCTAACGTGCCCACCTCACCCCAAATTTTGGTATCATCAGCAAATTTGAACAGGTTGCTTTTCACCCCGTCGTCCAAATCGCTGATAAAGAAATTGAACAGGGCGGGCCCAAGGACCGAGCCCTGGGGGACTCCACTGCCCGCTTCCCCCCAGGTCGAATGTGACCTGTCCACCACCACCCTCTGAGTATGACCCTTCAGCCAATTCGCAATCCATCTGACTGTGTAGGCATCGATGCTACAGTCACCTAGTTTTTTAATGAGGATGGGGTGGTCGACAGTGTCAAAGGCCTCGCTGAAGTCCAGAAAGACTACATCCATGACGACACCTGCATCCAATGCTTTTGTGACCTGATTGTATAAGGCAATCAGGTTGGTCTGACATGACCTGCCCCTAATGAAACTGTGCTGGTTGCCCTTGAGCATCATCCCCGATGCTGGCCCATCACAGATGTGCTCTTTGATGATCTTCTCAAAGAGTTTCCCCAGGATTGAGGTAAGACTGATGGGCCTATAGGTGCCCGGGTCCTCCCTCCTCCCTTTTTAAAGATGGGGACCACATTGGCTATCTTCCAATCATCTGGCACCTGGCCCAAGCACCATGAGCTCTCGTAAAGCCATGCCAAGGGCCCTGAAATAACCCCTGCTAGCTCCCTCAACCCCCTGGGGTGGAAAGCATCTGGACCTGCTGATTTGAACATGTCCAGCCCCTCCAGAAGCACTCTAAACCAGTCCTCCTCAACCTTAGGTCTTGAGGCGTTCCCCTTGAGTCCATCTTGAATCACAGTGGGGGAGTCCCGGTCCCTGCACAAGAAAATGGAGGTGAAGAATTTGTTAAAGAGGTCTGCCTTCTCCACTGGCGCAACCACCAGATTGCCCAGCATATCTTGCAGGGGCCTCACATTTCCCGGCACCTTCTTCATCCTCCCTCTATATTTGAAAAAGGACTTTTTATTATCTTTGATCTTGGACACCAGTCCTAGCTCTATGTCCGCCTCAGCTTTCCTAACAGCCCCACTACAGGCCCGAGCAGTGGAGGTATACTCCTCTTTGGAGATTGCGCCCCCCCTTCCACCAGATGTATGCTGCCTTTTTGGCAACCAGGCATTCCCGGATGTCCTTGGTGAGCCAGGGAAGCTTTTGGGCACTCTTGCCCCCCTTGCTTCTTGTTGGGATCATCACCCCTTGCGCCTTGAGTATCATCTCCTTAAGGAACAACCACTTATCTTGGGCACTGAGTTCCCCTGCCCTCGAGAACCCCAGCACCTCTCCCACCAATCTCCTCAACTCTTTGAAGTTGGCCCTCTTGAAGTCTAAGGCTACCGCCTTGCTGCAGGCCCTTGACACCCTGCACTGGATGGTGAATTCCAGCAAGCGATGATCGCTATCACCCAGGTGGTCAAGGACCTGAAGCCCCCTTACCAGATCATCGCCTGTGGCCAGGACCAGGTCCAACAGGGTATTTCCTCTGGTGGGACTGTGCACCTCCTGGGTTAAGTGGAGGCCCATTGATCTCCTGTCCCCAGAAATCACCTCTGTCTGGCCCAGCTGTTCCATTTAGCAGATTGAGCTTGAAGGGAGAAGGGGTGGCTGATGGGGGCCCATTCCAGGACAGGACAGTGGGGGTGGCAGGGGTAAGGCTGTGCTGTGGTGAGGTATGGGGTATGGTCAGTGGGGTATCAGGGTGTGTGGATAAGTAGGAAGCCCCTGGGGTGGGGACAGCATGGTGTAAAAACTACTGCTACAGTCAAATGTATTCCTTGTTTGCATACCCCCATTAGCATGCAAAGTTCAGAGGTTTGGGGGCTACTTGTGCCTGTTTTACTGTTCCTGGGCCTGAGTTGTACTGTGTGGAAGTCACTTTTGTTTGGTGCAGGTGGTAGAGTCCCTTGATGGGAGCCCTGAGTGACTCTCCCTTCCCAATTGACTGGGCTAGGTGGTAGTTCCCCTGGATTGGTTTGCTAATGAGTATAAGTATTAACTGTTTGGATTTCACATAATGTTTAATGGTTAAGGTTTTCTCTAAGGTTGTGTATTTATCCATTTTTCCCAAATAATAAACACTATTTTAGTTTAATGTTGCTTATAATTGGGGAAATATATGCATGTTAGAAGACCCAGTTTAAATTTATTGTCCCAAATCTCTGGGTGAAGCCTCAAGCTACATTACAAAAGTTGATGTTAAATGCCTAAATTTGAACCTGGCCTTTTTTTACTGCCGTCTAGGGCCTGGCAGATGCATTACATTTACATTATTCAAAAAGTATGCAAGTAAGAACATATATTAGTAAAAAAGTTTAGTTGTCAATGAAAAGTGTGTAGTGTGTCAGTAAAAAAAAAAAAAAGGATTTCTTGGGTTGGTAACCCTGTTGTTTGTCTATTAGGTGCATAAGTGGACTGAGGTCCCTAAGTATGATTCTACTCATATTCCTGAGAACAGTTAATGGAAAAGGTGGGTGCATCCTTATCATTGCTTTTTTTTTTACTTGATATTAAGGATTGGTGACATGCTACAAAATTGCATTAATGGATCTTCAGGGACCTGAGCAGGGTAGAATAGAATCACCCCAAGGGGCCTTGCTTATTTTCACCCCTCCTGGGCTATGGATCCCTGACTCTGGTTCTTGCCTCTCCTGGGCAATAGGTCCCTGATCCTGCCTGCTCTCCTCATTCTATGGCTGTGGCTGCTATCCCTCAAGCTCTGACCCCATTCCTGAGCCAGCTGAGACCTCTATTCCCCTACAGTCTCAGTCCCTAAACCACTGCTCTTGCCAACCCCAGCTCCAGTGTTAGTAAGGAGTCTTGCAGCAGCTCTTCTGCTCAAGAGTTCCTCTCCCCATGGCTTCCTGGTCAGACTGCCTTCCCAGATCAAGCTCTGGGCTTATATCCTGCAAGCCCAGCTCCTTGTGAGTCATGTGGCCACCTTGATTGCGCTCTGCCTCACCTGCAACATGCTTCTCCTGTAGCCTGCCTTTCTTTAAAGTAGCAGAAACACCAAGCTCCCTGCTGCAATGCCCAATGAGTGGAATAAAGTCTAGCTCTAAGTGACTATTCCAAATCAGATATAATCACTACTTGGCTTGGCACTTTGCTGTTTTGTATTTTTCCATTCATTCACATGGCCATTTACTTAGAAAACCCTAATAATTTGATGCCTCTAAAAACCCCTAAAATATGTATGTGTTTATGCTCTAAAACTGGTGAAATATGCACTTAAATAATAGAAATATGCACTTTAATCTTCATTATACTATCTTTAAAGCCTACAGAAAATGGGGGGGGAGTAGAACCCCACAAAATTGAAATGTGAAAGCTTTCACTTTGATAATCATTTATGTAATTAATCAAATTATACCCAAAATACGTTTTGGTACATATTAGGATATGACTATATTATGTCCTTTTACTTGCTTGCAAAATAATTAGATTCACAATATGTAACTGGTATTTTTCCAAGTTTTTTATGCTAATCTTTGGCACTTCTCAGTCAGGATGAGTTTGCATACTAAGAAAGATTTCAATGTCCACGGACGTTACAGGCAAAACTTGAAAACAGGAGCCAGAATAACTAGTACTTCTTTTTGTAGTTCTAGACCAGGTTGACTAGAACTGTCCAAACCCATTTGTGAAGCACTGATGGAGACTGCCTTGCTGGCATCAAAACTGCTGACAATAGTTTCTAGAGCCTCAAAATGCTGAGCATAAAATAGGGCTGCATTTAGTCAAGTTCTCCAGCATATCAGTATGGGTTTTGGGGGCTGTCAAGAAGAAGTTCTTTGTAGTGTTGCACCCTCCATGACACCTTTACAAATACTGATTTTTACACTTGAAATGATAGAGTTGATAGCTGGAAACTCAAGTCTAATGTGTACAGCAACCCAATTGAGGCCATTCAGCAAACAGGTACAGTAGGTGTGTACAAAACATTGGCAATGCTGTTGCTGCTTTCTGCATAATACAGCTACATCCTCTACAGGTAGAAGATGAAATTTCCCTTCATTGCTGGCAGTAGAGTTAGGTCACAGTTAACAGAGTCATTCTCAAAACATGCTATTATTGCATGATTTGTCCTCTGAAACACTTTTGAAGTCAAAAGGTGAGTTTTGCCAGGTTCAACAGTGAGTTTCCCAGCTATCAAACTAGCTCTACAATGGCCACAGTCATCTGTAGTCCCATCTATAATAATCCAAATGAAATTTTTCCTAGTATCACCACAAAACTCCTAATTTGTAGCTTTGGGCATTTTTACACCCGCAAGCACCGCAGCACTGGGCACTTTGAAAAGCGCCCAGTGTGGCGATGCTTGCAATTGTATAAGTGGCAGAATGTGCATCAGTGTTGAGAATATGGCAGCAGAGTGCTTTTGAACTAAAACACATAGAAGGTGCTTTAGTTCAAAAGTGCACGGCCGCCATTTTCTGCACACTAACGTGGATTTTGCCACTTATATAACTGCACGTGATGCAGCACAGTGCATGTCAGCTTATGTGGAGAGCAGACTCAATTAACTGAGTCTGCTCCAAAGCAACGGATCTCCAGTGCATCGCGGGACCAAAAAGTATGTGTATAAATCCCCACTGTAAACTATGCCAAAATAGTTTGTTCTTGCAGTTGATTCATCTGGAACATGGTCATGACAAGAAGGATTACCAGTACAGGCAGTCCTCGAATTACAACATTTCGAGTTACAACGTTTCGCACTTAGAACATTTATAAATTGACACCCTGTTCAACTTTATGATGTCAGTTTTGACTTTACAACGTTTCTCCAATGCGACGTCACACCAGCAAACAAGTTCCCTGCATTACTCATCTCCCTGGAGAACATCTGTCCAAACTTCCTTGGACACTTGCTTTAAGAAAGCAGACAAGACTCCAGAAAAACCTGCAGCCAAGATTCCTGAGAAGACTCTGGCCAAGAGCCCTTCAAAAAGTCCAATCAACAGCCCTTCAAAAAGTCCAGCAAAGTCACCTCAAAGAAGTCCTTCCAAATCAATACAATTGCTATTTACAATATAAATACACTAATGTAGCTATATTACTTATCTATAATTGATCAAGTACAAAATTCTGGGGTATTTTTAGTGAAAATAGGGTATTGGGCCTTGGTTCAGGAACCAATCCCCCATTTATAACATTGTTTCTTATGAGAAAATTGGTTCCAAGTTACAACGGGTTATAATTTACTTTGAAATGCAAATACATACCCTTTATGTATTAACATCATTATTATTCACTAACCTCTCAAATATGCATCAATATGCACTATAATACATACAAATTTGGAGCAGTATTGATACAAATAGTGTTTTAGTCATAATTATAGCTGGTACACCCAGGGAAAGATATGCATTTGCATATAAATCCTATGTCTAATCAGTTTTCTTTTAAATATATAATTTCAGTAACAGCTTCTGTTCTCTTCTGTTAGGCCTGTATTTGACTATAACTTAAATATTATATTTGAGTCCTTAAGGCTATAGACTAAGGATTGGGTAGTCTTTTAACTTCTTTTATTGCTTTTTATTCTATCATTTCTGTAAAAGCTTCTGCTCTGTTCTGTTAGGTTTGTATTTGAGTAGGAGTCAGTGTTATATTTTTGCAGCTTTTGTCCTGCAACCTCCAAGGAACCTGCTCACTGAGAACCAAAAGCTACCTCTTCCCATATCAGTGCTGATATGCTGGGTGGAAAAGATCTTGAGCAGGCCACACGCAACACAGACAGAAGCTAGAAGCAGCAAGGAAAAAAAGGGAAGCAAGGAGACTCAGAAGGTGGTTTGATATGAGACATACATTCATCCTCACAGTGCACAGTCAACTGGATGGCTAACCACATTCATCCTCCAGCCATTAACTGGACTGTGAACTTTGGGAATATGAATGCATGCAGCCCCAAGTCAAGAACCAGCTACTCTTTCTATAGGACATTCTTCTATCTTCTATTCGGCTTTTATTTGGGTAGTTCTTAGGGGTTTCACAAAGACTATAACCAAAGACCAAGGACTACATATTCTTTACATAACATGAGAACATAAGAACTGCCATTTACTGTGTAAGACCATAGGTCTATGTTGCCCAGTATCCTGTGTCATGGTGGCAGAAAGTGGATGCTGAAAGGGAGAAGGAACAGGGTTTTTTTTTTCCATTGTTCCTCTCTCACTAGCAGCCTCCAGCATTTAAAGTCTAGGAAGTATTGATTCAAATGCTGTACCCCTAACTCCCATGCTCAATAGCTATTGATGTACCTTTTCTTCAAGAATTTGTCCAATCCCTTCTTCTTGTTAAGTCCCTTCTTGATCTGGCTAAAATTACATAATTAAAATACATAATTTTGTTAAGAGTTTCTGCTATCTTGTATTAGTCTTGTATTTGGGTACAGCCTAGGTATTACTATATATTTAAATGCTTTTATTATATTGGTATTATATTTAAATGTGCCCATTGCTAGCATGTAATGAAGTAGGTTGTTTCCTGCTATATCTTATGCTTCTATGAATCAGTTAGTCTCTAAGGTACAGCTGTATCTTAACTTTGCCATTTAAATGTTTATAGCTACAGACTAAGGATTGGGTATTCTTCTAAATATATTATTATTCCTTTACATATTTCATTTTTAAGTATTTCTGCTGTCTTCCATTAGACTTCTATTTGACTATGACATAGGTATTTTATCATACCCAGGAAGACAGAAAGAAACATTTAGACATCACATTCCTACCACTGCTGGCACCAGAATTTACTTTCTCAGCACAACAGGGAGCCACATTTTTTAGGCAGATCCAAGAACCTTGATTGCATTCAAATTGAAAATTAATGACTCAACTTCAGTATCTCTGTGCTAGGAAGATATTTTTCTCACTTATTAAAAAGGAAAGAAAAGAAAGAGACTAAATGAGCTTTCTTGTGAGCAGGTCCCAAGTAAAAGCATGCCAGGGTGGACTTCTTTTTAAATATGTTAATCTCTAGAACAAGAGACAGCTCTTTGCTTGTTAAGGTTGGTGCAAAGTTATCATGAGAGCTTTGTGAATACTGAATAACTGATTTTTTTTTTTTTGCTTAAATCTTTAGCACCAAAAAAAATATTGTTTCATATTGTATCAAAATCAATTTCTGTTTTTGTGAACCAATTTTTTTTAAGTTTCAAATCCAAGCAATCCAACCAATCCCTTTTTCTTTCACTTTTTAGACTGTTTAAGAAACTGTAATATACAGCTAATAAAATTAAATTTTAGAAGAAAATGTTTTGCATCAATCTGAACTCTTCATTTTGAAACAGAATAATTTGACTTTCAAAAAATAACTTATCTTTTTCCCAAAGCTTTTCTTATTTTCCCAGAAATAATTTGGTGAATTTGACAACAAATCATTATAGCTAGGTACTGAAGTTATACATCTTGTGCAGTACATGCACAGAAAGTGCTCTGCAACCATAATCAACTGGAAGTCAGGGGCCGTAGAGTGCTCTAAAAAAGGCAGATCCTGCTCTAGGATGGGTGCAGTACCAGACTGCAGTGCTGTAGGTTAGATGTTAATGCACTGTAATGAACATCTGTACCAGATCCCATTGCAACTCATTTAAGTAAAAGGTGTTAAGTGGCCCTCCACCTGAAATAATTCCCTGCCCCTGTGATAATCTCTGACTTGCTTGAAAGCAGAAAGTTGGTTTGGAATATCTCTTCCTGTATTGCATTTAACTGTCTTAATAGCAAATGCCAGGCTTAAGCATTTACAAACAGATACACAGTTAATTGGTAACCTGATATAAATCCAGGTGGCACTGAACATCCAAACATTTACTTGTATCATAAGGACAAGCAAAAGAAAACTCTTGAAGCCGCTGCATGAATAGTCAGTATTTTCTATGGAAGGACTACATATTATATCAGAAAGTTGCAGAATTTTCATTCTGCCCCTGCCTCTCCTTTCATAGTTTCATAGTTGTTCAGGGCTGGAAGGGACCAGCTGCCTAATATGGCCAGTGGCCATCTTTAAAAGGCAGGTCCGCATGCTGCTCCATTGGCAGCTGCTTTTCTGGCCGGGAGAAGCATGCAGAGCATGGGGGAAGCATATGGTGGCTGTCTCGCCACAGCCCCTGCCTCCCCGTGCCATGGCTGCTCCAGCCTCTGCCCCTGGCAGTGATGCTTAATGCCCTGAGCTCCTGCTGGCCATGGTGCTGGCCCTAGCACTGCCCCCCCTCACACTTTCTGAGGCCCTGAGCAAGGCACACACCTACCAGCAGGGCCCAGGGTACTGGGTGTAAGAAGCGCTGGCTGTTCTCCCCCTCCTGCACTTCCTGCTGTAGCCTGCCGAGACAGCCACCCATGGACCCCAGCCCCACCACGTACCCCCAGTATAGCAGTCACTGTGGGTAGTTCTCAGAAAATCAATTTATTCTCCTCCACAGACACAGGACCTCTCCTCTCACTTCCCCCTCCAACAACAGATCCTGTTCCCCCCCTCTCTTCTTCCTTACAGGAAGGCAGAGGCAGAGTGTGGGACAAGCAGACATGCAGGGCTGCAGTGTAAGGCACCAGATGTAGGGTCTGTGCAGGCTGCCATGGGGCCCAGTGGCCACAAGCTGATTTCAGGTGGCTCCAGGTGTTGCCAGACCTGGCAGGTGCATGCAGCACTCAGCGCAGCTGGACAGCATAGCTCTGGCAGCAATGCAGCAATGCGGTGCCAGGGTGCAGGCAGGCTGTTGCAGCTGCCTGGGGCCTGTGCTGGGGGATGCAGTAGCCATCAGTGGCCACAGACTGTCAGCAAATGCCTCTGGACCCCAGCATCCCCACAGGCTTTTAAGGGCCTGGGACTAGGAGCAGCATAGAGCCAGCCCAGCCCTGGGGCAGGAGAGGCTCCCAGCCCTGGGGCCCTGGAGCTAGCCTGAGGCTGCCCCTCTAGTGTTGGGGGTGACCAGGAGCAAATTTGTTCCTGGTCAGTATCTACATGTGCGCTACTGCACAGTGACTAATCATGAGTAAATTTGCTACTTGATTTGCAGGTAGCAAATGTACTCACAATTAGAGCAATTTACTGATCAGTAAGTGTTTGCACATGTAGATGCAGATGCTTCCTGTGCAGTAATTTTCTCTACTGTGCAGTAAAGCATCTCATGTAGATGCACCCAGTGTATTTTAAACATTTATTTTATGTTCTGTCTTCTGCAGTTGTGTTGTAGTGCGTTTCCTGAATTATTAAACTTGGGGTGGGGAGGTATTATCCCTAAATGTAGCTGTTCTGTAATTGGGTCTCTCACCTTGCAGGGAATGTGCACCCTGGTGCCTTTGGCTGACTCAGATTTCCATCACAGTATGGTTTGTAATTCAGGCCCTTCCCCCAAAAATGAGCTCTCTAAATGTGAAACTCACTTTGAAACAACTATAGCAAGGTTAACAAAGGGAACCTGCCTATGAATATTGACTGCATCTTATTCTAGTTTGGTTATCAAGTTAAGGACAAATCACTATGTGGTGTCAAGGCATGAGTTGATCAGCAAACTGGGAAAAATATATTCCTGACCTCAGCAATAGTATGGTACATTTAAGGCTCTTGTATTGTCTCCTGAGGCATCTGGGATTAGGTGCCACCGGACCAGAGAGACTTGGTCTCCCCTGGATGTGGCAATTCTCAAGGGAGGCCTCTGCCCTTTGTACTGAACAAAGAAAGTCATTTTGCTTTTTGCAGAGCCTGTGATGTATTCTGAGGAGATACATGAACTTTTCAATGTAGATTTATACTAGAAGCTTTGGCAAACAAGCCCCTTAAGCTCATGGCCAGATCAGCCAGTCTGTTCATGATGAAAAATGAGTTGTAAACTATGTCACTGACCCATGCCAGCAAAGCAGGAGCTGCTGGGAGCCTGCTAAGAGAAGCTTAAACTTGCTCATTTTTTTAAAGCACTAAATCAGTGCTGTTTGGTGGGAGAGGAATGTTTACATGTATGTTTGTGTGTTCTCCTGCTGTGCAGGGGCCACAAGAGGCAGCAATGACCTCAAATTATGAAAAACACCCCTGTGCAGGGATTTAACTTTGTGCATGGTGTGGGCACAAATGTTTGAGGAGCTGGATGCAAATACCCAGAAGTTTGCTGCAGTCCAACCCAGCTCTATGTAGCTCAGAATCTTTCATAAAGATAGTATGCAAAAATGCCTAACAGACTTCAATAACAAATAGCACTGGGAGTGAGACATTTAAAACAAAAAGCTAAGGAAAGGCGAAAAGAGATTTTTGTGATGTGAGATAAAATGAGATACAGTATCACTGGGCCAGAGAAATTGTTCCAGACTGCAATTGCAGAGAAGGTGCTTAGCTGCTGAGGATGTGAAAGGGTGGAGAGAAGCAGCACTGACAGCTAGAGAATATCAGAACAGGCGTGGTTAAAAATGCCATTTCGAGTTTGCAGTCAGACACTGGGCATTACCAAGGACCTTAGTGTCACAGACCTATTCATTAATCCCGCAAAAGGCAAATATTTGTGCAGGTTTCATTCAGGCATGAACATTGCCCCTATTATTTTAACATGCTCATTTCTGCCTCATAACCTGGGCAAAACAAGGCCTGGCCAATACACATATTTGCACCAGTTTAATGAAAGAAGCAAAGCTAAATTGATTTCAACCTGTGGTGTGTGTGTGTGTGTGTGTGTGTGTGTGTGTGTGTGTGTGCGCGCGCACACACACGCGTGAGCACACGTGCATGCGCACATGTGCTTGCCTCTGTACACTTCTCAGGCAAAAAAAATGTAAGTGTGCTCACACACACAGAGTAGCACCAGCTTGACTAAATGGATTTAATATCTCCCCTTTAGTTAAACCAGTCACAATTTCTGGAGGTTGCCAAGACTTCAATAACCCCACCCCTTAGCAGCAAGCTCTGCCTCCTGGCACATAAAAAAGATCAGGACGTTTCAGTCTGTGTAGGTTGGCACTCAGCAAAAACAGGCAGGCTCTTGCTTTGTCCTTGAATCATATTCAATTTTTGGGGGATGTTCTTTAGTTTTCCTATTCATGGTTGGGCTATTGCTGACTCAGCATTCTCTACCACCTGAGCTGTGCTGAGAACTAGTTTTTCACCTTGGATGCAGATCCCCATAAATATAATTTTGGATTGACCCCAAGTCAATATTTTCCAACATTTTTGGTTCTAGGCACACCATTACCACTCCCCTCAAGGCCTGTGAATCTGCCTAGGACTGGATCCATCTCTGCAGCTTTAGCCTTATTTACCTCATTTCCTTAAGATCCAATGCAGAGGAAGTGCCACTGCCTCAGCTTGCTCTTGGGAATGAGAAATGTGGTTTCAAAAGAAAGGCCTCCATGGTAGTAAATATGGTTGTGATTTTTGAATGAAGCTGCAGGACACAGTATGTCCCTGGAGTTTCACCAGGGTTGGCCTCCATCCTGGCCAGGACTACATAGACAGGGAAGAGCCTGCTGTCTCTATCAAAAAAATAAATAAAAGTGTGTGTGTGTGTGTGTGTGTGTGTGTGTGTGTGTGTGTGTGTGTGTGTGTGTGTGTGTGTGGCAGCTCAGAGCATGGAAAGAGTGGGTGGGTGTAATGGGAGTCCCCTAACCCTATTACTAGAAAATGAATGAATGAGGGGGGAAAGGATGGAGCTATGCCTTTAAGAAGAGAGGCTAAGTCAGAGGTGGGCAAAATATTTCATAGATTTCATAGACAGTAGGGCTGGAAGGAACCTCATAAGATCATCGGGTCCGGCCCCCTGGCCAAGGGGCAAGAAGTCAGCTAGGGTCAAAGGATCCCACCAAGATAGGTATCCAAATGTTTCTTGAAAGTGTTCAGAGTAGGTGTTTGCACCACCTCTGGGGAGTGTCTATTCCAGACCTTGGGAACTCGGACAGTAAATAAATGTTTCCTTATGTCCAGCCTAAAACGGTCTTCCAGGAGTTTTGACCATTGGACCTCATCTTCCCTTGGGGTGCCCTGGTGAACAAGCATTCTCCCACTTCTTGATGCACGTCCCTTATGTATTTATAGGCTGCCACCAAGTCAGCCCTGAGCCTTCGCTTGTCCAGGCTGAAGAGTCCCATGTTTCTCAGCCTCTGTTCATAAGGCCTGCTCTCTTGCCCTCTGATCATGCATGTGGCTCTCCTCTGGACTCTTTCAAGCTTCTCCACATCCTTTCTGAATTGTGGAGCCCAGAATTGGATGCAGTACTACAGCTCTGGCCTCACCAAGGCTAAGTACAGCAGGAAGACAACTTCCTGGGTCTTGCTTGAGATGCATCAATAGATGCAAGCCAGAGTTCTGTTTTCTTTGCTGGCTGCAGTATCACATTGGTGTTCATCTTGTGGTCAGTCACTGGCAGCACATTGATCCTCTTCCAATCTTCAGGTACCCCACCTGAGTGCCACGAGTTCTCAAATATCCTTGCCAGGGGCTGCACTATGATGTCAGCCAGTTCCTTTCGCACTCTTGGGTGCAATCTATCTTGACCAGCTGATTTGTGGGTGTCCAGCCTCTCAAGATGTTCCCATAGAAGATCTATGCCAAGGGTGGGCATATATTCACCCTTACCCTGCTGATCCTGCAACTTGTCAGGCAAGATGGTCCCTTTGGGCTGGTGAAAGACCAACACAAATTAATCATTAAGCAGATTGGCTTTTTCCTGGGTGTCAATTATTAGCTGCCCCATTTGGTTTAGCAGGGGTCCAATGTTGCCCTTGGTTTTTTTTCTGACTTCCCACATATCTGAAGGACTTTTTATTGTCCTTGATTTGTGTAGCCACTTGGAGTTCAGTTACAGCCTTGGCTTTCCTAGTTCGCTCCCTACAGGTGCAGACGAGTGCTGAATAGTGGGGTTTCCTGTCTTCCATCCTTTATAAGCTTTTCTTTTTAGATGCAGAAGGTCTATAAGTTCTCTGTTGTGCCAAAAGGCTTGTAGAGCCCTTTTACTACCTTTCCTATGGGCTGGAATGGACTTTCCTTGTGCTTCAAGGATCGCTTCCTTAAGGAGTGACCACACATCATGAACTCCCCTCCTGTCAAATCATGGCCTCTCAGGGCCTCAACAACTAGCCTCTTGCACTTATGGAAATTGGCTTTCCTAACTCACCAACTTTGTGATGGATAGTGAAAGTGATCAACTCGTGGTCACTGTCTCCCAGCTTCCCTTCAATTCTTAGGTCGCCGATTAGATCACCTGCTTTTGCCACTACTAGGTCCAGCAGCACCTTACCTCTTGTCAGCCCATAAACTTCCTGAGACAGGTAGAGCTCATCCACACATGTGGGGAAGCTTTGTGACTGATCAGATTTGGCTGAGTGTTCTTCCCATGAGATATTTGGGTAGTTGAAGTCTTCCATGACAACCATGCACCAAGAGCATGCAGCCTCAGCCAGTTTCCTAGCAAATTCATGGTCAAGCTCTTGCTCCTGATTTGAAGTTCTGTAGTAGACTCCCACCATTATATCCCCTACACCATGTTCCCCTTGTATTCTAACCCAGAAGGTCTCAAGTCGCCCTCCTTGGGTGCCACTCTTCCCTTGTAGGGAAGTGTACCAAACCTTCACATAGAGAGCTACACCCCCACCCTTTCTTTCAACATGATCTCTCCTGTACAAGATATAGCCATCTATACCTGTGGCCCAGTCATAGGTGGAGTCACACCAGGTCTCTGCTATCCCTATGAGATCGTAGTTATTACTGTTTAGCAGAAGGATCATTTCCTCTTGTTTGTTCCCCAAGCTCCTGGCATTTGTGTAGAGGCAAGTGAGTCTGCCATTGGAAGCCCTACATTTCCCTGCACTCCAAGAAAAGCCTCGTCCCTGGGCTGGGGTAGGAGTGGGTTCCCTGGAGCAGCCTGACCTGCTGATTTTGTGGTTGAAGCTTGGTGGGCTTGCACCTCTGGTTATCCTCCCATCCCCCAGTAAACTTAACTTAAAACCCAGTCAAGCAATTCAGCCTGTCTTCTGGCTGAGAAGAGCTTCTTCCCCAGGGGAGTGAGGTGGAGGCTGTCCCTTCCCAACAAACCACTGCCTCTCTCTCCAAAACACAGTCTGTGGTCATAGAAGACGAAGCCTTCATGATGGCATCAGGCTTCGGCTCCTACGATCGCAGTAGAAATGCCAGCCTGCCAGGCACTTTCATCTGGCCCACAGGCACCCACCAACAAATTGTACCCCACCCAGCCCTTCCACCCATGAGGGTGGGAGCAAGATGTCCACATATACACCCCATCACACACAACATACCCTACTGCACCTCACTCCCACTGTTGTGGATGGAAGGGCCTGGGCCTGGCCCTGCCAGCAGAAGCTTCCAGGAGGGGTGGCTGCTGCTACTGCTACAGCCACCCCCAGGGGGACCTTCTTGACTTCCCTGCCCTTCTACTCACTCCAGGCAGCAAGTAGGGAAGCAGTGGGGATGGGTGGAGCTGCAGCTGGGCAGGGCAGGGAGCGTGGGGCTGAGGCTAGCAGCAGCACTGAGCCTGTGTCCAAATAGGTGGTGGGAGTGCAGAGCTTGGGTGGGCAGGGTGTGGGGATCCCCCGTACACTCTACCACATGGCACGCAGCCACCACTGCTGATAGCAGCAGCAGGCGGGAGGGCTTGGGGGGTTTACGCCCTGCGCAGGCACTGATGCCCAGCAACACACAGCTCTGGCCAGTGCTGAATGTGGAGCTGAGGAGCACAGCCTGCCCAGCCCACCTTTATCATGGGGGCTCCATGTGGGACACCTGCACCTCCCACACTCACAAGTTACCGGGGAAGCCCCATGCTGGAGCCAGCTATGCAGGTCCTGGGACTCTGCTGGGAGTGGAGGGAGTCTCTAACAAGGAACCCTAGCCCTAGCCCTGTTACCCTAGCCCTAGCTCTAGCCCTAGCCCTGTTACCAGAAGGCAGGTCAGTCCCTCTAAGACCAGAACTTTCCAGGCACAGCCTGCTTGCAGAGTAGGGGTTAAAAGCTGAGCCTGGCCAGCTAGTCAGGTGACTGGAAGGGGGCAAGCCAGAACTATAAAAACCCTGGCCTTGGCAGCAGTAGGAGGCAGTGGCTAAAGGGGAAGGAGGTTGTGTGTGAGAGCTCTACAGAGTGGCTTGGCTGCTGGTCCAGGTGCTGTGAGAAGGGAACTGCTGATGACTCTCAGAGAAGTGGTGGCAGTGCCACAGGGAGAAGTGTCACAGGCAGCAGGGAAACGGAAGCACCAAGCCACAAAGAAAATGTAAGCTGGAATGCTGCCTTCTTTACTTTCTTTTTCTTTTTTTGTGGTTAGAACTCACTGACTTTCTGTGTGTATATATACATTTTTGTTGATTGATACACTGATGGTTTGTGGATGAGGCTGTAGGGGAGGAGGTGGCCTCATTAGCACCCTGGGTGCAGTCATAAAAGGCTAAGGGGGCCTGGTGCACCAGTGTGTATAGTTGTGTGCTTTATGGGCTGGGCCAGTGGAGGCTCAGGGCCACTGCCCAGCCTTGAACCTGTGGTCCTCTGGCCAATGGATGGGCCTCTAGGCCAGAGAGCCTGGGCTCCATACTGTAAGCAAAAGGAGGGCCACGAGCCCCAAGATTAAGGAGCTAGAGCCTTGGAGTCAAACCCTGTCTAGTGGGTTTAGACTAGTAGGCCTGGCTAGAGAGAGACAGCGGGGGCAAGGCCCATGGTGGCTGAGAACCCCAACATAGAAGTATAATAGGAAGTCTCCCATTTGTAAGAACATCTGTATAATATTACATCAAGATGTGGCAGGAGAGTAAAAGTGGGATATGAGAAGCATTGAGGAACTTCAAGGGTGCCCCTCATAGGCCGCAGATAGCAAACAAAAAAATGCCACTGGGGAGGGCAGCCTTTTACAGATTCCTACCCCCTGCTTCCCCTGATTCATTTTATTATGATAGAGGCACTGGTAGGCTTCCAGACTGCTTTAAAATTGTACATATGTCAATAAAATATTGTCCAACTGATCTCTCTATATATATAGTGGCATTTCATTTTAATCATGGAAGAACATGGATTTGGGGTATTTTAATGAGAATTGAGGGGGGTTTTATCAGAGAATTTGCAAGTTTTAAACGGGGAACACCAGGATCCCTATGGTGAGGCAAGTAGCAAGACCAAGGCAAAGCAGCCTGCCCAGGGCCAGCACCAGGGAGCCAGCTGAAGGGCAAACAAGGTGGCTGACCTCCTGGCCATTTGGGGCCAGGAGGACACGCTTTGACAGCTCAAAGTGGGCCACTGCAACAAGCACATCTTTTGGGCAGTAGCTGCCCAGATGGCAGGGCAGGGGTACCAGAATACATGAAAACAGTGCCACACAAGTCAACTCTGTGACCACAGCCCACTGGCGGCTGGCCCAGAGGTGCAGGTGGCTCTACTACAGTGCCCATATCGCATCCCAGGTGGCCATGTGGTCCCCATATGGGTCTAACAGACATGCAGCCATAGGGCTACAGGTTCAAGGGGAGTATGTTGTTACAAGTGGCAGCAGGTCATAGCCAGGCAGGAGCACCCACTGCCAAACTGCTGCAGCGGATAGAGGTGAAAAGGCCATTCTAGGTTAGGGCTGTTTCATCAGTCCAGCTGGCACAAGGGTTAGTGTCTCCAGATATTAACTGGTTGGGACTCAGGAGCTCCCTGAGCTGCTTGCTAGGGCAGGTTTTTATACTTCTGGGGCCAGCACAGGTGCAGGCCCAGGCTCTAGCTCCCCCTAGCTGAAGATCTGGGAGGAGCTGGGCAGGTTTAGTTAGCCACAAATGGCATATTTTGGCCCACACCAAAGTGCATGTTCAGGCATGTGTGCTGAGACACAAATCTCTGGCACAAATTTGTGCCACTTGTATTTGAGCTGCTACAAGTGCATCTGCCTGCATGTTTGGACATACCCAAGAGCTGCATCTGAATGAGCGTGGCCATGTGGTATATGGAGCTGCAAACACATCTGTGGTGCCACATGCCATACATTTAGATGATCTCTGCACTGCAAGGGAGAGCTACCTGTGCATGTACTGCTTCACTTTTTTTTCCCCCACAAGTTTTGTTTAAAAAACCCATTGGGGGGGAAGTGGAGCATTGCACTCACAGGCAATGCATGCTGCAGCCCTGGGAGGCCCTCAGGACTCCAGGCAAGGCTACTTGGGCCAGCCCAGTGCTGGCCCGAACCTCCCCTCCCCCCCCCCCCGGATAACTTGCCACAAGCCAAAGTCCATGTGGCACAGGCATTCCTTGGGGGGGAAAATAGCAGCAGTTCAAGGTGTACCACCTCTACTTGTCCCCGGGAAACCAAACGGCCACACTTGTCTGGATGTGCCCAAGGGTTCTGAGAGTAGACTTGAGACACCCCTCAGAAATTGCCAGCCCTTAGTTTTCACTCTGTTCTATTATTTTTGTATAGTTAGAAGAGTTTTTGCAAAGAATTTAACAAGACTTATCCAAGAAACTACAGATTTCTATTTGAAATCTCTGGGTTTTTCTTTTGAATCATGTTTACATACCTAACAGTGCTAACATTGTGTGGCATCACATGGCACCCTTGAAAGGATCTTAAGGCACCCTTGAGACTTGAAGCACTGCTTTAAATAGAGTAGGAGGGGGCAGAATTTACACGGGCCACAAGAGGTGGCAAAAAAGTAGTATATTACATGGGCCTCCTGGAAAGGAACATAGAGCCAAGCTATGGCTCGATCTATGTTTTTTGGTCTACTTGTATCTTTAAAATACAATGCACTGTACTTGATCCAGCATAGTATGAATCAAATTTGAATGAACTAGTTATTTAGTTTCTATGGGTGCATTCATACATGCAAGCACATGTACTTGCAGCAGCTCAAATAGAAGTGGTGCAAATTTGAGCCAGGGCTTTTTGCTTCAGTGCACATGCCCAGACATGCACTTTGGTGTGGGGCAAATTATGCCACTTGGGGCAAAATAACCCTGCCTGGCTCCTCCTGGATCTGCAGCAATGGGGAGCTAGAGCATGGGGCCAACACCTGTGCTGTCCCCAGCAGAATTAAAAAGCTGCCCTGTCCTTGCCCCATCAGTACAAAAAGCTATCCTGTCAAGTAGGTCAGGGCTACTCATTCTCAGGAGCTTGCCCCGCCTGGCCCCAGCATCCAGGCAATTAAAAATAAAAAAGCCCACACTTGCCAGCAGTATCAGCTGCTATTGAGGGTTACTGGGGCCTGGTGGCAGAGCCCACCCACACAACACAGGGCAGTGGGGGGCATCGGAGCCTGGCACCCCCACTGCCCCATTGCATGGGTGCATCCAGGGTCAGCAGGACATTGCATGGCTCTGCATATTGTTGAGTAGCTGGGGCCTCTGTGGTTGTCACCTGGGCCGCACGCTGTACGGGGGGGGGCCTCTTCCTTGAAGCCACAGGGGACCTGATGGCAGCTGCTACTGTCAGTGAGTGTAGGCTTATTTTATTTTGGTGTTTTTTTTGTTTGTTTTTTTTTAATTGCCAGGATGCTGGGGCTAGCCAGGGCAGCAATCAGGGAGGCTTGAGAGGTAGGCAGGGGATGGTCCTGGTGAACCAGTGATTTT
Source organism: Alligator mississippiensis (assembly GCF_030867095.1). Taxonomy (NCBI): domain Eukaryota; kingdom Metazoa; phylum Chordata; order Crocodylia; family Alligatoridae; genus Alligator; species Alligator mississippiensis. The sequence continues at coordinate 156,437,963 of NC_081827.1, forward strand.
TGGGCGGCTGGGGGAACAGGTGGGTCAATAGGGGTCCCCCCCTCCCCACTTACCAGCAGGCAGTCAGCGTGCAGCACTGGAGCAAGGGCCAGCCATAGAGACACTCTGGCAGGCTGCCAGAGTGTCTCCGTTGGGAACCCAGCCTCTGGTTGCTGCAGGACATGGTCTGGGACTGTGCCCTGCCATGCTTCCCCCACCCCATTGTTTTTTGCTTTTTGCTTTTTTTTGACCACTGGATATCCAGAGGTCTAATTTTGCCCCCATGCTGCAAATTTGCAGTGCAGGAAATGTTTTTTCATTCCCACATGTACCTCTTGCAGCATCTCAAATGACTTTTGAGATGCTGCAAGACACACATATGCACTCATGTGGTTGCGCCCTGCGTGGTCAATGGGGATGTTATGGTACATTTTGCTTGATGAAGAGTTTCTGTTCTTTGTGAATCGGGGAATGCAAAATTTTGTTTTTGTTAGATTTATGAGTCATGTTACAAAAAAAAATCACCTGTGGTGTTTTAAGTTTTGATACATGCAGTGGCAATGTGTAAGGAGTACACTTGGATGCACGTGCACCTCTTGAGAGCATTGGTGCACCCCCTGACAGGCTGTGCCCCCCCCCCCCCACCCCATTTAGGCAACAGGCAGGGGGGCAGGTGGGAGTGCTGCTGCCTGCCCTCCCCCCCCCCCCACGAGCACCAGTCATGGACTTGGGGGCACCAAATGAAGCACTGTGGTCACTTGCAGGAGTGCTGCAGCTGCTTCTCGGTCAGCTAGATTGGCTGCAGGGGGCACCCCCCCCCCCCCCCCCCGGTCGCTGACTGGTCACTAGAGGGGCACATGCCCCCCCCCCCCCCCCCCCCCCCCCCGCCCTGACTGAAGTGGCACCAGTCACCCATGGACATATTTCAAAACATATATATGGGGCTGTGTTAACTGGGGAGAATCAATGTGCATGGACTCGCATTCTCCTTCAGCTGTGAAGAATCCAGGGAAAGCCATATACATTCTGGATGCCACATGGCAGAGTCTGATATGCCATCACTGGGAAGGGTTTCAGAGGGAGGGTGGGTGGACTGTTTATGCTAGGGTTTGTCTGCTCTGAAACATCTTGAATAGCAACAGTGGGAGACAAATACATAGTCACAGCTTCCTTTTATAATTGTTATTTAAGAAAAGTCCTTGCAAATGTTGGTTGCAGATCTTCTAAAGAGGGAGCAAGCTGGAGAGTCGTTCTGCTCCCTGAAATTGTATGGGTCTTCTCTCTCCAAACTGTTTAGCTTGGTGTAATCCTTTTTTTATTTTATTTATTTTTAATGTCCTGAGAAGGCTCACTTATGGCCTGTGTTGACTGATCATAGAAAACCAGTCGTCCATACCCACTAGAGAGAACCAGAAGGGACAATAAGAGTTGAAAGGGAAGCCAGATTGCAACCCACAATATACCTGCCTTGTTCTGTCTCTCACACCACCACCACCACCACCTGCACATCCGGAAAATGGAAATTGTATTACCATAATAATGCACTGAGCCACCTAAGCATCCCCCAACCTCACACTATTGAATGCACTATCAGCTTGTGCACCCAACTCCCGCAATCACAAGGAGGCTAGGAGGTGGCCAGGCCAGTCAGCTGTCTGTACCAGGAGGAAGTGCTGGAGCCTTCAGACTAGTCCTGCACTACAAAGTTATGGCAGTATAGCTATGTTGTTCAGGGGTAAGACAGGAATACACCTTCTGTCTGCAACTCCCCACCCTATCTCAATGCAGGTATGTCAAAAAGCTTCTAGAACTCATGGAATTGCATCTAAGCTAACAGAAAAAAATCCCTTATGCTTCTGTACAGTGTGTTTCCATTACCATAGATGGCAGAAGACTGGGGCTAATGGGGCTTAGCCCCCACCAAACTGGGCCAGTGACAGTGGCCCCAGTGCTACCACCGCCGCAGCCCCATGAACTCCTCTGCCACCATGTGCACAGTACCAGTGCATGCTGGCCCTAAAATGGCCCTGAGGGAGAGAGGGGTGCAGTCAGGTGGGCACACTCTGCATCACCTAGCCCCCTCAAAAAATATTTTCTACTGCTGCTTATGTCCACTACACAACTCTGCTGCAGAACCATAGTAGCAACAACTAACCTGCTGTGTAGATGAGCCTTTGGAAGCAGACTCTCACTTTCTGTCTCATAATGTCTCTGGTCTCTGTGTACAGTTAAAAAGGCACTGGCTATCACTTCTCACCAGGGTCGGTTGTCCCCAACATATTCTACAAGGAGCCTAGTGAAGGAAATTTACCCCTCTCTCAAAGCCAGGGGCCTTATGGAAGGTGGTTGGGTCTTTGCTGCAAACACACATGCCCTTCATTTAGGTTTTTGCCAGGTTAAACCTGCTCTGGGAAGTAATGATGTTAAAGAGAAAGAGGGAGAGAGAAATGACCTTGTCACTGAAATCTTAATGGCTCTGCCATCTCCAACAGAACTGGGCTCTCAGCAGGAGACATGATGACAACTTCCTTGACAGCTGAGATAAATTATCCTTGCAGCCAGTTGTCTTGTTACTTGCACAGGACAACATGGTATTTGTTGTTGGGTGTTTTTTTCCTTGGACTCTCCCTCTTGGGGCGGCACAGAGGATGTCAACAAGGTTGTGCCCCAGAATTGAAGCTCTGCACATGCACAAAGGCCAGAGGGGGAAAAAAGGATGGGACTTTTCCTATCTTCTAGCTCAGGATTGGCAAAATATGGCCCATGGGCTAGATCCAGTCTGCCAAGGAATTTTGCCTGGCCTGCAGTGGGTCCCTTGGCCCTGCCCAGCCCAGGCACGGGGCTCGGGTGGCACGGTACCTGAACTCATTTCTTGGCAGCCTCCACAGTGGCTACTCCCTCCACCTGCCACTACCAGCCTCCACTGCCAGACTCAGCCCCACCGCCCAGTAGCCCCAGCCCATCCGCCCTGTACCCATTGCTAGGGGCATCAAATAGAAAATAAAAATAAAAAAAGTAAAAAAAAAAAAAAAAAAAAGCCCCTACTCACCAGCTGTATCAGCTGCCATTGGGGGTCACTGGGGCCACAGAGGCAGGCAAAGTCTCCATGGAGACCAGCATGAGACCCATGCAAGCAAAGCACATGGCCCCATCCCAACTACCTGGCCTTCCCCATCACATGTGCCTGGTCATGGGTGGGCAAGGAGCGGCATCCAGGAGCAGGGTAAGTGGGTGCAACGAGGGCTGGGATCACAGGGCAGTTACAGTGCAGAGCCAGGGCCTGGGGCAGAGCCACAATCTGCTCCCTGCACATCCCTGCCATGGGCACCAGTTCCACAGGCACAGGCAAGTGGGAAGCAGATCATGGCCCTGTCCTAGTCCCACCCCTGCATTGTCATGGCCCTGCAATCCCAATCCCTGCCCCAGCCCTGGCCCCACTCACCTGTTGCACTCCTGGAAGCCAATCCCCACACACCAGGAGCCCCATCCCATCTACCTGACTGCATGCCCTGCCCCTGCAAGGTCCAGGCCAGTCTCCATTGAGACCCCAGGAATACTGGGTGGTGACAGTGCAGGGCTGGGGTCTGGGGTAGAGGCATGATCCATTCCCCACCTGCCCCTACCCCTGCCTGTGCAGCTGGCTGTAGTCATGGGCTAGCCCCCTGTTGCATCTGGCACTATACACCTTTCCTCTGTTCTTACTGTTGTGCTAATAGTTGGTTGGACTGGTAAAGGTCTCTCAGTGTTTAACAGTGTAGGCAGGGGCCTAACAGAATTTTGAAGTCAGAAAAGAATTTTTCCCCCGTGATGTCATGAGGAATTAGATACTGTTATGAATGCTGTTCTTGCTGTGGGGAGAGTTATTACAACTAGCCTCTTATTTCCTAAAAATAATGATTCTTCCCTCTGAGCAAGCACTGAATGGAGCAAAAGATAACAAAGTGCCTGAAACTGAATCAAATGGAGAAATGAGTTTCATTGTCTTCTGCAAAGCTCACGGTCCCTGTGTCACACGTACAAGCAGTTCTGAGCCATCTGAGCAGCTGAACCCATTAGTCTTGACATGAAATAAAGCTTGGCAGTGGATAATATTGACAGATCCTTATTGTACATAATTACTCAACAGGTTTCCTCCTGGATTCATTAATCACAGTGCACCTCCCCTTCCATTTACTGTGATGCTGAGTACATGGCTGTAAGAGATCAGTCACCTCATAAAGAGTTTTCAAAGGTGCTTCCTACTGAATTAACACTACTCCTGTTTAAGAGAGAGAAAGGTAGTTAGACCCCCACTGTGCACTAGGAAACATCCAAGACTGGGATCTGCTGCTTCTCCAAGCCCACACTGTTAGGAATTACTTGCATGAATACAGTGTTAAAAGATTTTTAAGGCCAAAAAGATAATTGCTTAAAAGTTGGGAGATGCCAAAATGCAGGCAGCCCCAGGTATAGATGCATCACTAGATACTCCTTTGTGGCCTGACCACACACATCGATCAGGGCACAGGTTGAACACAGTCCACTAGCTGGGTAATTTTTCAGTATTACTCTTTATCCTCCTTCTTCAGCAGGCAGCTCAGCATCATATTCCACGCACCATACAAATCCTGCACTGAAAGCAGTATGGTTCATTTCTTCCAGGGACCTGCAAGGGGTTCTCACCGTCGCATTCAAGCACTTCACAAACAAGAGGGGATTTGTTTCCATAACACCCTAAGGAGTTGAGGAGCCTCATTTTACTGATGTTGAGAGATCAAAAATGTCTGTTCATTTCAAGTGTCATATCTCTTATGTCATGCTCATAGAGGCTGATTTTTCAGAGAACACAAGATTTTTATGGCATGCAGTGTGGTCAGAGCCCAGCTCCCTTAGATCTTGCAGTTCTGAGCAATCGGCAAAACTCCTTCTGGGTGTGTCAGTCAGGACATCTGGAATGGAAGGAGCATGCATCTGGAAAGACCTGAAAATGGTCTAGTAGAAACGTGTTCCCAAGAACCACTGCTTCATGTATTTCCACACCTTTCAAACCCTGCCTCAAAGGTACTTCAGACAGTAGCCTCCTTCACTGCCCCGCCCTCTCTCACTCCTAAAGCAGAGTCTATCCTGTGCCAGAAGTAGGGTAAAGATCTAGGGTGGGAAAAGGATATGACCCTGTAACTAGAAACTAAGATAATGCATGCACAAAACAGCACCAAATTATGGTCACAAAAGCAACAGGATCTCACAATGAGAAATACTAAGTTAACATAAACACAGGTGGTGACACCAACTCCACTTCTACCAACATGCTTTTCAGTTTGAGGCTTTTCTTAACTTTCTACGGCTAGGAACAGATGTTGCATTTCTCCCAAGACAAGTTGTGCCTGTGTTTGCCATGAAACAAAGTCCTGGGATTGGCATGTATACATCCCACCCTTCCATTCAGGTTCTAGTGAATAGCTGAATGCACTGTTGCTTTTTTGCTATTGACTCATTATGGAAACCTGGAACAACTGTTCAGATGCACTTCTCGGTGTCCCAGGACAAACTGTTAGCAATTTCTTATGCCAGAAACCATTTTAAGGTTTGGCCTGAAACAATGAACATGGATATCTGAACAATTACTCCTTGTCCTGGGATAAAACAGTTTCTCCCAGGACAAATGCAACATCTGTTTATAGCCTATGCCTTATAGCCCCCCGTGACATGAATGGTAGTCTTCATGTTAGACTATGAAACCAGGAGCACAGAATGAAAATGCTGAGACCACACAGTGAGTCAGTGGCACAGCCTGGAAGGGCCCAAGCCAAATCTTCTGCCACTAGCCCAAACTCCTTCATTTCAGGTTTCTCCTATGAACTCTGACCCCATCCTCCTCCCCTTTCCCCTCCCCTCCCAAAGACAAACCCTCCCTCTACAGATCAACTGGACCTGACTCCCATTAGTGTTTTACCAGGTAGCTCAAAAGGGTCATTCCATGAGCTCAGGTATTCTCCAGCGCTCATTCACTCTGCAGCAATAAGTGTCAGAAAGCTTCCCTTCTGTTTCTGGAGAGGAAAGATGAACTTCTTTGCATCCATATTCTAGGACCCACAGTTACTGTCTTAATCCAGGCATAGGCCCATGAGATCAAATGTTGAGCTAATCCATCTGACTCCGCAGTGCACCAGGATTAGTCAGAACTGCTCAGAGGACTGGGAGGACTTCTTTACCAGCCTCTTCACCCTACTTTATGAGCCCAGAAGAGACCACCTCTCCCCCTCCACTTTTTGAATCCTTGAAATCACAGTGCTCTCTCTTTGGTAGTCACAGCAGCAAGCAGAAATCATGACCATCTGCAGCCAGTGGTGAAGGATTCAGTGGCTTCCAGCTTGTTTCTGAGGGCATTTCCCATTGATACCACTGCCTTACATGAGGTTCGGCTTGGAAGGAAGTTAACCAGCAAGACCCACTGGACTGGTTTCAGCTTCTCATGGGCAATCTGAATTACAGCTAATCACTAGTTTGCTGGCCCTAGCCTCAGCTCAAGATGAGCTGTGCCTTAAATGGCAAACTGAAGGGGACATGTGTGGGACTGGGGTAGGAAGAACAGATGGCTCTGTGCAGGCAGGGAAGTGGTGTTCCTGTGTTCCTGCTCTGGGGAGTTCCCAGGGGGGTTGTTGCTGATCCATTGAGTACTAGAGCAGTGTTAAAAGGGACAGGCCCTAGCTTCAAGAGTCATGGCTCTGACCATTGCCTGAACCCCTGACAGAGAGCGTAGACTCAGGACATACACACTTTTTGGATTGCAGCAAGCTGTGGCACTCCCCACAAAACCTCCCAGTAAATGCTATTCAGGGATTATGCTTCCCAAGGAGGAATCAAGAGTCAAAGGGACTCAATGGGAGTTTGCCATTAACTTCAACATAAGCATGACTGCGTCCTCTGGAGGTGGTTATTAATAACAAAAGATTCATCCCTGAGGTGCTATGTCCGGAACAAAGTCCTAGATCCGTCTCTGAAATGGTGCATTTGGCCCGTTGTGGGTTACATAAGGGCTTCAGTACTAGGAGTTTAGGAAGCCTCAAACCCGGTGCCTAAGTGTTAAACGGCTGGGGATCATTCTCTTCTTCTCCCACACAGAGATGCAGTTGCCTGCTGCACAGGGGAGTGAGACCAAGTGAGAGGAAATTCAGACCTGCCCCTACTATTGTTGGTAACGACTGGGTTCCAAGAAGAATAAAACCCCACTCATCGTTTCTTGGGGCTCACCTGGGATCTTCAGTGTACTGCTACAGCTATGAAAGAGTCTTGGGGTGGAAAAACAGGTGGATATTATTTTTCATTCTGGCCATTTGTGTAGGGCCCAAGCACATGAGCTGCTGGGCTCATGGAAGGGCAGACCAAAAGCAAAGAGCCTTAGGTCCTTATTGGGCAGACTGTGGCTGGGGCAGCCGCATGGGAGGGAGCAGATCTTGCACAGGCAAGGTGAAGACAGACAGAAAAGCTAGGAGCAGAGGGGCCTGGAACTGGTCAAAAATTATTTTAATAAAAAGGTTGTAGATTTTCAATTATAAGCAGTGAATTTCAATATTTTCCATGTTTTTGGTAGTGCTGAGCTAATGTTGCTGTGATGGTCCAGGCCTCCTGAGGAAGGGTCGTGTGATACCCAAAAGTTTGCCTATGTCTATTCCAACAATGCAGTTGGTCTGATAAAAGATGTCACTCACAAGAATTCTTGTCTCTTTAATTAAAAGCATTGTTTTAAAAAACAAAAATGCCCTCTTTTCCTAAACAAAAAAGTATGAAAACTTGTAATTAGTTTGGAGTCGTTTTGAGTCATCATAGCAGCGTTCTCTTTACTCAGAAAAATACTCCTTTTTATCTTTAATTCTACTCACTGGGGATATTTCATTATTACATTTATATTTCCTTTTCAATTGTCCACCTTTCTTCACTTCTGATATACTGGTACATCCATTGCCATCTGCCTTCCCATATTCCATCTGTTATATATGGCTTTGTTTAGAATTGCTAGTTTAAAATTGCTAGTTTACTATGCTTAAACAAGTTTAACAGTTTATCATATCAAAACAGAACATCAAATACCATAACAAAACAGAACATTAACCATTACATTATAACAAGAATACATTGCTTTTGCTTTAAAGAAACATCATGCTTTAATATAATTATCAAACTTTTCTATATGACAGACAGAGTAAGCTTCAGGATGGATCTCCTTACACCTTTGATGTTTTTTCTCGGAATTTTCTTAAACTCTATTCCTAGTTACAAAACTAGACAAATCTATCAAATGTATTAATCCCCAAATGTATCAAATGCGATGATTTTTCCGTGAGCAAATGATCTCCATCTAAGGATTGAAGAAATGGTAACTAAATGACCGAGTAGCCATTGGCTTCTGTCCATCTTGCTGGGCATGGGTTCCCTGCATTAATTAATCTTCAGCAATAGCATACCTTATCTAATTTTAGTCTATTTTCCTTTCTCCAATGAGAAACTATAAGCTACCAGCTACTAACAAATTAACTAAATTAAATTTCCAATTCATCACTATACTTGTGACCACTTATCCTAGAATGGCCCAGAAGGGTTATCAAATAATCTTTTGGCAATATAAGTTCAACACATCATAATATTTGGCTGAGTTCATGCTAATATTTTCCAATAAATGTAAAACCATCTCTTTCACCATACTATGTCTGAAAATACCCCCTGCCCCAGAAATTTGTATACCTATAAACTTAGCTAGCATAAGATGTCATAGAGACAGTAACATATGTTGTTGTTTTTTTTCATTTTACTGCAAATTGAAAATGCTGGTCCATTCTTTTCTGATTAAAACACCATTCCTGTGCAGGCTAATGTCTCTCTCAGAAATATTTCACTGTCAGGAGTTGTCAGCAAACTCTGAAACACATTATCATTTCCTTTGTTTCCTATACACCCAGAAGCCATTACTTCTGCTAAAGGGAGTTCTAAAGGGAGTTTACTATATAACACAGATTTTCTAGAAAGCTGAGAAGCAGAGAGCAACATTTTGGGAAGCACCTCTGAGTTAGAAGCCTAAGCCATTTTTGAAAATAGGTCTTAGGCACTTAGGAACATAAAATCATAATGACCCTTGATGAGACATTGGTGCAATAACGCTGCACATGGCAACACCATAGAGTTAAGCACCTTGATCCTATGTTTGCCTAGGTGCTGTCATCAGGAGGTTGGGGATATTCTGGTCCTGGACCACATCAGTGGACTCGTGTGGGTAAATGTATGTGTACTCAGTCCTGTCCTTCCTGAGGCCCACTGCTGATGTGGTACAGACAAGCCCAAGGTATTGTGAGATACATAACTCTGTCCAGACATTGACAAGGTGGCTGGGTGCCTCTAAATGGAATTCCTGAAAACCATAATTCAGAGTGGGCAACTGTCCAGAGATGACCAACAGATGGATGCTGAGGACAGGGTTGTCCTCAAACCTCATCCCTCTGGTGCTTTTCTCAGCAGCATCAGAAGCCACCTCCTTCTATTGGGATCCACAGGTAGGATCCTGCCATGAATATAAGTGCCTGCTTCCTTTCCATCAAAACTGGAGCAGGGGGCCCTTTGCTTTTAGAATGGTACATAGCATTATCACCCTGTAACAGGACAGTGCCTGAGGGCTGCTGTGATGCCCCTTAGTACCTATCTCGATCCTGCCTGACTCCCACTACAGCCTCCCAGGGTCTCACCCTGCTTTCTCACCTTGCTGTTAAAAGGTAATGAGGAGAGGTTGTCCTCGGAGGCTGGTGAGCCTAGGATGCTCTCTCCCTCTCTATTCTTGGTCCTTCTCTTGGGCCCACAGTTGTTTGGCCTTCTTGATACCGCTGTCCAAAATTACCTTATGGGCTAAATTTGTGATCTGCTTCCACCCATGCCTCACAGATGTTACTCTGTCCACAGTTTAGTTTTTTTGTAGGGGCTTCAGGCCTCTTGTCTCTAGCTCTCCTCCCTTTTCTCTGGCTGCAGGCTAGTCCTGGCTCACTGATTCAGGCCCAGCTCCCTCAGTCTCAGTCCTCTTGTGTCTCCAAGCCTTTGGCCCCAGCCCCCCGGTGTCCCTGACCCAGAGCAAGGCTCTACACTGGGTGCCCGTTCAGCACCCATGTGGCCTCCTTTTCACTCCTTACAGCCACACTCAGTCCACTGGTCTCAAGCTTAAATCACAACAGAAATATAAGCTACTGCTTCCCAGCTGAAAACCTACCCAGTTCTGGGTCATTGCCTTACTACAGGCCATGAGCTCCCCTTAGCTCTCCTGGCAGCTCCAGAGAGCAGCTCAGGTGCCTGCCTGTCTGTCTGCTGCAGGCATCATACCCAGAAGCTCCTCTCCTCATAGCATGCCTGCTCTGGCCAGTGTTGCCAGGTTTTAAATATGAAATTATTGTATTGGAAGCTCATAATTCTCGTATTTGCTGAAACATTATTGTACACTGAAAAATTATGCGAATAAGTCGTCTTCTTATTTACTTTCAAAGGTTTCATAGACGTTAGGGCAGGAAGGGACCTCGTGAGATCATCGGGTCCCCCAAAGGGCAGGAAGTCAGCTAGGGTCAGATGACCCCAGCAAGGTGAGCATCCAGGCATTTCTTGAACATTTCCAGAGTAGGTGCTTGCACCACTTCAGGGGGGAGCCTATTCCAGACTCTGGAGAATGGGACGGTAAATAAGTTTTTCCTTAAGTCCAGTCTAAAACGGTCTTTCAGTAGTTTGTGACCATTAGACCTAGGTCCCAGTTCCTGATGCACATCCCTTATATACTGATAGGCCACCACCAAGTCCCCCTGAGCTTTCTCTTCTCCAGGCTGAAGAGTCCCATGTCTCTCAGCCTCTCCCCACAAGGCTTGTTCTCTTTACCTCTAATCATGCACGTGGCTCTGCTCTGGACTCTCTCAAGCTTCTCCATGTCCTTTTTAAAGTGTGGAGTCCAGAAGTGGATGAAGTACTCCAGCTGTGGCCTCACCAAGGCTGAGTAAAGCAGGAGAATGACTTCTGGGTCTTGCTTGAGATGCATCAGTAGATGCAAGTCACAGTTTTATTTGCTTTGCTGGCTGTGGCATTGCATAGGTGGCTCGTGTTCATCCTGTGATCAATCATGACCCCCAAGTCTCTTTCAGTCGTGGTGCTAGTGGGTGTAGCATTACTGGGCCTGTAAATATAATGTGGGAGGGTCTGCAGCCCCCTGCCCCTGCTCCCCCCTGCTGCGGACTCAGGCTGGCCAGCTTCCCGCCACCGTGCACACTCCCAAGGACGGGGGGACCCATGCCCCCAGATCTGTACCTGGGGCAGGCACAGACTGTGGGCTTGAGCTCCCACTCTGCTTCTGCCCCCGCAGCCTCCAACAATTTTGCAGATGCTGCATCAATTAGCTGAATTAGCTGTCTCAAAAATTATCGTACATTTTGAACACTTTTACTGTTATTGATCATACATCATACAAGGCTGTTGAAATTATTGTACAAATACAATAATTATTGTACACCTGGCAACATTGGCTCTGGCTCAAGGCCTGGGCTTACATGCCTGGAAGCCATGCTCCTTTTGTCATGTGCCTTCCCCAGCTCAGCAGAGGTTTTTCCCTCTTAATTAAGAGTCAGCCTGAACTCCTGCAGCTATAGCCCCATACAGCTGGCTTAGCCACTGCATCTGCTTGAAGTGGAAGGAGCCTCTTGACTCCTTGTTACAGTTCATTATCTTCCCCCTCCATTATACCCGAATAACAGGATTTCAGTCCCGTTACACACCCACTTTTCAACCATAGCTTTTAGTCATATGATAGCAGATCCAGCTTGGAGTCCCATCCTCTCTGAGCAGAATACATCTCCTACCATACAAAAAAGTGCCCTTCCCATCAGGCTATGGGCTGTCTTGGGGTGGGAAACCCTCCCCTCCTCCTATTGAAGAGGTTCCATTGTGCAAAGGAAGAATTCCAGATGCAATGAGCAGATAGAGGAACTCAGAGGCTCTGACTTCAGCATATGGTTACGCATGTCCCTGGTCAGGGAAGGGGAGTCTCTGTCCAGAAGACTGATTTTGTGGATGTTTTGCAATGACCATCATATGAAATACTTACCCTGCCATTGGAGCCAAGATTGTACGCTGTGATCCTCCCAGGTGAACTTCCTACCCACGAGGTTGAACCATTCTTCATTTTTTTTCTTTTTTTGCATCAAAGAACAGATTTTTTTTCCAAATATCTCACATAAGCAGCCAATTGAGAGTTCTTTTGAGGAAAGAAGTGGGAGTAATCCCACCTTTTCAGAACCAATATTTTGGCTTTCTTCTTTTGAAAATGACAAATCATTGCAATTGACCTACAATTCCTTTGTTCAAAAACAAAATAATTTCACTTGAAATCTCTATTCTTTTTTTATTCAGTGTTAGGACAAAAATACAATTGGATACTACATTGTGCAAAACAAATCCTAGGTGTCACACAGACATGCTCCTAAATCACTTAAATGATTTGGGAAAACCTACCCCAGTCCTCTGACTTATTACATAAGTTAATGAGCAATATGTGCTAGTCTTGAACCGGAATGAAAGAAGCTCTTATCTGCGGTTCCATGCTGAACCCAACAGGGAGCTTGTTCCCACACTCCAGCACAGATTTCTGCAGGTTGCAATAGCTTGTCAGTCTGGTGGCTTAGCAATATTCACACCACCACTGTTTTCTTGTTCCTGCTGGGTAGGATTAGTGTGTTCCCCTAGCCACTCTTCTTCTGAGCTGTCTGACTCAACAGGGTCAGGAAGTCCTCAGAACTGGAAGTCTTCACTTATTAATAAGGCTTAAAATCTGTATGGGCCAGACTCTTATTTAAGCTAAGTCTACTCTATGCCACTCCAGCAGTGTAAAGTGGCTTGAAAGTGGGTGTAATTGTAATTGACTCTCACTTTAAGGTCACAGTATGCTGCTAGATTTGGGGACTTAGTGCAATCGAGACACAGGCCTGGAATCATTGCATTGATTTAAAATTACCCCCAAGTACAAATCAGGATCTCATGCAGGGTGGTGGACATTTTGTTAATTGGCTCTAGCATTACCTGGCTGCTGGTGTTAGAGTCAAAGTGCCGCTGTGTTGCTTTTCTACGCAATATTTGCTGCCAGTCTGAATTAAGCATTCTGGCAGCTAATCTCCAGCTAAGCCCCTGCCCATCTCTTGCTCCTACCTGATTCTATTACTATCCAACTAATTGACAGAAGTGCTTAGGCACTGGCTTAATAAATGGATTCTGAGCAGCCACGGCTCTTATGCTGGCCAGGACTCTGATCTGAGCAGAGTCTCTGATGGATAGCTGATTGCAGGACAAAAGAAGCAAGAACAATGAGTACATTTAAGGATTTAATTCTGTTCTGCAAGGGCTTTTATTCAGTGGAGCCATGAGGGGACATATCTTTATAACCCTAGTCTTCCCCTGGAGCCTGAAGCAGGCAGAACTGAATTCACGGCCTGAAGGTTCTCCCCAGTGCTACAACTCAGGGGCTCTTGTTCATTCCAGACATGAACAGTATCTAACCCAGCCACCATGTATTGGACATACTGCTGCCTTATGAGTATTTTAACCACAAAGCAAAATTCACACAATAGCAGTGAATTGCTCCTTGTGGCATCAGGCCCTGAGACTGGATAGCTCATCATTGTTCTGAGAGATAGGGAGAGACAGAATCCGCATGATCGGTCAGAAACCAGGCATTTTACAAAGATCCATTAGTACTGCCATAGTTTGGCTGCACCTAATTTCTCTCCACCCCACCGCAGCCACTTCCCTGGGCAGAAGGGGTGGAAATATGAAGGGTGTGGTGAAGTACTACATTGGGCCTATGATCGTCCTCACAGACTCCCCTGTACAACTAGGGGGGGAATGGGCTCTTGAGGGCCCTGAGTCTTAACCACTCTAATTTGGGAAGTCACTGAGAGGGTGAACAATGTCTCTCTCTAGTGGCTGAGCAAGGAGCTGAAACATTTAATCTCAAATTGCTGAGCCTGCGTAGTACAACCAGCCAGGGCTGAGGTCCAGTCCTTGCTTCTAAGCAGGGGGGGGGGGGGTTATAAAGTAATGTGATCTATAAAGCAATCATTATACATCTTGTCAGAACAACATGAGTTAACTGCACCAGGAACCATGTCTTCTGATTGCCTCATTTCCACCTGGCCTTATGGCTTCCTCAGGAGAACAGAACACTGCTCCAAGGCAATTTACTCTGCAAAAGCTCCTCAACCACTGCTATTGCCTATACAGAAAAGACTAAAGCTCTGTCATAGCTGTGACTCCTGCCTAAGTAGCTCCAGGGGCAGTAATGCCACAAAGGGAAGCTGTAGGCCATTAGGCTTAGAAATATAGTCTTGACACAATTAGGTTGTGAAGTCTAGCTAAGTTTGGCATGAGTAAGTGACTAAAGAATGAACTTTGTATGGGGCCAGATTGTATTTCACATATTATGCAAGAGACAAGGATGTTTTGGGACTGATATCTTTTATTGGCCCACTGCATAGTCAGGATAAAGACAAGTTTTCGAATGCAAGGCATTCAAAAGCTCCTCTAACTTATTCCAACTTTGAAAACAATATCACCCCTCAAAAGTCCTTGTCTTTCACATAATTCCTGGACCATCATGCTATAACATCACTCTGCTACCGTTCCACCACCCTGCTTGAGTCCTGAGAATCCATGAATGCATATACTTTTATAACATGCCACCCATAAAATTGAGTCATAAAGCAGTGAGGAGGAAGAGGATGCACCAGCCTTTTGCATAAACTGTTTTTCAGAGAATCAAGCAGGGTGGAACAGAATCACACTTAGGTACCTAAGTCTACTTAGATACCTAACAGGTAGAGTAGAATCTGGCCCACGGTTTCTGTGAGAGGACCCTAAGTAATAAACAACTAACTGCAAACAGGTGTGGTGTAATATGTTAAATTATGTTGAGGAAGAATTCAGGAGTGGACAAGATGTGTGTGTTTCTTTTTAAAAAAAATGCAGCAGACATAGCATGGCAACATATATGAAACAAATGGTAATGAGAGAAAGAAGTTAAACTAATCATTTAGGGTGCCTACAGACATTTAGGGGAGGCACTCTAACTCATGGCACTTTTCTATTTTCCTTGTTCGTTTTGCAGCGGGAGACAAGCAAAAACACCTTTTAAGGCAGGAGGCCTGGGAGAGAGGGTCAGTGCCCTGACTAAATTAAGGTGGGCAGAAGCCCAATAGGGGCTGAACCCTGCCCACAGATGAAGAAGGGACAAGAGAGAGGCAGATCCCTTGCACTGCACAGTCAGACATGTGGCCAAGGGAAGAGTAGGGGGAAACAAAGTACCAACAGCCTAGGCTTTGGTTACCTAAAGGCAGACTCCTGAAACAACATCTCAGTTATGACACCAAGACATGGCAGGAGGGAGAGAAAGGAGACAGATTAGGGAGCTGGTGTAGGGAGCAAGGTACAGCCCGGCAACTAGGGGGAACCTAGAGGTGCACCCTATTACAGCACAATGTTGTCACACCTTCATTTGCAGTGCAGACTTTCCCTCAGACAACATCATCAAAGCCTTGGCTGGAGCTTTTAGGCCTTCAGATGCCAGGATGATCACTAAGATAGGCAGAGGATCAATCTTGTCTCTTGTCACACAGTGAAAAAAGAAGGAGTAGAAGGTGCCACAAAAATCCACTGTCTGGATTTGTGAAACCAATCAAATGTGTGCAAATAATTCAATGTTGTCACTAACAAAACATTTCCTGGGAGGCAGGGAGCTACAGAGGCATTTTCAGACACTCACATGTATCATATTAACCAAAAGAACAGAGGAGGAAAGCCATCCTGTGTGTGCTAGATTGGAATAAATCACCCATGTCCAACAAAAATACTTGTTCACCTGCAGGGAGTGGGGAAATGTACTGAAGAGGAATTGCACATGGCTTGGAGGTGGGTTGGAACTGAAATATATCCAAACACCCACAAATAGCCAGGGTGGTATGCATTTATCACAGCATCTGCAAATGTGTCTGCGTAGACATATGCAAAAGTGTGATAGCTTTTACTGGACGAACTGCACAGATGGGAAAAAGATAGAGAAGCTTTCAAATTCAAGTAATTCTTCATCAGGTCACCAGTTTCACCTAGCAGGCTTTTACAAGCCAGGGCAGGCACAGGTCCTGTTCACAACTGGTTCCTTACATCTTCCCAAGCATATCCTCTACATAGGTGGCTGGCAACCAAATTAAACTGGTCTATATATACCAGAAAAGAATGAGTTTCCCCAGTCCTGAATTTAGACCTTACAGCTAATAAATTGGTAGTCTCCCAAGTCATGCTGGATATAAGCAATTTTGTCTGACAAGTAGTTGGCAAACTCATCACAGTGGATTGTGGATGACTCGATCTCTAGGTGGAGATAACCAAAATTTACTAGGTCTTTCACTACTCAAAGCAGTTCTGTTGGGCAGCACTTTGCAGATGCGATATCAATGGAGCAAAAAGCCACTTTGCACTTGCCATTGCAATAGCATAATTCTTTAAAAAGGATACAGCCCATCATCAATTGGCTTTGGCACAGATCGAGACATACCAGTCCTGTAACAGCCTACCCTCTCACTCATGAATAATGCATGCCCCTGGTGGCTGGCGGGGGCACAGTGGCAGGAGTATGGCAGTGGGAGTGCAACAGAGGTAAGCATGGAGATCCTGCAGATGCCACTGGCACTATCAGCAGCAGGGTGGGGGTGGCAAGCGCCCACAGATGCCGGGAGCAGTGTCAGCAGCGAGGGGAGGGGGTGGCGAGCAGCAACTGCCCGCAGGCACCGCCAACAGTGTCGGCAGTGCCTTTTCATAGGGGGTGCACCGCCACACTCAGGGGGTGCACGTGCACCCATGTGCACCCCCTACACATCGCCAATGCTCACACTTAAGATGCCTCAACTGCTCCCTATACCAGGGAAATCTTTTTTACTGCAGCAGTGGAAGCAGAAGGCCAGTGACACTGTTTATGACCAAGGTCAGCATGCTATTCCACAGTTCAACCAAGCCATCAGCACAGTGGCTGTCAGAGTCAGTTGGAAGGTCTCCCAGAGAGTTCTGGAATCGCATAGGCTCCACGTTTCTGGAGACAACCTAGCCTAACTGGTCCAACACTAGCAAAAGGCAGTGGGAGATAAATCTATGCCTTTAGAAGGTAATGGTCCAACCATAAGAAATGCAAAAATCTAGAACTCTTGGTTCCAAAATGATACCTTTTATTAAACCAACTGAGAAATTGCTTTTTTTTTTTTTTTATTTTGGAACGAAGAGTTCTAGATTTTTGCATTTCTTTTTGTCTCAGACCAACATGGCTACCACGTACATTCCTGAAACATGGTCCAACCATGACACAGGCATTTTAACGATGTCCACGGTGAGTAGACCCCCTGTTTCCAGGAAGATTAAAAACATTAAATCCTACGTGTGTCCTGCTTTATGTGTCAGTGCAGTTAATATTTGGGAAAGCCCCATCATTGTCATGGCAGCATGAAGTCTTAACCCAGCCCTGTCAAGCCCATCTTAGTGTATATGTTGAAGTCACCCAAGACAATAACCAGCTCAGCTACTGAGGTCAGGTAATCTCTTATGAATTGGGGTGATCAATGCACTAGCAGACTCCCCAGTCATTCCCTAGATTTGAACACAAGGTAGACACATTCCACATTAGACAAGTTAGGCACCAGATACCTTCTTTAGGCCAAATTTTCTTTATAGACAACTGCTACTCCAACCACTGTCCGCCAGTCTCTGACCTTAGGACTGTGTCACACGTGCAACTTAACACTTACTAAGTACAGTTAACATGTGATCAGATGAACATTCAAGAAGTTTAGTGTGCGTTATATGACCCTGTGGTATTGCAAAGTTGTTCCCTTTCTAGTGAGGGTTATCTGCTAACACATGCTCACTTCAATAGATCACTGCATTCCAATGATTTGCAACTTTTACAAGTGAACATGTAACATTACCCCAAAGATCAAGCCAGTTTCTAACTTTCTGTTCCAGAAGGTTGGGGAATCCAACCAGAGCAGGGGTACACAATTATTTTGGCTGACAGACCGCTTAATGAGTTTTGGTGAGCTTCAAGGGCTGCATACATAAAATATTTTAGAAATATAAGTTTAACAAATGATAGGTAAAAAACAAGTCATGTACTAAAAAGCAAACTTCTACTGTAACATATTTTAATTTTATTTCAAAAAATAATTTTTGTCCTGATTTTTTTGAGTAGTATATATAGAGGTGATTGCATAATAGCTCAAAATGTATATTGTCTGTTGGAGGGGAGCGGGGGGACTAGGGGGGGTGTGCACATGTAGGGGGGTGGCGGTGCCCACTTGCTAGGACCTAGGAGCTGGCCAATGGTGGAGGGAGGAAGGGGGGGGAAGCAGGGGGCATGTGCAGCAGAGTTTGCCAGGGCAGTGCAATACAGCTGCAGTCAGCCTCCTCCACTCCCTACCTGGCCTGCAGCTGCCCCTGCAGTGGTCTGCGTGGGGCCACACTCTGCCGGCTCCTGCCCAATGCAGCCCACACCACACTTTCACCTGCACCCACCTCTGGTCCCAGCCAGTGTGCACAGCTTCCCAGCAGGTCTGCTCCCGGTGTATCTACAGCTGTTCAGTACTGCTCATCTCCCCCTGCCTCCAGCAGCTCCTTCTCCTCCTGCCCCTGTTGCACCTCTCCAGGCAGCAAGGAGCTTTGTGAAATGGCAGTGGCCATGGAGAAATGTGCCAGGCACCATTTGCCCAGCCAAACAGGGGGGAAGCTGAAGCTGGGCAGCTCCTGCCCCAGCACACCAGGCTCCAGCTCCAGCTTCTGGCTGCCTTTCACCTATTCCGTCTACCCCATGCAATGAGCAACCACCTGCTGATGGCTGAGTGGGTTCAGCTGCCTGCGTCTGCCTGTGGGCCTCGTCTGCTACACTCTCTATTAAAATAACCGGAGCCTCTGGCTGGTTCAGTGGCCTGGATGAAAAATGACTTAGAAATCCACACTGCTGTGAGAAATCTAGTGGTTCATTGAGTGCATTTGCTTTCTGGTAATCAGACTGCTCGAGACTGGTGGGGGCACCACCAGTAGGTAGGTGGGTAGGTCAGCATCAGGGCCTAAACCTCTACTCACCAATTACACCCTTCCTTGGGGCTTGTAAGGCCACGGCAGAATGGCTCTCCAGGAGGTGGAAAACATAAGTTAGCTGCATTCACTTGTCAGACACACCCATAATTAGCCATTTGTAGGCACTCCCTTATTTGGAGTGACATTTATTCACTTGGCATTCATTTTCTGAACAATTTATAAAGAATCGCTCTGCTCACAGCAGAGGATTTGCACTGCAATTCAGTGATACATTTGAAATTATACATATCATTTTTAGAGCTCTCACTCATTTAAATTGTCACAGCTTGGGAGCACCTGTCAATCCTGTCGCCACTAGCTAATGAATAGCAGATTGGTCTTGTGTAGGATATTTTTAGTTTACAAGCATCTATAGAATGGGGAGATGCAAACAAACCACAGCTCTTCAGGGACAGGATTTGCCAAAGCTTTTCTTTCTCCAGGCTGAAAAATCTCAAGAGATCCATTTTTAATTTTTGTGTAAGACTTCACATAAAATGGAAACCTTTCACACATGAATCCCTACCCCAAAATTTGAAAATTTGCCCTGAAAATTGTCCTTACAATTGTTTCGTCAAAACCTGCTGAAAGCAAAGCAATCCAAACCACAGGCCAAAAATATTATTTACCTCCGTATGATGACTCATAGCCCTAGAAAATGAGGCCATCTCTCCATTCATCATGGTTATAGCCTGAGCGATGGCAATGAAGATGCCCTCTTAACTGGGCATGTCTACACATGTGCCTAACTGCGCAGTTGTTACTGCACAGTCATTTAATACATGACTGCACGTTAGTCACTGTTACTGCGCAGTCCTGGCTGAGTACAGGTCGTTTCCAACCCTACTGTGCAGTAGCACTAGCATCGCGTTTTGTGCTTCCCGACACTACATCGCCATAATGAAGAGCTATGTTGCAATAGCTCGTCACAACAGTGATGTAGCATCTCATGTAGGTGCGCCCACTGTGTCAAAACTAGCATGTCTCTGACACCCCAAAGATAAGAGATAAGAAAGGAATCAATTCTCCAGGTTTATAGAGACAAGAAAGCCAGTTTATGCCACATCTGAAAGAAGTAGAACGGAATGCGAATCTCTGATCTGCTAAAGCAACATTTCCCAAATTGTGGGTCACACCCCCTTGGTAGGGTGTGAAAGGTTCCTGGGAGGAAGGGGCTTGAATGAAGTGAAGTATTTTCAGGGAATCAATAGGGAGGGAAGCAGAGACAGTTGGAGGAATTGGGGGCAATCGATAGTGACGGGAATTGGTGGTAGGGAATCAGCAGCAATCAATGGTGAGGAAAGCGGTGGTGCAAGGAAGCAGTGGCAACTGATGGCAGGGAGATCAGCAGTGGTGAAGGTAGGAGGGGCACAAGAATGACTGACTTTATTGCAGTGCAGCATAAACCCTAAAATGCCAAGAAGTGTTCTGCTAGGTTGTTTCTCAATTATTAGGCCCACCAGGAACCACAGTAAAAAACTGAGGCCTTCTGGTGCTCGTTACACTATAGATGGTGTTGCTGCAAGAAAGAAGAAAGTCTGGCTCAGGGAGCTCACAGTTCAGGCAGCTGACAAGTTGCAACCAGAGGAGAAAGTAGACCTTTGTTGTGGGAGACAGAAGATAACAACACAAGTGAAGAGTAGTGAGGAGAACAATATGCAGTCTGACAGGTATTGCCAGGCAGCTGTCCTGTGCATGGGGCTGGGCCAGAGGGAGAAGGTGGCAGACTGCCATCACCAGCAATATGAAGGCTGGAGCCAAAATCTGGCCACACCAATAGATCTGATAGGAATAGGGAGTCTCTGGTAGATGTGTCACTGGAGGTGGGCTAGAGTGGCAGAATTGCTGGGCTATTTGGCCAGTGGGATTTCCTTAGGCTCAGCACTCCCAGGAGCTGCTCATGAATTAATTGGGCTGTGATGCAACAAATGCAGAATGGAAGAGATGTGTTAACGTCAGTGGTGTGGGTTGGATCTACAGCCCCTGGGTCATTGACTCCTGGTTTGGTTCTTGAGCTCATGAACTATCTGCTTGCTTGAGTCAAGCCACTTCTCTGATCCCAGTGAGAAAGGCATGGTTCTTCCCAGATGATAGCATTTAGTTCTGATGGGGCCACAAATTCAGTGTTGTTTTTTTATTTACACTGCCTCTCAGTTTTCTATTGCTGTAGCCCCTGGTGTCTGCACTGTCAGCAAAATCCCTCAGGCAACTTACAGCTGGGTCTGGCTGCTCCGCTATTTATGGGGGTGAATTCCTGCAGGAGTTTACAGTCTCATTCCTTAACCAGTGAGCTTCCTGCTGGAAGAGGAATCAGGAACAGTTCCACTGGGCTCTATTCCCAGTTCTGCTACTGGTTTCCTGTGGAAATTTAGGCAGTTGCTTCCCTGCTGTGTGCCTCAGTTACTCTACCCATAAATGAAGCCAAAGCATCACACTTCTGCCTTCTGGGGCAGCATTGAGGGTTAGCTCATATGCATAAGGCATGAGGGGGAAGGCCAGTAAACCACTACCTTTCCTGTTAGGCTGCAGGGATTAAAGCTAAAATGATGTTAGAGATTACTACAACAGCTGGCCCCTCAGAACTGCAGCACTATCTCTAATCTCTGCAGTGACTGAACTAAGCTATGCCTGGATGCTTGGACTTCATCCACCAGGAGCTGATTGGAAACTTCACCAAGGGGCTGGCTACTCAAGAGTCCAAATGAATAGGAGAGGGCTGCTGGTGCCTTTCCCTGTAATCAGCCTAGAGAAGATGAAGACTGCAAGAAGGCTTTTTTTCAGTCAACAGTTGAAGAATGCAGTTTAGGGCTGGAATGAAATATTTCACGAATTAAAATCAAATTAAGGAAATAGTTGGAGCTAAGCACAAAGATATCAGAAGCATTGTAACAGTTCATTCTGACAGTTTAAAAATTAGACATCCTGGTTTTCAGAGCCAGATTAACAAGGGGATTTAAGGAGTGAGAAGCAATGGGCAGGGCTGCCCACCCCTAAACTACAGAGGCTGAAAAGGTGGTAGTTCCAAGACTGCAGCTTGGACAATAACCAGAACTGATGGAGATCTGAGCTTCCCTTCCCTTGCTACCTGATGCAGAGCAGCAACTGGAGCAGTATATGGGAACAGGGACTGGGTTTCAGATTATTGCCCTGAGCCCTGCACTACAGAATGAATCTTTCTTTTTGTGATGCGGGAAAGCACAACACAACTGCTTTGACAGGAATCACCTGCCCCAGAAGATGACTGTTCTCTGGGGAAGTATGAGTCCTCCTGTCAAATCCCCTCACTGAAAGAAGAGATGGGTTTGAACCTGGGTTTCCTCATCTCTCAAGCAAGTACTCCAGCCAGTGAGCTATGGGCCCTCTCATGCTTTGTGAATGGCCTTCACGTCACCTCTGAATCTGGTTCCTTATTTTCAAATTTTCTCTACTTCATTAAAATCACCAGAAGGCAAAAGGATTCATGATGGGCCAAATGAGTTGTTTCCTTTGATCCAAAACAAATGTGTTTTGACTGGGTAAAAATTGTGAAAACAATCCATTTTTGTCTCAAAATAATTTTATTCTAGATGATTTCAGGTCAGCCACAAGCCAACAAATCAATTATTGTCAAATCCCTACTTCGAGGGTAAATTTCCTGGTACATCTGTAATCCCTGTGGGCTGGCCAGGTACATAGAATAAAGGAAACCACTGGCCTTGTAGTGAAATCCCATGGTGGGACAGATCCTCCTTTGGCACTGAATATCCCAGCCCCATGGAGTTACAACACCATCCACCAGCCTAGCTTCTGCCCTAAATAGATATCTTTTTATTCCCCTTGCTGGCAATGTAGCCTGACTTGGTGATTATAATGGGTAGATAAAAATATAAACAGGTAAATCTAGTTACTAAATGGTTGCGAACACATGAAGGTCTCCATCAATTGAAAACAAGGTCTATTGAAAATGTCACTGTAGTCCATGAGGGTTGGTAGGAATCATTGTCTGAATACTTTTCTTTGCACAATCAAGGGGATTTTGTTTTAAAAGAAAGAGCAAGCAAGTCACATGTCTTTGTGACCTTTAAAATAACATCAATTGCATACCATCAATTGCAGTTCTTGACTGAGTAAGACCGTTTGGGACCTGAGAAAGAAGGGGTTGCTAATCAGCATCCTGGCATTCTGGTATGAATGCTTGGTGAAATTGTGCATTGAACCCCCCCCCCCTTCCCTCCTCCCCCACTTTGTTTCTTAAGCTCCTGCTCACATCACTCCTGTTTGAGATATTAAATTCTCATACAGATGTGACTAACATCTCATACTATATTTTTTATTGAAGATAAAAGCAGCAAAAACAATGAAAGTGATTACAGAAAGCTTTGTGTAGTTGTGTACTCCACAGCCATTTTCAGGACGTTTCTCAAACCTTTGCCTGTAAATAATTGAATCATCTTAGATTTTGGAGGCAGGGAAAGGTTAGACGCAGTCAACCTGACTCAAGGGAAAGCCTCCTGCTGGTACTGTCAGGATCACCAATCAGTATAAAAACTGACTTGCATGCTTGATGATGTTAGGGGGGACCAGGAAAAAAGAAGAGGCACATCACACTCTCATGATGTGTAAGTCACCCTACAGAATAAGTGATACAGGCAAAGCACAAGAAAATATTGATGAAATCAAGACTTTTGCAACATAGTAACAAGAGATAAACTTGAACTTCAAGGTCAGAGCTGAAGTTGAACATCACAGTAAGACAGATTGTTATCCAGAGCTATGTGCTGCAGTCCACATTGATAAAGGGATCCATCTTGAGCCATGAATGGGAACTCAGACAATGGGACGGATCTCAACTTTGTAGCTGCTAGCTCATCTCTAATAACAACCAACTGAGGGCTCAGCTGTAGGGACCTGGGAATGGGATGCAAAGGACAACATTCTATTTCTCCTAGTGGAAAAGCAAAGCACAGACCAAAGTGACTCTCAATTATCCAACTGAAGTGTAGGAGCAATGCTATTACCCCCGCTGAGCCTATCAGTGCTTCCAAAATAGGGATAGCATCATCCTCTAGATACACACCAATGTATCCCTATTCCTATTATTGGGACACCCGTGTGCTCAGGGGAAATAATAGAATTGTTCCTATATTTTCAGTCATGTAACTCAGAATTGGTTGCAAGCAGCACTCTGTTCACAAACTATGTGAAACAGAATTCTGCCTTTACCACTTCATATCCAGAAAAAAATCCAGCCCATGTCAACAATGATAAAGTAGCTGTCTAAAAGCAGCATCTGGTTCCATTTGAAACAAGTTTGCAGGGTCTTAGTCCACTTTCTAGTGAAGTGTCACCAGCACAAAAAGACACCGTCTTGACTTAACACCTGGAGGTCCATGCATGAGGCCTGTGGGCAACCCCTGGAGGTTTGATGGTGATTATGGTAGTGAGTGTCCAGAAGCACCAAATGACACTGACACCCCATTGTGGTAGATGTTGTACAGGCAAATTAGTGAGAGACTGATTTGATATCCTGAACAGATAGCAGACAAAGTAAGGGCAGGTAAAAAGAAACATTGTTACTGTAGCAGGCTGGGTGGCAGAGTACAGCAGACTACACACCTCAGGCTGTAGTATTCTGCAGGCTGGCAGGGACTACAGCCCAGCTACAGGCAGTAGGTGCTGATTGCAAGCTGCCTAGGAGGTCAGGGACAGCAGTAGAGGTTAATTCGGGGCCCACAGGCCTATTTCTTGCCTCACGAGATTGTGAGCCTAGGCTCATCAGGTAAGCTATTAGCCTCCCTTAAACAGGGAGGCTACTGAAAAGGCAACAAGTGATTACTCAGGAGAAATTATTTAAAAAAAAACAGGGATAGGAGTGATGGTCAAAGGTTAATAAGTAGTGTGCCAATGGGAGACACCGAGAAGAGCACAATGGACAGCGTCCACTGGCCCTGGAATGAATCCAAGGAACCAGTGCACACCACCCAGTGATACTCTGCCTGAAGATGGGAACATATTAGGGACAGGAAAGTTGCCCCACAGTCCCTGGGGAACCTCCTGGCCAAAGCTTCCTTCCTGGTAAGATATACAGCCAGCTTAGCCAGGGCAGGAGGAGGTTGATCAAGGAAGTCCTGGGACTTGGTGGGGCCATGGATAGGGAGTGCGTAAATAAACAGGGGAGGGGAATAGTGCAGCCAGAACCTTAGCAAGCGGTTGTGGAGGAGGTGGTGCAGAGGCTGCAACCTGGCACACTCCAGGTATGTGTGCACCAGGGTCTCATCTGCTTGCAGAAGAGGCAGGTGTCGGGGG
This sequence comes from Alligator mississippiensis, assembly GCF_030867095.1. Classification (NCBI taxonomy): domain Eukaryota; kingdom Metazoa; phylum Chordata; order Crocodylia; family Alligatoridae; genus Alligator; species Alligator mississippiensis. Next base: position 156,463,373 of record NC_081827.1, read on the forward strand.
TACCCGTAAAGCCTGCCAGATGCACACCCATGGCAACAGCTCCCTGAAGGAGCCACCACTTGAGATCCCTGGTGTCTCATGGGATTAAGGTGGAATACAGACTTGTCCACCAGGGACCCTCGGTCCCAGCCTTGCCTAGGGTGTCCCACCAATTGTTGCTGGCCCACAGGAAGCTGAGAGACTCCCAGAGAGAGACAGACCCGACTCGTACAGACGTGTAGGGAGCCTGCTCCAATGCACTAGAAATCCAGCACGTCAGAGCAGACTCAACCATGAGCACAGAAATCGGTGCACTCTGGCAGCCTTCCATATGACATGCATCAGCATCTCCCTGCATCCCCGTGCTGAAAAAATGGTGGCAGGGTGCTTTGAAATAAAACACATTCTATGAGCTTTGGTTCAAAGCACCCTGCCACCATTTTTTTCAGCATGGGGATGTGCAGGGATGCTGATACATGTGACACATAGGCACTTTAGTGCAACTCGCTAACTGAAGTGCCCAGCGCCACATCCTAGGCCATGTGTACAAGTGCCCACAGAGACCAGGAGAGGGAATCCATGGGAAAGGGAGAAGAAAGATTGCACTGCAGTACTGAAGAAGCAGTACAAAGCCAGCAGCAGCACGTTCTTGGGGTCCTGAAAAGGTCCCCAGGACTCTGAGTCACCCTTTGGCTAGGGACAGAAATTACACACAAATCGGTTTAAGTGATCAGAAACTGGTTTCAACCTGTAACAGAATAGAAGCTTTGTGCACATGAAACTGGTTTAAGATAAACCTGTAATATCAGACTTAACTGATTTGGGTCAAACCAATTTATGAAACTTCTGTCCCAGGTCCCTTCCTGGTTCAAGTTAAATCATGGTCATGCTTTGCAGCCCTGGGCTAGCTGGAACAGTGAGGGCTGCCTGACAAAGGGTGGTGGGGCAACAAGCTCAGCTGGGAATGCAGCCCAATTTATAGGGGTGGGAGCTCTGGCAAAACCTGGCTGGGGCCTGGGAACGGAGTTAAACACCCCTTCCCCTGCTCAAACTTACTGCTGGCTGGAAATGTGGACTATAAATCCCAGAGGCACCTGGAAGCAGGACGTAGAACTGATAAGCAACCCTACAGAGTCCTGCTGCTGTAATTCTGAACTGCAAACCCCAGAGACCTTAGGGACAGCAGGAAGAGGAAGTGAACACACAGCCAGAGAGCCATGCTCTAGTGCTCTTCGGCTTCTGGCCTGAGCCACTGCAGGCTAGTGGCTGCATTTTCTGAATTAGAGGTAAAATGTCTGTTCACTTCTGTTCCAATTTAATCTGTGCAGTTTAGACTAACCTGCAAAGACTGAATCAATTCAGCCTTAGGCTTTTTGACTGGCTGTACCTAGCCTTTATGAACTGTGTTTAAAGACTGTTGAGCTAAGCAAAAATCCCTGAACTCACTACAGTTACCCACCGGGGGGGCAGTGTATGTCCATTGCTCTGTTAGTGTGTGCTCACTGGTTTATTTGTAGGTTGGGTGGGGAAGACTGCACTGTATTTTCTGTTCTGGGGTTTCTAATGAGCAGAAAGACCCCACTTTGTTATTGTAAGGTGGCTTCAGATCACCGATCTGTGACCACTGATCTGTTGTGCTGCTCATGCTCCTTGGTGTTTGGGGATCATACTAGTTGTCTGTCTGCTTGTAAGTGCTGAGTTCTACACAATAGCTTATTATCACAGCCTTGCTCAGGCAATTATAAAGTTGGCAGTTATTTATTTTCTGGTATTTTTATATAAGAAAAGTGATGCATTGAAGTGCCCTCCTTGGAAAATGTGCTCTGCTGCTATGGAGCATTGCATAGATTTTGCAAACAAGTATAAGGGGCTGTTTGAGTTAGCTGACCTTGGCAGTGTTCTTGTAGCTAGGAGAATAAAACTGTCCTTTCTTTATATGCATCACAAAGATCTCTGCTGTTCAGAGCAAATTCTGCAGTGGCCCAATTAATTGCTTGTTTTTATTGTTGAAATTTTAATGTTGCATCCCATTAAGCCAAATGCATACAGTAGACTGGATCCTGGGCTGGAGTAAATCAGCATTCCGCCGGTGACATCAGTAGAGCAATGCTGATTTATACCCACTAAGGATCTTGCCTGGTAACTTTATAGGAGCATGCAGCAAACACCACAAAAAAATAATTAAAGGTGAGTGCTGCAGCCACACCGAGAAAGCACTCATGCTAGGCAAACTGGCTCCTGGCTTTGTTGCCAAGGCGGGTAAATAAAAAAAATAAGTGACATCACAGTGTAATGGGCCTAATCCTGAAAGACTTGAGTCAGCAGTAAAAATTCTTTTGTGTAAAGGATTCTTGATGGAGATCGCAGCTCTGCAAAATAAAATTCTGATTCAGCTGAAATGCCCCCATTTTTAGCAGGGTTAAATCCAAAAGGAATGTTCTGCTACTGGCCATTTTGAGCACAATCGTAGGCAGATCCAAGATTTTAAAAAGCAGAATGTGGTAGGTCTGACCAATACCACAGCTCTACCATGAAAGATGGCAATGAGGCGTGTCTTGCCCCCAGCCTGCAGAAGACACCCTGGCAGGCAGACAGACAGAGAGCAGATGCAGAAAGTGGGGACTGCCAGGCTTGATACTAATGCAGCCACGCCCAACAGACCCTAGATGGAACTGAACAAGAGCAGCCCTGGGCAGAGATGTGGGATGGAAACAGAAAGCTATGCCCTGCTGCCGCTTGCCCCCTTCTGCCCGGAGCGAGCCATGCCTGCATTGCATCCCCTCTTCCCCCCACCCCAGCTGAGCAAGCATCGGCAGGGCAGAGCCCTCACTTCTGCCACTGCTGTGCCCACATCCCATGCCCCCTCTCCTCGTCTGGGCAACTTGTCCCAGCCCCAATCCCTCCCTCCCCCCTCCACAGACTTACCAGATGGAGGCAGCTGTGTCCAGCGTCGTGAGGACTGCTGCCTGTTTAGTCTATGGCCGAATCTCCGAAGTGGCACCGAATCTTTTCTGCATCAATATGGAGGATTCCAATTCGATTTGGACCTTTTAATTGGTCTCCCAATTTCGATTCGGATTTGGAGATTCAACCAGCAAATCAGTCCAAATCTCCTCCAAATTGAATCGGCTACCAAAGCTTCACACAGCCCTACTGTTGGACTAGCCTAGAGCCAGCTCTCAAGGGGTTAGTGTGCTGAAGTGGCTCTGGTTTCTGCTCCATGCAAGAAAAGTCCCTTGTCTGGATTAGCTCTAGCAAGGTATGCAGGGATTTCCCTGCCCTGACTATACTGTGTGATTCATTGTGGGAGAAACAAATGCCAAAGGACATATTCATAGATCGTAAGGCCAGAAGGGACCTCGGAAGATCATCGTGTCCAGCCCCCTGCACCAAGCAGGAAAGATAACTGGGGGTCAGGTGAGCCCAGCAAGGTGACTGTCTAGTCTCCTCTTGAAGACTTCCAGGGTAAGTGATTGCACCACCTCTGGAGGGAGTTTATTCCATAGTCTGGGCACCCTGACTGTGAAGAAGTTTTTCCTAATGTTGAGCCTGAAATTGATCTTCCAGGAGTTTGCGGCCATTATTCCTGGTTTTCCCCTCAGGTGCCCTGGTGAACAGTTGCTCACTGAGCCTTTGATGTACTCCCCTAGTGTAGCCTACCAGATCCCCTCTCAGCCTTCTTTTCTTCATGCTGAAGAGCCCCAGATCTGTCAGCCTTTCCTCATATGGCTTGTCTTTTAAGACTCTGATCATAAGGATGGCTCTTTTTTGAACTCTCTCAAGCTTGTCCATGACCTTGTTAAAGTAGCCACTCTTTACACTAACAATTTTCTCTTCATAATGTTTAATACTTACCACCTGCACATAATTACAACCAGAAAACCTTTGTGTGTTAACCTCATTTCCATCGCTTGGATCTTAAAACTCTAGCTAAAAACATCTCAAGACACAGAAACCTGTTATATCTCTTCTTTAAACACTTTTGAAATCATTTGTACATCCCCATGTCACAGGAATTAAAAGAGTTTTAAAAACTGTTCCCAGCCTTGGTTACAAATAGATAAGTCCATTCCTCCTTCTTCCAATTCTGCTTCACTGCTTTGGTGGGTCCCAATGTCTTCACAGTTCGGGTGGGTATACAGGTTTCCCTTGCCAACCACGGTTTTGAGTATCCATGCTTCAGAGAAGGAGGGGGGTACAGTCTGAAAATACCCCGCACAGCCTTCCTGGCCCTGCTCATGCCTCTCACTGCCCCCACAAAGCCCCCACAGCCTTGCTGCTGGTGCCCCTCATCCCCCACCCACAGCCCCTGCTCCCCCAGCCCCAACGGTTTTGCCCACCACAGAAACTTTCAGGAACCTAACCCCCGTGGTCGGCAAGGGAAACCTGAAAAATCTCAATTTATACAGTCCCAAATTCAGGCAGTCTCTTACCATGAAAGCTAACCCTTTAAATATCAGTCAATTCTGTACTTTCCAGAAACTCATTTTGAAACTTAACTACAGTTTTCTTTAGTACTACATCCTCTGGTCCTTTAGAGGTAAGCCCATACAACATCATCTCCCATGTCAGTTTTTGGCCGATCTTTGTAACCTGTAAGAAATGAAGGACTCATTTTGACACTCTCTGTACGTAGGCACATTCCCAGAACAGGTGTCCCACTGTCTCCTCCTCCCCACACTGCTCTCTTGGACACCACTGCATTGTCACCAGCGGTCATCTGTGTTGTACCTTCTTTACTGGCAGGACACCCCTTGCTGCCAAACAGGCCAGGTCTGCAGTGCTCCTTTCAGGTGCTTATCTACCACCTCCTTCCACTACCTCTCTGTTTAGTGTTTCTGTAAAATTTCTCACCGGTGCTACCCCACCATTCTTCCCTTCTGTCTCCATGAGCTTTTTATGGTCTTTCAGGGCCTCCAGTCTCACCTTCCCCACCTTGTAAAAAACTTTAAAAAGCCCTCCATTCTTGCATAGTGCACTGACAGTTGCCACTGCCACAGCTTTGTCAGCAGACCTCTATAAAATCCACACCTCCTTAAGACTGCACCCACGAGGAAATGATTCAAGTATGCTGCTTTGCCTTCCCTTTCTCATACCCCTCTGTTAAAAACTTCTCTTGTTCTTTAATTTATAAAAGGACCTCTTCAAAGCCACCTTTGTGGCATTCAGACTTCTGTCACATCCCAGTCCTACTGTGCCTGGTTAAAAAGCTGCCGCAATCTATGCCGCAGTGTTTTAAACACATTGCTCTACATCCTTTCACCATAAAAAAAAATCTTGCTTCCCATTTTACTGCTTGCTACAATTCCTGCTGAGGTTTGAAATGGATATGAAGTATCTGCAAGCCCCTACTGTGTTCTTTAGAATCCTTACATCCCTCCTCTTCCAACAACCACGTTTCATTTCCATAGGCCCTGCCCGCTCATGCTGCTGCGCCCTGCCTCCACCTCCCCTCTTAACATACAATGGTCAGTGACACCCACTGCTAAAAACTTCCTTCTTGATGACTTTAAAATTCTTTGAAATAAAAACAAAAATCACTGCAAAAGTGCACCTGTGCTTTGAGGTCCACTTGTCGCCACTTTTTTCTCCTTCCCAAACCTCTTTTAAAGTTTCATCTTTTAAAATGCTACAAAGCAGCCTTCCTAAGCTACCCGTGTCCTCCACTTCACCTACTCTTTGTCTCTCCCCTGCCTCAATTACAGAGTTAAAATCCCCTACTGCCACCCAGGGCCTTCCACTCACCACACAAATTCTCAGTTTCCTAAAGAGCTGGCACCTGGCCTTTCTCTCCATAGGGACAAAGACATTAAAATTTCTATTTCTGTTCCCCACTTTTCCACTGTTACATTCAACAGTCTGCCACTAATCACTTCCTCCATTCTCACTATTTTCACCTTGGAGCTTTTGATTAAATTGCCACCTTGCTGCCTTCTTGTGAGTACCCAGCCACCGTGAGGGCCCCCACGTCCTCAAAACTGCCATGGTCTAGGTTACCTGGCAGCCTGCACTCTTGCAATCACAAGACCTCTGCATTCAAAGCTGGTCAGAGACAGTGGTGTTGTACACAAGCTTATGCTAGGCAAGCCACGTTGGTTAGACCTCAGACAGAGAATGAAGCAACTCTCCATCAGACTTCTTGGCTTTTGAACAATTGTGGATCAGCATTGCATGGGCAGGGGCTGGAGCACAGAAGACACTTGGCTTTCAGGGCTCTTTCTGGGGCAAGATAGCCATTAAACTACTTTTGAATTTCATATAGTCTTGAGAAAATCAGGAGGAGAGAAGTGAGAGATACTGTCTGGGAGCAACCTGACAGTGGGATGTACAGAGGAGCACAGGTTGATTGCACTGGAGACCATCAAGAAAATGAATGCAAGGAATAGACCTCTTTGGTGAGGGGGAATTTCTGCAAAATGTAGTGTGAATGCCAGAAAGAGGCTTTTTGAGCAACGGGGTAGATGCAAGGACACAGAGGCAGAGATAGCAAGTGTTGAAAGGTAGATTAATCAGTGCCCAAGGGAATTTAATTCCAAGGCCCTGTGCTAGCTAGATGCACCTGAACAGAATGAAGGTCAATACTGAGGGGGAGGGGAGTGTGAATGCCAGTGAACTATAAGGTGCCACATGTCACACACAAAGTATTGAGAAGCTAGAGACGGAGGGAGAAACTACTGCATGAAGCTAATGTGAGGAAAAGCTGAGGAGAGCAAAGCTATGTGGGGATTAAGATCAGAGATCAAGCCATGGGCAGCACTGGAGATGGGGGAGAATATTCTCCCAAACTCACCCCTGCCTGGTTAAACCAGCCTGAGCTCCTCTGTGGATGCTCTTAATTAGGTTTAAACTTGATTTTGCTTGAATATATGGGAACAAGTTAGTGAATATAATTGGCCTTAAGGTGAGATGTGGGTGTCCAGACAAGGGTTTGCTTCACATTGTCAAAATGATTTCAGTTACACTGGCATAATTTCCATATGTACACCAGACTTCAGAGGGGGCAAAGCAGCTGTGACTAGAAGAAGAAATTAAAAGGATTTAATAGCTAGGTGAAAAGTAGATTTTCTGGTGCTTGGTAGTTTTGGAAAATACATTCTAGTTTGGAGTATAAATAATATTTTGAAATTTTTGGAGAATTTAAGCCATGACCTTCTCTGGGTACTGGAGAGACCCCTGACATAATTTAGATAGGTTATCTACATTATAGAAGGCTTCCTGTATGGATACAGGACTAGCAGGATCTTCCTTCCCTGGTCATGCCTCTCCATCCCTTCTCCACCATGCCCTTATACCAGGGCTCCTGACAGTCCTGCAGTCTTCCACTGTGACTGTTGTCAAGAGGCTTTTCATGGGTCCTTTACATCTCTGGTCCTTCTAGCAAAGGTGAGTAAACAGTCCCCTTAAAAAGCTGTTCATCATGCAAATAGAGAATTTTAGCAACATAATACATAGAGCAAACACGTTCAAAAAAGGATTTAATAACAAAGTATTGCTCTCAGTCACTAAATACCTTTTGAGGATCGAGGATCTAGCCTGAAAGGCACACAGCCGCTTCATAGTTTCATAGATGTTAGGGGCTGGAAGAGACCTTACAGATCACCAGGTTCAGACCCCCTTCGCTTTGGCAGGAAAGACTGCTGGGATCAGATAACCCCAGCAAGGTGGGCATCAAGATGTTTTTTGAGGATCGCCTGGGTGGGTGATTGTACCACCTCTTAGGTGACAGCATGTTCCAAACCTTCAGTACTCTACTTGTAAAGAAGTTTTTCCTTATGTCTAGCCTGAAATGAGTCTCCACTCTTTTAATGCTTCAGCCAGTTCCTCCTTCAAAATGATGTTTTTTCCTGTTGAATGCAAAGGGAAATCTTTTTTTCTTCAGTGGAAAGCTGCTGTTTAAAAGCTCAAACAAGTATTTTCAGTACCCTTTTCTATCTTGAAATCTTCAAGACAAGTGAATTGTGAATGTGTGTTGTGATTTAAATTAATTCAATAATGTGTGTTTTAAATTACTGTTATTCAGATTGGCAGAACTCCTCAGACTACATGTTTCCTATTTAGCCAAGAGTTGGGGAAACGCAGAGCAAGGACATTCTGGCTCCAGGGATCTTGGATTGCCCTGATGCAGCCAGTACATCTTCATTAGGATTAACATAAGATTCCCCATAAAACATATATCATCTGAGAAGAGAAGACGATATTTCCTGAACAAAGAAACACCCTGCCCACATTCTTACCTCCACTTAAGAAAGACCTGAGAGGACAGACTGAATTTACAGTGTTGTCAAGAGAGCAATGCTCAGTCTGGGCTGGCTATGAATTCCACCTCAAGATCCCTTCCCTTGGCTCATGACTTAGTAGGATGTAATCAGTTTGGTACTCAGGCCTTCACTCCAGCCCACATCCTTGAAGATACTTTAGAGCCTAACTGCCATTAGTTTCAGTGAGTGACAGGTGCTGAAGTATCATTGGGCGCGTGTAGACAAAACACACTGCTTCAATTTAGGGCCCTTTAAACCCCTGTGTCAGGCCTCCCAAACTTACTTGCCTCTCCGGAGGTGGAGAGGGGAGAGCGAGCTGCCAGTGGGCAGAGCGGTCCCTGGGCTGTGGTGGGGGCTGGTGCTTCCCTCCACGGCAGCAACGGGGCACCCCCATAGATTCATAGATTCATAGATGTTAGGGCCGGAAGGGACCTCAATAGATCATCCAGTCCGACCCCCTGCATAAGCAGGAAAGAGTGCTGGGTCTAGATGACCCCAGCTAGATGCTTATCTAACCTCCTCTTGAAGACCCCCAGGGTAGGGGAGAGCACCACCTCCCTTGGGAGCCCATTCCAGACCTTGGCCACTCGAACTGTGAAGAAGTTCTTCCTAATGTCCAATCTAAATCTGCTCTCTGCTAGCTTGTGGCCATTATTTCTTGTAACCCCCAGGGGCGCCTTGGTGAATAAATACTCACCAATTCCCTTCTGTGCCCCCATGATGAACTTATAGGCAGACACAAGGTCACCTCTCAACCTTCTCTTGCGGAGGCTGAAAAGGTCCAGTTTCTCTAGTCTCTCGTCATAGGGCTTGGTCTGCAGGCCCTTAACCATACGAGTGGCCCTTCTCTGGACCCTCTCCAGGTTATCCGCATCTCTCTTGAATTGCGGCACCCAGATTTGCACGCAGTACTCCAACTGCGGTCTGACCAGCGCCCGATAGAGGGGAAGTATCACCTCCTTGAACCTATTCGTCATGCATCTGCTGATGCACGATAAAGTGCCATTGGCTTTTCTGATGGCTTCGTCACACTGCCAACTCATGTTCATCTTGGAGTCCACTAGGACTCCAAGACCCCTTTCCACTTCTGTGCCACCCAGAAGGTCATTCCCTAGGCTGTAGGTGTGCTGGACATTTTTCCTCCCTAGGTGCAGCACTTTGCATTTCTCCTTGTTGAACTGCATCCTGTTGTTTTCTGCCCACTTGTCTAACCTGTCCAGGTCTGCCTGCAGCTGTTCCCTGCCCTCCGGCGTGTCCACTTCTCCCCATAGCTTTGTGTCATCTGCAAACTTGGACAGAGTACATTTCACTCCCTCGTCCAAGTCACTGATGAAGACATTAAAGAGTATCGGTCCAAGGACTGAGCCCTGCAGGACCCCACTGCCCACACCCTTCCAGGTCGAAGCCGACCCATCCACCACGACTCTCTGGGTGCGACCCTCCAGCCAATTCGCCACCCACCGGACTGTGTAGTCATCCAAGTCACAGTCTCTTAACTTGTTCACCAGTATGGTGTGGGATACCGTATCGAAGGCCTTCCTGAAGTCTAAGTATACGACATCCACCCCTCCTCCTGTGTCCAGGCGTTTCGTAACCTGGTCATAAAAAGAGACTACATTGGTCAGGCACGATCTGCCTGCCATGAACCCGTGCTGGTTTCCCCTCAGCATAATTTGTCCTGCCGGGCTCTTGCAAATGTGAGCCTTGATAATTTTTTCAAAGACTTTGCCAAGGATGGAGGTGAGACTGACTGGCCTATAGTTGCCCGGGTCCTCCTTCCTCCCCTTCTTGAAAATGGGGACCACATTGGCCCTTTTCCAGTCCTCTGGGACTTGGCCCGTGCGCCACGAGCGTTCAAATATTCCCGCCAGTGGCTCTGCAATGATGTCAGCCAGTGCCTTCAGCACCCTCAGATGGAGCTCATCCGGGCCTGCCGACCTAAAGGCATCCAGTTCTTCCAAGTGACTCTGCACCACCTCAGGGTCTACGCATGGCAGTCTGGCTCCTTGCTGCTGCCTCTCTACAACCCCAGTGAGAGACTTGTCGCACCCCTCGCTTAGGAACACTGAGGCAAAGAACTCGTTGAGGAGTTCAGCCTTGTCCCCCCTGTCCCTCACCAATTGTTTCTGCCCATTTATTTCATAGATTTCATAGATTTCATAGACATTAGGGCTGGAAGGGACCTCGGAAGATCATCGAGTCCAGCCCCCCGCCCAAAGGGCAGGACGTCAGCTGCGGTCATAGGATCCCAGCAAGATAAGCATCCAGTTTCATCTTGAAGGTGTTCAATGAAGGCGCTTGAACAACCTCCGGTGGCAGGCTGTTCCAGACCTTGGGGGCTTGGACAGTAAAGAAATTCTTCCTTATGTCCAGCCTGAAACGATCTTGTAGTAGTTTGTGACCATTCGTCCTCGTCATCCCTTGGGGCGCTCTGGTGAACAAACGTTCCCCTAGATACTGGTGGTCACCCCTGATAAACTTGTAGGTGGCCATCAGATCACCCCTGAGCCTGCGCTTTTCCAGGCTAAAGAGCCCCAGGGCTCTCAGCCTGTCATCGTAGGGTCTGCTTCCCTGACCTCTGATCATGCGCGTGGCTCTTCTCTGGACTCTCTCAAGCTTCTCCACATCCTTTTTGAATTGTGGAGCCCAAAACTGGACGCAGTACTCCAGCTGCGGCCTCACTAAGGCCGAGTACAGGGGGAGAATGACGTCCCGGGATTTGCTTGAGAAGCATCTATGGATGCAAGCCAGAGTTTTGGTCGCTTTACTAGCCGCAGCATCGCATTGCAGGCTTATGTTCATCTTGTGGTCAATGATGACCCCCAGGTCTCTTTCTTCCATAGTGCTAACCAACATAGCACTGCCGAGCCTATAAGGATGCTGCGGGTTTTTTTTTCCAAGGTGGAGAACCTTGCATTTATCGGCGTTGAACACCATCAGATTCTCATCCGCCCACTTGCTGAGTCTGTCCAGGTCAGCCTGGATCATCCGCCTGTCTTCTGGTGTGGATGCTTTGCCCCAAAGTTTGGTGTCATCGGCGAACTTGGCCAGTCCGCTTCTGACTCCAGTGTCCACATCATTAATGAAGATGTTGAACAGTATGGGTCCAAGGACAGAGCCCTGGGGGACCCCACTGGTCACCGGACACCACGATGAGTGACTTCCATCAATTACTACCCTCTGGGTCCAACCCCGGAGCCAATTTTCCAGCCAGTGGATCGTGGGGGACCCAAGGCGACAATTGGCCAGTTTCTCCAAGAGACGATTATGGGACACCAGATCGAAGGCTTTTTTGAAGTCAAGATATATGACATCAATCTCATCTCCCTTGTCCAGGTGATAGGTCACCTGGTCGTAGAAGGAAATGAGATTGGTCAAGCAAGACCTACCCGCAACAAACCCGTGCTGGCTATCCCTTAAGATGTTGGCGTTGGCCAGTCCATTAAGGATGGCCTCCTTAATAAACTTTTCTAAGATCTTCCCCGGGATAGAAGTCAGGCTGATGGGCCTATAGTTAACCGGATCCACTTTCCTCCCTTTCTTGAAGATAGGCACCACGTTGGCCTTCTTCCAGTCTTCGGGCACTACACCAGAGCGCCAAGAGTTTTCAAAGATCCGCGCTAGAGGCTGGGCTATGATGCTCGCCAGCTCCTTGAGTACCCTGGGGTGAAGATTGTCAGGGCCGGCTGACTTGAAGGTATCCAGCTTCTCAAGATGTTCCTTCACAAAGTCAGCATTAATGGAGGGCAGGGGATCACCCTCACCCGGACTTCCCGGCCCTGTAGCGGGCACGGGCGTCCCATGGGGCTGATGAAAGACCGACGCAAAGTACCTATTTAATAGGTTGGCTTTTTCCTGGGCGTCAGTTGTCAGTTGCCCCATCTGGTTCAGCAGGGGTCCAACGTTGCCCCTGCTTTTCCTCCGGCTCCCCACACATCTGAAAAAGGACTTTTTATTGTCCTTGATGCTCAAAGCTAGCTGGAGTTCAGTTGCAGCCTTGGCTTTCCTGGTCTGCTCCCTACAGGACCGGACCAGTGCAGAATAATCCTCCTTGGAGGTGACTCCCATCCTCCATCCTTTGTAGGCCTTTCTTTTTAGCCTCAGGAGGTCTGCTAGGTCCCTGGAGAGCCAGGGGGGCTGCTGTGCCCTCTTGCTACCTTTCCTCCGAGATGGAATAGACTTAGTTTGTGCATTGAGGATCGCTCCCTTGAGGAGCAACCACTCTTCTTGAACTCCCCTCTCCCTGCGGTCACAGTCCCTTAGGGCCTCACTGACAAGCCTCCTGAGCTTGTCAAAGTCGGCTTTCCTGAAGTCAAGGACTTGCGTGTTGCTGACTGACTTGCCAGCTTTTCGGTGGATGGTGAAGGTGATCAGCTCGTGGTCGCTGTCACTCAGCTTCCCATCAATCACTAGGTCGCCGACTAGGTCCTCCGCAGTAGCCAGCACCAGGTCGAGCAGCGCTTTGCCTCTTGTTGGCCCATAGACTTCTTGAGTCAGGTAGAGGTCATCCACGCACGAGAGGAAGCTCTGCGACTGCTCAGATTTTGCTGAGCGATCCTCCCACGAGATGTCTGGGTAATTGAAGTCACCCATGACAACCATGGCCCTGGAGCAAGCTGCCTCAGCCAGTTCCTGGGCAAACTCCTGGTCTAGCTCAGGACTTTGGGTGGGAGGTCTGTAATAGACTCCCACCATTGTGTCCCCTGTGCCGTGTTCCCCACGGATTTTAACCCATAGGGTCTCCAGCCGTCCACCCTGGTCGCCAATATCGGCTTGCAGGGACGCGTAGCTTTCCTTAACATGGAGAGCTACACCCCCGCCCCTTTTCTCTACACGATCCCTCCTGTACAGGGTATAGCCATCTATCCCCGTGGTCCAGTCATGGGTGGAGTCCCACCAGGTCTCCGTGATCCCTATGACATCGTAATTGTTTGCACTGAGCAGGAGGATGAGCTCCTCCTGCTTATTCCCCAAGCTCCTGGCATTTGTGTACAGGCAGGCAAGTGCCCCCTGGGGGGCTCCTTCCTTGCCCACAGATTTTACCAGGGCTGGGGCTGGGGTGGGCTACCATGAGTGCCGTGATCCGCTGGCTTTGCAAGGATTGTTCAGCGGGCCAGCAGTGGCGGTAGTCCCCCCGTCCCCCAGCGGGCTTAGTTTAAAGCCCGGTGGAGCAGGTCAGCCAGTCTGGCTGAGAAGAGCCTCCTCCCTAGGGGAGAGAGGTGGAGACCATCTCTTCCCAGCAGCTCGCTGCCTCTCTCGCCAAAGAGTGGGCTGTGGTCATGAAAGCCAAAGCCTTCCTGACGACACCAGCGCCGCAGTCTTTGGTTGACCACATAGATCCTCCTGTCCCTTCTCAGCCCATAGCCTGAGACTGGGAGGATCGACGAGAACACCACCTGTGCCCCCAGACCCTTAAGCCCCGCTCCCAAATCCCTGTAGCGCCTCATGACCTGGCTGGGAGTGCTCCGAGCCGTGTCATTGGTGCCCACATGAATAAGGAGCATGGGATAGTGGTCTGTGGGTTTGAGGAGCTTGGGGATCCTCTCTGCAATGTCCCGGATGCGGGCCCCTGGGAAGCAGCAGACTTGCCGGGCTAAGGGGTCAGGGTGGCAGATTGGCCCCTCCGTCCCCCTCAGGAGGGAGTCTCCCACAACAAACATTTAGCAGGGGTCCTATTCCTCCCTGGGCCTTCCTTTTACTCCCTATATATCTAAAAAACAATTTCTTGTTGTCCTTTACTTGGGTTGCCATCCTCAGCTCCATGGTAGCTTTGGCCCGTCTAACTGCCTCCCTACAAGCACAAGCAGAGGAGGTATATTCGTCTTTGGTGATCTCTCCCTGTTTCCACTTTTTATGTGCTCCCCTTTTGGCCCTTAGGCTGCCCTGGATTTCTGCGGTCAGCCAGGGAAGCCTCCTGGCCCCTTTCCCTCTTTTACCTTGCACGGGGATTGTCTCGCTTTGTGCCCAAAGGATCGTTTCCTTAAGGCACAGCCACCCTTCTTGGGCTCCCATCACTTCAAAACTCCTACTCTGCAGTGCGTCCTTGACTAATCATCTGAGTTCACTTAAATCAGCTTTCCTAAAGTCTAGTACTTTCATCCTACTAGTTACCTTACCCACTCGACGTCTTATGGTGAATTCTATTATTAGGTGATCACTGTCCCCCAGATGGCTACCGATCTGTAGGTCCCCTACCATGTCATCCCCCATTGCCAATACCGAATCCAGTATGGCATTCCCCCTAGTGGGACCGTGTACCTCCTGTGTCAGGTGGAGGTCCTGTATACAGGTTAGAAACCTGCGTGAGTGGTGGGACTTTGCTGTCTGCGTCTCCCAGCAGATGTCTGGTTAGTTTAGGTCCCCCATGACTACCGCCTCTTTAGCTTTTATGGTCTCCGTGAGCTGCCTCAGGAGCCCCGCATCTATTTCTTCCCCTTGATGTGGGGGTCTGTAGCAGACCCCTACCACCAAATCCCTTTCTCCTTGCCCCCCATGTAGCCTAACCCACAATCCTTCTCCTTCCTCATCCTTGGATTCCGTCTTGATGAGGGTTGACGTATATTGCTCATTGACATAGCACGCAACCCCTCCCCCTTTTTTCCCCACCCTGTCCTTTCTGTACAATCTATAACCCTCAATATGTACCGCCCAGTCGTGGGACGAATCCCACCAGGTTTCTGTTAGCCCTACTAAGTCGTAGGTGTTTTGTGCAAGCAGGAGCGCTAGTTCATCCTGCTTGTTCCCCATGCTCCTAGCATTAGTATATAGGCACTTGAGCCCTGCGACAGGTGCCTTTGCTGCCCCCCCGCTCCGAGTCCCAAGGGGCCCCTTATTTCTTACCTTCTCGTTTCTTACCTGTGCCGTAGTGCTGGCCGCCCCATGTCTTGCAGGTTCCCAATGTTCTCCTTCTTCAGGCTGGGCTGTCCTTGTGGGTGCCACATGGTTTGGTGGTCCACAGCTTCCCCAAGCGGCACCCACTTGCATGCACCCGGCTCGGGGAGTCCCAGGGGGGCACTGCAGCCATGGAGGGAAGCACCGGATCCCTGCACAGCTCAGGCAGGCAGGCTAGCTCCAGCAGGAAAAAAAATATCAGGCTCGCCGTTTTTCTTGGGTGGAGCCTGCCTTCCCCAGCTCCTGCCAGGCTTCCTGCAGAGCCCCAGTGCTTCGCTCCACAGCTGTAGGGCAGCAAACTAAAACTTTTTAGTTTGCTGCGCCGCAAGTCATTTAAGGAGCATTATGCCACTGAATTTGCTAGTGGCTGGAATTACTGCACAATATGCCACCGATGCATGCAAACGCCAACACCATTAAAGCAGTGCAAAAGCATTTAACCCTCTTTAAACTGTCGTGCACACATGCCCCTTGTTTTGTCTATACACAGCCATTATGGAGCAGGGGATTGGCCAATGCTTCCGTTTCCCTACATGTAAAAAAATAGGAATAAGGATGCAAGCGGTAATTCTGAGGTGACCCAACCCTGGGTGTGTGAGGCAAAAAAGCACTCACCGAGCAGCATTATTCAGGAGCCATGCACAGGTCAAACATTTTAGAAGTGATTTTGTGTGAATTTAGCCCTGGTGAGAGGTACCAGAGGCTGTGCCCAGAGACCAGCCTGACAGGCCTCCTTCCCGCTGTTTCTTCCCACGTGTCTTAATCTTGACCTGCGTGGAACAGCACTAGCAACACTGAAGAGCATGGCCTTTCAAGTCCCAACTGCCAAAAAACAAGGGAGCCACCCAAGAACTAGTTTGGATGGCAGCTCTATAACCTAGGCAGCTACGAGCTGATTTTTATGATACAGCCAGGGCATTTCACATGAGCAACCACTGGGGCACAATGGGGGATGGGGAACTAACTGGGAGGACCTACAGGGAAGGCTGTGGGGGGCTGAGCCCTGCATTGGGAGAAAGAGATGGGGAGGAGGGTAGTCCCTGTCAGTGCCCTGACTCCTATTTCTTGTGTCCATGGATGAGTCCTGTGTGCTTCGTATTCCCTAGCTGTAAGATGAGACAATAGTGCTGCCCCAGCTCCAAAGGGAGTTGCGAGGAGAAATGCATCCATGACTGTGGGACATTTGGCTGTTAAGGCAATGAAGCTCTGGCTAAGAGAGCAAGGAGTTTTCAGACCCTATTCATCTGGGCTAATCCTGACCCTTTTGTGGGTTGTCTTTGGTCAGTATAAAGCTGCCACTTTTCAGAGCAAATACCTTTTCGGCATGGCTAGTGTAGAAAGCCAGAGCTCCAGCCTTTCCAGATATAGATTCTGAGCATGTATTTAGTACCTACAGCATGTCACTGCAGTGGCAAAAGATAGTCCTCTTGAACCCCTGCTTTTACCTTTGGCATGTGACAGGGTGTTCTAAGCGTTCCTGTTCCTTCAAGTTGGAAGAGAATTTTTGAAATGGTAATTTTCGGGCATCCTTGAGGAAAATGGCTGCCTGAGCACACGGGGGACTGGGCTCGATGTCCCCTTTCAGTTCAGTGTTCTTTTTTCCTGGCTGGCTGATCCCATGTGCCTTCAGGTGGATGGGAAAAGGAGGACGTTTCCATAGAAAATGTTGGTGACGAAGTGTTTTGTTGAAATCGTGGCAGCCAATTTTTGACTTTTCATTTAAAAAGAAGTAAGCTTTCAGTTCAAAACAAACAACAACAACAACGAATATTGTCATGAAAACCCTTGTTCTTTGACAGTATTGAACATTTCCAAGGAAAACAGATACATTCCAGGGAATTTTTTGGCTAAGCCAAAAACCTAATTTTCTGTTATAAAACTGTTTTACTGAAAGATTTTTTGAGCAGCCCTTCACAGCCGATAGGAACAGCGCAAGGTGGAAGGGGCTGAAGTCATTGACTCAGTGAGGTGCCTGTAATGTCAATTGTTGAATTCTCAGCCTCTGGGGCATCTGCATAGCACCCTGACCTTTTTCACCCTGAGATATATGAAGCATAATCCAGAATGGATTTGGACAAGCATCATTTGAGATTTAATTACATACTTCAGAAAACCTCTGCTCCAGCCTGATATCCTGCTGCCAGGGTACATGATATAACTTATTTGCCAGATGACTTAGTTTCAGAAGCCACAGTTTGACTGGAACATGCCCAGCACATGGCTGGATTTCAGAGGGGCTTTAGATGTTTGATTTTTCTTTTGTATTTTTGTAAAAACATTGTTCTGCCTGGGTTACCCACATCTCCCTATCACTGCTTTCTGAGCTGTTTGAGCAATGCAGCGCTTCAGAGTCTCTCAAATCTGGGTGAGACGCTTATTATTAAATGCCATCAGCAGGCACCCCTGGATGTCACCTCATCTCCCTCCTCCTCCTCTTCTTCCTCCTCCTCCCTGCTCTCCTCTCCCCATTCAAACAGTTTCCAGAGAGTTTTAGGAGCTTTATTAAATCTGTTGCATTCATTTGCTCTACCGCAAGTGATGTTTGCTGTCTTCCCCTGGGGTGTTGAGTAACCTTCTCTGTTAGCTTGTATTCAGTTCATTATCCCGTTAACTTTGGGGGCTGCTATTTATATGACAGATATAGCCAATAAGAAGTCACACCCCTAAGAGACAAGCACATGTATGCGCTTGCTTGTATGTGAGAAACGTACATTTAGAAACACGTAGAGAGGCACGCATGCTTAAAATTGTGTCAGAAACACTGGCATGCACCTAAACATGCATACTTCTGTCCATGTCCATTTGACATGCATACTCAATGTACTCACAAGTGCATACCTACCTCATTCACAAGAACATAAGGAGTGGTAGACTGAGTCAGACCAATGATTTATCTAGCCCAGTACCTTGTCTCTGATAGTGGCAATAGTAGACACTTTAGATTCTAAAGTTTAGAGTGAGAGCATTGAACCAGGTATATCTACAGCAGGGGTAGGCAAAATGGCAGACCTGACCAGCAGCAGGATTCCATTTCCCAGCAGCCCCTGCCCACCTCGCTGCAGCCAGTTTCCATGGAGACCCCAGCAGCAGCAGTGCGGTAACAGTGCAGGGACAGGATTTCCATGGAGACTGGCCCCAGTACCACTGGCAGGATGCGTGGCTGGGCAGGGAGCTGCTCTGTGGCCGGGCCTGGGATCTTGCAGTAGTGACAGCATGGTCTGGAGCCAGGGCAGAGCCATGATCCACTGCCTGCACGCCCCTTCCCGGGGCATGCGGGCAGCAGTTTGCACCTCTGCCCCATCTCTGGACCACACTGTCACTGCCACAAGATCCTAGCTCCAAAGCTACTCCCTGCCCAGCTGTGCACCCTGCCACTGCTGCTGGGGTCAGTCTCCGTGGAAACCCCAGCCCCATGCTGTCATGGCACCACCACTGCTGGGGTCACCATGGAAGCCAGCCACAGCAGCACAGCCAGAGGCTGCTGGGAAATGGAGTCTGCCATGGGTCCGATCTGAACTGGAGGCTGGACTTTACTGGCCTCTAATCTAGAGTTACCTAGCCCCTATTCATTACCCTGGCACCCACCATAACTAGTTTAGAGATGCCACAAGAAACATCTCTGACTGTTCTGTTCAATAGCTATTACGTAATCTATTGTGGTGGGAGGGAACACAAGTAAACAAGCCTGCAGGGGTGGGATTCTTGTTAGGGAGGGGAGGATTAAGGTGAGGTATGTACAAACACTGGTGGAGGGAAGGTTACAACAGATGTTGCGGGAGGGGAGGGGTTGTTGGTAGAGGTATATAATGTGTATGCACTGGTAGATTGATATGGGAGACTGTCACATTCTAAGTTGGGGATATGTGTTGAGGGGAGGGAGGCACCAGACTGTAGCTGGGGACTTCAACTGCATTATTGAAAAAGGGGACCAGGAAGAAGGGGTTGGGGGAGGGCAGCTGGATAACTCTGGGAAACTGTTAAGCAGATTGGTGAGGGAAGAGGGGCTAAGGGATGTGTGTAGGGGGAAAGGTTTTTACAAGGGTGGATGGAGCCAGGGGGAGTAGGGTTTCAAGGATAGATTTTGTGTTTATATCAGAGGGGGAAGGAGGTTGTGGATGATCACCAGTTGCTGAGGGTTGAGTTGGGGGTGGAAGAGGGGGAGGGGGATATGGAAATTGAACATACTACTCCTGGAGGGTGAGGAGGAATGTCAGCAGCTCAAGGAGGCCTATGAAGGGTGGAGGACACTAAAGGGGTGTTTCAGGACTAGATGGGAGTGGTGGGTAATGGTGTAGGGCAGAGTGAGGGAGTGGTTTAGTAGGGTGGGGAGAAGGAAAACAAGGAAACGGGTGAGGGAATTGGGGAAGTTGTAAGGGAGGGTGCAGGGGTTGATAAGAGAGAGGCAGTATATGGCGGGATGTAAAGGTGGAATTAGAAGAGACGAAGAAGGGGATCAAGGAATAAGTCAGCAGTTGGGTGAAGGGAAGGATGTTCTTGATAAAGGCACTATGGGTGGATGAGAGGGAAGAATGGAGTAAGTATTTCGCAGCATGGGTGAGGAAAGGAAGCGGGGGTAAAGAACATTAGGATGGGGGAGGGGGTGTGTGTGGAAGGACAGGGGGAGGTGTTAGGTATGTCACATTTAGCATTAGTTGCACCTGCTTGAATGGTGAATTACCGTATTGTTTGAACTTTTTTTTTTTTTTACTTTTTCTGCTTTTGGTATTCACATGGTCAGCCATAGCCTTGAGCTCACTTTCACAGGCAGTTTATGTTCGAGCATTATTAACATAGTTATGTATAGTATGGGCCTTGTTATTATCTCAAATTAACTGAATTTGGCACTAACCAACTGAATCAGAGGGATGACATGATTGGACATGTTAATGAAATGTGAAAAGAGGGGACTAATTGAACAGTGCCCAACTGCAGAGGCCTTGCAATTTCCCGTTTGGATGGACAGACCAGATTAGGAGTCCGGGGCATGCCCAAATTAAGACACTGATAAAAAAACAAATTAAGATGGGTGCATGTGATGGGTTTGTTGGAACAAAGTAATATGCTGACAGGATAAAAACATGAACAGTATGATGATGACAGGGAAACCAAACAACAGTACCCAGAAATTAAGAGTCATCAGAGGAGTAAAGTTAAAGAAAAAAGAAGCATAAAAGGGGGGCAACAAGGAAGCTGGGTGTGTGCTGTTGTCCAATAACATCTGAACTGAAAAACAGCCATTACCTACGAATGACCACCTCTACTTTCAGGAACCAATTGGCCACCTTTTCTGTGAAGTAACATTTGGGATTAGGTAAAACCATTGAACTAAGTTTTCTTCTCTCTCTCAATGTAGAGACTCAATGCATTTAATGTATTAATAAAGTCAGATTTTAGTTAAGTTGGATTGTGTGAGGCATGTTTTGTATTCACATTGGGTTATGCTTTAGTGACCCTTTAGCACCAGGGGTATCTAACAGAATTACTGAGAGAAATAACGGGGTTTTATGAGGAGGTGTATAAAGAGAGAGAAATGGGCAGAAAGAAGATGGAATCTTGTGAACAGGCTGGTGGCAGAAGTGAAGGATTGGGGGAGAAGGAAGCACTGGAGAGGGAGATCACAGAGGAGGAGGTGGAGCAATGTTTAAGAACAATGAAAAGGAATAAGGCACTGGGTTTAGATGGTGTGTCAGTAGAGTTTTATTTGAAGTTTTGAGCATGGGTGGGTAGGGACCCTCTTTTGATTGAGGGCATGCATAGAGATTGAAGAGTTAAACGAGCCCTCAGGAACTTGGAACCTAGAAGAGTCCAAGAAAGTGAACGACTGGGTGAGCCACCAGCCAAGAGACTTAGATATACTCAAAAGATTATAGGTCCAACCCGGCAGGTGTGGTGTAGGGGCAAGGTGTATGGGGAGGTGGAGCCCTATGAAGAGGACATACCCCATTGGGAGTATGCTGTTTCTTTTTTTGTTCCAACATTCAGCTGCCCTTTATTTGTTTCACATCAAGGCATGGCAGGAAAGCATAAGGAAGTGGGCAGCAGCTTTCAGAAAGAGCTACAGGACACATCGCATCTGCTGACATTGGTTTATACTGCTTACAAGAACAGGGATTTGTCTGTGGAATACCCCAGTCAAATTTAGTGTTCCCAAATTTCTGGGTGGTGGATTGAGCCACTGGTATAAATCATTGGGCATGCCGAAATGTGAACCTGGCCTTTTTTGCTACTGACCAGTGACCAGCAGAAGAGTCACATGTGAAAGTTTTACTCCTTTTAACAGTTACACCTGGATGTTCTTGCCATAAAATATATCATGTATTCTCTGTTCTTTGGTATCATCATCATCTATTGTTCTCCCTTCTGTTGACAAAGTTTCAGTGGCCAGGACATAGAACAACATCATTGAGAAGAAGAACCACTCATAATGAAAACCTTGTAAATGTCCAATAGCTGATCCCAAGTGCACAGTAAGTATGTGACATTAATTTGCAGGGTGTGCCCCCTCGCCCCATGCCCTCAAAGACGAGTAAGTTTCTAAAGAATTTTCCTACCAGAGTTGACTAATCTTTAGTTATTTAAAAAAAATGGAAAGAGAAATAAACCTGAATTGGTTCTATTTTCTTCTCTAGTGATTTCCAGCCGCTCTGTAAAGCCCTCCCCCTGAGGGAATGATGACTCAGCCTGTGTACACATGTATTATTGGAAGTTATCATTGGTAGGTGACAGATATACACTCTGCATGTTCCTGACAGCCCTAGTAACTCCAATGTATACAGGTTCTTATACCACCCTTGTCATCAGGGTACCTGAGTGCCTTCTGATATCTGGCATGTGCTCAGCCAAAGACTTAAGCACCACAAAGGTAGCTATCTAAGCAGTTTCCTGAGGGCTGGAATTCAGAGCTGAGCTGGGCACTCAAGCCTTGTCCCAGTCACATGGGTGAAAAGCAGACAGCTCCAAGTGTGATTTGGTATTCCTTTGCTTCTGACTGTTCCAGGTAAGGCAGGAGTTCCTGAAGAGCCAAGGGGAGGGGAGGTCAAATTAGAGCCCTCAGGAAGGAGGGGTCGAGGATAGGGAGCAGGAGGCAACAGCAGTGGCTGTATCATACTCATATTTTTCATTCATGTAGTGCCTCATCTTGTCTTGATAAACAGTCATATTTCTCTTTTCTAAACAAATCAGTTTTCCCCAGCTCTCAGCTTTTCACTTTCCCAAGAACCATGAATAAACACCATGTCATACAAAAGTTAAATAGCAAAGAGATTTAGCAAAAGCTCTACTGATAGCCCAGAGCCCCTGAGTCCCAGAAGAGCACTTCAGAACCGGTGCACTAGCATAAGATTCCAAGCACCTGCAGAGATTCTTCCTCCCTCTGTAGCTCCCTGTTATGCAGCTTTAATCCTAAAAAAAAGGAGAATTATTGCATGCAGAACGTCCCATAGGCACCTGAAACCTCTAGAGCAGATACCATTCGAAATGCTGAGGGACTGTCTTGTACCACGGTCTTATATCTGGACTACCTCTGAAGTAGAACTTCAGCAGTCTTTTTAAAAAGATTGGAAAATACCTCTTTATGAAAACAGAAACTTTTCCTGGGACAAGATTGCTTTCAATGCAGCTCTTGATTAGAAAAAAATGTTGCAAAAAATATTTCCAAATTGTCAAAAGCATTTCACTTCCAACTGAGAAGCTCTAGTTCTCTAGCACATTTTGAAATGTAGTTAATTATAATAGAAATATTTTCAAGCTGTAAAAAATGTTTGCATTCAAAAGCAACCATTTTTAAATTACTGGTTTGCCTGAATTGCAGTTTCACTGGGGCTTTCAGGTCACAAATATTGGTGGGATTTGGCCCTTTCAGCCTAATTTAGGAAGGGAAGATGTTTGATATCAGAATTTTTCATAGGAGAGGAAGTCCTTCTCCTGCCCAGCTCTGATCTGAGAATGACAGTGTTATGACATCACTTGATAACCAGCTCTGATTAGGCCACAGTGGCCATGTCTCCATGAGACAATGACTGCGCAGTAGCCAGTGACTACTGCACAGTAGTGTCACATGGCAAAAGGCATGATGCGATGCTACTGAGCAGTTGCCTTGGGTTTCTGTGCAGTCAGCGTCATGGGAAAGCCATTCAGTGATGCTTCTGTGGGTTCAAGGGTTTTGGCAGTATCTAAGACCAAGACTGACCGTAGAATGACAATAATGTGGGTCACCAGGACATGAAATTAGTCCTCAGTTTTGCAAGGTGCTCAGACAAGTTCTAGCAGTTACACCAGGCCCCACTGCACATCTGGAATATGATGCTGGGTTTCAGTAATTGATTCTACTGAGGAAACTGGGAAGAGAGAGCAGCAAAAAGAAAAAAAAAAACTCACCCAGAGAGCTTGAGAAAATGAGTCATGAGGAGAGCTTTAGACGCAAATATGTCTAGCTGGAGAGATAATTACAGCCTACAGATACTTTAGGAGTGTCAGTACCACTGAAGGAAAGGAAATATTTAGGGTGGTATGGCAGGCTGCACAAGGGGAGAAACCTGATCCTTCTTCCAGAAAAAGCAACAGGGCTTTCACCACCAATTTCAGACAATTAAAGTGGGCTGGCTGGCTGCAAAACACAGGTGATAAAAGGGAAAGGAGCCCAAATGTGAAAGCCCAGACTCAAGAGCGGAGGTGGAAACTCCATCACTTGGGATATTTTAAACTAAACTGGGGCAGTCCACTGGCCAAGGCAGCATTCTCTTAGGCTTCTTTCACCTTTGTATTTCACAGGCTCTGCACATCCCTCTAAAGACCCTGAGGCCCTCTGGTTAGCAAAAAGGAGTGGAGGCTTATCAATCTTCCTCAAAACCTCAAGGAAGCTTTGTGATATCTGTATAAATTTGTTGGCCTTAAGGGTTCAATCCTCCAAATATTGGCTTACAACCCAGCCCCATCTGAAGCCATTAGAATGTGCAGAGACACAGATAGTTGAAATCAGGAAAGTGTATTGAACTACAATCATAACAACAGCATTAACCAGCAAAACATATGAAAAAGAATTATATATGGGTACTCAGTACCTCAAAGGCAGGGTGGGTGATACGTTACCAAATCCAAAAGGAATACTTAGGTGGGGGACAGCCAGCTTCAGGTAAGACTCCAACCGCTCGCTGAGATGCTCAGGTAAGTTTTCGTCCCACACACTCACACACCCTCACGTCAGACTCACCAAACAACATGCACACGCAACTCAGACACTTGCCTCTACACGAAGATCCAACAACTTCACGATCCCTTCACATGCATTGAAACAAAGGAGAGGGAACCACAGGAGAAAATGGCGGCAGGCAAGGACCATGAGATCACACAACTATACCCCTTATAAATCTTGCTGTCACCCCGTACTTGTCAATCAAATCTTATCCAGTCATTCTCAAAAGTGACCCATCAATCAAATGTCCATCACAGTTCTGGCCAATCAGGTATCTCAGCACCTCACAGGGTGCTGGGTACCTTTCCCACCAAGGCAGGTTACATAACCTGGAGGCTATGTTGCATGCGTAATATACGTATTTAGGTCATGACATCATAAAAGGGCAACCGGTCAGCATTTCTAGAACCTTTGTCCCTTCTAGTCATGTAAGCATGCACACAAATCCATCCATACAATCAAGGCTGAGAACTAGGGGTGTCTACATCTGATGTAATCAAGGATTGCTTCACTGAAAACACTGGATTATCTCATTTACTAAGGCTATTGCACATCCTTCTCCTTTCTAAGCTCTGGTGAGTTCTGGCCCTGCACTGCCCTAGAGGGGAGAAGCTGGCTTTAGTTACAAAGGGCACATCTGACTGAATATCGTGCGCATGCCAGAGAGCACATGCTCCTGGGCACACCCTGCTCGACTGCTCTCACTTTTACACACCAAGCCCAGCAATGAACCCACTCCTGGGACATCACCTTTGGTCATTTTGAAGCATCCTAGAAACAGACACTTCAAGAATGGCCATGGGGGATGCCCTTGAGGCAACATCTAGGCTTGGTACATGCTGATTAGAGCAGGTGGGTAGGATGGGGCATGTACAGGAGTATCCCTACCCACCCCAGGAGCACAGTGCAGGCAAACCCAGCATCTCCTAGGACAGCTCAGTCCACCTCTACCTCCAGAGTGGGCATGGACGGGCCTCCCCCTTTTCCTTCCCCATGCTGATAACATGCTGTTTGCTCACCAGCTTGTTCCAGGCAAAATAGGTCTTTGTGTTGTGGGCCCCTGTATCCACTGTTTCAGGACAAGAAGAGATGGTCAGGATCCCTGCGGCTCACCCTCCCAACCATGTTAGACAGCTTAACCCAGCTGAGCAACTGTGCTGCTCCTGTGCCTGGCACCTCTCCTTGCAGACTTCTCTCCTGGGCACTTTGCATGGTGCTGCCCCGATTACTGCATCACCTCTACACTTCATATAGCTCCCACCATCCTCATGTTCTATGTTTCACATGCTGGTATTAACCTGAGATGACTCCATGTTTCTACAGCAGCCAGGCTCTCAATGAAGAGAAGTATTCATAACCATGACACAACCAGCATGTATGACAGCACAGCTAATGCACTTCATTTGGTGAAACAAGCATCACCCCTTGTCCTGCCCTTGATGATGCTGGACAAGGAGCAATGTGATCTACCCATTTTTCCCTCTCCCCTTGCAACTGCAGGAGCAAGTCTGGCTGTTATCTATGCCCCATACTCAGAGAGCCAGGTAGGTTGCTACACAGATCATCCAAGCACCTTACCATCTTTAATGCCCTAGTGCTGAGAGGCAGGACTACGTTGCAAAGGGGGAACAAAGGCACAAACTAAGTGATTTGCCCAGAGTCACAGAAGAAGTCTGTAGCAGAGCAGTGACTTGTAACCAGGTTTTCCATGTTCTAGGAAAGCACCCTAGCCAGAGAATTGTACTTCCCACCTACCCAGACAATCTCTGTGTTGCGGTTTGGTATCAGTTCAGCTTTTTCTGACACAGTGAGGGCCAAGAAACAAAAAAAAAAAAAAAAAACTTATAACACTCATCCACCACTAATGTGTCAAGGAATTTTTCCCACATGTCCAAAATAATTTGCCTTCAGGCTCAGACAAAGCAATGAGAATTTTCATCCCAAAAGAACATTTTCTTCCCTTCAGAAAGTTAGAAGCTGTTCAGAAGAGACTTAAATTGAAAGTGTCTATTTAGCCATAGTTGTAATTTTACTACATCCAAATGTGTGTGTGTGTGTAACTGCTAAAGATCCAGTTAGTATGTATATATATGTGCTAATGGTCCTAGTATTCCCATAAACTGTATCCGACTGACGGACTTGGTGGCAATGTGGTGGGGCTACTTGTGGCAGGTTAGCTCCTATAAAATACCACCGTGTTGCAATCTCCAGAGCATGAATGATGCATGCCCCTGGAGGCTGGAGGGGCACGGCAACTTCCCGGAGGCAGCGGTGGCGGCGTTGGCAGCAGGGGCATGGTGGCAGCAAGCAGGGCACTCCCACAAGCAGCCATAGTGGTGTTGGCAATGGGGCCAGGCCGAGCAGGGAGCTCCAGCAGGTGGCTATGGGAGGTGGGAGAGGCAGGGTGAAAGAAGTTGTGAAAACAAGTTTACTTAACTCATCCATGAGGCTTGGGAAAGCTTAAAAACTAACATGTATAATGCTGCTGTAACAGCATTTGGCAAATAATGCAAGAAAAATATAGACTGGTTTAAAGTGCAATCTGAAACTCTTCTACCACTGGTTGAAATCAAAAGGTTGGTGCTAACCAACTATAAGAAATCTCCCACCACCATAACCCTGGAAAATCTGACAAAGGCTCAAACAGAAATGCAAAAGAAGGGTAAGAGGTATGCCCCAGATTTTGAGCTGAAACTGTGATGATATTCAGAAAGTAGCTGATGCAGGTGATAGCTGTGGAATGTAAAAAGGAATCCATGAAACTAGCAATTGGTCCAGGCCAGAAGAAAACAGCTTCACTGAAAGACTTAAACAGAAATATCATGACTGATAAACTCAAACAACCTGAGCATTGGATTGAACACTGTGGAATTCTATACTCAAGTGAGACTGAAATCAGACAAGAAAAGCTTGAAGGATTACCACAGTTGGACAACAAGCCTACATTAGAAGATTTGCAGAAAGCCATTATATCAGTTCCTAGGAACAAGGCACCTGGAAACAACTGCTTGCCTGCTAAAATCTACAAATGTGCCAATGATGAATTATTTTGAAAGCTTCATGAAGTTATGCTGTTCTGTTGAAAAGAAGAAGCAGTACTGGAAGATTTCAAACATGCTCAGTTTGTACAGTTATACAACAAACAAAAGATATAAAAGCAACTGTGACAACTATAGACCTATCTCCCTGTTGAATATTGTCAGAAATGTTGTCACTCACATCATGGTCCCTAGATTGCAGTCTCTAGGTGAAATAATCTATCCTGGAAGTCAATTAGGTTTTTGATCAGGACACTTCACCATTGATATGATATTTTTGGCCAAGCAACTGCAAGATAAGTGTAAGGAAAATGAATATTACTCTACATAGCCTTCATTGATCTGGCAAAGTCCTTCAATGCAGTCAACAGACAGGGCCTTTTTACTGTTCTGAGGAAACTGGGTTGTCCCCCCTCCCAAACTGCTGAACATCATTCACTCATTACATCAAGGTATTAAAGGCAAATGCAGTGTATGAAAATAAAGAATCAAATGCCTTTGATATAAAAAATGAGGTGAGCCAGGGGTGTGTCTTAGCCAACGTGCTTTTTAACATCTACTTTTCATTCCTGTTTCTTCATGCATTCAAGGACAGCAGTGATGGCATTTATCTTTGAACCAGGCTGGATGGAGGCTCATTCAACATTTCAAGGTTTAGAGCAAAAACCACAAGGTAAAAGAACTGGTTCTCAGAGATTTCCTATTTGCAGATGACGTGGCCTTAGTTGCCCACAGTGAGTCTTCCCTGTAAAATCTCTTGGGCAGATTTTCTGAGTAAAGCAAGACCTTTGGGATGGCAATTAGTCTCAAGAAGATTGTGATCACATACCAAGGGGCAGGGCCAGCCTGTCCTATCCTGTGAAACCTGCAGCCGCAGGGAACCCCACAGCTAAGGGGCCCCCTATGTCTGCCACTTGCCACCCCTCCCCACCTCCACCCCTGCCATTGCCACTACCTCATTGACTCACCCCTGGCTCACCTCATTGTTGATATCAAAGGCATTTGATTCTTTGTTTTCATACACTGCATTTGCCTTTCATACCTTGATGTAATGAGTGAATGATGTTCACATCCAGCCATTCACCACCCTCCTCCCTGCTGCTGACTGGCTTCTTTGGGGCAGGGGGCCCCAAAACTATTTCTTGCAGGGGACCCCAAAAAATTGTGGGCCATCCCTGCCAAGGGGTAGAAGAACCAGTAGCTGACATCAGTCACTCTGGAGGATATATCTCTTGGTGTTGTTGACACTTTTTACTACTTGGGTTTTATGATCAGTGGGAATCTTGACCTTCAGTCTGAACTAACTACCAGAATCAGAAAAATAGCTAAGAATTTCACACTATTACAGGAATGTGCATGAAATAACAGCAAACTATCTACTAAGGTGAGGATGTGAATCTATGAGATTCGTGTGCTGTCATCCCTGCTTTATAGTTCAAAAATGTGGACTACATATGCTAGGCACATCAAGAGATTGAACAGCTTCTATGAGATATCTGTGTAATATCATGAAAATAAAGTGGGAAGACAGAATACCAAACACAGAAGTACTGGAGCTCACAAAACTGACACAGAAACCACTATCAAGAAGAGGAGGTTGCGACAAATCGGTCATGTCAAGAAAATGGAAGGAGACCATGTCCCCACGAATATTTTGTATAGCAAGATTTGAGACAGATATAGAAAGTGGGGTCACCCTCCATGGTGGTATCACAAGGCATGCAAAAACTATATGAAGTCATTCAATGTCAGTGTAGAAAACTGGAAGGAGCACTCAGAATCCCATTCATTCTGAAGTCAACATCTGGCACTGGGTACCATTCAACATGAAGTGGCTTTGGTCCAGATGATGGGAGCAAAGTGAGAAAGGAAAAAGAAGCATGCTGTAAACTTGGACTCCAACTCAGACAACATACAAATCTGTGAAACTTGTAACAAGCTGTGTCACTCTCGAATTGGGCTTGTCAGCAACAAATGGATTCATAAGGCATCTGACTAGACCTCTTATGTGTACACTGTAATCCAGAGGATCGATAGTTGCCTATATATAATTTTACCAGTAATTTGCTATAGTATATAGTGACTCAGATATACCAAGTTAATAGGGGAATTCATTTCATTGTTCTAAGGAAAAGCAAAATGTGTTTGTTTTTCTTTTAAAATGAATCTAAAAAGGAACCTAATTGGTTAGAGCAAGAATGCCAATATCTGATCTCTGGATTTCTATCACCGCCTCTGTTTCTGACTCCTTCTAGGACTGTCTACAATTAGCTAGAGCTAAATTTTAAAATTGGGGGCCTAACATTAGGTGCTCAAATCCATATTTGAAAATTAACTTTCATCTGCCCATAGCTCAGTTCCCATTCTATAGGACAGGTGCACATTCTGGTTTCATTCTTGTTTCATGAGATTCAAAGGATTAATACAGTGTGGGGTTTTCAAAAGTGCCTGAGTGATTAAAAAGCACAAGCCCCATAGACTTTCAGTGGTGCCTCTGCTCCTAAATCACCTAGGAAATTTGGAAAATATTACTGTCACGGTCTGAGACCTTTGAATGGAAGGCAGTATACCCGTATTTTATCATATAATCTATATTTTATCATTTGCTTCAAAGACTAAGGGAAAAACATGCCAGGATAAGAAGCACAGAACTCTAAAAAACGAAAAAAACCCAAAACCCTCAAGGGCTCAATTTCATTCCACTGTGCTGAATTCCCTGAAAAAAAATTGATGCAAAAGATGGGTGGGGACCCTTCCTTCTTCCTACTACTTTTTTGTTACTCGGTATTAAGGGTCAGATGATGGTGTGTTACAGAAGTGTATGTATTAATGGCATTTCAGGAAATCAAGTGGGGTGGAATAGAATCACATAAATCCACTTAACCACCCAACACATAGAACAGAATTTGCTCCAAAGTGTCCCAGGTTCCCAGGGAATCTCATCTCTGCCCATTATGCAGCCCCTCAGGGAGCACCCTTGCTTTAGAGTTAGTTGCTTGGCCTCCCTTTTTTACAAAGGGAAAACCCAGACCTGTGCAGCTGGAAGGATGGGCTCCATCATGCCTCAGAGCATGTGCAATAGCATTTCATTTCCTAATAAAAATTTTCCCCACCTGGGGGCCCTGCAACCAGCAGATGCTTGCAGCAAGACAAAACGGCTGCTCTGTGCATTTCCTTTCATAGCATCTGATGAAGTGAGCTCAGCCTCATGAAACCTTATGCATCTCTGATTTAGTTAGTCTCTACATCTAGTAGAGTTAGTCTCTACATCTAGTTAGTGCATCTTTACCTGTCTTCCGCCTGATTTCAGACTAACATGGCTAAATACCTCTTTCTTTTTCAAAACAAGCAGCATGTATGAGTAAACAGAATACAGTAGTTTAGGGCCCTTGGACTAGGAGGGATCACAGATTTGACATGCACATCCATGTGGCATTGCCAGCTGATCTGGCCCAGAGATATCCAGGACTCCATCTCTCTCCCTATATGGGGCAGCGCAGCTTTCATCCCAGTGGTTCAGCATCTCTGTGCTTTGGTTCCAGGCTCATCACACAACCCATGCCTGCCAGTCACTAAAGGTAATGTCCAGTCATTGGTTTTCCTGTGAGTCTCCACAGTAACTCTATTCATATGTTGACAATGCTGGATCATTCATTTTTGCCAACCCAGATATGCCTAGTGAACAACACTTATCTCTCATTCCCTTTCCTGGAAAATACATTAACACCTTTGGTTCTGATAGGTTACCATGCAAAAGTGAATGGATTAACTCAGCCTTGCCTATTTATCATAAAAATGCTATAGAAATTCCCCACATGAAGGAGTCTAGCTCTGCCCCGAGACCCCACTGCAGCACATCACGGATGAGAATGCACTGTTATAGCGGCCCACAGCACATGGCTAACTTAAACGCTCTTAAATGTTCCATTGCTACTTGGTTTACATTTGAGAAAAACGTGGATGTCCCCTGCTGGTCAAAGTAGGGAAACAACTTGGTATGTACAGTTGGGAAAGACCAGCTCCCAGATAAAGATAAACGATCTTATTTGATGCAGTGACACAAGCCAGTATCACGGGCTTCTCCTGGCCGTTCTGTGGAGGATACAGAGCATTGAGTCTGATATGTAGGACAAGATATAGCCTGTCCCTTTGTCAGGAAGACGATAGAGATAGATTGCCACAGAATTGTCCTGGGTGTTGCTAATGACATGAATAACATTCTTGCACATGTCCCACTGGATCCCTGTTTTAATCAGGAAGCTGCAGACCACACTGCAGTAGCTGCCATGGGCCTATGCCCCACTGCACTCACTATCCAGTGGCTGAGGCACTGTGGGGGTGAGGGGCAATGTTCCCTCTAAGGAATAGCCGTCGGTGAGTACACCACATTGGTCTGTGAGCATGCCGCTTTGGTCCCGCCTCCCCCTTTTGGTGCGGCATGGGACACTTACAGAAGATAAGCTCCTCACTCCTCACCCAGGGCAGGCACTGGGGCCTGGGGCCTGGAGGCTGGGGCAAGAGTTGGGCCGGGGCCTGTCTACTGTGGGGGCTGTCAATGCAGAGGTATGGATATCCATCCTGGAGTCTTCCTCAGCTCATCCAGATTACAGGCATCAGAAATGGAAATGTGACATTCGAGTGTTTGCCAGTGTTATGGGTAAGTGTCCATCAAAAGGCAGGTCTAAAGGGACAGCCACAGGTGGTATATCCTGCAAAAAAAGAGGAATCTCTGGCTCACATGTAAGAGATATTAAGCAGGCATCTGATACTTTCCTGCCCTTCAAATAACTGAGTTCCTGCTTCCTGGGAGCCATGAGCCAAGGTGGATCTGGGTGGCTAGCCAGTCATCCATAGATGCATGGGGATGCATTATCAGTCACAGTACTGGTGAGGGAGAGTCATTGCTTGTCCTCCTGCAGGGCCAATCTGGGATTGTTTCCCAACACATGTTGGAATGAAGCTTAGTGATACAGGGTGTGTCAGTCAGTCCTTTGCTTTTCATACCATCTCACAAGAAAGGGAGATTCCAGGTGACACTGGTGTGGCTCAAGCAGCCAGGAACCTTACACAGCAACAAACCTCTCTTCTTTGTGTAGTGTTGCAATATGTGGCCACAAAGAGGGTTTACACACATGCTCTGTGGGGGAGAAGGAGGGCACTTTAATTACAGCAGCTCCGAGAGCTGCTCTAATTAAAGCATCTGGAGCATCATGTGTATCAGTGGCCCCACACTGAAAAATGGCGGCAGGGGTACGTTAGCTAAAGCTCATTGAACGATCTTTAGTTAAAGCACACCCACCACCATTTTTCAGCCATGTGCCACTGGAGTCTGCTGGAGCACCGTAATTATCACATTCCAGTAGACTCCATTAATCAGGTCTGCTCTGACACACGGTACTTACAGCACATTGGAGCAGCCTCCCTGCAGGTGTATAGGTGCCCCAAGAGCCATGGTTAAGGAATACACCTGTTTCCTCCCTCTGCATCTCTACTTTCAAGCCTGGGAAAATCACACACAGCAGAACTCTGTCCCTGTGCAGGCCCTGGCTGCAAACACTTCAGTTATCCCTTTGACTACTCCCTGCTGGAGCAGATCAAATGACACAGGGACTCTGCAATGGACTGTACTGGAATATATTGCTCCAGAACCTTATTCTAGGTCACTAGCCAGAGATATTGTGCCCTTCAGTAGCTTTTGATTTGTTCTGAAATGCTTCTAACTCCACCTCAGCTGCCATAAGCACAGGTCCAAGCCTAACTCTCTTCCAGGTGAACCTGGGAGGAGACTAGGGAGAGGGAATGAAATGTGTCCTCCACCACAGCTCAGCATGAATGCATCATGCCACACAGTATTGTGCAACTCCACAACCATGCATCTGGCATTGCTGAGGAAGTACCTGGCCTGGAGCTGCCCCAGACCTGGAATTTCCATTCCACAAGAAGTCTGCCATTATGAAAATTGTCCCAAGTCAGACCAAAACCAGAACTATTTTCAACATTTCTATCTGCAATATTCTTTAAAAAAAAAACTGTCTGGGATTTCATTTTGCTTTGATAAAAAACCAGCACATTTCATTTGGATTCTCCCCTTTCATTATATAGGATATTATCAAATATAATGTCACAGGGAAGCAAAAAGTCTATTAGAACAAGCAACCAAAACATTATTTTCTGATAAGGAACATCTCCACCATATCAAACCCCCTCCTTTCCCTCTTGTTTTACATGCTGCTTCTTCAGGACTAACCCATTCATTGCCAGAAGATCCGATTTGAACACAACAGTGCTTCTGCACAAAAAAAAAAACAGGCTATTGGGAAACTGGACCCCAACTCAGGATATCAGCCAGCCTCCTTTGCAACTAACTTTTCTGTGGAAATTAAGTATTTGCTGCCCTCTGCTGTACACCTTCTGCTATTTCACCTCATAGGAGACCTTTCTTAACTCCTTCCCATCCCAAACCTCCTGACCTGGCAGCCAGGGAAGGTCCCACTCAAATCACCTCTGGAACTTGGCATCAGCTCCAAGTGAGAAACAGTGCTCAGGAGGTACATGCCAGCTGGCACCTACTGACTAGGCCTGCTGCCCACCCACAACCTTTCTGCTCTCCCCACAAGTGCCCTGAGCCCTGCCTGCTTGCCCAGGTGTTCTTTCTCTCCCTGTCGCAGCTTGCCTACTCACAGCTGACCATCCCTTACTAGTGGTTTCCATTCCCAGGCCCCTGGATATGTGCCATCTGCACCTCCCTGCATGGTCAGAATGACTAACAAATGCCCACTGCTGAAAACCTTATCACAGAGACCTGAGAACTGTCTGCTGGCAAGGAACAAGGGTTCATTTAGCTTTCACAGCTCTCATTGGCCAGTGGCCCACTACATGTGGCATTACCGAAGGCAAGGAAGGAACAGCAGCATCTCTCCCCAGATGCTTCACTGAACATGAAGCATCACAAATACCTTTATCATCGTTACTTCACCAGGTGATTATCCAGAGAAGTAGAAACCACTTCATTGCCACATCTGCTGAGAGCACTCCCTGAATGATAGGGGGGAAGCAGAATGGGGAGCTAGTTGCTACTGCCATGATTCATTCATTGTAGTAGCACCTCGGAGCCCCAGTCCTGCACCACAGCCCCCATTGCATTGGGCTCCTTGGCTACCTACCCAGCTTGGAAATCCAGGACTCTGGCTTTTCACTGGCAGAGGGAAACAGAAGCTATCGTGAATGGTGATGTTCTTCCAATCCATTTAGTGAATCAACCCCAGGCTGTTCTCTGAGATGGGCAGATGAATAACAAATGTTAGGAGGAGCCAAGGAAATTAATTTGTATCCAAGGTATTTTATTCTCGAGGCCTCCCTCTTGGCTTCATGCCCAAGGCTAAGGTTTGAATTTAAAGCTGGGACTCAGCCTCTTTGGTATGGATGAAGAATAACTGTTATTCTTCCCAAGGCTACAGAACATGTTCTTTGAATACTGATCAAGGTTTCTGAGAATTCACCAAGAAACCCATTAAATAATATCAAATTAATATCTAGGAAAATAAATATATATTTTAGAGAGGAATATGAAAATAGGACTCTTTGGGTGTGTCTACACATTGCCATATGGCAACATTGCTACAGCGCTGTGCTTTGCCATAGTTTTTGATTATGGAAAAATGATAGAGTGCTTCTTCTTTGCAAAGAACTCAGAAAGACCACAACAGGGTTTTGACACTAAGGAAACCAGTTTGAAATCTCTGGGTACCTATACACATGCCTGATGCCTGCTCTAAAACATTCTAATTAGAAAGTATTGGAGCAGGCTCAATTAATTGGAGCAGACTCTAATTAGCACACTCTAGCAGCCTCAGCATCACATGTATTTAGCATCCCCATGCTTCAAAATGGTGGTGAGTGTGATTTAACTACAGCTCGCCAAATGAGTTATAGTTAAAATGCCCCCACCATCATTTTGAAGCATGGGACACTGAATACATGAGATGCTGGAGGTACTTTAGTTAGTGTGTCTTCTGAGAGCCACTCTAACTAAAGTGTCCCCTACCCCCACCTCCTGGAGCATATGTAAAGATGCCCTCTAGGTTAATATTGTGAAGTGAATTATGTATAAATGTTTGCACACCTACCAGTTCCAAGATTGTGCAGCACTCTTAAAAGGGTCTCAGACATCACAGGATGCCACAGCACCCTGGTTGATAACCACTGTTGTAGAAGGAAATTACAGTGTGATTTTGGGTGTCTCGATTGTGCCTTAAATGATAACTTGGCCACATGATCATGCAATTAATGGTGTAATAAAATGGGAAATGAGACACAAAATTATTCCATAAAATATGTGTGGTAATTTTGTGGCTGGTTTGCATTGCACTTCAAATTGAAAGTGTAACAGGGTCCCTGCCATGCAGCCTGATGCCAGGTACATGACAAACCTCTGGAACTGGCCCAGTGATGTCCCAAAGGTAAGACCCACAATTAAATGATTGTCAGTCCCAGCCCAGGGATCACACCAGAACAAATTCAACACTCAGGTACAGTCAGGGTGCTGGGACTGCCAATTGGCTCTTCAGTGGTACCAGCCCTGGGACCTCACCAGTTCACTTGGCACCTAACTTCCAATTTTCTGGTGCAGAGGGAGCCCAGGATCATGATCCAGGCTCGTTTTGAACAGGCAAGTAGTAATGGCATGATTGGGGTCTGGTCCCTAATCTCGAAATCATGTGTCCTGCCATGCACATGTGACATAGCAGGAAGCATTATTGTTGGGATCAGGGAACAGAACTCATCATGCTATTAAAAGACTGTGTGCCAGGGCCTAGGCTCAGATAATCTAAGTTACTGCAGTGCCTAACTACCATTGAGAAATGAAGGCACAGTGATCACATGGTGTCACTATTACCACGGGATGAGCCATTTAGAAAGCAGTTGCAATGGCTGAAATACAACTTTCTTCATGGGTAAGAACAGACCTCGCATTTGAGGCAGTTCTGATTAATCCCAGTCAAAATCTGGGATGCAAGAAGAGGCACAGCCCTTTACACATGTAGCTTGTTCCTGAAATGGCCATTAACTCCAATGAGCTGTGATTGACCTGCAAAAAGTGTTAGCCCATTTTATCTCGCATGCTTCACAAGGACAAAGTGGGACAATGGGTTTACAGTCTGTAGGATCCCAGGACAAGATCTGTTTTTACCTCGTGTCTGTTTCTGTCTCATGTCTTCTCTGGGTGTCCTTCCTTGGCACTTATCTGGACCCCTCACCTTCGTTTCTGAGCACTTCACAATTTTTAAGAGTTTCCTCTTCACAATCCCCTGGGAGACGAGGTAAAGCTATTTTCCTCCTCCTGAAGCTTGGAAACTGAATAACACAGAGGTTAATGGCTGCATGCTCAAAGGTAGCTGGGCACTGGCCAAAGTGACTTGCCCAAGATCGCACTATGAGCCTGTGGCAGAGCAGGGTCTTGAAACTAGGTCTCTCAGCACTTAGAACAGTGTCCTACTCCTGGGCCATCTTCCCTTGTGCCTGCCGCCTTCTTCACCAACTCCTTCTGTGCATATGCTTGTCACCCATCCCTTTACAGGCACCCCCAGTGACCCAAAAATGTTGCTGACCCCTGTTCTAAGGCCTCTCTAATCAGCCTCCATCTCCCACATGGCTTCTAGCAAGGGCTTAAGGCTTCCCTTTTGCCTCCTTCTGTAGCTATAATATTCCCTGAGGCTTGATGTACCCTAAACTCCTTCCTCTTCCCTCTATTTGTATCTCCTTTGCCTCCATTTTAAGAAATCTACCCTTCTCTTTGCAAGTGTGGCAGAATTGCCTATCTTTGCTGGGTTCCTTGGGCTTAGAGAATTGCCAAAGTGCTTGGTGGGGCAAACCCACCCATCAGAGACCAGCAGGGGAGGAGCCTCAGGAGGAGTCCACCCTGCCCCTACATCGGGGCGAGGCAAGAAGTGGACCTAACTGAAGACTGCGCTCCACCTCCCCCTCAATTGGCTTGTCTTCAGTCTTGGGGCAGAGCCCCAAGAGGGTATATAAGGAGCTGCATGCACAGCATGAGGGGGAGACGATGAAGGATGGAGAAGAAAGAAGCAGCCAGGGCTGAGGAAGAGCTGGGGAAGAGCTACACAGGGGGTACTTTCAATTACCCTGAAGAGCCTGAAGACTCTGCTGTTGAACAGAAGCAGCAGGTGGCCATGTCCCCAACCCCTCACTGCAAGAGAGCACTGAGGGTCTTTGTGAGCTGCTTGAGGTGGCTCGGGTCTCCAGCCTCAGCATGAGGCCGGACAGTGCAGGTGTCACTGCACAGAGGGTCTGAGAGGGACTGGGACCTTGGGAGCTGCTCAATGCCAAACAGTGCAGGCATCACTGCACGGAAGATCCAAGAGGTACCAGGACCTTAGGAGCTGCTCAAGGCAGCTCGGGTCTCCAACCCCAGTTTGAGGCCCGCACCAGTGCATGGTGCTGCTGCATGGTAAGTCATTGTTGGGCCAAAGGCCCTTGGAGGGGACAGGGGGGTGTTTGGGTCCCATTCCCCACTGCTGGGTGTGAGGACCTGTGGGCAACACAGGCTCCGCAGCATGGCAGGCCTGTACTGGAGCCCTGGCCCTGAGCATGCACAAGGCAGCCCAAGCCTGCAACCTGCTGAGAAGGCTGAGCCATATGGGTGTCTGAACGAGCCATGCAGCCACACGGGGGACTGAGACAGAGCACCTACTGCAGGAGCCACTTGCCTAACTGGGGACAAAACACCAGGAGCCCTTGCTGGACCCTACTCGCCGGGAAGCATGAGTTCTTGGGCAAGAGGTTTCCCACCCAGGAGGGAAACCCCCCAGAGAAGGGGGCTTAGGCTAGAGAAAGGGAGAGACTCCTCTAGAGGAGAAGGGTATCTGGGATTACCACACCTTACATTTTGGAGTGTTTATTAATTGCTTGCTGTGTCTTATATTTTGAAGTGTTTATTAATTTTTTGTTGTGTTTTCTATTCTGGAGAGTTTATTAACTGCTTATTGTGCTTTACATTTTTGGAGTGATAACCAATCAATTGCTGGGACATACCCTCTGAGGATCCGTGAGCGAGGTTTCTCTCGTGGGTCTTGGGGACTGCTATACTTACCTGTTCTGTTATTTGTTGACTTGAATATATTATATGTAAATATTTATCACCCATCCAGTTTATTCTATCCCCTCCCCTTTTATTCTGCATCTGAATAAACCATGTATATCATTAAGATATTGTGTCCTGGTCTTTCTCTATAGAGACAGTGAAGGGGAAGCTGTGAGCAAGCTGCAGTTTCCATCTCCAGCACATATGCCCTGTTGACCATCCCCTTCTATTGGAAAGGGGGGCACACACTCCAGTACACCTGGGTTACACAAGTATCTTTCACTCCACTACACTCTCCAAGGGATGGACAAGGAAGAAAGGGGCTGGGTAAGGGGGCTGAGGCTTGGAGAGCTCAACTGGAGCAGGGCAAGAGGCAAGGGAATGCAGGGACTTGAGGACATCACAAAGGAGGTTCCTTATCACCATGGTAACCTGGACAGAAGAGCTCAGAGCTGCAGCAGTGGGTGCTGGACTGAGGGATGCTCTGCACTCCCCAGGTCTGGCTGGGCCAAAAGGGCCCCAGAGTCTTGGAGGTGCTGAGGATCCTGGCTCTGATGCTTTGCATATGCTCAGGTAATATGTGGGGATCATTCTGATCATTCCTAGGGGCCAGCACCTTCACCCTGAGCTCTGCAAGCATCTCCTGACACAAGCACATTCCCATTCCCCAGAGAAAGTTCTACATTGCCGGTGTCTCTGCCTCTGTGGCCTGCGACTGACACAAGGAGCTGCCTTCACCTCTCTGCTTCCTTCCTAGGCCACAGGGATTATTTGAATTATGGTATCCCAGAAGAAGGAGAAAGCGGCATGACAACAGAAGAGCCCAGGCAGCAGCGGGGAACTGGTGTGGAGGACCAAACAAGTAGGGCAAGATTGTGGAGTCCTGGAGCTGGAAGGGACTTCCAGGGTTATTTAGTCCAGCACCTGCAAAGAGGCAGACATGCTGCTCCTCACCCTCCCCAGATGCCCACCCAGACTCCTGACACCCTCCTGGGAAGAGTCCCCTGGGCAGCTTGTTCCATTGTTCCACTGCTCTGACAAGCCTGACAGTTTTCCCTAAGATTTATTCCAAATCTGCTCTGCTGCAGTTTAAACCCAGAGCCTCATGGCCTGTCCTCTGCACAATATGGAACAGTTGTTCTCCTTCTTTTTAGGGCAGACTGCCAGCTGTTTGGAAATAGCTATCATGCCTCTCTTCCTCTCCAGATGACCCATACCTACTGCCTCTAACCTTACCTTGTACAGGTTGTTCTATCCTAGAGATCCCATGCTCAGCTCACCTACCCTATCCTGTAGAGGGGCCTGGTTTCCCTGCTGGGCCTGTGCATCTTTGGGAAAACCTGTGAAGCCCCACTGGTGTGTGCCTGCTGCATTTCTGTGAAGGGCAAAGGGGCTGAATTGTGGAGCTTTATGGAAACTCCCTGCCTAGGAAGTATGGTTGAAATGGGGTGATGCTTGCTCATGTGCATGGGCTGAATGATGCTTGGCAAGAGGCTTTCCCCATGAAATACTCTAGGTGGGATGAAGTTGTGTTAGGGGAGGGGAGTTAACACACAAGCCAGATGAGCAGAGTGCTAATGGTAAGCAGCTCAGAGAACCAGCATTTTAATAGTTGAATATGAAGGGGTAGCTAAACAGAGACCACGGAGGTAGAGGGACACTGAGATGGTGGTTGGCAGTGATGAGGGCAGAGGGGACATGGGCAGAAGGGAGGCCATGTCAGCAGAGGTGGCAGGAGCAGGGTGAAGCAAAAAGTCATTACCAGAGAGCGCAGAGAGTTGAGCAGAGTCAGAGCATCCTATGGGACATCATCACAAGTCCCCTCACACACTTTGCCATCCCTGCTCTGGGACCTGCTGCACAGGCTCCTCTGTGTTTGACCCCTGGGATTTCTCTCTTCCTTCCCAAGACCCACCAGGATCTGAGGGGTCCCTTGGGGATGATCTCTACTGGAAACTCTCTTCCTCCTTCTGCAGTTATCCCTTCCCTCTGCCCCTTAGTCATAGCTGACAAGGCACCTGAGCTGATGTCTGCTGCTCTTTGCCCTAGCCTTCATCTTCATCCATGTCGAGAGCAGCAAATATTCACTGCCCTGCAGCCCCGCTGAGATGTATGTTCCTGATCGCACTTACCATTGGAGCCGGGATGGAGAAGGTGAGGCCTCCCACTTCCCACCTCTCCCTGCCACACCCTGTGGCTGTAGTAGTCACAGCTGGTAAGGAAAGATGGGGGCAAAATATCCCCCAGAGAAAGGGTGCAGGTCTCTGAGAGTGTGGGCATGCTCCTCCAGGGATATGGGCCTGCTGGGAGGCCCTTTGTCCTTGCCAATATGGGTGTGTGTGTGAGAGAGAGAAAAAGAGAGAGAAGGTCAGGGCCAGGGCAAGAGAGGGATGAGCAAATGAAGAGGTGGGACAATTGAGGAGTTCCCTCAAGATGTATCATGTAATATGAATCCTTACTCAGAGAAGGGCATCTATTTGGCTCTGTGGGGGTCTGAGCTAGCCCAAGACAGAGTGACCCCTCCTATGTACTGAGGGAGCTCACAAAAGGGATCCCATAGGGTATTGCTTTCCTGTAACTCCCACCCACCTCTGTATCCGCTGCATTAGGGTCCCAGTTCCTCTCAGTCAGTGCCCAGGGATTTCTCACCTTCCAGCACTTCCGAGGTGGTGACAGCGGGAATTACTCCTGCACCGTCTCTTACCAGGAGGATGGACACCTCAGGACTGAGACGTTCCACTACACCATCCTGGGTGAGTTTGAGTTTGGCTCTCTGGAGGGCTGACAGCCCCATGGTGCATGGGACTGACCATTGCACTGAGGGGATCCCACTGACTGCCCCATGGAGCAAGGGCAGGTTTGACCACTGAGGCCTGTCGGACCGAGGGAGGAGCACAGGGCTACAAAGAGCCTCCTGGAGTATTAAGTCCAGTTCCTTGCATTCACAGCAGCCACTTACCTATCTCACACCCTGACACCCACCTACAGGGCACCAGAAAACTAAGAACACCCCATGATATGCCATATGTAAGAGCTAGGGAGACAAGGGCAGTGGCAGTGCCCTGCCACAGCAACAACAGGAAGGTACCTGGTTAATATAAGATCAGAAGATTCTTTGTAAGAGACGATGCCCCATGGAGGGGAGGGATATATCATGTTCAGGTTCCTCGGTGAGGGAAGGGACACTGAAGAAGGGTAGGCTTGTGCCTATCTCCTCTGTCCTGTGATAAGAATGGGAGGAGGGAAAGGGTGCTAGTCAGGGATGGGAGGGAGTGGGAGGTTGTGGGAAGGTGAGAAAGCCATGATGAAAGCCTTTCTTGCCAAGAGCATGGGAGATGAGACCAGTAGCAGAGGCAGCCCTGGGCCATGCAGATCTGTGCCCAGCTGAGCTGGTACCTCACTGCCTCAGAAACCTCTCCAGACTCTCCCTCCTGTAGGGTACCATGTGACTGGAGGCCTGGAGGCCCTGCTCATCTTCCGAAGCCAGGTCTGCGAGGAGGGGGCAAAAAAGCGGTTCTTGTGGTTGCTGCAGGAGAGCCTGGGCCAGGTGGTCTCTAAGCATCACTGCAGGCTCCTGCTCAGTGAGTCTACCTGCTTCCCCACTGTGCAAGAGCCCTTGGATGAGTTCAATCTCCAGGTACAATTCCAAGGTAGAAACCTAGAGAGAACAGTGATGGCAGAGTCCTAATGGGAATCACCTTCTGCAACCACTGGGGCACTCTGGTACAGCGGGCAGGGTATGGGCCCTGTCACTAGGATCCCAGGTTCTGTTCACTGGGTCAGGGAGTGCTAATGGATTAGACCAGAGGGGGCTGAAAGCTGGCTTCTGGGTTCTCTCTCCAGCTCTGAGAGGGAAGTGAACTTGCTGGGGAAGCACAGAGGGGCTAGGAGTTAGACCTCCTGGGTTTTATTTCCAGTTTTGGGAGGAGACATGGGTCTAATGGGTATAGAGCAGGAGACTGGGAGCCAGGACTCCTGTGGTCTCCTCCCAGCTTTACAGGAGCAGCCTTCCATAGCTGCCATGTTTACAGTGAAGTAAGGTCCCAGGGCACATGATGTCTTCTTGGTCACAGGCCCCCTGTCTGGGGGCTGAGGTGGGTCTGCTACTGGAGACAACGCGCTATCAGGCTAGTGCAAAATCTGAGCTGTGTCTCCATTCTCTAGTCTCCCCCTTTGGACCAAAATGGGATACGCCTTGCACTTCCCAGACTCAAGCAGTGATCACAGACTGCTACCATTCAGCCATCAGGAGCAGCCTGTTGCAGGTGAGCCATGAGGGACAGGGGCAAGGTCTTGGGGGAGGCCACACCCCCTGGGGACTCTGCTACCAGCATCCTTTTATAGAAACAGGACGCTGTCTTCTCTTGTCACCCTGCTTACCTGTGGCAAGTGTGTGTGTTATG
Source organism: Alligator mississippiensis (assembly GCF_030867095.1). Lineage (NCBI taxonomy): Eukaryota > Metazoa > Chordata > Crocodylia > Alligatoridae > Alligator > Alligator mississippiensis. Next base: position 156,506,233 of record NC_081827.1, read on the forward strand.
TCTTGTGTTGTGTCAGGGTTGGTGGTAGTTTTATGAATAATTTAGGTTATCATTTGTATAAGATGGTTTGGATAGGGATGATCCTGCATCAGGCAGGGGAGTGGACTAGATGACCTCTGAAGGTCCCTTCAGCCCTGCTTCTCTGTAATTCTATGGTCCCTGCCACTGGAGTTGGCTTGAGCCCAGGGTGAGTCTGTATGACTCCTCAGTGGTGGCTGGCTACATGGCCTTGTCTGGGGCTATCTCTGCACTGATCTCACCCCCATGGGTCCCAAACTTCTTTGTTTCCTGAATCCTAGGACTTGACTCCCAGAGCTATTGCTCCTTACCTTCACATCAGGGCCAGGCTCCTTCATGGCCCAAAGCCACAGGGACAGGTCATTTTGCTTACCTTGTGGGCTGGACCAGCCCCAGTGCCACTATGCTAAGGCCCTGGGAAAGCTGCAGAGGGTGCTATGCTGGGCCCACATTTTTGGGTCCTCTCCTTGGAGACAGCCAGCAAGGCAGGCTCTCTCAGACATGGCTACTTGCTTTCCTGAGCCCTCCCCATCACCTCCCACTATGCTTCCACCCAGGCCAAGCTCAGCATGACCCAGTTCCTCAAGGAGCATAGACACTTCCCCATCACTGGGGCCGGTGCCCCCCACATCATGTTCACCAACCACTTTGTCAACTTCCTGGAGACCGGGCACTGTGCCAGAGGCTACGGGCAAACCCAGCAATTGCCGAAGTGTCCTGATTGCTGCAGTGAGCACGCACAGGGCCCTCAGGGCTCTTTTCTCTCACTTCCTTTCTCCCAGGTCTGCCCCTTCCGCTCCACCATCCCTCTGGGGGCCCCCGCTCCAAGCACAGGGACTGTCCTATGCCTGCTGGTCCCTTGCACATCACATTTGGGTACTGGAGTGAATAGGTCCCTGCCACACTGTCACCACCAGGGTTGGCACCAGGGTTTTCCTTTCCCTTTATGTGTCTGTAACACTGGGGCTTTAAGGCTCAGAGAGTGCCTGACACAGGGAAGTTTTAAATTCACAGCTGGCAGGCAAAGGGGAGGAAATCACCACTTCCCTTCACAATAAACTGTCAATGGAGACACCAGTCTTTGGCCCCCTCCATTGTGACCCATCCCCAAGGGATCTGGTGCCTCCCTGTTCTGAAGCTGCCCTAGTGCCTTATGTTCTTATGTACCTTGTCACTCTCCTGCAGTCCTGTGTCTGCCAGGGACATTCAGCAACTCCCAGGACAAGTGCATCCTCTGTCCCATTGGGACCTACAACCTGTTCTATGGCATGGCCGCATGCACCCCATGCAAGAAGGGCCTGGTTACGAGGACTCCTGGCACTGTCACCATGGTGGACTGTGTGAAGAAGGAGGGCAAGAAGGGTATGGGCAGTCTCCCCTCTGGGAGGCCTTTTGGGAGGAGGAGGAGGCTTCACCTCCACAACCCAGAGGGTGCCCTGCAATCAAACCCCATCCTTCCTTCAGGATCTCTCCCCTTCACCTGCACTCTCTCCAGCATCCCTGCACACAAAGAACTCCCCAGGCCCCTTACACTCTCACTGCTGGTTTCCCTGCGAGACTAAAGCTTTCCAGCCTCCTGTCCCGTCATTCACATCTGACTATCACTGACCCCAGCCACCCCTTTGTGCACCCCAGCAGCCTTTGACATCTCTCTGCCTCTGTCATGGCTGCTCTGATCCCATGTGAAATGCCAGCCAGCCCTGGCCCCACTGTATTACCTGCCACATTACCCCTGGGGCCCAAAGGTTAGTACTGATGGAAGAGCCACCTTCTGGGAAGAAGCATGGTGGGTATTAGACCTTCCCCACTGATGCCATGCTCCAACCACAGTTTTCTCTCTCCTCCTGCAGGCTTCATCACACGCAAGGTCCTGGTCATGGCTGCCATCATCATCTGGCCACCATTGATCTGCTCATGCCTTATATTCCTGTAAGTCTGGAAGCATTCAGGCTGTTCCCCAGCACAGTGACCATCCTGGGAGATGTCCCTATGGTCACTATACCCCAGCAAACTGGGTAGCATCTTCTTGGAGTCAGGTTCCTCTGTATCACCCAGGGGTCATCACCTTGTTGGCCAAGATAATGAAGAGTCCCATGGAGCATGAGAATGAGAAGCAGCCTTCTCAGGCTGCAGCACTGGGGCCCATGGGTGGGGAAACCCTTGGCACCAACTTTAGCAAGGGTGCCAACACAGATGGACCATTCTTGGCCACAGAAGATGCTGGCCCCTGAGCCTTCATCCACTCCTCAGCTCCCTATCTGGACATGTCCAGTCACACATCTCCAATCTGCCTTTGCTTAGCATAATCTGGCTGCCACCCCCACCTCCAAATCAGAATGCTTGCAGGCTTATGTCGAGTTGGCATAAAGGGCATCCGGGGAGAAGGCTGGGGCATCCACAATGCCAGGCAGGCAGAAAAATACTAAGGGAGGCCTCTTCTCTGGAAGGGAGGCAGAGAGGGACCCCAGGCAGGCAGCTCTGTGCACTCTCAACCAGCTGCCCCTGAATCCACATTATTCCTTATATCCTGAAGGGCAGAGCTTAGATGATCTGTATTTAGTGCAGTTTTTTATGAGGGAGGTGGGAGACAAGAGGCCATTGGCCCAGGGAGTAAAGCTCCTGGAAGTGGTGGGCTTGGGAATTGAGACAAGATGTGTTAGCTACAGCTATGGGCATCCCCTGCCCTCCACACAGATCCATGGCATTCTGTCTCCTCTGGGCAGCTGTTGCTGGGGCTATCGACGCCGTCATAAGCAGAAAACCCCACAAGAGGCCTCTATGCAGCTAGGAAGGTCCAAGAAGACAGTGATACCAGCAGCAAGGACACCAGAAGGTCCCAACATTGCCAGGACCCGCAGAATTGCTATAGACTCCAGTAGGACCAAACCCCCAGGTGCCTTCGCAAGGGCCAATGGAGGAGACACATCCAAAGCTGTCTATACTGCTACAGGCCCTGTCATCACAGCTGTCAGTCAGACTATCCCCCCAGTCACCAGTGCAGCTGCTAGGGCCAGCCTGGAGGACACATCCAAAACTCCCTATGCTGCTTTAAGCCCTGATGGTGCAGTGAACAGCCAGTCTATCCCCCTGGCCACCAGTTCATCTGCTAGGGCCAGCCTGGAGGACACATCCAAAGCTCCCTATGCTGCTGCAGTCCCTCAAACTGTGGTCCCCCTGGCCATCAGTGAAGCTCTGGAGGACACATCCAAAGTTCCCTACTCTGCTGCAGGAGCTTCCAGTGCAGATGAGAGCCAGGCCATCCCCCTAGTCACTGCAACCAACCTGGAGGACACAGGTGGAGCCATCAGCAAGCCAGTCTCCCAGGGCACCAGCCTGGAGGACCTCCCTCCTCCTCCCACCCCTGCAGAGCAGCCCAGCAATGGGGAGTTTGTTTTCCCCCCTCCTCCTGACTTCTCCTTCCCAGCAGGCTCTGGGACTAATAGAAATGTGTGACTTCCTTATGGCAGGCAGTCTCAATATATTTCTGTCTGAGTTATGGGAACTGATCTTTGTCTCTGAATAGTAGATGTGTTAGACACTAGTTTTTCTGAGGATGAGGCCTGAAGAGAGGTAGCAGTGGATAAAACCACAGGGGAGTGACAGGTTTCTGTAGGTGCATATATCTGCAGTGATCCCCATGGGGTCTCTTCCCCTCCTGACTGGTCCCTCTTTACTCCTGCCCTGTTTCAACAACCAGAGACAGCTGCATCTCAGTGGTGGGCCAAGTGGCTTTGATGTACAGTTTTATTGGCTTATGTTTCTGCAAAGAGCTTTGGGAGCTTTAGGCATGAGATTAGATACAGACATAAATGTATCCCTCTGACAGAGAAATAGAAAAGTCCTGATAGAGGGTCTAAGTGATCACCATAAGCAGGAAGAGGGAGGAGCCATCCCCTGGGCATGTGAACAGCATCTTAAACATGATGGTCTCCTTTGACAGTGTTAGCACAGAGCCATTTTTCCTCTCCTGCAACATCCTCTCATAAAGATTTGTTTTGCAGCAGGGCCAGGCGGGCATGTCACAGGATTGTTCCCTTAGTGAAATGGGGAGACATCAGTGTATCCTGCCTGCTTCACTATCTCTGGTCCCTGCACCCAGACACTCTGCTCATCCTTCTGCGAAGGGACTCCCCTTTGGTGTAGCAAAGGACATTCTCAGGCCTTGGATTTTGGCCAGAGTGGGGGAAGGCAGCTGTGCATAACTGCCCATTGAATCTGGTTCAGTGTCAGGGCAAGCCCTTGCAGTGGGACAGACACTAAGGCATAGGGGGAGAGTTTTCTTATCTCACCTCATTCATAGCATTTGATTAAGTAGGCTTTCACCTATGAAAATGCATGCCTCCCTGAACCAGGTGCCACCCTGCCCTGTCTTCTTTCTGACTTCTGATCATCAAAGTTAACCAGTAACCAACCATCTCCCTTCTCCAGTGAAAAGCAACTTCCTGCTACTTCTAATGTGCCCACAAGAGGGAAGCAAAGCTACATAACAGGGCAGCTCTCAATCTTTATGGCTTTATCCACGAATAGGGAGAAGACAAGTTTCTCTGTTTCCATCTGGGGAAACCTTGCTAGAATAGAGAAGTCCAGTCCATGCAGTTGACTTTAGGGCAGGGGAAACACTGGTGTGAGGGAGAGAAGCAGGTGCCCAGGTCCAGACCCACCCCTCCACACACAAACCTATTTCAGGTCCAGTCCAGCTATCAGGTGTAGTGTTGGGGCTCTGGGAGTGCTCTGGATATAGGAGGTAGACCCCTTCAGTGATAGGCATAGTCTGGCTATTCTATTTGCTGAGGAGGCTGGGGCCCAAGAAACTGCTTGCTGTATCCATTTCTAGAAGAATGGCAGCCCCAGACAAGGTGGAGGAGCTGATAGGAGTTAGAGGGAACTGGGGGGGAGGGGGGGGAACTTGTGAGTGGGGTTGAGAGTGTGACAAGGAGGGTGTAAAGGGAGGTGTGGGAGTGTGTCATGAGAGGGGTTGGAGCATGGCAGGGAGTAGGTGTAAGAGTGGGAGGGGAGTGGTGGGGGGGTGAAGGGAAGTGTGGGAGTATATCAAGGGAGTGTGTCAGGGGTGGGTTGGGAATCCATTACAGGAGGAGTGTGAATGTGAAGGAAAGGATGGGATGGTGTGATGGGAGGTGTGGGAGTGTGTCAGGGGAGGGTTGGAAGTGTGTGAGAGGAGAGGTGGAAAGGTAGAAGGGAGGGGTGGGGATGGTGGGGGAAGGCGGCATCTTCACAAGAGAAAGCCTTTACCCCTCAGCCATTGGCTTAGCAAAAATATTAGTGTCCACCACTCCCCTGCCTGAACAAAAGCCTAAAAAAATTAATTGAGCAAAACACAGTGTCACCTGGGGCCTCCATGCCCTATTCATGTCAGGCTGGGCCACACCTCCCTTGGACAGCAAAATAGAAAGGCCCACCTCTGACTCTGCTCCTCTGTCCCACCAGCTCTGGGGTGCTTGAAAGAGGAAGTATATTTAATGGCACTGAGCTAGCCCCAGCAAGCTGAGGAGCAAGCCTGACCTGCTGTGCAAACCTGTCTGTTGGAAAGCGAGAGAAGAGTCCTGCTTCCACTTGGCATGCCCAAATGGCACTTGTTCATCCACAGAACTGTCTAAATTGGCATGCATGCACTATTTGCCATCCTAAATCCTCCATGTAGTGTGGATGAACAAGCATACTTGTATATGTGCACCAAAACTTCCCTTGTCCACTTTTTTTCATCCACTTTATCCCAGGTTTATTATATGCAATGGGCACAAACTCGCTTTACAAGGAGAACTGGATAGTGCTTGACCTGTGGTTAGAGTGCTAGGCCAAGCTGATGCACTGCCTCATGGTGTCCGACACTATCAGTTGGTCCTGCAACATCTATGTGGAACACATCACGGGCCACCGCCAGTATACCGACCTTGCCAGACGAACCGCCACCGGACCAGACCCAGAGGGGACCGCCTGAACCCCTTCCTCTGCACCAGATGGACCTTCACTTTGAGAGGATTCTTCAACTACGGATGACCCTGCTCCACCTGAAGAGGACCCCTGCAATGAAACTCTATATGAACTGAGACACTTTTTCTTCGAACCACTTCTTCCACCATTGCAGACCATCATAACGGGTTTGTATGTATCTATCTTCTTTTTCTCTCAGTGTCACTAACCCCCTCCCTCCCCTTCCCCCTTGCCCCCTCGCCCCACCCCTGGGCTTAATTGTATCTCCTGTAACCTAGTTGCATTCCCCTCCTCACCCCCATCCTTCTATTGTTAGTCCCTCGCTCAGGCGCTATGTATTTCCCTACCGGCTTTGTCATCTTTTTTGAATTCACAATCCTAAAACATTTACTAATGAAAGTCAGAGACAGCCAAGTACAAATCCCCTCTAGAAGGGGGCAGGGGGAGTGCGGAACCTAGGTTGTCTTCATCCTGAGCAGGTGTCCTAAGCATTAAACTACTGGACTAGATTATAGGAAGGTCTCCTCCTCATCAGGTGTCTGTCACCTGCTAGTCATGGGGTTTGGCCAGGTTATAATTTCTGACTTACACCTCACTCAGCTACATGTGCATGAGGCTACATGTATGCATGTTAAGTGGCCAGCACATGTTCAGTAGCCATGTGGATTCTTGCAGGTCTTGAATAGGACCACCAGCTGCATACATGCCAAAAGTTATGTGGCTGAGTGAGTGCCATTTGAGCATATCTTCTTCTAGTGTCTGGGAGCCCTAAGGCACCAGGTGGAAGTATTGGGAAGCCACAGCATGAGCACCAGCTTTCAGCACTCTCTGTACTGGGTGACATGGGGAAGGTGGGATGCCCCAAAGGTCAGAGATTCCTGGGAATAAAATACTGTGGGCTGAGAGGTCACAGCGAACAGGAAAGCAGCAGGAGAAATCACATGTGGTTCTGACTGTGGCTACACTTCCCCAGAGCCTGAAGGTTCCCAAATCCATGAGCTGGTTTTTACTGGTGCTTCTGGGGTTTATACCTCCTTCCCTTGCCCAGAGGGATGAGAACTGCAAGCTGGCTAGGTTTGCCAGCAACTAATGGAAATGCACAGAGGAGCCCAGAGCCAAGGCCCTTCTAGATCTTTATCATAGCTCTAGCAGTAGCCAAATGCTTCCAGGCAATCTTAGAAACCCCACAGTAATAGAATAACCTGGGACTATTCCCTCCTGCACACATTTGATCTCTAAGGGTTAAAAATCATGGTAAGCAATTTGCCCACAGTCACCCAGCAAAGTAGTTGGAAGGCTGGGAATGGGACCCAGGTGGTTTGGGTCCTAGTCCAGTGCACTGTTCACTAGGCAACATTGCCATTCTTGCACTCCAGGGTTACATGATGCAGTGAAAAGGGCATAGAGAGATAGGCAGTCTGAGTTCAGTCCTGGCTCTGCTGGAGACATGTTGTTTGATTTGGTCACTTCTCCAGGCATCCATTTCCCCTTCCCATAGAAACCTGGAATGGGCTGAGAGAGGAAGCACTCTCTCCAGAGTAAGGGCTGGCGTTCAAGTAGTCTACAGCCTGATTCATTTTTTGTGTGAAGCCCTCTGGAATGCAAGCTGCAGGAGGTGTGACCAGCAGAACAGCATCAGCTGATCTGGTTTTAAAATGAGCCTCAATGGCTGAGCATGTAAAAGCCTTTTGAATCAGTCATTGCTTCTGACAGGAATGCATCCCATGCCCTAATCAAGTTAACTAATGAGGCAAGAGTAATGCATTCTCACTGGACCTAGGGAGGTTGCATGGGTGGAAGAGAAACCAGCAATGTGTAATTACACCATTTCCCTGGCAAGGGCTGGCATGATGAGGCAGAAGTGGCTACTGATTGGCTAAATGCAACCTCCAGACTGGAGGGAACAATTTATCTCTGACTAATTTTTAGACAAACGCAATTAGCAGGCTCTAGGCGTGGGTTGAGGCTGGGAGTTACTCACATACCCCACTCAGAGCTGAGTGGGCTGTAATTACCGGGGAGGGAAGGTGTTTTGTTTCAGCACCTGGACAGCTCCTCTCCGTATTAGCGGGTCAGGCACTTTGCAGAAAGATCCCGTATGTCAAACTGCCCTATTGCATCTGACCCCCCCTTGGCAGTCAACTGCAGTTTTTTGCTCCCCAAACCAGAAGCTTGGCTCAGATAAGGTGTAAGAACATGGAGCTAGAGGCTTGGGTTCAACACAATATTTGAGCTAAGGCTTAATTTTAAGCAGGTGAGCAGCCCCATCAATATCCAGGGGGTTTCTTGTTTAATATTAAGCACGTGTGGTGTTTATCTGGATCAGAGCAAGTGAATAACAACATCTCCTCAGTTTTTATAGTCCCTGTGTACTGAGAAGATTGTTTCCACGAGGTTGGCGGTTGGTGGGTAACATACAGATCCATCCATGCAGCCGCAGAGCTAAGACAAAGACACCTCTGTGTTACCACAATGCTGGGGTAGGCCTGCTTAGTGTCAGGTGTAGCAACAGCACTTGCTGTGAAAGCTTTTATCCTTTCCCCCACTGCCAAGTCCTGACTGTCACAGTTCACAAGGGTGTCAGGCCTAGTGGGTGGAGACAGAAGTGAGCACCAGCAGGGTTGCAAGAATGAACCATGGGTTGGCACTGACCAACGGTAGCCCGAGTTTAGACCAAGGAGAGAGGGAATGAAACCCCAAGTCTGAAACTGAGCAGGAAGACTAATCAAGGATCCAAGGTCAGGAAACAAGCCAAGGTTAAACTGAAGTCCAAACACTGAACTGAAAGGTTAACCATGAATCAGAGGTCAGAAAGCAAGTTTAAATTAAACTGAAGTCCAAACACCAAGTCCAGAGGTCAGTGATCCAGGAAAGTTACAAGGACAGGAGCTGCACAAAGATTGGAAAATATTAAGTTGTGCAGCAAGGCTCAGGTTTCAGAGGGGTTCCTTAAGAGCAGACCCAGAACCAGAGGGAAGTGGCTAGGGCTCAGCCGACATAATCAATTCATTAGGTCCCGTTACTCTGGCTTCAGTGTAGAAGCTTCACTTAGTCTTGCCTCTAAAAGCTAGAGTTCAGTTGTCCCTGGTTACTTCATTGGATCCAGCTGACTCAGTTAATCAAGCTTCAGGGCATAAGCCTCACTTAGACAATCCTAACAATCACTGTTCCAGTCATGATGTCACCATGTATCTCCTTGGTACCCCTCACTCCTTTCCAGAACTCTCATTGCTGCACACTTGGCACAATAAGCATGGAAGGTTAAAGTGACAGCAGAAGATGATGTGAGGTTTCCACTTGGGATCCTTTGTGGTACATGGATACAGTTCTCTGGGTCAATGGGCTATGGGACTTAACCTGTTCAGCCTTCAAAAGAGAAGGCTGAGGGGGGACCTGGTGGCCATCTATAAACTCACCAGGGGGGACCAGCAGGGTTTGGGAGAGACCCTGTTCCCCCTACTGCCCCTGGGGTAACAAGGAATAATGGCCACAAATTGTTAGAGAGTAGGTTTAGACTAGACATCTGAAGGCACTACTTCACAGTCAGGGCGGCTAGGATCTGGAACCATCTTCCAAGGGAAGTGGTGCTGGCTCCTACCCTGGGGGTCTTTAAGAGGAGGCTTGACGTCTACCTGGCTGGGGTCATTTGAGCCCAGTTTTCTCTCCTGCCCAGGGCAGGGTGTCAGACTTGATGATCTACAAGGTCCCTTCTGACCATACTTCTGTGAATCTATGAATCTATAATCTATGAATCTATGAACAGACTGTGATGCCCACTCTTATCAAACAACAACTTGCTGCATTAAAATAGGCCATAAACTAGAGTACTACTGCATTAAAGGGGTGGCCCAGACCTGCACACAAGATCTGCTGATACTGAGCACAGCAGGGTCCTGTGCCACATGGGGGTTATCAGCACTTCCACCTAGAACAAGTAAAATTCACTGTACTTCACCTGTGCAAGGCAAGAGTATCTTGACCATTGCAGTACCACAGAGGCCTGTATGCAGCTAGGAGGTATAGTGCTGTGCAGCTGCCATGTGGATGGACTGGATTGTGGAGCTCAACTCCCCCTCTCTCTTCAGGTCAAGGGAAATGCATTAGCCAGGCTCAGTGCAGGAAGGACCCCTGGACCTTCTTAGGCCTCCCTGTGCTATGTCAAGCCAGACCAGTTATTCCTGAGGTCTGTTCCAAGCACTTCAGCCAGCACTAAAATCCCTGCTGGTTTTTAAATGGCATTTTTCACAATGGAATCAAGCTCATGCCACCATCCAAAGCCATCACCCTTGCCACGCCATCAGCCATGTACACCCAGGGTGATTTCACTGCCCATTTGGTCCCATGCAGCTGAAAGCATTGCTTGCCCACCCAGCCAGCTTCACCCTGGCCAGATTATGGTGACACAACGAACTAACTCCTAGTCTTCCCTGGGGAGCTGAAAGCCATGTCCATCTAGGGCATGAGTTCTGTTGTGGGTCAAACCTATGTGACTCCAAAGTCTGCAATAAAAATGGCTCCCAGGCCCTTGGAAGCTGAACCTCCCTGACCATCAAAGTCCAAACACCATCAGCTTTCAGTGACCTAGCCAAGGTCACTTCAACCAAGTGGACTAATTTACTACTGTTAATAACAGCAACAGCCATAACAATAATGTGTGATGTCTTTCCAATTGACTTATCTATATCCAACACACCTGTAGTTAAAGTAGCACAGCTTTTTGTGTAGACCTTCCAAATGTGTCCATGTCCTATTGTAATTTAGGCACTTGAGAATGGGGTAAAAAAATAATATTTTTTACCTTATTGGAAATCTTTAAAACATGTCCTTGTTCAGCATGCAAAATACTTTTGAAATGTTTGGTAAATCAACATTTCATTAAAAATAGTTTCAGGGATTAATTTCAATGACAAAACTGTCATATGAATACTCTTTTAAACACCCTGAAGGGGAGAAGAAAGATAATCTCTAAAAGGATTTGGCTCTCCACAAATCAGAAGACAGTTTTCCTCCACAGCAGTATTGTTCTGTAGGAGCAACAAGTGTCATGTATTTCAATGGAGAGGTGTCTGAGCTGAGAAACTGGTCTCCTGTGATTGCAGCCAGGAACACTTCAACTTTGCTCCTCACAATATTAGCCAGGTTTGTGCCTCCTTCAGACAACTGACTCTTGGCTCTGTGAGTTTCTGCTGTGCATCATAGGTTGGTGTCTGCTCTCAGTTAGAGCACTATAAGCCAGAAACCAGCCCTGCACAATCAGAACAGGGGCAGAATTCTACTACTCTTTACATACCCAGAAGTTAGTTTTCCAGTCATGTAAGTGGCATTTTTGGCACTTATGCACAGTTTGTGATTCTATTGCCCATACAGTGTAGACACACAAGTGTGCATGCATGTAGACAGAGCACATGGAGTAAGCTACACACTGGTCATGCAGCTGTTTAGCTATGGATGCATTCATGCTAACCTAACTCCCAGAAAAATGAAGAGGCAGGAGCTTCCTATGTTTTATCTTCAGTAGTTGAGAGGATAAAGTCACTTATCCAAAAAGCCAGAGACCCAGGTTCTAGCCCCTACTGCCTTGATCAAAGGGAATTTTAGCCTACACCTTTCTGACTTCCAAGCATAATGTTCCAGTTACAGGGGAGGAATTATACTGGCACCTCCTGAAGCTGAGCCGCTGCACTGTGTATTTGATAGTCTTTGAACAAAATGGATGGAGAGCAGTAGTGTGGGGTATTTCTGACTGCTCCACCTCAATAGTCAAAATCCATTTCACTGAGGCACACAGCTTCCAGCTTTCTCTCTTCTTCCTGACCCCATATATCTCCCTCTCTTAGCTGCCCAGAGGGTCAGCTTCAAAAGGAGGGCTGGATACTAATTTGTGCTGTGGTGCTTAGCATGCTGTGGTTAGAGGTTCAAGATCTGCAGATTTAAATTCTTTCTGGGGCTATAAACAGATGCTGTCAAATGAAGTGCATCAGCTATGCCAGCAAGGATGTGTCCCAACACAGCTAATCTGCTTCACTGGCTGACAGACATTCCCCATTGTCCCTCAGGGTCAGGATACTGCTGCTTTCAGGTCTTTAAGGGCCCGATCTTACAGGACAACTGGAAATAAGGGAACCCTGGTGTAGCAGGGACCCAGCAACAAGCCCACAGACAGGCAGCACACACTCCCTTTCTCCTGCTCCCCACCCCCCACATCATGAATACCTCCTGGGCAGGGCAGAGAAGTGGCTAGAGATGCACCTTGTGTGTGCCTGTTCCCAGGCAGGGATGAAAGCAGAAAGCTGGACTCTACCTGGACCTGGAGCTTGGATGGGGCCACGAGTAAGTGGCTGGTATGCCTAGCACTGCCTAGAGCTAGGAGGCCACAGCTGCAGCCAAAAATGAGCCCTCTCAGCACCTGGCAGCAGCCACGGGGCATGTGGGGGCATGCAGGGGTCTGGGTTGGCCCAGGTCAACCCAGAGCTTCCCTTATAGGCCAGCACCAGCCCCAGAGAGAGGGAGGTGCCAGTGTAGGCACCAGGTCATGCTGCTTCCCTGCACCAGAGCCGAGGACATCTCATCAGCCTGACCAGCCTGACCCTGGCTCCCACAGCAGGAACCTGACCACCCTAAAGACACTACATGCCAGGCACCTGCAAGGGCCTCTCAGGGGGTTCATAGTACATATGGACCCAGACTACCCACAGGGGTCAGCCCAAAGAGGCCCACCTTATGAATTAGGCTTGTGACTGGGGGTGAACCCCCAAAAATCTCAGATGCCTGAGGAGAAGGTGGATGCATACTACAAGGCCAAAGCTATGCCTGTAAGTAGGTGACAGAGATGTTATATCGCTTTATTAATTTCTATGTGGGATGGACTTCATTGGTGGCATACCCTTACCAGAGTCACAGGGCTTGGCCAGCTCACATCAGTCCCAAACCACTTTGTTTTTCCTCTCACATCAGACCTTGTCTCCTAGTACATGAAGGCAGGTACCTGGGAAGGCCAGGTGCCTATCCTGAATACCAGAGTGGAAAGGGGTGAGGTGTAGGGAAGGCAGAGCCCCACAGAACACACCCAGATGCTGAGACTTGTGTCCATCCCAACCAACCCCAGACAGTCAGGTACAACTTCCTGAGATCCTTTTTATGAACATTGAGTCATGGCAAGTAGGATATAGAGATAAGGGGGTGAAACACCCGTTGAGAGCGCAGCACTCAAGCCCCACCCCAGTAGGCCCTTTGGCCTGGGTCCCACTACACCTGGGTTGCCCTATTTGTAGAGGTGGTTCCCAAGTTGGGGTTCACAGCATACTACACAAACCCAAGGAATCCCCAGGCAAGGAGATCACCAGGGTGAGCATATGCAAATAAGGAACCTGGGGTTCCCCCATTTGCAGAGGCATGCTCCAAGTTGGGGTGCAATAGTGTGATACATACATCCAGGGAATCCCCAAATGGCAGATTCCCAGGATGTGCTTCTGCAAACAGGGGGACCTAGCCAGGTGCTCCCTGGGCTTCAGGGGCCCAATCCTTCATGTTCCAGGAATGGGGGTACCCAGGGCACACAGATTCAAGGCCCTAAAACCCCAGGAGTCCTTGTCTGGGGTAGCCACAATATTCTGCCATAAAGGAAACAGACATCTCCCACAAAAAAGCAGCATAGATGTGTACTACCTATTGCCACGGACAGAATTTTTGGCATCTGTGGTGCAACAAGGGACATGGACATCTGTCTGCTTGACCTTTATGCCACCAATAAAATGTTTATAGAGGCACAAATGTTATGCCAGTTTCCAGCCTGGGTCAAAGGTGCCTAGAGCCAGAGTCTGCTTCTTCCTGGGCAGGTGCCAAAACCACTAGGATTCTTGGGGCTATAAGACAGGAGGGCCCTCCTCCACCTACCAGTGCCTGCTAGTCAGCTACCATTTTGTGGCTTCACACTGGCTATGAATACTTAGCTGTGTACCTGCCTGACCAGTGTGTAGCCTGCTGTACATGCTCAGTATACACAGATATACTTATGCATGCACACTGCACAGGCAATACAATTGCTCTCTGTATGCAGTTTAGGCAGCTATGAAACTCCTGGTTGATGTACAAATGGGAGAGCATCCAACCCTGAGCCCTGACCAGCTGCAGGATCTGGTGCCAGGACTCTTGCAGAGTTAAATATTCACAACTAAGGAACCCATTCTCCCAGGCCCAGCATGCACCATCATCACTGACAGGACCAGACACCGGTGCATAAAAGGCTAACAGGTCAATAAGATGGTGCTTAACCTTGCTTCCTGAAATGGATGGCACCCACAATATGAAATCAGGCCTATGCTTGAAACTCAGTTTCCATGGCAACTCCACATTTCTACTCACTTTTAGCAACCTTTTCCAGAGTTCTTCTACCCTGCCACATCTTGTGTTAGGGCCCAGCCCATGAGTGAATTGTGCCAGCTTGGAGCTGGATATCCTTATGAGAGTGTTCTCTGTTATCTGAGAACATGTGCATGTGTCTCACACACACACACACACACACACACACGCACACACACACACACACACACACACACACACAGAGGAGGATATAAACTTTCCTTGTTGAAAAAATCTAGATTTTTTTGTGCTCAAATAACTCACAAATGGTTCTTTTGCATAGGTAGGTGTAAGTCAGGAGTGGCGTCAACGAAACTGTCCCACATCAAGCCAACATGAGCAGAATGAGGCTCAAGGTACAAATCTTTCATAGAAGCAGGGGCTGAGGGAAATGAACTGCCAAGGACCACACAGCCACACTTTGAGGTAATGCACAAACTGCCTTGCAGCAGGCCTGGTGAGGGATGTCTCTCAAGTTTCAGACCTAGCTTTGCATGGGACCCTCTGGAAATGAAAGAAAGTCCATTAGGCCCCCTCTACAGGTTACAGCTATTATGCAATTATCTGGTTAATTGTGCAATTAATTTAGACTGGCTACATGTGCAAATTAACTATGGTACCTTAAAAAGGTTCAACCAGCTATAAAGTTATTTCTGTAAACTGTGTAATAACTTCATGTCTAGTTTCTATCCAGATTTATTTTGCACATGTAGCTTGTGCCCCCATGACTGGGAGACCACAACTGCTGCAATCTCCTGGCCTTGGGGGCTCCCTAGGACTGCTGGGGCTGAGAGTCTCACAATCTCTCAGCCCTTTCAGCCATGGGACACAGCCAGGGCTGAGTCCCATCCCGGCAGCCATGGGGCACAGCTGGAGCTGGAAAACCTGCTAGCTGTGGCACTCAAGAGCTGTGGGAGCTTGCTATTTGTTGGTGCAGGGGGAGCCCAGGATGGCAATCCCAGCTATCATGTGATCACCTCTGCGTACACTACACAAACACGTGTAAATCAAGACAAAATATTTTTTGAAATCAAATTAATGAATATTGTAGATCAGGGGTCAGCAACCCCCAGCACACGTGCCATTAGTGGCACGCGGAGACATCTTTCCCAGCATGCCGGGAGGCACACAAAGAAATTGAGTTTTTTGTTTGTTTTTTTAAGTTGCTGCTCCCGGCTGTGCAGCCACAAGTCAGGGGTGCTCACCAGGATCTGGGGGGATATTTGTTCACCAGAATGCCCCCAGAGATGACAAGGTCAAATGGTCGCAAACTCCTCCATGACCATTTCAGGCTGGACATAAGGAAGAACTTCTTTACTGTCCGAGCCCCCAAGGTCTGGAATAGACTGCCGCTGGAGGTGGTTCAAGCACCTACTTTAAACGCCTTCAAGAGACATTTGGATGTTTATCTTGCTGGGATCCTACGACCCCTGCTGACTTCCTGCCCCTGGGGCAGGGGGCTGGACTCGATGATCCTCCGGGGTCCCTTCCAGCCCTAGCATCTATGAAATCTATGAAAGTCCCAGTGTCATGGCAGGCACCAGGGTGGAGCCAGAAGAACGCAGGCAGGGAGGCTGTCTGTGTTCTACTGCACAGAGCCACTATGCTGCAGGCTCCCAGCTGGCTCAGACCTGAGCACCGGCTGCGGTGGCTGTTCCCAGAGCCCGGGGAACAGCCTACAGCTGCATCTCCCACTCATAATGTACCCGGCTGGCACAGAGACTAAGCAGGGAGTTCCCTGAACCCAGCATCCTGCCCCAACTAGGCAGCATCCCTTTGTGGGTAGGGTGGCTGTGCCCCATCCCAGCAGAGCTGTGTGGGCTGGCTGGGCCCCACCCCTGGTGCTGCTGGGCCCCCCACTATAGCTTGAATCTGTGGAGCCCTAGGGCAGCCCCCGCTCCCTGTCTGACACCAGCTTTCCTCCAGCTGCAGCCTTCCCAAGGGCCTGGCCAAGCCAGCCTGCTTGCAGTGACTCCCCCAGTGCCTGCTGCTCCCTGTTCCTCTCTCCTCTTCCCCCTCATCACAAAATGCTTAGCAAGAAAAAAATTCACAAGTACAAGGCAGTTCATGAAGTTTTATTTATTGTCATCAGGTTCTGAATTTTTAGAAAGCCTGGTATTTACTGTAAAAAAAAAAAAGCAAAGCAACATTAATGATTATTAATTGTATTAAATATGCAGTGCATCCTGCCATGTACCCCCTCCAGTCTTGTTTTTTTTGGCGTGCTGGCAATCTGGCACCTTACAAGGTAGACATTGTGGTTTTTTCAGCACTCCGTCCAAAAAACGTTGCCTACCCCTATTATAGACGTTTAGTTTTTAGAATATAATTTAGTATTTTTCTGGTTCTGAGATGGCAAAACCCCTTGCTGAAAGGAGTGCTCCTGGAGGCAAAGGTCAGGGGTTAGGGGGTGGGGCTTCTGGTCCCAAGATGGCAACCAGGAGGCGGGGCACCTGTCAGGGGGCGGGGCTACCCATGCAGCCCTGGACAGCTTGCCAAAACTCAGTAAGTGGCCCTACACTCGAAATAATTTCCTGCCCCTGACCTAAGGGGATCTCAGGAAGTATGAGCCTGTGCTTCATCTCTGCAATGAGGATTTCCTTCTCTCTCATGGAGGTATTTGGGTGATGCTCAGATCTTACATTAGCCATTATAAAGTCATGTATACCCCAAACTCGTCAAGCCCTGCAGTCATACAACTGTAAGACCAGGTCTCCAGCTGGTGTACAGCATTGTGTCTCCACGGAAATCAAGGGAGCTGAGCCAATTTCTGTCCAGTCAGGATCTGGTGTCACTGCCAGTTTGTGGTGTCATGCAGCTCAGCTGAGCAAACTAGGAACAGCTCATCTGTCCTGCTGTCACTGGGTAAGCAAGCCCAGAGAGAGCCCGTGATCCAGTAATGAGTATATGGGCCCTGGTCCCCAGGCTTCTGGGTCTGGTCCCATCTGGATATGGTCCCTGTAAGATCTGGGTTAAATAACCTCCCTGTCCTGAGCTGTAAGCACATCAGACATGCAGGACTCTACCAGCAAGTTAAGTGGGGTGGGCACTCATTTGAGCCTACCTTGTCACAGAACCCCTGTAAGCCTGCCTTGGCATGCCAGCACCTATGTGAACACCCTCCAGCAGGCAGTCCCCCATCTGCTCACCTCCAGCACAGTCACAGTGTGAACTGTGCCAACCATATTCTGCTCTCAGAAGTCCCCGCATCACTTCAGTGCACCACTGCACTTCTGACACCCAGCGCCTCTGAAGACTGTTTTAATGATTCCAGGAGGATTCTGCAGCCCAGAGCAGACATGCAGCATGCTTTAAAACCCAGTTCTTCTTGCTGATCAAGGCACCTGGGGGGTTGGACCCATGTGATGTCTCTCCCAGGCACAGGATGTCTTCCTGGTGGGGGGGGGGTGCCTGCTGGCTCCCGGTAATGAGGCAAATTGCTCCTCGAGCCCCTTTGAGGCTAATGCTTATGCCAATAGGGCCTGGCCTGCTGAGAAGCATGAAAGGCCCCCTGCTCAGTGCCTGATCCCCACACTCCCCAGGGGAGGGATGGCTTTAAAAGTAAAAAACTATTGCCTGGCTTTTGATTAGTGCCTGGAATACTGAAGGCCTGGAAGGTGGGCAAGATGGCAGGCAAGTCTGGCAGCCAGATCAAGGGAGGGGTCAAATCCCTGTGTTAGTTCAGAAAACAGCAGGTGGGAGAGCCCCAGAGACAGCAGAGCTGCACATTTACCACCAGCCCCTGAATGAACTCAGCCCCATAGTGCAAGAGCAAGCAACAAAAGCAGAATGAAGCAAAGAGGATCCTGCCTGTGCTCTGCCCACAGTTACCTGGGAGGGACTCACAGCCTTCAGGGATCAGTGTCAGATACACTAGGCCTGATCCTCCCACCTTGCCCTTGGTGCTGCTGCACACAATGTTGTGATCTGGGTATGAAGCACATCTGACCTGAGCTAGGAGCTGTTCACGCTCATTTTGAATCAATGCAACTGACTCCAGACTCAGGCCACAGAGAATCAAGACCAATGAGTAGGTTTGACACAGGCTGCTTCAAGGACCATCATGCAGCCCCAATTGTGCTGCTACTTGCAATCAGAAGAATGGCACCAGGTCAGCTAACGATGTTTAGCCATCTGGTTGGGTACAGGGGATTTTAGGTTGCTTTGGGAAATTATGCTGAGATTCCAACCATGCCCACCTCCTGTGCAAACACCGGGACAAATTTGACTCCGCCAGATAGGAGGTGGCTACCAAGGTGGGGAGGAGGGGGTGTTGTGAGGGTGTGAGGGATTTGTTGAGAGGGCTGCATGAGAACAAGCTCACTGAGTTGTGTGTGGATGTGAATATGTGTTAACAGACATGTCCATAGCAGGACTTCCGTTGGAGAAGCCTGGGCCATAAGTCAGCAACATTTTGCCCATCTGTGGCTAGATTTATGAATATTCTCAGGGACAAACAAGGCTCACATCACCAAACTCTCCCTCCCTCTGCAGGGTGGGGTTGTCATGGCACTGGTTATCACTGGTTGGGTTGTTTTCCCATCCCTCCCAAGCTGGGACTAGAGGTAGTGTAGTTCAGTGGTTAGAACAGGCCCACTCAGGGCACAGACTTGTCTGTTCCTTCTGATTCTGCGTGGGAGCGTGAGCAAGTTCCTGAGCAGGGATAATGATGTTTGCTGTCCTTCCAGAGAAGCCAAGGAGCCTCACTTCAAGCCTCAGATTCTGCCCCAGGGCAAAACAAAGGCACTTGTCAGCCAAGCGCCTGGGAGCAGGGAACAGGTAGGGATGACACTGACTGCA
The DNA here is from genome assembly GCF_030867095.1 of Alligator mississippiensis. Classification (NCBI taxonomy): domain Eukaryota; kingdom Metazoa; phylum Chordata; order Crocodylia; family Alligatoridae; genus Alligator; species Alligator mississippiensis. The sequence goes on from NC_081827.1 coordinate 156,525,358, forward strand.
CTGACAGCACAGGCACAACTTCCAGCCAGCGGTTTCTCAGCAGCGCTGCTTCTAGAATAGGCCTCATGAATATACCGACTTCGGTAACACGTCATCTGCCCCTGAAGTGAGTCACCAAAAATCTGGGAGAGGGAGGGGAACACCCCACAACCACCACTACCATTTTGTGCATACAGAAATTTCTGAGGACTCAAACAGGGTGAAACTTAATCATGCTTAGGAGCTTCAGTCCAATAACTCAGATAATAGGTGGAACAGAATCAGACCCTTGGAGTCTTCTTACTGTACCCAGTGGCCACCATTATCACCACACAACATCCACATGAGACAGAGCATCCACATTTTCAGATGGGAAAATAGACTGCAAAGGCTAAGTGACTTTTCCGGGTCACATCAGGCATTTGTGGCAAAGCAAGGAACTGAATCCGGTTTCCTGTGTCCCAAGCTAGTCCCCTGGCTCCATCCTTATTCTCTGCAAACAGGTACATGTGAGTCTCCTAGAAAATGCCTAAGAGGGCACAGTGCTCCTTCCCTGAGAGACTTCTCAGGATTGTCTCTGTTAAGAACAAAGCACCTTGGGCCATTCCCTTTACCAAAACCAGTGGTATTTTACCAGGGCTGACTGGCCCAATCAACATGGCCTCAGTCCAGCAGAAGCAGATGATCAGCTCAGAGGAGACATAATACCCTGTCTCATGCCAGGGGCTTGTCTTGGGCACCAGTGACCCTGTCCAAGGCCTCACACTATGAAGAAATCTGATCCAGGGATTTCCATGGTTTATGGACCTGCATGTTGTCACCACTGAGAGAGTTACCAAAGCAAGGGTGGCCTGAATCAGGCCTTACCACTTTGCATGTCACACTGTGCCAACCTAGTACATGCTTGTGTCATGCTGGACTCCTACTGGGTATCAGACACTGGCACACACATCATACTGCTCTGTGCCCCAATGGAGACATCTTTTACATTGTACAGTGCAGAGACATGGCATATAGCCATGTCCAAGCAGAGGCCCCCCACCCTGGGTATTGTACACTGTACACACATTGCATGTGCCTATGTCCAGGAGGAAACATGCTATTCTTACTCCTTGTGCCTTCAGATAGAGGCTCCATGCCAGAGTCATAGGACAGTCTGACCCAGGCAAACCACCTCCCTACTTATGCTGCCGAGTCCTATTCAATCCCAGAAGGTGAGTCCCAGTTTCATTAGTCTGTGTTTGGAGAAGCCTGGAAGGAGCAGTGAAACTGCCAGCAATCCCAGCATCCTCTCAACTTTAGGCAGGACCATGGGCAAGCAACTCCATCCATGTAATTATTGATAATTGGAGCCCCAGCCAGGCTCTGACCCCCAGAGGCCAGGCAAGTGAATATGATGGGAGACTTGCTCTGTCTCTCATTCATGCAGGCATAGAGTTCAGCCTCCATGCAGCTCAGGGAGCAAGGATGCTCCTACCTTTCCCAGGGGGCAGCTTTTGCCCAGGGATAGGCTTCTGGCCAGGGCGTATGGGAGACTGCCAGTCAGAGGTGCCAAGTCTCAGGTGCCTGGTACTGTATGTGCCCTTGTTGTCCTGTCTGTTCCAGTTATGAGGTCTCCAGCACAGAGACTTTTACTGCACGCCTGAATGGTGCCCACAGCAATGGAGCACTGCTGTCCTTTGGAGCCACTAGTGACTCTGGCCATTTAAAATAACAGCCAACTGCTATGGAAGAGAACAGACAAAGAGGTAGCAGGGCCTGGTGATTAAAACAGAGGAAAGGAAGGAGCAGGAACTCAGGACCTATTTACCATTTTCCTGCCCATTACTACCACAATTCTGGCTTTGCTCTTTGCTCCAGAATTCAAACCTGCCTCCCCCTAATGATATTAATAAAGGGTACAGGCAAATGAGTAACTTGCCACCAGGTCAAAGGGAACAGGGTTTCACCACACATCAGCTGCTCTGCCCATGTGCACATTCTTACCCCAGGGGAAGTGGAAACGAAGCTACAGCAGCTTGTCCCTCCATGCAATGTGGTTATGGCAATGGTTCCATTGCCACAGTTCAGCTTCTGCTTACTGTGGGATAGGAACATGCATACAGGCTGTTACTGTGGAGCAGCTGACACAGGCTAGAGTCCTACACCCTTTTAGCCCATGCTAAACTGTTAAGTTTGTCTTGACCCAAAGAGATTTCCCCATGGACCATATATCCTTGGACAGCTCAATTAACACACATCTCTTATGTATCTCTTAACACACACAGAAGTGTGTGCGTGTGTGTGTGTGCATGTGTGTAGGTACCATAACCTCTTTCAGCTGAACTAACAGGATGTAACTAATAATCTGAATACTGACAGGGCCAGGGACTCTCTTGCCAGCTGTTACTGTCAGTTCTGTGTAATTCATTAAAAATGTTCGTAGAGATTTTCATAGATCTTTCCAGCCAGATGGAACCATCATCTTGTCTGATCTTATTATTCTAAAGAAAGACCTACGCTGAGTGTCATATGCAAGGCTTATGACAGCTTCAGCTTCATTCAGCACCACAGAGGCCTCACTGGAGCACTGGGCCTACCTTTGAGCACCCAGACTTCCAGAAAGATGTGCACAAATTGGAGAAGGTGGGGCTGGAAACTTGGAAGAGGAGGAAAGGTGAATGAAACTGAGTTGATTTAGTGGAGAATAATAGTCCTCCATTACTGTAATGGACCCAGAGGCTCTTGTTACTTGAAGAGATGTAGCAGGCTAAGATGGCTGGGTGGGCTGCAGTAGAGGAGCACAGGACAGCCTTTAAGCAAAGGAGAAATTCCTACCTGTGGCTGGGGAGCCACATGACAGGAAAGAGCAGGGCTTTGAGGCATATAAGCCAGGGGCCTGAGCCAAAAAGGGCAGTCTGGTCCTGCCTGATGCAGAGAAAAGAGCTCCTGGGGAAGCTGGCTGCAGGAAACCGGTCCTTGGACACCCAAGCTACCCATGAGAATGAGACTAAGCTAAGAGGGAAGTATAGCTTGCAGCAGGTTATTGAGACAGAGTGGGGGAGAACTTTAGTGAGAAGCAGTTTGCTTATATTCCTGTTGTGTGTAAGTTTAAGACCAGAGGACCAGATTGTAGCTATGGAGGTGGTATTAAGGCCACAGAGGCACCTGAGAGGTACCTAGCATAGTGTTCCCTTGGCAGGGCAAGGGACATCAGGGACAGATTGGTGCGCAAGCTGCCTAGCCAGGGCCAGGGGCCTGGAGCTCAAGTGGGCAAGATGAGGACTGGGGTCCAGAAGCTGAGGTCTGGGGCAATGGATCTGGTCTGGGGGACAGCCAGAGAAAAGAGGCTGAAGCCCCAACAAAGGTTTGAGGCCTGTGGGTCCAAGTGTGGTGTCTAGGCCAAGGAGCCCCCTCCAAATACTGAATGCAAGGCATAGGTGTAGCTATAGGGGTTGATGAAGGCCATGACTATAGCCCCTAAGGCATAACCAGGGCTGTCGTAAAGGGGAAACACACCTGGTAGAGTTTGGGGCAGAGGAGCCCTGAGGCTTGGGGTTTGGGGCACAGAACGACTCAGGGCACAGAGCGATATGATGCACATACCAGTGTCTGATATCCAATAGGAGTCCAGCATGACACAAGCATGTACTTGGGGCTTCCAGCTGTACAAAGAAGAAAAGCACCCAGGAAGAGGCTACAGCAGCCTCCAGAGGCAGCATCCCCAGTTAAAACACTTTAAGATCAAGTCGTGGCAGGTGAGAGATAGGAGGTGAAGGAGGCTGGGGAGCACAGGCAAGTGAGTCTAACCACAAGGAGGCATCAGCCTGTCCAAGCCTTTCACAATGACTTAAAAGCATGGTATAAAAGAAATGGCTATCAGTTGTTCTCTGTGCTCACTGCAGGACTGAAAGAAATCAGCCTAATTTGCAGCAATGAAGAGTTAAGTTGGATAGAAAAACACATTTCTGAAGTTGAGGAGGGCTGGTCATTGGACAGGCCACTGAGGGATGCCGAGGAATTGCTTCACCAGGGACTTCAAGAACATATTGGGCAAGTGTCTTTCAGGACTGGTCTAGATAGCAGAGCAGAGCACAAAGCACAGCATGGGCTATGTAGCCTCTGACCACTCCTTCCAGCCCTACCAAAGTAATATCGCTGCTAACTGGTTGCTAGAGACTATTCCCCATTGCACTACATCTGGATATTTACAGCACCCCATAAAGAGTAAGATGGTTTGTACCTTTGCAGTTTGAATTTGGGGTCACACCTCTTCCCTGGTATAAATGTAACTGGGCGGGTGATAGAGTCTAGTCACTTCTTTCCATGCTCCATCAGTTTGTACCTGATCCAGACATATCACAATGTGCTGAGACCCAGGGCTAATTTGGTGGACAACTGGCGCAAAGTAGAGGGGGAGCCCATCCATTTTGTGAGTCCTGGGGGCTCCGCCTGACAGTCACGAACAGGCTTTGAGGTTCTTTCCTGTTTCTTCCTCATTCAAATGATTTGGCTTGGGCAGAGATATTCTAAACAGGGACTCCTGCTCTACTTGTTCTGCTGTGCCCAAGCCACAAGGCATGACTGGTCACCAAACCCCTGTATCTGTGGGTGTTTGAGGTACCTATGTCTGGACATAACTAAGCTGCTTCTGAAAATGGCTTGAGGCTCCAGCATCCTTCATGCACACTTACCAATTGACCTCATCCCTCGAAGTCCCACTTGGCACTGTGGTCCTAAGGTCACCTTTCCTCATGAGTGCCTCCCCAGGCTGGCCATCTCCTCCACTCCTGGTCAAACTTTCTCAGAGCAGGTGGCAGCAGGCCCCAGGCACTTGTCTCCCTCCACTCCTACTTGCTGCCTGTGCAGTCATTCCAGGAAGCCTGTGAAAGCAAGGGTAAGGCTAGATTTGCATGCTCTCCAGTTCATCATGCTGGTTTATAGAGTTAGAGGTGGCATGGAGTAGAGAGGGGCTGAGATGGCTTCATGATATCTCCCTTTATGTCCTAAAATACTGGTGCCCCTTTGAACAATACAAGTCAGCTTCTCGGAGGCACTGAGAACACAGCCCAGGGAGTGGGCTCTGTCTGTCCTCATTCAGTGAGAGGGCAAGGGACATGCCACATGTCAGTGAAATGTTTCTCTCTGAGGCAGCATAGAGCAGCGTCTTCCACAGGGCTCAGCAGGGTTACTCTGTGGCTTTAGATGGTGAACACAGAGGGATCCTGAGAACACCAGAACAGAAAGAGGGAGGAGTTTGGGGGAATTTCGGGAGTTTGGCCAGGCCACCCGTTCTTCAGGAGCCAGAACAATCTATCAAGTCTCCTTATTTCTTGCTGAAGGTGAATCTCAGCTCAAATAAGGGCACGGAGTCCTGAAGCCAGCTCGCAAGTCAGTACTTTACCCACAATATAGGCTGCCTCTTGCCAGCCTTCAGTTGGCTCAGGGCCATAGCACGTCAGTGAGGCAGGATCTCTTGAAGCCAGTTGGGAGCCCTCTGGTAGCCCTCCCTTGTGCTATCTCAAAAGGCACCAGAAGCTAATACAGCAGCCACAGGTCTCTGCTGCTAGGCCCTCTGTATTTGAATACAATTCATAAACACAGCTATTGGGAACCCAGCTGTGTCTGTGGGCTTTCTCATATCCGTCATGTTGTGTAGAGGGGCAAGACGCAATGAGTCCCAACTTGGAGAGAGGCATGTTCCTTGCTCAGTCCCCACCCACCAGCCCTCCACAGTGGCCAGAAGGGCATCAGGCTGGGCACTGTGGCTGTGCTGCTATGGGCTACATGTCACGCTAGAGGAGTGAAAGGCCAGCATCGTCAGCAGCCTCTACGCTTTGCTGTTCCTTTGTAATCTCTCCAATTACTGTGGAGCAGGGAAGGAGAAGTCACAATTAAAATAACACCTATTCAAGATGAAATTATAATTACAGTGGGTTTATTATGCAAATCTGGCAGAGCAAGTAAGTGCTTAACGACAGCCCAACACCTCCCAGCCTAGCCACCTACCAGCCCTTTATAGTAACAATAAAATACATCCAGTTCCCTTCTCTCTGCCTTTTCTCGTCTTGCTCCCGTATATGTAATTTTTTTCTTTCTTCTTTTTTTCTTCTCATTCTTTTTCCTTTCCTGTATTTTACTGAAACAGGATTGTATCACTTTGAATAATCTGTGAGCCTTCCACTGGTGTCCACCATGTTCTCGGTTTTGAAAACTGCCAGAAACCAGGTTTGCAAGTGGTGTGATATTGTGAAACATGCACTGAACTGAGTCCTGCTATGGGCATGTTGTAGAACTTAAAAAGCCTTTCCTTGTTCCTCAGTTTTCCTTTTGCCTGTTTTGTCTGCTTAGATTTTAAACTTAACAGGTGCCAGAGATTGTTGATTATATTTTTGGACTGTTCCTAATACAATGGGACCCTCAACTCCTTTGGCCAAATTCATTTAATTATGTGCTTCAAGCTCACAGCCAGCATCACAGACCGGTTGTGCCAGGCAAGGCATGTACTTGTTGTGTGAGACAATGTGTGCCCTGAAGAATGGCACGTCTCCCTGGACAAGACAAAGGGGAAGCAGGCTGCATCTTATCTGACATTACATAGGAAGTCAATAGCAAATGTGCACCTGGTGCTCTGCTGATCTACCCAGTGCTCTAGCCCACCCAGGAGAGCACAAAATTCACCAGTAGACTCTCTATATGCCTGAAGAAGGGTGTTTGTGCCCAGCAGCTTGCAAAGGATGATTTTGCCAACTATTTAGTTGGTCTGATAAAAGATGTCACATCTGCCCAAAGAAACTTGTCAGCCTATGTCCTTAGACCAACAAGGCTACAACCAACAACCCTAGCCCTGAAATAACACACATCCAGGGTAGGCACATGTAGTCACTAGTCAGGACACACCATGGGTTTGTGTTCATCCTCCTCAAGTGCACTGCTAAAAGGCTCACAGAGCTAAGGGCCGTAGGAAATCCTCACATCATCCCCACCGCAGCCTCACTGCTTGCTGCCTCAGACCACCCTGCTCTGAACATGCATCGCCCGTGTGTCAGCCCTTCAAAACAGCTTCGCTGCCCCTGGTAGGAGTGTGACAGCTCTGCTTTTTCCTGGAGATGAGCTGCTATAGTTCCATTCCTTCCCATCCCAGCCTGTGCCTGTGTCTCAGTGTCACAAGTTTTGTCACCTACTTGCTCTCCCTCTCTGCCTTTGACCTGTACAGCTGGAACAAAGTACAATGGCTCCTTCTGCTTTTAAACCCAGAACCCTCCATTAGGGCCAGACATCTATGCTGGGGCAGGACTCAAAGCCCAGCAAAATCAGTGCCTGTAGCCAAGACAGTGCCTTGCAGCCAAGGCTGGGGATTTTGACTGGGCTCTGGCAATGCTTCTACTGAGACTTAAACATGGAGATTCCCAGCTAGAGGTTCTTGCCCATCCACTTAGGGTCTGATTGATTGTCATGTTTGGAGTTAAGAAGGAATTTTACTGTGTAGTTTTGCCAATTGAGTAGACAATGGGTTTGCATGGGTTGATTTGGATAGGGATGATCATGCCTCATGCAGGGAGTTGGACTAGATGACTCTTCCAGCCTGACTTTTCTATAATTTTATGATTCTAAGACTTGATTCTGGTGTGGAAGAAAGGGGAAGTCCCTCCCTAAGTGCAAACAGCTCTCTAACTTACAGCATACACAAACCAGCAGGGAGAAGGCTGAAACCAGATACATTCAAAAGCACCAGTATTTAAAGATGAGGGCAATTAATCTGTGAGTAAACCTTGAGCAAGAGGATTGGATTCTGTCTCTCATGTTGTCTAAAAGCTTCAGTGGGGTATATGCCCCACACACTGGCCAGGAAATGGTTAAGTAGCTGCTGCAGACTTGCCCAACCATGCCCTGCCACCCAGCCAATAGGTGCCATGCACCCTGGGTTTGGGACTGGCTGGGAAGGAACAGAGTGACTGAGGCTCAGCTGGGGCTAGCATCTTCTGCCTGCCTGAGCAAAGGCAAGTCATACTTGCTTTCATGTGCTGTCAGTGACCTGCTCTCTCTTCCTGAAAGACAGGGTGCCCAGCCACACAGTAAAGCTTTTTGTCTGTTGCACATTCTGGGAACTGCAGTCAGCTCTGGGACAATGCAGGCCCAGAGCAGGTGTCCTTCTGATTGAGAGGTATAAGTGACTTCACTATTCTGTGCCTCCGTTTTCATTCCCCACAGAAGAGTTTGCAAAGTAGTTTGGATGGGTAGATACAAAAGCATGGTACAAAGGATCCTTAATTCGGGAAGCTGCCCACTGTATGGGAATGGGCACTTTTATTAATAAGTACTTGTAATTCAGTAGCACATTGGAGTCCCAGGCATGGACCAGGACATCACTGTACTAGGTGCTGCACAAACACAGAATAAAAAAATGATCATTGCTCCAAAGAGGGTCCAGCCTATTTGCCCATCACCTTCTTGCAGCCAGGACAGGGATGCCTTGGCCTTGGCTAGTCAAGTGCCAAGCTGCTCCATTCAGACTTCAGCAGCATGGAGCTAGAAGCTGCTTTTAGTCTCTTACCCTGGCGTTTACCCCTGGGAAACATCAAGCTGAATGCAATGCTATAATTAAAACCAGACAGCTGAAACAATGCAGAGAAGCCCGGAGGCTGCAACTACATGTTCCTCTCCCAGCGCAGCATGTTGTTGGGGGGGAATCCAGGGCACAAAGTGATCCATGCTGAGGAGGAATCCATCCTCAGCACTGCAGGTTATCCAGTGTCCTGGGAATAAAGCCAAAGGCAGATGGGAAAGCAATGTGCACCATGGAGATGCATGGCCTGCTCAGTGCAGGGCTTCTCTGTCAGTGTCCTTATATCAAGCTGCAACAATGAAGAAGCAACACTGCGCCAGGCAGCATGGGCCTGCAGCTACCCCTTCACCAGCACCCCAGTGCTCTGTGTGAGAGCTGGGGCTCTGCTCATGGACTGGCAGTGCACAAGGGCTCCCTGTCCGGCCTCCCTGATTGGACTCCCACGTGTAGCAGTGCAGCCTGGCCAGTGCCTTGTGTTAACCTTCACCCAGCGAATCCAGAGATGGAAACCAGCCAGAGGCTGAATGTGCCCCAGTGGACCTGCTCCAGTGAAGGCACTGAAGCTCTTCTATTGCAGGTATCCTTCGGGATGAATCCGGCCTATCAAAGGCACTTCTGGGCTGTGGGCAACTCCTGCTTTTTGCTCTAGCAGGAGCTGCTAGGGGCAGGCATTGCTCAATGCACAGGCTTCCCTATAAAGCAAGCACAGACTCACCACATGGAGCCAGCCCTGGGTTGCCCCAGAGTGTAGCCCCAGTTCTGCTGCTCAGCCTGGTTCATGTCTATGCATCTTCAACAGTAAAAGCACACCTGGCCTGATCATGCTTCCACCTGTGCTGCTCCAGTGCCATGGGTTGGTCCTGATCTAAGCCTATGAGGGAATCCTGGCAGGCTCTTTCCTGTCTGCTTTGTTGGGAGCTGAAGTTGCTCAGAGCCTGGCAGGACTAAATGCTTTCAGCTGTGCTGTTCACTATCCCTTATCCTGGGACAGGCACAAGGCAGGTCTGCCCTCCTCCCTGACCCCAGGTTTGCATCTCCTGTCATCATTTACATCTGAGCCAAATGGTGTCTGTCAGTCACTCCCACCTGGAACTGAAAGCATCTTGTACCTTCTTTGTACATCCTCTCTTTGCACATCCATTCCCTTTCCTCAACCAGGGGGATCTTGGGACCTAATTCTGCTGTTTCCAATTGATATCCTAGCACTATCTGGTGCTAGGTGCTGCACATATGCTGAGAGACAATATAGGAGGGGACATGAAGGAGAAACAACCTGCACATTGGGCACATAGGAAATGAAGGCACGTCTCCTGAGACTAAGCATAGACTGATGGCTGGACTATACTTCCCAGTAAAGGAGAACCTGCTTGAAGTTTAGGAAGTCACTTCCCTGCACCCCCTGGCTAGATGAACGAGGGAGTGCTCCCTGCACCCAGGGCTTGAGTTCAAACTTCTGTCCTTGCTTTCCTCCAACTGCTGCCTGGTCTGACAGGCTTTCATCTCGGGCTCCTCTCCCTGATGTTTTCTTGACATTTCCTTTGGCTCTGCTCTGTCCCACTCCAGAAGGGAGCCACGGCTGCTGCCCAGAGCTGTAGATGAGGAGCCAATTGGTCATATTTCACTTTGGAATAAACAGATGGAGCAGACAGATGGGGAAATGGAGCTAAATATATATATATTACACAGGCACCAAAGAACCAATAAGATGGGGCTGGGCACCACAATCACACCAACATAGTAGCTATGGTAACATGCACAGCATTCGAAAGACATGCAGGAGCAGAAGCCTTTGTATTCATCTGTGCTTTTTTATCACTTTAATATTTAAATAGTTATAACCTCAGCCCCCCAGGGGAGGCTGCCAAATCTCAGCACTGCATTTCTTAGTGAAGGGTGCTCTGCCCTGAGTTAAGGATGCCTGTCTGCAGCAGCATCTGTCTCCATGGCCAACTAAAGCTTTTCTAGAATGAAAGGGCAGCTTCGTGTCTGTGCAGAAGTGCAGAAGCCTGGGTGCTTCTTACAATGCAGTCACTGTGCCCTTGTCTGCATGTTCAGAGAGCTCGGGATGAGGAGTCTGGGCTGTGTCTCCAAGGCTTGGCTTCCATCTGCCTTTGTCCCAGGGGTTGGAGTGGCCCCTGCTGCAACAGCCTTCCCCAGCAGTTATACAGGCTCCTCCTGCCAGAGTCTCCCCAGCATGCGCCTATATCTACCCACAGGCCCATAGACACACTCATAGGTCCAAGGGCAGCCTTAGTGCTCCAAAGGTGAGCCCTCAAGTCTTGCTTTGGATTCATGAGAAAGGCTACCCACATTCATCCAGCTGTCAAAGATACATGGTCCTCTAAGGTGGGAGTCAGAGCCAGCTGGACACGATGCCAGCCACATCCCTCCCTTGTGCTGTTGGCTGCAGAAACTGGCCTGCCTTTGCCACCCTAGCGGAAGGCCACTAGGCTCAAGTAGACCTCTGACCTCTACTTCCCCACCATTTACTCCTGGTGCAGAGGGGCCAGGAGATGGGGGAATTAAAATTGTTGGCCAGATTTGAAAATGCTGGGTTTGTTCTCACTCAGCCTCAGGTTCCTGCTCTGGATGTCCAGATGGTCCTGTGACAGGGAGCAGCATCAAGAAGCTTACGCACATGCAGTCACTGTATGGCAGTGTAGCTGGTCACACCAGCTTTGGGGAATTTAATCCCCTGGCTGCCTCCATTTTCCCCCATCCTGCAGATCCAAGCCAGAGGCTTGCCTCACCACACTGCTAGGAACTGGCTTGGTAATCTCAGCAGATGGTTTACAGTGCACAGGTTGCTTGCAAATGCAGCTGTTTGCTCCCCATTCTGCATATGAACCAGAGTCAAACAGCACTTCAGCTGGCCAAATGCTGGTGAAGGCACTGCAATCAGTCCCTTCAACTCGCCAGCTTACACTCAAACCAACACATGTGACAGCTAACCCAGTCACAGTATGTAAGCAGGCAGGACCTAGCCCATTCAAAACCAGTTTGATCAAACTGATGCAGTTCTTCTGGAACAGACAAGATCTCATTATGGCATCCACTTTTCCAGTGCCCTGCACCTTGTAGAGTCCCTCGCATCAGTGATCATAGAAGAACAGAATAATAGAAAAGCAGAGCTGGAAGAGATGTCAGGAGATTCACTAGGCCAGCCCACTGCTTAAAGCAGGATGATCACTGACTGAACCATCCCAGCCAAGTGTCTGTCTAACCTGCTCTTGAAAATTTCCAAGGAGGGACATTCCACAAACTCTGGGCAGCCCGTTCCAATGCTTAACCAACCTCACAGTGACAAAGTTCTTCCTAACAAATCCCTTCTTCTTTCAGCCTGTCCTCATATATCATGTTTTCCAGGCTTCTAATAATTTTTCCTGCTTGCCCCTGAATTTTTTCGAATCTGTCCACATCTTCCTTGAAGTGTGGGGCTCAAAACTAGATGTAGTACTCCAGGTGAGGCATCACAAGTGCTGAATAAAGCAGAAGGATCACTTCCCTTGATTTGTAAGTGACCCGGCTATTAATACAACCCTTTTGGCCTTTTTTTGCAACAAAAGCACACTCTTGGCTCATATTCAGATTACAGTCCACCATAACCCCAAATCCTTATTGCATTACTGTATCCTAGCCAGTCCTTCCCCAGCCTGTATTCAGCATGTGATTTTTCTAAGTGCAGAACTTTGTACTTATCCTTGTTGAATTTCTCCAGTTTTGTCGAGGTCATTCTGGCCAACCCATCAGAGTGTCTGCAACTCTACCCAATTTAGTGTCATTCTCAAATCTGTTAAAGACTCACTCTGTCCCATCCTGCAAATTATCACTCAATACCTCATCTCATACAATGATGACCACTCATGATGATCCAGCTCGTTATGTGTCTACCTTACAGTACTTTCATTTAGCCTGTGTTTCCTTAGCTTATTAATGAGAATGTCATGGGACACAGTGTCAAAAGTTTTTAAGTCACGGTACATCAGATCCACTGCTCTCCCCCTTCCACAAAAACTCACATTATCAATAAAGGAAAGTTGGTCAGGCATGTGTGCTCCTGTTAAATTCATGCTGGATCTTTCTGATTACCTTGTTCTCCTCCAGGTACTTAGATATAGAATCCTTGAGGACCTGCTCCATGACCTTCCCTGATATTGAGGTCAGACCAAGTGGTCTGTAATTCCCTAAATCCTCTGTATTCCCTTTCTTAAAGGTGGACAATATATTTTCCAGCCATCTGGAACATCACCTGGCCTCATGTGACCCTCACATTGCACCATGCAAATGACTGCAGAAGGTAAAACATGTGGAGAGCTCAGATTTTCAAACTGGTGCCCACTCTGCTGTGAACACCCTAATTTAGGTCTAAGAGACACTTTTACCAGTTGAGCTTTGGTTAAACTAAGTAAAAGTGTCTATTCAGGAAACTATACTGGGTGAGCTATATTGGTTTAATACTTGATGGAGTTGCACCAGTATAAGTTCTCCTGAAAGCAATACCTTGGTGTGCTCCTATCAGGTTACTGCTGCTGCAGGAGATGGTCTGGCCCCACAGATAAAGCAGTGGGCCAGGACTTGGAGAGTCTGGTTTCTCATCTTGGCGCTGCCACTGGTCAGCTGTGTGGCCTTGGGTGAATCACTTTGCTGTAATTTCTTGGTCTCTAGAATGTGATACAAACCTCCTCAATAAGGCACTCTGGCAACCCAATGATGGAGGTAGTAAAAGCTGTCTTTCACAGGTGTCTTTGCACTGATACAAACCCTTGCAGGAAAGTGTGAGTTACTGGTTCAAAAGTGACTCCAATGATGCAGCTAACCTTGCTTTCAGAGTGCCTGGATCTAAGCCTGCTGCAGCAAGGGTCCCTCACACTGCAGCAGTGCTGCTGCGGAACTCCCTTTGAGAAGAGACATGATTGTGCCAGGCAGGTGGCTAACCTCAACACTTCAGCTTTTCTGTGTGCAACCCCCAGGTCACTGGATGCTCCTTCCCCAAGCTATCTCCTCTGCCCAGAATAAGGATTCACAGCTCCAGCTCAACAGACTCAGGCTCTCAGTTCCATGAGCCCTGAGACTGGCCAAGCTGACAGATGGCACATGCACACCAGCTGGATCCCAGCATGGTCGAGGTAGAAGAAACAGACAGAGTATGATGACGGCCGTAGTTCTGCTCAGACTCTGTGCTCCCCACCATTGGGTGGTCAGAGTCACTCTGCCAGGTGCACAGCCCATCCCCAGCATAATTTGGCAATAGCAGATAAAGGTGACCCCTGATTTTAAGAAATGAGGGGGTGGGAAGACAAGCTTTGCAGAGGAAAGGGAACCAGCTGCCTGTCACAAAGACAGACAGAGAGAGATCTCAAGATAAACTATAGTCCACATTTCCTAGAATAGAACAGGAAATGAAATCAACACCATTCAAATAAAGCCAGCCCTGTCCTTTCTGTAGGTACTTACGAAGAATCATGTTGTGGGAGGAGTGTGTAGCATGCAGAGACCTCCATCTGTGCCCATTCATGGTCACAGTTGCATGCTAATATACAGCACCAGTTTGGTGCACACCACCTCGCCTGCCACAGATGCATACAGGCACACCATTTACACCCGCTCACTCCACTTCACACACCCAGCCTATGTCTACCCTGCCAGCAGAAAGACTGGTGACAGCAAGTGCATATACACACAAGCTTTAATTAGCTTCTATGCATGTCTTTAGTAAAGAAGTGAAAACATGGACATCTGTGTGAGTACGAGCCACTGAGGACTATATCTTCACTGTGCTCATATCACTGTGCTCATAGTACGCACTAACCAAATTCAACCCTAGTGCTGTCAATCCCACCTCCACAACAGTCATACCTCCATTTTGCGGCATATAGGTACCCACAATATTGCCAGGATTTGCAGTTGGGGGTGGGGTGGGGGGGACATGGGGGTATCTTAAAGCTCCCAGCTCTCTGGGGCATCTGCCTCCAACCCATCCAGGGTGTAAAGGGCATCTGAGAAAAGGAAAAATGAAGCAGATCCAACTTTGATGTTGAGAATTAATCATTAGCTCTACCTGCAAGTACCCAACAAAGCTCAGTGCCATGGTATGGCTCCAGCAGGGTCTAGATCAGCTGGAGGTAGGGGATCTTCAAGACTGCAAACCTGAGCTAAGTGACCCCTCTGCAACATCCCAGCATTTGACTGAATGTAACTTTGTACCTATGTGCATAGCCATGCCAACTTAACATAAAGCGGACCACTGAAACAGATTTTAACCTGGGCAACATCTATGCAGATGCTTATCACAGTTCAGCGTAGAAGTTTGACTTCACAGAGACATCAAGAAAATCCAAATTAACCAAAGATGTGAATTTAAACTGGATCATTGAAACTGCATTAAACTTGGATGTGGAAACTCTCTCATTTATAATTAAGTAGCTTTAACGGAGCAAATTAAAGGCACATTAATCCTGGGTACGATTGCACACAAAAAGTTTTCATGCCATTTAACTAAACCATTTTAAAAGTGGATTCAAGCTAACCTTCCCGAGTGCACCCATGAAGATAAGCAGCAGGCCTAAGGGTCAGCTGAATTGCCATAAGGCACTCTTACACTGCAGTAAGGACAAGCATGAGGGGGTGGGTCTGATTTACATCAGCTAGTTTAAGAAATAATTTTAGTATAATAGAAGGTCTGAATAAAAGTGCATCTAGTTATACTGGTTTAACCTGTATGCGGTCTATACACTAGTTGTGTATTGGTTTGTGCATGTGTGTATTTAATGTTACTATATCAGTGGTAGAGTTGGGGGGGTGGTTTCCTACCAACATAATTATACCAGTATATCCCTGCATTGAAGCAATAATAAAAGAACAAAGATGATTTGTACCAGCATAATATATTCTTCCTCCAGCAAACTTTCATTAACAAACTTTTTTCTGATATAACTGCACCTGGGCTAAAGAAGGCATAGGCATATGAACAACATACCTCAAGGTAAAGGGAGGCAGCTGTTCCACAATAATTGTTTGGATGCATGCTCTTACTCTGCAGTAAGTGTAAGCTAATACACAGTAACATATCCCTCACCCCTCTGTATACCACAGAGTAGCTCCAATGGAATATGGGGTAGGAAAGGCAGGCACTGCAGAGCAGCTGATGTGCCCCAACGCCCTGACCCCTTTACCCTATTATTCCTATGCCCATTCTTGAGGTTGTACAGATTTAACCTAACCTATGTGGTTAAAGCAATTGAGTCTTTGTGTACAGGCAATGCCTTATGGCAGTCTGAGAGCAGCAGTACAGTATGCTTTGTCTCTTAGGAAGCAGTTTAAGCTAAGCTTTGTGTATCACATTGCCAAGTGGGCAAGCTCTAACTCAACCAGAGTAACTGATTGGGGTAAGTTTGTGCTCAGTTTATCCCTGCCTTCATGAGAAATCTGACCCTAGTTCCAGGGATTCCCACCCTAGCCTCCCAAAGCAACAGCTCCCAAAACTAGTGGCCCTTTTTGGAAAAGTTCCTCCAAGGTGAAGTGGTCAGATTTAACTCCTAAAAAGCTAATGGGGGCTTATCTTCATTGAAGGATGGGAAAGTGGGGCTGAAAGGGACCTCACAAGGTCATCTATTCCAGCCCCTGCTCAAGGCAGGATGGTCCCTGAACTAAACCATCCCACCCAAATATCTGTCATATGTGCGGGCCGGGCCCCAATCCCGCCCTCGTCGCCATGTGCGGGCCGGGCCCCGATCCCGCCCTTGTCGCCATGTGCGGCGGTGATTCCGATCCCATTCTGGCCGCCATGGGCGAGCCGGGGGCGAACCGGGGTCATACCAGACCCGTCTTCGTTGCACACAGGCTGTGGCCAGCAGCCCGGGCACACGGGGCTGGAGAGAACCGCGGGGCGGTTTAGCGCACGCGAGTTAGAATTAGTTACGGAGGCGTAACGGTTGATTGAAAAGATTGCTTACTTAGACCCAAAGATGGTATTGGTGTAGGCTGGACAGGTTTCCAGGCACAGCTCCCGCTTGGATCCTCACTAGAGGAACACGACAAATCGATTGCTCCCACGGAGTTTGCTAGGCTCCGCGGGTCCGGTTAAGTTGGGTTCGAAAAGTTTCCCCGGAGTTATTCAGGCTCCGCAGGTCCGAAAAGTTTTCCCCGGAGTTTGCTAGGCTCCACGGGTCCGAAGTTACAGGAAAGGGATACGTCTAGGATTGCGCTCGGCGACGGGGAGAGGCGAGAAGCGAAAGCTTCATAGGCTCGATTCTATTGCCTCTATTGCCTGCTTAGGGGAGGCGAGTCGGGTCCGCGAGGGTCCGCAGCGCTTGGAGATCTTCACACAGAATCTCTCTCGTCCTCCCTCCTCCAACTTGGGCGGAAACTACCCAAGCCTTTTGTACGGCTAGCAAGCCAATCGCTAGCCGCCACGTGTGCCTACATTAGGAATGGGCCAATAACGTGGCGCGAATCCTAATACAAATGGCGGGAACTTCTTTACAGCGTGTATCACTACAATGCAAAAGAGATGCACACTGCAAAGAAGCTGTAATCTGGCGGGAAATCCCCCATTGCACCAGAGTTCTCTCTTGCAGCAGAGAACTCTACCGTGCAAAGAAAGCGACAAATTGGCGGGAAATAATTTAGCGGTGCCAAAGCACACACACAAACAAAAATCACAACTTTGGGTTGTGACATCCCCCCTTGCTGAGAGCATAGCTAAATTATGCCACACTCTTTCGAGCAATCTAGCGTTTTGCTGTGGTCATCAAATGAGTAAACAAGCCATCAAACAAATACACAAACATAAAATTTGCTGTCCTGGGATCAAGTTACATAACAATCAAGAAATAATAACCAACATAAACACATAATCTGATTCATAACAAAAATTGCATGATCAGGGCTTCAGTGGGTGTCGTGGCAAAGTCGTACGTCAGGCCCTCACTTCTTTCGGTGGTGTCATCCCTCTTAGGGCTCCTCCTCGTCACACGCTCTGAATTCCGGATCTGTAAACAGAAAACTCTCAAAACGGATTAATGACCTAATTCAACAAACTTAAACAATTTTAAACGATTTTCATGGCCTAATTAGACGAAATCGTCAAAAGTTCATCATCTGGTTCTTCTAAATAATGGAAACCTAACTCATAAGCTAATTGCCATTGGCCTGCGTCCCCTAAAATCTGAAGCTGCCGCTTGTTAAGTCCGGAACGCTGTAGGAGAAATCCAAATGTGTATCGCTCCTCTAGGGTTCTCGGTGGCAGTGGTGGAAGATCGGATCCACGTCGTCTAGTGCCCTGAGGCCTAGTTGGGTGTTGACAGTCCCGTTCATAAGACAATCTTGGCTCCATCAGGATACGCAGTCTCGGCAATTGACAAAGAAGATTACTCTTTTAATCACGTTTAAATTCCGTAGCCATAAGAGCTAGCCATGAAATTATAGCTTCTTCAGATTCCATCTCAGATTCTTTATACCATTGTTGTAGATCTGTCCAAGCACGAATGCGACTGGTGACGACATCTCACCCATCCGTTGCCGGGCCGACCGTGATTGCAGGGCAAGCTGTTTTTTCAGGAGTCGATGTTGTTAAAGGCTGAACTGCTGCCGCGGGGGTTACTGCTGCTGTTACTGCTTCAGACAGGAGGGGCGGATGCACTCCTCCGCTTGACTCTGTCTTTCATCGGCAGGAAGGCATGGTTGGCCGAGATGCTGCTGTGGCGCTAGGCAGGGTTGCCGGCGACGACGCTGCATCGATGGGCGGAGTCGCTGACCGAACTCTCGCGGGTTCGTTAGAAGCTCCACCCTTCTTTTCCGGTTCTTCCACGCTGTCTCCCTCTTGCTTGGCGCCATCTTGGACTGGCGTTTCAGGCTCCTTTTTCTCAGCCGCTTCTTTGACCGAGCGGATTGCCATCTGCAGCTGGGTTTTGAAACTTAGGTTTTTTTGCATTAGATTCATTATCGTACGAATAGTTGCACTACCTTCTCCCCCCTTGTTGTACCGCAAGGCCATTCTTTCATCTGCAGGGCGTTCCTCTGTCTCCAGATCTTCGCGGAGCTCGGATGGAAGCTCGCGACCCCGTAATCTAGACATTACCATACACGGAGAGAGCGGGCCGATGGGCTCCGGTTCTTCACTCTCCCGAGCATATCGTAGGCATCGGGCATGCTCCCGGGTGAAAGTCGGGTTCGTTTCGCCTGCCGGGTTGGGTTCAGTGAGGGACACAGTATCGAGGGGCCTGAACAGGACCCGCTCATCTCTCATTATACACCCGAACACCGCAGGGAGCAAGTACACTTCCCTTTCTCTCGGGGCTCCGTCTTCGGAGATTCCCTCTTCTCCCTTTAGGGACAAACGGCCGCTTACAAATCTTTCACCCGTTCCGCCCGCCTGGTGGTAAGCAATATGGATCTCCAATTCTTCAAAGCATTTCACTTGGCGTTGGTTATCGTGCCAAGGGCAGTTCCTAACCAATTCTAACTCTAGCGTGTTCTCTCTTAATTCCATCTGAGTTGTTACGTGCGCATTCTCTCCCGATCCCAATCCCATCCTCATCGCCATGTGCGGGCTGGGCCCCGATCCCGCCCTCGTCACCATGTGCGGCGGTGATTCCGATCCCATTCTGGCCGCCATGGGCGAGCCGGGGGCGAACCAGGATCGTACCGGACCCATTTTCGTTGCACACAGGCTATGGCCAGCAGCCCGGGCACACGGGGCTGGAGAGAACCGCGGGGCTGTTTAGCTCACGTGAGTTAGAATTAGTTACAGAGGCGTAACGGTTGATTGAAAAGATTGTTTACTTACACCCAAAGATGGTATTGGTGTAGGCTGGACAGGTTTCCAGGCACAGCTCCCGCTTGGATCCTCACTAGAGGAACACAACAATCGATTGCTCCCACGGAGTTTGCTAGGCTCCGCGGGTCCGGTTAAGTTGGGTTCGAAAAGTTTCCCCGGAGTTATTCAGGCTCCGCGGGTCCGATAAGTTTTCCCCAGAGTTTGCTAGGCTCCATGGGTCCGAAGTTACAGGAAAGGGATACGTCTAGGATTGCGCTCGGTGACGGGGAGAGGCGAGAAGCGAAAGCTCTGTAGACTCGGTTCTATTGCCTCTATTGCCTGCTTAGGGGAGGCGCATTGGGTCCGCGAGGGTCCGCAGCGCTTGGAGATCTTCACACAGAATCTCTCTCGTCCTCCCTCCTCCGACTTGGGCGGAAACTACCCAAGCCTTTTGTACGGCTAGCAAGCCAATCGCTAGCCGCCACGTGTGCCTACATTAGGAATGGGCCAATAACGTGGCGCGAATCCTAATACAAATGGCGGGAACTTCTTTACAGCGTGTATCACTACAATGCAAAAGAGATGCACACTGCAAAGAAGCTGTAATCTGGCGGGAAATCCCCCATTGCACCAGAGTTCTCTCTTGCAGCAGAGAACTCTACCGTGCAAAGAAAGAGACAAATTGGCGGGAAATAATTTAGCGGTGCCGAAGCACACACACAAACAAAAATCACAACTTTGGGTTGTGACATCATAGAATCATAGAAAATTAGGGTTGGAAGGGATCTCAGGAGGTCATCTAGTTCACCCCCTGCTCAAAGCAGGACCATCCCCAACTAGATTATTCCAGCCAGAGCTTTGACAAGCCAAGCCTTAAAAACCTCCAAGGATGGAGGTTCCACCATCTCTCTAGGTAACCTGTTCCAGAGCTTCACCACCCTCTGAGTGAGAAAGTTTTTTCTAATATCCAATTTAAATCTCCCTTGCTACAACTTCAGACCATTGATCCTTGTTCTGTCATCTGCCACCATTGAGAAAAGTCTCAGAGGGGTGCTGCTCCATCCTCTTTGGAACCACCCTTCAGGTAGATAAAGGCTGCTATCAAATCCCCTCTCAGGCTTCTCTTCTGCAGACCAAAGAAGCCAAGTTTCCTCAGCTTCTCCTCATAAGTCATGTACCCCAAAACGCAAACCATTTTCATTGCTTTCCACTGGACTCTCCAACTTGTCCACATCCCTTCTGTAATGGAATGGCTAACCCACTCTTGAAAACTTCCAGGAATGAAGTCCACAACTCTTCTATATAGCCTGTTCAAATGTTTGACCATTGCCAAGGAAGTGGAAGCTTGTCTGGGATAGAGGAGGGGAGTGAATGTTTCAGGGATGAATGCTGACATCTAATTGCTTCTGGAATAATTTTGCGTATGGATATGTTCATCTGGAGTAGAAAAGGAGGCTGTTCCCCAAGTTGGTGTAACCTACTTTCAATTGCTCAGTAGCTGTGTGCTTTCCACCTTTTTTAATAAGTGTACCCCTGGTGGCCAGACATCGAGTGGGGAGTAGGGGAGGTGGCGGCAGCTGCTGCATGCGAGCTTCCCCCTCCCTCTCCCATGGCCAGGCGGCTAGGTGGTGCATGTGCGGCCTGCAGAGGGGTGCTGCTGCCCTCTCCTCTCCACCAGCCCTGTTTCTGGAAGGCAGTGGTGCAAGGTGGTGGGTGGCAGTGCTCCATCCGTGCCTGCCCATGCGTACCCCCTAGGGCCTTCCCAAGTAGCCCTGAGGGTACGCATACCCCTAGTTGACAACCCCTGGCTTCAAGCAAAGGGCCCAGAAGAGTCAGGATGATGTGCCATCCTTCCTTCCACTCACAAGGCTGAAAGAACCCTTGCACATATCCAGGGTCCCAACCATTACCAACTTCCTTTGGAAACACAGGGGTCTGAAAAAATCCTAAGTCTTCTGCTTCTGTCCCAAGTTGAAGCTTTACCATGGGCCCCAAAGGGCTTGTCTACCCCATGATAACAGTGGCAAGCAAGCAGTTAGCCAATGAGACTGTTTTGGGATTGACCAAGGACTCAAGAGCAGGAGCAGCAAAATAAGTCCAGAAAGGCCTCATTGCTGTGTTTCCAGGGTCAGTACCTAAAGTCTTTACACAGGGCCCCAGTGTCTCCAGTAGCCAGAACTTGCTTGGATGTATACAGCACCCACGACTGGGCATTTAGAAAACCAAAGTGCATCTCCTGAAAATCAAAGTGCATCTCCATGGGACCTGCTGGGCACTTAGAGAAATCTGGCCCTTATATCACTGTCTGAATGGGAACCTGAGCTCAATGTGAGATTTATTAACACAGGAGGCCAAGTACAGCAGAAGCTGTTGGGGGTAGTCCAGGGAATCAATACCCAGATCTGCACAGCCCAGATTTTATGGTTCTTACTATTACAGTCAGCAGAGTTGCTCTGTGACTTTCCCAGTGAACTATGGGAGAATTTACCTTACCTCATGGGCACATGGGGGAATTGCAGGCAAAAGGCTCTGTGGGTGGCTGGGTAAGGGCAACCACCAAGTATCAGCCCAGGTCTCCTCTACAGTGACACCTAAAGAGATCTGCCACCATCCCATTTGTGCTGCTCTCTGCCCTCTTCAGTCATCAAAGGACAGAGGGTTGTACGTACTAAGTCTTCAAATCGGCTGAAAACCCCAGGTTTGAGGGCTGAGGAGAATCTGCTAGAGATGAAACTGTTGCAGTCACCTCCAGATCATTGCCTGCCCTCCTGTCCCTGCCATGGTGTTGATGGAAAGCACAAAGCTGGACTTTCAGACCCTCTCCCATTGCAGCAAGGGGAAGAGTGGGAAAGAGAGCACTTGAACTCCCTTGGCCTGAGAAGTTAGCCAGTATTTGATGCCTTTCAGGCTAGGGCCCATTAAAATGAGAAAGATGTGATGTGAGTCAAGTATAGCCTTGGTGAATGTCCCAGTCTGCCACTCCAGTAAGCTCTGTGCTCAAAAACAGCATCTCTCTGTTGCTTCTTGGAATCTCGCTCACTACTCCTTGTCCTGGCTCTCTACTCCAACATCTGGAGGCTGCAAACTCATTTCTTAGCCCCTGCAGGGAAACACCTCAGTTCACATGATTAGCTCTACCCTACCATGTGGCCTAGTCTGTAGACAGCAGCCTCCACTGTTTGCAGCTGTCTTCACAACTTAAAGAGCTTCAATTTCTTTTTCTGTTGAGTCTGAAAGAGATCACTTGGCATTCCTGTTGCTTTTAATGAGGCCTGTGATTGCTTCTGGATGCAAGACTTGAACACTGGCAGCTATTAACACCTTTCTGCACATCAGCAAACTACAGGCTCACTAGGAGGGCTGCAGAGATGGGACTTTCTAATTGTTTTGAGAAGATCCTTTAAAAGTCAACTTGCTTGAACAGGTATCAATAGCAACTGCTTGAATTCTGGCATTATTTCAAAGTCACTGTTTCCCAGGCCACATGGGGCCCTATTTTAATGAGCAATCTGGATTTATCATCAGCCTTTCAGAACGCATGAAATTATGTCTGTACATGTAAAAAAAAAAAAAAAAAGCAGGCCATGACTATTGGCAGCAAATTTTAATTTGGGATTGGCAGAGCAGGAGGAGTTATTCAGGGTAGGTCTTGTTCCAAAATAACCCAAAGCACAGCCTACGTCAGCACAGAGCACTGGGCACACACATTTCTGGCGTGTTGCTTTTCTTGTGTGGGCTGCATGTACAGTATGAGGAGCGCATGCGCACATACACACATACACAAACACACACACACACGCACAAAGGTTCCATGTGTTTTAACAGTAAGACATAGGCAGAGCAGTATGCAGAGGGACTGGGGTTGAAAGACAGGGGCAGTTTAGTAGGGCCCTGCCGAATGTCCTTCTGGAGGATGGGTTTGCTGGTACAGGAGCAGAGGGATGCAGTTTGCCTCCTCATCTCAGCCCAGTACTGAGATGACACATATACACATTAGACAGAAGAGACCTCTGGGCATGGGTCCGGCCTCTCTCTTCTTCTGGGGCAGAAACAAGGCTTGGAGGTAGGGGACTATCACTCCATTGTGGATACATGCATCCATTCTAGGAGAGAGAAAGAGTCAGTCAAAGGCTGAGAACTGATGCTGAAGGAAGATCCCTGTGCCACAGAAGGTATCTAAGCACCTGAAGTCATCATTCTGGTTGGGCAGTCCATCCCTCCCTTCCAGCCTGGTGCCAATGCCGACACCAGTTACAGAGGTGCACATACTGTGCTTTGGGTGAAGCAACCAACCCTTAAGTAGCAAAATCAGGGACATAGCCACAGACCTCCAAGGCAGGCAGCAGCCCGAACATACCACTACTGGTTCCAGCTTGCACAGCTATTGTGGTGTGGCACTGCAGAACTGAGGAGATGTTTGTTCAGTCTGCTACAAGGCAGAGCTCATTCCACTGGGTGCAGCACCCTGGAAAGTGTGCCCCTCATGGGAATCAGCCATGCAAGAAGCACCATAGCCACATATGCTGTGCCCAGGGAATGAGCCCTGCTGCAAAGCAGAGCTAATCAGTGGAGCACAATTTTGGGCTTGTGGGGCCCCAAGCTGCACCACGCTGCATGCTCTCAGCTGGTATAGCAGGGCACTGCATGGCACCAATTTGGGGTCAACTTTACAGAATCAAAAATAATAGCCCCCAAAATAGTTCCTGGTTGCTTTTGCTCTGGAGACCTGGATTTCAGTCCTGGGGGATGAAAAGTGACCTGTTAATCCATCTGTAGGCATGAGCAATAATCTCTTAATGAGCAAGTGAGGGAAGGCTACCCTGCAGCATGATCTTGTCTCTGAGACTTCCATTCCATTGACTCCATGTCATCTGTACCCATGGCCTCAGGTTCTCCCCAGTGGAGATAGGGAGGCCATCATAGAGGATAATCCGGTTGTCCTCTGTTCTCTATTGATATGAAACCAGACACCTTTATGTCCTCTATTTTTCTCTTGAAAGCAGGTTTTGTATCAATAGAGGCCAAAGGACAGAGTAGCAGAAACCAGAATGTCCTCTATGATGGCCACCCTAAGTGGAGAGCTGTTTATTCCCCCAGTTTTTGTCCTGACTGTAGACTGCCTGGTCTCCTTTGCAGCTCTGATAAAGAGAAATGCTCCATTAAACCCAGAAGGAGCCCTGGCTTGGTATCACTTAACCCTTTCAGAGCTCCTCCGCTTATAGGAGGCAGAGGCTTTGCTCAACAACCTATCTCCAAAAGTACTGACATTCATAACGCACCCATGGAGTCTGATTCTCCACTCTGGATGTAAATCAGGAAGAAATCTGCTGGAAGCAATATGTTTGCACCAGGGCTGTGATTGAACACTAGGAACTGGCAGGGTAGGTCAGAGTTGAGTTGCACAATAAATAGCCCCTAGATGATACATGGTACATCCCATCAGTGTGTCTCAGAGGGCTTTACAAAGGAGGTCTCATTTTACAGCTGGGAAAACTGAGGCACAGAGAGGGAGAGTGAATTGTCCAGGGGCACCCAGCAGGCCAGGACAGAACTGGCACCCAGCTTCTCTGAGACCCAATGTAATATGCTCTGCATTAGACTACACTATATGCCAGCTGACAATGCCAGCAGCTGTAACAAGTACAGTACAGAGGCCATGCTATTTTACCATACCCAGAAAAGTCCAAAGGTAGGATAGGGAACCCACAGGAGCAGATGTGGGATAATCTCTGATGCCCATATAGCCACGTGCTGATCTCAAGTAATTGGACAGGCTTAATATCTGGCTGTTTTGCATCCTCTTGGCCCCACTGTGAGTGATTAGGCAGGAGGCAGAGAAATGCAGGAGTGTGCCCTGGTGATTCTTCTCTGGCAAAAAGGATTGGAGACCCCAACTTTATTCTACCTTCTTGCTACTGGCATGCACACGGCTCTCTGTGGGGGGCTGAGTGAGCAGCAATGTAGGAACTGTGTAGGAGGACTGCCAGTGGGACCACAGCTCAAAATAGACAAACGCTGGCTTGATCTCATTGGAGCCTCATTTATCTCAGCCTGTTGCATCTGAATTAACACAGTCATTTCACAGAAAAGGAATTATCCAAGACAGCCAAGGTGCCTAAACTGCCTGCGCTGCCGCTCACTGGTAGTATACCATGCCAGCCTTGCCTTGCCAGGCCAAACAGGATGGTGCCATTCAGAGCCACTAAGCAAGAGGAGCCTCTGATATGCTCAATCTGGCTGGCTCCTTTAGCTGCCCATTCAGGTTGGCAACAGGGAACTGGCATGAGGCCACTGGTTGTCTGTCAGCCGTTAATCTCAATCCATCTGTCTTGAGACAGCGCAATTAGAGAGTGCCCTGGAGGCCAGCCTTTTGGGCTGGGCTAGTGCCACTGTATGCCATTTGGCAAAAGAAGTAGGAGGGCTTGCAGGCAGGATAATGGTGGAGCCAGGGGCTACCTTCGGAAGGGACAATGCTGTGCAGGCTGCTGGAGGCTGGGATTTTTCCTTTGGCTTTCTGGAAGGCCTGTCTCCCTGAATTAACTCTTTCCCTTCCAGAATCCCCATCCCAAGAAGAAGAGCTTGCCCCTAAGAAATGATGCTGAGATTTGGACACGGGGTCTGTAACAAACTTTCTGCCTGAGCAAGAGAAACAGAGGGAGAGAGGACAAATGGAAGCAGGTCTGAAGCCTTGCAGGACAACCTGTGTCACAAGGAGTCCAGTTATCTGTACTGATGGCTGCTGGCTCACCCTGGCACAGTTAACTCTTGTACAAACCTGCTCTGACTCTGGGCTCAGACTTCATCCCTAACTAGAGAACCCTGAGCAGATAAGCGGTCTTCTACAGGCACTTGACCAAACAACAAGGGGCCCCAACAACTCCCTTTGGCCAGTTTTTCTCCTGCTTCAGGTATGCCCTGTGGAAAGCCAGGAACCTGCTCATCAACAGACACTTGGACTCCACAGTCAAGGACTGCATTAAAATGGGGCTAAGTGAAATGTACTGGTACTACAGGAAAACTGAAGAGGTCAGGAAAGAGATGGGAGAGCTCATCTGGTGGAGAGGGCACTGGCATCAACTTTTTCAGAGGCAAACTCTCTGAAAGGACAGTGGGTAAAAGTACTGGAATGGTGATGGGTGCACGGTGTGAACTATGTAACAGGACTACAATAGTTTTAACTGCTGAAGTATGTTTTGATCTGCTGAGTGAACCACAGTGTTCACTTGACTAGTTGTTAGAGGTAGCATTATATATATTTATTTATTTTTATATATAGAAATGAATATTTTTGCAAAACAAAAAAACCCCCAAGAAACCAGGCACAACACAGCTGGGGTTCCTGCACTGGGAAGTGCTCCCATGTTGGGAAGGGCCAGCAGCACACCCCTGCACTGGCCCTTACTAGTATAATAGGAACCAGGTGCTCCAGGGATTGCTGGGCTGCTCTGAACTCCAGTTATTCTGGGCTGCAGGTGTCCTATAAGGGAAGGCTGCAAGTCTCATGAACTAGAGCAGTCTCAGGTCTGCTGGGAATAAATTTGATGTCTACAATGTGCTGCAGTGTAGATGCACCCTAAGGCAGGGGCCAGCTGCAGCCTTCCTAGTGAAACCAGGGTGTAGCTGTGATCTGAAGTTGTCTCTGCTGGCAGATGCCCATGGCCTCTGTCCAACCAGCTGGTAGCTCCAGACCATTTCCTAGCCAGGACCAAGGTACAAATCAACACTCACTCCCAGACTCAGCAGGGGCATAGTGGGTCAGGATTTTTGGACACTTCACCCAATCTAAAAGGGACAGTTTCTCCAGAACTGGAGAGCCATAGTTGAGGGGTGGGGAGGGTAAGAAACTATGCCTTGCTGCTCCCCTTGCCATCAATAGACAGCAGTGGACAGGCTCTGGAGTGATGATCTCCCATACATAACTCCCTCCCTTCTACAGTTTCCCACTCAGGCCACAAGACACAGTCCCTCCCCACCTCCAGCTCCATTGGCAGGAGTGGACGCATCAGGCAGTGCCAGGGCATTCAGACACCCTGCACAGGGCTGCCAAGAAAACCCAGCTGACCTCAACTGCCTGAGAGCAAATGAGGCAGGGATAACCAAAGAGTCTGTCCGTGTCCAGCAGCCTCCTTCCAGACTACCCTGCAGAGCCATTCAGCTGCTGCCCTGTCACCTCAGCCTGCTGAGACTTCCACAGCAAGTTTCTCCCTCCCTGTGTCTGCCCTAGGGTTAGGACATGATGAACAATCTGGGCCCTTAAGTTTTCCTCCCTATAGTAGGATGAGATGATGCAGGTGCCCCTGCAACCCTGAATGCTGCTGGGCTGACAGGTGCTTGCACATACAGCTGTCTCCAGCTGGGGGTGGAATGGAGGGGATGATCCATGCAGGGAGCCAGAAGATGCTACTTGCTCCCTTCAGCTCTGGCAATAGAAACCCATTTCCATCTCAATGTACCTGCAGCAGATTATTGTGCTGGGATAAGGGCTGCACAGCGGGCATGAGAGCTATCACCTTTCCTCACCTGCCTACACACTCCCAGTCTGTCTGTCCATCTCTTCTACCTCTCTTGCCTTCCCTCTCCCCTTCTACACTGCTTTTTAATTCTTTTGTCCCATCTGGTTTCTTTCTTCCTTCTGACTCTCCTTTTCTCTCCCTCCCCTCTCCTCTCTCTTTCTTTCCCCTTCTCTCCCCATTCATCTCTCCCACCCCTGACACTGACAGGCCTGGCTGAGACATAAGGATGCTTCAGTGCAGGGGCTACATGCCATCTAGCCCCATACTGGAGCACCCTCATGCCCCATCCAGCCCCTCTGTAGCACACTGAGCCAGGTTAGAGCTGCCCTGAGCTGGCAGGCTGACCCTCAGGGCCCCCCATCAGCTGGGGCTGCTGCAACCTGTCTCAACATGCTGCAGTCCCAGGCACAAGTGTAAACGTAGTGCCCAGAAGCAATAAACTCTGGTGCAGTTTTTTCAGTCAAATTATTTGCAGTGTAGATGTGCCCACCCTTGTGTCCCCACTTCTCCCCATGTCGGAAGGTGATAATGGTGGTGGGACCCCAGTTGTCACACTTGTCCATAGATAACATGTTGGGGAGTCATGGGGGGCCTGTGCACCCCCAGATGTTTGTGCCAACAGTGAGGTGCAGGGCACAGGGCATGGAGCTGCAGCCTGACCAGAGCCAGAGCTTGGCAGCAGTGGGGGTGGCAGTAGTAGTGCAATTTCTGTGCCAATGGCTGGGTGTGGGGTTGCAGCCCAGCTGGACCCAACGCCCAGCAACAGTGGCAGTGGCAGCAGCACAGAGTTGTGCCCCGCCACCAGCAGCACTTACTCATCACTTATACACTTTTCTCAGGGTTGCACATTGCCAATACTGAGGGCTGCAGGGCAAGAGGGATGTTTCAACCTCCTGCAACACACAGGAGAGCAGCAGGGGCAGTTGTGGACACTGCTGGCTGGAAGCAGCACATGCAGGGGCTGATTGAGGGCAGGGAAAATCCAGAGGTGAGCCAAGTCATCAGCAGCTTTGTGAGCCATGACAGGAAAGTGAGTTCAGGTAAGAGGTTTTGAACTGGTGCTCAGTTCATTTGCCTTGGCTGACCTGCCCCAGAGAGGTGAATGTCCCACCTGAGTCTGACCACCTGATTGCAAATGTGGCTCTGGGTATGGCAGCAGGGTTAACTAAGGGCCAGGGGGAAGGAATTGAGGCTCAGGACTCCTGGGTTCTCTTCTTGGCTTTCCTACTAAACCTCACTGTGACCTTCATGAAATCTGTTGGCCTCCCTGGGTCCCCATTTCCCCATGTGCACAAAGGGGATAATGGTGCTGATGCCTAGGTCTTCACACTTGTCAATAAGCAGCCTGAGTCACAGCTCATTCTCTGGCTCTGCCACTTCAACTGCTGGCAGTACAGGGTGTAGGACCCAGGTGCAAGCCATTCTCATTCTTTCCAGCAGATGGCCGTGGTCCACACATGCCCAGCAGCCAGCTTGCTACTGCAGAAAATAATGGGCTCAGAGCCTATGAGGCAAAGTGGAGGGCTGGATACCTCCTGGAAGGGTGCCCCCACCACTTCTCATTTTAGAAACAGAAAATCCAGAGCGGTCTAATTTTGGAGGGCCCCAAGCTTGGGTGCCCAGTACACCTGTCCCTCATTCTCGTCAGTCCTGGGTGAGCTCCTTGGGATCACGTCCCCAGTAAAAATAAGAGGCAGGAACAAACACAATGGGACTGCACAGGCATTCCCAGTTCCTACTGTCCACATGGATACAAGCATCCTTGAGCCAGCAGCCCCAACTCCTTCAAGAAACTTACCCAGCACATGTAGAAACTGCTCGAACTCCACCTCTGCCTGACCCAGGCCTCCTGTGACCCCCAGCATATCACATCATCACAGCAGGGGTCAAGGGGCTATCTATCCTGGGCACTAATCTGGCCCCTGTCACTACAGTCACTGACCACCTCACAGTCTCCAGTGCATTTGCTTTCACCAGGTTCATTGAAGCAGCATAGGCTACTCTTCATTGTACAGGTGGGGAAACTGAGGCATCCTGCCCAAAGTGACAGAGCAGGAATTTGAACCTGGACTTCCCAAATCTCAGCCTAGCCATCTCCACCCCCACCCCCACCCCAAGTCATCCATGCATACCTAGGATTAATGTGAGGATAAGAATAAGGATTGGCTGCTAGTGCCTAGCTATGTCAGACAGACAGGAAGGAAGGAACTTTACAGGGCTTTCCATACCCATGCAGCTCTGAGTGGGGATAGGGAACCAGATGCAGCCTCCTGTTTGTGTACAGGGGTTTCTTTGCTGCCCACCCAAATCCTTGATCCTTGCTTTCTTCAGGTTTGCTCGTAAGGGACACAATGGAGAGAAGTGGGAGAAAAGATTTCCAACCAGAAAGCACCTGCCCTTCTCAGGGAACCATCTTCAAGCCTCAACTTAAAAGCCTCACCATAAAGTCACACAGCACTGGAGAGCAGAGTGGGACTGAGTGGCTGAGTGGGACATGGGACTGAGTGGCTGCCAGGACCTAACTGCAGCCTCCTGCCATCTTTCTGGTGCTGGTGCCAGCCATGTACACACAGCATATGCTACCTCCAAATGCCGCCTACAGTGCAGCAAGCAACAGAGGAGAAAACGCGAAGGTGACATAAAAAGCGCTTGCTTTCCTGGCCATCTGTCACTCCAGCGCTGCTTCTTTCCCAAATAGATCCAGGGTTGGTGCTGGCTGGGAAGGAGGGAGAGTTACTTTGGCTCATTAGCATCTGACAGGAGCTGCAGCTTACCCTGCAGGCATGCTGCCTACATTCAGCACCTGGGCACTGATCAGGAAAGGGTAGCACTGGATGTGGAAATCATTCCTGAGGCCAGAAGAAATGGTCCTTTAGGAATCAGAAAATGCAGAAAGGCCCCCCTTCATCTTCCGACCCATGCCCCAAGACAAAGAGTATGGCAGGATCCCTTCCCTACACTGCTGTCCCTCAGGGCTTTTGTTGGCAAGCAGTAAGTTTGTTCAGTAATTGGGCTTCCATCACATCCCTCAGGGAGACCGTCTCACTGTACAATTGCTCCTGTCAATGCCGAGACAGTTGTAACAAAGTTTATGGCCAATATCTCATTGGTGTAATCAGCTAAGCTCACTTGAAATCAGTGGAGCTGCATTGATTTGCACCTGCTGAGAATCAGGCCATGGGAACCATTGGGAACCAGTCTTCAACAGTTCCCATGGCCTGCAGGCTGTTGCTTTGGGGAAGCAGGGACTTGGTCTTCAAGATTCATCAGAGCACAAAGCCACATGAGATGACCTGTGTAGAAATTCCCCAGCTCCAGGACCCGAACCAGCAGAGAACCACACTACATATAGACTGTCCATTGTCACTGATAGCGCAGACACCAGGTAGCCCTATCTCTGCCCACTTTTCCCATTGGCGCATCATCCTGCTGGTCACGAAGTTGACAATCCCCAGAGAAGACATGCAAGAGGGATGACAGAGTTTTGATACATTTCATAAGGAGCATTAATTGTGTGGTGCTGGAGGCTGCTACGTTGGAGAACTCCAAATCTTCCGCATTGATTCCACAGTCTTCAAGTGAATGCAGCTCATTATCCAGCTGAAATTACTCCCTTATTAAAAAAGCAGGTAAATTCTAAAGGTTTGGCCTCAGACTTAAGAAGGAAACAACTCCTAAGAGACCCACACAAAACAGTCCAGAGTTCAGGAGGGCTTCTAAAGGGCTGCCACTTAGACCTGGGCGGGAAGTTTTCAGTGGATTTTTTTAATACAGATTCATTGAAGGCAGAAGTGTTTGCAGGCCCAGAATGCAAAAGACCCAGGTTTTCTCTCCGGCTCCATCACTGCATGACACAGGGTAAGTAACTTCAGCCCTGAATGGTTTCCCCTCCTGCCCAGTAACTAGCAGGTAAGTTCTTTGAGGGCTTATCATACATTGCCAAGCTTGACCAGTTTAACCATGAGTTGTAAGGACCTTATCATGAGCGATGGGCTTGTCAAGAGGTTCAGACCTCAGCCACATCCCAAAGATACCATGTTTTGCTTCTCTAATCTCATCTATCCAGCAGACTCAAGACATGGTCCAGCCATGAGTGCATTAAGCTTGAGAACTTCCTGATGAGCTAGACCAGGTATTTCTGTTGGATTTGGAAGCGGGGGCAGGGAAACAAAACAGAGAAGGTCATACCCAAGACTACACAGAGAATCAGTGGACAAGTGAGCAAGTCAGGATTAGATTGGAGTTGTTCACATCCTGAACATAGAAACAAAACTAGGCTATAGCCATAGTGTATTTTAAATATGAGCCCTACATGTCCAACTCCATTCCTTTTTACTGGAGAACATTAGTTCTGAACTGATTCATAAATCATATTGGAGCATAAGGTCGCCAAGTAATTCATGTTTAGAGCATTATACCTTTCATTGCCTGGATTTTGAAAATTCCTCTCTCTGATGTTAAGGGCATCTTAACACCTCAGTTTTACCACTCCTTGGTTGAGTAGTTTTGGGGAAACACAAAGCTTCAGCAGCTTCAAAGCTCTGGATGCCCTTGATCACACAGCACTAATCCTTCCCAGGGCTCACTACTGCTTCCCAGGGCTCGCTACTGTACTGCTCCCTGCTCTCCACACCTCATCCTCCAAACTTAGAACTCGATCTTTTCTGTGTATGATCAGCATGCCACTTCCTACCCCCTCCCTTGCCTGTTTTTATGTGATCTTCACAGCTCTGAAGCTTCCCAAGCAGTGAATTGGGAATTCCCCTCGCCCTGCCCCAAAACTGGTCCTGATGACCCCAACTCCCCACACTTGTGTCATTGTCCCCCAGCTTCTCACCTCTGCTCTGTGTCCTTCCTGCTTCTGCTTCTAGTTCTGTTCACAAACACACAGATCCACCTGTGGCTATTTTTTCCCTTGTCCCTTTTACTTCTAGAGGGCATCAGCCAGATTATTGTATTCCTTTGGTACCAGCCATATGATTCAGCAGTGGCTGCCTTCAGGCAAAGTTGTTAGAAACAAGAAGATGGGGAATAAAGAGGAGATGATGTGTTAGCACTGGAGGAGAAAGGAAATGCTTGGGTTCCAGCAACCTTCTAGTTTAATTCACATCCCATTACACTAACACTCTGCAGCTTGGTGGGGTATAGCAGGAATCACAGGCAAGTGGCACAGGTGCAGTGAATAATGGAAAAAAGTGTAATACAGTAAGTGTTACACCAAGTCCTGGAGTGTTCCTTGCACAGAGCATGGAGAGCTGGCAATCCAGAGCCATTGTGCTGGTTCATTCTGGTTTCAAAGGGAAATAAGATATCAGAAAGCCATGGGTGACCAGCCCTTCAGCCTCTGATCTGCCACTCATGTAGCAGTCAAAGAAATGCTGGGGATGTTGCATTGTTATAGGCAGCCTGTTCTGAACAGCTCTGTTGGGGCTAGCAGTCAGTGCTGCAACACACAAACAAGGTGTGTGCATACGTGAGTGGATCTAGGATTTTGAAAAGGGGGGTGAGGATGGTGTGCAGCATCACATTTAACACAACACATATTCTTCTTAAAAGATGTTGTTTCTTAAGTCCTGTAGTCATTAGATTTAAATGTACATCTCTTTCAGTTTCATAAATAAAGTCAAGCCTTCTTGAGTATCTTGACAGGGCTTCTAATGCCTCACTGGGTGCATCTATATGTGCACTTTAATGCGCAGTAGATTATTTTACTGTGCATTAAAGCACCAGGTAAAAACTGTGACATTATGCTAATGCACAGTAAAATATTCTACTGTACATTAAGTGTCACTAAAAATGCATGCAAGTGCACTATTGCACATTAGCGCAGCCTAATGCACAGTAATTTAGTACCTCAATTTAGAGATACTAAATTAATGGGCATTAGAAAAAGCACATTAATGCACATGTAGATGCACCCACTGAAAGTGATTTCCACACCTAAGTTAAATGTTTCCACACCTAAGTTGATATTTTTAGCTAGAATGAATAACAGTCTTCAGGGCTGTGAAATAGGAGTTACAATACCAGCAGCAGCTAGCAGACAGCAGAATTTCAAAAGAAAGGATAGCTTGACTTGTGGAACATTAAGACCATTTAAAAATGGAGAAAGGGTTGTTAATATCTGTGGAATGAAGAGTTTATAAAAAATTACATAGGTTATAAGGAGCCATGAAGTCAAGTGACTCCCTTACAGCCTGAATAGAAATTCTGCTGCTTCTACCAAATGCAGCTCATTTTAAACTTTGGGTGGACCAGGAATCAAAGGGTGGTGCAACTGCACCACTTCCCTCACCCCCATCTGATCCACCCCTGTGTGCACACAAGAAAGAAACATTCCCTGAGAGCAATTGCTCTCCCATGTGCGGTATGAACAGGGCCACAGGATCTACACATCACTGCTCCTACAGGCATAGCCTGAGACCATCCCACAAGAGCTCTTGCTCTTTTAAGTGCCAGGAGTGAACAAACCATAACAGCTGCTTTTCCTACGGACAGAGCAGTAAAATATTGTGTGAGTTGCCACAGCCAGAGACGAAATGTTCTGTGAGAGTCTGTGTTCATGGACATGGCAAAGGAAGACCCTACAAAAAAGCTATCCAGAGCTGGGAGGAGTTTCAGAAGAGCCATGCAAATAATTAAACAGCTGGGAACTAAACCTTACAGTGAGAACTCTGCGAGTTTTCAACCTGTTTAGCTTTGTAGAAGGTTATTTGATTACGGGTTGACCTTATTGCAGGCTGTGCATATTTCCAAGGGTAACTGTTATAACAGAGGGCCTTTCAGACAGGCCAACAAATTTATAAAACTGCTCCATAGCTGGGATTGAAGCTAAACACATTCAGACCACTGAAAGCATCCACCAGGGCACTGCTGGGTTCTCCATCACGGGACAGTTTTAAACCAAAGTGGAATGTTTCGCTGAGGGTGCATCTACAGTAGAATTAGTCTACTGCGCATTAGCTTCACTAAAGAGGCATGTGCTGGTTACTGGCCATTTAGTTAGTGCCCGTTATTATAGGTACTAAACATAATAGACTGTAACCACCGTACGTTAATGCATGTGTAGATGTGCCCTGAATGTGGTGCTCCAATTCTAATGAGAGCTAATTCAGGACAACCCTATGGCATGCAGGGAGCAAGTGATGTTTGTTACAGCAGGCCCTTCTCATCTTAAAATCCATGACTCAGTCAAACCTCTGTTAAAGTGGTTTAGTTCAGGCTCAATCAGCTGAGAATATTCTTTGAAAACACCCTAAACTCCTCTTCCCTTCCCAAACCACCTGAGAATTTCAAACTCTGACATCCTCAAAAGTGGTATGAAGCGCTTGAATTTTCCTTCCTTCTGTGTAATGCAACCTACAACTCAAAAGGAAAGACTCAACTGCCTGGCCATTCTTTGTGTTCTGTTTGCCAGGTGCTCAGAGAGCATTTATCACTCCTGCCTGTTAAAGGGTAACCTGGTTTGTGCTTCTCAGAGAATAGATTTATTAATCATACAGCAGTGCTGCAGTAAGGCACCCATCAATAACAGGCCTATGCCAGCTAAAGTGCCCATGGATAGTGGCACCTTCTTAACCAGTCTCTGTCTTTATTAGCCCTCTTGCTCCTCCCAGCACCATTGAGTATACCCACACGTGTGCAGATGTAACATCCATATACACTTCTGCTGTGTATGGTAGAGTCTCTGCCTTTTGTTGCTATGTATTGTGTTTTTTCTATATTTATGTGGGTTTTTTCTTTCTTTCCTTTCCCCTCTGGCCTGTTGCAGAAGAAAGTGTGTATTCTGGCCATGTGGGCAAGATAGCCCCTGTTCTATTGGCCATATGCTCTGCATATGGAAAGCTGGGGCCTTGTAGCTGGGTAAGTATGTAAAATCCTCTGGCCAGGGGGAGCAATGACTTCTTCAGGCAAATTGGCTAAGAGGGAGACTAGAGTGTGCACTCGCCAACTGGACAAGGCTAAGTTGATGTCATGCTAAGAGATATAAGGTAATCTAGGCAGGTTTGGGGAGGAGAGAGGAGCTGCTAGAGGCTGCTGAGGGGCAAAGTCCCCTCCAAGGGGAGAAGGAATCTGCAGCTAGAGAAAAGGGAAACTCCAACTCTCCATGGGAGCAAAGATCAGTGCTCTACCACTACTCCAGGAGAGACAAGGAGCCCCTTGTACCACAACCAAACCACTGATCAGAAGCAGCTTCCTGATGTGTGGTGAACCCCAATCATAAGACAACTCTGGCATGGACCCTGGAACTAACCCTTTGAGGAGCCCCAAGTCCCAGACTGGCCTGGGCTGGAGTGAAGTCTCTCTAAAGATGTTCAACCTTTGAACTGTAGTTGTAGAGGTACGGTTTATATTGTGTTTGAGGCTTTGGTTTTTTATTTGCTTTATTTGTGTTTTGATAATAAAGTTGTATGTGTTGGTTTATACTGCTTGCAAGAACAGGGATTTGTCTGTGTAGAATATCCAAGTCAAATGTTATGTTCCCAGATTTCTGGGTGGGGGCTTGAGCCCCTGCTATAATCCATTAGGTACCCTGAAATGTGAACCCAGCCCTTCTTGCTGCCAAACAGTGCCTGAAAAAAAGATTACACCCAGCTTTAGTAGCAGGTGTGGAATTTTATTTTGGATCATGCAACCACAGAACTGGTAAGTTGGTTT
Source organism: Alligator mississippiensis (assembly GCF_030867095.1). Classification (NCBI taxonomy): domain Eukaryota; kingdom Metazoa; phylum Chordata; order Crocodylia; family Alligatoridae; genus Alligator; species Alligator mississippiensis. The sequence continues at coordinate 156,561,809 of NC_081827.1, forward strand.
CTAGCCCTGACTCTTTAACACATAAGCCACAAAAACCAGGCATGATTCCCTGATTCTGGGTGGAATTTGCATTGCTGCTGGTTAGGCAAAGCATGGGCCTGGTTCTCAGTCAGTTTGCAGCTTATATAATCATTTATATGAGGAGTGTCAAACAGGGCCTGCAGAGCTGTGTCATCTGACCTGCAGGGCTCCTGGGGGGGCCAGGAATTTGGGAATGGGCAGCAGGTCTGGGGCCCACTGCCAAAATCTGGAACACAGCACCCTGTTGGGGACATAACAGGAGCAGGGAGAAAGTAATGGCTGCATTAACCCCTGCACTGCTACTTCAAGGTCCAGATCCAGCCCACAAAGAGAGGTGAGAAAGCCATCCCTGGTTTATACCTTTATAAAAGCATTATAAAACACAGCTGGAATTTATGCCCACTCTGCGCTAGTGTAAATGACTTCCCATTAGGACCAGCCAATGAAGAATCAGGATCAAGGCCTTGAGTAGCAAAGGGGATAGGCTTCATCTGAAGAAACCTTCACACACTACCATTTTAGAGGCTTAGTTTCTGCAAGACAAGCCTACTTCCTAACTGGGAACACTCCAGCCTGAAAATGGCTATAACCAACAACTGAAAGGAATCTGTCTCACTCCACTGCCCAAGCAACAGTGACATGCAAAAAAAAGCAGCAGGTCTCAAAAATAGTGAGAAGCAAAATGCAATTAGCCCTATCCTTTCACTCCTTCTGCTGCCTCCCCCCATCCGCTTATTACATTTTCCCCACAATGAAATGACAATGAAGGCTGAGTGAGACGTGTATAATTTTTCATCCCGCCCTGGCTTGTTTCCCGAGGCACTTCATAAACTACATAATGAAATGCAGCCACCTGGCACACAGCATGTTGCTTTTGGCAGGAGGCAGGGGGAGAGAAGGGAAGTTTTTTGCCCAAGGACACTGAAGCAAACCTATCTTCTTAAGTAAAAGTGCTGTGGGAGCTTTACTGTGGCATGGGCAGCAAAAACAGCCTTGGGGGAACTGTCTCTCCTGACCCTAGCATTCCCAGCACCTCCCTGTGCCAATACCTCACCCTATTCCATGCTGAGTCCTGCCATTGAAAGCACATGGGAGACTATCTTTCTGCTCAGGGTCCAGTCCCCAGTGGTACAGCATCCCTCAGCAGCCAGGAAAAACAATTGCTCAGCTGTATAGCCCTAGGCTGGAGCATCCTCCCTGCAGATAGAAGGTTAGGGTCTGGACAGACACAGCAATTATCTCCTTTTTAGGGATGCTGGTTCAAACTGTTAAAATGTAACTGTCCTCTCTGCCTGCTCCCACTGCCATGAAAGACTACTACGTCTGTTGTCCCTTTAAACCTGTTTCATTCAAGCTTAAAGTAGCAGCCACGGAGCTCATTTTGCTACCAGAACATGCAGATAAAATAGTTACAGACTAACACCTGATGCCTGTTCTCTAGGGACATCTTTCCCTCCCATTTTAAAAGGATTTAAATTTTTATCTGTCTATAAATGAACTAGTGTTAAAGCTGCAGTGGTTTTCACCACACTTGAATAGTTATGGGAGCACCTGGCACAGCAGTTACATTGCACCTGCTTATCCCACAGATACTAGTGTTAACAGCTAGCTGTACCCTCATGGAATCTACCTCCCAGGTTTTAACAAACTTCTACTGAGCAGGCTTGAACTCACAGTTTTAGTGGTTTATACGCTGGCTAAACTGAGGCAGATTTTCACAAGAATAACAGAAGGCACAGATTTCCCACCGAGCCTACCCCTTCTTCCTCTCACCACATTTCATCTCTTCACTCCAGAGGGAAGGAGAGGGGCTTAGGGGAGGAGGGAGACAACTTATCAAGTGACATGGTCACAGAAAAGGCAAAACAATGTCTTCATCCCTGGCCTCACTTTCAGAAATAGCTGGAGCCTTTTGTTTTCTAAAACTTAAAGAGAAAATTCAAAATGAGGCAGGCCCCAGTCTGTGGAAATTCATTTCCACTTCTTAGAGCTGAACAAAGTTATAAGCACCTGAAAATATGCTCATATAATGGAAAGCATTGGACAATATACACGTGGTGCTTGACCTGTGGCCTGCAAACTGGAAGCAGTCCCTGAAGTGACTGGATCTGGCCTGCAGCATGTAAGATCAGCAGCAAGCAACCTGGCTAGGTGCAGCCCTCCCCTGACCTGCACCATGCCTCTGTTCCCTTCTGCAGCCCTCTGTGCTTTTTCACCTCTACAGCAGGTGCTGCTCACTGTCTCCCTCCTATTCTCACTTCCCCCTTCCCTGGGCAGGTGCTGTTTACCAGAATTGTGCTCTCTCCCTCTCTCTTTCTGAGATTAGCAATCATATCCAGCCATCCGCCCACAACTCTGAACAGTTGAGCACCACTGGACTATACCACTGCAGTCAGTTCTGCCAATGACAAAGCTCATCTTGCTCCAAAAGTTTATTCAAACAGTAGTCAGCAGAACTGGAACAGGTTGTCTGGAAACCTACCAGGCCTGCCAGGAAGCCTGGTTCAGTATAACTAGCAATAGTTGGGAGTGAGGATTGTCCAGTACAGCTAACTCAGCCATTTCCATAGGCCTCTTCCTATGGAACCCAGGAAAATTTTTCAAAGAGTTTTCTGACCACATCCCCTGAAGGAGGAGAACAGTGGACAAACTACCTGCCTTCCCCAGCTGGCTACAGTGGATGTTCAAGTATAGTTCAGTGTATTCTGATGCCTGATGCCCTATCACATGGGAATAGTCTACACACTCCAGGCTAGGAGGGCCAAATGTGAATGACAGCACAAGATGTGGGTCAGTTGGCAGCTAGGCCCATGATCTGCCCAAACCCTGGTAGTAAAGGATGGTAGTAGTAGGTATGCCTTGTTAATTATTAGGTGTGTGCGAAGCAGGCTCTATTCAATTTGGATTCGGCCAAAATCAGAGACAGTGATTTGATTTGTTGATTTGGATCACTGTCCCTGATTCAATTCGGCTGAATCCAAATCTGAAGATTCGATGCTGATTCAGAGAATCAGCAATTCAGACACAGACACAGCTTTAAATGTTTTTTCTACATACCTCGAGGTACCAACGCGGCTTGTGAATGCTGCGATGCTGGGGCACATGGAGCGTCCCATAGGAGCACAGGGGGGGCCCTCCACGTGCTTGGTGGCAACCCTGGAAGTGGACTGGAAGTAATTCTGGTCCACTTTTGGGTCCACCAGGGAGTGCACAGGGGGGACCCCCCGCACTCCCCCCACCTCAGCAGTCGGCCACAGGGGGATCCTGGGCACCCCCCCGACCCAGGAGGCACCAGTCATCGAGCCAGGGGAGTGCAGGGGGGCCCCCCATATGCTCCCTGTTGGACCCAGAAGTGGACCAGAAGTGCTTCTGGTCCACTTCCAGGTCTGCTGCCAAGTGCTCAGGGGAGCCCCCCTGCACTTCTGTGGGACACTCCATGCACCCCAGCATCACAGTGTTCATGAGCTGCCTGCTACCTAGAGGTATGTAGAAAAAACATTTAAAGCTATGTCTACGTCTGAATCTCCAAATCTTTCCAAATCTCTTGAATCAATTTGGAGGGTTTCGATTCGATTTGGAGGGATTAAAGCATCCTCTGATTCCATTCAGACTTGGCGATTCGGACACCAAATTGAGCTGAATCTCTGCTGAATCGAATCAGGAACCGAAGCTTCTCACAGCCCTATTAATTATGCCATCATCATCATCTATTTCCTTCAATGATAAGGTGACAGGATCTATGGATGAAGGGAGAGCAGTGGTTGTAATATACCTCAACTTCAGCGAGGTTTCTGACAGTATCTCACCACGTTCTCATTAACAATCTAGCAAAGCACAGACTAGATGAAAGTATTGTCAGGTGGATACATAACTGGTTGAATTATTCTGCTCAATGCATAGTCATCAATAGCTCCATGTCTACTTGGGAGGAGGTATCGAGTGGGCACGCCAGGGGTCTGGTCCTGAGTCCAGCATTAATATCTTCATTAATGATTTGGATGATGGGATTAAGTGAACATTTAGCAAATTTGCAAATGATGCCAAGCTAGGTGGAGTTGCAGAAACTGTTGAAGGCAGGGCTAGGATCCAAAATAAACTGGGTAGACTGGAGAACATGTCTGTAATCAGTCAGATGAGATTCAAGCAGGACAAGTGTAAAGTCCTGCAATACAGATAGAAAAATTGCATGCACAAATACAGGCTGGGGAATGATTGACTAGGCTGCAGTACTGCAGAGAAGGACCTGGTGTTTATAATAGACTATAAGCTGAATATGAGTGTGACAGGCTCACGACCACCATACCAGTTGATAAGTGTGCCCTGCCCCCTGAGCCGTGGCACACCTAGGTCTATTTGTCTGCCATGGCTTATTGTTTACACTGGGTTTTACCTCTGATGGTGGTAATCAGTGGTTCCCATAGGGCCCAGGACAACTCTAGTAGCATAATTTCTGTGGGACTCCTCCTCCCCTACACCCCACCTCTTTCTACTCAGGTGCTATGATCAACCTGGGTGAAGCTCAAGCATAATGACTGGGGCCTTCTCCTCCTGCACTGAGGAGGTGAGCATGGCAGCCCCAGAGTCTTGCTGCTGTCCTGTATTATCTGAAAATTGCAACACAACTGAAAATCTAACTTAAATGGCTCAGATAGTGCAGTGGGCCAGGCAATGATGCCCCCACACCAAGTGTTTACCTTATGCACATGGGTGCCTCTATGCTTGGTACACCCTTCACTCATCCACCTTTGGATTTACAGTGCTTCCTGGTGGGCCAGCTTTCTGGTCCAGGTTCTTCCTGTCCTGCCACAAGGCCAGGTATGGCAATACTTGAGGCATGTCCCACCGTGCCTACATGAAGTTCACAGTTCTGCCAATCCCTCCATCAGTGTACTCTGGGCCTACAGACATTCTGTATGGGCATGCAGTGCCAAGGGGGCTCCATGCTGGGTTTTCCCCTCAACAGATGCCCTCAGTGCCCACTGAGCTGCCCTCTCCCAACCCCACCTGACCTGCATATTCCTGCATGGTCCCTGCAGGAGAATGGTGGCAGGTCTGGGCTGTGTGGCTCACCGGCCACAGCAGTTAAGCTGGCACTCGGTTGGGTCTCCAATGCCTCATCAGTGACCGAGGCTTCCTGAATTTTCCCAAGGAACTCAGCCCCAGGGAGAGCAACTGGCTTCCAGCTGGTCACAGAGAGATGACAAGACATGCTGGCCCTAGGAGAAGGCACCAGGCCCCTTCCAGCTGTGGGGAGAGCATCCAGTTCCCCTTTCACCACTCTGGCATGCTCCCCCTGTGCTTCTGCCACTGGGTTCCTTTTAACCCTGAGGCCTCTGGGCCCCATGCCAACAGGTAGAGCTCCTTCTGGCCATGTGGTGCCAGCTGGCTCATCTGCAGACTGGCCACAGGGACACTTGGTCACAGTGAGTAGGGCAGGAGCCTGTTACAATGAGCCAACAGTGTGCTCCTGTAGAAAAACAGGCCAACAGTATATTGGATTGTATTAACAGAAGCGTCACTTGTAAATCAAGGGAAGTGATTCTTTTGAGCTATCCAGCACTGGTGAGGCCTCATGTAGAATACTGTGTCCAGTTTTGGACCCCACACTACAAGAAGGATGGGGACAGTTTGGAAAGAGTCCAGTGCAGAACAACAAAAATTATTAGGAGCCTGAGAGGCAGGATTTATGAAGATGGACTGAAAGAATTAGGATTATTTATTCTGGAAAAGAGAAGACTGAGGGGAGGATTAGATATCAGTCTTTAAATACTTGAAGGGTGATTACAGAGAAGATAAAGATAGGATTTTATCCGTAACTATAGAGGACAGGACTAGAAGCAATGGCACTGAGCTGCAGCAAGGGAAATTTAAATTCAAGATTAAGAGGAACTTTCTGACCATGGGGGTGGTCAAGCATTGGAACAGGCTACCTAGAGAAACTGTGGAATCTCCATTCTTGGAAGTTTTCAAGAGCAAGTTAGACAGACAACTGGATGGGATCGTTTAGTCAAGGATGATTCTGCCTTGAGCAGGGGAGCTGGACTAGATAACCTCATGAGATCCCTTCCAGCCCTACTTTTCTATGAGCCTATGATCTTCTGATCTTCCTCATCATCCAGGCTCCCACAGTGCCCTCAGCCCGTCCCTGAGGAGGAAGTCATGAGCCATGTGGGATTTTGCAGCCCAGTTCTTGAGAGTGAAGCAAAGATGTCCCCAACCCAGCTTATGACTCCTCCGTATAGCTCCAAGCCAAAGCCAAGCAGAGATCCACAGCAGCTGTCATGCACCATTGTGGCTGGCTGGCTGGCTGCAATGGGAATTCATCGAAACCAATTAGTCCAATTTTCAATTACCTGGAAGAACAACCCACCTAATTAAAGCCTAATTACATTTCACCTGTTTCGTCAGCCGTCTGATCCTATTAAACCTGCAATTTGGGACTCGGCGAAGCAGGCGGAGAGCACCCACAGCTGCACAGAAACTTGTGGGATGAAATAAGGATGCTTGTGGGCCCTTCAGGAGGGCTGGCTCTAGATTTAATCCTGCATTCCCTAGATACTGAGCCACAATGGTGCAATGGGTCAGTGTCTACCCCAGTCCAGATAGCTGGTATGTCTCAGAGCCCCAGCTAAATATGCCAAGTACAACACTTGATCTGAGCCTTCAAGAGGCTGAGAAGCGATGAGAATTGCCCCTTAAATCAAGGTGCTGGAGCTATTGAACTCTTCTTGTGAGAGGAGTCTTATAGCTTTGAGGAATATGCTTCCAAAGAGGATATAGGTGGATCACCTCTTCCATCGCCACTTGGCAAGGGTTTGCTGTTCATACTGTTGCCATTTTTCAGTAACAACATTATAAGTGCTGGTGTCCTCTGGGTAAATGCTTCCAGGAAACTAGATCTTCCATTATTTGAAACCCCAAAGCACTAAAAAGTCTCCCAAAGACACATAATTTCAAGACAGTTTTGTGAGTAGAAGTAAAAGGAGTCATGACTGATGCCACTTAGACCTTTAGATACCCAATAGGCCCACACCCAAAGGATAGCCCAGATTTAGGAAGGCAGTTGAGCACTGTACCAGCTTGGGCCTCTGCCCTACCAAGAGAAATAAGTCCTTTGAAGGTGCTTGTGGAAGTCTAGTTTTCTCATGGCTTTATTTCCCCTTCTTTAGAAGGAGGAGATCACCACTAACTGGAGGAGCAGCTAGCAAAGAGAAACCTTTAGCTCAGGTGCTGGAGGCTCATGTGGTGGACATCACTGGTTCCTGGCCAGGTCCTTGTGTTGTGGCCAGGAAGGAGCGTTGGTGTAGGTGCCATCCTCCCAATCCTAAGTAGTTCTAGATCTTCTCATGCAGGCAATGCTGGGGCAATCAATCATGCTAGCTTTGAACCACCAGAGCTGCTCCAACCCTCTGCAGCACACTCAGATCTGACCTTTACAAGTAAACTGGAATGAGTTCCCCCATGGAAGAAAGACAACTGCATCTGGGATGGAGAGAAGCAATTCTTTAGCACAGTGCAATCCCCTGTGCTCCCCTTTCTCCCACCCCATCCAGAGAAATTTTAGAAGAATAAAACAAAAGATATCAGAAAATCGGTGTGGGGAGAGCCCAGGGAAGAAATAGTAGGAGGTGCTGAAAATAAGAATATGAGAATAGAGGTGAATAGGCAGCAGTGCAGCATAGGCCACAATACAGGGTGCTGTTGTCTAGGCAAAGATGCCCTAGCATAACTAAGGGATGCAGTGAATCAACACTGGATGCTGGAATACAACTGAACTGAAAGCTCTTGGGGTTGGGACCATCTTTTCACTCTGCATTTGTCCAGCACCTAGTGCAGTGGGGTCCTTTCCCACCATGGGAATCATATATGCCACTATACTGTAGATAATAATATTTACTAAAATCATTATCATTGGGCTGATGGAGCATAATACATAAGCTTCATAAACTTGGGTAGTGGAGTCCAGGAGTGAGGTTCAGGGTCTGAGCCAGTGAGATGCTTAGTTCCCACTGACATAAGTTTGAGTTAGAAACAGTTGTCACCAAGCAAAACAGATCAGCTGTGGCAGGATGCTTCCCACCACAGCTGATCTACTTTATTAGGCGATGTGTTCCCCTTGCCTGGGGATTTCTCCCATCCCTGTCTGTCCTATGCCTTCTTGCCAGGACCCATGTCAGGTCCCAGGCCAACCTGAGCCTCACATGGAGACATGGATCAGTATAGGTCCAGGCACAGGGTGATAGAGAAGCACAGGAAGCACAGGACCTGGGAAATTCCTGGCTTCCTGTGCCTCCTCACCAGGACTTGCACTGATCCATGCCTCCACATGAAGCATGAGTCAGCCCAAGACCCAGTATGGGTCTCAGCATGGAGGTATGGGACATCAGGAATTCCCCAGCTCCTATTCTGACCCATGCCTCCTTGTGGGACTGCACAGACCTGTGCTCCATGCAGAAGCACAGGTTACCATGGGTCCCAGCATAGGGAGACATGGAGCAGGACAATAGCTGAGGAATTCCTGACACCCCATACTTCTATGCTAACACCTGCATGACCCCATGCTTCCACACTGGGACCCACACTGACCTAGGCTTTACATGGAGGCATGGATCAGTGCAGGGAAGCACAGAGGTACATGATAGCTGGGGAATCTCAGGTGTCCTATGCTTCCTCCCTGGGACCCAAACTGACCCCTGCCTCCACATGAAATGCATGTCAGGGGTTTTCCCTACCTACCCAGATGCACCCCCAGGTTCTCCTTAGGCCAGGGGCAGGCAATTAATTTGGGCAGAGAGCTGCTTACCGAGTTTAGACAAGCTGTTGAAGGCCGCATGGGTAGCCACACCCCTTGACAGGTGCCCCACCCCTGGTCACCATCATGTGACCAGAAGTCCCACCCCCTAACCCCTGACCTTTGCCACCAGAAGTCCCTCCCCTTGCCCCCCACAACAGCTTAAAATGAAGTCTTACTCTTGTATATTGTGGGAGGTGGGGAGCATGTGGATGGGTAGAGGCTTGTGGGGGGCTATGGGTGTGTGGGTATGTGGAGTGAGAGAGCACATGAGTGTGTGTGTGGATATGTGGGGGTGTGGGTGGGTATGGGGTCTGTGGAGGGATGTGTATGGGGGAGGGTGGCTGGGGTTTGTGTATGACAGTGCAAGGGGGGTGTGGGTGCATGTGTATGGTGGGGTGTGTGTGGGACTCACCCTATGAATACACACACACACTCTGCCCCCGCGCCTGCACCCACCCACCCACACCCACACACACATATACACACATGCTGCCCCTGAGCCTGCATACACACATACACACCCTCCTCCCCCCTGTACCAGCGTGGTCCCATGCTCCGCAGTTTAATGATGCAGTCCGAAGCCACAGCCAGGTGGTGCTGGAGCAGGGCAGGGGCAGGAAAGCAAGGAACTGGCTGGGGGTGGGGCAGGACTGAGTTGCTCAAACCTGCTGAGGGTTCCCTCTGGGTCCTACTGTCCCTGGCTCCTGTCAGCTTTGACAGGCAGCTGGGAGTGAATAAATACTAATTTAGTAAATTTTTTAGGTGAGGCATGGGCCAGATAGAATGGTCTGGTGGGTTGAATATGGCCCACAGGTCATATTTAGCCCATCCCTACCTTAGGCAGATGCATCCTCTGAGTTCCTGAAGATGCATCTAGATAACGGGAAACCCCAATTTTCCCTGCTTAGCCAGACATACCCCCAGAGACATGTCTCAGTATGAGGGGAAAGCTGAGCAGGTGCTCCAAGGGTCTGAGGGGCCAATTCAGCCTGGGAATTCCTGGGCTGCACAGGATCAGGCCCCTCAAGTCCCCAGAGTGGACAGCTGGAGAGCACAGTCAGCTCTGGGCTGCCTGCACTCTCCAGCTATAAGCAAATAGACACTCACTGTAATAAAGTGGCACAAATAACCATATTTACTTGGATATATGATGATCCTGAAAATAAGATAGCCCCCTGCCTGACAGCAGAAGAAAGCAGGATCCCACCGCCTCTGCACTGGTTCCCAGCTCTACACCAAGTCAAAGTCAAGAGCACAGTCACCCAACTGTGAAATGAGGCCTTTATAACAGGTTTCTACCTGTTGTGGGTTGTGGAGAGAAGCATAAAAACATGTCCTCTAATGGTTCCAAAGCCAGAAGTCAAAATGAGAGAGGCTAGAACTTCCTGTTGTAAAATGCTGCTGGCACCTTCCAGCTACAGTCCCAAAGCACTTCTTAAGAAATATTCACTAATGGTCATAACCCACCTGTAACCCTTTTCCAAAACATGTGATCGCCCAAGGTGACAAAGGCACAAAGTGGGAAAGTGATTCATTCATGATCATGTCTTATGCCAATATTTACAGACCTGAACTCTTAGACACGTGATTAAAGACATGGCAATGCAACCATGGCACCCCATTATTTAGGTGTGGAGCACATAACACATGGGGGTGCAAGGCCTGGATGAGCGCTTCCAGGTTCTACTACAGTTCAAACAACAATATATAAAGTATAAAGCCAGAGTATATTAATCAGTATAAAGCCAGAGAGAGGTTTTGGATGAGCTTGAAGATCCCTGCTTTGTATGCTGTCCCTTGCTGTGCTGAGCAGCCCTGGTATTCCTAGAAGTCAAAAGTGCCCTGTGGGATCAGACTGCATGATGGCAGTGTGTGGCTCCTATCTACAGAGAAGGCATTTTGGCCTATGAGTGTGATAGCTGTAGGGAAGGGCTCTTTTTAAGAAACACATTTGAGGCCTTGGCATAAATGCCTCCATCTTGTATACATCCTCTACTATATAAAGGTTGAAATAGCAAAAAGGGAAACTCAGGTAGAGGAGACAGAGAGAGGAAGAATTGTCCCAGGCATAGGCAATGCATAGGAGGGGCACAGGGGGGCATGTGCCCCTCCTGAGATTGGCCCTTGCCAGCCAGGGAGTGGGGAGCGCCAGCTGGTGCCACCCCTGAGAAGTGCCAGCAGCACTTCCGGGGTCAGCGATTGGCTGTGGGGAGACCCGTACCCCCAATCGGCAATTGGCCTCTGGTGCCCTCCAGAGTCAGGAAGCACCAGTTGCCCGTGGTCCCAGGGTCTGGGAACTCCTCACTCCTCTTTTTCTTCCCCCCTTTTTGAGGTTTTAAGGGATTAATACTGGGGAAGAGGGTATTGGTTCCTTGGGTTCACTGGCCAGGAATTAGGCCTGGCAGTTTTTAAATAGGGTTGAAACCTGAGAGTTTCTAATCCTGCCAGCTTCGGGCCAGGGTTGAGGTTTGCAACTTTCTGCTCCCAGTGGAGCTCTGAATTCAAACAACCTGCAACCCAGGTCTAGAGGGTAGACCTGGCCTTTCCCCTTTGTTTCTTTTGATGGTCCTTTGCTCCAGTCACATAGCCTCTGTGAGAACAGCTATCGGCACTCTACCAGTTCTCCAGGAGCAACAGAGCCCCTTGCAATGCAGAAGGACCCATTCGCTTGAGCAGCTCCCCGCAGTGCAGTGAACCCAAGGCGCAGCTCATAGGACTCTCCAGCCCATTGCTGAAGAGCAGGTATAGGGGTGCAGGCCCCCAGAAATACCCATTGGGGACCCCCAAGTCCCAGACTGCCTGGGTATGAGTGAACCCTCCCCTAACAGGGTGCCACCTATAGACTTTGCTTTGTAGTTAATAATGTTTTTAAATTATACTCAATGCTTTATTTTGTTTGGTTTTAGTCTCTGTTTGTGTTTACACAGCTTGCAAGGAGGGGTTTTTGTTTATACAGGACTCTCCAACAAATTTAGTGTTCCCAGATTTCTGGGTGGGAGTTCAAGCCACTGGTATAATTTGTGGGGTACCCAAAATGTGACCCCACCCCTTCCTGCTGCTAACTGGGGCCCAGCAGAAGGGTTATATATATATGATTGAAAACCTGAGGGAAGTAGAGAATCACGGACCTGAGCTGTTAGAAGATCTGAACAAGCACTCAGAGTTCCTGGAATCCGACCTACACGCATCCTCCCTGGCTTGAGTATGTTTTTGCATTTCTATTGCCTGATCAGAATGCTAGTTAAACTGATGTTTAGCCCCTTAGGGCCTCAACAACAAGCCTCCTGAGCTTATCAAAGTCAGCTTTCCTAAAGTCACGGACTTCTGCATTGCTGACTGACTTGCCAGCTTTGCGATGGATAGTAAAAGTGATCAGCTCATGGTCACTGTCTCCCAGCTTTCCCTTGATTCTTAGGTCACTGATTAGATCACCCCCTTTGGCCAGTACCAGGTCCAGCAGTGCTTTACTTCTTGTCAATCCATAAATTTCTTGAGTCAGGTAGAACTCATCTATGCAAATTATCAAAGAGACCATTCTAGACAAGCTGGCTTTGTTGCAGGTAGGTCTTGCCTGACCAATCTCATCTCCTTCTATGACCAGGTGACATATCACCTGAACAAGGGAGAAGAGATTAGCCTCATATATCTGAACTTTTAAAAAGCCTTTCATCTAGTGTCCCATGATCCCCTCATGGAAAAGTTGGCCAACTGTGGCCTCGGCTACACCACAGTTCGATGGCTGGGGAGTTGGCTCCGAGGTCGGACCCAGAGAGTGGTAGTCAATGGAAGCAAATCATCATGGCGCTCCATGACCATTGGTGTCCCCCAAGGCTCTGTCCTTAGACCTGTTCTCTTTAACATTGTTATTATGTGGACACTGGTATCAGAAGTGGACTGGCCATTTGCCGATGACACTAAACTTTGGGGTAGAGCTTCTACACCTGAGGATAGGCTAGTGATCCAGGACAACCTGGATAGGCTTAGTAAGTGGGTGGATATAAACCTGATGTCATTCAATGTGGAAAAATGCAAGGTACTGTACCTCAGGGGGGGAAAAAAATCTGCATCACACTTATAGGCCCGGCAGTGCTCTGCTCGCTAGCACCATGGCCGAAAGGGACTTGGAGGTCATGACAAGATGAACATGAGTCACCAATGTGATGTCGCACCTGGTAAAGTGAACACAACTCTGGTTTGCATCCATAGATGCTTCTCAAGTAAATCTCAGGATGTCATTCTCCCTCTGTACTCGGCCTTGGTGAGGCCACAGCTGGAGTACCGCATCCAGTTCTGGGCTCCACAATTAAAAAAGGATGTGGAGAAGCTTGAGAGAGGCCAGAAGAGAGCCACACGCATGATCAGAGGGCAGGAGAACAAGCCTTATGGAGCCATGGGGCTCTTCAGCTTGGAAAAGCACAGGGTCAGGGGTGATCTGGTAGCTGCCTATAAGTCTATAGGGGTGCTCACCAGGATCTGGGGGAACGCCTATTCACCAGAGCACCCCAAGGGAGGACAAGTTCCAGAAGTCACAAACTCCTCCAAGCCCATTTTAGGCTGGACATAAGGAAAAAACTTCTTTACTGTCTGAGCCCTCATGACCTGGAATAGACTCCCTCCAGAGGATGCTTTTAAGAACTGTTTAGACACATATCTTGCTGAGATCCTTTGACCCTAGCTGACTTCCTGCCCTTCAGGCAGGGGGCTGGACTTGATGATCTTCCGAGGTCCCTTCCAGCCTTCATGTCTACCAAACCTATGAATCCCCCTCAGACACCAGACATTCTCCCCAAGTACCTAGTCCTTCCTGGGCTCAAGCTGTCTCTCCCCCTCTGGGCCCCCAGGCCGTCTGTGAAGCAGCTCTCCAAAGGTAGGTCTGCCTGGTTGTGCAGAGGATGATGGAACTTAAAATTTGTCTCCATTTCACCTTTATCCTCCTGTGGGCACCATCCTCTCCTAGCCAATCCAGGTCCAAGTCTGGTTCTCTGGCCCTGATCCAGTAGAGCAAATGGACCTAACTATGTTTCACTTAGTGTTTAATGGCTCTCCTTCTGCCCAAATGAGAACGCCAAGCGGAGCTGCAGGGAAGGAGGCAATGATTTATGGAGCATACTCCTGAATAAATACTATTCATATGTCAGACTGGCTCTCCACTGACAAACCTTCTCTCCACCCTCCCTCCCAGCTTTCATACACACAAACACACACTTTCACACTATCCAGATCAGAGACAGAATCTCCCAAAGCTGCTGATCTAACGAACAGTAAAATCAAAATAAAGGGGGGGGGGATGGTAAGGAGCTGGACAGACTCAAAGATACAGGAGGGACTGCCACAGGTACGGATTAAAAGAGCAGAGAGATGTTCAGTGGCACTGGCTGAGTATCAGTAGTGGGGGCCAGGGGACATCCTGGTTCCCTTCTGTTTTTTAAATCTGTGAACGACTCCAGCAGTGCTAGCAAGGATGGCACTGGGCTGGGACTCAGGAAGCTTGGGCTGTATTCCCAGATGTGCCAGAGCCCTGCTGTGTGACTTTGGACAGATCATTTCCACTCCCTCAGTCCCTGTCCTGACATTAACAGTGCAGAACAGCCTGTCTGGGGAAGAGGCAGAAACCTCATTGCACAGAACAGTAAGGCTGAGACGTTCAGAGCTTCCTGGTAATAGGGCAAGGAAGGGAGGTAGCTGTGATGGTCAAGGGAATAAGCAAAAAGAAAGGTTTGTTTGGTATAGCTTTGTTTGAAAAAACGCTATAGTTGGGAGAGACATTAGACAACTCAGCTGCCTTTACATGTGCTTGGGTGTGGGAGGGGGAACATTTTAATTAGAGCAGGTCCCAGAGAGCCGCTCTAATTAAAACGCTGCAGCATCATGTGCATTCAATAAGCTTTAGTTGAAGCGCTCCCACGGCCATTTTGAAATATGAGAGGGCTTAATACACGTTGATACTGCAGCATTTTAATTAAAGAGACTCTCCCGAGCTGACTCTAATTAAAACGCTCCAGCGCCCGACCCCGAAGATGTGTATAGGCAGCCCTCTTGGCCACAAAGATGCCCATCTTCAGATCTTCCTCATTATCAGAAGCAAACTTCCCACTGATCAATAAACACAACCCTGCTTAAACAGGGCAGATGCAAAACCTGACCACGCATCTCCGTTTTCATCACAGGCAACAGGCTCCACAAGAAAAGTGTCACCATCCACGGATCCTATATATCTATCACAGGATGCAATATATCTCACCCAATACACCAAATGCCCTCCTGGAAACCATGTGGGTAAAACTAAACACTATGCTCCAGAATGAACTCTCACAGAGAAATGATAAATGACAGGCACACCAAATCAAAAGTGGAAGTACACTTTCCACAGAACAGCCACTCCCTCTCTAACCTCCCGGTTTTTGTACTCGGAGGAATGTTACAAGATGGCCTGGGAACAAATACCATGTACTGGACACCAAAACTGTGAACCAAACTCAGACTATGATTTTATGGCTAATTGCAGTCAACCTACTCCCTCTGCAAACTTCTCTGTGCTCCCCAGGCAATAACAACTCTATTTCCTCTTGAATAGTCTTATTCTTTTACATAATTACATTGCCTATTTCAGCTGCCCTTTACCTGGTCTGTAACTGCTTCTAATAATTCCTCTTCATTCATTTCATTTACATAATAGGGTTAAACAGCTTCTGTGCCAGTGGGTGCTGGCTCTCTGCTTCACATAGCTCTGGTGTGTTGGCCTTTCAGGAATGCCCCTGTCCCTGCCCTGCACTGTGCAGCAGCAGGGAGGTAAGAGCTGGTGTCCGTGCGTGTCCCCTTGATTGTTTTTTGTCAGGAGAGAATCTTTCTAATTTCAGGTTCGGGGCACAAGGAAGAGGATGCCTGACATTGTCAGGCAGTGGGTTGATTCCCCTTTTGCCATGGGCATCGTGACCCAGCCCTCTCCACTTCTCTGCCTAGGGGGCAGCTGGGCTCTAGTGCATTCATTTTAGGGAAGGGCAGGTTTTTGCCTGGTCTGCCTCACTTACAGGCTCGAGGGCCATTAGCTGCATCCAATAAGTATGTTTCCCTCTCCTTCAGGCATCAGAGCTGCTCACATGTAGGACCAAGTCCAAGCTCCTGGTTGAGTGGCTTTCTGGTGTCAAACATAAGGAGAAAGCAATGTATAACAGATAGGGGAATCACTTCCCCCAGGATTATCTTTTGCCATTAGGGGCCCTGAGCCTTTGCCTCTATTTGCAGGTGCAATGAAAGCTGTAGACCAAAGACCGTCAAGCTAAGGGGCAAGGATCATTGGTTTTTTGAAGGGGGGTTGTTTTTTTTATAGCAGTACAGCACCTAGCACCCATCATGCCCTGGCTCATGAATCAGGCCCCTGGGTGCTGCCATGATACATTCAGCAATAATAATGCCCAGGCCAATATCACTTCAGCCAAAAAATCCAAGTATAACACTTAGCAAGAGAGAGAGAAATAGAAGTCCATGTCCAAGACCCCATTCAAGTGCTGGCATGTCTCACATCTGGAGACAGACTTTGCAGCTAGGCCTGGTCTGTATGACGAACCACACCAAAGGCCAAGGTCCGGCAGCCCTGCACATTATCTGCAGACAATGGGTTCTGGGTTTACAGTTCAGGTCCTTCTGGGCTAAAGAGGTTTGTTTCTATTTGAACTAGGGCTTTATTTTCCCTCCCATCTATAGCTTGCACACATGCTTCCCTCCTCCTCCTCCTCCAAAGCAATGACAGGTTCAGTATGAGGCCAGGCGGATAGCCCCAGCAATATATGGTGTGAGCTTTGCAGACATAGGAGAAGTCAGGATGCCAATCAAGGCTTCCTCAGATTTCCAAATCACCCTCCACCCCCATGTCCTGGCCCATTTCCCAGAGCATTACATGGGTCAGTGAATGGGGCAGGCCACTCTGCACCCCAGCTTCCCAGTTCTTCAGCACGGAGTAGTCTGGGGCAATGCATCCCATCCTGGGATCCCAAGGCCAGCCAAGAGATTGGAAGCTGCTGCTTATTTATGTTTTTGACTCGCAAATGCATTCAATCAGGATTGAGGTTACAACCTGGGTGATGCCTCCCTGCCTAAAAAAAAAAGGCAGTTGCCATAACAACCTGACTCTGTGCTTCATTACCATGGCAATTCACAGGAATTATTAAATACTGTGTATGTTTTGTGCACGCATGCTGGTACATTGGGTGCCAGACTCAGGTTGGGATTTTTGTTTTTTTTTCCTTCTTAATCTATCTTGTCTCACATCTTTGCAGTAACCCTTTCATTCCCTTTTTGCCAAGACTTTATCGGAAGGCAGAAGGGTGTGGGATTCTTTTCCCTCCACGTCTGGGCATATGGGATTGGGATCTATTTCTGGGATTCTCTAGTCATCCTTGCATACATTGCATCTTCCCTCTATACCTCAGTTTCTCCCAGGTGTAGACTGAATATGGGGATGGCCCACTCCAGAGGCATTATGTGGTTAGTTCATGTCCCTGTAAAACAAGCCGAGATGCTCAGACACAGAATGGCAATAGCAGTGGAGAGGATTATGGAAACTCAGATCCTCTGCTCAGTCCTAGGTCAGTAGGAGTCTTCATGTTGCCTTCAGTGAGCTCTGTATCTGGTCCCAGGTGAGCATAGACAACTTGTCAGTTGACAATAATGCATAGCATCGTTGGCTATTTCTTTCTGGAGATCTCAAATGATATAAAGGTCTGTGTGAGACAGAGGTAAAGATTCAAACTGGCCATCATTTATTATGTGCTCAAGCTGAGATTCGTTTGAGCCTGATTTTGATGGTTTTACATCCATAAACTCCAGCTGAGAAATCAGGACCTCAGTGTCTCCAGATGGGCACCTCAAATCAAAGGATACATTGGAACAGATTCGCCCCAAAAGTGGAAAAATGTAGCCCAACATCACATTGCCAATCATGGGTGACTGGTGACTCCTGAATCTGGGGGGTTACCTACAGAAGTCGCCAACAGTGTCAGCAGTGGGGACGGGGCTGGCGAGCACCCACAGAAGCTGCCGACAGCAGCGGTGGCGGCCTTGTTGGGGGGCCACCAGCCCTGCCAACGGCATTGGTGTCAGCCCTCAGGGGGGCACCGGTCACTTGCAGAGGGGGGCACATGCTCCCTCTACCAGTCGCCTATGCTGCCAATTATTGAAACAGAGCATAGAATAGAGATCTCTGAGTCACAGGTCTACTAGACCCTTCTACCTCCCCTAAATATGGAAAAAATGCATGTAGAACAGAAGTCCTGCCAGAAACATCTCCCCTGAGAATGGCACCAGTCAGTCAGTGCCCAGTGCAGCAGGCTAGCTAAATTGCCACCAGCTGGCCCTAGTTACCTGAGCTAGCTTGATTGCCAGGGCCTAATTACCCCGTACCTGGATCCAGGTCCAATTGCCTTCTGGGTGTAGCTATCTGATTTTAAGCAGCAGCCCTTTCAGTGCCTAGCACAGCTACTTAATAGGATAGATACCTCCTTCTAGCTCTGGGCTGTTGATTTCCTGTGCCTGGTTTCCTTTATCCTGCTTGTTTGTTCATGTTTTTGCTTCCTTACTGCCTGCTCCCAGTTCTAAACTTTAGGCTGAGCACCTTGTGCTTCTAGACCCCTGTTTTCTAACAGCCAGTTCCTGGGTTGTGCCTTAGTTAGGCAGATGCCCACATCCAGGTCCTCTACAGCTATAGCTGCCTATTCCAGACCTCCTGGCTAGTCATGGGGGTTTGGATCCCAGTTCCTACCCCCTGCTTGGCCCATGTCTGCCTATGATTATGTCCTTCTTACCTGCCTGTTCCTGATCCCCTGACTCCCAACTCTAGTTTAGACTCTTGCTTTCCTAATCTCGCCCATTCCTGATTTTCCCCGGGCTATAGTTTTGTAGGGTCAAGTCCTGAGTACTTGTGTCCTGGATGAACCCCTGAAAAAGTTACTGGTTTTCATTCATTATGGATTTTATTAAAAATCTAACCATGTGGGTCTCTAGTGAAACAAACCAACTCTTATGCTTCAGGTCCCACCCAACCATTCACAAGGTCAGGAAGTTCTCTTTCCCTTGCATGCAGTTCTCAGTTGCCCACGCATGTTGTGTGGCATAAAGGGGGCGTTTCTTTCTTTAAAGTATGAACTTCTAGTTACTTACATAAGGGAGGTATAAACTGGATGGCCCAGTGAATCTGACCTATACAGCAAGTCCTCAAAGCCTTGCTGTTCTGAAGTTCACTAGTATCTTCATTACCTTCCCTGTTACTATACTGGGAAATGAGACCGGAGTTCTCTTTCCTTCTGTCTGTGACTTCATGTCCCCTCCCACCCTCTGCCCTTCCAGACTCTCACCTCCCTGGTACAGGGGCTCTTTCCCTCATGTAAGTGTGCAGTTGGGATTCTGACCTCCACTGTGCACTTCTTGTCCCAGCCCATTACAAATAATTAAAAGAAACAAAATCATATTAATTGACCTATTTAAAAAATAGCTATAAACTTTTTGGGAACTATCAGCCAAAACTGAGCTGAAATTAAAGGGGAGGCTTGAAGGTGAGAGAAATAGGGAGTTACACAAAAAGAAAACAAGCAATGAATCCTGTTTGCTTCCCTAGGCAAGCCCCAGCAGAAGTCAGCACTGTCCAGCTCCCCAACCAGTACAAATCAGCACAGCTTACCAGAGACACATTACGTTTAGCCAGGTGTAGACATGGCCCTAGGGATCTCTGGATGAATATGTATGTCAGATGCACTTCTGACACTTTATGAAGTTACAGCAAAATCCTTCCTCTCTTCTGCTTTCAAGCATCTTCTGGCCTGTCTCCCACTCCAGTTCGGAGAAGCAAACAGCCCACCACAGCTGGGCCTGGGTTTCCAGGTGCTCAGCATCAGAGCTGGGGGGGCAGATTTTCCCAAGAGTGCAGCCTGATGAGTGCCAACCATGCAAGGGAGATCTGATTGACCAGGAAGCTGAACAACAAGATAGTGGGGCAGGGTGGGAGGGATATTTGTCTTGGTGCTCTTAAACACAGGGTTGAAGCAAAGCAAAGAATCATAGAATCACAGGGCTGGAAGGGCTCTCCAGGGTCATGCTGTGGATGGAGGCAAGCTGCACTGATCCTAACCCACCCCAGGCAGACACCTGTACAGCCTTGACTTGACAATCTCCAGGGAAGAAAATTTGACAACTTTTTTAGGCAGCTTGTTCCATTGTCTCTACATCAGGGAAAGCTGCCGCTGTAACTTACTGCAGCTTCCATAAATCAGAGCTGCAGTTGGCTGGAGGAAAAAGCTCGTGCTTGAAATGGAAGCCGCTCAAGTAATCCCACTGACTGACTTCTAGCAGGATTTTCACCCACTGAACATCTAACCTGGATGCTTATTGGATGAGTTGCTTACACACCTGTCAGCCAACAGAGCAGAGGAGAAAGGCTTCATTTTGACACAGCTTTTCTTCCAAGAGGATCCTAACATATACTGCTCTCACCTAGTCATCAATTCCCCTTTGCTGAAATGCAGCCTCCTCTAGGGTGGAGCATGCCTGCTAGTCAGCAGTGCATGGCAACTTAGAACAACACTTCTCTTGCAACCTCTGCATGAGTACCTCAGTGTTCATGGTAAAGTGTTAGCCTTGCAGTGGTCAGTGATGGATGATGAGCCCTCATTTACAGAAAGGAAAAATCAGGTGCCAGAAGGCAAAGTGATGGGCCCAAGGTTACATCAGAAGTTAGTGACAGAGCTAAAAGACACTGGACTTTTCACTGCTCTGTGCCTGTGTCACAGCTAACACCAGAGAAGAATGAAGCTGAAGTGCTGGCAAGCCAGTGCAGGTGGGAGTGGTGGCACAAGAGCAAGGCAGTGGGGAACCAGAGACCCTCCAGTGCTTTCTAGCTGTGAAACCTTGCTCCAAAAATGGCTCGTAGGTGTTGAACCAAAGAGCAAACTCAACCCTCCCTGAGGGCTTCCTCAGGGACAACCCCTGCCTCAAGGAGCTTACACCTGACCCAGCCTGAAGGTGGGATGGGAAACAGTCCCATAAGTCACTGCAGAGTCCCCCAGGTGCAAAATGCCTGGGGCACAGCTCCTTCCCCTTCCCTGGGACACTCCCCATTCCTAGGGGCATGGTCTGTGTAGAGGACCTCTCTGAAGGGATGGGTTTATTTCTCAGGGGCGGGGAAGAAGTGGGGTATATACTTCAAACAAAAGTATATACCCGTGCTACAAGCCCTTTGCACCTGGACAGTCTTGACTTGGACCCTAAGCCTGATTTTAAGAGTTTTGAGCCCCTGATTTGCTCCCTTCCCTGTGTAGCACCAGAAACCAGCTGCTGCCGGCCTGCCTTTCCCAAAATAAACTCCCTGTAAAGGGGGTCATTAATCTTTCATTGCAAACCTTGCTCATGCTGAACAGACCTTTATCTGGCTCTGTGTCTAAACTCCGCTGCATGCAACCCCAATGGCCCCATAAGGGGCAGGAGCATGAGGTACATGCCATGCAGCCTCATGGGGCACCAGTGTTCAAGGACCAGGGAAAGGCAAGAATGCAACCATCAAGCAAACAGCCTTCACCCTTGAAATATTGTGATCACATCTTCCTGCCCCATTCCCTCCCCTGTATGCCCAGCATACAACAGAGTCCACCATCAGAGCATGGGCCCTAACAGGTGCAGGGCAAGACTCATGGGAACACTGAGAGTCCATGAGGACTGAGTGGGATGGACAGCAGCTGAACAGGTGTTTAGTATGATTTTTGCCCAGGGACCCAGCAAAACAACCTACCACTGAAGGTGTCAGAGGCCCTTAATGCCTTTAAGGTACATCTCCCCAGCTGGTGTGGAGACCATTCCTCATGGCACCAGGACCCTTGGTGAGCTATTCAGTTCTAGGTAGGATTCAGCAGACTGCCCACTAAGTGGCTTGCTCCCTGCAGTACCCTACCATGTAAGTACCAAGGAGGTACCTTCTGGCTGCACAAGGCCCTTTTATTGCTAACAGCTCCTGAATCTTGCATAGCACTAGCCCTGGCTCCCAATGCCTACCTGCTTGCCTGCTGTCCAGTGCTTCTCCTCCTGGTCACAGCTGCAGGCTCCTGACTCTTGTCTGGTATGCTACTTGCTGCGTTCTGGCTCCTGGCACTTTGGCTCCTGTTTTCAGTGTATGTTCCTGGGTGGTATCCTACGTTTGGACTGCCCATGCCCCTGTCCTAGCAAATCCTGTTCCTGGACCTCTGCCCAACCCACTGTTTGGACTCACCCCACCCCAGCCCTCACACCTGTTGGCTTTGCCTTTGGGCTGTTATAACATTACAGTTCTGAGATGGCAGGGCTTTATCCCCAGTTGGCATTGGTGAGTGTTATCCATTGCTGGCCCAGTCCTCCTTGCATGGGATCCAGGAATGGATGCTCTAATCCAGCAGCTTCAATGCCAGTCTGGCAACAAAAGCCTGGCAGTAGTTATGCTGCTGAGAACAATGCCCATCATACTGACCATTCCAGTTTCATTGTCTCCTACGTTCCTATGTCTGTAAGGTATCCATCTGTTACTGACTAAGATTGTATGTACTGTGGGACAGGAACCATGCTGTTCCATACAAGTGTCATAGTGGGTCATACCAATGGTCTATCTATCCTGGTATCCCATCTCCAATTCTGAGAAGTTGTAGATGCTTCAGAGAGAAAGTATATGAATGGTTTATCAAGCAGCCATGATCCCCACCTTGCTGTACAGAGCTCAAATATGGACAATATACAGGAGATATTTAAAGTTTTGGAGAAGTACCATCAAGGTGGCCTGTGGAAGATCCTCCAAATCCAGTGGGAAGACAGACGCACCAACATTAGCATCCTCTTGCAAGCAAGCACCACGAGTATTGAGGTGATGATCATCCAACATCAACTTTGCAGGGCCAGCCATGTCATCTGGATGTCCCTCCAGACTCCTAAAGCAAGTTTTATTCTCCCAGCTCTGCCAAAGTGTACACTCAAGAGGAGGGCATAGAAAGTGCTTCAGGGACACCTTAAAGCCAACTTTAAAAAATGCAACATTGATGTCAATTTGAAGGAGGTCATCACCCAGGACTTCCCCAAATGGAGGAGTCATCTGCTACAGGGATCTCAGTACTTTGAAACCATATGACAACAACAAAAGATAGAAAAGCAGGAGCAACAGAAATAGTGTGTTGCAGCCCAAACCAGGAATCCAGTGCCACCCACCCCACAAGGAAACACGTGTGAGCTGCAGTAGAGACTGTCGATCTCAGATAGGCCTCATCAGCCATCTTCTGACACACAGGTAAGACAGTTATGGAAGACAATCATCCTCAACTGTGACAGATTGCCAAAGAAGATATGAATGGAATATGTGTGGAGTAACTCATCTCTTGTCATACCTTACCTGGTGTCAACCATCATTGGTTTAGGAATGTCAAAGGATATATCCCGGAATATTCCATTTAATAGCTCCAAATGGACCTGTCATCCATGAATGTGTCTAATCCCATTTTGATCCCAGTTATACTATTTGCCTCTACAACTTCCTGTGGCAGCAAGTTATGTAAAAATATACTTCCTCTTGTTTATTCTAAATCAGCTTCCTGATCATTTCAGCAGGTGCCCCCTAGTTCTTGTATTCTGGAATTTGTTCCCTATTCACTTTGTGCACACCTTGCATGAATTTACAGACTTCTATTATATTCTCCCTTGGCCTTTTCCTTTCCAAACTGAAGAGTCCTAGCCTTTTCAGTGTCTCCTGGGTTGACAGCTGCTCTATACCCCTGATCACCTTTGTTCCCATTCTCTGTACCTTTTCTAGTTCCACTACTTATTTTTTGAGATGTGGAGACCAAAACCACACACAATATTTAAGATGCGAGCATGTCATGGGTTTCTGCCATTGAATTATGACGTTTTCCAATTCATTTTCAATTCTTTTTTTCACACTACCTATTGTTTTATAAGCTTCTTTGGTCGCTGCTGCACATTGAACCAATATTTATAGAGAACGCTCTACAGTGACTTCAAGCTCTCTGTCCTTTTTTAGTTTGTTCAGTACAGTGGGGTCCTGGTCCACAATTGGGCCTCCTAGGTATTACTGCTGTTCAAACAAAAGTATGTAGAAGTCATCACTATGCCATTACCTGACTGATCAGCCTGTCCATCAAGTCTGTCATGCTTTTGGGTAGGGATGCACTAGTTTTCATGGATCTAATAATGATTTGGGTTAGATGACCTATGGAGGTCCCTTCCAGTCCTGTTTTTCTATGATGGGGCCAGTGGTCACATTCTGAGTCTCACAACAGAAAGCCCAGCCACACTGCAGCTTGTTGTCCCAGGAGGCTACAGGTATCCACTGCAATTTAAGCAGGTGATGAAGGAGGTGGGAAATAGAGTCTTTTCTGACCATGGAACCACTTGATTCAGAGATGTACACTTTCAAGGGACTTTACTGCCTGTATGGGGAAATGTTTTCAGAAGGGGTGATGAAGATTGAATGGGGAGGCTTTTGCAGCCATAGAGGAGTCAAGAGCCCCAAAAAGACTGCTTTAAAGCCCCAACTTCAGCCCCAGGGAGTAGAGGGTCTGCAAGGGACTAAGTGAGAAAGAGTGCATGTATACAAGGCTCTCAGTGGGCTGCATGAGGAGCCAAGACAGCTGATGTGACACTGATACCATTGCACTGCTGTCTAGGAGGAGCTTGGTATCACTAGCCCCCTATAACACATGGAGGTCAATCAGTATTATGCGCAACATCCTAGAAGGATCCTGACTTGGGTCCCAATCCAGCCTTTAGACTAACCAAGTAGATACCTGCCTTGTGACCCCACCACAGGCTTGCACCAGATCCATGCCAGGTTCGCTGTTGCCTACTCTGCTGTCCAGAAAGTCCACAGAGGTAACAGTTCATGTCACAGGGAAAGACACACAGCCAAGAGGCTCCCTCAATGGCATTGACACAGCTACCAGTTTATGCCTGGAAAGGACATACTGGGTACGTCTACATATGTATTGTGCCATAATTACATGTACCAGCTTAATGTACCATAATCAGAGGTACTGTGCAGTAGCACCAGTGCATGTCTTTTACATGACACTAATGTGAAGTAGACCAATTCTTTCATTGTGATACCCTAATGCGCAGTAGAATTAGTCTATTGCACTTTTAGTGTCTTGTGTAGACGCACCGACTGGGCACATCAGTACTGGAGCAATTCCCACCCTGCTGAAGGTGAAGGAGTATGAGATACTCCACTGTTCTCAGAGAAGTCCCTACAGCTCTGTTCCAAATGCTGTAAAATGTCTCTTTATGCCAGGCCCCACATCCTGGGTTCTCCCCTCATCTCTGTTGCCCATCATTTCCTTACAAAGTGGGTGCGACTACACGTGCATTAATGTGCTTTTTCTAATACGCATTAAATTCAGTACCTCCAGTGGAGGGCACTTTTACACATGCTCCAGGGGTGGGGGGAGAGGCAGTACTTTAATTAGATCAGCTCTGAGAGCTGCTCTAATTAAAGCGCCACTGCGTCTCATGTATCAGCGTCCCCACATTTAAAAATGGTGGTGGGGGCACTTGAACTAAAGCTCATTTGACAATCTTTAGTTCAAGTGCCCCTGCTGCCATTTTTAAGTGTGGGGATGCTGATACATGAAACACAGGAGACTGCTGGAGTGCAGCAATTGCCATGCTTCAGCAGACTTGATTTATTGAGTCTCTGCTCCGAGATGCCGGAATTCCAGCATGTCGGAGAAACCTTGCTGCTCATGTATAGGCACCCTAAGGTACTAAATTAATGTGCATTAGGCTGTGCTAATACACAGTAGTGCATTTGCACATTTTTTAACTGATGCACAATGTGTAGTAGACTATTTTACTGCATATTAGTGTAATATCACAGGTTTTTACGTGACACTAATGCACAGTAAAATAGCCTACTGTGCATTATAGCACACGTGTAGAAAGACCCAGTGTGAAAGTTTTCCTCATGCAGGTGGTCTCTAATAAAGCCCTGGATTTGATAATCCCTGAACAGTCTGAGTATGACTTCTCCAGTTTTGTGCAGAAGGACTGGGGATTTACAGAGAAAAACTTGCCAAAAAGAATGGTCCTCCTTCCCTGGGACTTAGCTTGCCAACAGTGGAGAGCTCTGAGACCTGCTAAAACCCTACAACTTCAGAGAGGGACCATGAGGGTCCTACTACACTAGATGCTAAGCTCTTGGGCTTCAGTACTTAGGAGGATCAGGCTGTATGATTCTAAAAAGCCAAGAGTTTTCACACAAATGCCATCAGCCATGAGGAGTATCAACTAGCTGGAACTTTGAATTATTCCCTGTGCTTGCATAGTCTGGGCATGACCTCCTGTATCCCCATGATATTTAATATATCCAAGAGTTTCCTAATATAGTTACCAATCAAGGGGTTTGTAGGCCAAAGGGAGAGAGGCTGCTATACCACTTAAAGGGCTCAGGCCAAGTCCTGTTGATGGTAAACTCCTCTTGACTTCACTGGGAGCAATGGTGGACAACCAACAAAACAGACAGATTATTGGCCCTCAAGGAAATGGGTTTATTACTAAATCTGAGAAGAAGGTGGCAATCACAACTGAGACACTGAGAGCCAGAAGATATGGACTCAAGCCTGTGCTCTGTCCCAGATCCCTATGTGGTGCTGATGAAGTCATCTGCTGGAATGAATGAAATGTTTGCCTTGCTGGTGTCAATGGCAAAATTCCCACTTACCCAAATGGATCTCTCTGTAAATAGGAACAAAAACTGAGCTACACATCCCCTCTCACAATGTCTTGTCTATTTAATTAGAGGCTGTCTCTTAATCCTTGAGGCTGGGGCCATTTCTTGGGAGTTGCATGTACAGCATCTAGCATAGTAAGGTCTGATCTAAACGGAGGTCCATGGGTATTGCTATTATACTGCTGCTAATGGTTATTTTTGTGCTGATTTCATTTACCATGGCTTTTACCTGCCTGCCCAGATCACGAAGGCCTCTGCCATTGCAGGCATCATGGCATAGAATCCTATTCATCCACTGACCCAGCTCCTTGTTAAAAGCAGGTAGGTTGTTTGCCTCCACTAATGTGTTTGTCTTATTGCCAGCACTCATCTACACAAGAACCATATTAATATAACTATTACTATTGTGTGTACCTGCAGGCAAAGCCACATGGTCTAATTGCTTGACATTGATATTGTTCTTGAAAGCTGCCAGAAGTGGCTGTGACATGAATTTTCAGACAGGCCCCACTGCCTGCTTCCCAAGCAAACACAGCTCAGCAGGACTCTACAGTACTTCAGAGAGCTTTCTCCCTATATAACACATCTCTCCTTCCCCCAGCTGTTGCAGTGGATCCTCAGACAGCCTCCAATCCTGAGTCTGATGGCCTGGGATGTAAATCCACAGTGATCCCACCTAAGCTCTCAGGTCTGATTCTGCAGCATGGGTACTGTAGTGATCATGTCAGCCTCTGCACCTCAGCCAACTAGGCACCATGCTGCTGACTGATCAGGCTGTATCTGATGGAAGCTCTATACCTGTTGTGCCATGTTCTTCCTCTCTTGACGGTATGACCCCGCTAGAGCAAGGGCTCTGCTTCTGAGCCATGGTGCAGCTGCTTTGTGCCAACCTTCTGGCATTTTTGCCAGCTGTCAGAGGATCCCCCCAGCACGAGGGATCCTTCGCTGAGGTCTATGACCAGCTGTTCACCTCCCCCCTGAACAGGGTGTGTTGGAGTAGTCACAATGGGAGGCAGCATGGCAAGAGCAATGGGTTCCCGAGAATGGCTGCTCAGGGTCTAGGAACCAGACGCAAGTTAGTGTGGTTGCTCCATGTATTTTTGGAACCCAAAAATACTCCCTGTCCTCTCAACAAGGGCAGGCAGAAAGGTGACATGAAACAACCTTTGCTGTTCTCGCCACAGACCCCCTGGATCTGTGTCAAGGGAGGTGAGTTTGAGCCCAATGGTGCTGTGCTAAAGCAAAATACTAAACATGCAAGCAGGATCAGGTCTGCCCTCCAGAGAGGTGACTGACCATGGTCTCTTCCAGGCAGTAGGGCAGCAGGCCAAGGCCAGAGCTTGGGTTCATCTTCTCCAGCTGGATTGAACTGCCACGGGCATCTCTGGCACAATCCAAGGCAACTGCCGTTGTGATGAATTCCCTCCTTGTCAGAAAGCTTTGTCAGCTCTTCTGGTCAGACCCAGTCTTTCACCAGCACACCAGGCCTGATCTTGACAGAAACCTTTGTGAATGGCTGTAACAGAAATAAAAAAAGTATGTAACCACAGCTCCCCAGATAACACCCTGTGAGGGTGATGTGGCAGTCTAGGCACAGGCCCATGGCTTCTGTTACCTTTCCGGTACAGCAGTCAAAAGAAAGACCCTTTCACATGCTAGAGAGCAGTCAAAGCCATGTTTCATAGGATACCTTAACTCTGCAGTGTTGAAGAGGACAGGAAACATGCATCATGGGGGGCATCCATTGTATCATGACCATGGCTCCAACATGTGATAACCAGCCACCTCAGAGGCCTTCACTCCTTTACTGTAAATACTCTAACCCCAGGAAGTGGGCATCTAATGACATGGAGATAAAATTGGCCCATGACTTGCAAATCTAGGGCAAGTGCTAAGAGGTGTCAAGCATCCTTAGCATCTCCCTGAAACAAGCCCTTCCACAGAACAGAAAATGCTAGCCTTCGGTGTACTGCTGGTTTAATCAGGAATTTGCAAAATGATTGTGCACCTGTTTTATACAACCTTTAAAAAGTATGCTCCATACAGGGCTAAGAGGAGATATTTTAGCTCCTTCAGCCACTACAGAATGAGCAGGTTGTGACGGCTGAGGTAACCTGACCTGGTTTTCTTAGGCTATCACTATGGGTCAGAGTTAAGGGGATTTAGGTGCTTTGTTTGGAACTGCAAAAGAAATTCAGGATTCGCCTGGGTGTTTCCAGCACTGCAAGTATGGGTCAGTTGTACCTTGCCACCAGGTCTTAGCTACCAGGCTTGAGACTGATTTATGGATTTGAAAAAGGAGCCAAACTCTAACTTAAAATGGAAACTGGGTTTCAGCCTCAGGCCCTAGTCTTGCAAACAGTTGTACACAAAAACACGCGTGCTTCACTTCCCTGTCAGGAATATATAGTGGTGGTAGTGAAATGATACACGTGCCTACACATTTGCAGAACTGGTATCACCTCTCTCGGGGCCTTATCCTGACAGGAGCCAAACTCAGTGGAAGTTGAGGCAAATGGGGGTTTGTCCACTAACTTCACCGGGAGAAAAGAATAAATCCTTAAAGTACAGTCTGTAGGGGCTGTGTTCCCTTTCTCTGTACCTCATGCAGCCACTTGTACCTGTGCCAAACAAGTATAAAATGTTCTCAGATGCGAAAAGCTACTCAGGGGCATGTGGGTCAGTGTGAGGCAATACAGTCTGGCCCCTACTTGTTCTGTAGTCCCATTGGGATGGAAGAGGTTTCAGTTCCTCAGAGGCTGAAGCCCCACTCACTCAGCCCTGGTTTCTTTGACATTGTTAACTTGTATCCAAATGTTTAAAAGGAAGGGCAAAAATAGGTTAGTCAGGGTTTATAGTTATATGGAATTCTTGGAGGAGATGACCTAGGCCACGGGTTGGCAATTTTTAAGACTAGTGGGTCACTAGCATCCACCTCCGCAGAGCCCCATCCCTGTCTGATCTGTGCCAAGGGCTGCTGTGGCATGCCTCTACCGCAGTCTCTGCTTACCGTCGTCGCCTAGTGCTACCGATTCCCATTGCCAATGGCAATGGTGAGCACCAAATTCTTCTGCGGGAAGCAGGGTAGACCACAGGACCAAAGCAGGAAGGACTCCAGTGGCAGCAGATTACTTGGATGCTGCAGAGGGGATAGGTGGCACATGGCAGAGGAATGCACGATTCAAGGCAAAGAAAGTTCCCCTGCCACTGCATGCCATTGATTTTCTCCCCCCACTGCCCCACCACTGTGGGCCAGATCCAAACTCTCTACAGGCCAAATCCAGCCTCTGGGTCATAGGTTGCTGACTGCTGGGGTAAGCAGACATGAGACTTCCATTACAAACCAGGCTCTGGTCTCATGTATTCCTTGACTAATCCAGAGTGAAGTCAGTTTGGATTTATGCTGGTGGAATGAGGAGCCTAAATTTACCCCACTCTACACTATATAGGTTGCAAAAAAGGAGAAGTATCATTTCCATCCTACACCCACTCACTGAAGTAGAATTCCACTGCAGAGGAAAGGTCAGGAACGGTCCTCATTTCATCTCCTACATTTCGCTCACACAGTCAGACTTTGACAGGTTTACAAGGCTCTGAGAGGATGCATATTTCAACTGAGAAGAAGAAACCTGTTTTGCAAGATGCTTTTGTTGAATCTTAATGCCTCAGAGCTTGGCAGCACTTTAAGGAAGTCCGGCAAATGCAGTTCCTAACTAATTAATTAGCTAATAGGACCCATGACCTCCCCACAAGTTAGGTACTGTATTTTTTTTTTAATGCAAATTAAACTGCAAGGTCAGATGACTGTCTTTAACCTCTGGAGTGGTAATTGAAACACTAGCATCCTGCACGTGGGGGAAAGAAAATAAAGACGACACCAAAATCATTCAAAAACAGGATTTTTTTTTTTCACGTTCACCAATTTTCAAAAACTACAAAAAACCCCAAGTTGGAACAATGTAACAGTGAAAAAAAATGTTGCTGCATACAAAAACAGAGCCGCACTTTTGTGTCTTTTTAGTTTGCTTTTCCCTTCTTTCCCTACAATGTGAAACAAGCAGCCCCCAGTTCATTAAACAGGATAGCTCAGACACCCAGGGAAAAAAAAGCCATAAAGAACATGCTTTTCCCGTTACAAAACTCTTTGTCTACAAAAGGATCTGAGCTTGAGGTCCGGAATAGAAATCGACTGGCACATTTCATCAGCATGCGGTCTCTGCTTGGAAACTCACTGAGCACCTCGCTTTCCCTGCCCCCACAAACATTTTATTTATTTTTCTTACACAACACATTTTGCTTTTTGTTTGGTTACGTTTGTTTAAAAAAGAATAAAAGCCCTAAAAAACAGGTAGCAGTATCCAAGGTAACAGCATAAAAGACTCCAGATTTTCACATTATTATCTTTTTGCAAGTTTCATGCAAAACTTAAAAAACATTTCTGCATGCAACATTAGAATGATGCTTTTATTTTTGTTCTCTGTTCAAAGCCAGGGAGGTGTCCCTGTCCCTCTCACCAGCGCATTCACCAAAGCACAGAACTGGTTTATCCTTGTGCACTCATACATTAAGACAAGTCCACGTTCTGCACACCCCTAACTCCTCCCCGCACCCCAATGTATGGGACTCCACATCTTGACCAGAATCACATACAGTACTCTTGCCCACAAACTCACGGCATCCTCTCAATAAAGCCCCATGATGGCAGCTCCCACATCCTTGGAGGGTCTGCGGTCCTTCACCAAAAAGTTAATCATGCTCTCTGACTTGATGAGCAAGTTGCAGCCCAGAAAGAAGATCCCGAACACCACAGTCAAGGAGAGGACACAGAGCACTGCAATCTGCACCACCCGTGTGATATAGAGGTTCCTCTCATCAGGCAACAAGACTGAAGATCCCCCATCACTTGCCACCACAGACCCGGTCCCATTGCAGCAGCCCATCAGAGTTCCCAGATCCTGGGTCCGGTTGGTATAAACCCCTTGCTCTACAACAGTCTGGTTGAAAAAAGTCCCATTCATTGTATTGTTTTAATCCAGCCTTTCCAACAAAGAGAGGAGGACGGACAAATGACCCCCTGTGCCGATGAACAGTTGAGGGCAGGGGAGTGGAATCCTTGTCACCTCGCTTTCCTCACCACAGAGTGTCAGGTGCTGGAACAAACTTCCTCGAGGCTGCAAGCAACTATGAAGCCAATGTGTTCAGCTGAGGGAGGTCTCACTCATTGGCTCATCACACAGTCATTAAAAACACAAACCCCCTAACAGTGCAGAGCAAGGAGGAAAGGAATGCACCAAGGGAGAAATTGGTACCCTCACACAGAAGAGCCCCAGTCCCTTCACTGCTGCCCCCAAATACTTGCCAGCCCAGAGCTCTGGGAGGTTGAAGCAGAGGCACATTCCCTTTGGTGAAATCAGCACAGGAGGAAGATGCTGAATCCTGCAAGCTGGGAAATGCAAGTTCCAATCTAAAGTCGAGGCAGTGTTAAAAAAAAGGCATATCTCAGCAACTCCACCCCCTGCCAGCCCCCCAGGACCGCCCTCCTCCCCCAGCCACTGCTGCCCCCAGCCCCTCCTGCCCCCACACCTCCAGATCACTGACTTCCCCACCTACTTCTGACCACCCCAAGGGCTGAGTGACTGCCAGCCTCCCCCCCTGCCCCCAGGTGCCTGGTCACTGCTCTCTCCGAGCCACTCCTGACTCCTTCCTTAAGGAAGTGTGAGCCCTGCTCACTCCTGATCCTGCCATCAAAGCCTGCCCTACCCACTCTTTTCTCTCATTTGTCCCATGTTCCCTTCCTCCCTCCTCCCATCACTGAGTCCCCAAGCTGACAGCAGTGTCCCCTCCCCATTGCTGATCCGAGCATAGGTGGGTATCTGAATTTCCCTCTTTCCTTTCCCTAGGCTCCCCTCAACCGCTCTGGAAGGTGACGCACAGGGGCTTGTCCTAGCCCTCAGCTTCCCCCTGGTTGTCTTTAACTCAGCACCACTGCATTTTGGTCAGGATCCCCTCCCTTTGTTTAGCCAGCCACTGGTGTACAAGGTGCTGCAGCAGCTATGCTTCACCCCTGAAGGGTGATATATTGGCCTCCC
Source organism: Alligator mississippiensis (assembly GCF_030867095.1). NCBI lineage: Eukaryota > Metazoa > Chordata > Crocodylia > Alligatoridae > Alligator > Alligator mississippiensis. The sequence continues at coordinate 156,594,447 of NC_081827.1, forward strand.
TGAGCAATGGGCAGCAATGGGAGTTGGGGGGGTCATGTCAGTCACAGGTATCACTGACCAGCCTCAACCCTCGTGTGCACACATCCTGTTGAAAGACAACATTTGGAGCATGCCCAGGCTGCAGAGGCAATCCCTCAAAGATGTCCACATTGCTCTGGCAGCTTTAACTCTAGCCCTGGATGTACACCCTTGACTTCCCTCCCCCCAGGTAGGTGCTTATGGGTATATGACAGGAGGCATCAACAAGAGGGCCTCATGCAATGCAAAGATCCCTTCTGCCACTCATTCTAAGAGGAAGGTAAAGTACCCCTAGACTAATACTCACCTCCCTGCCACACCCAACCTGCTACAGGCAGAGTGGGGTGCGTGGCCTCGGTTCACTAGCTGGACTCTACCACCCTTTGTCCTTGTCCAAGGGTTCTGATAAATGACCTGGCCCAGGAGAGACTAAATGGCTGGACCAAATGTATTTAACCAAAATACAGTGCAATGCACAAGGCCAAAAAGAGCAGATTCTTGGGATGGATGACATGTACAAGGTAAGCACTTGTCTATTCCCCACTTGTGTTATAAAGTCTCAGGGCTTCCCATTCAGCTCCCCGGTCCCTAGTCTCTAGCCAACTCTGTCCACAGTATTGGCCTCCTTCCATCCAGAGCCAGCTGTCTCCTCTGGCTCCACTAGCACAGTGCTAGGCAAGGTCTCATGGCCCACTCCCCACAAAGTGTCAGTCATCATGCTCTGCTCAAATCCTGTAGGGAGCAATGCATAAGGTATACACGCAGACTACACCCTTCCCCATCCTTTGGTGGGATGTTCTGCTGGACAGCTAAGAATCACACTGAACGCTCTGCCCTGCCCTGGTGCCCTGGTCATTATGGAAAGTTATCACTCTGCAGCCTTGGCTACTCCTGCATCTTTCACTGAAGCCTTCAGAAGTACTTAACAGACATTGGGCCACTATCACTATGTCATGGGGAGGCACAGGGAGAGGTTGAGCCACTGATTTGGAAGGCCTCATTTTTTAGATTCTGAACTTCTCACCTTAGCTGTCTCTAGCTAGGTACCCAAAAATAGAGAGACCTCACTTCCTTTCTCAAATCCATAACTGCTTTTAGAAATTTCACCCTTGCTGACCAGCCTCAAGCTCACACTGACCTCCTGCTGAGAGCTGGAAAGGGGACTGTAGAGACCAGCTCTGGATCACTGCTTTAAACCTCAAAACTCACTCTTATCTAGAGCCCAGGAACCCCAGTCCTAGATTGATGCTCTTCTACAAAAAAAAAGCCATGCTCCTATGGAGACCTGGGAGTAGACCCCATGACTCCCAATGGTCGGATCTTTCCTCTACCCACAAGGCAGCTTCCTTCTGTGCATATGACTCCCCTTCTTTGTCTTACCTCAGGCTGATGTTAATCTGTTTGCTAACTGGTGATCTACCAGCCATCTCCATAAGAGAGGAAAATCCTTTTTGAGACATCATTTGGTGGCTTTCTCCTGATATACTTTTTATTTTCTTGGGGTTTGCAATCCAATCCTCTTTCCTTATTGTTAATATAATAATTGACTGATTCTGTTGTGTGTAGGATGCAGGAAGCTATGGGAGCTGGGGAGCTTCCAAGAGATATAAATAGAGATTAATCGCTTGAATCGTTATGGAGAGGAGACTGACGGCAGCAAAGAAAGAGAAAATGAAAAGTAGCCTTGCTGCTAGGCTGTAGGAGGTTAAGTGGGTAGGAGGGGGTTGCTTCCTTTTAAAGGTGACTGGCAAAGAAATTAGCCACATGTCCACTTTTGCCCCTTCATGGTAAATACAGGCCTGGAAGGTTTTTTAAAGCCTAGGTTTTTCCTATTTGTTTTTCACATCTGCTATTCAGGTCTTGTCTACCTAAAGAATTGCTGACTTGGAGGGTCTTAACAAAATCAGGAGATCCAAGGGAAAGGAGAAAACTGACTGAGGCCCCAGTCCTGGTAGGATTTTCATGCAAAGTCCCATTGACTTCTCTGACAATTCACACCTGTGAGAAAAGCAGAAGCCCAATTGGGGGCAGAGATGTTCACTCCAAGGAGGAAAGTTACACTGGGGGGATATCTGATACATCAGGCTGTCAGTGCAGGACCCTGACTTCCCGTAATACACACCTCTGACTCTGCCTGGGTAACTTTCAATTAAATTGGGGACACCTTGAAATAAAACCTTAAACCAAAAGCCAACCACCCATCTTCCAGGCTTTCCCCAGATATCCAAATAGGTCACAAATCCCTTCTTCCAAGCCATCTTTCAACTTCCCGAGAGACAGTTGTGTTTTTAAAGTTCACACAACAGTGGTTAATATCAGAGCCTGGTAAGTGATGTGAAGCAAGCACTTTTGCTGTGCTTTTAGACCTTGGGAGCAAAGCCTAAGGAAAAATTCCTGTGTTTGGTATCCTTCCATTTCCTTGTTAAAAAAAAAAAAAGAAGTCCCTGAAGGTTGAAATTTGATTGGTCCCAATGAGCTCCTATATTGGAATTTTCTTCTGTTGGAGCCCTCTGTTGCAGAGGCAGAATTCCAGTGGGATGGGGGGAAAAACCTGCAGCAATACCATCTGCATCCTGCAGCAGGACTCAGGAGCAACTGAAACAGAATTGCTGCTGAAAATGCCATTCCTGGCTGTCCAAGATCTGAGAGCTGTTCCCTGGGATCTACCCTGTGGCTAGCAAGTGCTTCTACAAAGCAGGAGTCAAGGTTTCAGGACTGCAGGTAGGAGGACCCTATACTGTGAATACCCTGTGAAGGTTCTCCTGTCTCTCAGATGGGCTCTTGGAGCAGTGGTCTGAACTCTTGTCCTGTTGATGAGTGGACCTGGTGGGTTGCAGGGGTACAATGATGCCCAGTGGGCCCCAGTGTCAAGTTCACTGTACTTATTGCTACTCTTTTAAAACATGCTTGTGACAGGGGCTAGACTGACAGCTCTGCAGCCTGAAGTTCCCTGGGCAAGAGCAGTGCAAACTCCCTCCACCCAACCCCATAGCTCCAAGAACTGTCCTTAGAGAATAAAAGGCGGTTATGTGTCCACATTCTACCTGTCCCTTGGACTCTGGGCTAGGCCTGCCAACAGGTGTGTGGATGGCAACTTTCTACAAACCAGAAGCCCATTCCAATTGGCAATAGACTGACAGCAGCTTCTTGTGTCTTGTCCATCATAAGCCAATGGTTGCTGGTCACACGCACCTGAAAGGCATTAGACCCTTTCACCTAGAGATGAGAGTTCCTCCTCCTTTGTACCAGTGCTACAGGCCAAGCAGCCCTCCAGCGGGAAGAGGAGCAGGAGTGTCCAGGGAGGAGCGTCCTGTGCCATGCTGCCATTTATTCTTCCAGGCATTCTCTGTGCTTTAACAGGGTCAGGCGTGAGGGGTAGGAATGTAAATGCCAGTGATTCTCAACCAGGGTTTGTGGTACCTTTGGAGTGTGCTATGGGTATTAGCACAGTTAGGTGTGCAAACACCTACACATGATTCACAAGATAAACCCAGAGATTCTGAATAGGAATCCATAGTGTCAAAACTATGCAGACCCGTTCTGGTCTTACTGAATTCTTTGCAACAAAAGAACTGCTTGATTATTTTTCTGTTGTCAAGAAACAAGTGAAAGTTAAGAGGGGCATTTTGTGAGGGGCACGTTGAGTTCAAAAAGGAATGCCCTGAATCTGAAAAAGTGCAGAACCACTGGACTCTGACAGGGTTGGGAATACATTGGGCTGCTGAGGCTGAGGAAGTAGCACGATCCTGAGAGTTCACTGGCTTTTCCAAACTGTGGCCAGAAGCTGGGCGATCTCCCTTGTGGGCTGCAAAAATGAGAGGGAATCAACAAGTTCCTCCCACTGTCCTGCATAGTACTGTCTCGTATAGCACAGGCAAGTGAATCTCCCAAGTGAAGCACAAATTCAGTCCTGGTAGCTCCATACTTTAGCCATAGACCTGCCCTCCCCTGTCACAAATCAGTTTCTTCAGCTGTTAAGGGGCTCTTTATTTTTAAATTCTGTCTGCCAAGGCCCTTCCGATCCCCATGGCTTCTGGGCACATGGCTAAGGAGATGTATGCTAGAAGAGTATATTAATAGGTTGCCTCCCTGCAGCTCCTTCTAGCCCAGGCTCTCACTGCTGTTCCTAAATATTAATGAATGAAACCATTCTGAGGGGATGGGTCATTTATTTGTTTAAATTTGCAATGGCACCTGGGCATAGGCCAGGACCTCACTGGGCAAAGAGTGAACATGAAGATAGTCCCTGCTGTTCCAAAGCCAGCCCCTTCTGTCATATGGAGACTCCAGATATAGGGCCGTGGCCGGAACACACAGGAGGGAGAACTCCAGACAAGGAGAGAGCTGTCCCCCTTCAGCATAGAGACTCCAGGCTTCCCCACCAAAAAGCCCTGAGACAAATGGTCTCCTTTCCGTATTTGCATTTCAGTCCCAGATTTCAGGAGCTTTTTTGCCACCTAGTGGCCTGACAGTAATTGCTGCTCTAGTATGGTTGGCATGTTGTAGCTAGCCAAGATGGTCCGAGAAGTAAGTGAGGAGCAAGGAGGGGGCAGTGATATCTTTTACTGAATCAACTATATACTTGAGAGAGACAAACTTTCAGGCACAAAGTGCCCTTCTTCAAGGCTGGGGAAGAGAAAACTGTGGGTTAAGCTAAATACCAGCTAAAACCATTGCTCATGTTTAACTCTGTATATAAAAGAAAAAAGAAATCACTACCATCTCTCTCCCTGACAGCCAGAAAATGCTATGCCAGGGCTGAAGCATGGCTTTTTTTGTGCAGTTGCTTTGCATTGCTGTGGCTCAGGCCACATCAGCATTTCCTTGACTGACTCCAATGACCAAAAAGAATAAGTTCAGCCCTGGGTCCAAGTGTATCTGTCAGGCACCAGATCTAGCTGGGTGCCTTGTTATGGGGTGGAGGGTCCCAGTGCCAGTGCAATGTTTAGAGGGGTATACAAGGCTGTGGAGGGAGAGGGTTCTGAAATGGGAGGTAAAGGGATTGAGGCGGCACCACGTGCCAGATGACCTAGAACAGCCAACTATTTTCTTCATTACCTACATGACCACAGAGAGAAACAAACTGTTCAGATAATCAGCTTCTCAAGGGACTGGCTATCAGAGGATTGGGGTGGGGGGTCTCCTTCACCCCCAGGGCTCAAATCGGGAAGAATTTTTTCCCACAGATACTCTGATTCAGCCACAAGTGAGCAGGCTGCGTGCAGGGATCAGCAGCAGGACCTCTTCAGCTGGTGTTGTGCAGGTCAGTCCCAAGGAACACAGTGGTCTCTGCTGGCCTTAAAACTGAAGAAATTAATTGAAACTCTGAACTGAAGAATCTCAAAGTGCATTGCAAAGTGGACATGAGCTGCCTCCAACATACTTCCCCTTCTTTGCTGAACCACAATGCCTTCTGCACCCCCTAGTCAAACTAAGTGTGTATGTAGACAGCATCAGAAATGTAGACCCAACAGAGTGAAACTGAAAAAGGACCATAGGGAAGGTATGGGAAGCTGAATTAAAGTCATCCATGCCACTGAGCCACTATCTCCAGGGCACTCGCCCCAATCTGTTTTGTTTTGTTTTGTTTTTTAAAAGGCAGCTGGAGGTTTGAGTTTCCTCATGATCCCTGGGGGTGTTGCCATCTTCTCAGTGCCTGGAGGAGAAAGCCCAGTCTCCATGATGACCACACACTGTTAGAGTCCTGATAGAAAGCTGCCGCAGGTAATTAAAACCTCACTGTGACAGAGATGTGGTTACTTGTGTTAGTCTGAAGTCAGGCAGAAGGCAGTGCAGGGGGCACCTTAGAAACTAATTAGACCATAGAGGCATGAGCTTTCATAAGCAACTACCAGGTTTGTTAGATGCTATAGCATATTACGCAGTGGGCTGTTTCCTATGAAAGCTCATGCCTCTCTGAACCACTTCATCTTTAAGGTGCCACCCTTCCTTGCCCTCTGTCAGCACTGTGATAGGAGAGACTCACAATATTTTTTCTTGCATGAAGTCAAAATAATAATCTACCACAGCAGTGGTCAACCTGTAGCCCACAGGCCAGATCCAGCCTGTGGGGCTCCCCATGGATCCTGAAATTTGGTGGCAGGGGGTGGCTGCTGCCAAATCAACACTGCCAAATTTCCAAGGCCTGCAAACTAGACGGTGTGGCTTTGTGTGTGAGGCCGGGGCCTCAGAGGTGACCTGGCACAAGACCTGATCTGGTACACAGGGCCAAGGCCAGGGCCAGGGTCAATCCAGCACCTGGGGCTGGGGGTTTGCACTAAACCTGCCCTACTTACCAGATTAGGCCCCAGCCAAGCCAGTCCCATGTGCTGGATCAGATCCCAGCTGGCCTAGCCCAATGTGCCAGATTGGGCCCCTGCGCCACATGCCAAATTGGGCACATGGAATGGGTCCAATCTGTAGACCAACTCTTCTGGCCCACAGGGCTGAAAGGGCAGGCACCACTGATCTGCCAGGATAGTCACAGTGAAACCAGATGCTTTATCCAGTGACTTTTTTCCTTCTGCTTTGTAGTTTTGGTCAGCACTGAAAGCAAGGGCTGAAGTTCCCAGCCTCCCTCTGGAGCTCCCAGCTGATGCTGGGTCCAGGCAATTCAGAGGGAAGAGTTATCTTGCAAGCAGTTATCACTGCCTATGGGACAGTGAGACTGCTCATCAGGATATGAATGCCATTAGAGTCTCGGGAATACTGAATTGTGCCTGGCAAACTCATGTGGAGCCACAGGGCCTGAGGTGGAGGTCAGGACCTGAGGATCCAGCCGACCCTAAAGCATTATGACCCCCAGCACAGGGCTATGGAAGCAGTGCATTCATTTCTGCAAGTGTTTAAGCAAGCAATACCATGGAGGACAGGGCAAGGGCTACAGCAGGCCTCCTGGGACACAGGTCAGCCCTGAACATGGCCTCTGTCCAGAGTCTGATCCTCCCTTGTTCTAAAATGGAGTAATTGGTAAGAGGTTAGAATCAGGGCCCACCCACACCATCTAGTTTAGCAGCAACCTGTGCACTAAGTGCGCGTGCAGACACAAGGGGGCAGCACCAGCACAACCTTGGCACCAGAACAGGTTTTTGAAAGCTGGTGCTCATGAATGGACCTGGGTGGAAATGGGAATGGGAGCTCAGGAGAGATTTGGCCTCCCAGATTGTCCACCTGTCACCAGCAGGTTTCAGTACAGCTGGCAGCACCTAGTCCTGGCTAATGCTCCCCACTGGTAGAGAAAGGAAGGTGGAGGTTGAGCAAAATCAGAAGTAGCTCGTGCTGGGGAGTCTGTTCAGAGGCAGCTCTTGACTCCTGACCCGCAGCCCCCTGCCCTTTGTAATCCCCAGTCTGGGCTCCCAGTAGCTCTGTCAGTGCCCATGACTAGAATCAACCCAAATGCCGCAGGCTTCTATGCCTGCCCAAAGATGGGATGTGGACATAATCAGAGGAAGAAGAAATCAGGATCCAGGTGGGGGACAGTGAATACTAGGAAATGAACCTGGAAGTCCTGAATAGACACATAGACACATAATAGTTGGCCTAATAAAAGATATCACATTTACTCAAAGAACCTTGTCTGAATAGCCACAATGCACTCCTGTCAGCAGACACCTGTGAAAATGGCTGGCAAAGATTTCTCATCTCCCTGCCGTGACTACCTGATATAGAGGATAACAGCCTACTACTGCTGCCCCTGATTCTGTTAGTGCATATGCTGAGCCCAGTGCTGTACACAGAGATGTCTCCAGGATGCTGATAAACTGCAGATGTTGTATGACTCCACAATGTGGAATTCATGCTGTTTCATTCTTCATTTTTAAATTTCACAAGCACAGTCTGCATGCAATAGGAAGTCAGGGCCAACATGCCATATACATTATGATACACTTGTAATGTATCACACACTGTTTTTTCCCCCCAGCATCCTTCCCTTAGTGGCTGAGTGGGACTGGCTAGGTGTTAAACCAGGGCTGTGCAGTGACCAAATCTAGTTGCTATAACACCTGCTACATTTGTTGCAGAAGTCTAAAGATGTATAAGTAAGGTTGGGGGGCTGTGAAAAGAGAAGGGCTGATCTGAGAGTTATAGAAATCAACACTGCCTGGGAGAACCAGGTTCTGTTCCTGCTCCAGAGTTTTTATGTGAGACTGGACAAGTGCCATCAATCAAACTTTTCACAGATCATCACTAACTGTGACATTCATTTTTTGGGTAACCAGTTAGAAACAGTTGGGGGTAAATTTGCAGCAGAGCTGAATAGGAGCAGGAGGTTGACCACCACTGTAGTAGATTATTATCTTGACTGTATGCAACTAGTAGGAGCTGGGCTTGACCATATAAAGTGGTATAAAAGACTTTAAGATTCAAGCCCGCCAAATATCTCAAGTTTGATACCCAAAGTTTGGCAACACTTAGGACAATTTTGGCTGAAAGCTCTTTTTGCCTTGATTCACAGCTGTAAAACAGGGGAAATTATACTAGTCCGTCCCCCAGGATGCTAGGAAGATAACTTCACTAGCATTTGGGAAACACCCAGATAGGAGGGGAAAGCACCATTGAAACGCTCAGGAGGAAATGAACAATTTGCTGTGTGGGGTAGGTTGTGGGTTTTCAGTTTTGAATCCAACCTGCATCCATCCATTCAGTGAGGAGGATCAAGAGCAATATAGGATCAGTACCCACTCCATAAGCACCGTTTGTCCATCTTGTGTGCAGGATTAGGCTCAAGACAGAAAAAATAAAACGTAAGCATGTAATTAAAGACTGCACCATGAGGCACTTGCAGGAGAGGGACACATTCAGTATCAAAGTTCCCTAGAACTCTGACCTGGCTTAACTACCCAGCATTTGGCTTGTCAACCTTAATGCTTTCCTAACACAGTGTTCTGGTGTCCTTATTTGTTATATTGCAGTACGATTCTGAAGCCTCAGTCAGGGATGCTGCTCTCTAGATTCAGGATGGATGCATAGTGGGAGACCCTAAACTGGAAGAGTGAAACCCAAGGTACAAGGAAGGGAACTGACTTGCTAAATGTTATGTAATGGTCAATGGCAAAATCAGGAATAATCTCTGGGGCTCCTGGCCCCAGACCCAGTGCCATCACCACTACAGCATGCTACCTCTCTACAACTGTAAATACATGCCCTCTCACTTTCCCTTCCTCACCCAGAGATGTAACTGGATGCTTGAGCACCCTGAGTGGCAGTGGCACATGGGGCAACATCAGGAGCTGCATAGCTGCTGCCATTTTGAAACCCACTACTCCCACCCTTAGTTATGCATCTCACCAACCCTATAGCATTTGAGTCTGTTTTATACCAGCTGTATCTTATACTATGCACATGTGGACCCAGCACCCTGCATGTGGGCCACTGGATGCGATTGGTATGTGTAGTGCCCAGCCTAATGGGGCCCCCATCCTGGCTACAACCTGTAAATGGTTTTGTAAAATAAATAGTAATAAAGACCCAAATAGATGTACAAACATTTCAGCCAGTTCTTGCTGAATGCTCATTTTTGAAGGCGTCTGTATGCTAAAGTAGTCAGAATGGAAAAGGATCAGGGTGGGTGTGAAGGGCTCTGATTTTCCACTGTGTCCTGAGCTGGCATGATATATCATCACACTCATGCAAACAGCTCGTCTACACTCAACTGTGCCTGGAGCTTAGAAAGGGGTGGGGGTTGGAGATTTCCTGAAGGTACTGATGTTGATCATGGTTTAATGAAACCAGACAGTTCCTTCTTTTAGACCTGCTTCCCTCTATTGCTGTTATTATTGCATTTAGCTGTCCCAATCAATAGTCGGGAACATCAAGGTGCTGTTGAGACAGACAGAGGTAGATTCAATGCTAGAGGACTCACAAGCAAGCACACTAGCATGTAGCAGGCAGAGGGCAAACTCTCGCAGACAGAATGACTGGCTGCATCTACACAAGACGCTGACTGCACAGTAGCCCGTGAGCACTGGGCAGTAGTGTCGTGTGGCAGGAAGCACGATGCAATGCTGTTGTGCAGTAGTCTCAGTCACAATAAGTCTGGTTACTGTGCAGTCATTTAGTACTTGTTTATACAAGTACTAAATGATTGCACAGTAATGACTGTTTTCTAGTAACACCTAAAAAGAACTGTTACAATCATGAGAGAACTTTATGAGTGATTCCTGCTTCAAGTCCATCCCTGCTAGGGGAGAAAAGGCATATCTTTTAGAAAAATGACCAGCATTAACTTAAAGCTGGCAAATGTTGGTTTCTGTTCACAGCCCCTTCACCTGTGGAGCATAATTTGCCTCAGAAAAGATACAGAGCAGTGTCCCTACCCAAGTGTAAGGAAGGGAGTAAACTGCACTATTGCAAGGGCTGGACAGATCAGTCCCCAATGTTGAATGACCCAGCCTGAAACAAAGCAAACTCAGAGAAGGATCTTTTCATGCTGTAAACAGCTGGACACACGCTCCCCTGGGATGTGTCCCCTGATTTCCAGAACTGAAGCGAAGTCAGTCCCTTTATCTCTCTGCTTCAATTTCTCTCTTTTTACCCTACCACACTGGGATGCTCCAAAAATAAACTGGCTCATGTTACTAAAGCTCCAGTAATGCCAACTCTCGCAAACTTTCTAATTACAATTAGTCCAACTCATGATCTCGTGATAGGACTCTTAAATCTCGGGATTTTTTCTTCTAGTGTGCCTCATGCCCAACTGGGCCAGAACCAGTTGCCAAGTCCTTGCAAGGCCAGGCAGAAGCGGAGCCTGGGCAGGGCCCAGCCACAGGGGAAGGGGTGGCGCAGAAAGCCCTGCCAGGTCAGCACAGAACCCAGGGCCACAATGGGCAGGGGGCTGCTCAGGGCACATGTGCAAGGAGCCAGGGGGAGTGAGGGTTAGAACAGAGCATCTCGTGATTTACATACCAAATCTCTTGATTTTTAAGAGTTTGTCTCTTGATTTTTGGCATGATGGGGTTGGCAATACTGAAACCCTACTTAAGGACTCAAGCAGTCAGGCAGACACGTACCTTGAAGCATGAGCAGCATCTGTAATGCCAAATTAGGAAGACACAAGTGCTTACACCCTTTGCTAAACTGGGACAAAATGAATAAAGCACCAAACATTCTGGATTTTCTCTGGTGGTCTCAAATGTAAGGGCTGAGCCCCAGTAACCCCAAGGACTCCTTGCAATGGGACTCTTATCCTGAAACTGAAAAAATCACACCTTCATGGCAGGCAGCATCCAGATTAGGGCCTACCTCTGCAAATCTGGTAGCAGTGTGGCCCCCACATTGATTCACCAACATCAACTCAGGGCTGCTAATAGCAGGGAATGTAGAGTGCAGTTTCCCATATTTTGCTGCTTGAAATCTGGACACTATGGAAATGATTCATATGCTTGAAGTTAAGCATGTACCTGAAGGCCTTGCTGATTTGGAGGCTGAATTATTACCACAAGCTCCCTGGGATCTAAATGTTTTGCTTGGGCATCATGAGCAAGTATCCATACATAAAATATTGTCATCCCCATTATCTTGTTATTTTTATGGTGGTGCTCAGGGTACCCAGTCACAAACTGGGACTCCATTGTGCTCGGTGCTGTACAAACACAGAACAAAACGAAAGTCCCTCCTACAAGCTGCATAAAGCTGCATAAAGTTATTTTCCAGGTGGAGCTGCCCCCCTGCTCTGAGAGCAGGCAGGACTCTGGGGTCCAGGCACATCCAGAGGGTACGAGTTTCTTCAAGAGAAAACAAGCTGCCAAAAGTTCAGCATTTTCCCCAAAATGGAGCTCGAGCTAAGATGCAAAGGGTATCTTACACCTATGTAAATCAGAAGCAATTGCACTCATGTTCCTGGGGTGATCCTGGGGTAAACTGCCTCTGACTTGGGGGTCTCAAGCCTGGTGGGTCTGACTCCAAGCTGCCTCTCCAGCTAAAACAGACACAGAAAATTAAACCAAGGACATGTGATTTTACAGGGAATAAGCCTCCTGATGAAAGAGGCTAGGGAATGACAGCAGCCTAGGGATCGGTTGTCCATTTCACCAAAGGCCATGACCAAAGGTCATGACAGCCATGAGTTCAGAAGCTATGTTTATATGGTTCTGGTGTGAAAGAGTGAGGGAGAGCTCAGCTCCAAACAGACAGGCGGGGGCACTCTCTGACTCAAACTGACGGAGCAGTTTCCTCCAGGCGGCCCGAGCTGTGCACACATCAGTGCACACTCATGATTCATCCTCTGTGCTGTTCAAAAGCTCTGAGCACCCAGGGCTGTGCTCCATCCCAGGCAGCAGGGCTGTCCCAATCAAGTTCTTGAAGTTCAGGCTGGGAGGAGAAAATGGGAAGGCTCCGTGTGATTCTTCAAATTCTTGTGCTGGCGCTGTGTACTGCTGGAGTCTGGGGTGAGTTACAATGCAGCAGACCTCTGCTTTTTTTTTCTGAGAGCCCCAGCCATGCATCTAATCATTAAAAGACATTCATTTTCCGGTTGTTGGAGGACCAGCATCTCCAGTAACTAGGATTGCCTGTGCAGTTTCCTTTGAAGGGAAGTTTGCACACACTGAATATATCCTGTTGCTTAATTTGCTTTACGTGTTTGCTAGAGGCTGAAATGACTTCTCTGTTTTGTTTTCTTCTGGGCTAGAGGGGCTTATCAAAGGGGCTCATGTAGAATGGTGTATATAAGTTCATGGTTTGGAGTTTCAGCTCTTTTCCTATATGGCCTGTGTGGAGTTACATGCTCACATATCTGTGTATTTGGTGGTCTATGTTGGCTTGTTAGTGACAAAACTGGGGTGTGAATTTGGGCTGGACGTTGTCTGTAAGAATGGGACCTGCATGGTTGAGGGTGTCTGGGACACTGGCTCACTGATGTACACTGTAATAGCACCACTGTACTTATTTCAATATAAGCAATTATTTCAACACCTTGTGATCTTCTCGAATGCCAGGCAACTTGTTGGTGCTGTCTTTGAAGCTGAATCTTCTGATTACATGAAAAATGCAGCTGCAATTGTAAAAGAAAATTAACTTCTCAGCTTTCTGATTACAAACTAATGCTTGAAACTCTGGCTCAGATGAACCCTAGCAGCACAAAGCAGAACAAATCAAAGTAGTCCAAAATGTATTCATATTGTTCTGAAAACTCATGACTGATAAACCAGTCTCATGATAGTTGAGGCTTGATTTGTGAGTCTTGAAGGTTTGGGGTTAGCACTACTAATATCTATGAAACTGCGTACCTCAGAGGTAGCATCCCCCAGGACAGGCCTGTGGACACTGTATCCGTGTGTGATTGATTGCCAGGAGTGAAAATAATGGAAATGCAGAACAAAATCTTCCTTGATGGCATCTGTGGCTATGTAGACAAAGTTATCATGAATGGATGCAGGAGTTGTCCTGGAGATGATATGGCAGTGCCATCAAATATACCACATGTGTGGTATTGTTCAGATTATAAATTAACCTTATTCCCCTATGAAAAAAGATCCATCAAAATTATGCACAAGGTTTACCTATAACTGGCTTCCTGACAATTGAGTTATAATCACACTGTATCACCCTCGCAGGAATATCACATATATTCATATGAAATACTGTCATCTTCGGGGAAAGAGCTATTTTTTCTAATGCTGAACCTGAAAATGTATGGTTGGCCCATGCTGGTTCCAGTCAGGAAAATACAGAACTGGAGATGTTAGTCTGTTTACGATGTGCCTGAGACTATATCCAAGATGATACAGTATGTGATTAGCAACATTGGCTATTTGCATACCTGGAATATTGCACTCATTTCTGGGCACCTCCTTCCTAGAAAGATACTGGCAAACTGGAGAGGAAAAATAAATGAAGACAGGGGTAAGGGAGAGAGCAGCCAATAAGGAAAAGCTAATTGAGTTAAGCAGCTTGGCTAAGTGATGGCTGAAAAAGAAATACAATAATCTCTCTCTCTTCACACATGCACACAATTATATACACATAGTCTATAACACACATGTTCAGGCATATAATACACATCCACAGTGAGGTGTGTTTATATAGGACGGCATGTGGATAATTTGGAGTACTAGTGTATTCTGAGACTGGGCTCTGCCACAGACTTTCGGTGTCTTCTTGGGCATATCACTTAACATATTCTGTCTGTCTGTCTGTCTGTCTGTCTGTCTGTCTGTCTGCCTGTCTGTATCTATCTCTCTCTCTCTCCCCCTGCCCATTCCTCAGTTCCCTCTCTGGAAAATGAGGATAATAGCATTGGTCCTGCTGCCACAGGGTGGTTGTTTTTATCCCAAGACACCATATTTGGTGTTTTTCTTAAGAATCCAGCCCTTACAGTCGTCTGATTTCATGACATTTTCTGCTTCCATTTAAAATATCCAGTAAATTGTTAGTCATCATAGTAGCAAAGGAAAGCTAAAAAGCATGAACCCTGAAGATTTAAAAATAAGGAGGAAAATGAAGTGATCCTAGAATGTATTATTTTTAAAGAAAAATCTCATGATTTTAAAGGTAATCTCATTATTTATTTTTATGTATTTACTTAATATTTTTTTTGCTGACCAAGAAAGGATTCTGATGTATCGTATGGGAATGCTGGGGATTAACAGTTCTGTAGGCATGAGTCCATGAAATGCCAGGAGCCACGCTGTTTGAAATTTGTATACCTGTATTGGAGAAAGCACTAAAAGGTGTGCTGTAGGAGCACACCTAAACTGCCCCTGGAAACAGACTTAGTGACATAACAAGTCATTTTCCTCTCTGACCTCTGTTATACATGTTTTTTAAATACGTATGTGTATGTGCACATGTCCACATACACATTTGGTATGTGTTTGTGTGGCTGAATACAGATGTAGCCTCTGGATGAATGCTTACGTGGTTTGCACTGCAATGACCTTGGCTGTGGGTGTCTGGCTGCCTGTCTGTGTCTAGCAGAAGTATTTTTCTGACTTGCTCTTGGAGTGGGATTACAATGCTCAGTGCAAGCTCCCACAACAGATGACAGACACAGAGAACAGGGCTCTGGGTGCGGAGGACCTGGCTGTGTCTCTCCTCAGCCAGTCCCAGGCCCAGCCCCTGAATGGCAAGAGAAAACTGTTCCCACCAGCTGCCCCTGCTTTTCTCTTGGGCAATGTAGAGACAGTCTTTGCTGAGGTGAGCTGACATGTTATCAGGTAGTGTTGAGGACTCCAGGGTCATAGGAAGCATGTATGTGCATGGTACACACAGGGCCAAATTCAAAGTGGGGCAAAGATGCACTTTCTACACTTGCTTCCAACCCCCTTGATGTGGATATCAAATATGTTGAGACTCCCCTAGGCTTGCCCTGCTTATACCTACTTGCCAACGTGTAATGGAGACCTCATAAAACCCAGCTACAGCCTCTGGGTCCAGCCCAGAGAGGCACTGTCCTCACTGCTCATGAAGGCACATTTTACCAGGAAGGACATTAGTAGCCCCACTGGAATTGGTGGGCCAGGTCCTGTTCTGCCAATTAGCTGCCTGAGCAAGGTCCTATTCCACCCTGCTTCATCTAACTTGGAAGGTGTCTGGGTCCTACTCCCATTTGCTGCTTTGTGTGACTTAGTCTCCAGACTGAGATGACAGCATGTTACAAAAGTAGATGCATTCATGTTTTTTTCAGGGACTTGCTCAAGGTGGAACAGGATCCCACCTAAGCATATAAGTCCAGGTAGGCACCTAACAGATAAAGCACAATCTGGCTTTTAGTGTAGGGACCAGTCTAGATGAGGGAAGCCTAATGTCAGACCTAGTGTATTGCAACTTCTCTGGCACTGATGCCCAGAGTGTGTAGTCCCAGCTGAACTGACATTTCCAGGCAGGTCACATACAATGTCATACAGACCTTCAGGCCTGGTCCACATTGCCCTACACATTGGCAAGCCCTTCTGCCCTGTGCCAAGTAGAGGCTGCCACATCTGAATTTCCCACCTGCAGCAGTGAGGGAATTTTGCATTGGTGTGAATGCGGACACAGGGGTGCTGACAGACATGCAGCTCTCTGCTTCACAGAAAGCACCATGAGTTAGAGTGATTCCCCCACTCCTCAATCCAACAGACATTGGCTGTTGGGTGTGGGGGCAGCAGGGGAATAGAGCTCCACTTGGAGCCGATCCAGAAGGAGCTGCCTGCCTCCATTCTTTCTCCCCTAGCCCCTTTCCCCTCCCCCAGCTCCAGTACTGTGTCTGCAGGGTGGAAGGGGGAAGAAGGTGGGGGGTTGCCCAGCGTGAGCTAGAGAGGGGCCAGTGAATTGGAGCCCCCCTGAGGTGTGAGGTCTAATGCACCCACCTCTGCTCCAGCTCAAGATGGGCAAACCCAGCCTAGAGTTCCCTCCATTCCCTTCTTGCCCTCCCTTCTTGCAAACAGCACCAGGGGCAGGGCTGGACTGGGCTGCATCAGTCCAGCCCTGATTGCATGCAGGGACAGACAGAAGTTAATGAAGGCACTCCACTTTGAAGCGTCTTTGTCTGAACCCTCATTACATGAGAGTTAATTTGTTGCATGCTCAGGAACTTTTAAAGCACTCTGCAGCTGTGCACTTCTGTCAGGGCACAGCTGGAGAGTGCTTTCAAGGGGCCAATCATGCAACAAATGTCACTTCTATCAGTGAGTGTCAGGCAAGTGACAATTGGGTCTTTTGTGTTTGGCAGCTGGTAGCCAGAGTGCTAGTTCTGACCAAAGCCAGGGAGGGACCACAGCCCCCAAGAAGTCAGCAAGGATATAGATTACCCTGGAGGGCAAGTGTCCTGGTTGGGCCTACAGCTAAGAGCTCCAGTATTCCCATCGGTATAAGTACAGTAAGGCCACAGGGAGGAGAAATGAACTGTGTGAAATCAAGAGCATTAAGTTGGGACTGTTGAGACAGCCTAAGGAAGCTGGATGCCTGGCTCTCCTTGAATCACTGTAGGATTTGTACACCTAAGTCACTTCATCTCCTTTGCAGTTTGAAGCCCCAAAGGAGTGTTATCTGAGATGTTTTTGGCAGGAACAGTTCTATCTTGAGCAGGGGTTGGACTAGTTGTGATTTCCTGAGGTCTCTTCCAGCTCTGCTATTAGGATCTTAAGTCTACATATCAGACCTCACACACCAGTTCCACCAACTTGCTGCAGTGGACTGTCCACACCAGAGTAACACCATCATACAGGGGAAGGAGATGTGAGATGTGGCAATCAGTGTGGAGGGAAACACTGCACAAGCAAAATTGGCTCCCGGGGATCCATTTGGGTCCAGCACTCCCTGTGGGACTGCAGGTCCCTCGCCTTCACATGCCAAGCCTGAGAGAATCCCTGACTGGTTGCATTACTGCAGGAATGAGGGGAAGCAGCCAGGAAGGTAATACAACAGATGGGGAGTCGTTAATCTGTACCAAATGCTAGTCATCAGCTGAGCTCTCCTGCTGGGCAGGGACCTCCCTGGGACTTATTATCATTGGTACTCAGATTTCTCTTGGGAAAGGGAAAGGAGAGGAAAATCTCAGCTCTGCAGGAAGGGATAGCTTTTATTTAGCTCCAGCTGGTCTCCCTGGGCCCATAACCCCAGGCCACAATATAAGCTGACCAGGCCTTTGGAGGACGGTGACAGTGCCCCACAGAGCTTATTGTCTGTGTCTACCAAAGGAGTTTCAAAGCTAGGTCCTGGACACTGTGCCTGGATGCAATATTGTCTAAGGCAGGGGTTGGCAGTGTTTTTGAGCAGAGTGCCAAAAAACCCTGCAACCTTCACTTGTAAGATGTTGGCATGCCAGGGGTGGATGGTAGGGAAGCCATGAGGGGCCTGATCCTTGTGGCAGTGCAGCCCTGGCCTCTTCTCTGCTGTCTGCCCCAAGACTCAAGTGCATCCACTGCCGGCAACAAGCCAGGCTAGGGCTATGCGGACCCCAGTGCAGCTGCTTGCAGACTCCCTGCTGCCTGGGCTCCATGGCCAGCAGCAGGGGCCTGACCAGAGCCTGGACTGGCTGTAGTATGCTGAGCAAAATGGCTTTGTATGCCACGCTCTGGCACACATGCTGGGGGTTGCTGACCCCTGATCTAGAGGGGTTGTTTCCCTTTTGTCTTCTAAGCAGGAGAATTCCTCCCTGCCTGGTCCCCTGTAAATAGCACCTCTCCTTCTATTGAAGGTATTGACAAGGCTTCACTGCCATAGTACCACACAGTTGTTTAATGAACTTATTCTCACAACACTCCTGTGAATCAGAAAGTGTAATAACTCCATTTTACAAGTGATTAGCTGAGGCTCAGGGAAGCTAAGAAACCTGATCAAGCTTACTCTGGAAGTCTCTGGGAGAACTGTTTCAAAGCCATATCTCCAAAGACTTAGGCTCCAGCCACTCATAGATTCAAAGACTGTAAGGCCAGAGGGGACCTTGTCATACTGGAAGAGAACTATTCCCTCAGCTCCTGCAAGAGTGGCCCTCCTGGTATCCCTGTCCATGGAGCTTCCTTGTATGTCAGTCCCCGGGTAAGCTCCAGTCAATGTTTCCCTGTCCCCCACAGCAATCTTAGTTTAAAGCCCTATCAAGAAGATAGGCCATCCTGGCTGAGAACAGGGACCTACCTCTCCATGTGACGTGGATGCCCTCTGTTCCCAGAAGTCCTCTCTCCCTGAAGTGTGCATTGTGGTCTAGGAAACTGAAGCCTTCTCGGTGGCACCACCGCCTGCAACAGGGAGCACAGAGGAGAAGACTACCTGAGCCCAGCCCTGCAGAGCCATGTAGTCACTCATGACCTGATCCGGATTACTCCTGGCCGTGTCATTTGTTCCCACATGGATGAGAAGTATGGGGTAATAGTCAGAGGACCAGACAAGCCTGGGGATCCTCTCTGCAACATCTCGGATGCAGGCAGCAGACCTCATGGGCTAGGGGACCCCCCTGCCCAGCTCCCAGCAGCCATGCCAGGAAGCCCCCACAGTCCAGGGCCATGGGTTCTGTCTGGGTGGAGATCTCGGTGGTGCTGGGATGTCTGCGGCCGCGACGAATGACCACCATGGCTGAGAGTGAATTCACACCCCTACCTGGTCCCGGCAGCTCCTCTGCGGGCCTCTGGCCTCAGGCTCCTTGCCTGGACCAGCCCTCTGGGAGCCTCCTGCACGCTTTCCATGCAAACTCCCGCACAAACTGCCACGTCCTAGTAGAGCCACACCTGTTTGCACGTTCTGTTCGCGAGGCTCCCTGGGGGGCTCAGCTAAGAAGGGACCCGAGGAGGGAAGGCATTCCCCTCCTGGGCTCCGCTCAGTCGGTGCATCTTGCCTGGCATAGCCCCACAAGCATGCACACACCTGCAAACACACACACAGTGTCTCATGCAGCACCCTCCAAGCGCCCCCTGTACTCACACAACCTCACCTGGCCCGATACACTTACCTCCTGGTTCTATACTGGGGGGCCTGTGGAGTCCAGGTCTTCGGCTCCCGGGGGCACAACAGGCATTAACATGTGCATCTCCTCTGGGAGCAGGCCCAAAGTGAGTGGGCTGATGATTTGGTCAGTGCCAAGAGGGGGGAAAGATGCAGCCAGAGCCCTGGGAGATGCTAAGCTTTAGGAGATGTTCCTACCTCTCCAAAGGCAGACATTTGGCCATGCCTTCCTAAAGAGGCTCAGCCATGGGAAGTGCATAGGGACTTTTTGCCCGTGAAGATAGCCCCCACTAACCTGGAGTTGTGGGGACAAGCAAAAGAACATCCTGGCACAGGGTCAAGCTACCAATGGGCCCCAAACAGGAAAGAGATAATCATTCATTAGGGGCAGGTCATGTCAGACCAACCTGATTGCCTTTTACGATCAGGTCACAAAAGCATTGGATGCAGGTGTCACCGTGGATGTAGTCTTTCTGGACTTCAGCAAGGCCTTTGACACTGTCGACCACCCCATCCTCATTAAAAAACTAGACGACTGTGGCATCGATGCCTACACAGTCAGATGGATTGCAAATTGGCTGAAGGGTTGTACTCAGAGGGTGGTGGTTGACGGGTCATATTCGACCTGGGGGGAAGCGAGCAGCGGAGTCCCCCAGGGCTCGGTCCTTGGGCCCGCACTGTTCAATTTCTTTATCAGCGATTTGGACGACGGGGTGAAAAGCAACCTATTTAAATTTGCTGATGATACCAAAATTTGGGGTGAGGTGGGCACGCTAGTAGGGAGGAAAAGACTGCAGAAAGACCTGGATAGGTTGCAAGGGTGGGCTAACAAAAACAGGATGCGTTTCAATACGGACAAGTGCAGGGTGCTGCACTTGGGCAGTAGTAACCAGCAGCACACTTATAAGATGGGAAACTCCCTTCTTGAGAGCACGGAGGCAGAAAGGGATCGTGGAGTCATCATTGACTCCAAGATGAACATGGGCCGACAATGCGAGGTCACGGTCGGCAAGGCTAAACGGACCCTATCGTGCATCCACCGGTGCATCTCAAGTAGGGCCAAGGAGGTGATCCTCCCCCTCTACGTGACATTGGTCAGGC
This sequence comes from Alligator mississippiensis, assembly GCF_030867095.1. Lineage (NCBI taxonomy): Eukaryota > Metazoa > Chordata > Crocodylia > Alligatoridae > Alligator > Alligator mississippiensis. Next base: position 156,614,922 of record NC_081827.1, read on the forward strand.
CACAGCTGGAGTACTGTGTCCAGTTCTGGGCACCCCACTTCAAGAGGGATGTGGACAACATAGAGAGGGTCCAGAGGAGGGCCACCCGCATGATCCGGGGACAGCAGGGCAGACCCTACAATGAGAGGCTACGGGACCTGAACCTGTTCAGCCTTCATAAGAGAAGGCTGAGGGGGGACCTTGTGACCGTCTATAAACTCACTAGGGGGGACCAGAAGGGTTTGGGGGATACCTTGTTTCCCCTAGCGCCCCCCAGGATAACAAGGAATAACGGCCACAAGTTGTTGGAGAGTAGGTTTAGATTAGACATCTGTAAGAACTACTTCACAGGGTGACTAGGATCTGGAACCAACTTCCAAGGGAAGTGGTGCTGGCTCCTACCCTAGGGGTCTTTAAGAAGCGGCTCGATGCCTACCTGGATGGGGTCATTTGAGCCCAGTTTTCCTCCTGCCCAGGCAGGAGGTCAGACTTGAAGATCTACAAGGTCCCTTCTGACCCTACTTCTATGATTCTATGATTCTATGAACATCTGCCAGGAAACAAAGTCCACACATCTGCTATAGAAGGGTTAATAATAGCCAGGCTCAGGCTTGCTTATCAGGCATGCTCAGGCCCACAATATCTCCCGAGCAAGAAGGATGTTAAGGCATTGCAATAACCACAGTCCATGAGTCAGCAGACATATGTAGTTGTTAAAGGAGATGAAGGGGGAGAGCTATTGCTGGTAAATGAGGAAATTACAGGGTTAGAGAAAGAGCAGAAAGGCTACCTGGGCACCTCCTCCCCTCAGTGTTGAGTCCGCAGTAGTGCTGGTTCAGACCTGCCAGACTGTGACACAAAGGAGAGTGCAGAGGGGGAGAGACACTCCAAATGCAGAAAAGCACAATGGTCCCCCAGCTAATGCATCCTTGCCAGGCCAGGATTACCTTATGTAAACAATAGCTAGAGAGATGCTTTAACTTTATTCCAGGCACTAGATTTCATCCAGGAGTGCCTGGGTGAGATCTTCTAGCCTGTGCCATGCAGGCCCCAAGACTGGATGAACACAGCGGTCCCTTCCACCCTTAATGTCTCTGAAATAATACTGTCTGGCTGAGTCCAAGCCAGCAAAATACATCACACTGAAAAGGGGTATAGTCAAATGTTTCTCTGAAATTGGAGGGGTGTTGTTATGTCTCAGTGGACGGCACGGATCACTCCACACTCCAGTGACACTATCCAGCCCTCTTCAGCTTGGGATCCATTGGAGCCATTCACTCATAAGGATGCCCGTACATCTTTTTCTATGTACAATGAGCTCAAGTGTTTTCCAGTGCCTATTCAGCTCTGCACACTGTAATGACTTGGTTTCTCTCCTGTCCCTTGCCAGGCTAATACTGAATTTCCCCTTGGAGTTTCATAAGGCTGTGTCCCCTTGTGGCTGGCTTTCAGCTGTGATATACCACAGAAACCTAGTCCACCTGCTGGTACCTACTGGGCTGCAGACAGTTAGGGCTTTGGCCAGGCAGGAGAGATTTCATGCCAGAAGAGGAAGGAGCAAATGCAGGGCAGGCACAGTGGCTTGGAAGCTGCAGCTACCACTTCTTCTTGAAGGTTCTTTGCAGACAAAGATATTAGAAAAGTAACTGCTCACACCGGTTGCAGACCCACTGGTAACTAATCAGTCCAATTCCAGGGAGGCAAATCCTGCTGCAGTGCTTACATGTGTACGGCTGATTACTGCTAGAAAATCATCTCCAGGTCATCATTGGAATGACCCATACTCCTGAGCTGCCTGCATGCAGGATTGGGACTGCGGCCTCCAGTGTTATCTTACACCTGCCGTTTTCCCCCCACTTCCAGCGCTGTAGGACTTGGGGGACTTGTTTCCTTCCTGCCTGTGTGTGGAGCTGTAAAGTGGAGTACAGTTTGTGCTGACTGGCCCCACTCTTTAGGCCTGAAGCTCATGTGCTGTTGCCTAGTGAATTAGGATGGCAGCAAACAGATCTCCAGACCGTAGGTTTAGTTTTGCAGTAGCCGTCTCCTAGGTGGATGGCTGAACCAGAACTAAAGCGTTCCACCTACCCTAGTTATTTGGTTTGGGTCACTATTTGTCTGGAACCTCACCTTTGACATGGGAGATCCTACCAGGAAAAATTTCCACACAGGATCACTCTCAAGATCATCGGGACACACAAGCCTCTCCACCACGATATGGTTGCGATCCAGGGAGACAGGGATATGCATCTCATATCCACACCCTTCAGTGCAAGGCAACATCATGGTAACACTGACATGAACACCCTTCATATAGGCAGATGCTTAGCAACACTTGTAATAGAGGTGATGGATGGAGATCGGCCTATTTTTTTCAATTAGTGCCTCACATTGGCAAAACTAAATATAACAGGGCTTGATTCTCCCCCTGCTTCCCATCTTCTCAGTTCAGCAGGGCACTTGCCCAGCTTAGGGCCCAGAAAAAACTACAGTATCAGAATGGTCTCGTGGCAGTCCTCATACTCCCTGGGTACTGGAGTTAGCAGTAGGGGTACAAGTCACAGGGCAGTGAGGAACATTTCCCCCCTGCCCCCAGCACAAACCATGCACCATTCTTTGAAAAATTCACCCCTTAATGAGTGCTGTATTGGGAGGAGCTGGGGGCTGAGCTTTACAGTGCTCAGCACACAGAGCCTTTGCTCTGCATGCGTAACTGAAATGGGCACTGCCTAATGCCCGCATTTTTCTTTTGGCTACAGTAAGTCTTCCTTTAAGCTCTGAGCATCCTAGCAAAGGAAAGCCTATTCTGAACTTGATCGTGACCGGGGTGCAGTATGATTTTAGATTGTTGGTGCAGTCCTATGGGAACCGGCCATGAGGACAAACAGGGTAGGCTCAAAGGACTCCTTCCCGTTTGGATTGCTTTGATGCTCAGTAGAAAAGCCCAACCATGCTGCCAGAACCATCCAAGGTATCTGGGGGAAGGTGTAGCAACATCCGGCCACAAATTATCGTTTCACCACTTCCTTTGTCTGCGTTATATTAATTTTCCTTGCTTTCTCCTTAGCAAGTTCTGTAAAACACTGGCAATTTCTCTACCATCTAGAGCAGAGCAGGGACACTGCAGGGCAGAAAGGCACGCTGGAGCGGGGAGTCCTGCTTTAGGGTGGGAGCCTTCAAGTCTTTCTTCTGTCTCAGCAAGATCTTCCACATATATGGGTAAGGAACAGGGCTGGAATATAAACTATCAAGCTATGCCCAACTGATCTTTCACTGGTGCCAAGAGAGAAGGCCTTGTGCCAAGTACCACTGCCTCATTTCACTTTCTTTTTTCCCCATAACAGGACCCAGGCACTCAGCGCCTCACTTCTTGCCCCAATTAGCAGTGTTTCAATTAATTATAGCATCGAGGGGCCCCATATGAAATGGGACCCTGTTGTGCCAGGTGCTGTACAAACTGTACAAAAGCACATATCTCATTCCTTGCAGGTGCAGGTTCATGAAAACTGCATGGAAATGTCCTTCAGAGTGAGAGTAGATACTAAGAAAATCAAGGTGGATTGGAAGTAGCTGGGGTAGTCACCAAGAGGTCCCCAGCTGGAAAAATTTGTGTACCGGGAACCTCACACACATGTAGACACAGCTGCTCCAGCCAGACAAATCCTACCAGGTTTCCACAGAGCAATAGCAACATAATCCCAACCAGATGGATTATAGTAATAATAGCAATTTACATTCACAATTCTTCCCATCTAAGGATCCCAAGGCCAATTACAAACATGTTATAAGCACTGATGACCCAAAGGCTCAGTGAAGAGGAAGAGACACAGGAGAGGAAGTGGAAGGCATAGCTAGGTGGTATTGAGAACCTGTGACACAGAATGAATGACAGCCTCATGCTGGTATGATAACACTGTATCCACTACTGAAAACTGTCTTGGCAAAAGCACAGCTGAACTGGTCTCAAGGCCTTGCCTACACTGCAAGAACTTTGCATGTGTCCTACCCTTGCAAGCACACGTCCAGCTCCAGCCATAGCAGCAGCTACAGCTCTAATGTACAGAGGCTGCTGCTGCCATTTTAACTGCTGCCTCATCCAGCCCAGAGCCAAAATGACTGGTGTGGAGTTCCCAGCATGGCTAACACTAGTGGAGCCACATGTGCCTTAGCACTCCTGGGGACTAATATGCCTAGCCTAGCAACATGCAGTTCAGCACCAGGATCTTTGAAAGATGAGCCCAGGCTTGGCCTGCCTGTGCTTGCAGCTAAACCCTTCAGTGCCGGCCTCACTGTGCTCTGTTCTCAGCCGTAGGCATCATTCCTGGTGCAGTTAAGTTCCCCAAGGCTTGAACCAGAGGCCAGAAGCACCAGTGCCAATTCCAGCCAATGGCAGTCTTGTCTGTCTACAGGAAGGAGTTTGCAGCTGCCCAGCAAGGCCAAAGTCAGGAGCTGTAGTCTGCCTACTACTCTCCCCTGCCTGGGTTTGTTCTTTATGGGTTAGGTAACTGGCATAAGCAAGTGTCCTGGGCTGGAGGACCCAGTGCTCTAGGCTGCTGCAACAGCTCAGATATTCTCAGGCCTGGGTCTGTTCAGCACCACTGGTAAGGGGCTAATTAGCACAGAGGCAGACCAGTGGGTACTGTCATTCAACAGTACTAATTAGCGTACCCACAGTGTTGTGTGAATGTGGCCACCCTGCTGCTGGTTTAGGAGGCAGCCTGCCCAGAGCAGTGTGGTGAGCTGGAGGGCACAACTGTGCCATGCAGACATGGCCAAGGAAGCTCTCCAACATTGTTCCTTATCCTAGAGACCTCCTAGGAATTCCTGGCCCGATGCACTGAAAGCCTCTGAGAGCAGCGAAGTAATTTCAGAGCACCCAGGAAGCATGATCTGTGCTTTCAGTCTGGGGATTTAACTCCTTGGAATATTGTCAAATCCCATGTTCAGCTGGGAGGCAGCCAGCTGCATGGAAACACAAGAGGCACTCACCCCCTTCAGAGCTGGACGGGGCAAGGGGGAACAAACAGTGAGGCAGTCTGCCTTGGGGTGTGTCCTCCCAGTTTCCTAGCATGCCTCTAGTTATCCAGACCTGCCAGTCACAGTTACTGCCTGCATGCGTTAGCTGGAGTTTCCAGCTGATCCACATCACTGAAGTCAGTGGAGCTACATCAGCAGGGATCCTAGTTTTCTCCAATTAAAAAAAAACAACCCAATTTTCAGATTAGAAAAAGTAACCCCAGGTCCACATTTTTCTGTGATTAAAATGAAATACCACTAATATATTTATATACACATAGTGGTGTTTCATTTGATTATGAAAAAATGTGGATTTGAGGTTACTTTTTTTAAATCCAAACATTGAGAGCAGGGAGGGAATTATCAGAGAAAACAGGGATCCCTGCACATCAGTTTACAGCAGCTGAACATCTGGCCCCTGATGCATGTATGCAGACCTGATTCTCCCCTGCTCTGCTCTTTATTCAGTCATTCACACAAAGAAGGTGTAAACTTCTCCTATTCCAAACTAGGGGAGTCTTCATCCACTTTTCATTGAAGTAACTGACTGCATGCAGTAGAGGGAGATGGAGACATGGGCACTGTTTGTGTTTGAGGGGGGCCCAAGTCTCCTTAAAGAGGAGGGGGCCCTTGGGGTTGCCAACCTTTCCATGGCTTGTTACCTGTTGATAAGTGGGTGTTTAAGGGACTGCAGGCAAGAAGAGAAAGGGGATAGTTAATCATTGACCTACCTGGTGAATAAGATAAAGCGTAGTTGTTAACTGACTCTGAAAGAGAAAAGGTGCACTGGGGAGTTGGCATCTGGTCCTAGCAGCCTAGCATAAGATTGTTCTGGGGCTCCTGCCTGGGCTTCTGCACAGCCCTTTGCAGAGAGGTGGGCCAGGTGGGAACATGTGAGCTCTCATATGAGAGGAGCAGTGTATTGCCCCTTGGCATGGGATCTGTAGACCAACAGGGCGATGTGTGAAGTTTGGAGTCTAGGGATCAGAGCACAAGACACATGTAGAAAAGATTCCCTAGTGAGATGTGGGGCTGGCAGGCTTCCCTGTCTCAAGAGGCACTGGTGTGGCTTGTACCATGAAACCTTGTAATACAAACCGAAGGGGGGGAGGAGGTGGCATTGCCTGAGGAATGAAGAAATGAATGCCAGTCTCCTGCACTGTGCAGACAGAGGTCACTGGGTAGCTAGGAGAGGAGGGGGTGGCTGCCTACAGAGTCACACTGTACCACTGGGCAGAGAGGGCTCTGTGACAAGAATGCATTTTGATGCTCAGCCAAGCATAAATAAATATTCAAATGTGGGTAGATAGGAAGCAAGGAGCCCCCCTAGCAGTGCATGGGTCATTCCTCACTGGGACAAAATTGCCCGTATCAGCATTCTTCATCTTAAGCCTCACTCTGCCTGCTGCACAGTGAAGCTACCTGATCCATTATTGGCACCAAGCACCTTGTCCCAAAATTGCGTTGAACCTTAGAATGGTAGGAATTTGCCTCTGATCCTAAGCTATTGGTGGCACTTGCTTTTCCTACTACCCACTAGGTTCCATCTTTCAAGTTCTCCCAGTCCTGTTGTTTGCGGGCAGCCCCAGTGTATAGCTGATGTATGTAGCTGGCCTCACTTGGCTTTCTCTCCTGTCTCTCTTCCAGATTCCTCCATGATGGCTTTGCATTTTGCCCCAGCCTGCTCTTAGCTGCCTGCTTACACCCTCAGTGATGGCTTATGCATCACAGACAATTGGACCACTGGTGACACAAGCCAGACTGTGTGCAGTGGCTTGGGACCTTGCCGTTCACCTTCTTAGTTATGACTTCATAGATTCATAAATACTAGGGCTGGAAGGGACCTCAGAAGATCATCGAGTCCAGCCCCCTGCCCAAGGGGCAGGAAATCAGCAGGGGGATGACGTCAAATGGATGGATCTAGGATTTTGAAAAGGGGGGTGAAGATGGTGTTGTGCATCACATATAACACAACACACATTTTTCTCCAGTTAAAAAAAAAACTAACAGGTTTATTAACATGCTAGGAGCCTAGAGTTATATTATTCAGTTTAAGATTGAAGGAAAAGAAAAAAATATTGGATTGTGCATTCATTTGCTTTATCATGCTATGTATAAAAACACAACGAAGTAGGAAAAGTAATCAAAAGATTGTATTGATTTGTTCTGTAGTCCTTAGAATCTTTTTCAGATTCATAAAACAAAGTGTAGCCTTCTTGATTTTACCACACCTTCAGCTCTCCTGTGAAATATGAGTTTCCATTTCTACCTAGGAGAACTTTTACAATCTCTGTTCTCTCCTATGCCTGATGAAGGGTATGTGCACCCGAAAGCTTGCAAAGAAATAAAATACTTTGTTTGCAAATATCTAGTTGGTCTAATAAAAGATATCACTTCTTCCATGAGTTTTGATTCCTCTAACCTTCTTGAGCATTTTGAGAATGCATCCAGTGTTTCACTGAATGTTATTTTCATACCTGAGCTATTGTTTACCTGAGTTAATGTTCACCTGAATTGATAGTTTCACACTTGAGTTAATATTTCTAGCTAGAATTTAAAACAGTTTGAAGGAATTTGAAATAAGAGCTATACTTTCAGGAGCAGCTAACAGACAGCAGACCTGCATAAGAAAGCATAGCTTGATTAGTAAAACCATTAAAGACCATTAAAAGGAGATTAATGCTGCTGTGCTGCCACTGCCAGGCAATTGGTTTTAAACTTTTGAGTGGACCAGGAACCAAAAGGTATGCAGTTTACCACTGCACACTGCCCCCCACCCCTGAATCTACAGCCTGTGTCCTCATGCAAAAGGACCGCTGCCTTCCTATATGGGTTTGTGTTCAGTAGGCTCTGTCCCAGAGATGCTGATAATGAGTCTCTCTTTTGAATACCAGACCATAGATCTTTTGACAGTTTCTTCTTCTTCCTTGTCCCAATACATTATGATCAGAAAGCTGCAGGGTGGTGACACCTGACAAGGCCTTGGTAGGGTTTTCATAGAAGCAAGTAAGCCTGAGGCAGAACCAAGCAGCATAGTTCAAAGAAGGGAGGTCCTGGAGAGGGTAGACAAGACTGGGCTCTGCTCTTGGCTGGCATATCATTTCTTGTCTCTGCCTCCATCCCATTTCTTCCCTTGGGCTGCTTAGACAAAGCTTTTCTAAGTAGGGGCTGTCTCATACTGTGCATATGGACCTTGATCTGAGCTGATGCATACCACCATACATATTGCAGTGCATTTCAGCATGTTCTAGTGCTTAGGCTCTGACCAGTGCAGACCTCACTCCAGCAGACCTAGCACATGTTGGGAAGGAGCCTCTCTGCATTACCAGTTGGCATTTAGCTGTCAGGGGTGCCACACTGTGACAGGCTGTAATTGCTCTTTTGGTCTCTCTCTCTTCTAGGAAGCAACATCTGTACCACTCGCGGAGTGAGCTCCTGCAAGCAGTGCCTGGCTGTCAGCCCAGGGTGTGCATGGTGCTTCCAGGAGGTAAAGGCCTTGAAGGGCTCAGCATTTTATTGTAACCTGCTAGTTCCTTCCATGGCTGCTACTGGTCATAATGATAAATTAAACCAGCCCTTTGACTTGAATCCAGAGCCTATCTGACCCCATCTCTGCTACTGGTGTCACTGCGATCGTGTAACAATATGGTTGGGTGCCAAGTTCTTTCAATTCTCTGGCCAGGAATATACTAGTGGAGGGCCCACATGGAAAAGATGCCAATCCAGTGTAGAGGCAGTTAGCAGGGCTGGGAGCTTGAGGGCTTGAGGGCTTCAGCCAAGAGCTAACTATTCTCAATGAGGGTGAGACTTCTGTATAGAGGAACTCATGGAAAGGTGGAAAAGATCATACACATCTATAACAGCAGGTTCTAAGCGCTTCCTCTAAGGAAGCGGTGGGCAAAATGCGGCCTGTCAGGCCATTATATCCGTCCCACGGGTCCCCTAAAAAAATTAGAAAATTAATATTTATCTGCCCCTGGCTGCCTGTCATGTGGCCCTTGATGACTTGCCAAAACTCAGTAAGTGAATCGCTGATCCAAATGTGGTGATCAGTATGACTCTAAGCAGAAAAGCAAAACCCTTTGGGTTTTTTAAGTACCAGCAGAAGCATCAGTTTATTCCAGTAAAAAACAAAACAAAACAGCCTTAGCCCTGGCAGGCATCCCAGTGCCTAAGGCAATGACAAAAAAATTCAAAACAAACCAGAAGCCCAGGGGGAAAAAAATCTTCCTGGCCGCAGCTGGTGACCAGCAAAAGCCCTGACATAAGTTTCCCTAAAATCTCCCCCACTACAAGGATTGGCCTTTTGGAGACAGGGTACTGGTCTGGATGGACTTGGGGTCCTGGTCGGACAGGCAATTCCTATGAAAATCTGGTCCATATTTGGCTGTTTTACAGAGGAGCTGAGTAGAACTGGTTAACAAGTTCCAGTTATTTGTTGTTGGGCTGGGGAAGGGGGGGGGGGGGGGGGGGGTTGGTTTTGGGAGGGCAGTTAGTTGAAAAATAATTTTTTTCCCAAATTTCCAGCAATTTCTGTCAGTATTTTGATGAAAGGAAACAGTGATAATTTCAGCATTAAAAAAAAACAACTTCTGCTTTTAAAACATTGGGTTTCGGTAACTTTCCAGTTTTTCTGAAAACCAAAAGTTAAAAAAAAAATTGACATAAAACATTTGTTTCGTTTTCCAAGAAAAAAAACCTCAAATCTAAAGGAGAGTTCTCTGGAATGTTTTTAACTCCAAAAAAGGTGTTTTAGTGGGAAAAAAAAGTGTTAATAAAAATACATCAGTGCCAGGGTTTTAAACCTTTTTGGAGCCCTGGGATTTTAAATGCCCAACTCGGGACACCACAAGAGGCAAGGTTTGCATGAAGTTTTGATCACCTGCCAAACCCTACTGGAGCATTAGCACATTTGAATATTGAGGCATACCTGTACAGCTTGAGCTCTTTTGAAAATCTGGCCTAGTTGTGGGTAATGAACCTTTGAAAATCTGGCCCCAGTCTTTGAACCTCTTCAGCCTGTAGGTTGTGGCTCACCACCCCTATAGTGGTGACACCTGTATAGTGTTGATGTCAGGCTGGTTTCAACTTGCAAGGAAAGGCAGAGGGTGAAGTAGAAAGAACCATTTCTTGCTTTCCATTCATTGGCATCCTAAGTTTCCACTGGTCCCCACCTAGTCAGACACAGGGCAAGGCTATCCTTAGGTGTTAAAGGCTCCTGGTTCCAGTAGCCTGCTGCTACATGGGTTGTGAGGAAGTATGTGTGCACACCTCCGCCTATGTTGTACGTGTCAGAATGCATGTGCACATGCGCTAGAAAGGGATCATGTGAGTCTTTGTGGGAGGGAAGGGCATACACTGATGCATCCTGTGTGTGCTGCCATTAGCAATTCCCCTCTGATAGTGCTGCAGCTGGTCAGGTCTGCACCCTTATTCAGGATAAGTGAAGCTCGGAGATGCTTGAAATGATATGAGGCACTTCTCTCTGGCTTGTGAAAGCCAGACCAGCTCTAGGTTCTGGTGCAGAGTAGGAAATGGGCTATAACAGGCTCTGATGCAATCTGTCTCCCCCTCCCAGGATCTGAAGCAGGGTAGCTAGCTGTCTGAGGCTGCTGCGGAGGTTGAGAGCTCTTTCCCCAGATCCAGCAAAAACTTCCAAAAAAGGAAATATTTTCTGCACCCACTCAGGGCTGTGTTTACGTACTGACATGGCAATTAGCAAAGGAGCTGTACCACTGCCAGCAGCCAGCCCCCAGAACCTCAGACTCTGCAAGCCCTGCTCAACCACCCAAGGTTTCCCAACATCTGGGCTGAATTGTCTTAATTTAGCAAATAAGTTTTTTCCCCCCCCTTGGGTCCCCAGGCCTGCAGCCTACTCTATTTAAAGGGACAGTGCCCTTTTTTATATTTCCCCCTCTCGCTACAATTAGTTCTAGTCCCAGCATTTGTATTACAAGCCATGATCCTCAATCATTTCCATTCAGTCCTGGCTTTGTACCAGAGCTGGAGAGGGATTCTGCCAGTGTTACAGCAAGGAGCCATGCTGCCCAGTGAGCAGCCCTACGGAGTTAAGTATTACAAAGAGCTTCTCTGCTTTAATAACGTTTGCAGAATCAGACCATAAATATCCTTCAGGCCACAGAGACAGGCTGTGACCTGGGCTTGATTATTAATGTCTATTGCCGTGTTTTAGATTAATCCACAAAATCATGTGCCTGTTACACTTTCTTGTAACCCTCCCTCAGGGAGGTCATCCAGCTCTGTGGAAATCCTATGAAAACAAGAGAGCAGGCCAGGAAAGAAAAGGGCAGGGACCTGCACAAGGAAACAGGCAGAGAAAGCTCTGCTTTGCCCAGGCAATCCCCAATTGAAGCAAGTCAGAGACTGCAGCTGGATTTAACAAAGGGATGGATGACTTAATAACCATTCATAACATTTGCATGCAGTGATCAAAAGGTTTGAAAACCTCTGGTTTCAAGATGTAAATTAATTGCTGACAGGAGGCAGGTTGAACCATCCCTCCCCCGGCTTGGTTCAACAGCTGTGCAAGTGCATCAGACTAGGGGGAGGATGCCCCTCGAGTGTGGGGTGTCTGCTGCATGAACCAGCCGCCTGGGTCAGGAATGTATTTTTTCTAAAAGCTCAGCAGAGAATCCTAGTTCCCTGGTTGCCTGAACCTCACCCTTTAGTTGCTGGAAAACAAATAACAGACCTCTGCAGTGCAGAATGATTATCTTCATTTCACAGGTGGGAAAACTAAGGAGCAGAGAGGGGAAGCAACATGCTCACAAATGCCCCATAGCAAAGCTGGAGTTAGAACCCATTTTTGCTGCCTGCCAAGTCAGGGTCCTGCTTGTACCTGTTGTCTCAATTCAAGAGACAGCACTAAAGAAGGTTGGGGACAGGGTGATTAAGGTTTCTCACTGTTGCTCTAGTGATTAGAGTCCAAGCCCTGTTCTGAACTCATACCCAGCTGACCAGCTGTAAATGAGTTACCTGGAGACAGTGGCAACTCCACGCCCTGCCAGTTGCAGTGGCCATGACCAGGCTGGGCCTGGGGGGTGTGAGCAGTGCTGAGGCATCCCTGTTCTATGCCAGCCCACAGCTTGCCCTGGGATGCTCGTGTGGCAGTGGCAGCCCCCAGCCCTGCCAGCTCGGCATAAGGTGGAGCAGCACAGAGTGAAGCGGTGTGGGGGCAGAGGCAGTGGCAGGGGTCCCAGTCAGGGTGTTGTGTCCAAGGCAGGGGCCAGTCTGCATGGAGACCAGCCCCCAGCCCCATATGCAGCTCCCCACCCAGCTGTGCACAGTCTTCATGGAGACCAGCCCCTGGCCCTGGCACTGGCCCTGGCCCCAGACACAGTGCCATCATCAGGCTTTCCACCACTGCCACTGCTCCTGCACCACAGTGCTTCACCCCATACCAAGCCAACAAGGCTGGGGGCTGCTGCTGCCATGCGGGTATCCCAGGGCGAGCTTCAAGTTGGCACGGGATGGGGGTGCCCCAGCACTGCCCAGTGAGACCAAGGAACCATATCCAGCCCATGAGCCATATTTTGCTGACCCCTGAGCTAAGGGATGTGAGCACTGAACAACCAGGGGGGCAATAAGTGGCAATGTTAATGTCTTCCCTGATAGCTCACCAGTTTTAAACCAACGCTTGTCAGTAGCAACTACATTTAAATCTAATACTGGTTAGCAGACAACAGTCTCGTGAGCCCTGGTTGGAGTGTGTTTCTAGAGGGATGGGAAAGGGGCTTCCTTAGGCATTCACTAGGAATCTCATTGGAAGGGCACAGACCTGAAATTGCCCCTTCATCATCAGGAAAAAAGCTTCCTCTGTGAACTCAGGAGGAAGGGAGGATGGCCAGGCCCACATCCAAATGTCAGCTCTAAGGCAAAGGGTATTGCTAAAGATTTGTCTGATAGTCATGGACTGGCTACAGTGGGGAAAGGGGCAAGCAACTTAGGCCCATTTACAAGAATCCCAGAGTGCAATCCCCAGCCAGGGTGTTAAAGGTCCCGTCTTTGCCTGACCACAATGGTTGTGAACCAGGGGCCTCTATACAGGAGAATACCACTGATGTGCTTCCACTTATTGGATTAAAGTGATAAAGTAGCTTCATCCCTTGGACTTTCAGATCCAAGTTCGTAGCTCAAACCAATCTGCCTGGCTGAATCCAACCACCGCAAACTCAGGGGAATGTTTGGATCCTATATTTGAAAACTTTCTGCTCAGAGATGTCCCAAAGCCCATTGTAAAAATACAGGGCCAGGAGCAGACCTCACTTACAACATTCTACATCAGGAATTGCTCCACAGAAGTCAATGGAGCTTCACCTGCCTAAAGTTGTTGCAAAAAAAAATTAGGCCTGCACAGCTCATATGTTTTTAGATTTAGCGAGATGCATGTTCTGTTCCTCTAAACACATATAGTGGGAAGCCATGGAGAGGGTTCTTCATAGAAATTCTACCCTGAGACACAGAGACATAGTAGTTATAGGGAGCCACAGACACGGACTGTATCTGTCCCTGATAGTTCGTGTCACAGCAGTAGGGGCAGGGGTGGAATACTTTCAATATTTATCTTTCCAAGGAACCTTGTCTCAGCAGACCCAGAGCATCTGACAACACCTGCCCCTTCGGATTAGAAACCAGGAGGGAGGGAAGAACAAGGAAACCTTCTCAGATTAGAAACAGGGGGCTGACGATTCACAATGAGCTAAACATTTCCATTTCCTGTCCCTGAGGGGAGACTGAGGGCCTCTCCAGTAATTATGTTGCTATTCCATCTCTTTCACTCCTTTTTTGGTGCTGTTCCTCCCAAACTCCAGCCTGGGGGAAACTGGGGTTAAGAGATTAGCCTGGGTTTTTCTCAGGAACTCTGTTTAATAAAACAGACTGTCCTGTTAACTGTCTGGTTTCTTGCTCAGATGGGGTTTCTGGTGGAGCAGGGTGGAGTTGTAAGGAAGACAAAAGAGAGGCTCTTTCTGCATGGTTTTGCAAATCCTCCCTTATGCAAAGCTACTGGCTTTGCACGCTGGTACCTGCTTTACCCAGGGAAATCAGAGCCAGAGCAGAACAGGAGCCCACTTGGCTGCTCTAGCTCCACTGCCTGTCAGTGTTCAAATTGTGGCTCTTCCATGTTCCAGCAGCAGGTCCACTATGGATAGTATATTGCAGAGCTCCTGGAGCCAGGAGTGTTCCCAGAGGCCATCATCTTAACCCTACCAGAGTGAGGGATTTTTACCCTGGTGTTTCAGGATCTCTAGTTCCCTGGGGTCAGGGCGAAGGCTGCACTGCACCAGTTTCTTCCATAAGTGCCAATTGTAGGGTTTCATTCACCATTCTCAGAAGCAGCTAGTGCTCCTGACCACTATTCAAGAGGGAAACCCGGTCTGGTCTGGTCAGGCAGTTCCTCTGCTCCTAGCGGGAGAGCAGAGTCAAACTCATCTGGGGAACAGTTGCCAACAGTGACGAGATTGTCCCCATCCCATGGCCTCTAAAGTGGCAGGAAACTAAAGCCAGAGTAATAAACTATGACCAAGGCATAACAAGCCTTAACCATGCATGCACAGAAAACCAAGTCAGTGGCAGGGACTGTAGTCTGTACCCTGTGAATAAAGAAGGCACTCCGTTTGCTTGCAGGAAGGAGTAGACTGTTGTCTTGTGGGCCAGCCACTCAGTGACATGGTTATACACCTCCTTCAGGTTACAAAGGAGCTTTGCATCCCCCCTCCCAGCTGAAACTGTGGTCACACTGTGGTTTGGTGCCTCAGTGAAAGCTGACCTCATTTTGAAAATCTAAACCAGCCTAAATTCTGACCCCAGCAAAAGGTGCACAGAGGGGACTTGTTCCTTCTGCTTCATGCACGTACTCTCCAAACAAGAAGCGCTTTGGCATTTCCCATCCACCATCTGGGCAATACAGGCGCCAGAGAAACAAGGTCACTTCCAGCTTCAGGACTCACTCCTTGTTTACAGGGAGATCATTTACTGTAATGATTTGCTGCAAATACAGAAGCCTCATGGGTATTTTAAAGGTACATGCTTCCTGTCATTCTGTGCAAGTCAGCCATTGTTTCATTCCCCCTCTTTGGGGATCTCCATTTCCCAGGGTGAAGAAACACCCATCCCCACCCATGCTCTGCACTTGTGGGGGCTAATGTTCGGTATGTGGCCTCCATGATTCCTGCAGCACCCAGGGCTGAAGGCATCCCCATTTTCTCAGTTATTTATTATAAAAACTGCTTGACTGACAGTTTCAGGTTTTGAAACAGAAAATTATTTTCTCATTTTTGCTTAACTGAAATGTGCAAAGAGAAGAGTAAACACAAATCTTTCACCTCTTCCCCCAATCAAAGTGGGGGTCATCAGTGCTGTAAATACACAGGCTATGTACAGTCAAAAAGCCTGAGGCTGCATCAATTCAGTCTTTGCAGGTTAGTTTAAACTGCAGAGATTAAACTGAGAAACAACTGGACAGACATTTACTTTTGATTCAGGAAATACAGCCATACCTGCAGTGGCTCAGGCCAGAAGACAGGGGTGCTAAAGCATAGTGCTCTGGCATGTATCCAGCATGGGCTGTGTATTCGCTTCCTCTTCCTGCTGTCCCTGAGGTCTCTGTCCCACAAGGGCTAGGGACAGAAGTTACACATCAACTGATTTAAGTGATCAGAAACTGGTTTAAACCTGTAACAGAACAGGTGTTCAGTGCACATAAACCAGTCTGAAAATGGCTGAAACCAGTTTGAGATAAACCTGGTTGAATGTAATATCACACTTAACAGATTTGGGTAAAACTGGTTTATGCAATGTCTGTCCCAGACCCCTTGCTGGTTTAAGATAAACCAGACACCCCAGCATCCCTGCATCCTCTCCGGGCTGGGTGGGGCTCTCTGCTCCACAGCAGGTCTTGCCCCTCCCCTCTGCTCCCTGGCTACAGCTCTAGCAGAGAGGGACTGCTTCCCCCTACCCCCTTACCACTCCCTGTTAAGCAGGAATTCCTCTCTCCCCTCTGCCTTGCTGAGAGGTGTCTGTGTATTAGCTAGCAAACCACATGCTGGATACGGTCCGTGCTGTGGCAGCTGGGACAAAGGCAGAATCAACAGGTAGCTGGGAATGTCCCTCTGTTGTTTTCTTAATGGGGTGTTAAACACTGAGTTAGGGGTGATAAATACTGTTATAAATTCCCTGCTGCACTAATCAGAGTGTCCAACTGGGGCCTGGCCACACGCCTCTCAGCTCAGTACTGTCCAAGGGAAGGGTGGGCTGCTCTAGCGCCCCCCAGCTTCTATCCTGAGCCACTGCAGGCATGTGCCTGCATGTCTGGGATGTCTGTGGAGTTACAAAGTGATTCAGTAGGTGCAGATGGTGAACTCAGACTGGTGGGGCGGTGGAGCATCCCACAGGAGTAGCGGGAGGATCTGCAGACAGCCAGCAGTGGGGGAGGAGTGGGGGGTGGCTTTGCAGCTGGCTGGAAGTGGCAGGGTTTGCAGCCTCCCCGCTACCGGCTGGAGTGCCCAGCCAGCTGCAACACCCCCCCCCCCCAACTCCTGGTCAGCTGCAAACCCCACCCTGTTCCTGGCCGGCTGCAAACCCCCCCTCACCCCCGCTCCCATGGGACGCTCCACCGCCCCACCAGTCTAACTTTACCAGCCATTCCTGTGATTTAGCCTAGCCAGGTTAAACTAACCTGCAAAGATTGAATTAATTCAGGCTCAGGCTTTTTGAATGTCTGTCCCTAGCCAAGGAAGTGTTTCTGGAACTGTTCTTTCCTGGTAGAGATCAGAGTAGAACTGAGCAAACACCTGACTTTTCTGACTTACTGGTAGGTCCAAAACTTTAAATGGAACAGAACTCGTTGTTCAACTTTCTCCCAGCCCTGGCTTATACCCTAAGGAAACAGGATAGACAAAGAGCAAATGAAAAAGATGCAGCATATTATTACAGAATCATAGAAAAGCAGGGCTGAAAGGGACCTCAGGAGGTCTAGTCCATCCCCTTGCTCAAGGCAGGGTCATCCCTGTCAAAACAATCCTAGACAAGCATATGTCTAACATTGAAGCAGAAGAGCAGGAGCTGTGGGTCAAAGATATTAAACTTCCCTATCTGTAAAACAGGTCAATGATGCTTTTTCGTGTGGAAGAGTATGTTCAAATGAAACTGACTCCAGGCCTGAAGCTGTGGACCCCAAAGAGTTTACAGTGCAACCCAGTCAAACCACACAGGACACCAAGGGAGGGCACAGGCAGGAAGGTTCAGGGGGAAAAAAGTACAGAAGTTACAGGGCTGGTCTTTGTCCTGGCAGCAATGTGTCCTGAGGAGGATAGGGCTGAACACACCCAGCCCACCCAAGAATCAGAAGTTCATCACTGGGGTTGCTTTAGGATCATCTGTAGCTCCCACTCTTGAACTTTCAGTTTCTGGAAGATCACAGAATGGGCAAGGGGGACAAGGCCAGAGCAACCTGACTGGCAAACATCCAGCTTCGGGGTCTGTCAGAGGACTCAGGTGATCAGATTATAGGCAGTGTACGCTCAGTGCTGTCTCATGCCCCAGGACCAACTGCTGGCACAGTACAGACAAGCCCATGGTCATGCCACTTTGGTATCCAAGCCTCATGAGTGGTAGAGATGTGATGACTTTTCAAACCTGTTTAAAGAGGAATAATTGTTTCTGGGCATGGTGCATAGTGAGGAGGGACCTGGTAGATGCTGTGAGGCCTAAAGTATGAGGGAGGGCATTGCAGGTGTGTTGGATATAATGGGCAAAGTCAGCAGTGGGTCTGTGGCTAGCTGGGTGCACAGGTTTGTAAGGGAATGAGGGTGGCGTAAGACAGGTGATACAAAGCCAGAGCAGGGGAAGAGGCTTAGAAGTGAGGACAGGGAGTTTGGCACCAAGGAAGTGGAGATCACGCAGGCCTGATAAGAGGGAGTGATGACATTTTGTGTAGGTGGGGGTGATGAGCTGGGAAAGCCAGTGAGATGGGTACAGCAGTCCTAGGAGCACTCATTACCCATCTATTTTGAAGATTGTCTCTCCTCCCTCCACTGGTCGGAGCTCCTGTATAGTGCCCAAAGGTGATCCATTTAATCTTGGGCTCTGTGATAAGGTGTCACAGAGTCATGGCCCCACTCCCAAACGCACCAAGTGTAATCCCAGTTGGCTACTTCAGAACCTCACACCTCTCTCTACCTTCCTCTCCCAGGACTTAGGGCAGGGAACTCCTCGCTGTGACTGGAAAGAGAACCTCCTACAAAATGGCTGCAAATTGGATTTCATCGAGTTCCCAGTCAGCAGCATCAAAGTTGAAAAGAATGACTCACTCAGTGACACTGGCTCTGGAGACACCGTTGCCACCCAAATGACCCCCCAGAGAATCAAACTCATCTTACGATCAGGTAGGTGCCAAATGATCCCCATCCGGCCTGAGGGAAGGGTTTGCCTGTGGGGGTGTTGGCAATGGAAGTGCAGCCTGAGACCTTTGGGTGAGCCTCTTCTGCCTGAGCAAAATGCCTTGGACTCTGCTTACTGGGAGGAGTGACTGAGCGATCCAGAGTGGCTGGATTGGGGGCCACGTGGCATGGTGCGAATTGCATATGCAAAGCACCATCCTGCCCTGTGGCCTCATCATTGGGAAGATCATTCTGTTGTTCCAGGAAGCTGGGATCAATCCATCCCAGAGATCCACTGTAGGGTGGCTCGGTCTGCACTACTGACTTGGAGTCAAACTACCTCCATTTTCAAAAGCACCCTTCTCGTTTTCAAATGCACACTTGGAAACCTAAATTACACTGACATGCTAACCATCACCTAGCTCAGATAGTATTTTTTTGTCAGCAGATCTTAAAGCTCTTTGCAAAAGTATCATTTGGCTGCACTTTACAGGAAGCATCTACATGTTGCCGTATCGCGATGCTGCTATGGAGCCGTGTTTGGTACTTTATTTTGGAAGTACTAAAACACAACGCAGTATGGGCTGTTACTGTGCTGTGTGCGTTGCAGCCGGGTAAATTTCCCAGCTATGTCGCTGCAGCCATAGCCAGGGAGCACGCTGCTACACCAATGTAGCTGGCGATCACATGTAGACACACATGATCTCTATGTCACTGTAGCATGCACATTGCTATGTTGCCATAGGGTGATGTGAAGACGCACCCACAGAATAGGAAACTGAGGTCCTGGGAAGTGAATTAGTTGAAGTCAGCTGAACTAAAGGCTGAAGGTCAGCCAACCTTGTTTTATCTCAGGGGCAGGCAATTATTTCAGGAGGAGAGCCGCTTACTGAGTTTTGGCAAGCCATCGAGGGCCACATGACAGGCAGCCAGGGGCAGATAAATATTAATTTTCTAAATTTTTTTAGGGGCCCCCCAGGGCGGATAGAATGGCCTGGTGGGCTGCATCCGGCCCCTGGGCCGCATTTTGCCCACCCCGTTTTATCTTGTAGCTCCACAGAGGTGGAGAGATTAGACTGGCTCACAAGAGAGTGCTCCACACAGCTTATATGGCTGGCAACTTTGCTTTGAACAAGAACCAAAGAAAAAATATGGTGCCTAGGGAGGCACATAGCATAACCCCATCTGAAGAAACAGTACCATATATAATGGCTAATGCACAATACATCACAGGACATCTTCAGCTCCTAAGTGCTTAAATAGCTTTTGAAAGTGGGAGTTAGGCTTCTCAGTCATGAAGCTGCTTCTGAAAATGTTCTCCCTATTCTAGCAGGCTGCAGAGCAGGCTGTTCTGTGATAACAGGTTGCATCTAGTCCTGTGCACCTTCCAATGGAAATGTTAACCACAATCCCCTGCCGAGATCTCTCTTGTCATCCTCCCAACGCATTTCCTGCTGCAGTCCCTCTGCAACAAGACCTGCTCCCCTTATCTCAAGCAATCCTATGAGCAAGAGAACAGTTCTTTTTATTCCCATCCTCCATTGTCTTGGGCTGTTTGGCCATCAGATAATTTGCTATCCTGTTTCCCTGGGGGGTTGAGGAGGTAAGTTTCCTTCACTCAGAGCCCAAATGGCTGAGGCAGGTGAACAGGATTGCCTGGGTGATTTGTAGTTGCAAGGCTGAGTATCTGGGAAATATCTGGACCTCTGACTTAAACACACTAAAATACCTGGCTCTCTTCACCCCATGTCACCCCACACACCTGCAGGATGGTCAGGGCGGGGGGCTGTTCTGTCCCCAGCTGCCACTGTCATGGCCCACCGCTCGGGGGGGCAGGAAGCTTCTCCCCAGCATGTGGAGCTCTGGCTCCAGCTCCCAGACACCTTGGAAGACAGAAGGCACCCGGCAGAAGGAAGCCAGATCCCATGGCCTGCAGTGGTTACTCGCCCACCCGTTCCTGCTGCTCCTGAGCCTCTCCGAGAGACAGTAGGGGATGGGAGTGGGGGGAGCTTCAGCCCAGTGGTTTCTGCCCCATGCGTGGAGCTCTGGTTGCAGCCCCTGGACTGAAGCCTTCCACCCAGGCTCCTTCTGCCTTCCAAGGCATCTGGGAGCTGGAGCCAGACCTCCACACACAGGACAGAAGCTTCCCCCCCGCACCCCAGAGTGGCATGGCACAGCCATGGCAGCAGGAGCTGGGGACAGAACACCCCCCCACCCCGACCAGCCCACAGCTGCTTGTGCAGCTGCAGCCCTGGGTGCTGCACAGGGCAGGGGGCATGGCGGTAGCGGCTGCCTGGCTCAGGGCCTACCAGCACCTCCGAGCTGGCCAGGGGAGCCCACACCCCAGCCAGCCCCAACCTAACGGGGCTAGACACTGGCCGGCAGGGCCCCTTGGGGGAGGCAGGGACTAGGGTTATTCTCCCTCCGTCCAGCGGAGGGGACAGAAGGGGGCTTATTCTGCCACTCGGAGGCGGCAGTGGCAGTCGAGGCAGGCAGACCTGGCTGTGATCCCCTGGGCGCAGTTCAGGGTAAAGGGGAGAATAACCCCCCTCCCTGTCCCCTCTGCCTCAGTGGCCATAGCGGGCCCCACTGCAGCAGTGAACAGTGAAATACCCAGCAGACCCAGCTCAGGTCCCTGCTGGTGGGACAGGGGTTGGGGGGAATTAAACCCCTCTCTGGCCAGTTCAGCCCCAACTGGCCACACACCCCATCACAGCTCTTCTGCAACCGAGGGCATGCTCTAGTGCCCCCAGGCTCCTGGCCTAAGCAACTGCAGGCATGTGCCCACATTTTCTCAATCCAAGGGGGACAACTGTGCTGTTACTAACCAGTTTAACCTAGGCAGGTTAGAGTAACCTGCAAAGGTTGAATCAATTCAGGCTCTGACTTTTTGAATGTCTGTCCCTAGCCTTGGGGTTTGGAAGGTTTTGCAGTAGTTTGGAGCCTCAGAGTTTTTGCAAGAGATAAGTCCTATATGAGGCAGTGTGACATCTGCTGATGCTAGCCTGCAGAATGCAGTTTCCAGACCTGTGGTGGCTTTCCTCTTCCTTTTGGAGAAAGAAAAACCGTGCTGCCCACTTAGGTCCTAGCTTTAGACCTCTGAAATAGCTGTGTGGAGACCTCCAGGTCCAATTAAAGCCCATTTAGGGATAAGGGAAATGAAAAGTCCCTTGCTTCTGTCCTATTCTGGTTCTTAGCCTGCTCTCCACAATGTAATATTTAAGCACCTCCCATTAGTGTCAGAGTCCTAACAAGCATCCCAGCCAAGACTAATTGCCCAGTTGGCTAAACCTGACAGAAACTCGAACTCGTGGTGGATGGGTCGGTTTCGACCTGGAAGGGTGTGGGCAGTGGGGTCCCGCAGGGCTCGGTCCTTGGACCGATACTCTTTAATGTCTTCATCAGGAACTTGGACGAGGGAGTGAAATGTACTCTGCCCAAGTTTGTGGATGACACAAAGCTATGGGGAGATGTGGACACGCCGGACGGCAGGGAACAGCTGCAAGCAGACCTGGACAGGTTGGACAAGTGGGCAGAAAACAACAGAATGCAGTTCAACAAGGAGAAATGCAAAGTGCTGCACCTAGGGAGGAAAAATGTCCAGCACACCTACAGCCTAGGGAATGACCTGCCGGGTGGCACAGAAGTGGAAAGGGATCTTGGAGTCCACTAGGACTCCAAGATGAACATGAGTCGGCAGTGTGACGAAGCCATCAGAAAAGCCAATGGCACTTTATCGTGCATCAGCAGATGCATGACGAATAGGTCCAAGGAGGTGATACTTCCCCTCTATCAGGCACTGGTCAGACTGCAGTTGGAATACTGCGTGCAATTCTGGGCGCCGCACTTCAAGAGGGATGCGGATAACCTGGAGAGGGTCCAGAGAAGGGCCACTCGTATGGTTAAGGGCCTGCAGACCAAGCCCTATGAGGAGAGACTAGAGAACCTGGACCTTTTCAGCCTCCGCAAGAGAAGGTTGAGAGGCGACCTTGTGGCTGCCTATAAGTTCATCACGGGGGCACAGAAGGGAATTGGTGAGGTTTTATTCACCAAGGTGCCCCCAGGGGTAACAAGAAATAATGGCCACAAGCTAGCAGAGAGCAGATTTAGATTGGACATTAGGAAGAACTTCCTCACAGTTCGAGTGGCCAAGGTCTGGAATGGGCTCGCAAGGGAGGTGGTGCTCTCCCCTACCTTGGGGGTCTTCAAGAGGAGGTTAGATAAGCATCTAGCTGGGGTCATCTAAACCCAGTGCTCTTTCCTGCCTATGCAGGGGGTCGGACTCGATGATCTATTGAGGTCCCTTCAGACCCTAACATCTATGAATCTATGAAACTGGCAGCTCCACCCTGGCTGATGAACCAGCTGGGCACTGTTAGAGCCTTCTGATTGACTGCTGGGGACAGCAGCCTCCCTCTCTAGTTCCACATGCAGCAGTACACTGCAGGCTGGTCAGCATTTTTGAAGGTCTGTTGTGGTTATCCTCTTTGGGCCCTGTACTCTTGTCTCTCTGGCTTCTGACCCTGCTCGGTTCTGTTTCTGGATGCTGGTGAGAAATTCCACATAGCTTTGATAACTCAGTTTCTGACTCCAGAACCCTGATTTGGCCTGTGACTTGAATCATGTTCCTGGAATTACCTCTTGAATTTGTCAATTTGGTCTCTGACTCTACAACCCTGGCTTGGCCTGTAACATAGACTCTGCTCCTGGAATTCCCCTTTGGTTTCGGTGCTTTTGGATTCTGCCTCTGGCTCCTGTCCTCCAGCAGTGGCCTAGCCAATAGGCAAGACTGCCTGTAACCCAGTCCTTACAGTCAGTTCATTAAGCAATGTGATTAACAACTCTTGGGTGTGACTCCATTGTTCTATCATCCCTGGGATTTCTGAGTGACTATCTCATGTGAGGAGCCTTTTGTTCACAGTTTCCACCAGTGCCAGAGAGCACTTGTTGCATCTTTCCCCCCTGAAATTATTCAGCAGTCAGTGATTCCTATATGGAGAACTCAACAGAGCAATGGATTCTGTCAACCCCTGAAGTCTTAAGATTGGCACCTATCCCCTTCCCTCACTGAAAACCAGAGCCTGGATGCCCATGGCTAATAAAGGCAAAACATTTCACCCATATCTTTGGAACTGACCTCAGAAGGGTTCACGCCCAAAGACATGAGACAGTAGAGATCAGTTTGAAATCAATGTGAAAGTAAAGTGCCCCAAGTCTTGGCAGAGCTGTTAGCATTTATATGGAGTTCTTCATCCACAGGGTCTGAGAAAATTAGCACAAGTATTCAAATATAATTTGTTCCCATGTGCTGACAAAGAGCCCAAGGTGATATGGCTTACTCAGTATTGGTCATTGATTGATAGAAATGGGATTAAAATCCAAGCCTTGTTGCTCCAGGTCTGGTACCATCTCTGCCCAAATATGTTTCATTCCCAGAGCAGGTATTTTATGGGCTCCTTGAAGCAAGAAACTCAATACTGAAGTATAAAACAAGGAGTTTCATTAGCCATGCCCTGCATCCTGCAACAGGAGTAATCAGCTTCCCAAGGCTTTAGCCCATTATGCAGAACTTGGCTAGTTTCCATGCAGCATGTCAGTATAGCACCTGGCACATTTTGGTTCTCCACCATTAACAGTTCTTGCTAGAGCTGGGCACAAGCTGCTTACAGATGTTAAATAAAAAGCAGCACTTTAAACTCTGCACGCTCCTGCACTGAGCCCACCACATGCCCAGAAAAGGCACCGTGTTAATTGGACCTGGCTCACCTAACGTCTGTATAGACCAGACACTTTAGCAGGGCTTTTTTTTGGTGCTTTATTTTTGGC
The DNA here is from genome assembly GCF_030867095.1 of Alligator mississippiensis. Lineage (NCBI taxonomy): Eukaryota > Metazoa > Chordata > Crocodylia > Alligatoridae > Alligator > Alligator mississippiensis. The sequence goes on from NC_081827.1 coordinate 156,639,137, forward strand.
TGATTGACTTGGCTTTAGATAAAAGCACCAAAAAGCCCCACTGAAGCATTCAATCTATACAGACTCTGTGGAGACAGGTCAAACTAACACACTGCTTCTTTTGGTTTTCTTGAACATCTGTAAGCAGCCAAAATGGTTTTCCTCATTTGGGAAATTCAAAAATTTTGCGTGTTTTTCCCCATTCTGAATCAGCCTGAAAAAACAATCTTGAAAATCTGCAAATTGAAAAAAAAAAATTAGTTTAGGTTGATCAAAAATATTTTTTCTCAGTTTGGATATATTTGTTTCTCTCCAGACTTGTGTTTTAAATGCTTTTACTATATATGAACTGACATATCTAAATGAAAAGCTGTTTCAGACTAAAAACAAATTTGTTTTCATTTATAAATGTCAAAATAGGTCTGCTCCAAACCTTTCTCTTATCCCCAAAACAGGAAATTTAACAAACTTTTCACCAGAAATGTTTCTGACAAACTAGTATTTTTCAGTGAAAGATGTTTCATCAAATAATTCCCAACCATCACTAGCTCTTTGGTGGCTGGAACAGGGACATTTTACCGTTATAGTCAGTGTGATCAATGCTTAATGTGGAACAGTCCCCTATCAGTCACTCTAACTTAGGGATATCAAACGTATAGCCTGTGGGTTAGATCCAGGCCACAGAGCCAGGTCATCCAGCCTACGGGCTTGATGAGGATGGGGAACTTCCTGTGGCTTTCATAGCAACAGCCAAGAGCCTGGGATGTAGGACCTCTTCCTGCTGGGGCCCAGACAGGAACAGGGCATGGAGCGGGGAATCTGTGGGCCTGATCTGGCTCATGGGGCTGGCCCCACACCATTCATCCAGCCCATGGACTGGTCTGCATCACTTGTCTGGCCTGTGGGGCCAGACAACTTTGACACCTCTACTCTAACTAATGCTGTCCCTGACAAACACATACAGCATTTTATGTCACCTTATACCAGCCAGCACATAAGAAAAATGCCTGGGATTCCAGGTGTCACCCTCTGTTCAATCTGTATTGTCCGTTGCTACCAGGCTGTACAGGCTATGTGGATTTTGTAGGCCTCAAAGAGCATCTTTTGTGCTGTGGGCACATGATTTTCATCTCATGTTCACTTCTTTGTCATGACCCACAGCTATCAAATCAAGAATGACCTGTGCCTACCTAGGAATACTGATGCATTTATACAGGTAGGAGCCTCAAAGCACTGAAGTTCATAAGGGATATGCCCTAACATAAATACTACTTGGTGCATGATTTGCGCTTTTTGGTGTTTTACTTAGGGGCTAAGTACAGACAGTCAAAAAACCTGAGGCTGAATCGATTCAGGTTAGTCTAAGCTGCAAAGATTAAACTGAGAAACAGCTGGACAGACATTCACTTTTGATTCAGGAAATGCAGTCACATACCTGCAGTGTCTCAGGCCAGAAACTGGGGAGTGCTTGAGCATGGCTCTCTGGCATGTAGCCAACATGGGCTGTATGTTTGCTTCTTCTTCCTGCTGCCCCCAAGCTGGGCTTTCCAGTCCAGACTCACAGCAGCAGAGCTCTGCAGGGTTGCTCATCACTTCCTCTTCCTGCTTCCAGGTGCCTCTGGGATTTGTAGTCTACAATCGCAGCCAGCAGTAAGTTTGTAGCAGGGCAGGGCAGGGTAGGGCAGCTCTTCCCCAGCTCCCCCTGGCCGCAGACCCCAGCTGGGGTTTGCCTGGGGGGAAGTGGGGGGCAGTCCCTGCCTCTCCCCAACCCTTCTATGCTGGAGCAGACAGCACAGCCCAGGACAGGGCTGGAAAGCATGATGGGATGCCAGGGGACTGTGATTCAACTTGAGCCAGAAAGGGGTCTGGGACAGAAGTTTCATAAACTGGTTTGACCCAAATAAGCTAATTCTGATACTACATTCAACCAGCTCTATCTTAAACCAGTTTCAGCCATTTTGAAACTGGTTTATGTGTACTGAACTTCTGTTCTGTTACAGATTTAAACCAGTTTCTGTTGACTTAAACCCATTTATATGTAACTTCTGTCCCTAGTTAGGGTGACTCCCTGCCCAGCATAGGAGATTCCTGTCTAGTAAGACTATGATTTAGCTCCATCTGGTTCTATAATCTAACTCACAATAACAGGGGCCAGGGCATCAGGGTAGCCAAATTGTCACCAGCTGGCTCTAGTTACCTTAGTTAGTCTGGTTGCCAGTGACCTACCTACCCCCACCAAGCTCCAGTTGCCCACTGAGTGTGGCTACCTGCTCTTAAGCAACATCTTTTTCAGTGCCCAGCAGGCTGCTCAAAAAGACAGACATCTTTCTATCTAGTTCTGGACTTCTAATGCCCTATTCCTAGTTTTCTGGGCCCTTTTTCCTGACTTCATCATGGTTCCAGACTCCTGTCCTCTGACAACCAGCTCCTGGTTGTCCTAGGTAATTACCCATGTCCTCATCATGTGCAGTTATTGCTGCCTGTTACAGACCTCTTGGCTAATGGCACTGGTCTGGATCTTTGTCCCCTGTTCCTAACATACACACACCTATTGGCCTGTGGCTATACCCAGAGTGACTACCTATGTGCCAGTCCCTTACAGACCTCAGCTTCTTGACTTGCCTGTTCCTGATCCCCTGACTACAGATTAGTCTGGATCCTTGCTTCTCCAACCTTGCCTGTTCCTGATCCCCTAGGCTGTGACCTGAACACCTACATCCCAGATGTGCCCCTGACACAGTGTTTCATCTCATAACCCTCTCCTTCCCCATGACACTCCCATGAATCTATAGGAAGTTTCTCACTTTGCTATCATGTTCCATTTCAGATGACTCCCAAATCTTCTCTGTCCAAGTGCGCCAAGTGGAGGACTACCCAGTGGACATCTACTACCTGATGGATCTGTCTAACTCCATGAGGGATGATCTCAGTAACATCCAAAACCTGGGCACCAACCTAGCTAAGGAGATGAGCAAGCTCACCAGCAACCTGCGGATTGGCTTTGGGGCCTTTGTGGACAAGCCCATATCACCGTACATGTACATCTCACCACAGGAAGCCATTGACAATCCTTGCTATGAGTAAGTCCTACTAAGAGCCTAAAATTAATGAGAGTTTCTCCATCCATTTCAAAGGGATCGGAGAGGCCATAGATATGGAAAGATAATTAACACTATGACATAGGAATGTCAATGGGAGACCTAGCACCTGGCATGAATCAACAGAGCTTTGCCATTTCATGCCAATCAAGAAACTGTCCTGATATATTCAACAGAGAAAGGGAGGGTTTTATCCCTGGGTTTGCTGCTGCTTAATGATGGAACCTTGAGCAAGACACTTAGGGCTATACCCTGGTTCACCTTTACATACCTATGCTGGACTAACATAGTCACGTAATTGGCACACAGAACAGTTTGGGCTCTGTTTCCACTCCTGGTGATCATCTAGGTGTAGGCTACCTGCTAAGAGTAAGAGAGAGAATAAGGGTAGCCTGGATAACTAGATTGCATCCTTCTGAGCATGCTCAGAAGCAAAGCACAGGATAAATGCAGCGATGGAGTGCAAATGCAATCCAAGCTGTGTGTAAGGGCTAAAAAGTGCAGTTGTGCAGTGACATAAGTGCAATCTGGACACGTGAAAATAAGGCTGGATGCTGCACCCTTGATGTTTCTGCACCTATCACCATTTGTAAAATAATGACATTAATAAAACAGTTGTTTCATTTTTTCACTGACATAAACAGTAAGCTCTGTTTCTCCCATTTTACAGAACAGTGCCCACAGAAGTGAAGTGGCTTTTTTATATTACTGCATCAAGCAGGAGTGTCAAACTTACCCAGGGCCCTATACCAGATCCAAACTGTGTGGCTTCTCACTGACCAGATCCAGACCATGAAGGGCCTTGTGGGCCAGTCCTAGATCCAGTGGTGGTAGAGTGGGCAACAGTGGCAGCCTAGACATTAATGCAGCCATTGCTGGCCCCCCTGTCACCAACATGTGTCCCAAAGCCAAGTATTATTATCAATCAAGGATCCTATTGAAACAAAGTTTGGAGTAACATTTCTTGATGGTGTTAAATTATTTCTCTTTGGCACAGCTGATTCTAACTTCTGCAGGAGGCCAGGCTATGAGCTAAGCCTTAGTGAGGGCACAGGAGCAGATGCAAAGCAGTTTGACCTCTAAGTGAGAGTGCCTACCAGGTAGAACTCACATATGAATGAGGCATAACACAACAGAATGAAAGGGTGGGAAATCAAAATGAGGAAATGCAGTGCTTCTGCACATTGGGATATGATCAGACCTGGGAACTCACAGCCGTGCAAAAAGTAGAGAGATGGGGAAAGAGATTAGACATGTACGTTTATAAGTCTATCCAGAATAATTGCAATTAACACCAGCCCACATTTTGGAAGGGCTGCAAAACCTTGTATTTCAGCACCTAGACCAGTCTCTAACTGTCTAAGACATGGAATAAACTGTCCCATGCCTGTTAGCTGCAGGGTTCCAAACTTATCATCATGTACAGCTAGCCACTGTATTGGTTTCTGTATTGTTCAATAGCAACTGCTCTTGATGATCCATAAGTTGTGTATAATTCGGCACTTCTCAAGTTCCTTACAGGAAAAAAAACAAATGATGAGTGGCTGCCTGCTTTGCTTTTATGACAGATTTAAAAACAAGCTGAAGTCTTCTCATTACAAAATCTTCAATGATATTTTAAATTATTGCTGCTAGTGGCTGCTTAGAGCATGAATGAGTGCACACGTGTCTGTGCTTTTCTTTTCTTTGCAAGGATCCTCGTACTACTAAGTAGAGAGCTAATACTAAGCTCCTAGTTGTTGTGTGCCAGATTTTCCAAGAAGCTCCAGAACATTTTTCTCAAGCATTCCACACCCAGAAATGGTGCCAAACTTGTCCAAACACCTCATCTCCTATTTTTATTTTCTCCCTTATTCAGATCACCCCACACCCACCTACATGGTACCTGAGCACTACCGCAGGGTGCAAAAAGCAAGTGATTAGTGTCTATCATGAGTGGTTGATTCTTTCTCCTTTCCTCTATGCAGAAGATGAGTCATGTAGGGATTCTTATTGTTAATTTAAATGAAATAAATAAATTGTAGGGCCACTATTTTTGGTTAGCAAAACCAGGGTGCGCCCAGACCCGCTGCTAAGAGCAGAAGGTGGTGAAGTGTATGTGGTTCCTAGATCTTCCAGGACTTTTCTCCGCACCTGGCAGCTGGCCCCACTGCTGAATCCTTCTGCCTCCCTGAGGTAGTCATGATCACCACAGCCCAGCCATTCTTAATATTGAACCAGGAACAGGTTCTGGCTAAATGGGCTAGTGGTCCCAGTGTGGACAAGGAGTCATGATATGGAGAAGGTTGAAATTTATTTTACTAATAAATATGCTGCCATGCCCCCTGTAGCTCAGGCTGCCCTGGCACGATGTTCTCTGCTGCTACAAAACTAAAACATTCTTCCATCTAACTCTGTCCCTACAGGATGCAGTATGACTGCCTTCCTATGTTTGGCTACAAGCATGTCCTGGCACTCACAAACCAAGTGAAACGCTTCAACGAGGAGGTGAAGAAGCAGAGTGTCTCACGAAACCGTGATGCACCGGAAGGGGGGTTCGATGCCATTATCCAAGCAATCGTCTGTGATGTAAGAGCCTTCATCAGGATAGAGGGGGGATGCTGGGAGGGGAGGGGAGAAGCATATTTGGCCCAGGTCTTCACAGACAGCATCTCTCCGTCTGATGAGCACAGCACCATGTGCAACTAGAGCAGAGGTGAAAGATGGAGAGATGTGAATGTTGAATTGGTGCACACCAGCCATCAACCAACCCCAGGCTTCTGTGGGAACCAGTGCCAGGTTCTTTATGGTAAGGTCTTTAAACCTTTGGAAAAGCTGATAACAGAGCGAAGGTGATAGTAGTAATAAACTGTCCCCTGGCAGTACCACATTGAGGGCACTGAAAACCCTCTCCTGTGTCTTCCCACAGGAGAAGATTGGTTGGAGGAATGATGCTTCCCACCTGCTGGTCTTCACAACAGATGCCAAGACCCACATTGCACTGGATGGGCGGCTGGCAGGCATCGTGCAACCTAATGATGGGCAGTGCCACATTAACCAAGATAACCTCTACTCAGCATCCACCACACTGGTAAACATGATGACCTACGTGCTGGGAGGGATGGAGGAATGGCCCTTCTGTAGACGCAGGAAACTTTTTTGGGGTCCCCAAGGTAATGTACAGATGTAGAAACAGCAGCTGGTAAGACCTGAGGAGCATTAGCAGTAGGTAAACCAAACCACACAATTCTGTACAGATGTGTCTTGTATAGGTGCGTGCACCCATGAATGGATGCACAGGCATGTGCATGTGTGCAGGGATGTATATATAAGTCCGTGTGTACATGTGCAAGTAGAGCTTCACCCCATTGCGTTAACAATGCCAAATGCAGGGCTTTCACAGACATGTCAATGGGAGCTGGACTGAGAGACTGGGCCGTGAAATCCAGGTTTGCCAAGACAGGCAGTTAAGAGGGAGCACAGGTTGCTACACATGCACATAACTCCTGCTGGCACCCAAGCCTCCTACTAGCCAGCCTGTATTCATGGAAAGAAAACCTGGAGTGTGCTGGGGTGGGGAGAGGGTGGTATGGGAATAGATTAGGGGGCTAGGTAGCAGGCATGCAGGCTTCCATGGAAGCCTGAGTTCCAAGTGCCCCCATTTCTGTCTCTGCAGGACTACCCCTCCCTGGGCCTGATGACTGAGAAGCTCTCACAGAAGAACATCAATTTGATCTTTGCCGTGACGGAGGCTGTGGTAGGCCTCTACCAGGTAACAGCCTCCAGCCAGTGTCGCACAGTGGGAAGGGCTGCAGAGGAAGCACAGCTTTTTGGAGAGGCCATTGAAGCCCATGGGAGCATTCTTCACTTCAGCTATGCCTCTCCTCAGGCACACAAGTGCTCTGGGTGTGGGAAAGGCCATCACAGCCAGGGTTCAAGCTCAGTAATGGCTACAGCTGCAAACTTGCCCTGCCTAAATAGCCCTCACGAAGAGTCCTAGCTGCAGAGGGAGGAGGAGCTCCAAAGTCTGCTAAACCCAAAGAACCTCCCATAACCCCTGCTGAGCCTCTGAGAGCACTCTGCTCTCCAACTGTAGCATTTCAGTGTTGCTATCCCCATTTGGTGGCTGAGAGCTGAACAAGGGTCATGCAGCAGCAGGCAGGGAGCAGAGCCCAGCTCCCCTTGCTCCAGTACGTTCACCAGTGCAATCACATTGCTACCATTTGCAAGTACCCTGCAAGGAGGCTTTAAACTGGTGATTCTCTACATGGGTGCCACAGCTTCCTAGGGTGCCTCGACATCATTTTAGGGGTGCCACACAACCTTAGAACTGTCTGGTATGTAAACATACTTCACAAGATAAACCCAGATATTTCAAAAAGGGATGCACAGTGTTAAAATCATTCTCCCTGTTGTGGTCTTTCTGTGTTCTTTGCAATGGAAGAATTGTTTTGTTTTCTCCCGTAGTCAAAAAACGAGCGAAAGCTAAGACTTGGCATTTTCTGAGGGGTGCCTCAAGTCTAAGGAGGGATGCCTTGAGCCTAAAGAGGTTGAGAGCCACTGCTTTAGGCAGATCTTCAAGGTGTTCAGCTGGGACGCAGCTTTGGGAGAGGTTGCTAATGCAGAGCTGATGCCCAGCCAGAATCCACATTCTCCATGGGTCGAGTAATTAAGGGCTCTGCCCCACAGGCCTCAGCTTTGTGCTCTCACCTTCCCCAGCAGACTAGGATGTTGTGTGTTTTCTTACCAGAACTATAGTGAGCTGATTCCAGGCACGACCGTGGGGACCCTGTCTGGAGACTCCAGCAACGTCTTGCAACTCATTGTGGAGTCCTATGGGGTGAGTGTGTAATGGTACATTGGCATCAAGTCACTCTGCAGCTTCAGCAGCCAGAGCACTACAGTAACAGCCACTAGACTGTGTTAGGTTCACCTGAGGCACTTTGTGGGGCTGGTGCTTGTGGTTCCTAGGGAGTTTATACTTTCCTCAGAAGAAACATGTATCCCATGCAGAAGAGCAGATGGGGTTGGGGACTGCCATTCCTAATGACCCTAGCCATCACTGCCCAGGCATCAGTGAGCTCCAAAGTCATGTGCATGCTCTGTCTGCTTTAACCTTCTTGCAATGTGCTCCCTGAGCAATCAAGATAAACTTCCAGCCTCCCAGGACCCAGCTGGGAGCACCTGCCACCTCATGTGCATATAGAGAGGCACAGAGAAAGCAAAGCCATCCCATATGCCAGCAACCCTATCCTTAAACAGATGGCTGGCCCCCTATCTGATCTGTCTGCAGCCCAGGAAAGGCTGCTGGGCAACTGATCCTTTTCCCAAACACACAACACAGGTCACCTCCAATAAGGGCACTCAGCTTGCCTCACTTGCTCACTGCATCTGATCCAGCACAGGTTGGGAGCAGCTGCAGAGTGTTGCCCAGTTTGGTTTACATACATCTTGCTGCACCTGCTCTGAGAGCATTGCATCCGAGTCTTGGGAAATGGAGGGCATGGTGCTGGTGGCAGGGAGTGCAGGGATCCTGTTGCCAGCATGGTGGCATCTTGAAAGCCTTCCTGGAATTCAGTCTCCACCTTGCTCTTTCTTCCCTTTACTCTTCCAGAAAATCCGTTCCAAGATAGAGCTGGAAGTGCGGGACCTGCCTGAGGAGCTGTCCCTCTCCTTCAATGCCACCTGCTTGAACAACGAAGTAATCCCTGGGCTTAAGTCATGCGTTGGACTCAAGATAGGTGACACGGTAAGTCACACTGGGGGCAGCCCTGGGGAAGGGGAGTCCAGACACATGTTCTGCTGATCCCAGGCACCTGCTCTATACACATTCCCAAATCCCAGCCCCACCTGTACTGCCCAGTTGCTCTGAATCACAACTGGAACCAGCACTTGGAGGAGATGTTCATACTCTGGTGGGTTCCTGCCTTGGCCAAGAAGAGACAGGACTTGGCTAGAACAGATACAATGGAGGATTCTGTACTATGGCTGATGGATGCAGATAGACCCAGCAGTTCTCCATGCCTCCACAGCGAGCAGCTCCATCTCCCTGTGCTCAGTCTTCCTAAATCCTGGCAAGCGTGAACAGACCTGGCTGGCAGTAATGACCTTGGGCCAGGCCACCCAATGGGTGTTGTTCCACACCTTGACCTCTCCCCCTTTGGGCTTCCCTACCCAGGTGAGCTTCAGCATTGAGGCCAAAGTACGGGGCTGCCCACAACAGCGGCAGAAATCCTTCACCATCAAGCCCGTGGGCTTCAAGGACAGCCTGACTGTAGAGGTGGATTTTGTCTGTGACTGTGGCTGCCAAAAGAATGCTGAGCCCAACAGCTCCATCTGCAACCAGGGCAATGGCACCTTTGAGTGTGGTGTGTGCAGCTGCTACGAGGGCTGGCTGGGTTCCCACTGTGAGTGCTCTGAGGAGGAGTACAACCCCTCACAGCAGGACAACTGCAGCCCCCAGAAGGGGCAACCCCTCTGCAGCCAAAGGGGGGAGTGCATCTGTGGCCAGTGCGTCTGCCACGGCAGCGACTTTGGCAAGGTGACGGGCAAGTACTGCGAGTGTGATGATTTCTCCTGCATCCGCTTCAAGGGCGAGATGTGCTCAGGTGAGTGATGTTACTTCAGCACCTTCCCCCTGGCTCCTAGAAGCTCGGTAGGATTGGGCACATTTAGTACTCAGAGGGGAGACCTCCTACAGGGCCCAAAAAGGGTTGCTGGTTCTTTAGGTTCTCCACATTCATATTAGGAGCAAGCCTATGGCAGGGCTGCAAGAGGTGTCACTTCCCCTTCTGAACAAGAAGTTTAATGCAAGATGCCTGGCAACCCTTATTAAAAAACAGTTAATGCTGGCATGTGTAATAGCTCATATAATCCCATTCTGCATGCTACAGATTCTTTCTCCTTCTCAGCTGTACACAGGATTCCTGTTGCTATATGGTGCTAAACAACTATCTGGTTCCACCCCAGAAGTGGCTGCATTTTAGCGGGCTACACTGAGCAAATAGCATAAGAAAAGCCTGGATTGCATCTGGCACTGTCCAGCTGGCTGTGCCCACTCATGTGCAAACCCTCTTTGAGCTGTTTGAGTTAACGCTGCATCTATTTATTTCCCTCACTGCTCGTCACAAGAGCAGCCAAGGGAAGCCGTGCAGGGTTCATGGAGTGAACAGGGGATCCTGACTGGGAACAGCATGTCCTAGCAGGACAGCAGCAAACTCCTGTCCAGCTCTCCTTCCCATTGGCTCCCTGGAAGCAGCATTGCATGTACACAGCTTGCTCCAGAAGGAGCCCCCACCTCTCCCCACTAGGGGAGACCAGTGGCTCGTTCGAACCCAAGCCCTCAGAGCAGGGGATCCAGGTGGCAGGAGAGAGGCAACTGGTTCTGTTCGACTGTCAGCGCTCTACCCTCACACTGATGGGTCTTGTGAAATGGCATGTGTATGAGCACCTGGGAAGCACCACCATCCCCCAGAAGAGACCTGAGCCCTCCTGCCCTATGCCATGCACTCAAGGACAGGCCATGGAGGGATCCTTGACTGACCCAAACTCTCAGCCTTTAGAAGTTTCCCCTCTCACTGCCTTGGATGTTAGTGGGCTCCCCAGGCTTGGAGCTTGAAACACATTGGTGGTGGAGGAAAGGGCAGAGAGGGACCTGATTTCCTGCTGCACTAAGTTCCCCCTTACACCACTTCATTGTAGAAGCAACTATATACACAGGCAGCTTCCCTGGTTAGCACAGAGCTGGAAGAAGGCAACCCTGCTACCCTTGTCCAGCACAAGGGCCATGCTGAAGGTGGAAGGTATGAAGGGAGGGGTGGACTGTGGATAGGGAGGGCCCGTGGTGGCTGCTCTGGGGCTTTTCTCAGCTACTTAGATCCATGGGGTGTCTGGGAAGCAGAGCATAAATTAAAGCAGGCCCAAGACTGTTCTAACAGAAACCAGGGGTTGCCAGCATGCCAAGAGATGAAAGGTGGCTTAAATTGCCTGGCTCTGGCAAATTGCAATAATACTTTCAAAGGGTGCTTTGTCAGTGAAATCTGGGGAAGGGGGTGGAGTGTATCACGGGGTTGGGATTTTAGAGGAGATTATATGTTTACTATATCCTCAGCCCAGGTCTTAAAGGGCCCAGGGGGCTCTCTATTGGAAAAGCAAATCATGAAGGAACTCTTTCCCTTTTTAACAATGATGTCACACCCCCATTCCCCTCTCCACCCCATCTAGATCAGGATCCTGCCCTCTGGGGTAGTACTTAGCCTTGGGTCACTGTCGTGCCATCTACAAACCCCCACTCTTTCTCAGTGTCCCCCCCGCCAACTACTTCTTGTTCCTATGTGAACCTGATGAGTGAAGATAACAGGTTTGCAGCTCTGTGGCCTTTGTTCCTGTGATAAGAAGGTTGGTAGAAAGGTGCCTTTGTCACACACATCTTGGCACCGGTGCTCTGAGGTGTGCCCTACATGGTGGTTATGCCAGCTGCACCTACCCACCTACCCACAGTACAATGCACTTGGGCCATGTATCTGGCACTCCCCCTGTAGTGAGAGCAGAGAGGCAAAACTATAGGCTATGGGTATCTCCTAAAGGCCTTTGTCACCAGCTGTGGCACTTCTGTGCTTCCAGGGACTGTCATATAATGACAAGCATGGCGCAGCATCCATCCATCCCCCACACCACCACGTCAGCTGGAGTTCAGCCTGTGCCTGGGAGCCGAGGTCTCATTCAGGGACAAGTCCTGCTGCCAGGGCTTGAATGCACAAGAAATGTAGAGCAGAGCAAGTCAGTGCATAAAGAGCACTCTAGACACTGCTCTGGCTTCCTGTGTGGACCCCATGAGCATGCGGATCATGAAATTTTGAAGCCTTTGATTACACTTGTGTACATTTCAGTGGAGACATGCCAGCTGGGTGGCTCTTGGCCTCTACCCTGGAGTGCTGTAGACAGACTTGCACTGCCCCTGGAACCTCCAGGACATAGGGAAAGCCCAAGGTAGGGCAGGGCCAATAAATATAGTGGGTTGCCCAAGGTAGGGTAGGGCCAATAGATATGCAGTGACCAATAAATATGGTGGGGAAGCAGCCCCTGGGCTGTTGTTATGCCAGGAGGATTTTCCAGCCCCAACAACAGCCCAAAAACAGGAGGGTGCAAACATAACTTAATGCCCCCCCATCTCCTCCCCTGCCCTTATGAAGCACCTTCTCAGCCATATGGAATAAAAGGACAAACTCCTAGACAGCAGGCTTGCCATGGTGTAACTGAAAGCAGAGCACTGCTAGGTGTTCAGCACAGCCAACAGCCAGCTCCAGGGTTTGCAGTCTGTTCTAGGGCTCCTCCTTTTGACCAACATTTTTACAATCTCCTCCCTGCCCTTCCTCCCCACCCAACACACACACACACACACACACACACACGCGCGCGCGCGCGCGCGCAGTTTGGAAATTCCCCCACCAAACTGAATCATAGAGGGACTCTGCAGCATGCACGCCTCACTCCAGAACCTCCAGCACTTCCAGAGCCTCAGGCCACAGCATTGTGCAAACTCCCTCTCTCCCTGCTGTCACAGCTCTGGTGCCTTTGTATTCACACATCCTGTGATGCACCCCTTACATTAGCATTATCAAGGTGGAGAAGGAAGGTCCTTGTTTTTTTTTTTCTGATGATCCATCCAGACCATGGATCTCAAGGGAATAGTCCAAGGCATCTGTGTGACTCATGGAGTAAGAACCATTGGGCACCTATCCACTGTACTGTATGATCTATTCAGCTGCAACCAATCATTCTCAAAACTGTGAAGAGCAATGCATTAACTGTGGGAGAGGAGCATTTCTGTCCAATTCAGTCAGCTGGAAGAAGGTGAGTCTAACTATTGGGGAACGGATGACTCCTTACCACCTTTGAAACACAAATGCTCAGGGTAGAGGTGGCTTCCTTGTCACCAGCAAAGGTCCTTTCAAGGATAGCATGTTTCTGGGAGTCACAGATCAGCGGTTACAGGGCTCCAGCCAGTCCAGGTCCTGCGGGCGGGGGGGGGGGCAGGGCGGCATTTACCCTCCATCTGCCCTGCCTAGGCTCTCTGGATGCATGTTGGTCACTTTAAAAATGAATGAAAGGAAACTTGTATTAAATTACCTCCTTGTGCCTCAGGCTGACTCTCAAGTGCCTGCCGGACCAAGTCTGAACCACAGCAACACCAGGCCTCTCTGACCTCCCTCCACCTCTGTCCCTCACTGGCTTCTCCTTTACTGATCAATGATCATACTGACTCCCCAACTTGCTCCACCAAACAATGAACAACTTGCTGGATCAGACCTGGGCCCCACCTCCCCAAATTCCAGATCAGCAGAGGGCCTCGGCCACGCCATTACCCTATGCTGTGCCAGCACCATCCTTCACACAATTCTGCTTTGCACCTTCTTAACCCCTATACCAAAGCCCTCATCTCCCAGGTAACATGGGCAGTGCATCTCTTCACCTGTTTTTCATCATTTATCTGGGTGATATCCCCTTCTCCAACCCCAAGCAGTTCCTTAACCAGATTTTCCATACAGTACCACAAATACTTTGTTTCCAGCTGCCTTTCCCATGACTCATTCCTAGTTTCCCATTAGTTAAATTACACATTTATTTCCTCCACCAACATTGATGCACCCTGGGGCTAGTGGAAGAGGTGAATGTACATTGCAGCACTGATAATTTTCATAATGAATCCTGAATCAAGGGGCTCCAGTTATATTGTTCACAGATACTGAAAAATGAGTTCTAGGGCTCCTATGGTAGAGGCAGCACTGGGGCCCAGTTGGCTAGGGCTGGTTTCATTATTTTCTGGAACCTTTTGGACCAGAATTAAAACTGAGATGTTGGTCACCTTGGAGCCTGGGTCTTCATTTTGCAGCTTGAGCCCCCTCTCAGTGTTCAGGGTTTGGGGCTGAGTGTTCATAGAAGCCATCCAAAGGATACCAGGAATTTGTGGTTTATGGTCCAAGGTAGGGAACCAAAGATGAGCTGCTGGTTTTCAGATTCAAGATGGAAAACAAAAGCAAAACCCATATAACTCAAAGTAACCAAAGAATGAAAGTTGCAAGCCCTGGAAATCCTCTGAACAGAAGAGTTTCCCATTAGTGTGCTGTTCATTTTGAAGCTGAAACTCAATGCATGAACTGTTTGTTGTGTTTAAGGAAGGGAAAATTGCACATCAAGGGCTGAGGCCCAGGACTGGAATAACAGGGTCTATTCAAGGCAAGTCAATGCAGAGCTGGGAAAGGGAATGGCAGAGCTAGAGAGGAGGAAAGACCTGAGGTGCAAAAGCAGAAATATGTGGGCAGACAAGGCTGAGGGGAAAAAAAAGTAGTTTGGCAACTGCTCCCCCACCCACATATCAGCTCCTTCCTTTCAGGAGTATTGTTCCCACTTTGGAATCACTGGACATGGCTACACAAGACCCTTAATGCGCATTGGACTAAACTGACTGCACATTAGCACAGCTGGCAAAGAACATGCTAATGTGCAGTAGCTTTAATCCAATGCTCATTAAGCATTACAAAAAAAGCGCTCTTCTGCGCTAATGCAGGTACTAAATGTAATGCACCATAATTTGGCACATACATTGTACAAGTTCTCCTAGGTAGAAATGAAAATTTTCATTTCTGCCTAGGAGAACTTGTACAATCTCTGCTCTCTCCTATGCCTGATGAAGGGTGTGTGCGCCCGAAAGACTGCAAATAAATAAAATAATTTGTTTGCAAATATCTAGTTGGTCTAATAAAAATATCACCTCTTCCACAAGTTTTGATTCCTTTTGCTTCTAGACCAATATGGCTACAACGTGGATACTGCTATTGGGAAGTAATTTTCCTGCCTTGCCTGTTTCCTGATGCCCTTGTGTTTTTCACAGGTCATGGGCAGTGCAGCTGTGGGGATTGCCTGTGCGACTCTGATTGGACAGGGGACTACTGCAACTGCACCACACGCACTGACACATGCATGTCCAGCAATGGACTGGTGTGCAGTGGGCATGGCCACTGTGTGTGCGGGAAGTGTGACTGCACACAGCCTGGCTCCTACGGGGACACCTGTGAGAAGTGCCCCACCTGTCCCGATGCCTGTACCATCAAGAAGTGAGTGAGTGAGTGAGTGAGTGAGTGAGTGAGTGAGTGAGTGAGTGAGTGAGTGAGTGAGTGAGTGAGTGAGTGAGTGAGTGAGTGAGTGAGTGGTTGGGGGCATTTGTCTAGCAGGGGAAAACCATGCTGGCAGAGCCAGGTTGTAATCAAAGAAGGCTAGACCTGACCCCTGAGAATGGTCAGAGCAGGCCAGGCCATGTTAGATGGGTTTGCTAGACCCTCAGTGATCCTACCAATACTGGACAGAGCTTGCTAGGCTATAAATTGGGCCAGCTTCCTTAAAAGGCCTTGGGCTTGCACAGATCTTAGCACCTGAGGCTGGCTTTAAATCAGTGCAGGGTGCAGGTGACAATTCAGGGATCTCTGGGAATTCAGGGATCAGCAGGTGAGCACTGGGCTTTGCAGCTCTGTGTGACCTCAGGTAGCAGTGCATAGGGGAAAGGCGAGTTTGCAATATTCCAGTTGTAAGAGGCAGCTGACCTTTTGGCACACATTCAGGAAAAGGGGTTTGCACAGGGAAGAGCAACACTCAACTGAGAGGTCCAGAATCCAGGTCTTCCACTTACTTACTGGGGCCAGGATCTCCAAGGGAGGCCCCCTCTCACAGGTGTGAGGGTTGTGATTAGTCCCTATGTCCTGACCCTACACCCAAAAACCTCATAGGGGCACCACTCTCCACAACCCTCCCCTCTGGAGGGCTGCCGCAGCGCAGCCTGGAAAAACCCTGAGCCTTCAGTCATAAAGGACTCAAGCCTAAAGGGTTTGCTGAGAGCCTTGGAGTTGCATGTAGGATCCCCCAATGTTGCTGTCTCTCATTGTATCTTCTTGTCCCTCAGGGAGTGTGTGGAGTGTAAGAAGTTTGAGAGGGGAACCCTGATGGAGGAGCAAACCTGCAGCCGCAACTGCCGTGACGAGATTGTGCCAGTGGAGGAACTTAGTAAGTGAAGCTGAGGACTGTAGGTGGTCAGCCCACCAGTTGGATCGCCAGGTTGCTGTTCTGGCCTGGACAGTCCCCACAGGCTGTCCCATTGCACAAGGGGCTGGGAAAGGAAAAACAAATTGCTTCACTGTAATGATACAGTCCCTTGGAGCCAGCCAGCCTGGGAATTTGCATTGGAGTCCTGTGGCTCAGGCACAGAAACCATGAAACCAGAGCCTGACACCAAGTCTTCACCTCCCAGTCCCATTTGTAGAGCCCACACAAGCTGTGATTTCCTGTGGTGTTTCAGAAACATGACTTATGGGCTCTAAAAAGTGCCAGCTGGTTCCTAAGGCCACATTCAGGGAAGAAGGACAGCCTGTTAGGAGAAGTAGCTGGGATTAGTTCAGGTTTAGGTGGCACACATTAACCTCCAACCATTCTTCTAATATAGCTGGGTGTTGAGATGGCTCAATACCCACCATGTGCCAGCACCCCAGGCACCTTTGATCATTCAAACTGTAGTACCCAGTCCCCACCCAACCCATGTCCCAGTTTAGGGTCCATTGCACACTGTTATTTGGCTGCATAAGGCCAGATTTTGGCTTAGGCTGTGGCCCAAGTAAGACAGGACCTTCTGCCCAGTTCTGACCCAATCTACAGTGGCCACCTGGGCTGGGTTGAAGGTCCTTCCTTCTCCTTCCCTGGCAGATGACAAAGGCAAAGATGCAGTGAACTGCACCTACAAGGATGAGAACGACTGTGTGGTGAGGTTCCAGTACTATGAGGACTCCAGCGGGAAATCCATTCTCTATGTCATTAAGGAGCCAGGTGAGTTGCTGAGCTAAGGGAGGCCCCAACTCCATCCTGTCTGTGTCCCTGGGAGAGGTGGCAGAAGACACACTTCCCACTACAGTCTGTTCAGTCACCCCTTAAGGTCTCTCTCTGCTGTCATCTGGGTGGTATTTCTGCCATGCAGGAGGGCTGCCCTGGGCTCTGTTCTGCCCCTTCTACACAGGCCACAGAGTGCTACACAGCTGACTAGAAAAGGAATAAAGTTCATCAGAGTGAATTTCACCCCAGGCCAATTCCATGCAGACAGGGAGGGTTTACTGCATGTTCCAAGGCCAAGATGTGAGCCCCTGAGGTGTAAGTTTCCTACTGCTCTTTCTTCTTTGTATCAAGCAGCCATCTGCTTCATCCAGCTCACAGCTGCTGGGAAGCCATCAAGGTGTCAGTGCCAAGTTGCAGGCCAATGCATCCATTATCCCTGATGGCTCTGCTGCCTAGTCCAGATTCCAGCTGTCTTCCAGAAGCCCCCTCTCTCCCTTCATTTTTGTTTAATTTTTGCTCCAGGTCTACTTTTTCTCCCTGGTCTACCTCTGAGTCAGTTTTCCAAGCTTCCCTTCATCCTCACTGTGCTGCCTGGGCAGGAGGCAGGAGATCTGAGTTTTGAGTTCACAGGCAGAAGGCAGTACCCAGCTGATCCCTTGGGGCATGGGACAACAGCGTGTATCTGGGTTAATTTAGAAACCTCTGTGTCCCTGGTGATACCAGTTTAGATTGGCAATCAGCCAGGCTAGTGAACAAAGTAGGAGCGCAGGAGGCTGCAATCCCTGTGTTCTTTATATTGCTTTCATGTCTTATGTGAGGCGGAGCTGTTGAGGAATTCTGGCCTCAACGAATGGAAGTGATAGAACCCACATATGTGCAGGGGAAGGGCCAGAACAGGCAGTTTCCAAAGCTGACTACGAGTGTGCTCACACTTAGGATGCTGCAGGGCATTGCTGGGAAATCTCATCAGTTACTACCAGTTCTTCAGCCCTATCCTGCACCCTCATCTGCCCCAGGGGTGGCAAGAAGACTTCCTTCATCCTAGAGAATCATGCCTTTGGATGTCAACTCATCCTAAGCTGCTTTCAGAGACTTTTGTGCCCAGAGAACTAGATGAGATGCTCTAGAAGGATTCTGACCACTGCCCTGAGTTAGGAGGGGTTCTGGGCCACAGCACCTGAGGCTGCCACAGATCCTTAGTTAGGTTTACTCTGTTACTGTGCTGCTGCATCTCTCCAGGATTTGCTGGTTTAGCTACAAAGGTACTGGTCCAGGGTTCAAGGCCATTTTTTGCCTCTCTCCTCTCTCCTGGGCCACTGTAGCTCAGATGGAGGGCCGGTCAGTGAGGATAGGGTTCATGTGACAGTATGAACTCCTTTCACAGTAGAAGACAGTGTCTTCCTGTGTCAATTTCTCTCTGCTGCTGCATTGCTCAGCAGTTTCCTTGGAGCTGGTGTACACATCAAAGACTAGATGCCTTCCACCTGCATGATTCCTCGCCTCTCCTTGGGCTGCATTTTCCAAAGAGCACTTTAGAGGCCCAGCCCCCACATGCCAGGGGGAAAGAACGCCGTGTTATTGTCTAGGCTCTCTAGCTTTGCAATGAGCCTTCAGCATGCCAGCATAAATAGGTAGCATCTCAGGGCAGCTATGTACCAGCCTTGGACCCAGACCAAAGGAGAGATGACACCACTCCCTCTGCAGACCAGCAAGCAGGGAGAACTGTTCCCCTAAACCAGGGGTGGGCAAAATACAGCTGTTGGGCTGGATCTGGCCCACCAAGGGATTTTGTCCAGCTGCTGCTGCCAGCCTCCATTGCCACTGCTGCTTGCTGGACCGGGCTCTGCTGCCTGGGCACCCTGGCCTGTCCTCCCCATACCCACTGCCCAGGGCACCCAACATAGTGGGTAGACAAGGACGGTGTCCCTGGAGACCAGCCTGGGACCTGTGTGGCAGGGTTGTATGGCTGGGCAGGCAGGATGGGGCCGCAGGTGGGCAGGGAGCAGGGGCCGGGGTCAGGATCAGGATCGGGATCACAGGACGGTGACAGCGTAGGGTTGCAGCCCACTGCCTGCATGTCCCTATGATGGGTGTCAGTTCTGTGGGCAGGGGCATGCCAGGAGCAGATCGCAGCTCTGCCCTGGCCCCATGATCCCGATCCCAGCCCTCACCACTCCCCACAGCCCCATCCCACCTGCCCAGCCTAACACAGGACGGAGCCACTTAGGGAGTTTTGGTAAGCTGTTGTGGGCCAAGAGCCAGGGGGAGTGCTGATCTGGCCCAGGACAGCTCACCAAAACTCCCTAAGTGACCCTCCAGCCCAAATAATTGCCCTAAACAGTCCCATTTCCTGGGGTCTCCAACTCATGAGTAGTGCAGTGCAGGCAAAGCCCTGGAGAAGGCAGAGGAGGGAAAGTGGCTACCAGCTGTAATTGCAGCCCTGCTGCCATCTGCTGGGCTGGGCCCCCCAAAACTCCCAGGTGGCAGGAAAACATCAGCTCAGGTTTGTTTTTTGCTTTGGTTGCACAACCTGTGTAGGACAGGGGCAGACAGGGAGGAAGGGCGGGCCGGTAGGCGGCAGGAAGGGAGGGAGGGAGGAAGGGGTTGATGGAGTGCAGGGAGTGTTGCTCCTCTGTGAGACACAAACACAAACAAGGAAATGTTAACGCAGCCCTCCCTTGCCTTATCAGACAGAGCCATATAAGCAAGCGGTTGACACAGCCTGTCAGCTCAGCGCGTGGGAGGTTTAGACAGGAGTCAGCCAAGAGCTATTGGAGGGATCAAAACCTCAGCAAAGCCACAAGAATCATCCCCAATGGGTGGGTTCAGGAGATGCCTGGGAAAGCCAGCCTAAACTACGCCCTGTCCAGGAGACAGGGACTCCTATCTCCCACCTCCTGCCCATCCAGCCTATGTGCTTTGTGCTGCCCCATCCCATGCTTGAGTAGAAGGGAGGCAAAAGCCATGTCAAAGAGAAAGAACTGCCTGGCCCTCAAACAGGAAGCAGTGCTCTGATCATATGTCACTATCTTTAACACGGTTATCACCTGGTGAGTCAGGGCTGTGCTGTTTCCCCATGTTGTAGATGGGAAACTGAAACACAGAGAGGAGGATTTGCCCAAGGTCATGGAGAAAACCTGTGTCTCCAGGTTCATCTCCAGGACGAGTCTTGTCAGAGCTCTTAGGCAGCTTGGGAGAGTGGTCTTAGTCGCCAAGCCAAGCACAACTGCTATGAATTGGCCGGCAGGAAAGCCCAGGCCTGGAACAGACTGGCATGTCAAACTTCCATAGGAGCCATCTACTCAGGATACCCAGGAGCTGTCGTCCCAGCCCGTTCTGCCTATGATGAGCCATTGCCTCATACACTTGATTTACCCTGCTTTATTTTTATTTCTTTCCCTCACTTTTGAGCACTGGCCCACTGTGTCTCTGGAGATGGGGCCTCTCTCTGCCTGGAGGAGGCAAGGCAGGTCAGCCCCTTCCAGCCAGGGACTGTAGGACACACCATTAACCCAGCCAGAGACCCTCCCTTCCCTCCTCCTCCAGATGTGTGAGTGAGACTCCCAGCAGCTGTGGTCACAGCTGTCTTATGCTTCCCTCCTTCTCCTCCCCACCACCCCTCCTCCTCCCATGCCTGCTTTTCTCTGAATACACACTGGGCACTCTATAGCCAGGGACTTGGTGAGTCTCCCAGGGAAAGGGCATGCTCAGCCTGTGGCATTGTTCATGATGCGCTGCTAACAACAGGATAGAGCCTGCACCCTGGGAAAGAAAGAGAACAAAGACCAAGCCCTCCCTCCAGCTGGGAACGCCCTGTCTGTACTGAACAGGAACACTAATTTTAACAGGAAGATGCTACACAGCCAAATCTTGCCTGCAGCCAAAGGAGTCACACCCAAGGCTAACTTGCCCCTGGGGCTCTGATAGTTAAATCGTGGCTGTATGGAATGTCCTGCCTTTGGGCCCCATTCTGCAAACACTGCATCTGGGATGCCCAAAAAATCTGCAGGGTGCCCAGGCCTCAAAATGGTTCAATTTCAATCGGATGTGGATACCTGGCTATCCCAGGCCCCTTTGAAAATCTGCCCTTTGAACACACAATGGGGCTACTCACACACTTAAGTGTATACAGGGTCAGGCCCTGGACTTAGGTGAGTGATATTGCCCTCTAGCGGCACAGGAATAAGAGACCCCCTACTGCTGTTGGCCAAAGGAGCCCTGCTTCAGTGAAGCTGCTATTCCAGCACGTGCTTCACGTACCCTGACCATGCATTGAGTTGCTGGATGTTGTAGGTGGATCACAGGGAGAGACCTAATGCCCTCCTTTCTTTGCCAGACTGCCCTAAGGGGCCTGATATCCTTGTGGTCCTGCTCTCCGTGGCAGGAGCCATCCTACTTATTGGCCTGGCAGCCCTGCTCATCTGGAAGCTGCTCATCACTATCCATGACCGGCGGGAGTTCGCCAAGTTTGAGGAGGAGAAAGCAAAGGCAAAGTGGGACATGGTAAGGGTCAAAGGACTGGGTTGGCACCCTGTTTTGCTGTCCTCTGGGGAGGAGTACTGGGGTGCCAGCTCTTAGACCATGTTCTGTCTCAGAAGTGCAGAGGAAAGGCCCTGTCTGAGGGAAGGTAAGTGTGTTCAGGCAGGATCCTGGGTAGTACAGTGACTCATGGAGAAATCAAGAGACACTGCAGCAGGAAAACAGAAGAGGGGAAGGCCAGAGGGAGTTGGGAAGTATTGGGGGTGGAAAGGAGGCCAAAAGGTCCATCAGGGAGCACATGCTTCTTACTCACTCCCTGCTCCCATTTTTCCACCCTGTGAGCTGCCCAGAGTGTCCCATCTGCCACAGGCCAGCTGGAAAGGCTGATGCACGTAATGCACGGGACAGTTCATCAATGCAGTGTTCCCCTCACGCTGGGCCAACACTCCTAAAAGGTTTCAACAGCCAGCTTGGGGCTTTGCCTATGCCTTGCACCTAGGCTCCTTCTGAGCTAGGATTCTTATACTTTGCTCTTCCCTTTCTCTTAAATGTGTTATTGTTTGTAATGGTGCCATTGTCAGCCCAGGCTCAAGGCAGGTACAGCAAAAGCTTCTGATATACAACCCTCTCCTATTACCACCCTGGGCTCCCCACCATCTTGCACACATGCCCCTGCCCCTTGTGCTCCCTACCCACAGCTTGGCTGACCTCCCTCAGTCCCAACCTGTAGTCTGTGGTCCCTCCTAAGCAGGAACAATTATGTTTGAACACCATGATGAAGCACACAAATGCCCATTGAGGACTAGATCACTGGTATCCTTCTTCACTTGAGATCTTGGGCAGTAGGAAGGCCAATTCTGTCAGTACTTTCCTAAGCTGCAGACCTAGGTGTCTTGACATAGAGGATGCTGTTGCCATGGTATACCTGAGACATGGTTGGTAGGCAATGACTGCTCATCAGCATCTCTACTTTCAATAACCCAGCCCATTTTTTAATTATCATGGATTTAAGCTACCGATGAGTGTGTGGGTTGGATTTTCACCATAGCTCAATGCCTGTTCAGGTACAATGGGTACAGATTTTTTACACATATGGTACACACACCTGACCATGAGCCCCTCAGTGGGAGCTGAGCCCTCCTGGGGACTGGGGCTGGTGCTTGCTGGAAAGTCTGGTCCCCTAAATTATCCAATTGCACAGTGTGAGTTAGTGGCCAGAGTATGGAAAGGGGAAGAAGGCAGCCCAGACTCTACTGCATCTATCTATACTGAGCCCCTGTGTGAGGATGGGCCACTCATCCCCTGCCTCAGTTTCCTCATATGTAAAGTGGACAATGTGATCTGCCAACAATAAACCCTGGATAACTATATTCTGCTTCTGTTACAGGGCAACAACCCCTTGTACAAAGAAGCCACATCTACCTTCACTAACATCACGTACCGTGGGAATATGTAAGGAGACTTGCCTTCCCCTCCCCAGCACTGGCCATGGATCAGCTGAGGAATGTGAGAGTCCCCCAAGATATGTTTACAGAAGACCTTGCCTGTGTTTATGTGTTTTCATGTGTTTAATTTAATGACAACCCTTCAGGCTGCCTCCAAGGACCAGACATCCATGTCAGCCCACTGTAACGCAGAGATATTCCTCTTGAACTAAGCCACTGTCCTGATATTACCTCGGCATGCCCAGTACATGGAAGTAGGCTGTCCTTCCATACACTGAACCAGGAGGAGTAGGGCATGCTTTGCGTGGGCACACTATCCACACTGTGCAGGCCAGGCTGCATGTTCTCTTCTCCACTGGAAGCCTGCTACAGCTGAGTCACACCACAGGACGCTGTGAGGGAGGAGGAGAACCTGGCTTTGCCCCATCTCCATGCCTTTCTGTAGTCCTGGAAGTAGAGGCACCACTGGAATGACTCACATGTGGGAAGACCTTGCATGACCCTCAGCTGAGGAGTTCCTGCCACTCCTCTGGACTAAGGTGTGCCGTGAACTGGCCTTGCCCCTTCTAGGTGCAGAGCTGTCTCCCTCAGGACAGAGGGACAGTGATTCCCTGCCAGCCTGCTACCAGGAGATATTCCCTGTTGGGAGAAAGGACTTGATCTTCCTATCCCAGTCACTGGTTGCATATCCCAGTCCAGTGCTTCTGGTGGCCATGTAGCTCTGGCCCTTATGCTCCTTAGGAAAGCAAAAAAACCAAGCTGTGCCTGACCTAGCTGTACACTCCTTCATCACCTGCTGCACCCAGTGTGGTCACACCAAGAAGCAGGGGATGGTCAGCCATCCCATCCCTCACTACACCTCTTGCACATACACCTCATCTGCACAGCTGTGGGCTGTGCTGAGGTCCCAGAATTCATATCTACGCCACCCCTCTTCTCCCCATCGTCCCCTCCCATGCACACACACAGAAGGACAACTGACTCCACAATGAGAAGGCAGAAACTCTCCTAAAAGACTGGCTCTGAGGAACGGTGTGAGATACCACTTTTTGCCACACCAACCAGACACCAGCTGAATCCACCAGGATATATGCCCTGCGGAGCACAGCCAACAGACCTTCTGGGTCACCCAGGGCAAGTGGGGGCTCTTCCCTGGGTTTTGTCTTCCATTTTTGAAAGAAGAAGAAAACAAAGCTGATTGCCCTTTGCAACGTGGGGATGGAAAATGCTAGTCAGCATTCAGTAACAGAAACTGGTTGGGTATGAGCAAGTCATGCTAGATGTCTAGGCTGGGGTCCAATTCACATAACTGCAGCAAGTCTGAGACACTTGAAAATTTGTCCCTAGCAAAATGCTGATCCTGTCCCTGGGCTCTCTGCTTTGAACAGCAGCTGCAGACTTGGGGAAGCCTTTTTTCCAGGTGGCTGCCACAGGATCCAGGAAGTTGGGATTCCTGGGTTCCGCAGCCTGATCTTGCCTATGTAGCACTATGCCTCAGTTTCTCTCTCTGCAGAAATGGGACTTCGGACACCTCAATCAAAGCCCAGAGTTAGTGGAAGGAGGTCAAGTTGCCTGTGCTGTAGACAGACAATTGTCACTTGTGCCAGGAAGGCCATGATGCTGGCATGCAAAGGCAGTAAGCACCTCAAATTCCTCATCTTGTGCTATGGAGCCAAGCACCTTCTGTCTTCTAGGTGGAAAGCTGCAAAGCAGAGTTCTCTTCCCTGCCTAGACCTAGCAGTGCTCCTGGCCAAGTTCAAGGCACTCAGTTATTGACAGCTCTCCTGAAAAGCCATCCATGGCTTATCCATAAACACTGCCCCTATGTGGGGGCAATGGCCCAAGCCCTGACCTCTTCTGGTAGTACACAGTATGGCCATTGAACCCTCACTTGTCACAACAGCATGGAAAGAAATAGCATAGTTTGCACTGGCAGGGAAGGTGGGATGGATTACCTGGGAAGGTGACTCCCTTCCCTCCCACCGGCATCCAACAGAGCTGTCCCAGCACCAAGACTGTTGTGAGACACCCTAAAGGATGCAGGTCCATGATAAGGAGCTGGGGCCCCAAACTTAGAATTGTCTACTCCTCCAACTATATAGTCAACAGCAATTCAGAATAGGGGCAGCAGCAGACCCAGACAGAAAAGATGCATGCCTGGCCTTCCCCAGATAGAACAAAATAGACCTGGAGTGGGGCCTGACTCCCGTGGGTGTGAGGACCTGTTGAACCAGCATGGTGAGATATCCCCTTCCCCCTGCCATCTGCATTCAGTCCTTCGTGCTATGGCTTCCCCTGCCTGCATGGCCTGGTGCATGCTAGCCCCACTCAGCACTTACTATCACCCACGCCAACCACACTGTCACTGCTGTACACTTCCATGTGCATTGTGAATATACAGCAATGAATACCCCAGTGCTGGTCACCCCCACCCTGTTCTCAAGGTGGTTAATACTTGGGGCATGAAAGAAAAGTAGGATTCCCAAAAAAGAGAGGTAAGGAGACACGTCCTGAAACCACCGAGCTGTCCCTTCCAGATCCCAGGTAAGGGCAGAAGGGAGGGGAGCTTGAGTTCATTCCCACCCAACTGGAAGGCCCAGAACTGATCAGAGAGGAGCCCAGGGTGGAGTGTATGATTTTTGCTGCTCAAGCTCCAATGGACACTTTAAATGGCACCAAATAAAGAGCCTCCTGCCACCAAAGGTCTCAGCGCATGTCTGGTGTTTACGTGAGAAGAGAGCCCTTACCTGACCCCATTTCACTCGCTGATCTGGCATCACAGCTGACTGGGTGTCCAGCTCTTGGGGTATGCATATAGAAAGCCCCACACATTTGGAGTGTAAGTCCAGGCCTTGGTACTGACCCATTCACCTGCAGCCCTGAGATCTCCTGTGCACTGCCCACATAGTTCCCAATTTTATGAGGTGTGAAATATAGCTGGAATCACTGGTTCCAAGGAGCCTTCTGGGTGCTGTCAGGTTCTTCCTTGCCCAGCGGGGAACCTGTGCCTCAGGATAAGAAAGTGAAGAAGCAGGGGGCTGGGTAGACTGTGGGAGTGGATCCTTAAAACAGACTTGCAATTCCAAAGGTGTGGTCCTAGGCTTATCCCAACATAGGGAAAAGGAGAGAACAGGCCATCCAGTAAGATTCTTACATACAGACCTGTATGCCAGCTCCCGAGCATCAAGAGCACCTGGGTGCAAGCCAACCCAGGGTCCTCATGGGTTTACTAGGGAGCTTTCCACAGGCCCTCCGCCCAATGAATGCCCTGTTGGTAAAATCCCAGTCTGGCTTCACAGTTCCTCCACCAAGTAGAAGAAATTAAAGTCTTTGGTGCAATGATGGGATAAAGGCCCAAAAAATGGGATGGAGCCTGCTCCTCTCTCCTGCCCTGCAATGAATCCAGTCACTTCCCCAGGGTCCAAAGCTTCAAATACTGGGGAAGGTCTAGGTAGCATAAACAGTTTACATTCTTGCCTTATTCCAGCTTGGAGCCTCAGGTCTGGTTAGCTCAGGGGCTGTTGCTGGTTAGAGCAACGGGGACACCTAGTGGCCATTTCACTCTTTGGTTCTAAGGGACTTCTGAAAAATCTACCCAATCTCTCTTCAGGCCTATAAAATGAGTATGATAACACTGCCCTGCTTCCCAGCAGTGCATTACAGATCGGGAGGAGCACAGCAAAGGTAACAGTGGTCTGCTAAACTGCCTCTTATTTCCACTTTGAACATTCAACACCTAAGAGCTGCCCCCCTTAAAATGATGTGACTGACTTTAAAAGGAGCAGATGTTTTTAAATGAGATGGGTCATTTCTTCAAACTTGTCTCCTGACATCTTTGTCAAATTGCAGGTCTGAGTCCTGCCTTTCCAAACAACATTACACAGGATCAGGCCTCAGAGCTGTTGTATGTAAAACCCTGAAGATAGGTGTTACTGTTTCCTGGTCAACAGTAAGGCACGCACATGTACAGAATGTGCCATCCAGTTTCCCAATAAGCAAGCGGGCACACGATGCACACAGACAACTTTTGGAAATCTCATGCATCGCTGATTTAACAAAAGCTATTGAGGCAGTAAATCTATTGGTTCTTATCCACTCTGCCCCATTTTGTTGCTGTTACCTACATATAAATATAGTGTGTGAACACAACATTTACACTTCTGCATGTTGGCCCATACATAGGAACACATGTCCCCCAGCTCCTCTTACAGCAATGACTTCTCAGACTATTGCGCGTCCATATGTTGTGCAAGTTAGTTTGACATTTTGGAGGTTGAGAGAAAGGCAATGTCTCAGTTATTTGCCAAACACATTAGATCCCTGTCAGCAAACACAGGCCTGGGAAGCCTCAGGGCTAGCAGCTTCCTTGTCTTTGGATTAGCAGTTGGTTCATAAATTCATAGATGCTATGGTCAGAAGTGACCTCAATGGATCATCAAGTCTGACCCCCTCCCCTGGCAGGAAAAAGTGCTGGGGTCATGTGACCCCAGATAGGTGCTTGTCCAGTCTCTTCTTGAAGACCCCCCCAGGGTAGGGGAAAGCACCACCTCCCTTGGAAGCCCGTTCCAGAACTTCTTATGGTGAAGAAGTTCTTCCTGATGTCCAACCCAAATCTACTCTCTATCAGCTTGTGGCCATTGTTCCTGGTTATTCCAAGGGGTGCCCTGGTAAACAGAGCATCTCCTATTCCCTGATGCCCCCCACCACCCCTGTGAATCTGTATACTGCCACTGTAACTGTAAGTATACAATTGTATACTGTATACTTACAGCAGTGAAGGCCAACCTTGTTGCCAGGTATGCCACAAGGTAAGCTCTGACCCCTTCCCCTGCTGTATCTGTCACTATTCTCCCTGCTCTTTGCTGTGCTACGCAGTAGCTGCGGCACAACCACTGTGGTTGTCCACCCTGTCTTCAAGTGCTAGTGAAACAGAAATCTGTAGCCTGTGTCCAAAGCAGCACTGCAGTTGAACACAGCTAGCACCTCCCGCCCTGCCGACCTGCCCAGTGCTGCATCAGTCACTGAGCTCACACGGTTGCTACATTAATAACGTTCCCCACCCCCCAAACCCTTAACACAGGGGCTTGACTCCCCAGGCTTGAACCCTTCAAGAATCCTTCCCTGCAAGTAAAACTGCCTGCACAGCTGCAAAAAACTGCTGCCATGCCTGCCTAGCAGCTGTCCCCCTGATTTAGGAGCCAGGCTCCACTGCCCTACCCTGCTCTGCTCTCTTCACACACTCAGTCACAGAAGATTTAGCTAAAAGCTGCAGCCCGTCCCTTGTGCTCGTCTCCCTTTTCTTGGAGCTCAAAATGAAATGCTGCAAGGCAACGCGTGCAGCAGGGTCAGCGCCCCTCTTTACTCATCTACACACGCCCGGTGACGGTTAGAATGACACTTTGGATTCAGGACAAGACTCGTACAAGTGATGGGCAAACCAGCCCTCCAACCTTGGTGCAAATGAATTGTTGATATGTGTCTTTGTAACAACACATTTTGTCTTTGGTAAGAACTGTGACCCTATAAAACAAAATTACAAAAAACTCTAATTTTTTTATTTTAAAAAATAAGGTCCTTTTCATGAGGCTGAAGTCGATTCTTTAGTCCTGGTTCCTTATTCTCAGTTCTCAGTTCCTTATTCCCAATATGGGAACCAAGAATAAGGAACTGGGAATAAGGACTAATTTCAGCCTCATATCATGCCAAAACCCTGCCAATCTACCAAAGAAGCCTAGGCAGACACTGCCCAACCCGAAGCTTAGTTTTTGCATTCCAGCATGCTTACTGACAGGCCCCGGGGCTTGCGTGCTACGTACATTGTCATGAATAAGGAGTTGAGTTTGGTCTAGGATTATAGGGAATAAACCTTTTTAGGATTATCACCCCAAAAAACATATCCTTGCCACTGGGGGACTCCTCTGGACAAGTGTGGGCAGGTCCCTGCCCAACCTATGGCTTGGTTTCCGCATGCCAGCCTACCAACTGTCAGCCCTCAGACTTGTATGCAATATAATTAACCCCAAATACGGAGCTGAGTTTGGGCTGGGATGACTGGGCAAAATCCAGTTTGGTTCACCCCAAACCAGAAATCCCTGCCAGCAGAGGGCTCCCTCGAAGATGTCTGGACGAGCCCCTGCCTGAACGAAGGCATGTGTCTTGAGTGCCAGCCAGCCACTTGACAGCCCCCCAGGCCCATGATGCATGTACATTACCCCAAATAAAAAGCTGATTTTGGGCCAGGATTATTGGACAAAATCTTATTTTGGTCTCCCCAAAACATTCATCTCTACCACTGGGGTACTCTCCTGAAGAAGCCTGGGCTGGGCACTGCCTGACCTGAAGCTCAGTTTTCATGTGCCAGACTACCAAATGACACCCCTCCACCCAGGCTTGTGCTAGGTACATAGCCCCAAATCTGGAGCTAAATTTGGGCTGGGATTATCTGGCAAAATCCTTTTCAGATCACTCCAAAATAAGTGTTTCCATCACCAGTGGACTGTCCTGAAGAAGGCTGGGCTGTGTGTTGTCCAACCCGAAGCTTGGTTTTCATGTGCTAGCCTGCCAACTGACAACCCCTAGACCTGTGTGGTATTTACAGTGCTATGAATAAGGAGCTACTCTTAGGATGGCATTAGTAGGCATAACCCACTTTGGATCACCCCAAAATACACATCATCATCACCAAGGGACTCTTCTGAAGAAGCCTGGGCAAGTCCCTGCTTGTCCTGAAGCTCAGTTTTTGAGTGCCAGCCTACAAATTGATACCCACCTTGTAAGGCCTGTACATTGCTGTCCATATCAGAGTGACACCAACAAAAGGAAAATTGGCATTATTGGCAATCGGCTTTTTTTGGCTGGTGTAGCAACATGCACTCAGCCAGGAATGCACCCTGGCAGCTTGGAAAGTAGCATTCAGCTGCTAAATCTGTATGGAGGAGGGGCAGGGGGGAGGGAAGGGACATGATGGGGCAGATCGAGTCCCCCACAGTGAGGGAGGGAGTGGGGCAGGGACAAGTGTTGCGCAGCTGGGGCAGGACAGGGCATGAGACAGAGCCATAGGCAGCTCATCTGGGAGATGCAGGGAGGTGGAGGGTGTGGCTTCCTGCCACTGTGCGCACCCCTGGAGGAGGCATGTACCCCCCAGATTTGTGCATGGGGCAAGGGCGAACTGCCTGCTGTGGGCTTGAGGCCAGGGGCTGCACTAGCCTCTTTCCAGCCAGGGAGTGGGGGCTATGGGGTGGTTACAGGCAGTTTTGGGTTAGCTATAGCCCACCCCATAGCTCCCCCTCCCAGTGCTTCACCCAGGCTGGGCAGTGCCTACCCCTGCCCCAGACCCATTCCCTCCTTCACCATGGGGTCCTCGATCTGCCCCGACCCCCATTCCCCTTCCCCCCCCCCTACAAACTTATTGGCTGGACACTGCTCTCCAAGCTGTCGGGCTCATATAGGCTATCAGATTGGTATCAGCCAATGTGGCTGGTTAATAATTGGCCATCAGTATCAGCCAAAAAATCTTTATCGGTGTACCCCTACTTTGTACCCTTTCCTGCCTAACAGCTTTAGATGCTTCTTTAGTTGCTGGTGTATCTCCAGATTCTACTTTTTTGCTCTAAAATTCCACCATAGTAATGCCAGATCTCAGTCTCACCAAGTATGTTACTCCAACTACTTTATACCTCCAATGAGAACAACTTTGGTTTAGCAAACTCATAAATTTACAAATATGTCTGATGATCTCTGTTGAATTAATCAGAACTGGTGACATGTTTTAACTAGCAACATTCTGTCTACTTAAATACAAAATACCTAAATACAGAATACAAGAAAGGGATTTGTGGAGGTAAAGGAATGGGGTGCGACCATCTCTGAAAAGCCAGTGATTAGCATTTAAGAAGGCATGTTTTGGTTATTTGATATAGAGCTAGATATGCATATAGTTTTATTTCAACTTGTCATCCCGGCTACAATATAACTCTTACGCTACCAACTTATTTAATGTCATTGTAACAGGGAACCCTAGCCCTGTTACTAAAAGACAGGTTGGCCCCTTTAAGGCCAAAACTTTCTGGGCACAGCATGCTGGTATGGTGGAGGTTAAAAGCTGAGCCTGGCCAGCTAGTCAGGTGACCAGAAGAGGGCAGGCCAGGACTATAAAAACCCTGGGTTGAGGGGTAATAGGGGTCAGCAGCCAAAGGGGAAGGAGTGTGTCCTAGAGCTCTATGGAGAGGCTTGGTGAGTGGTCCAAAGGCTGGAGGAGGGGAACTATGGAGGACCCCTGAGAGATGGCAGCAACCCCAGAAGAAGGACTGTAGCTGATGGTAGAGAGCTGAAGCATGAGCCCCTGTGTAAATGTAAGCTGGTGTGCTGCCTTCTTTAATCATATTTTCTCTTGGTGATGGTTATTGCACATGGACAGGACCATTCAAATATTTTTTGTTATTGAATAATACCAGTAGTTTGGGTGAGGCTATTTGGGGAAGGAGGTGGCCTCATTGGGCCCTACTGCACTGTGGGGACCCTGGTGCCAGAGAGGGTGTGGCATTTGGGGTGCACAGACCCTGGTGCCAGAGCGCATGATCCTAAAAGGCTGGGGTGGTCTGGTGCACCTGAAATGCAGTTTTGGGTTTTTTTGGACTAGGACAGTGTGAGTTTGGGGCTGTTCCCTAGCCTTGAACTTGCAACCCCCTAGCTGAGTGGTCAGGCCTCTAGGCCAGGCTCCAGACTGGAGCAGAAAGGAAGGCCACAAGCCTCAAGACAAGGGAAAAAGGCTAGTGCCTCTGAGTCGAACCCTGTTTGGTGGGTTTAGACAAAGAGGCCTAGCTAGAGAAAGACAGGGGTCAAGGTCCATGGAGGCAGAAGACCCCAACATATGAAATACAATAAACAGTCTCCCGCTTACGAGAACATCAGTATAATAATTTCCATCAAGACATGGCAGAAGAGTAGAGAGCAGGGCACAAGAACCTTAAAGGGGACTTCAAGGGTGCCCCACGTAAGGTGCAGATAACAGGGAAGATGGTGCTGGGGAGGGTGACCTGTTACAGTCACGTATGGAAGTCTTTGGTGGAAACCTGAAGATCAAATGGGACCTGAAAATGCTTCTTTGGAAGCGTCCCCCAGAGGTGGATGGGTGTAGTTTAGGGTGACCCAAAAACGATGCTGTCTAGCAATTGCAGCCCAACCTCAGCCCCTTACTTAGTGCTGTTTACATAGCACACAAACCTGTGGGGCTGTCAGTTAGCTGTCTGGCATGAGAAAACCAAGCATCAGGTTGGGCAGCATCCTGCCCATACTGATTACCAAGTTTCAGGTCAGGCAGAGGCCTCTCACACTTCTTCAGGAGAGTTTTTTGGGTTATGGTGGTGTGTGTTCTGGGGTGACCCAAAAAGGATTTGACTTGATAATCCCATTTTAAACTCGGCTCCTTATTCGGCACAATGTACCTACCACGCAGGCCTGTGGGGTCATGAATTGGCAGGCTAGCATGTGAAAACTGAGTTCTGAATCTGGCAGGGGCCTACCCAAACTTGATCAAAAGAGTCCCCTAGGAGTGTAGAAGTATGTATTTTGGGGTGACCAAAAAGGAGTCTGTCCCAAAATCCCAGCCCAAATTCAGTCCCTTATTTGGGGCATAGCACATAGGCCTGGGGGGCTATCAGTTGGGAGACTGGCACTTGAAAATCAAGTTCCAGATCAAGCAGGGACCAGACCATACTTCTTCAGAAGAGTCTTCCAGTGGTGGTGATGTGTGTTTTGGGGTGATCTGAAAAGGATTCCTGACTCAAACTCGGCTCCTTTTTGGGGGCTATGTACATACCACAGAGGCCTCTGGGCCTGTCAGAAAGCAGGATGGGGTGAAAAAACTGAGCATAAGCTTGGGCAGGGACCAGCCCAGACTTCTTCAGGAGTGTCTCCCACTGGAGGCATAGGGAGGAAAAAATTATTTGGGTGGAGGGCTGAGTGTGTGCACATGTGTATGCACGCCCCTCCAGTAGGTAAGTCTGTGGGGGAAGGGACAGGGTGAGGGGGAAGGACTGTTTGGGGTCGGGGGAGGAGGGGAAGATCAAGGAGCCAGGGATGAGGGGGGGAGTGGACCTGGGGCTGAGCTGGGCCCTGCACAAGTGGGGTGGGGAGTGGGACAGAGCCATGAATGGTTTGTCCAGGGGGGAGGGGGTTTTCGTAGATTGTTAGTGGCTGAAAGGGACCTTGTAGATAATCGGGTCCAGTCACCCTGCACTAGGCAGGAAAAGACAACTGGGGTCAGGTTACAGACCCCCACACCAAGGGGAAGAAATAGATGCGGGGCTCCTGAGGCAACTCTCAGAGACCATAAAAGCTAAAGAGGCGGTAGTCATGGGGGACCTAAACTACCCGGACATCTGCTGGGAGACGCAGACAGCAAGGTCCCATCGCTCACGCAGGTTTCTAACTGGTGTACAGGACCTCCACCTGACACAGGAGGTGTATGGTCCCACTAGGGGGAATGCCATACTGGATCTGGTATTGGCAACGGGAGATGACATGATAGGGGACCTCCAAATCGGTAGCTATCTGGGAGACAGTGATCATCTTATGATAGAATTCAACATAAGACGGCGAGTGGGTAAGGTAACTAGTAGGGTGAAAGTGCTAGACTTTAGGAAAGCTGATCTCATTGCACTCAGGCGATTAGTCAAGGAAGCACTGCAGAGTAGGAGTTTTGATGGGATGGGTGCCCAAGAAGGGTGGCTGTGCCTAAAGGAAACGATCCTTTGGGCACAAAGCAAGACGATCCCCGAGCGAGGCAAAAGAGGGAAAGGGGCCAGGAGGCTTCCATGGCTGACCAGAGAAATCCAGGGCAGCCTAAGGGCCAAAAGGGGAGCACATAAAAAGTGGAAACAGGGTGAGATCACTAAAGATGAATATACCTCCTCTGCTCGTGCTTGTAGGGAGGCAGTTAGGCGGGCCAAAGCTACCATGGAGCTGAGGATGGCAACCCAAGTAAAGGACAACAAGAAATTGTTTTTTAGATATATTGGGAGTAAAAGGAAGGCCCAGGGAGGAATAGGACCCCTGCTAAATGGGCAGAAGCAATTGGTGACAGATAGAGGGGACAAGGCTGAACTCCTCAACGAGTTCTTTGCCTCAGTGTTCCTAAGCGAGGGGCACGACAAGTCTCTCACTGGGGTTGTAGAGAGGCAGCAGCAAGGCGCCAGACTTCCATGCGTAGATCCTGAGGTGGTGCAGAGTCATTTGGAAGAACTGATGCCTTTAAGTCGGCAGGCCCGGATGGGCTCCATCCGAGGGTGCTGAAGGCACTGGCCGTCGTCATTGCAGAGCCACTGGCGGGAATATTCGAATGCTCGTGGCGCACGGGCCAAGTCCCGGAGGACTGGAAAAGGGCTAACGTGGTCCCCATTTTCAAAAAGGGGAGGAAGGAGGACCCGGGCAACTATAGGCCGGTCAGTCTCACCTCCATCCTTGGCAAAGTATTTGAAAAAATTATCAAGGCTCACATTTGTGAGAGCCCGGCAGGGCAAATTATGCTGAGGGGAAACCAGCATGGGTTTGTGGCGGGCAGATCGTGCCTGACCAACCTAGTCTCTTTCTATGACCAGGTTACGAAACGCCTGGACACAGGAGGAGGGGTGGATGTCGTATACCTGGACTTCAGGAAGGCCTTCGATACGGTATCCCACCCCATACTGGTGAACAAATTAAGAGGCTGTGATGTGGATGACTGCACAGTTCGGTGGGTGGCGAATTGGCTAGAGGGTCGCACCCAAAGAGTCGTGGTAGATGGGAAGTCTCGACCTGGAAGGGTGTGGGTAGTGGGGTCCCGCAGGGTTCGGTCCTTGGACCGATACTCTTTAATGTCTTCATCAGCGACTTGGACGTGGGAGTGAAATGTACTCTGTCCAAGTTTGCAGATGACACAAAGCTATGGGGAGAAATGGACACGCCGGAGGGCAGGGAACAGCTGCAGGCAGACCTGGATAGGCTGGACAAGTGGGCAGAAAACAACAGGATGCAGTTCAACAAAGAGAAATGCAAAGTGCTGCACCTAGGGAGGAAAAATGTCCAGCACACCTACAGCCTAGGGAATGACCTGCTGGGTGGCACGGAGGTGGAAAGGGATCTTGGAGTCCTAGTGGACTCCAAGTTGAACATGAGCCGGCAGCGTGACGAAGCCATCAGAAAAGCCAATGGCACTTTATCGTGCATCAGCAGATGCATGACAAATAGGTCCAGGGAGGTGATACTTCCCCTCTATAGGGCGTTGGTCAGACCGCAGTTGGAGTACTGCGTGCAATTCTGGGCGCCACACTTCAAGAAGGATGCGGATAACCTGGAGAGGGTCCAGCGAAGGGCCACTCATATGGTCAAGGGCCTGCAGACCAAGCCCTACGAGGAGAGACTAGAGAAACTGGACCTTTTCAGCCTCCGCAAGAGAAGGTTGAGAGGCGACCTTGTGGCTGCCTATAAGTTCATCACGGGGGCACAGAAGGGAATTGGTGAGGATTTATTCACCAAGGCGCCCCCGGGGGTTACAAGAAACAATGGCCACAAGCTAGCAGAGAGCAGATTTAGACTGGACATTAGGAAGAACTTCTTCACAGTTCGAGTGGCCAAGGTCTGGAACGGGCTCCCAAGGGAGGTGGTGCTCTCCCCTACCCTGGGGGTCTTCAAGAGGAGGTTAGACGAGTATCTAGCTGGGGTCATTTAGACCCAGCACTCTTTCCTGCTTATGCAGGGGGTCGGACTTGATGATCTATTGAGGTCCCTTCCGACCCTAACATCTATGAACCTATGACCCCAGCGAGGTGACTGTTCAGTCTCCTTCTGAAGATTTCCAGGGTAGGTGATTGCACCACCACTGGAGGGAGTTTATTCCACAGTCTGGACACCCTGACTGTGAAGGAGTTTTTCCTGGAATTGAGCCTGAAGCAGCCTTCCAGGAGTTTGTGGTCCTGATCTTCCCCAGGGGTGCCCTAGTGAACGGCTGTTCACCAAGTTCTTGATGTACTCCACTGATGTAGCAGTAAGCTGCTACTAAGTCCCTTCTCAGCCTTCTCTTCTGCAGGCTGAAGAGGCCCAAGTCCCTCAGCCTCTCCTCGTATGGCTTGTCTTGCAAGTCCCTGATCGTATGGGTGGCTCTTTTCTGGACCCTCTCAAGTTTTTCCACATCCTTGTTGAAGTGCGGCACCCAGAACTGGACGCAATACTCCAGCTGTGGTCTCACCAGTGCAGAGTACAGTGGGAGTATCACTTCCTTAGCTTTGCATGTGTAACCCTGGTGGTACTCCAAAAGGTACCCCTTCTCCAATTGAAGGGATCAAAGCAGGTGCACAAGCGCTGTGTAAGGTGTAGGGACTCTCCTCCCCCTATAGAGGAGAGCCAGACCACCACTGGGGACTTAACCATATACCTTTTAATGAGGGAACAATACTGGGAACATAACAGGCATAATCAGGGGGTATAGTGGATACTACAATGCCCCAAGGGGACAGGATTCAACAAAGGTTAGACACTTACAATCACTGCCAAAAGACAGGGTTAACAAAATATAAAATGCAAACAGCAGAGCAAACAATACTGGTTGGGGAAATATAAAAAGGCACAAAATATCAAAGGACAAAGAAATATAGGGCCTAGGTACCTGGAAGGGGAGAGACGGGGGGGGAAAACACAATGGCCCTTTTCCACAGCAAGAAGAACTTCTCCTTGTTAGCTCACTTA
This sequence comes from Alligator mississippiensis, assembly GCF_030867095.1. Taxonomy (NCBI): domain Eukaryota; kingdom Metazoa; phylum Chordata; order Crocodylia; family Alligatoridae; genus Alligator; species Alligator mississippiensis. Next base: position 156,675,705 of record NC_081827.1, read on the forward strand.
CCCCAAGTCACCAAAGCTGGGACTTAAACTTGGATCTCCCACATGGTAGGCAGAAACACTGCCACACAACCACCAGTCCTGGTACTACTCCAACCTGCTAGGGGTCTTGACCTTCCTAGAGCCCCGGCCTCATGTCGAGCTGCCTGGTCTCTGATTAGAGGAGCTGGAAGCCTAGCTGGGAACCCCTCAGGTCACTGCTCAGATCCTTGCTGGAGTGGGGAAGCCTCTCCTGCTGGCCACAGCCTCTCATAGGGGATCCTGGAGCCCAGCAGAAAGCCTCTCCTGCTGGACATATGCTGAGGGGGTCCCACTGCTGCCTGTAGGTACTGCTCCTTCAGGGTCTTCTGGGGCAACTGCTTCCGCCCTGCTGGCTCAGCTCTTTGAAGCTCCTTCCTCATGGTCCCTTGCTGGTCTCTTCCCCGAGTCAGCCATGCTGCCCCTTTTATCCCCCTCCAGGTGACCCAAGGAGCCAATCAGGGGACATGAGGGGTGAGTCTCTGGGGTCTGATTGGTGAGGAAAGGGAATCCCAAGTCCTCCAATCGTCTTTTGCCCTTTCAAAACCCCTGGGCTAGGTCACTGCCAGCTAGCCCATCACAGCATGAGATGCATGCCAGGGTGGTGTTTGCCCTGCAGGCCACAGCACTGCACTGCCGGCTCATGTTCGTGCGATAGTTGATCACTACCCCTAGGTCCCTTCTGGCCATGGTGCAAATCAAACTGTCACCACCGAGCCTGTAGGTATGTTGGGGATTGTTTGCTCCCAGATGGAGCACCTTACACTTTTCCGAGTGTTGAACTTCATCTGGTTCCGGTCTGCCCAACATGCTGTTCTGGGGTGAATGGGAGGTTTCACGTCTGTCAATTTAGCAAGTGTAACCCAAGGTGTCCCCAAAGTAAGTGTCCCCCTTCACCAATAGAAAGGGAAAGCCAGCAGGGCACACATGCTGAAGGTGGAAACTGCAGTCTACTCACAATTCCCTCCCACCTATCATGTCTCAGTAGAGGAGGAACAGAAAGTGATGTCTTAACCAGGTACAAATTTAAAATGTGTGTGTGTGTGTGTGTGTGTGTGTGTGTGTGTGTGTGTATAATATAAAAAAAGTAGTGAACTAAAGTGAGTATTTATAGGTTACAAGTACATATATCTATAACGATATACATACCCAAATGCAACAGGTAAGCATAATGGCCCCAAACGGTCTGAACAGGTAAGTACAACAATAAATGGCACTCTAAAATACAAGGCATACAGTTGACAGTTAGTAAACACTCCAAAAATGCACAGCATGTATCAAACAATGAATAAAAACTCCAAAATATGAGACGCAAGAGTTTTTCTAGTGGTTCCCCTCCTCTAGGGGGTCTCTTCCTCCGGCCTCTTTATTGAAGCTACCTTTCCCTGAGTGTGACTCCCTGGTGGGAGACCTGTTGCCCCACTGACTCCCGTGTCCCAAGGAGCTGGGTGGGGCACTACTCATAAGCTCCCTGGCCTGATTAATGTTTCTCAAAGGGAGGGCTCAGTTCCAGGCCTTAGGGGAGTGGCATGACTCGCTCATGCATCCCATTGGCTCAATCCTTCTCAGGGGGAGTTGCGGGCCTGGGCTGCCTCGTGCATGCCCAGGTCCATGCCACTCTGAATGCTGCTCCCCGCGCTTAGGAACCACTCCATTCCTGGGGCCCTTGAGGACCCACTGCAGGGGGTGGGTCCCAGGCCACCTGGCTCCTCCTTTTCCAGGGCCTTAAGCCCTGCAATGACTCACCCCTGCGGTAGAGCTGGCTCCTGTGCCCGGCCTCATGACACGGTTGGAGACACAAGCCATGTTGCTGCGGCTCCCAGGGTCCCAGTCACTCAGACCCTCCGTGCAGCGATGCCTGTACCACAGCCTGGCATCGAGCTGGGGTTGGAGACCCGAGCCACCATGCTGTGGCTCCCAGGGTCCCAGTCCCTGTGCAGCGATACCAGCACTGCCCACTGGTTCCATCCAGCAGCAGAATTTTTTGGGCTCTTCTGGGCAGTCAGATATGCCCACTAGGCAGCTTTCCTAGCTCTTGGCCCTAGGACCTCTTCCTCCTTCTTTGTCCCTTACCAACTGTACCACGTGCTCAGCATGCAGCTGCTTATATCCCCTTCTGGGGCTCTTTCCCCTGATTGAAAATGAACCAATCAGGGGGGCTGCAACTGTAGTTCCCAATTAAGTCTGCTCCTGCCCCCCCACCTTCGAGTAGATGAGAAGTGGACTCTCCACCTGGTTCCTCCCCTGCCTGTCTCTGATTGGTGGGTTTTGCCCCACCAATTGGATTTGCGGTCTCCTAAAGCCAGGCAAAGCCTGGCAAGTCGGCCACACAAGGAAAGACTTTAATTTCTCCAGCTCACTGAAGTACATGCATATCAATACTGCCTAGTAATTCTAACCAGGAGGGAATAACAAAATCCACACTCAACAGGCAGGAAGCAGAATAGATATGCTGGGCCATGGGGATCAATGCTCCTACCTCCATCAAAAGCACCAGGGAGCCTTTAATGAATTTAAGTAGTCAGAGCTCCAGATTATATTTTACTTGAAAGGCATAGCCTCCAGCCACACAGCAGCTGCTAGCATCCTGCTGGAGTGTTGGCTCAGTGCTGGTTCAGAGAGGGGGCAATTTATGCGCACCTCTATCAGCCCTGACCTGAGCCAACTGCTCCACTGAAAGTAATCGGAGCCCCTGGGTACTTATGCAACCTTGGAGACATCTCCCTCAGAACTCTTAATGCTCAGAGCATAATCTAGTGGAATTAGAGCAGCGTCAACTAATTGTTTCCCATTTCCTCTGTGCAAGCTCCAAAATCAGAACAAAATGCCATTCCAGCCATAGATGCATTTATAGACTTTGCAGTCGCAACAAATTGGAGCACCTATGCAGTCTACAAGCTCCGGCTGAAGGAATGAAATTGTTGCATCATAGAATGCCTCGGGGCACATAGGATCTTTCCTGTGCGGCCCAGTTGTGGAATCTACCTCCCACAGCCCCAGGCCCCCGGGGCATTAACACTTGGCAGCTGCTCTAGAAATAGGAGCACCTGGGGGCACTGGGATAGTGGACACCATGCACCTAAACTTATCTGCAGGGAGGGGAAGCCCCCTAGAGGCAAACCAAAGTAATTGGGTGTTCATAGATTGTAGAGTTGGAAGGGACCACAATGGATCATCGTGTCCAACCCCCTGCCCCTGGCAGGAAAGAGGACCGACCCCAGCCAGGTGACTGTCTAGCCTCCTCTTGAAGACAGGACTGCTATCTTCCCAGCATCCCCCCACTACAGTACATAAGCCCAAGCAGCATGAAGTGTAAGACTATACAGAACCTAGATGTAGGGTGAAAAGGTCCAGTGACTCAAGGGATCAGCAAATAGGCAGCTCTTGTTGGACAGGCCTGAGCTACTGAACCACATGATGCAGATCCACTATCACAAAGCCCATATAAAGGGAAAGGCAGTAAATAGTGGCCTGAACCACATGAGAGTAAGAAAGTGCCATTTGTTTTTATTCCTCTTTGTGCAATTAAACGGACTGCTGTAGAAGAGGAGAGCTGGGGATGGATTTTCCTAAAAACCAAAGCATACAAAATTTGGTTCAGTGTCATTATTAGTCAACTTCAAGTCCACAATGAAAGGTGTTTAGCTCTTAGTAGTATGAGTATTTCAACCTATGTAGATCACACAAGCGTTTATACAATTAGAAGAAAAGGCAAGAAACTTGGGGGGGCGGAGGGAGTAGTTTGATTTTCCTTGTCTAGAGCTACCTTTTAGTTACCACTTCAGAAATTAACTGTTTTCTGGCCTTTTTTCAGAAGTCATACTAAAATACCTAAGAAAATAATTTCTTTCTTAAAAAGAAACATGAATGCTGCCTTTAGTAACTAGTTCTTCAGCGAACAAAGAACCATTCAGAAACGTTATGAAAATGTATGGACCAGAAGCTGCAAAGCTATTGCCTTCTTCAGAAAGGCTGAGATGAAAACATCTACAGGAGATGCCAGTAAAGAACAGAGACATCATCCAAATTAATTGTTCAGTTCTTGCTCCAACACTGGAACATCCTGTTAAAAGACCAGTACCAAATAAGTGCAGCATGACCCGTTCAAACAATAACAATTACTCTGTATCAAGTGACCATTTGAAAAATTTCATGTTGAGTCTCTGAAGTTTTAAAAAGCTTTTAAAAAATAATAAAGACTGCATAGTTCAATTCTGGCCGACAGCAATAACCAAACCCATTTATTTATGCTTTCCACAGAGCAGATGTCAGCAGGAGCAAATCTGATATGACACTTGCACGTTCAAGAACTCCACTGGTGGATAAATAAGACTAATGGTTGGGATGCTGCTACACAGTGCTGTGGCAATCATGCTGCTCTTACAGCTACTCCTTTAGGCAGAATGAACAGAGGAGCTGAAACACTCCAACAGTCGCAGCACAAACTGTTGGTACCGGAGTAGAGGGAGTGCAAGGAAGACACTCCAATAACAGTTTGATTTGGTGCCGCCATCACAAGGAGAGGTTTTGCCACTGCACTCATTCACAATATTTGGGATATCTGACTGACAACCTGTGTTATAGGGACTGTTCTCCACGGTGGATAAAAATCAACATTTAAAAAAAAAAATCAAAACAATCAGATTTTTTTTATTAAGATGTTTAAAAAAATTGTCACAACCCAAGGGTGTGATTTTTGTTTGTGTGTGCTTCGGCACTGCTAAATTATTTTCCCGCCGTTTGTAGCTTTCTTTGCAGGGTGCATTTCTTCGTTGCAGCACAGAAATGCACGTTGCAAGGAGTTCCCGCCATTTGTATTTAAATTAGTGCCCCACTATTGGTCAGTTCTAAATTATTCCTACGTGGCGGCTAGCGATTGGCTTGCTAGCCGTATAAGAGGCTTGAGTGGTTTCCCCCCAAGTTGGAGGACTCCACGAACATCAGGAGGAGACTTCACGTCTCGTGAAGATCTCTAAGCGCTGCAGAGCCTATTGGACCTAGCGTGAATATCAAGAAGGCAACAGGGGTCTGATCAGCCTCTCGCCTCTCCCCATCGCTGAACGATCCCTCGACGTAACCTTCCCTGCGCGCAAAAGTTCCACGGAGCCTAGCAAGTGAGTGAATCCAGAGCTCTGTCCGAGTCCTTAAACTAGGGCCTAGTATTGGGCCTTCCAAACCACAGACTCCGAGTGCTTGTACATGTAATGGGGGTTTAATCCCCAAAGGTTTTATTCTATGCCCCCTAAATTAAAACAGTGAGGCACAGAATAAAACCCTGAGGACTAAACTGTTTCAACTTTTCCATCATGTTACAGTGAGGGGTCTGATTTTCCCCCCCCCTTTTTTTTTTTTTTGAGCCAGAGGCTGCCCATAGCTGGGGAGTGAGCTGCCAGAGGGCTGAGCAGCCCCTGAGCTGTGGGGGGCCCTGGTCCTTCCCTCTATGGTGGCAGCACCCCACAGGCTTCCAGTGCTTCAAGCCTGCCTGGGCTTCCAGCGCCCCGTGCACCGTCCCCACCACCTTCTCCAGCCACCAGCACACCCAGCTGCCCTCCTGCCACCTCCCTGCACCACTCCAGAGGCAAGCCAGCCCACTTCTGGGTGGTCTCAGGTGGCAGGGATAATGCATGGGGTGCTGGAAGCTTGATGGTCTCAGGAGTGAGTTAGATCCAGCTGGGTGCTGCCTCCAAGCTGAAGCAGCGCCTGGCCCACGAGCAGCCTGCCCAGGTGGCCCTGGGGGGCACCGCTGCTGCAGAGGGAAGGACCAGACCACCCCCCACCACCCCCAGCTCAGGGGCTGCTCCACCCGCTGGCAGCTCAGCCCCCAATCATGGGCAGGCTCCGCTAAAAATAAATAAATAAATAAAGGATTGGGCCCCTCACTGCTTCTGCAGTACCCAGCTTGATCCAACTCTTCCCCAACCCTGAGCTGGGTCAGCACCTGGTCCGCTAGCAGCCCACCCAGGGGGCACCGCCACTGCAGAGGGAAGGAACGGGGTCCCCATAGGTCAGGTGCTGCTTGGCCCACTGGCAGCTCACCCCCCCAGCCACAGGAGAGGTGGGCAGTCTCCACCCAAAAAAAAAAAAAAAAAAGATCAAGCCCCTCACCACTTCTGCCTTCAGTGGCAGGACCTGCTTCTCCCATGGCCAAAGGGTGAACATCCAGATGTAATTTAGTTTGCAATGATGCAAAGCTATTTAAAACCCCCAAAAGTCTTGCACATATACTCTGTGATGCCATTAAACAACACAAAGTGACATTTTCATCACGTGTACATATTAATGGCATCACATGTACAAGCACCCAAGGAGACCCAGGAAATGCAGGCAAGGAGAAGTGGAAAGGAGGTGCTTATATATATATATATATATATATATTTTTTTTTTTTTTAACATCAAACAAGCCAAAGGAAGAGGTAACTGACTGCAAAGGTGAGAGAAGGACTCTATAACTTGGTGAGCTGTGTGCAGGCTAGAGTATTTGGGACCCCAATACAGCTCTGACCTGTGCCTGAAGAGGGCACAAGAGCAGGACAGATGGAAAATGTGAGCAGGCTTTTTATACACTGGGTCTAGGCCAAGCCATCGAGTGGGGCTGCAAGGGTCCATTTCCAAGGAGCAGTAGCAGGTCTTGTGTGCTGGGGTCCAGAGGGAAGCTGATGCTGTAGGCCTGGTGATACCAAGAGTATATGGGCTCAGTAGAGTAGACCTAAACACAGCAGCCTGGTGCAGGTTCCTCTTCCTGGATGCTCCCCAGGACTCTGTGACTGTGTTCACCTAGTCCAACCACTACATAACCCATGCTAGAGGATTTCATGCTGCTACTCCTATATTAATAGCTGATCTCACAGTGCAATAGTTAGCACTCTACTGTGAATCCAGCAAACTGAGTTCAAGTCCTAGTGTGATCTTGGTGAAAAGTTTCCCTGTATTGAACCCAACAAATCTTTATGCAAGGAGTGGTAGTGTTTGCCCTTCCATCAGCATTGAGCAGACTGGTGCTTCATGACCCTACCCCAGGGAGCTTTGTGAGCAAGGGGCCTTACCCTGCATAAAACAGCACATCAGCAGGCTGCCAATGAGGCTTGGGATCCCCTGAGCAGTTTGGAAGCAGGTCTTGGTGTGTGGGAAGTGGATACTAAGACCTCCTGTGAGCAGGATCTTTTAATGGAAATGGACAAAATGGAGCTCTGGGTCATGGACAGGCCTCCTTGGGAGTGTGTTTTGAGAATAAGGTTGGTGGGAGTAGAGAATGAACCACCACAGGAGCAGGTGCTGCCAACCATTTAATACAAAGGAGAGCTGTACCTTTCAATTCCCAATGAGAACCTGCAGGCTCCTTTCCTTGTCCTGATACTACAGGGTCCCTACTTCACTGCAGCTGGGGTGGCATCAGTCTGCCGAAAACACCTTCCCATGCAAACCTCCCTCAACACAGCATGAATGATGGGGACGTGCCTGCCACCATTGGCTTGCTACTGTGGGCTATCAAGGCCAGATCCTGGCTTTTGCCATAGCTGTTGTATATCAGCCTGGCCAGACAAAGCAAGCTGGAAGTTGGCTTAACAAGCATCCAAGAGATTCCCCTGTACAGCATATTAGGCACAGCATCATCTTCCTTCAAAGCCCTTACAAATTAGAGCATTTTGGAGCAGAATCTGGGGTAAAAGGGAGAAGCCACAACTGCCAGTACATCTGTCCATTGGAAAGGACCATGTGGTCCTAGAATAGAGCAGCTCTGAGACTGGGCTGATTCTGGGAAGCAGGCAGAGCATTGGCCAAAGCAAAAGCAACCCTCCTTCAGAGCTGTGTTGAAAACAGCATAACCAGTAACTGATCTCTGCCCTGTCAACTTCTCTTCTCTGTGTCACCTGGCATACTATGACATCAGATTGGAAAAGTGACATCAGGAAGCTAGGAGTGAGTCCAGGGCTGCGTGTTCATCCCTGACAGCTAGTGAGGGGCATAGCTCAGGGCTAGTACTAGACCCTTTTGGACCGTGCCACTGCACACAGCCCCAAATTCCCAGAGGCCCCTGTATGGAACCAGTACAAATGTAGTTCCCGTGACCTTGTGGAGGGTGAGTAGGCTTCATATCTTTGGCTGTGCTCTTATCACCTCACTCGGCTTCTTTCTTCCTTCCTCCATCTCTTCTTCATCCAACCCATCACTGGCTCCTTTACTCAGGAGTGTGTGCACCAGGCCAAGCAGCTCCTAGAAAACTGATTTTTTTTTGTTTTGTTTTCTCTTCTACACCTGGGGTAAAGCCAGCCCTAAATATGTATCATGGACTCAGTGCTAAAGATCAGAGTTCAAGTCAGGTTTGAGACAATACACAGTTCTGCTATATGTGGGCTTTGAACTGGAAGAACAGAGAGAACAGGCTGTGAACTGGAATCAAGGAGCCCAAAACTGGATTGTCAAGACTGGAGGGCTTTCTTGAGGAGAGGGTGCAGATCTATGCTCATTACCTGGCCACACTCCCATAGATCCTTCCCAGTTCAGGTGCTGACTGCACTCGCAGGTTGTTCTATAAAACTGGGTCTGTGTGTTTGTAAGAGATGGCAAGCTAAAGCATTCTGTGACCACCCTGCCCTCCTGCCCCTGAGAACAGAGGGCAAGTGCCCTCCCAGAGCAAGGAGGGAAGGGCATCGTTGAGGAGCATTTGGTAGGAAACTGTAGGACTATCCAAGGGGATATGGAGCCTTTTAGTCCATTTGCTCAGACACGGATGCTGCTGGGAGTGCTCTGAGTTACTCTGTGGGAGCTTCCTCCTTAGTCGCTGCTGACCTCAGTGCCCCAGCTTGGTGGTATGATTCTGAAGGTGCCATAAAATGTGTGTAAAATGGAAACCTGTGGTCCTCACTGCCTGGTGTCAGAAGGAACATTGGGCCCTGCAGTATGACTGAGTAACAGATCATTGGATGGGGACTTGGCAGAGCTGGATTTCTTCCACATAGCATTCCCAGCGCCCAGTGACCCCATGACAGTGGGACTGAGGCCCTCAAATTACCTGGGTGCTTTGGAAATGTTCCTATTCTTGCAATAATTTGCAGAGGCCATTTGCAAAGAGCCCCAAGACACCAGCTCTTCAAACATCCCCTGCCCCTGCATGTACACAGGTTTGCTCAATGCAGAACAGATTTTTCCTGAGGCAGCAGAGCTTATGGATGGTTTTTATCATGAAAAGTAACTCCTGAAGTGGCAGAACACTTCTCAGAATGTCCTTCCTTAACACACATGGGAATTAACCTCTGAGCACAGCTCCTGAGCTTTAGAAAGCTGCACAGATTTGGCCAAAATGCCCTGGCATTTGATGAAACCTGGCTCTTGTAGCATTTTTTATCTGTAGGTTTGCAAGCAGATGTGTAAAGCAGATCAGGACTGCTATCTCTGTTTCACAGCTAGGGAAATTGAGGCATTTCATTGTGAAGTGAAGTGACTGGCCTCAGGTCATCTACTGGGGCAGTAGTAGAGCAGGGAATGGATACCCAGTTGCCTAAACCTTGGCCCAGAGTGCTAGTCTCTGAGCCAGCTCTGCCTATGCAGCCTCGCTGATGTTGAAAAGCACTCGTGCATCTTTGATTACAGGATCAAGGCCTAAATGTATAAAAAGAATAGGGAAACTCCTTGAAATACAGTTGTGAGGATTCATTTTTTATGACTTGCCCATCTGGCCACAAGATGGAACCATTACATCTCCCCTGGGAACTGGCCTCCTGCTGAGTGAGCCTTGGGGGTCTGTCTGCAGCAGGACTGAGGCACCGTGCTTGTCAGTGACCAGCCACCTGGGCTATGTGGCACGGGCAGGTGGAGCTGTTTTATTTTCCAAACAGTCTCTTCATTGTGTTCCAGCAGTTCCTGGTGCCTGTGTAGTAGCACCACCCAAGGCAGAGTGCAAGGACCTGTAAGCTATTACAGCTTGGTGAAGCTGAGTTACTGGTTTCCACACAAATCCTTAAGAGCAGCATGCTGGGGTTTTTGCTGAGGAGCGAGGATACTCTGCTAAAACTAAATGACTTCTTGGTTGATTTCACAAATCGTGTATCTTCTGTATGGGAGGCATGTACAGACTGGGCTCTGTCAAAGTGAAATGACCCTTGGAGCTCTTATAGAAAGATCTAAACCAAGGCCCACAGCATCCAACTTCAGAAATGCAAATAGGGCTGTATGACCATGTACCTCAGTCAAAACTCTGCCACAGAGACCCCTGCAGAAGAGCTCAAAGCTTAAGGACCCTGCTCTGCAAACAGACCCCCTACCATTGCATGTTCTTAGCTAGAGATGCAATTGCAGGAGCAGGGACTGCACCACCAATGTTTTCTGCCCATCACAATTTTCTTACAGCAGGTAACACCAGCCAGTAAATGCCATCAGGGCAAGGTGGCAGCGAAGCCCACGTCTCCCACTGGAATGAATGGGGAAAGTGGTTTCTGAAGCACCACCAACTAGCTCAGCTGGCACATGCACAGACATGCAGCATACCTAATGTGCTGTTTTCCATCCCATTTTTGGAGTGAAACCTCCAGTTTCTAAGCACTTGTAGCCCTTCCTATGCCAGTCACTTTCTACCATTGCACAATTTGACCCTGTCTGAAATTCCAAATCCCTGTTCTACATGCTTCCTTGTCTTTCAGTCTGCTGCCCTTGGGTCCTGAGTGCAGTCAACCTTCTCCAGCAATGAAGACCATGTAATGGGCCTCATATCTTCCTGTTCTTAGCAGATCCCTACTGCAGGAAAACCCTTCCTCCACTTCCCTTCAGTCCATCTGGAGCGAGTTCCAGACTGGAATAGAGGTGAGTGAGACCACTAAGGCAAAGGTGGCAGGAGAGAGCTGGGTAGAAACAAAGGCAAAGGCTCCAGTAGGGCCTGGAGTAATTGGCAGAACCATGATAAGGCAGGAGGTAGAGCATACATGGGTATAGGATACTGGGAGAAGCCTTCAGCCCGTCAGGCCCCACAGAATAAAGTGGAGACCAGACTTGTCAGTAAGGAACAGAAAAGAGGATTATTCATCAAAGTACCGGTGACAGGCAGAGCCTGGAGTACCCCCTGGCTGAACCTGTGCTATTCAGTGATGGGAGGGACTCTGATGCCTTGGGCCCACCTGTGCATGTGACTGAAAGTTGTCAGTCCTTGTAATAAGGCCCTGCTCAGACTCACCATTGGAAACCTACATGTAAGAAGCTGGTATGTTCAAGAGAAGTAAATGGCCTGCTAGAGTTCTGCTGACTGGCAATGAGCAGAGTCCTTGGTCCCTGGGTTAATGAGCTAAGATCTCTGCTGGCTTACTAAAAGCAAAATTACTATTCATGGGCCTGTGTGGGCCTGCACACTCCTGCTGCTCTCTACAGGATGGGATATGAACAGCTCACATGTGTGCCATAGACTCCCTCCTGCTAACAACCAGTGGAGATTTTCTGCCATCCATGAACTGACTAGCACAGGCCCCCATATCCTCCTGACTGTCCTGGTCCCAAACTCCATCTGATCTCCCTGCCAGCAGGGCATCAGACCCTGGTTGAGAGCAGACTGCGTCCCTGGTGCAATGTCCTATCAGGGCTCAAAGGGGTGGTGCCTCTCCTGGACTGTACTGAACCATCAAGGAGCCTAGAGCTCAGCAGCATCCTGGAGAGGCTGCAATGCAGGCAGCGGTGTTCATGGTGTGTTTGGTTTTTACCCCTTATAGCTGATCATAAGAGTTGTCTCAGGAGAATATGGAGTCCTGGGAACTGCCAGACCAGAAAACCCCACAGAAGCCACGCTTCTCCTCAGTTATAGAAGCCTGGAAGCAGCCCTCAAACCATAGATCAACAGAGAGGAAGAAACATCCACCAGCCTTCCCAGCTGCTAAGGCACATGAGCAGCTCAGAGCCTCTAGCACAACACCAGAGTAAGTGCAAGCAGCATGTCCTGAGGCACCTGGAGCAGCAATTGCCTCATATACCTCAGCCCAGCCCCTCCTGGACACCAATGTTGAGGCCTTAGTGGAAGAAGTAGGAGGAGTAGCAGGTGACCCAGCAGAAGTTTTTTGTTCAAGCCAAGTGTCTGGCTCCAGTAGCCCCTATTGGAAAGCCCTCACCTAGGAAACCATGGGCATCTTTACAAATGCTCTGGGGTGGGGGGAGTCACTCTAATTAAAGTACCCACAGTGTCACATGTATTCAGCATCCCATGCTTCAAAATGGAAATGGGAGCACTTTAACTAAAGTTAACCCACCATTTTGAAGTAAAGGGACACTGAATACATGTGACATGGAGGCTGCTGGAGTGTGGTAATTAGCATGCTCCAGCAGACTCAATTAATCAAATCTGTTCCAATGCGTGCTAAGTAGCACCTGTTGGAGCAGATGTTCGGCACATGTATATGTGCCCCATAGTGCCAGTACCACAAGTATCTGGTAGAGGATATGCAGTCTTATGGGTCTGTTTCTACGCAAACTAGGGTAAGCAACAAGGTCCTATTAGTGGGCCACATCCTGCATTCAGATCTGCCCTTGAAGTTGGTGTGGCTTTCACACCCATAGGTAATAGAAGTCTTGGAAGGAAGACAATGGGGCTCATCCCCTGCCACTCTGGGCCTCATGTAATGCCTATTTTTTTGGTAATCAGTGGCCTCCCCCATGCACAGAAAAGCACATCTTCTCAGACACTACCTCTCTTCTTTGACAGTGTGCTCAGCAGAGAACCTGCTGATCCACCATAGGTTGTGCCAGCAGTAGAGACAACCAGAACTGATGACTCCACAATGCTCTGGGGTGTCCTTTCAGCAAAGCACCAGGCACCTGTCCTGAGCAAGGCAATCTGAGAGACAGAACATTAACTTCACTATGTGCTCATCCCATACCCAAAATGGAGGTCACTGATGTGGACATACCCCCTACACACGCTTTATGTCTGCCCTGGAAGCAGGCCGACCACAGGCTGTCTTGGAGCTTCACTACAAACCACAGATACTGTGGCTAACTAGCCAGAACCAAGTGTGGGGCCCCAACACCAAACACCCGAGCCCCTTCTGCTAAAGCTAAAGGGGCAGGTCCTCCCCACTCAAGTTAGAGCAGTGGCATTCATGATCCCCCCAGGCCTGACTGAGCCTTGGGTCACCACCAATCTGAACTACTTGCACCACACTGCAACATGGTCCCAACATACAGCAGAGTGCTTTGGACTCAGGGATGTGGAAGGAGGGGGAGGGAAAGTAGAGCTTGGTTTGGTGACCAGTTAATCCACTGAGCTCAGCTGTGCAAGCTTATGTCTTCAAAGAGCTCTATTGGCTTCAGGGTAGTTTCTCTAGCTTGAGCCTGGGGTGCAGGAGGGGTCAAGTTTCCGCCATGTAGGATTTCCACAGAAGGCCACCAACCTGGCCTGCAAGGAAGGGCTTAACAGGCTAGGGAGATGTGACAACTCAGAAAAGGTCACAATGGAGTTGGAAAGAATCTCTCCCACAGCCTAGGGCTCCTTGGATTGGGGGTCTGGCTTAGGCTCAGGCCCAGGTCCTCAGCACAGCACCATGACTCTAAGCCAAACTAACCTAAGGTCTGGGCACATTTGATACCAGTGCCTCTGCCTGGAGCTATCTGTAGTGCAAGGCAGCCAGGCTCTCAAACAAGGAGACCCTGAGGCAAAAAATCAAGCCCATCCCCTAACGCATGGATGTTTTCCTGTGATTCAGGCATGATGCCACAAGGAGTTTCTTGCTGATGGAACAGGCATCACCAGTAAGCTGCATAAAACGCAGGCAAGTGCCAAAGACAGACAAAGCAACTGAGGTAAGAACAGGCAAAATCAGTACACACCCATGTATGTGAACATATGCACAGGCATATAAGTCCACTGCTGGCTGCATGCACCCAGCAACCTGCTTGTGTATGTATACATACCTGTCTGTCCAATCACACATGCTCAGACATGCACAAGTGCACACATCACACATGTATGCATATATATTATGAATTTGACTACCCAAATGGTACACAGCACACTTTCCTTCAGACCCTCCAGGGGCTCTATCACTGTTTTTTTCTGCCATCCTTTCTGTGATGATTTCTTCCCCATCTCCTCTTTCCCCTGGCTTTCACACCAATTTAGAGCCAGGATAGCCCTAATAGTGACAGCATGAGATTGGATCAAAGCAGGACAAGGCCTAGTTTGAAAGCATCTGTGTCAGTCTAAAAGGGCCTTTCCCTGGTGCCGGTGCCGCTCCCCCTCCCCCTAAAGGAATAGCTATACAGGTATAAGTGTATTTATACCATTATAATGGAGCCTGGGCTGAGCTAAGGGCTGCCACTTAAACCGAGCTGGTATAACTAAAACTGCCAGATGTTGAAGACCTTGGTTCAAGCTCTATCTGGAAACATGCTGGGAACGTCTCAGCCTAGTCTGCATTACAAAGCTCTATGAGTTAAGACTGGCCACACACTGCCCTTCTCCCTACCCCCAGCCCGTTCTGACCCCTATCAGTAAAACCGTGAGCTTTTGCCCATCAAACTACACTCCACCTCCTCAAGGCACCAGTCCTTTCCTGGCAATGTTCCACCACCAGGATGCCATTGCAGGTGCTGTGCAGCTCCAGGTAGGATTTTGCTGAGGCACTGCTCACAGGCTCCCAAACCAGTGGAAGTGTGGCTCAGTGGACAAAGCCAGATGCTTGGCTGAGAGGTGGATCCATGTGCCCAGTCCTTGCTTCTAAAACCACACAACTTCCTTCTGAGTAGCATGTGTGTGCAGGGCCCAGTGTAATGTATCTCCACATGGCAATGACTGGCACTGTATGCATGTGTTCCCTGTCTTGGTACACACAGCCACAACCCCCACAATGCCCCTGTCCATGCTGTGGTCACAGTTCTGCAGTGTGTTGTCCAGGTCACTGGAATAACAGCCGGCCACACTCCTGGTGGGAAATGGAGGAGGGGGAGAGTACTGTTGATAGAGGTCTGGCTACTCTGCAGTGCAGCTCCTCTTCAAACTGACAGGCACTGGGGTACCTTTAACATGTTCTTGCCCTCGGCCTCTAGATCACCCCTTCCTTTGAGATGATGCTGAAGCGGGCAGCACTGAGCAAAAAGAAGAAAAGCATGAGCAAGGGGTTCAGCAGGACCCGCCAAAAGAAGAGAAAGGCTGCCTCCACCTCCCCCCGGCAGAGCTTCCCAAAGGCACACAGGTATAGGGAAGTGTCAGACTTCTGCCCCTGCACTCAGAGGGGAGTCACACTGGCTCCATGAGCTTAGAGAGGAGTCTACACTAGCATAAACTTCTTCCATTGACCATGTCCTCTGCACCTCTGTGTTGAATAGCTTAGCTCAAGAGGGCAGGTCTTGGCTGATGATTCCAATGCAAGGTCCACATCTCACTGGGTGCACTTCGGTGTGGATGGTCCAGGGAAGTACTAGGGAAAGCCTCCTGCAACGCTTTGTGCCTGTGCTTTGTGTTGGGCAATGCATTGGGTTGTCTGGCAGCAGAAAGGCTTAACCCATTGCCTTGGACGCTGTGGTATTGGGGAGGGGAGTGTCAGCAGAAGGCAAAAGATCTTATGACCATGTGATGGCCTCTTCACAGCACGAGCTTGATTCCACTCTAGTGCAACCCAATGGGAGAACTCTCCAATGGTGCAGGAACAAGCCATGCAACAGTGAGTTCAATTGCTAGGGGACAGAGATCCACACAATGCTTCCCCATGGCTGGCCCTGCTTGCCCCTTCCTTAGGCAACTCAGCAGAGGCTCGGGAGGAAATGATCTAGAGGGGTGGAATTGCAGGGAGTTACATCAGGTACAAGGTGGGCATGCATCTGGCAGAAAGGCTGCCCAGCCTCTGGTCACTTTGTGCTTGTCCCTGTGGAGGTCAAACCCTGAGACTTTAGACCTGAGGTCAGATTCTTGGGATCATTTAGCCCCACCTGAAGAGAGGGATGGAAATTTTGCACTGAGACTCCCTGTCTGTCCAATTCTTTGACAGGAAGAGTAAAGTCCTGTACAATCTCTACATGAATCTCTATGATGAAGTTGGGGAAATGGAGGCCTGGACTATGCAGAAAGCTGAAGGTAACCCAAACCCATTCACTGGAGCTGTTTATATCACAGACACAGATTTGCATTCCAGAGCTGAGATCATATCAGAGAGACTAGTAACAGCAGGGTTAGAGAATAACTGTTCCTTCCAGTAATAACTCAACTGGGTGCTGACAGAGGTGATATGTGTCTTGTGATCAGCCCCTTGAAAGCGCTCTACAGCTGTACCCTGGCTTCAGTCCACACACCCTCTCTAGCCCAGGTTAGACAAACCCCAGAAAGGAGCTCCCTCATATCATGCAGACAGCACTGAAGCTGGGCGGAAGGAGGGGGCTAGGGCGGAGAGGCTGCACACGTTGCCTCTCTCTGCTGGATCAGCTCCAAAGCAGAGCTTGATCCTCTCCCCTTCCCCAGCCAAACATCTGTTGGGTAAGGGGAGGTCGCTGTAACTCATGGCGCTTTCTGTAAAGTGCTGAGTTACAGCAGGGAGTTGCACATGGCAGCACCCACTGTTGCCCTTAAGTGCTGCCATGCACACATGCTTTTTGCTCAGGCATGATACACATCCAGGCACGTAAATGACATCCAGTATTAGCATAACTTGTCATCTGCTAACCCAGCTACTACATGCAATACATATCATTTCTCTATGGCTTCTCTTGCTTGGGCTAAGCTAACTCAAGAGAAACAGTCTGAAGTGAAGCCATTTCAAGCTCCTTCTGCAGTAACGAGATAGCAGTGAGCACCAAGATTATTTGCTTGTCACTGGAGCTCTCCAACAAACAGAAATCACTCTCACATCTCCCAAATGACTTTTCCAATCTGTCCCTGGTATTGCCACCCCATTTGCACACTCCCACCTCCTGATATTGCCCTTCAGGTGCAGAACTCTGACACAGATGTAAACCAGGGACAAGCCCCTAAGTTCATGGCATTATCCATATTGTCAGTGGGAGGTTACATCAGGAATCTGACTTTGGCCTGCACTGCCTCTTGTGAAATACAGGCTACACAGTGTGTTCTCTGTTGCCATCTCTGTGGCTACACAGAGAGTTTCAAGGAGTGCCAGCTGCCTCTGGACGATCATAGCTGATCTGCTCCAGCTGTAGGGTCACAGGCTTTTATATCACTTCAAAGATAAGTCCCATAAATAGCTTAACCAACTGTGTATCCAATCTTACACCCCAGCAGAGGGTGTCACCATTCAGATTGTATAGAATCCAGAATAGTAAAGTTGGAAAGGACCTCATGAGGTCATTTAGTCTAATCCCCTGCTCAAGGCATGATCATCCTTGACTAAACCATTCCAAGCAAATGTCTGTCTAAGGTACTTTTGAAAACTTCCAGGGATGGAGATTTCACCACTTCTCTGGGCAACCTGTTGCAACCCTGAACTACCCTCATAGTCAGAAAGTTCTTTCTAATCTCCAACCTAAATTTCCTTTGCTGCAATTTAAGGACATTGCTCCTAGTCCTGTTCCCTGTGACCACAAAGAATATTCTATCTCTATCCTCTTTATAACTGACATTCGGGTATTTGAAAACATTTACCAAATCCACCCTCCCTCCTTAGTCTTTTTTTTCCAGATTGGATTTAGTAATCTTTTGCATCTAGCATATTAGGCACAAGGCAAGAGATCATCAGGGCCTGGGCTGTGACCTCCTTGGTAAAATGCAGATTCCCCAGAGTGTGCCACATGGTGGTCCAGAGCCTGTCTCTGACATGGCTAGAGTTCCTGGGAGCAGAGGCTGAAGACAGTGTGTGGGGGCATGCCAGCATCCTGGCCAAGTACCATAAGGGTGCCTAGCTGTGGGCACACACTTTAACCCATTGTCCCTTGCCTTGCTCATGCTAGGGTTGCCAAAAGCCTGCTTCATCTTCAGTGCCATCCGAAATGGGGAGATTAATGTCAATGACCTACTCCTGACTCTGCACACGCTGGGGATACTTGTGACCAGTGAGGAGATGCGGGAGGCCCTCAAAGATGTTGACATTGACAGTGAGTTGCACATCGCAGGCAATTGGCCTTTTCCTCATCAGCTTTCTCCTTTCCTTCTCTGTCTGAGCTGCTCTTCTCTTTGCAGTAAATGGAAACCTGAACTTCAGTAATTTCCTGGATGTGTTGAATGAGACCTCGTCTTTCACCCTGACTGAGAGTAAGTAAGAAAGTTGGAGGGAGCTAGAGAGAAGGCTTACGGGCAAGGATACAGGAAGAGCATTCTCTGCAGCTGTCTCTCTGTCTTGTCTGTCCATCTAAATACCCATCTACCTATCTAATCTATCCCAATAATCTTGCTTGATTTCATTCCCCACCCCCCAACAAACCCATTGTATTTCCAAGGGTAATCTGAATGCTGCATGAAGCCCTGTCCTAACTAGGCTATACAGTTGGTAACAGCTGGGTTCTGTTATGGTCCCCTTAGAGGAGGTAACCAAGAGTTTTCTTCTCAGGATCCCACCAACCAAATTATATCTTGACATCTGGGACCAGCTTCTATTCCATCTCCTGAGCATAGAAGTAGACTCATAGGCACCTTCATGGACTTAGGTGTAAAAGATGGAGGCCTTTTGTGCCTGGATAAATGCAACACTCACCATCTATGATAGTATAAAAAAGATAGAGCTCTGCAGGTGAGACATTGATCCACTTCCCATAGCTGCAGCAAATTGAGTGTCAATATCTTCAGTCATGAAAATAAAGCCCTAAAGAATATGCCACTGCTTGGACAAGTGTGGCAGAAACTAGGCTGTTCTTTTTATAGAAATACTCTTTATTTGGATCTTTCTCCCATTCTAAAGTAGAACAAAAACGAAAGATCAAAATTTCTTGGGAATTTCATATTTCAGAATGAAAAAAAGACTTGCTTTAGGATTAAGAAATATTTATTTGTGATCAAATCAAAATGTTTTGTACTGATTGCAACTTTCAGTATTCTATTGTTATTTATTATGTAGCATTTGAAACTGGAATGAAAAGTCATTTGAGGTGGAAAATGAAAATGTTCTGTCCCCAAAAGAATCTAAACATTAGCTTCAGCTTCCTGATTTTTCTTGAAATGTGTTTCCCAGAGGCAGATATTTCCCACAAAACATTTCACTTCCAGCAAGTTGGCCATTATAAGCCTCTGGCCAGAGCTAGCCTGGGCACACCCTGGCAACCTCCTTATGGAAAGGAACCACTGAGGGTGGGCTGTGACCATTGCATCTTCTAACAGAGTGAAGTAACCTGCTGTCCTTGCCACACAGCTTTCCAGGTCATTCACCGAGCCTTCAGCAAGATGAGGAATGGAATGATTGCTGTTGCTGACCTGCACCCCACTCTGATCAGCCTGGTGGTTGACTTAACCTTTGAGAAGCTGCAGGAGGCAATGGCTCAAGTCTACGTCAACAGTGAGTGTCTTGTCTTCTGACACCTGGATACAGACCCTGCATGGAGAGGGACTCTTTGGAATGAAACTCTGGTCTCTAGGGCCCAATCCTCCCAGCCCTATGCAGGTAGCAAAGCGAGGGCTCTCAGCTTAGTGCTTCACAAAGCCACTGCTTCCTTGATCTCCAGGGCCAGTGTCTGAGAGGTGGAACAGGGTGGGAGTGCTGCACCTGGAATTGCCCTCTGTTCCTGTTTGAAGGAGCAGCTGTGTGTGCTAACAGCATGCCACCTCCATGTGCTCTGAAGATCACCTTCTGCAGGAGCAAGGTCTTGTAGGTCTATTGCAGCTACCAGGACCCTGAAGTGAAGGTTGGTGCAGCTGGTGCTAGACCTGACAGCTTCTCAGCTACAATCACTAGGTAGTGATAAAACCACCTGCTCATTCTTGCACAGAAGCCAGGAAGTTAAGGGGAAATCTGTGATTCTCCTGTGCATCTCTATATATAGTAGTTAGGAGATTGCAAAGAGAGGGCAGTTACAGGGCTGAATATAGCCCCCTTTTGCACCAGTGCAAACGAGCAGTGATTCCACTGGAGTCTACAGAGCTGCACCAGTTTCAAATCAGTGTTCATGAAAGGAAAAGCAGATGTGTAGAGGAACAAACTGAAGGAAGGTGGGGGTTCTTCTCCTTTCCAATAGCAAGTAGAGAGGACATGGGCTGGAAGCAACCTCTAGAGGGATAGACACCTGATAGGAATCGGACACAGACAGAAGTGACAGTTTTCACCTGATCTGGCCACACAAAGCAGTTTATGGCTGTGACCAAACACATGTGCGCAGCTGCAGACAGCTTCAAAAGTGGCTGATCAGGTGAAAATCTGACCCCGTACTGCATGAGGTATCAGATAAAGACATTTCAAAATGTACTGTTTTTTGTAACTTGTGTCTGAAGAGCTCCCAGCCTGTTGCTGTTTTCAGAATGGGACAGGGGGAAAGGGAGCAGAGGGCGTTCACTCCGGGGGTGGGGGGTTTCAGTGCCCCCCACTGAGGGTGGGGCAGGTGTATTGGAGCCTTCCCCGCAAAGTGGGAGGTCCAATTCACCCACCACACCCTTCAGTCTGGCTGGGAAGCCCCAAAAATAAGCTCCCTCCAATGTCTTTTTCCCCCTCCCATTCTGAAAACAGGGAGCACTGACAGAGGGCGGTGGCCATTGCTATGGGAACCTGGCTGCAGCTAGATTCCCCTCCTCCCTGGAGCCAACAGTGAACTTCTGTTTGGTCTGGGGTAACACTGTAACTCAGAACACTTTGCAGAAACAGTTCTGAGTTGCAGTTTGCAGCTGCACTTCTGTCTGTACCAGCCTCTTCCCCTCCAACAGCAGACATAGCAAAGAAGACAGCAGAATTTCCTATCAGGGAATTGCCCCTGCATGTCACTGGTCAGTGCCTAGTAGGCTTAGTTCTTTGCCTAATAGCTGTCTGGTTAATGTCTGGGGTTGTTGGTTATAGCCATATTGGTCTAAGGACCAACTACATTCTATCACCAGGTCAACATTCCCCCCTCCCCCCCCATCTACCTGTCTTGCACCTATTAACTCACATCCCCTCTAATCTTTCCTGCCATGCATTTGCATTTTCACAGGCCTGCATTTTGCATATTGGCTTAAGCTTCTATTCCACCCAGGAGAGCACACACAGACCAGCAGACTTTCCCTATACCTGAAGAAAGGTGTTTGTGCCCAAAAGCTTGTAAGGAACAATTTTTCCAACTATTTAGCTGGTCTAATAAAAGATATCACATTTACCCAAAGAACCTTGCCTGGTGAATTTATCACACCCAATCTGTCACTTTTCCTACTCCTCCTCATTTCTCCCTATCCTGCAGCACTGTTTTCAGAATAATGACCCTTCCACCAAGTAGGGTCCTTTCACCTTCCCCAGGGAAGATGCAATGGACCCTTTATGCAGTGTCCTTTAGCCCCTGTTGCCTGCCCTCTGCTTGAATGGCTCTCTTCATTACAGAGGAAGGGCGAGTGAATATCTCTGACTTCGTGATGGCTCTGAGCGACCTGGAGCATCACTACGAGGATGTAGGTGAGTGACAGCCCTGAAGCAACTCAAAACTGGAGTGCAGGATGTGACAGCACCATCTTGGCTGATCCACTGGGACCCTCAGAACTGCTCCAACTCAAGCTAAGAAAAACACAGCTGAACTAACAGCTGTCAGGCTCCTGCTTCTGATGGTTATTACTGCAACCCCAGAACAAAGCACCAGGAATTCATGAACTTGGTCCCATTTCACCCCAATGGGAAACTAATTTTGCCAATCAGAACCATTCACAATGCTGCAGCTTCCAGAGACACTTTTCCAAGTCCCACTGCAGCAAGTTTGCTAGTGAGTAGAAACCAAATAGCTTTTATTCACTGTCAATTGGCTGCTTAGTAGGCCTGTGTGAAGTGGCTAGTATTTGCTTCGGATTCAGATTCGACCAATTCGGGGGACAGTGATTCGATTTGGTGATTTGAATCACTGTCCTGATTCGATTCAGCTGAATTCGATTTGGCAGCAGCCGAATCTCCAAATCAGCCAGGCCAGGCCCATCCCCCACCCCTCTCCCAGCCCAGCAATGACTGTCCTGCCTACCCCAGCTCCTAGCACTTGGGGGAAAAAAAAACCCCAGCTCAGCAGGTGCTGCCAGGTGGGGGGCGATCCCCACTGCTCCACGCTGCATGGGGGCTCTGCACGAGCCCCGTCATGGGTGCCCTGCAAGGGCCAGCTTCGGCCCTTGGGAAAAAAAAACCTGAAGAAACCCCGGGATTCACCGCTGCTGCAGGCGGGGGGTGATCCCCACTGCCTCGCGCCACATGGGGGGCTCTGCACGAGCCCCCAAAGCCCCAAGGTTGCACAAGGACCAGTGAGTCCAGGAGCTTTTCTCTGCTTTTTTTTTTTCTTCTTAAAGGGCCAGAGCCCCAGCAGGCAGGGCAGCCATGGGGGTCCAGGGGAGCAGGAGGGGGCAGGGGGGTTGAGGGGGCTCGTTCAGAGCCGCCCATGCAGTGTGGGGCAGTGGGGATTGCCCCCTGCCCTGCAGCACCCAGTAAGCATTGGGGCTTTTTTTAAAGCACCGGGAGCTAGGGCAGGCAAGGGCAGCCATGGTGGGGGCTGGGGGAGCAGGCAGGGGTCGGGGAGGTTGGGGGGTTCAGGAGGGGCTGGCAGGGGTCCCCCCCATGCTCTCCCCTTCCCCAGCCTCTCCTGCCCCACCCCTAGTACTTATCAGCTCAGAGTGGCTGCAGCTCCCTGCTGCAGCCACCAGGGACTGCCCAAATCATCAAAGCTCTCTAAATCTTTGCCAAAGATCTGGAGATCTTTGAATCGATTTGGATCTTTAAATTGGTCCTCTGACTCAATTCAGATTCAGAGATTCAGCCACCGAATTGGGTCGAATCTCCTCCGAATTGAATCACCACCCAAAGCTTCACACAGCCCTACTGCTTAGCCCAACTGACATAGGGGATAAATGCCAGGATACACAAATCCAAAGTTTTCCTGAAAACGTGCAACCTTATTAATACATTCTTCTTTAAAATATCCAATGAGGGAATAACACATAGATGTACACTGATAGATATTAGTCCTTTTTTCTTGCATATCACTGCATTAGCATTTTAATCTATTCTCTACATTCCTTGGCTGTCTTGTCAACTTCCAAATCAGGTACGAACAGAGCATATTAACTATCATTTCTCAACCACTTAAGCCCTAGGGTCTTTCCTAGCATCCTAAAACAGCCAACACATAACTCCCATTTTCATGAAGCTTTATTGCAAACCCAATCATGGCTCTTTGGGAGTCCAACCCTGGGCAAACCTGGGTGTGTATGCATCTCCTGAGCACAGACCCAGAAAACCTCCCTGCCTGCCCTGTCACTCTGGGATGCATTGCTTTCATATCAGCCCCTTGGCTTCCTACTATCACATGGATTTTTAATCCAGCTCAGTGGAGTGCTTTGTGGCTGGAGTTCACTACAACAGAAAAGTCATAGTCCCTTCCACTCCACTTAACTCCTTAAAAGATAGAATCATAGAATAATAGAAAATTAGGGTTGGAAGAGGCCTCAGGACTGTCCCCATCTATATCATCCCACCCAAGACTTTGTCTAGCCAGATCTTAAAAACCTCCAGGGATGGAGATTCCACAACCTCTTTGCATAAACTCTTCCAGTGTTTTCCTACCCTCCTAGCGAGAAAGATATTCCTGATATCTAACCTAAACTTCCCTTGCTGCAACTTGAGAGCATCGCTCCTTGCTCTGTTATCTGCCACCACTGAGAACAGGCTAGCACCTTCCTCTTTGGAACCACGCTAGCTCCAACTGTTTGGTTGTTGAAGGCTGCTATTAAATCGCCTCTCAATCTTCTCTTCTCTCAACTTAATAAGCCAGTTCCCTCAGCCTGTCCTCAAAAGTCATGTGCCCCAGCCCCCTAACCATTTTCATTGCCCTCCACTAGACTCTTCTTCTCTACATCCTTTCTGCAGTGGGGGACTATGGACAAAGTACTCCAGATGTGGCTTCACCAGTGCTGAATAGAGGGGAAGAATCACTTCCCTTGATCTGCTGGCAACACTCCTACGAATGAAGCCCAGTATGCCATTAGCCTTCTTTGCAACAAGGACACACTGTTGGCTCATGTTTAGCTGTTACCCCCAGGTTCCTTTCTACAGAGCTGCTGCTTAACCAATTGGTTCCCAGCCTGTACTGGTACATGGAAGTACATGTCCAGCTTTTCTAATAGTCCCTAACCTGTTCTTTTGCCACTGTTAGCTGCTCTTCTCCTCATACTGTGCTGCCATGTGCAGTAGTCTGGGAGCTGATTTTGCCTGTGAAGACTGAGGTAAAAAAAGGCATTGAGTGCTTCAGGCTTTTTTGCATCATCTGTCACTGCAGGTTGCCTCCCCCATTCAGTACCCACACTTTCCTTGATCTTCCTGTTGTTGCTGACATACTTGTAGAAACCCTTCTTATTACCTTTTATGTCTCCTACTAACTCTAGCTGCAACTCCAATTGTGCTTTGGCTTTCCTGACTTCATCCCTGCATGTTCGAGCAATGGTTTTATACTCCTCCCTAGTCATTTGCCCAAGCTTCCATTTCTTGTAAGCTTCCTTTTTGTGTTTTAGCTTACTGAAGAGTTCCCTGCTAAGCTAAGCTGGTCTTCTACCATACTTGCTAGTTTTCCTGTGCATCACAATGGTTTGTTCCTGCACCCTCAGTAAAGTTTCTTTAAAATACAGCCAGCTCTCCTAGACTCCACTCCCCCTCAGGCTGGCCTCCCAGGGGATCCTGCCCATCAGTTCCCTGAGTGAGTTAAAGTTTGCTTTTGCTGAAGTCCAGGGTCCTTACTCTGCTGCTCTCTATTCTTCCTTTCCTCAAGATCATTAACTCAATCATCTCATGGTTGCTGCTTCCCAAGTTGCCATCTACTACTACATTCCCCACCAATTCTTCCTTGTTTGTGAACAGCAGGTCAAGAAGAGCACAGCTCTACTTGGCCGCTCCAGCAGTTGCACCCGGAAGTTGTCTGGAAGATTATAATCAAAGAACACATTTGTGCAGGCCCAGAAGGCGAAACGATGCTGAGGGGAAACCAGCACGGGTTTGTCACAGGTAGATCCTGCCTGACAAACCTTGTAGCCTTCTATGACCAGGTCACACACTGCCTGGACACGGGAGCCAAGGCTGATGTCATCTTCGTGGACTTTAGGAAGGCCTTCGACACAGTTTCGCACCCTATCCTAATTGGGAAGCTAGCAGACTATGGAGTGGATGCCTACATGGTCAGGTGGGTGGCCAACTGGCTAGGGACCGTACCCAGAGAGTGGTGGTAGATGGTTCCTTCTCGGCCTGGAGGGAGGTGGGCAGTGGGGTCCAGCAGGGTTCGGTCCTCAGACCGATATTATTTAATATCTTCATCAGCGATTTGGACAAGGGCGTGAAGAGCACCCTCTCTAAGTTCGCTGATGATACCAAGTTATGGGGCAAAGTTAGTAGGGCAGGGAGCAGATTCAGGCTGACCTGTACAGGTTGGATCAATGGGCAGAGAGAAATAGGATGCAATTTAATAAAGATAAATGTAAGGTACTCCACCTGGGAAGGAGGAACCCCCAGCACACCTATAGGTTGGGGAGTGTCCTTCTCAGCAGCTCAGAGGCAGAGAGGGATCTTGGAGTCATAATTGACTCCAAGATGAACATGAGCCGGCAGTGTAACAAGGCCATCAACAAGGCCAATCGCACCTTGTCATGCATTAGCAGGTGCATGACTAATAGATCAAAGGAGGTGGTGCTCCCCCTCTATGCGACACTGGTCAGGCCACAGTTGGAGTACTGTGTCCAGTTTTGGGTGCCACACTTCAAGAGGGACACGGTGAATCTCTAGAGGGTCCAGAGGAGGGCCACTCGCATGATTAGTGGCCTTTGTGATAGACTCTATGGGGGGAGGTTGAGAGAGCTGAATCTCTTCAGCCTTCACAAGAGACGGCTGAGGGGAGATCTTGTGGTCGCCTATAAATTTATTAGGGGAGGTCAATGGGGAATAGAGGAAGCACTGTTTACTAAGGCACCCCAGGGAGTGACTAGGAATAATGGGGGTAAACTAGTTGAGAGTGGATTTAGGTTAGATATTAGGAAGAAATTTTTCACAGTAAGGGTGTCCAGGATCTGGAATGGGCTTCCAAGATAGGTGGTGCTATCACCTAGTTTGGAGGTCTTCAAGAGGAGGCTAAATAGTCACCTGGCTGGGGTCATCTGACCTCGGTCCCCTTGCCTGCCAGGGGCTGGGGGTCGGACACGATGATCCATTGTGGTCCCTTCCGACTCTACAATCCATGAATCTTCTCCCCAACACTCCGAAAACTTCCTGGATTGCCTGTGCACTGCTGTGTTGCTCTCCCAGGAGATGTCAGGGTGATTGAAGTCCCCCATGAGAACCAGGGCCTGTGATAGGGAAACTTCTGCTAGCTGTTTGAAGAAAGCCTTGTCCACCTCATCCTCCTGGTCTGGTGGTCTATAGTAGACACCAACCACGATGACCCCCTTGTTGCTCTCCCCTCTGACCCTAACCCAGAGACTTTTGGCAGGCCTGCCTCCAGTTTCATACTGGATCTCTGAACAATCATACAGCTCTTTTACATAAAGAGCATCTCCTCCTCCTCTTCTCCCTGCCTGCCCTTCCTGAACAGTTAACACCCATCCATGACAATGCTCCAGTCATGCAAGCTATCCCACCAAGTCTCTGTTATTCCAATCATGTAATAATTTAGTAATTGTGCAAGGACATCCATTTCTTCCTGCTTGCTCTGTGCATTTGTATACAGACATCCGAGGTAATTAGCTGATTGCCCTACTTTCTCAGGAAGAATGAGAAGACCTCCACTGTTGCCCCTTCCTGCTTGCTCTTCCTCCAGGTTACCCACTTCCCAATTTATCCCAAGCTAGTTTAAAGCCATCCTCACTAAGCTAGTAAGCCTGTCTGGGAAGATGCTCTTCCCTGTCTTCATCAGGTGGATCCCATCTCTTCCTAGCAATCCTTCTTAGAACAACATCTTGTGGTCAAAGAAGCCAAAGCTTTGCCAGCAACACCATCTGTGCAGCCACACGTTGCTCTGAAGGATGTGTCCGCTCCTGCCCAGGCCCTTCCCCTTGACTGGAAGGATTGAGGAGAATACCACCTGAGATCCCATCCCCTTCCCCCTTGCACCCAGAGCCCTGTAGTCACTTTTGATCTTTTCGGGGTCTCCCCTGGCAGTATCATTGGTTCACACATGGATAAGCAGCATGGGGCAATAGTTAGAAGGCCAGATGAGTCACAGTAATCCTTCCATAACATTTCGGATCTGGGCTCCAGGCAAGCAGCAGACTTCCTAAGACAACAGGTCAGGCCAGCAGATGGATACCTCTATCTGCCCCACAGAAGAAAATCTCTAACTACCATCACCCATCACATCTTTGTGGTGGCAGTGGTTTTGATTCTTCCAAACTTGGGGATGTATGGCCTGGCCTCCTGCACCAACAGAACATAATCCTCCTTGTCTGTTCCTAGGGCTCCATATCTGTTCTCCAGGCAAACTGCTGCAAGTGGAGATAAAGATTTGTGCTTGGGGCCAGAAGTCACAAGCTTCCAGCTTCCTGGGAGTCCATGTCCTCTTCTTTGTCTAGCACCACCTTTGGCAGTCCTTCCTCCACAATCCTAGAGGTCTTCTCCAGCACTGAATAGATTAAGTCCTCATGGTGGAGGGTGCTTCAGAGCCTTGCACCTCCTCCTGTTGCTCTCTTGCCTGCTCTCTGAGGGACGCAACCAGGTTAAAGTTGGCTTGGCTTGAGGTTGAAAGAATCCAAACCTCTTGCCTTGGCTCTGTACAGGGATGAATTTCACATGCACGAGTTTTGTTTTGTTTTTTCCAAGAAAAAAATTCCATGACTTTAAGAACAAGGGAACAAGCAACCCAGGGGAGCTGGGCAATCTCCTTCACTGGAGAGTTCCAAGAAGAGGCTGTACAGGCATCTTCCAAGGATGGTTTAGGAACAGCACATCTTGCATCTATGCAGGATTTGAACTAGATGACCCTGCAGAGCCCTTCCAACTCTTCCAGCCCTATGATTCTGATTCTCCAGGACTCTGTTCTGGAGCCTTAATAGGCAGTATTTTCAGGTGGGCTGAGACCTGGCTTTCCCCAGTTACAAACAAACTGAGGACAAATTTTGTAACAGGGAAAAAATGAACTCTGAGTGGGTGTTAATCTGATTACATAGGTTTCAACACCTTTGCCCACTGGTGTCCGTGCACCTGCCCTCCCGCAGCTAGAGGGCACAAATAATTTGACTTTGCACCTGCAGCTGAACCCCTGGCAGAAGAGCACAGCTATAGATTTTGCAGGTGTAACTTGCACCCTCTGGGAAACTCCTGGAGCACAGCCAAAGAAATCGACAAGGGGTGGCCAACTCACCGCTCCATGGGCAGCTGCTGAGTGTGGCACATAAGCCCCAGGCGCTCAATAAAGGGAAGCCATGGACTGGAGGCAAAGAGCAGAGTGCTCTGCGCAGCCCTGCAGCTGCCAACAAATTCAGAGTTTTGGATCTTCACTCATCGTATAAAACTGCAGGGTCAGGGAAAAGTTAACATGGCTCTTGGCAGTGATATCCTCACAGCAGCAGTTCTGCTTCAGCTCCCCTCTCTGTGGCTGGAGGCATGAGCCCCCTTGCCCCCCATCTCTAGTCTGATGCCTCTAATTTGTGACCTAGCCTACTGCAAGTTAGGGTGGCCCCTGGAATAGACACATGACATCTGAGAAGGGAAAGTGTGTGCAGGCTGCAGTCAAGCCCTCCAGCAGTTTGGATGGATATGGCTTCTCTCAGAGGTCTCCCACCTAATTTCCAGGGAGTCCCATAAACAGGCTTTCCTGTGTGCCTGTTCCTGTATAGCCCCATAGGCTTCTGCTCAAGGTCTCCACTTCCTTCCTTATCAGTATTCAGAGAAGGCATAGGTTCCCATCACAGAGATCTATTGGGAAAATCCCCTTTGCAGGCCAGTAGACTATCTTCCTGTCCGGAGTGCTCTCCTGCCTTTTGACTCAGACCTCTATAGCCTTGGACTATGACTAAGACATGGGTACGATTAGAGTGTTGTGTTGGTGTCCTTTTTAAGCAATGTCTGATACCAGCAATGATGAATGACTGAATTGAATGCATTTTCCATTCATCTCCACAGATTTCATGAATGCCTATGATACTTTGAAACCCAGAAAGCATCAGGATGAGTTTGACACTGATAATAGAAAGGAAAAGAGCAGGAGAAGGACTCGTTTCTCCCAGGACATCTATTCCTTACCAAAAGCTAATGGTCGGGAATCAGTCAAGTCTTCTGACCAAAAATCAAGTGTCCAATTCTTCCAGGAAAAGCGCCTGAGTAGATTTGATTTTGAAGGCAGTCAGGAGAAATCTTGGGAAGCCTCCAAAAGGCATTCCACACACAAGAACTCTTTGGTGAGGACTACGACTACAGAAGAGCTAGAGGACATGGAACCCCCTTCAGCCTATGAAGGGGACAGGGTACCACAGCAGTCCACTACAGCCAAGGGTAAGCAAGATGGCTACAAGCCATGATATAGAACAGGATTGCAGGACATGCTTGTGCATGTCCTGTGCATAGCCAGCATCTGCTCACAGGCCTAAATGCAAAATGGAGACTACTTATTTGGAAACACTCTCCTGTAGTGTATGTTCCCTGAAGAAGTCAACTGCCTGGCCTGGAAGAAAGCAGTGCTTAGGGGTGAGGCAATGGAGCTAGAGACAGGCTCCCATATACCATCCTAGATCCTCAGCAGACTTGCTATATGACCTTGGGCACATTGCCTCCTGTCCATCACAGGAGCATAGTGAAGCTCAGTGAGTTAAAACTGTCCAAACCCTCTGGCCCTAGTCTAGCCACACACTTCAACACATAAGTAGCCCTGTTGAAGGTTGTGAGACAGGGGCAGGCAATTATTTTGGGCAGAGGGCCACTTACTGAGTTTCGGCAAGCCATCGAGGGCTTCATGACAGGCAGCCCAGGGCAGATAAATATTAATTTTCTAAATTTTTTAGGGGCCCCATGGGCTAGACAGAATGGCCTGGCAGGCCGCATCCAGCCCCCCGGGCCACATTTTTCCTACCCCTGCTGTGAGAGTATTTACAGATGCATGCAGGAGCATTGAATTCTAGGCCCAGATCCTGTTATATCAGCTTAGCACCCCAGTGCAATTCTATTCCAACTTGCTTGAGCCCCTAAAAAACATTAAAACTCCTACTTTTGTAACACACTGTCACCTCAGCCTGGAGACTGAGTCAAAGCAGCAAGAAAGAGGAGGGCCCAGCCATCTTTTGTGTTAGCTGTGTTTCTCAGGGACTGGAGCTACATGGAATAGAATCACATTTAGGCACCAAAGTGCACTTGGGTGCACAGGTAGAGATAGATCTTGCCTCTGGATGCCAGCAGGCTGTCCCATCGCACTCAACAGACTGGAAGCATTTCCACTGCTCTGGCAAAGGGTCTGAATTTTTGCCCGTCTGGGTACAAATTTAAATGTTGTGCACAGTGAAACACAAGCATGGGCTGATTAGCAGACAGACAAGGAAGCCTATGAGGAGAAGAAGGCATGTTGCTTGCATCCTCTGCTTGTAGCAAAGCATCCCAGGTTTCTGTCCTGCCAATCCATCCCTGGGGACTAGTGAAGAAAATACCCACCAGACTTGCTATTCTGTCTTCCTGCCTGTGCCCAGTTGTTCCCTCCCATGCCTGTTCTAGGCTCAAGTGATGAGGCCTCATCTGTAGTATTACTGAGATCTATTTCTGTTGTGATAGCACTTAGGAGTCTCAGATGCTATGTGCTGTACAAACAGTGTAAAGAAATGGACCTTGCCCAGGAAGCTTGCTGTCAAGCCCCTTGCTTGACCCATACTATGCCCCTCAGTCTTTCACCTTTCACTTGGATTCCTGTGCGCACACTTGTTCTTCCCTTTGTGTTGCCTGACTACATGTGCATGACCACTACCTCCTCTTCTTCCTCCTGGAAGCAGGGGCTTACTTCAGAGTGACAGAGATTTAGGGATGAATTCTGTCTGGTGTGATTTGGTCACCTCTAGTTCTAGGCACAGCTGGTAGGGTGCCCAAGGGTTTCTCTGTATTACTGTGCTGCTCTTCATCCTGCAGGATCCAAGGGAGTAAGAGATGTGATGAGGGCCTCAGCTGATGGCCTGAAAGACAACAATGATGAAAGTAAATGAAGGAAAAAAGAATGAGAAAATGCCTAGGGACGTGCTTAAAAATGTGGGGAGCTCACTTCTTAATGAGGCCTCAGCTTGGCCTCCATTTTTGCACAGGCAGTTCCATACCTGCCATTAATTTCAGGAATTCTTGGTAGTTAAGTGAGACAGCTAACATATAGGTAGCAGGAATGTCTAGTGAGTAGAGCACTAGATTAAGATGCAGGAGGCCTGGATTACATTTCCACTGTTGGCCTTCTGGATGACCTTGGCCCAGTCACTTCCCTTTCCTGTGCCTCAGTGTCCCTATCTGTAGAATGAGGGTAATGAGACTTGTCTCCTTTGTGAAGCGCTTTGAAACCCATTAACAAGGTGCCTATCTGCATCTGTACCTTTTAATCCAGATATGTAGGCCCAGCCCAACTGTGTGACTGTACCAACACAACAGAGAATGAGGCTTAATCTGCAGATACCATTTAACTAGGGCACAGAGCTGGTCTATCAGTCTGAAAAATTTTGATCATCAAAGAACCTCCCGATCTGCAATACCATTATCCCGCAGCCCCTCCTGTGATAATTAGTTCATTTAACCTTTCTGGGCTTCAGTGTAGTAAAAGGGATAAATGACTTGTCCAAGGATACACAAAACAGGAACAACTTCTGCTGAGTCCCAGTCTAGTGCCCTAATCACTGCACTGCACTTCCTCTTCCCTCCAAGCCTTGACTTATCACTGTCTCCTTAATGCTTTCTCCATGATTCCGCTGTTGTTAACATCTGAAGATGGCATCATTGTCATGGATTTATGGAACTTAAGGCCAAAAGAGGCCACAACATTACTTAGTGTAACTTCTTCTATATACATAGTCCTGTCCACTCCCCCAACCCTTGTAGGAGGGTATGGACTTGTAGAGGTAATAGAGAGAGTACATTCTGGTGTGCTGTGCAGGTGGTCATTATGGATGAGAATAGAATGTGTTGCAGTCACCTGAAATGCAGCAACCTCATCTGGTAGTGCAAGCAGCACTCTCAGAGCCACCAGCCCTGTTCTCATGCCTCTGATCTGGGTTCTGATCACGTGAGGCTACAAGCTGCCAGGGCTTTCAGAATGAAACCAGCGTAAGTTAAGTATGTCACAAAAGCCAAAGGGGAAATCATTGTGAAGATCATGGTGAATGCATTTGCCAAAGTCCCAAACTCATCATTGAGGACTGCCTCTCTAGTTTGGGATTCTCTGTTCAAATGCTTGTAATCAAAAAATGATAGGTCAAGGAGAAAGATGGTTGGATCCCCCATTGCTGCAATATCAGAACCTCTCAAGCACCCCTGTGAGGCAAACCAGCGCTATCATTTGCTTTTTAAATGAAGGGAACTGTGGCAGCCGCGTGGTAGGCCGGGGCTATGGCCAGTAGCCCGAAACATCAGGTGGGTACTTTTTGACAGATGGAGAAGAACTAGGCACAGAAGTGTATTGGTTAAAGTAAGATTGCTTTACTTACACTGATGGTGATCACAGTACAGGACGAAAACTGACTTAGGTTAGTTACAGTTGCAAACCGAACAAGATGAAAACTTTCTGAGAGATGAGATGTCTGTGAACGGCTGAGCAAGCATGCAAGATGAAGTGGGGGTACGTCAGGTAGGTCGGTGACGGGGAGTCACTGGTGGGTGATCAGTCCGCCAGTTTTACTCTGAGATAAGTACAGAGTTCGAGCTCTCCGAGTTCGCTCTCTGAGTTCTCCTTCTCCGAGGTGTATGCGGAGTTCTCCAACATGCTAAGCTGGAGAGATATGCGGAGTTCTCCAACGTGGGCAGAAACTGATTTACCTTTTATATGACTAACAAGTCAATCGCTAGTCACTAAATATGAATAATTTGGAACCAGCCAATAGTGGTGTGCGTGTTTGCATAAGGTTTGGCGGGAACTTTTTTCTAAGCTGTAACTTTCCATTACTGTGGCATATAGTTACATAGCGGAATTTTCCCACTGTGACCTACTTTTTTGCTGTGACCTAGTTTCTCCCTGTGCCATATGTATCAAACCAAACCAATGGAATTTTCCACTATGGCACAAGCATGCAGAATGATTGACAGCAGAATGTTCCACTATGGATCAAACCAAAGGAATGTTCCACTGTGCCATAGGCATACAACTACTTGGTTCTGACAGGAACTAAGGAACAGAAAGGCTAAATTACGTGCCTGGGGCCATGGAGAAAGTCTGTGGCAGAGCAAGGAAAGAAGCTGGAGTGGCTTCTGATCCCAACTAGAAGCCTAACCACTGGACCAATATTCCGCTGCTTCTACTTTCATCTTTTGGATCATATACTGGCCCAGCTTGGAACTGGTAATTAACAGCATACAAAGCACCATGCTTCCCACTGCTCCTATAATGCCAGCAACATCTGGGGTGTAGCTGTCTGGAGAACAGATATATGTAACAAGGCCCCTTTCCCATTACTGAGAAAGGGGAGCAAACCCTGGGGCCTGCTGACCAGCCAAAGCCCAGGTACAGACTTAAGGGTGAAAAGGGCTTGAGTAAACATTTACTATAAAGCCAGCAACAGCAACATCAGGGGCTGGAAACTTGTGTAGAAACATCACAGGACCTGGCAGCAAGGAGACACCCTGGGGCTGCCCTAGCAAGCCAAATCAGAAAGCACCTGGAGCAGCTCAGGGAGGCAGGTGACCAGCAGGGGTTGGGGCTGGGAAGCTGTATAAACATAGCCCCTGACCTAGAGGTGGTTAGTCTGGCACTGGGAGCTGGAGAAGAAAGAGCTCCTGACCTGGAAGTTGCAGAAGAGAGCCTGGCCAACAGCAGAGCTGCCTGGGAAATGGTTGGTAAGGTGCTGCTGATTTACAGAGGAATACAGCCCATGGACTAGACTTAGGTTTGAACCCAGGGTGGAACTAATTTGTGTTATAGCCCAGGGACTTACCTTTTGGTTATAGTTTGCACCGGTGGTTTGAGTGGAAATGTAACAGGTGATTTTTGGAGGCCCTGTTGGTGCCCTTGGGGCACATGATCACATTAAGCTGTGCTGGGAGAAGACTCAAGGCAAAGCAAGTTAGCAGAAACCCCAGAGCAGAGCCAAGTGTGGAGCCAGAGAGCCCAGAGCCTGAAGCAGGGCAGGGACAAGGCTGAGACCCAGAAGTCAGATCCAGTGCAGCAGGCCTAGGCTATGGGAACCAGCCAAGAGACAGAGCTGCAGCCAGGAAGGTCAAGTCCTGACAAATATATAAGAGCCTGGGCCAGGGGTAGCCCAGTGTTGAGTTAAGCCCAAGTACCCCCAAGACACCTAATTACTAATTAGCCCATGAGGACAGAGAGCAGTTGCCATACCATCACAGACAAAAAAGGCTAGGACCAGTTTGGAAAGAAGGTGATTGAAGGGGAAGTATGATAAAGATCTTTAAAACCATGAAGGGTGTGGACCAAGTAAACAGGAAACTCTCTTATTCATCGAGTCCCAGAATAGTAGGACTAGAGGCCACCAATTGAAATTAGTAGGAGCAGGTTTAAACCTAACAAGATAAAGTCCTTTTTTATACATTGTATGCCACTAACTTGTGGAATTCACTGGCACAGGAGGTAGTAGAAGCAGGTAGCATAGCCAAGTTCAGAAAGGGTCTAGACCAGGGGTGGATAACTTGCGGCTCCGGAGCCACATGCAGCTCTTCAGAAGTTAATATGCATCTCCTTGAATTTTTGCACAAGCACACAAGGACAAGCACACTCCAAATGGAAGATGGTCGCCGTGTGCTTGTGCAAAGATTCAAGGAGATGCATATTAACGTCTAAAGAGCCACATGTGGCTCTGGAGCCACAGCTTGACCACCCGTGGTCTAGGCAAATTCATGGATAATAAATCTATTAAAAGCTGTTGACCAGAACAGTTGGAGATGTTTCCTCTGGCGTTTTTAAACCAATAATGGTGGATGCCAGAGAGGTTATTGAATAAGGGATAGATCACTCTGGATAGTTCTGGTTCAGTGCTCTCCTCCTATGGTGTCCACTTCTGTTACTGGCAAAGACAGGATACTGGTCTAGATGGACCACTGGTCTGACCCAGTATGCCACTTCTTATGTTCTTATGATCGTATGCCTTTGCTGCATGTGAAGTGGCACATGGTTACTCCTGTTGCCCTGCCCGGATTCAAATGTACTTGGCCATACTAACCTCATTGAAGTCCTCCAGTGGCTTTAATTGAATATTCCATTGCTTTTCAATCTCTGTTCAATAGCATTACATTGTGTACTGTTACATACAAGTTGTGTTCCACCCCCTATATAGCTATTTTATAGTTGTGATAGAAGCATAACTGAGACTGCTCAGCTGTTAATCAGACTTGTTTGTTATGAGAAAATAAAAAATGCGCGCACACACATTCCTTGGGGACAAAATACCATATAAATGTAATATGTTATACTATTGCCTATTAATAAGTAATGAAGTGGCTAATTTTGCTGTAGCCAACTAGAAATGGTTAGAAAACTTGTCCTCCATCTCGCCTACCTTTCGAAAAATCAACATCTCAAGTACTTTATCCAAAATCCAAAGCGGTTTTCCTTCTGAAATGCTGTACTAGAGCCTCATGAGAGTTGATGTTCAGGCACTAGCCACCCTATTCTCTACAGGTTGTGTGTCCTGGTTGGACAACTCCTGCCAATGGTACATCACAGCCCCCACTCTTGCTAAGGGCAGTGATATCCTGTGACCAGGGACTCCCCCAGTGCATGGGAGAATAGGCCAGCCAAGAAATACAGCCCACAGAGATGAATGTTGACATGATGCAACTGCATTACAGCTCCCATGAGGCCCCATGACAATAAGGGGTGATTCAGACATTTGTTTTGGTTGTTTTGGGTTGGTATTTTTTCATTTGTTTTGTCTTTTTAACAATTGTTTTTTGGGATTGTTTTCATTTAAATCATGATGTGATTTTTTTTTTTCCATTATAAAATATTTTTGCTGGAAAGTGTTTGAGGCCAGCATGGGAAAGCAGATAATATATCTGGGATGTTAGCATAAGTTAATAATGACAAACACTGAATAAAGTGCTCTGTTCTCTGCACACTTCACAGCCTTACAGAACACCTTTAAAGTCGTCAACAAGATCAAAGGCGATACAACTGAAGATGCAGAACTGCACTCCACTCTCCAGGCTATGGGGGTCCATTTAACTGATGAAGAGTTTCACAAAGCTTTGAAGAAAGTGACTCTGGAACGTGAGCTTTCCATTTCTCTGTCTTCATCTGCCATGTGTAAGGATGCATCCAGATTGCATCCAGCTAGTGGCGTGCAACCATTCGAGCCATCATGTGTCCCTTTTGACATAAAGCAGCCAAGTTCTAATCTCAGTTATGTCTTGGTGCAGTCCAGGGAGATACTCCAAGTCTACACTTGTGTGACTGAGAATAGAACTGATCCCCTGAAGTGTAAAGAAAGGATCTCAACTGCCCATTTCCATTACATCCCAGGCTGTCATTTGTCACTTTTACCACACTCACATTGTCTCTAATGAATACCTTATCCCTCATGTGGGCACAGAAAGGTGAATCTCAGATACAGCAGAATGCAGCTTTAGATCATTGTGACTTGGAGTGATTCTGCTGGTAGTATTTGGTGTAGCTCCACTGAAGTTATTGGAATCAGTGGGGTTACACCTTTTTCATCAGTTTGAAATCTGGCCCACTGGCAGAGTGACCTCCGGCTCATGTTGATTGCTGGCTGCTCAGATGGTATTGTGAGCTCTTGTCTCCCTGAGAAAAGTTGTGCTGTTTCATCTCAGTTGGTTTTAAATTGGTCTAGTTAAACCTGTGCAAGTCTAATGTAGAACCACTTAACCAAGCTAACTGATGCTTACAGCAGGTTAACTTAGTGTAGGAACTTCAACTGGTGCAAACTAAAGTGAGTCAAAGCAAATCCAAACCTGTTTAATGATTAAAATCAACATGGTTAACCCCCTAGGAGATTTCTGGTGTAGCCTAGCAGTTGAAACTTCCCTGGAGTGATTCTGGATTTGCACCAGTGCCAGGCAGATCTAGGCTCAGGAATTCAGCTTCTAAGCCCATGTCTGCATCATGTGAACAACCTGGGTTATTGGCCTGGATAGAATGATCATTTGAGAATAATGGGCCACATTTTTTCCAAGTCCATCATCAGAGAAGGCAAATTTTAAAATTACTGGAGAAAATGGCCAGATAACCAATGAAGGACCAGATCCTCTGATGTGCAGCAGTCTGGCCACCTCACAGTTTATGCATCTCCACTGGTTTGCAGAAACTGAGAATCTTTCATTTGTCAGTTTTAGTACTTTCCATGCTGAGCTCATCTCTGTCTGTCTCTCTCTCCATGTTCCTGTGGCCTGCCCCATCATCTTGAACCATTTCCTATGGTGCTGAAGGTGGAATAGTGAATGTCAATGATTTTATGATTGCTTTGTCCAACACTCAGCACTTCTCTGATTTTTCAGGTGAGTGGGGACTTGCTGGGGCAGAGAGAGATGGTGCTCAACTCCACAGTCCACCCTATGCTTTGTGCATTCACTGAAGTCAGCACAAAGAGGGTGAAAAGTGTGCACAGCTCACAATGAACACTTTACACTCATGTAAATTCCTGCTGCACTGGAAAGGCTGTGCCAGCTGCTAGTGTGATCCATAGCCCTTCTTTCAGGACTGGCTCTGTTTGTAGGAATTAGAATTACTGTTAAACAGCTCTAATGCAGCTCCATTGCACATACAAAGGCCACCACCACCAAGTGGCCAGATTTCCCCCAGCTTAGCCCATCAGGTGTTTGTTTGGTGCTGAGCACTTACTGATAGCATGCACATCTGTTTCTTTTTGAAGAAGAAACTCAACCATCCTTTGCTGATCTCCAGTTATAGAAAGGATAAGAGGTATGCACCCATCCTTATTCTGTGCATTAATGCAAGCATCAGCTAATGCAACTCTATTGCTAGAGATATATTATAAGTACAGGCAGCAAAGTGAAGGGCAGTGTTGTGGTTTACATCAGTGAGATTAGGGTCTGTGCCACTTTCTAACAGAAAAACGCAGACATTTTTCCTGCTGGCACTGCCCTGCCTTCATTCGTGCTTTCATCTGTTTCCTTTGGCAAATATGACCCCAGCTGAATAATAAGCTGCTCATTGCATGTGTGTCTGCAGAGCTGAAAGATGCCACTGAGGCCACCAGCAAGACTGAAAGTGACAAGGTGGCTGTGGGTGACCTGCTGACCTGTATGAACAACATGGGGATCCAGTTATCAGATGAAGAATTCCAGGAGGCACTGAAGATTGTTTTTGTGGATGGTAAGTACATGTGGCCAGCCAGGGACCTGTTTCCAGCTTGCAGGCCCAAATTAGCGTTGCTCTCCCTTGGGATTTCACTTTCCATCTCACTATATTCTGTGCTTTCCTTATGGTCCCAGCTCCTGAAGTGTTGTAATTGTGCAAATATCCTGCTTTTCCTTTAAAAAGTAGATATCTAGTCTCTGTGCTTCTGGAAAAAAAGCCCAGCTGTGATCAAGTATAACTTGAAGGCTGGGAACTGGAAAGCAAATAATACATAAACACTCACTCACTCGCACACACACACGAGTTTTCTTTTAAAAATAGCTAAAATATTGCATACATTTCATAATCTGGGGGTCTTATGTGTAGGTCCTGGGTGGGACACACCAAATTCAAATGAAGATCTAATATCATGTACCTGAAGTAAGTGGGTGAGCTAGTGGAAGCAAAAGCAGCAGAGGGCAACAGGGGAGGCCTTCTCATTCTTCCAGAGAAAGTAGAGTAGTTGGCTTATTACCTCAGGTGTCTGTATAAAAATGCACAGAGCCTGGGAAACAAGCAGAAAAAAATTGCAAGTCCTTGCACAGACATGGAATTATGATGTGACTGGCATAACAGAGACTTGGTGGGATAGCTCACATGACTGGAGCACTGTCATGGCTGGGTACAAACTGTTCAGGCAGGACAGGCAGGGGAGAAGAGGAGTTGCTCCTTATGTAAAAGAGCCAGGTGATTGTTCAGAGCTTCAGTATGAAACTGGAGACAGGCCTGTCGAAAGTCTCTGGGTTAGGTCAGAGGGAAGAGAAACAAGGGGGATGTCATGGTTGGTGTCTGCTGTAGACCACCAGACCAGGAAGCTGAGGTGGACAAGGCTTTCTTCAAATCGCTGGCAGAAGTTTCTCTCTCACTGTCCCTGGTTCTCATGGGGGGCTTCAATCACCCTAACATCTGCTTGGAGTGCAATACAACAGTCACAGGCAATCTGGGAAGTTTTTGGAGAGTGTTGGGGTCAACTTCCTGGAGTAAGTGTTGGACAGACCAACTAGGGGCCATGCTGTTCTTGACCTGCTGCTCCCAAACAGAGAAGAATTGATGGGGAATGTAGAAATGGATGGCAGCTTAGGCAGCAGTGACAAGATGATTGAGTTCATGATCCTGAGGAAAGGAAGGAAGGGAGGAAGGATAGCAGCAAAGTAAGGAACCTGGACTTCAGAAAAGGAGACTTTGACTCACTCAGAGAACTGATGGGCAGGATCCCCTGGGAAGCCCGTCTGAGGAAGAAAGGTGCATATGCCAGGGGGTAGGGCTAGGATTCAGAGAGACCTCAAATTGTAGAATTGAACCAAAAGAAATCTCATGAGGTTCAATAAGGACAAATGCAAAGTCCTGCACTTAGGACAGAACAATCCCATGCACCAATACAGGCTGGGGACCAACTGGTTAAGAAGCAGATCTCTAGAAAAGGACTTGGGGGTTACAGTGGGCAATAAGCTGAATATGAGCCAACAGTGAATCCTCGTTGCAAACAAGGCTGACAGCATATTGGGCTGAATTAGTAGGAGAGTTGCCAACAGATCAAGGGAAGTGATTATCCCCTTCTAGTCAGCACTGGTGAGGCCACATCTGGAGTATTGTGTCCAGTTTTGAGCCCCAGCTGTAGAAAGGATGTGGACAAACTGGAGCAAGTCCAGAGGACAGCAATGAAAATGGTTAAGAGGGTAGGGTACATGACTTATAAGGAAAGACTGAGGGAACTGGGCTTATTAAGACTGGAGAAGAGAAGACTGAGGGGGGATTTAATAGCAGCCTTCAACTCCCTGAAGGGGGGTTCCAAAGAGGATGGAGCTAGACTGTTCTCAGTGGTGACAGACGACAGAACAAGGAGAAGTGGTCTCAAGTTGCAGCAAGGAAAGTTTAGGTTAGTGTCGCAGAGCACTGAGGTGCCCTGCTCCTATGAAGGGAAAAACTGCTGGGGAGGGACGAGCCCAACTGCGGGTTGCCAGGGCAACCAGAGGAGGTCAGCTGACCAGAAGGGGCAGGGCCTGGCTCCCATATAAAGCCTAGGGGCTGAGGCCAGAGGTGGTTCCCTGCCAGCAGCCAAGGAGGAAGGAGCTCCCTGCCAGGAAAGAGAAGCCAAGCCTGAATGCAAGAGCAGCATCTGTCACTGCAGTGGGATGAAGAATCCCCGGTAGGCTTGAGCATGATTATAGCTGGGTGGCTTCTATTTA
The DNA here is from genome assembly GCF_030867095.1 of Alligator mississippiensis. Taxonomy (NCBI): domain Eukaryota; kingdom Metazoa; phylum Chordata; order Crocodylia; family Alligatoridae; genus Alligator; species Alligator mississippiensis. The sequence continues at coordinate 156,716,405 of NC_081827.1, forward strand.
CATTATAGCCAAGAGGCTTGTGTTTGTGTTGCTGTATTATTACCGGTGGTTTGGGTGAGGCTATCAGGGGATGGAGGAGGCCTCATAGGGAACCCATAGCAGAGTGGGGACCCCAGCGCCAGTGAGGGCACAGCACTTTGGTGAAGCCCCAGAGAAGGGGGCAGCATTGTGGAGAAGCCCCAGAGCGGGCGCGGTGAGCCCCAGAGAAGGGCGGTATTACTGAGGAAGCCCCAGAGAGGGGGCACTGCTGAGAAGCCCCAGTGCGGGCGCAGTGAGCCCCGGAGAGGGGTGGCATTACTGAGGAACCCCGGAGAGGGGGCACTGCTGAGAAGCCCCAGTGCGGGCGTGGTGAGGCCCCGGAGAGAGGGCGGCCTTACAGAGAAGGCCCCGGAGAGAGGGCGGCCTTACAGAGAAGGCCCCGGAGAGCCCAAGCACCAGAGAGGGCGTGGAGACAGAGAGAGAGACAGAACAATGTCTGTTACACCTGCAAGGCTTGGGGCGTGGTACAGGGGTGGTAGGAGCCACGCATAGCCTATAAGCCTGGGGTGTACGGAACGCCTGAGACAGGAGAACCATGGCCAAGAAGACAGAAGGCAGCCTCCCTATAGAAATATATAAAATCAAAGTTGTGGCAGGCGAGAATTGGAGGGTGCTAATCGGTATCTTGACATAGTAAAGGGGGCAGCGGGGGAGAGCACAGTGACCCAGGCCGCCCTCCTGTTACAGTTAGATATTAGGAAAAACTTTCTCACAAGGAGGGTAAAGCACTGGAACAGGTTACCCATAGACGTTGTGGAATCTCCATCCTTGGAGGTTTTCAAGACCCGGCTAGACAAAGCCTTGGCTGGGATGATCTAGTTGGGGATGGTCCTCCTTTGAGCAGGGGGGTGGACTAGATGGGAAATGGCTGTGGCAGGCAGGGGGAAGGGGCAGCAAGTGGGTGCGCGGAGCTCAGTGACAGCTGTGCGGGAATGCAGGGCCAGCACCAGCAGGGCCCAGAGTGGGGCAGCAGGAGCGCGGGGCCCAGGCTGCCAGGAGCTCTATGGAGCCAGGCTGACTTCCTCCTCTCCCTGCCTAAGCAGCACAGCCCAGCTTCATAGAGCCCCAGCAGCCCAAACCTATGCTCCTGTTGGCTACAAAGGACCAACTCACGGGATCATAATAAATCCTAGTTTATAGGACAGGATGTGAAGTTGCCAATAAAATCATAAATTCAAACTTTGAGTTATGGGTGGTACTGGTCACCTGAGTGCGCACGCATGCATGCACTCACTCATTCAAAACTATGTAGTATAGTGTGTAGTGGCTGCTGCAGTGATTGTGAGTACTGGTGTCAGTATATCTACCTATCCAAGGCCCTGGAGTCTGCTGTTGATGGTCAGCTTCCTTCAAGGTGATGTCTTCTCCAGAAGGAGGTTGCCTGCTTATCCTTCTGTCTCAGTAGGTCAGGTGCTGGATGAGAGGGTGCCAGTGAAGGTCACGCTTCACTGCCTCTTATCCCTTTCTGGCAGACTTGTGTAATCTCCCAGCATCATCTTGGCTACCCAATCCAGAGGTCGCTGTCCCATGTGGGTCTTGAGTAGTACCTGACAACTATTAGTCACAGGGATCTCTGCCTGCCGGTACCTGAAGTTTCAGGAGTTCACCCTTGACTTATTAACTTAATGGCTGTATTGTCATGGGTTACAGGAATGGTCCATAGGGTGAGTGCTCAAGTTCCAGGAATCAGTTCTTTAGCTTGATTAGCTTAAAGTGGAGCTCCTTTGGTTAAGCTATTGTCTACTGATAAGCATCATTCACTCGCATTCACTCAACAGATTTTATCACTTTACAATTACAATTTCAATGCAGTTTTAACAATGGTCCAGGATGTAACTTCATTCTACAGGAAGCACATTCCTTAAGAGTTTAAAAGTATAAAATACAAAATGCCATGGTAAAGATGAGACAGATGAACTATGAAAATGAACTGTGAGAAATATATAAAAATGCAATGTGAGGTAGTGAGGATTAAAGGCTACTGGGGGCAGTGAGTTAGGTTAGCACAGGATATATTTACAGTCTTTGCAGTCGATATTTTAGTTCTTTTGTTTTCTTTAGTGACACTGAGCTTAATTGATATGTAGATGTAGTTTCTAGGTTTCTGCTACAGAAAGCCACTTCAGCTTTCTGGCTTGCTCTGAGCCTTGCCAAACCCATGCAACGAGTGTGGTAGGTACCTGCCAATACTAAGAAGGAAAAGAAATGCACAAAATGGGGGTTGGGGGTGCAGGCAAGAAGGGGCTTCTGTTATATCCATGTCCGGAAGGGAAATGTACAAAGGGGGCTTTCTGCTACACTCCTACCACCCTTCGCTCATGCTGCCCCGCTCTGGGCCCTGCTGGCGCTGACCCCAGTGCACTGGCGTGGACCCTGTGCTCCTGCCCAGCTGTCACTGTGCTCCACGCACCTGCTCGCTGCCCCTTCTTCCCCACCTGCCACAGCCATTTCCCCATTTCCCCCCACCACACTCCTGCACCACGTAGTTCACACCTGCAGTACTAGGACTGCAGGATCAGCTGGGACATGGTGCCAGAGTGAGGGGGGGTGGGAGTGGAGTGGCAGGAGAAGGGCAGCAGTGGCAGGCAGGGAGCAAGTGGCAGCAAGCGGGAGAATAGGACCTGCACTAGTGTGCCAGGGCCAGGAGTGTCAGGAGCACAGAGCCTGAGCTTGCAGGAGCACTGGCAGGGGCTCTGCCTGCCATGGGTGGAGTAGGGGGGGACAGGCTGTGGGCAAACCCTACCCCTCCACGCAAGCCACAACCCGCCCCCCACACACTCACAGTCCCCCACAAAACTCATACCTGCCTACACACCACACACCCATGCCCCCACACCTATCTACCCCCCAAAAAATCCCCCCCACACACACACCCTCCCCCACACCCCACATACCCACAAACCTATACCCATCCTACCACGTACACTTTCCCACAATATACAAGAGTAAGACTTCATTTTAAGCTAATATACTATCACCTCTATGTACACTACACAAACATGTAAATCGGGACAAAAATATTTTTTGAATTGAAACTAATGAATGTTGTAGTACATTTGATTTTTAGAAAATAATTTGGTATTTTTCTGGTTCTGAGATGGCAAAACCCCTTGCTGAAAGGAGTACCCCTGAGGGCAGGGGAGGGATTTCTGGTGGCAAGGGTCAGGGGCTAAGGGGCGGGATTCCATTCCCGAAAGGTGACCATGGGATTGGGCACCTGTCAAGGGTTGGGGCTACCCATGCAGCCCTCAATGGCTTGCCAAAACTCAGTAAGCGGCCCTCTGCCCAAAATAATTGCCCACCCCGGCTTAGGTGGACATGTCAGTCAAGATGGCTGCTATCACATAAAATCCATCACTGCCAGTTGTCCTTCAGTCTCTATTTTCCCAACTGTGGGAATGCTATCCATGTGACCGAGGCCTCCTTGCCAGCTGGTTCCTGTCAATTATTTTCTCTCTCTAACCTGTATCTTATCTCACAGGAGATGGGAAGGTGGATTTTAAAGAATTTTTAAAGGGTTTGACTGGCACTCAACAATCCTCCGAAAACATTGGTAAGTAAGAAGCTTATGTTGAGAAGAGATGGATGCAGGTGCTTCGTGTTGTTGAATTCTGGGTGTGTCCACAATGCTGGGAGGAATTGTAAGCATCTCCTTGGCATATCTAACTCTTACCTGATATAGAATCTGGTCCATGGGTGGCTGGTGCCTCCTGAGTCTGGTGGGGCACCCACAGATGCCACTGGCAGCGGCGGGTTGGAACTGGCAAGCTCCCACAGATGGCGGTGGTGGGGATGGCCCTGTCAAGGGGAGCATGTTGAGCACCCACAGATGCCACCAGCAGTGTCACCGGCAGGGATGGCCCTGTCAGGGGGGGCACATGCCCCCCCATGCTCTCCCTACACGTCGCATATGTTCTGGTCTCTAATGTGCAAGGCTTTGAAGAGTGGACTTGAGCACCTAAATGCTACTCTCTTCCATCCTGTGCAAGTCCTTGGAAAGCAGTTAATGCAAAAGGTGAATGGGTCCTCCACCCTTTGCTGTTTTTTTGTGACTCAGTGTTAAGGGTCATGATGATGTGTTACAAAAGTAGATGCTTAATCATGAATGCTTGGGTACTCAAGCAAAATGGAATGGAAATGTACTTAGGTGCTTAGTCCACTTGGAGGCCCGATAGATGCAGCCTGCCCCTAGTAGCTTGTTTTCTTTTCTAACCACTCCGATTTTCTTACAATTATGAATACACTGTATCCACAAACTTCATGGCACCTTCTCATGTGTACAGAGATGGAAGAAGCCATGAAAGCCATCTGCTCCATCAAAGAGGACAGGGTGGACATTCAGCAGCTGGATTCCATTATGAGCAGTAGGGGCATACACTTATCCCCAGAGGAGATTCAGAATGCTCTGGAGCTCATTACTTGTAAAGGTGAGCATCTAAAAAATTAGAATGTCTTTTTTCAGGGCTACTGAGTGTTGAAGGATTTGCAGACACAGGAGGTTGCATTAAGGGTATGCAGGAGGACACTCATTTTATTTAAAATAAACACTTTGGCTGGATTGAATGGAATCTATTTTTTGATCCTGAATCTATTCCTTCACTCTCATAGTTCTAGCAGAAAAATTGACTCATTGGATGAGGGATGCATTTATGGCCCTGTTATGTAGTGTACTATCCCTTGCTTGAGGATTTTAATACCTGTGTAGAAAAGGACATGCAGATACCTCAAGAGGAACTAGAAGCCATGGCCTTGTCCTCTTCATGAACTACAGTTATGATGCAGATATGAGACCCTTCTTTCTCTCAGCCCTTCACATCTCAGGGCTGGATGGAAATCCAAAACATTCTAAAATGACATGGCTGAGTCCTACTGCATTATTTTGGCATAATGTGTGTGCAACTCCATAGATAGCAATGGTCTTTCTTGGGTATAAAACCCATGTAATGCTCTGGTGGCTTTGCCCATGAATACTCCTATGTCTGTTTTCCTTCATTGTTATTTTTAAACTAACTCATCCCTTTTATAATACTATGAACGTCAAAGATGTTTTCACTGGGATTAATTTGGTCCTGTGCTTTTAGTATGTTAGACAATTACCATCCAAAGCTCTTAGATGGCTTGGGAGAAGCCCTCTTTTTTACTCAGTACCTATTCAACATTTTTCCTTCTCTGAACTGAACTGTCTCAAGCAGAAGATGGGAAGGTGAATTTGGAAGATTTCATGATGGCTTTGACCAAGTGTCAGCAATGTTCCCGAACTGAAAGTAAGTAGAAACTTCAGTGTACGGTACAGAAATAGGGAAGTGTTCCTTTAAATGGCTAATGAACCTTCTAACAGTTCTCAGGATGTTCTGTGTCTTAGAAGTTGTCAGGATGTATGTTGCCTTACCTTATATATTATTGAATAGTTAGTAAATACAGTTATTCTGGGCCCAGATATGCCCATGCTGCTTGCTCATACTATTGTTTTGCTAAAGAGGAAAGGATGCAAAAGAAATTTTATTGTAAGCAAAACTCTCTGGCAAACAAAGATATTTTAGGAGTAGTCTTCGCCTGATTTTTTTTTTTTTTTCATTGAAATGTGGTTGTTTTCTGAACCACTCTAGAAGTGGTTGAAAAACAGGAAAAAATAATTTCATGATAAAGAACATCAAGAAGCTTTCAGCTATTTTCCCATTCAAATTTGGAAGCACTCACAAATTTTCCAGCCAGCTGCAACTGGCAATAGAAGCTGATTGACAGAGCTACATTTTGTGTAATTTTGGTAGCACTCTTGGCGATGCAGCTGTGTTTTGTCAAGAGTATTTATGTATTGTTTATATCAGTGTTTCTCAACCACTGGTGGGACATGAAAGTCGTGTAAGTGGGACTTCAACTCATTTGAAAATATAATTAATTGGTTGATAATATATTAATATAATATAATGATTAATATCATACTAAAATGCATGTAAATGTAAAAATACACTTCTTGGGGAAAAAGGGGATTTTGTTTTTATCATGGTGGGACCAGGGTTTTTTGACCAAATGGTTGGTGGGATGTAAGGTGCAAAAGGTTGAGAACTGCTGGTTTATATGAGGTGACACTCATAGTCTACAGTCTAGATCAGTGATCCACTGTGCCAGGTGCTGTACAAACACACCATGAGAGATAGTCGCTGCTTAAAGAGTTTACAGTCTCCATAGACCGGAGGTGATCAGCCCATGGAGCCATGGTATTCAGTCTGTGGGGTTCCCCATGTGTCAGGATATTTGGCAGTAGGGAAGCAGTGGCAATTAATACCAAAATGAATACCGCTACTGCTCCCCTGCTCCAAATTCACAAGCCCCAGGCAGGGCCCCGCCATGCCTCCTTCCCCACACATCTGGATCAAGGCTGGGCCATGCTGCACTACCTTCCCGCACAATACAGCTGGATTGGGGCCAGGCCACACCCTTGCCTCTCCCCCTGCCTCTTCAACTGAATTGGGGACAAGCCCTGCCCCCTCCTTCCTCTTCCCTTTCCCCATCCACACATTTGGCCATGCCTCCTCACCTCTGCCCAGCCAGACCAGTCCCACTGGCCAGATCTGGTCTGCAGATGGATTGGGTACCATTCATCCAGCCCATAGGGCAAAAAGGTTGAGCATCACTGCCATAGACAAAGGGTAGGTCACACAGCAGGTTAGTAGCAAAGTCAGGAACAGAATTTGTGTCTTCCAACTCTCCAGACCACTGTGCTATCCACTACAACCTTCGTAGATTTAAGGCATCCTTTAATAGACTCTTATAAAATGCCAATGCATAAAATTTCACTTCTTGTTTGACTACAGAAAAATAATAATGCAATCATTATATTGCAAAGAACTCAGAAAGACTATAGCAGGTCAGAATATTTTAACCATAGATTTCTATTAAAATCTCTGGTTTTATCTTGTGAATCATGTTTGCACACCTACCAGTGCTAACATTGTCTGGCACCTCGTGGCATCCTCAAAATGATCTCAGGGTACCCCAATGGTGCCATAACACCCTGGCTGAGAATCACTGCACCAGAGCACTCTGCCTTTCCCAGGGCTTTTAGTCTGTTGTCAGGACAAGGGGTGATTTGGAAATCGGCACTTTAAAAACTGTTCAGACTAAAGAGCTACCAGGCCCAATCCCAACTTCTTTATTAGTCACAAGGCAAAAGAAAATTGGGCATAGTTCATGTGCTTACATGGAGTTTTCTCAGCATTGTGCCTGCCGGCGATTCCATCTGCTGCCTATCCCAGTTTGATTCTCTTCTGCCAGCTCTCGTAATATATAGTATGAAAGGTTTCCCAGTTTGGCTTACTCTTAAAGGAATAACATCCTACAAAAGGAGCAAGATTTCTATATATCAGTGACCTGTAGGGTGCATACAATGCCAGCAGTATTATATGAAAGAGTAGAGAAGGCATATAGACAGATTCTCTTCTCATTTATCTCTATGAATGCCATCAGGGTTACTCCACCTCTCTGCTAGAATATGTGAGGTTATAACCTGGGCCACCGTTAAACCCAGAAGCTATATCATGTAATACAAAACAGAGCAATGTACCCAAAGCAAAACAATCCTATACAGTCCATTGATGCATCACTTCAGGAGAACCCTGATTTCCAAGGCCTGAAACTTTTACAGATACCTATTATTTCTTTCCTTTACCTATTCAAGAAGACAAGGTTAACATCCGAAGCCTGGACTGTATTCTGGACAACATGGGGATTTTCCTAACCCATAGGGAGATCCAAGAGGCTCTGAAGAACATTACCACTGATGGTGAGCATCAGAAACATGTTTTATCCTTTGGTAAAGAGCAGTCTCCTGCAAATGCAGACCCGTATGTATGCAGGTGCATACATATAGGTGTATGCAGACGTAATGGGGAGAGGGGTGTACACATGTGATACACTTCAAACAATCCCTAAAATATAGTTACAGTGTGACTTAACCCATCACAAGCCTTCACCACCCCTATATAAATGGCACTTCTATATAAATCAGGGCCCTGGGCACACCACGCTACAGAGTCTCCTGAGGCTACACCCAAAAGGACTGTACCTCACAGTGCTACCATGGAAAGGAATATGGCAGTTTACATCTTTCCCTTCTCTCAGTTTAGGTGGTCTGTAGACTAGGGCAGGTGGCACTGCACCATTTACTTCCCTCTCACAGTTTTAAAACTTTCTGCTAGGCCTTCTTGTTATAACTGCATTTTTTCTAGGAAAGCTAAAATTCTAATACAATCGTGTGACTCCAGGGACATTTGGTAGGCACAGGCCTCTAATGCCTATCATTTAGCCTTGCCCTTCTCAGGTTTAGCGTAGGCTGAGATGCATTTAATTGTCAACTTGCCCACTTCTAATTTTTTAGCACAGTGTCAGTGACCATGCTTGCAGCCAGTGGCATAACCAGCAACTTTGGCACCCTGAGCAAAACCCTGGGGAAAGGGAGGTAAATGGGGAGCAGAGCACCAAGTAGCAAAGGGGCTGATGCTCCCTGGTCACTGTTACCCTGGTGCAGGCTCCCCTGCACTGGGGCAACAGTGGCAGCCCCTCTAAATTGGCAACTGGGGCTGGCGTTGCCCTCACCCCACCCTAGTTACACTGCAATTTCCAGTCAACTCCACTTCCCCTTTGCTTTCTGGTTGGGATTCAGTGAATCTTGTTAGCTGCAAGTGCAAAATGCAGGTGCATATGCCTTAGCAGTGTGTAAAATGGACTGTTTCTATGGACACCTTGGGAACCCCTTTTTTAAAATGCTGGCCATGAGGTTTATTTCTCCTTCCTTCCTTAACTTTGAACTCTCCTTTCCCTCACAGATTCTGGCAAGGTGAATCTAACCAAATTTATGACGAGTGTAAGGGCTCTCCGGAAATTCTCCCATGGGGAAGGTGAGCATGCCAGGATGTTCAAAGAGGGATAGGATGTAAAAGTCATAACATGCTGTAGAGGTGTTCATCCAGCCCTGCCACATGTCCCCATATACATGCCCTATACAGCCAGTTCCATCTGTTCTCGCTCTACTTGACAATAAGTGCTTTGATCTCCTAAATAAGGCTTTTCCTGCAAGGCTAACTGTGAGTTAGCACTGAACCAGTGCCCATCATGGTGCTGAGAGGCACTTGTGCAGGCAAACATGCCACCACTGAAAGTGCCAGGATATAAAATCAAGGTCTGGACCAGGGGTACACAACCCTGACACAGGTGCCAGAACGTGGGACACAAATGCATTTTGCTTGGCACACATGTCTTGAGGCAGGCAGCAGGGAAGGGGCAGAGGCTGCATTGCCACAGCAAGGATCAGGCCTCTCATGGCTCCCCTGCTGTCTGCCCCTGGCATACCAGCATCTTACAAGTTGAAGGTTGTGGGTGTTTTTGGCACTCTGCCCAAAAAAGTTGCTGACCCCTAGTTTGTACCATGCGGGGCTTTACACAGGAAAGCATTTGAGAATATAGGACAACACTGGCATTACTGAACCTGCAACCCCCTAAACACAGTGGCTGCTATTATTGTGTTGTGCCACAAAATGGTGATCTTATATATACAGAGTATGTGCTCGCTTACATACATAAGACTTTTTAAAACTGTTATTATAACAAATGTTAAAAACAAAACAGTGCCGAAGTGCAAAGCTATCCAAGGGGCTGGGCATGAAACACTTGTCAGTTACAAACTCCCATTATCCCCTTTTTCTTCCCCAATATCCTTCTTCATAGGGTCACAAATTTAATAGGACTAGCTGACCCTCTTCCACCTTGTAGAGTGCCCCCTTGATGGCCCAGCATGATATAAATTGGGCCACATTCTGTTGCAAGGTGACATGCAAATTCAGGTGAGTGCTCAAGCCAGGAACCAGAAGAGTTGGAGGGTATTGCCAGAGTCTGGCCCCCATAAGCTGATTTCTAAGACTCTTCAGGGTCACCATTTTGGCCTGGCCCTGCAGGAAATTGCCCAAATTTCCCCTCAGCTGCTCAGTACAGAATAAAAAGAAAGTACAGTCTTGGAGAAGTCCAAATCCAGTATGCCAAGAAGGGTGCTGAGGGCAACAACACGTAGCTGCAGCCAGGAGAAGTCCAGGAAGGTATGGAAAAGCATCTCCTCCACCTCCTCCTTCCCGAAGGGGCAGGCCACCAATGCTATCAGGTCTAAGTGGCAAACAAAGGTGCCAGTGGCCAGGGCTCCTTGCAGCTGCCACTGAAGGTCTTCAGTCCTCTTGGCAGTGGTCAGTTCACACAGGGTGTAACAAGTCAAGTGGGCTTACTTGGGTGTTGCTGCTGCCAGATCTCAAAGCAGATCCTACTGCTATTCTTGTTGGACATGGGAAGGGATAGTAGGGTACCAGGCCCACTGCTTTTCTGGCTGTCCATGGCTAGAGAGATAGGCAATGGTGTGTACAGCAAACAGCCATCAGGGAAAATCCATCTCACATAGAGGTGGTTCTCCAGGGCAACAAAATCATCCACAGGGAGGGCAGCCCTCACTTCAACCAAGAGGCACAAAGAAAAGTGGATGGAGTGCAAGCCCAGGCTGCCAGGGCTTCAGCTGGGAGCCAATAGACATGTAGTGCACATGTGTGTGTGTGTGTGTGTGTGTGTGTGTGTGTGTGTGTGTAATTATGTTGCATGTGTGAGTATATGTGTATTTGCACATGCATGTATTGTGTCCACAGGACAGTTTCTTTCCTTCCTTTACCATTCTAGAAAGGGGTCTGGCTACATTTTGATCAGGAATTCTGCTAAATAGAGTTTGAAATAACACCTTTCTAAACTCTCTGCATTGCTAATAGAGTGCTTTAAAATGTGATCACTGGCTATGAACTGTGGGAAATTATTAACCCTCTTCAGAAAGGGATGGGGAGCTGCTGCTGGGGAGGGATTTATGTGAATAGTTGTAGCTCCCTGCAAGCTCCTGCTGCCACAGAAATGAACTTAAATGGCTGTAAATGTAACCCTGAATGCAATAATGTTGCTTTGCTTTTATAGAAGGCTCTTGTAATGTTGAGCCCTTGGTATGTTACACAAGGTGCATCACTCAAGTGATCTGGCCAAGCTATATTCTTCTGGACTGCAGCTCCCTTCCAGCATTGTCTGGATTCAGTATTTCTCACTCTGAGCAGAAATTTGTACTCGCTCAAAGCCTGCATTTTAGAAGTTGAAATGTTGTCTTAATGAGGACTAACAATTTTTCTGATGGGTTTCTACAGATGAGTTATATTTGATTGTAAAATAATGTCCAAGCGTGCTCAGGTGGCATCTGCTAAGATTTTCAGAGGGATTCAGTAACATGTTAACGTGTTGGTGGCACGGAAAGTTTGTCGTCTCTGCCCTTCTAATAGCCTAAAGCAATGCTTTTCAACCGGTATGCTGTGAAGAGCTCCCTGGTGTGCCACAAGAATTTTGGAATGAGAAGCAAGTTCTCCAGCTGCCTACCACTAACGAAAAAGCTGCACCAATGAGATATTCGCAGAAGATTTGCACATGTTGGCTATGGGGGAGAGAAAACCAGTCAAGCAGAAGGAAATTCATCTACTGCTCATGTGTTGGCTGTGGAGGATGCACAGTTTGTGAGCTTCTGAACAGCTGTACCACCAAGTTTTGCTACAGCAATGAGCTACAATGAGTTCATAAGTATGAGGATGGGGAATGCCTTAACAGTCGTGCCACCAAAAAAATTTATTAATGTAATTATGCCTTGGGCAGAAAAAGGTTGGGAAACACCGGTCTGGAGGCTGCAAGTTGGAGGACATAGCAGAAGCACTCACAGCATGGCCCTGTCAGATTCCAATGAAATTCCAGTTCCAATGAAATTCTGCTAAATACATTGTCACAAGGACACAAGAAGGAAGTGTGCCAGTAGCTGCAGCTTAAACCAGTGGAACTCAACCTTTTAAGCTAGGAACAGATATTCACAAAGCCTGAGCCTGAATTGATTGAATCTTTGCAAGTTAGTCTAACCTGGCTAGGCTAAACCAGTTTGTAACCAGACAGACATTTTCTCTGGACTGAGGAAATTCAGGCACATGCTGGCAGTGGCGAAGGCTAGAAGCCAGGAGGTGCTACAGCATCCTTTACACAGTGTTGAGCTGAGGGGGGGTGGCCAGGCCTGCACCATCCCAGACTTTTCCCCACTTGCAAGGGATGGGAGTGTTGCCAAACCCCAGCCCCCAGCTAGCACTCTGGGGCAAGGGAGGGAGGGTGTCCAGTGCATGCATCTGTTAATGATATGGACCTTTTCAATCTCCCTCCCTGCTTCTTTATACTGTCTGCACCAAACTGACAGGCAAGCAAGCCAGCGGGGGGCTGTAACAGTAACAAAACAATAGCCTCTCTCCATTAGTTCACACTCTTCTTAAACAGCTTACAAGCTGGCCTGTTGATTAGCTCCAAAAAGCCCTAAGCAGTCACTGTTCTGTCTGCATGTCCCAGGGAAATTGCATGACCCAGGGAAATTGGAGACGCATACAGACACCTCTCAGCATTAGCTAGCATACCACATGCCTAGTGTCCATGGGGCAGGGGTCCGTGTGGTGGGAGATGGGAGGGAGAGAGTGGGGGATTCCTGCTTAAGCAGCGAGCAGCCAGGGGGGATTAGGGCAGGGGGAAGCCAGGCAGACCCTGCTGTTGTTTGCAGTCTCTGCCAGAGCTCCAGCCATGGAGAAAAGGGGAGGAACCAGCTCTGCTGTGGAGCAGAGAGCCCTGCCCAGCCCAGGGAGCATGCCGAGATGCCAGGAGAGTCTGGTGTATCTTAAACCAGCAAGGGGCCTGGAACAGACATTGCATAAACCAGTTTGAGCCAAATCAGTTAAGTTTGATATACTACATTCAACCAGGTTTATCTCAAACTGGTTTCAGCCATTTTCAAACTAGTTTATATGTACTGAACATCTGTTCTGTTACAGGTTTAAACCAGTTTCCGATCACTTAAACCAGTTTATTTGTAACGCCTGTCCCTAAGCCTGGTGTTTGTGACCTGGCTGCACTGCAGTCCACCACTCCCTCCAGTAGGAGAGGAGAGAGTGGGGAGGGGGGAGAGAGGTGATTATTACCAGTGTCAGAGAGGGAGAGGAAGAGAGCAGGGCAAGGAGGTTTGTGGAGGGGTTGAGCAGGCAGCACAGGACAGAGAAAGGGATACAACAAGCTGAGCTGCTTGACACTGACCCCCAATGCTGCAGGCTGGATCCATTTGCTTTGGGGGTCAGATCCAGCCCAGAGGCTGTAGGTTGAGCAGAACTGACTTAGACCGTTGGCCCAAGGGAGATAAGTAATGTCATGGTGAAACTGACATCACAAAAAATGTCCTTTCATCAAGAACTGAAGCCATGGGCACTAAGAAAACTACAGCTCTTAATACTTTTAGCTTTTGAGAGACTTCCTGCAAACCTACTGGCTTTGCAACTCATTTGCATTGAAGAGTTTGGGTCCATATCTCACTTACACTAATGTGCTCCCCTTTATGCAGCTCTAATAATAGAAAGGGCCCTTAAATAACAGAGCCTGTTTCTTGCCCTGCACCTTATTCAGTCACTGGTGCCAAGTGGGTGTGAGTTAGTGGAATTCTGACTGGGAACTTTTTTTTTTACCCATTTGGCACGCGTGTTAACAGCAGGGACAGCAGAACCATCCTCACTGTGTAAAGTGCTCTTAGAGAGTCAGGCCCCGTGATTCCCCTTTACCTTTTAAATGCATAGCCCAATTGGTGCCTTAATACAGTTTGTTGCATTTCATTCTTAGTTCCGCAAAGCCTTTGTGCACTGATATCTCCAAAATCTGACACGGCACTGAAGGCTGCTGGAATTTTCCTTCCAAAGGACAGCAGGTTTTGGCTGTACAATGGCAATAATGCAAGATTAAATCCTTTCTAAGCTTAGCTTGTTATGAAGTCCAGTACCCAGAGTGATACAAGCCACACCAGACCAAAATGGTAATTAGCAGAGTCAGTCCCCAGAGTTCCATTACAAATGCTGTCTTCAGCTGCCCTTTCAACTGCTATTCTAGGAAAAATTCAAGTGTGGTTTTTTTTGGTTTTTTTTTTTAACATTTCTTTCCATTTCTCCAAGGAAAAGAGGCTTATGTCGGAGCGCTGGACTCAATTCTGACTGAAATGGGAGTCCACTTGACAAACAAGGAGCTCCAAGAGGCACTGAAGTATGTGACAGTAGATGGTAAGCTTTGCAAGGAATGCAATGCTGGGCCAAAGAGCCAAATGGGAACCAGATTTCCCTATGTGGCATATGCTGGATCCAGGTGGCCCAGAAACATTGGGCTTTGGCTGCATTTGGCAATGAGAGCTTCTCCTGTGCTGTGGCTAAGGAAAGAGCTGGTGGCCAGGTCCTAATGTCCACCACTAACCCAAGCTGAGTCATTCCAGCCCACTACTACAACAAGGTTGCCAGTCGCTGGCCTAGGAAACCAAGATTGCACATTTTCAGTTTGGAGTCACAAAGGTATTCTGTTCCAGTGTCATCATTTTGAATTGTTTCATTTTGATTTCTACAGGGAATTAAAACCCACAATGCAGTGCATGATGTAAGGACACACAGAAGTGTTTTAGTATTATATAAAAACGGCAAAGTGACAAGAACCAAAATGTTTCAGTATTGCCAAAAGAAAACACTTCACCTTTTTCCCATCCAAATGATCATTGAAGTGGATGTGTCACCATGCCACGTTTAGAAAGGGCTATATTTTTTTATTGAAAAACTTTCCACTGAATAGTTTTCAGCCAGTGGTTGTTGTCTGTCTTGTTTGGACAAAGCTGGTGTTGAGGGGGTCATGGACCTCTCTCAAGTAAAATCCCACAAAGAACGGAGATCCATGCTCTACTCTGAATCTCCTACCATGAAGTCCCATATGATACACTGGTGAGGACGTGAAATTGTCTCTATCCATAAGCCGGTTCCCGGGCCTGATGACCTACTGAAATGGACATATGAACAGCGCACTGGGATTTAGAAATACTTTCTCCAGCCCTGATTATCCTGGGGAAGAGTGAGAAAAGTCATAGGCTTCATCAAGCTGCTATGTATAAAGAGATGCTCTTAGTCATTCCAGCTCTCCATTTTCCACATTGACTAACCTGGACTGGGCTGTCTAGTGTCTCCTTGACATCCTGGCCTGAATCAGGTGGTCTGGAAGAGGCTGGTGGACAATGTTGTATGAAAGTGTTAATGTCCATTTCTAAAATTAATAGGCCCAATCCATAATGGAGATAGATTTGAGTAGGTCTGCTCATATCCCTAGAGATACTCAGAGGTTCACAAAGTGTAAACCTAGCCCACTGATCTTCAAGGGCCACCCTTAAGGTGTACTCAATGGAGAAATAGGCACTTGGCCTACCTGCTACTCAGAACCAATTACTATCTTTCTGCCTGACCAGCACTTTAACTCTGCAGAAAATGGGAAGGTGAAGGTGAGCGACTTTCTGGAGAGCATGATCAGTACACGGAGAGCTTCCCTGGCTGATAGTGAGTAAAGGCCTTGCCATGAGATTGGGTAAAACATGTTATAATGACACTAAGCTCTAATTTATTTCTCTGCAGGGAACTTGTGTACATGCCACAATTCTTCAGCATGGCTTTGCAAGCACCTATAAACCCAGCTAATCCAGAAGGGCCATTCCCCACCTAAGAGGCTTATGACCTGCTACAGCTTGAATGTTAATGGATCTGGCCCTTTAGCTATAATAGATCCAGATGACCCACATTCCTCTTCCAGGGATCATCTTTAGAACATGGGGTCCTGCCTGATTATTATTCAAGTTATTTTCATCTAAGACATCTTGGCCATTTATTGCACAAAAGGAAAACTGCTCCAGTGCAGAGGCACCCAGAACAAAGTCCGGGCAACATTGCTAGCCAGCTGGAACTCTCCAAATAACATGAAAGGGAGTCCTTGGGCTCTCTGCACTGGAAAAGACTGCACCCAAACTGAATAAATTTATGAGGTGAGGCCCCGTGACAAAACAGCCAAGAACATGTATTTGGCCCATTACTCAATAAATCCACTATGCAGCACAGTGGTCATGTCTGTTGGCTGACCACTCAGGCCTATGTATCAGTTCAGGATCAGGAGTGTTTTCCAGTTCAGGCAGCCCTCACTAAGATCTTAGAGTTTAATCATTTGTTCCATCCATTGAAGGGGACAAGGTACATGTAAGTCACCTGGAGTCCATTCTGGGCAGAATGGAGGTCTTCCTAAGTGAGCAGGAGTTCCAGGAAGCATTGAAGCACACCAACGTAGGTGGTGAGTATCACAGATACCTCTGGAGGTACACATGCTCCTGTACAGTTATTGATTTCAAGAGGAGAACCCGGGTAAGTCTTTATGATAGAATCTTGCTGTACCCAAACCAAGGACCTATTTGAACAAGATCCCATCTCTGACCACCACTCTGTACCCTCTGGCTGTGGCACTTATGTCCCTCCTGTGGCACCATCAACCTGATTTTCCTTTGTGTGCTAGACAGATCTGCTGCATTGAGGAGTAATTCAGAAAGCTCTTGCATGTTGCTTAATTACAAATATGCACTGCAGATGGTGGGGCAGGAAGCAGGAGTGGCTATGTCTGAGGGCACATGGTCTCATTAACTATCCTCGTGACCTTAACACAACATGTCTCCCTTTTTAGGCTTCTTGCCTCCTTGTAAGCCTTGGTCAACAGGCAGCCTCATAACTAGGGACCTACCTAAGTCACAGCGAGACAATGGGTTTTTGTGGCCCATTCACAGAGTGCAGAGCCAATTTTGTGGGCATTTCACAGTGGCCCTGCCCCTCACTGCTGATTGGTGGAGGGTACCTTCACTCACCGTACATCACTACCACTTTTTTTTTTTTTGGTTGATTTTGTGGGAAGTCATGGCCAATGCTGGATTTGCCAGCAATCACAGCAATTGTGAACAACACTATTTTTCACAGTTTTCGTGAAACCATGATTTAGGGAAGTCCCTACTCGTAACATTGCTTCCAAGGTCAGGATCCCCCCCAACTCCCTATCCTACACAATGTGGTTACACACCACAGTTGGGGTGTAGCCCAGGATGCCCTTCTTCCAGGACATCTCATAGAACTAGACTTACAGGTAAATCTGGCCAATAACAAATTGGACTCAGAAGAACTCTTTCCCAGAGCTCTCCTCTATTTCCACTCACCCCAAGAATGGTGAGAAGGGGAGAAGATCCTCAGCTACATGAGGTAAAAATGACCATTACTATTGCACTAATTTCACTAGTGCAGACAGCCATGTTTGGCAGAGACAAAAGGGAATCCGCCTCTGTGACTTTCCTTCATTACACAGATTTGGGCTAGAATTTTCAGAAGATGCTGGGAGCACTGAATGCCCATCTTGAGTTTGAGGGACTGAATGCCAACTTTACCAAGAGTTCTGGATACTTGGCACCTGGAAAAAAATTAGAGTCTTATTGTTTAAAGATGGCATCTGTGACAGGACAGGCCCTGGAGTGACCATGGCTCTCCTAGGGCCACCCTAATCATGCCTGCACTCCCAGTCCTTTACATAACCTCCCCTATTCAGTCCACCTGCCATGCCTTGATGTTCCTTTATTGTTAATTTGGAGACTGCCCCCAAGTCCTGGATTCTCCCACTGTCCACTACCAATCTAACTGACCCATCAGGGTCTCTGGGTCCTTAGCTTGCTAACTCCAAACTACCCCAATATCTACATGCGTCTCTCAACCACGGTGGACCTACAGATGCCTGGCTGGCAATGTGAAACCAGTGGTCACCACCTATGGCCCAAATGGTAAGTCTCAGGCCTCTTAATCATGGCCTTCTGCTGCCCCCATGCCCATGCCTCACTGATGTCACTTGGTCACTGTTTGCCTTCCTATATAGGCTCTGACCTTCTTGACCTTAGCCTATAGGTTACTCTGGCTGTTAACTGGTGGCCTGTGACCACTGGTTCTGGCCTGACCTTTTCAGTCTTAGCCTCTTGTTAGCCCCTGGCCACCTCGAATGTGCCCTCTAGCCTCAGGCTCTGGCTCTCTTGGCCCCCAGCCACCCCTGTTTCCCCTCCCCGCTCCTGCCGTGAGCTCAGGCTCTGGCCTTCTCAGCCCCTGGCTTACCCTATAGTCCTATTCTCAGGATCAAGCCCTGGGTTTCTGGGCCTCAGCCTGCCTGTGCCTCACTCTTAAAGTCAGGCCTGGCCCCTCTCAACCTCAGCGTGCTTTTGCCTCATGCCCCTGACAGGGCTCAATACGTGGCATGCCCCTCAAGCACCCCTGTGATCTCCTTTTTCATCCCTACAGACACATCTGGTCTTCCAATATAAAACTAGAACAAAAATACAAACAGCAGCTTTAAACTCAGTCACCCCTTCCGGGTCATCATACTACTAAGCCACCTCTCCAGTAGCAACACGTATGGGGTGCACGTGCACCCCCTGAGAGTGCTGGTGCACCCCCTGACAGGCCGTGCTCCCCGCTTAGGCAGTGGGCAGGGAGGGCAGCAGGTGGGAGCACCAGTGCCGCCTCCCCCCGAGTGCCAGCCAGGGAGTGGAAGCATCCAATGTACCACAGCCACTTTCGGGAGCAGTGCGGCCGCTCAGCAGTTGGTACGTTTTGCCATGCAAGACTGGCCGCAGGGGACACCCTTCCCCCCCCGGTCACTGACTGGTCACTTGTGGGGGCGGGGGCAGCATGTGCCCCCCCCGACTAAGGTGGCACCAGTCGCCTATGCACCTCTGCACCATCTGGCTGTCTCAGCCCTGGAAGTACCAGACAAGGCCTCCAGTTTGCATGCCTCAGCCTGAGCTGGCAGGAGCTCCTCTCCCTGCCAGGTTCAAGGCTGCGCTGCTCTTCTGCTTCAGAGACCCAGGCTTATATCGCCTTCTGGTCAAGGCTGTGCTGACTGACCCCACCCGTGTCACCTCAGCCTCCAAAGCAGCCTACTTCAGTGTTCTTGCTGCCTAACCAAGGCTCTGTGCTACCATCCTATTGCTAGGCAGCTATTGTGACCCACAATAGGCACTTGCCACCTACAGGTCTCTGGCTGCTTGCTGTCCTACAGCACGTTGGCTGTGGAACAGGATGGGCTACCCAGGCCATGACCCGACCAACTTTTAGCACATTAATTTATACAACCCACAAGTGTACAATTGTCATTCCAGTTAAAACTGTATAGCTATTTTTTTTAACTGCATAGCTAGTTAAATTAACGAGCTAAAAGTTGGTTGGGCCATGGCCCGGGTAGCCCACCCTGTTCCATGTCCTATTCTGCAGCTAGACCATAATGCACAGCCTTCCCCAACCTGGGGATATCTCTGCTGCAGCTTAACCCTTTAGGTAACACAAGCCCCTGACTCCCTGTTACAACATCTCAAAGGCGGAGGATCCCAGTATTTGAAAGAGTTGGCTTTCATCTTTCTGCTCTGCTAACCACAGCTGGACAGAAAGTGAGTGTCCATTTTGTAGGAAAGAATTCTTACATTTCAAAATTTATCTTAGCATCACACAAGATGAAATTTTAAGACATTTTGATTTGGAAAGGCTGAAGTTCACTGCTTTGTGTTGGTAATATCTAATCATTGTATTTTGATATAATAAAAAGGTTTCTTTCTTTGCAATCATGTTGAGACCTAATAATATAAAATATTGCAAGTAATGTATATTGCAGAAAATATTAAGTGTAATCTATAAAGAGAATATTGAAGTGAAATTCAAACATAATACGAAACTGTAAAATCATAGGAATCAAAAAAGTAGGGCTGGAAGGGACCTCATAAGTCATCTAGTCCAGCCCCCCTGGCTCAAGGCAGAACTATCCCTAACTAAACCATCCCAGCCAAGTATCTGTCTAACCTGTTTTTGAAAGTTTCCAAGGATGGAGATTCCATATCTTCTCTAGGTAGCTTATTCCAACGCCTGACCACTCTCATAATCAGACAGTTTGTCCTAACCTCCTACCTAAATATTCCCTGCTGCCATAAAGAAAAGCCTATCTCCATCCTCTCTATAATCACCCTTCAGGTATTTGAAGACTTTTATCAAATCCCCTGCCTCAGCCTCCCCTCCTCCAGACTAAATAACCATAGCTCTTTCAGTGTGTCCTCATAAGTTTTGCTTCCCAAGCCCCTAATCATTTTTTGGCTCTGTGCTGGACTCTTTACAAATTGTCCACATCCTTGCTGAAGTGTGGGGACCAAAAATGGACACAGGATTCCAGCTGAAGCCTCAGCAGTGCTGAACGGAGTGGAGAAATCACTTCCCTTTGTTCACAAGTGCCACTCCTGCTAACACAACCCAGGATGTTGCTGGCCTTTTTTGCAACAAGATCATGCTGTTGGCTCATATTCAGTTTATAATCCACCATAACCTTCAGGTCTTCTGTAGTACTACAACCTCGCTAGTCATTTCCCAGTCTGTATTTGCGCATGCGCTTATTCTGTCTCAAGTACAGGACTTTATGAATTTAATTAACTTTTTTAGATGAGATCAGATGAAATTCAACAAAAATCAAACAGTTTTATCTGAGAGATATAAAACACATGTATTATTGAGATGAAATGAAAAAAATCAAAAATGTTTCTAATAGAAAATGTCATCTTGATTAGTAGGTTTCTGCAAGGGACTTTGATTTTGATGACACAGGACTTTTCCTATGGAAAATTGTACCATCACAAATTTTTTGCCCAACTATGCTGTTTGGTCTTCATTCCTTTGTCTCTATAACCTTTTGCTCTTGCAGTGAACAGGAGAGTAAACTTGATTGAGTTCATGAAGGCAGCAAGAACTGCCCAGAGAAAGTCCCGACTTGAAGGTGTGTGAGGACTTTGAAATGAAGACAGGTAGTGGGAGATAAGGATGAAGTGCCACATTTGATTTAATGTTCATTGCCTTCCTCTGGGCAGCAGTGGACAGGTTCCAGTCTCTCTGCTTGGTATTTAGTTGCTGCCTTAAAAATAATTTGACCTGAATCTTATTTGCTGAAGAGTTTTGAGTCACTTACCCAATTGATAACACAAGGATCCAAGCATCAGAAATGCTAGGAAAGCAGTAGGTGTTCCTCTCCCATTGATCTAGACTTTTGTACTGGATGCATCACCATGGCATCTGACTACATACAGCATTGTTTTTGCAGCTCCACAGTGTAGCATTAGAGGGGTTGCTGGGTATATAGTTGTTCTTACAAGATCTAAAAATCAAGATCCTCCTCAGAGCTGTGCTTAACCTACACATTTTTAATGTGCAGTTGATTTGTGGGGTGTGTGTGTGTGTTAGAGGCAGATCTGAAGTCTTTCACCAAGATTTTCAAAGCTGCCTAAGGGATTTAGATACATCGTTCCCATTGGAATGGCTTTGAGGTGTGCATTTAAATCCCCTTGACACCTATGAAAACCAGGCCATCACCTATATAGCAGAAGTAGGATGGGCCAGGACAATCTGTGCAGCTCACAAAGGATTAGAAGCACAGGATTCAGGATTTAAGGTTCAGGAAAGAAGGGCTCTCCAGCTAGGTCAGGGCTGGGCTCTGTACAGTCTGATACTCATTCACACCCGAGTAGCTTTACACCACTCCATGTGAATTTAAGTGAAATTGGCATCAGTGTCAAGCTCTTTTACATTTCCAGAGCAGTGTTAAGCAGCGTTAGGCATCATCTACACACTGCTCATGCACTGATTTAACTGGTTTAGCAACCAGTTGAGTAAAATAATGTACATCCAATATGCAGTCAACAAGACTGAGTGCCTTAAACTGATTTAGACTAAGTCATTTGTTTTACTGGGCTAATCTAGATCAGAATATAGCATCTTAAATCCAAAAGAAGTGCCCATATACAGGGGGGGAGCAGAGTGGGGAACTGCATCAGTTCAGAAATTGATTTAGTTAATTTAGTGTGAATTGTGTTTCTACCAGTCCTTAGTGCAAATGAAAATCAGGCTTTATATATTTTGAACCCTCTAGTCCCAACTCTGTGCTGCTTAAAAAAACCCAAAACAAATGTATGTTGTCAGCAAAAACGGAGGAGTATGCGGGGAGTTGAGTACCCTGACAGCTCTGCGCTGGATAATGACACCCAGAGCCCCTGGAATTGCCTTTCAGTAAATTAACACATACATCCCTTACCTCCCAAAACTAGTTCATGTTATTGTTATGAGCCAGTATAAAGGCTCTGACCTTCCCCCTGAGAGATATTATACTGTGTTAAATATTTTTCACTCCTCTAAGGAGAAAAGGTCGATGTTAATAGCCTGGACTCCACTCTGGCCAACATGGGGATCTGTTTAACTGCAGAGGAGCTTCAGAAGGTGCTGGGACAAGTTACCATTAGTTGTAAGTAATGCAGTAAGTCTCTGTGTTTTTTTCAGTGGACCCTATGCCAGGGAATATGTGTATCTGTGCCCTTGTGTACATGGCTGGGTGTGTATGTGCACATTTGTATTTGAGCTTGGTGTAAATCAGGATACGGGGCAACTCAGTCATTTAAACCTGGTGCGAACACACTTGGGCCCCAAGCCAGATCTGGGACTTGGGGCAGTGGTGGCCACCATAGCAGAAGCAGCCCCCACAGCAAGAGCAGGACAAGCAGCAACAGACCAGGTGACCACAGAGCAACAGAGGGCTGTGCAACATAGCCCTCACTCATCCCCCTGCTGCCAGTAGCCATGTCTACCAGGGTACCAGAGCCTTGAATTCTGCAGCAGGCCACAGCCCCTGTTAGCCAAGCCTGCAGATTTCCTGGCCCACTGGTAACCCAGTGGGCCAGATCTAGCCTGTGGAGCTCCTCAATCTGTCCCATGGGCCATATGTTAGACACCCTGGATTTAAACTAAAACTCCAGGAAGGAATCAAGTAATTTCTCCAATGTAATAATTTATTTTCACCCCTGTCTTGGTTCTCCCATAAGCTACATTTCCTCTTTTCCTTGGCCAAGACTTCATTTTTGGGTGTGTTCCCTTTCTTTGAACCCATTCCAATTTAAGTTCATCTGTTGTGAACACTAGTGATGAGAACTGCACGTGAGGTGCATCTACACATCACTGTACTGCACTGTGCTGTGCTTTAGCACTTCCTTTTGGCAGTGCTAAAGCACAGTGCAGCAACTGCATGTACTGCGCCATGCGCATAGCACACTATTAGATTTCACCGCTGCTTCACCATAGTGGCACAGTAAGATGGGAGAGCACAGCACTACAGCGAAGTAGCTGTGGATCATGTGTAGACTCACATGATCACTACATCTCCATAGTGCACCATACAGTGGTGCAGCATGCTGTTACAGTGATGTAGATGAGGGCAGCATGTAGACACACCCATAGTGCTCCAGATGGGGTCTTACCAATACTTTGCACAACAGTACCAATACCTCCTTGTCTCTACTGCATATACCCCACCTAATATACCCTAGGATTGCACTAGCCTTTTCATAAGTAGCTCATACCTATCCTGAGACTGACCAGTACATGCAGGTTCCCCTCTTCCTCAATTGTCCTCAGTCTGTGTGCATCATCTTATAACCAAAGCCCTTGTTTATTGGTACTTATATGCATGACTTCAAGCTTCATGCTGTTAAACTTCATTACTAATGCTCCATTCCACAAGATTTAAATCTTACTTTATAATTGCCAATACAGAAGAAGACTGGATAATGTGCCTTGCTTAGCATTATCTGCAAACCTCATGAGAATACATCTAGTTTCAGTTCTAAGGTTGTGTCCAAAAATGCAAAACATGAAAGATCACAAGACTGATCCCCAGGGAACAAAACTAGTACTCAGCCAGAAAACTCTCCTTTTCACAGAACTTACTGTAATCTCCTGTAGGTTCAACTCTTTGTGTCAGGGTGTTAAATGTGCAGTCTATAGGCTGCATCTGGCCTGCAGAACTGCTTTATCCAGCCCACCACACTATTGCAAGCCACTGGAAGTCAGGGGTGTGTGGCCCATCAGAATCCAGGGCCCTTGGGCCCCAGGCAATGTGACAATTAGTGACAGGAAGGCAAGCAATAGTTGATACAGCCCTGGTTGCCCTTCAGTCACTTTGCCTGTCGTCACTGCTATGGCCCTACTTCCTTGGCCTTCAGTCCCAATGTTGGAGCTGCTGTTACCCCCACTGCATGCCCCAAGCCAGAGCTAGAGCTGCCGCATCAGCACAGAGTAAACAACAGCAGTAGCAGCTCTGACTCCAGCATGAGGCATGCCTTGGTAGACAGAGCTGTGCTGTTGGTGTGTGTCACAGCCAGAGTGGTCGCTGCTGTTGCTATATGCCCTGGGATGGAACCAACCCTGTGCCCTGGGCTGGGCCCAGCCCACAAGGAGCCCCACAGTCTGGATCCCATCCAGGGTGAAGGTGTGTTTGATACCCTGCCTTATGCATTTCACAATTTCAGCATTGATCTCCATCCTTTCCAGTTTAGTTTGTAATTTCCCCTGAGGCATAGTATCAGAAGCTTTGCTTAGATCAAGAAGTTAATTCCATTGCATTGCTCTTATGCAAAAAACTATTATATTCCAGAGGAGGATATTAAATCAGTATGACATGACCTTCTGTTGATAAACTTATGTTGTATTTTGTCTCATTTTCCGTTTCCTCTCGTGTCTTTGACTGTTCTTTCTTTCAGTATCTACAACCTCATGTACCACGGAAGTGAAACTAAGAGGCGTGTAATTGACTAAAGTGCTCTCTTTCTCTCTTTTCTGAAAGTAGGTTCTACATCTGTTCCCTCACTCCCCCAGTCACAGATCACTGTCAGCAAGCTGATGGATTTGATAAAGATCCATGCTAGAGGAGTTGCTATCTCAAGTGCCAAATCCCTCAAGATCCTAATGTAGAGATCATCTGTCCCCACCCCACCTCAGTCTTGTTAGAACAAGTAATACAGATTTTACTGCCACCTCAGATGTAGCAACCATCAATCTTCCTGGATTGTGGTATATGTATGAGGGCCACCGAGACCTTCAATGCATATGCCTGGGCAGGAATTTTGGGGGGAGTGGAGGCTTACCTCAGATGTGGTATTATCTATAGTCACATCCTCCTTGCCATGCAGTATGCCACCAAGTTCCTCTATTTCCTTTTCTTCTTGATTTTGACTGAGGCAAAGTTTTCATTCAGTTCCTGGACCATACCCTTATTGTCCATGATCTCCATGTCATCTTCAGCATACAAGGGCCCTGATTCTTCCAAAGAAGTTTTGGCTGTTTATTATAATATTCTTTGTTAGATTGAGCAATGGCTTAGCTGAACTCATTCTCACTTTATTCCTGCATTCTTCGAGGAAAGAAAGATTCATAGATGTTAGGGTCGGAAGGGACCTCAATAGATCGAGTCCGACCCCCTGCATAGGCAGGAAAGAGTGCTGGGTTTAGATGACCCCAGCTAGATACCTATCTAACCTCCTCTTAAAGACCCCAGGGTAGGGGAGAGCACCACCTCCCTTGGGAGCCCATTCCAGACTTTGGCCACTCTAACTGTGAAGAAGTTCTTCCTAATATCTAGTCTAAATCTGCTCTCTGCTAGCTTGTGGCCATTATTTCTTGTAACCCCCAAGGGCGCCTTGGTGAGTAGAACCTCACCAATTCCCTTCTGTGCCCCCATGATGAACTTATAGGCAGCCACAAGGTCGCCTCTCAACCTTCTCTTGCAGAGGCTGAAGAGGTCCAGGTGCCCCAGTCTCTCCTCATAGGGCTTGGCCTGCAAGCCCTTAGCCATACGAGTGGCCCTTCTCTGGACCCTCTCCAGGTTATCCACATCCCTCTTGAAGTGCAGCGCCCAAAATTGCACACAGTATTCCAACTGCGGTCTGACCAGCGCCCGATAGAGGGGAAGTATCACCTCCTTGGTTCTGTTCGTTGTGCATCTGCTGATGCATGATAAAGTGCCATTAGCTTTTCTGATGACTTCGTCACACTGATGACTCATGTTCATCTTGGAGTCCACTAGGACTCCAAGATCCCTTTCCGTTTCCGTTCCACCAAGCAGGTCATTCCCTAGGCAGTAGGTATGCTGCACATTTTTCCTCCCTAGGTGCAGCACTTTGCATTTCTCCTTGTTGAATTGCATTCTGTTGTTTTCTGCCCATATGTCCAACCTGTCCAGGTCTGCTTGTAGTTGTTCCCTGCCCTCTGGTGTGTCCACCTCTCCCCACAGATATATTCCTCCATGCTGATCAGTCCCATTTTCCAATGCCATAATGCCCCCTAGTGCTCGCTTAGACCCTGCCTGGCTCTTGCCGTCACCTCCCAGGGTCCCATCCTGGTTCCTCACCTGTCACATCTTATAAAACTTGAAGGGAGGCTACCCTCAAAGGCTGGTAAGCCTAAGGTGCTCTCTCTCTTTCCATCTCTGTACCAGCTCCTTATGTCCTATTCACCTTAAGGGTTAAATGTGACCTCCTCCTGCCCCTACAGCCCCACTCATGCCTCACAGATGTTACCCTGAACACCTTTCTGTCCCTTCTAGAGGCCTCAGCCCTTCTGGCTTTAGCCTCCCTAACCTTTCCTCTGGCTGCCGGCTTCCACCCTAGGCCTACTGATCCAGGCCCAGCTGTTAGCCTCAGCCTTGTCTGTTCTCTGCATCTCTGGGTTCCTGTGTCTTTCTCTGGGCCAGCCCCTAGCCCTCAGGGTGCCTGACCCCAGGCTAGGCTGCCCTCACCGACTCCACCCTCAGTTCTCTGGTTTCTTACCTTGGGCTGAGCTGCTTGCTTCTCCAGTCCTCAGCCTCCGGCTCCTTGACCCTGAGCCAGGTTGCTTGTCTCTCCAGTCCTTAGTGCTCTGGTCCTTGACCCAGGCTGCTTAATGCCAAGTGCCCAAGCAGGCACCCCTCCGTGGCCTCCAAACTTCCCCCCGTAGGCACAATCTGGTCCTCCAGCCTAACACCTAATTCACAACATGAACAGAAGAAGTTACCCAGCTCTGGATCACTACCGTACTACAAGGCCCTTAGCCCCCTTCTGTTCCCTCTGGGGGCAACTCAGGTGCTTGCTAGTCCATCTGCTGCAGGCATCTCTCAGGAGCTCCTCAGCCTTCAACATGCAGGGCCAGACTGATCGCCTGCTCTGGCTCAGGCCCTGGGTTTGTATGTCCAGAAGCCATGCCCTCCTGTGGTTAGGTGTCTTCCTCAGGTCTGCACAGGGTTTTCCTTGTCAATCAAGGGCCAGCCTGCCCTCCTGCAGCTGTGGCCCCACACAGCCAGCTTAGCCCCATGCAGCTGCTTAAAACCAGGAGGCTTCTGCTCCTTTAAGTCCCTCCCACAGCTAATTAATTAACTACTTTTTTTGGTCAGATAACTGCCCTTGCCAGGCTCTAGTTAGGAACCCTCTTGTTCAAGTTGCTGCGGTTTCTGCAAGGGATGGATTCCTTATGTAACAGCCTCTGTTACACTGCTTATTTTTAAGGGCTCATGTAAGGGGAGGTTCCTGTTCATCCATGAAGGTCTGTAGCCTTCTTTCCTTTTGCTTGAGATTTAAGCCCCCAGTAGTAGCCCCTAATTTGCACTTCTGCCTTAAAACAGTTCTGGGCTGCTTCCATGTCTAAGTCTGTTAGCTTTCAAATCCAGTGCTCTTGTTAATTGATTGCCTTATTTTGTCAAATTTAGCCCTTTTGAAGTCCACGTACCTTGTAAAAGATCTGGTCTTGTCCCTAAACTAAGTTGAAATCACTTCATGATCACTTTACCCCAGATTATTTCCTACAGCTGGTTCTGCAGTGTCCTTGCTATTTGCCAATACTAGTTCTAAAATAGTTTTGCCTCTTGGACAGCAACAGTTTCTTAGAGAAATCTATCAGCTAGCTTATCCAGAGTCGTCTTCACCCTACTGTTATGAGTAATATTTATTATGCAGTCTATGTCACAAAAATTGAAATATCCTATCATTAGGAAAGTTGGACTATTATTGAAGTCTCCCATGACCTTACAGAGCTCGTAATCCCTTTCTAAGTCTGAACTGCCAATGCAGTCTCTAAGAGACTTTGTATTAAGCCTTTTGTACACAAATCATCACTCACCCAAGCCCTTCTCATGACCAATCAGCTCTGTGTTCAAGATGTCCAGCCAGTTTATTTTACATGGGACAGCCATGCCCCCACAACAAACAACAAAATAACCAAGCATGCAAACAAACCAACAACCTGCAGTCTTTTGTCACACCTTGAGAGGAGCAACCCAGGCTCTGTGCTCTGCTTCTGGGGCTTTTGACCCTCTTTGTGGCTCCACCCTCATTTTCTAGACATCATCAGTCGCCGCTGGATTCCCGCCTTCCAGCTAGGCAGTCTATTAAATACTAACCACCTGCCTATTGGGTTTCAGCCCTTAAAGGCTGAGCACCTCCTTATACCTTCCTGATGTAATTTTCACCTATGCCATCACATCTTATTTCCCTGAAGTCTACTATTTCTTTACCGTAATGTGCTTTAATGTACCTGCCCCTTTATTCTTACCTTATTTCTTCAAATATAAGAGGCACATGTTTAAACAAATTATTTCTTCTAAAATTGGGCTGTGTCTTAAATATAAGTAAAAACCTCTTGTATGCAGCATACAAGGCTGTACCCTTGTAAATGTGTCTTTAATGAAAGGCTCTTTTTTCATATGTTGGGGGTTAAAAAAAGTAAATGTCTTAAACATAAGAGTGTCTTATATTTGAAAGAATGTTGTATTTCTGTCTTTTGTAACAGTGTGCACCCTTCAGCAGCGAAATGCAACATGGATGTATGGCTCCTTCACACCCAGTCTGTAACATCTTCCTGCCTTGACTGCAATGGGGTTATTCCAGATTTACCTCGGGCAAGATCAAAATCAAACTCTAATCTTTTTGCTCCTTTTTATTGCAGCCTAATCCAAAGCCATTGATGTAAATAGAAAGATTCCCATATAATTCACAAAAGTATGAACCAAGGCTCTAGAACAGCAGTTTTCAAACTCTTTTTTCATTTGAGTCTAAAAAATTTCTAATGGAGGTGTAGGCCCCTTTGAATTGTAAGTGTGGGTATTCACATACTTTTGATTAATCATAGTCATCTTTTGCAGACCCTTTAGATATAGTCTGCAGACCCCCAGGGTCCATGGACCACAAGTTGAAAACCACTGCTCTAGAGCCTCTGGTTGAGCCATGGAACAGTCAAGGCAATACAAAGTGATCATAAGGTGCATGTCAACTACATTTGCAACTAGATGCATTAAGGAGTCATTTGCATGGCCGAAGTGTGAGGGAGACTTGACCCCTTTCTCTGATTTTCCTCTTTGTCTCTGATCTGCATTTCATCTTTCAGCAGATGGAAAGGTGGATCTGAAAGACGTTATGGAGAGAGTGATGAGTACCCAGTGGCCTTCCCAGTATGACAGTAAGTGAGAGCTTTTATACCCAGTGGTGCTAAGAATGGGTGGACAAAATTTACATGTGAAAAGAATGATCACTGCATCTTTCTGGGAACAGGCCACCCCATTCACCAGGATGAGATTCTATGCATCCTGTTGACTTTGGATCCCTCCTTTACAAATCCTCAACATTTTGATGGGTGAAGAGGACCAAGGATGCCTATTAACTCAGATTTTTCAAAGGCACCTGAACAAGTCAGGGTGAGGCCTGAAAGCCAATGGGAGTTCAGAGTCCAGCTCTCTCGGGCACACTTGAAAATCTGACAGTAAGAGGCAGCATCCCTACAGTGGCCCTGGTCATAGGGGCACTTCTGTGGGAACCAGGGACATCCAGCACCTTGCAGGATTTAGTCTTGAGATCGTTTTCCAGGATGATTCTCAAGAATCCTGTGTACTACAGGTCCCTAGTCCTGGGATAAGACATTTAATGACACCTCCAAGTCTTTCTTTTATCTCCTCTCTGCTTTAATTGGGCAAAGCTCCCCACTAACTAATATCTACTTCTTCCCCACCTGTCCTAGGGGATAAGGTTGACATTCAGCACCTGGACTCCATCCTGATCAACATGGGGGTCCACCTAACAAATGAGGAGCTGCAGGAGGCCCTAAATCACATGACAGTTGATGGTGGGTGTTTCCAGTCTTCACTTTGTTTGTAAGGTGGGGAAGAAGGCCTGAAATTGGTGAGGAGCACTAATAGTCTGTCTGAGTGCTTGTGCTTTGTGCTAGTTGGATGGCAATGTTGTGATATGTGCACAGTAGATACAAGAGACAATCACTCCATTTAAAATCACATTCTAAAACCAGATGGGGCTTCCTCTTAACCAAGTTCAAATCTGGAATAACTCAGACCTAACAAAACTGGTGAATAGGCTAGTTATCATTTACACCAACTTCATTTTACTCCATCAGGTCAGAATAAAGGGGCCTTGAAGTGGGAGGAGTTATAGTCATACCCACAGCCAAAGAATGTAAATGGACCAAAGTGTCAATGAAAATCCAGTCCAGGGGGTCACTTTGCATTCCCACCAGTGTAAATGGGAGCAGGACCTTGCCCCTTGAGCTTCATGTTCTTCTTTTCCCTTCCAAACCTCATGTTTCCTTTCAAGGATGTCATCAAGCTTTTGTTAAGAAAGAGGACATTTCTAAGCAAGGGTCTCTGCTAGGCATTAACTGCTGCACAGTTTAGCACTGACGCCAAATCCCCTATGCCTGTTTGCCTTTTACTAGCTGCTTGTCACTTCCTTTGACCCTGAGATGTTCTTTGCCTTGCAGCAGATGGGAATATGAATTTGCGTGAATTTATGGAGGTAGTGGAGACTGTCCAGAAATTACCCTCTGCTGAAGGTGAGTGAGATCCTAATAATACAGATAGCTGTTAGATGGAAGTGCAGTAAACAAAGGCAAAGTTCTGGGGAGAAAAGTATGCAATGATCATGTAACTAAAGATCATCTAATAGTGTATCCAGACAAGAGGTTTAATTGGAGTAATGGGAGAGACTTTTATCCAGGGATCTCGTGATTTAGTGCCTGAGTTGGTGATCTTAGTCCCTGATTCTGCAAACACACAGATGCTCCGCTTCCCTCTCAAGTTGCCACCTCACAGTTAGTGGGATGAGGCATATATGTGCCTGGATATAGAATACATTGTCTAGTTCAGTGTCCAAACTGAAAAATCATGGGGGGAAAATGAAGGTGATTGAAAATGAAATAGAAATCACTGTGTCAGGTCATGAAAATGGCAAAAGCAAAAAAAATATATATTATTTTTATTCATTTCATTCAATCTGAAATCAAGTGTTATGGAATCTTTGGATT
Organism: Alligator mississippiensis; assembly: GCF_030867095.1. Classification (NCBI taxonomy): domain Eukaryota; kingdom Metazoa; phylum Chordata; order Crocodylia; family Alligatoridae; genus Alligator; species Alligator mississippiensis. The sequence continues at coordinate 156,747,592 of NC_081827.1, forward strand.
AAATAACCCTTCTACCAACCTTTTATTTTTTTTCTCTTTTTTTAAATTTTAGATTAAACATTTACATTAAAAATACCACTTGGAAATGACATGTCAGAAAGATTTATTTCAAGAATGTTAAAATGAAATATTTTGGAATTGTAAAAATTTCCCCCCAGTTCTTCCCAAAACTGTTCATCAAATCTGACTCAAATTCATGATTATTTTTGCTCCCTATGAACTGCATGTTATATTTTTTTGAAAATAGTTCACCAAAAACATTTACCGTACTTGTCCAAGTAAACTGAAGCACATATTCTAATGTTCGTGCTTCTGGAGCCATCATAATGTCCTCTTAGCCCAAGTTTTTGTGTTGAATAATAATATTTTTGATGCATCAATAACTCCCAAGGACCCAAAGCTAAGAGAAATTGAGCTAAGGTAACTTTTTATCAAGGCCTTTTTGAGAGTGATGTAAAGAATTCAGTTATCTATGATGAAAAACTGGTTACATGAGCAGGACCCTTAATAAACTGGATTTGCTTTTCACTAGTCATGTTAGGAGGTAATAGATGCACAAGCTACATAACATATAGTACATTCCCTGGCTGCTTGAAAACAGCAAGGTAATGCAATACCAACTTAGAACTATCCAAAGAGAAAAGTGGGCTGTGTCTAAGGCAAGCACTAAGTTTTTCAAACCTAATAAATGAACCTGAAACTAGCTGGATTCATCCACAGTGCCTCATGGTATTCAAGTGTTTGGCATTACTTAGCAGGTAGTGTATGAAGGGCAGGATAGTCTTCTAGCTAAGAGAGGTACATAACCACTTTAGTCTGACATCAGGCAGAAGTCAGGGTAGATATGCACTTACAGACGAATTAAATAAAATACATAGAGTGCATAAGCTTTTGTGAACTCAAGCTTACTTCATCAGATGCCCATGAAGTGAGCTTGAGTTCACAAAAGCTTATGCTCTCTCTATATTTTATTTAATTAGTCTATAGATGCCTATCTACCCTGACTTCTACCTTCTAGCTAAGAACAGGACCAAAATCTCAGGCAGCTTGTTCTGTCTACACATTTTCTGTAAACTCTTGGGCAAATAACCTAGCAAGGCGTGGTCATCAGCTGTTCATCTAAATCTCTCTCTGCCTCAGTTTCCCCTTCTATAAAAGTATGATAATACTTATCCTCACCTATTCAATCTTTAAAATGCTTTTACATCCTCAACAGAAGGGACAAAAGAAAGGCAGAGGAGAAGGATTGTCATTAGTGGCCTTATATGTTCAAATCTTACTCTCACCCTGGCTGCACGTTAGAGAATAGCACATAGCTGAGTTGCTGTGAACAATACTTATACGTACAGCAAAGGAACCAGTATGGGATGCAATATTTTCCCTTCTTTTTATAGAGGACAGAACTGATGTCAGTAACCTGGACAACATTGGTATCCACTTAACTAGTGAAGAGATGCAGGAAGCCCTGAAACATATCACAGATAGAAGTGAGCATTTCCATTGCCCTGGTTTCTTAGTTTGGGATACATATGCTTTTTTCCAGAGCTTGTAGAGGTATACTAGCCACAAATAAGGGAACTCATCCCCTGTATAAGTGGACAGTCAGGAATTCCCTTCCCTGCTCCTTGGAGCCCCTTTCTTCTCTTTATTATATTGAGACTCATTCAGCACCCCCTGAAGTCAGTAAGAAGATTCCCATTGTCTTCTTTGAATGCTGAAGGATCTTAACTAAGATATGTGACTGGTTTCATCTGTTCCATCCTGTCCCTTCCCATGCACTTGTATCACAGAATGAAAACTCTGTGCGTTGTTATTAAAATTGCTTTTCTGATCCTAAGCCCACTGGTCCTTGCCTTACATTGTCTTGAGGCTCTGCCTCCAAAACCCCAAAAACTCTGTCAGTCCTCATGGAACATTTTGAGTTCTATTCTGTTGAGAAGACCTGTCTGCCTCCCTTCCTCACCCCTGCTTCACAAAAGAGTGTCCCTGGTGACAGCTCCAGAGCCAACATGGTACTAAGGAGGGGTGACGAAGAAGGCTGCTCCATCTAACAGTTGCCGGAGTACCGCAAAAGCACTAACCTCTTCTCCTAGCTGCCTTTCCTATTTTATACCCAGAAGCCATTTCCATGTATACTCAAAGGAGCAGCTGGAAATATCCAGAGCACAGAAGCTCCCTGGAAACACCAGTCTGCATCCAGGAATCCATTTCTATAACCTGGGGTCTCTGTGGTGGGGTGCTCAACAGCCATGCAAACAAAGAGCTGTAGGAGGCCATGAAACATACAGCTGGATGATTGATGTTTCCAGTCTTCTCTCAGTTTGGAAAGTGTTGGGGCAATTGAAACAAGCAGAATTTAGTAGGGAGTTAAAATTCCTGCTTATGCTTGTGCTTCTCAGATGACAGTGATACAGTGCCTGCCCAATATACAAGAGATAATACATCCATTAAAAATTACCTCCCAAGCCCAGATTCTGCTTCCACTTACAGTGGTAGAGATTTGGAGTGACATCAGTGAGACCAGTAGATGAAACAATTGATTCTTATTAAATCAAAGTCAATTTTTAACCACTCTGTTATTTTAAAATCACCTTTAAATGGGCTGAAATTATATTTCTATATTACATAACAGCAATAGAAAGTGACCTTAATGCAAATCATAATCTGGTCAAGTAAAGTCAATCCAGACTCATACACACGTAAAGGGGAGAAATATCAGGCTCCATTTAATGGCATTTCTTTCACTTTTTTATCCCAAATTTGTGACCCCTTTCAAGGGTAACTTTCCATTTCAGAAGAAGATAGATCTCAGTTACCTTTGTGACATTTTCTTCTTGCTCTTGTCATGACATAAGTTCCACAATGCCTCCCTGTTCTTAGTGTCTTTCTGTCATTTCCTTTGACTCTGAGCTCTGCTTTTCTTTGCAGCAGATGGGAAGGGGAATTTGAGTGAATTTACGAAGGGGGTAAGAACTATCCAGAAATTACCCTTAAGTGAAGGTAAGTGAGAATGTAAAAATAGAGGTGGACAGTAGGTCATAGTGCACTGAATAAGAGCCAGAAGTCCTCTGGCAGAAATACTATGTGTTCATGTATTTAATCTAATTCAAGTCTCTCTCATGATGATTCTACACAAAAAGATAGACTTAGGGTCATATGGCTACTTCCATTCTGGCATTTCCTAGCTCCTGACTCTGACTTTGTCACCTTACCCCCTGGTCCTGCAGGCATGCACATGCTTCTTTTCACTTACTTTTAGTATCATTGAAGTGACACAGGTCAAGTTAAGTGCATGAACCTGTGTCCCTAGAATCAGGGCCTTAACACCATTCATTTATCAGAACTTTTTGGATGTCATAGTATTATGGATGTTTGTGACATCCTACATGTGAAACAATGATGAACTGTTGTGAAACACAGCTACAGCCAGTGGTGCTAAGTAATTTTTAAACACGTTCATAGGGGCTTCTTCAGAGTAAAAGACAGCATCTAATTAAATATTTAATGTCTTAGAATGTTTCCACATCTAGCTTTTCCTGAATTATATTGAGAATTCTTACTATATTAGATATGCAAGCTCAATAGTGTATAATAAGCCCCTGCTGATTTGCAAGTAAAAAGGATGGCTTCAGTGTCTTAATAACAAGTATCAAAGATAACAAGGGTTTGAGTCAATGCCACCATTGCAAATTCTTATATTTTCTTCCCACTGTAAAGGGGACAGAGTTGATGTCAGCAACCTGGACTCCATCCTGTCTAGCCTTGGGATCCATCTTACCAGTGAGGAGATGCAGGAGGCACTGAAGCATATTGCTGTAGACGGTGAGCATTTCCAATCCCCTGCATTTTAGTGAAACCTGAGCTTTTTCAGAGGCCCAGACTGGGGGTTGAGCTCTCTTGCTGCCACCATGGGGTAGGGAGGAATAGTGCAAGAGTCTGCTGCCTCCTAGTAGTGAATGAGCATGGCATAGCTGCTAAACCTCACCCTCTCCTCTCCTCTCCCCTCCCCTGACCTTTCTCAGGAGATACAAGGTATGCTGTCATTTTTATCTATCTACTTCTGTCTTCAGGAGGCAGCTGGGAAAAGTCACAGCACAGAGTTCCCTTCAAAGCTTGATATTTCCTGGCAAATCCATAATAGAGAAGGTGACCCAAAGCCAGTGTCCCACCTGTTGATTTCCTCCCTGCATCGGGATTTCAGGGTATAGGGAAACCTCTTTGCATGACTGGAGAGGTGTAAAGTAAGAAAACTGAACCACAGGTTTTGAAGCCCTGTTCCTGCAGCTGTTTCTTAACCCTGCTGTACCTGGCCCTTGCCTCTGAGTGGTGCTTTCACTTGCAGGGGACAGCAAAATCAGCTTGAGTATGTTTATGAAGAGTATGATGAGCACACGGAGACCATCCCAGGCCAACAGTATGTGAGAACATGGGCTCACAAGTTTAGAGAAAGGTGGAAATTATGGATTGGGGTGGTTCAGAGAGGGGCATTGCAAATTCTGTGCACAAATCACACCCCAGGGTCCCTGCTTCATTTACACTCTCCCCTTACTCAGGCAAAGTTCTCCACTGACTAATGCCTATACTTTCCCTACCCGTTCTAGGTGATAAGGTTGATATCCAGCACCTGGACTCCATCCTGAGCAGCATGAGGGTCTACCTAATCAACGAGGAGCTGCAGGAGGCCCTGAAACATATGACAGTTGATGGTTAGTGTTCCCCGTCCTCTCTATTCATAAGGTACCGAGTGAGGGAGTGCAAATCAGCACCAGACTCCTGCTCTGTGCCAAACTTTGATTTTTGTCAGATGATGAGGGTGTGATGTGTGCACAATATATGGTGTGACAAGTGATCCATTGAAATAACATCCTTGGCCCAGATTGTGCAATGTGTGAAGCTGTAGTAATGGCACAAATGGATTGAATTGCTGATTCTCATTTCTAATAAATTTACTTTACTCAGCCATGTCAGTGTAAAGGGGTCTTAAAATGAGGTTCTTTGCTGTTTGAACTCATGACACTATAAGTGTAGAGGAGTTACGCAATAAAAAGACATGTGGTCCAGTGGAATCGGTCTGGTTTCCCATCCATGTCAATAAGAGCAGGATCTGGCCCTTTGAATTTTGTGCCTTCACTTTTCTGATGCCAGTGCTATGGACCTGCCAGGGATTCCATCATTTGGGCCTTAAGAACAAACAAAGTTGTAAGCAATTTACGTGACAGTGTATCTTTTTGGTGGCAACTCTCAAGAACTGTATTCCTGAGCCCAGTTCCCCTCTGCCTGTCTGTTCTTTACTTCCAGTTTGCTATTTCCCATAACCCTGACTGTGCTCTGTCTTGCAGAGGATGGGAAGGTGAATTTAGGTGAATTTATGGAGGGACTGAGGGCTCTCCAGAAATCACCCACAAGTAAAGGTAAGTGAGAACATAAAATGAAGATTGTTGGTAGATAGTGCACTGAATAAGGCAAGTGTCATTAAGTTATCATGTAATCATAGTCTGTGTAGTACTTACTTTGCATGGCCAGAAAAAAAGTTATACCACTAACCTTCTTTCTAGCCTTTCCCAATCCCTGAGTGTCCAACATTATAACATGGGGCCGTGATCCTACAACCATGCACATCCCTTACTTTCCTCACATAAAGTCTTGCAAAGAAGTAACCTCTAATCATGACTGTAGTAGCTGTTTCATAGTGAAACAAAAGATTCCCTCTATTTCCATGAACAGTTTGATAGACAGGATTCTTAGTAGACTGCATTCTGTCCACTTTCATCTTTGATCATGTTTTGCTTATTAGAAACATGAGCTGAATAATGTATGGTACACTCCATCTGAGCTTGCAAAGATACAGAATGACTTCTATGTGATACTGGAAGTTATCAGAGATAAGGAGCTTCTGTCTTGGATATGTTACTGATTGTTTCAAACATAAATAACCAACACTTAGGGATACATTAATCCCTTCAATAAGTCATCTTGCCTTTAGTTACACCACTAATTTATGCATGTTATGGGTTCCAGATGGCTCATCAGGCAGTGTGCAGTTTAGTAAGTAGGGTGTTTTCACTGAAAGAATACATATGGAATCCTGGAAACTTGGGTTCTATTCCTCCCTCTGCAGCAAACTGAAACAAATAACTGGATGGTGTCTGACCTCAAACAAACTTAATCTGCCTCTAACTCAGTGTCCAGTACTCTAAAAGGATTGTAACACTTTCCTAACTCCCCAAGTGAGAACAAGTTTTATTACAATCTTCTGCTTGTAAAGTACCTTTAGACCCCCAGAGGGATGGGACTACAGAAAGGCAAAGTACTACCGTTATCATCACCTTCATGCTATCAAAGTGTATTCCCCCTTTTTGCTGAACACTAAGGAATAATGTCATGAAAGACACTCAGATGAAAAAGGAAGCAACCGGTGACGATTCTAATATTTTCTCTTTTCTTTTTAGAGGACAGAGATGATGTCAGTAACCTGGACTCTGTCCTGACCAGCATGGGAGTCCATCTAACCAAGGAAGAGATGCAGGAGGCTCTGATGCCTATTGCTGTTGATGGTGAGCATTTCCATCACCATTTTCTCTATCTCCATTAGTGCAGCCCAAGCCTTTTCAGAGCCACAGAGGGTGAGGCTTGGTCTCCTGCTGCCAATGGAAGGTTCAGACTGACAGTATGAGAGACTGTTCCCTCCTAGTAGTGTCCAAGAATACCCACAAGATGGAAGTTCATTGGTTACCCACAAGTCTATTGTACCCTTCTGTGCAGGGAACTGCAAGGAGACCACACAGAGCCATTATCCCACCTGGCAATTTCTCCTGTCCAGAGGGATTCCTGGGTATCTGGAACAAGCTGGCTTTGTGACATGGGTGCAGTGAAAAGCAGTATCCCAAGACCAGCTCCATCTGCTGCCCCTGCCCATGCCAAGTTATGACTTTTGCCTCTGAGTGGTGCTTTCCTAGCAGGAGATGGCAGTGTGTTGGCTTGAGTGTGTTTCTAAAAAGGGTGATGAATGTGTGGGGACCTTTCCAGGAGAGGAGTAAGTGAGAATAGATGCTCTTTCTTCATGTTTTATTACCGATGTGTTATTATCTTCATGTTTTATTACCTGAACATTTGGCAGAAAAGATATGAGAGAAGATGTAAATGGCAAAGAACAGATGATACAGTCAAAATGCCTAGGTGACTGGTGAGGGAAGCCAAAGGAGTCTGTTAAATATCAATGACCAGTAGGGTTTTAGAGAAGGTATATCAGGAAATGGATAAGATCTAGGCCACATATAGGTCCATCACTGGATGCAGATGGTAAAGTTTAAAGGGTGACACAGAAAACACAGGTCACTTTTTTCCTGTTCTATGTCTGGAATGAAGGAGGAGGATGTCTCTATGCTACATGGCGTGATGTACAGAATAGAAACATTGCCATCTATAACTAAGTAGGATGTTAGACAGGATCTGCTAAAATCAAACATTTTCAAATCATAAGGTCCACATGGGACCTACACTCAGGGATCTCCAGGTCCAGCTGAGAAGTTCTCAGAGATATTATTTTTAAGTTGTAAGAAGTTTTGGAAAACTGGGAACATTTTAAAGGAATGGAGAACAGCCACTATATTTCCAAAATCTAAAATCAGTAATAGTATGACCCAAAGAATTCTGACCAGTTAGCCTGATGTCATTGAATCATAGAATTAAAGAAAGGTAGGGCTGGAACGGACTTCCATAGGTCACCTGCTCCAACCCCCTGCCTGAGGCAGGAGCATCCCTATCTAATTATCTTATGCAAAACCACAATCTAACCTCTTAGTAAAACAACCCTGACATAACACAAGGCATAAAACCCTAACCTGCCTCAGGGAAAGGATGGGAACCACAGCTGCCAAAGTTCTGCTTTTGGAAATGGTTGTTAATATATGTTCAAGGGATCCCAGGTAGAGGACCATGCCCCCACTACAAAGGATGACAACCCCACCACCACCATAGTCCATGCCAATCTGACCATGGTGTAAAACTCCTTCCTGGTCCCAAATCAGGTGATCAGTCTGACCCTGAGTAGAGGAGCGAGACCTTCTAGGCAGGAACCTCCAGTTTAAGTCCCTGCAGGAGCACTGGCACACACCAATCAAAATCCCCAGCCTTGGGGCCTTGCAGCCAGCACCCAATGCATTTGAGGGAGGCTTGAGAAAAACACTGACACATAGCAGAGGGGGTGGAATTCTGTCCCAGCCCCATGCAGCAATCAGCAGACCCAGAAGAATGGGAAATACCCATAGTTGAATACAGGCACAGCTACATCTAAATCATCCCCAACTAGTGGCTGTCCAACCTCTTCTGGAACACCTTCAGCGATGGAGGATCCACAACTTCCCTGGGCACTCAGTTACACTGCCTCTCTGTTCTAACAGTGAAGAAGTTTTTCCTGATTTCTGATCTAAACCTACTTGGCTGTAACTTCAAGCTATTGGTCCATGTCCTATTCTCTGCAGCAAAAGAGAAAAGATATTCTCCATCTTCTTTATGGCAGCCCTTCAAGTATTTGAGGGCTAGAAATACCAGTAGGTCAGTACTAGATAAAAGAGCAGGATGGGTCACTTGGACTCTAACATCAAGGTTAGAAGCTAAAATGCATGTAATGCTAGTCAGCATGGTTTCTTGAGGGGTAGGTGTTATCAAAAAACTTGGGGAAATCAAAGTAGAGTTCATCCAAAGTTGTATTTCATGGCCAAACTTATCTTATTTTTTACAGGATTTCCACATTTGACTCAGAATGACATGGAATTCCAATTTAAAAGTTTGCATTATATGGCATTAATATGATGCATATTAAATTAAAAATTGGATCACTGGCAGATCTCAAAATGTAGTTTTTAATGAGTAAATCAATAAGGAGGAATATTTCATAGATTTAATGAACATTAGGGCTGGAAGGGACCTCAGAAGATCAAGTCCAGCCGCCTGCCCCAAGGGCAGGAAGTCAGCTAGGGTCAAAGGATCCCAGCAAGATAAGCGTCCAAATGTTTCTTGAAGGTGTCCAGAATAGGTACTTTCACAACCTCTTGGAGGAGTCTGTTCCAGGCCTTGGGAATTCAGACAGTCAAGAAGTTTTTCCTTATGTCCAGCCTAAAACGGTCTGGCAGGAGTTTGTGATGGTTGGACCTCGTCATCCCCTGGGGTGCTCTGGTGAACAGGTATTCCCCCAGGACCCCAGATTCTGATGCACACCCCTTATGTGCTTATAGGCTGCCACCAAGTCTCCCCTGAGCCTGTGCTTCTGCAGGCTGAAGAGTCCCATGGCTCACAGCCTCTCCTCATAGGGCCTGTTCTCCTGCCCTCTGATCATGTGTGTGGCTCCCCTCTGATCTCTCTTAAGCTTCCCCATGTCCTTTTTTAATTGTGGAGCCCAGAATTGGATGCACTACTCCAGCTGTAGCCTTACTAAGGCCAAGTACAACAGGAGGATGACATCCTGGGTCTTGTTCGAGATGCATCAGTAGAAGAAAGCCAGAGTTTGGTTCGCTTTGCCAGCTGCAGTATCGCATTGGTGGCATATGTTCATCTGTGGTCAATCATGACCCCCAAGTCTCTTTCAGCTGTGATGCTAGTGAGTGTAGCATTGCCAAGCCTATAAGTGTGATGTGTCTTTTTTTCCCTGAGGTGGAACACCTTGCATTCCTCTGTATTGAATGACATCAGGTTTTCATCCGCCCAGCTTGCGAGCCTATCGAGGTTGGCCTGGATCACCAGCTTATCCTCAAGTGTGGATACTCTTCTCCAAAGTTTGGTATCGTCAGTGAACTTAGCCAGTCCACTTCTGACACCAGTGTCCAGATTGTTTATAAAGACATTAAAGAGTACAGGTCTGAGAACAGAGCTTTGGGGGACACCCAACAGAGCTTTGGTGACTAAGTGCCATGTTGATTCATTTCTGTCAACTACCACCCTCTGGGTCCAACCTCAGAGCCAGTTCCCCAGCCATCGGACTGTGGTGTAGTTGAGGCTGCAGTTGCCCAATTTTTCCATGAGGACATCATAGGACACTGGGTCAAAGGCTTTTTTAAAGTCCAAATATATGATATCAACCTCTGCCTTTTTGTCCAGGTGATATGTCACCTGATCATAGAAGGAAATGAGATTAGTCAGCCAAGACCTACCCACAACAAACACGTGTTGGCTCTCCCTTCAGAATGTTGCCTTCTGCTAGCCTGTCAAGAATGATTTCTTTGATCATTTTTTCCATGATCTTTCCAGGGATTGAGGTCAGACTGATTGGTCTGTAGTTTCCCAGGTCTTCTTTCCTACCCTTCTTGAAGATAGGCACCACATTGGCCCTCTTCCATTCTTCAGGTACTTCACCTGAGTGCCACGAGTTCTCGAATATCCTTGCCAGTGGTTGCGCTATTTTCTGCCAGTTTCTTTGGCATTCTTGGGTGCAATATATCCAAACCAGCTGATTTGTGGGGGTCCAGCCTCTCAAGATGCTCCCTCACAAGATCAACACCAATGGTGGGCATATATTCATCCTTACCCTGCTCATCCTGCAACTTGTCAGGCAGGGTGATCTCTTTGGGTGGATGAAAGACCAACGCAAAGTAATCATTAAGCAGATTGGCTTTTTCCTGAGTGTCAGTTATTAGCTGCCCCATTTGGTTTAGCAGGGGTCCAATGTTGCCCTTGTTTTTTTTCTGACTCCCCACATATCTGAAGAAGGTCGTTTTATTGCCCTTGATTCATGTAGCCAGTTGGAGTTCAGTTGCAGCCTGGGCTTTTCTAGTTCACTCCCTGCAGGTGCGGACCAGTGCAGAATACTCCGCCTTAGTGGTTTTCCTGTCTTCCATCCTTTATAAACCTGTCTTTTTAGATGTAGGAGGTCCATGAGTTCCCTGTTGAGCCAAGCGGGTTTCTGAGCCCTTTTACCACCTTTCCTATGGGTTGGGAAGGACTTCCCTTGTGCTTTTAGGATCACTTCCTTAAGGAGCAACCACTCATCATGAACTCCCCTGCCTGTCAAATAATCCCCTCTCATGGCCTCAAGAACAAACCTCATGAGCTTATGAAAATCAGCTTTCCTTAAGTTGAGAATTACTACATTACTGGCTGACTTGCCAGCTCTGCGATGGATAGTGAAAGTGATCAACTTGTGGTCACTGTCACCCAGCTTCCCTTCAATTCTTAGGTCACTGATTAGATCATCCCCTCTGGCTGGTACTAGGTCCAGTAGCTCCTTACCTCTTGTCAGCCCATAAACTTCTTGAGACAGGTAGAGCTCATCAATGCATGTGAGGAAGCTTTGAGATCAATAGGATTTGGCTGAGTGTTCTTCCCATGAGATGTCTGGGTAGTTGAAGTCTCCCATGACAACCATGCACTGAGAGCATGCAGCCTCAGCCAGTTCCCTGGCAAATTCCTGGTCAAACTCTTGTTCCTGATTTGGAGGTCCTACCATTGTATTCCCTTTGCCATGTTCCCTTCATATTCTAACCCAAAGGGTCTCCAGGCATCCTCCTTGGGTGCTAATCTCAGCTTGTAGGGACATATAGTTCTCCTTCACATAGAGAGCTACACACCCTCCCCTTTTTTCAGCAGGATCTCTCCTGTACAGGGTATAGCCATTTATACCTGTAGTCCAGTCATAGGAGGAGTCCCACCAGGTTTCCATTATCCCTGAGATTGTAGTTGGGTTTTTTTTAGCAGGAGGACCAGTTCCTCCTGTTTATTCCCCAAACTCCTAGCATTAGTGTACAGGAAAGTAAGGAAGCCATTGGAGGCCCTAGCAAATTACCCCAGGGACAGGTTTCTAGCAAAGTACCCCAGGGACAGGTTCTTGGTCCAACACTAACATTTTTATCAACCACAGAAATGATAATTTCAAAGTTTGCTAATGAAGCTTGACAATGACATGGCAATTGATGAGGTGGTAAAACACAAAGAGGACAAGGTCACTTTTAGAGTGATCTGAATCACCCACTTAAGTGCTCAAAATTCAATAAAATGCATTTTTAATACAGCCAAATTCAAGGTAATATATCTGGGCACTGAAAATGTAAGATGCACTTACACAATGGACAACAGTCTTTTAGGAGAGTAGGGACTCTGAAGGACTCAGGGACTGTAAAAGATAATTGCTTCAACTTAAGCTGCCAGGGCAATCCGACAGCAAAAGAGCTAATGCTGTTTCCCTGTTCATACAACCAAAAAATCCCAAGTCAAAGTAAGGAAGTGATCCTGCCTCCTTACACAGCATGAGTAACACTGCCGCTAGAATTCTGTGTCTAGTTCTTGTGTCCACACTTCACAGAGACCAGAGTAATGAGTCAGGGGCAGGAGAACAAGACTTATCATGCCAGGCTTTAAGAGCTCAATTTAACAGCTAACTGAAGACAAGGGATTTTTTCATGACTATAGACCAGGGGTGGGCAAAATGGCAGATCTGGCCAACAGTCAGACTCCATTTCCAGCCCCTGCCCACGTCACTGTAGCTGGTTTCCATGTAGACCCCAGCAGTGGTGGCACCGTGACAGCCCGGGCCAGGGTTTCTGTGAAGACCAGCCCCAGCAGTGCTGGCATGGTACGCAGCTGGGTGGGGAGCTATTCCATGGCCGAGCCTAGGATTTTGCAGTGGTGACAGTGTGGTACAGAGCTGGGGCAGAGCCACGACCCACTGCCTGCACGCCCCTGTCCCAGGCATGTGGGCAGTGGAGCGCAGTGGACCCCAGCTCCAGACCACAGTGTCACTGCCACAAGATCCCAGCCCCGGAGCAGCCCCCTGCCCAGCTGCAGGCGCTGCCAGCACTGCTGGTCTCTGTGGGACCCCTGGCCCTGCCCTGCTGGGGTTTCCATGGAAACCAGCTGCAGCAATACAGGCAGGGGCTGCTGGGAAATGAAGTCTGCTGTGGGCCTCTGGCCCATGAGTCATACTTTGCCCACCCCTGCTATAGACAGATACATATAGCTGGAAAAGATATGATGCTGAAGGCTTAAACCTTGCTGACAAAGGCCTAAAAAGATCAAGGGATAAATCCTATTTCTCTTGGCCTAAATGGTACGTATGCAACCACATCCTTGCAATCGGGGATTCAGCTTTGAAAATACAAGCATACGCCAAACCACTGAGCATGCTCAGTAGAGCTGTGGTCTGGTTGGGCAGTTGTGTGATAAAAGACTATAGGTATTGATGTAAGGCTGAGAAAGTCCCAAAATTTTGGTTTCAAGAGGATCATTGACTTTCTGCTCACAAACAGGAAGGAATTGGTTGAGAATGTGAAGGTGGAAGGTAACTGTGGTGGCAGTGTCCACAAAATAATAGTTCAAGATCCTAAAGGGAAGAAGGAAGGAACACAGCAGAATAAGGACAATGGACTTCAGCAGGAAAAGCAGACTTTAACAAACTCAGGGCCCTGGTAGGCAGGATTCCTTGGGACGCAATTCTGAGGGGTAAAGGAGTCCAGGAGGGCTGACTGTCCTTTAAGGAGGCTCTCTTAACAGCACAGGAGCAAGCTATCATGATGCAATGGAAGAATGCGCAGTACAACAGGAGATCAGCCTGGCTAGATAATGATCTCTTCAAGGAGATGAAATGCAAAAAGGAATACTATAAAAAGTGGAAACTTGTTCATAGTACTAGGGAAGAGAATAAGAGTATTGCACAGGTACACAGGGAGAAAATTAGGAAGGCCAAGGCACAATTTGAGATGCAGCTGGCAAGGTACATAAAAGGCAATAAAAAGGGATTCTATAGGTATATCAAAAGCAAAAGGAAAATCGGAGATCCCGTAGGTCCCTTACAGAATGTGGAAGGCAGTCTGCTCATAGGTGATGCAGAGGAGGCTGAAGTATTTAATGCCTTTTTTATTTCAATTTTCATAAACAAGGACAGCTACCAGATGACAAGTGCAATTGTCAGCAGAAATGAGGAAGGAGACAAAAAGCCTAGACTAATTTCAGAACAGGTTAGGGTTTTCTTAGAGAAGCTAGATGGTTTCAAGTCAGCAGGGCCAGATGGGATGGACCTGAGAGTATTGAAGGAAATGGCTGAGGTAATCTCAGAGCCATGAGCTATCCTTTCTGAGAGCTTGTGGAGGTCAGGCAAGGTCCTCAGATGACTGGAAAAAGGGCTTTTCCTTTCATAGCATTTGTTTGCCCAGAAGGGAAGGTTTGTGTTGCAGCCAGAGGGATTACTATTTGGTTAAGTTATACCGGTGGATCAAAGAGATTATAAGGGGAGGTAGAACATCCCAGTGCTGCCTGGGTGGCATGTGGTGAGTTTGAGCCCTGCCTGGGGCAGGGGCTCAGGGCAATCAGCCTGAGACCAGGAGGGCCAGACCTCAGCCCTATGAGTGGCAGAGCTAGGGCCAGGGTCCATCAACCTGAGGAGGGTGAAACCACAGCCCGAGAGAGGTGAAAGCCAGGGCCAGGGGTCTGCAGCCCAAGAAGGGTAAAAACAGAGGCCAGAATGGCAAGACAGGGGCTGGAACCTAGAAGTGAGGTTTGGCATCATAAGCCTAGCTAAGGGGACCAGTGAGAGGAAAGGGACAGAGGCCAAGCAGGTCAAAGCCCCAACAAGGGTGTAAAGGCAGCTCATCCTCAGTTTACCTGTGGCTGCTGGCATTGTCCCCAGGGGAACAAGCAGGGAAGGGAAACCTGCCTGCCCAGCTGCTGCTGCCACCCTAGAGCTGACCTTAGGGGTAGGCAATGCTCCCAGGGTGCTGTGGTCGGAGGGGCACCACACACACACACACACACGTGTCCACACCTGTGTGAGCAGCCCACACTCACAGCAGCAATCTCCCTCCATTCTATCCTGGCCGATCCCCTCCCCAGGCAGGAAGAGTGGTGCCCAGTCCAGCCTGCTCCCCACCTCCAGCCACTACTCAGGAAGAGTCAGGCTGGGAATGTGCGGGTGGTGTGGGGCCTGCTCCAGTCTGCCCACCTTGCTCATGCACAACAACAGTAGTGCCTATCCGCCCACCTGCCTGATGCACTGTGCCACTCCATCTCTCTGCCAGCCTGCACCCCATGCCCCTGCCTTCCTGCCTCTGCCTGTATCAGTGCCACTGACTTGGGGGGAGGTGCCAATATACAAGTTTGCCCAGAGCACCATTTTCCCTAAAGCCAGCTCTGCACAACCCCACCAGCATCCCACCCCCCCAGATCAAGCACACATCCCAGATGCCCACTCCATGCCCTGCAGCTCCCAGCACTGTCCCAGGTGAGCAAGCAGGGAAGGGGAATTTGCCTGCTGCTGCCACTCTAGGCTGAGCTCTGCCAGGAGAGCAGCAGTGGCTCTGTGGTGGCAGCCAGGCAAGCAGGTTCCCTTTCCCTGCTTGCTACCCTGAGACAGCATCAGCAGCTACAAGTGACGGGCCACAGGGTCATAGGTAAGCCAGGAGAGCCAGGGGGTCAGGAGAGGAGCCCCAGGGAAAGAGGGAGAGGGGAGAGGAAGTCCTGAGGGACTGAGGACAATGAAGGGAGCAGCGGCCAGGACTTGGGGCCGAGAGCTGGTGCCCCAAGGCCCCATTGCAGTGTGCTGGATGTGCCCGGTGTCCCAGGGGCTAGGGGTTGCAGTCAGTCCCCACTCCACTGCAGAGAAGCAGCAGCTACCAGGAGCGCAGGCGGCATCCTTATCCGAAGCAGGGAGCTAATCTAGTGAGTTGAGGAAACCCCTTCCCTTCCCTGGGGAAGCGGGACAGCAGCAGGCAAGGCACTGGGATCCTGAAGAACAGCGGAGTGCCAAGACAAGGGTCCCTGGGAGCTCGGGGTGCAGGCTGGCACTTGAAGCGGGATTGGCGAGCCACAAGGCGTGTGGGGTGCCTGGCCAGTCATCTGGAGCAGGGGTTTAGAGCAGTGACCCCTGGGAGCCGCCTGTGCTGCTGACCCTCTGCCACTGACTGCCCCAGAGGGGACTCAGTCCTGTCCCTTATTCTGCAGCTGATTGTCATCGGATGGAGTCCCTGAGCTTTGTGCTTGGGTCATGCCGATTGCTGCAGGAGCCTACTCTGTTGCTTGTTGCTTGCCTTTTTGGTTGCCACAGTGGGTCACCCTTCAGCCTCTTTGAGGGGTTGGGGTTTGGTACAATTTGATCGCTGCAGAACAGAAGAGCTTACACTTGCAGTCTGTCGCTTATTGGGAAGCCTGTTGGAGTTGCTGGGAGCGAGCACCTTGCTTCCTTGCTGTAGCATCTCAGCAGTGGCTGAAAGCTGCCAGTTACCCTACCTGTGGTTCTTTAGTCAAAGGTTGACTAATGCATTCTGGTTTGTTTTGTGATCCTGGTTATGCCATTTAAGTTCACTTGTAAATAACCTTTCCTTTTATTCTTGTTTTGTAAATAAAGTGTAAATAGTTAAATCAGTTAAGTGTTAGACCTTCTTGGGACCACGGGCTGCTCTGTGGGGAGCAGGGGCCGGCTGGAAAGTAAATTGGTGCTGGCCGGAAGCCCTGCCCCACTCTCACCACACCATCCCTGATATTGGGCAGGGGTGGCAACTATTGGGCTGCCACCCAGGTTACACTTACATTTAGGTGCCACTGCACCCACTGTCACTTGGAAAAGATAGAGTGGCTGGGAGCAGTGCCTCCTGGGATGCTGGAGAATCACTCCTAACTGATTATGGACCTGTGGAGCAGTCATACGTGACTGCAACACAAACTGCCCAAAACCAGTTAGAGATAATCCTTGATGAAAGGGGATTATCTTTAAACTATTCAGAGGGCCCTTAGCATGTGGTTTCCTGCTGTCATGTGTAGACACTCCTGCTTTAAGAGCCCTTAATGCATCTTTAAGTTACTGTGTAACAATACCCTGTGAGGGTGGTTAGGCATTGGAACAAGCTGCCTAGAGAAGTTGTGGGATCTCCATCCTTGGAAAGTTTAAAAAGCAGGTCAGACAAATGGTTGGCTGGGATAATCCTTCCTTGAGCAGGGGGGTTGGGCTAGATGACCTAATGAGGTCCCTTCCAGCCCTGCTTTCCTATGATCCTAGGGCTGACTCAAGATTTGTGGAGTAATATAGGAGTGTCTGAAAGAAACTAAATGGCCTTCGACAAACAATTTAGACTAGATGACCTAATGGTCCCTGCTGGCCTGAAACTTGACTAAACTCTGTGAAGTGGCAATTAAGATACAAGTGGTTCAAGGAGGGGGTTTAGGGAAGGGGATTGTAAACTCTGTGCACATGTCACACCCCAAGCCCCTTGCTCCATCTTCACTCTCCTCTTACCTGGGAAAATCTCCCCACTGACTAATGCCTTCCCCACCTGACCTAGGAGATAAGGTCGGCATCCAGCACCTGGACTCCATCCTGAGCAGCATGGGGATCTATGTGACCAATGAGGAGCTGCAGGAGGCCCTGAAACATACGCCAGTTGATGGTTGGTGTTTCCAGTCCTCTTTTGGTAAAGTGGGAGTGGTGATTGAAAACAGCATTGAAATTCCTGCTTATGCTTGTGTTTTATGCTTGTCAGATGACAGTCAGGTATAAGAGACAATTGATCCATTTTAAATAACATCATAGGCTTGTCTTCTGCTACCATCTAAACTGGTGTAAACTTGGCATAACAGCACTGATGCCACTGGACTAAATAACTAATTATATTTTACTTAACGTTTCTTGGTAGTGCAGGGGTGGTGGTGGGGAAATCTTTAAATGGTCTGAAAATATACTTGCACTCATAACAAAAGCAACATACAGTGACTTCAGTTCACCCCATTTTAAAGGGAAACAGGCTCTGGCCCTTTTAATTTCATGTTCTCCACACTGACACCTTTCAAGGATGCGATGGCTGCATCATTTAGAAAAAACATCTCCTTTCCCGGCAACTCTGCTTAGTTTTAGCACTGAGCTTAGTTCCTTTCCCCCTCTCTGTCCATTAGTCTGTCTATCATTTCCCTGACTTTGGCTGTGCTTTGCCTTACAACAGATGGAAAGGTGAATTTGAGTGAACTGATGAAGGGATTGAGGGATGTCCAGAAATTGCCACCTGTTGAAGGAGAGAGTGAGTATAACACAGACTGATGGGAGATCCTTAGTACACTGAATGAGCCAGGAGTCCTCTGGAAGCAACAGTGTGGTTTTATATAATTAAAGCTCTCTGGTACTGAAGCCGCACAAAGAGAAAGAAGGAAGGATCTTTAATTTTGGCATCTTTAATTTCATATTTCCTAGCTCTAACTCTCTGACTTTGAAAGCCCTGGTCCTGCAAGAATGCACATGCTTCACTTCACTCATAGGCATTCTCCTTGAAGTCATTAGGGTAAAGTTAAGCACATGCCTTAATGTTTTCAGCACTTGGGCTTTCATGCCATTCTTGTCCCCAGAGGTTTTTTGTATGTAACAATATTTCTTCTGACTAATAAACTCTGAAGGATACAAATCTGGAGAAGTTGGGCTAAGAGAGAACCATTAATTAAGGACGCAAGGGTTTCTTCAGAATAGAACACAGGAATCAGTTCACAATCATATAGAATCAAGACAGCAGGCTTCTGTTCTCCTCCTTGCTGCAGTCCACATATATGGTGACTTTAAACCAATTACCTTATCCCTCTCTCCCTCAGTTTCCCCTGTTATAAAACCATGCTAATACTGCCCGGCCTCATAGGGGGCATGGAAGTTTTATTTTACTTGTGTGTTTGAAGTGCTTCCAGATCTTCAGGTTAGTTTGACTACAGAAAGACATAATGTCTTTAATATTCTTGTTTTCATTTTTCTCTCTGTGTTCCAAGAGCTCCTTTGCATCCTGGCTGCACCTGGGGGATTATTGCCTTGCTTGGTTGTTTAGGATGATACTTAAACATATAAATGGAAAAAGAAAATTAAAACTGTAATGGTTTCCAATACAGTGCTTCTTTCAATAGAGGACAGGGTCGATGTCAGTAACCTAGACACCATCCTGGCCAGCATGGGGATCCATCTAACCAGTGAGGAGATACAGAAGGAACTGAAGCACATCACTGTGGACGGTGAGCCTTTCCACTGCCCTTATGACTGTCTTCATTGGGGAAACCCAAGGTTTGTCAGAGCCCCAGGGTGTGAGACCAGGTGAACAGGAAAGGTACGTGCTGCCAACATGGGTGTGGGGAGGAGCAGTGTAGTGAGGGAGCTTCTCCCTGGTGTTACTGCCTGGGCATACCTAAAATCCTGACTGTAATCTGTTTACTTCACCTCAGCTTATCTTCCTTTGTAGACCCAAAGGCTGCTTTCATTTGCAGCCAGTTGCTTATATATTCTTGGTAGCAACTAGAAATTACCAAAACCTAAAGACTCCTTCCAATTGCCACCTCCCCTCCCCTCCTTCAAAACAGGAATCTGTGCTGTGGAGTCAGCACTGAACCATTGCCCCTACTGGCCTCTTCCTTTGTGCACAAGGGATTCTAGCTTTGTGACACCAGAGCAACAGAACCCAGCAGTCTAACTCCAGCAGCTGCTGCCCCTGCTTCACGCCTGTTCCTAGCCCTTGCCTCTGACTGGTGCTTTCCCTTGCAGGAGATGACAAAATCAGCTTGAGCACATTTATGAACAGCATGATGAGTACACAGAGACCATCCCAAATCAAAAGTATGTGAGAACAAAGACTCTCTGCAGCCATTGTATATGATGTGCCCCCCCCCCCCCCCCCCCGGTGCTCTCAGGAAGGTGGAGATGCACATTTTTTGTCCTTTACTTGCTAAGAACAGGTCTGTTATCCCCAGCTGGTCCCCTACGATGTGTTTTGGTCCAGAACTGGCATTTAGTTGCCTCTGCAGCTAATGGAACATGGGACATAGCAGTGGAAGGAACTTCCCATTCATCTAGGCCAGTGTCCTGCTGTTATAGGCACCATGGCTGAGAATCCCTTTTGCAAACTAATTGAACGTCTTAAAAACTGATTTTTTTTGTCTCTATTACTTCCACTGGGTGGCTATTCCAGAACCTGATTAACAGTTACACACTGTCTTCTGATTTCCAGCTTAAATTTATTCATGACCAGTTTATACTCACTGTTCTTTGTACTAACATTGTTTTTTAGGTTAAATAGTTCTTCTTCCCTGGTGTACACCCCCCACACACTTCATTTAAGCACCCCAGTGAAACGGACTGATTTTCCAAAGTGCTCAGCACTCAGAAACTCCCCTTAAGTTCATCAGGAGCTGCTGTTTGTTCAGAGTTTTTAAAAACCATGCCACTGATTTTAGATACTTCTATATGGACTGTGGTCATATAACTTTAAGTCACTCCTTCTGTGGGCAGCAGCTCCACTTTTCAACTACTTTAGGAAGTCCTCAAAATTACATTGTAGGCATTTAGGTGCCTACCTACATCTTGGTTTCTCTCTGCTTACCCGTCAGTGAAATGGAGAGAATAGCACTGCCCTAACATTATGAGGATGACTACACTAAAAATTGTGAAGTTCTCCAATAATTTAGCAGTGGGGGGCAAAGTAAGTGCATCACAGAGATAAGCCTAAAAGGAAACTAGTTTATAAGTTCTAGCTTTGGTCGAGACATTAGTGTTTTGCATCAGCATCCTTGAGAGGAGGATTTGCAGCTTTTGTGATGTTGCTGCTTGAATGGCAGGCTTTAGATAACAATTACATATCAAAGGTGTTATGCCAGAAAGTCTAAACAGTCCTTACCATTTCCCTTTCTGGGGTGCTGATTAGGGGAATAGGGAAGGTGTAGAGGTCAAACCCCAACATTTCCTTTCTACTTAAGAAGACAGAGTCAATATCCGTAACCTGGACTCCATTCTGGCTGACATGGGGATCTATTTAACCAGTGAGGAGATGCAGGAAGCCCTGAAGTTTGTGACTATTGATAGTGAGTGTCTCCCTGGTCTCCCTCTGCTCTTTAGTTTCATAGTCTTGTTCTTCCCAGCCACTGCTATGTGTTCCATTTTAGCTGAGGGGAACATGAATTTGAGTGAATTCATTCAAGGAGTGAGACCAACTCAGACCCGGTCCTCAGTAAAAGGTGAGCAAGAGCTTTACTGGGAACATAAGAACCTAAGATGAGAAAGGGCCTCCTAGGCTATCAAGTCCAATACCATGCATTTACAGGTAGTCATATACCCAAGAAATCCCCAAAACGATTGTATGACCCTCACACACAGCAACAAGGCACAAGAACACCAAAAACACCCCATAACATGCCAGAGGTTGCAGGGGAGACGAGGGAAGTGCTAATGCCCTGGCATTGCATTGGCAAGGAAGTAGTTTGTTAATACATGCTCAAAAGAGACTAAAAAAAGGACTGTGTCCTGTGCTATAGAGAAAAACAAACCCCCCTTCAGTCTCTTTCAATCTGACCTAGGGGATGAATTCCTTCCTGACCCCATTAGATTCATAGATGTTAGGGTTGGAAGGGACCTCAATAGATCGTCGAGTCTGACCCCCTGCATAAGCAGGAAAGAGTGCTGGGTTTAGATGACCCCAGCTAGATGCTTATCTAACCTCCTCTTGAAGACCCCCAGGGTAGGGGAGAGCACCACCTCCCTTGGGAGCCTGTTCCAGACCTTGGCCACTCGAACTGTGAAGTTCTTCCTAATGTCCAATCTAAATCTGCTCTCTGCTAGCTTGTGGCCATTATTTCTTGTAACCCCCAAGGGTGCCTTGGTGAATAAAACCTCACCAATTCCCTTCTGTGCCCCCATGATGAACTTATAGGCAGCCACAAGGTTGCCTCTCAACCTTCTCTTGTGGAGGCTGAAGAGGTCCAGGTGCCCTAGTCTCTCCTCATAGGGCTTGGCCTGCAAGCCCTTAACCATACGAGTGGCCCTTCTCTGGACCCTCTCCAGGTTCTCCACATCCCTCTTGAAGTGCGGTGCCCAAAATTGCACGCAGTACTCCAACTGCGGTCTGACCAGCACCCGATAGAGGGGAAGTATCACCTCCTTGGACCTATTCGTCATGCATCTGCTGATGCACGATAAAGTGCCATTAGCTTTTCTGATGACTTTGTCACACTGACGACTCATGTTCATCTTGGAGTCCACTAGGACTCCAAGATCCCTTTCTGCTTCCATGCCACCAAGCAGGTCATTTCCTAGGCTTTAGGTATGCTGGACATTTTTCCTCCCTAGGTGCAGCACTTTGCATTTCTCCTTGTTGAAGAAATTCAGTCTGTTTGTCTGTCAGCTGATGCCAGATCTTCATCTAATGTAAATCAACATTAATGTATTAGCTTCCATGGGGCATTGCCAATTTATAGCAGCTAAAGATGGTCCCTCTTTCTCAACCTTGTCCTTAGCCTATCTGTTATAGGTATGTACCTGAAATAGACTATCTGACACATGGCCCTCATCACTGTTGTCTCTGGAAGTAGATAGATAATGCCACATGCCATGCTGATAAAAGGTGTCTCCAGAATGGGTATATACAGCACCATGCATATAATTTTATATAGTTTTTGTAACGTACACAGCATTGGTACATTTAATTTTGCTTGATTATTAAGAGGAAAAGATGGATATCAATGACCTGGACTCTATTCTAGCCAACAAGGGGATACATTTAACTAATAAGTTGCTGCAGGAGGTCCAGTGGCATTCTACAGTTAACAGTGAGTGTTGGGCATATCACAATGTAGTGTGCAGAGTATGGCATATATGTTTCTATGGCCCAAACATTGTTGCCAGTGCATCTGCTCAAAAACATCAGACACTACACCTGTGACTAAAGGGCATTTGATCCATTTGAAAAAGAATCCTGAGATGCAATGACTGATATCCTTTCATAGAGTCAATGGACTGTAAGGGACCTGTAAGATCATCAAGTCTGGTCCCCTGCCATAGGCAGGAGATTAAAAAGCTCAAACTAGCTCAATGAGGTGCTTATCCAGCCTCCTCTTGAATACCTCCAAAGATGGTGACTGTACCACAGCTGCTAGGAGTATGTTCCAGATTCTAGTTACCCTTATGGAGAAGTTCTTCCTTCTGTCCAGCCTAAATCTTTCCTCTGTTAGTTTGTAACCATTGGTCCTCATCCTTCCAAGGGCTGCCTTCCTGAAGAGTTGCTCCCCCAGATCTTGGTGTTCCCCCCTGACATATTTGTAGGTGGCTATCAAGTCTCCTCACAGCCTCCTCTTACCCAGCCTGAACAAGCCCAGCTCCCGCAGTCTCTCCTCATAGGGCCCATCCTCCAGGCCCCCAATCATGCGGGTGGCCATTCTCTGCACCCTCTCAAGTTTGTCCGCATCCTTCTTGAAGTGCAGTGCCCAAAACTGGGCACAGTACTCCAGTTGTGGCCTCATCAACACTTGAGTAGAGAAGGAGAAGCACCTCCTTGCATCTGTTGGTAACACATCGACTGATGCACACCAGAGTTCAATTCACCCTGCTGGTGGCTTCATCACACTGTTGGCTCATATTCATATTCATTTTCTGGTCGATTGTAACCCCCAGGGCCCATTCAGATGTAGTGTTAGCCAGTGGGCTGCCACCTATCCAATAGTTAAGGTGAAGGTTCTTCCTACCCAGATGAAAGACCTGGCAATTTTCCCTGCTGAACCTCATCTGACTCTGATCAGCCCACAGAACCAATCTGTCTAGGTTGTCCTGGATCCTTGCCCTATCCTCTGGTGTGCCCACATTTCTCCACCACTTAGTATTGTCCACAAACTTAATCACAGAGCAAGGGTTTTCAACTTAATAAGTGTACCCCCGGTGACCCACTTTTTAATAAATGCACCCCTTCGGGGGGGGGGGGGGGAGGGAAGAGGCAGGTGGTGAGTGGCCAGATGCAGAGCCGGACTGGGGGGGTGGCAAGCAGGCAGACACAGAGCAGAGGGGGGGTGAGCAGCGGAGCAGCAGCAGCATGGCGTCTGTGCAGCCCTCCTCTCACCCTGCCCTGGCCCTGCTCCCATGAGGCAACAGCACAGGGTGACAACGCTTCATCCCTGCCCATACTCGTGTACCCCCTGGGACCTCTCAAAGTACCCCTAGGGGTACACATACCCCCAGTTGACAACCCTCATCATAAAGCATTTCACCCCCTCATCCAAGTCATTAATAAATATGTTAAAAAGCACGGGTCCAAGCACTGATCCCTGTGGAACACCACTGGAGATAGTCCTCTAGGATGAGGCCGTCCCATCGATTACAACTCTAGGACCGGCCTCTAAGCCAGTTATCCACCCACTGTAGGCTGGTCCAGGCCATTACCCTCCAGTTTTATTGTCATGGGAGACAGAATCAAAGGCCTTACTAAAATCTAAGTAAATGATGTCTACCTCATGACCCTTGTCCAGCTGGTTAGTTACCTTGTTGTAAAAGTACACCAGGTTTCTCAGGCATGTTCTACCCTCCACAAAGCCATGCTGGTTGTTTCTTAATACCCTGTCAGTTACAACCTTGTGATTGATGGCCTCTTTAGCAATTTTCTCAAAAGTTTTTCCAAGGACCGAAGTCAGACTAACCAGTCTGTAGTTTGCAGGGTCATCCCTCCTCCTTTTCTTAAAGATGGGCACCACATTGGCCCTCTTCCAGTCATCCAGGACCACCCTGAGTTCCATGACTTTTCGAATATCTTCACCAAAGGCCCTGCTATGAGTTCAGCCAGTTCTTTCAGGACTCTTGGATGTAGGTCATCTGGCCCACTAGACTTGAAAACATCCAATTGTTCTAAGAGGACCCTCACCTGTTCAGGACTGATTTGATGTTGTCTGTAGGCTTCTCCATGTTCTCTAGGCCCCTGAATGGGTGCACAGCTCCTATTAGCCTTCTGGAATTCCAATGTAAAGTATTCATTTAGGAATTCTGCCTTTTCATGGGGGTCAGCTGTGAGCTGTCCCTCCATATTCAGTAGGAGTCCCACAGTGGAACTCAATTTTTTTCTTGGTCCCCATGTACCTGTAGAAGGACTTTTTGATGTCCTTTATTTCAGATGCCAGTTTGATCTCTATGCCTGGCTTGGCTTTCTGTATCTCATACCTGCAGACACTGATAAATATAAGTGAACTCTTCTCTGGTTGCTGAACCTTTTTCAAAAGTTCTCTAATGTTGCTGTTGAGCCAAGCAGGTCTCTTGGCTTCTTTCCCACTCCTTGATCATGTGGGAATGACCTCTTTTTGGGCAGTGAGAATTGCTCCCTTGAAGAGCCACCATCTCTCCTGAACTCCCAAATCATCCAGTCACTGGTCGCAGGGGGCCTAACCTCCTGAGTTTGTCAGACTCTGCCCTTCTGAAATCTAGGACTTCTGTTCTACTAATTGGGATCCTGGCCTTCTGATGGATGTTGAGCCTAATCAGATCATGATCAGTGTCACCCAGAGTGCCTCCAATCCTCAGGTCCCCTCCCATGTCCTCTCCTTTGGTAAGTACTAAGTCCAGAGTGGCTTTACCCCTAGTCAGTCCTTCGACAACCTGTGACAGGAACAGGTCACTGATAGCTGCCAAGAAATTGGCTGACTTGCTGGAGCCAGCCAAATGGTTCTCCCCACAGATGTCAGGGTAGTTGAAGTTACCCATGACAATCAGGTCTTTAGTTCTGGCTACCTGGAAAATGCCTGATCATTCTCCTGTTCTTGGGAATGAGGTCTGTAGTATTCTCCCACCATCAGGTCTTCCTCTCCTGAACACCCTTGTATCTTGACCCAGAGGGTTTCGAAGGACCTCTCCCCACTATCAAACCTGACCTGCAGGGAGAGGTAATGCTCTTCATGTAGAGGGCCACTCCTCCTCCCTTCTTCCTAACTGAATCCTTCCTGTAAAGCCTATTGTCCTCGATATCCACTGCCCAATCATATATCTCATCCCACCAGGTCTCCATCAGCCCAATGATGTCAAATTCCTCATCTGCCAGGAAGAGAGCCAGTTCCTCCTGTTTGTTGCCCATGCTTCTGGCATTCCCATAATGGCACCTAAGTTCCCCGCTGTTTGCCTCAGTTTTTCTGGCACTATGTGTGTATCTTAGGGTGTTGGTGCTCACGTGGGTGTCCAATACGTTGATGCCCTCTCACAAGTCATTATGAGAAGAGGATTCATGTACAGCAGTGGATTCATGTGTAACAGTGGAACCTCTCCGGTCTCCCTCAGACATGCCCAGTTTAAAGCCCTCCTAAGCAAGTCAGCAATTCTCGTAGTGTTGGCTACAAATGTCCAACTCGGGATCCTTAAAATTCTAGTTTATTAGGCAGATTGAAACACTGTAATCATAAACCTTGGGGCTGGTCCCCACACACATACACACACATAGTAGCAGGCTACAGAGTCAGGTATACCTATCCTACAAGCGCTGGAGTCTGTTGTTGAGGCTTCTTTCAGCGTGGTGTTATCTTCCAGAAGGGGATCGCCAGCTGGTCCTTCTGGCTGGACAGGTCTGGTTGAGATGGAGATCAGGAGGGCGCCACTGAGGGTCACTTTTCACTGCCTTTTATCTGTCCCTGGCAGACTTTGGTGACTCCCTAGTTTTCAGGTTTGCCCAATCCAAGGGTCATTGACCCTCGTGGGACTTCCCCCCCCCCCCCTTGGTGGCTACTGGACAACATCTGTCAGCCCCAGGGGTCGTCCGCATGTACGTGCAGGTTTGGGAGTCCGTTGATGAATTTAGAATAGGGCTCTGCAAGTGGTCGATCTGGAGATATTCAGCCCAAAAGTTGGTCTCTGGCGTTGATTAACTCAGACCAGGGCTTCTAGTCCTTGATCAGTGACATTTAGAGATTTCCCCGTTGTTACATTGTCTTCTATTGAGTTCTTCCCTTGGTTGATCTGCAGCTTCCAGGTGATAATTGCTGCCTGCTACTATGTTACACATTCAATCACTGATTCACTCACTCTTTCAGAGGCCAGCCTGATACAGGGAAGGGCAGTTTGATTCCTGCCTTTGTTAACATTGTTACAATGTATAATTTACTTATGAAACTAAACATATTCAGTTGAAAGTTGAAAGGTGAGGACTATAAAATATAAGCTACAAATGCCATGGCACACAAATAGATAAAAATACCAAACTACAAGGGGAGATACAAAATGCACACATACAAATTTTAAAACACAATTCCTTATCTTAAAGTGAAAGAGAGAGGAAGGAAGAAAAGGTAGAAAAAGAGAAACATATCCAAAGAGGGGAGAGCAAATGCAGGCAAGAGGAAAAGGGGGCTTTCTGCTACAGTAGAAAAGAGCTTCCTCCCTCTGCCTGTGAGGTGAATACCATCTCTTGAATACCATTGCTCTGCATGTCAGGGTCAAGGAATCCAAAGCCTATGCAGTGACACCATCTGCAAAGTCTTTGGTTGACCTCTTCAATGCACTCCTCCCTTCATTGGCCTCAGCCCCTGAGTGGAATGATTGAGAAGACCACTTGTGCTCCTAGTTCCTTGAGCTTGCCCCCATGGTCCTGTAGTCACCCGTGATTCCCCCAGAGCTGTTTCTTCCCATATTGTTGGTGCCCACATCGACAAAGAACATGTGGTAGTGGTCCATATGATGGACCAGCTTAGGGATCCTTTCCGTAACATCTTGGATCCTGGCTCCTGAAAGGCAGCAGACCTCTCAAGCAAGAGGGTCTGGATGACAAATGGCTCCTTCTGTGCCCCGCAGGAGGGAGTCTCCCATGACAATCACCCTTAGTTGCTTCCTTAGTGGGGGCAGCTGCTCCCATCCTGTTTGCAGTGCAGAAGACACAGATGCCCCATCCATCCATGTTGTGACGGCTTCATAGCAATTGTGCAGGGCTATTGATGGAGCAACTGATGCGCCTCATGGCTTCGGGCCTGAAGTGACCAACTTACACCCACTGTTGGTTGGGTCATCTTGCGCAAGCCCGTTCTTCTGCCTGGTTTCCACAGTGTCCTTCTCTGGGTGCAGGGCCTGGCAATACACGTTGATTTCTGCCTTGTGTTCCCTGATAACTTGTACCCTGTTCACCTCCCCCTGAAGCTCCCGGCCCTCCAGTCTCCACCAGCAAGCATATCCCACAAGTGGGGGTGCCAGTGCCCCAGCTCTCAGTCCCCAGCAGATATGCCAGGCAGACCTTGCAGCCTGGAGTCAAGGATTCTGTCTGTGTGGAGACTGGGACCATAGTCTCTGTCTGGGTAAAGACCTCCGTGGTACCATGGGTGGGTGGTCCATCCAGACCTGGAAGCCCAGGGGTGTGGCACATAATCATTACCATGTCTGCAGGGCAGACCTGAGTCACATGGCCTCCTAGATGGTTGCTTAGGTAGTAGACCAGGTGGGTGTGTGGGATTATCCCTTCTGTATTCAAGAGCCCTTAATCCTTCTGATGGTTGTATCTATCAAAGGCCCTGCATTGTCTTTGCCCTGTGATCCCGGCTCCAGCTTCACCCACCCATCCCGCACACAGATGCTACTCCCTGCCTGCCTGCAGCCCCATCCCATCTGCCCAGCTGAATGCACCCTACCTGCATGGGTCCCAAGCCAGTTTCTATGGTGACCCCTCACCCACCTGCCTGTTCTGTCTGGCAGTCCCAGAAATGGTCACGAGGCTGACAAGCCCAGGCTGGATAGGATCAATTGTCTCTCCCCCCGCCTTTCCCTCTGCATTGGATCAGCACCATCTCCTTGCTGAACTGGGTCAGGTCAGCACCCTCCCCTTGCAACAGCTCACCAAAACACCCTAAGTGGCTCTCCAGCCCAAATAATTGCCCTGCCCTGGGCTAGGACCATACTCAAGCCAGCTGGGGCAGTGCCCAGGCCATTACTTTGGCTACATCATGGCAGGCTGGACTTCTTATCATGAGGGTCAGTAAGAGCTGGATCTGGTCACAGCTCTGGAGCACCAGGAGCACCCTGAGAGTTGCTGGTCCTGGAGGATCCTTGTGCTCCTAGTTGCAAGTCAAATGAAGGTATCAATCCAGGAGGTGAGGCAGCCAGAAAAGAACAGGGGGACTATCTGAGGCTGTCTGTGTTACTGGGCTGCCTCCACCATAGTGGTACACAAGGCCAGCTACAACAACAGAACCTCCTAATGGAGACCTGGCATCTGGCAGCAGAAAAGACCTCACCTTCCTAGCGTATACCATCTTCCCAAAAAACAGATGCTTACTTGCTTGTTTGTATATATTTACTTACCAACAGATCATTTTTAACCCACTGCACATTTGTCTTTCATGCCAGAGAAACCTGGGCCAAACTTTGACCAGACCCCCAAAACAGATATGACGTTGAAATCCATGCCAAAGAAAATGATGCTGAAACCCCTGCCAAAAAAGATACGTGGGTGAGTATGGAGTCAGACATTCACTTTTGATTTTGGAAATGCAGCCACATGCCTGCAGTGGCCCAGCTGGGGGCATCCTAAAGCACACATCCCTGCTCCACTGGAGCAGACAGCTTGGGACAAAGCTAGGCCACCCACCCTGTGGGGGGAATTTACAGGGGAGATGCAAAGCATCTTGGGATGCTTGGGGACAGTGAGTTAACTTGAATCTGGAGGGGATTTGGGGCAAAAGTTCAATAAACTGATTTAATTTAAATCAGTTAAGTCTGATACTACATCCATCCAGGCTCATCTTAAACCAGTTTGGGCCATTTTGAAAGCAGTTTATGTGTACTGAACTTCTGTTGTGTTACAGTTTTGAACAGGTTTCCGGTCACTTACACTGGTTTATGTGCAATTTCTGTCCCTAGCCTAAGGGTTAATATGTGTAGCATGTACTGCTCAGTTTTGCCTGCAAAAGGGCTGGTGAGCAGGGGCATGGGTAGGGACTGCAAGTCTGCTCCATGCTAGCCACACTCACTGGCTCTCTAGCTGCAGTATAGGCTGGGAAGAAGGAGAAAGGCCCTCCACACCACTTCGATCACTTCCTCTGCCCCTGGATCGCCCCCCTGATCAGCTCCTCCATCCCTGGATTGCCACTCTGCCACCACAATCAACCCAAAGATGGCAGTAGTGGTGGTTGCAGCTTGGGTTTCCCCTCCCTGCCTGCTCCTTGCTGCCCACACCTCCCCTGTGTACCTGGATCCAGCCCCCAGAGCTCTGCAGCTATCCAGCAGCTCCTCACCTCTCCTGCCCCACTTCAGCTGCAGGATCCACTAGGACTGGATCTGGGTGTGGAGGAGCAACGCAGTCTGCAGAAAATCTGGGAGCAGGCAGGGAAGGGGACCCTTCCTCCCCACCAATGCCTCTGGCACACTCAGGCTGATCAGGGCAGCAGGGTGGCAATCCAGGGGTGGAAGGTCAAACTGGAGGATGGTAGGGGTGATTGGGGCAGCAGAGCAGGAATATGGGTGGCAGAATAGGGAATTAAGGTGGTCAGGTTGCGATCTAGGGCCAAAAGGGGTCACAGCCCAGCAGCAACTCCCCTCCCCCTGTTCCCCTTCCTCTTCCCCTTTCTACTCCTGCCCCACCCCCAACCCCTTCACCCTCCCTCTCCACTCACCTGCGGCTTCCAGCTGTCAATCCCATAGAGTCCTGGATGATATCTAGTCCACCTGGGAGTAATGCCTCTTGGGATACTGGAGGACTCTGCAGATTGGCAGTTTTCTCTCAGGTGAAAATCCAGAAGCTAGGTAACACAGCTCAAAGATAATCTTTGCCAGAACTGGTGTAACTTTAAGACACACAGCCACTTAGCACTTGTTAACAAGCCTTAGTGCACTATCTTCAAGTTTTAAGTGTCCTTAACATGGTCTAATTGTTACATGTAATCTTGTTCTTAGACCATATCAGCACAACTGAGACAAGAGTTTGCATTCTGCTTTTT
This sequence comes from Alligator mississippiensis, assembly GCF_030867095.1. Classification (NCBI taxonomy): domain Eukaryota; kingdom Metazoa; phylum Chordata; order Crocodylia; family Alligatoridae; genus Alligator; species Alligator mississippiensis. The sequence continues at coordinate 156,778,216 of NC_081827.1, forward strand.
ATCCTCCCCTAAATTCTTGATCCATCAGTGGGAGCTGTGTATCCGTGGGCCAATGTCAGTTTGTAGCTTTTAATTGTCCATCTTCCTTTTTTACTGTCACATGGCAGAGAATTATCAGCCATCCTCCTAGACAGGAGTAAGTGCAAAGCAGCAAAGAATATGACCAGGAACCAACTAGAAGGTAATTTTACCTAGTTATCACCTCCTGTGTAAGGTTTGTTTTTTAGCCTGTGAGATAACTATGACATTTTCTATCATGGCAGTACTTCATGGTCTCAACATGCTTGTTCATGCAAGAAGTGAAAGATCATCCCTACTCCAAGGATCTTACAATTCACAGAAACCAGAAAGAGAAAGAAAATATCATTATCCCCATTTACAAATAGGACCTGAGTCACAGAGGGAATAAGGGACTTTCCTGGGGTTACACAGGACACCTGTGGTACAACCAGAATTGAACCAAGACCACCTGATCCCTGAGTCTTAAACTTAGGGTTGCACTTTCCTTCCTCAGATTCATAATTCTAACTTGAAAGTGAATGACCCTAGCAGCTAGAAGTGGCCTGGAACTACTATTAACAGTAGTTAACAGTAGTTAATAGTCATTCCAGGCCACTTCTAGTTGTTAGGGTCAACTGCTTCGAAAAAGAGCATAGGCCATGAAGCCCTTTAGCCTTATCTGTTGATCTTGTGGTGCTTTAACTGTCTGCCTACAGCATTCTACGATGCCTACAATTTCTTCACAAAGGACTCAGATGGCACCATTGACCTACATGAGTTGGAGATGACTACAAAGAAGCTTGGGCTTAATTTAACTGAACAAGAAGCCTATGATGAGCTGGCATATGCTGATGTGGACAGTAAGTGTACATGATATTCACTTGTTCCACAGTGGAAAAATTGTTGTCTCAATCTACCAGCATATACACAGTGGGTGCATCTACACGTGCTATTAACTCAACTAGACTTACTGCACAGTAAAAATACTGTGCAGTAAACCTACGAGGGAGCATATGTACATGTGCTCCTTCCTGGGAGCAGATTTGCAGATCTGCAGCAGCCAGAGGGAGTTCCAGACTCCCCCTGACTGCTAGTCTGGGGGTTGGCAGGGAGCGTGGGGACAGTCCCCCTGCGCAGGAAGCCAGGAATGCTCTGCTGGCTGCAGCAGCAGCTGTCTCCTGGCCGCCATACACATCAGGAGGGGTCCTGATGTGCACAGGGCCAGGAGACAGCTGCTGCTGCAGAGCTCTCCCACTCTGTGCATATGGGGACAAGCCCTGTGCCTAGCGGGACTTTCCCGTGCAGCTTGGGAACTGTCCCATTCTGGGTCAGGTCCCAGCCAGCTCTGGGCTGGACAGGGCATTCTCCTCAGGCAGGCAGCTCTCAGCCCTAGCTCCACAATGTTAGCCAGGGCTGGGAGATTCCTTCCTGCCCACTGCAGTTGCCTGCTTCTGAGGTGGGCTCCAATCAGAGAGCCTGGCAGCAGGCATTTCCTGGCCCAAGCTCCACAATGGCAGCCAGGGCTGAGATTGCTGCCTGCCACCGGTAGCTGCCTGCTGCTGTGGTGGGCTCCAGTTACATAGCCCAGCCAGGACAATGTCCTCCCACCCTGGCAGCAGGCAGCTCCCACCCCTGGTTTGGGGCAGGGGAACATTGTCCCAGCTGGGCTCTTGAGATTGGAGCCCATCCCAACAGCACGCAACTGCTGGGGGCAGGGAGCAATGTCCCAGTCCCAGCTCTGATCGTGGAGCCAGGGTCGGGGAACATTGTCCCAGCCAGGCTCCACAAATGGAGCCCACCCTGGCAGCTGCTGGGGGGAGGGTATTGTTCTCCCACCCCCTGCTACCTGAGCTGACTGGGAGCAATAACTGTGCATTAGGTACTGTGTGGTAAATATACAACCTGTTTTCACAGGTAGTAGAAAACTGCACATTAGACTAATCCCAGAGTTTTCAACCTTTTTTTAATAAGTGTACCCCCAGCAGCTAGACACGGAGCGGAGGTGGGGAGGTGGTGCGCAGTTGAACATGGAGATGGGTGGGTGGTGCATAGCCAGATGCAGAGCAGCAGCAGCGTGGGGTGGTGGCGATGGTGCGAGCTTCCCTGCGCGGCCCCCCACCCCTCCCTCCCCAACGTGTCTGGCCAACCAGGTGGCACTTGTACAGTCCATAGAGGGACGCTGCAGCCCTCATCCCACCACTCCCCCAGCCCTACTCCTGGAAGGTGGTGGCATGAGGTGGTGGGTGGTGACGCTCTGTCCCTGCCCACCCACATGTACCCCTGGTTGACAACCCCTGGACTAATCTACTGCGCAGTTTAGCTCCTATGCAGTTAGCTAGTGATGCTTTACTGTGCAATAGATTAGTTTACTGCGCTGTAAAGTATCTTGTGTAGATACACCCAGGCTAGGCTAAAAATCAGTATCATCTGTCATACTGCAGAAGTGCCTAGAGATCTCATTCACAAGGGTTCAATACTGGAGTGCAGGGCTCATACCTATACATACCAGGAGAGAGTCCTCTGGAGCTGATAATCTAAATAGGCAAGACAGAGTAGTGGAAGGAATGATTATTTTTAACTGGGAAAGAGAAATCAAGTGACATGCCAAAAAGCTTTAAATCAATTCTGAAATAAAGCTGAAATCAGAGTCCCTGATTAGTGCCTTAACACTAAGATCATCTATCTTTGTGCACCTTGTGACAGAATATGACAGTTCAGAGCAAGGAGAGAGAAACTGTATTAACACTGCTATATCAAAAGTGAGATCTCATGTCTGCCAGAGGCAGGAGCTTAGTTAAGGAGACCACAGTCCCCTCCCTTGCAAAGACAGTCTTCCTGCTCATGTTAAAGGGATCCTCTCTCAGCCAGCCATAACAGTGACAACTTCTAGTTCTGATATAACACTTATTATCAGTAGATCTCAAAGCACTTTATCAAGGAGGTCCACATCACAGAGATAAGTCCCTCTGAAAACTCTCTAGGCCACTAAAGTGTAATAACTCTTTCTCACTCATACAGATGGGCTCCTCCTCATCTTTGTCAATACAGCAAGTGGCTTGAAGCCACAATTCAGCACCAAATGCAATGTTCTTGGGTTGATCAAAATTTCAAACTGGGATTCATTAGGGATTTATTCCCTTGTAATTAGCCCCCCTCCCCCTGCCCCTTTCTGTGATTCTTTCTTCCACACCCCAACCTTCAAGCCCTGAGGACACTGAGGTCAGAGGCAGGCTGGCTACACACTAGTGCTGGCACTAATAATGAACTCCTCTGAGCAGTGCAAACAGGGGATTTGACTTGAGAACTATGTTGGCCACACATGTCTGTAACCAACGGATTGGGGGAAATTGTGCACTTATGCTTAGCATAGATCTTATGAACAAACCCCTCTCCAGTGTCAGTGAAAGGATCAGTTTTCCCCATTCCCAGGCTGAAAGGCGTGCTGTTAATAGGATATATTGTTTACATTGCAGGGGATGGGAAGGTGAACTTCTTGGACTTCCTGACCATTATTAGTGACACCAAGCGTTTCATCCAGGCTGTAGGTGAGCGAGACAGACCCTGCAAAGTTAATGAAACTGGCCATCAGCTTCCTGCCTATGCTAGCTCAGGACAAGAAATCATGGAACAATTTGAAATTAACAGAACATCAGTGTCTGGGGTTCCCTGAAAAATGTGCACATGGACAACTCCCCTGGGTAGGAACAGCTATACAGATTTTCCAAGTCTTCATCAGTCCAGCTCAGGGGAGGAGGAAGCTGCTACACTCCTGCCTATGAACCCAAAGGCACAGAGAAAAGAGGAGGCCCTAATACCACTCCTATGACTGCTAGGTTGAGTAGGAGGAAGCACAATGAAGAGGCAGTATGACCAAAATTGAGATCATCAGGATGCATGTGATTAATTAGGGCTGGGCTCAGTATACAAAATACCAGGGGCCAAATCCTGCCAATTCCAAGGCAGGATGCGGAAATAATGAAAGACAATGCTTCCTTGGGAGATGGGAAAGCTCAGTGAGAAGTATCCTTTTCTAAAAACACAGCTAGCATTCACAGCAGTGCTTCCAGCTGGGGAAATATGCCCCTGCACCACACTCTGCTCAGACAAAACCATTCTGGAGGTCACTGGTGATATTAGAGCTGGCTTAGATCCTTACTGCCTGGGATCAAAGGTGGGAGCTGGCTCGGTAGACTGAATGCTCTGACCCATATGCTTCTCCCACACAGCTCCTGAGAAAGGCAGTCTGGACAGCTTCAATTTAGTTGATGCCACAGGAATCTTGATGTTTGAAGTCCTGTCAAAGCTGATGGAAAAGTCAGCTTTGTCCAGGAGGACCATGCTTGAGATTGTCAGGTGAGTGGGTAAAAGTTCCCTCAAAATCTGGAGAGAGGGTCATTTCTAGTGTCATAGGCATATCTGTGCCCCATACAGCTCTGTCCACCTGTCAGCCTTTCTGGAAACAGAAAAAGGATACCTGCTCTATTTTTCCCTCCTTTGTTGGACATCTTTTATGGAGTAAGGTGGAAATGAGACTCAAGGGCACTGCTGTCTTGTCTGGTAACATCTTTTCTTTTCTAGTTACTACAGAAACAAGTTCCTGGACTGCACTAGCAAGAAAGCTTGGATGGTCATGGACAGCTTTATATGTCATGATAAAAGGCTCCACAAACTCAAAAAACACCAGGGTCATCAAAAAGGTGCTGCATCCCCCACATGTGCCTTTACAAAGGTTGCCCACATTCCCGTCATGAACAACAAGCAGCTGGAAAGCTGTGTTGAAACCCTCAGAGGTAAGGACTGCTCAAAGCTCAGTCACTTTTGTTATGTACCTGAACAAGGCTTTGCTGGCAATGCCAAAGAGGCAAGGTCCAATCTCACAGCTATTCAAATAGTGAAGTAAAGGTGAAGTCTTCTTCCCCTGCCTGACTCAAGTCCACTGACTGCTGTGGCCATGCTAACCTTTTCCTCTCCAGTTTCTCCATGTACCCACCTCACTGTTTGCCTGTGCTCTGGGGCACCAATCACTGATTGGGGAAACTAATTGTGCCCTCCAGCCATGACCCCAGCAATACTTATGCCTTGCATGTGTTATTCGGTACTTGTTCATAATCTTCTGGCTCACCAGTTTCTGCTGCTCGGGCTCTGTCCAGTCTGTCTAGGCTTCAGACCCCTCAGCTTTAGCCCACATTTCTCTGGTTGTAGTCTTTAGCCCTCGCCCACTAGTTTTGGTCTGGCTTTCTGGCCTCGGCCTATCCCTCTCCCAGCCCCTGACCCTCACAGGGTTAACCATTTCAGCAGGCTCTGGGGCACTCTGCTGTGCTGCCTCCAAACCACCCATTTTCAACCACTCTGGTCAAACTGATTCTTAACAAAAATATAACCCCATTAAATAAAAATAAGCAAAATAACCAAAATTTTAATTCTTCCAGGCACACACACTTAACAAGAGGGAGGCTCCCTTGCCCCTCCTGCACAGTGACTCCCTTCTGCCTTGGGACAAGCCTATATATTGGCCAGCTTGTCCCCCATCAGTCAGCTGACCCCTGGTGCTCAGCCTTGGCCCAAGGGTTTCCATTATTTCAGCTAGAGCCTTATCACTCTCAGCCAATTCTACAAGCATTGGTCTATGGTCCTGAGTTAGTTGCTTATCATTAAGCAGTCTTGATACTGGTTGCAGTTCACTTTTGGTCAGGAGTGCAGCCTCCATGAAGCTCACTGCCTGGCAGTCTGTTCTTCCCAGAAGCTGGCAGCTCTGCTGCCCAAGCAGCTGCCCTGCCAGGACTGCCTACTACTGTAAGTACTACACTTTTCCTGCCCTTGCAGTCTACAGACCAAAGATTCCTTTCCAGTTAGTCTTGGGGATCTGAGCTCCTGGTCCCTTTTTGGTGCTACCTTCTCCTTTTTTGAGTTGCTACCCCTCTGGGCCGCAAAACTCCTATTCTTAAAGGGGCCTCAGATTTTGCTGACCCTTCAGCCCTTTTACAGTAATAGGACCTGAGTCCCTTGTTACAGGGAGGTCTTTCCTTAAACTCCAGCAGGCTGTGAATGAAGCCCCTGGTTAGCAAAAAATTTTCACAGCTAGCAGTTGGTAAACCCACTCAAAGTATCTACCTGTACCCAAAATAGCCACTGTTAACACTCACATATCAAGATGTGTGAATAATAGGAGGGAGCATAAACATATATTTCAAGTGCAGGACACTGGATTCTTTTCCAGGTTGTGCCACAGACTCACTGTGATCTCAGGTATGTCATTTCAGCCCAAATTTTCAGAACCAACTACTGAATTGGATTTCCCAACTCCAGACAACTTATCTAGTCAGGATCTGCATCAGAAACAGGGTTGGGGCACTCTAAGCTCCACCAACATGGAGCACTACCATTGTTAGGTTTGCCTCTTCTTTAAACTGGGTGAAAAATAAATGGCAGTCTCCCCAAAATACCATTCATTGGCTGTGCCAAACAGAAAACTATATCAAGCAAGAAAGCCAAGGTGCTAAAGAGTGATAACAGTTTGCATAAGTGTATAGTATTGCCATGTACCAGTCCAAGACCCGACTCTATTAGACCATTCTGTTCTTCCAGGCTTGAGTCAGACCTAGACCAGAAGTGCAGGGAACCAGATTTCTTCACACTGCTATGTAGGTGTCTGGGCAGGGCAGCAATGAACATATATAGCTGGGGGTGGGGTTTCTGAAAAGTCACAATAAGATGTTTTGAGAAGAGGCTGCACAAACAGTCCAGTGAGCATTATGAGAACCAGTGACCTTGTAATGTCAGTTGGGTCCAATCTGCATAGGTTAATCCAGCCGTTTTGACATGGCACCATTGATAATGCCACTTTCAATCCAGAGTGTAGGGTCTGCAGTCGTGCTGTTTGTGCCCTTGTCCTGTATATTAACACAAATGTTTGAATGGAGTTAAAGGGAACAACCACCTTCCTAGCTAGACTGGGTCCAAGTCAAACTAACAGTTATGAACTGCCAGACTTGAACATGAGGCAGTGTTCTGCACTACCATGTGGCAAAAAATAATTTTAATCTAAGGGATTGCACTATCACTCCATTAAGGTCTACAGCAGTAATTCTCCACCAGGGTGCCACTGTAGCCTCAGGTGCTGCAAGATAGGAAAAGTGTCAATATAGGAAGCTATAGTGTCAAAAACATTCTCAAGTTGTTTGCCCCTCAACAATTGCTCTATTACTGTTCCATAGTCAAAAAACAAGCAATAGATAAGAGCTAGATTTTCCAAGGGGTGCCTCAAGTCTTACCAGGGGTGACTTGAGTTTATAACCGTTGAGAACTGCCACTCTAAAGCAGGGCTGCCCGACTTCAAAGTGGCTGCGGACTGCTGGCCTCCCAGCCATGCCACACAAGCTGCACACCCCCAGGGCTATATGTCACACAGGTCCCACGCTGTGCCACATGAGTCTCCCTGACTACCACCACCACCTTGTATTGGGCCTGACATGTCACATAAGCCTCAACTCCCCCATCACACCACAAGCACCCAAAGCACCACGAGCAAAAGCTCTGAAACATCACTTGAGCCTCTGCCATGCCCATGGCCCCGATGCATGGACATGCCACACCATGTGGGCCCCCTGCGCGCGCAGATGTGATGTGCGCTGCAGTCTTGCCACGTGGCTCTCACCTGCTGCATGGCAAGTGACTCCCACTTGACCATGGTGGTGCAGATGCCAAATGTGGTCCCCAGCAGCTCTCTGACCATGCGCTCCTGCAGCCCCATGAGCCACACCACCCTGCTCTGCCCTACTTCCAAGATTGAGGGGAGTTCAGGGACTCCAGCATCAAAGCAGGATCGCAAAGGGGAGCAGTGCCTGGACCAGGAGCCCAGGGGCTGCAACTTAATCCCTTGGGGTTGGTATACCCATTTGCAGGGCCTTGCAGTTCGTGGCACCACAAACCCCTTTATGGTGCCTGTAACAGGGGGCCTTCTCGGGGCCACTTCCCCTGTGGCCTGCCCACTTGTTTCTGGGCTAACCACCCACCTTCTTGCCTGCCACACCTTGTTGGAATTAATTCATAGATGTTAATAAATGGGAGGCTGCCTATTTCCTGCACCGATGCCAGGGGGCAGTATCTGTGGCTCCATTCTTCCCCTACACCGCAGCCTAAGCCTAGCAGATGGCATCCAGATGTTATCATAATCACCGCCCCCCCCAGGCCCCAGAATCCTCCTGATTGACCCCCGCCTGAATTCCTCCCCTCAGGCGGCCTCATCCGCCTTCATCCTGGGCAGCATAGCTCCCTGAACCGCTTCCCTTTACAGGTGTGGTCCCCCCAGGACCTTTGGCTACTAGCCCTGGCCCACCTCCAGGCCAGCTGAAACCCCAGGCGCACAGCTCTTGGGTGTTCCTCGCAGTGGCCCCCCGCCCTTCTGGTCCTGGCCCCAGCATGGGCCAGTCAGGGGAAGTCCAGACAGGCCTGAGTCTATGGCCTTTTCTCTCTCCGGGGGTCCACCCTCCAGGCCCTACGAAGGGGTGACCCACCCAGTTGTGGGGGCTAGGGGTTAAGGCACCCCAACCTGCCTTTCACCAGGGTGGTAACTGGCCTGGCATTTCCTGGGAGCTCCTGCACCACTGGGAGCCCCACCAGGCCACCCACTCCCAGCAGGGTGCAGTTTTAAGTCATGCCCAGGACCAGGAAACTCCTGACCATCCCCTACAGCTCCTCCCTTACCTCCAGTTGATCCCAGCAGCCCTCTGGCCAGGCAGTGCTGTTGCCTGCCCTCCAGCAGCAAAATGCCCATATGGGCAGCCCCAGATCCAAAATGGCCGCCCTGAGCAGGCACCTGGCAGCTGCCAGCTCCAGGCCCTTAAAGTGGCAGGCACCCACAGTGCCCTGCCACAGTGCCACAAGCCATACATGGGGAACATGAAAACATATACCATGCTGCAAACTTGCAGTGTGGTGGCAAAATTTGCTACTGAGAAATCCCAGTAGCAAAATACCCACCAGAATAAGAAGTGGTACAATGCATGCAAAAAAAGTGTGCACCAGAACAAATGGAGACCAGGCCACCCAGAGCAATGTTCTGGCTGTTGGCCAAGCCTCCATGCTGCCCCTGCTGCTCCAGCACACCACCAGGTAAGACTGTTGAGGCCAGCACAGGTACTGGACCCAGCCTCCCCAGCCCCTATCCAGGACAATTTGCTGCACGCCAAAACTCACATGCAGAGGCATGCGATGAGGCACAAAGCAGCAGCACAAATTTGTGCTACTATTTGTGCCTCTACAAGCGCACACTCCTGCACATAGGGACCCGCTCTTGGGGACAGCATGCATCCCACAGGCTGCTAGTTGGAGAGCCCTGCCCTGGTCTAAAACAATCAGATTAGCCAAGCCAGCCTTAAATAATGTTTAGCTCCTCTTTGTGGCAAATCAAAGTACAGCAGCTCACAGGCTACAAAAGACTATCTGTTTAGTTCTTATAACAACTCATTGATTAAGACATTTTCAGAAGCATTCTCTAATTTGTGGTGCCTCCATTTATGGATTCCTAACTTTAGACATAGGGAGGCCTGATTATTTAGAGAAGCTAAGAATCCCCAACTTGCTTTGGCTTCAGAGGGAATAGTAGGGGTTCAAATGCATCTGAAAATTAGGCCCTGAGGTCTCTAAAGTTGTGCGCCCCAACTCAGATACTACTGACCCGACTGCCTGAGCCTGGATGACCTATTAGCCCGGCCTGCTGAGGGCAGGCCATTTTTTGTAGCCAACAGCACACAAGTGACATAGCTACAATTACATCTAGCCATCTTTGACTCATTAGCCCAAATGACTACATAACTGTGTACAGCTGGGTTGGCATGGGGCCGCCTTTAGCAAAAAGCTTGAACCAACATCTCTAGTACCATTGCAAGCTGGCTTGTCTGCTCTGCCAGTACACACTTCTGTCTTAAGGAGAGCAAGGTACAAAGAGAGGAGGAAGGTGAGTAGTAGCGATCTCAGGACTTGCACAGTCCAGAGTTGGTTGGACTGGTCATAAAGTAAGAAGAGCTAAGAGCTAAACAGCAGACGGCAGTGCTCAATTACTAACACCCAGTCTTTTTCTTCCTTTTGTTAGCATGTACTTCCACTTCAAACAGCCCTTATGCACAAGTACCCATCTTCCCATTGCTTCCCAATCGAGATGGTGTGACAAAGACCAGGCCAAAAAAAGACTTGCAGAAGCTGGAGATGCAGAGGAGGAAAAAAAGGATACCATCCTTTGAGAACCACTTCTTTCATAAAAGAAACTGGGTGCATGAGGTGAGCAGAAGCAGTTTAACTATGGAATGACCTTTGAGGCACAAAAATAAGTCTGAATCCTTGTGGCACAGATACATTCCCACTGAAATCTGTGCAGTCAACATGCCTGGCATGCAACTGGCATGTAGGCACCTGAGACCTATTGCAAGGTGATATGGAAGGTGGTGTAACTTAGATTCTGTTAGGCTCAGACGATCAGATTTTCAAAGGAGCCTTACACTTCTTCGAAAATCCTAGCCACATTCTTTTAGACATCCCTACTCATATCTAAAGGTCTACTTTAGTGCATCTTATCTAGGGAGCTGGAAGCTCATGTAAGTGGCAGTAGGTTGGGGGCTGCTTTAACACACACTCTTACAATTTCCCATTACAACTTCCCATTTTTCTCACCAACTTTAGAATGCATTACACTTCATGAGCCAGATTCAATGATATGAAACAGGAGTAAGTCTGTGTGTGTCTACAGAAGCCTATAGCAATGTGGTAGACAACTAAATGTGCTGAAAAGGAATCAAATTACACCAGTTTAGCTTCCCTTTAAATTTTTTAGACTAATTTCTGAAGGAGGTAACTGGAAAAATGCTATCTGGTTCCCTGTAAGAGAAAGCCTCTGTGTCCAAAAGATGTTTTTGCAGTTATTCAATGCATACTCATTAGTACAAGACCACAGTGTCAGAGCCCTTAAGGGGGCTTCTGGTAAATCCAGAAATGTGAGAAAGACTCTTTCTCCAAGCTTAGTACTGGCCTGTCAGGCATCTCTGAGTGAGTAGCTAGTCATCAAGCAGAACCAAAGATGGCCAGATATGAGGCTGACCACACCACTCCCATGAGTTCTGTTCACTACATACACTAGCATGTCTTTATCATGCTTATCTATAAAGAGTCACCTTAGCTTTAAACAGACCTTGGATACTCTATAGTTTAATGTGTGCTTATTGCAATGGACTTACTGGATGTGTCTACATGTGCGCTTTAATGCACATTAGCCAATTTTAAAATGTCACAAATAGTACATTTTTACTAATGGGCATTAAAATAGGCTAATACACTTTTTTCTAGTACCTTACAATGGAGGTACTAAATATAACGCACATTAGCAAAAACACATTAATGAACATGTAGATACACCAGGCATGGCTGTAAGTCCATTCAAGATTAACATGTCATGGGGCATCTTTGTGGTTTGCACACCTGGCATTCACCACAGCCAAAATGCCTAGAATTGTTCTCCCCTTTACAAGGCCAAAAAGCCAGATACACAGTGCCTCTGAGTGACTGTTCCACATAACAATGGTAGCTCCTCTTATAGGGAACCAGAGTCTTGCTTGCTTCTCTACTTCTTAAGGGACTAAATAAACTGGATGGATTTAGTCCTAGCAGCCTGAAAGCAAAATAATAGAATCATAGAAAATTCGGGTTGGAAGGAACCTCAGAAGGTCATCTAGTTTAACCACCTGCAGGACCATCCCTAACTATATCATCCCAGCAAAGGCTTGATCTAGCTAGGTCTTGAAAACCTCCAAAGATGGAGATTTCACAACCTCTCTGGGTAACCTGTTCCAGTGTTTTACTGCCCTCCTAGTGAGAAAGTGTTCCCAGTCTCCTCCTCTCCAGACTAAATAAGCCCGGTTTCTTCAGCCTCTCCTGATAAGTCATGTGCCCTAGCCCCATTTGGATTTTCACTGCCTTCCACTGGACTCTCTCCTATTTGTCTACATCCTTTCTGTAGTGGGGGGCCCAAAACTGGACAAAACACTCCAGATGTGTCTTCACCAGTGCTGAATAGAAGGGAATAATCACCTCCCGCAATCTTCTGGCAACATTCATACTAATACAGTCCAGTATGCCATTAGCCTTCTTTGCAACAAGGACACACTGTTGGCTCATATTCAGCTTATTGTCCAATGTAATCCCCAGGTTCCTTTCTAAAGAGCTGCTGCTTAGCCAGTTGGTCCCCAGTCTGTACTGGTGCATGGGATTGTTCCAACCTAAGTGCAGGACTTTTCACTTGTCTTAATCGAACCTCATGAGATTTCTTTTGGTCCAATCCTCCAACTTGTCAAGGTCTCTCTGAATCCTAGGCCTACCATCCAGTGTATCTAATACTCCCACCCACTTGGTGTCATCTGCAAACTTGCTGAGGGTACACTTCATCTCATCTTCCAGGTCAAAGATACTGAACAAAACAGGCACCAAGACCAACCCCTGGGACACTCTACTTCATTCTAGCTGCCAACTAGACATCAAGCCATTGATTACTATACTTTGAGCCTGGCAATCCAGCTAGTTTTTATCTACCTTACAGTCCATTCATCCAACCTATATTTCCTTGGCTTGCTTGCAAGAATGTTGTGGGACACTGTATCTAAAGCCTTGCTGAAGACAAGGTATATCACGTCCACTGCTCTCCCCACATCCAGAGCACCAGATATCTTGTCAGAGAAGGCAATCAGGTTGGTCAGGAATGATTTCCCCTTGGTGAATCCAGGCTGACCATTTCTAGTCACCTTCTTCTCCTCCAAGTACTTGGAAATGGATTTCTTGAGGACCTGCTGCACAGGCTTTCCAGGGACTGTGGTGAGGCTGACTGGTTTGTAGTTCCCCAGATCCTCCTCCTCATTCTTAAATATGAGCACTATATTTGCTGTTTTCAAATCATCCAGGACCTCTTCTGATTGCCACAAGTTTTCAAAGAGGATGGCCAGTGAGCTGTTTGCTGGTGAGAAAAACAGAAAGTTTGTATGCAGTCACATCAGCCAACTCCCTCAGCTCTCTCGGGTGCATTGTGTCCAGCCCCATGGACCTGTACATGTCCATCTTTTTCTAAATAATACCTAACCTGCTTTCACCACTGTTGGTTGCTCACCTCCACCTCATACTGTGCTGCCAGGTGCAGTAGTCTGGTAGCTGACCTTGCTTGTGAAGACAATGGTAAAAAAGGCATTGAGTACTTCAGGCTTTTCCAAGTCATCTGTCACTAGGTTGCCATCCTCATTCAGTAAGGGACCCACATTTTCCCTAGTCTTCCTCTTGTTGCTAGCATACTTGTCGAAACCCTTATCCTTCATGTCCCTCACTAGCTGCAACTCCAGTTTTGCTTTGGCCTTCCTGATTTCATTCCTGCATGCAAAGCAATACTCTTATATTCCTCCCTAGTCATTTGCCCATTTCCACTTTTTGCAAGCTTCCTTTTTGTGTTTTAACTCACTGAAGAGTTCTCTGCTAAGCCAAGCTGGTCTTCTGCCATACTTGCTAATCTTCCTGCACATCAAGTTGGTTCATTCCTGCGCCCTCAGTAAGGTTTCTTTAAAATACAATCAGTTTTCCTGGACTTCTTTCCTCCTCAATTTGGCCTCCCAGGGGATCCTACCATCAGTTCCCTAAGCAAGTTGAAGTTCGCTTTTCTGAAGTCTAGGGTCCCTACTCTGCTGCTCTCCTACCTTACTTTCCTCAGGATTCTGATCTTCTTCATCTTATGGTCACTGCTCCCAGAAGATTCTGGGAGAAAACATAGCAGAACTGCCTCTGCAGCTGTCTGGGTGGGATATCTGGAGAAATAAGCCTTTCCTTAAATGCTGGAGAAGAGAACAGCCCTAGGCTCTTCAGGTCCCAATCTCAGCATCAAATAACTGAGGCCATACAATAATGAAGGAATGAACTTGAGTTCATGAAAGCTTATGCTCTCAATATAAATCTTATTTAGTTAGTCATAAAGATGCATATCTTCCCTTCCTTCTGACCATCTTCAGACTAACATGGCTAACTACCTCTCTCTGAGACCATACAGGCCATTCCACAAGCATATCTAATTCTCTATTCTCCCCTACAATACTCACCCAAACTGTTTTTTATGAGAACCCCTGGCTATGTTTAATAACATGGAATGACACTTTCAGAGCCATCAGTCTGTGTTTTATTAAAAGTATTTCTGGCATACGTCAGCATTGAAAGTGCTTAGGGCCAAATCCTATCTTGATTATTCCAGCATGAATTGAGAGCAACTCCACTGACTTCAGTAGAATCGGTCTGGATTGACACCAGTGTAATTGAGAACATGCATTGCTAAAATAGGACTAGTCAAATCTCATGCTTCACTTAAGGATTTCCCCAAATACACAACAATAAACAATTGCCTAGGTGCATTAGAGAGGGCTTTGTTGTTCCTAAAAGCATTAGGACCAAGGGTAGATAAACACCTACTTCTGTTTTTTTTTAATTAGGCAACTGCTTTCAAACCTCCTGATGACTTCCAAGAACGGCGGACCTCCCTTAGTCTGAGCCCTCAGTTGCTGGACAAGGAACGCTGGTTGACTATGGAAAACCTGAACGAGATACGAACAAATGTGAGTGTGAAACCAAACGCCTCTCCTGAGGACTTCCAGCACCCCTTGCCTTTTCAATCTATGCCTGATGAGCACTATGCTGTGGGCCCTCTTTCCCATGTGCTATTTTCAGACTCAGCTAGGCTCAGGCTCCTGCAAAAACTCTTTAATTCAGCATTCTCTTCTTCCATGCACTGGCTAGCTCTAGGGATTGGGGGTAGGTCATGGCATCCCTTTTGCCTCTAGTGTGCTGGTTTCAGTCCAGATAAAGGAGATTGTTCATTCAGGAAGCTGGAAGTGGGACACCTTGTCTCTCACTAGTGGGGTACTGGAGTGAATACCAACAAGTCTGTCCCAGCAGCCACCTAAGGGTGTAAATGTGTGTGTTTGGGGGGGGAAGAGGGGGGAGAGGGAAAATAACCCTGCACATGCTGAAGGAACACTCCCAAACTGCTGCTGCTGCTAGGAATTGTGCACAACCAGCCAGATGTTAGGGGGTTAACAGAGCAGCAACAGGCTGCTTTTCTCCCTACTGCAGAGGTTGGGTGTTCAAACTGCTGGCAAGACATTTGTCTTCTTCGTTCCACCTTCTGAAAAAAGTATGCATGTCTTATGTCAGGGAGAGGTAAGGTGAATAAAATGTGAATAAATGCAGTGTTGCAGCCTCTTTCAATTTCTGTCTTCTCTCCATAGGTGAAGCAGGTAACTGATACGTACAGGCAAGGGATAGCACTCCAGGAGAGGAACAGGATATTGAAACTGTGGCAGAAAGTACATGGCAGAGAGACTGGGTTAGAGGCAGGAAACGACAGCTTCTATCACACTTTCTCCACCTACTCCTGGTCATGGAACATCTGCCAGGAACTGGTGACACCCAATGACCTTCGAAAGTATGATAACAAGCTGTACCACAGGCAACACTCCTCAGCCTTCTCCACAGAAGCTGGCATTAAGGATGGGAAAGGAAGAGAAAAGCAGTGAGAAAAAAAAAAGACCAGGCTGCCACATGTTCTTAACATTGCTGTTGACTCCTCTCTCTCTCTCTCACCACACTCAGTTTTTTGTATGTGTCTTGGGCTGTTAAGCTCACAGCCCCGAAGGCTGGGAGAGGGAAAGGTTTCCCCTTTGGATTGGATACTGGCAAGCACAAATGACAGGTGCCCCTGGAGGCTGGGGGGGGGGGCACAGTGACTGCCTACAGGCAGGGTTGGCGGGGAGCGGGGAGCTCCTGCAGGTGGCCGCAGCGGTTGGTGACCACGGCAGACGCCGCCAGCAGCAATCAGCGACCGCCCACAGATGCTGCTGGTGGTGTCAGTGGCGGGGGCATGCTGAGTGGCCGCTGCTTGCAGGTGCTGTTGGCAGTGCTTCTGTGAGGGGGTGCACCCTCTATGCCTCACCAATGCTGCCGAGTAGGGTAAGAAATCGGAAGTGGCACCTAGCTTTCCGCTGCCCACCTCGGTTCCTTCTCTACAGCCAGCTCCAAGCATAGGAGCCTCAGCTCTGGGGGCTGGAGGCGCCGGGCATCCCGGTGCTCCGCCTCGCAGGCTGCTTTGGGGTCTCTCCCCTCCCCTCCCCTACGCGGCGCGGCGCGGCTCGGATTTCCCGCAGCGCGAGACGGGCGGAGCTGTGCGGCATTACAGCGGAGCTGGTGTGTGGCGCGGCCGCGCGCCCTGACCTCGGGATCCCGCTGCCCCGGGCGCGGCGCAACCCGGCTCCTTCCCGCTCACGTGCGGCCCGCACTTCATCTGCAGCCACCGCCAGCTCCGAGGTCCCCACAGACCGGGAGGGCAGGGAGGAGCCCGGCTCTGGGACTGCAGCTGCCTTGTAACTGGCGGCTCCTTCCGCACCCGCCCAGTCTCCAGGACTGGCCCGCGAGAGGAGCCGGCAGCGACCACCACGTGCCCAGCGCCCCGCCCCCTTCCTTCCGGTTCCCCTTTCCCTTTCTCTTCGCTCGCCCCGCCCCCGGCCACGTGACCCCGCGGCGGTAGCGGCCAGTGCCCGTCTCGCCCGGGGAGGGGGCGTGGGGAGATCGCGCTAGCTTCCGGTTCCGGGTCTCGCGGCCGGGTATGGCGGTGCCCTGCGAGCCGGGGGCGGCTCCGGGAAAGCGGCAGCAGTTCGGGACCCGCCTCCTGACCGATCAGAGTCGCCTCTTCCAACACAACGCCTGGTGAGCGCGCTGCCCCCGCCCTGGGCCGGGCCGGTCTGGTTGGCGCGAGCGGAGAGGCCTGTTTGCTGGGCGCCCCCTGGACTGGGGTGGGGAAGTGGCGCGCCTGGTGCCGCCCCCGAGCCGGCGGGTGGGCAGGCAAGAAACTCTGGGGCCCCGCCCCTGGGGGCACGTGACCTCCCCCTAGGAGTGCGCGCATGCGCAGGTAGCCGCCTTTTCCCCCCGCCCCCGGAGGACCCGCGCGTGACTGCCCCACGCCCGCTTCCCATGTTTTTCTGAAAACCTGGATCCCCGCACGATGCTGGGAATCCAGGACAAATGCTGTCTGGGAGTCACAGAGCCCGGGGCAGGGTCTTGAAGTTCCCATTTCAGGGCTGTCCCACCCAATTGGGAACAAGGGGTCACCTTAGCTGGTGGCACTAGATGACCCAGCGCCCTTGCTCAAGACTGAGGCGCTCCTGTGCTGCAGGAGTACGATAGAAAGGACTGTCTCTTGGGGTTCAATATTGGTCGTAGAGGGCTCAGCGATGGAGCGCTTGCCTCCAGCTTGTGACGATGTCAGTGCCCATTGTAGTCTAGGAGTATTTGGTCTCGGGATGTGTAGCACTGAAGTCCTACAGCGTTTCTAGTAAAGGGCTGAGATACTGCGCTCAATGTGCTTTCTGGATTTTATTTTCTGCTGTTAACGTTCTGACTCCCAAATTCCTCCTGTTTTTTTTCCCTATCAAATGCATTGTTCTTCATCCTGAACTGTTGTTTGTCATGGCAAATAAATG
Source organism: Alligator mississippiensis (assembly GCF_030867095.1). NCBI lineage: Eukaryota > Metazoa > Chordata > Crocodylia > Alligatoridae > Alligator > Alligator mississippiensis. The sequence goes on from NC_081827.1 coordinate 156,795,753, forward strand.
GTTGTAGAGCATTTAAAACATTTGGTGCTTCTAGAATGTTTTGGATGTTTCAAGTGCCCTGGCAGCTGATGCATGAACTATCTAGGGATCATGTCAGCAGGACATCAAAACTACTCTAAAGTGAATGCTGTTGAACAATACAAGCATCTCTTGGGAACAGCAGGAGGCTCTGGGGTTTGTTTTGTTATTTTCCAGAAATGTTAAGTGTCCACAATTTAAGGTGGACTTAGCGGGGACTGTAGGTACCTGGCACTTTTAAAAAACAAGGACTGAAATTAATACCTTTCAACTTAGCTTTAAAGCTTCTGAGTTCCATCCCAGACCTTTCTAAGTTGTGGTGGGTGAAGTAATTTCTGTGTGTAGTTTATATAAGCAGCTAGGAATTATTTGATATCAAAGATACCTTTTAAAAGTAAATCCTCAATACTTCTTTCTGACAAAATTAAGGGACTCCTAGAAAATTACCATTTTGGTTTTTTAAGTCATAGTTAAATGTAAATATTTTTTTAAATCCAAGCTGAAGCCAGAATAGCCCGTATCTTCATCTTTCAAAGTTCTTAATTCAGAAGCAACCAAGCAAGCAAATATGGCCCATTTAATGCTTGCCCAGCTTTATATACACATCAGAGCAGTTAGTACAGGGGTGGGCAATTATTTTGGGCAGAGGGCCACTTTTGGCAAGCTGTTGGTCACATGGGTAGCCCTACCCCTTGACAGGTGCCTTGCCCCCTGGTCATCTTCTGACTGGAAGTCCTACCCCCTAAACCCTGACCTTTGCTACCAGAAGTCCCTCCCCTTGCCTCTGGAAGTACTCCTTTCCGCAAGGGGTTTTGCCATCTCAGAACCAGAAAAATACCAAATTATATTCTAAAAAGCGAACATCTACAACATTCATTAATTTGATTTAAAAAAAATATGTTGACCTGATTTACATGCATTTGCAGTGCACACTAGCTTAAAATGAAGTCTTACTCTTGTATATTGTGGGGGTGTGGGTATAGGCATGTGGGATGAGGAAGCATGTGGGTGGATATGTGGGGAGTACGGGTATGGGGTTCTTGGGGGGAAGGGTGGCTGAGGTGCATGAGCAGGGGGGGTTGGAGTCTGCATGTATGGCAGTGTGAGGGGGTGCATGGTGCATGTGGGACGAACACACACACACACACACACACACACACACACACACACACACACACACCCCCACCTAGCATGGTCCTGTGCTCCTGGCCCGGTGATGCATCTGGGAGCCACATGATGCTGGAGCGGGGTAGGAATCAGGGAAATGGGTGGGGTGGGCCTGGGCTGCTGGGTCCTGCTGCAGGCCCTCCCTGGGTCCTACTGCCCCTGGCTCCTGTCATCTTTGACAGGCAGCAAGGAGCAAATAAATATTAATTTACTAAAATTTTTAGCGGCCCTGTGGGCCCTATACAATGGCCTGGCAGGCCATATTTTGCCCACCCCTGAGTTAGTGTGTTCTTAATGCCTTAAAGCTTCCCTGTTCCCTGGTATTATCTCAAGCACAATGGTTTTCAACCTGTGGTCCATGGGCCCCTAGAAGTCTGCAGACTGTCACAGGGGTCAGAAAAAGATTACTATAATCAATCAAAAGTATGTGAATACCCACACTTAGAATTCAGAGGCATCCATACCTCCATTTGAAATTTCCAAAAGGGTCCACACTTCCATTCAAAATGTTTTAGGGGTTCGCAAATGAAGAGAGATTGAAAGCCACTGCTCTAGCCTATTGAAATGCGTATTGTTTAACATTAAATCTATGTATGATATTACCATGCCATTTTCCTGAGGTTGTGAAATAAACATCAAAGTTTTTGGGGCTCTTGGTCCAAATACCCAGTGGAAGAACCTATTTTGGTATCTGCGTAAATGGCAGAAGTTTCAACTTGTGCTTTCCAGCCAGCTGGTATCTTGTGGATTTGATTAAAAAAAATACAGTTTTAATACATGACAGAGTCCAGTCAATCCTTAGTACTCCTGCTTTGTCCACAAGGAGGCCTGATGATGTCAAATGTGATGATAATTTTATATTGTGGAGTTCCATCCATTGAAACTGGATGTTTTTACAAAAACAGTGTAGAACCTGGATCTGCAACAAGTGATAAATGATAGATTACTACTGAGCAGGCCCATATTTCAACTGGTGACCTTTAAAAATAAATAAATAAAAGCTTTATTGCACCTGAGTGAGCCATCTCATGCTCCCTTTGTTGACTAATTAAGGATGTTTCTCTCTCTAACTTTGCTTGGTGTTGAAATGTTTCCACATAGCTTGTGGCTTTCTCTATTTTTGGTTTAGCTTAACTTTCCTGGCCTGGTAGCTCATCTGATTTTTCCCAACAGGGATAATGTAGAGTGGTCCGAGGAGCAAGAAGCCAGTGCAAGGAGAAAAGTTCAAGATAATAGCATTCAGTTCGTGCCACCAGATAAACAAGGTACTTATAAATTAAGCTCTTGTTTTTAAAAATCTTGACTCAGCAATACAACCGCTGACAATTCTAGCTGAAAACACAGCTTAATTTATTTTCAAAAAAATTCATCCAAGAGCACATTATCAAGTGCCCAAGGCTAAAAAAGCTACGTGTCTTAATACATCCCTCCCAGATGTATTTCAGACTTGTCTGGTATCTTAGTCCATTAGATAGTAGAAGTAGATCTACACCAGAGTAGATTGTATTTAAATTAAACTTAATTTAAATCGTGATTTAAATCATTTGCCAGGAAGCCTCAATTTAATAATTGTTTTCTGCAAAAAGTGCATTCTTGTTGTTTGATATCCTTTATTCATTTAACTTATTGAAATTTTGCACTTTTAGAGAAAAGTAAGGGCTTGGCTCTGTGTACACAAACTTGCAGAGAGACAATAGGGCTGATGGGTAATCGGGTCTGTTCTCTCTCATCTCCGTATACTGCTGTTAACAAGGATATTATCTCTGGAGAGACAAATCCATAGTTTGAGAACTGAAACTAAGCATCACAGAGATACTTAATGGAATCTTCTAGACCAGGGATGGGCAATTATTTTGGGCGGAGGGCCGCTTACCGAGTTTTGGCAAGCTGTTGAGGGCTGCATGGGTAGCCCCACCCCTTGACAGGTGTCTCATCCACTGGTCGCAATTTTTGGAACTGAAGTCCTGCCCTCTGATCTTTGTCACCAGAAGTCCCTCCCCTTACCCTGGGAAGTACTCCTTTGGGGTAGAGGGTTTGCCATCTTAGAACGGGGGGAAAAATTATACACTAAAAATCAAACACCCATAATAATATATTTTAATTTAATTAAAAAATATATTTTTCTCTGGATTTGTGTGCGTTTGTGCCGTATGTGTAGAAGTGATTGCATAATAGCTCAAAATGCAGTCTTACTCTTGTATATTGTGTGGGATGTGCAGGGGTGTGGGAGGGGTTGTGGGGATGTGTGGGAATGGTATTTGTGAGGTGTGTGATTGTGGGGGAGGGTGTATCTGTGGGGTTTGCAGGAAGGGTTTCCGGGTATGTGGGGTGTGCATGGGAACTCCCTGCGCGCAGCCCCTCGAGCTGATCAGCACCCGCCCCACAACAGCCCAGAGCTCAAGTGCTCTGCGGTGCATCCCTGCCACCAACAACACCACACAGCCACAGTGCACTCTGTATCGTCCAGCTGTGGCATGTCCTGCTGCCCTGGGCATGCAGCAGTAGCGGCAAGGACCAGTGCATGCGACTGAGATGCCGCACGCCCCATGCCAGTTTTGAGCCCGCCTGTCCAGGCTGAGCAGCAGCGGCAGCTGGGCAGAAACTGCTGCTCATCATGGGGGGAAAGTTGCCCCTCCACCTTACCTGTGAGCTGCCTGTGACTGCTCTACACTGTCACTGCTGCCACACTGGGCAGCCCAGAGGTGGTGGTGACAGAGCCATAGGGCGGTGCGACGCATGCTTCGGGCCAAAAACTGCCCAGCAAGGAGGAGAGGCTGCTTTCTCCCGTGCCAAGCAGCAGTTTCTACCCAGTTGCTGCTGCTGCTCAGCCTGGATAGGCGAGCCCAGAGCTGGCGCTGTGGCCCAGACACAGCGGTGGCAGCACAGGAGAGAAACTGCAGCTCAGCATGGAGGCCAAGTGGCCCCTCTCCCTTCCACTGCCGGCACTTCCTGGTGCAGTCGCTTGGTGCCTGCAGGGAGCTGCCCTGCATCTGTTCTGTGCTGTCACCACTGCCCCATGGGGCAGCCTAGAGGCAGCGGTGATGTCGCAGAGACCCAGAGCAGTCCCACACAAGCTATGAGCAGCTGCACCAGAAAATGCCAGCTGCAGGTGGGGGAGGGGCCAATTCTTGGCTCTGCTTCCCCCCCAACTTTTTCCCTGGCAGCCCCTTCCCTTCTCCTTACTCTCAGGCCCTGAACTCCCTGAGCACATAGAAGTGAAGAGCAAGTTAGAAAACAATAACCTTGAAATTAAACATGGCTGTCGCAATTTGTATATAGTACCCATATACTTAGTCCATCCAGAATTAATGCATTACCTTTTTGTGAAACTACTAGAAGTTTTAACACAGGTACTCCATAAACACACTTTTGAGCTGTGCTTTGGCACCTACTTATATGTAGTACGAACTATCCATAATATTAGTTCAAAGCCACTCTCTTGAAAGTTTGTATTTTAAATCACGAGTACTTACAGTACAGAGTAATACAATGCAGACAGGCTGTTGGTCACTAGAGCTGCAGTATACTGTGAAGCAGATAGGACTTTGCAAGTTGCTTTAAAGGAAAGGGTAAGTTGCATTCATGTATAAACTAGCTGTGGACATAGAAGTGGCATGACTTCTTGTCCTCCTCCTGGAAGCTAATAATTAATTGATTGAAATGATACCCAGGATCCTGAGGAAAGGAAGGAAGGAGAGCTGCAGAGTAAGGACCCTGTATTTCAGGAAAGCAGACTGACTCGCTCAGGGCACTGATGGGCAGGCTCCTCCAAGAGGCCAGGCTGAGAGGGAAAGGAATCCAGGAGAGCTGGTTGTACTTTAAAGAAACCTTACTAAGGGTGCAAGAATAAAACCAAGCTGATGGGCAGGAAGATGGTCTTCTGCCATACATGCTCAGCTTGGTTTTGCAGGGAACTCTTCAGTGAGCTACAACACAAAAAGGAAGCTTACAAGAAATGAGTAGGGAGGAATATAAGAGTATTACTTGGCATGCTGGAGTGAAATCAGGAAAGCCGAAGCAAAACTGGAGTTGCAGCTAGCAAGGGACATGAAGGGTAAGGGTTTCTACAAGTATGTCAGCAGCAAGAGGAAGATCAGGGAAATGTGGGTCACTTACTGAATAGGGGAGGTAATTTAGTGATAGATGAGGCAGAAAAGGCTGAAGTACTAGATGCCTTTTTTTACCTCAGTCTTCATAGGCAGGATCAGGTCCCAGATGACTTGCACCTAGCAGCACAGTTTGGGGAGAAGGTGAGCAGCCAACAGTGGCAAAAGAACAGGTTAGGGACTATTTAGAAGTCAGTGGGGCCTGATGCAATGTACCTGAGGGAGTTAGCCAGTGTGATTATAGAGCCACTGGCCATTATCTTTGAAAACCCATGGTGATCAGGATTATTCCTGGACAATTGGAAAAGGGCAAATACAGTGCCCATCTTTAAGAAAGGGAAGAGGGAGGATCATGGGGAGCTACAAGCCAGCCAGCCTCTTCTCAGTCTCTGGGAAAATCATGGAGCAGATCCTGAAGGAATCTATTTCTAAGTACTTGGAGAAGAAGGTGGTTAGGAACAGTTGGCATGGATTCACCAAGGGCAAGTCATGCCTGACTGACCTGCTTGTCTTGTATGGCAGGATGACTGGCTCTGTGGATGTAGGGAGACCTTGACTTTAGAAAGGCTTTTGCTACAGTCTCCCACAACCTTCTCACAAGCAAGCTAAGGAAGTGTATGGGTTGGGTGAATGGGTTGTAAGGTGGGTAGGAAACTGGCTGGATTGTCAGGCTCAAAGGGTAGTAATCGGTGGCTCAAAGTCTAGTTGGCAGCAAGTCTCAAGTACCATGCCCCAGGGATTGGAATATGGGATAGAGAGCACTCTTAGCAAGTTTACAGATGGCACCAAGATGGGGGGATTAATAGATGCACTGGAGGGTAAGGCTAGGATTCAGAGGGACCTAGGCAATTTGAAAGATTGGACCAAAAGAAATCTCATGAGGTTCAATAAGGACAAGTGCAAAGTCCTGCACTTAGGGTGGAACAGTCCCATGGACTGGTCCAGGCTGGGGACTGACTAGCTAAACAGTAGCTCCCCAGAAAAGGCCCTGGGGGATAACAGTGGAAAATTAGCTTAATATGAGCCAACAGTGTGCCCTTGTTGCAAACAACACTAACAGCATACTGTGCTGCATTAGTAGGAGCATTGCCAACAAATTGAGGGAAGTGATTTTTTTTTTTTCTCTTCCGCACTGGTGAGGCCACATCTGGAGTACTATGTCCAGTTTTGAGCCCCCACTACAGAAAACGTGGAGAAATTGGAGAGAGGCCAGTGGAAGACAAAGAAAATGGTTAGAGGACTGGGGCACATGACTGAAGTGGAGGGATCTGGGCTTATTTAGTCTAGAGAAGAGAAGACTGAGGAAGGATTTAATAGTAGTCTTTAACTACCTGAAGAGTGGTTCCAAAGATTCATAGATTGTAGAGTCGAAAGGGACCACAAAGGATCATCGTGTTCAACCCCCTGCCCCTGGCAGGAAAGAGGACCAAGGTCAGATGACCCCAGTCTGGTGTCTATCAAGCCTCCTCTTGAAGACATCCAAGTTAGGTGATAGTACCACCTCTCTTGGAAGCCCATTCCAGATTCTGGCCACTCTTACTGTAAAAAATTTCTTCCTAATGTCTAACCTGAATCTACTCTCCACTAGTTTACACCCATTATTGCTAGTTACTCCCTGGGGTGCTCTGGTAAATAGTGCATCTCCAATTCCCTATTGTCCTCCCTTGATTAAACTTACAGAGGCAGCTACAAGGTCTCCCCTCAGCTGTCTCTTGTGAAGGCTGAAGAGATCCAGATCCTTCAACCTCCCCTCGTAGGGTCTTTCACAGAGGCCACTAATGTGAGTGGCCCTCCTCAGAACCCTCTCCAGATTCTCCGTGTCCCTCTTGAATTGCGGTGCCCACAACTGGACACAGTACTCCAGCTGCGGCCTGACCAATGCTGCATAGAGGGGGAGCATAACCTTCCTTGATCTGTTGGTCATGGATCTGCTAATGCACGACAAGGTGTGATTGGCTTTGCTGATGGCTTCATTGCACTGCCGGCTCATGTTCATCTTGGAGTCAGCTGTGACTCCAAGATATCTGTCAGCTGTTGAGGAGGTCATCCCCCAACCTATAGGTGTGCTGGGGATTCCTCCACCCTAGGTGGAGTACCTTGCATTTATCTTCGTTGAATTGCATCCAATTTCGTTCTGCCCATTGGTCCAACCTGTCCAGGTCAGCCTGTATCTGCTCCCTGCCCTCCGGTGTGTTAACTTTGTCCCATAACTTGGTATCATCTGCGAACTTGGAGAGGGTGCTCTCCACACCCTCATCGTCCAAATCGCTGATGAAGATATTAAATAACACTGGTCCAAGGACCGAACCCTGTAGGACTCCACTGCCCACCACCTTCTAGGCCGAGAACAAGTCCACCACCACTCTCTGGGTGTGATCCCACCTGACCTGTGTAAGCATCCACTCCACAGCCTGCTAGCTTCCCTATGAGAATAGGGTGCGAAACTGTCAAAGGCCTTCTTAAAGTCCAGGTAGATGACATCAGCCTCAGCTCCTGTGTCAAGGCAGTGTGTGACTTGGTCATTAAAGGCTATAAGGTTTGTTAGGCAGGATCTACCTGTGATGAACCCATGCTGGTTTGTTTCCTTTCAGCATCATTTCCCCTGCTGGGCCTTCACAAATGCAGTCTTTGATTTTTCAATTATTTATTTATTTTTCCCCCAGTATTTTCCCAAGGATAGAGGTAAGACTGACTGACCTGAAGTTACCTGGCTCATCCCTTCTCCCCTTCTTAAAAACGGGCACCACATTGGCCCTTTTCCAATCCTCAGGGTCCTGGCTGGAGCTCCATGAGTGCTCAAACAGCTGTGCCAGCGGCTCAGCTATGACACTGGCCAATTCCTTGAACACCCATGGATGGAGGTCATCTGGGTCAGCTGACTTGTGCTCATCTAGCCCCTCCAAGTGCGCCTTAACTAAGTCAGCACTAACCTTTGGCGGTCTGGTGCCTTTTGGACGTCGGTCTATGCTCAAGGTGGGGGAATTGTCTTGATCAGTATTAAGGAATATTGAAGCGAAGAACTCATTGAAGAGCTCTGCCTTTTTCCTTGCATGAACCACCAACTATCCTGATTTGTCCTGCAGGGGCCCTATGTTACTCTGCACCTTTCTTTTGCTCGCTATGTATCTCTAGAAGGACTTTTTATTGTCCTTAATTGTTGTAGCAGCCTAAAGTCCAGTCCTGCCTTGGCCTGCCTAACTGATTCCCTGCAATAGCATGCCAGGGAAGTGTATTCCTCCTTGGTGACTGCCCCTGCTTCCACTGCCTATAAATCTCTTTCTTTGCCCCCAGCCTTTCCTGGAGTTCCCTGTTCAGCCAAGGGGGCTTTTTTATCTCCTTATCCCCTCTCCTGCTTAAGGAGATAGACTCCTTTTGTGCCCCAAGGATCACTCCCTTGACAAACCTCCAACCCTCTTGAATTCCCATTTGCTCAATGCTCTTGAGTTCTGCCACCTCACTAACTAGCCTTCTGAGTTTACTAAAGTTGGCCCTTCTGAAGTCTAACACTTTAGCCTCACTGGATATTTTTCCCACCCTTCGCTGGATGGTGAGCTCTACCAAGTGATGGTCAAGAGGATAAAGCTAAGCTGTCCTCAGTGATGGAATTTGCAGAACAAAGAGCAATGGTCTCAAGTTGCAACAAGGGAAGTTTAGGTTAGATATGAGCAAAAATTTCTTTCTAGGAGGGTAGCAAAGCACTAGAACAGGCTACCCAAAGAGGCTGTGAAATCTCCATCCTTGGACATTACATCCCAGTGAGACAAAGCCTTGGCTGGGATGATATAGTTGGAGGCGGTCCTGCTTTGAGCAGTGTATTGGAGTAGGTAACCTCCTGAGATCCCTTGCAACCCTAACTTCCTATGATTGGCTCCAGGGAATCTCATCCCTACACTTCCCATCCCTTTCTTCTCTGAACAGTTATTTTTGCTTAGGGACAGATTTAATCCAGGAGGTTTCTCTGGAGCCTGCAGTGGGGATTGTAGGCTGGACTTTGAGGGAGAGCAGAACAATTGGAGCTTCTTACCCCTTCTTTCTTTTCCAGAAATACATTTCATGCCTCAATGTCCCCATGTGTTAGAATGATGGCTAAACAAGCTATTTTTAAGATATCTGATCTTGGGGCAGGAATTATTGGAAAGATTCTTCAGATTTCTGTTGTGTAGGAAGCCAGACTAGCAGATTACTATAGTCCATTGTAAACTTAGTCTGTTTTCTGAGTGGTACTTGTCAGCTGTCCTTGATTTCTTGCGCTTTGTTGCTACTAATACTTTTTGTACTTCTTAAACCGAAGCTGTTAGTGTTTTAGATGCATTAGGCCACAAACCATCCCTTTGAGGTAGTTAAAGCTTAGAGAGAGCTACCGCACATCTGGAGTAGAACATAGCAGCTGTTCAGTATAATAAAGCAAAACTGCACTACAGGGCAGGGCAGGAATCGGAATGTAAATAACTGAGTTTGAATCTTGATGAGATCTAGTATTAGCATCTTGTACTTGTACAAGTATACGGTGAGATCACTCACCAGTAAGGATTAGGACCTTGTATTTTATCATCTGAAAGATGGCACTTCCAGTTCCAGCAGGACTGTGTCCCTGCTGTGACACTGAGGAAGGCAACCAGTGATCAAATGAACAATACCACTTCTCTGGCACATGAGTATTCCTTGAATCTTTCTCATGCAAGTACCGTATTTACTCAAATAGAAGACGAGGCTTTTCCCACAATCAAAATGGTGCAGAAGGCCCCTCATCTTGCATTACCATACAAAGTGGAACAGGGCTGCTACAGCTTTGACTCTAGCTCTGAGCCCAGGTCAGGGATAGTCAGACCCACAATAACCTACTGCCCTCCATCCCTCTGCTTCTTCTCTGCAGCCTCTGCCCCCCTTCTCCCCCACCTCCCTTACTGTCAGGCATCGCTTGGCTCGCAACTGTTGAGATCTCTCTCATGCATGGAGCACATAGAAACTACTTCGCCTGCTGAGCCACTTAATAGTGCCAACCCTGCAGACAAAGACTGAGCAGCCTGAGCAGCATCTGACAGCAAATGGGGGAGGGGGAAAGGCAGAAATGAGAATAGGGGAAGGAAGGGGCAGAGGTTGGGAGGGTTTGTGGCGGGGGAAGACAGAGACTGGGGAAGTAGGGGTAGGGGCAGAGCTGTTGGGGGTGGGGTACAGGTGGCAGGCATACAGGGAGGCTACAGAAGGAAGAGGTGGGTGGGGCAGAGGGCAAGGGGGCCACCTGACACTCTCCCCCACCCCTGCCCCAGCACTGCTTTCCCTGCTGTAACAGGCAGGGAGGTCCAGGGAGGGGATTCAAACAACTCTCCAATACTTAGATTCTATATCTGGAAAATTATAACATTTTATATATTTACCATGTATAGAATCTTAATTGTTGAGGGGGGTCATCTTGTATTCAAGTAAATATGATATTAAACTGACTTGATCCTATTTCGTTTGAGGGCTTGATGGGATCGCAGCACAAAGAACTATGCTTATAGTCTAACATCAGATATTAAAATCTCTTTTGACTTAGGTTTTGAGGACATGGCTTTTTACAAGGAACAAATCCTTGTAACTGAGATAAAGGTAAAGATTATTTTAAATTTAGCTCTTTGTGCTCCGGGGATAAATCCTACTAAAAATACTCCCAGAACTGACTTTCAGTTCTTTGCCAAAACCATTTTTTCCTTTGACTGAGCTTCCTTTTAGACAGAGGCTGTAGGCTGTATATTTCTACAGACTTTTCCAGTCTCCTTTTATTACCCTCTTTCAGATCTCTCTTAAACAGCCGTATACTTCTTGGAGAGATTCCATTTGTATTGTTTCTGCTGTGGTTTGGCTTATCAGTGTTAATGTCTGCCCACCTTTTCTCCGCTTAATCCTACTCTTATTGGTGAATGGTAGAGAATTTAAGTGACAGCTATGTAAGAGTATGGGTAATCTTAAGTCTATGTGAATCTTCTAGATTCAGTAATAAATTTTCACTGTCCAGAGATGAGTAAGGGCTGTCAGATTGTTGGGAACTCTGGCCCTGGACCATAGCACTTGTAATTGGTCAACAAACCTAAGAACACTGTAGTTAAGTTGTCTTTCCCTGCAACAGAAAGTTAGAACTGCTTTTGCCAAAACCTCATTTGTGAAGGACTGTCCATTCTTGGAAGTAGCCAGCCAACTCTGCATGTGAAGTTACTTCCCCAAGCTGCCCCTAGAGCTGCATTACATGTATGAAGTCTCTGAAGTCATGTGGTTAAAATTCCACAGCTGGTTCTGAGCACATTACAGCTTGATCACCTCAATCCCACACCCCTGAAGAGGGAGTCTTTTCAGTTCTTGCTCCATATTTTATAATTTGCCTTCCTTCAAAGAGATGGCTTGCTTTTCAAATGTATCCACAAAGTCTAAAAGTGGTGATGCTTGCTGCCCAGGTCTTGTTCTTTCAGTGCATCTGTCCAACCCCTCCCCCAGTACCTGGAGGTATGGGAAGCAGTTGTTTCTCTTAGCCATCTTTGGTATTCTCATCAATGTCTGATGCTCTAAAATGCACAGAAGAGTGGAAAATAACTGCAGGGAGCAGTCCTGTGCTGACAGTTTATTATAATAATATTTCTGTAAAACATAACTTCAGTGATTTGAGTGCTCTACAAATGGCACTTCTCAGAGCAAAGCCCTGAGTTCACCTAGTTCCAAAAGTGTATTACTGACAGAGACAGAAATAAGACTAAAATGGCCTCCCTCCAGCCTTTTGCAGATAGGTCATTTCTCTCCCTCTCTCTCTCTCCCTCTCTGTTGAAATTCAGCTACAAGACGGACAATTCCACCTCTTCCCACTTTGTTGTTATTAATGTGGTAGCATGGTATTGTAGTTCAGGAGAAGAACGATCATTTTTCATGCAAGAAAACCAAAGTCAATAGATAATCCAATTTTCTGCACAGTTTGCTAAATCCAGAATGTAGGTTGCAACCCCTGTTTAAACTAATGGCAAACTAAGAACTTTGCTTTGATGACTATCAGTCTTTCTGCATTTTCATTTACAGAAGAATATGAGCTGAGTGCTAGTAAATACTGGAATGATTTTTATAAAATCCATGAAAATGGTTTCTTCAAGGACAGACACTGGCTCTTCACTGAATTTCCTGAGCTGGCACCAAAGCACAACCTGAGTCAAGCTGTGAGTTCTGTACAAAGAGATGGTAAAACTGAAAGATCCAGAAACTTGGGGCGGGAAAGCTGTGAAAATGGACTCTGTTCATGGGAAACCAGAGCACAAGGTCATCCAATCGGCTCGCTGAAAAGTAGTAGTAATGTCCATGAATCCTGCACAGAATGGAAGGCAACACAGAAGCTGAGTGGGCTCAGCCTAAGTGATGGTGGCTTTCCAGGATCATCGGCAACTTACTGTATACTAGAGGTAAAAGCAAAGAATGAAAGAAGAACCTATTTCCCATTTGCGTTAAATTTTATTTTGGATTCTATTTGCCAGGATTTCCTGTTTCAAACTGTCAGGTCATCACTACAACTTTGTTACACCATCTTTTAAACACATCTCTTCCCAAACTCTGTACAGAACTAATGAGAGAGAAGAGTTAGCATAGGTAAGAAGGGAGAGCTCTGTGTTTATAGCTGAAACCTGATAGGATGGGAAGGTTCAGAAAGGTGCAAAAGAAAAGACTTGGTATCAGTAGTGAGCCTGAAAGAAGGGAGTGGACTCATGTAGCATGGCAAACGGAGTTGAAAGAATGAGGGGGAATTTGATGGAGCAACTCAACAAAGTTGTTAGATACAAAAAACAAAAAAGGTATGTTGAACTGAACTGAACCTCTTGGGCTTTTATTATTTCTGTGCCCCAGTCGGGTATCTGAGATTCAAAATGGCATGTTATCACTATCCAGTACGAAAGCAACAGCTCTTTAAAATACCCTTTACTTGGGTAGAAAGCTAGTTCATTGCCTTGTTCATAAAGCTTCCCTCTGTCCATGATCCTGTGACTGATTTGAGGGGCATAAAACTCTGGAAGAAATAATTGCAAAAAAAAAATCTGTAGCTCGTTTGGAATGCTATAGGCCTCCGCACTGATGCTGAATTGCTCTTGGCCAATTGTGAGCTCTCAGAACGATGCATAAGGAGGTCCCACAATAGGCTGTAGGATTTCACAGGATTGCTATGCTAGAGCCAAGTTTACTGATTTTGTGCCCCAAGTCTTGTACTGTGTACAGTTGACCAACACCTACCTGTGGTTAGTTTTTGCACATAAGTGTAAAAGTGATCTGCTGTGTTGAAACCTTTCTCTCTCCCTGCAGGATCCCAGCACCCAAAGCCCTGTAATGAACAACTTGCCAAATCGTCCATGCAATTAGATCATGTTAGCATATCCCGCCTGGATATTTACTGTACCCCCTTTCATTCAGACCTCCACTGGTACATTCCATTCCACTTACTTCAGTTGTTCCACCAATTTCCTAAACATACAAGGATAAAAGCTCTAAAATACATTTTGCGGCCCATCTTCTTTTCTTCAGAGAAGAAGTAAAGGTAGTAAGAGGCAGCGGCATGGCAGGCTTACGTTTAAGGGAGACGCGTCCAGAAAAGGAGACTGAATTAAGAAGGTGCAGCTATAATGAGAGCAAAGCAAACTTCCTTCTCTCTCACCCTCCCTCTTTGTCTTTGTTTGGAAATTAAACTGAGTAACCCCTGGCCTTTGAAGCTGTTGAGTGACTCATACTGATTGTTATGCTTTGGATTCCAGCAATAACCGCTTTCAGCAATAGCAACAGTTCACACAAGATTGTCTGCCTTCTACTACAATTGGGTAGTTACTTTGGTGGTTTCCTATGGAAGCCAAAATATAAGGCCCGATCTTGAAAGGGGCCCGGCATCTTACTGTCTTATTACTAATGGGAGTGTCAGGTGTTTGGTGCTGTCTGTATCTGGTCCACAAGGGTCACTGGAGTCCTCCTTTAGTGGCCACAACTTGGGGGATCCCTTGAAACATTCACAAAGAATGGATAGTAAACTAGGTGAAGGGAGCCAACAAAGATGTATAACTGGCTTCTTTTTCTACAGGTTGGCTGTGGTGCTGGAAATACTGTCTTCCCAATTTTACAAACCAACAAGTAAGCAGCTTCTACGGGGATTGGTGGGTTTGGGTTTTTTTGCTGCATCGCAAGCAGACCACTGAAAGATTACTAGAAAGGATTTTGTGTGTGGCCTCTTCTTAATATGCAGATTCACCTCACAACGAAGGAGCCCAAACACAAACAATGCATCCAGTGGTAGTTTCTATCGATAACTTTTGGTAGTTAAAAGGCTGCTGAGGGACTGCAGAAAACTGAGTGCAGTGATATCTTTTACCTCCTTTCAGCTGTGGTTGTCAAAGGATTTTACACACAAGTTTCCTAATCTGTCTCCTCCCTTCTAAACTCCCAACAATGTATGCACAGGAAACTAAGACATGCAGGGGGAAAATGATGTACCAAATATTGTAAAAGCCCCTGGGAATAAAACCCAGGATTCCATATTTTCGACATTCCAAAGCTGTGATCTGTCCGTGAATCATCCTCCTAGCTTAGAAGTTATGCTGAGCACCTTTTGGGGAAAATAACCTTCCTGTTTCTTTTGTATTTATTTCAGTGACCCAGGACTCTTTGTTTACTGTTGTGATTTTTCCACCACAGCCGTGGATCTTGTCCAGGTAAACTTAATAATATTGCATAAATCCTAGCTGAAATCACAGTTGAAACTCTTCGTAGCATTTGCAGAGATCTACTCTTGGCACTGCCTTCACCAGTTCAGCTCTTTAGCACCTTGTTCATGCTTGGCTCTTGTCTCTAGTGCAAGTAAACCAGAGGAACAGATCACTGGTACCTCAGGGACTGAAGGGAGGCAGAACAAAAAACAGTATTTGCATTGGTTCTGGGTGTCAGCTTGTTTTTCCTTTCCCCTGTTGCTGGCATCACATTTCTAGACCAAATGCTGTACACCAGGTGCTGTTGAAGTCTGAAACCATTTGAAGTCCCATTTCTTCCAGTCTCCGGCTCTTAATGGTCTTTTGATTCACTTGTATCATTGATATCACCACAGTTCTGGAAATGGCATTTAATTGCTTTTGCACAGGCAACTGGAGAGATGTTAGTGTGGATGCTGACTTAGTTGGCTAGAATGGGAGGGGGTTAAGGATTAGCAGTGGAATGGTAGATAATCCTGACGATCTTTGTTTAGAACAGAGTTTGGAAACAAAGTATTGAATTTATCAGTCCATGTGCAATGATAGGTACTGATAAAGAAAAAAAAGGACAGCAGCAAGGAGCAGTTGTTTCACTGCGTCATTTAATTCTCAGCCGTACCTAACAGCTGCTAAATAAAGCTGACTAGACTGTGCATTTCTGTGGCTTCTGTGGTTGCTCAGCACCTCTGAAAAACAGGCTGCTTTTATTTGGGGACCTAAATACAGTTTTCAGAACATAACTTCAGAAATTCAGGTTTGGTGTTTTTGACTGAAATATTCAGTCCTCCCCTACTGAGATTTGATCAGTTTTTTGCTTTTGATTTCAGTGGAGTAAGTACTAGCCTCAACCTTTTGTATCTTGTAAAGAGTTCTAGTTTAATGGTATAAATTGCTCTTTCCTAGCCCTGGTCATTTTAAGAGAGAATGTGTCCTTATACCCATCACTGGTCCCTGAGTTTTAGCACTGTTATTTTATAGGCAGTAGTGAAAAACAAACTATAGCAGGTCAAGGCTCTAATGCAGTGGTTTTCAACCTGGGGTCTGCAGACTGTCTGAGGAGTCTGTGAAAAAGATTACTACAATGAATCAAAAATATGTGAATACCCACAGTTACAATTCAAACCTCCACTTGAAAATTTTTAGGGGCCTGCAAATGAAAGGTTAAAAATCACTGCTCTAACAGAGGTCTCACATGTGCTTATTAATATTTCATAGTTTTCCCCCTACCTCACATCACTTAAATATTTTAGTAGCTCTAGGCACACAGCTTATTTCACTGCCTTTGGCTTTTTCAGCTGTAATGTGTAAGAGCAAAATGGAGACCACATAGCCATAATGTTAGTATTTGGGTCTTACAGCATGTGTCCCTGTCACCTTTAATTACAGAACAATGCGGAGTATGATTCTTCACGCTGTTTTGCCTTTGTTCATGATCTGTGCAATGATCAAAGTCCTTACCCAATGCCGGAGGAAAGTCTTGATGTCGTCCTTCTCATTTTTGTCCTCTCAGCTGTTCTCCCAGACAAGTAAGTCAGTCTCTGTTGTTATGCCAGTAGTTCTCTGCTTGAATAGATAGAGTAAATGTATCGTTGATTGGAGGGAAGAAAAGACCATATATGAAGTCCACTGCTTCTTGGGGGATAGTCAAGCAATACTGTCAGATGAAAAAAAGTAGGAGAAAGAAATCAATGTTGAATTCAAGGACTCAGCCTACGTGCTTCTTTTTGCATTTCATTCAGGTTCAACAATCGTTGCTCTATGGGCAGTCATTTTGTGCTTTTGGCACCTGTGACCAGTTCCCCAAGATTTGGGTTCCAGACACTTCTGAGGAATGTCTGGATCCAGATCAGGAGTTTTGCTGATAACTTATATTATGAAAAGTTCATGTTAGACTTTGCAAAGCTTTTGTTTTTCATATACATTTTCCCAGGTTCCACCTACCTAGCCTTTACTACTGGTTTTCCTCCGTGCCTGGATGCAGGCTGGACTTCAGTCCTGGGTTCCCTGGTTCGCCAAATTGCAATGGTCATGCTCCAGGGAACATGCTCAGTAAAGATGTACAGCAAATTAACTGATTCCTCTTGTAAAGAAGGACGTTTTAAAGTAAAGAGTATTGGGGGGGAGGGGGGAAGGAGGTTGGACCCAATGATCTGTAAGCTCCCTTCCAGCCCTTAGGAACTATGAAAGTATACGGCCTACATTTTAGACCTAAATTTATTTGGTTCTGTCCCCATTCTCCCTCTTCTCTCCCTCTTTCCTCCCCCTCCCCCCGCCATAGCCAAGTACTACACTGCTTCAATCTCAAAGAAGTGTTCAGGTGGCAAAAAGATCTTACGTTTTTTAATACAAGTGTATAGTGCTTCTCATGGTAAAGAAGAGATGCAACTACGGGTACACCGATACATCGGTCCCATATTGGATTGACACCGATATAAGGAAAATTGCCAGTATTGGCAGTCGGCTTTTTTTGGTTGATGTGGCCAATAATGATGCTGATTAAATGCCCCATGTATGCATGCAGCTGCAGCGCAGCACACAGGTGGCCAGGAGCACAGCCCAGGAGCATGGAGAGCAGGGTCCGGGTAGTAAGTCTCTTGTGGGAAGAGACAGGGAGGGGCAGATCAAGGCCCCCACAGTGAGGGGGGAGGGAGTAGGGCTAGGGCAAGGCCAGGTGCTGCACAGCTGAGGTGGGGTGCTGGATGGAGCCGCAGCTCGTCTGGGGGGGGTGCAAGGATGGGGAGGCAGCTCCCACCGCTGCGCACACCCCGGGAGGGCTTGGGGGGGATGTCCATCTGTGTGTTTCTCTCCCCCCCCCCCAAATCTGTGCATGGCATCGGACTGCTCTTCCCCACCCTCTCCTGCATTCAAATTGGGGCTGCTCCACCCTGCCCTAGTCAAATGGATCGAGGTCAGGCTGCACAACCCTCTGCATCTGGATCTGGGAGGATGTAAATCTGCGTTCGCGCCATTTAATTGTCTGGCAAATATGGAGCTGGGACCAGATAGAGCTGGGGATGGGGTCATGTAGAAGCTGTATAACTAAGATAATTTGCCCTTTAATGGCATGTGGCAAAGCTCAATGGATATATGCATGGTGTGTTTCCCAAAATGGGAAAATTCTGTTTAAAAAGGCTAGGAAACTGCTTTGCATTATTAATCTACATTTTAGTAAATTTTGGCTGCAGCTTAGACCTGACGTTCGAAGCAGCTACAGCTGAACACAATTGCAGTTTCAGACACTCTGGTTTTTTTCTCTATAATTTTAATTGAGTATTCACACTGCTAATTTACCAGGTTCCACCTGAAGTGGCTCTAAGAAAACTTTGTCTCAGACCCTAAAAAAAAAAAAAAAGAAAAGAAACATCTCTGGAAATCTTTTTATTAAATAGTTCTAACTTAATATTAAAAGTTTATTGTTTTATAGCAAAATCAAAGGATAGCAAATCATAAGGAGCAGTACATCGCCTCAACAAAATATAGTTAATTAGGCATTTCAAGCAGTGAACAGTTGAGCATAAACTCTGATAGTGCTAGGGTGCCTTTCAAGTTGGAGGCCTTGACACTTATATTAAGTGTCAAAATGCATCAGTCATTTTAAAAGAATCTTGCACCTGGAGTGAAAAACGTGTTTAAAACTTCAGCTGTAGTAGTAGTTACTTATTATTACTTATCAAGGACATGCCACATCAATTCTAAACTTTTCAGTGTCTTTAACACTCCTTCTACACTTTCAGCCTAGTCTGTTTTATGTAACTTAATCCCTTAGCTTCACTATAATCTATACTCTAGACCTAATTTAATTTCTCTTAATGTTCTTGGTCAGCATTATGTAGTCAAATAGTTTTAAATGCTGGAAAATGTTGCTGACCCCTAGCTTAAAACAAAGCCACTGTGGTCTTAATATGCCTACTATAGACCCCTTTGCAAACCTTAAATCTACTGAACCATTTCAAATGAGAGTTTTTTACTAAAACAATAAACATAACAAAACTGAACCTGCATCTTTGGAAAACTCATGGGGGATGGAGGAAGCATTACCAAAGACAGGTGAATTTTACTGCTTGCCTTTTCCCAGGATGCAGTGCATTATTAACAGACTGAGCCGGCTTCTGAAACCTGGAGGAATGATATTGCTACGAGATTATGGTCGTTATGACCTGGCCCAGCTCCGATTTAAGAAAGGTATTTCTCATCTCCTGTGGAGTATTTCTACGTAAGTAGTAGATGCGTCTCTACAAAGGAGACTTCTTTGTCTGAGACAGCCTGATTGTCACGGCGCACCTTGCTGCCCCGCTCCTAGAGAGGGGAAAACTGCCAGAGGAAAAGCTCTGGCAGTGCATAAGGAGCCCTAGTGGTGATTAGGTAGTACAGCTGTGGGTTGCCGGGGCAACTAAGGAGAGTCAGCTGCCGGTAGGAGGCAGGGCCTGGCTCTCTCAGCCATGACACTAGGAGCAGAGTTACAGAAGGCAGCTTGGGAGGCTTGAGCCGTGGTGTTAAGTTATAGCCAGGCGGCTTCAATTTGTGTTACAGCCTAGGGGCTTGTGGTTTTGCTTTGGTGTTGTTATTTATTAGACTGGTGGTTTGGGTGAGGCTATAGGGGTTGGAGGAGGCCTCACTGGGGACTCACAACAGAGGGTGAGGACCCCAGCACCCGAGTGGGCGTAGCATACTTATAGGGACCCACAGTGGTGTGGGGGCCCTAGCGCCAGAGTGGGCACAGCGTACTCAGGGGGAACCCACAGCGGCGGGTGGACCCCGGTGCCAGTGAGGGCGCAGCTTACGGGGGCTTAGACCCCAGCCCCAGGAGGGGGCGTTTGAGAAGCCCAAGTTGGGCACAACGAGCCCCTGGAAGGGGCAGCCTTTTTAAGAAGCCCCAGTGCGGGCGTAGCGAGCCATAGAGAGGGGCACTTGGGAGAAGCCCCAGTGCGGGCGTAGCAAGCCCTAGAGAGGGGCAACTTTGAGAAGCCCAAGTTGGGCACAACGAGCCCCAAGAAGGGGCAGCCTTTTTTTAAGAACCCCTGTGTGGGTGTAGCAAGCCCCAGAGCGGGGCAACAATTGAGAGGCCCCAGTGCAGGCGTGACGGCCCCAGGAAGGGGGCAATATTTTAGAAGCCCAAGTGTGGGTATGACGAGCCCCAGAGAGGGGGCACTATTGAGAAGACCCCGAGAGAGGGCGACAGCATGGAGAAGCCCGGTGTGGGCGTGACAAGCCCCAGGAAGGGGGCAATACTTTAGAAGCCCAGGTGTGGGCGTGGAAAGCCCCAAAGAAGGGGGTGGCATTTTAGAAGCCTGAGTGGGGGCACAGAGAGAGCCCCAGAAAGGAGGGGCATTATCGAGAAGCCCCAGTAAGGGCATAGCAGGCCTCACAAGGGGGCACTATTGAAAAGGCCCAGACAGGGGGCAACAGCGCAGAGAAGGCCCCGAGAGAGGGCGATGGCACAGCAAAAGCCCGGAGTGGGCAAGGAGAGCCCCAGGAGGGGGCATCAGTGTACAGAGAAAGACAAACCAACATCTATCCCATCTGCGAGGCTTGGGGCGTGGTATCAGGGGAGGTTGGAGCCATGCGTAGCCCATAAGGCTAGGGTGCCCCAAAGCACCCATTTGTGCTGGACAAGATCCATGAGGGGTCCAGGAGTCTACGTGTCCAAGAGGGTATAAGGCATCCTCCCAACTTAACTTAAGAGCAAAGACGTGGTGGGCGAGAATAGAGGGTGCCCTTGGGCCGACTTGACACGGAGTGGGGGCCTCAAGGAGATCACGGCCCTCCTGCAGGACCCCGCCGTGATACTGATCAAGTCCCCTCCTGTGGAGTGTGCACTTGAGGAGGGGAAGGGAGGTAGAGGCTGGAATTTGCCTTCTGTCTCCTTATGCAGTTGATTGGCAGTCGTCATTGTTGCCGATTTTAAAATGACTTAGTTTAGTAAAACTCTAAAATTCTCTTGCCCCCCAGGTCGGTGTCTGTCTGACAACTTCTATGTGAGAGGAGATGGAACCAGAGTTTACTTCTTCACACAAGGTAGGAGATCATACACCATGTTCCTGATCTCATTACCTTCCTTGTTTCCACACATCCTGAATTTCTGCAACCCCCTGAAACAGGCAGCTGTCAATACTGCACCCTTGCTGAACAGGTCTGAAGCATTAAAAGTTTGTTAGTTGCATGGAAATCTGGGCCTGGTCCTTGCTGATCTTTGTAAGACTTGACATTCCTCCTTCTAATGGGAGGATCCTTCCCCATTTCCTTTACTCAGTAGAACCAGTATGATTGCTGCACTTGGAGGGGCTGAATTTGAGGAGCCCTGGGGAGGAGGAGCTGCATCCACAGTCGCATGCAGATGGGTTGGCAAGGGGGAGCCAGAGGAGCCATCCTTTTTAGAACCTTATCTTCTGCCTTTCCCAACATGAAGATACTAGACACTACTCCAATCACTAAGCTTCAGTGGCTCGAGCAGAACAACACTGCCTGCTGCCTTGTGATTGGTGGAGGTGTTTTTTTTTCTATCCTTCAACAAACACAGCCAAGTTACTAAAGTGACCACCTCCAATCCTGCAATGGTAGAAGTTATTCAAATATATAAAGATCACTTTAGGTTCTACTTGAATGAGCCATAAAATTTAACACTGCAGGGCTTATTTTTTGCTGCTGAATAAACATAAAATGCTTATTATAAAAGGGAGAAAGCAATTGGCAGATGCTATGACATGGCAGGCTTCTGATAAGAGCAGAAGGCCCTTTGCTGTAGAACACAAAATTGCACACTCTCAGAGCTCCCCAAGTCTCTGACTTTGCATGCAGTGAGTGTATTGGGGCACCCTGATCTAGAATGTATCCTCCTTGTTGTTTGGCTTGAAATACTTTTCCGGCCTTGAAAACACTTGATGCCCAGATTGACCTGTTCCACAAGTGCAGCTTTTCTGGGATTTTTTTATAAATGAACCATCATGAATAGCATTCCTATCAAATATACAAGATCGTGGGCTTAAACCTCTGGCTTCGAAAGCATAGGCCTGGTCCTCTGAATAGAAGGTGCTGAACATCTTCTACTCCCATGGACTTTGGGAACATTTGAAGGTACTTAGCATCTTAATCAAACCCCTTTAAAAACATGCTCTTGTTCAACTATCCCTAACCTTAAAAGTCCTATGTTCTCATCCATTTAAATATAGGGTATCAGACAGTATAGGGAGCATGAATTAATTCCTTATGTTGCTGAAGCCTTGTCTCACATGGTGCTGTCTGTTTACTAAGGGGATAAAAACACTGTGTTTTCCCTGGCTTGTCTTTAACCATTAAAGATTCCTGCAGGCCCCCACTTAGAGCAATTTAGGCCATAATGAAAATAAGTGTCAATTGAAAACATTTTGCTTTCTTAACCACCTTCTCCCACTCTTCATAGATGAATTGGATGTTCTCTTCACAACGGCCGGGCTGGAAAAAGTCCAGAATCTGGTTGATCGGCGCCTGCAAGTGAATCGTGGGAAGCAAGTGGCAATGTATCGAGTGTGGATCCAGTGCAAATACCGCAAGCCCCTTTCCCCAGGACATGAGCCAAATGGGCACATTCATTAAGGAAGATCACCTGTCATGTGCCCTGTGTCTAGGTTTGCTGGTCTCCTGTGCAGCAACATAGCTTGGAAAGACTGTTGCAACTGACTGGATTTTAGTTCTTTGTACCATGTACAACATGTCTAAAGTATACACATTGTATGGGCAAGATGGAAGTTGTGTGCTAGAGATGGATGCTCTAAAAGTAGGCAAAGGATAAGTGTTTTAAATATCTAGCTGCTGGACTTTTTAAAAATTATTGGTGACACAATTTTACCCAAATAGTGGTCATAGAGTGTCTTTTATAGAGCCTGTGCAGAACTAATCTCTGCCTTGAAACAAGGGAATATGGTTCGTTTCTGCCAATTCAGAAGTTCACAAGACAGTGGGGGGCATGTCTACTGCCTGTCTCCCAGGCTCTTGCCCCACATCACCTTTTTGTCATTATGCTGCTCCATGTGTCCGAGACCAAAGTCACATAAACTGTAGATCAGCTACAACAAGAGGAGTTGTCTATTAAGTTTTAAGATGTAAGTCGGCCTCGGGCATGCAGATACATTCTAGCCCTGTGCAGTGGCTAATTTAGGGCCTATCTATACAAGGAAGTTATCATGCATGGTGTGGATTTACAGTGCACTAGCCACTCCACATTAACTGCCCACGTGGCTGCTCTTAGTCACCTTTGAAAGGGGAGTAAGTAAATTCATACTTTGTGTGCACTAGGAATGTCCACATAAGCAGTGAGTGCAGAGTAGCTGGAACACTGTAAATTCACATCTTTGAATGTAAACCAGCTCAGAGGTTCACCTTCCACCCTTTAAGACAATCAGTTGGTGAATTATATCTTTTATTTAACTTCATAATGGAAACTTTCCACAAGGTGTTAAAGCTAGCAAAAAATGTATGCCATCTTTTGGGAGCAAATGTTTGTACTCTCTCTAATCTGTTTTAATAAATGGTGTGGTACAGTATGTATTAGAATTGTAATAAAAGACTTAATTTGTGGTAAAGCTTCTCAACCAAGTTCAACAATACTATTTAAGCCTTCCACAGAAGCAAGTGGACTTCAGTGCAGTTTCTCTGCAGGGATCAGTTTGAGTATCTTTGAGTGCAGGACAGAGAGAGTGCAGTGTGAGAGACATGCTTCCCATCTGCTGTGAGACCATAGGACAGAACAGCCATTGCTTCTAGGGGCTGGTTTTCATACTAATACTTTGGGGAAGGTCAGGAGGCAGGAATTTAAAGCTAGTTTCTAAAACTCAGCAAAAGGGAGCTACGCTTAAAAAGAAAAAATGGTTTGAGTAGCTTTGGGAGGGGGATCTGGAGAGGAAGTCTGGAGCACATGTGAGTACCAGTTGTTTCTTCCCTTTTTCATCTCTGTTGGCCCCCACAACCTACTTTCTCTGCAGTGCCTACTCTGTGCCTTATGCATGTGGAGTTGGAAGGAGAAAAGGACAGGGGCTGAAGCCACATTGTGGTACACAGTGGGATCACAGGTACCTGTGTTCCATGACATATAAGGAGAACCACACACATGATCAGAGGTCAAGAGAGCAGGCCATAGAAGGAGAGGCTGAGGCACAGGACCCTTCCGCTTGGCTAAGTGTAGGCTCAGGGGGGACTTGGTGGCAGCCAATAAGTATATCAGGGTGTTCATCAGGACCTGGGAGAACATCTGTTCACCAGGGCTCTCCCACAAGGTCCAACGGTCACAAACTTCTGGAAGACCATTTTAGACTGAACATTAGAAATAACTTTACCATCTGAGTTTCCAGAGTCTGGAATAGACTCCCCCCAGAAGTGGTGCAAGCACCTACTTGACACATTCAAGATGCACTTGGACAATTATCTTGCTGGGGTCTTCTGCCCCCAGTTGACTTCCTGCCCCTTGGGCATGGGGCTGGACCAGATGATCTGACAAGGTTCCTTCTAGCCCTAATGTCTATGAAATCTATTAAATATGTGTAGTTTAACAGTAATATGGTCATAAGCTATTAGTACTGCCCAGGAGGAAGACAGCAGCTCATGAAGGTGTGTTTTCATTTAGCTGTCAGTGATCTAACAAGAACCAGTGTCTGGAAATGGGATGACATCTGACCTTTTACCCTCTATAGCAACTGGTAGTGTTAATGCATGACGCAGCCCCCACATGATCTGCAATTCTGCTGAGTGAAAGGTTCCATGAATGAGTATGCCCTTGTAGTTGTAAGGGTGACCCTGAAGTCTCCCTATGTGCTGGTAAAGTAAGAGAGGGAGGCCATTTTATTTATTTTTAAGTTGAGGATTTTCATAGATGTATTTGTCATACCCAAATAAACAGCTTGGAAAATAGCCCTCATTAGATGTGCTACAACCCTGCCCCTTTTCTTAGGAACTGAAAGAGCTTCCAAAACCACACTCATGGTAGAGAGAAGGCTAGGTTCAAAATTCCTGTTCTTTCAAAGACAAAGGGTGAAGGTAAGCAAGTGGAATTTCTTCCATTCAGAGAGATTTTAAAACGCAGAAAAGAGCACAACTTTCTCTCTTGGGGTTGTTTTCCAAAGGGAAGGATGATGCCACAGACTAGCTTTATTATAAAGCTGTAGCCTACAGAGGATGTTCAATATTCCAGTCTTTTAAATATAAGTAATTCAGCTCCAGGTCTGGAAGTAGGTTCTTGGAGTTTTTTGTGTGTTTGGTTTTACAGAAGGCTGTCCTTTGCTAGTACAGAGGAACTAGTGGCTCAGTGAACAACATGGAGGCAGAAGTGGCTGCTTGGCACAGGCGCAAGAAAGAAGGCACTACAAATACCACAAATCAGATGCCCAAAATTTCAGGTTGTCCAACTACCAGCTCCCAGCAAAGCCTTTCCCACATAATCCCACCACAGTGCTACTATTCTTCTGTTGTCTCAGCCCCCCAGGCAAACTCCCTCTATTAGCTTCCTCTGTGGTGTTGATTAGTGCAATGGTTCTCAAACTCTCTAGACTCAAGGCATCCTTCAAAAAATGCCTGTTCTTAGTTTTCACTTGTCTTTTTGAGTTCATAAAAATAAGAGCAAATTTTCTGTTGCAGAGAACTCGGGAAGATCACGAGTTAGAATGTTTTTAACACTATGGATTCCTATTTGAAACCTGGGTTTATCTGTTAAACCATGTCTGTACAGCCACCAGTGATAGCTTTGTGCAGCACCCTATGTAGATTACTGCCTGTTTTGTAATTAGTGATTGCCTGATAATATGTGCTTGCAGCTCTGTGTAGAGTACTTTGCTTCAGGTGCAGCTGGTCTAGCTAAATGAGGGGTAGAGCCAGACAGACTTATAAAAAGCAGTCCTTTGCAAACAGATAAAGTTTGCCTGAGGAGAGAGCCAGGGGAAGGGGGTGATTTATTATTTTTTTTGTTTCTTTGTTTTCTACAACCTAGGTGTCCTCCAGGGAGTATAGGAAGCATAAACTTAGACTGGATCAGCAATCATTACTTGCATGGGATGCACCATGTTTGTGTTCCTCCCAAAAAGTAGAGGCTACTCCATCTGTACTAAGTGTAAGTTAATGTTTATCTTGGAAGAAAAGATTGAAGAGTTGGACACAGGCATCCATGGTGTGTGCTCTCAAGAAAAATGAAGACTTCTTGGATAGGAGTTATGAGAAGCTGGCACAGAAGAGGCTAAAGAGCATGGAAGAGAAGTGGCAGGATGTCACTACCAGAAAGAGTCCTCAGAATCCAAAAGAGATGGATTGAAGTCAGTAACTGCTTTCAAGCATTCTGCAGTTGAACATCTGGGGAAAACCTAGAGGAGAAGACAGTGCCCAGCAAGGACCAAAGATGGGCCCCATGCTCCAAAAGCCAACAAGTCCAGGGCCTCATGTCTGAGAGCTCCAACAACACTCCACCAAAAAGGAAGAGAATGGTTGTGGCTGAGGACTCCCTCCTGCAGGGATTGTAAGCATCCATTTGTCATCCTGGCAGATGTTATTTGCAGAGCCTGCATTTAGGATGTCACAGAGAGATTTCTAGAGCTCATCCATCCTTCAGACCACTAGCCATCCTGTTCGCTCATGTAGACACCAGCAATATGGCCAGGAATGATACTGTGCAAATTAGACAAGACTAAAAGGCTCTGGGCAAGGAAATTAAGGAGTATGGAGCTGAGGTAGTGTTCTCAATTTCTCCTTTTGGAAGATGAAGGCCTAGGCAGGAACAACTGTCATGGAGGTAAACACGTGGCTAAGAGCATGGTGTTGACGTGAAGGCTTTTGAATTCTTTAACAATGCACAGATGTTCAGAGAAGAAGGATTACTATCAAGCAATGGGATCCATAGACCAGAATAGGAAAGAGCATCTTTGGGCATAGTCTAGCCAACCCAGTAAGGAGGACTTCAAACTAGGTTTCATGGAAGATGGTAAATAAAGTTCTCCAGCCACAAAGCAAACAATCCAGAGGGGAGAGAACTGGAGGAAACCTATCTCGTGAAAGAGCCAGAGAGACATAAGCAGCAAAAAGTGATGGAAGAGGAAAATGAGTAGGTCAAAATGCAAAATACTTCAGATGCATGCATATGTAAAGCATATGGGGAACAGACAGGATGAACTGGAAGTTGCAGCCTGTAAAGAAAACTGACTTGATTGGTATTATGGAGAGTTTGTGGAACAGCTCTTACTGCTGGGTCATCAACATTGAGCAGTACGCTCAGTTTTGGAAGGACAGGGTTGGGAGAAAAAATGGTGGGCATCATCTTTTATTTCTTTTATATAATATAAAGTGTATAAAAAGTGTTTCTTTTATATAAAAGATATATAAATAAAAGAAACACTTTTTATACACTTTATATATAAAAGACATTTTTTCCAGGGTTCAGGAGGAAGAAGGCAGGTGATCAGTATATTTGGGTGAAGATGAAAGGGGAAAAGATAGTGGGGATTCGTTACGGATCACCAAGTGAAGAAGTGGAGGTGGATAATTCTGCATGAAGCACTCCTTGAAGAATGCCTCGTAAAAATTATCCAGAAGTTATGACATGGCACTGTAAGGGGACTTCAGGTTTCTGGATATCTGCTGGAAGAATAATACTGCTAAACAAAATGTTGAGCAAGTTCCTAACTGGAGGACAATTTTCTGTTCCAGGAAGTTGAGGATGCAACTAGAGGATCATTCATCTTGCATCGTTTCCTGACCAACAGGGAAGAACTGACTGAGGTTATGAAGCTTATGGGACACACGGCACAAAGTGATCATAAGATGATAGAATTCATGATTCTGACACAGGGAAAACATGAGGTCAGCAGAACTGAGATACTGGATTTCAAAAGGGTGAACATCAAACAACTCAAGGAGATGGTAGGCAAGGTGCCATGGGAGGACAGACTGAAGAATGAAAGGGCCTAAGAACTGGCAGCTTCTAAAGGGCACAGTATTGGCCCAAAAAGAAGATATTCTGACAGGAAGAATGGCAAGGAACCAATGTGGCTACACAGTTTGCTTCTAGGATTTCTTCAAAAGCAGAGGGAAAGCATATGGGCAATGAGCAGGCCACCAAGGAAGCCTAACATAAAATAACAAGAACTTGCAGAGACAGAATCAAGGAGGGAAAGGTAAACAAAGGTAAAGCAAAGGAAGTTAAAGATGAGAAGAAAAGATTCTATAAATACATTGGTTGGAAAAGAAAGACCAAAGAAGCTGCGAGTCCACTGCTAAATATCTGGGGCGAGCTCTTAGATGAAAAGAAGGCAGACCTGCTGAACAGATACTTTTCCTTAGTCTTCCCCAAGAAATAAGCTGCAACCAGATACTTAACAAGGATTATTTGAATAGGGAAATGAAGAAGCTGAAGATCAAAATAACGCAATTTTGATGGATTTGAATTATGTCAAGCCAGCAGGGTCTGATGAACTTCAGTTCAACATAATGGAGGAACTGTCAGAAAGGATCTCACAGCTCTTGGCAATAATATTTATCAAGTCATGGGAGATAGGCAAGATAACAGAGAACTAAAAGCGTCAACATGGTGCTCCTCTTCAAAAAAAAAAAAAAAAAAAAAGGGGGGGGTGGGGGGGAGACTTACAGGCTAGTTAGTCCATAGGTGGGCAAAAAACAAAATATGGCCTGCAAGCTGATTGGATCCAGCCCACATGTGGGCACCCTCCAGTTGATTGTATCCGGGCCATGACTGCTCCAGCAATGCACTTCATGGGGCTGAGTCCTGCCTGCTTCTGCCAAGTCAGCCTGCTCTGCACTCCCATGTGCTAGCCTCAGCCCTGGCCAGTGCGCACAGCTTCCTGGTGGGGCTGCTTCTGGTACGGCTGCAGCTGCTTAGTACTGCTTGGCTCCCCTGCCTCCAATGACTCCTCATCTTGCTCCTCCTGTGCCTGCTGCACCACTCTGGGGTTGGGGGGCAGCAAGGTGACCCCTGTCCCAACACATGGGTCTCCAGCTCCAGTTCCCAGCTGCCTTCCACACATTCGGCCTCCCACAGGCCAGCTCATTGTGTTGGGTGGGCAAAGTGGATGGAAGGCAGCCTGGAGCTGCAGCCCCATGTGCTGAGTCAGGAACCACCTGGCTGCAGCATCCTACCTCCCCCCCACCACACACACCTGGAGCAGTGCAGTGCAGGAGGCCCAGGAAGAGGAGCTGCTGGAGGCAGGGGAAGCCAAGAAGTACCCCAGCAGCAGCAGCCACAGTGGGAGCAGCACGGCTGGGAAACTGCACAGTGGCCAGGGCCAGCAGGTACAGGTGGGAGCACAGCATGGGCTGCCCCACGCAGGAGTGGGTGAGACTCAGCTTCATGTGGAGCACCATGGGGGCAGCTGCTGGCCAGATGGGGGAGAGGTGGAACTCACCTGCACCTCACCACTTGGGTGAGCTCTGCTGCACATGCTTCCTGCCTTTCTCCACCTCCTTCCTTCCCCACATACACACCCATGCAATATACAAAAATAAGACTTTATTTTGAACTATTATGCAATCCCCTCTATACATACTACTCAAAAAACTTAAATCAGGACAATTACTTTTTTAAATAAAAATAAAATATATTAGCTGTTTGATTTTTAGCATATAATTGTTTTTTATGTGTAATTTGTTAAAATTATAGATAAAATGAGAAATAAAATTTCGCAAAGATCTTATGTATGGCCCTCGACTGCTCACCAAAACCTAAGTGGCTCACCAGCCAAAATAATTGCCTACTCCCTGAGTTAGTCTCACTTCAATACACAGGCATTTACTGGAACAAATTGTAAGGAAATCCAGTTGCAAGAATTTGGAGTAGTAAAGCTGATCATGAGTAGCCAACATGGATTTGCTAACAAGTTTGATCTCTGTCTTCAACAAAGTAGCTATCTGGATCTAAGAAAGGAATGCAGTGGATATAGTGTATCTGGATTTCAGCAAGGCTTTTAACAAAGTCCTACACGACCTGTTCATAAACGAATTGGAGAAATGTGGGTTAGACAAACAACTACAAGGTGGATAGAAAACTGGTTTAATAGCTGTAAGCAAAGGAGAAGGATCTTGGAGTCTTGGTTTGATTATAAATGCAACATGAGTCTACAGTGTGTGATGCAGCTGGAAAAGGTGAATGTAGTTTTGGGCTGCATCAACAGGAGCATTAGATGTAAGACATGGGAGGTGATAGTGTCACTTTACTTGGTGCTGTTAGGCCTCATGTAGAGTCCTGAGTGCAGTTTGGGGCTCTATTTCAAAAAGGATGTGGAAAAGTTAGAGGGCATCCAAAGGCAGGCAACAAAAATAATAAAAACTTTGGAGTTGCAGCAACAGTAGGTTTAGAACGGATATCAGGAAAAACTTATTCACTGTTAGAATACTGAGACAGGGGAATAGGCTGCCTAGGGAAGTTGTGAAATTATTAGAGGTGTTCAAGAAGAGGTTGAATAAATATGTCAGGGATGATGTAGGAGTAGCTATTCCTGGAGTGTGTTGTAAAGTGGCAGTTGGAAGCCCAGGAGCCCCACATACGCATGTGCACAACACATCACTGGGTATGGCAGGGAAGATGCTCCCGCCACAAACTGTGGCAGGGAGGAAGCGTCTGCTTCAAGCAGAAACTTACCTAGAACATTGGAGTCATCGAAGAATCTGTTGGCATCCTCAGCAGCGGAACTAGGAAAAGAACAAATAGCACCAGCGTGGGAGCACTTTATAACTGTGTGCCAGCACTGATTAAGCAGGTGGAATGGACGCGCCAGCTTAAAAATAGCCCAGAGTGAAACAACAGGGGAAACAGAAGTGAGTTCCCTGCACTGTGCAGAACCACACACACTGAAAGTATGCCCCAACAGGAGTAATTGGTGGGAGCCCGCACAGAAAGGGCTTCCTACTAAGGCTGGCTCGGAGGAGCCAAGATATTTACCCGGAGAACCAACATGGTAGCCGGAACCAGACAACCAGAGCTGGAACACAGAGAGCCCTGCAAGAGATAAGCGAAGAAGGGAACATCAAAACTGTGAGTAAGGGAGCAACAAGCACTATTCAGTATATGCTCATTCCCTTTTGGGACTGTTTTGAATAGCTGTACCCATGGCTGAGTTACTGGATTTAATTATCAAGGAGTGCTGTAGCCCAGCATTTGCAGGCCACAGAGACCTTGTACTAATAATTATATCCTGGGTTGTTAAGAACTTGGACCCAAGCTGTTTTCCTTACACGTTCTGGAAGAGAGACAGTCATCGGGTTGGCTCTAGGTGGGGTGTAGGGGAGGTAGACCCCCAATTGACAACGCCTGTGTGGCTGACGAGAGCCAAAGTAGTAGGGAATAAGAACTACATCCCTTAACAAAGTTGTAACATTAAAGTCATGTCAGGTGAGGACAGATGGGACCTTGATTAGCCATTACAGGAAGTGAAACTATCACTACGGATATAGTAGTGTACAGAAGTGGCTAGCCACCCAAAGAAAGGCAAGAGATCGGCCAGCGACTGACACTGTCAACTACACTGGGATATCCTGAGGAGATCGCTGTAGACTCAAGCAGAAAAGACCAGGTGAAAATTGGGAAGGAATATACACAGCAGGAGGAGAATCCAGAAGACATCCGTGACTGACTCTAGTTATGAATGAAGATTAAATGAGCTGAGAAGTTTATGGAGGAGATCAGAGGGCCAAAACTCCCTGTTCTCCTGTTATACTGTGTGATGTAGGGGTTTGTGTTTACAATCCCCAGGTTGCATTACCAGAGTGTGGAGAATATTTGGTTTTCCCATGCTTCTGGGCTTGGAAGGATTTTTTTTTCCTCTCTTGTCCCTATGGGTATGGGGTGGGGGACACCTTCCTCAGAAGCATTAGGTGTTGTGACTGCAGCAAAGACTGATGGAGGTGTACCAGTGGTCCTGCTGAAACTAAAAAACCCGGAGCTTCCTGGTTAGTGGTTCCTGCCCCTCTGTTCAGGGTCAAACTGATCATCATATTTGGGATCAGGAAGGAATTTTACCTCCCAGTCAACTCGGCATTGACTCGGAATTGTGAGATTTTTTTGCCTTCCTCTGTAGCATGGTTCTCTTCCTTAAATCTCTTGAGTGTACTTTAACAAGTACTTCTTGTCCTTGCAGTAACAGGACATGGACAGTACCGTGCCTTATCTGTAGCATGTTAAGGTGTTTTTGGCATTTGGGGGCAATGTGACTTGTAGTTGTGTGACAGCATTGTTTGTGTTATTTTAGGAACAGATTGTTTAAACGTTTGTATGGGATGGTATAGGTAGGGTTGATCCTAGCTTGAGCAGAGGGTTAGAGAAGATGACCTCCAAAGGTTCCTTCTAGCCCTACTTTTCTATGATTCTAAGAATCCTACAAGTCTTATCCTTCTATCTATTTGATGTTGCTTTTGCTTCCATGAAACATAGTTGCCTTTCCTGAACCCATTACCTGCAGTCCTTTTTTCCCTCTGGGTCCTCAGAGGGAGCTATCCCTTCTTGGGCTAGCTCTGTCTCCCTTGAAGAATTATTTACTGAAGTAAACAAAACTCCATAATTGGTATTAATTAAAGTAATTTGAAAAATTATTAATCACCCAAGGGTTTGTAAGCAACCCAAGAAAGAGTGTTTTTAATTCAAAACATGATTTATTTAAAGCCTATGAAGTCCCTTTAAATTTACACTCTTTAATAAGACGAAAGAAATTTCATGATTTTTGTACTAGGTAAAAGGCAACACCCCACATCATGGGCCACATACCTGTTTGCTTCTTAACTTGGGGCTTATGCAAAAAATTGCAGCCATACAAGCCTGCAATAATTAACGTAGCCATATCCCTTTTATAGGACTGTATATTCTGCTTTAGGATTTAAACAGTCTCTTAGCTAAGCAAAAATTTATGGGCAAGCATACTCTTGTTTCCTGTCTAATTGATAGTTCTCCATAATTGGGAGTGCTTTTGAGACCAGCAAGCAAATAGCCTTGGTTTAAGCCAGAGCTTTAAGGGACAGATGTCATGTGGGCTTCCTCCATCAATCTTTCACCAAGCTTTTACTCCTGACCTGCAACACTCCCTGCTTTTCTAGTCCTGTGCCTCACCTGGCTCTGCTAATGCACCTCTGTCCTGACTTGGAGTAGGTCCTGCTGTTCCAGTCTTGGGACTGCTGAGTGGAAAATGCTGGAAATGAGAATTGCATGATGTCTTTATAATGAACAAATACAAAATAAGCATAAGCAGAAAGAACCTTTCTCTCAATATAAAACTAGCACTTTTAGGCCTTGTTTATAATCATACCAATGCATTTTCTTCCTTTAGCAGGATGGAAGCAATAAGGTCAATAGCCTATTGACTCAATGGTCTCCCTCTTCCCTTCTCCAATAATTTGGAATTCAAATGTTAAGCTTCTTTTAAATGGGATATTCCTAGTGTAAGTGACAGCTGGGGTGTTTTCAGTGAAGGAAAGCAGGAAGACCATGGAGAATGACAAGGCAGTAGGTTTGCCACCTTTTAAAGATTTGAGGAGGAATCTTCTGAAATGATTGAGGAGAAATGGGCACAGCAAGAGGAGAGAGGTGCATTTTGTTATTTTCCAGGTGCCACTGGATGTGCTCTGGAAGCCAAAGCACAATGTGAAGCTAAAGCATAAGGAGAACCATGACCTGCTTGCTCTTTAAGGCAGCAGGTCCAGTGAATGGGGCACTAGAATGGGGGAATCATGAGTCCTGGGTTCTATTCCCACTCTGCCACTGATCTGCTGTACAACATCATGAGTCACTCTCCCATTGTCTATTTTCTCTTTCAGGCTTCATCTGCCTCACATATTGAAACTGAAAGCTATCTGGGGCAGCCTTGCAAGTTCTTTGTCTCCTATTATAGCTCTCTGTGGTGACTAGTATATTGGGCCACTGTAGACACTATTGGGATGCAAAGAATTTTTGGAAAGCTACAACCTTGTCAAAAGTCTGAGTTTCAAAATAAGTCTCTGCACAACAATAAATGCAGTCACAAAAGAACAGTTAGTGATTCCTTAGCCATCTGATTTCTCCATCTAAACTCAGTTCAACTGCCCCCTCTTATTCATAGGGTAGATACAGAAGTAACGTGCAAAAGGAAATCAAAATGCTTACAGACTCTTTCTATAACCCTTCTGTGTTCCCACAATGCCAGCAGAACCCAGATCAGCTGTGAACCTAAACAAGGACAAATCATGTACAGCTGTACTCTTCTGCCAATGGTCTATGCCTGCAGTGTGATGCACTCTGGTTCTCTTATACTGAGTCCTGTGTGAAATGTTTATCCTGTAAATTCAGCTGTTACTGGTAAACAGGACAGCAGTTAGTGTGCACAAGTGTGCGGATTTGGATTTGAAAAAGCTAGCCTACACCTAGTTCAAGCAGTAATATACTTTATTCGTCTGGGACATGACAAATGTATATGTTACTGACATAGTGCTACCAATACAGATCCTAGCTTGAATGCCAATGTAAAGGTCCCTCATACCAGTATAGCATGTCTTCCATGCAGAAACAGCTAGAAGACAATGGGTTCATCTACATTGGTATAAGGGTATCTGTGCTGGGGAGCCAGTTTGTCAATAAGCTGCTATGGAAAACTAAGAAGTGATCAGACTGCTAAGTAGTAATGCTGAATATTAGAAAACTACCTTAAAGAAATCCTGCTGCAAGAACACTGAGCTTAGTTGTTATACAACAAAGTACTTGCTTAAGTTTTACCAAAGTCAGTGCATTAATCTTAAGATTAAGCACATGTTTAAATGTTTTGCTGAACTGGAACTTGTGTCACAAGTAAGGTTGAATACATATGTACAAGAAAAATTACCAGTAAAGGCAACTAGGGTGCAAGTCAGAAACAAATGAAACATTTGCCTTGGTTCCTGGAAAGAGTCTGGGGCTGGTATTCTGAACCAGGGTGTGGTTGGGGAAAACACAAAGAAAAGACCAAGAGCACTCAGCAAGCCTGTTGGGGCTTAAGTCCGCATCTTCTCTCTGTCCCAAAAGCTACTTAATAAAATAGAGTATATCACTTCACTGAAATTCATGCCTATTACTCATACATGACAATAAATGGATCAATTGAAAGTGGGTGTACAGGCAGTCCTCAGACTTATGACACAATTGGATCCTAAAAACAGTGTCTTAAGTTAAAATGTTGTAACTTGGAACCAATTTTCTCATAAGAAACAATGTTATAAATGGGAAATTGGTTCCTGAACCAAGGTCCAATACCCTATTTTCACTAAAAATCCCCCAGAATTTTGTACTTGATCAATTATAGATGAATAATATAGCTATATTAATGTATTTATATGGTAAATAGTAATCATATGGATTTGGAAGGACTTCTTTGAGGTGACTTCACTGGACTTTTTGAAAGTCTCTTGGTTGGACTTTTTGAAGGGTTCTTGGCTGGAGTCTTCTCAGGAGTCTTGGCTGCAGGTTTTTCTGGAGTCTTGTCTGCTTTCTTAAAGTGTCCAAAGAAGTTTGGA
Organism: Alligator mississippiensis; assembly: GCF_030867095.1. Lineage (NCBI taxonomy): Eukaryota > Metazoa > Chordata > Crocodylia > Alligatoridae > Alligator > Alligator mississippiensis. The sequence continues at coordinate 156,831,229 of NC_081827.1, forward strand.
CAGGTTCTCCAGGGAACACAGCAAACTTGTTCGCTGGTGTGGTGTTGCATCAGACAAGCGTTGTAAAGTTGAAACTGACATCATAAAGTTGAAACAGAGTCTCAATTTATGAATGTTGTAAGTGCAAAACATTGTAACTCGAAACATTATAAGTTGAAGACTGCCTATATTTGGAAAGACAAGGTTTCTTGGGTGAACTTGATATCTTTTATTAGACCAACCCAAATGGTTGGAGAATAGTTATTAAGCAAGCTTTCGGGTTCAAAAACCCTTCGTCAGGCTAAGGACACTGCAGCAGTTGCTGCGTGCTCTTCCTGGATGGAATGAAAAGTAAACAAGCCAGGGGCTGGGCTGGGCTGGGGAGTCAGTTGCCAGGCATATTTGGAAATGCATATAGACAGCAAAGGATCCTACTGATATTGATTACAGCAAATCTTCTGCCACATCAGGACCATCACTGTGTCACTGTAGCCACTCAGAAGTTCCTAGTGAAAGCAGGGAGAGAATTTGGACACTCACTAGAATCAACAGCTAGAGTGTGAGATACCTCTGAGAAATTCTGTTTTTACCTGGTACATGAGCCGGTAGTGACCCTTATATAGAGGTTGTGTATTATGCTTTCTCATTCAAAAGCTACTTGTAACCTTTTCTTTGAGAAGCTGTCATGCCTCCATTGTTTGCGGCAGGACTTTGATATTTGGCAGGAAGAACCTATTGGCCTTTGTTTTGGCCCATAAAATTCCACTCAGCTTTGGCTGAGATTTTTTAAAGTGCTGAAAGTCACCATTTCCATCCTTTCCCTTGTGTTCCTTGGAAAGACATAAGCATCCTGCCAAAACCATGGAATATTCTGAGGTGCAGCCCTGAGAACACGAGGATTCTGGCAGATGAGAGAGGAAAACGGGCTGAACCTCTAGCAGAAAAGCCCAAGCCCAGTACATGACCCAATTAGACCTTTAGCCCTTCCCTCTCCAGTGGTACCACATGAGGTTGGAACTCCCTCCAGCTCCTGAACAGAAAAAGAGATTTGCCTGTTCCCCCCTCAGATCAACCCCTGGCTCAAGCACAAAGTACCAGCAATAAGTTCCCCATCTGGGGATGGCAACATGGACATATCTATAATGTGTTTAATTACACTCTGTAAGTGCATAATTGCATGATTTTTTTCTCTGCAGTACCCCTGCCTCATTGAATATACACAATGGAACCGCAAAAAGGTACATAGAGGTTGCACAGGCAACTATAAATCTCCCATTTCCTGAATTTTGAGTCACTACTTTGCTGTCTAAATCAACCTTTAAAGAAGAGGGAGGGTTTGATTTTGTGCAGTTAAGTCCAGAACCCAGGACCCCCTCCTTCAACAGAGTGTATCCCTCTCTGAGCTTGAGTCTCATTTCTTGCTAGTTCCCTGGACGGTTTATGCATTTTACCTTAGACATTGGCTAACAAACTAGAATAATTTTGGCAGCAGGAATCAGGGCTCCCACCCTATTCACAGTGAGTACCATAAGCACAAGGCTATAGTCCATACTCTCTTACTTGCTCTCCTCTCCTCCTGCACTCATGACCCTTCTTCGCAGTGGTCCAGCTTGAACAGTAACCACCTAACCTTGCAAGTAACCTGGTAGGTGGGGTATTCCCTTGACAAGTGGTAAGTTTGAGTCCCCTCCCAGTTGAGGGCCTTGGGACCCAGGTCTGCTGCTTCTTGTGTAAGTGTATTTACCACTTAGGCTAGTGGACCAGAGGTGGGCACCACCACTACTACTACCAGATGTATTCAAGAGTGGCTGATGTTGGCATTTCAGCGCTTCTGTCAGGCAGCTTGGTTCTGGTAGGTGCCTCCTCTCTAAACAGTGTTGTAGCCCTGACTTAGAAGCCTAAATTCTGAGGAGGAGCAGGAGTTCAGGCATACTGGGTGCATCTACACTTTCATTAATCGCTTCTTGGCCTCTTGTCAGCTCAGATCAAGCATTGTCCTATGCTTGCCTGGCAAGGGAAACACTGTGATCACTGGGGCGGTCTTCCTAGTCACACCCAGGGAAGACCACTCTCTTGGCATGGGGATAGTATCTGTCAAGGTAATGTCAAGTAAACCTCTCACTTAGCTGCTGCAGTGGGAAAATCTTGGCTTTATGCCCACTTTATAGAAAGGGGAGACTCCTCCCTAGTTTTCTCCTGGGGTCTTAAGACTAAGGGCAACCAAAACTCGGGGGCATCCAAACCCTAAGCCTCCGGGCTTTGGCCTAAAAGTAGGATGCTTGCCAAAGGTTTTGGAAGCATATGAAGCCCTAAATGGGGGTGGAGGATGTTTCCTGCTAGTAGGGTCACTTATGGTTGTGGACTAAGTCATGGATTTGGAATTGTTTTGGCTGATTTGGCTTGGAATACAGAAACTTGAAATAAAAAACAATCTACACATTCATTAATGTACTGTAATTACTAAATGCACCATAACCGGTACTACTTCTCGGTAACACTGGCACACACTTTTTTGTGATACGCATTTACTAGTTCTGTGCATTAACACAGCTTTTGTCTGCCCCACTAATGCACAGTAGAATGAGTCTATCGTGCATTTATAGTGTTGTGTTGACACGCCTACATTTCCTGTCACCTAGCTGTATGCATCTCCCTACTCAGCCCTTTGGCAAACTGGTTCACCCTTGGGTACACAGTTTGAATTACACTTTGACTATAGGGTGGTGGGGTTGGGGGGTCCGCAAAAAAAATTAAACCAGTTCATTGATTAACAAGTCCACCTCAGTGAAGGAGCAATCCAATCAGCACTTGGGTTTCTCCCTGCTGCCCCACCATTATGCCTCAGTTCTCAACTGGAAGAATCAGAAGGGGTAGGGTACCTGATGTATTCAATTCTTGTATAACCAATTTAATCTCCTCAGACTGTCTAATGGGGTGCTTGGTAGTGATTGCCAAATTTCGAGAGTTTGTTTTTGGGTTTTTTGGGGGCATGTTCAGGGGGATTTTATCCTTTTTGTTCTTACGATTTTAGGAAAGGAACTCAGAGCAGTATTACCAACTTGCATGATTTTATTGTGAATTTCATTATAGTTTATGTTTTCCTTAAGGTCCCAGATGCTGGAATCTCAGCTACTGGGGCATCTCAGCTCTCTTTTCTCTTTACAAAAAAAAAAGAAAAAAGGATCTTTCATGTTGTGGAGAAATGATTGAAAAAAATTAAGCAAGCAAGCATACCTTAAAGGCTCAGAAACTGGGGGCACAGAAAAAGTAGTAACACATTTTTAATAGGTTTGCAGCCTGACATGGTTTTTGATCACTTGCCATTAGAGCTATCAAATACATTTTACATACATCATCAAAATAACCATCAAAACTTAGCACATATTTGCCACCTTGAATTCAAATTCAGGCCTCAACAATTTCTTGTGTCAAGGATTTTGCTGGCACCCAGAAAAGACCAGTGCAGGAGAACTACAATTGCTACTGAAGAAAACCAAAAGAGGCAGGAGCAATCTTTGGAAGAAATCATCTGGAAAGAAGGATGCTGTAGAAATACCCCTGCAGGGGAAAAAGGTGGTGGTAGAAGGGCTGACATACCCCCATGGATAAGGGTAGCCTCCATTTGATCCTATACTTCTGGCACACATCTCTAAAGTTCCTATTGCTGGAATATCCAGTCTTTATATAATAGAGAAAATGCTTAAACTGTCCAGTACCTCTCCCTCCTCTGCAAGTTTCCAGACAAGCTTCTCTTGAAGTTATAGAACTGGAAGTTACAACATCTATACAGCCAGGGGCGGAGGGAGGGAGGGTCTTCCATGGCATTCAAGACTGAAATGTTTAGTTTTGATCATTACAAAACACTTTATTTTGATTTTGGCCTTTATTTTTTTTAACTGTAATTCACTTAAATGTTTAAAAAGGGGGTTTTGAACCAAAAAAAGGGAAAATTTCATTTTGTATTTTGTTTCAAAAAAAGTAAAAATTGAAAAGTTTTCTTACAAAAGCTTTTTTTCAACAAATTGTCATTTTCCAATGAAAGAGCATTTAACTGAAACACTCCCAACCACCTCAATGCTTGATCCAGACCTGACAGATACACAAGTAGGTGCATGCCATAAGAATTCACCACCACCTGCCAACAACTACCACCAGGACCTTACCCAGGGATTCATATGCAAGTCATTGAACACGTCATTTCCCAAAATTTCACTCCCTGAAAGGATATTTCAAAGGAGCACCCCTGGATGGCAAGCTGCATCAAAGGGACACAGGTCACATGTGATCCACCAACCACGCTTTGGGAACCAGTGGACTAGAACATATCTTTCAGAAATACTCTGGTCCTGAACTTTGCTTAATGCTAGGGGGGCAGGATATTTGCTTTGCCTGCCCCTTGGGAAAAAGATCTGGAACTGAATGCCTTCAGGTCTTCAGTGACATTGCAGCCTGTGCATCTTACTCTTTCACCCATAGCTTCTTATGTTAAACAACCAATAGGAAGGAATCACGACATATGTGACTTCATAGCTGAAGGAAGAACAGTAAATGGAAGAAAAACAGTCTAAGGATCTCTCCAAAAGAAATGAACCATATTGATCATGTATACTCCTACTACTGGTTTGAAAGTTGCTGCTATACCAACTATATCCAATATACTGAAGGTCTGACTCTTGCTCATTGCTTCAGAACCACCAATCATCAGTTTAGTGTCTCTGAACTGTAGCCTAATCCAAAGACCGAATCATCGGGAACCAAAAGAATTGGAGATTCTTGGATGCTGCTAAAGGTGGGCTGCAATGGTTGCGGAAGCTTGTCCTTCCTCTTTCTATTCTTCCATGCTGAATTGAAGTGCATGTGTGATGTGAATATAACTGTACAATGTTAATTGCAGATGTCACTTGACTAATGTTCCTCTAAACCAGGGGTGTTAAACTCATTCTGAGCTCTGGGCTGACTCCGTGAGACAAACAGCTGCAACAGTGGTGGGCCAGGTGGTGGCTGTGGTTAGTCTGGTGGTGGTGATGGGGGTCCAGCAGTGGCAGTGAGAGGGCAGGGATCCAGCAGCAGGGGGAGATGGCAGTGGCCCAGCAGTGCTGTGTGGGGCCAAGTGTCAGCAGCAGGGCAAAGCAAGGCTGTATCAGCCTTGCCCCCCTGCTGCCAATGACCATGTTCCTGAATTCTGTGGCAGGCCAAACACCCTGGCCATACTCCCAACTTCCAGTAACTCAGCAGGCCAGATGGTACAGCTCTGCAGGTCAGATGCTTGACACCAACTTGACACCCTGCTCTAAACTGAGTATGGTCATTTGCTGCAATAATTTAGATGGTTTAAGAAATATTACAAGGTAAGGTTCTTTTTAAAAAGAGCTTTTAAAATAATTTTTGGAGAGCCCTGTCACTGTTTGTGGTCCTAAGGTGCATCTGCCTGAGGGAGCTGAAAGTTTGCTGTTACTTCCTCAGCCTGGATCTTCTGCTGAGAAATAGGTTACAGTACAGGAAGTGCAGTTTGTAAGAAACAGCAGATGCTTTCCAACTTGTTTGCAAGACCAGGTTAAAAATGGCTTGTACCTCTGTTAAGTTAACCATTGTTTTAAAACAAAACAGTTCACCTGTCCTTACAATGCTGCAAGCCTGTCTTTTCCCATGCATTCAGATGCACCATGTCATTGTCTGAGCCCTACTCTTCATCGGACTTGCCAAACTGGTAAACTCCTGGTTGACTGTAAAAATGTCTTTGATGTATTTGCAGTAAAACACATTTGACTTCAGTAACTCTCGTTTGACCTGCAGATGCACGAACTATAGAATCTCTCTGCTATTACAGTGCGGTTCTAGAAAGCCGCTCCTTTATCCAGAGCCCCAGCAACTTCCTTTCCAATGCCTAATCCATGCCTGCCTCCCTTTGGACAGGCCTGGCCACTTCCTTTCTGAACAAGCCTCAACTCCCCCCCCCCCCCCCCCCCCCCCCAGTTTGTTTGCTTTTCAGAAAGCTGATTCAGCCTTAAAGCAGAGCGTTGCAATGCCTTTCAATGGCGCTTTACACTCTGTCTGACAGTGCCCCCAGGGCTTGGAAGAAAGGGAAATAAGGACAAACTGCAAAGTAATCTACCCACAGTAACCAGTCTGAGCCCTTCTGTGAGAGTCTATCTAGCAAGAAGCAGCTGCAAAGAGCAAGGGCAAACTACAGTTAACACAAAGCCACTCCGTGTACCCAGCCTCTCTGTTACTTGTTCTATCCATATTTGATAAGGAAAGCTTGTCAGAATGACAGGCTGCACGATTTACAAGACACCAAATGGAGGTGCGGGGTACACTTGTTTGCTGGTGTCTCGTTTTTTCTCAGCTCCTCAGAGGCACAGTGATTGGGAGGTTGGGGATGCTCTGCGTGCAGAACTCTTCCCTTCAGGCCCCCTTGCTCCTGGCTGGGAGGGACATCATCTTCCCTTGGGGAGAGGAGGCTGTTTTTGCAAACAAGATGCCTTGTTGCCCAGGAAGAGGGAGAAATTCCCGGGGGGGGGGGTGAGGAAGAGAGAGGAATTTTCTCTTGAAACCACAGGAAGCTTGGGGGAAGCAAGGAAGGGGGATTGAGGCTCATCTCCCTGATGCATAAACTCCTGTCCTCAGTGCCCCAGGGAGCACCCCCTGGGGTGGGAGAGCAGGGCAATCCTGGTCTCCCCTGAGCCTTACCCCACCACTTGGCACCCTCCCACCAGTCCCTAAGTTCACTGGAGAGGGAAGAAGCTGGGGGGAGCTAGAAGCCCCCTCCCCGTTTTTTCTCAATGGGCACTGACCCCCCCCCCCATTTTAGCCCCTCCCTGCACCAAGCCTCTTCCCCCAGTGCACACTGGTGCTGCCCGCCCGGCCCGCCCCCCAGACCCCGCCCCCTCACCCCTGCGGGGCCTCCCCCACCCCAGGGTGACCTCCCCCGCCCCTCCCTCCCTGACCCCACTTGCCACAAGGGGCCCCGCCCCCTCCCCAGGCCTTGGCCCCTCCCCGCGCTGACCTCCCCCTCCCCATCGCTGGCCCCTCCCTCCACCCTCACTAGCCCCGCCCCGCGCTGACCTCCCCGCCCCTCCCCCCTCCTCCCGGCACTGACCTCCCCCCCGCCAGGCGTGCAAATCTCGCGAGAGTACACGCGCTTTCACTAGTGTCTTTGCACCAATCGATCCCTACCGGGCCGGGCCGAGCCGAGCCGGACGAGGGGGAGGGGGGCCGTGGACCCAGCTGCACCCAGCTCAGCCCAGCCCAGCCCCCACCCTCACCCTCACTCCCACTCCCACAGCGGGGCTGCCCGTGCCGGGCGGGGGCGCCCCGGGTCCCCGTGCCCCCCGCCCGGGCGCCGCCGCCGCCGCCTCCCTTGGGCCTTTGTCCTCCGAGGCCGCCCCCCACCCCCTCCCCGGCCCGCACGCCCCTCGGCCGGGCGCGGAGCTCACGCGAGGCCGGGGCTCCGCGGCCTGCCCCCGCCCCACGCGCGCCCTCCGCGGCGGGTGCCCGGCTCGGGAGAGGCCGCGGAGCCGCCCCGGCCTCCCCCGCCCGCCCGCCCGCCCGCGCCGCCGCCGCAGGAGCAGGAGCCAGGAGCAGCACGGCGGGTCCCTCCTGCGGCCCGCTGCGGATCCGGGCCGGGGCGGCCGCGCCAGGTGAGCGCCGGGAGCCGGCGGGCGCGAGTGCAAGCGGGAGCGGGGCAGGCCTGGGCCGCGGGCGGCGGTGTCAGCGCAGGCCCGAGGCCCGCCTGGCGCTGAGGCGGGGGGCGAGCGGCCGCCGGGCCTGCGGGTGGAGGCGGCGACGGCGGCGGGTGAGTGGGAGGAGGCGGCCTGCGGCTGCGGGCTCGGCGGCGGCCGGGGCAGGGCAGGGCAGGGCGGCGATCGCCCCCCGGACCTCGCCGGGGAGGCCGGCCCGGGACCCCGCCCGCCGGCCTCTCCTCCGAGGTGCTGCGAGCTGGCGCTGCCTCCAGCGCACAGGCCTCGCCCAGCCCCTCGGCCGGTCGGGTCCGGGGAGCGCAGGGCCGGGGATGCCCCCCGCCCTGGCTCGCCTTGCAGGTGGTCCCGGGCGGCCTCTCTAGTCCCCGCTCTTGCTGGGGGATCACCCAGGATTTCTGTGCATCACTATAGCAGGAGGCTTGATCAAAAATGTGGGGTGGGGCAGGGGGCGCTTCTGCCCCCCCTCCCCCAGGGTCTGTCTGGCTTGCTGATGGAAAGGTACCGTTTGAAAGCTTTATTAAACAGGTGCTTATAAATAGGTCCCTCTATTCATCAAATTTAGCAGCTTATTGAGCTTGGGGTTGTGGTGTTTTTCATGGCTGGGCGTGTTCTCGTAAAGGGCCCCAGTTGGATTCGCCCAGGACCTTGTTGTCACTTCGGTCTGCAGCGTTTGGAGGAAACAAGGGATTGTGGGGACAAAATGGACAGCAAGCAGAAAAGGAGCAGTTGCACAGTGCCTGTTCCAGAGGGCACCTGCTGCCCTTCAGGAACTTTCCTTCTCGGGTATGCTCATCGTATAGCAAACCTGTGTATTTATCTCTTTCTCGTTCGCAGCCCTGGAAATGAAACTGGAAAAGACGTTTCTGGAAATGACGGGCTTGCTCCGAGGGCAGTTGGGAAGATGTGATTCACAATTCTAAAGAACTTTGACATTTCTCCCTCGTTTCACTTTAATACTGAATGTGTCCATTTTGGAAATTAGCCCAAGCTACAGAGGAATGTTTTCTTAAATGCTTTGTATAATGACACCAATGTCAGTGATCACCTGGAGGTACCCAGGTACTTCCAGTAGGCAAATTCCTCTGATGTAGCTAAAAGTGCCTGGGTGTTTGGAATGTTGCAGGCTAAAAGGAGAAGTTTAAACGCGCGTCAGTGCCTTCCTCCCCATCGCTTTCCTGCTTGGAAGAACTCAGGATGTGTGTTCTAGGTTCTTGCCACAAGAATGCATTGTTTGGGGAAATCTAGTGCTTCAGGAAGTGGTCAGATATAGAGAACTGGGGTGTGAAAAGGCTTTTTACACTGTACAGAAGAGATGGAAATGTCAAAGCCCCAAGCCCTCTTTCTAATAAAGCATCCAGTAGGAAAATACAGAAACATTTTGTAACTCGGATTAAGAGATCTTGAAATAACTATTGACGCTGTTAAAAATGAAGCTCCAGAATGACCAGTTAAACAAATAAATAAATAAATAAAACAACAACCATCTGGGGCAAATCATCTTACTTCAAGTTATGTTGTACTGAATTGTCATACAGCTATTACCCTTCAGCTTCATCAGAACATACATTCTTTTCCTCACACCTGCATTTCATAAACTTACAGTGCATCTCTCTCTCCCTTTTAGCAGCAGAAATGATGGAAGAGTTGCATAGCCTGGACCCACGACGGCAGGAACTGTTAGAGGCCAGGTTCACTGGAGTAGGTGTTGCCAAGGTGAGTACAGATACCCACAGCAACAGGCACAAAGTTTGGTCCATTTTTCACATTACGTATTTTTTTAGTTGCGTGGATTCAATAGCAGAAAGATTCTTATTGATAGCTGAGCTTTGTCCACTTACATTTCTTAAAGTATGTGTAACAGGATGCATAGAAACAGAAAAAGTGAGAAATGTTTGCTTCTACACATAGAGGCTTCATGGTAAGAAACCTAGGTTTGTAATTAAGAGGTTCCTTTTTTAAAGGACTGTTACCATCTTATTGGCATTTTATAGTTAAAATAAAAAGTTCAACACAACAGCTTATTCTGGAAATGAGAATCCAATTAATCTTTTTCCTTTCTCAAGTTTGGGGACATAATTTGAGTATTTTAGGTAGACACACTTTTAAACCCATGTGTAATCCAGCATGTAACTGGGTTTTTAGGACCACTGGGAACTTGTCTGTTTAGAACTTTGTGAGCAGCTTCCTGCAATTGTGTGAGCTCAGTTAAATTCATTAAAACTTCTATTTATTCAGAGGTAAGCTTGCCTGATTCTGCGATCCACAACTCGATAGTGAAATCCTAGGTTTGTTCTCGTATAAAACTTTGTACCTGATCAAGAGTTGCCTCTATTGACTAAACCATTCAGTAATAAATTGCATAATTGTGACCCTTCTGTTGAAAATTTCAGGGCAAGCTGTTGGTCTCAGAAGGTGGTAGTGCGGTAGGTTCATTAATAGGGCCCCTTGCCTCCAGTAATTCTGGTTTTTGAGATGACAACAGAATGAAGCTAATGTTGCAGTGGACTCCTAATATAATAAATACATAAATACAAATACTTGGTTTAGATTTTAGGCCCAGGTTAGAATTGTATTGGGAAGAGATAGTATCTTCCTCCTTTATAAAAAAAAAAAAAAAAAAAAAAAGTACCAAGTGAATACATCAAAATTTGGAACAGTTACTTCCAAGTTTGTCTATTTTCTGAATTGTACTTTGTGTAGGAGTTGCAGTAAGTAAACTCTGAAATGGAATTGGTAAATAAAAAATTGCAAATTCAAGGCTTTTCACTAGTTTGAAAAGTTTGTTGATGGTCATTTCAGTTAGATATGATTTTACTCGTTTTTTGCTCCACACTACAATAGTTAAAGGTAAAAATTCTTATGTATTTAATAAAGGGCAGTTGTATCTTTATAAACGTGGACACATTTGCACTGCTACACTTCCCCTTTTATACCAAAATAGTTATTCCCTTTCTTGTGAGACCTAGCTCTTCTGGTATAAAGCATTTTTATACAGCTGTAGCTGGGTACAGTTGTTCTACATCTTTCGCTTTGCTCTCATCCCCTGTGCCCAGTGTGGACAGCTTAATTCTCCCAGTGAGGATAAAGCAGTGCAACTTTCCCAAAGTTCCTAGAGGGCAGAAGTGTGAAGGGAGTTTTTTTCTTACACAGTGTATTCTTAATGCCCAAAGTACTTTTAACTTGTGAGGAAAATGCTTCCTTAAAAAACAAAACAAAACAAACAACCCTTTTTAAGCAGATGTAGGAAACTTTAAATGCAAACCTGCAGCAAGTTGAACAATTGCTGGAAGGGGGGAGGAGGGTTAGGAATATGCCTTTTCACTGTTTTGGTTAATATGGAAAGCTGTCTTACTAATTCTTATATTATTGAACTGCTAACTTCTTTTTTTCTTTACCTAAAAAGCATATTGGGCTCACTTCATTTCTCAGTGGGTGTGCTACACATTACCAGGCCTCTTTACAGAATATATTGTAGCATATTCATTATTTAATGTAAATTATTGTGTTGTAAGTCTATTATTGCCTAGCATTGACCCAAAGTCTTTCTTCACAACACTCAGCACTGGCATGTCAAGGTTAGTGTTGTAAAGAGAACATGTTTGGAAACCCATGATGCAGCTTCTTATGAGATTGAAGGAAGATTTTAGCTCTCTCCAGTTGGATGTGCAAGGAAATCTACTTTAAATGAGTTAGTGCCATCTAGTGGGTCTGGCACTGGCCTCTTGGGATGGAAGGTATTCTGTTGCTGTTTGTTGCATAGAGGAAGAAATGACATCTCAGATGCTTTCCTATTGGATAAATAGGCCAGACAGCTGTAACTGTGCTTCCTGCCTTATATTGATTTGGCATATAGCTTGTTGCAGTTAATTGTCTTGGTTTCTTATAGCACAAATCAAGTCAGCGTAAAATATACAAATGCCAGTTTATCTTCTTCCTGTGAATTATAGTATATATAGTGAATGATAGTATATATAGTCTTTGTTATTTCCCCAGCTTTGCAATTGTTGCTAAGAACGAATGGAGACACATGCAAATATACGTTAGAAATTAAAGGACATTTCTAACCATCGCATCCCTGAGGTTATGTGTAATAGCCTTCTGGTAGGAATAGTTGGGGGAGAGGAGGTGAAAACATCTATTAGTTTTGAGCTGGAACTTAATCAGTTTATAAATAAGATTATTTGACTTGGTCATCTGTGATAGTGGAGCAATGGATTTGATGAGCCAGGAGGTCACTTTCAGTCTTGTGCACCTGAAAACTGTATTGTGGGCCTATGCTGAATTGTCAGCCTTGGTGATTAGGGATTATAGTCTTTGGAAGCATGAAATTAATAACCAAAATCAAAGTTTCAAGTGGGCAATATTTCAAGGCAGAAACACCCATGTAGCTAACTGTTTTTTTTAAAAACTGATTACCTTTGGATGCCTTGTATTGCCATTCAATTAAGTGTATTCCTTTACTGTACTGTACTGATTCAAGAAGGTCTTGCTATATGCATACCTGACATCAGCTCCTCGTGCTTATTTAGCTCCCATACCTGTTTACTTATGAAATAAAACCTAAGCAAAATTCAGTTGTGAGGTATACTTCTAACTAGACATCTCTGGTTCCTCCCTTGAGTCAGTAGGTATGGAAGGCAAGCTGTAGTTTGTTCTTTTAAATAACTGTTGTCTCACCTTCTGTCTTCTGCCTCCCTTCCCTCTGTCTGGCTGGCGGAGATGTGAGGTGGGGTAATTCTGAAGTATTTGTATCACTTGCATAAACTTGCATCAGATAAGAAGTGGGGCTTGTATGCGTGCACTTTTGCATGCCCACCCGTAGGCTTCATCAGAGTATGTCATCATCATCTCTGCAACATACCAATCTTCTACTGGCTTAGTATTAGAAATCAGAATCCTCCAGCTAAATTGTGTCCCAGTTGTTTTCTTGTAATTGTGCAGATCCAAATCACTGTTAGAATACAAATAATTCACGATGTAAATATGTATGACACTTCTGGAAAGCCAAACAGAGAGGACTGATGCTATCAGAAAGTGCAAGTGAACATGCTAGGATTTGAGAAGTGTTTGTCTTTCGTATCTAGTACCAATGTCTTTGAATTAGTCTGTAGAATACAGCAGAGAGGGAAATGGAAACAAGTAGTGCCTGCACACCATGTTTCTGTGTTGCACCATAGTAAGGTATATTGCTACCATTAAAACAGAACAGTATTTAAGTAGAGGTTTTTATCTCATAGCTGCCATATTTATTCAGAATTGAGTATCCTTTATCATCAAATTAATTTGACAACTATCAGTCTTTGTTAGTAACTTTGTAGCTACAATGCTAACCAAGTTCAGGACTGAAATTTGAGTGACTGCATTTTCCTTTGAGTTAAATAGGGCTACCCCAAAATGTTATCTTTTAACATGGAACGCAAGCTTTCTGAGGAGTTGCTGAGAAGCTTGAGGTATTGAAGTGCATTTGTGAACTAATAGTGTGTGGTATAATTTTTTTCTCATGATCCCAAAGTTTTGATAGTTGCCTGAATGCGTTTGAAGTGAATAATGTAATAAGAGAAAGCAGTGTCTTATTACCAAAGCAGAGAAATGGAGGAAAGATCTGGGTTCCATTTCCAGTTCTGCTGCTAATTTAGTATGGGTTTTAGAGTAAGTCACTTGATCTCTCTCTCTCTCTCTCTACCTCAGTTTCTCCATCTCTGAAATAAGAATACTACTTTACTTGCTGGGAGCAACATATTAATTGGGCTTGCAAAGCACTCTGACTTGTTGATAGAAGTTGCAGTTAGTGGTACTTGGCAGGTCTAAAGCCATTGCCAATCTGATGGCTATTAGAATTATATTTGTATCTTGAGGTGAAGCATAAAGTGTAGGGTAAAATATTTGAACTATTTCATTAGTGCTTGTTTACACAGTCATTGCATGTGGATTACAACCAACCTCCTTCCACTTTTTATTGTGTTGGTGTCAACTTCTATGAAAGTAAACTTTTAATTTATAGCGACACTAAGAGGAATTGACTTTTTGTATTTAAACCCTATATGATCTAATTATGAAGCTCCTTGCTTTCTCTGTTGAAAAGCAGATGTGGAATTATGCAAAAGTTCAGTTCACCCAAGAAAGATCCTACTGTTTGAGCTAATAAGCTACATTTCCACAGGTGAGCTGGTAGAAGGATTATGGCAGAGGATGCTATTGTGAAATCTACCTTAAGCTGGAAACAGATGTTAATTTTTTTTCTTTTTGTTGCATAATGAAGTTTTCATGGTGGCACAAAGCAAAAGCAAATAGACATCCAGGCCCTTTGTCCTGGAGCTGCCTGCACTCTCAAGCTGCTCTGGCCAGACATTCCCAGGGCTTGAGGGACCTGATATTGCACACCCCAGGAATTTCCACAGAGGACCAGCCCCTCAAACTCTCAGAGTTTCTTCCTGGCTTTCCCTGCTTACAGAGACATGCCCCAGAGATGTCTGGGGTCACATCTCTGAAGGCAGAAAACATGTTGCCTGTTGTCCCTTGCATTCAGAACAATGGGCCATGTGTTTTGCTCAATGAGGCTGTGCTAGGATGTCACCTTTGAACATACCCACCACTTCTAAGCAGGTGACAAACAGGGTCAGTAGTTTGAGGCTACTTCTCTGATCTTGGTTGAAGAGTAGCATCTAAACCAAGTTGTGGAAGGGCTACATATTGCCAGACTGTTGCAAGAGGCTTGATGGTAGTTCTCTGACAAACTGTGATGGCTGAGATGATGAAGGTAGGCCATGCTGGGGAGTAGTCTGACTTAAGTAGGAGTCAGGCAAGATACTATTAACTGGGCCCACATTCTATCAAGGCGTTTTAGTTGAGGGCTATCCTACAGAATACATTTTTGTCTGTTATTTTCTTTCTCCATGTGGAGAAATGAGATCAGGCTTTTGAAATCCTTGAAGAGCCTTGCAAGTAACTCCAACTGAATTGCTGCATGGACACTGTAGTATGCACAGGAACATCAAATGTGGGCCTAGGTACAGCAACACTCAGGCAGGTGAATCACAGATTGGGAAACACCCTGTCTTATATCAGAAGGAAATTACTTGCCATGTAAGCAGTGCATGCCTTGCCACTGGGTAAACACTACTGAAACTCCTTACTTAACTGGCCTATAATGGTGGCTTGCCTCCATCACAGTTCTTGTTCAGTGGCATGAGACAAACAGGTTGAAGGGGGGAAAAAACCTAAAAAAACCCAAAACATTATTACCCTGGGATAGCACTTGTATTATTCTGTTCTTACATGGCTAAAATGTCTGTGCTAGCGGACTTGAGGAAAACTACCACTTCGTGCCTTTCCCTCTCAAATAGCATTGTGAGAAGAGCTACATAGGTGAGGACTGCATCATATTCCTTGGGCTGTCTGGGCACTCAGGCCTCTGTTATTTCAGTGTTGGAGTGATCAGTGTGGTCTCACTGTTAACAGTGGGAGTCAAAACCTATGTTTCACTTATGTGTCATCTGCTAATATGCTGTATAATATTTCATTTATTTGCCTACCTTTCCAAAAAGACTCAGGGCAGCTTATGAAAAAAAACTTACAAAATATTAAAATAAAATTATATGGGTGACACCTCAGCTTCTTGCTTTATAAAACATGGCCAACATTTTGCAACGTACTTAGTTCTGTGTATCACCTTTTATCTTGGGATGGAGATGGAGGAGGAGAAATGAGATCCTACTGAAATGTCTTTGTAAACAGTATTTGATTAATCTTTTTCATGTTCAGCATGGACACAGTGATATAGTTTAACTTGCATGTCTACCCTTCAGATGCTGTTCCGCTATTCATTTGAGCTGGAGCACTTTATTCAGATTGTGGCTACAATGTAGAATTGAAAAGTAGTCAACTCTCCCCATTCCTTGTTTTACTGCTGCTGGTTGTATAAGCATATCCTCTTTGTCTTTTAGGAGAAACCTCATAAAGAATTTAAATGGGAACTTACATTTTCCAGAATCTGTGGTCAGTGTTGAGTTGACTAATTTGTTCATAGGCAAACCAGACTTGCATCCAGCTTGCACTCCATGGCTGCTAATTTTTAGATTAAGGTTACTTATTATAGGTTATGGTGATGTCAAGGATAGAAGAACATATGTGACTTTCAGGTTCCAGGTTGTGTTTCTGGGGTGAGCAACTGGAAGCTTAATATTTTAACAACAACAAAAAAAGATCTGCTTGGTTTTTACATCAGTAAGGATAACTTCATGTTGCTGTCAGTCATAGACTTTTCTGGCTGTAGACTGGCTACCTTACATTAGAGGTTGACAGTTTATGGCCTACAGGCTATATCTGGTCCACAGAGCCAAACTTTCTGGTCTGTGACACTGGGGCTGGATTTCAGCAGTGGAGGTGTTTACGTGTGTAGTGGCTGGGCAGTGGGGAGAAAGCAAAAGGGTCAGTCTGCCTTGGGTCCAGCTAGGTAATTTCAGCCCACCACTCCTGAAGTGTATAAGGGAGTAGGCAGCAACAGTTCCTCTAGGTTGCTCTAGTTTAGAATGCAGGTTAGTGGGATGAAAACCACTCAAATGTCCTTTTAACCATAATCCTCCCTGAAAAAGCTCAAATGTGACCTATTGGGCAGTAGTTTCTGACTCTTGCTATCATGTATGAAATGGAGACTGTAAGATTTCAGAATGTGTGGAAATAACTTTCACTTTAATCTTTATAATGTTAGAGGCTCCTAACATAGCTGTCTGAGACAGAAGGACCCTAACTTGCTGTGACACTTCTGTACCTCATAAAGCTTTAACACTTGCACAGAAGGTCTTGAATATGCTGCTAGGGTTCAGATTCTTCGAAAGAAATGAAACGTTTTAGAAAGCAACACTTGTAGAGTTTGTGGACAAGCTTTTTACATGGGCCGATTTAACCTTAAGTTGCCACTTGCCATAAGATCTTCTAAGTTTTTATATGCGCTATCTTCATGTGGCTGTAGTTAAGGTTAATATTGGCACTTCTGTGCTGTTAAGCCAAGGGTAGGCAAAATATGGCCCGCGGGCTGGATCCAGCCTGCCAACTGGGTGGATCCAGCCTGCAGTTGCCCCTGTGGTGCTCCACATGGGACTGAGCATGCAGCTTCTGGCAGCGTTGTTCCCAGTGCAGCTGCAACCGGCCAGATGTTCTGCTTCCTTCACCTCCAGCAGGAGCAAGTGGGCTAAAGTTTTCCCCTCCCTCTACCGCACCCACCTGGAATGGCGCAGCAGGGAGCAGGAGTGGGAAGAGGTGTGGCTGCTGGAGGCAAGGGGAGCAGAGTAGCACTCACCCAGCTCCAGCTGCGCCAGGAATACCCATACCAGAAGCTGCGCACTGGCTAGGGCTGGGGCCGGCAGGGCTTTTCAGCTCCCCTTGCCTCCAGCTGCGACTCCTGCTCCTGTCCCTGGTGCGCTGTGCCATGCCACTCTGGGTAGGTGGGCAGGGTGGAAGCTTCAGCTGAGTAGCTCCTGCCCAGCACATGGAACTCTGGCTCCAGCTCGCAGCCACCTTCTATCCGCTTCACCCACCTGCAGGGACTGCTCATCATGCTGGGTGGGTGGAGCTGGTGGAAGGTGGCTGGGAGCTAGTGCACTGGGCAGGAGCTGCCTGGCTGATGCTTCCCAGCTGCCCACCTAGAGCAGCGTGGCAGGGGTAGGAGCTGGAGCTGCAGCCCCAGCTAGGGGCAAGGGAAGCATAACAGCCCTGGTGGCCCCGAGCAGCATGAAGCTTCTGGTGTGGCTGCAGCCAGCTGGGTGCTGCTCTGTTCCCCTTTCCTCCCAGTGACAAGGTGAGCTTGGCTGGCTGCAGCCCCACTGCAAACAACCCCACCAGAAACTGCACACTGGCTGGAGCCCTGGGCTGGGGCTGAGGCCAGAGCCAGCAGGTGTGGGTGGGAGCGTGGCACAAGCAGCCCGGGACCGGGCTCAGCCTCACGTGGAGCACTGCAGAGGCAGCCAGCAACTGGGCAAGCTCTGCTGCATGCACCACCCCCGCTGCCTCCTCCCCCTCACCCCTGGCTGGCTCCCAGGGAGCCCCACTCACACATAAACATCCCCCCCATGCCCCGCCCGCTGTGCCCACAGGGAAAGGTGTGCAGAGAATGGATCACACCTGTCTCGCTCCTGGTACACTGCTACTCACCAACCCAAAGCCTCAAGAGAGCTTTATTGCGGGGGAAGCGGGGGCATGACCCAGCCTACAACAGCTCATCAAAACTCCTTATACGGCGCTAGGACCCAAATAATTGCCCACCCCTGTGTTAAGCCCTGTTGGCCAAGCAACAGAAAAGCACATGGCTGCTAATTGGAGTACAGGATTCTGTCAAACATCCTATTTTAAACAACCTTAAGTCACACTTTTGAAGCTGTCATGTGTTTACAGGTAGGAATTAGATTTGCTGTAGTTGACACTTTCTCTCTGTGTGCACATTGAAACAAAAGAAAAGGAAGAAATTTTGCATGTTGTCTGGAATAACTTTCTTCAAATGTTACAGACTTCTTTTAGATGAGAATCTTAGATTAGCTTAAACTACGTATTTAATGTAACTTCTCTCTTCTTGCATTGCAAAATTATGACCATTCCAGTTCTTATAAGGGAAACAAATGTGTACTTATGATAAAATTGTAATATTGCAACAACTGAAATTAGTCACCGTATGTGTATCTTTACTTTGAACTTTTTGATTTTTAGTTGGTTTGTGTCAGTCTTAACTTCATTTTAAACATAATAGCCTTGGTATAATCAAAATGTTATTTAGAAGGAGAGATGACCATTTCACCAGTATATTGAGAAGTAACTGAGTGCAATAAAAACTTTGGCATATTAAGAACCTACACAAATAGAGCAGATAAAAGTTGTAGGTAGGGGTGCACTGATAAAGATTTTTTGGGTTGATACTGATGGCTGATTATTGACCAGACGTATTGGCTGATACTGATCCAATAGCTGATATGCAGCCTGGAAGCTTGGAGAGCAGCATCCAGCTGGTAAGTCTGTTGGGGGTGGAGGTGGCAGATTGAGGCCCCCATGGTGAGGAATGGAGTAGAGCTGGGGCTGGGGCTAGGGCAGGGACAGGGGCAGGCACTGCACAGCTGGGGTGGGGGCAGGGTGTGGGATGGAGCCGTGGGTGGCTCGTCTCGGGGAGTGGAGTGCAACTCCCATCGCTGCGTGCACTCCAGGGGAGGTATGGGGGGGCATGTGCCCCCCAGATCTGTGCACGGGGCAAGGGTGGGCTGCCTCTGCGGGCCAGGTGCTGCATCGGGCTCTTCCCAGTGGGGTGGCTGGCCTGGGCCAGGGCTGCACTCTGGGTGGGTGGCGGCACTGATGGGAAGGGGGAATCAAGGGGGGGGCTACAACCTCCCCAAAATTTGCTATAGCCCCTTCTCCCAGCACTGACACCTGCCCCAAGCATAGCCCTGGCCCAGGCTCCTCCCCCTCCCCCCCCCCCCGATGAGCCCAGCGCAGCCCCGCAAGCACACAGTGGGCAGCCCACCCTCATCCCTTGCACAAATCTGGGGGGGATACATGCCCCCCATGCTTCATGTGGGGTGTGGGCAGTGATACTCCTGACTGCATGAATGCTGCGACTGTGCAAATTTATTGCGCAACATTTATTGGTGACATTATTGGCCACATCAGTCAAAAAAAGCCAATTGCTGATAATGTCAATTTTCCTTTTATTGGTGCCGATACGATATGGACCAATGTATTGGTGCACCTCTAGTTGTAGGTCAAAGTAATAGGTTTCTGCTTTCAACGCAAGCTGCTTTCTTGTTGAAAATTTTAACAGTATTTCATGGCTGTTTGAAATCTTCAGTGATGCTTTCACACTGTTCTTATTGGAAAAATATACTTAGCATTCATTTTTCTATTTGCTGATTAAAATCTTCGTCTTGGACCTAAAAATTGTTGTGGCCCCACTTGATGACCTCCTTTTCCAGGGAGAAAAAAGAATGTCTCGCAAGTGATTCTAGTAAAGACTTGTAGAGAGGGAGAAGACATGCATGTAAAAAGGAAAAGATGCTCAGTTTACCAGAGACAGTTTTCTCCTACTATTCTTGCATTGAAGACTGAACCACTGATTATTAATTATATTTTTATACCTTTTCTCAAACTGTGAAATTTCTTGAAATTTGCTTAGTTAAAAGATATACATTTTTGTGCAAGAGCACCAAGCTATAATGGTGAGGTTATGTGGTTCATGCATGCCCTTTGAGATGGAATTTAATGCAGGAGTTACAAAGAAATTTGGGCCTTTAAAGATGCAGATTTCTATTTCAAGGACATTACAGAAATATTCATAAAATCTGAAGGCATGAAAATACAAGTATAAAATCTGTCCCAAAATCTGCATTCTGTCACTTCGGTCGGATGGGAGCAAACTTCTCTAACTTGGAGTTAATCACAGGAGAACAAATAGATAAGCCATAGAAATTTCCTGTCTTGTGTTATTAGGGCCTTGTTGTACAGTAATTTTGGGCAGCTCCTGGAGCTTTTAAACCCTGGATTGTCTTCACATTAACACCTTCAACTGGTTTTAAGCACTCATCGTGTGGCTCAAAGTGACACCACTCCAGGGCAGGGTCATCTCTGATCCATGGTACCCTGCTGATGTTACACTAAGGTGCAACTGCTCTAGGCTACACCTAGAGTAAACACCCCTCCCATCCCCTTCCCTGCTGGCCTGGATTGGGTGCAGTGCCCCCTTGTCCCGCAGCAGGCCAAATTCCTACTCACTGCCCTCCCTGCTCCCTGCCTTTCCCCATCCCTGCCTGCTCCACTGGGATAGGCAGCTACAGGCAAGTAATGCCCCAGGGGTGGGTGGGAACTGGCATAGGTTGGGGGGGGGTAGGAGACAACTTTTACCTTTTCAGTCTTCCAGGCCCCTGCAGACCTGAACATGTGACTGCTCCAAAATTGAGCTAGCACTAGTACTGGTCAACATTTGTGTAGCTCACAGTGTAACATGTAAGAAAGCCCTTAGTGGTGAAACTGTTGCCCGTAGCATTTTATGTGTATTTTCTTAGCACATTTTATGCATTAAAACAATCTCAGCTGATGTTGTTGATGCATGCTAGCAGCAATAGTCAACTGGTCAGATGGAATATACTTCTAAACTCTTAGCTCTCTAGTCAAGCAAGTACTTTCTTGAAGACCCGAGTCTTGCACTGTACTTAACCAATTTTTTCTTCCTCAAGGTAATTATTGTAGTCTTTTGCACTGGGGCCTATGATTAACATTTAAGGTGCACATGAAAAGTAACTATGGGGAAGGGAAGGAAAGGGGAAATATAAATGGATGAAAGACCTGGGTAGGAATGAAGAATAACCCCACAAAGTTATTCAGGTTGTTTAACAGGTCACAGTGCGATTGTACGGACAAAATGTTACTTTGGAATCGGAGGGGTACACAGACTCCAAAAAATCTGAGAACCACTTGTTTAGTCCATTGCTAGCTCTTCCCTATTAGATAGGGCATGATACCAGATGATACAGAAGCTACTGACACTCATTCAGAGGTGTGGATCAGTAAACCAGGTCATACAGCTCTCTTGTCTTGTATGAAAATTGTGTTTTTTAAGAGGCTTTTATTTTTTTCCACTAGGGTCCATTAAATAATGAGTCTTCCAACCAGAGCTTGTGCAGCGTGGGTTCTCTGAGTGATAAAGAATTGGAGGTAAGCAGTTGCAATACTTGATAGTCCCCATTTACAGGATAAACATAATTGGGCTAACAGAATGTCCCCTAAAATTGTAAGACCCAGCAATAAAGTACTCCTGATTGAAGAAGTGCATAGAATAAATTTCTTAAGAGTTTAGTCTGAGTTCAAGTCCAGTGGAATTTAATTCCCTGGAATGAAAGGCAATTAATTCAAATTAACCTTCCTTATCCAGGAAAAAATATTATCTAAGATACTTCACAAGTACCTAAAGCTCCTACAACTGTAGGATCCCAGGATAAAAGACTTGTCCCAGGTGAAATCCCACATCTGTGTCTCTTACCCTTCAAGTGTAATTCCAAAGCACTGACTTCTGGAACTAAGCTTTCAGTTACTGTTCTGATGCTCCGTTGCTATTTCAGTTGCACTTTTGGCCAAATCAAAAGAAAAGCAGCCTTTGTGGAGTTGTCAAATTACTGTCCTTCTTATTTGTACTTGACGCTTCAGGAATATTTACCAGCTGAGAGTCTGCGTAAACTGCCATGTTAAGTTTTTAACCATTTGTAGTTAAACATATAGATGACATAGTGTGGAAGATGATGCCTCATCCATTATTAATTGCCTGGAAATGACTGCTGAAGTAATAAAGATGGATTGTAAAGTTATAATTTAATGTCCCAAGTTAGTAATGTTTTACAGAGATCCTGGTTTTCTTTGTTTAAAAATCACAAATTCTCTGATATTTAAAATCAACAAAACAATCCCAAATTCTGATTTTAACCCCCCCAATCCACGTTTTTCCATATTAAAATGAAACACCACTAATTCTCTCTCTCTCTCTCTCTCTGTCTGTCTCATGTACATACCTATGTATGTATCCAGAGAGAGAGAATCAATTTAACATAGTGTTCTAATGATAGCACCCATGGTGGATGACTTGAAACCCTCTGGGTTAAAATCCGTGGGGAACACGACACAGGGGATACTATGGTGGGTGTCTACTGCAGACCCCCTACCCAGGGTCAAGACCTTGACCAGGAGTTTGCCAGGGAATCGGCTGAGGCTGCGCGCTCCCAGTGTATGGTTGTCATGGGAGACGTAACTATCCAGACATCTCGTGGGAGGAGCGCTCAGCCAAATCCGAGCGATCTCAAAGCTTTCTCTTGTGCATGGATGACCTCTACCTGACACAGGAAGTCTACAGGCTGACGAGAGGTAAAGCGCTGCTTGACCTTGTACTGGCAACCAGGGATGACCTAATCAGTGACCTAATGATCGAAGGGAAGCTGGGTGACAGTGACCACAAGCTGATCACCTTCACCATCTGCTGTAAAGCTGGCAAGTCAGTCAGTAATACAGAAGTCCTCAACTTCAGGAAAGCTGACTTTGACAAGCTAAGGAGGTTTGTCAGTGAGGCCCTAAAGGACCACAACCCAAAAGGGAGGGGAGTTCAGGACAAGTGGTTGCTTCTCAAAAGGGAGCAATCCTGGATGCACAAGCAGAGTCTATCCCGTCTCGGAGGAAAGACAGCAAAAGGGCACAAGAGCCCTCTTGGCTCTCCAGGGAACTGACGGACCTCCTGCACCTTAAAAGGAAGACCTACAAAGGATGCAGGACTGGAACCACCACCAAGGAGGAATACTCTGCTCTGGTCCAGACCTGCAGAGAGCAAACCAGGAAAGTCAAGGCTGTGATGGAACTCCAGCTAGCTACAAATATCAAGGACAATAAAAAGTCCTTTTTTAGATATGTGGGGAACCAGAGGAAAAGCAAGGGCAACATTGGACCCCTGCTAAACCAGATGGGGCAACTGATGCCCTTGAAAAAGCAAACTTGCTAAATGGGTACTTTGCAGCAGTTTTTCACCAGTCCCATGGGACGCCCCTGCTCACTGTGGGTCAGGGAGGCCCGGGTGGGGGAGATTCCTTGCCCTGCATTGAAGCTGACCTCATGAAGGAACATTTTGACAGGCTGGATACCTTCAAGTCAGCCGGCCCTGACGGTTTACACCCAAGGGTACTCAAGGAGCTGGCAAGCATCATAGCTCAGCCCGTGGCAGGGATCTTTGAGAACTCCTGGTGCTCTGGTGAAGTGCCCAAAGCCTGGAAGAAGGCCAGTGTCATGCCTATCTTCAAGAAAGGGAGGAAAGTAGATCCAGCAAACTACAGGTCCATCAGCCTGACCTCTATCCTGGGGAAGGTCTTGGAAAAGATTATCAAAGAGGCCATCCTTAACAGACTAGCTGATGGCAGTATCCTGAGAGATACCCAGCATGGGTTTGTTGTGGGTAGGTCTTGCTTGACCAATCTTATTTACTTTTACAACCGACCTATCACCTGGACAAGGGGGAAGAGATTGATGTTGTATATCTTGAGTTTAAAAAAGCCTTTGATCTGGTAGCCCATGATCACCTCTTAGCAAAACTGGCCAACTACAGCCTTGGGTCCACCACGATCCACTGGCTGCGGAGTTGGCTCCGCGGTAGGACCCAGACGGCGGTGGTTGATGGAAGTCAATTGTCATGATGCGTGTAACCAGTAGGGTCCCTCAAGGCTCTGTCTTAGGGCCTATACTGATTAATATCTTCATCAGTGATGTGGACATTGGTGTCAGAAGCAGACTGGCCAAGTTTGCCGACGACACCAAACTTTGGGGTAAAGTATCCATACCTGAGGACAGGAGGGTGATCCAGGCAGATATTGACAGGCTTATGAAATGGGCGGATGAGAACCTGATGGTGTTCAGCACCAAAAAATGCAAGGTTCTCCACCTTGGGAGGAAAAACCTGCGCCATGCTTATAGGCTCAGCAGTGCTATGCTGGTTAGCACTACAGATGAAAGGGACTGGGGATCATGATTGACTACAAGATGAACATGAGTATCCAATATGATGCTGTGGCTAGTAAAGTGAGCAAAACGCTGGCCTGCATCCATAGATGCTTCTCAAGCAAATCCGGGAACGTCATTATCCTGTTATACTTGGCCTTGGTGAGGCCGCAGCTGGAGTACTGCGTTCAGTTTTGGGCTCCACCATTCAAAAAGGATGTGGAGAAGCTTGAGAGAGCACAGAGAAGAGCCATGCGCTTGATCAAAGGTCAGGAAAACAGACCTTATGACAAGAAGCTGAGAGCCATGGGACTCTTCAGCCTGGAAAAGCATAGGCTCAGGGGGGACCTGGTGCCTGCCTATAAGTACATAAGGGGGGGTACATCTGTTCACCAGAGCGCCCCAAGGGATGACAAAATAGAACGGTCACAAACTCCTCCGCGACCGATTCAGGTTGGACATAAGGAAGAACTTCTTTACTGTCCGAGCCCCCAAGGTTTGGAATTGACTGCCACCAGAGGTGGTTCAAGCACCCACTTTGAATGCTTTCAAGACACATTTGGATGCTTGTCTTGCTGGGATCCTATAATCCCTGATGACTTCCTGCCCCTGGGGCAGGGGGTTGGACTCAGTGATCCTCTGGGGTCCCTTCCAGCCCAAATGTCTATGAAATCTATGATATATTTACAATTTTAAAACAAATTGGGAGCCTACCAGTGCCTCAATCCATTATAATAAAATACATTCTGAATACCTATATATTTTGGCATTTGATTTCGGGAGGTGGGGTGGGGTTATTGTGGGAAATCGGGGTTCTCCTGCCACCTTTATTCACCAGAATACAGGTCTAGCTTTTGATTATTGGAAGATTAAGAACAAGTGTTCAACTTTTTGTTTTGCTGGATGTTTTGTATCCTTCTGAAGAGTGACTTAAAGGGCTTTAAAGGGCTCGAGGTGATCCAGTGGATACACTCCTTGCCTGTAGCTGTTCCAGTAGTGGGTAGCTGCCCTGCTAGTTACACAACTGAACAAATAGGAGTGGAAGCACTTGAAACTTAATCTTGTTAATATAAGAATCATCTGAAACTAAAATATTGACAGTTTTCTTGATACTGTAACAGTGCATTACTGCGTTTTCAAGCCTCAGGTAGTTTAAGATGCTTTAAGTGCTTTAGTTGCTCTCTCCTCTGTCCAGCAGTCTATAAGAGGCTATTGTGTGTATTCCAGTTGATAAGAGTACTGGTATTCAGGTATTGAATGAGTTGCAGTCAGTTGGGCTGTGATTTTTCAGAAGTATTTAAGTGACTTAAGAGCATGGTGGATTTAATTTAAATCAAATAAATTTAAATCACTGTTCAGGAAGCCCTGTTTTATTCATTGTTTTCTACAAAAAGTGCATTCTTGTTGTTTGATATCCTTTATTCATTTAATTCCTTAGAACTGCACTTTTAGTGAAAGGTAAGGGTTTGACTCTGTGTACACAAACTTGCAGAGAAATGATAGGGCTGATGGATAGGGAATCGGGTCTGTTCTCTCATCTCCATATACTGCTTTTAACCAAGGATGTTATCACTGGAGACACAAATCCACAGTTTGAGAACTGAAACTAAGCATCACAGAGATCTTTTAGACTGAGCACTGAGTCCTGTTGGGTAGAGTGGTTTTCTTCAATCTTTACTAATCTATAGAGGAACCTCTGGGAACCCCATAATATTGGGCCTGTAGTATAGTCCCATGGCCTGTTGTGACCTATTTATAAAACTTTTTTCTAAAAAGGTTGCATGAATATATTGTCTCAAATAGCATATCATTAGCAGTTATAGTCCCTATTCTATGATATCTTTGAGCTTTAACGTATCTTAAATTAAAACTACCTTTATATGTTTATTTTTTTTTAAGTATTTTAACAAAAAAAGTTTTAAAAAATCCAATTATTTTTTTAAGATGGTTGATTTTTATCCACCCTGCTTAACAGATATGTCCCTTTGAAAAAGCAATTCAGTGTGCGGTCCTAACTCACTTATACTTCTGAAACCCTACTACTGGATCCTAAACAGACTGGGTCTCAATGCAGAACCCTCAGGTGCCAGATGCACCTACCCATTAGGTATTTAAGTGGACTTAAGTGCCTAAGTGTTATTTTATACCACCCTGGTTAAGACCCTTAAAATCCATTAATGCAAATACTTTTGTAGCATGCCATGGGACTCTTTAAGACTGAACTGCAGAAAAGTACTGAGCAGGATGACCCACCTGTCTCTTGCCTTAACGGTTTCTTGAGACATTTTAATGGGCAGGGGTTGGCAACATATGGCACGTGAAGCCACTAGATCTAGCTTGTGGAGCTGAAGGGTTTTGCTTGTGCAGGCTCGAGAGCAAAGCTGCTCTGGGGCCAGGGAGCTGGAAGCTGTGCATGCACCACTGCTGCCACTTCTCTCAGCCCCTGACCCTGCTCCCCAAAGCTGCAGTATGAGCAGAGCTGTGCTGTGCTGGACTGGATAGGACATGGAGTGGGGAAAAACCGCAGCAGGATGGAAGCAACTTCCAACTGATCAGTCTTGGCACAGCTTCCTTCTAGGTGGAAGCTACGATTGTATCACAACCAAGGAGCAAGGGACTGGGAGAAGCAGCAGCACAGGCCTAGTTCCCAGCTTTTTTACTCCAACAGGTGTTCAGAGAAAACCTCCCTGCCACTGACAGGCTGCCAAAGCCACTTGGCCTGTGCTAGACTGGGGCCAAGCTGTTCTGATGTGCAGCTTAGAAAAGGTTGCCATCCCCTGGGCTAGATAAAACTTGTCCAGGGTGGTTTAGATGTGGATGATTTGCCTTGAGCGGGCAGTTGGACCAGATGATGACCTCTCCTAGCCCGAAGATTTTGTGACTGACTCAAGCAGGGTTAGACTCTCTCTTCAGTACTAAAGTGTAGTTGGCACCTACCACATTGAAAAGTAGCTAGCCTTTTATGTAGCCACCCTAACAACCAGTTTGTGCTGGTCTAACACTAGTGTTCAGCTTAAGTAGAATTTTACACTTGCTCTCTACTAGACCTAAATGAGTGAGAAGCACACAGTAGAGGAGGAAAAGTGACTACAGAAATGAGTGGACAACACTGGAACATAATATCTCTTTAAGAACTATTGTTTCTTTAAGTACTGAAAGGAGAAACAAATGGATTTGGGACTTGGAATGCCCATTAGTGAATTGCAGTCTGTTTATTTTGTATTTTGATTGTTCTGTTTTAAATTCTGGAATAACTGCAAAAATGTTAATTTTGAAGTATTGTTTAATAGACTCCTGAGAAAAAACAGAATGACCAGCGGAACAGGAAAAGGAAAGCAGAACCGTATGAGACCAGTCAAGGTAACCCATTCTCCTGACTCCTTTTCAGGATTTCCGAACAGTTGGTAATTGCTATATGCTTAACACAGTCACAATGTCCAAAGAGACTAATGGTTCACCTCAAGGGTGTGTCATGTAGCTTGTTATGAACTTACTGTTCATACTACTCTGTGATCATGCATCTTTCCTTTGGGAGCCTCGTTATCCCCATTTTAAGAAAAATAAGAAAAACATTCACTCCTAAAATAGTTTAAAAGTGGCATTTATTTTTACTTTTAAATTCTTTCAGATTCTTGAGGGGAAAATACAAAGCTGAATTGTAAAGAGACTGGACGTGGCTCTGAGGAGCTATGTGGATATCCTGCATTTAGTCTCAGGGATACTGTCTGCATTTTGAAATCTTGGTCCCTTGCATTTTCTTGCACTTTGAAACTCTTCCATAGATTTTGTTCCTTGTAATGGTGGCAACCTAATTTAACAACTAGCTAGAGAACAGGCTGTACTCACAAGTATTAAACAGCAAATGTTGTCTTCAAGAACTAAGAAAAAAACACAGGTTCCAGTCCAAGTCCTCAGATCCTTCTTAGTGAATGAACATTTGGAGAATAGGAGAAAGTTATTTTTAGCAATACAAAGCTGTTCCTACAACAAAATAAGGAGTTTCTCTATAGAACTCTACCTGTAGTACTGGGTGTTGTGATTTAACAAACATATATTTAAACACCATTATCTCTTGAACTCTCATAGGTTGGGTGGTGGGAATTTTTTAATATACTTACCATTATGAGCACAAGGAGCTACCTGAAAGCAGAGGTGGATTATAGGCTTATCTCAAGGGAAATTTGAGCGATTCCCTCCTGCTGCTTACCATGACCACAGGAGTTTCCTTTGAAATTTGCAGTCATGAACATAGTCTGATTGCAGTTGACAATTTTGCCAGTTGGCAATTTGACTAACTCGGAGTTCTAAAATTGGCAAATTCCAAGTTTCAACATTTAAAAAAATTTACTTTGGGACAGACTGTTGCTGTTCAGAAGCTTTTTGTAGGTGATGTGAAGTTGGACAAATGTAACGAATACCTAAATATGCTTGTTGCTTTTACATGAGTAGGTTTCTCAAAATGACATCAGAAATTTTTGTTCATAAATGATCAAACTTTATATTTCTTTCAGGTAAAGGCACTCCTAGGGGACATAAGATTAGTGATTATTTTGAGGTAAGACAATTTCATGTATTTATCTGAAAAATCCATTTTAAATCCTTTTTTGAAACATCTTTTTTTTTAAAAGGGAAATACATAGTATAACTTGTTTTTACCATTTCCCCTTCCAAAGAAAGTGATTTGTATCTCTCGATAGGTTTACGAATCAGATTAAAGCAGACAATCTGCATATTTTGGTAGTCTGTTTCATTTTAACCCAGCTCTTAATTTCTGTAATATTGGCTTAAATAAGTATTGCCTTTAAAAAGTTTTAAATGGACTTACGTTGGGATTGTGAATCTTCTCTCATGATACTGAAGCTTCCTTTTCATAAGTCCATTGCAATAGTAAGGGTCTGGTCCAACAAAAAAATGTTAGACAGTATCTCTCAGTAGGACTGTTTACAGCTTAAACATCAGTGTAATTCCCTTCCAGAATTGAAGCTGAGGTAACCCCCAGCAAGAGGCCAGCACATTTCACTTGCAGAGTATACCCATTGCTGTTTTGTTAGCTCTTCTAAATTTCCCACAGTCCCTTTCCAAGCATGTACAAATTAGAAGGTTTTTATTCTTCACAGTTTATTCTTCCATTTATGCTGAATAGTTTAAATGGCTTGCAGTTAGCTGTGTTTTT
Organism: Alligator mississippiensis; assembly: GCF_030867095.1. NCBI lineage: Eukaryota > Metazoa > Chordata > Crocodylia > Alligatoridae > Alligator > Alligator mississippiensis. Next base: position 156,860,569 of record NC_081827.1, read on the forward strand.
GCTGGTACTTATTTCTTACAGTCCTTGGGTATTGATTGGTATATAACTTTAGAGCGCAGGAATGCAGGAACTTCCTTACCCATCAGACCAGTGCTACAGCTAATATGTTATACTGTCTTCTGATAGTGATTGGCGTTGAATGCTACAGGTGTGCCTCCACCTCTAGACTTAATGAGTGCCCAGGGGAAAGACTGCTTACTAACTCTAGAAAGATTAGTTTAGCCTGAAGAACATAGTTTAGAATAAATTGTATCTGGCATGGATGTGTTAACTATCTTGATCCATTCACCTTCACTTTGAGTTGTTTATAAATATAATTGTAGCTCGCATTCACTTTCCTTTCTAAGTAATCAATCTTCAGTCAATCCATGACATTTCAAGGCATTTTTACCATACTTTATATGCACTAACTAATAAAATGGATCTCCAGAGTTTATTGGGAATGGCTTTGTCTTAAGATTAGTGTTGTGCTTTCATCTCTCCCCACTAAATTTCCTTAGGCAGCTCCTGATGATCATGTGTATTGTTTTGTTCAGTTTGCCGGGGGAAGTGGTCCAGGAACCAGTCCTGGCAGAAGTGTGCCACCTGTTGCCAGATCCTCACCACAGCATTCCTTATCCAATCCCTTACCAGTAAGTACTTTTTCTGAGGAAGATGCTAAGCAATAAAAATTATTACATCTGCTACAGGAAATGAGGTCCTGAATAGTAGAGTAGAAAATCAAAACAGTGACTGTTAGGAATGGGTTTGTTGTTAGTCTCTGAACAAGTTCTCAGTGATCCTTCTGTCTGTTCTGATATAAGATTGCATCATAGTTATGAAGCCAGCTGTCTGGAGCCTGATGAGGACATATTTATTTCAAAATAGATAGTCTTAATTTTCTTGATGTCAAAGTATCCTATCTATTTTGAAACATGTAAAAAAATTGTTTGAGGGTTGTGGATCTGCTTCTGTACCTAATAATAAAATGTGGAGCTAACCTATTTGCCGTTCAGTCACTTTGCTTGCAGGTTGAATTCTTCTTCCTTTGCGAGCTCCTCCAAGAATGGGACTAGTTTTCTCTGTACAGTCCTAGTGGAGTGATATTGTGGTTGTGATTAGGATCTCTAGGGCCACCGTTATTATCCATACCATTATTACTGCAGAAAGGTCTCTGTCTTCAGGTATATGTAGCCTTTGTTGAAAACAGTAAAACTGTCAGGGACGGCAAGGTCTGTGTACCTTTTACCAGATTATTCACCAAGAAACTTTCATTGGGCTACTTAGGTCTTTTTGCAAGGTCCAAATGTGAAGAAGTAACTAGTATTTTCTTTTGTTCTAAAACAGTTCAGGACATTTCACAAAGCTGATTTTTGTGCTATGATAACCTAAGTGGCCTGCTTGCTCCCCCCTCCCCTCCCCCCCCCCAAAAAAACCCAAAACCAAACTAAAACAAACAACCAACAAAGCAAAGCCCCACAGCCTTTGATAATGGCTTGAACTGAATTCTCAAGCTTCTCATTTGGAGATCAGTATGGCAGATTGAAGTCTTACTGGGAGTGTAGTGTACTGGGAGAAAAACAGTGTCTTCTTTCTGACTTCTTTTCAAGAGAACCTTCCTGCCTTAAGTGAGATGGCGAAGTCTGCGGGATCATGTTTGACATTTTAAAGTACATTTAACTTTCAAGGTCCTTTCAAGTCGTATACAAAAAAAGTTAATGAAACATTATAGATGAAATTTTGAATACAGCTTTTGAGATATTTCTTCTTCCAGAAGCTACAGTTACCCCATTATAAATGCTTAAGAGGGACTGTTAGTCTTTTACTTAAAATACAAAAGCATGCTAAAGATCTTGATAGAATGCTTTCCCTCTATAGTCAAAACTGATAATATCAATATAATCAGTTTGTCATCTTTTTATGAATGTGCTCTTTATATTCTTTGTCTTCACTTTTTTGGTGATGGACGCAAACCTTAGCTTTAGCTTATAGCCATAGCAAAACGTTTTTGCTTGTTTGGCTTCCTTCAGCACTCCGAATCAGGGCTGTCAGGGTTAGTGTCAGTTTCAGGGGATTTTGAAATGCTTGGCTGAGGATTTTTTTGAGGGCTGGCTGCAGGGTTTGAAGCAGGAGTTTGGATTCCTTCTTCAGGAAATGCACTTGATGGCTGTACTTTGGGCTGCTGCTTTTCATCGTAAAGCAGCCTGTAACAATTGACTTGATTGTTAACTCCTCTTGCGACTACAGAACTGTGCTGCATGTCAGGGTCATTCTCATCAAATTAGGAAAGAAAAGCTTCAAGATGTTTGAAAGCTTCAGCCATGCCTTTGCTAGTTAAGGCCCTTGCTGGTTGAACATCTTTCTCAGCATCTTCCTCTTCTTCATGGCTTTTCTGCTGCTCTATTTGAATGAGGTCCTCGTTGCTCAAGTCCTTCCTGCTGGAATCGATCATCTCCTGAATGTCCTCAGGTTCAAATTCATCAAATCCAATTTTCCTTCCAAGCTCAATACTATTGTCCTGAATTGTCACCACTGGTTTCTCAAACTCTTGGGAATCCTGGGCATAGTCTGCCCAAAGCTTTTCCCAGACACCATTCATTGTTTTGGGAGCAACTTAATCCTAGGCACTTGAAATGTTATCTATTGCCTTGCAGATATTGTAGACATTCCAAAATTCTCTTAGGCACACCCTCTCCACCTGTAGCCCTGAGAGCCTGGGCGAATGTTTTCCTTATGTAATAAGCCGTAAAGGCAGCAATGGCAACCTGGTCCATTGGCTGTATGATGGAGGTGGTAATGGGGGGGGGGCAGGAAAACAAGTTTTACATGATTACTGAGGTCATCAAGTATGGTAGGATGCCCTGCTGCATTGTCTAAAATGAGAAGTGTCTTGTGGGACAGATTGTTTGCAGCACAATATTTCTCAACTGCAGGACAAAAATAATCCCTGAACCAACTCTGAAAGACTGACATTGTCACCCAGGCCTCCTTGTTAGACTTCCAAATGACTGGCAGACTGCTTTTAAGATACCCCTTGAGAGCCCTGGGGTTTTCTGAGTGGTATACAAGCAGTGGTTTCAATTTAAAATCCCCTGCAGCATTACCACCAAGCAATAAAGTCAGTCAGTCCTTGGACACCTTGAAACCTGGCATCAGCTTCTCCCTGGAAATGTAGGTCCTAGAAGGCATCCTCTTCCAGAAGAGGCCTGTCTCATCAGCACTGAAGATGTGTTGAGGTTTATAACCCCCCCCCCCACTCAATGATTTCCACAAGCTTATTTCTGTAACTGGAAGCTGCTTGAGTGTCAGCACTAGCAGCCTCCCCCTGAATAGAAACATTATGCAAGTTGCTGTGCCTCTTAAATCCTTCGACCCACCCCTTATTTGCAAAAAAAAAAAAAAAAGGCTCAGAAGCAGACCTCTCAGGCAATTTTTTCTGTAAATCATCATACAGACTCTTAGCCTTCTTCTGAATAAGCAGCATGCTTAAAGGTATACGGCATTGAGTTACATCCTCAATCCACACACTTAACAGCTTCTCCATTTCTAACATAATTGGAGCCCTACTCCTGAATTTCAAAGCATTTAAAGGAGTTACAACTACCACATTCTTTTATTTTGTCCTTATTTTTCAACATGGTCCTAACAGTTGACCTAGCCAAATTCAGCGCTCTACAGGCCTCTATCTGGCATTCCCCTGCTTCAATTCGCTTTAGGACATCCAATTTAAACTCCAGTGTTATGCTTTTGCACTGTTTTTTCTCAGCACTTGCACTCAAAAAATGAATTAAGATGCTGACACAAGCACAAAAGAGCATGAAAGCGTGCAGAGCATGAAAGGTTTTAACAAAAGCAAGATGGTGACGAGGCTGTGCGCCACCAATGCTCCCTGCCCAGTACCTATGAGCATTATAGTGCTCATGGGTTTTGCTAAGTGAAATGAACGCTATCAAAGTGAAATGAACGCTATAGGAAATAGCACTAAGCAAAACAGCGTTAAATGGGGGTTGCCTTTATGAGGTTTTGTCACTGTCACTTATGCTGCAGTGTACTTGTCCATGGCCTAAGCTAATGGAATAATTGTAATATCATCCAGGAAGTTTCTATGTTTTCCAAGAATTTGAAGCAGACAGCAGATCCCCTTTCCTCTCAATTGTGGTCTCAGAAAGCTGCAGCTTGGGTTTCAGCCTTTTACTTTATTGCTGTCCCACAAAAGCTCTGTTCGAAGGGGAAGAGAGAACTGTGAAATTTCTAATAGTGTACAGAAAAACTTTTGGATAAGTTATCCTTCACTGCTTTCATTTCGTTCACCTGTTAAAATTGTGTCATTCCCCCTCCTTCGTTTTAATTGCCCAAGAGGAGGAAATGCATGAGGATTAACTGGAGAAAGAAGTTTCCATGTAATGAGGCAACATGTACAGCTTCCTGTTTCAGATAACAACTGAGCAAAACTAAGGGACTCCAGATTCTAGTTATCGTAAATCAGATTTGGCTACTCTTTGTACCTGTGGTGCTTTCCTGGTTTTAAATAACAGCACAGTGTGTGTTAGACTAGATGGAACCTAATATATTGCATTGAAAAGTCTATGGCACTTAAGATCTCACACTTCCTAACTTTAATCGGTACAGTTAAATAGATGATCCTTGATTGAACAAGAATCTATGTACAGATGCAAGAAAACTGTTGTGTCCTGAAAGAATGACTTTCCTTTGGCTGTACATGCGCATCTCCTTAAAGCATTGGGGAAAAAAGAGTGTGCCTTATCAATCTCCCAGAGGGAGAAGTTTTTGCTTTAGCAGCAAAAATCAGTATTTCTTCAGTCTTAGATGTGGCTTTGCATCTAATCTGGAACACCTGTGCTTTCAATTTACTTGTCCCAAAAATGAAGACAGTGGAACCTAAATCGCCTAAGAAATAGTAAGCATTAAAGTTCTGAGCTCTTGTGGGATGCATGAGCCAAATTAAGTTATTGTGAAATCTTTAAGTATGTAACTCATGTTACTTTGTTGGCTCTAAAATATGCAATAATTGTATTGAAGTAGAGAAATAGTATTCTGCACATGAATATATGTTACAGCTTATTTCATACATGTTAATCTAGCCTCTCCTTTTTGGTCACTGTAACTGGAGCGATCTTTCCAAGAATCCTGCTTTATTAGATCCTCACTGTTTTGGCTGCCTGTTCCTGAGCTGCTGTTTCACTGACAACAATTTTGGCAGAACCAGAGAAGCATTTTTTTCCTTCTTTTCCAAGAGGTTTATTTTTGTTTGTTTGTTTGTTTTTTTAATGTATTACAGCGGCGAGTGGAGCAGCCGCTGTATGGTGTAGATGGCAGCACAGCAAAGGAGCCACAGGAGGAACACTCTGCTCTGCCAACGCTGATGTCGGTGATGCTGGCGAAACAGCGGCTAGAGAACGAGCAGCTGGCACAGAGGGGAGCTGGCCTCTGTTTTACTTTTGTTTCGGTGAGCAGTTTTTTAAAAAAGGAAATAAGAAAGACAGAAAGATTCCAAACCCAGGGGAATGACTTGTCATGGGTTTGGGTACGGGATTTGTGGAGCTGTGCGCTCTAGAGCCCTGGTCTGCAGCCAGCCCTGGTTATTAGTGATGGTCTCTCTACCTTCTGATGGCTGGATCATAAGATCTGGAATTCTTCCCATGTCAGCTCTTATCTGCATGACAGGGGCATCAGTTTAAGACAGTTTGTTGTTTTTTTTTTTTAAGTTTTAACTTTAAATCATATGAAACTATGTACAGGTGCTCTTATTTCAGTTTGAGAGTCTAACTCTATATAAACCAAAGTAAATTCCTTACTGATTTGGGCTAATCCAAAATAAACCATGCTCAGAGCCAAAGAAATTACTCTGGATGAAATGTTATCAGTTGCATGGAAGCTTGTAGGATCACTGTTGGAAAAAATTGGGCTGGATTTTTCTGGAAAGGATCTGCTGGTTTGTACTTCTTTGATGTAATAAATCTCTGAAGCTCTCTAAACAGGTATCCTAAAAGTATGTTGACAAGATGAGTAATCATTTCCCATACAAAAATGAGAGCATCTTCCTGAACAATTTCAGAACATATAACTACGTTGAATTCCATTTGCAGGCCCAGCAAGGCAGCCCCTCTTCTACAGGATCAGGGAACACAGAGCATTCCTGCACCTCCCAAAAACAGATTTCCATCCAGCACAAACAATCCCAGGTATGTGCCATTGTATGGTACAGCACAAGTCATCTGTTTGGGTTGGAATTTTTCATTTGATGCAGCCTGCAGGTTTGCTTTATCACTGAAGGTAGTGATGCCACTTTGTTAGGCATAGTGTAATGGCTTCATCAGAGTGGATGGGGCTGAGACTAAAGGCTCAGTAATTCTGCTACCTTGAATGAGTTCTTTACTACTTTTGTACCGCATTTTCTTCTGTAAGAAATGTTTGCTACTTAACTATCAGATGGTAGGGGGCTGTTTTCCAAGATCCTGTGCGCACAAATTTGTCTCAGGATTTGTTTTTTTTAAATAGCTCTGTCTTAGTGCCGTGCCTGAACACCAGAAGTGAGGATGCCCACAGTCTTTACTCAGGGCCTTCTTCCTGCGTATGACTGCAAGAGAGATCCCTGCAGTGTTTGCATTCCTTGTTCTTGGTGAACACAACTGCAATGAATTTTAGAAACTGAGGGACTGATCAATTTAATAACTATTTCAGTGCCACTTTCTTTTGTAAACTTTTAGATAGTAAGGTTTTCCTTTATTCAGGGATGTTTGTCTGAATGCAGGGCCCCCAGTTCGTGTGTGTGTGTGTGTGTGTGTGTGTGTACACTTAAAACATCAGATTCTAAGTTGCTATGACTGTCCATCTCACAGTATAGCTATATTGATCGCAGATGCTCTGAGTGTCTGCTGTGCTTTGTGGAGGCCATGCTCTGGTTTGCTGGCTCATCTCTTTAAGTCCATCTCTAAGAAGAACCAGAAGAAGTGGGAGGTCAAGGTAGAGCTCTTCCTTAAGATCCACTATAAGATTTTTGACTCAATCAGGCCTTCAGAGAAATGTAGGTCCTACTATATTTTCTCACATGACCAGTGAACTGTGATGTCCCTTAAAGTTTCTAGACTGTTTTCTGTAAACCTCTTTCATTATCCGCACTGGTCATGCTCCGAAAAGGGGCCCACAAAGAGCCCCACTTCCAAAACTGAGACCCAGCTTTGATTTCCTTTTTTTGGCATGGGGACAAAATGCTTTTAAGACATGCAGTCTTAAAACAAAATCTCATATTGATGTTGTGCCACAAAATTCCACACCTGTGCCAGTTGCCTTAACTAACCATGAAGATGAGAGAGACTTACAATGACAGGGGAGTTCAGGCAAAGTGGTTATCACAAAATATCCCTTGTCACACTATTGTTGAGAGAGAACATGAAACAGCGTGACCCTTCCGGAAGAGGAAGCTAGGCTACTCCATCAAGTCCTTGATCATTCTGCTTCCTCACCATTGGTAGTTTAGTTCCACTGTAGGCAGAGCTTAGGGAAGACTCCTTCAGGGGGCATACAGGTCATGGTGGTTACAGCAACACATCTGGTACCCACCTGTTCTGGCCTTGTTGTTACTTCTGCTGGCCATGGTCCCCTTCAGTAGACCAGCTGGTTAGTTTCATGGACCATCTCAAATCCAGATTGTCCCTGCTGGAGAAACTAGTATCATCTTGGAGCTATTTCCTGGCTTAATCCCCATATAGAGAGTAAGTGGAGGAATGTAGTGGGACTGGCCGCAATCCTGAAGAGCACAAGCCTCTGCTCATCTTGTTGCTCTCCCTAGATGTGGTGTGGTCAGTCCTCCCATGTCTCCATAGATTAGTTACATTTTCCAGGACCTGCCCCAGTGAATGGTGACGGTACTTGATATCGCCCTGCAAGTCATCCAGAAAAAACAATGTAAATAATTAGATATCCCACAGCCTTTTTCTGCAACAGCTAGCAATTAACGATAGACTCTTTGAACCAACTAAAATGATCTGGCATACCATTAGCAATTGCAGTAAGATCGAAAAAGGCAGACAGATATAAGGTACCCACTAGGGCAGCAGTTGCCAGACTGGACAGACTGTGCACCACCAATTTAAAACAATACAGCCTTAAGTACCACCAGCAAATTTTTGTCATAACAGATTTATTATAATTACTTTATAACGTGTACCACTGGTGGTACCCGTACCACAGATTGGGAACCGCTGCACTAGGGGTTTGAATATTTGTATCAGAGTCCTTCCCCTGATGCTGTCATGGTTCTAATAAAGGCTTGACCTTCCTGCTTTGAAGGGACTCCATAGTTGCAACTCTTTAATAGTAAAATCTCCTCCAGAAGAAAGCCAGGAACCTAGTAGGGGCTACTTGCTTTATGAATTTCTAATTTGCAGAAATTTTGCTAATTTTATGAATACACTGTAAAAAGCCTGACAACCAGTGCTTCGAGCAGTGTTCAGTATATTGCAGGTGACCTCAGACTTTGGGATTACAGTTCAACAATATTCAAATAGACCTCTGCTAACCTGCCTTCTGGTACCAGTGTAACTGCTTGTTAATTTTCACTAGTAGAATTGGTATGGACCGTTTACTAAAAGAGTAGTTACTTATCTAGTGTGATAGTAAGATGTGATGCCAATATAGATTCCATGCCCTGTGTATCCATTCCTTTTGGTTAGAGTCCTACTCCTGAAGAAATGAAGCATATATTGTGAATGGTCCACTTTTTTTTTTTCCCCCCTGCTCTTGGCAACAGTAAATGCCCTAGGGGACACTTGTTCAAAAGAATTTGACCTGGTTACTAGGGCACATGCACACACACAATGAAATCTATGGGAAGAACCAGCATTCTATAACTAATCATTTTCTTCCACATATTCAGACCTCCTGCAAATTATGTATATCTCACAAATTAAATACATTTTGTTTTGTTTCAGAAATAAGGGCTGGTCTAAACTATGAGAAGGGAACATGTTAATTCTGAGGCAGTCATTTTAAATGAGTCTTTAAAGAGAATTCTTTTTACAAGGCAGTCTTAAGACTCATCTGATAACCACTTCTCCCACATTGAGGGACTACATATATAATTTTTTTCTTTTTCCTCTCCCTGTTGAAGCATTAGTTCAAAGGTCACGGTTCAGCTTCCCATGTGCTGGCTGTGCTGCTATTGTATGGAAGAACAGTGAAAACCAAATTGGCTGTGGGGACACTAAGCAGATTTCAGGAATGCAGCACAAGGAGACTATTTTGCAACCCCCGAAATGTCACTAATTTCAGTGTTTTCCCAGGGTTGAGTTTTCTGTCACTTTCTGCTTTCTGCCTGACCTTTATGCTAAGAGTGTCCCCTGAAGTGCTTTAAAATAAGCACTTCCTCAGAGTTTGAGAATGCAGGAGGGTCCTGCTTTCTAGATTAAACTGTTCAGACTCCAGCAGATATTGAAGACTAGTCTGCAGAGAGAACTTGCTTTCTGAAATAGTAACTGTTCTCTGTGCCACAGGAGGTCATTAAAGGAAGATAACATAGCCAGGTTCAAAAAGGGACTAAATCGGGCAATTATTTCAGCTGGGGAGCCGCTTAATGAGTTTTAGTGAGCTGTCAAGGGCCGCACGGTTAGCCTCACCCCTTGACAGGTGCCCCGCCCCCTGGTCACTGTCTTACAACTGGAAATCCCACCCCCTGGCTTTTGTCACTGGATGTCCCTCCCCTTGCCCCTGGAAGTACTCCTGTGGTGGAGGGGGCTGCCATCTTGGAACCAGAAAAAACTAAATCATATACTAAAAATCAAACATCTACTGCAACATATTTTAGTTTTATTTAAAAAAAATATATTTTTATCGTGATTTGCATGTGTTTGTGTAAGGTATATAGAGGTGATTGCATAATAGCTTAAATTAAAGTCTTACTCTTGTATGTTGTGTGTGGGGTGCAATAGGGTATGCTGCGGTGTTGCATACATGGGCACCTTGCTCCCTTCCTTGTAAGTGGAAGGGTTGGGCAGGGCACAATTTGTTGGGTGCTGCGGGCTGGATGAATGTGCCTGGCGGGCTGGATCTGGCCCACAGGCCGTATTTGGTCACCCCTGTATTAGGTGGTCTGCTGACTCCCAGGTACCCGCAGGCCACAGGTTGAAAACCACTGCTCTAGATGCATCCAGTTCAGTGCTCTCTTTCCTATAGCATCCACTTCTGTCACTGTTTGAGACAGGATACTGAGCTCTGTGGACCGTTAATCTGACCCGGTGTGGTGGTGCTTTACATTCTTATGACTTTGGTTTGTGATCTTTGTTTCTGCAGTCTGACCTCACAATGGAAAAAATATCTGCATTAGAAAACAATAAAAACTCTGACTTGGAGAAGAAAGAGGGGAGGATAGATGACTTATTAAGAGTAAGTATTTAAAATGGAATGACATTTTACCAGAGATGTGGGTTTTCCACAAAATTTTGAATTGGAAAATTTTCCAATGCCCTAAATGCAGCGTGATCTGATTTGGCATGTGTATTTGACTTTTATTTAGTAAACAAAATTAAACAAACTATCCCCATGTTAATTCTGTGTCCCAATAGCTACAAGTATTTGAACCAAAATATTTGATTAGGAAAAAAAAATTAAGTACAGCACACTTAATGTGGTTTAAATGTATATTCAAACAAATTCAAAGCTTTATGTGGAAAGGAGTAGACTTTTATCAGATGATGTTGTTCCACCACTTCGTTGTATTAGCTTTCTGTATACAGCTTGTACTCTTTCAGGACAGTTTCTACACATTATTAAATGTTCTTTTGTTCTTGTTGTGTTGTTAGCATACTCCTGCCCGCAATATTTACAGTTACCAACTTTCTTCCTTCCTTCAGTGGCTTGCACTTCACTGTAACGATACCACACACTAGTTGGTTTTTTTTTTCTGATTAGGCATTATTGTGACTACTTCAAACCAAATGCAGCAAAAAACTAACAGATCTAATGCAAACACTTACAACTTCCCCAACTCAAGAAAATAAATGAGACACTGCTCTGTGTGTTTGCTGAACTGAAACAAAAATTAATCACAGTTTTAGTTTTGCTTTTGCTTTCACTTGTGGTCTGAGATGAAACAAGAATTTTAGCTTTGGTTTTGATTTGACCTGCACAGCCAATTAGGTGAATTCATAACTTGATTTTTGGTTTAGATTATTATGCGAGTGTATTTACCGTCTTGTTGACAAATCAGTAAAACATATATGCACTCTCTCTCACACTTCCTAGGAATAATCACCTGAAAAACATTCATTACAGCTTTGAAACTGCCAAGCTTGCCTAATATAATATTGGCATTTATTCATTGTTACTAATGAATTTTATGAAACAATGAATTTTTAGAAATGCAAAATTTCCCACGGGAAAAATAAAGCACTGGAAAATTTTCCGTCTGACATCTCTGCATTTTACAAAAAAAGGGGAAAAAGAATAACCTGCTATTCAGAGATGGTTTCTGAGCATCCTGGTATTTCAGGAGGGAAGGGCATATAAAATCAGCCTCTAAATAAATCACGCTGTCCTACTTGTGTTGGAGAAACTGCCATCTTAAAATAGTGTGAATATATCTTTAATTTTTTTTAAATTAAATTGACAAAGCTAAGCTGAGATGGACTGTTCTTGATACTGAGTATATCAAATAGGTTAGTGTAAGAGGTACAACCATTTTTCCCAAGTACTTGAAAGATTTTTGTGAAACACTCCAGTCAGCCAATAGAAGGCAAGAAATAATTCTATTTCCTAACTATTCCGAGAATCACTTCCTAAAGTTCTCATTAAAAGAGAAGACTTAATCAAATGCCAAACTACAAATTCTCTGTGTTTTAAAGAGGTAGTTTTCCAGTTAACAAAGGAAACACACTTGCAAATAGAACATTTCATGGAGTGATCTTAGAAATTGCTTACTTACAGAAACCAGGTGTTGCAGGAACTGACCAACTGCATTTCATTGGGAATACAGTTGAAAATGTATCAGTTAGTCAGTTTACCCATTCCCACTACTAGCCCCACTATTCACTAGAAAAAAGGCATAGTCCAGAGGTTACTGAGCTACCTTACTGGAAAGAGTGTTTGATTCAATTCCCTGTATTGTTGCAGACTTCTCCGTGAGTAAGTCATTTATTTTATAGACAGTAGAGCCGGAAGGGACCTCACAAGATCATCAGGTCCAGCCCCCTGCCCAAGGGGCAGGAAGTCAGCTTAGGGTCAAAGGATCCCAGCAAGATAAGCATCCAGATGTTTCTTAAGAGCCCAGAATAGGTGCTTGCACCACTTTTGGGGGAGTCTATTTCAGGCCTTTGGGGGCTCGAACAGTAAAAAAAGTTTTTCCTTATGTCCAGCCTAAAACGTCTTGCAGAAGTTTGTGGCCACTGGACCTTGTCATCCCTTGAGGTTCTCTGGAGAACAAGTATTCCCCAGATCCTCATGCGTGCACCCCTTAAGTACTTATAGGCTGCCATCAAGTTACCCCTGAGCCTTCGCTTTTCCAGGCTGAAGAGTCCCATGGTTCTCAGCCTCTCCTCGTAGGGCCTGTTCTCCTGCCTTCTGATCATGTGCATGGCTCTCCTCTGGTCTCTCTCAAGCTTCTCCACATCCTTTTTTCAATTGTGGAGCCCAGAATCGGATGCAATACTCCAGCTGCGGCCTCACTAAAACCGAGTACAGCAGGAGGATGACATCCTGGGACTTGCTCAAGAAGGACCAACAGATACAAGCCAGAGTTTTGTTCGCTTTACCGGCTGTGGTATCATGTTGGAGGCTCATGTTCATCTTGTGGTCAGTTGTGACCCCCCAAGTCTTTCGGCCATGGTGCTAGTGAGTGTAGTGCTGCTGGGCCTGTGATGCAGAATTATCATCATCCTCTCCTCCTCCTTCCCCCCCCACCCCCCAGCTGAGGTGGAGCACCTTGCATTTTTCTGTATTGAATGCCATCAGGTTTTTGTCCGCCCACCTTGCAAGCCTATCAAGGTCGGCCTGGATCATCAGCTTATCTTCAAGTGTGGATGCTGTTCCTCAAAGTTTGGTGTTGTCAGTGAACTTAGTCCACTTTTAACACCAGAATCCATATAATTTATAAAGATTTCGAAGAGTACAGGTCCAAGAATGGAGCCGTGGTGGACACCACTGGTCACTGAGTACCATGTTGATTCAGTTCCATTAACTACCACCCTCTGGGTCCAACCTTGGAGCCAGTTCCCCAGCCCTCAGACTGTCATGTAGCCAAGGCTGCAGTTGACCAATTTTTCCATGAGGACATTGTGGGACACCAAATCAAAGGCTTTTTTAAAGTCCAGATATAATATCAACCTCTTCCCCTTTGTCCAGGTGATATGTCACCTGGTCATAGAAGGAAATGAGATTGGTCAGGCAAGATCTACCTGCAACAAACCCATGCTGGCTATTCCTTAGAATGTTGCCTTCAGCTAGCCTGTCAAGAATGGTTTCTTTGATAATTTTTTTTCCAAAATCTTCCCAGGGATTGAGGTCAAACTGATTGGCCTGTAGTTCCCTGGGTCTTCCTCCCTTTCTTGAAGATAGGCACCACATTGGCCCTCTTCCAGTCTTCGGGTACTTCACCCGAGTGCCATGAGTTCTCAAATATCCTTGCCAGTGGTCGTGCTATGATGCTGGCCAGTTCCTTAAGCACTGTTGGGTGCAATCTGTCTGGACCAGCTGATTTCTGGGGGTCCAGCCTCTCAAGATGATGTTCCTTCATTAAGTCGATGCCAATGATGGATGTATATGCACCCCCACCCTGGCCATCTCGCATCATGTTAGGCAGAGCGGTCCTTTTGGGCTGATGAAAAACTGATGCAAAGTAATCATTAAGCAGGTTGGCTTTTTTCTGAGCGTCAGTTGTCAACTGTCCCATTTGATTTAGCAGGGGACTAGTGTGTTACCCTTGTTTTTCTTCTGACTCCTCACATATCTGAAGAAGGAGGTTTTATTGTCCTTGATTCGTGAAGCCAGTTGAAGTTTGGTTACAGCCTTGGCTTTCCTGGTTCGCTCCCTACAGGTGCAGACCAGTATAGAATACTCCTCCTTAGCAATGTTTCCTGTCTTCCATCCTTTATAAGCCTCTCTCTTTAGAGGTAAGAGGTCCACAGGTTTCCTGTTGAGCCAAGGGGGTTGCTGTGCTATTTTACTACTTTTCCTACAGTTTGGGATGGACATCCCTTGAGCTTCTAGGATTGCTCCCTTAAGGAGCAACCATTTGTCATGAACTCCCTGTCGAGTCATGGCCTCTCAGGGCCTCAACAACAAGCCTCCTGAGCTTATTAAAGTCAGCTTTCCTAAAGTCAAGGACTTGTGCATTGCTGACTGACTAGCTAGCTTTGTGATGCATAGTGAAGGTGATCAGCTCGTGATCGCCGTCTCCCAGCTTCCCTTTGATTCTTAGGTCACTGACTAGATCACCCGCTTTGGCCAGTACCAGGTCCAGCAGTGCTTTACTTCTAGTCAGCCCATAAACTTCTTGAGACAGGTAGAGCTTATCCACGTACGCAAGGAAGCTTTGTGACCGATTGGATTTGGCTGAGTGTTCTTCTCATGAGATGTCTGGGTACTTGAAATGTCCCATAACAGCCATGCACTGAGAGCATGCAGCCTCAGCCAGTTCCCTGGCGGATTCGTGGTTGAGCTTTTGTTCCTGATTTAGGAGGTCTGTAGTAGACTCCTACCATTGTGTCACCTTCACCATGTTCCCCTTGTATTCTGACCCAGAGGGTCTGCAGCCTTCCTCCATGTGTGCCAATCTTGGCCAATCTTAGTTTCTCTATAGTTCAGTTTCCCATCTCTAAGATGATAGGACTTTCCTATCTCCTCGAAATGCTGTAAAGCTAGAAGTGTTGAAGACTGATATTCTCAGAAACTGTGGTATTAGGAGGGGACCATATAAATATCACAGTTGAATTCATTTGGTATTTGCAACAAGTTATGGTGCTGGTTTGTTTTCCTACTGTGATGTCTAGAACGAGCTGAGTAATTGTTTTCCTAAGTAGCATTTGGGTTAAGTTTTCAGGACAGACTTGCTTCCTGTATTTTTAACCTTGTATCCTTTTTTTATTTTTTATTTTTTTTTAGGCCAACTGCGATTTGAGACGACAGATTGATGAACAGCAAAAGATGCTAGAGAAGTACAAGGAACGGTTGAATAGATGTGTAACCATGAGTAAGAAGCTCCTCATAGAAAAAGTGAGTGTCTGACTTTTCAAGTCTTGGCATTCAGAACCTGCCCTGCTTAGATGCACCCAGGCCTTCTGCAAGCAGTCAGTCCTTTTAAGAGCTCATTGCCTCTCAGATACATGATGCACAATGTGAGTCGGATACATTCAGGTGGCTTTTGCTGGCAGGCAGCTGCTGCTACAGAGAACTTTTGTGGGCAGACCATTTGTTATTGTATGGAACCCTTTGCTTTTTGGAGAAGGTCTGCTCTAACATTGTTGAGAGAGAACAACTGTAGTTACCAAAATCCAAGATGACTTTGAATTCAAGGCAACCCCCCCACCCAATAATTAAATTTTATACATGGAAAATGATAAGTTTGTTATAACTTTCCACATATACAATCTAATTAGTGGAAGGGTGTCTTAAAATCTGCTGTGGTGGGGAAAGCAGTAACAGGGGGTGGGGGGCAAACCCATGCTCCTTGCTTCTCTGCCCCTCGTCTCCCCACTGCTGCCTGCTCCTCTGTCTGTGCTTGCTCCCTTCTGCAGCCTGCCCCGCATCCTTTATCACCAAAGTACCTGCCCACCGTCTACCTTGCCCTTACCTTCTGCTGCACCTCTGCTTCTTTGGGGCAGTCAGCAGCAATGGCAGTTCGCGGACAGGTCTGGGGGTGGGGAAGGGGGTGTGGCACAGCCACAGCCATGTGGGGGGGGGCAAGGTGTGGGTGGAAAGGCTGCAGGCTTCTCTCCCCCATGCTGCCTTCCAGCTGTGTGCCCCTTCTCCACCAAACAAGCCATTCTATCCAGCAGCAGGCAGTGACTCCACTCCTGCTTCAGCCCTGACCCTGGGGCCAAAGCTGAACTGCTGTCTGTCCTGGGCTGGTATACGTATCCAAGATGGGGCTTCCTCCCTCTTTCTCCTCCCCTCCCCCCCCCCCCCCCCAAATGCTGATGGTTGGGGAGCAACTTTTGTCTTGGATTCAAGTAAATACAGTAAAACTGTTTCCGTTGCTTTTCTGCAATTAGGGAGGTACTGGGCTAAGGCTTTAGAGCTTCTTGGTTTAGTTTTGTCAGCCTCAAAAGGAAGCTTGTAATAAAGTGTCTAAATAGAATAGCCTGAATTGTTGCTGGAGCTTCATTAATTACAACTGGTGTTACTTGATGTGGATGGCTATGTGGTAGTCGTGTATGACCCTGGCAGTGCAAGAGCACATTGAAAGAGCCTACATATGATATCATCATAATTAGCACAGTGGGGTCCAGCCTTTTGGACAAAGGTACTGCAAATTAACCTGCATTCTCCCTGAGTACAGCTGCAGTCCCCTTCCTCTGCCCAATTTTCTGCTCTGCTTTCTCTCCCCTCCCTGCCCTGTAATCCCTGCCCAATCTCCTCATCTGCTTTCTGTTTCCTGCCCTGCTCTCCCTTCCCAGTTTGCAGCCCTGCTTTCTTCTTGTCCTGTCTGCCGCTGTGCTGCTTGTCCCTACCCTGATCTGCCATGTGTCCCAAAGGCTGCTTGTGGCGCAGGTGCCACTGGTTAGTCACCCTGGTCTATTAGAGTGGTTTGCAACCTTGTCAGTCACCTTACTGTTCCACAACTTTTTCAAACATGGCAGCATCCTGGGTTGAGAACTACTGTTATACTCGACCTCAATGGCTCTCAACTGGGTGTTGCTGCTGCCAGGTGAAACTGTCCCATGCACCTGGTGTGCAGCCTGACTGGGAAGGGCTGTAGCATGTATGCATTCTACTGCCTCAGTAGGGTTTTTGATAACCCTAAAGTAG
The DNA here is from genome assembly GCF_030867095.1 of Alligator mississippiensis. Classification (NCBI taxonomy): domain Eukaryota; kingdom Metazoa; phylum Chordata; order Crocodylia; family Alligatoridae; genus Alligator; species Alligator mississippiensis. Next base: position 156,877,525 of record NC_081827.1, read on the forward strand.
ACAAGAGAGCTGGCTCATACTGCAGCCTTTTCTTCCACTCTTGCACATTATCTCCCAGAAACAGGTGTGCAGGGCAGATGGAACTGTCCTGTGCACCTCTGCTTCCAGGAAGAGCATTGGGATGGAGGGGTGGCAGAAAGGGGTACAGACTGAAAAGGGATGCAAACTGGCTACAGCATGAGCCAGTTCTTCTGACTGCATTAAGATTATCAGAGAACCCTAACGCAAGAGGAGTGAGTGTGTATGCTGCAGCCTCTTTATGCAGGGCAGCTTTATCTGGCTGCTACCACTTCAGCATCCCTGTATCACATCCCCTCCCCAGTTGAGAATCATGGTTCTAATAGATATGGTATTAAGCATGACAGGTGGTTTTAGTCCTAGCTCTGACACATCAGCTTTGTGACATTACACAAATTATTTAACTACTGAATTCTTTACACCTGGAAACAAAACTTTACTTTTAAAGCACTTTAAGACTCATAGATTAAATGAAGTAGGTTCCCAACTTCTAGCTTGCTAAAGTGTTAAAGAATTTCCAGTCGACTCTGGTTTTTAAATTGCTGTTTCTTGTGGCACTCATGCTTTGCATCTGAAACACAAATGTCAGATGGATGCAGAGGACATATGGGGTGACTTGTTTGGATTTCTTTAGTCATATTTAGTCAGAGTATTGGTCTGAAGTGGGCACCACTTCCCTTTTTGTGGTAGTGAGGGATTTAACTCTTGACAGCACTGGATATTATGTAAATAGGTGCTGTTTAATCTTCTATAACAAAAGCTTTGCCTATCCACCTTAATCCTCATCTGTCCCCTCTTCCTATTTTGAATTTCAATTGTTGACCAATTAGAGGCAACTATTGTTAGACAGATGGACACTTTATTAACTTGAATTACGATCTGATTAAGACTGGAGGTCGATTTAGAGTGGCTGTCAGGAATTTGAGTTGGCAGTCCATCCAGCCCCATTTCTTAATGCTGATGAAAAATACATGTCTTCTCACTCCCCTGCTGACTACACACATTTAGTTTAGAAACTTTTTTGTTCCTAACTAAAGTTGCATACACATGTTCAAATGATCTGGGAGAATCCTAGGTTTGTTTTCCTGCTACAGAAATTTGCCCAGAGACCCCTGAGCCAACATTTTAATGCTGAGTCCCTGTAGAGCCGAGAGCTTGCAATGCTGACACTAGCACAGCCAGGGGCCTCTATGCACGCATCTGTGTGATGTGCAGGCTCCCTCATGCTGCCTGGAGACAGATGGCAGTGGTACACAGGGCATCCCTGATTTGGCTGACCTGGACTGCTCAGGGTCAGCCTGTATCTCCCTACAGCACAATGTGGGATTTGTGAAGAGGGTGTGTTCTGCTCCCTGCTCCACTGGAACAGTAGAGTCCAGCCTAAGCAACAGTGTCTCAGGGGAGGAGGAGAGGAGCAATGCACCCTGGGATGCTGGGAGACTGTTCTCTGATTCTTATGGGAGAAACGTGGCCTAAATCCATATAGGAGATAGTCTTAAGTCTACTGATGCCTTGAATTCAAGTAATGATAAAGCAGATTCATGGTGGGACAGAGTTCTGGAGTGAATGGTAAGACCTAAAGCATAGGAGTTGCCACCTGTCATAGTCCCATACAGCCATTTGCGAGACAAATGTGCAGTGCTTTCCAGGTAAGGGAATTTAACCTGGCTGAGTAACGAACACTTGGATTTGTTTAGAAGCTGAACTGGCTCAGTGTACAGGCAATGTAAAGAGTTGGTTAGAAAATTAAAACGCCACAGAGCTTTAAACTTCACATTGATTAGTGGCTGGTGTATTAATGTTTCTTTTTTAATTTTCCTTAAGTCAAAACAGGAAAAAATGGCGTGCAGAGATAAGAGCATGCAGGATCGGCTGAGGCTGGGTCACTTCACTACTGTCCGGCATGGGGCATCTTTCACTGAGCAGTGGACAGATGGTTATGCTTTCCAGAATCTCATAAAGTAAGGGCGGAACCTCTCCTATTTATCTGCAAGACAAAGAAAATCTTTCTCGTTTTATATAATGCTAGTCCCTCTCATGCCAAAAATTTGACTCGTGAGTCTTGTGCAAGGATTGGATTGGCCTTTTGACAGGAAACACGCTTCTCAGACAACCTTTGAATCCAGAGAGTGAACAGTACCATTCCAGTTGAAACATTGAGTTGAGGGAATAGAGCTGGAATCAAATTGTCACAGTTAGGGTGTTAAGAGCACCGGAGTTGACCTCTGCTCTCTCAAAAAGTCAGTGTCAACTTAAATTTTAAAACACTGTTTTTCCTTGTTAAAAATGAAATTTTATTTAAATGCCGAAAATGTTTTTAGAGTTCAAAAGGTTCAGTACATCTACACAGCTGGCATGTCTTCCTGTACTTTGCATTAACACTTGATTACTCATCTACTTCTGTTACTTGGAAACCATCATAATACATCTGCCCATTTCTCTCCTAGGCAACAGGAGAGGATAAATTCCCAGCGGGAGGAGATTGAAAGACAACGAAAAATGTTAGCAAAACGGAAGCCACCTGCCATGGGACAGACCCCTCCAGCAAGCAACGAGCAGAAGCAGCGTAAGAACAAGACCAATGGAGCAGAAAACGAAACGTATGTTGCATGGCTTTATTGGGGCTTTCTAAGTCTCCCTGCTTCTATGGAATAGAATTCTCGACCTGTTTCTAGGCTTTATTTTTTATCTCCAGTAGCCATTTGTATAGACAAATGTTGGAAAATAAGTATAGTCTTCAGGGCTACAGCCAGGTGTTCCTGAGTATTTTCCATGGGAATGGAACAAGGATACCCATCTCCAAATTTGTTATGATATCTGTATCTTTTCCAGTATTGTTGCTGTATTTGATTGATGAAACATGGAAAAGTGTCCTTGTCTTCTGTAGAAAATCAGCTCTAAAATTAAACACTTCCCCAAGATTTCAGTACATTTTTCCAATGGGTCCACTTTTTTTTTTTTTATTTAAGAGTGGTGCCCAGAACCAAAGTCAGTACTCCAAGTGATGCCTTGCCAGTGTTGAGCAGAGAGGAAGAATTACTTCAGCTTAGCACTCCTGTTTGCATGTGCCAATATAGTATGTGTGGCTTTTTTGCAGCATGGCATTGTGGACTCTCTTTTTAGTTCATGACCCACTGACTCCTAAGTCCTCTTCTGTAGAACTATTGTCAGTCAATCTTTTCCTCGTATTGTATTTGTGCAGTAGATTGTTTATATCAAAGCAGGGTGCTTTGCACTGGTCCATACTGAATTGCATCCTGTTTGTTTATGACCATTTCTGCAATTAGTCGACATCATTTTGCATTCTAATCTGTTCTCCATAGTGCTTGAAGCCCTTCTCAGATAGATACCATCTGTTAAAGTAGTAGGTGTATTCCTACTATCCAAGTCAATCAAAACACTACACAGTTCTATACCCAAGGCAGATGCCTGCAGAACCCCAATTAAGTCTTCCAGTTTGAGAGTGAGTCATGATGTTGCTGCAAGTACAAGTGTGTCTTTTGTTTTTGTTATGTATCAGTCTTCCCTTAGTTTAGTCTAGACCATGGTTCCCCAGCTAAGGCCCCTGTAAGGGCAGGAGGACACAACTGGTTGGAAAACCAGATTTTATTTCTTGAAACCCTTATTCAACTACGTTCTAGCTCTGACTTCAGTTGGTAGCAGTCTACAGCTTGCGATTGAAATTCTGTTCACTTTTCCTTTTGGATCTAGGTATTGTAGCATGCAAGATGCATTCATTTCCCCCCACTGATCTGGAAGAAAAAACTTGTAAGGGTAGAGTAAACAGAATTTGTCTTTAGTCAGCATACTAATATTTTTTAAAGAAATTGCCTGCTTGATGTGTGTTTGTGTCTGCAATTTTAGAGAATGAGGTTTTAGGAAATGTTTTTACCCTAGAGAATAAGTGGTTTCACATTTCTGATGCTGAAATATCAACCACTGATCAAAGCATCCTGAAAATAATGTTCAATCTGGAAAACCCTCTTTTAATTTCAAATTTACTTTGCTTTACAGAACAGTGTGGATTAATTAGATCTGATTTAAATTCAGGTCAGCTCCTTTCTCAAGAGAGCTTGTCTTATAGTCTGTCTCAAAAAAGAATTATCAATATGCTTAACTTTTTTGCTAAATGAGTCATTGTGTAAACATTGTTAGAATCGGTTATTTTCTAGTACAGTTAATATCTTAATTTTGGAACAAAAAGATCCTTCACAAAGTTGTTGGTTTTTTTTTTCAAGGAGAACTTGCATTTTGAGCAATGGGCTAAATACATTGACTTGTACCGTGGCAGAACTGGCAAATACTAGTTAGATTTATTGCTTTACTTTAGCTGAACTGTAGTTGAAATGGAGAAACACCATCAGAAGAGTTGGTATATTAACTAGGAAACTGGCTACTCCCAAGTTTTACATCTTAATTGGTGGTGATTTCTTATGTGTTTGTGCAAATGTAATGAGATCTAGAAGGCAGTATAGGCCACAGGGTGGTATCCTGTGGTTTGTGGCCCAGATCCAGTCTGCAGAGCCATTTGATCAGGCCTGTGGACATGGGGCTTTCATGGTAGGAGGTTTTGGCATTAGTCACTCTCCCCATGCCACTGCAGCAAAAAACAACCCACTTATTTCTGACTCAGACTGGGTCATGTTAGCCTGCAGCCCAAAAAGGTTGCTGACCACAGTGCTAGACAGCTAGATACCTTACTACTGTGCCCTGCCTCTTTCTTTCCCTGTTGTATTTTACTGTTTTCTGTACCTGAATATCTCTTGGCATGGTGAGGCCAGCAGTGGATGAAGCAAAGAGACGTGCATTAGTGCAAGACTGAGAAAGAAACTGCTTTTTTAACATTCAGCACAGTGCTAGCAAGTTGTTAGGCAAGGGGGAAGGATAGCCTTAGTGGCTAGGAGCAGGGATGGAGTTGGGACACCTGTAAAGGGCAGTGACAGGAGAGAGGTAGAGTCTATATGGTCTGATCTGCAGGTTTGAAGTTTAATTTCAACCATTGTGACACTGAAGTAGGAGATCTCATTACAAATATAGAAAAAATACCTCTTAAGTGATGTATTACATCACTTTCAAATGCTTCAAAATTTGTTTATGATTCTGCTAGCTACTGTGTAGAAAGGGGTGGGACTGTTCACAGTATCTAGTAGTATAGTGTTCATACACATGAATATTTATCTCCATGCTGGTAACAGTCTGAGCTTAGTCTCTGTTCCTTGCCAGTAGCATGTATACGGTCTAGAACAGTGCTTCTTAACCCTTTTTTTTGTACCGGGACCCATTTGTAAACATCAATGGCCAGTCCCAACCCAGTGCCCCTCACTTCCAACCCACTGCCCCTGACTCCAGCCCCACAGTGTGCGCGGCAGGAGGTGGGTGTATGGGGCTAGGGGGCGGTGTGTGGGGGGTGTAGGGGGACAAGCAGTCCCTTGCGCACTTGCAAGGGAAAAGCCATGGTTTCCTGCACTTTTTCTCCTCTAAAGGAGAAAAATATATGAAGTTTGTTCATGACCCTTTCATATATTCTTGCCACCAACTTTTGGGTCGCAGCCCCTGGGTTAAGAAACACTGGTCTAGAAGATTGATATAACTCACTTCAAGCCATTATTTTAGCTAGTGTGCAATAGCTATACTAATGTACCTGAACAGTTTGTTTACAGCTTCTTTGGTAAATGATCCTTCAATTTCATGATAGTTTGCTGAAAATGTGGATGTTCTAATAAACTAAAAACCTATTTTTAAAAAAATGGTCTTTGTCAACATTAAAAAAAATATTTTGTTGAAAATGAAGCAGTCAGCTAAGTGCACCAAACCTTAAGATGGGTTCTTTTCCCTTACCTGCTTGTAGAGGCATAACCGCTGTGGTGCAGGCACTGTATTGTTAACAGACAAACTGTCCAGGGGAATGGCCTGACCTTTCTTTTGGTGCAAAAAATATAGCAAAGAACTATAAACAGTGTTATATGAGCATCTTATTCCTGAAGAAAATAATGGGCTTGGTATGCAATACTCAGCGTTAAACTATTCCCAAGTATACCATGCTTTTACTCTCCCATTGCTTTGTAGTAATGGGAGAAACCAGTGTAGTAGTTCAATTTTTAACTTGAACCTTGCGGTGACCCATCAGACTTCATTAATGTACTCAATGGTGATGTCTGATTTAGTTAAGTTTGAGTTCAAGTTTTTGTTGCACTTTTTATACTTTCTTGGTTAATTACTTTCCTTGGATTCCTTTTGCACTTATTTCTCTCCCTTCTCCTGTTCTTGGCCTCTGCTCAAAATAGGACATGCTCAGAAATTTTTGCCCCAGATCAATTTGGATGTAATACTGTCGCAGGGAATGGAATAATTTCCATTTTCAAAAAGTGAAAGTCTCTGGAACATTAAACATTTACAGTATCTTTTGGTTTTCTTTTTTTAAGAGCAAACTTCATTGTATGAAACGCATGCTATTGATGAGTTAGGTTTCAATTTCAACTAGCACAGAAGGTCAAGTAATGAATGTTCTAATGTAACAGAGATTTTATACAGTGTAAGACAACTACAACCAATCTGTCAAACCTGAAGAGTGCAGGTAGGCAGTGCTCCCTTCCATCACATAAAGGGTATGCTTTCAGTGTGGATGCACTGAACACTTTCCGTCCATTATAAATTGACTGAATTTAAAGATTCATTTCCCTTTCAGGAGTTTGTTTAAAATAGACATACATTCTAAAATGTAGCTCACAGATATCACATTTACATTCACACAGGTTAACATTAGCTGAATATCATGAACAGGAGGAAATCTTCAAACTCCGACTAGGTCATCTTAAAAAGGTAAGAACATTTCTCCAGAAATGACTTCTCAATCGCAATTGGTTAAGGTACATTTGAACAGTATTAGGCCTCTATGTAGAAGTGATTGTAACTTGTTTGAGAAATAAGTGTTCCTTTACCATATTTCCTGAGGGCAGAGACGTCAAGGAAAAGGTGCTCATAGCTTCAGTAAATGAGGCCATACGTTTGATGTAGTTATGATTTTCCTGGTCTGCAAAATACTAAAAGGGCAGGAAAAACCCTTTTTGTCAGCATAACTAGCCCACTCATCTGTATTATAATACAAAGTTTTCCTGGTGTCCGTGACCCCAAACATTAATTAAAATATTGGGTGCCACTAAATTATTAAATTAATTATGATGCATATATAAAAAGATAAAAAAATTATATAAAATAAAACTTATAAACATGCCTTTCTGCAAATTTTTGCTATGAAAAGAACAACCATCCTTATGAACAAGGATAAGGTCATTGTTAGGCATCTTTGGATACTTCAGGTAATTAATAGTAAGTAACCAGATGTCCATTTTTCAATCTTCTTGGCTTCAGCAGGTGTCATATCTGCAGGTGAAACAAGTATTATGTAACTGGTTGGTTCCTTATTAATTTGTTAATCACTACAATGGTGTGTGCATGTTTTCTGAAAACTTTAATAAAAAAAAAAACAAAAAACACCTAGCAGATACTGTGTTAACAAAAACTAACTAAGACGAGAACATTCTTAATTTTTTGGCCAACTCCCAATCCTACTTACCCAGCATTACTGAATTTTGTTACAATGCTGTGGTGTGAGGACAGCTACCTTTTACCTTTGGCTGCAGAGTTTCCTTTCAGCCCCTAAGGAATAAACAGGATTAGTGCAAGTGGGTTGCTGGAGTCTGCAGAAGCTTGTCTTCCAGTGTGTTTTCTGCAATTGAACTTTGCTTTAACAAGTTGTAGATCCTTGGCTGAATTGTATGCCTTTCTCTATGCTAGATCATTTCACCTACCCTTATTTCCATTGATCATAGGATCAAAGGAAAGTAGGGTTGGATGGGACCTCATAAAGTTATTGTAGCTGGTTGTTGTTTCAGCTTTTATTTTCATGGGGCAAACTTGTCCCCACAAGAACCCCAGCATCCATAACAGAACAAGTACATATACAAATAATAAAGGGTTTTGGAGAAACCCAAATCCAAACTGCAGTCCTTCCTCAGACCTGGAGAGGGCACCTCAGCTCTGAGCTGCCTCAGCCATATAGCCTTCCCCTTTTCCCTCAGTTCCCCTCCCTGGAAGCTGGAGCTTTTAACTTCCTCTGGGACCAGCAATCATCCCTCAGCTGGCTCTGTCCCTTGAACAGGCAGGCTGTTACTCATGAACCTCCTGGAACTATGCACTCATAGCTGTGCTCCCAGTTACAGTCATCTATTCCAGCCCCCCACTTAAGGCAGGATCATCCCTGGCTAAGCCATCTTAGCCAAGTGTCTATGTCTAACCTGATCTTGAAAATTTCCAAAGATGGAGATTCCACAATTTTGCCAAGTAGCCTGTTCCAAGACTTGGCCACCCTCATAGTCAGAAAGCTCCTCCTAATCTCCAACCTGAATTTCTTCTTCTGCATCTTGAGGCCATTTTTCCTGGTCCTGTCCCCTACAGCCTTGGAGAAAAGCACATTTCCATCCTCTCTCTGATTGCCCTTCAGGTATTTGAATACTGTTATCAAATCCTCTCCCCCTCTTCCCCCCTACCCCAAGTTTTGTCTTCTGCAGACTGAATAACCCTAGCTCTTTTAGTAATTTCTCATAAGTTCTGTCTCCCAGGTCTCTAATAATTTTTGTGGCTCTGCAGTGTACTCTTTCCAATTTGTCAATGTCCTTCTTGAAGTAGAGGGCCCAAAACTGGACACAGTACTCTAGGTGAAGCCTTGAGAGTGCTGAAAAGAACTGAAGAATCACTTCCTTTGATTTGCAGTGCTACAACCCAGTATGCCAATGGTCTCTTTTTCTACAGGAGCACACTGTTGGCTCATATTCAACTTGTGTAACCTCCAGGTCCTTCTCTGCAGTACTGCAGCCTAGCCAGTCATTCCCCAGTCTCTATTTGTGTATGCAATTATTCTGTCCCAAGTGGAGGACTTTGCATTTGCCCTTGTTGAATCTTATCTGATTGATTTTTGGATAATTTCTCCAGTCTATCCAAGTTATTCTGGATCCTAGCCCTGCCCTCCAGAGCATCTGCAACTCCACCTAATTTGGTGTTATCCACAAATTCACTAGGCTTGCATTTGATATCATCATCCAAATAATTTAATGAAAATATTAATACTGGACCCAAGACAGATTCCTGGGGAGCCCCGTTTGGTACCTCCTCTCCCAGCTAGACATTGAGCCTTCATTGAGTACTCATTGAGCACAATGATGCAACCAGTTATGTATCCATGTGTTACAGTACTTTAGTTTAGTCTATATTTCCATAACTTGCTAATGAGAATATTGTGGGAGATGGTGTCAGAAGCCTCGCTGAAGTCAAGATGCATCACATCCACTGCTCTACCCCAATCCACAAAGCCCATCTCCTTTATAGAAGGAACTCAGGTTGATCAGGCATGTGATGCTAGCTACAATGGGAATCATACTTTGCCAATAAGAGCTACTGCCACTTTAGCCATTGCAATAGAGACGTGACCAAAATTAAATGACGTAGTCCTAAGAATGCCTAGGCTCTACTTACCCTAGAGCTTTCACTCTCTATAAATGGATTACTCTCAGATCTATTTATCATCAGTGTTTAATCTGCAGCCCAAAACAGGAGTCCATTTGGAACTTGGCCTTCATAAGCATGAAATAATGTTCTGGGTTTGTGGCCCTATCTGGGGCTGTGCTGACCATTCTCTTTTTTTGGTGACTGGCTCATTCTTAGTTCCTGAAAATAGAAAAAAGTTGAGATGAAAAAAGATGAAGTCCAAACAAATGGGTTAGAGAGGCATGAGCTTTCATAGGCAAAAGCCACCATACCTTACTTTGTTTGACTTCAGCCTAACATGGCTAATTATCTCAAAACAAATGGAATAGTTCTGTAACCATGCATAATGAATTGTATAGCTTAAGTCCCACACTTTTCCCTGAGCTTTGAAATCCTGTCCAAGTGATGAAAATCCTGTCGTAGTATATAGAATAGACCAGGGGTAGGTAGCCAGCCTGTGGCACACGTGCCACGAGCAGCACAAATAGCAGAGCGCATGAAAATCAGCAATTTAAAAAAATAATAAAAAAACTCACAGATTTTTTTATTTAAATCAGATTTTTGATTTAATCGTATTTTTACATTTTTTTAAAAGATGCTTTTAAAAAAAACCCAAAACAAACCTATATAAAGATAGAACTTTAACATATCTTAAAACTAAGATATCATCATGAAATAGGGATTATAACTTCTAATTATATACTATTTGAGACAATATATTCATGTAACCTTTTTAGAAAAGTGTTTTATAGATCACAACAGGCCATGGATTATACTAGGGGTCCAATCTTTTATAGGGTTCACAGAGGTTCCTTTATAGATTAGTACCCAGTGGGACTCTGTGCTCAGATTAGAAGATCCCATTAAGCATCTCTGTGATGCTTAGTCTCAGTTCTCAGACTGTGGATTTGTGTTTCCAAAGATAACATCCTTGTTAACAGTGGTATATGGAGATGAGAGGACAGACCTGATTCCCTACCCATCAGCCCAGTTGTCTCTCTACAAGTCTGTGTACACAAAGTCAAGCCCTTACCTCTTTCTAAAAGTGCAAAGTTTCAAGAAGTTAAATGAATAGAGGATTGTGGAGAGTAGAGTATATCTGGGCAAAGAGTAGGAATCTGGAGATAAATGCGAGGAGGGTGGGGCAGTAGAAACAAGAGAGAAACATTTTGAGCAGAATATTCCAGAAGTCTTGAAGAATAAGTTTGAGTATATCCTCTCCATTTGATTTTAGTTCTAGTGAGGGAATGGTAGGATAGAAGGGGAAACCTATTATGGCAGCAGGCTTGCCAGGCCATAAAAAAGAGAAGAAATCAAAGACGAGAAGAAATCTAGAAGAAAGCCCCAAGATGATAATGCATGGCTGCATTGCTCATTTGATGTCCTCCTAATACAGCATGGCAAAAATGTCCCCCAAATATCCATGATCAATTTAGTGAATTCACCTCCCCATGACTTCACAAGTATCTGCTTCAGTTAGCTTTGGTAAATAAAATAACCAAATGATAATTCAGTTTTCTGATGTAGCTTCAAAATTAATCTGAAAAATACCAAAATAAATTATTGCTTTAAAATGCATAGTGTGTACCTTCTAAAAACAAAACCTACATCTCAGTTGTGAATAATATGTATTAAAATTATATCAAACAACAAGAATGTGCTTTTTGTAGACAACAATGATTAAACTGAAGCTTCTTGATTAGTGATTTAAGTCATGCTTTAAATTGATTTGATTTAAATTGGATCCACCCTAACTGGTAGCCTCTGTGTGCAGCATGTAGCAGACTGGGGAGGTGGTAGGCAACACAGCGGCAGATAGAGCAGGGAGCAAAAGGCAATGCAAGAGAGAGGGCAAGAAAAGAGGATCAGAGTGGTATTTGAGAGAGGCATGGGACTTAATTTGTGGCATGCCTGGCAAAAAGGCTGCCTCTGGGTTCTGGATATACCTTGCAAATATCTGCCACTTAAAATATCCATTTAAGAAGAGTACTTCACAAAATCTGTCTCTGCTTCCTTAGAAGCAGTTCTGAGTGAAACATCCCAGCTCTCTGCTCCTCCTTTACCTACTAGCTTGAAATTGGCTAACAAGTCTTTATTCTGCCAAACAGGTCATCTTAGAGCAATAACTGCATCCGCAAGTGATGTTCCAGTTGTACTTCTGTAAACTGGGTTAAGCTGTTAACTTTACAGTGTTTTGTTTTGTTTTGTTTTTTTTAATGCAGGAAGAAGCAGAGATCCAGGCAGAGTTGGAACGGCTAGAAAGGGTTAGAAATTTACATATCAGGGAATTGAAAAGGATACACAATGAAGATAATTCACAGTAAGCAAAGGGTGGCATGGGGGCAGGAGTAGCAAATGTTAACTTTTCAAGAAATGCTAAAATTATCACAGGACACTTACTTCTAGTAATGAGTGTGTAGCATGCTTAAGAACTTGAATTTTGTGTTTATATCAAGGCAGGTCAGAAGTCATTGCAAGTCAAATGTTGAATTTTATACCTGATTTTGAAAGCATTTGCAGCATTATTGAGAAATGGTCAAATTGCATGACAATCACTGATAAATCCTTAATTATGCTTTTGAATCTTTAATATTAAAGTGTCTTCTCTGTAAGCCAGGGGTCGGCAATTATTTTGGGCGGAGGCCCGCTTACTGAGTTTTAGCAAGCTGTTGAGGACTGCATGGGTAGCCCTGCCCCCTGACAGGTACCCTGCCCCTGGTTACCACGTTGGGACCAGATTCCTATTCCCTTGCCCCTGGATATACTCCTTTCAGCAAGGGCTTTGCCATCTCAGAACCAGAAAAACACCAAATTATATTTTAAAAATCAAACATCTACAATATTCATTAATTTGATTAAAAAAAATACTTTTGTCCTGATTTACATGCTTTTGTGTAGTGTACATAGGTGATTACACAATAGCTTAAAATGAAACCTTACTCTTGTATATTGTGGGCGTGTGGGGGCATGAGGGAGTGGGAATAGGTTTGTGGGGGACCGTGGGGGTGGATAGGTGTGTGGAGGGAGAGAGCATGTGGGTGTGTGGGGGTATGTGGGGTGTGGATATGTATGGGGCTTGTGGGGGTGGAGGGTGACTTGGGGGTATGGGGGGTTTGCTTGTATGGCAGTGCGGGGTGGGGGTGCTTGTGTATGGTGGGGTGTGCATGTGGGACTCGCCCTACAAACACACACACTCTCCTTCTCCCTCCCTTGTGTGTGTGTGTGTGTACACACACACACACACACACACACACACACACACACAGTGTGCTTTGCTCACTGCTCTCACTCTCTCACTTCCCTTATTGGTCTCTCTGTTTCCCCCTCCCTCATTGCACGGACACACACACACGCGCGCCAGCTCTGGCAGGCAGAGACTTGTGGGGTGGGGGGTGGAACAGGGAGGACCAGGCTGGCTTTTCTCCTGACTCCTGCTAGTTTCCCCTGGCTCCTATCAGCTTTGACAGAGAGCCTGGAGCAGATGAATGTTCATCTTCTGAAATTTGTAGGTGCCCCACAGGCCAGATAGAATAGCCTGGTGGGCCAGATGTGGCCCGTGGGCCGTATTTTGCCCGCCCCTGCTCTAAGCTATGTAATAGCTGTAATCGGTTGCAGTGTATTGATGGCACTTCCCTTTGTTGGTGTTGATTAAAACTATGTCATCCTCCCCAGATTTAAAGATCACCCAACGCTAAATGATAGATATTTGTTGCTACATCTTCTGGGTAGAGGAGGTTTCAGTGAAGTATATAAGGTAAGTCTGAAGAGTTAATCAGTTTCTGTATTTGAGTCTGATGAAATGCTGCAGTAAGCAAAATCTGACACTTGTTTTCTCAAATGGTGTGTGGATGTGGAGGAAGGGAGGTAGAGACACATGACACATCTGGATTTGATTAGTCAACAGGCTTGATATTTAGTTAGTGCTCTGATTTTCATAAGTTAGATTTTTTGAAGAAATTGTTTTAGGAATTTTTACACTGGCATCTGCAAGTGTTACCAGAACAATGACATTATACAGCTATTCCTTATACCTAAACAGGTGTTAGAGATATTTTGGTTTATTTAACATAGTTACATTACAGTGAGATTGTGAATCAAACATTTTTTGTAAGCTGGGGAGGGGGATGCTGCAGTGTTAGGTGGCGCAGCCTTCATTTCTTAAGTCATTGACACTCAGTTAGGAAACCTTACACACACATTGAGTAATCTCCTTGCTTCCTTGTAAATCAAGATTATGTACATGCTAAACATTTTTTGCAAAATCAAGATGCATAGTATTTAGAGCAGGTTAAGCTGCTTAAAGATCAATAACTTCAAGCACCTGCATCCTCAGATACTATATGCACTCTAGTAGTACATAAATAATGTTTAAATAAAATTAAATAAAAGTAACTGTATGAACTCTAATGGCTAACAAAAGAGTGGTGTAGTATTAACACTTTTTTTAAAAGGGCTATTACATTTTATATGTCAGATATTAAGCCAGTTTCTGTCTTTTGAGGGTTAGGACGGGGGTGGGCAGTTGTTTTAGCTAGAAGGCCACTTAATGATTTTAGTGCCCTCTCATGGGCCACATTCTCTCCCTTTCTCTGCCTCAAGTTCCCACCAGAGATTGGGGCTACTGGCCGGAACTGCAGCTGATGCAGCAGTGTCAGCTGCAGACCTGGGCGCTCACGCATTGCTGCTTTGGGTGCACAGGGTGGGAGCTGGCATAAGCTGCAGAACAGGCTGGGACATGTCCAGCATGACCCAGCAGCCAGAGCCTCTAGCCCCCCATGAGCCAGATCCCATGACTTTGTGCATGGGTGGATTGTCGCAAGGACAAGGCATTTTATTTAATTACAGTTTTCAGAAAATGTTTTAAATATAAAATAAAAATAGATTTATAATTAAGTGTAGCAAAGCCATTGAAGGGTTTAAGGAAATAGTGGCAAGACCTTTCTCTCAATTCCAATCTTAATCCAGTGATATAAAGTTACTCTTGTTGTTTGGTCTTTGTGATCTGAATGTAGCTTTTACTGGCTAGATCAGTGTTGCAGTCACGGGTACAGTGTGTATTGTACACCAGTTTATCAACAGGTAAATTGAAAGATAGATTCTTTAAATCACGTTTTAAAATAGCTTGTTGCATTAATTAACCTTATTTCTCTAATGCCATTTCTTGTTTGTCTGTTCATTGTAATACTGATGCCCTAGACTGGAAGTGGTGTGAATCTCTTGTTTGCATTTGCAGGGTTGTCTTGAAATTTTGACTTTGTCCTCTCCTCTTCACTTTTTAGGCGTTTGATTTAACAGAACAGAGATACGTAGCTGTGAAAATTCACCAGTTAAATAAAAATTGGAGAGATGAGAAGAAAGAGAATTACCACAAGTAAGTGGTGCTGTCAAGCAGAGGGCTGGCTTACAATATAGTGAAGTTGTGCTGTCTCCACATACTAATGGAAACTCTTTGCTATCCATGGAAGCTACATAGCATTCTCCTTTTCCTCCCTTTCCTCCCACTTGCAAAGTCACTTTCCACCTTGGTATCCATATATAAAAGTTATGGGCATCTTAGAAATGCCTGAAATGTGCAAAAAAAAAAAAAAAAAGTGAGTGAGTGTTTGCAAGCTGCTGGTGTGCTGCTGTGTTCTGAATCATGAGTGATGTCGTGAAGTGAACACGTAAGTGCACTACTCTTCAGAACATCTGGCTGTCGCTCCTTGCAGAGAACAAGAGTTTGTGCCCAGCACCCCAGATGTGCTCGTTTGGAATGTGCTTTCCAAAAGCTGCCCTCTCTTCTTTATTGAATATTCTAGGGCAACTGATTAGGAACATGTGTATGTAGGTACAAAAAACCTTGAGCATTTGGTAAAACTTGCTTCTTAATGCAGTGGGTTAGACTCCTGTATCCTGCTTGTCTAGAACTTACTGCCTTTTATATTTCTCTCTCTTGGATCCACAAATGCTCTTTGTTATAAGGTTATTTTTATCTTGGCTAGCAGAACCATTAAACAGCATTAGTTATTCTGCAGTACTGCCAGTGCTTATATCACACTCAGATTGCTTGGTTTTCAAGGATTGTTATGAGCAATTCGAGCTTGTGTTTCAGTTTGAAACATTCTGAGAACTAAACTGAGATGCTATATATGCAGAGCTAAATGATAGCAAAAGTATTTACTACCTGTATTGCTAATGCCTTCTGGTATTTTATTTCCAGACATGCATGTAGAGAGTACAGAATTCACAAAGAACTGGATCATCCTCGAATAGTTAAGCTGTATGACTACTTTTCACTGGATACTGACTCGTAAGTGATATACCTTTTTGACTGCATTTGACCAATTTGCCTCCTATATATAGCTCCAACTAAGCTTAGTGACCTAGCCATAGGGACATTTTTACCTTTGGATATATGCCACATTATATCATTTGGGCATGATTTGGGGATTACTAAAAAACATTGGTATCTTTAATGAGAGTACCCAGTTACAGAAAGGCTAGCAAATGTATAAAGGACTCTTGTGCTTCAGGCCAGCCTGTAGGGACTGACTGACAGGGACTGTGAAGAAGCTTCCCCTATAGACAAGCTGTTCATAGTTGCCCACAATGGGTTTTATGGCATCTTAACTCTGAATCTTTGTTATTGGCTCCTGTTGGAGACCAGATCTAGACAGGCCATTTATCTTGCCTGTTAGAGCCGTTATGTTCCTGAGTTCTTATACCCAGGGCTATCCCTGGAGGGGGAAATCGCGGCAACCAGCCTGGGCCCCATGCTTTGGGGGTCCCACGAACAGTGCCGTACAGGCCCTGCCATGGCTGCCGTGCACTGCCAGCTCCGCGCTTTGGCCGCTTGCCACCCTTTGGCCCTGCATGGGGCCAGACATGCCCCGGGCCTCACACCCCCTAGGAATAGCTCTGCTTATACCTATTGTTCATCACATCTTGGTTGTGATGTATTCTGTGCCTAAGTAAGGTGCCATAAGGGGACTTTCATGATCAAGAATATATAGACATTTGAATTCATTTTGCAGTTTCTGGAAGGCTTTTTAATTTTGCTGTGAAAGGAAATTTAACTGCACCAGGATAAACTTGGTATAAGTGGATGTGAACCTGGTCTTTCTGTGTTTGTGTAGAGGTGGGTTGAGAGATGTATATACATGAGACTTAAGAATTAGATGCAGTTGTAAATGTAAAATGTTTTTGTTTCTTTAGGCTGACTTCTTTTAATTACTGTTTTGCCTTCAGGTTTTGTACAGTATTAGAATACTGTGAGGGAAATGACTTGGATTTCTATCTGAAACAGCACAAGTTAATGTCAGAGAAAGAGGCACGGTCCATTATCATGCAGATTGTGAATGCTTTAAAATACTTAAATGAAATCAAACCGCCCATCATACACTATGACCTTAAACCAGGTATGTTATGCTGCTAAGTGGCATGCTTCTACCCTGTTATGACTAGTTAGCCTCTTTGAACAACTATGGAAAATTCATATCCATCGAAGCCGGGAAGCTGACAGGCCTACCGAGACCCTTTCTAAACCTGGGAGCTTATCTTGTGGAGTAGGATGACTGCTCTGAAATAGTTACTGGCTCCTGGAGTTGGAGATGAAGCTGGAGCATTAAAAGTAGTACAGTTCTAGAAAAAGAGTCTCCTGGTCTGGGCAAGCTTTTGAATTACCACATGCCTGTATTGAGTTCTCTGTATCCTGGATGTCCTTCCTGCTATAGCCACTAGTGATGGGCTTGTTCAGCTTCGTGTGCATGTATGCACATGCACATTCTCTCTCTTGCTTGATGCTTAAATAAATAGCAGTAACATCTACTCTGGGAAAACTTGCTCATTAATTATTTTTTTCAGGGTTCCCAGCCGTTAGGTTAATGTAACAGGTCAGAGTGATCTCAAAGGTTTGAACTTCCAGATTCACTAATGCCCAGTATGCCAGACATATGCCATACACTTTGCTATAAAAGTTTCCATCTCCTTGTGTGCCATGGAGCTGAGGGTAGTAATAGTAAGAAGTCTCTTTACTATCTCTCTCTTTTGAGGAGGCGTATGCTGGGTAAAATCCAGCCACGTGTTTAATTGGGCTGGAGAGCAGTTTTTAACTGTTTTTGCTTCTTACTGTGATGTTTCATTAGCGTTGTGTGGGTTTGTCTGCCGTTGCTTCCTATATGGATTCATGATACTAATACAGTAGGTGGTGCTATTGCACTAGGTTGGGGGGGTTTTGTGTGCCTGTTCTCACTTTTCCCAAACTACTGTGTAATAGTATAGGATCACTAAAAGGCATTTGAACTCGTAGTTGGGTGTACAGCCATTGCATGTAATTCTGCTTGAAAAATGAACCAAAAGTCAGATTGTAAAATGCGTGTTCATTTAGTCCTTAGAGGTAATTCTTAGACCTGAAGTCCTTAGAGCTAATAGAGAAAATGTCTTGCTAATAAACTGAGTACTTATGAAGGCCACTGAGGAGCTCTGTGCCTTGGAGATTAATTTCTGACTACTGAAACATCAGAGCATGTTAGGATTTCTGGGCAGAATAAGGGAGTGGGAGGCACTGGCAACAGGAAGAGGAGAGCTGTCTTCTTTCCCTGACCTTTACTACCAAAACAACCAGTCTTTTCTTGTTCTGACCCCACTTTGAAGCCAGAAAAAACAAGGAGAATAGATTTTGGTTTGGGAGGCCAGTGTAGAGCTGGGAGACAGGCAAAAAATGCAAAGCCAGCAACTCGCTTGAGGCTGGAAGGCAGGTTCTGGCTCCTTACTGTGTTTTAGGAAGTCCTGGTTCTCTCCGGGCTATGCTGTACTTTGAGAGTTGTAACATTTTTCCCAGTCTACCATTTGCTTCGGTTTCTTGTGCAAGTTGGCAGCGTTGTCCTTTGTTTAACACACCACATGCTGCTGCAGTTCCAGTACTGCTTTTTCTTTCCCTTTTCTCTAATGGATGTTTCTAAGAAATTGTTGTCGTCTTCTTCTAGGCAACATTCTTCTAGTCAATGGTACAGCATGCGGAGAGATAAAAATAACAGATTTTGGGCTTTCCAAGATCATGGATGATGACAGTTACAATTCTGTTGATGGTATGGAGCTGACATCACAGGGAGCTGGTACTTACTGGTAAGTATCACTTGGGGCAAGTGCCAAGTCAAAATTTTAGAAAATTTACAAATAAATATTAAAATCCCAGTGGTCAAAACTGGAGTCCACTTTGTACATGTGCCTTTATTAGCCCTTGTGTGTGGTCCTTCCTTGTACAACACTGAGGTCCTTGAGGATGCTCTTGAAAGTCGCATGACATCTGTTTCTATGCTGGCAGCCATATAATTTCCAGGGGGTTAATGTTTATGTATGTGTAAGGTTACCTCTTATCCAGTGGGCCTGATCAGAAGACTACAAACTGCATATGCTGCCATTGATTAAATGCAGCCAGATCAGGTTAGAACTTGGTAGCATCAGACTAGTACATAATGATTTTAACAAGCCATTTGGGGCAGGAACGAAAGAATCCCATACATTTGAAAATGCATTGAGACTACTGTCACTTTTTAGGGTTAATGGTCCTACTGTGGAAAGTGCAACAACACTTTCATTGCCATGCATGACCATAACTTTGGCACTGCAAGTGTCACATAAAAAACAGTTCCAGGAATATAGTGCCCATTGCATCAGCCTTCGCACTGAGGCTAGGACATGCAGTAAGAACTGCTGAGTGCAAAGGCAGAAATTGTATTTTACACTGTTTGTAGCCACAGTGGTTATTTTACGTAGTGTCTCATCCCAACAGATTGAGCAGGCGTGCCCTGTAGATACTCCTGTGTTGTGGCTTTGTGCTCTTCAAAAATTCACTCCAGTCTCGGCAAAACCAAGTTTCTTTAAGAGACAGCATCAAACACTATTTTTAGCAATGTGCATTTTAGCTGGATGTTTCCATTGTGACACTGATATTAAAATGGTTTGGGCAGCAAATGCCAGTTTTCACACTTATGAAGAAGTGAGGCTATCCTGCTGTGTCTAACTGCAGTTAAACTGCTCCAATGAAAAAACTGCAGCTGTTCACTAAAAGAGACAACAAAAGCCCAAATCTTCCCCTTTGTGGGCTGGCTGTCTGTTAAAAGAGCTGAGATGCGTAGTTGAGGTCATAAACCCACTTCTGTATGTACCAGTTTAAAATTGGAGTGGTGCTATAGGTTAGAGCAGCAGGCTACACATGAGAACTGGTTTACTGTCTTAGCATGGCACTGAAGAAGCACACACTAGGAACTGTTTAGTTCTGTTAGAAGCAAGCAGTGATGGAGCAGAGAAGTAAGTAATGAATTGCATTGATAAAGATGTGTGAAGAAACTTTTCACACCTGCTCTCACTGCGCTAGCCATGTACTTAGAGGGGCAAAATTAATGTTTGTGTGTTCACATAGTGAAACAAGTGGACAAGAAAATCACTGAGTGGCAGGAAGGAGACAGTGCTTCACTGCACATCAACTGCTCATAGATTACTTTGTGAACACTCTTGCTTCTTTCATTGAGTCTCGAACTGCTGCAGTTTAGCATCCATTTACCCTGGGGTAGGAACATGTCTTTACCATGAAGGAGTTGAAGAGTGGTAAAGCCCCACCCCATGTCCGCCCCCAGTAAATTGCTTGTGTATTTTAACAGTTTCAGATAGCTTGCCCTTCAAAGTGAATATAGTCATTCCAAAGCTTGGTGGCAGCATGTTATTGTAGAAGATTCAGAGCAGCCTCTGGGCCATTTCTTAGTAAAGTGGGAGCTTAGGAACACTATAGAAATCTCTTGGGCCTTTTCTGTAGCACAGATGCACTGATATAAAGTAGGATTCCCAGTGTATGCCAGTATTGGTGGTTCATGTTGGCATCATTATACCAATTGGTTTCCAGTGGTGCAAATTCCTCTTCTCCAGGAAAACCATCAGGCTGCCACAAGACCCTTCCCTAGCAGCTTCAGCTGGACTTCGTGATGGCACAATATCTTCTGTCTATAGAAGAGTACTTAAGATAAAAGGGTGGGAAGGTGGAAAAATCTAAGGACCCCACTTAAGTCTTGTTGGGCCCTTGTTTAGGGAAGTAACAGCCTGGAAATGACTTGGCCAGAGATATATGGGAATGAATGGTGAACTAAGTCAAGGCTCAGACTGACACTGGGGCCCGATTCACTGGGTCATCCTCTTCTTGTGAAAGTGATATGGCAGAAAAATCTAGACACCTTACTGAGCATCTTACCTTCCTCCTTTCAATCAGGTATTTGCCACCAGAGTGTTTTGTGGTTGGAAAGGAACCTCCAAAGATTTCAAACAAAGTTGATGTCTGGTCAGTGGGAGTTATCTTCTACCAATGTCTGTATGGCAGAAAGGTGAGAAGAGCATTTAAACTCTTTCCTACCGAACATCCCTTCCTGTTCCTTGTGGGGGAAATGGTTTCTAAAGGCCAGCCATGTTATTTGGTATCTTCATGGTGTGATACACATCAAAAAGAAAACCATTCTGTATGTGATTTTAGACTGCTCCTCGTTTGCAATGCTGGTTGACTGCTAAGCAGGCTACTGCTTAACAGCCCCGGTAGTTGGGGACCAAAGAGCAGGAAAAAATGCATGCTGAAAGTTGAGTTGATTTTTGTCAGGGAAGAGCTAGAAGCCTCAGAGTTGAAATCAGTAACTGTCTTTGTGGGGTGAAAGTGTTTTCATACAAAGGCTTGAAATGACCCACTAGGTATAAGCAAATAGAGTTCCCTCAGTCTTTTAAACAGGGAAGACACTGGATACAAGGCAGTCCCTGTTAATAGTGTTCTGCTAATCCAAGCAGTTCTATTGTATCTTCCCATCACTCTGGTGCAGCGTAACTAGAAAAGCTACTGATCTCAGAATAGCTTTGTTATGGCAGGTTGCCAACTTCTTCACAATTATCTGTCCTTCTTTCATAGCCCTTTGGCCACAACCAGTCACAACAAGACATTCTGCAGGAGAACACAATTCTTAAAGCTACAGAGGTACAGTTCCCTCCAAAGCCAGTAGTCACACCAGAAGCAAAGGTAAATATCTCTTTGGGAAGCCTGATGCACACAGTGTGGTCTTTTCTCTTCCCCCCGATTACGTCCCCTCCCCCCACCCCCCAATTACTGAAAGCACTAGTTCATCTGTGAGTCTCAGCAATTTAAATCTTTGCACTGAAATGCCTAGCCTCTGGGAAACCACATGAATCATTGAGTCCACAAAGAACCATTGAGTGAACACCTTTTTAGTTTCTTTCTTTGGTCCTTCTTAAATAGGAGGTCTCTTACAATCTTAAGTCCTGTCCTATAGACATGGAAGACCAGTTTTATTCTTTGGTGTTGCTCAGTGTCATTGGTGAAATGCAGTGGCTATCAGTGACCAGTGGAAGACTGATCTCCAGGCTGAAATGAGATTTCAGGTGTTGCACACAGACTTTTCCATCTCCCTGGTTTTACTGGCTTGGCTAGATCTCTGTTCCTGCAGTCTAGCTGGAAGAGGTATCCAGGAGATAAATTATATTCTCCTCCACTCTGCTAAGCAACCATCTTTTTTTTTTTTTTTCTTTTATGGTCTCAAACTCACAGCCCCAAACCAAACCCCTTCTCTATTCTCACACTAACATTCATAAAGTGGTTACTGAAACTTGGCTAATAATGAGAAAAACAATCCTGTTATGTTGGGTGAGTTTTACTTTATATTTGGGGGTGATAGATCTTAGTTCAAAATGTGACTTGCATTTTACTTCAGGTTTAGGTTTTAGCATTGGGCTCATCTCTGTTCGAGTCTCCCTCTTTGGCTTGCATTATAATGTACAGCAAATGGTAATAGAAAGCTGTAGAGGCCCTGGGCATATCATAGCAAAAGCCCAGCACAGTTAAATGATCATTCAAAAAGGGAGCCATTAGCTTACAGCATGCCACATACAAAAATATTCCTTTTCCCCACCTGTCTGGACAGGTTCATCCTTTCAGCCTTTTCCCTAACCCAGGCTGATACTTCAGTGCATTATTCTGACATGAATGCCTGTGTCCCCAAAAGTCCTATTGATTTCCTCTTTGTGGAAATTTGCTTAGTAAGACAGTATGGCTGAGGACTGAATAGACAAAAGTTTGCAGTTTTGGTTCCTCTCTCCATGGGCTGAGACAGTTTGAGGTGGTGGGAAGTTGATGGAAATATCCATTTGGTCACTTAACGAAAAATTTAAGTTTCCAGGGTTGTCGCAAAGAACAATTAAAGAGAACTTTTCTCTAACCCCTTCCACCTCCTAAATCTTATTCTACCTTTGGGGGATGTTTGCAGGCATTTATCAGACGTTGCCTGGCCTATCGAAAAGAGGATCGGATAGATGTCCAGCAGCTGGCCTGTGATCCATACTTGCTGCCTCACATCCGCAAATCTGTATCCACAAGCAGCCCAGCTGGAGCTGCAGTTGCTTCAACCTCTGGATCATCCAATAACAGCTCTTCAAACTGAGAGGCAAAATAATAGGCCAAAAATTGCTCAAGATGCCGGCAAAAAGACTTTCAGAAACAATTTTGGAATAGAGGAAATCCGCAAGGGTCTCAAGAAACCTGTAACAGGTGGTTTTTTTTCTCTTGCTTTTTTCCATCCATGGAGCATGACAACATCAATTCTCATCAAGAAAACCTTCAGCATCTTAGTCCAAGCCATGTGGATAAGAGGTGGCTTGAGGTTTATTCAGTCAGTGACCACAAAGGATGGCTGCTCTGAGAGAAGGGGGAAAATATGGTTCCATGTACTGTGAATTTCTGAACACGCAGACTTCGGGAATCCATGAGGCAATGTGTGCTTCAGATGAAGAATGTGGACTTTGGAAAAAGACTGGGCTAGTCCAGTGTTGATATTTAAACATTGTTCTTTTCTTTTAATAAAGTTTAGGTAACATCTCCTGAAAAGCTCGAAGCACCAAGGTTCAGCTGGGGATGGTATATGACTCTTTGCCCTTTGGAGGGGAAAAAAGTTGATCCTGCCTGTTCTTGGCACTAGAGTTAGTGTTTTACCCCTAATTAATTTCAATTTTTTAAAAAAAGTAACAATTTTTTGAAAGAAAACAGTTTTCTGGTCATAAAGTGAAACCCATATTAGCAAGTATGTGGCAGCACTCATTCCTTGATGTGACCTCTTAAGTAATCTGCCTTTTTTTGGGCAGGGGGGCAGAGGGAGAAGGATAAACAAAGAGGAAAATAGGCCTCTTTAGATCTCTTGCCATCAGATAAACTGCAACTTGGAGTACCCTTAGGTTTTCAACTGCTGCTTCACTGCTTTCTCACTCAACAGTTGTCCCTTTTTTTTATTTATTTTTGAAGTGCTGTTTCTTTTTTTTTTTTTTTTTTTTTTTAAATAAAGGTTGGTCTATTCATGTGGTGCTCTCCACTCCTGTGAGCACTGTTTCTGTTGAATAGTCAAAATACAGGAAGCAAATGGGTAGGAATCCAGATGCTGCACTCGATGGTTCTTGTGTGATCTCTCTCTGTGCTCACACAGTCTGTACATATCATGTTAACATTATTAAAACCTGAAGTAGGAAGACTTGTGTGCTCTCCTCAGTTAGGTGACTTGGCAAGGAAACATTCTCCCTCCCCTAATGATTTTTCTTTCAAAACTAATGACTTCTAATTCTGCTTGGGGTATCTTACCCCTTTTGGCCTTTGCCATCCTGCTGTTAACAGGGCGTTGACTACTAGTGCTGCCCTGCCCCTTAAACCAAAAACCAAAAAAAAACTAAACAAAGAAAACCCACTTGAACATGTGGCAGCCAGGTTGGAATGTTCTTAACATATGTGGCAAGGGTTTTTAGCCAGAGATATTTAAAGATGCAGCATTCAGTTAAAAGCCTGTAGGGGGAAGGAGGGAACTGAGTAGTACATTAGCACAATTTAAGATATTGCGTCATGTAAACTTTCTTCAACGCCAAACTCCTGTTATTGTGGATTGTTTTTTCTATGCAGCGCCTTCAGGATTGCTTCTCAATGCGTTCATGTGTGCACACACACACTCATATGCATCGTCTCGGGCATTGAGTACTTGATTAGAGTTCCTGTGGCAATGCACATTTTCTGATGTGTGCTTTCTAGGAGAACTGTGTCACTTGTTTGCCTTGCCACATTAAAAGCCACGGTCAACAAACCCCTCCAGGAACCTAGGGTAGCTGAAACGCTAAGTAGTCTGTCAAAATTAAACTGGCAATGTGGGAAAGTTCAACATTTTGCTGCTGCTCTGACTTTTTTTAATGACTCCCGGGCTTTAATCTGACGTGTTCATTTGCAGCTGGATTAGCGCGGTGTTTAAACTCTTGTGCTATTCAAAATACTGCATCTTTAAATGCTCAGCCATAGTTTCTAAGTCCTTCCCATCCCTGCTGTTCTCTTTAGAAATTAACTTGTTAGTGAGCAGCATGTTCAACCTCTGTGAGGCCAAGGCAGATCTGATCTCTCATCCTGTTTTGTTGAAGTTGATTATTTGGTCTCTATCCACAGGAGAATTCTAAAAGGGTTTTTTATATTCCAGTCCAATTGTCTTTTGGACAAAGTGTGTGCTATCTCTGTGGGTGTGACTAGTTTTGTGTTGGATGCATTTATTCCTGCTGTGCGACACCGATAGAGGGGTGTGTGGACAGCATTAGCCTTTTCCAGTGCTAAATGCAGTAACTAGTAAAGAACCCTGGTAGAATTCTGGCTGCAACACTTTTGTTAATATGGGTTTCACTTCACTTCAAGTAACAGACCCTTATTGCCACGCTGTTCATTTACTTGAAAAGAAAAGTGTATGAAGAATTTGTAACTTAAACCAGGCCAGACTGTTTTGGCTCTTCCCAACAGATGAGACATGGATATTAAAATAAGTTTTAAGAAACCAAATTGCTTGCCTCTCTTGCTTTTACCATCTGTCATTGCTGGCTTGAGGTTTTCCTGCAGTGTGTGTACGAGGGTCATGACTACATGGACGATGGGGTTATGTTGATATCAGCCAGGTTCCATTCACACCAGTGGGAAATACCTGTGCATCAAAGGGTGACTGCTGGTTCAGCCAGCTGTTGTTGAAAACAGAGCTAAATAGCTGTGATCCTGTCTGACTGGCCATCCCAGCTTATACAGCATGCTTGTCACCAGGGTCCTGAGCACTAGCTAGGCTTTTCCTAAATCATTTGTCTCTAATATTGGTAGTTCTAAGCAAGTAGAAGGCTCAGTTCATGTACCTACTGTGAGATTTTGCATAAAATCTCACAAGCACATCCCCCCCACCACTTTTGTGATTTCAGACTTTCAACAAAGGGCTGAAATCACACTACAGACAGCTTGAAGCTGTAGTGGCTGAGTCCTTTAGCTTTACTCCTTGGAAAACTGGCTGCAACTTCTGTGTCCATTCACTCAAAATCAGTCAGTTTCAGCTAAGAATGCTAACTTGCAACCCCTATCACACTTGGTCAGTTGATTTTCCCCCCCCAGCTCCCTTGCTGTTCCCACTTTCTGATGGACCAATGGTTTGCAGTGTTGGCCTCTAACTATATTACTTAAGTTGGTTATGGGATGGGAGAAGGAGCTGCCATCTTGGCAATGGAGTGACAAATTTGATACTGTGGAATCAATATTGGACACCTCTGCATCCATGCGATATGTCCAGTATGTGTATATGCACAGTGGGTTCATGCACTAGAGTAAATCAGTAAGTACCCTTTTTGGTTTTAAGCACAATGAGCCGTGCTCTTGGATAATTTGTCTCAACCGGGTGAATTGGGAGCCACACCATGAAATAAGCTGCTGCCTCTAAGAGTAAGCAGGCTACCCACTTTTTACTTCCTGACCTAGCAGGATCCTGGTAGCCAACATGTTAATGTGGTCCCTGGCACACCTGCTGTTTGCTGCTACTTGTTTGTACAACAATGCCTAGAGGATCTATCAAGAAGAGCTAAAGTGACCTGCCCGCAGTCTGTGGAAGAAGTGTGAAAAGAACTAGCTCTCCTGAGTCTCGAGCCTTATGCTGAGTCCTAACACTGCTTGTCTTTCCTCTCGGGTATGTATGGGGAAGCGGGGTGGCTTCACGGCAGTGAGTATCTTGAGTTTGTACAAAATGGTGGGTGCTTATTTGTTGTCGGGACCCAGTTTTCCAGAAGTCGCATCTGCTTCCATTTACACCTCTATTACACTGTAAAGGCTCTGGTTTGTCCCTAACCTGTGTAGCAAGTTGCTCAGGGAATGCAAGAGCCACAGAGCATAGATTGATAATGTGGTATTCCAGCAATTTCACCATGCAGGGATGAGAGACTGTGAGCTATTCAGTCTCTAGTGGAGAACACTGAGGAAGGGGTATCTTGCATGTAGGGAGGCTTGATCCTCACCAGCCATGGGCAAGACTAGGTGTGGGAACAGCTTTTTCACAGCATGCCTCAAAATATATTGGGGAGTGGGATGGAGAAGAGACTCGCATGTCAGTGGCCTCGGTGAGTATTCCCCGACCTGTCTGGCATGTTTAATTGGTGGATGTGACTCACCCTGCTCAGTCTACTCTTAGCACTTTTCTGCTCCTGGTCTCTAGACCCCCTGGTTCCTGTTGGTGCAAAAGCTGCTCCCACCAGAGCTCTCTCAAGCAGCAGTCTTCTTTATCCTGAAACCTTCTCTCTTCTTATTCTTCCTTTTTTACTTGTACCTTTTTGAGTTTATTTTCTGTTATGGGGACTAGTACTGTGGTTTGTATGCCCAGAGGCAGCTACAAGCCTTGAGGGTGCTGACTTTGGTCACTCTTCATTCCCCAGGCTTGGAGACTGCCAAGGCACAGAGGAACTTAGTGGTTTGAATCAAATCTGCATGTAGAGTTGTTTGTGTAATGACCTCTAGTCATCTGTCTGTAACACTTCATTCAAACTTCAAAGTGCCCAGTGATCTTACCTAACACAGGACAAGCAAAAGATTTTTCTTGCAAGTTCCTGGTATATTCTTTGAGTCCAAAGACCAGCAGGATTGGTGGAGGGGAGTTTAATTCCAAAACCCAGAAGCAGAGGATTAGGGAAAGTTAAACAATCATGTTCTCCCTGCTGGAGTCATCTTCCAGCAGCAGATGATTCACAATAGTATCTCTGTATGAGGGTGTTTCTCCTTCATAGTGTTCCTTGATCAGCAATAATATAGACTGACATTTAAATGGCAATCATCCAAGAGTGTAAGCCACCTTCCTCATTTCAGGAGTAATGTCTTTTGGACTGTCCTGACAGAAAAAACCCTGCCCTTAATAGCTGATGAATATGGGGGGGGGGCAGCTAACTCAGCTGAACATTGGCAAATGCAGACTTGCTCTGTATACATTTGGGAAGTGACTTCCAGCCCTAGATATTCTAGATTCTGGGGTGGGACTCTGGTTGCACACCCCACAGATGGGGTTTGTTCATTTACAGTCATATAAACTGTAATGGTAAATCCAAGCTAAGGTAGTGATGGTGGTCAAAATTTTTCTCGGTTGCAAGGTGTTGCCTGTGAGTTGCTCCTGAGACGGGATACAATCACTCATGACCAAAGAGGCTAAGTGGGCTGAATTATAGCTGGAAGTTCTTGTGGTTAACATTTTTTGAAGGACTCAGTGTAAGCATCTTTTGCTGTAGTTTCACAGTAAGACCCCCATCTCAGAGTGCCCTTTTCACCCTAGGGAAAATAAGCCTGGGCCAAGCAGCAGGGCCTAGAAACTGCTCGTTGATTGGTTCCTGATAACAGTTTCATTTTATTGGGTAAGTGCTAGTCCCTGAGTTAATTCTATAGTTTTGTTTATACTTTGTTAATGTGGCTCACTGTGCCTTGGTGAGGAAAGGAGGTTCAGAGGAGCTGGAGGGGAAGAAAGAAAGAGTCACAGAGATAAGGGAGGGGAGAGGTAGAAGAAACTGCCATGGCACAGTAAAGACTGCAGCAAAGCTGTCCTCTTTACCATTTGGGACATTGACATTTTGGGGCACTCCTCCCCTACCAAACTGTCCCAGGATCTGAGCAAAGGAGGAGCTGTAGGTGAGGTAGGGGTGCTACAGATAGTCGGGGAAGTCAGAAACAGAGAGCCAGGATCCTGAAGCCATAGGCTTCCCCCTCAAGAAGCCATACAAGAGCTGCCTTCAGTCAATCCTTTGGGACAGAGACTGATGAGGCTTCTTTTTGGGATGTTCTGAGGTAGAGGTTCAAATCAAAGGGGCTGATCCATGACTACCATCATGCCTTGCTTTGCCCTGATCTTGTTTGATTACAATGAGTACATCTACATGAGTTATTAAGACAGTTGAGTAAACTGAAGCACATTTTGCACTGGAGCTGCTAGGGAGGGCCCCAGGCGTCTAGCAGCCCCTGAAATGACATACAGCCAGTCTTCAGACTTGTGACACAATTGGTTCCTGAAAACCATGTCTTAAGTTGAAGCATTGTAACTCGGAACTGGTTTTTCCCATAGGAAACAATGTTATAAATGGGGGATTGGTTCCTGAACCAAGGCCCGATACTATATTTTCACCAAAAATAACCCAGAAGCTTGTACTCAGATCAATTATAGATGAGTAATATAAATACATTCATGTAGCTATATTGTAAACAGCAATCACATTGATTTGGAAGGACTTCTTTGAGGTGACTTTGCTGGATGTTTTGAAGAACTCTTGGCTAGACTTTTTGAAGGTTCTTGGCTGGAGTCTTCTCAGGAGTCTTGGCTGCAGGTTTTTCAGGAGTCTTGGCTGCTTTCTTAAAGAAAGTGTCCAAGGAAGTTTTGGACAGATGTTCTCCAAGGTGATGGGTGACGCAGTGAATTTGTTTGCTGGCATAGCTTGGCATCAGATCAAGTGTTGTAAAGTCAAAACTGACATCAGAAAGTTGAAACGGTGTCAATTTATAAATGTTGTAAGTGCAAAACATTGTAACTCAAAACATTGTAAGTCCAGCACTGCCTGTACTCTCATGCCCCAGCCTGCCCTGTCCACATCTACACATGCATTGTGGTGGAGTAAACAATTCCACTGTAGGATAGTACTTGTGTCTGGCAGTACTATCCTATGGTGGAGTTGGTTTAGTTTACCCCATCGTAATATTACTGCATGTGTAGACAGTGATGTTTTACTGTGGAGTTAATTAGGTAACTGCAGTAAACATCTCATGCAGATGCACCCAGCGTGACAAAGCCCCTCACTGGGCTGGGAGCTAAGACGTTCCATTGTGTTATTAACTGGTGCACAAGAGGGCATTTCCAACACTGCTTGCTGTTGGTCTGACTTACCAGGGGTCAGTTGCAAAAATCCCCTCTTTAATGAAGGAAATTGAGGTGAGATCTGAGACCTTCTGAAGATCCTACCCAAGCCATTTCTGCTCCAAAGACTTCATAGCTTAAAGAGGTAGGAATGACAAAGGACGGGAGGTGAAACTGAGGCACATAAGGAAGGGGATGACTTGTCCAATTTCGCAGAGCAGAGCGCCAAGGTGAGAACCCTGGCCTCTCAAGTACTAGCTGGGTCCCCTTGCTGATGGCCCTACTGCTTCTGCAAGCGCTAATTACTGAGCATTGTTGGGAGGGTGGAATGGACTGTGGTACCTCAACAGTGCGCTCTGCCTGGGTTGTGGTTCTTGCCCCTCACCAGGTCCTTCCACAGCAGGACTTGGGTATATTCTTGCTTGGGGCAGGGGGAGCTGGTTTGGCCTATGCTTTCCCAGAGGTGCATCCCCGGGGCTGTCACTCTGGCTCAGCTAACTGGCACTTGGGTTATGTGAGGAAAACATTTTAAGTATTATTTCTTGTAAATTATTTGAATTTTTTTTTCTTCTCTTTGTGTTTCCCCTCTTGTAGGCTGTGATGGAGACAGTATCTAGGGGTGAAGATGATGCTTTACATTCTCTAAGGAAAGGGTCCTGTCTCTCTGGTAGCCTCTGGCCTGGTCTAACCCCCCAAGCTACTCCTGAACTGGATAAAAAGAGAAGGCATCTTAGTGCTGGCCCGCTCCGGCTGGAGTGCATTGAAATTCCTCGTGGCAGCTCTGAGTAAAAACATCTGTTTTTAATAAATTATTTGAAGCATGAACTTGCCTGACATTTAAGAGCTGCAGGAGAATGAATATCCTGTTGGAGAACAGCAAGGGGAAAGGGCACTGAAAACTACAATGGGAGACAGCTGGGTGCAGTCTCGCACAAAGGAAGTCTTATTGTCTCTGTCACACTGAGTCCTGAGTAACTGGGCATTGACTGCAGTGAATGAACAGGGACAAGGAAATACCAGCAGCTGGAAGGGAACCTGGAGTTCAGAATCCCAAAACAGAGAAAGCTACCAGGCAGGCAGTGTTAATCCCAAGTCCCTGGGGTCTAGGTGAGTTATTGTCTCCTTCCTGACTACCTGAACCGGTTAGAAGTGCCTGTTCCTTCCCTGATGAGGTCACCTGAACCTTGCATACTGAAACCACCTACTGAAGGATATGGCAAAGGCATTCTTAGTGGTAAAATCAGGCTGCGTGCGCTGATACAGTGCTGTTTCCCACTTCATCCAACTACAGTCAGACACCTAGGACAGAATCATGGACAGCTGGGTTTGGCTGTGGAAAAATGATGAGCAAAACTGCTGTCTCCTGACTCTGTGCCACTAGCCAGGCAGGATGTTGAGATGGGTCTTAACCTGGCCTCCATCTTGGATAGTTGTTGAAAGCAGTCTCAAACAGGAGAGGAAACTCTTAATCCAGTTTTCCTTCTGAAATAGTCCAAGCTCCACCTGTTCCTTTCACTCTAGTTTCTGGTTCCTTGCTGTACTAGGGGAGGTCATGCTCATTTCTCTTTTTGATATCTCCACCTCAGCAGTGACACATGCTCAGGTGCCCCTGACCTGTCTGCAGCCTTTGATTTGGTTTGCAGTTGTTTTGTAGGCAAGGAAGACATGACTTCCCTTCCATGATGTTCTTGATTTAAGAACAGTTGTCTTGAGGACCCGTTTGAGGTGCATCTTACTACCCGAATAAGCAAGCTTTTTCGAACAGATATCCACCTTGGTCATCCAGGCCCTGTTGAGGAAAAAACCCAAGACTGCATGGAGTCCGATTAGTATTACTGTGGATGTCAAAGCAGTCTCATCTAGGGCACAGCTCAGGAACCAGGTTGGGTGTGGGGACAGCTGGTAGCAGCTCTCACTGCTGGAACTAGAAAGGCCTTCAGGATGCAGGGCTGTGAATCTGTCATCTTTCAGCACCTCTAATCTGCTACATCTGCCTTGCTGACTAATGTGATCTTCCTAAGTCTCTGGGGGCATCAGCTTGCTGCTGACCTCCCCATGCTTGCTGTGTCCAGGAACCTGGTGCATATGTGCTAACGTTTCTTTCAACAGAGAATCTTATACGTACGCAGTCCCAAGCCCTCATTTTAGAATAGCTTCAGCACATTGTACAGCTGGGATTATCTTTTCGTCCAACTCTAGAGGCTTGAAGCTTGGAATAAACAAGCCCATGGAATGGAAATCTGTCATTGAGTCAGCAAACATCTTGCCATGAACTGTCTTCAGTGTTTCCATGCAGATGAGGAGCTGTGCCTGCGCGCGCACATTTGTGTGGCTCCAGCCCATCCCAAATTTTCCAGCCTTATGTTCAGAAGGGGAAAGACTTATCCTAAGATATGCCTGACCTAGGCCCCTATGGCCACTTGGGGCTAATCTAAATTTATGTTCAGTGCTCCAAACCTTCCCCTGTCCTTGCCTGAATGCCCCAGGAGGAGGTTTCCTTCCTGAGCCTGCATGGGGACCACCACATTCACTTTCTGGACACAAGCCCCTCTGCTAGGAAAGACCTAGCAGGGTAAATGCAACAGGAGCTCAAAGTACTTAGTAGCTGGGATGTGGGTCTACAGCTGCTCCTGGAGGGACAGGAAAATGAGAAGAACTAATAGTTAAAGCTCCACAGATATTGGGGCACATCTGCAGCTGGTGTAAATTGCTGTAACTCCACAAAGTGCTCAAGTTTTGTTCCATGGGCTGGTGAGAACATGTCAGGTCACAATTCTGTACCTCGCTTTCCTTTTCTGTCAGATAAGGATGACAGTCCCCTGTCCCTCTTTCCTCAATTACTGCCTGAAAGTGCTAGAGAGAAGCTGCCTGTTCCTTCTGAGAAGGTTCACAGCACAATTTGGCCTCTGTCTGGAGAGCCTTTCAGCTGTTAATTCACACATCTGCTTGAGTTCATTGATAAAGTACTTAATACTTGGTGAGTTATGTTAACAGTGTCCAGAACCTCCAAGGCCTCGCACAATCCAAACAGGTCTTATTTTTCATTGCTGCCAGCTGGAGCTCTCAGTCCCATAAAAGCAGTGGGAGAGGAGCAAAGCATGTGTGAATATCTTCAAGGCTTGTAACTAGGAAGCTGGTCTCCATCTCTGCATGGGCCTCTGACTCAGCAACCAGACCTCCAGTCTTCTGTCTTCACATAAATCTTGGGAATTGTTATGCAAGGTCAGACAAATGGTCTATTTGTCCAGCACCCTGTCAATGGGTTCCAGTAGCAGATGTTTCCCCACCTTTTTTTGAAACCCCTTATTGGAGAGTTATAGGATAACCTCGCTCCAGCAGCTGTAGACCTTGGGGCAGGCTGTCCCTCCCTCAGAGCTACAAAGTACTGAGCTCTTATTTCATTTTTCCCTTCATGCTTTAGGAATGCTCTCTCATTCCTAAGGCATGATGTCCTTCACAGCAAGAAGTGAAGGGCTCACATTCAGAGGGTTAAAATGATAGCAGTCTTGGCTATGGAGTCATTTAGGGAGGATCTGGAACACAGCATGGAGGTCCCCAATTAAATTCACAAAAGTGTGTTGCTGGGTATGGTTGAAGATCACTGTTTCCCTTTCCACATTTTCCTCCTAAACGCTAATAGAGACCAGCCTAAGCACTGACGCATGTGGATTTATAGTTCTAATTTTTTAAAACATTACTCTTTTCTCTCTGGATATTCTTGTTACCTACACACACACTTCTAACCCTTTTAGAGACCCATTAATCTCTTTAAAATATTCTGTAGCGGCAAGTTCCAGAGGATGAATCCCATTATCACATGAATTTGTCATGCCATACAACATGTTTTGAAGATGAAAATAGTATGGTTAGCATCTTTTCAAGTATATTCTCTATTGTGGCTTTCCCAACCAGGTCCTGCATATAGATTACACAAATAAGATGGAAACAACACATTTATCATCTTTTTGCCCACCTTCTGTTTAAGCCTCTCAACTAATACTCTTGATAGCTATTATGGCTGGATGCAGACATGCAAGCATGTTCAGTTAGTGGTGCTGCAAACCACTTTGTGGCACCACAAAGTGCACACATTGCACATGAATCCATGTGAAGCACTTCTGATTTGCAGTGCTGGGGCAAAATTTGCTACGGGGATTTCCTGGTAGCAAAAAAAGACAACCCTGGAAAAAAGAAAAAAAAAAAAAGCAGTGCAAAGCATGCCAAAGTGGCATGTGCTGGGGCAAGTGCAGAGATGGGGGAGTAGGCAGCCCTCCAGAAATGGGGGAGCTGCCTGCTCCACCATTCCCACGCACTGCAGCCACTCCCTGGCTGGCTGAGGTTTAGTGTGCCTTGAGATGAGGGACCAGGCAGGCATGGACTGGCTGCTCCCCTGTCACTGCATACCTCCTCTGTGGAGCCCCTGTGCTAAGGCACATGGAAATGGGGAGCAGGCAACCCTGTGTTGCCTGCTCCCACATCTCCACATGCTGTTCCCCAGCTGGCCAGAGCACAGGGTGCCTCAGAGCAGGGGCTGCCTGCCAGCTTACCCTACCTTGAAGCACCCTGTGCCTGAGCCAGCCCCACCACTGCAGCACATGGAGCAGCGGGACAATGTGTCCTGCTCCAAAGCGCACAGGAAGGGGTGTACACTGCAGCACAAAATATACACAAATTTTGCCACTGCTATTTGTGCTGCTGCAAATGCATCCTCTGCTCGTGTGGTCATGGTCTATGTGGTAGGATACTGTTAATGGGCAGTTGTCCACGTTACACTTTTCCTGTGTCCATGTGACAAAAATAGCCATTAAACTAGCTAAATTGCATCTGCAGATCCACATTGTCAGCTCATTTTACCATTTTAGGTTTCTTTTATTGTGGTAATTTAAAACACCTCTGGCATGTTTTATTTTTAGCTCCCAAATTTCTTCCATGAGTGTTTTTTTTTTTTTTTTAAACGTATTAAATTTTCAATGTGTATCTGACTTGCGTCCGAAAATGGGATTCTCCTTGCTTTGCAATAATTTTACCACCAGGTGTCACTTGGGTTCACTCGGTAATCCATGGAAATCGAAATGCCTATTGCAATACTGCAACAAGATTCCAGGTGCTAATCTTGCAAATTTTTACTGGTGATTTAGTTCAAGGTTCAGATTAATGAAATATACAACTTCTTTGGATTCCAAAAAAAATTCTTCCCTGTATTTGCATGCACTTCGTGGCAAAGGTCAAATTGTTATGGGTCAGGCAGTTCAAGATTCAGGTTAATTGAAATTACTTTTTGTTGGACTGGGGTTTTGGTTGTAGCAGCATTGGTTTAAGGACATAGGTAGACCCCCGGGGTTTTAAACTTGGTGTGTTTTTTGTCTCCCTGCGGTTCAGGAGTTGTAGGTCAGGAGTGAGGGGCACCAGTAGGGCTGTGGGGGCAGGGGGCTGTGGATCAGGAGTGAAGGGCACCCGCTGGGCTGTGGGGGCAGGTCAGGTGTGAGGGGAACTGGCAGGGCTCGGGGGGCCAGGGGGCTGCGGGTCAGGAATAAAGGGCATTGGCAGCGTATGGTAAGGATTGTGCTAAACTATTATATGTGGCCGTTACACCCCAGAGCTGGGTGCATCTCAGCCCTCCCCATACACTATTATATGCAGCTGTTACCCCCCAGAGCTGGGCACATATCTGTCCTTCCCATGCACTGTTATATGTGGCTGTTACACCCCAGAGTTAGGGCTACCCCATGCCATGCCTCTGTGGCACTAGGAGGACTCTCTTGGACACCCCTGGCCATATGGGCTGGACCAGGAAGAATTTCCAGCTGTAGTCCCAGCCCAAAAACCAACCCAGTTCCAGGAAAACCAGAAAACTAGAAAAACCAGAAAAGACCGTTCCAGAAGACAAGACCCTCCTCCCATCCTGCTTCTAGGTATTTTTATGCTGGGTGTCCTGCCCTCTCTTTCTTAAGGGATAATGGCTGGTGATCTCAGTGACAATTCATTAAAGTCCTTTGAGGTGAGAAATGCTCTGAGCCAAAAAAAAGTCCATGGAAGCCTTCATGAGAAGGCCGGGAGACTCTCCCAGATGCATCTGACCAGAGTTTTGCCCTGTCCAGAGCACAGTTTGTTCATGCCAGACTGCCAACCGACAGCCCCACAAGCCACTGTACTAAGTATAATGACTTGAATAAGGAATTGTTTTGGGGCTGGGATTAGAGATGGAAAAACCTTGGGCCACTACCCCCTCCCTTGGCACTGTATTAAGTATATAGGCTTGAATAAAGAGCTCCATGTTTTGGGCTGGGATTACGGTAGGAAATCCTCTTTGGGCTACCCCATGCCATGCCTCTGTGCCACCAGGTACTCTCCCAGACACTCCTGATCAGAGTCTTGCCTTGCCTAAAGTGTGGTTTGTTCATCCTAGGCTGCCAAGTGACAGCCCCCCAGTGCCACAGAGGCATGGCGTGGGGTGGCCCAAGAAGGATTTCAATCTCTAATCCCAGCCCAAAAGAAATTTCTTATTTGAGCCTGTATACGTAGTACAGTGGGCATGGGGGGGATTGTCAGTTGACAGCCTGACATGCACAAACCGTGTTTTGGGTCAGGCAAGACTCTGGTCAGGGATGTCCAGAAGAGGCCCCCTGTGGCACACAGGCATGGGGTCAGATGGGCGAAAAAGGATTTCGATCTGTAATCTCACCCCAAAAGCCAGTTCCTTATTTGAGCCCATACTTAGTACAGCAGGCATTGGGGGGCTGTTTTGGCAGCCTTGCATGAACAAATCGGGCTGTGGGCTGGGCAAGACTCTGGTCAGAGGTGTCCAGAAGACTCCTCCAGTGCCACAGAGGCATGGTGTGGGGTGGCCCAAGGAGGATTTCCAGGCATAATCCCAGCCCAAAACCAGTTCCTTATTTGACCCTATATATTTAATACAGTGGCTGGGGTATTGTCATTTGGCAGCCTGGCACTGTCAAGTTGTGTTTTGGGCTGGGCAAGACTCTGGTCAGGGATGTCCAGGAGACTCCCCTGGTGGCATAGAAGCATGGTGTAGGGTGGTCCAAAAAAGAGTTCCAACCATAAAACCAGCCAAAACCGGTTCCTTATTTGAGCCCATATACTTAGTACAGTGGATATGGGAGGCTGTCAATTGGCAGCCTGGCATGCACAAACTGCGCTTTGGGCCAGGCAGGACTGTGGTCAGGATTCTTTGGGACAGTCCCCCAGTGGCATGGACAGGAAGCTGGGGATACATCCTGCACTGGCTGGCCACCAAACCATTGCCAAGCCTAGCCTTTCTCTAGTCTTTCTTGCCTCCCTCCCCTCTGCCCCCCCCCCTTTTTTTTTTTTTGACAGCACCTATTATAAAGTCCCAAAACAGGGTTCTATTTGAGCTAGGCACTCTTGCTCCCTCGCAGACTTTGGGAATTAATGGAGTCGCCAGCATTGCTGGGTGACAGAGAAGCTGCCCATGCCAGCGCTGTCCCCGCACCCTTTGCCACCCTTTGGCAGTGTGCAACCCATTGGGCTTTCCAACGAGGGTGTGCACCAGGGGCTTCACACCTTGTCTGTCAGCCTTGCTGGGGTGCTGGTTTTAGGGTTACCCCACTGGTCACCCAGGCAGTTCCCTCATTGACAGAACAGCTTCTCCTGACACTGACCACAGTAGCAGAGACCATTGTCTCTGTTTCATTGCCAGGTAAAATGAGGCTGAAAGAAAGGGAATGAATTGCCCCAGGTCAGTAACAGAGCTGGGAAGGGAATCCAGAACAGCCTTCATCCCTTTTTCTAAGCACCGGACCACACTTCTGGGTCTTTGGCTCAAATCATATTTTGTCGGCTCAGATCAAGCGTAGATCCTATGCTTGCCTGGCAAGGGAAACACCATAGCCACGGAAGCGGTCTTCCTAGTCACGCCTGGAGAAGATTGCTTTCCTGGCACAGGGATAGTACCTGCCAAGGTAATGTATAGTAAACCTCCCACTTAGCTGCTGGAGTGTGACGTTCTTGGCTTTATGCCCACTTTATGGAAAAGGGACACTCCTCCCTAGCTTGCTCCTGCAGCCTTATGGCTAAAGGCAAGCAAAACTCAGGGGTATCCAAACCCCAAGCCTCCAGCTTGGGCCTGCAAGTAGGATGCCCGCCAAAGGTTTTGGAAACATCTGAAGCCCCAGATGGGGATGGAGGATGTTTGCCAGTAGTAGGGCCACTTATGGCTCTGGACTGACTCTTGGATTTGGAATTTATTTTGGCTAATTTGGCTTGGAATAATATGGAAAACTTAAAAAAAAATGGGATTAGTTGGCACAGAACCCTTCAAATCCATGGACAGATATAGAGACATTCTAGTGCCTGTAACTCATCAGCTGGTGTACAGCAGCCTGTAGCCTCAAGTTGCTGTCCTAGGCTATTTGCAGATAGGCTGCAACAATGAACGATTTTTCTCTCCCTGATCCTCATCATTAGGACTCTCGTTTCTGGCAGAGAGCAGCACAGTCTCCCCTTATTCCAGAAGCAATTCAAATGCTTTACTGCATGTGAAAACAAACAGCAAACAATCTTACTTTTTTTTAAAGAAATGGTCATTTCAGAGTATGAATTGCATGCCCGGTGGGTGTTGATCTTGGCCTGGTCCATACCTTTTGGGGGCCAAAAATGAGGTCAGGTTGGTGAAAATGGAGGTCTGAGCTCATGGCTGAGCCTGACAGGTGCTCCTGTTTTCTAGCAGCATGACTCAGGAGAAGTCATTGCCCCACTGTGGGTTTGTCCTATCTGCCCCCTGCCTCACCCCCAGATAGGATTCCTCCACCCTCTCCCAATTTCCCTTCCAAGTCCAGACCCTCACTCCTTCCATGGGGTGGTCACTGTAACCCCTGCCAAAATGCACACTTCCTCTCCCTCCCCCAGCAAACACAACATTAAATTAAAATGAAACTTAATGACATAAAGTCCCAGCCTCCTAGCCTCTGTCACCACCAAAGGGTACTTTTCAGTGTCCACCACCTAGGGAAGCCTTCTGGCTTTGTAAGCCCGTAGGCTGGCTGGTTCTTTCCTCCTCCGTTTGAGCAGCTAAGATGGTACCAGGTCTGGGTCCTATTCCTCCTTTTTTGGTGGCAGGTAGGAGGAAGTGATGGTGTGATGCCAGTAGTTCTTTGGCCCAGGGAGGCCTACAGATTGATAACTAAAATTCCCCCTTCCTTAATCTTCCTGATAACAGCTGCTTCAGCCTCATGGCCCATCCAAAATGCCCCCCATCCCCTACTTGGGGGAAGAACCGAAAGATTCCCAATCCAGGCCAGAGGAGTTTTTCCCTTCCCCTCCTGGGTTCCAGCTATGTGGTGAGATAAGCTAATATTTGTGTCAAGGGCAAACTGAATCCTACCCAACCCCTCCAGGCAATAGGGGGCTGTGACAGGGTAGGGTC
Source organism: Alligator mississippiensis (assembly GCF_030867095.1). Taxonomy (NCBI): domain Eukaryota; kingdom Metazoa; phylum Chordata; order Crocodylia; family Alligatoridae; genus Alligator; species Alligator mississippiensis. Next base: position 156,916,687 of record NC_081827.1, read on the forward strand.
TGTAGCAAGCTCTGAGAGCAGCCCTCTGGTGCTTAAGGGGAATGAGCCTTTTCTCCTGGTCATCCCACACCCGGTTGTGCTACTGGCGTCTGCCCCAATGGTGACCGGAAAAACAGACTCTATTGTTCCCCACCCCATGGACTGAGGGAATAAAGCATCTCCCAAGCCAAGACTCCTCAGTAGTGTTTAGCCTACCTGCAGTGGGGCTTCTACCCATTGCAGAAGAGGAGAGAGCCAGGGAACAACAGGCTGGCTCCAGGGTCCTATAAGAGCTGTTAAGAGTCAACTGGCCTTTAAGAAAAACAGCTGCCTGCCCCAGGGGTGGAAAGCACAATTGGGACTATGCTTGACAGGCCTGGTAGGGAAGTGGCTGGTCAGGTGATGGAGGGGAAGGGCATGGCTACAGGCTTTTTGTATGGCCAGGACTCGGCATGGGGAAGGACCTCCAGACCACAGGGGCTGAAGGAAGCTCTGCAGCACCAGATGTTGAAGTTGAGCTATTTATGTTATATGTTTATTCTTTATTATTGTAGTGAGGCACAGATCCAGACTGAGGGTGAATTTTAGTTCAGAAGTAGTTTACTTACTCCCAGGGGTGGGTCCAAGGCGGGGGTGCACTGATGCAACAGCGCTCCCCTGCCCTTGATGTTTGTTCCACCCCAAGTTTTAAAACCAAATGACTGAAAGTGGTAGCAGCACTTCTCTTCAGCCAGCAGTGAGGAAGTCAACTGACTTCGTGGCTCATTAAAATCTACCCAATTCTTTCCAAATACTTCATTCCACAGGTGTCAGTGATCCTTTCCTTTTTAATGGTCTTGATGTTCCACTAATCAAGCTAGCCTTTCTTCTCCAATTCTGCTGTCTGTTAGCTGCTCCTAGTAATGTAGCTCCTATTTCACAGCCTAGCAGACAGTTTTTACCTTATCCTAACAAGTGGGGTTCTGTGGGAAACGGAAAACCCAGAAAACGGAAAAAACCACAGATTTTCCCTTTCTTTCTGAGAAAAATGAAGATTTTTCATTTTAACAGAGAAACACAAAGATTTTACTCTTTTGCAAAGAGCTCTCTGTAGGCTGGCAGAGTTCCAGCCTGCAAGGGAGTGGCGGGAGCGGGAGGAGGGTGGTCAGGCAGAGGGTGCTGTGTGCATGTGCGTGCTTACATATGCATGTGGCCACCAGGCAGCTTGGAGAGCACCACTCGCAGGTAAGCCTGGTTGGGGCAGGTGGGTATTGAGGCTCCCCTAGGGAGGGAGGGAGTTGGGCAGGGCAGGGCTGGGGCTGAGGTGGCTGCCCAGCTGGGTGGTGCATGGGGCTTGGGGCCCAGGTCCACAATGCACGGCTGCAGGGCCCTGGCAGGGAATGGGACAGAGCTATAGGCAGCTCATCCCAAGGTCGGCAGGGGGTTGGGGCCAGCTCCTCGCCACTGTGTGCACACCCAGGGGGGCAGGGGGGAGCACATAATCCCCAGGTCTGTGCACAGAGCAGGGGCAGATGCGGGCTCCCTGCCCTCCTGCCTTCCCCTCAGGGCCTCCGCAGCCTGGTGGGTGGGACCCAGAGTGGCAGTGCAAAGTGAGGCCAGGTGGGGTAGCTCATTTTGGCTGCTCTGAGCCCCATGCTGCCCTGGCAATGGACCCCCTGCCCACCCTAGGGTAGTGAGGGGTACAACCCTGCACTGCTGCCCCCACTACTCCAGGGCAGGCAGGGAACATGTCACCAAGGCAGTGCGGGGCTCGCAGAGGCCACAGTGAGCTTCCCCACCTGGCCCCACTCTGCCCTGCCATGCCAGGTCCCGCCTGCTGGGTTGCGGTGGCCCTGGGGGGAGGGAAGTAGGAGGGAAGCCTGAGCCCACAGCAGGCAGCCCTCTCCCGCCCCTGCCCCACACAGATCTGGGGGTCACGGGTCCCCTCTGTTCCCCCTGAGAGTGTACACAGCAGAGGGGAGTTGCTCCTCCACCCCAACAAGCCCAGAGCAGGCAGCCCATACCCACCCCGCCCACAGGCTCCACTCTGGCCATGCTGCACGTGAGGGAGGGTGAGCTGGGCTCCATGCTCTGCTAAGCTACAGCAGCTGCTGCCTCCTGTGGGTGGTAGCCAGGGCTCAGGTACTGCTGTGGGGGGCAGGGGGGCTGCAGACCTGGGTCCCTGGCCCCATAGCCCTGGCAGCTGGAGACCCGCTCCAGCAAGGCAGATGGCTTGGGGGGTGGGGTGGGGAGGGCAAGGGGCACTAGCACAGCTGGGGGGCTGTGGGTGACGAGTGAGGGGCACCAGCCAGGCTGGGGGGCTGTGGGTGGGGAGTGCAGGGCCTGGACCTGCACCATGGTGAGCTAAGGGGGCAGGGAAAGCTCTGATTTTCCATGAAAAAACCCCCCAAGATCAAACACCAAAATATATAGGTACTTAGAATTGATTTTACTATAGTGACTGAGGCACTGGTAGGCTTCCAAATTGCTTTAAAAGTGTAAACAAATCAATAAAATATGGTTTTCAATTGATACCTATATATATAGTGGTGTTTCATTTTAATCATGGATTTTGGGTGTTTTATCAGAGAATTTGTGATTTTTTTTTTTTTTTTTTTTTTTTTTTTTTTTTTTTAATCCGGGAAACCCAGGATCCCTGCTAATAAAGCTCTGTTTTTTGCATCAATCTTAAACTGAATTTGTTCACCCATGTTGGTGAATTACCATTGATACTGCCAGGGAAAACCCTGAGCAGATCAAATGCAACTACAGAGCTCTGGGTGCAAGGGCGAAGGGGATGGAGGCTCAGGTGTGTTCTCCTTGATCCTTCCAGACAAGGTGAAAGGGCCCTGGCAGGGGTGGATGCATTCTGCAGATCAGTACCTGGCTGCACAGATGGTATCGTCAGAAGGGCTTTGGCTTCTACGATCACGGGATGTTGTTCCAAGAAGGATTGCTAGGAAGAGACGGGATACACCTGATGGAGAGAGGGAAGAGCATCTTTGCAGACAGGCTCGCTAACCTGGTGAAGAGGGCTTTAAATTAGGTTTGTCAGGAGATGGAGACCAAAGCCTTGAGGTAAGTGGGGAAGTGGGTGACCTGAAGGAAGAGCAAGCAGGTGGGGGCAACAGGGGAGGCCTTCTCATTCTTCCCAAGGAAGTAGAGCAATTGTCTAGTTACCTCGTGTCTGTACATAAATGCATGGAGCCTGGGAAACAAGCAGGAAGAGTTGGAAGTCCATGCACAGACATGGAATTATGATGCAACTGGAACAACAGAGACTCGGTGGGATAGCTCGCATGACTGGAGCACCATCATGGATGGGTACAAACTGTTCAGGAAGGACAAGCAGGGAGAAGAGGAATTGTAAACTTCACAACATGAACACTTCATGTAAAAGAGCTGTATGATTGCTTAGAGCTCCAGTATGAAACTGGAGAGAGGCCTGTTGAAACTCTCTGGGTTAGGGTCAGAGGGGAGAGCAACAAGGGTGATGTCATGGTGGGGGTCTCCTATTGACCACCAGACCAGGACAGTGGGGCAGACAACTGGCTTTCTTCAAACAGCTAGCAAGCATTTCCCCATCATACACCCTGGTTCTCACAGGGGACTTCAATCACCCTGATGTCTGCTGGGAGTTCAATACAGCAGTGTGCAGGCAATCCAGGAAGTTTTTTGAGTGTTGGGGGAAACTTTCTGGTGCACGTGCTGGGGAGACCAACTAGGGGCCATGGTCTTCTTGAGCTGCTACTCACAGGCTTTGAATTACACTTTGACTCTTGGGGGGGGGCGGGGGAAGGAGTCTGCAAAAAAAAAATCAGTTAATTGATTAACAAGACCACCTAAGTGAAGGAGCAATCTGATCAGAGACCCCCTCCCCAGGTTGTGATTTTCATATCTTACAGGGGGGCTCTCATCTCTGGGGAGGCGGGGGGGTCAGCCTCCCTGAGCTCCCCCTTAATTTGTACCCTGGCTACTCACAAACAGGGGAATAATTGGTGGGGAATGTCGTAGTAGATAGCAACTTGGGCTACAGCAACCATCAGATGATTGAGTTCAGGATCCTGAGAAAAGGAAAAAAAAGAGCAGCAGAGTAAGGACCTTGGAGTTCTGAAAAGAAGAGTTCAACTTAAGGAACTAATGAGCAGGATCCCCTGGGAGGCCAGTCTGAGGGGGAAAGGAGTCCAGGCGAGCTGGCTGTATTTTAAAGAAACATTACTAAGGGCACAAGAAAAAACTATCCTGATGTGCAGAAAGACTAGCAAGTATGGTAGAAGACCAGCTTGGCTTAGCAGGGGATTCTTTAGTAAGCTAAACCACAAGAAGGAAGCTCACAAGAAATAGAAACTTGGTCAGACAACTAGGAAGGAGTATAAGAGTATTGCTTGGGAATGCAGGGATGAAATTAGAAAGGCCAAAGCACAATTGGAGTTGTAGCTAGCAAGGGATGTGAAGCATAACAAGAAGGGTTTCTACAAGTGTGTTAGCAACAAGTGGAAGGTCACGGAAAGTGTGGGTCACTTACTGAATGATGGAGGCAACTTAGTGACAGATGATGTGGAAAAGGCTGAAAATACTTAATGCCTTTTTTTACCTTGATCTTCACAGGCAAGTTCAGCATCCAGACTACTGCACATAGCAGCACAGTTTGGGGAGAAGGTAAGCAGCCAAAAGTGACAAAAGAATACATTGGGGACTATTCAGAAAAGCTGGATGGGTACAAGTCTATGGGACCAGACGTGATGCACCCAAGGGTGCTGAGGGAGTTGGCTGATGTAATTCCAGGACCGCTGGCCACCATCTTTGAAAACTTGTGGTGATTGGAAGAGGTTCTGGATGTTTGGAAAGGGGCCCATCTTTAAGGAAGGGAAATATAGCGCCCATCTTAAAGAGAAATAGGAGAATCTAGGGAACTACAGACTGGTCAGCCTTACCTCAGTCCGTGGAAAAATCATGAAGCAGGTCCTCAAGGAATCCATTTCTAAGCACTTGGAAGAAGAAGGTGATTAGGAACAGTCAGCATGGATTCACCAAAGGCAAGTCATGCCTGACCAACCTGATTGCCTTTTATGATGATATGACTGGCTCTGTGGATGCAGAAAAAGCAGTGGATGTGATATATCCAGAATTCAGCAAGGCTTCTTATACTGTCTCCAACAACCTTCTTTTAAGCAAGTTAAGGAGGTATGGGTTCCATAAATGGACTGTAAGGTGGGTAGAAAACTGGCTGGATCATCAGGCTCAAAGGGTAGTAACCAATGACTCAATGTCTAGTTAGCAGCTGGTGTCAAGTGGAGTGCCCCAGGAGTCGGTCTTGGGGCTGGTTTTGTTCAATATCTTTATCAATGACCTTGAAGATGGGATAGAGTACACCCTCAGCAAGTTTGTAAATGACAGCAAGCTGGGGGACAGCAAGCTGGGGGAGTAGCAGATATGCCGAAGGGTAGGGGTAGGATTCAGAGAGACCTCGGCAAATGGAAGGATTGGACCAGAAGAAATCTCACAAAGTTCAATAAAGACAAGTACAAAGTTCAAAGGACAATTGGAGACTAACTGGCTAAACGGCACCTTTGCAGAAAAGGACCTGAAGGTTACAGTGGACAATAAGCTGAATATGAGCCAACAGTGCACCATTGTTGTGAAGAAGGTTAACAGCATACTGGGCTGCATTAGTAAGAATGTTGCCAGCAGATGAAGGAAAGTGTTTATTCCCCTTTATTTGGCATTGGTGAGGCCACATCTGGAGTACTGTGTCCAGGTTTGGGCCCCCCACTACAGAAAGGATGTGGAAAGATTGAAGAGAGTCCAGTGAAGGGCACCCAAAATAGGTAGAGGGCTGGGGCACATGACTTCTGAGGAGTGGCTGAAGAAACTGGGCTTATTTAATAGCAGCCTTCAACTACTTGAAGTGAAGGGGGGGTTCCAGAGAGGGTGGAGCTAGACTGTTCTCAGTAGTGGCAGATGACAGAACAAGGAGCAATGGTCTGAGGTTGCAGCAAGGAACATTTAGGTTAGATATTAGGATAACATTTCTCATTGGGAAGGTAGTAAAGCACTGGAACAGGTTACCCAAAAAGTCAGGCTTTAACGCTAAACTTTCTGCATAGGACCAGCACCACTAGCTGGCAGCTAGGGAAAGCTGTTTTCGGGGGGAGTTGATGGAAGTTAGGTTACTGAGTCTGGAGACTAGCTAAGGGAAGGTGTCAAGCTTGGACTGCTTTCTCACCTTCCCCAAAAGCTAAGTGTTCCAGCTTTTGTTATGCATCTTTGCAGGGAAGGAAATAGACCACTTGGTATAGGCATTTGTGGCAGGTGACCCTCTTCCATCCTCCCTCAATACAGATGCTCTGCACACCCTAGTGTTTTCTAGTGAAGCACATGCTGCTGCTGCAGTAGAGATGGGGATCACAACTTCTGAACCTACTGTGATTTTAGCAGGCTGCCTACACTATCCAAAGAAGTGCATACAAGAGGGTGGAAATGTTGGTTTTCACCTTTTTATATCAGTCACTACTGAATGGAGTTTCATAGGAAAAAAAACCCAAACAAAACCCCTTCCCATATTCTAGGCCATACTTCCTTCTGAATACCACAGATCTATTATAAATAATGCAGCTGTGACAGCTTCTCTGTAGGGTCCTAAAGGATTCTTTACAGAGACCAGTGGATGATGCTCAGTGTAATGGGACTGGGCCCCAGGGGCAGCTGTCACACCCTCTGGTGGCAACTTGGCTTCTGCTCCACTTAACTCTAAGGTCCCTTCCTTTGCTCTTTCCTGCCATGCCTTGATTTTATTAATGAAACCTGAAAAGGGAGGCTGCCCCAAGAAAGTCTTAGAGTGAGCCACAACCTGTCTTCTTTATTCATGGATCCCTCTTGAACCCTGCTACTTGGAATCAACCCCTTCTGCTATGTGGGCCCTTTTGGCCCAAAGATGCTCCTCAAGGACACCTGTTGCCTTAGGGGCTAAACTTCCCCTAGAGCAGAGTTTTCCAAACTTTTCATGTTGGTGACACTTTTTAGACATGCATCATTTCGCGACACAGTAATTCAGTTTTACTAGCAAGCTGGTGGTTAAACTAACCCATTATAAGAGATACGGACACATACATAAATTGTAATAACGAAATGTATGGGGACACAACATATCTCATGAAAACCTTTCATTTATATTTTTAAAAATATATGATTTGTAATATAATAACATACATTGTTGTCATTTATGAGTAACAGTATGTAAGTATGTGCAAGAATTAAAAAAAGTTGAATAACACCAATAACTACTTACCATTTTAATGGGATGTATGAGGTTGATGGGATGAACACAGTTTCTGAATATTTGATGGAATATTAGATAGAGACACTTGCATTTCGTCATCAAGCATTTTTAAGCTTCCACGTTTCAGTGTCTTTAAGTTTGCCATCGTTGCAAAGGATACTTCACAAATGTATGTAGTAGAAAACTACAGAAGAATTTTTAACGCTTTTTTAGCTATGTTTGGATGCATTTTTGAAATGCGAATCCAAAAGCTGTCTAAGTCACCTTCTTCATACATCATTAACATCGATCATCGATGCTGCGGCTAGTAAAGCGACCAAAACGCTGGCTTGCATCCATAGATGCTTCTCAAGCAAATCCCGGGACGTCATTCTCCCCCTGTACTCGGCCTTAGTGAGGCCGCAGCTGGAGTATTGCGTCCAGTTTTGGGCTCCACAATTCAAAAAGGATGTGGAGAAGCTTGAGAGAGTCCAGAGAAGAGCCATGCGCATGATCAGGGGTCAGGGAAGCAGACCCTACGATGACAGGCTGAGAGCCCTGGGGCTCTTTAGCCTGGAAAAGCGCAGGCTCAGGGGTGATCTGATGGCCACCTACAAGTTTATCAGGGGTGATCACCAGTATCTAGGGGAACGTTTGTTCACCAGAGCGCCCCAAGGGATGACGAGGACGAATGGTCACAAACTACTACAAGATCGTTTCAGGCTGGACATAAGGAAGAATTTCTTTACTGTCCGAGCCCCCAAGGTCTGGAACAGTCTGCCGCCGGAGGTTGTTCAAGCGCCTTCATTGAACACCTTCAAGATGAAACTGGATGCTTATCTTGCTGGGATCCTATGACCCCAGCTGACGTCCTGCCCTTTGGGCGGGGGGCTGGACTCGATGATCTTCCGAGGTCCCTTCCAGCCCTAATGTCTATGAAATCTATGAAACAGATTTCGATCATTTTTTATGTCAACTAATTCTTCTTCTTCAATAAGTGAAAAGTTTCTCATTGCAGTTGAAAGAAATGGATTTCTGATCCAATCATAGTCTTGGATTTCAACATTTGGGAAGTAATGCTGAACTTTCTCTCCGAGCAATGTTAAATGGTCAACAATTAGCGAGCTGATATCACATTTTAGCTTGCACTCAGCAGTTTTGGAAAACATTTCAAAATTTCCTTCTTTCACTTTCCTTTTCCAAATTGCTATTTTGTCTCTCATAGTACAAATTTTATCTACCGCTGTTAAGATATTTTCTCCTTTTCCTTGCATACTGGTGTTTATTTTATTCAAATGTTCAAATATGTCAGCAAGATATGCCAATTTTGTGCACCAAAGTTTGTTTTGAATTAGATTGCAGAATTCATTTTGCTGATTTTCCACAAAAAGTTTAAGCATCATTTCCCTCAATTCGTATACATGACAAAGCACTCGACCTCTTGAGAGCCAACCAACTTCTGTGTGTAGTAGAAGCTTTTTAAACCTTGCCCCCATTTCTTCACAAATATGAGCAAATAATCTTGATTGAAGAGGTCTACTTTTAATGTAATTGACCATTTGAACCACTTTGTCCAAAACTTTTCTTAATTCATTTCCAATGGTTTGCACGACTTGTGCTTCGCGATGTAAAAAGCAATGAGTAATTATAATATTTTCATTCTCTTTCTTTGCTAAAGCTATAAAACCTTTTGTTGAACCAACCATTGAGGGTACGCCATCTGTGCATATTCCTACACAATTTAACCATTGCAAATTATTTTCCTTCATGAAGCAATCTAAAATTTTAAATATATCTTCACCTCTAGTTCTCATTGGAAGTTCTAGACAATACAAGAATTGCTCAATAATTCTGTCAGTATGAATGAAACGTATAAAAACCAATAATTGTGCTAACCCACTGACATCTGTTGCTTCGTCTAATTGCAATGTAAAGATCATGTTATCGTCTTGAAAAATATCCTTCATTTGCTGCTTAATGTCATCAGACATGTCTTGAATACGTCTTCCAATCGTGTTATCTGCCAAAGGGATTTTATTAACTTCTATCTCAAATTCGGGCCCAAACATTGTTCGAACAATAGCACAGCAAGATTCCTTTATGGTGGTTTCGGCAATAGTGTGTGGGTCCTTGTTTTTGGCAATTATTTGAGCAACCAAGTAACTTGCCTTTTGAGCTTTCTCTGATGTCTTCATTCTCTTTGTGAATGATGCAGACTGCTTCTTTATAGATTTTGAAAGCTCAATAAAGTATTCTACTGGTTTTTCTGACAAATGACTGTGTTTTGAGGTAAAATGACGCTTTAATTTATTTGGTACCATACTTTCATTTGCAAGTATATCCCCACAAACTAAACACTGAGGACAAGGATTGTTTTCATTACCAGAAAATGTGAACCCCAGTTTCATATAATCTTTATTGTATAAACGAGGCTTGGAAATTTTTCCTTTACACTTCTTATGTACTAATACAGACCGTTCAACGTTGATTCTTGCGTAGTTTCCTCTATAGCGGCTACATTTTGTTCATCGCAAACGTCATCTTCACCAGCTTTTCTTTTCTTAATTAGAAACTTATCCATTTTACAGGTAATTCAACTGCAATTTAATGAATAAATCTATGCGAATTTATTTTTAGGTTTTAGCATTAACTAAATATGAAAATAACAGGACTGTTTTTAGCGCTTATCTTTCTCTGTTTTTTCTTATGAAAATAACAGCACCTGCGCTCCACTCCCACAGTGATAAAGTGAGATAAAGATAGGAATCAGGACCAGGAGAAAATGTGAAAAATAAACAAAATTAACTAAAGTATTTACAATACATATTAGGACACACAGGTCCAGGTAGGAGCTCAGCTGCAAAAACACATGAAGTAGAGAAGCAAACGTCCAACAAAAATGGTGTAAATATATATGTCTCACTACAAGGCTATATTGCTGCAAATATTTGCAATGCCTATGTCCAGAGTCCAGTTCCAGCACTCTCCGGTGGTACACTGCCGGTGGGTGGTCAATCCACAATTACAGCAGAGTAAAAATAAAAATAAATGGCAGAAATCAAATTATTAGTGCCACGTGGTGAGTGGCTTGCTGTTTGCCACATTGGGTTTGGGAGGGTGGCCTAACTTCAGCCAGCAGCAGGTGGGTTGACTGGGCGATAGCCTGCAGCTGCGCTTGCCCGGGTGATTGGGAGCACGCTGATTCCGAGGCTTCTGGCCTCCACTGAGCTTCGTTCCAATTGGCCAAGATGGCGGACGGCCCGCTCGGTGCAGTCCCAGTCCAGGACCTCCGGGGGACTCCTCCACTCAGCACAGCCGAGAGTTGGGGGTGGTGTAACTCACAACTAATTGCTCCGTTAAAGGAGTCTCCAACGAGAATTCCGAATTCTCCACACTCCTCGCCGTACCGCTCCGACACCGCCAATCACGTGCGTCCTACGTCAAGACGCCACACGATCCTAAAGCAGCTAATGTTAAAGCAGCTTAGTTTAGCTTAGCTTAGCTTAGCTTAGCAGCTAAGGCTTAGCTGCTTTAACATTAGCTGCTTTAGGAAGTTCCGGGGGAGGGGCCAAGGGAAACAGACGCGAGTAAGGGAGCTCCGCGGTGCCCTTCTGCAAAGTTTTCTGCATTTCGCGCGACACACCTACACACTGCCGCTGACACACTAATGTGTCGCGGCGCACAGTTTGGAAAGCTCTGCCCTGGAGCCATGCCCACACCTCACAAGTGTTTCCAATCATCACTTAAGTAGGCACCTTGCCTCACACCACCAGGCTGCCTTAGACCTCCACTTCCTTGTTGGGGCTTGGCCTTTCTGGCTTCCATCCCCACTGCTCTGGCTGGTCCTTTTGGCCTAGACCCACTACATCAGATCTGGCTTCTCAGGCTCCAGCCCTTGTCTTGCCCTCAAAGCAGTCACATTAGTGCCCCTCAAGCACTAATGGGACCCCCTAACCACCCCTTTCTAGTCTCAACCAAACCACCAGTCACAACTCAAACCAAAAACATAAACACTCAAGCTATAATTGAACCTTTAGTCCCGTGGCTGTATACCAAAAATTCCTACCTAGCCTTGGGCCTTAGTTCACTACAGCCCTTCACTTGCTGTCTCCAGGCAAAGCATGCTCACAGTCCATCATCAGCATGCAACTCTCTGCACAGCTTCTTTTCCTTTAGCTTCCAGGGCCAGATCATTTGCTCTGGCTCTGGCCTGGGCTTATATACCACCAGAGCCCTACTCCCTTCCGGCCATGTGACTCCCTGGGCAGTCTGCCAGTGCTTCCTAATGTGCTTGGCTTACCAGCGCTCAGGTCTGCCTACAGCAGCTGAGCTGTCACTGCAGTAGTTCTCTTGCTGCTGACAGCTCCTAGCATAGCAATAGGCACTTCTCATTTAAAGGGCTCTGGCCACCTATCGTTGTACAGCTAGCCCTCCTTTTGACAGCCTGAGTGCAGTTTGCCTTCATTTTCCCTCTTTCAGTAACAGGAACTGTAGGTTCCCTGTTACACTCAGGAATATATTGTACAGCCTAGGAACTTCTAGACTTGACAAACCTGCCCTGCAAATGGCTTCCTTTTCAGCAGCTCTTAATGATTTTTCTATGATCCAGTTAAACCTCAGCATCTCTAAGAGTGCCAACTAAGAGGCCTAATCTCCGCTACTGGTAGTATAAACTTTGCCTATTAGCAGCAGGACAGAGACCCACCAAACTCATTTCATAGGCACTTTTGATCATAAGCAGGAATCTGGGTTTTCCATTTGCTGCAGAAAAACACAGCTTTTCTCCTTTAATGGAGAAAAACATGGATTTTCTCTTTTAAAACGCGGGAAACTGTGGGTTTTCCCTTTCAGACTGGCAGAGTTCCAGCCTGCAAGGGGCTGCTTGGGGTTGTGGGAAGCAGGAGGAGGGCGATCAGGCAGGGGGGGGCTACATGCATGTGCATGTGCACGCACACACGTGGCAGCCAGGCAGTGTGGAGAGCAGCTCCCTCAGCTCTTCCAGGTAAGTCTATGGGGGTGAAGGGGGAAGGGGCACAAGCCACACGTTGGGTAGGGGGGAAGGAGCATGGGTCATGTGCGGTGGAATGGCACAGGCCTGTGTTGTGGGAGGGAAGGGGCCAGGCCATGCAGAGAGAGAGGTGGGGCAAGCCACCGGGGGGGGGGGGGGGGGCGGGGTACATGAAGCACATACTCTTTGAGATTTCTGTGCCCACAGCAGGGTGCAGGGCTGCAACTAGGATGGACCAGCTCTAGGCAGAAGCTGCCTCTGCAGCCCAGTGGGCAGGATTTGGCACGAGAAGGATCTCTGTGCTGCCATGGCCACCAAAGTGAGGTGCCCCCCTGCCCACCTAGCAGCAACGGGGGCCACAACTCCACACCACTACCACTGCTGTTACTACTTCCGTGCCTCACCATGGCAGTACAGTGCTCCCTCCTGCTCACTGGGCAGCTCCTGCCTGGAGCTGGTCCAGTCCTGCTGCAGCCCCACATCATGCACCCCACTGTGGGTGCAGAAATCTTCAGAGACATGTGCCCCCACCACTGTGTTGCCTGTGCCCCCCTGCCTTCCCCCCCACACACACTCCCTTCACCACACACACTAGGGGGCAGGGGGCTGTGGGGCAGGAATAAGGGGCACTAGCAGGGCTAGGGAGCCGTGCGTCAGGAGTATGGTGCACTGGCAGGGCTGTGGTCTTGTGGGTTGGAAGTGAGGAGTACCCAGTAGAGACTGGGGGGCTGTGGGTTGGGAGTGAGGGGCACTGGCAGGGCTGGGGGAGCTGCGGGTTAGGAGAGAGGGGCAATGGCACGGGCAGGACACTGGCATATCAGGGCTGCTCAGCGCCACACAGCAGTCGGGGGAAGAACAGCTGCAGCTGGACCTATGTTCTGGTGAGTGAAGGGGGCAGGGGGAGCTCCGATTTTTTCCATGATAAACTCCCCCCAAAAAACCAAAATCAAATGCTAAAATTTATAAGTATATTAGGGATAGGTGCTGCAAGCCTCTTGCTGCACCTTGCATGGGTCTCCCAGGGCTTTTCTCTTGCCCTGCTGCTTTCGCCTCACAAGATATTTAGAATTGATTTTATTATAATGATGGAGGCACTGGTTGGCTTCCACATTGCTTTAAAATTGTAAAAATAAAATAGTAAAATATTGTGTTCAGTAAAATATTGTGTTCAACTGATACCTACATATATAGTGGCATTTCATTTTAATTGCAGAAAAACGTGGATTTGGGGATTTTTCAATTAGAGAATTGGTGGGAGGGGTTGTTTTAATCAGAGAATTTGGGATTTTTAAACGGAGAAAACTAGGATCCCTGGTCATGAGGCATTTGAACCTGTGACTTAGAGATGATGTTGAGGGAATTGGCAGGGGTTGAGGGAATTGGCAAGAGTTATTGCGGGGTCCCTGGCACGGCTTTACGACCACTCGTGGTGCTCTGGCCAGGTGCCAGATGACTGGAAGAAAGACAGCGTAGTCCCCATCTTCAAAAAAGGGAAGAGGGAGGATCCAGGCAACTATAGGCCCATTAGTCTTACTTCAATCCTGGGGAAACTCTTTGAGAAGATCATCAAGGAGCACATCTGTGATGGGCCAGCAGCAGGCATGATGCTCAAGGGCAACCAGCACAGTTTCATTAGGGGCAGGTCCTGTCAGACCAACCTGATTGCCTTCTACGATCAGGTCACAAAAGCATTGGATGCAGGTGTCGCGGTGGATGTAGTCTTTCTGGACTTCTGCAAGGTCTTTGACACTGTCTCCCACCCCATTCTCATCAAAAAAATAGGTGACTGTGGCATTGATACTTACGCAGTCAGATAGATTGCAAATTGGCTGAAGGGCTACACTCAGAGAGTGGTGGTGGACGGGTCTTTTTTGACCTGGAGGGAAGTGGGCAGCGGAGTCCCCCAGGGCTTGGTCCTCGGGCCCACACTGTTCAATTTCTTTATTAGTGACTTGGATGAGGAGGTGAAAAGTAGCCTGTTTAAATTTGCTGATGATACCAAGATTTGGGGTGAGGTGGGCACACTAGTAGGGAAGGACAGATTACAGCAGGACCTGGTTACAGGGGTGGGCTAACGAAAATAGGATGGGTTTCAATATGGACAAGTGCAGGGTGCTGTACTTGGGCAGTAAGAACCAGCAGCACACTTATAAGCTGGGAAACCCTTCTTGAGAGCATGGTGGCAGAAAGAGATCTTGGAGTCATTATTGACTCCAATCTGAACATGGGCCAACAATGCGAGGTCACGGTCAGTAGGGCTAACCGTACCTTGTCATGCATCCACAGATGCATCTCAAGCAGGGCCAAGGAGGTGATCCTCCCCCTCTATGTGACACTGGTCAGGCTGCAGCTGGAGTACTGTGTCCAGTTCTGGGTGCCGCACTTCAGGAGAGATGTGGACAACATGGAGAGGGTCCAGAGGAGGGCCACCCGCATGATCTGGGGACAGCAGGGCAGACCCTACGAAGAGAGGCTACGGGACCTTAATCTGTTCAGCTTTTGCAAGAGAAGGCTGAGGGGGGACCTGGTGGCTGTCTATTAACTCACTAGGGGGGACCAACAAGGTTTGGGAGAGACCCTGTTCCCCCTAGCTCCCCCTGTGGTAACAAGGAATAATAGCCAAAAATTGCTAGAGAGTAGGTTTAGACTAGACATCCGAAGGCACTACTTCACAGTCAGGGTGGCTAGGATCTGGAACCAACTTCCAAGGGAAGTGGTGATGGCTCCTACCTTGGAGGTCTTTAAGAGGAGCCTTGACGTCTACCTGGCTGGGGTCATTTGAGCCCCGTTTTCTCTCCTGTCCAGGGCAAGGGGTCGGACTTGATGATCTACAAGGTCCCTTCCAATCCTACATCTAGGAATCTATGATAAGAGTCTATCAGCCAGTCGCAAGTCCCCAGTGCTCACCCATGCCCTTTATACCCAAGATATGTAAGTGTGTCGTTTTGCTTACCTGTTTCTTAATTTCTGTGTCTGCGGTGGATTCCATGTATACAGCTGAATTCTGATCTAAATTGACCCCATACTTTGTAATGTACAGCAATAGGGCAGTATTCGTTTTTAGGTTTTAGAAGCTACATCTGTGACCCCAGGACTGTCTTTCAAATTATTTCTCATTGTGTAGCTCATGGTAGTACACTTCTCTTCCTCCAAGAAAACAAAGAAAATTTTTCTTAGGGCTACTCCAAAGTATTATTTCTGCCCTGTTTCCTCAGAGTGGTTTGAAGCTGGATCTCTCAGACTGAAGGGAATTACAGATGGACATGCACTGCACCCTGTCCTGTCTGCCCTGCTATGGTGCAAGTCACATCCACAGTGGAGGGACATCTCCGCTATACCACTGGCCTGCTGCATGACTCGGTAAGTTCTTCCCTATCCTTTGTCACTCCTAGCCCACCCATCTGCCGTCTGTCTTGTCCAAAAGGGATCACACCTGTTCCATGGTGAGGACTTTAATAGTCCCTCCATCCCCACTTGAGTCTGGGATCAGGAGTTTGCCAGGAAGAGGTAAATCTCCCAGTCTTGGCTGATGCCAAGCAGTGCCCCTTCTATTAGCAGACTGAAGTGTACTGCATCTGAGGGCCTCCCCAAGTGGTAAAAATATTCATGTAATCTCTTTTACATCACCTGACATCTCAAGCCCTTTGTCTCCCTGACCCAGCCATTCACCATCTGCTCTGTTCTCCCTCCCCAGCCCCTTCCACAGTACCCCCCCTTCCTGCCATTTTAAGGATTTTTTCTCCCCAGGACTGACTGCTTCCCTTGCTCTCACCAGGGCACTTCCATCACTCCTTCACAACCCTTCTTACCCATTCTTTTGTGGAATTTCCCTATTCCTTTCTTTTTCCACTCATGCTCTCTCCCTCTTCTTCCTCTGTTTATGGAACTCCTTCCCTTCCCCACTGATGTAGAAGGGAAAGAGCTTCTTTCCTGGTGTTGCAAGAGCAAGTGGGAAAAATTAGCCTGCTGTTTGGCTGAGTCTGCACTAGGTTTGCACTCCCCACTCCCATTTTGGTTTAGGTGGAGTGCATCCCTTCTGTATAGGCTCCTCCTATCACCAAGAGATCCCTAATTTCTAATAAACCTAAACTCCTTCTCTCTACAGAAGCAGTCACTAACCAGTAGATCATGATCAACTAGTCGATAGTGGAGCCTCTGACAGTTGGTCTCAGTCTCAGTCTGTGGGTGCTGAGCACATGTATGCATGCATGAGCTCCCCCTACACCGCCCAGCAGGTCAGTCTGGGGGAGGGAAGGGGCAGGATTGAGGCCCCCGTAGTGAGGGAGGGAGGGGGGTAGAGGCAGGGGTGGGAGCTGCAGTGAGTGGGACCCCAGCTGGTCTGGGTGTTGGGACAATTGGAGCCCAGGTGGATTGTCCAGGGGTGCCGGGGGACTCCCGCCACTGTGCGCACCCTGGCAGAGGCCCAGGGGGAAAGTGTCCCTCCAATCCATGCACAGGGCAGAGGCAGCTGCCACTGCATGCTGGTCTCTGAGCCCTGCTGCAGCTGCCCTAGGAGAAGCACAACGCTGTATGTGTATCACTGCCAGTCCGGCAGGGGGCGTGGCTAAGGTAGATGCTGGGTTACACGTGAATTCAAAAAGTGATCTTCTGCTTAAAAAGGTTGGAGACCAGTGCTCTACACCATCTCCTCTTCCATGCACTGAAATTCTGCAGCTCTGCCTGCCTCCTTGGACTAGTGCTTAGTACTGGAGCACTTCAAAAAATGCTACAGTGGAGGTGCTGGACTTTAATCTCCTCCCAAACAGCCTAAATTTACCTTGTTCTGAACCTTCCAGTGCCATTGGTGCCAATATGAACCATAAACGCTACTAGTTCCTTCCCAGCACTCCTAGCAAGTCAGTCAGTGTGTCATACCACATCTTCTACCTTTGCACCAGGCAGGAAATCAACCCTGCAGTTCTGCACATCACACACCAAACTGTTTACAAAACCAGAAGGGACCATTTGACTCTGCATTTTGATCTTCATTTTAGGGGTGTCTTTAGTGGCCTGTGCTGCATGTAGGACCTGTCTCTCACTCTGCTTTGGGAAGTCCCCTGAGCAATGACACCCTCTGGGTGCTGCAGCCATACAAAGCATGCTCAAGCTCTGGATGAAATGGTGAATTAATTGCTAGGTTGTTGCAGGGTCCCATGAGTCAGGAAGCTGGTGGCTGCTGTGGATTCATTTCAACTGCAGTGCTTCCTTATCAAACTCATGTTTTTAGCATTTGTCATACTGAATAATCCTTTCCAAAACTTTCATAACTGGAATCTTCCTAATAAACATGTGACCCTGGGTGGATAGCAATACCCTTCCCCACAGCATGAGGACACGGAGGCAAATCCATTCCTGGCAGAAAGAGCAGGGTAAGCAGCTTCTGAGTGGTGGAAAGAGGTTCTGGACGGTGAGAGAGAACATTCCCCTGCCCTGATGACTTGTTTCTTGGGGAGAGTGATGCTACTCTTGAGAGATGTGTTGGGCAGGGTGAGGTCTACTAGCCTCCCTTTTGGGACCCAGAGGGTTTTGACCTTTGTGTTTAGCTTAAGCTGCATGCTTAGCTTGAATTGTGGTTGCGACATGCACCTGGTGAAAGGAGCAGATGGAAAAATACTGTACCTAACTTAAAATGAATCAGGAAGTTGGTTAACTAAATTGGATAAATATAGCCTGGGCAAAAAAGGAAGTCAGAGCAAAACCTACACTTGCCTGGACTTGCAGGGAGGTCGTTAGAAAGGCCAAAGCAACTACAGAGCTGAGACTGGCAACACAAATTAAAGACAACAAAAAGTCTTTTTTTTAGGTATGTAGGTAGTAAAAGGAAGGCACATGGCAGCATAGGACCCCTACTAAACAAGAAGGAGCAATTAGTGACAGATAGGGGGGACAAGGCTGAGCTAGCCAATGTGCTTTTTGCCTCAGTGTTCTTGAAAAGAGGTCATGATATGTCTCCTAGTGGGTTCTTAGATGGGCATCAGAGGGACACCAGCCTACCAACTGTTGACACTCACTTGGTGCACAGTCACTTGGATGGACTGAATGTGTTCAGGTCAGCAGGCCCGGATGAGCTGCATCCAAGAGTACTGAAGGAATTGGCCGTTGTCATAGCAGAACCACTGGCACGGCTGTTTGAGCACTCGTGGTGCTCAGGTCAGGTCCCGGAGGACTGGAAAAGGGCCAATGTGGTCCCTATTTTCAAGAAGAGGAGGAAGGAGGATCTGAGTAATTATAGGCCAATTAGTCTCGCCTCCATCCTTGGAAAGGTCTTTGAAAAGATGATGAAAGATCATATCTGTGGGAGTCCAGCAGGAAAAATAATGCAGCAGGGAAACCAGCATGGATTTGTAGCAGGTAGATCATGCCTGACCAATCTGGTTTCATTTTATGACAGGGTTACAAAATGCTTAGACGCAGGAGTAAAGGTGGATGTGATTTTCTTGGACTTTAGCAAGGCATTTGATATGGTATCTCATCCCATTCTCATAAATAAATTAAGAGGCTGTGACAGATGTTTATATGGTCTGGTGGGTGGCAGATTGGCTTAGCGGTCGTACCCAGAGAGTGGTAGTAGATGGGTCAGTATCGACCTGGAAGGATGTGGGTAGTGGGGTCCTGCAGGGTTCAGTCTTTGGACCTGTACTCTTCAATATCTTCATCAGTGACTTGGATGTGGGTGTGAAGTGTACTCTGTCCAAGCTTGAGGATGATACTAAATTGTGGGGTGAAGTGCACACTCCAGAGGGTAGGGAATGACTGCAGGCAGACCTGGACAGGTTAGAAAAGTGGGCAGTACACAATAGGATGAAGTACAAGAAGGGTAAGTGCAGAGTGCTGCACCTAGGGTGAAAAAATATCCAGCATACCTACTGGCTGGGAAGTGACCCTCTTAGCAGCACAGAAGCGGAAAGGGATCTCAGAGTCATAGTGGACTCCAAGATGAACATGAGTTGTCAATGTGATGAAATCATCAGCAAAGCTAACCGCACTTTATTGTGCATTAGCAGATGCATGACAAATATATCCAAGGAGGTGATACTTCCCCTCTATGCAGCATTGGTCAGACCGCAGTTGGAGTACCGCGCCCAGTTTTGGGTGCCGTACTTCAAGAAGGATGTTGATAGACTCGAGAGGGTCCAGAGGAGGGCCACTCATATGGTTAGGGGCTTACAGGACAAACCCTATGAGGAGAGACTGAGGGACCTGGACCTCCCGCAAGAGAAGGCTGAGAGGTGATCTTGTGGCTGTCTACAGATTCATTAGGGGGACGCAGCAAGGGATCGGCGATGCTCTGTTCACCAGGGTACCTCTTGGGGTAACAAGGAACAATGGTCACAAACTGACAGAGAGCAGTTTTAGGCTAGATACCAGGAAAAACTTTTTCACAGTAAGGCTGGCCAAAATTTGGAATGGACTTCCAAGGGAGGTGGTGCTAAGTCGAGCTTCACCCACGCACAAAACCTCTTACACTGAGGAGTGCAGCAATGCTTTTCATTTAGGCCTAGCAGGCTGTCTGGAGGCAAAGTCTGCCACTGGACATAGCAGAGCAGGCAAGCTGCTACCAGGACTACTTCGGCACTGCTCACCCAAGCTGGGCAGCCTGACTCTCATTGCACAGGGGGCTGCTCTCATTCCAGCTAAGCTAGTATTAGCTTGAGGTAATCCTTTTGTGAAGACATAAGCTAAGAAACTGCATCTTCTGGTGAGGCCAGTCCTTTGGAGAAGCTTCTGGGAGAACAGTCCCCTAACTCGGCTTTTCTCAACCAGTGGGACTTGACAGTCGTGTAGGTGGGACTTCAACTCATTGCCTGCTTGAAAAAAAATCAGTTGTTTGCATGTCAAATAAACAAATCAACAGATATCTCGAACAGTGCAAAAGTGGGGTTTTGTTTTTATCATGGTGGGCATGAATGATGAGTGCCCCTGGAGGCTGGGGAAAGGGGGGGGGGGGGGGCGTGCACAGCGACTGGCCAAAGGCAGCAGTAGCGAGCTCCTGCAGGCAGCTGCGGCGGTGTTGGCAGCAGGGGACCACCTGCAGACACCGCTGGCAGTGGCGATCAGAAACCGCTTGCAGATGGCAGCAGTGAGGGGGAGGGTGGTGAGCATTGGTGGTGGCCAGTGGGGATTGTCAACTGCCCGCAGACACCGCCAGTGGTGTTGGCACTGCAGGCAGTGTTGGCAGCACTTTTTTCAGGGGGCACACTGCCGATCTCAAGGGGTGCACGTGCACCCCCTCCCATTGGCAACGCATAGGGGGTGCATGTGCACCCCCTGAGCGTGACGGTGCACCCCCGCGAAAGGGTGCTGCTGACACTGCCACCCCCCTCGCTGCCAACACTGCTGGCGGTGTCTGCAATCCCCGCTGGCCACTGCCAATACCGCTGGTGGCGTCTGTGGGTGGTCACCAGCGCTGTGGCCGCCTGCGGGAGCTCGCCGTGCCCCACCAGCCTCCAGGGGCACGTGGCCTTCATGCCCCCCACGCCTCGCCAGTGATGGTGGGGCCAGGGTGTTTTGATAAAATGGGCAGTGGGACCTAAGGTGCGAAAGGTCTGCCCTAAACGGAGCCCTTCTCCTGGGAGAAGCAGCGGCGCGGGAGTCAGGAGGCGCTGTTGCCTCGCCTGCACTCCCCGCTCACTTGCCATGGCCACCTTTCCCGAAAGGAAGGGCGGCCAGGTTGCAAGTAGCGCCCCGGCCCCATGCGCGCCACGTCTGCCCGGGAGAGGCGCGGCGGGCAGGCCGGGGCGCGGGGCTTCCCGCGCTGGGGCGAGACGCGGGCGGGCGCCCGGCGGCCCCGCGCCGCCTCAGCGCTGCAGCCGTGAGGTCTCCCTCACAGCGGAGCCCGGGCCGGGCAGGCGCGGCCGCCCCCTCCCCCGCACCGCGGCCAAGTGAGGCACCAACAAAGGAGCAGCCCCGAGCCCCGCGCCGCCTGCCAAGCCACGCAGCCGTCTGCTGCGAGCCCGAAACTTTTTTTTTTATTCTTCTTCTTCCCCTGCCTCCCTCCCTTCCCAGCTTTTTTGGGATCGGCCCACAACTGAGGGACTGCCCGGCTCTCCGGTGACGCAGTGTCTGAGGCTCGCTTTGAACCATTAACAGACACAGAGAGAGACACTTTTTTTTTTTTTGGTTGGTATTCCTCCTCCTCCTCGAGCTGTCCTTCCTTCCCCCCTCTCCCTCCTCCAGCCCAGTCCCTGCATCCTCCTCCCGGCCCGAGCGAGAGCAAGAGGGGAGAAAACTGTCAATTCACCCACCAAGGCTGCAAGGACAGGAGGGAAGAGAGACAGGAGAGGGGACGGGGAGGTGGGGGGCAGAGAAAAAAAACCCAGCCTCCATCCCCAAAAAAGCCGCCTTCGGCTACTCCATCCCCGGGCATGAAACTCTTGAATCCCGCCTGCTCTCCATGGCCACGGCTGCTGCGCTGCACTTTGTGCTTCTTGAGCCTGGATGCGGGACTCGGCGCCGCTCGCTCAGGTAGGGGCTTGCAAAGTGGGGTGCCAACTCAGGGGGGCGTCTGAGCCAAGGAGGTCTTGCCCTCGCCCCTTTCTCTGGTGGAGGGGGGGAGAGAAGGAGCCAGCTCCAGGAGGAGCTGAGTGAAACCAGATGTGGAGGACTGGCTGCCGGGAGCAGGGCTGGGCTGGAATGAGGCTGCACAGCTCATTCAAAAATAATGACCCCCCCCCCCCCATCCTCTGCTCCAAAAGGTGCCCCCTGCCCGCCCAGATGGGTCCACTCCGCCGCCTGTGCTGTCCCTTAGCAAATGCATCCACCCGGCATGTCCCCTCCAGCCAACGACTGGGGTGGATGTGAAGGCACAGGGCCTGGGGCCCCTTGGCCTCTGGAGGTGACAGCCACCTGGCACGCGTCGCTTTGTGCGCTGCTTGTCAGTCCCCAGAGGTCTATAAAGACCCAGAGACTTTTCCCTGCTCAGTGCCAAGGCAGGCTCAGGAGTGCTTGTGTGGCTTGGTTGCGTGTTGCTGTATTATTATTTTTTTTCCCTTTCCTTGTTTTTGGCTAAGTTGGCAAACATCCACCCAAGAGTCTGGACAGCTTGGGGGTGGTACCAGACAGGCGGGCTCAAAAGAGGGGGGGAAGTGTCTCTTGAATCCAATTCCTGCTATTTTTAAGACACGGGCTGGTAAGCGCAAACAGAAAGTCAGTGCGGCCCGAAGGAGGCTTCCAAGGAATTGGAGGCTGTATCATAAGAGGAGAAGAATGCGACAGAGAGAGGGACTGCGGGGGCGAGAGCGAGTCTTGTGGGACAGGAGTTTATTAGGTCAGGCTGGATGTGAACCAAACTGCTCAGGAGCTGGCTTGCCAGCTCTGGAAGCTGTAGATGCAATATGGAAGCCTTTTGTCTAAAGTGGGAGGGTTGGTGTGGGTTTGTAACCATTCCATCTTTTCAGGTGGCAGTGCCAGAGAGCACCTCATTCAGCCCAACACTGAGCATGGGCTTGAGTCCCAGTAGGAGTTAAGCTGCTACTTAAGTGCTTTGCTGAATGGGGCCTAGATGGGAATTTATCAACTATGATTTTTAATTTTTCCTGACAAAAGCTGTTGGTTTTTTTTAAAACTCTTGCCAGATGCCTGTGGCTTTTCAAGACATCCCATGTAATAGTCATTAGAAATGTTTTAGAACCCAGAATGTGTCTGTTTCCAGAAAGGAGTGATCGGTGCCCATTTTTGTCACTTCTTTTAATTAATTTTGCCACATTAGCATCCAAAAAAGAAAAAAATTACAATTGTCTACGTTTGCCAAAATGAAAACAAACTTAAGGCCTTGGCCTAATTTATTATAGTACGCTTTGTAAATCTAAACCAGATTTGTGACTGACAAATTAGAAGGATGCTGTTTTTTCTTCCTCTGTGTATAAAATAACAATAGGGACAAGAATATGCTGGTCCAGATTTTACCCTCTGAGGTTACTGGTTGCGTATGTATGACCTGACCCATCCTGAAGAATACTGATGGAAAGAGGAGTTGTAAAAGATGTAATGCACAAAACTTGCATGATTTCTGTTTGTGTCACAATAGCATTTAGAGATTTCAGTAAAAACCAAGTGTGGGGTGCTGTACTGATCTCTATTAAGAGGCAGCTCCTGTCCCAAAGAACTATATTTGAAATAATCAATCCAAGCTAAGACTAGGAGGGGAAACAGAGGCACAAAGAGGGAACTCATCAGATTGCCCACAAAATTTAGAAAGCAGTGTCAGTAAAGTAATGGAAAGTAAACAATGATGTTGCTGATTTAGAGATGAGAAAGTGAGGCATGGAGAGCTTCAGGGTCTTTACTGTAAGTGAGAGTAGTTCTTTTTATGGCCCACATTTTCTAAGGTAATCATGCACTAGCTCCTTTTGATTTCCCCAGTGACTAAGGTAGTTCTGCAAACAAGAGTTTTGGGGAAGACCCAGAAAAAGAACCCAAGTCTTGTAAGGCCCAGTTAATGCTGTAAAAAAAGGGCCCCAAGGATGGCCCTGTGTAAAATGGGGCACCAGTGTTTGGCTGTTCTCATTTGTTTCCATGCTGAGGCAAGACTGGGAGGGCAGAGCTCTGGGTTGTCCTCTGCTAGCTGTGGGTATCGGGGCAGAGTTTAGTGTAGTATTGTATCAGTGGCCAGGTTCATTAGGGAGGGTTTTGGCCAGGGGCAAGAGGGTGCACACCCCTGCTGCATGAATCTCTCCAACTATTTGTGGAGTTTGCAAAACTGCTTTGAATTCAGAAACTCTTCCTATCCCTTGTAATCTTAAACCCCTGCTTTTTATTCCAAGGGTAATTACATTTAAAGACCTCCACCCATGCTTTTCCAGCTAAAGGGGATGTCTGTGCTTAGAATTAGGTCTCAAAAGCCCTCCTTTCAGTTGCTCTGGTGCTCCCTGGGCAAAAGTGGGTGACCTCTGAATAGCACATGGGCTCTGTTTATTTTCTCCTCCCCAGTTTGCTCCTTTCCTCCCAATTCTCTATTCATTTTCCACTTGGTCTCCTTCTCTGCTCCATTTTTATCCAGTTCCTTTCTCCCCTGCCAGTTGCTCTCTGCTTCTCCCTTCTCTTCCCAAACTTGCCATGCAAGGAGCACTAACTCCATAGCATTTCAGTTTGCTTGTATGACTGTGATCTGCTGTGGCAAAAACTGGGTTTCCTGTCTCTGCTCCTGCCCCTAGTGAGTCAGGGCTGTTTAATTTACTGACCACAAGAGTTTGTGCTTCAGTTGGGGCTGCCAGCCCAATGGGGAAGGGAATTGAGCAGGCTGCCTTCTTCGCTTTGCACACAGTGTGCCGCGTTGTCAGCAGGGTTCATTGTGGCTGGGGTTGTATGGAGCAGGCTGATGCTCCAGCACTGAGCTGAGCTTGCAGTTTGGAAAGGACTCTCCCTTTGAGTTGTGATCTGAGCAGATTAGTCATAAAAACAAGCTGTTTCACAGTTACTGGCCTGATCCTTATCTTTTCTTAAAGCAGTGGTTCTCAACCTTTTTAAATTGGAGGCACCCCTCATAGTCTCAAGGCAACCCAAAAAAAAAAAAGCTAGCTCTTGGCTTTCACTCATTTATCAACTACAGAGTAATAGAGTAATTCTTCTGTTGCAAAGAACAAAGAAAGACTACAACAGGGCAAATGTTTTGATCGCTTTTGATTCCTGTTTGAAATTTCTGGGTCTATCTTATGTATCAAGTTTGCTTACCTAATGGTGCTAAACGTATTGTGGTACCCCATTGGCACCCTGGTTGAACATCATTGCCTTAAAGTAGGGGTGGGCAATTATTTTGGGCGGAGGGCTGCTTACTGAGTTTTGGCAAGCCATCAAGGGCCACATGACAGGCAGCCAGGGGCAGATAAATATTAATTTTCTAAATTTTTTAGGGGCCCCGCAGGCCGGATAGAATGGCCTAGTGGGCCACATCCGGCCTCTGGGCTGCATTTTGCCCACCCCTGCCTTAAAGGGACGCTGCAGGTAAAATCTGGATCCTAAGCAGCTGGCCCTGGGACACAGAGCACCTACCTCCTGGAGAAACTCCTGGGGGCCAGTGATCACTAGGCTCCCCTTGCAGAGCTATACATCTCCCCCAGGGAGAGAGTGAACTGGAGGCAAGGCATCACCTGGGTCTGTATAGTCTGGAGACATCTGCATTAAGGATTGCTGTGCCTTCTGACTGTAGTTCCTTCCAGCAATAGTCTTGCTGCTGTTGTTATCTCGGTTATCTCCACAGCTTGGTCAGATCCGCTGAAGAGTCCCAATGTCAACATTTTGCAGCAGTCATTATTTTCTCACTAACTCTAGTTAATGCCACATATTGGGGCTTCCCAGCACTGTTCCCAGTTCACACAGAGAAGGCTTGCAGGCTAGCAGGAACCATTGTGATCTTCTCATCTGACCTCTTGCACAACACAGGGATTCCTACAGTTGATGGAATTATTCTTTCCTGTTACATAAATGAACATTTTCAAGCCCTGTAACTTGTGTCTGAACTAAAATATGTCTAGGAGAAAGGCATCCTTTTACATACTCCAGAGGGTGGAGTCCACCAAGTTTCTTGGGCTGTGTATGCAATGTGAGCACCCAGGCTACATGATCAGATGGCCTCTTCTGGCAATAAAATCACTGACTCCTCAGCAAGCTGCTCCCATGGTTAATTACCCTCATTGTTATAGCTGCTGTCAGATCCAAGCTAACTGGAGCACAGTTTGGCTTAGCAGGTTTGGTTAGAACACTGTTCCATTCGCTTTACACTGTTTCCTGTTGTGGGTGATCATTTGGGGTATGAATTATTTCTTGTACGTTGGCACCCACAAGTCTATTCCAAGGTTCATGGTACCAGGTGAAATCCTACCCCTGTCGAAGGCTGTGGCAAAATCCTCATTGATTTCAGTCAATTCAACACTCATTTATTTCAGTTTTTACCCTTATACTTCCATGAGAGAGTTTACAGTCTAAGGCCTGGTCTGCCTGCTAGGTTGTCCTCCTTCCCATGTTGGAATAAATATCTGCCTTCAAATGAAGGGAGGGTGCTTCTGTTTTAAGTGTATTAAATGTACCAATAGGGTTAATGTTTGCAGGTAGGATCTAGGGCAAAGAAAGGTCAAAAGAGATTAAATGACTTTCCCAGGGTCACACAGCAGGTGGGTGGCAGGGCCAGGAGCAGAACACAGCTCTCCTGGGCCAGAGCCCACACCTCTGAGTCAATTGCTTGTTCAGCTGCAGTGGTTGTTCAGCTTAGCTGAATCTAGACTTGATTATTGTTTAGGAATGTAAGAAGTGCCATACTGGCTATGGCAAATGGTCCATCTAGCCTAGTACCCTATCTCCAACAGTGGCAAGTAGTAAAAGCTTTAGAGGGAGAGTATATGAATGGGGCATATCTATAGTGGCCCATCTCCTGTCATACCCTCCCTGTCACGAACTGTCGTTGGCTTAGGGATGACAGAGGATTCATCCCAGAGTGTTTTGTTTAATAGTTCCCCGTGAACCTGTTCTCCATGAACTTGCCTAATCCCTTTTTGAACCTGGTTATACTGTCTGCCACCATAACCCCCATGTGGCAACAAGTTCCAGAAGTTTAACCACATGCTGTGTAAAAAAAGTACTTGATCTTGTTGTTTTTTTTAAACCTGCCTCCTCCTAATTTCAGTGGGTGCCCCCTAGTTCTTGTATTGTGGGATTTAGTGAATACGTTTTCTATTTACTTTATTCACACACTGCATGGTTTTCTAGACTTCTATCATATCCCCACTCAACCTTGTCCTTTACAAACTGAAGAGTCCCAGACTTTTCAGTCTTTCCTGGGAAGACAGCAGCTGTTCCATACCCCAAACACCTTTGTTGCCCTTTCTGTTTCTCATGCCTTAGCATTAAGCAGCTGTGTTTGGGCTCACATTATGGAGGATGGTAAATAAAATGAAAAACTCTTCTCAGTGACCTTGCTACTTACAACAACAAAAGTCACAAAATTCTTCCTGCTCCAATATTTGTTTGTAAAATGCTTTGGCTTGAGTTTTTTAAAAATAGTCCTGATTTTTTAGGTGCCCAACTTGGCTTACTTGTCAGAGTTTGTGATCACGCCCCCTCCACCTCTGATCCCCATGCTCCGGGATGAAGTTTGCAAGAGCTGCACATGCTCAGCTCAGCAACACTGAAAACTGAGATCAAATTGTTCTCTTAAAAACTGAGGTACCCAGTACTAGCAGCAAATATGCCAATATAGCCTTCATGTGTAGAGCTACATAAAGAGACATAAAGGTTATAACTGGCCCATGTATTTCACTAAATTACAACCTTTTTAGCCTTTCACTAAATTACCACCATGAAATTACCACCTTTTTAGCCTTTCTTGGCAATGACCAACATTTCTGCATGTGGATAAAATATTTCCACGTTTGTCACTTAGATTGCAAGTGCTTTGGGGCAGGGACCAAGTTTTTGTTCTGGGCTTCTAAAAGAGTCTAGTGCAATGGGGTCCTAGCCTGGGACTAAGCTACCGGGAGAGGGGGGTTGTTGTACACGACACGGGGGTTTAATTTTCCCTAAATTGAAGTAGTGTTTTTTTAAAAACACTGCTTCAATTTAGGGCAAAATAAACTCCTGTGTCATGTACACCAATGTCGGAGCCTCTCCTTACCTGCCTCTCCAGTGGTGAGCGTGGGAAAGAGCGAGCTGCTGGCAGGCAGAGTAGCAGTCCCTGAGCTTGAGGGGGAGTGGGGGGAGAAGCTGGTACTTCCCTCTACAGCAGCAGTGGCTCCCCCCAACCCCTCCGGCAGCACCTGCCTGCAGACACCTGGCTTGAGTAGTCCCAGGGGGCACCACAGCTGTGGAGGGAAGCACTGGGCCCCCACGCAGCTCAGGCAGGCAGGCTCGGTGGGAAGATCAGGCTCGCCACTTTTTTTTTTTTCTTTCTTTTTGTGGAACCTGCCTTCCTGGGCTGCTCTCAGGCTGCCTGCACAGCCTGAGCTGCACGGGGCCTGCTGCATCTCTCCATGGCTGTAGGGTTTAGAAACTAAAACTCCTCGGAGGTTTTTTTACTTTGCAGATCCCCAAAGTCATTTGCTGTGCCCCAAAGTCATTTAAGGCTCATTGCGCTGCCAAAAGTGCTACAGCGGCTGGAATTAACGCTCAATACACCACCGAATGTACAAACAGCAGTGCCATTAAAGTGGTGCAAAAGGCATTTAACCCACTTTAAACCTGCTTTAGAGTGTCATCTACAAACACCCATAAGTGCTAACACAATACAAATAATTCAGAATAATAAATAACAATTACTACTTGGGCACACTTTGGTCCCTTGAAAATGGCTTTAATATCATAGTTGCATTGAACAGACAGGGTGAACAGTGGGCCCATGTTTTGGTAACCAAAAATCAAGTGGTGGGTGAAACCAATGGTGACTATTTGGAGCTGGTTGGGTTACTGATCCTCTCTCTTCCCTTTGTTGTATGCACTGTTTTCTGACTGGCATGAAAGTCATGCAAATCCAAAGGCAGAATTTTGCTCTTTAAGATTATTGAGTATGGTACACTTGGATAGAGCTTAAGTGTTGGAATTAGGAGGATTGCATCATGGCCTCCTTTCTGTATTTGGATCCATGGAAGTAAATGGAGCTCTGGGAAGACGCGAGCATATGCACTGGTTTTGTATAGAGTGGTAGGGATGTCAAGTGTGTTTAGATTAGGATATTAAGAGACAGGATTCCTGGATTCTGCTCCTGACTCTGCCACTGATTCCCCTATGACCTTGAGCAAATAACATTTCTAGGCACAAGCTTTCTCTGTAAAATAATTATCCATAAATTAGCCTATGTCAGTGGTTCTCACCTGGGGTCACACAGTGCCCTTGGGTGCTGCAAGACCCTTTTAGGGGTGCTGCTGCTCCTGCCACCCCAGCCAAGTGAAACTGCTCTGCAAGTCTCTGTGCCTGGAAAGGGCATGTAGGGCCAGATGGGGAAATGGCTATGGCAGGAACAGATGTTCCTTGCTGGTATTAGGTTTTGCTCCCGTCCCTTATTGGCTGATAGTTTGGCTGTAAATAGGAAATGCAGGCAGCAGTCTGTAGGGGGACTCTCTACATGTAGGGTAGGGGTTCTGGAAGTATGCAAAACATCTCTGTGGGGGGTACCCAGGAGAAATTGTGTAATGGCAGATTTAGTTTTTGTTATAATTGGCATTTAAGGGGTTAAAATACAAAACGTATGTTGATAGGGGTATGCGGCTAGCTGGTAAATCTGGAAGGGAGTATGCAATAAGAAAAAGTATGGGAACCTCTGAGGTAGGGTATAGCTACATTCAGTGTCTGCAAAACCTGCAGTTCTTATTTATAAACTGCCAACCAGTGGGGGAGGAGAGCAAACCCTTATTCAAGCAGGGGTGTCTGCTCTTGCCATAGCTCTTTCCCCATCTGCCCCCTACATCCCTTCTGGAAATAAAGGTGCATAAGGCTGTCTCATCTGGTGCTGGTGGCAACCTGGAGATAAAGGAGGTAAAATGAGATTTTCTAGTGGTTCTCAATTGGAGTGTAACCTAATCCAGGGGAGTTATGGAGGGATGCCTTGAGTTTAAAAGGTTGAGAAACTCTGCCCTATGTCCTACACAGAATGTGCAAGGATGACCAGATTAATTTGCAGACATTTGTTAATTATCGTAAAACCTATAGATTAAATGCTCTATCTAGGCCTGATCCAAAGCTCCTTGAAACTAGTAGAAGAAATGGCTGTTGATTTCACCAGAGGTAAGATCAGATCTGAATAACAGGGCATTCTGGTAACTCTCACCACATAAACAACATCTTTGCTATGTGCCATTGCCATGGCCAGAAGGAGTTTGTTGGCTCTTTATTACTCAGAACAAGGCTTCAGGGTGTTTCACATGCAAATCCAGCCCATCAGAGGCTTTACTTTTTTTCCTGGAGCAAGAGATGGGCTTACTTTTCTTGAGGTTTAGTAAGATTTAAAAAAAGAAGAAAAAAAAACAACAACTCACAAAAAACCCCCTACTTTTCTTTTACTTCTTGGCCTGAGTGTGTAGATCCACTTCCTGCTGAGTCAGGCCCCAGCCAGCACCAGGCAAGCCTGACTGGGTCTCTTCTGTGACAGGCTGTGTTTGAGGAGGATGCTGGAAGGGAAGCAGAACACTAACCAAAGCTGTGCTTAGAAATTATTTATTTCTTTTCCTTTTTTAACAAGTATTTTTAAAAGGGTTGGGGGCAGGAGAAAATAAACACAGCTATAACCCAGGAAGTTTCTCAGCATGGGCACCTCTGACCATCACAGAGGTCTGACTTGAAACACCTCACCTGCGTTTATTATTTTCCCTTTCCTCCTGGAATTTTGGACCTCAGTCAAGATCCAGGCTTGAAGTGCTCAGCCACAGACATGTTTAGGACTCTGGGGTCTTTATCCTAGCTGAGCCTCATTGGTTAAATCACCTCCCCCCACATCTATTCAGATTGTAAGGCCTTGGGACAGATACCATTTCTCTTACTATATACCATATTTTCTTGCATACAGCACACATCTTTTCACCCAAAATTAGCCCCCCAAAATTGGGGTGCATGTATTAAGCGACGAAGCTGCTTTTTTAAAAATCTGAGATAGAAGCACCTTGCTTTGATCCCTGGTTCACAGTGTAGCAGCTCTGGTATTACTCGAATGACGGTTGAGTACAGTGACCAGTTAATTGTTTTTAATTTCACAGGTGTTAAAGCTCATCAATCCTTGTTAATAGCCTTGATGCTCTACTAATGAAACTAACTTTTCTTAGGGGAATTTTGCTGTCTGCCAGGGCTTCTGGTCTCTTCTCTTACTTCACAGCTCTTTAGCTCTTTTCCAGATCAGAGATCCACCCATGAAAACCAGTCTTCAGCAGCATCTAGGGTAGGGGTGGGCAGAATACGGCCCATGGGCTGGATCTGGCCTGCCAAGGGATTATGCCCGCCCCGTGCAGGTCCTTCAGTCCAGCCCAGCTCAAGTTTAGAGGACGGCCCTGGCTGGGATGCCCGATGGCAATAGACACGCCTGCCAAGATAGAGGAGGCAGCTCCTGGCTTCCAAGCCAGAGCCCCAGCACCAAAGTGGCCACGCCCACCCACCTGCCCCAGTGACTGGAGGGATCATCAGCACTCAACACAGCCTGCAGGGAGGGACCCCATGCTGGGCATCTTGGGACAGCAGCCTGGCAGTGACAGGTTGTGTTTGAAGAGCTGCTGCTCCTGATTGGCCCTACTGCGTGGCGTGTCCATCACAGCCCCCAGAGTGTGGCTCCTGCCCGGTACTTGCTGCCCAATATTCCCTGCACAGCCCTGCCCGGCCTGTGCTCTCATGGCCCAGGCCCTCCACTGCTCCCCACCTTGGCAATGGCTGTGCTTGAGCCTTGACCCGCTGCAAAGCTCTCACCCACTGTCATTCTGGCTGGGCTAATGCTTGGCTCTGCGCAGCGCTGGGAGTTGGGGCATCTGCAGAAAGCGCCAAGACCCTGCTGGGACTGCCGGGGTGGCAGAAGCCCTTTGCATTCCTCTCGCTCTGAGGCCCTTCAGCTCTCGACACCTTACTGTTTGGGTTTTGCAGGCTGCTGCCGCTTAGCCCAGGATCCTGGTCCTGTGCACCTGTCCCATTCCCGATGCCGCCCCCTGCCCACCTGCGGCCCCATGCTAGCCGGGGCCAGGGCAGAGCCCAGGAATGGGAGGGCTGCACAGGGTTGGGGCTGGGATCCCAGGCCAAGCAGTGTGGCAGAACACTTTAATTTTCAGCTTCACTCTCCTCAGGACCTTGGGGTCTGGCTGTGAGCTAATGTCAGCATACCTCTATTGTGAAGAGTTATTTCTGATTTACCCCCGTGCTAACGGAGAGATCAGGCTCTTAAATTTTTGGCTCCCTGTGGCAAGGGGTGTTTTCCTGCTTTTAAGAATGCTTTGAAGATTTCAGATGTTTGTCATCTACCAGCTTGGGGGTATGTGTTGGTTCCTAAGTATGACTTGCACTTCCTGTATACCAGAGCCTAAGCAATCTTTAAAAAGTAATTGCATGTAATATCAAAGGAGAGACAAGACAGGCCTTCAGGGATTTGTTTGCTATTGAGTGTGTGGGCTCTTTAAAAAATGGTGCCTATTTCTAGCACAAGTAGATCATACCTTCCAGAACATTTTCTCGCCGCCCCTCCAGGGTACAGGCCTGAACACGTATTTCTGTATCCCTTTTTATTATTCCTTAATTAAATAAATGAATGACCTCAGAATAAATATTTATGTGCCTGTCTAATCCTCCCAGACAGCACAAGGTGTGTTACTGCATCTCTAACGCCTGCCATAAAGAACTCTTATAAAGTAAGAGCCATGTCATGACTACCGTACAATCCCAGTGAAGCCAGTATGTATGCCTGGGTGTTGTGGTGGAGGGTGTGTTACTGAGGAGAGGATGTTTTCAGTATTAATGGAGATAGTATCATGCTGAATTGTGCATGGGCCAGATACTGTTTTCAGTTACGTTGGTGTAAAACTGCAGCTGGAGTCATGGACTTATTCAGGCTTTCATCACTCTGATTGAGACCAGAATCCTATGAGGGTTTTCTTCCCTCACCCTGGATTTTTTTTAATTTTTTTGCAGTAGCTCTTTGTGCTTGATATCTGAGGAACAAAATGTTGTTCTGGCATTGTGCTCTGCCACTCCTGGCATCTGACAGGTTGGATACAGGATAGGCAGTGTGATAGGACTACAGACTGGGACTACAGAACAGTCACCAGAGGTTAAAATTTCTTATCACCTTCCTCTGGATTCAATCCTGTAGCCTCAGTCGCTTTCCTGGGGCTAACTCATGAGCTTTTCAAATGCATGTCAGTGCATGGGAGCTGGGTATTCAGGTGTGTTATTGCTGGCACGGGGTCTGGGTGAGAGAATTAGAATAGCGTCCTCCTGCGGGCTGTTGTTTTTGGTTGGAGGTTGCAGTCTGGTATTGGAGAGAGCAAAGGTAAGCAGCCCTGTCCTGAGGACAGGATCCTTCTGGCAGTCTCTGTCCATGTAGAGTAGGGGTGGTCAAAATATGGCTTATGGGCTGGATCTGGCCCACTGACAGATTGGATCATGAACGGCACGTGGGAGTACTGGGAGTACTCCTTTCAGCAAAGGGTTTTGCCATCTCAGAATCAGAAAAATACCAAATTATATTCTAAAAATATAACATCTACAACATTCATTAATTTGATTTCAAAAAATATTTTTGTCCTGATTTACACGTGTTTGTGTAGTGTACATAGAGGTGATTACACAGTAGCTTAAAATGAAGTCTTACTCTTGTATATTGTGGGGCATGGGTATAGATTTGTGGGGGGCTGTGGATATGTGGGGTGTGGGGGAGGGTATGTGTGTGTGGGGGGGGTTTGTGGGGGGATTGGTGTGTGAGTGTGGGGTAGGGAGCATGTGGGTATATGTGTAGATTTGTTGGGGGGTGTGGATATGTGGGGAGTGGGTGGGTATGGGGTTTGTGGGAGGTTGTGTGTGGGGGGGAGGGTGGCTGGAGTGTTTGAAGGGGTGTGGGGGTCTGTGTGTATGGCGGTGTGTGTTTATGGGACTC
The DNA here is from genome assembly GCF_030867095.1 of Alligator mississippiensis. Lineage (NCBI taxonomy): Eukaryota > Metazoa > Chordata > Crocodylia > Alligatoridae > Alligator > Alligator mississippiensis. Next base: position 156,950,446 of record NC_081827.1, read on the forward strand.
GTCCTCTGAACACACAAACACATTCTCTCTCCCTCCCTCACTGCGTGCACTCTCACACACTCCCTCTCCCTCTTTCTTTCCCTCTCCCTCATTGCTCTCTCTGTCTCTCTCCATCCCTCATTGTGTGCACACACACACCCTCCCACTCCTGGTCCCAGGGTACCGATGTGGTTCCATGCCCCCGTGGTCCAGCGATGCAGCTCGGGGCCATGTGGTACTGGAGGCTGGTGGGTGTGCAGGAAAGCAGTGAAAGCCTGGCCAGCAGAGGCTTCCGGTTGGGAGGGCGAGGGTGGGAGGGGGTTGGGAGTGGGGTGGGGTCGGGCTGGCCTTGTTGCTGCCTTCTGCTGGCTCCCCCTGGGTCCCACTGCCCTTGGCTCCTGTCATCTCTGACAGGCAGCCAGGAGCAGATAAATATTAATTTTCTGAATTTTTTTAGGGGCTGTGGGCTGGATAGACTGGCTTGGCAGTTTGGATCTGGCCCACAGGCTGTATTTTGTCTGCCCCTGGAGTAAGCTCTGCTAGTGTTTCATTTGGCTGCCTGGACTTGGATTGTAACCATTTTGGAGTTCCTTGACAAATTTGAGGGCCCTAGGGACATCCCAGCCTCCTTGTTGAGCTGTCAGCAAAAGTGACTAGGGACAAGGGTGGCTGACAGGGTCCCAGCATTAGGAATATTGGGTCTTTTGAACCTCCAGCTTCATATCTCTCCCAGGATGGTCTCGACATGCTCCTAAAGATGGAGGGAGATCTCAAGGAGCTTTCTGTAGGAGGAGGAGCAGGCATTGGTCTCCTTGGTGTGAGGCAGCAGACACTTTGAGAGATGACCTTCACAGAGAAGAGTAGGACTGCCCAAGTCAGTGGTCCATGCAGTTTGGTATTATTTGGAATGGAGGATACTAGGAGTCCCAATCATGAGCCAGGGGCCCATTGTGCTAGGTGCTGGGCAAAAATGGAACAAAAGGCTAGTTCCTGCCTCAAAGAGCTTACAGTTTACTAGAGGTGCACTGATACATCCATCCAATATTAGATTGGCAACCCACCCTCCCCTCCCCTCCCCTGCCCAGCGCAGATCCAGGGGGCACACACACCCTTATTGGGTGCAAGCAGTGGTGGGAGCCCCCCCCCAGCCATGGCTCTGCCCCCCCCCGGCCCTGCCTGGGCAGCGCCTGCCCCCTCCCTCACCATGGGGGGCGTTGATCTGTCCCCCGCATTGATCTGCACCCCCCCTCTCCCCCCCCCCATTCACCTTCCCTCCTCCCTCCCCTTCGACTACATTGGACTTACCAGCTGGAGGCAGCTGTAACAGATATCAGATCGGTATAGGCTGATATGCCTCTTTAAGTATCGGCTATCAGTATCGCCCCCCCCCCCCCCCAAATCTCTATTGGTGCACCCCTACAGTTTACATACATTTATTTTGCATTTTTATCCTTTGGGATATAATAGCAGAGGTTGGTATTCCACACTGATTCTGTCTGGTAGGCTCGTTACATGTTTGCAGTGCTTATTACCTTGGTATGTGGATGTGGAGCCAGTTTCTGGCTAGCCTCTGTTACACATATGTAACAAGAAGGGCATCCATTAAAAATGTCCTTTTAAAAACGCAAGCCAAAATCCTGTTGTGGATGCATTCCTTGTGGGTGCTAGCTGCCTAGAGGAAGCTGGGGTGAATATAGGGCTATATGCCCCTGCAGTGGCTACAGAGTGGCTGGGAAATGTGTTGAAGTACATTTTGTAGTGGAGATGCCTCTATCACTTTAGCTCAGGACAGTCCATCTGACTGAGCCAAAATCCCACTGTGGGGTTTCCGTCTGCCATGCAGTTCTTCTGGCATATAATATAGTGTGTGGCAAGCAGGGGGGTAGTGAAGGGTGCTGTTGAAATGCTGGGTGATGGGATAGTGTTTTCTGGAACCTTGAATTTATATGAGGCTCGTTGATGTTCCATATGGAAAGAACAAGACCTGCTGCTTTACAGGAGTCAGGTCAAGGTTTGCATCAAGTGCTTGAAGCATTCCTGAGGGAGCAAGTGAGTGTTAGGTCCCCATGATCCTGTTCCTTGCTCTAGCATGGCCTTCCCACATTGTTTCAGTCATGTCACTTGCATTCTCTGTGCCTCCTGTCTCTTTGTTTGGAGAAGAGTGATGAGCCCTACCTCCCTCTCAGAATTAATTAAATACTGATATCTCTTATCTGTTGGTCTACATTTTGCAGGAATGATCCTGCCTTGGGCAAGGGGCTGAACTAGATGACCTTGCAAGGTCTCTTCTGGCCCTACTTTCCTGTGGTTCAGTGATTCTATAACTAATGCAAAGAATTACCTTCTCTGTATTGGAAAGTAATTTTGGAACCTCACAAAGAAGATGTACAGTATATTTTTTTCCTCATGGAAACACCGAGTGCAGTCTTGCTTTCATTGAAGGTAAACAGAGTTTTCCTACTGGGTTTCATGGGGCCAGAATTTCACCCCAGGTATTCTGTGCCTTGTTCATGACTGGTTTATGAGAGGGCTAGGTTTTCAGTGTGGGGGAGAGAACACTGAGAAAGAACAGATTGACTCCACACTCATAAATAAGTCTTATACACTGAGCTCCCTCTACATGGTCCTGCATATTCATTGCTGTTTTTTAGAACCCTTTGAAAGTTCACAAGGGCTGTGTCTGAGACAGTGACTACACAGTAGCTCGTTACTACTGCACAGTAGCTGCACATGGCATGAAGCGTAACTTAATGTTACTGTGCAATAGTAACAAGCTACTGCACAGTAGTAATGAGCTACTGTGCAGGCAGCATCACCAAAAGCCATTCAGGGACACTACTGCACAGTAGCTCTGTTTACTGCACAGCCATTTAATACTTGCGTAACAACTGCATAGGCATGGCCAAGAAGGGCCATTTTATCAAGGCACTGGGCCTGTCCTGCCCAAGCTGGTGGTGAATTGGTAGTCCATGTCAAGTTATAAACCATACCTGATCTTACATCACACTTTCACCAATAGATCTCAAAGGATTTTGCAGAATATATCACTATCAATATCCTTGTTTTACACAGTTGGGGAAACTGAGGCATGAGGACACGAGACTAGCTCAAGGTCACCTGACAGGCCAGTGGCAGAACTGGGAACAGAAGCTTGGTCTTTTGAGTTTCAGGAGGCTCCATCATAAAAAGGAAGTTCTCCCTTCACTAAGCAGCAGAGTGCACCTTTGTGAGCAAGCAGTCCATGCAGAGATGCCAAGGGCTGCACAGTCCATGGGAACTGCAATCTACTTTCTCTCCTAGAGCCTCTGTCCAAGTCACGGCTGAGGCATCTTGGCAGGGTGGTAGGGAGAGATCCAGTTCTGTGTGTGTTTGTGGTTACGGAGCCTGAGTCTTTAGGTAGTCAGATTGAACACTGAATTTATTGTAAAGTAACAATTACAAGAATGGGTGGGATGAGAACAATGAGGCCACTGATGTAGTGCCCTTCATTAGAGAAGATGCATCCAACCACTGTGGCTGCAGAGCTTCTGAAGTCGGACCTCTTTTATTGTTCTGGCTCTGAGAGGGGCATAGTGCTCTGAGGCCTCTCAGCCCTTTGTATTCTGCAGACTTATAGGTGTGCTACTGGGAAAAGCAGTGTCTGGCTGTCCGGCTCCCAGCACCCAAAAAGGAAAGGTCTCTGTTAAAGCTGGTTGGAAACCTTCTGGGAACAGCCCTCTCTTCCGTGGGAATGTACCAAGCCACTAGCATTACAACATTTGACAGAAGTGTGATGATTTTGACAAAATGGTTTTCTTCTACCTAGGTTCCCTTCTACTCAGTCCCTTGGCCCCCTGCCTGGAGGGCTGACAAGGCTTCCCAGCTTGCTGCCACTTGGCTTCAAGGTCTTGGATGATCCACAGCTCATGTCGGTTCCCCCAGGCAGAATGTTCTGGGATTGACAGAAATTCTCAAAACGTGTGTTGTTCAGAGTCGAGACCAAACCAGATTTCAAAATATCAAACTGTCTTAGAAATTGGAATGACCTTTCTCTGCACAGCTCAAGTGTCACCCTGTCCCCCCTGCACTGGTGGAGATCCTTTGTACTGGATAAAAAGGAGGAAGACAAATCCAAGTCAAGGAATCTCTCTATCCTGTTCTGCACCAGCTGGGCTCAGACAGCCCCCATGTTTTGTCAGGCCAAGGGCCTTGTTACACCTTATGCTGAGAGCTGCACAAATGTTGGTGGGTGTTAGTGCTGGCTCAAGTTTGGAGCAGTCACACATTCAGGCCAGCAGGGACCTGGAGGACTGAAAGGTGAGAACCCCTGCACCCCATTCTGGGCTCCCCCTACCCGCAGGATTCCCCCCAGTTTGCCTTCCCTTGGGGCTCCTCTCTGCCTTCTAGGTTAACTTGCCTGACCAGCCGCTGCTGTTGCAGGGCTGCTGCTCTTTTGCCCAAAGAGCAGCAGAAGTAGGGCTGGGCAGTCAGGTTAACCCTTCCCTGCCTGCTCCCCCAGAACAGACAGTGTAAGCAGCCACAAGTAAGCAGGGGTTGGGGTGGGGGGTAGTGAGCAGGGATCTGGGGTGCTGGGAAGGGTGGGGGGTGGCAGTGGGCCCAGTACAGGAGCGGGGGCAGGTGGGGTGTTTACACTAAGGTGTAGCCTGTGGCTGCACCTTAGTGTGAGGGCCTTGTTACATGGTACTTTTGGGCAGGTCCTGGAGCTCTTAACCCCTGGATTTTCTGCACATTAACACCCTAAAGCAGGGATCAGGAACGGTTTTGAGCAGTGTACCAAAAACACCCCCAACCTCGACTTGTAAGACATTGGCATGCGGGGGGCAGACAGCAGGGGGTCGTGGGGTGCCCAATCCTTGTTGTGCTGGGGATTGCCTACCCCTGCCATAAAGTGATATTAAGCACTTGTTATGTGGCTCAAAGTTACACCATTCCAGGGCAGGATTATCTCTGATCTGTACTACCCAGCTCCTGTTCCATTAAGGTGAGTACTCCCCACAGATGTGCTGCCAAGTTGAAGTCATCCGGTATCCCAGGTTCTCTCGCACCCTTACCCCAAGAGCAGGGATAGAAGCCTGTCCTGGTTCACCAGCCCTCTTGTAGCAGCTCACAAGTATAGCTTCTAGTCCTGCCCCTGCTCGCCAGGCCCTTTACTGGTAAGTCACAGCTGTGCAGGTGGGGAACAGTCAGAGAAGGTTTCTGGACTAAGGGTGTGACTGCTCCAAACTCCCAAGATAGCACTAACACTGAACAATATTTGTGCAGCTCACAGCGTTTAAGTGTAACGAGGCCCTAACACGATCTGGGTAGCACAGATCAGAGATAATCCTGCCCTGGAGTGACATCACTTGGAACTGCATAACGAGTACTTAAAACCAGTTTGAGGTGTTGATGCGGGATCAATACAGGGATTAAGAGCTTGAGGAGCTGCCCAATATTACTATGTTTTGAGGCCCTGAGGTATTGTAAGAGATCTTGGTGGCATATATGGTGTGAGAAGATGCAGCAGATTTTAACTGTATGCTCACAAGCTCTTCAGGAATACAGGCATGAATAATAAGTGAACAGCACAAGTATTCTTGGGATTACTGTCCAGACAGAACGTGTGTGATGGCTGCCAGGACAGTTCGTATTTGGGGACTGAGCTAGAGAACTCCAGAGGTAAAAGTATGAACTGCTACAGCTAAAGAGGCATGGCTCCCTAGCTGGGGGCTGTAACACCTCATATGTTTGGCAGATTGGGCATGAAGGGTGCATATGGCATGCATTCATTGGTGGGTTACAGCTGCATCTTCTCTCTTAGACTGATAATCCTTCGACCAATCTCCAGATTTCCAGACCTACTGCTGCATGGTGTGGTATCTTGAGGCTCTTGGGGGATAATGCTCAAGGCTTTTCTAAAATGGAGAATAAATAAATAGCTGAAGGGCTGGTAAAAGCAGCACATGGTTATTGCTTAGAAAGCTGGATAAAGCTTTACTCCCACAGCAGTTACAGAAGAGGACCAGCTTCCCTCCAACACCATCATGTTCATCTGCTTCAGTTTTCATCTGTAGGGATGACAAGAACAGGGAAAAAAAACCCTGCCATTATATATTTTGGATTGCATATAGGTTTTCAGTAATATGGGAAAAGTTTAAAAGCAACTGAAGCTCAGAAAAATCAGTGGTAACCATGGAATGAGTTTTCCTCATTTTTTCTGTATTAGGGAGGTGGGTAAGGGCAGGAATTATTTCCCAGGAAGTTATAGGGGGACCTTTATGGGTAAGAGGGAAAAGGTCTCATTGCATCTCTGCCTGATATTCTCAGCATCAGTGCAAATTTTATCTGTTGTGGTGACAAGAGACATCTGCTCATTAGGCTCTGTACTGAAATCCTTATGTTAATTTCTGGGAGGCTGCCAAGCTACACAAGTTGGCTCTTTGGGGGAAGGTCTTGTTCCATCCTGAGCTTAATTCCTGTTGTTTACTGCTCCATAGACCTCTGTGACTCACAGTCCTGTGGTCCATATTTCCAGCATCCTTGAGTTAATACATTTGGTCAAAGTAGGGAGAACTAGCAGCATTCTCTGCTGTGGCCGTTCCAGAATTCTGGTTAGGGAAAGTCGTGGGATGACATTTAAACTTAGCTGCTTTGGTTTTCCGTTTTGTTCCAGAGACTGTAGTCTGGCCAGAGAGAGGTCAGCAGCTTGTCAAGATCTTGTTTTGAAGCAAACTCCATATGTTTGATTGAGCACACTGAGAGACCTTAGGGAGGTCTGCAAATGGGAGCATGTTAGTGTTCATAAGGCTGTTGCAAAGACTCTTCCATTACCCATATACTGTACGCACCTACACATGGAGGAAATATCTAGTGGTACTGGGCTTTTCAATTTATCAGGCAATAGTGTCTTTCTTAACTGCTGGAGCTCAAAGATTCAGACTGAGTATAAAGTACAGACTTTTAGCAGTGAGTTCACTCATTTGAGTGACTGACCTTGGGATAGGGTAGATGCTTTTGAAGCATTTCTGAAGGAGATGCTCTAGCTCACCCAAAAGTTATCAGCTGGATGTGGGAATCACAGGGTGGATTCTCTGCTCTATAGGAAAACAGAGTAGATGATCATAATGGCCATAAAATCTGTAAATGAGAACAGGTGATTTAAAAATTTATTTTTTTGCCAACCGGGCTCATACAGAAAGCCCTCAGCAAGGTGCTTAAATTTTAAGTGGGCAATACCAACACAGCTATAAGCACCACCCCTGAAACATGGAAATTTACTTTTGTGTGTGTGTTTAAGCCCATTGCTGTTCCACAAAGGATAGGAGCACAGTATCAGTGGATGTCATCGTGGGCATAGAGTTCAGCAGATGCTGTTAAGTGCTTTGCTCAACAGGGATGGTTTTGATCACCTGCCTACGTGTTTGACTGGCTCTGGGCCTTTGCTGGAAAATTTGCATTTCATGTAGTCACATTGTAGATTTGTTCCTTCCACGTCTCTCTTCAGTTCTGCTGAGTCAGGTTTCTGGCAATGTCTGACCTCTCAGCCTCCTTGACACTGACATGTATCTTAAAAAGTCTCCCACAGCTGCAGCACGTCCCGCAGCTGCAGCGCTTGCAGTACAGCCCTATCTGGTGAAGTGCTGGAGGGACATGTAAAAAGGTACCAGTGTGCACTAGGCAGGAGCTCTAGGGTGCTGTGTGCAGTGTTAGTTTCCATGCTTTAAAAAAGGACATGAAAAAGTTAGAGAGCATCCAGAGGGAGGCTACCAAAATGATACAGGGCTTGGAAGGTAAGCCATAAAAGGAAGGGCTGAAGGAAATGGGCATTTTCAGCTTGCAGAAAAGATGCTTAAGAGGAAATACGATAGCAGTCTTCAGATATCTGAAGGGCTGCCATAAAGAAGAGGGAAAACACTTTTGCTTTCTTCCTGCAGAGAGCAAGATGTAGACCAGTGTTTTGATGTTGTAGAAGAGTAGATTGGATAGCAAAAAAACCTGTCTTCACTGGAGGTAATAATCTGCCTAGGGAAGTTGTGGAATCTTGTTCATTGGAGGTGTTCAAGAAGAGGTTGGATAAGCATTGGTCAAGGATGATTTAATAAAGCACAGGCATAGCTACTCCTTAGTTTTGAAGGACAAGTAAAACTTGCCATGCTCTACAGATGGCTTGTTACAGGAAGCTGTGAATAATTTTTCAGTGAGTGTGCAGAGCATTGAAGTTGTATATTCCTAGATGAGAGACAATGTTGCAAGAAGGAAGCAGCTGAGCTGAAGTATTTCTGCTGGTGGTTTGAGAGGTTTTCCAAAGCGGTCAGCCTTTGGGTACTGCTTTTCCCACTGAGGTCAACTCCTGGAGGACCAAAGCGAGTCTGAGTGCTTTAGAAAATCCCACGTTTACTGTGTGTAGCATTGGTGGTGACTGTGTGATAGCTAAGTTTGTGTGATTGTATTCCATGTAGGAGTTCAGAGAAGAGCAACACAAATGTATGGGTGTGGGTGGGGGTTAGAGGGAAAGCTGAACAAGTAGCTTGCATTTGAGAAAGGGAACATGATACTTCGTATATATTAAAAAAGTTAGGATACCAGTGATAGGGAATATATAGGGTTAAGTCATGTTATAACTAGGAGAAATGGGATAAAATTTAGGAAAGGGAATATCAGAGAAAGGTCATGTCAGTGAGCATTATTAGGCTGTGAAATAGCGTTTGGAAGGAAAGAGGAGAAGACACATCACTTTGGAGGATTATAGGGAATGAACCCACATTTGCCAGGAGATCATTGGACAAGATGGGATATAAGAAGTACTTCTTATATCTGAGGTTATATGTTTGCCTACAAGTATGCCTCCTTCTGCCCCTATTACCTAAGATGCCTGTTTCTGCTGACAGAGGCTCTATGTAGGTATTGCAAGGCTGCAGGTAGCAAATGCTGTAACTTCGAGTGAACTGGCTGTTCTCATGTGTATGTATGTTCCTGTCTTCTTGCCTCTCTTGATTACGTCTTACTAGTCTAAAGACATCCCAGCAGATTGGCAGTGGATCGATGGCATGGTTGTTAAAAGCAGCTGTTCTCCTAAACTGTTTAGTTTCCACGCAACTGTGATCTTTGCCTGCTAGGTGGCCATGACATTTGTCTTTAAGCTGCTCTTCCATTGCTTGAAATACCTTGGGGGGTATTTTTGTAAACCTGTCTTTCAGGGCAGCGTTTCTCAACCTGTGAGTTGTGACCCAAAAGTGGGTTGCGAGAATATATGAAAGGGTCAAAAATAAACTTTAAAAAAGGGATTCTCTTTTAAAGGAGAAAAACGTGGGAAACCATGGCTTTTCCCTTGCAGGCTGGCAGAGTTCCAGCCTGTGAGGAGCTGCTTGGGGCCCCCTACGGCTCACACACCCATCCCCTACCTCACACACTGGGGGGCTGGGGCCTGGGGATGGGAGGCAGAGGCTTGGGAGTAAGGGGCACTGGCTCAGGACTGGCCATTGATGTTTACAAATGGGTCCTGGTACAAAAAAGTTTGAGAACCACTGTTTTAGGGCCTTGATCTTTCTTTCTAGCTTAATACAAAGAGTGGAGATTGAATCAATTTATGACTTGGACCATCTAAGGGATGCTGCTTTGCAGTCCAGGCTCCCAGCAGGGTGAGGGAGACTAAGAGTAGTGGGCCCAAATGAGGCCCACTGAACTGTCTTCAAACTGAGGAGAGGGATGGCTGGTAGATGTAGTCTCCAAAGGGTTTCATCTGTGTCAGGCTGGTGGGATTGGCACATCAAGCGTGGATCTGAAAAGTGTCCACTTTGTATTGACCCCCAGATGTGATCTGAGGGACCACAGTAGGTCCAAGAGACCTGGCTGAACAAAGTCAAGTAGTCTGAAAGTTGATTAGAAGAAAGCTTTTATTTTGTAGAGGGGTAGTTAGTCTGAAGTCAGGGAGAAGGCCTGAGAGACGCAATCAGATCTTCATCACATCAGACAAATAAGCTGTTGCCTACAAAAGCTTATGCATTTCTTAGTATGTAAGTGTAAGAGTGATGTAGTTGTGATGTTCCAGAAATTATGCAACACAGAAGGATTTCGTAGGGTGGCATCGTTTATTGAACCAACTATGTAGTTGGGGTGATGTTAGACAAGCTTTCTAATGCAAAGTGTTCTTCATTGGGTCTCTGAAAAATTTGCAAAGGTTAACATGGTTAGAAACCAAAAACAGAAGGAAAATTTACAGTTCCCCAGAACAGAAGGAGGTCATTTTCATCTCTAAACACACCAAGCTCTAAAACAGTGCTGTTCAAAGGTATGGCCCCCCCAGGCCAGATCTGGTTCCTGGAGCTGCAGCAACTAATGCTACTGGCATGCACATAGCTGTCAAATTTTCTGCCCCATGGGTGTTGCAACTTCCAGGGGCACCTCTTCCATTCCCATTGCTGCATGTTCACCAGTGAGTAAAAAGACCAAATAGAAAGCAGATAGCCTTTATTCACTGTCAGTTGGTCACTCCACCTGACTGAAAGGGGAAATACATCAGGGAACACAGATCCAAAGCTCACCAGAAAACATACATGTGCATTAACATTTCAGTCCACCTTTCACATTCCTTGACTATCTGTCTGACTTCTACAGCATTTAGGAGGCTACATCTTGATTGAGAGCCACTTAACACTTTGACACCTCCCAGTCCTTCCAGGTCATTTACCAGTTCTTGTTACATTCCCAGGTTGGGTCTGATTATCAAACAATCTTGAGACAGCCAACAGTGGAAAGCCCCAAAAGCCAGATGACATGGCTCTGCTCTATGGATCTAGCCTGTGGGAAGCCCTGCAGGGGTCAGATCAGTTTGACACCCTTGCTCTAAAATGTGAAGCTCCCTAATAGGTGGTTAGCCTGATAGTGCAGGAATCTCACCCAAATTTTCAAGACTTAAGTCCTTGAAGAGAAAGGGTTAGGAAACACTTGCAGGCAGTCCTTTTATTTGATGAAGTATATAATGAAGTAAACCAGCTGCTTACAAAAACTTATGCTATACATCTCTGATTTAGTTAATCTATGAGGTGCAAATCTACTCTGCCCTTTCTCTGACTTCAGACTAACGTGACTATCTATCTGTTCCTTTTATTTGCCAGCTGATAATATGAAATGGCTTTAATACTAACATTGAAAGTGGGTCTTCTATTTCAGTGGTTTTCAGAAATATGTTCCTAAAGGGAATACAAAAAACTAGAACTCTTGGTTCCAAAATGATACCTTTTATTAGACCAACTGGAAAATGGCAAGAAAATTGTCCTTTTCTAAAGGGAAGGAATTGTTTACGTTGTGAAACCCTGCGGTTCTGCCGATAGGTTATCATCAGGGGTTCCACAAAGAGATTAGGGGTAATGGAGGAGTGTTTTGCAAGGCAGTGAGCCACCATTGCTGGGCCAGTAGCCTGGCTCTCTTTCAGCTCACGTGACCTGCAGGGCCAGGGGTAGGGGTTCTGCAGCAGAAGTGATGTGAAAGGACTGCACTCTAAGAGCATTTGTAGATGACATGGAGGTTTAATTCTACCGAAATTAAAGTGGTATTTTTTTTAAAAACACTGCTTCATTTAGGGCGAAGTAAACCCCTGTGTTGTGTACACCCGTGTCAGAGCCCAGTCCTTACCTGCCTCTTCACTGGCGGGGAGGTGATAGCAAGCTGCTGGCGGGCAGAGCAGTCCCTGAGTTGCGGGGGGGCTGGGGGCTGGTGCTTCCCTCTGTGGCAGTGACGGCCTCCCCCAGGCAGCAGCCAGCTCGGGCAGTCCTGGGGGGCACAGCAGCTGTGGAGGGAAGCATCAGACCCCTGTGCAGCTCAGGCAGGCTCCGGGCAGGGGGGGTGAGGGGAGGATCAGGCTCCCCACTTCTTTTTTTTCTCCTTCTGGTGGTGCCTGCCTTCTTGGGCTGCTGCCGGGCTGCCTGTACGGTCCGCCTGCACAACCCCTGAGCTGCACAGAGCCTGGTGCTTCTCTCCATGGCTGTAGGGTAGGAAACTAAAATTCCTTAGAGGTGTTTTACTTTGGAGTGCCCCAAAGTAATTTGCTGTGTCCCAAAGTCATTTAAGGTGCTTTATGCTGCCGAATGTGCTACAGCAGGTGGAATTAACGTGCAATACGCCGCTGAATGTGCAAACAGCAATGCCATTAAAGCAGTGCAAAGGGCATTTAACCCGTTTTAAAACCGCTAAAAAGTGTCATCTACAAACACCCTAAGCCTACGTTGAATTAATAGCATGTGTAGATGTGCCCTATGACTTTAGGAAGTTTGAAATCCACGGATCTGTTTCATCATTTGATGGTTAGGCTAAATACAGCCAGTTCATGACAACTTAAATCCTTTCACTTCTGTGTCCTTGTTCTCTGTCTCAGTTTAATCCTGGTCCTACAATTCACTTGCTTAAGATGTTGTCTTGCCTCTTACCAGCTCCTCAAATTCCATTTCCTTTAACCTAACTGCTTGACATTACTTATCCCAGATTTTCCTAATCTACTTCTATAAAGCAGCCTAAAGCTTACTGATGTTTACAGCTGGCATTAAAAGAAAGGCAGAAAAGAAAGGGCCTGAGCAGAGTCAGTTGCAAAGAGAAAGGAGGGTGACCACCAGGCGAAGGAAGAGAAATAGACAGCCTCAGAAGCATGCTGTGAGGATACGTAGATTATAGGTTTGGAGGCTCCAATATCATGGCTGTGGAGGTCAGATAAGTTCCTAAGGAGGAAACTGTTTGCATTTTGAGGTTTGGCAGAGTCAGAGGTAGGATGGACAGAAGTGTTCTCTGAATGTGGGAAGTAAGAGTCACAAGACTTGTCTAAATAGAAAATGCTTGTGTGAAGAAGGGGCATTGGGAGGCAGCAGACTGTCCCAGGATGTTATATAGAGCAGAAAGGTGTTTCTCCTACCCTGGAGTTTTGTCTGTGTCAATATGGGTATGAAAGAACGGGGACAAAACCCTCGTCTGGGCAGCATGTTCTCTATCCTCTTCTTTTTTAACAGCCGTTGCACAGAAGCTCCTGTTCCTTTTAGTGCGTACCGTAGGTCCCTCTGATTGGTGCTTTCCAGGTTGAGCGCAGCAACAACAGCTGCACTGTTGCAGCCAGGTACCACATGGGGATGAATCAGCAGTTCGGTCCCTGCAGCATGGCATTGTGGGATAGCTGGGTTAGCTTTCTCAGGTCCCAACAGCTGGAAACACTAGAGTGTGGGGATAGACTGGCCCCTGGTAATGTGTGTGAGCATGCCTGTCTGTGAGTCGGTGCTGAGTACACGTACAAGAAAGACTGAAATTAAAAAAAATAAAAATAAAAAAAATGGGGAAAATATTTTTTTTTTCTGACATGTTTTGGAACCAATGAAAAATTCAGCTGACTCTAATAGTCCTTCTTTATTTCGGCACCAACTCACAAACAGGCATGTTCACACATGTTACCAGTGGCCAGCCCATCTCCAGACTTTAGCATTTCCAGCTGTTGGGACTTGAGAAAGCAGACCCACCTATCCCTAGATCCATATCTATCTATAGATAGATAGCTGAAAAATGAATTTATTTTTTTGTGAAAATAGAAACTAGCTTAACTTTGGAAGAGGAAGTTCCCCTTTTCTTTCCATCCCCTGTTGTTCGTCCTTCGCAAGCGAAGATGAATTCATCCAGCGGGCAGAGGGTGAGGGAGAAGAGAAAGGAAGCAGGAAAGAAAAAGGTAAGGAGAAAAGAGAAAGGGAGAAAGAGAGGAAAAAGGAGAAAGAAGAGAGAGGAGGGGGTGGAGGCCAGGTTGCATGGGTACGCAGGTGATTTATAAGCCCAATCTTTACCCTGAACAATCTGCTGCAGCAGGGGCAGGAGAGTGACAAGGACTGGACACGAGAGGTCCTCATTTTTGTGGCTGCATGCTTCCTCACTGCTTCTGCCATGCACCGCTGTTCGAAGGCCAGTGCTTCACTCTGGACCAGTGACCGCCAGGATGGATGGTCATGAGCGATTTGCTCCCATGACTCTGGGTGGATGCCGAAACTCCTTAGGGACATCTTTATGGTGTCCTTGTACCGCTTCTTGGGGGTGCCATGAAAGCGTACTCCGTTTGATAGTTCACCGCAGAAGATTTTCTTCGGCAGGTGAGTGTTGGGCATTCTTGAAAGATGGCTAGCCCGCCACCACCTTTCCATCCCACACAGCTGGGAAAATGGAGAAGGAGAATTACCTTAACATTTTGGGGAGGTTAAATAGGAACTGTGCAACTATGAATGGTAGCAGCCTGAGAACCAGGGGCCACACCATGGTAAATGGGAAGGCAGCCCTGCTATAGGCACTTACATTTCTCCCTCACCTTCATGTGCCTCACCCCCTCCCCACAATAACACATGAAGAGGAGTATTTACCCTAGGTTTGGATTCTGCTGATTATGCCCTTTAGAGAGCAGTTGAGTACTGATTTCTGTTGAACATTTCCATTGAGAATGGTGGATGCTCTGTGGCTTTTGGAATCATGTCCCTGACACAGGCAGTTTTATCTTCTGTGGCCTTTTATTGAAGGACAGAGTCACTATTCAAGGCTGTGCCTCTTGCTTGGGTGATTCAGAAACCAGCTGCACCACGGTTATTACTGAGATGGCTGCGCATATAGGGGCAGATTTAGCTTGTTGGTTGATTTAGTTAGGCAGGGAACAGCCTCTGGAGCCCTTCCCTAGGTAGAGCAGGTGTTTGGTGACTATTTGCTTCTTGTAACTTCTGAGTCCTTTTATTGCTTCTCCCCATGCCAGTGAATGACTGGTGCCTCCTGAAACTTGGGGGCACCATGGTGGCAAGTGAGGATCGCCCGCAGCCATTGGTATCGGCTGCGCTGAGCAAGGACTACCCACAGCCAGCGGTGGCAAGGAGGGACTGCCGGCAGATGCCAGTGGTGGAGTCAGTGGCCGGGGGTGGGGGCGAATGGTGAGTGGGGACCACCGGCAGATACCAGCAAAGTCATTTTCGGGCCTTGGTCCAATTTTTGCCCATTTGAGTACGGACTTTGTGAAAGAGCCACCACATTGTGAAAGAGCTGGCACTCCTACATCCTTTTACTGTCAGCTGGTGCAAATGGGATGAGGAAGCAAGGCTCTTTCCCATAAAGCTAGTCCCCCTGCTATATGATAGGCAGCTTCCTGAGACAAAAAGAGAGGCACTTGCTTTCCCAGGTATCCTGTAAGCCTTCAAGCTCTGAGGCTGTCAGTCACCACACTGGGTTGGATATGCCTGGCCAGTCCTTTGCTGTATAGGCAGCATCTCTGGTGCTTTCACAGGGTTGCAGGGGCCAGAGCCATCAAGCTAGGAAGGGGATTGACTGACTGTAGGTAACTTTCCACTGTTTCTTTTCAGGGAGAGTCTTTGCAGCCAGTGGGTCCAAAGCTCCAGGCTGTAATTTTCTAGCTCCAGCCTTTCTCTTTTTAGAGTAAGATGATATTTTCTGCCTTTCCGGTCCCAGGCATCCCTGTCTGGGTTGGACAATTTACTTTAGCCTTGACATGCGGCTGTGGCTTAAAGGCTTACAGCTGAGTTGGGAAAAGACACCTATTGGATTTGGACACCTATTGATTTTTAGTGTCCTAGCTTGATATAGCTGCAAATGTTTCAACCAGGAGACAAAACACAAAAGCAGAGTAGCTCTTTAGCACAGGTCTTTTTTAGGATGGTAGAGATAGAGCTAGTCCTGGGAAGGTGTTCAGCACCCCTCAGAGCTAGTATGAGTTGAGGGCACTTTCCACATCTCAGAATCAGGCCCCTGCTATGTATTATCTTGAGAGGTGCATACACTCATTACAACAGTGACAAGGCCAAATTGAGCTAGGAGGGAAATATTCATAGGTTGCATCCTGCTGTGGAGTGAATGATGTTTGGGTCCTTTTCCTTGAAGCCTTCATTATTTTTTACTAAACAATAATCCATTAAGAAATCCAGGCCCAATTTCCCCACTGGAGAGAAGTACCATGTATGGCAGGCATTGGTGACGTGTAGGTGGTGCATGTGGGTGCACGTGTACCCCCTGAGCTTGGCAGTGCACCCACTGCAAAAAGGTGCCATGAACACTGCCAGCGGTGCCTGTGAGTGGTCACCGCTCACTACCCCCACCCCACCCCCCTCGCCGATGATACCACCAGTGGTGTCTGCACGTGGTCCCCGCTGGCCACTGCTGCCAGCAGCATCTGCGGGTGGTCACCGACCACCAGTCAGCGCTTGGCACCTCCCCCCGCTGCTGCCGGCAGTGCTGCGGCTGCCTGCAGGAGCTTGCCGCCGCCACTTTCTGTGCCCTCCCAGCCTCTGGGGGCATGCGGTGTTCATGATGACAGGTGCCCTGATGCTATAGTGATGCACCCAGTTTGAGAACTTGAATAAAACGGAATGGAGGGGGAAAGGCATCCTCCTCACACTAGGATCTCTGGGGAAGCCCTGCTTCACTGTCCTTTTTCCCCCAAGCTCTGTGGGTTTACAGTTAAGGTTCTCTCTGTCGTGACCTCACTCTTTCAGCTGCCTTGCTGGCAAACTCAGCCACACAGCACTGTGTGGGAGGATAAAGCAAAGGAATTTTACCAGGACAGGCCAGAGCTCCAAGTGTAACAGCAGCCAGCACTTAGCACAGGGGTGGGCAATTATTTCGGGCGGAGGGCCGATTACTGAGTTTCAGCAAGCCATCAGGGGCCGCATGACAGGCAGCCAGGGGCAGATAAGTATTTTCTAAATTTTATAGGGGCCCTGTGGGACGAATAGAATGGCCTGGTGGCCGCATTTTGCCCACCCCTGACTTAGCAGCTGAACAGAGTCTAACATTCGGTGTAATCCTAGGGAAGGAATAAGAGAGCTACCTCTTCTCTCACAGATGTTTCGTACCAGTTTAACTCCTCTGACATGAAAATCTGGTGCAGGTCACAGTTGAGGGACACTGGCAGAGTGATGTATGTGCAGGAAATCCAGGATTGGAAGACAAGGGAGTTATGGGTTACAACTGAGGGGTACAGCCAAGCTATGTATGGGGAACCCAGGAATGGGAAAGCACAAGTCTTGGAAGTCAGGAGTGAGATGCATTTAGAGTGCTACAGGAGGAAAACTTGCCCAGTAATACATGATACCTTTAAGTATTATAAGCAGGGATCCTGGTTTTCCCCAATAAAAAAATTGAAAATTCTCTGATTTAAAACACCAAAATCCGTGATTAAAATGAAAGGCCACTATATATATGGACGTATCAGTTGAACACAATGTTTTCTTGATATATTTACAATTTTAAAGCAGTTTGGAAGCCTACCAATGCCTCAATCACTATAATAAAATAAATTCTAAATACCTATACATTTTGGTATTTGATTGTGGGTTTTTTATCATGGAAAATTAGAGTTCCCTCTGCCCCCTTAGCTTACAGAATGCAGGTCCAGGCCCCTCACTCCTCCCCCCCCACAGCCCCCTGCCCCGCCACCCTCTGCTGGAGGGGGCCCCCAGCTGCCAGGGCTGCAGAGCCAGGGACCTGGGTCCACAGCCTCCTGCCCCCCACAGGAGCGCCCAAGTGCCGGCTGCCACCCATGGGAGGCAACAGCTGCTTCAGTGGAGCAGAGAACGGAACCTGGCTCCCCACCTCTTCTTCCCCTCCCTTCCCCCCCACCTGCCAGCTGCGGGCTTGGGCAGGGGGCTGGCTCTGTGCCGCTGTGTGCACGCCTGGGTGGACGGGGCATTCTGTGCTTCCCAGATCTGTGCGCAGGCCTGGGGTGGGGCAAGCTGACTGCTGTGGGCTCAGGGTCCCTGCCCTGCTGCCCTCCCACGGGGTCTCCATAGCCCAGCGGGTGCAGCCCGGCACTGTAGGGCAGCAGTGGGCTGCACGGGGAAGCTCCTTGCTGCTGCAAGCTCTGCGCTTCTCTGGCCAGGCACCCCCTGCCTGCACAGCAGCAGTGAGGGGCACAACCCCACACTGCTGCCCCTGCTGTTGCCCTGTGGGCAGGGGATGCCTTGCCAGGGCAGCGTGGAGCTTGCAGTGGCAAGGAACTTCCCCATGCTGCTCCCCTCTGTCCTGCAGTGCCGGGTCATGCCCACTGGGCTGCAGAGGCCCCAAGGGAGGGCAGCAGGGCAGGGAGCCCCAGCCCATAGCGGGTAGCCCACCCTTGTCCCCTGCACAGATTTGGGGGTCTCCCCTTTCCCCCTGGGAGTACATGCAGCAGTGGGGAGCCAGCCCTGCTACCCCATGGACAAGCCACTTGCAGCCCCATCCTGCTCCCCACTGGGGCCCTGCAGACATGTATTCTGGCCCTGGGCCCCGAGCTCCACACACCCCATGGCTGGGCAGCAGCCCCAGACCAACTCCCTCCCTCCCTATGGGGGCCTCAATTCCACCCACCCCCACTTACCTATGGGAGCTGCTGTCCAGGCTGCCTGGTGGCCATGTGCATATACATGATGCCCCCTGCCTGACTGCCCTCCTCCTGCTCCCCCCCAGCCCCTTGTGGGTTGGAACTCTGCCAGCCTGCAGAGAGCTCTTTGCAAAAGTGCAAAATGCACGGGTTTTTCCGTTAAAATGAAAATCTGTGTTTTCCTTGGGTAAAGAGAGAAATCCACATTTTTCTCTATGTTTCTATGGGAAACAGAAAACCCGGATCCCTGATTATAAGACCTTTGATTTCTTGAGTACTACGATAAATTTGGAGTGCTTTGTCGTGTTCTTGTAGCCTGGAGCCCCACTATAATGAATCCATAAGTAACTTGTTAGCTTGGAGAATCCTGCCTGAGGTCCTAATGGTCAGTCCAACTCAACCTAACAACCATGTCTTATTTATCTGTGTTGTGGTAGCCTCTAGGAGCTCCTGCCATGGGTCAGCATTCCATCATGTTAGGTGCTGTATGTATGGTGTCACCCAAGTGGTGTTTCCATTAAACGTGTCCTGGATTGATCAGTTTATAGTGGTCTCGTTATGGGCATCAGTTATGCAAGGCGTTATGGCGTGCTGTTTGTAAAGAGGAGGCACTGGAAATGTTGCATGTACGGCAACATGACTAGACATTGCCTACACACTCTGGTCAATAGAACTGCCTCAATGTAACAATAGTATGAATAAAAAATATTAGACCTGGGAAGTCCCAGATTCCTAAGATATCCAGCTGCATCACTGCCAGATAGAAAGGTCATCTAGAGTACAACTTGCAAAAGTGCATAGTCTTAATTTCAAAAGTGACTTGAGCATTTCAGAGCCAAGATGTCAGTGAAAGTTAACGGGACTTACACTTCAAAATGCCCAACTGATTTCTCAAAACAGGACCTAAGCACTTGAGTCACTTGGGCCCTGTAATGCTGAATAGAGCAACATCTATATATCTTTGCCTTTGGTAAGTATCCAGCTAGCACGCAGCCTCAATACCTCACTTCATGCATTCATAAGACCAACCATCCTTGTGCATAATAAAACAGTAGCAGAAAAAAAGCCATCCTGAGCCTGGTATTACTGTACTTTGTTGCCTGGCCCTGGAACATCTGGGAGAAACTGCAGTGCAGAAAAGCAGTTCACTTGATAGGGAAGATTCTACCTCTTGTGGTGTTTGTCTCTGGGAGAGCCAGCTATTTCAGCCCTGCCTATCTCAGTTGCTAAAGCAGGATGTAGGTCCCAGGAGATTTTGGGTCCATAGGTTTTCAGGCCAAGGGTTAAGGTGCTGCAGTTTGTTTGCCCAATTTGAGACATCTTCAAGAGACATGATTTTCAAAGGGAAGGTCTATAGGGCAGTCTGAAAGTGAGACTCCTTTAAGGAGTCTCAAACTTAGGCATCCACAGTTACTAGCTGCGGTGGAAAATCGCCACTGAAATATCAACATTGGGACTCTGAGACACCTTGGTTAAAGCAGAGGATGATTTCATTGTACAGCTGGAGAATATAATGCTGTCCTGTGGGGACTGGCTTTGGTTGAGGTAAGAGCAGCAGTAATAACCATTTCCTGCAAAAGAAACAGTGCATCAGGCCTGTATGATAAAACTTAGGGGTTCACCGATAAAGATTTTTTTGACTGATACCGATGATTAATAATCAGCCAGCCACATTTGCCAATAACAGTCTGATTGCTGATATGCAGCCCAACAGCTTACAGAGCAGTGTCCAGCTGGTAAGTCTGTGGGGCGGTGGGGAGGGAAGGGATGTGGGGGGCAGATCAAGACCCCCCCATGGTGAAGGAGGGAGTGGGGTAGGGGCAGGCACTGCACAGCTGGGGTGGGGTACAGGACAGAGCCGCGGCTTGTATGGGGAGGGGGTGGGAAGCCTCCTGCCACTGTGCACACCCCTGGAGGAGGCATGGAGGGGCACATGCCCCCTGGATCTGGTCACGGGGTGAGGGTGGGCTGCCTACTGTGTACTTGGGGTTGGGGCTGCGCTGGCCTCTTCCCAGCGGGGGGGCTGGGCCAGGGCTGTGTTTAGGGTGGGTGCAGCAAAGTGGGTGGTGGCACTAGAAGCGGGGCTATGTGGGGGGCTACAGCCACCCCTCCCAAGCACTGCCACCACCCGCCCCAAGCACAGTTCCAGCCTAGCTCCCTGCTGGGAAGAGGCTGGCGCAGCCCTGGCCCTGTGCATTCAGTGGGCAGCCCGCCTTCCCGCTTTGTACAAATCTGGGGGGCATGTGGCCCCCATACCTCCCTCAGGGGTGTGGACAGCAGTGGGAGCTGCCCCCCCACTTCCACTGTGCCCTTTGGCTGAGCCGCGGCTCTGTCCTGCGCCCTTCCCCGGCTGTGCAGCCTCTGCTCCACCTCTGCTAAAAGCTCCACTACCTGCGCCATGGTGGGGGCCTTGATCTGCCCCCCCACACTCCTTCCCTCCTCCCACCTACTCCTTACCCCACTACAGACTTAATGGTGGGACGTTGTTCTCTAAGCTGCCAGGCTGCACTCATGGCCGCATGCATGCTGTGGCTGTGCCCGTGCATGCTGCATTTATCAGCAACATTATCAGCCACATCAGCAAAAAAAAAAGCTGATTGCTGATAATGTCAATTTTCCTTTTATCAGTGCCGATAAGATATGGACTGATGTATCAGTCCACCTCTAGACAAAACCCTATGAAGGCACAGGCCCTTGCTCTGGAAAGAAAGTGGCTCTTTGGATTGGGGTAATGAGCTTCCTTAAAAACAGATTGATTTTAAACAACCTATTAATTAAGTCCTGAGTTCACCAAAGCATTTGAGCATGGGTGTAAGTCAGGAGTGGGCAGTTTATTTGGGCCCAAGGGCCACAAAGGGAGTTTTGATCAGCTGTCAAGGGCCAGGTCAGCATCCCCCCCTCCATGCAACAATTCGCCAAAACTCTCTATGGAGCTTTGGTCAGGCAAGGAGCAGTGTTTGGGAGCGGGGTGGGGCAGGTGAGGTCGGGATCCTGGGGTCGGGTCATGGGGTGGTGACAGTTCAGGGCTGGGGCCCCTACCAAGTGATGATCCACTCCCTGCACGCCCTGCCCTGGTGGGTGGGGGGGCTGTGTGTGGGGTGTATGTGGGGGGCATATTCACATTGCGGGGGGGGGGTGCTGCCTGGGCTCTTGGTCCCAGGAGCCTGCTGTGGATGAGGGGAGGGAGAGGGAGGTGGGGGTGTGTGCACCAGAGCTTGCCACAGCGGTGCAGTCTGCAGCTGCCCCCGCGATGCTCTGCATGGGACTGAACCGCACCTGGGGCAGCCCCCGCTGTGCTCTCGCCCACAGCCATTGGCCTGGCCCGGGCTGGCCCCAGTCCTGGCCTCAGCCAACATGCAGCTTCTAGTGGGGCTGTTCCTGGTGCTGCTCTACTTCTGTTGCCTCCAACGGGAACTGCCCAGCTGAAGCTTCCTCCACACCCACCTGGAGTAGAACAGCAGAGGCAAAAGTGGGAAAAGGAGGTGCTTCTGGAGGTGAGGGGAGATGAGCAGCCCCTGCACTGGGACCAGTCCCACTGGAAGCTGCATACACTGTCTGGGGCCCGGGCCAGCAGGGCTGTTCTGCTCCCCTCTCCTCCAGCTATGGCCCCTGCCTCTGTCCCAACTGCTGGAGCAGGGCAGGTCCTGCCTCAGCGCGCTAGGCTCCGGCTCCAGCTCCCGGGTGCTGCTCCACCTGCTCAGCACAGTGAGCCGTCACATGCAGGCAGGCAGAGTGGGTAGAAGACAGCTGGGAACTGGAGCCAGAGCCCAACGCACTGAGGCAGCAGCCACCCAGCTGAAGCTCCCCCCCTGATTAGAGCGGCAAAGCAAGAAGTAGGAGGAGGAGCCGCAGCTGGAGGTGAGGGGAGCCGAACAGCTTCTCCGGCCTGTGCTCTGGCCAGTGCACAGCTACTATCAGGGCTGTTCCTGGGGCAGCTGTAGCTGACCAGGTGCTGCTCTGTTCCCCTCGCCTCCAGCAGTGGCTCCCCTTGCTCCTGCCTCTGCTGTGCCACTCTAGGAGGGAAGGTCCCGCTGATGTAAAGGTTAGTAGAGCAGCACCGGGAACAGCCCCACTGGAAGCTGCACACACTGGTTGGGGCCCAGGCCGTGGGTGTGGGGCAGTGCTTGGTGCAGACTGCCCTAGGAGGAGCTGGTGGGGCTCGGCTCCATGCAGAGCGCCACAGGGGCAGCTGTGGACTGGATCCAGCCTGCGGGCTGAATGGAGGTTGAAATGATTTGTTCAAGGTGTCTCATTAGGCTAGTTAGAGGGCTGGTCATAGAACCAGGTCTCCGAGTCCCAGTCCTTGGCTCAAAGCACTTTGCTGAGGGGGCTCGAAGAGGGAAACACACGTCACAACCCCTCTGCCTCAGTTTCCTTGTCTGTCAAATGGAGCAATAATGTTGACGTATCCAGAGGGGGTGTTGGCAAATGTGTATAAAGTTCTTTGAAGAAAAAGCACCATGCAAAGGGTAAATATAACTATTAACAAAACATGCGATAAGTTGTGGAGCAACTATATTCCCAGGAAGCCAGGTTCAGCCATTTAAGGGAATAGACTGCAGTAACAAATATGATTTTTGAATTGTCACATGTTTGATCAAAAATCTACCCAAGTACAGACATCTGGGTGACTGGATGCTCATTTCAGCTAACCAAAGTGCAAATAGCTGGGCTGACTGAATGTTCATTTAGATGCAGGTGTGTACTTTGGAAAATGAGATCATCTTCTCCAGCATTTGGAAAAAGTGAAGTCCAGCCTAAGGCACATCGACTCATGAGCTAAACGTTCCTTTGTCCTTTAATACCGTGAAGTTCCTTGTAGGGGCTGTGCTGTCACATCTGTGGTAAAGGTGTATAGTTAAGGTGGGTTTATGCTATTTTAAGCAATATGAAGTGCAGTTACTTTTCAAGAGGTTTAACTTCTTGTACATGCCAGACAAGGCTTTGGCATCCAAACAGTTTTACTTGCCCCAGAAATGGGAGGTGGTATTAACATGGCTACAAAATACCAGTAGTATTTATTGCATGAAGCAACAAATACCTGGATGCTGACTCTAAGGCTAGGGACAGAAGTTACACATAAACTGTCTTAAGTGATCAGAAACTGGTTTGAACCTGGAACAGAAGTTCAGTGCTCATAAACCAGTTTCAAAATGGCTGAAACTGGTTTAAGATAAACCTGGTTGAATGTAGTTTCAGACTTAACTGATTTAGGTCAAACTGGTTTATGAAACTTCTGTCCCAGACCCCTTCCTGGTTCAAGTTAAACCAGAGTCCCCCAGCATCCCAACATTTTGCAGCAGCCCTGGGCTGTGCTGTGCTGTCTGCTCTAGAGAGCAGGGCTGGCCCTCGTGTCTGCTCCCTAGCTGGAGCAGTGAGGGTTGGCTCACTGGCTGGCTGACTGACCCCAGGCAAACCCCTGCTGAAGACAGGCCAGGGTGGGGGCTTAAACTTCCCTTACCCCAAGTACGGAGCTGCCCTGCCCTGGTTGCTTAGTGTTGGCTGCGACTGTAGACTACAAATCCCAGAGGCCCCTGGAAGCAGGAAGAGGAAGTGATGAGCAACCCTGCAGAGTCCTACTGCTGTGAGTCTGACCTGCAAATCCCAGAGACCTCGGGAGCAGCAGGAAGAGAAAGTAAATATACAGCCCATGCTGGCTACATGCCAGAGAGCTGTGTTCTAGCACCCCTTGGCTTCTGGCTTGAGCCACTGCAGGCATGTGGCTACATTTCCTGAATCAAAAGTGAATGCCTGTTCATTTGCTTATTGATTCAATTTTTGCAGCTAAGACTAACCTGCAAAGATTGAATCAATTCAGCCTCAGTCTTTTTGACCATCTGTACTTATCCTAATGGTCTAAACCTTACTCCATAATAGAATTAATATGGTAGGGTCTGGGTTATCTCAGCCAAAATGAGGGTGCATTGTTCTAGGCACTGCATGTGCACCCAGTATGAGGCAGCCCCTGTCCAAATAGTTAAAAAAAGCAGGACAGACAAAGGCTGGGGGAAGAGAGGCACAGAAATGAAGAGTGTTGTATAAGGTTATACAACAAGTTAGTGGCAAAGCCAGGAAGAGAACTGAGGTCTCCCTGAGTCCTAGTTTGGGGTCTTGCCCCAGAATCATGTTACATCTTAAAGCTTCAGATCTGAAACTTCTACTGAAACCCTTGTTCACTTTCTGTCACCCAGTGGCAATTCTTTCTTCCCCAACAACACCATCTTTCCTACTCTCCTCTTCTCCCTTCTTCAGCCATTAAGATTCTGCATCCTGTCTATATACTCTGATTCCTGCAGCCAGCTTGTTACTTACCATCCAACAAAGCAAGTCAGTAGTGCATGACTGCCATGAATGTTTCTCAGCATTAGCAGGGCAAGCTAGTAGTCTTGACTATTAAATTATGGGGACAGTTTTACAAGACTGTATTAGCATAAGCAGCCAATTGAGTCCTTATGCTGTACCTTGTCATTTATTGACACTGAGATGCTAACAGTAAATCTGTTATTTCTACTGATAGGTCCACAATACTTTTTCCATACAAAAGTGCTATATTTAAATACTAATGCATAGTATATTATAGAGGTGCACGGATACATTTGGTTCACATCATATCAGAACTGATAAAAGGCAAATTAACATTCCTGGCAGTCGACTTTTTTTGGCTGATGTGGCTAATAATGTTGTTGATAAATACTGTTTGCACGCGCACAGCTGTAGCCTGGCAGGTTGGAGAGTAGCATCCAGCTGGTAAGTCTCTTGGGAGGGAAGGGGTGTGTGTGTGTGTGGGGGGGCAGATCAAGACCCCTATGGTGAGGGAGGGAGCGGGGCTAGGGCAGGGGCAGGTGTTGCTCAGCTGAGGTGGGGTGGGATCCAGGACGGAGCCATAAGCAGCTCATCCAGGGGTCATGGGGGTGGCAGCTCCCATCACTGTGCACACCCCCAGGGGAAGTATGGGGGGCATGTGCCCCCTGGATCTGCACATGGGACAAGGTTGGGCTGCCTCTGCAGGCTGGGGCCAGGGGCAGCACTGGGCTTTTCCCAGCAGGGGGGCTGGGCCGGGGCTGTGCTTGGGATGGGTGGCAACACTGGTGCTGGGAGGGGGAGCTATGTGGGGGGGTGTAGCCATCCCAAAATTTGTAGTAGCCCCCTCTGTTGCTCCCCATCCTATAACTGCCTGCCCTGAGCACAGCCCCAGCCCAACTCCCCCACCAGGAAGACCCGGTGCTGCCCCTGGCCCCAGCCTGCAGCAGCAGCCCACCCTCACCCCGCACATAAGACGTGCAGCTTCCAGTGGGGCTGTTCCTGGTGCTGCTCTGCTAACCTTCACACCAGCGGGACCTTCCCTCCTAGAGTGGCGCAGCAGGGGCAGGAGCCAGGAGGGCACATGCTCCCCATGCCTCCCCTGGGGGTGCACACAGTGGTGGTAGCCACCACCCCACACATCCTCAGGCAAGCCACTCACAGCTCTGTCCCCTGCCCTGCCCCAGCTGTTCAGCCCCTGCCTCAGCCCCACTCCCTCCCTCACTATGAGGGCCTTCATCTGCCGCCCCCCACACCTCTTCCCTTCCCCCGCCCCTTTCCCTCCAGCAGACTTATCAGCTGGACACTGCTCTCCAAGCTGCTGGGCTGCATATCAGCAATCATTCGGATTAGTATTAGCTGATATGGCTCGTTAATTGTTGGCCATTGGTTTCTGCTCATTTATCAGTGCACCCCTAGTATATTACCATGAGCTTAGTGATGTTACAGCAACCTACAACTAAGAGTCCTGCTGGAGTGGTATATATAGTGCTGCTAATTGGGGCCTACTTGTAGTAATGTTTTTACTGAAATGGTACCACAGTACAAATGTAGAACTTTCAGTACCATAATAGGCTTGTGTATCAGGTACTCATACTGCAGGACTACTTGGTGTTGTTGTTAGGGGACTGAGGTAAGACTATGGAAACTATACTAAGTTCTTAAAAGCGTTATTTTGTTAAAAGTCTGAAACTCCTGACCCACCACAAAATAAAATGGAAGAACAATAATCCCAGTGCCCAGCACTGGACACCTTTGCAAGGTCCTTCTGGTTCTTTGGGACTCATGCCATGCAGAGATGTGGGTTTTCCAGAAAATTTTGAATTGGAAATTTTTCCAATGCCCTAAATAGAGCGTGATCTGATTTAGCATGTTTATTTGACTTATGTTTAGTAAACGACACTAAAAAAGTACCCTCCATGTTAGTTTTATGTCCCAATAGCCACAAGTATTTGAACTGAAATATTTGATTGGGGAAAAAATTAAATACAGCACACTTAATGTGGTTTAAATGTTATATTCAAACAAATTCAAAACTTTATGTGGAAAGAAATTATTTTTATTGGAATACTTGTGAAAATGTAAAGACGATACACAATAGCATGTACTTCCCTTACATTATTTGTTTAAATTTAAGAAAAAAACCCAAAGCACTGAAAACTGTTGACACTAATTTTAGCATGCTCAAAGAACTGTGTGTGATATGCCGTGGTTGTCCACTCATCTACTTCAACAGAGTTTAACTCGTAGTCTCTTCCACTGAAGTCATTGCAGCACCTCCAGTTTCACTGTCACTATCTGTAGAATCGCTTGCACTACTTATTAGTCCCATTTCAGAATCAGATTGAGGCAAATCTGATTCAGAACTACTTGAACCACATTCTCTTTAGCTAAAGGATGGTTTTACCAATGAGTCTATGGGCAAGGGCAACTTATCATCCCACTGCATCTTCTTCACTAATTGTGCTTCTGACTGATTCTCCAGAAGCAAAAGATTTTGAGAAATAGAAACCAGTTTAGCGGTGCATTCATTTGTTAGCCTATTCCTCTTTTTTGTCTGGATTTTGCTGAAAGCCTTCCAGTTCCATTCACAAGAAGCTGCTGTTGGGAGAATGCTTGGGATCCGTTGAGCAATCCTGGACAACAGGCGAGTGTTACAGTTTCCCTTCCACCATGTGAGAGGAGACATATTCTCCACTGCCCCCCAAATGACGTCTTTGCTCCAAAGTTTTCCTTTTGTGCAGTACTCGGCAGTGTCTGGCATCATGGCTATTTTGTTGATGTTGGGGACATTCTTACCTACTTCCATAGTTGTATCAAGAGCAGCAGATAATTCATCTTCTGATAAATGTTGTCCTCTGTGTTGAGGATCCAAAAGGTTTGCTGCCAGTTTAACTGGATGAAAACAAAACTCAGATCTCTTAGTAAATATCTGTTTTACTACTTCTTTTTTGGATTGAGGTGAAGAAGGCAAAAGCTCAATTAGATTTTCATTCAGTTGTCTGAATATCTCTGGAATATTTGAAATGCTTGGTGTATCTCCTTCAAGTTTCTTGATAGCCACTGAAACGGGTAGTAGCAAATTGAATGCTCCTTGAACTTGAACCCAGAACACGTTGTCAAGAATCTGCTTCCGAATGTTCATGGGAATAATCTGGGATACTGTGTCGTCTACTGAAGCACACTGCAAACAGTTCTTTGTGCGCAGTAAACTTAAGTAAATACTTTGTAGCAGAGCCCCATCTAGTTTTACCTGGCTATAAAAGTGCACTTTCCTTCCGCTGCTTCTCTTTCTGTAATTTCTTCAAAATCTGATTAGCAACACGATTATTGAATACCTTCACAATTGTTTTGAAGTTTGCCAATATTGTCTTCATTGTATCCACACTTATAAAGATCCTATTAAATGAGGATACTTTGCCTTTAATATTTGCCATGCAGCTTTCATGTTACTCTCATTATCAGTTACAAGGGCTTTTACCCTGGAGGGACCTTCACTTTCAATCTCTTCACTCAGTAATTTGACTATGTATTCACCCGTATGACGAGAAGATTTGATAGTGATTGCTTTCAGGAATATTGGTTCAGGTGTTGCTAACATAATATTCAATAAAGGATCTCCTTGTACATCAGTCCATCCATCCGACATCAGAGTGATTGGTCAGTGATTCTGCTTGACCAATCCTTTGAATAACCATTGTTTGAACTCTGTCATACTCTCTATCTAAGAATGTGATAAGCGATAATGTGATGGTAATTTATATGATGGGCAAATTAGTTTGTAATGTTCCTTCCAGTATGGATTTTCAGTTATGGAAAGAGGTGTACTACTTGCAAATATAGCTCGAGCTAATGTCTCATTTGCTTTTTCTTGATCTTCTTTTGACATTTTGTCCGCAAAGCTTTATAAAACGCTTGACTGTCTTCAACAGCTACTCATGGTGGATCACATGAACCTTTTCAGCCTCCACAAGAGAAGGCTGAGAGGGGATCTGGTGGCTGTCTGTAAACTTGCCAAGGGGGACCAGCAGGCAGTGGGAGAGTCCCTGTTCTCCCAAATACTACTGGGAGTAACAAGGAATAATGGCCATAAGTTGACTGAGAGTAGATTCAGGCTAGACATCAGGAGGCACTACTTCACAGTCAGGGCGGCTAGGATCTGGACCCAACTTCCAAGGGAAGTGGTGCTTGCTCTTACCCTGGGGGCCTTCAAAAGGAGGCTAGATAATCACCTCGCTGGGGTCATTTGACCCCAGCATCCTTTCCTGCCCATGGCAGGGGTTCGGACTTGATTATCTGCTCAGGTCCCTTCTGACCCTACCAACTATGAAACATCTGGTGACAGTGATCTTGAAAGCAAGGATCCTGCATCTTCTTCCCCCAGACCTGGCAGCTCAATATTTTCATTTTCCATTTTTTTGCAAATCTGCTGTTTCACTTGAGCTACCAAGCTCCTGCAACAAAAGGGGGAAAAGATTTTTATTTTAGCCTATTCTAGTCTGGCCTCATCCATCAGAAGGAGAAGAAGAAGCCTGGCAGGGAGCTTGCTTCCCCCCTCCCTGCTAGAAAGAAGACTCTGCTGCTCAACTTGCTGCCCAGTTGCCCTGGGACTGCAGAGCGAAAGGGAAGTATATTCTGGCCTCTGCCACTGACCAGAGGACTAAACTCACTCTGCTGGGTTGAAATAGCTAACTATTTATCTATTATGTAATTTAAAAAAAAATATATTGTTAAGCCAAAGCCACTTCAGGTGCTTAATGCAAGCAGAAAAGCAGGATACAAATATTTTAAATAAATAAATAATAGTCTAGAGTTGCATTAACAACTTTTAAAATTATAATGGTTTAAAACAGTATAGATGCTAGTCTATACTGTGTTTTTTAACATATTAATTGGTTTACTTGCATAGGATTGCTGAAGTAGACTTTTCTTAGATGATGTTGTTCCACCACTTCGTTGTATTAGCTTTCTGTATATGGCTTGTACTCGTTCAGGACAGTTTCTACACGTTATTAAATGTTTGTTCATTCTTGTTGCATTGTTGGCATGCTCCTACCCACAATATTTACATATGCCAACTTTCTTCCTTCCTTCAGTGGCTTGAACTTCATTATAATGATGCCACACACTAGGTTTTTTTTTTTTTTGATTAGGCAATATTATGACTACTTCAAACCAGGAACACTAAGGCCACGTGTAGACGAAACGAGAGGCGTGTGTGAATGACACTTTAAATGCTTTTGCACCACTTTAATGGTGTCGGTGTTTGCATGCCTTGGTGGTATATTGTGCATTCATTCCAGCTGCTATAGGAAATTTGGCAGCGTAATGCGCCTTAAATGACTTGGGGCACAGCAAACTAAAACTCCTTCGAGGAATTTTAGTTTGCTGCCACTACAGCCATGGAGCAAAGCACTGGGCTCCGTGCAACTCCACGGCTCTGCAGGGAGCCCTGCAGGCAGCCTGGCAGCAGCTCGGGAAAGCAGCTCTGCCCAAGAAAAGCAGTGAGCTTGATCTCCCCCCACCCCTGGACCTTGCCTGCCTAAGCTGCATGGGGGCCTGGTGCTTCCTTCCACAGCTGCAGCGCCCCCTGGGACCACCCGACCTGGGTGCCTGCGGGTGGGTGTGGCCGGGGGGGCCGCCGCTGCCGCAAAAGGAAGCACCAGCCCCCACCGCAGCTCAGGGACTGCTCTGCCCGTCAGCAGCTCGCCCTCCCCACCGGAGAGGTAGAAGTCAGCAGGGTATGTGCATGACACGGGGGCTTAATCAGCCCTAAATTGAAGCGGTGTTGTTTTAAAACCCCACTGCTTCAGTTTAGGGCTCCTGTTTTGTCTACACACTAAAAAACTAACAGATCTTATGCAATCACTTCCAGCTTCCCCTACTCAAGAAAAGAAATTGAGACACTGCTCTGTGTGTTTGTTTCACTTCCAGTTCAGAAAAAATTAATCGCAGTTTCAGTTTTGGGTTTGCTTTCACTTGTGGTCTGAGATTAAATAAGAATTTTAACTTTGGTTTTGATTTGACCTGCACAGCCAATTAGGTGAATTCATTTCTTGATTTTTGGTTTGGATTATTATGTGAGAGTATTTACCCTCTTGTTGACAAATCAATAAAACATGTATGTACTCTCTCACACACTTCCTAGGGATAATCACCTGAAAAACATTCATTACAACTTTGAAACTGCCTAACTTGCGTAATATTGTATTGGCATCCATTCATTGTTACTAATGAATTTTATGAAACAATGAATTTTTAGACATGGAAAATCTCCCACGGAAAAATAAAGCACTGGAAAAGTTTCCACCTCACATTTCTGATGCCATGTGATACGCACTTTTCCTGCTCTCTGGAAAAGGGCACATGCTTGGCTGGGAGAACTTTAGTGATCTTTGTCCCTCTCTGTCTCACGTGGAGTGGCAAGGCTGGTGGGAAGTGATACTCCAGTGAACCCTAGCTTGGTGTGGTCATCCTACTGTGTACCAGTAGGCTTTGTAGGCAGGGCTTGGAATTTCTTCTTTTTCTGTTTGACCATGATTTTGGCATTTGCATTAAACTCCCATGTGGTGGTGGGGGCTTTGTTGTCAGGGCCTGGGGAATGCTAAATTATATGAAAGGGACATGAAAATGGGGCTTTTAGGTACAAGCTTAGGGAGGACAGCAATTCCCAAGAGGCCTCATGCCATCCATGGCAGTGAGAGGTTGTCTTTATATTGGGGACCCAGGCAGACACATCCAGGGTCTTATCTGCAATCTTGTATGAAAAACATGCAGCAGCATCTCAACGTGACAGCATTGAGTATATATTCCTAGAGCTTGGAGCCAGTGCTTTCAAGCTTGCTTTCTAAAAATTCAGCACTGTAATCTGTGTATAGGCACCTGTATTTAGCATCTTGGGAATCAGAATGCTTATTTGATGGTTGGGTCAGCCCAGCAGTTGGTACAGGGGTTGGCAACATTTTTGGGGGGAGTGCCAAAAACACCCACAACCTGTACTTGGAAGATGTTAGCGTGCTAGGGGTGGATGGTAGGAGAGCCATGAGGGGCCCAAACTTTGTTGTGTCTGTGCAGCCCGGGGCCCTTCTCCACTGTCTGCTCCAAGGCATGCATGCACCTGCTGCCGGCAATGAGCTGGACCAGGGCTCCACAGACCCCAGTTCAGGTACTTGCAGCTTCAACAGGGTCTGCTGGGAGCAGCCTGGGTTCCATGATGGGTGGCAGGGGCTGGCCCAGAGCCTGGGCTGGCTGTGGCAGGCAGCCGGGAAGCTGCAAGCGGTTACATTGGGGTTTGCAGAGCATCATTCTGGTTCGTTGCCAGCAGTGGGTGCACACGTGCCAGGGTCGAGCTGCCACAAGAAGGATTGGGCCCCTTGCAGATCCCCTGCCATCCGCTGCACTGGGGCTTCATGGACCCTGGTGCAGTTGCCTGCAGCTTCCCGGCTGCCTACTACAGCTGGCCTGGACTCTGGACAGGCCCCTGCTGTCCACCACAGATCTGGGCTGCTTGTGGCATGTGGCAAGGAGGTTGCAAGCAGCTGCACTAGGGCCACTAAAGTTATCTGTTTTGGGGAGGTGTTTGGATCCCTTCCAAGAAATCTGACATGCTTCTGTTCTCTACTCTCTGCTCATTTGTCTATTAATACTCTAGGATCCATACAGAGGGAAGGTTTGCCTCCCAGTTTGCCATTTTCTTTATAACTAAGTAAAGTGCACTTAAACCTGCCCATTTAACAGTGGTATTGTAACAAAGGGGCTGACAAGATTTATAAGCTGGGGACCAGAACAACCTGGCCCCACCCTGATGTAGGCCAGGTGGCTTAGCGTCATGTTGGGAGTGGGGAGAGCTTGTCTGCTCCAAGGCCAAAGCCAGGCATCTGGAAGCTGTGCCTACACTGTCACTGCTTCTCCCAGTTCCCTAGTTGGGGTGCAGGTGTAGATTTCAGGCAGGGGAAGCTGTGCAAGCAACTCCACCACTTCTCCCTGCACCCACCATGACCCAGGTGCACCACCAGCCAGTGAGGACCTGAGCTGGGGCTAAGCAGCAGCAAGCTGCATCTGTGCTGCTGCTGCTTCTTCCCACCTTCCCTTCCTACCTCCTGGCTGCAGCACAAATGCATCTGGAAACTGCCCAGCCCCAGTGCAGCTTTCTAGTGGTTGGGAGCTGTGCCCACACTATCGCCAGGTATTGGGAGGCAGGGAGAAGCAACGGTGATACAGCTTCCAGCTGCCTGACCCTAGTGCAACTCTTTGCTGCACAGTCCCCAGCACAGTGTAGGTAGAGGCAAAGCCCTCCAGCTCTGCAGGCCAGATCCAATGGCTCCATAGGCTGTATCTGGCCCAGAGGCCATATTTTACCATGCTTTGCCATAACATGTAAAGTCGAGAGCAGCTGATTCTGACACCGTTCAGAAGGGGAGGCTTACTGTTGCACAGATTTATAATGGCATCCTGGTCTGGTTTTAAGAGCAGGTTAACTTCCCAAGTGAATAGACTCGGGGACAGTGGAGTTGACCAATCTGTGGAAACACAAGAGCAGCCAAAGTGCCATTTAAATGCAAAGTGTCACTTAAGCTAAAAGACAGTGGTGTCTACTGGCAAGATCAGGCTTAATATTCTTTCTGTTCCCAGCTCTGCTACTGGTGCTATGGGGATGGTCATGAGGAATCAGTTCCCCTTTCTTTACTTCAGCATTTCCTGCTGTGCAAAATGTGGGGATTGTCAGAGCTATGAGCTAGGTGCTTGACTGCCATTGTACTGAGCACCTAACTTTCCTGTGATAACCATTTAACTGTGAGGAAAAATCAATATCTGCCACAGAAGGAAGGCATAAGAAGACAGGCACCAAGCAGTACCTGCAGGGTCCAAAGAAGTGAAGAAAAAGCTACACCTTATATTGTAAGGGTTATTTAATTTTTCCAAGAGTGTTTTCTATCAGGAGGGCAGAGACCCATGAATTACATGATGTAAGACCTTCAAGTATTGTTTGTTCCAGTATTTTTAACAGGTCCCTGAGTGCACGTAAAACTGACTAACACTGTTTTATTTTCCTGAATTGCCATATTTTTGAAGACTGGAAAGTATTGGCAGTGATAGGGAGAGCTGTTCTTTCCCTGGTGCGAAGCTAGTGTGAAATACATTGCTACAAGACTATCTTAGCAGCCTTTTAATGCGCTCGTTGGATTGTTAGCTTCAGTTACTGAACTTGGAACAGGCAAAGGAAGTTCAGGTTTTTCTGATACTTGAATTTCATTGCTACAGATTCCTTTTTGCCAAAATTTTCAGACCTATTTTGATACCCGAGTCTTGCACTTGTGCTTCATAAGCCAGTTATGAAGTCTAATCATTCGTTTTCGAACACTTTGGGATCCTCCCATGCAAGTCAGTGGAAAAAATGTGCATCGTTATTATACTGTTAGGAGAGAGAGAGATAAGGAATGCACAACCATCGCTACAAGGCGATGAGAATGAGTCTTGAAAATGCAGTAGTATGTTATCACTACAGTCACTTCCATCCTGGAACAGATCCATAGTCACTTTGGTGATGTAATTTCTATAACAGCATCATCTGGAGGCCTGGACTGAGATCAGGCCCTGGTTGTGCCAGGTGCTATACCAGCCCCATACTAAAGATATAGGTGCTATATCAGCACCTATACCAGGCTAGGTGCTATACCAGCCCCATACCCAGGGGTTCAGTCCTGGGATCTCACATTCCACACAAAGGAGAAGCAAATTGCTCATGGTCATGCAGCAAGACTGAGAATACTAACCAAGTCCCCTGACTCCTGACCAAGGAGTCCTGACCAGTGCAGTCCTTAGACTGCACTGACTCTGACTCTCATGGTTAAGCCTGTGTATCCAGTATCCTGTCTATGGCAACAGCCAATCCAGGATGCTTCCAAGGGAAGCATGAACCCAGCTTCTGTTACACAGCTAATTATGTAATACAGAAAAGTGGGACACTAAACCACTACACTGCAATCCCCCACATGTCTCTGCACCCAAACGTTGTGTCCTCACCTCAGTTTCTTTTCTTCCCTTACAGCTTTAGAATGGGGCCTGGCTCCTTTTGATGAGGAATTCTCCTGTTATTTGTAAGACTTCCAGACCATACCTTTTTAAAGTCCTTGACCTGTTAACAAAGTACTTTACATGCAGTTGCTGGCTATGGACAAAGGGGGAGGGGGGGTTAGACCATTTCAGAAGGGGAGGGGCAATTGCTTAGGAGGGCTTGCAGGCAGTTTCTCAGTAAGTTACTCCTGCATGCTCTTGCAGCCATTGGAATGAGCTAAATAGCTGTAAATGTAACCCTGAATGAAGCAGAGTTAATGTTGCAACAGCTTTGCTTCACTTCTGTAGGGTAGGTCCCAGTTACTGTGGTGTGGGTGTTCTAATGTAGAGCAGAGAGTGACCTGTCATGATCAGTAATAGCATTAGTAAGCTGGACAGGCTGGGATGAAAGCAATTAAATCCTATGAACTGATTACCTGAGAGACAGTAGGGGACAGTAGTGCCCTGCCCCAGCATCAAGCATCTGTGCACATGACCACATGGAACGTTGCCTTTCTTGTAAAGCATGAGGGCTTGTCTGCTGCTGGGTTCAGGATATTGGACTTTGATGGCCTATGGCTCTGGTGAAATGTGACATGTCCCTTGTTTCTCTTAAGATCCATTTGCATTTTGCAGCAGAAGCAGGGTTTGGATCTTGTAATTGGAGTCAGTCTTGGGTCACAGCAGAAGCCACTCACTTTCGTATCAGGCCGTAATCCAGGGGTGGGCAAAATATGGCCCGTGGGCTGGATCCAGCCTGCAGGGGGTCTTTGTCCGGCCTGTTGTGGGTCCCTTGGTTCCCTGGCCCAGCAGCAGCACAAGACAAAAGTTAAGCGGCCCTGCACCTGAACTAATTGCTCAACCCTGCCCTAATCCCTTTTCTCTGGCTTTGCCCTTTTTGCCTTCCAGATTCCAAGGTGTTCCTGATTTACAATACTGGCCTGCCAGGCTGCCTGGAAACCAAGGACTCCCTGGTGAAGATCTCTAAAGCCTGCAACACCAGCACCCCAGCCCAGCAGTGGAAATGGGTCTCCCGGAGCCGACTCTTCAATGTTGGTGCCATGCAGTGCCTGGGAGTCTCCTGGCAGGGTGTCAACTCCACCATGAGCATGCAGTCACTAGCCACGTATGAGTGTGACCGTGAGTCCATCAACATGAGGTGGAACTGCCGGAGCCTGGGGGAGCAGCTGTCTCAGTATCTGAGCACGAGGATAGGGAACTCCTCCCTGGTGCTTGCAGAGAGAGGGGATCAGGCACGCGGAGCACAGTGGAGGACCTATGGCACTGATGAAGATCTGTGCTCTGTACCGTACTCAGGTAAGATCCACAGAGCACTCTGTTGTCTTCCACTCACAATCCATTGCAATTATCTGTTACTGGGATTATGGTGGTGCCTGAGGCTTCCACCCAGACCACTACTTTGGCATGCTAGATGCTGCACAAACACACAGTGAGATCCTGGAGGCAGTAAAAATTCATCCACCTCCCCATTTCTGTGGCTCCATACGAGGCTTTTGCCCTTTTTGTTGTTACTATTTTTTAACCAGATTTAAGGAAAATAGCCCAAGGAGCTTACAGTCTGAGCCCTGCATCCTGCAGTACTTGCTGGGGCCTGATCCACTTCCAGCTGATGTCAATGGACATGCTTTCATTGGCTGATTTGATTTTCAGGTGAGGAGGGATTATGACAGTTTGTTGTACTTATGGCAGTTCTAAGGAGTCCCAGCTATGGACCAGGACTCCATTGTGCTATACCCAGTTTGGCCACCAGTGTACCATAAGCTATACACCTTTGCCAGTGACTTCTGCATTAAAGCTGTTTTGGGATTGAGCTAAACTAGAGTAGCAGAACGAGCAGTGGCGGGGTTAATTCCCTGGGTGCTGGTCCTGCCAATACAGTGGCTTTGGCAGCTGTGGGGGTTAATGATGCCATCCCTTACCCTACCAGAGAATTTTTGGACCTGCAGCCTATGATTTAACCACTCACAAGCCATGTGGCTTGGACAGTCCTGGAGTAGAAAATTATTAATTATTTTCCTTCTCCCTGTAATTATAGAAGAACGTTACACTTAGATATGTGCTTTGTTTCTGGGACCTGTTTCTGGGGCAAGTATCTATACAGAGGATACATGGGGAGCAGAGTGGTGTGCATGATTGCACCTTCTCCTGTAATTTCAAAGCACTAGAGAAGTGGGATGGTGACAGTGGGGATTCAGGGATCCTGGTTTTCTCTTTTTAAAAATCGCAAATACTCTGCTTCTCCCCCCTCCCCCTTCTGATTAAAAGAACCAAATCTGCATTTTTCTGTGATTAAAAGGAAATGCCACTATATACATAGGTATCAGTTGAACAGGATGTTTTCTTGATATATTTACAATTTTAAAGCAATTTAGAAGCTTACCAGTACCTCAGTTGTTATAATAAAATAGATTCTAAATGCCTATATATTTTGGCATTTGATTTTTTTAATCATGGAAAATAAGAGCTCTCCCTGTCCCCTTTGCTCACCAGGATGTGAGTCCAGCTGTAGCTGTCCCCCCGCACTGCTTTGTGGCGCTGAGCAGCCCTAATATGTTGGTGCCTTACCCTTACCCATGCCGTTGCCCCTCACTCCCAAACCGCAGGCCTCCCAGCCCTCCCGTGCCCCTCACTCCTGTCCCACAGCTCCCTGGCCTTGCCAGTGCCCCTTACCTCCAACGCCCCCAGCCCTACTGGTGCCCCTCACTCCCAACCCACACCATAGTCCCCTGGCCCTGCCACTGCCTCTCACTCCTGACCCACAGACCTCCACCCCCCTCAGGCTCCAGCCCCCTAGTGTGTGGGGAATGGGGTGGGTGTGTGGGGAACGGGGGGTGAGTGCAGGCAACATGGGGGGTGGGGAGAGCACAGGCAACGCATTGGGAGAGTGGGAACACATATCTCCTGAGATTTCTGCGCCCACAATGGGGCATAGGGCTTCAGCTGGACTGGACCAGCTCCAGTGGGCAGGACCTGGCATGGGAGGGAGGGCTACCATAGCCGCCAAAGAGAGTTGTGCCCCCCACTGCTTCTGCGCTGCGTGGTGCCTCACCTTGGTGGCCATGGTGGTGCAGCACTCCCTCCCACACCAGGTTGCACCTGCTGGGCTGGGGAGACAGCTCCTCCGGAGTTGGTCTGGTGCGACTGCAGACCTGCACCCTTGCTGTGTGTGCAGAAATCTTAGAGGGCACATGCCCCCACTCCCGCTACATCACTTTGCCTCCCCCCACCCTCCCCATCGTGTCGCTTTTGCACCCCGCCCCCATAGACTTACCTGGAGGGAGTTGCAGGAGCTGCTCTTCACCACCCTGCCTTGCTGCCACGTGCATGTGTGTGCATGTACATGCATGTGGAGCCCCCTGTGTTTCGCTCTGCCCAGCTCCAAGCAGCCCCTTGGTGCTGGAACTCTGCCAGCCTCCAAGGTGAAACCTGCTGTTTCCCGTGTTTTTCTCCTTTAAAGGGGAAAATCCACAGTTTTTAAAGGAGAAAATCCACGTTTTTCCATGGCAGATGGAAAGCCCAGATCCCTGGTGTTGATGATAGTGAGGATGTCACTTAAACCCCCCTGAAGGGTTCTCAGGGCACTGCCCCACATTCTGGAAACAAATCCAACCACGTAATCCAAACCCAGCCTGATTCTTGTTTGCCCTTCATCCTGTATCATCACAGAATCATAGAAAAGTACGACTGGAAGGGCCCTTAGGGGACATCCAAACCAGTCCCCTGCTCAAGGCAGGATCCTCCCTGTCTAAATCATCCTAGCGAAGTGTTTATTTAATCTGCTCTTAAAAATTTCCAAGGATGGAGATTTCACAACTTCTTTGGGTAGTCTCATAGTGAGAAAACACTTCCTGATATCCAATCTAAATTCCACCTTTCATAATTTAAGACACCGCTCCTTGTCCTGACCCCTTTGGCCACAGAGAATAGTCTGTTTTTGTCTTCCATATAACCACTCATCAGGTATTTGAAGACTGTTATCCAGTGTCCCTTCAATTTCCTCATCAGTCATGTTTCCCTGACCCCTAATCACTTTTGATGGTATACCCTTTTAAGCTGGGACAGAAAGGGTGTGAATCAGCAGGGTAGTATCTTCCCCCCACTTTATAGTAACCCCTTGCAGTGACCCCTGAAAGGCAGAGCAGTAAAGAGTTAGGGCATCAGGATCTGATAGGATAAAATGAACAAAGATGGGAGTTGGGTTCAGGGCAGGGAAGATAAAGATAAGTCTGACAGAGGTCTAGCAGAGCACTAGTGTGGAGAATTGCATGGAGCCAGGTGCCTAGTGCTGCTCCTGAGAGTCCAGCAGAATCCTGTCCCCCCTCTAGCTTCAGGTATGATGGCCATTTCCTGAATTCCTAATCCCTCTGCTCCAGATTGCCCTCCTCCTCCAGCATTTCTCTCTCCCCCCACAGTAAGGGAGGCTGAACCTAGTTTAGGATTCTTTTTTTTTCTCAACAGAAATTTACACCATTCAAGGCAATTCCCATGGGAAGCCATGCACCATCCCGTTCAAGTATGATAATCAGTGGTTCTATGAATGCACCAGCACAGGACGTGAGGACGGGCATCTCTGGTGTGCTACCACACAAGATTATGGCAAGGATGAAATATGGGGCTTCTGTCCCATTAAGAGTAAGTGGTAACATCTTGTCTGGATGCCTAGCACCAGGTGGACTCAGGATTGGTAATAATGAGCCTGGTACCAGGGGTGTACAGGACAGCTTCATAGGTGATTACAGCTCAGTACTGCGGTGAGGTTATGGCTGCCAGTGATATTAGCTGGGCACTTTGGTGAGGGGTCCACTTTGGAAACAAGGGAATCCAGTATGTCTTCTTGCAGAAATTCAACTGTGTGTTTGTTGGGAAGGAGGCTTTAACCCAACCCCATTCTCCTGAAGCAAAGAAGAAGGGAATAAAACCACCCATGCTGCTTTCCTCCCCATCAATGCATTTTTGAGCTTACCTTAGGGTGCCGAGCACTGATGGGTTCTCCGCCACTGATGTATTTGCCATCCCTTCCTTTCAAGGACCACAGCTTTAGGTGCCCTCTGTTATTTCCTGCCCCGTCATGACCTGTTGACAGATCTTACTAATACTTCCTCCGTAGCCATTTACCTTGGCCAACACTGAAAGCATCACAGGTCACAGACTCAGTGTTTATTAGAGCTGGTACAAGGACAACGATCCTGCTATGAGGCCCAACATGTAGCAATTTGTCAGCTGTTCAGAGAGAGGGAGGGTTCAGGAAGAGAATGATGGCCAATACAGTCTTCCAGGCTCCAGGAGTGTCCATGGCTGCTCACCCAGTCAGAGCATTCCAGCTCACCAATGGGTTTGTCCTGCCTTTGGGACTTTAAGACAGAAGCCCACCTAAACGGCAGCTGCAGTCTTTGTGGTGGGAATAAAAAGCTAATGGGAACTGCTCTGGGGCCATTAGAAGCAGCTGCAACTGGCCCTAACAGCAGGCTACATACCCTTATCTAAGGAGCAGGTTTGACCTGTCACTCCACTGCTCCTTCCTGCCTTTTGTCCCTTCACCCTATAGGCAATGACTGTGAGACCTTTTGGGACAAGGACCACCTGACCAACAGTTGCTACCAGTTTAACTTCCAGTCAACCCTGTCATGGCGGGAGGCCTGGAACAGCTGTGAGCAGCAGGGAGCCAACCTGCTGAGCATCACGGAGATCCATGAACAGACCTATATCAACGGTGAGTCTGGGAGGGACAAGTGAAGCAGGGACAGGGGCTATTCTGGGGCATCAGCACTGCTGTCCTGTGGTGAACCTTATATCCAAATACAATGTGCACACTAGTTTGGTGCAGGGCATTGCTTGCTATTACTGCTTGGCCCCAGGCATGTTAGAAGAGCCCATTAGGTTCTAGCAGCTACCCCTCTAGATCAGGGAGGAATGTCATAGTGGGGTCCCACGGGGATCCATGCTCAGGTTTGTTCAACATTTTCATCAATGACCTGAAAAAGGGAGTACCCAGGGAAACCTCAAATTTTTCAAACAATACCAAATTATTCTGGGTTGTCAGATTCCCAGTTGAAGGTGAGAATCTGCAGAAATATTGCATGAAGCTAAGTGGGCATAAAAGTGGTAGATAAACTTCAGAGTTGACAAGTACAAGGTAATGCATGTGGGAAATATAACCTTAAATACATGCACAGAACTAGCCCATGAATGAGCTGTTATGACTCCGGAAAGAGACCTTGTAGATACAGACTTGGGAGGCACCAGTCGCCTATGTGCATCAGCAACTACAAAAGCCAATAAAATCTTACATTGTTAAGAAAGGAATTGAAAACAATGCCTTTATACAATTTCAAGATGTGTCCACATCTTGACTGCTGTTTGCAGTTCTGGTTTCTGCATCTCAGAAAGGATGTAGTATAAGGCAGAGAGATGGAGCAGCTACCATACCAAGAGAGACTCAAAACATTCAGACTCTTCA
The DNA here is from genome assembly GCF_030867095.1 of Alligator mississippiensis. Taxonomy (NCBI): domain Eukaryota; kingdom Metazoa; phylum Chordata; order Crocodylia; family Alligatoridae; genus Alligator; species Alligator mississippiensis. The sequence goes on from NC_081827.1 coordinate 156,991,593, forward strand.
GTTTGGAAAAAAGGCTGAGGGAAAATACAATAAAAGTTTATAAAAATCATGCAGGCTGTGGATAGGGAATAGGGTGAAAGGGGGGACATTATTCACAAAGTCTCAGAATACTAGATCTAGGGGGCACCCGCTGAAATTAGCAGGAGACAGGTTTAGAACAAACAAGAAAAAGTACAGTTTTAAGCAGTAAACTTGCAGAACTCGTTGCCACAGGAGGTTGTAGAAGTAGATAGGTTCAAAAAGGGACTAGACAAATTCATGGGTGATAGATCCATTAATAGCCATTAAACACAACAGCCAGGGATGTATCCTCTGACATCCCTAAACCAATGATTTCATAGATTTCATAGACATTAGGGCTGGAAGGGACCTTGGAAGATCATCGAGTCCAGCCCCCTGCCCCAGGGGCAGGAAGTCAGCTGGGGTCATAGGATCCCAGCAAGATACGCATCCAATTTTCTCTTGAAGGCATTCAAAGTAGGTGCTTGAACCACCTCTGATGGCTCAGACAGTAAAGAAATTCTTCCTTATGTCCAGCCTGAAACAGTCTTGCAGGAGTTTATAACCGTTCAACCTTGTTGTCCCTTGGGGCACTCTGAACAAATGTTCCCCCAGATGCTGGTGAACACCCCTTCTAAACTTATAGGTGGCCATCAGATCGCACCCGAGCCTGTGCATTTCCAGGCTGAAGAGTCCCATAGCTCTCAGCCTGTCGTGATAAGGTCTGTTTTCCTGACCTCTGATCATACGTGTGGCTCTTCTCTGCGCTCTCTCAAGCTTCTCCACATCCTTTTTGAATTGTGGAGTCCAAAACTGGACGCAGTACTCCAGCTGCAGCCTCACCAAGGCTAAGTACAACAGGAGAATGACGTCCTGGGATTTGCTTGAGAAGCACTATGGATGCAAGCCAGCATTTTGCTCGCTTTACTAGCTGCAGCATCATATTGAAGGCTCATGTTCATCTCGTGGTCAATGATGACCCCCAAGTCCCTTTCATCTGTAGTACTAGCCAGCATAGCACTGCCGAGCCTATAAGGATGCTGCAGGTTTTTCCTCCCAAGGTGGAGAACCTTGCATTTTCCGGTGTTCAACACCATCAGGTTCTCGTCCGTCCATTTCCTGAGCCTGTCGAGGTCAGCCTGGATCACGCCCCTGTCCTCAGGTGTGGATGCTTTACCCCAAAATTTGGTATCATGGGCAAACTCGGACAGTCTGCTTCTGACTCCAATGTCCACATCATTAATGAAGATGTTGAACAATACAGGTACAAGGACAGAGCCTTGAGGGACCCCACTGGTCACAGGGCACCATGATGATCAACTTCCGTCAACCACCACCCTCTGGGTCCAGCCACGGAGCCAATTCCTCAGCCAGTGGATTGTGGTGGACAGGAGACCGCAGTTGGCCAGTTTTGCCAAGAGGTGATCATGGGATACCAAATCGAAGGCTTTTTTAAAGTCAAGATATATGACATATATTACAAGAAATAATGGCCACAAGCTAGCAGAGAGCAGATTTAGATTGGACATTAGGAAGAACTTCTTCACAGTTCGAGTGGCCAAGGTCTGGAACGGGCTCCCAAGGGAGGTGGTGCTCTCCCCTACCCTGGGGGTCTTCAAGAGGAGGTTAGATGAGTATCTAGCTGGGGTCATCTAGACCCAGCACTCTTTCCTGCTTATGCAGGGGGTTGGACTCGATGATCTATTGAGGTCCCTTCCGACCCTAACATCTATGAATCTATGACATCAATCTCTTCTCCCTTGTCTAGGTGATAAGTCACCTGGTCATAAAAGGAAATAAGATTGGTCAAGCAAGACCTACCCACAACAAACCCATGCTAGCTATCCCTCAGGATGTTGCCATCGGCCAATTCGTTAAGAATGGCCTCTTTGATAATCTTTTCTAAGACCTTCCCCAGGATAGAAGTCAGGCTGATGGGCCTGTAGTTTGCCAGATCCACTTTCTTCCCTTTCTTGAAGATAGGCACCATGTTGGCCTTCTTCCAGTCTTTGGGCACTACACCAGAGCACCAGGATTTCTCGAAGATCTGTGCCAGAGGCTGGGCTATGATGCTCGCCAGCTGCTTGAGTACCCTGGGGTGCAGTTTGTCAGGGCCAGCTGACTTGAAGGTGTCCAGCCTCTCAAGGTGTTCCTTCACGAGGTCAGCATTGATGGAGGGCAAGGAATCTCCCTCACTCGGGCCTCCCTATCCCGTGATGGGCAGAGGTGTCCCATGGGACTGGTGAAAAACCAACATAAAGTACCCGTTTAGTAGGTTGACTTTTTCCTGGGCGTCAGTCCCATCTGGTTTAGCAGGGGTCCAATGTTGGTGGATGCCAAGGAAGGTATGACAGGAGATGGATCACTTTAGATTGGGGTGGACAAAATAAGTCCTGTGGGCCAGATCTAGCCTACCAAGAGATTTTGTCTGGGCTACAGCAGGTCCCTTGGCCCCGCCCGGCCCAGGCTTGGGGAGCAGCCCAGGCTGTGGTGTATGTGGTGGCACAGCAGCCAGACTCCATTTCCTGGCAGCCCAGGTCTGTCCACCCTGCACTCACCACTGTGGGTGGGACCACTATGGGCAGGGCACTCGGCTGGGGCCACGGGCTGGTGGGGAGCAGTGTCCAGGAGTGAGATGGGTGGGCAGGGCCAGGGAGACCCTAGGATATTGGGGCCATGACAGCATGAGGCTGAGGCCTGGGGCAGAGTTGTGATCTTCTGTCTGCATGCCATTGTGATGGGGCAGGGGCATGCAGGGAGTGGATTGCAGCTCTGCCCTGGCCCTGGCCCTGCACTGTCACTGCCCTAAGATCCTGGACCTAGCCCCAGATGCAGCTGCCCACTCACCTGGCTGAGTGCCCTCCCTGTACAGCTCCTGTACAGCCTGCCGGTCCATGGAAACCCCAGGATTGTGGAGTGGTGACTGTATGGGGCTGGGGTTCTGCAGGCAGGGGTGTGTGGGGAGCAGATTATGGCTCTTCCCTGGCCCCACGCTGTCACTGCTCTGTGATCTCCAGGGATACTGGCTGGGAGCTACACAGGCAGGACTCACAGGTGGGCAGGGAGCTTCAGTCAGGGCCAGGGCCAGGGCCAGGGCCAGGGCCAGGGCCAGGGCCAGGGCCAGGATCTTGGAGTGGTGACAGCACGGGACCAGGCCCGGGGCAGAGCTGCAGTTTGCTCCCTACATGCCCCTGCCTGCAGAATCAGTGCCTGTCTCAGGGGTGTCTGGGCAGCAGACTGCAGCTCTGGCCCTGCGCTATCACCACCATGTAACTCCACCCTGCGATTCTGGCCCTGCCCGTGTGTCCTGCTCCTGAACACCTCTCCCTACTTGCCTGTGGCCTCATCCCACATAGGGAGTTTTGGTGAGTTGTGCAGGGAAGGGGGAGAGTGCTGACTTGGCTCATGACAGCTCATCTAAATTCCCTATGTGGCCCATGGCCCCAAATTGCCCACCCCTCCTCTAGATACTCCCTGTTCATTATCTCTTCCCCTGAAGTATCTACTATAGCAGGGCTTCTGCACTGGTGCTGATACAGTCCCAAAACATGCCAACTATGGCATTGCTATATTATACAGTTTATGGTTTGCTACAAAATGGTGCATGGAGCAGCAAGGAAAAGAAAGCCACCACACAGCAGCGTGGACCAGTAGATTTGTCTGAATTCTCATAGCTCTGAACGGGGATTCTAGTTGACCCAAAGGCAGAATAGTCACTGCATGCATGTGTTGTGTTGTGCATGTGTGTGTATGTGTGGTCTCTATAGATCTGTAAGAGCAGATGGGGTGGTATGCTCATTTGGGTTGTTTTGGGAGGCTTGAATGGAAGATACTGCATAAATAAGTCATTGAGACTTTGGCCAGCAGTTTATGCTGGTCTCTGGTACAGTATAGTCCACAGTGTGCTAACATCAGTATTAACTGTGTTCTGAGAGCAAGGAAGTGCCTCTAGGGAGCGCTGTACTTCAGGGACATGTGGATAATATGGGACAGTCTGTTGCCTCAACCCTGCCAGAGAGGAGTGTATGCAACTCAGAAACCGGAGCCCAGGGGCTGCCAAGCCATTGGGATCCAGCAGATAGCAGTCTCTTGTGGTACACAGGTGTTTGGAAAACTACCCCAAGGTAATGAGGGCAGGTTCCTGATGAGTTATAGAGTCACAGAGAAGTACAGCTTATTGCCCTAATTTAAGAATGTATCTTGTTATCCTCCATTTATTGCTTCTGCAAAACCACTGACCACCACAAGGTTGGTTTCCACCCACAACTGCAGGTCCACAGTATTGTGCATGGTGTGATACGTATATACTCCAAATGACAGAAGGCAACCAAGTAACCCTGCTAGCATAACATGAGGTTGCTATTGTATTTCCTAGGCTTGAGGGTATCTGTCTGTTCTTACCTGAAAGACATTGTTATGATTTTGAGAGTGTGGGGGGGGACATATTTATTTGTGAAAGCTTTTGGATGGAAAGCCTCAGGATTGGAATGCCTCTCTTTGCCCACAGAAGCAATGAAGTGGGCACATTTCACCTACAAAGCTCCGTATGAAAGCTCTTCTTCCTGGTCTGGGACATCCGCCCATGGAGCTGAGGGAGGAGCTCAGCCTCCTTGACTCTAGTTTCTGTCTTCTCTTCTGAGACTGCCAGGGAGGCAGTCAGGTTGTACCAGATGTAGCAGTTTGTGACACAGTCACTAGGGGCTGCAGGGACCAGTTCTTCCCTGAGGGTCAAGGTGCTGAGGGCCCTGCTCTCCTAATGAGACCTGCACTACACACCTGTGATATCTTCCCAAAGAAGGAAGTCTGTAAAGCTGCTGACTTCTCTGTCTCTGTCTCTGTCTCTCTCTTCCCCACCCCCTGTGTCACAGGACTGCTGACAGGATATAGTTCTACCCTTTGGATTGGGCTCAATGACTTGGATATCAATGGGGGCTGGCAGTGGTCAGACAGCTCGCCACTGAAATACCTTAACTGGGAGAACGGTAAGGCCTTAAGTGCTTAAAGTGTACTTAAGGGTACTTAAAGTGTTGCATGCCGTGGGGGAGGATCCTGTAGAGGGCAGGGTCTGGGGAAACTCAAAGCAGGAGAACACTGTGGATAGCAGTGGGGAGGTGATAAGTTCATTCAGAGCCAGTGTCAGCCTCCTTCTCCAGAGAACTGAAAAGAGATGGTCCAGGATGTGGCAGCACTCAGCAGGCAGGTTCTCTTGCTGGTGTCTGTGTAGCATGAAGCAAGGGAGACAGTGTCAGATTACAGCAGTCTTTCATTTGACATGAGATGACATTACTCACTGTGCTCTGCATGATGCCTGGGAATGGAGTGCTGTATAGAAATGAAGCACTGATGCCATGGCAGGGTGGGCAAAATGCAGCCTGCGGGCCAGATGCGGCCCACCAGGCTATCCTATCTGGCCCGCAGGGCCCCTAAATATTTAGAAAATTAATATTTAGCTGCCCCTGGCTGCCTGTCATGCGGCCCTCAATGGCTTGCCAAAACTCAGTAAGCGGCCCTCCACCTGAAATAATTGCCGGCCCCTGGACTAAGGGGAATTGTCAGCAGGAAACTGCGTTGCCTTTGAACAAGCCTTGATAGCGTGGGACTCTGTACCATATGATACCAGGGAAGTCAGGGCCACATACTGCAGTGAGATTCCACAGTGTGGTGGATGCCCCAGCTTGGTGAAACTTGGTGCGAGGCTGACACTGCAGTAATCCAGGAGTGAAATTAGAATTTTGCTGTCTTCACTAGGAATTTTGCCATTGATTTCACTGGTGTCTGGATCTCACCACAGTGCCTTTCCCAGCACTGATTAGGGGTGGGAGCAATTCTGAAGAAATGAATGTCTTTAAAGTCAGTATAACTCAAGCAGGGACCACAGGCACTACGAAGTTTAATCGTAATAATATGGTTACTGCAGGGCAGAGTTAAGGTTATTTGGAAAGCTTTATTTTCCTATCTCACCATGCTTGAATGTCTTTTAAATGCAATCCTAATTCTGAATTCCTTGGGTTTCTCAGGCTTATGGATTTATTTTATTCATAGGTGACTGATGTGTTCTCTTAACTTTAGTTGTGTTTTAACCTAGTTTTTTTCGGGAATGAATGGTCCTGAACAAAGGAGGTCAGCTATCTGTTTTTCAGTGCTGTCTGCTGTCAGCGCTGCTGCCCCCATTGACTTCTAATGTAGTTGTGCATGCTCCGCACATCAGGCCCTAGTACGTTTCAGGACTAGACAGGGCTCAATTGTCCGAATGCAAATATCTGCACTGACACCAGCTAAGCCAGGTATCATTATAAAGGCTCCAGACCTTAATGTTTCAAGGCAAAAAAATTGATCACCTTTTAGCATTTGGGAAGAAATTTTCTCTGCTGCTAAATATTACTCCAAGAGCAGCATTACAGCATTTCATTCCTTTTGAAGCATCTAGCATTGTCCACTAGATGGACCACGCTCCTGTGTGCTGATTTGTTTGAATTCTTATATTATCCGTCTAGATGACAAGGTTTCATGCCTGTGTTTTCCCTACCTTTCCTCTCCCTGTCCCCTTCATCTCCTACCTATAGATCAGCCTGACAACCCTGGCGAGGAGAACTGCGGGGTGATCCGGACGGAGTCGTCAGGGGGATGGCAGAACCGGGACTGTAGCATTGCTCTGCCTTATGCCTGCAAGAAGAAACCCAATGCCACTGCAGATCCATTCACTACAGGTTAGCTGGAAAGGCTGCCAGTTTTCAGCTAAAAGACCAGGGTATGAAGGAGTTCATACCCTGGTCTTTTAGCAGTATCCCTCTTTTTTTTCCCCTTCTCTTTCTTTTTCCTTTTTAAAATAAAAACCCCAACCAAACTGAACATGCCTGTAGGTACCTCTGGCCAGGTCTAGGCTGTATCACCCCACTCCCTTTCCCAAATAGTTTTCAAATAGTCATAAATACAGAAGTGGGGTCTGTCATCACTGTTCCTATTGCCTGTACCAGGGAGGAGCAAACTGAACTTTTGCTGCAGTGGCAATTGGAAAGCTTTGTCTCTGACTCAAAGCACATGATTCTTTGAAGTGCAAAAGGGTTTGGATTTGTTCCCAACATCTCCTGTAGGCTCTGCACTTCTAGGTGGGATCTAGAGACGTGGTGCAAAAAGCTGTTCTGAGAAAACTCGTAGGCCAAAAAGTGTCCCCAGGGATTTTGTAGAGGATGAATTTCTGTGAACTTTTGCAGCTGGTACCCAATTCCTTTCCCCTTGTGCAGTGTGTAACCGCTGAAACACTGCTGTTCTGGTGGGATGCATTTTATCCCCACTTGGCATCACCAGGCCCAGATGTAAGAGACTCACCAAGTTGTAAAGCGGTGAAGAATCAGGCCCCTTTTGAGTGTGTCCCGTCCTGACCAAGATTTGGGTTCTGATGTTCCTTTTATAATGAATGCAAATCTAGAGTCCTGCTCGCCTCGCAGGCACATCTCTTTTTTTTAGGGGATAAAATATATGATGAGGAAAGCAGTTGAGATGCCAGAGCACACCAGTGGTGTAGCAACGTGGCCGGGTGTCCAGGACACGTGGGCAGCAGCATATTCAAGTTGCCACCATGCTGCTGGCATGATCACGTGACTGCTGACTAGTGTTTTGGGGTTTTTTTTCCTTTTTTCACCCCCTTCTCCTCCCAAATCAGTGTCCAGGTCATTTCAGAAGTTACACCACTGAAGCATGCCATGGGAATGATGCACATTTCACCTCTTCATTCTAGGCCTCTATCATCTCTCCTTAATTGTACGTATAAGACCATGAACATGTATCCCAGGTGTACTGAGCCTCTTACTTCTAACTATGGAAGGAAAACATTCCCCCCAGAGCAGCACTGCCTAGGGACACTCAGTGCAACTGTGAAATGGAAGCCAGGAGAACAGTGAAAGAAAATGGAAGATCAAAGAGGGGGTGACAGCTTTGGCTAAAGTGATTCTTGTTTCAGCACCACATCAGCTGGGTCTCCCCATTACTAAAGCACATCAGCTTCTTGTCACATTATTGCTGGTGCATAGCCTTCTCCATCCTGCAGGCCTGCTGCCTGCTTGGGCCTGGTGAGGTACCAGCTCAGCTTGCTCCTCAGTCTCTTGCTCCCTTTTTAATCTTGCAACAAGTAACTAAATCCCTCCCCAGATAACCTCATTTGGACTTAAGGTTGCCCCTGAATTGCTTGAGGGACATCCTGCCAACTGGCAGGAATGAAAAATTAGCCATTGCCCCATGCCTTGCTGCGGTGGTCTTACAGGGATGCTGTCAAGTTGAAAGAAAGGAATGTCCTTCAGGAGCCTGCACAACTTGTCCCCTTTCCCTGGTTCCACCTTCTTGACAGTCTATTATGCCCTATAGCCTTACCCAACCTGCTGTTTTTAAGTGGACTATTCAGAGCCTTGGTAGAAAGGCTCAGACTGGCTTCCATGATCCCTGCATTTATTCACAAAGTAGACAGTACTCTGCATGGAGCAGCAGGAGCTTCCAAAACTTTGCCCTTCCCACAGGCATACCAGTGCCCTCTTCTGACAGGAGCAGCAGGAGGGGAATGCATGCCTTTCTAAAGACATATCTTTGCCTTCACCACAGCAGTTAGGTCAGAGGTACTACACCTGAATTACTTAGCTCACATTCAAGGGAGAGAAACTGGTACAGAACATCATAAAAAAGGGATGGGACTAGAAGAGTGAGAGGGTTAGCAGAGTAATGAACTGTTGTGACTTGAACAGTCACTGCTCAATTACTAGCTTGGGCATTGGCAGAACAAAAACTTAAACACACCCTGCAAGCCAGCTGGCTAGTTTCAGTTAAAGCACCACTCAGAGAGGCAGAGATTTCTGTGTGTGGGTGGGGGTTGGGTTAGTGCGGAGAACTCAAGTTATACTTCAAAAACGCAAATTTCAGTAAACTCAGGTCACTAGTAGGGTAGCGCTGCGGGACCAGGGACCAAAGGCAAAAGGTGTGCATGAAGAGTAGTCATTCCTTAAGGACACAATCCTTGAAGCACAAAAGAAATCCATTCCTATGTGAAGGAAAGGTACCAGAAAGGCTGGGAAGCCCTGTTGGCTAAACAGGGAAATTGCAGTCCTCCTCAGAAAGAAGAAAGAGACGTGCAAACAATGGAAGCTTGGGACAGGCCCCAAAAAAGACTATACAACAGCGGCACACACTTGTAGGGAACAAATTAGAAAGGCTAAGGCAGCAACTGAACTTAAATTAGCAACTGGAATCAAGGACAAGAAGAAGCTCTTCCTTAGGTATGTAGGGAACAGGAGGAAAACAAATAGGAGTGTGGGGCCATTGCTCAATAGCTCAGGACACCTGGTTACCAACACTCAGAAGAAAACTGAACTTCTGAATGACTACTTTGCTTCAGTATTTCACTGGGCCAAGGGGAAAATCATGCCAGATAAGGTACAAAATGAGCAGCTCAGGAATGACTCCCTTCCTACTATTGCTGTAGAAGTGGTGTGTGATCACTTAAAGAAATTAGACATATATAAGTCAGCAGGACTGGATGAACTCCATCCGAGAGTGCTGAAGGAGCTGGCTGAAGTCATTGTGGAGCCCCTGGCGAAACATTCCAAAACTCGTGATGCTCCAGAGAGGCCCCTAAGGGGTGGAAGAGGGCTAATGTTGTGTCCATCTTCAAGAAGGGGAAGAGGTAGGACTCGGGTAAACTATAGGCCAATTAGCCTAACTTCTATCCCAGGGAAAATCCTGGAAAAATTAATTAAGGAGTCTGTGCAATAGGCTTGCAGAAGGTAGGATCCTGAACGAGAGCCAGCCTGGCTTTGTCACTGGCAGGTCTTGTCTTACCAACATCATCTCCTTTTACAATCAGGGAACTTGCCACCTAGAAAAGAGGGAAGAGGTTGACATTATATACCTCAATTTCCAAAGAGCCTTTGATCTAGTATCCCATGATGTTCTCGCGAGAAAATTGGAGGATTGTAGGCCTAACTGAGGGACAGTTAGGTGGGTAGGAAGCTGGCTGCGGGGTAGGACCCAGAGAGTCCTAAAGAACGGATCTGTGTCCTGGCAAGAAGTGGCAGCGGTGTCCCACAGGGGTCGGTGCTTGGTCCAGTACTTTTCAACATCTTTATCAATGATTTGGATGTGGGGGTAAAGAGCTCACTGGCTAAGTTTGCGGACGACACCAAGTTATAGGGAAGCATGGTCACACTTAAAGATAGGCTACAGATACAGGTGGATCTAGACAGGCTAGTAAGTTGGGTGGATCAGAACCAGAGGAAGTTCAACATTGAGAAATGTAAAGTTCTCCATCTAGGGACAAACAACCCCCTACACACCTATAGGCTTGGTGGCACCAAACTGACCAGCACCATGAAAGAAAGGGATCTGGGGATAATAATAGACCACAGTATGAATATGAGCTAGCATTGTAATGCTGTAGCCAGTAGGACAAACAATCCTCTGGCGTGCATCAATCAGTGCATCTCCAGCAAAAGCAAGGAAGTGATTCTCCCACTCTACTCAGCATTAGTGAGACTGCAGCTGGAGTACTGTGTCCAGTTCTGGGTGCCATTCTTCAACAAGGACGTAGTAAAGCTTGAGAGAGTTCAGAGAAGGGCCACCTGTATGATCAGAGACTTGCACAGCAAGCCATACAAGGAAAGGTTGAGGGATCTGGGATCTTCAGCCTGAAAAAGAGAAGGCTGAGAGGGGACTTGGTAGCAGCTTACCGCTACATCAGGGGAGTACATCAAGGGCTCAGTGAACAACTGTTCACCAGGGTACCCTTGGGGAAAACCAGGAGTAATGACCACAAACTCCTGGAAGACTGTTTCAGACTTAATATTAGGAAAAACTTCTTCCCAGTTAGAGTGTCCAGACTGTGGAATAATCTCCCTCCAGAGGTGATACAATCGCCTACCCTGGAAATTTTCAAGAGGAGACTGGACGGTCACCTTGCTGGGGTCACCTGACCCCAGTTGTCTTTCCTGCTTGGTGCAGGGGGCTCGACCCAATGATCTTCCAAGGTCTCTTCCAGCCCCTAACAATCTATAAATCTGTACCTCAAGGTAACAATGTAATGGATAAGCTTTAGTTTCTTTCAGTGTCTGGATTTTCTTGTCACACTTTATTTTCTCTGTTTTGCTCATTTTTGTGTAGGATGTTTCAAGTAGAGTGTTTCAGTAAAAGTCTCCATCTTCTGTTCTGCTTTCTTACCTGGCCATTCTCTGGTTATCTCTGAGAGGGTTGTCCACAATATGTTTTGAGTTGTATTTATGTGTACGGTGGCAGTGCCTAACAACTTTGGCCACAGACCAGGCTCCCGCTGTGCTAGGCACGGTACAAATGCAGAAGAAAAAGATCCCTGCCCCCCAAAGCATCCAATCTAAGATCCATCCAAGACCTTTTATAGTGGTGATGGCTTGTGCATTGTGAAAGTCCATCCACTGAGAACTGGACTGAGACCCTCCAAACTCATTATGGATAGGTCTGCAAAAAGCTACTGTAGGACTATGACTTTCTGTCTCTTATCCTCTATGAGGCTATGGTTGTGACTCAGAAGGGCTGTTTTTCATACTTGGGCTAGGAGTGGGAGAAAGAGGTCTTGGAAAGAAGACCTTTAGCTTTCTCAGGAAACCAAAGGCAGACCCTGCCCCAAAATCTTCCAGAGTCCATTGTTCTAGAGCAGTGGTTTTCAACCCACAGCTTGCGGGCCGCATGCGGCCCAATCAGCACACTGCTGCGGCCCATGTGATATCCTGTTAAAATATTTTTTAAATGGATACATAGGAAGTAAGTTGTGTGGGTTGGTCCACATAACACATTGGATGCTGCAAGTGTGACCCTCTGTGGCAAATAGGATGAGAACCACTATTCTAGAGGCTGTTCTGGTGAGATGCCAGTAGGCAGACATAGGAGTGGGTGACTCCTGAGATCTGAGGAATGACAGAGGAGCCTACAGAAGCAGGAAAAGAGATCTGTGGAGAACTTGTTGGCTTGGGGTAGAATCTGGATGTCACTGGGTGGAAAGTTTCCGTTTCAGAATCAGTGATCTCTGTGATTTTCCCCCACCACATCATTCAACAGCAGTACCACAGGGCTAGATAACTCAGGCCACATTAATTTTCATACCGTCCAGTAGCTAACAAGGGGCAAACCCAGAGTAGCAGTGGAGAGGAGAGGTGGAAGTGGTGGCAAGAATTCTCTGCAAGATACTCTGTATTTCTCCAGATTCCTGGTTAGAGGTGAAGGTAGACTGTGAGCCCAGCTGGCAGCCCTTCCAGTCCAACTGCTACCGCCTGATTGGTGAGAAGAAGAGCTGGCAAGATGCAAAAAAGACCTGCCTAAGAAGCGGTGGGGACCTGGTGAGCATCCACACTCTCTCAGAGCTGGAATTCGTCACCAAGCAGATCAAGCAGGGTAAGGGTTAAAAGGCCTGCATATGTGCTCCTTTGGAAAATTATGTATTTTTTGCATTCAACACACCCCTTCCCCAATAAGGTATACAGATTGTTTTTGTAAGACAGAATAAAGAAGAAAAGATCTTTTCTTGCAAAACCTGGTAAGTTTTAGTAAGTAAACTGAATAGTAGCTCTTGCAGCAGTGTCTTCACCTAGCAGTTAGGGCAGGGGCAGGCAATTACTTTGGGTGGAGGGCTGCTTTCTGAGTTTTGGCAAGCTGTTGAGGGCAGCATGGGTAGCCCTGCCCCTTGACAGATGCCCAGCCCCCTGGTTGCCATCTTGGGACGGAAGTCCTGCCCCTAAGCTCTGACCTTTGCCACCAGAAATCCCTCCCCTTGCTCCTGGAAGTACTCTGTTGGGGAAGAGGTTTTGCCATCTTAGGGGGAAAAAAAACAAATTATATACTAAAAATCAAACACCCATAATAATATATTTTAATGTAATTAAAAAATATATTTTTGTCTTGATTTGTGTGTGTTTGGGCTGTATATGTAGAAATGATTGCATAATAGCTCAAAATGCAGTCGTACTCATATATTGTGTGTGTGGTATGTATAGGGGTGTTAAGGGGTTATGGGTGGGTGGGTGTCAGGTTTGTGGGGAGCTGTGGGTGGGTGGGTGGGAATGAGGGTTTTTGGGGATGTGTGGATATGTGTGTGTGTATGGTATTGTGGGTATGGGAGCCACATGGTGCAGAGCGGCTGGTGGGCGGGCAGGAAGAAGGTGGCAGCTACTGAGGGCTTCAGTGGCACCGGAATTATGAGCAGAGAGACTTTCTCTCCTGCTCTGCATGCTCTGAAGCTGGCATCCAGGCAGCTAAGGGAAAGGAGGAAGCAAACTCACTTGCAAAGGATGAGGGACATTGGTAAACTGTAAGCAGGATCAACAGCAAGAGGATGTAGACAGCAGTTCAGGGGTAGTAGAGGGTTACAGGAGCTAGATCCAAGGTGTGATAAGCAGAAAGGGGCAGAAGGTTTGTAATCACTAAATCACCTTCCATAATCTGGGATTGTATCCTAGAGTCCTGAATCTCTCTGCTGACAGCTCATTGCTGTGAAATTCTGGCAAATTGTGGGCCTTTCCTTTTTCTGTTGCCTGGTCCATATAAAGGAAATCACCCTGATGCTACCTGCTGCTTGGTTAGCTCAAGTGCTAAACGTTTTTGCTGTGGATATAAAGGTGCCAGCTCTGCTAATGACTCAGGTCAGTGGCCAGGCAATCCCATCTGGAAATTCCCACAAATGGAGTTTATATTATTTTTCTCATTTGTGTTTAAAAATTTTTAACAAATGACATGACTGAAATGTATGTGCAGAGGACATGGGCTGTAGAGTTAAGCCCTCATAAATGAAAGAAGGAAGGTGGCCAAAAATATTACGTAATCATATATATACAGACTGCACCATAATGTGCATAATGTGGGGGCTGAATTAAAGTTGTATATACCACCTACAGTCTGTCACTTTCCACCATTTGAAAATTTGACTTGGGAACTCAGGCTGCATACACATGTTCAAATGATCTGGGAGAATTCTCCTGGGTTTGTCCTCCTTGTAGAAAAAATGTATTCAGATAAGCCTGAGCAGACATTCAAATGCTGAGACCCTGAAGAGCAGAAAGCTTGCAGTGTGGACACTGCACAGGCAGTGGGCCCTTATACACACACCTCAGCATACTCTGCATGCTCCCGCTGTCTGCCTGGAGAACATGGTAGTGGTGCATAGGGCTGCCCTCATTGGCTGATCCAGACTGCTCAGGGTCAGCCTTTGTCTCCCTGAAGCACAGTGTGGGGTTTGTGAAGTGGGTGTGTTCAGTTCCCTGCTCAGTTGGAACAGTAGACTCCATCCTAAGTAACACACTGTCTCCCTGAGGGGGAAGAGGGGAGCAAGGCATCCTAGGGTGTTGGAAAACTGTCCAGTTTTCCAACACCCCTGGCTTCTCAAAAAATAATGTGTACAGACATGTGCTCTCCCAAGAGAAACTCTCCTTGGAGCAACTTAAGGATGGTTGTTCCCAGGTTATTTTTCTCCTGGAGCAGCCATATTTGCTCTGGGAAAAAGAATCCTAAACATCTGTACTTCCATGGTTTCTCCTGGGAGATCATTGACTCTCCCAAGAGAAACTGGATGTCTGTATGTGGCCTGAGACTTCTTTTCATATATTCTCTTTGCATCTTGCTGTCACTGCTTAGATTCTCAAAGGGGCATAAAGGAGGCAATCTTCTGGGAATGGGGCACTTAACTCCATTGGATTCCTCTGACATTTTTGATCATGATTATTTTAATTTTTCTACTTCTTCGTAAACCCTAAAAATCCCTGTTGGTGCTCATGGCCCCATAGTACTAGCTGCTGTACAGGCAGATAGCAAAGTCAGTTCCTGTCCCAGAGAAATTACAACCAGTGTGGTTTTCTACCATTTTAGAGCTGAATGTGACTAAAAGCTGATCTTCCTGCATGAATGCTCAGAGGAGGCAAACCTTATATCATAGTACTCTAGATCTCAGCAGGAGCAGGTTCAGTCCAGTACTCTGTCAGGGCTCTGATCTGTTTTCCTTACTCTACTTGGCAGATGTTGAGGAGCTTTGGATTGGCCTGAATGATCTCAAGCTGCAGATGAATTTTGAGTGGTCAGATGGGATGCCAGTAAGGTTCACATACTGGCACCCGTTTGAGCCAAACAACTTCCGAGACAGCCTGGAAGACTGCGTGACCATCTGGGGACCGGTGAGGGCTATAGACAAAACGGGGCCTTTCTTGTCCAGTTTACAGGGGAGGGCTAGGGGCAGGTGAGATTTATCTCATTCCAGAGTGTGAACGTTGTGCTGGCACCCCAGCATCTCGCATCCTTTGTGCCTCAGACAGCACAAGGGAAGGCTCCCCAATTCCTCCCCACCACCCACCAGTATCCCAAGCCTTGATTGGAAGGGGCTGAATTTGGTCTCCCCATTCCTTGCCTTCACATGCAGAGGCTGTTAACAATGGGGATGGTTGTGTGCAGGACACCTGCCTACTGGAAGCTGGATTGAGTCCTACCAAATTTCTATCATGCAGGCCACCCACCAGCCACTTTTGGCTGCTGCCCACTTGGGCTTTGAACCTACTGGATTTGCTCTACAACATCAGACCCACCAGCCAAAAAGAGACAAGTTAAGGGAAAGGGCAGGAGAGGAAGTGCAGGGCCGGTGGGACTTGCTTGCATGTGGAGCATGACTATACTACTGAGGCAATGTGAGCACCATGTTTGCCTCTGTCTGACCTGCTCTTGGATGTCATGTCCAGGAAGGGAGGTGGAATGACAGCCCATGTAACCAGACCCTGCCGTCCATCTGTAAGAAGCCAGGCCGGGTGAATCAGGAGAAAGAGGAGGAGGACCACGGCTGCAGAAAGGTGAGGGGGAGTGGAACAGCATGCTACCTGGGGTAGAATGCTGGAAATACCAAGCTGGGGGGGATGCTGCTTGCTTTGGTATCTTGATAAGGACTCGAAAAGGATCCAGTACCCTGCTTGCCCGAGGACCATCACACGCCCGGCTGTCATGGTTTGGGGCTTTGGGGTCAGGGTGCTAGGCTAGCTTCTATATTTCTCCATGCCTGGAGAGGGACTTAGGTAAAAAAAAAAAAAAAATCCTGTGAGATGCTGGATCTCTGTTTGGGTCCCATGAGACTGAAAAGTGAGAATTTACCCTGTGACCTGATTCATCAGCATAAGGCAACAGTTCCTCCCTGGTCACCCCTCTGTGAAGGAGATTGTTACTCCATATGGACTGTACATGTGGCAGCAAAGCCATGCTTCTCAGCTTCTACCACTGAGCCCTTGAGGGCCAGCTGCTCCTTTTGGCAATTGGCAGAAGGCAATAGAGAGCAAGGTGTTTGCAACCAGAGGCCTGCAGCAGGTGGTAAGATACCTGCCTCTGGAGCTCCTTTTGCCCAGCCATGGGTTTCCCCTAAAGCTTTGCAGCAGGTGGTTTCATTGTCTGATTGTCGGTGTATAACAGTTAGCATTGACTTGGTACTGTTCCTGAGAGATCCAGCAATGGTAGCATCAGCCCAAAAGTTCTGCCCTTGAATAACTTGTGGGACTGAATATAGAAAGTGAAAAAGGGGCTGAGAAGTGAAGAGTTAAATCAACGTGCTCATCCCCAGAAGCCTTATATCCATAGTGAACAGGGGCCTATCTATAGCAAGACAGAGTGTGACAGCTGTGTACTGTCTGTGGCTGCAGCTGTCCACAGGCACAGGATCCGTCACTGCATCAGGCTCAGCTGTGCACCATCCAGATGCGTCTGTGGTCCAGCTGCATGTTGGCCTGGGGCTGATGGGACTCAACAGCTGTTTATGTCAATAGTGAAAGGAGCTGGTGGGCCTGGGAGTTGGTGGTTTTCTGCAGGGAACCGCAACTGTGAAATATTAGGCCTGCTATTCCTACCAGAACATATGATGTTGCATGATTATTTCCTGAACAGGGGCTGTTGCAGTACTGAGCACTTCCTGTGAAAGGTTAAGCACCTGCATTTCCCACTAAGGAGAGCTGAGTGTTCCCGACAGCTCACATCACTGAAGAGTGTAGCTTCTGCATCTAGCTAAACAACTTCTCCCTTCCATTTGTTCTGTCTTACGTGGGTCGTACCAACACGCTCTCTGTGCTACCTTAGGGCATGTCAGATGTCTCCAGGGCCGTTAGAGTAGTCAGAATGAGATCCACATAAATCAGTTGCATAATCAGACCAGAATGGGTCCAAAGGAGAGGATCCCAGCTTCTGGTCAGATGGAAAGCAAGGAACGAGGGATTCAAATGACAGGTCCCCACCAGTAAAGTAATGTGAATGGATAGGGGCTTACCTAATTTACAGAGGCTGCCTTCAGATTTTGTGGGTGCCATTTTCATGGCAGAGTGCAGTGGGCCCCCCATGCCTCTGGCTGAGGGGCCCCAGAAGTCCCACCCTTCCCTGGAGATTAACAGATGGCCCATCAGAGGTGAGGGGGTCCCGCCACACTCTGCTGCAAAAATCCCCTTCACCTACCTGGTGGTTCAGGACACCAGAGCTTCCTGCCTGTTTGCAGCTCCCCACTCCCCCCTCTGGCTGCCATTCAGCACCTGTAGGAAGCGCAGAAGTTGTCTATACAGGGTTTTACTTGTGCTGGCACATGAAAGTTTTGTTTCTGTCTCAGTGAATGGCTCTGAAGGGCTGGTGCAAAGCAGACATTTGCTTCTGCTGGAGTATTGCTGTATTGCTCTTTGCAATGTGAAGCTTTGGCTCCCTATTCATAAGGGTACTGAGCTGACCCTCATCCCTCTACCGAAATCATGGAAGCTCTATGACACAACATTTAATGCTACACTGGACTTGCAAACATGCTAGAGGGGACCATCCTGCCCTAATCTGGAAGATGGGCTGAGTATGGCACAGTAGGGCTGTGATTCCCATGCTTCCTCATCAGCTGCTTGGTCATCATGGAGGGATACTTCAGGGCTGGCAGAGCCTAGCTACTGAGTAGCCCACAGGCCTCTTCCTGCGATTTGACCTGGACTTTCTGCCCTGTGGGTACTGAGGGCATTTGAGCCTGCAGCATGCAGTTTCCACTGTAGGGAACTGGGGAGCAGGTTGGCTCCACCAGCCATCCTCTAGGAAAGATATCAGCAGGTCTTGGCAGTTGCTGGCCACCTCTTGCTTGCCTGTATTTGTGGCTGATCTGTTCATGCTAAGTTTGCTGAGGAAAGGGAGCATGAGCAAAAGAAAGTGCTGCTTAACATAATGGATCCTGCACTGAGGATTGCAGCCAGTTGCTAAGGGCAGCATTTATCCTCAGTGATTAGTAGCTACAGGCCTCCTTTGGCTCTGGGTCACTCCTCTCCCTGCTTCTCCCCTCCCTCCCACATGAGTTGGCAAGCGGGTCAGCAAAGCAGGAACTCCAGGGATCTGTGTAACATCAGGAGTGACACTAATTCCTGCAGGACAGCTATGCTGCCTTCCCTCCAGGGAGGAGCAAGGCTCTTGGGCACACAGGCTCCCAGTGGCATTCAGAAGGCAGCAGAAGGGGAGTATCTCCAAGCCTGGGCTTTGAAGACTCGGGCTGCTGGCTTACCAGGAGACAGCAGTTGTGTGCACTCACCCACACAGAAGGCAGTGAGGAGGTGGCCGTTTGGTATTGCGGTGCTGTTGCTGTCTGCTCAGCTGCATTCATGTACTCTGGGGTGTCAAACAGTCTGCAGGCTGGATTTGCCCACAGAACCAATTTATTCGCCTCACTGCACTACTGTCATGGCCAGGGGAATGGCCTACTACAAAATGGTGATCAGTAACAGGAGGGCAAGCGAGAGCTGACACAGCCCTGGTCACCCTCCATCCACTTCACCCTTGGCCCCTGCCACAGCCCTACCTTCCTGGCCACCAGCTCCCACCATGTGTCCCATGCTGGACATAGGGCTGCTGCTGCTCATAAACTTATAAAGTAATAATGGACCTTCTGCAAATTGCAGTAGGGGCCATAATCTGAATTTATCATACCACCTTCCATCTGGAGGATCCCATAGCACTTTGGTGACCACATTTCTCTGGAGATCACTAAAGTGCTACCACCTCTAAAATGGATTTAGATCAGTGATTCCCACAGTAACACTGCACAACAGTAAAAGAAAGGCAGCAAAGAAAAACACAGCATCCAAATAATAGGAATTATAGAGAAGCAGGGCTGGAAGGGACCTCCATAGTTCATCTAGTCCAACTCCCTGCCCTGCCTCCCTATCCAAACCAATCCAAATAAATTGGAAAAGGAAAATATAGTTATTTGGCTTGGGATTTGCTCAGGACAGCAATGTTAATGGCCTTCCCCTTGGGAAAAAGTGACATGGGATTGTCAATGATTGTGAGACTCCCTGGTTTTCCAGCTGATCTGAGAAAAGAGCTGCCCCCGCCCCTCTTCTCCCCCCCCAACCAGACAGTGTCCCTTGCTGGAGCACTGAGTTCAACCTTACCTGAGAAATGAGAAAAAGCCACCTTTAGCAGGACCCCAGCCAGTTCTTGTTAGCATCATTACAGCCCAGAAGGCTTAAGAGTGCATCACTGTAGGATCCACAGATTTAAACCACACCTCTGCTAGCAATCTTCACTCCATCCAACCCTGCAATCCTGGAGAAATTAACCACTAGCTGGAATATCAAACAAGATTGTAAGGCTGCACATTATAATCAAGACCTGGGTACCTTCTATAATCTACCCCACCGTTTTTGGATGACCCTCATTTGCAGTAAAGGAATAACTGTCTTATTAATGACTGGCCCCATTGTTGTGTGGACAGCTGTCACCTGGCTCCATCCATTGCTGAGAATTGTCCACCCTCCCCCACACACTGCCCACACAGAAGGAAGGGGAAGCCCATCTGTACCCAGTGCCACCTGGGTACTTGCTGCTGGTGCTGCACAGCCTGACTCAAGACAAAGGGACACCTGGAGAAAAAGAAATACCAGCAGACATGCTGGACAGGGTTTGGTAGAAGCTCACAGTAAAAGCTGCTTTTCCGTGACTCAGAGGCTGGCTGAAAGTGTGCCCAGTGGTTCTCTCTAGAGAACCAACAATTGAATACCACTCAGTTCCTCCATCAATGTGTATTGATTCACCTCAGGAAGTGTCCTGTGCTCTGGCAGAGCTGAACAACAGGGGCAGCCTTCTCTTCTGGTGGCAGGGAGCAAAGATGTAGAAGGGAGAGGGGAGAACAGAGGTGTAGGGATTTTACAGTGGTGCCTGCTGAGAGCCCATTTTTCCATTATGCAGCGTGGGCTTAGCCACAGGTATCATTGGAGTCAACAAGGACTCATCCATTTACCCAAGATACCCCCCACATCACAAACCAGTTGTGTTGTGCCCTTTGACTGAGCACCGCACAGCCCTTTGCGGATGTTCATTAGCTCTTCCAGGATTGGTGCTTCTCTCTGTTTCACACAGGCAGTTACAGAAAGCATTGCCATCTCCCGAGGCACCCTGCATGGGTCAGACACAAAGCTGCTGGCCAAACCTGGGCATCCTGACTCCCAGCCTTGTGCGTTCGCCATGAAAGCCGCCTTGCTTCTTCCATAAACCAGACCGAGATGGCCGTGTCCTCCATTCCAGCAGCTGAGCCAGAGGAGGAGGAGGCTCGTTCTCTCTCTCCTTCCCTTCCTCCCTCCCTCCCTCCCTCTCTCTCTCTCTCTCCATTCCAGTCTGTTCTATATCCTGCCTGCTGTGGCCTCCCTGGCCCTGCATGCTCTTCAGGGTTGGTCCTTAGTAGCCTATTCCCAGTAAACCCTGCAGGGGACCTAGTAGTACTGTCTTGTCTGATAAAGTGCTGTGGTATTTTTGGCAAGTAGTGACCCCATCTGTTAGAGCTATTGGATGCATTCCTCCCAGACCTCACTGCCAGCTTGAATAATGGACTGTTTTTCTTTATGGGTTTTCTCTCTCTCATCCCACTCCCTGCTCCTGCCCCCCCTCCTTGCTGATTTATTTTGGTAAAGTCTTCTAGTAAAGCAGTAGATCTGGTCCTTAGACACTACATCAACTAGAGGAGTAGGCAGTAGCAGTCCTAAGAGCAGGGGAGGAGAATAGTGAAGGATCAGGACTGTGTGCAGGGCAGAGGGCAGCCACATAAGGGAGCAGGGGGCTAGAGGTATGGCATCTAAGATGGGGAATGGAAACACCCAGAAAGGGATACCTGGAGGTACTGAGATAGTGTGGGATACCAAGGCACAGAGACTCAGGACGGGACCACAAGTACTAGGAAGGGGTTTGCTATGTCTTGCTGGAAGTGGGGGGCTGGAGGATCATGGCATGAAGTCCCACACCAAATCCCTTCTGGGAAGGGACAGTCGTTTGGTAAGAAGCATGGCACTTGAACATGAGGTCTATACAGCACTCATTGCTAGTAGGGACTGCCACCCACTTCATGTGGTACACCGCTTCCCTGACCCATGGCCTACTCTGATGTGACAGCCCTGGGATTCTCCAGGGCCCATCAAGTCCTGAGCTGCAGACCCCTGATCCCTAGCATTAGGCCTTCTCCTGTGCAGAGTTTCTGTTGCTCCCAAATTGTTTCTCTTCTGAGGACCTTGCCCAACATAGCTGGGTTCAATTACCAGGTTTCATTCCTCCAGAAATGAGGGGTGTTGCTTCAGCCACCTCTTCCCACTGGCCTATATCCTATCTCCAATTTTAGTGGAGTGAAACAATGGTGATGATTAACATCCCCATAACCCAGCAGGTCATCCCAGGCTGCACACTTGATGGGAGAAGGCACCTAATCCCCATCCCCTGTGCCAGGCCAGTGGTACCAGCTCATTGTTAATCTTCCTTCTTTTGGTCTTATCTCTGTTTTTCACCCTTTTTGGGGCAAGGGATGCATCTTTCCACATTGTCAGCCAGGCACACAACATGTGTTGGGTTCCTTGAGATGTAAAACATGCTAGTCTCTTGCGACCCTCTCCAGACTTCATTTGCCTGGTTCCTTCTCTGCCCCCACATCAGATTTGGATATCTGACATCAGATTTGGATATCTGGCACTCATCCCTAAAACATCCAGGCCCTCCTGGAGCATTCTTAGCATCCCCACTTCTTGTGGATGGAAGTTCTTCAAAATACTGGCCATCCAGGGTAAGACCCACTCTGTTTGCCTGTCTGGCATCTTGCATTTTGTAGGCGTGGAAGAAATATTGTCCTGCCTGTGGATGCTGCATAATCTTCTGGATGTTACAGAGGATATTTGGCTCTGGATTTTGCCTCTGTGCCAGGCAGCAGTTAGAAGTCCAGCAAGAGAGGAGTGAAGGGGCTAGCTTGGAGACATTGTCTCTCTCATGGTTTGTCACAGGTGCAGGTGTTACAGCAAGAGACAATTTTTCCCAGCAGTTTCAAAGGGCAAGTGAGGGTCTAAGCAAAGCATTGGGTGTCAGGAAATGTGTGTCCTGGCTGTGATGCTGATTCCCCCTGTGAGTTGGGGGGGGGAGGGGAGTGGGGGACTCTCTCCCTCCCTCAGTAGAAAATTTGAGTGATAAGTTGTTCGTGCTTCAGATGGGATTGAGGAGACAGATGAAATCATTGTGGTGAATGAGAAACATGCCACTGAGAGTATTTAAACACAGTTGCACCTTTGGTAGCGAGAACTGGCTGGTTGGTATTTGCCTGGTGCATGCACAGTTCTCCCACCTTGTGCCGTGTGAATGTGTAGCCCTCCAGTGGCTGTGCCCTGCAAGCTGGCTCCTTCCTCCCATCATGGGCAGTGAGTTACTGTTTTGCTCTTGTGGTACGGATTTATCTGGCTGATACGAATGGTCCCTTCCAGCGACAGTCGGAGTTGCAGTATGACAGCACTGTTGTGCTGGGACTCTGAGCAGCCATAAGGAAGGGATCCAGGTGCTGAAATCAGGAGAAGGAACGGTGTGGATGAGCATTTCAGCCTGGACATAGCTGTTATGTACATCTACATCTTGGCATTTTCTTGGGGAGCAGTCAATGATAGGATAGCTCACACCTGAGCCCTGGCAACCCCTCCAGCTGAGCCCTCAGTGCCTTATTCCTCTCTGCTATCAGGCTTTGCTAGGAAAACTTACTCTTTACTGCTTTTGTTATGAGCATTTGCTTTCACTCTTCCTCCCTTTCTCTGCCACTATCAAGCCGCCCCCCCTGTAGCCTCCATGCAGCTGTGGCTGCTGCCTTTGCTGCGAGTCTCTGGAGCTCTCTGCGCAGCCCCTCCTGCCCCCTGTCAGCCCGCCCTGTTCGTACTGCTTTGGCAGAGAATGGACCCTATTGTGTCTCCAGCTACAGAAAGCCTCCAACATCAACAAACCAGGGCTATTAAAATGGACTGCGGTGGGACTTGCTATTCGTTTGGCCTTTCTGCATAAGGGGAGGATTGTATTCCCCTCTCTGAGCCTCTGATCAGGGGCTGGACATTGGCAGCAGAGAGAACTTTCTGCTGCTTTGAAGCTGGCCTGATGTTTTTTCTGCAGCCCTATCCTCCAGGGCTGCAATCTCATTAGATCTCACTAACTAAACAGGGTCAAGCCAGGTTAGCCTGTGGATGGGAGACTTCCCAAGATAAATTCAGGGTGTGGCAGGAAGTGGTACTGACAATCCCAGAGATGGCGCTCTACCCTTAGAATCAGGACTTAGCCGAGTACCCCAAGTACAAGAGGAAGTGGGCTCTTCAGTGCTGGCCCCAAGCTGAGAAACAATACCAATGTGCTAAGGAGTGCCAGTAAACTGGTATAGGGATTGTGACTCTGGATCAGACCTGAGAAGTCCTCTCTGGTGCCTTGTCTGACAGTGGTCACTAACAGATGCTCCAGAAAGAAAATCCCTTGTGCCGTCTTTCATAGGATTACAAGGATTTCCTGGGTCCCTGATATAACAGGTCCCATGTCATAGACTCCTTTATGGTGCCTAATCCAGCTCCATCTAAAGACCAGCTGCACTTTATGTTCTCACTGCTCCTATGGGCAAACTGTTGTCCACTCCTCTGGTGGTTAGAGACCTTCTTGTTCCCATCCTAAATTTATTCATGACCTATTTGTTCTTGGGTCACCCATACCCTTTTAGCTTAAGTAGCTTACCTCTCTGATGCAGTCAAATCTCCTCTCAGCCTTGCCTTTCCTTTGCAAAGGAAGCCAAGCTCTCTTGGTCTCTTCTTGTGAGAGAGTTTCTTGTGCTGGTACTATTCCAGTTCAGATTCATCTGTCTTCAGCATGGATGCCCAGAATAGTGCAGTCCTATACCAGGTGACATCTCATCATGCCTTGTCCAATGGCACTAATGCTTCCCTACCTGTCCTGGAGATAACACATCTGGTACACCCTGACGTGTCTCTGATGGAAACTTCTTCCTAAGGCTAGGCAGCCAATAGACTCTTGTGTCCTGAAGCAGGAAGGTTTATGTTCCATTATCCTGCCTGGTGAAACTGAAGGGCTAGTGCTGATTTATGTAAATGTCCAGCGGATGGGGTTTTTTTGATTGTTTGTTTTTTGTGGATCTTGCTTAGTTCTGGGTTTTGTTAACATTTTTGTAGCAGTGCATTCCATGAGTCATAGATTCATAGGAAAGTAGAACTAGAAGGGACCTCATGAGGTCATCTACTCAGACCCCTGCTCAAGGCAGAATCATCCCTGGCTAAATCACCCCAACCAAGTGTCTGTCTAACTGGTCGCTTATGCTTGTGTGCAAAAGGCCCAAGGGAAGCATATCTGTGTGGGTGAAACTGTAGTTGGAGGTACCTTCAAGAATGTGTAACTATTATTACTACCTTGTGCCACCCAGGGCTGGAAATGGCACAGCCCATCCTGCTATTGGTTGGGAGAAGACCACGTAACATACAGCGAGGCTCGGAAGATGTGCTCTGACTATGGGGCCACTCTGGTCACCATCACCAACAGGTGTGTGTGCCCCAGGGATCAGCTTTATTAGCACAGCAGTTTGGGTTCAGTCAAGGGGAGATTCTGAGTGCTCCATTACTGGCATTTGTCTGTCTGAGCAAAGGACAGGGAGCTGGGACTCCTTGTTCACAGAGAGTGACCCTTGGGAAAAATCAGTTCCCTGCTGTATGCTATGCAGGGAATAGACTAACAAACACACTTTCTACCCATGATTGAAGGCTGTTGGGGGACATAGCAGGAAGTATATAAGGATGTGGACAAACCAACAGATTGCAGCAGAAGAAAAGCTGCTCTGCAGTAACTGTCCATTGTGTCCATTCTTACCCCATGGGGAGGAAGAAGTCAAATCATATAGTAACTTAGCCCTGTTTCACTGAGGACTAAATTGCCCCAGTTTAGATTTCACTTACCACAGGGTAATAGCAGACACATGGATTGGTCAAGTGTGTCAGCTGCTCCCACCTCTTTTTAACCCAAATTAATTTGCAAATAAACACAGTCATTTGTTTGTCCATGCCCTAAGACATCCACCTTGTGTGACAGCTGCCATCTCAATTGACACTCGGGGTTGGTCTGGGAGCTCCCAGGGCTTAAAGTCAGAGTTCCTGTAGCTTGAGCCGTAACATACCTGGAGGATATTGAACAGTAAGGATAACTTGTGTTCTCCCATGTTAGGTTTGAGCAGGCATATGTCAGCAGCCTCATCTATGTCTGGGAAAATGAGTATTTCTGGACAGCGCTGCAGGACATCAATGAGACAGGCTCTTTCCGCTGGCTGAGTGGTGATGAGGTCATGTACACCCACTGGAACCGCGACCAGCCCGGTAAGGACACAAATGCTAACTGGCTGGGTTGGTAGGGTGTACAGCAGGCCCAGAAGGCAATAGTTCCTACCCCAGGGTCCCACTACATTCCACCCCCCCACACACTAGTGGTGCTCCTGCCTCCTACAGGCCTAAGCTGCCTGCCACTGTCCAGAAGGCAGAGAGAGGGACAGTATTATGGCCAGGAACTAATGGGGAGATGTGCAACAGACTAATAATGGCAACAGACTAATAATGGTAGCCTGCCTTTCTCTCTCTCTCTGAGGTGGCTCCACATCTGCATGGGTGTGGACCCCAATTATCTGGGGAGCTAACTATGGCAGCACATGGGGGTAACTAAGAGCCAGGTTTGGAGCAGAACTAAAGAACATCCTCACAGTCCAGTCTCTTTGTCTGTGAGGGAATCTTCCACAGTTGCCCAGCTCTGGAGCTAGCGAGCACTGGACAGTGGACCGACCTTTTCAGGGAACTATCTTTCACTGGCTTCATGGTGGGAGAAGGGGTTCCATTTTACCTCCCCAAAGAAGAGCATTGGTGCCCTTGCCTCCCCTCCTGGGCCTCCAGAGAACCAAGGGCAGCAATAGATCCTTCCATGCTCAGACAAGGGCTCTGTCCTGTCTGCATTCAGGCCCACACCCTCTGGGCTCTCGGGGATCAGTTGTGATCGCAAGGGGCCTGGAGATTGATCTGACCCTGGCTGATGATAGGAGATGATCATGTCCTTCTGTCATGGCTTAATCCTGATGTCTTTTCCCCACTTCTGTAAAAAATTATAGGTTATGACAAAGGCGGTTGCGTTGCCTTGGCCACCGGGAGCTCCGTGGGGCTGTGGGAGGTAAAGAACTGCAGCACGTTCAAGGCCAAGTATATCTGCAGGCAGAACTTGGGCACCCCAGTGAACCCCGATTTACCGGCCCCATACCCCACACCCAGCCTCACTGGTTCTTGCCCTCAGGGATGGAGTTCAGACCCCAAACTCCGACACTGCTACAAGGTAGGTAAGAGAGGAAGGCAGCAAGGTGTCCATAGCCCTGCCTCACCTCCTAGCTGTCAGTCGCCAACACAGAAAGGCTCTTTAGGGCTATCAGGAAAGCCAAGCTGTTTGTAGAGGACGCAAGAGTGCCACCCAAAGCAGCAGAAGTAGCAATTGTAAGAAGCAGTAAAGAATACAAGTTACTTTGTATCAGGGGGCTTTGTTATATGGAAGAAGACAGGGCAGGCAACCCCACCTGGTTAGTGTGTCACACACATGCGCATCCTCCCCAGGTGCTCAAGGCGAGCTATGCCTTTGAGCCCCTGTTCTGCATTGGACAGGCAGGGATACAGAGTCATGGCAGTCTGGGGAAGGCTCTTAGAGGTTCTTGTGGACAAGACCGGCAATGGAACTCCCACCACTCAAAACAGTTACAAAATGAGCATCCTCCCATCCCCTGCCCTGCTCTCCTCTCTGGTTAGAGGGTCAGGGAGGGTTGCCTTGGGCAACCCAGTGCTGCTGTAGATGCTGGACTCCTCCAGGAAGGTAGCTGGATCCTGAGCAGGTAGTGGGGAAATGTCCCACCTGCCACAGCCTGGGTCTATAGAGTACTGATTGCAGGAGAGGTGTAAAGGCAGGGAATACTTGCATCTCCATATGTGTGTCTCTGTTGTCATTATGGGGGATGGAAGGAAGGGTCCCTGTGGACTCAGGGTTAGGTCTTCAGGCCTGCGCCCCATATCCAAGACTCGATGTGGCAGTCTGTGAGGTATTACAGCTGGACAGGAGAGTATTTACAGCAAAAAGTATTTGGAGTGACAGACAAGGCATTGTTAGTTCTTGGGACATTTCCAGTCCCTGGGTCTCTCCTGTGCCCCTTGGTTGCACCCTCATAGATGTAGTGTGATTCTGCTGCAACTTGGCATGTTTCCATATGACCTGAATTGCTTCAGGCTAGGAATGCTCCTAGTAGCTCAGGATACTGCTGACACCCAGAGCCTGTTTCTTCCTGGCCCTGCACTTGGTGTCTTTGCCCCTGTGAAAAGAGGGTGTGATGCTCAGCCACTGTAGACCTTTGCACCCGCTGCATGTGAAAGGGGTAGTCATGCCCCTGAAGAATGCCCTGCCCATGGACAGTCTCACCCCTTGTTACTACTGGTGAGGGGACAGACGTCTGCTGTGGTGTGGGGTGGCGGGGGCAACTTCCAAAGGGGGATGTTTTCTCAGGATTCCTGCTGGGGTGGGGGGCTTCTCAGTGGCTTCAGGCCACATTCACACTGGGGGTAGCTCACCAGACAGCACTTTGGGGGAGACACCTCACAGGACACCTTCAGCTGTCAGCAATGCAGTCAGAACCTCTCCTTGGAGCAGAGCTTGGGGTAGAATTCAACTTTTTAGGGATGTCTGCAGAAGTGCCAGGAGAGCAGGTTGCTTAAAGGTGCAGTGTGGATCAAAGGCAAAGGGGGAGTCCACAGACTGAGGAAGGGGAACAAATCTAGGCTTGGGCAGAGCCTAGTAGGGGTGGGTTGTGTTCTTATGCCCTCTCATCCCAGCCTGTTGCCAGAGCCCTGAACTGGGCTGAATTCTGCTGACTCCTAGTACATGCAAGGCAATTCCTCCTCCTTGCAAGGTACCATAGATACTTGAGGCAGCTTAAAAAGCAGTGGGGGCAGCTTCAGGGATATGGTGCTGCATGGAAATTCAGGTCTCTGGTCTACAGAGGGTGCACATGTTGCTGAGACTCCAAAGTTACTGTAAAATCCCTGGCATTGGCCCATGCCTGAAGCCAAACTCCTCAGAGAAGCTAGGAAAGGACTTAGCACCTCTTTGTGTGTATTTGCCTCCACCCCAGGATTAGGAGTAGAACAGAGCAGCAAGCCCTCTCCACCTTCTTTCTCTCTCCAGGTGTTCCACTTTGACAAGCTACAAGACAAAAAGACCTGGATCATGGCTCAGCTGTTTTGCCGTGAGCTTGGGGCACAGTTGCTCAGCTTGGGCAGCTATGAGGAAGAACATTTCATAGCCAACACACTCAACAAGATTTTTGGGTGAGGACTAGGTTGCAAGAAGTGTGTGTATGTGTGTGCATGCATCTATACCCTGATGTGTGTGTGTGTGTGTGTGTGTGTGAGTGCATGTGTAGGCTTGGACCATGTGCATTGGGTGTCTGTGATTGCATGTGCATGAATTTGCAGCACCTCGTGTGTGTGTGTGTGTGTGGGCATGAGGATGTATGTCTCTTTACATGCACCTTAGTATGGACAAAATGGGCTCCTATACGTGTATAAGGAGGCTGTAATTACAGTGCATCAGAGCTGACTTAATTAATAGAATCTGCTGGAGCGTGGTAATTACCGCTCTCCAGCAGACTCCCACATGACGTGTATCAGCATCCTCGCACTGAAAAATGGCAGCGAGGCACTTTAAACTAAAGCTCATTTGATGAGCTTTTGTTCAAATCACCCCACTGCCACTTTTACGCGTGGGGACATTGATATATGTGATACTCTGGGTGCTGTTAATTAGTATGGCTCTCAGAGCTGGACTAATTAAAGCAACCCCCCTCACGCCTATAAATGTCGAATATGTCCACTTGTCTGTGTGTGGGTAAGTTCAGAGTGTCGCTTGGTGGCTGCATATGTATACGTAAATATAGGAAAATGAAACTACCTTTCTAATGAGCTGCTGTAGAGCTCCCTTTTTGGCACCCCTGCCCTTGCCTGGGCACATGCTTCTGAGCACATACCAAAGCCAGAAATGCAGCAGTCAGGCTGCTCCACAGGCATCCCTGCAGCTGCTGTCAATCACTGTGGAGACCATTTCAGAGGTGACTGCAGAAGTCCATGGGCTTGGTGCAGCAAGGTGGCTGGGTGGTACATGTGTCCTGGAAGCAGCAGGGATGTGGTAGAGACATACCCTCAAAGTGTCCTCATACCTTCTTCTGCTGTTGACCAGTCACGGTTCTGTATTTGCAGGGCCATTGGTCCCATCCCATCTGGCATTCCTTATTCTCTATATTTCCTATACTTGTGTGCACACAGATATATGTTTGCCAGTGTACCAACATGTTGGCTGGGTATGTGCATGGGCCTGCATGTTACCAAGGCATGCGTGCATGAAAGCAAAAAGTGTAAGTGTGTAAATGTATGTTTTCTTCACAGGTAGTCCTGGAATAAAACTGCCTAGGTCTGTATGGTGAAAAGGGGGCTAATTAGTGGCTAGGAATGGACATTTGTGTGGGCCCCCATCTATGGCAGATGGGCAGTGACCAACGTTGTTATTGCAAAACATCTGAGACAATTTAATTCGCAAACCAATAAAGTAGTCCTGCATTCTTGCCTTCAGGATCCTTGGTTCAAGCATAAATAAAATTGTTAATTAATGTACTTTAAATTTGGCATTTATACAAACACAGATCTAGCAGGGCTTAGCTGCTAGTTAGGTAGGCTCTGTTCCCTTTTCCCCTTCTTATCATGGCATGTGCTTTCCCCAGTGAATCAGAACCAGAAATCCATGAGCAGCACTGGTTCTGGATTGGCTTGAATCGGCGGGACCCCACCGGTGACAGGAGCTGGCGATGGAGTGATGGCCTTGGGGTGAGTGCTCTGCGCTATGTGCAGCAATGGATGCTAGATCAGCTATGATCTCCTAAGCACATGGAGCTGTCACATGCTGCAATGAGACTCATGTGACATCTCATTATGGATAGATAGACAGGAGCCACTTCACCCCAGACCAGTGAATGAATCCAGCCCAGTCAGGGAAACATCAGTAGTTCCACACCACTGGTCAGTTTTGGGGGGGCTTAACAGGAACCTTTGAAATTGCAGGGGGAGTTTTAGGAAGGCAGAAGGTGATTCTTATCCATGTGGAATGTGGCCTGGACACCTGGGGGGCAGCACAAATCAAGTCTGCTGGAGCATGGTAATTACCACACTCCAGCAGCCTCCAGCACTTCATGCATCAGTGTCTCCACCCTGAAAAATGGTGATGGGGACACTCTAACTAAAGCTTGTGTGATGAGCTTTAGTTAAAGCACCCCTGCCATCATTTTAAAGTGCAGGGGTACACAAGATGCTCCAGGTGGTTTAATGAGAGTGGCTCTCAGAACTGCTCTAATTAAAACCCCCCCTCCTCCCCCCATCCCAGAGCACATGTATAAACACCCTAAGAACCTGCATGGACACCACTAGCTCCCATGGAGCAGCAGACTCTAATTCTCCCTGTCTTACTTGGCCATCAGTTTTATTACCACAACTTCGATCGCAGTAACCATGATGATGATGACATCCGTAACTGTGTGGTGCTGGACCTGGCATCCTTGCAGTGGATGCCTTTGCAGTGTGAGTCACAGCTAGATTGGATCTGCAAAGTACCCAAAGGTAAGAAGGGGAAGAACCCCTGCAGGGAGGACAGGGTGGGTAAATCAGAAGTGGTGAGAACTAATGGTGAGAATACAGCATCTCATCAGTGGGTCTCAGTGTACTTTTCAGACAGTGTCTCTTTCAGCCTCGCAGCACCCCATCAGGTGGCATCTTCAAAACACAGCAACCAGGCTCCTCAGGGCTCCTTGTTTGGCTTCTGCCAGCAAGCTCTGGCTGCATTCTCTAGCAGACATGGAGCTACGTCTGGGTCTTTATTAAGTCATCCCTTCCAGGGCTGATCCAGGCTTGCAGATATCTGAGGAGAAAAGGTTTTGCCTTTGGAATGCATCAGACTGAGGCAGGGTAAAAAAACATCTGCCAGTACCTTCCCTTGCACAGACAGTGCACTGAGAAATGACCCATGTGTGACACATGAATCATGTCCCTTAGTGCATGACTGGAGGGAGTACAGATCCTGTAGCAGTGTGAACAAAGAAGAACTGTCCCAGGACAGAGTAGAACCCAATTGGTGTGTGAAGAAATTTCTGGGGAAGAAAGCCCTGCCCACCACAATGCTTGCCTCAAAGCACTACATGTGTACATAGATACAGGTACAGACCCTTCACATTATGCACCCCAAACACTCAACAGGGTATCAACATACTTACAGAGGCCTCTGGAGTGGAGTATAAACATTCCAGCAAATCTACTAAAGTCTGTTTGCCAAACGATTTGGCTTATTTTTATGATAAAGCGGTTTTGTTTGAACGGAAAAATAAATAGCTATCTCCTTCTGGTCTCTGTTTGACTATGCATGGCCTGGAGACGTGTTTAGACAGACAGAGAGCCCTTTATTAAAATACTGGCTGTGCCTTACTGTAACTGTTTAAATCATTGTGACCCCACACAAGGGTTTGGAGTAGGAATAGAAAATCCTGTATCTATTTGTCTTTAGCAGCTGAAAATTTCAAATTCATCAAAGAATTTTGGATCAAATCCTTTAGGCACCTTTAAAATCTGGAGGTGCTGGTTGCTCCTCAACAGTTTAAAGTAAAAAATGCAATGCAACTTTACCAAGCCTTTATCCTCAGTTCACATAAAGCACATATTGCATCCTTCCTAGACTAACAGCATATGGCTACAAAGTAAAGGCTGATTTTTTTTGACGCATACATTGCACTCAAATCCAGACCCCCCACACCTGCACCGAGGAAGCATCATGTTTGCAAAGCCAAGCTCTCACAAATTACTTTCATTTGATTTGATAAAAGTCTTCAAATATCTGAAGGACAATTTTAAAGAGGATGGAGATGGGCTTTTCTCCATGGCTGTGGATGGAGATGGGCTTTTCTCCATGGCTGTAGGAGACAGGACCAAGAATAATGGCCTCAAGCTGTGGCAGAGGAAATTTAGGTTGGAGGCTTTTTGAGATTGTTCCTACAAAAGCAGCTGGAGCCCAAAACTTACCAGGGACTTGACCCCCCAAAGGGCTGGAGCCTGGCCTTGCTACGGGGATAAAATGATTAAAAGTTGTGGGAGATATGTCAAAGGTATAATTCCTGGAGCCTTTGTCCATGTTGGAATGCATCAGCACATGGGTTGATTAGCAGAGCTCTACACACACCCACAGCCCCTTCTTCTTCAGTCTCTTAAGCTGTATTTTTATGGAAGGTTTCTGTTACCATTATAAGCCATGAGAGTGGATCTCGAGAGTGGTTTATTTATATACATCCTCAAGTCCTTGGAGAGCAAAAGGGAGTCTCTCGATGTAGTTTCATCTCTTCAGTCTTCCAGGATGCATCTCTCTCTCTCTCTCTCTCATATTCTGTTCTTCAGCAGAATCTGGGGGCTTCTGAAGGCACTTTGGGCAGTAACAGGAACAGAATTGCCTTTTCTAAAGGTGGCTGGAGAGACTGAAACTGAGAAAAGGAGCACCCAGAGCTTTGTCCCATGGGTGCCACCCCACCAGTGTGCAGAGCTCTTGTAAAAGGTTGGCCCTGGATGCCAGTGTTTTTAATCCTAATCAGCCTCACTGCAGGGCAAGGTAGAGGCACACTGGTAGGGCAGCACTTGCTGCTGCTGCAGCTGTCCAGGCAAGACTTATCCTGTAGAGCTGTGGAGAGCTTTACTCCTCTGGGCTTTCAGTCAACACCTTTCCCTAGAACCACATTTCTGTAGGGAAATAAAAATGTTCCCCTACCCATCACTGCAGACACCTCTCCAAGTACTGACGCTGCTGTAGAGCAGGTTGGCCCACCCCGCACTGAGGAGCAGAGCTAGCCCATGTCAACAGGCTCTGGAAGGCAGATGAGCTGTAAGAGCCAGAGAAAACTGCCATCAGCGAAGGATGCCAGGTTCAGGAGGTCTCTGATTTAATTGAAACCCAGTTGGAAGTGATTCTCTCAGCTCTGAACTGGAAGGGAGAATTTCCCACCCTGCAAGATTCTGAGCCTTGGAGTCTTTAGGCCAGAAGCTGAGCCAGCCCAGGGATTTATGCTCCCTCTCACTCACTCCCTTCTCTTCTGTGTTTGAACAGGTGCTGACGTGAAGGAACCAGAGATCACCACGCAGGGTGTGTTACCAATTTGCCTCCAGCAATTTACAGACAGGGCTAAGCAGCCAAGCTCATCCACCTTTAGGTTCTTCTCAGCCTTTACAAGGAGAGCTCTGCTGTCTGCTGATTGTCAGCAGCCAGGCAGAGCATTAAAAAAAGACAGAGAGCCAAAAGTAGGATGAGGTTAGCAAATACATGTCAGCTACAGATGTGTGTTGATCCTTGTGGGGGAGCTACCCAGGCACCTTGGGTGTTTTTACATGTAATCCAGGGGGAGAGGGTGTGGGGAGGGGGTTAATTAGAGCAGCTCTTAAAACACCTGCATTGAAATGCCTGTAGTGTCTCATGTATTCAGCATCCCACATTTCAAAATGGTAGTGGAGGCACTTTAACTAAATCTCATAACTAAAGAACACTCCAGCAGGCTCAATTAATTGATTCTGCTCCCACAGGTTCTAATCAGAACATGTCAAAGCACATGTATAGGTACCCCTTATGACTCATTCATTACTGAGTGTCTGAGAAGAAAGGGCAGTGTGCTAGCAGCTTCCATGCGAGTGCTGGCCTCCCAAACACAGTGAGCTTGCTCTGAGCCTACTCCCAGCATGAGCATTTGTCAGCACTTACAGGCAGTATGGCTTACTTACAGCACTGCTTCAGAAAATGCCAGGACTGCAATGGCAGTGGGAAGAGAGCTGAATTAGCAGAGCTAGGAGGAATGAGACAAGACTGGTATCTCAAGGCACGCTACAAGGCAGGACTGAGCCTTGGCAGTGCTGTACCTGGGGCATGTCTAGACCAGCAAAAGCTGATCTGTAGGTCAGGTAAGGAAAATTGGCAAGGCTAGAACAGCACAAGGTGCAGCAGATAAGGATTACAGGGTTTGGCAGAACTGTAGGGAAGGGCTAGGCTTACGGCAGGGCCAGCCACTGGTCAGGATTATGGGGTCCTGGGTGAGCTAGGAGGCACTGGTACAGGAGGGTGCTTGTGGGTCAGGGCTGAGGGACATCTGCAGAACTGTGAGGGGCAAATGCAAAGCAGGTTCTCTTCCCTACTATCAAGGCCATCCAGCCATTCTGGGTTCACCAGGTTCACCTGTTTTGTGCTTCTTGTTTGCAGGGAGCAAAGAGTGGATTAAATACCAGGATGAAGAATACAAATTCTTTGAGCATCACTCAAGCTGGGTGCAGGCCCAGCGTATCTGCACCTGGTTCCAAGCAGAGCTGGTGTCTGTTCACAACCGAGCAGAGCTGGATTTTTTGGGCCAGAATCTGAAGAAGGTAGGAGTGTGTGGGCCATCACAAGCCTGTCTTCCAACTGCACATTCATTCAGTAAGAGGCAGATCTGCCCCACTGAGGAGAACACGTGCTCTCATTTTGGTGTACTCTGATTATTAGGGTAATGCTTCCTCTGTTTGTGAGGCTGGAGCAGGGACACAGGCCCTGTTGAGCACCAGCATGTACTCTCATGGGTTTTTCCTGTCCAGTTTTCTCCTGCGTATCCTTGGCATCCCTGATTTGGCTTTATCACACAGCTGCATGTTTTATGACCTGGGCCCTCAGGCACAGTGGCAGAAGCTGGGAGCATCTTGGCTGGTGGCAGTGGAATTAGGCTGGATTTACCCCCATATAGCTGGGAGTAGAGCCTTGCCTCCTGGCTTGGCCTTCATCCTGGGGTACTTTGTACTGACTGATGCATGAAGATGCCAGTGCTGCTATCGGCACATCTTAGGCTCCTCCCAAGGTGCTGCAAAGCAGGCGAGTGCTGAGCCTTTTCCCATCTTGAAGAAGTCACTTCTCCCCTTCAGGAAAAGGGGAGCTGTGCACAACCCATCCTGCTGCTATTCTGCTCTTTCTCCAGGCTCCTAGCCTTTAGAAGTCATGGAGGAGCTACAGGAGGCAGTGTGGCTGCCAGCCAGACTCAGCCAGCCCCATGGGGATGGCTGTACCTGCATGTGTCCACAATGCATTTGGTCTCCTTGTGCCTCTCTCTACCTGTGACTCTAACCTGTGTCATGTTTGCCAGTTCTCCAGAGGCCAGGAACAACACTGGTGGATTGGGCTACACACGTATGAAAATAATGGGCGATTCAAGTAAGTCTGTGGAGAGGGGACTGACTTCAACACATCCCCCCACAACATGCACACACACATCCTTCTACTCTCCCTCACCTTCCTTCCTCCCTCCATGTCCAGAGAGGATCGTGTCTTAGCACAGGTAAAACCTGGAACCCCTTGAAACCCTGTGTGGAACTCTCATCATGGTGAGGACACCAGGTTGGGAACCCAGGCTCCCCTACCCACTGCAGTGAGAGCTACCTGCGGCTGGCGGAGGGCTGGCAAGGGATCTTGTCTGCCTTCTTACTGCCTACACGTTTCCATCCTCAACCTGCCCTCATGCATTGCATCCCCATCTTTCCGGCAGTGAAGGGAGAAGGAGATGCAGCATATCGAGTTCAGAGGGCTAATAGCCAAATAAGAAGTCCAGCTCCACTCATCCTAAGCAGCAACCCAACAGCCAGACCCCTTCTCTGGTTGCATTCAGCATGCATGCTCTCTCTACAGCCATTGCCTGCCCTCTGCCAGCTGGGTTAGCACCATGTTTACCTTTGGTACATTGGGTTCCCATCTTCCACCCATAATCTCATGCAGACAGCACCAGCTTCATCACCTTTTAACTGGCTTTCATCCTGAAAAGCCTAAAGGATTGAATCAAAGCCTCGGGGTCTTGAAGCTGGAGCCTCTGCTACCCAAGTTGAATGTCCCAGCTCTGCTAGCCAGTGCTGCATCAGGTTCATTGACATCTTGTGGCCCAGACACCACTAGGAGGAACCGGAGTCACATAGGGGAGCTGCAGGTAGGAGTAGAGGGAAGCACAATCTTTATAGGATATTAATCTTGCCTGAATTTCCCATATGTATGGTGTTCAGTGTTGGGCAGAAGCCCCTTTCCCACCCCCTCCTCTTCCCTTCATTCCTGTTTTGTTCACTTCTCAGATGCATCCCCTCTGACACTACTTTCTGGGCTCCTTGGCCTTAGGTCCTGTACTGAGGGTGCCTGGCAGGGCTGAGGTTCCAGTGATGTGCTGGAGCCTGCCTGGCAGTGCATCTAGCAGGGAGCAGTGGTGACACACATGTATGTCAGGGCTGTTCCTGGGCCCATTTCCAGTGCTGGCAAAGTGCCCTTACAATTGCCCCTGGGCACATCTACACAAGACACTTTACTGCACAGTAGACTAATCTACTACACAGTAAAGCATCACTGTCTACACGTGTATGGCATTTACTGCACAGTAAATTAGTCTATTGCACATTTACCTAATCCCTGTAAATACAGGTACTAGATTAACTGCACAGTAGCACTTGTGTAGATGCTGACTGGGAGCAAATTTACTCCCAGTCAGCCACACCAGCAGGTGGCCACAGAGGATGAGAGAGTTCTCTATCTCCAGTCCTGACACTGCTTAGCTCCTGGGTCCCCCCAGGAGCTGGGAGTCAATCAGTGCCAGGACTGAGAAACTCTAGGCTTCCCTGCTAAGCCAGGGAATCACTGGCAGCTGTCCCACTTACGGGGCAGCTGCCAGCACTGGGCAGGGATTCCCCACCCAACAAGGGGCTGGCTGGGACCTGTCCTACTCCTAGCGCAGCTGCCAGCAAGCCCCTGTCTGGCCAGGGATTCTCTGCCCACCAGGGGGCTGACTGGGACCTGTCCTGCTCCTGGCAGCTGTCCCGGGAGCAGGACAGGTTCCAGCCAACCCGTGCTGGGCAGGGAAGCCCCACTGGGTATGGGGTTTGCTGGCAGTTGTGTGTCCTGATGTGCATAGGGCCAGGAGAGTTCTGCCAGCTGTAGCAGCAGCAGTCTCCCTGCCCCATGCACATCAGGAGACCTCCTGATGTGGACAGGGTTGGGAGACAGCTGCAGCTGCAGCTGGAAGGGCTCTCTTGGCCCCATGCGCATGGGGACTGGCCCTCATTCCTCATGCCAACCCCCAGGCTAGCACCCCAGGGGAACCTGGAGTTCCCCCTGGCTGCTGCAGTGGGGCAGAGCAGGGCAGGAGCAGCCCTGTATCAGGCTACTCCCATTGGGAGTAGATTTACTCCCAACAGGGTGCACATGTAGACATGCTCCCGGGGAAGGCTTACTGTGCAGTATTTTACTGCGCAGGAAGCTTATATCACATTAATAGCATGCATAGATAAATAGCATGTGCAAAATTACTTCTCAGCTATTCAATCCTGCTGGTGTCTCGGTTTCTGTAACCCTCACCCACCGTCCCTCTGGATTAGACACAGTCCAGGCCACATGAGGGACAGCAGCAGTAGTAGGCACCAGCCAGTTTGTGAAGCAGGTAGAGTTCGTGCAAGAGCAGCCACTGCGTGAGATCATGGTATTCCCAAGCATTTGGTGTCCCAGCTAATTGGATGCCTTCTCAGAGGGCTTGTCTGCACATGGTAGAAGTTAATCTGGAGCAAGGTAGCGTGTGAATTCTTACATGGATTAGCTGTTGCTAATTCACTCCACAGCACACACCCTTTCATCCTGAAATCAAAATGCCAAAAAGGCCCATCTGAGCCTGATGGCCCACTGAATTAGCATGGAGAAGGCAGGCTAGTGTCCATAGCCAATGGCACAAGGGAGTGATGTGGCCAGCACCATGCCTGACTGACTTTGGACTTCCCAGGCACTTAGGCCATGGCAAGCTAAGCTGTCCATATCAGAAAGCCCCTAAAAGCAGTTATGCCTGCTCCAAAAGCTGCAGGTTTAGCCTTGGCTAAACCTATCACAGGTGTAAATGCCTGGAGTTCATGCCTAGCCTGCTCATCTCTGCCCAGCTGTCACAGTATGGTTTGCTCCTGGCTTATGTCTCAAGGTTCCCCTCTCCTGTTACGTGTCTTTGGCCAACAGGAACTTGGCTAATTCAAAGTACGGCACTCTTACTCCAGAATAAGTAGGTTCACACATGGAGTGGAATGGGAACAGCTGGTGCAGAATAACTCCCTGTAGACATGTCTTAAGAGCGTCAGAGCCCACATGCCTGGTCTGCGGAGTTACAAGATCCTGTTTCCCCTTTGCACCCAGAGCAAGGATGATGTTGCCTACCATTGCCTTTCACAGGTGGTCTGATGGCTCCCTACTAAATTTCATCTCATGGGCACCAGGCAAACCCCGGCCAATCAGCAAGGACAAGAAGTGTGTGTATATGACGGCCAGCAGAGGTGAGAGGTTTGCATATGGATGTATGGGTGTTTCTTCACTGTCTGGAAACTGTTTGTTTGACAGCCAGATGGGGAATCATACCTGTGCCTGTTTTGATATGGCTCTCCCTCAACAGGGAAGACAGCCACATGGACTGCACTGTGGGCTAGCTACTCCGGTACATCCCCAGGGCTTCCAGCAGCCATGTATAGCCGAGGTTAAAGCTGGCTCAGGTGTTCCTGCCAGTGATGCCATCCCCTTAGCAACAGTGCAGATACAAGACAAAGAAACAGCCCTCCTAACAATATGTAACCACATTCAACAACATTTCTTGTCCTACCCCCAAGCCCCCACAAGTTGGCTTAGTACCATTACCTCCACTTACTGGCAGGAGGACTGAGGCCAGAGATGGGGCAACCAACACTTTTGTGAGTGTTATGTGATTTTGAGGAGCCCAACAGGAGACACCTTGGTCCTGATTTTCAGAGGTGCCTGACGCCTGTGGCTGCAGCCAGAGAGAGCTTCAGTAGGTCCATGTGTCAGGCTTGGAGTCGCTCAGCAGGGACACCCAAAGCTAATGACGACTGTTGAAGCTTTGGCCTAAGTCATTTGCCCAACAGCTTATTGACTGGAAGTCACTGCTCTGCACTAGCCAGGTCCTGTGTAACTTATGAGGGATAGAGGATGCACACTATCTGGTACAGCCATCCTCCATGCGCTCGCCTTGCCTGAGCATGCCTGTTCCAGATGTGCCAAGATGATGGCTCAGTGCTTGAGGGAGCTGGCACTTTGTCATCATCATGCTCATTTCCATAGTGCTGCCTCTACCAGTTGGGGTGCAAGATTGCAGTAGAACAGGCCTATGCATTCCTTTCCTCTGCAGAGGACTGGGGAGACCAGAAGTGTCTGACTGCTCTGCCATACATCTGCAAACGAAGTACCTCCACTGCCATGAAGCCCACCCTCCCACCATTGCCCACTCCTGTTCCTGGTGGCTGCGCTAGAGGCTGGATCCCATTCTTCAGCAAGGTACAACAGGAGGCCTACAGACCCAGCATCGGATTCTGGTCGCACTTGTGTGTGCTTGTTTATGTTCAAGTATTTACATTTGCAGAGAGGCATTTTGCAAGGCCATGAGCCTGCAGGCGTGGGTTGTGGCCCCTTGGGGGCAGCAATGCTGCAGCTGCTGTCTGCACTACCTAGCTGTGGGATGGATTAGAAAGGAAATGCTGCACTGGAGGTGGGAGGAGAGGCACGCAGGGAGGGTGAGTGTGTATGCAGAGCTGGGGCGTTACGGTGTGCGTGCATGAACAGATGAGAGGTGGGGTCCAGCGTGGGTGTGAGTGTGGATAATGTAGTGATCAGTGTCCGCATGTGGGATCAGTGTTTGCATGTGGGAACGTGTGATTGTTCCAAGATCTGCCTGCCATGTCCGATCCCATGGGAACATCTAGGATGCTTTCTGAGGCTGTGGAGGTGGGGAAGGCTGGGCTGGGGGGAGTTGACGGAGAGAAATTGTATGTAAAGAATTGAGGGAGGGTGTGGGAGGATACTTGTGTGGTGAAGCAGGGAGTTGCATGGGGTGGGAGGTGGGGTGAGGATGTGGCTAGGTAGGGGATACAGGGTGCTTGGTTGGATACAGGGATACAGGGTGCTTGGTTGGGGGTGTAGATGCACAGCTGGGAGTGAAGTGTCTGTGGATGGGGATAAAGATGTAAGAAGTATATGAGAATAGAGTTAAATACTAAGACTTTTTACCAGGGGCAGAGAGGAGGGGAGGGGAGGGAAGAGCCAGCTGCTGAGTGCATTGCTCTCTGGGACACATTACTCATCTGCCCTTGGCCTTGCCCAGTGTTTCAGCTTCAATGGCCACGACAAGGCAGAGAAGGTGACCTGGCAGGATGCAAAACAGGCGTGTGAGAGCCAAGGCGCTGTGCTGGCCACTATCTCCAACTACCTCGAGCAAGGTAGGGCCAGGGGGTTTTTCTGCTGCTGCCAGGGCTCTGCAGTTTCAAAAAAACTGCAGGATCAAAACTGCTGCCTGGGAGGAAGCTGGTCCTAGAATGCTTTGGCCCTGAGAGCAGAGCATGTCCTGGGTGCAGTAGCTGTTCGGTTAAGCCATGGGGCCAAGTGCAGGGACTCATGCCTCCTTGGAATAGCTGGTTTTCTCTCTCACCTCCATACTTTCATTTTCCAGCTTTTATAACGTCCCGGCTTCCAAACATAACCTTTGACCTTTGGATTGGCCTCCATGATGCCAAGAAGGAGTTCCAGTGGGTGGAATCCGAGCCGCTCAGATATATCAACTGGGCCCCTGGGGAGCCCTCTGGATACGGCAGCTCCACATCCAGTGAGAAACCAGTGAGTGACTCCCATGGCCTCTTGACCTGTCATTTCAGCCTAGATCAGGCCAAGGTTCCATCCGGCCTAGTACCCCATCTTTATCAGTGCCCAGCACCAGCTGCAGTGGAATAATCTGCTCCCCGCAAAAGCCCTCTAATCTGCAGGAGTCAATGATCTGCTTAAGCACTGAAGCATACTTCAGTGTTATCTGCCACTCCTTGGTACCCACCAATAGGATCATTGCCCCCCATCCCCCAGTGCTACTTGGCTAAATCGTAGCTGACAGGGGAAGGGACCATCTGCAGGTGCTTGGGGAATATGAGCCCTGGTGGGGAAAGGAGCCAACTTCAGGGGAATCGCAAGAGCACTGGGACCTAAGAAAGGGTGGTCTGGCAGTGAAAAAGTCTGTTAGGAGAGGGGTTGGGAACCCTATTCCACAGGATAATTAAATCAGCTGAGAGACAGCTAATTAGCACATGCCTAGCAGTGTGTCTTTTCAGCATGGTGCTGGCTGGTGCTTTGGGAATATTAGGGTGTCAGCTAATCTCTTCACTCCAGATCTGTTCTTACAACCCATGCAGTATAAGAAAGACCCTTGTTTAAAAGAAGAACAGCAGAACATACAGTTTAGGCATCTGCACTGGCAGTAGGAATGGGCCTTTGTCCCCAGGGCCTCTTCCACTTTTGCCTCCTCTCATGCTACCCACATGCTGTCCCCAGGCAGTGAGATTGAACCAGGACAGAGAGGGGTGGTTCAGAAAAGAGCAGTCTTGAAGGGGCTCCCAACAGCGCTTGGCACACCTGAGGAGGAGTCAGGCTTATGGCCTTTATGCCAACCTGCCCTCCACCATCCCACAACTGACAGCATCCTAGTTTGGCCTCCAGCTCAGCGTAAAGCAGTTTCCAGGGGTGCTGCTCCTGGAAGTGATCTGGCAGGATGCAAAACAGGCGTGTGAGAGCCAAAGCGCTAGAGCTTTGCTTTGTTCCAGTCATGCCCCATGCACTGGGGCTGAGAGCAGGTGCCACAGAGCTGGTGCCACTAGAGGAATTAATCCTTGGAAGGTGGAGGATCCCCAGCTAGGTGGCAAAGCCAGCTCTCCCCCCGTGGCAGAGCATGGCGTTGCTGTCCTTCCTTTCAGCTCCAATCAGTGAGGTACAAATACTTATATAACGAACCTGTTCTGAGTGCCTCCACTCCCAATAATCAAGACCTCTGCCCCACTCCTCCTCAGACCCCAAGAATTGCCAAACACCTCTAGGGCTGGTTGCCCCTGTTTGCATTGGGAAATGTCAGAGCCAGAGTGGCTCCATCTGCTGTACAGGGTGTGATAGATGTGTCTGGAAAAGATGCCTCTGGAAAGCCTGTCCAGGCCAGTGGGCACAAGAGCTGGCTCACACCATACAACAGTATGCTGCACTCTCTGAGCCAGCTCAACCAGCTGGCTGCCCTCCTCCAGTGAACAGAGCAGGGCTCACAGAGGTAGCCCTGACCCTGCTGGGTGCTGTTTTGCAGACTAACTGTGCTGTGGTTTGGCACGGCGCCCCTCCCCACTTCACCGGCCGCTGGGACGACAGGAACTGCCTGGAGGAGAAGCATGGGTTTATCTGCCAGCGAAGCATAGGTATGGAGCAGATGGCATTGGGTTGGCAGGGAGGGCACCTGCCAAGAGAAGACAAGGACAGTGCTGAGGTCAGAAATGAGCTGTGACCTGGTGTAGCCATCTTCCGCTGAGATTAGTGCTGGCTGGAGCAAAGCCCAGCTGCAGCCAACAATGAGCCAGGCAGGAGGCTGTGCTCCAAGTCAGCCCTCACTGTTCAGCCATCTCTGGTCTCTATAGGGTCCCCACTTAGTCTGGTTGCCCTGCAAACATCACGTATGTTTCTGGTGCTGACAGTCCAAATCCAGCTGCAGGTTCCCCCTGGGAAGCAGAGAATGAGAGTGTATTGTCA
Source organism: Alligator mississippiensis (assembly GCF_030867095.1). NCBI lineage: Eukaryota > Metazoa > Chordata > Crocodylia > Alligatoridae > Alligator > Alligator mississippiensis. The sequence continues at coordinate 157,034,625 of NC_081827.1, forward strand.
AGATGCCATCCGGGAGGGGTCCCAGTGTCCACATCTGTGCTCATGCCTGTGTGTATTCATATGTACGCATGCATGTGGGCCCATTTCTAATGCTAGGCCAGGCTCAACTAAACCCCATCTCAGAGTGCTGAACAGCTCCCCTGGAAAAGTCTCACTTGTATCTCAGTAACCTGCTCTTGGGCAGTCCCTCCCCACCTACTCCCTGCGCTGTAAGCACTGTATAATACACTCTGTCCCCAGAGACTGCAGTTGCAGGTCTCCCAGCCCCATTGCCCAGGGACTGAGAAGCTGAGCCCATGAGTCACTTCTTGCCCTGTGCTGTGCATAGATAGCATCCAAACCATTACACCAGTTCTGTTCTGCTAGTAGGCTGGGGATCCCCCATGCTCACATGAACACTGTGCCCAGCTCTTGATGCTCATAGGGCATCCAATGGCAGTTTCATCCCCTGCGGCAGGACACTGCCTACTGGCACATGGGTGCTTTCCTGCCAGTCCAGCAGTATTGGGCCCAGTGAGATGTGTGTGCGGAGTGGGAGCATTGACTCCACCTGGGTTTCTGTACACATGGTCATATTCATGCCTGCTCATGGGTGCTTGTGCCCAGAGAGAAGGCCATGCAGAAGGGTAGAGCAGTGTTATTCTGGTGTGAGGGGAGACTTGTGACAGCGATCTAACCTTGCTTCTTTCCATCCACAGACCCAACCCTGAGCTCCTCCCGGACGACGTATCCCCCTTCCCCCAACTCCACGCTCTCTTATCTCAACAGCACCTACCGCATCCTGCAGAAACCTCTGAAGTGGCATGAGGCCCTGCTGCTGTGCGAGACCCACAACACCACCCTAGCCAGCGTGCTGGACCCCTACACACAGGCCTACCTCACTCAAGCAATCAGCAGCTTGCAGGCCCCTCTCTGGATTGGCCTGGCCAATGATGAGGTAGGACAGGGGTTTTCAACCTTTTAAAATAAGTGTACCCCTGGCAACTGGACGGTGGGAGGAGGGGGGTGTGCACAGCTGGACACAGAGCAGCAGCAGTGTGAGGTGCTGGGTGGAGGCAGCAGCCGCCACACGCAAGATTCTCCCCCCTCCCCCTGCATCCAGCCGACTGGCCGGCGCCTGTGCAGACTGCAGAGGGACTCCGCTGCTCTCGCCCCCCACCTCCTGGCCCTACTGGGAGGCGGCAGTGCGGGGTGGTGGGTGGCAGCACTCCATCCCCACTTACCCACGCATACCCCTCTAGGGCCTTCCCAAGTACCCCTGGGGGTAAGCATACCCCCATTTGGCAATCCCAGAGGTAGGGTCACAGGGGCCATCCCACAGACAAGCACAGGGGGTGACAAGTGTTGTGGGTCTGAGCAGCCTCTGAGCCTTCCCCTTTGTCACTGGTTCCCAGGGAGGCCGGAGCTATTCATGGTTCACAGAGGAGAGTCTTTACTATGTCAACTGGCAGGATGGTGAGCCCCAGCAGGTCACAGGCTGCTCCTACATGGATGTGGATGGGACCTGGCGGACAGCCAGCTGTGACACCAAATTGCAAGGGGCTGTTTGCAAGATCAATACAGGTGAGTGCATTTCCAGCATCTTGCAAATGCTGGAGAGACAGGCAGAGCCTGGGGAAAGGCATGTCAGGTGCCCCAGGGCTTCTCAGCTGAGCAGCTGCAGAGTGTAAGTGTTCCAGTGCATGTTCTCAAGGGTTGTGTTGTGGCTCCAAGCTATGACCCATACCAGTAAGGTGACAAGTGTGCCTCCTGGAGAAGGCTTGCTGTAACAGCTGGTCTGCAAACCTTCAGTGGGGGGCAGAGGAGCTTTTCCAGCTCTCACTGATAAGGCAACCAACTCTAGGAAACCAAAACCCAGGCCACTCTATAGATCTGAGGTCCACTATGTATCTCTGGAAGTTATGGTAGTGTGGTGCAGCTGCTTCAGAGTGCCACTGCAGGCAGGCCAATTTGATCAGCTGAGAGACAGCTAATTAGCACATGCACAGCAGTGTGTCTTTTCAGCATGGTGCTAGCTGGCTGGTGCCTTGGGAATATTAGGGGGTCAGCTAATCTCTCCTCCACCCCAGATCTGTTCTTGCAACCCATGCAGTGTAGCTGAGGACCACCAGCTGAGAACCCCTGTTAGAGTAAATGGAGGTTCATTGTGCATGGCTGGTAAAGATACAGGACCAATTTTCCCGATGTGGGACACAATTCTCATTTTGAGAGCTCTGTCAGGGGCACTGGGGTCCAGTCCTCAGATTCAAGGTGGTTGGTTGTCTGAGGCATTTACAAGGAGGAAGTCATAGGACAGGGGTGGGCAAAATGGCGGATCTGGCTGGCAGCCAAACTCCATTTCCCAACAGCCCCTGCCTGCCTTGTTGCAGCCGGTTTCCATGGAGACCCCAGGAGTGGAGCAGCTGTGACAGCACTGGGCCAAGGTTTCCATGGACACCAGCCTGAGCAGTGCTGGCAGGGTGCACAGCCAGGCAGGGAGGTGCTCTGGGGCCAGGGCCCCGACTCTAGCCCCAGAGCAGCTCCCTGCCCAGCTGCACACCCTGCCAGTGCTGCTTGGGCCAGTGTCCATGGAAACCCTGGCCCCATGCTTTCACAGTGCTGCCACTCATGAAGTCTCCATGGAAACTGGCTGCAGCAAGGTAGGCAGGGGCTACTGGAAAATGGAGTCCGCCGCAGGCCCAACATGGCCTGCATGCTGGACTTTGCTTGCCCTTGCCATAGGATCTCATCTGACCTCCTTGTCAGAGGGGCAAAAGTCAGCTTTTGCCTTTCCCGTCCACATGCCCACATGTGCAATGCAGGGCATATCTATGCCATAGCATGTGTCTTGGCCAGCTATAGCCTCTGTAAAAGCCTCCACTGTACAGGAGTATTCCCCTGCAGTGCTCTGGTCTGTCTTCCCCACTTCCATCTCATTATCTTGCCATATCCTAAAGTTGCCTGGTGTTCCCCTCCTTTGCAGGGCCCCCTCGGATGCACAAGTGGAGCTTCAGTGGGAGCTGCCCCAAATCAGTCGAGGATTCCTCCTGGCTTCCCTTCAGGGATCATTGCTACACCTTCCACATGGAAGTCTCTCTGGGCCATAAGGATGCCATGAAGAGATGCCAGAAAGGTATGAGCAAAATGTTAGAGTAGGGAGATGCACAATGCAGCAACCCTGGGAACGTGAGATGGCCAGAACCTCTGAAATCCCTAGGAACCAAGGGCCCTGGACAGCCTCTTTTAGGTTCAGTAATCACAAGCAGGAGAGTAGGAGTCCCAACCAGTGGGCATCCCCTCCTTATTTCCTAGCACAGTCCTCTAGTGCATCTCCATCCTGAGAGTTTACTTGCAAGACTTACAGATTGTTTTGGGGCAGCTTTGTCCTGCTTTATCAGCATTTAATTAGCCTAATCCAGTTAGTAATTTCCTTTCTCAAGGACAGAGGGTGTCAGTTGTCATAGATCTATTAATCTCCATGGGATTAGGGCAGTTCATGCTCCTGATGATATGCCTCAGAGTGCTGATTAGCTAGCCTGGGACTGGGACTGGTCCTGGACCTTGGCCTTGGTAGGTCTGAGGAAAGCAAGCAGACCCCTTACTGGAACTGAAAGGTATTGTCCCCCTTCCATTAATTCTGCAGGCTTTCTGCTTGATGCATCTTTCCCTCCACAGCTGGTGGCACGGTGCTGTCCATCCACGATGAGACGGAAAACGTCTTTGTTTGGGAGCATCTCCAGGCCTATGAAAGCCAGTCCAAAGGCGCCTGGTTGGGGATGACCTTTAACCCCAAAGGTAAAATAGACCTATTGCAAAGGAAGACAGCATTCTGCTAAAGATCTTTAACCATGAGAGATGCTGGAGCTGTGCTTCTGCAAATCACGGGCACTGACAGAGGCAGCCTGGCTTCAGAGCCCTGGTTCCATCTCCAGGTCTTCCACAGACCTTGTTTCTCCAGCAGTCCGTTTCCCTGACTGCATAAATGAGATTCATGGTATTGACCCTCTGGTGCAGAAGGGCTGGTGGCACACAGAGGGGAATTGCTAGGGTTGAGATTAGTGATGCTGCCATTGTCATCAGTACATTCCACAGCAAACCAAGGAATCGTGTACCTGTCAAAGTCAGGCAGGGGTGCACAGACTGGTGCCTTTATATTCAAGCACAGTCTTGTACACACAGCTGCCTTGCACCTTCTACACATAGGGACCTGTTGAACTTTATGCATGTGGGAGGCGGGGTAAATGTGAAAATGATTGTATTGTACGTTGTATTTATACATACAATGTAACTGAGGAGGCAAAGAAAAGAGTAAAAGAAGCCAAGGGCAGATGGGGATTTACAGCCCCTGCTGGGCTTCTCAGAGAATTCAGTCTGAAACTGTCTCTTCTGTGTGCCTGAATCGTGTTGAGCCAGCCTGTCTGCCAGGATCATTCTGGATGTGCTGTTTGGATTCAGCACCACCTGCCAGGGTTGGTTCAAGTGCTTTCTGTGGCCAAACATGGCCCACATTTCTGTGGTGCACTTTACAGTTCCAGCCTGTGAGACGGAGGTGTGGCCTCTGGATATTACCAGTCCTGCTGTGTGCTGTGGCCAAGCCAATCACATCATCATACTAGCCTTCTAGACTCTGTGGACACCACATGGGATCAGAATAGGCCGTTGTATGGCAGGAGCTGTAGTATAAGCTGGAAGTGAGTGCAGCAGCGGCCTACCTCATTCAGTTCCCTGTAGGTGTCCTGAAAACCCATCATTACCACTGATTGCAGCTAGGCAACATTGAGTGCTCCTTGCAGCACCCTTGTGGTACAGCATAGTCACCTGCTCACCTCCGCTCTTCTTCCAGGGGGTACCTTGGTTTGGCATGACAACACGGTCGTCAACTACTCGAACTGGGGCCACCACGACACAGGACCAAACATGCTGAGCCAAAACAGCTGCTACTGGATCCAAAGCAATAATGGGGTGTGGCGCCTCGGGTCCTGCACAAATGTCACCATGGGGGTCATTTGTAAAATCCCCCGAGGTAAGAAGCCTGAGAAGCCTGTTGACTTTCTTGATTCAGTTTCTCTGGTGTTACTTGACACTGAGTGACTCCTTGCCAGTGCAAAGTATATGCCTGTGGGGCAAAGTCTCTGTTGAGGACTAATAAATAGTCTTCTCCCCTGGGCACCTTCAGCTTAGGGCACTTCACAAGGAGCTTCTTTTAGCTCCTTGTCATTAGTCCTCAAAGTGCAGCCCAGCAAAGTGGTCATACCTTGCTTGGGAAAAGAGTAGGACTGACACAGCAGGAGTTGCTGCAGGTCACAGTGAATGATGGGGTGAATGGAGCAGTGTGTGAAGAGCCTGGGCCTCTGACAGCAGGGGTTCCTGTGGGCTAAGACTGAGACAGCCTCAGAGGCTGCATTTGGGGAAAAGCCTGGCTAGATCCAACTCCTGCTCCTACTCCATATGCCTTCAATGAGAGCCCTGTGGTGCTTGTGTTTGGATATGAGCACACAAGATGCCATGAAGAACACTTAATGCATCAACTATTATATCCCATGACCAGGGTGAGGTAGCTTGTCCCTCAGTGCAAGAAAGATGAGCTATGTCTCATGCCCATGGGCAGTTACAGCAGATACGCTGTAAGCTCACACCCTAGTTTACCTGTTGGTAAATAGTTTGTGTCCATCTGTCACAGGGCACGTCAGTGCCTGGCTCCTAAGGAGTGAAAACTGGCCGAACATAAGGGGGACAGCTGCAGGTTGCTGGGGCAACTAATGGGAGTCAGCTGGCCAGAAGGGGGCAGGGCTTGGCCCTTATAAAAGCCCAGGGCTGAGGCCAGGATGGCAGTTCTCCGCCAGCAGCCGGAGAGGCAGGAGCTCACTCAGCCAAGCTATGGGGAGAAGTCTGAGGGGCAAGTACAGCTCATGATAGCCCTGAGAGGATTGGGCACTAAAGGTTTAGCCAGGGGGCTTTATGTTTGTGTTACAGCCAGGAGGCTTGTGTTTGTTTGGCTCTGTTATTACACCCGGAGGCTTGGGTGAGGCTGTAGGGGTTGGAGGAGGCCTCAATCACAGGGACCCCAGAGAGTGTGGGGTGCCCTAGCGCCAAGAGGGCGCATTATTTGAATAGCGCCAGGGAAGGCGCAGCTCGCACGTCAGTGCGTGAGCGACTGGTGGTGAGGAGCGCGGCCAGTGGGTCGCGGGCGCAACCGGTGGGTTGCAGACGGGGGACCGAGACCCTGGATTGCGTGCGGGGTACATAGACCCCAGCCCCAGAGAGGGGCGATTGAGCCCAAGTGGGGGCATAGGACTTATAGGGACCTGCAGCAGTGTGCGGGGACCCCGGCGCCCAGGAGGGCGCAGCATACGGGGTGTATAGACCCAGCCCTAGGGAGGGGCATTTCTGAAGCCCCAGCGTGGGCGGGGCGAGCTCCCAGGACGGGGGCCATTTTGTAAGCCCAAGTGGGGCACAGCCAGACGCCAGTGAGGGCGTAGTTTATAGGGGCATAGACCCCAGCCCCAGAGAGGGGCGATTGAGCCCAAGTGTGGGCATAGGGAGCCCCAAAAAGGGGGCAGCATAGTGAGTCTCTGAAAGGGGGCAGAAGAGAGATGACAGCACTTACATCTGCGAGGCTTGGGCTGCGGTATTCGGGGAGGTTGGAGCTGCAGAGCGCCCCCCCCCCAGCATCGGGGCATTATAATGGGCAGCCTCCTGCTAATTAATTAATTAACATCAAGACATGGCAGGCGAGAAGGCGGGCGGTTGCCGCAGGAACAGGTGAGCGGGCCGCGACTTGGCTCGGAAGCGATGCCTGTTACACCATCCCTTTAGACTGGGCAGCCTTTGGAGTAAACATGGCCACATTAACTCTAACACACAGGACTCCTGTGAGCTTGGCTCTGAGACCCTAGGAGGGCTGAATGTCTCCAGCAAGTGGCTCATAAGATAGAGCTCTCTGTGAGTGTCCCTATCTACAGGCTCTTGAGAGTCACATGAAGTATAAGATGCATGAGTCCAGTGGTTGCACCACCTTTTGGCAAGGCAGGGAGTCAGGCAAGGACCTGTGCACCTGCTGCTTCCTCCTGCTTTACTGTACATGTACTTCTGCCCATATTTGCACGCCCAAGTTCCATAACAGTGGCCTTGAGCACTGGCCATAGGAGACAGAGGTCACATTTGCCTGGCACTGCAAGTAGGCTAATCAGCAAGGGATGAGCTAATTGGTACTGTCCACAAGGGTGTTCCTGTAATCCTGCTGCTTAGCATCTGACAGTGGCTGTTTGTTTCACTCACTGGAACAGTGAAGGACCTGCCCACTTCTCACTGGGCATAATCAATGTCAGGCCACAGGGCCTTTAATGTGTGGGGCTTCAGGTGAAAGCATCTCCTCCTGCAGTAGTATCACCCCCAAGCCAGGGAGGTCCTGGAGGCTAACTTGCTGCCTGGCAGAGACATCACTGGAAGGTAGCAGAGCCCAGGACAGGTCTGAGGTAGTCACTGCTTCTCTTCATGCAGTTTCTTCCACCATGCCCTTTGCGAGTGGCACTGGTTTCCATGCCCCTGCATGGCACTTGATAGGTTTGGGGGACTGGAGATGTTTTAGGGAACACCAGTCCCTGGTACATATAGAGGTGGGGACACAGTGGGTGCTCAGGCCACTGTGCATGCAAGGCAGTGTCAGTGGGCACCAAGGTCTCAGTTGGTGCAGGGCGGGCCCTGCAGGTGCCATTCTCTACTGGCATGAATGCGGCTGGAATGAAGGGTGCCAGGGCTGGCTACTCATCTGTCTCTTTCTTTGTTCCCATTGCAGTTGAGGAGAGCAGCTTCTCTCGATCAGGTGAGTGATGCAGAGGAATCACTGATCAGCATAGGCACATGGTCATGTTCCACTTCAGCCCCTGCTCTCAGGGGTTGTTCAGGACCAAGAGCCAGTGCTGAAAGGGTTTGTTGCAAGAGCTGGTGGGGCCCACACAGCTGAATTGCCATTCATGCCATCAAGAGTAACCATCGATAGTAGGATGGCTTGAGCCTTCTCCAGCCATTTGATTTATTCATAGATTCATAGATTGCAAGGTCAGAAGGGACCTTGGAAGATCATCGGGTCCAGCCCGATGCACCAAGCAGGAAAGACAACTGGGGGTTAGGTGACCCAGGCAAGGAGACTGTCTGGTCTCCCCTTGGAAGATTTTCAGGGTAGGTGATTGCATCACCTCTGGAGGGAGTTTATTTCAGTCTGGACAACCTGACTATGAAGAAGTTTTCCCTAGTGTTGGGCCTGAATTCATCTTCCAGGAGTTTGTGGCCATTACTCCTAGTTTTCCCCTTGGGTGCCCTGGTGAACGGTTGCTCACTGAGCCCTTGATGTACTCCCCTAGTGTAACGGTAAGCTGCTACCAGGTCCCCTCTCAGCCTTCTTTTCCCCAGGCTGAAGAGTCCCAGATCCCTCAGCCTTTCCTCGTATGGCTTGCCTTTTAAGACTGATCATACGGGTGGTTCTTCTTTGGACTCTCTCTCATTTAATGTTCCCTCTGTAAATTCTCAAGCCCAGGGACCCCCATCTGAGCAGTATGGAGGAAGGTTATGTGGTCTGGCTGCTCTGCTCCCTTCCTCCTGGACATGGTGGGCATTGCGGTCATGATGGGATCTCTCTTGCACATGATGAGTGGCAACCAGGCCAGATAGACATTCCCTGGTGGGCCATATCCTGGCTTTCCGGTGAGCTTCCCCTGCCTGGGGACTGAGCTCACCTGTGGGCTAGAGGGAGCTGTCTATCATAGTGACCTCTCTGAGGAGTGAGAGCTTCATCCACCTGCCTGGTCAAGCTTCTAGCAGCTGACACGTGGAACTGGGAGTGGGGATGTGCAGGTTCTGTGCCCAGTAACCTTGTGGCACATTTCTCTGCTCTGTGGCTCAGTCTCCTTTCCTCTCGATGGAGATGGCACCACAGGCTACGGAGAGGCAGGGTGGATTTCACAGGCTTCCCTCCCTCTACCCAGCTCTCTCAGAGAATACGACTGCCATTGCCGTGGTCATCCTCTCGACGCTTGCACTGTGCGTGTTGATAGCCATCACAATCTACCTATACAAGCGCCGGCGGAGCTCAGAGCGGGGGGCCTTCGAGAGTGCCCGCTACAGCCGCACTACCTCCAACCCCAACGAATCCGCTGAGAAGAACATCCTGGTGTCAGACATGGAGATGAATGAACAGCAAGACTAATGGGGGATGGGGGGAGGGGCTGAAAGCACTATACACACCACCCCCAAACAAAATCAGATATGCAGGGTCAGCAAAGGGCAACAGCAGAAGCACTGCTGCAGGGGCTGGGAAGAGGGACTGGAGGCTGGGGGTGGAACTAGGGCCTTTTTTCACAGGAAACCCAATGCAGCTTCCTATTCCCAGGAAGACACCACATACCCCCATCTGCCCTTCAGGCAGGAGGGATTTTCTGCATCCACAAGGAGGTCACCTGCATAAGTGAGGAGGTGACGAGGCCTTTAAGTAAGAGCAGAGCCTTCCCCCAGGCTTTTTGGTGACCTTTTCAGGAACCCAAATGTGTTTCCCTCAGGTGCAAACAAGCCTGGCCATTTAGGGCCTGGAGACAGCCCCCTGGACTGGTTCCCCTGAAGGAGAAAATGGGCTGGTTGCCAAAAAGAAGTCTCCCCAGAGTGAAATGTCTCTAAACCCAACCCCTCTCCATCACACACGTGTCTAAGTGCAAGGCCTCCGTGCAAATATCTGTGCCTGGGGAATCTTCCCCATTATCAAAGCCATCACCGCACAAGGCCTTCCCCTGCCCTGACCACAGCATTAGAGTTGGTATCCTACCACCTCCTCCAGCAGTCAGTGAGATCTTTCTGGTGATCAGAAGGTAAAATACCCCTAGCAGGGGCTCTGCTGTCCCCCAGGTGTGAAGGTGTGAGTGGTCCCTCCTCTTCTAGCATAGGGGCCAATTCCAGAGAGCCTGCTGCAAGGGGCTGGCTTCTCACCCAGCCCTTCCTTCAGACTCTGTTTCACTTCATAGTACCATTGCATTTATGCCAGAGTGTGCCAGGCAGACTCTGCTGCCCAACTCCAGCCCACTGCACCTCTTCCCCAGATCCAAGTAGTGGCCACCCTCTTCCAACAGCACACTTCTGACAGGATAGATGCTCAGATGCAGGGGAGACCCAAAAGGCTTCACAAAAGTTGCTTTCTGCGTTCCCTCTTCCGGTGCCCAACTAGCAAGATGCTCAGTGGAGGGTTTCTCCCACCAGCACCGTCTTTTCCGTACCCGCCCTTCTGCTGTTAAACTCTGCTGACTTTCAGAATGATCATGTGCCTGGGGTTGGGGAACAAGCTGGATCATTACTTTGTTTGCTGTTTGCAGCTGGTCACCTCCCTTGGTCTGTGATAATGAGGATATGAGCACGGAGGGTGGTTTCAGATTTGTTTAGTTTTGTTTTTTAAGGGAATGGTAGCTTCTCGCTATACTGTATCAAACGCGTGCTGAATTATATACCTTCTTTCACACAGATGGCTGGGGTGTTTGTGGTGCCTGTTTCATGTGTAAAGTATAGCTGTGAAGGAGGAAGGCAATGCCTGAGCCTTCTTCCTTGCTTTTGAGCTGTGCAATAAGAAGCCTGGGTTTCCTGGGGCAGAAGCTGGGAATGGAGCTCAGCCTTTCCACTCCACCATCTGGCTTCAGCAACCAACTTCTGCTGGGGTCAGGATCCTGGATGACTGGAGACAGGGAGAGACCTTCAGCCCTTCAGGGGTTTTCTCTGATAGGAATGGGACACAGAGGAGGCCTGCGAGACCACAGAAGCAGGACAGCAGACCTCCCACCTCTCCCCTGCAAGAGACACTTATTTTTAGCCCTCTGCCTCCAAAGGCTTGAATTTTTGTTCTAAAGACAATGGAAAATAGCTAATTGTTGTTGTTCTAATTTTTATGGCACCTATGTGAATTTTTATATCTGTTGAGTTCACTTAAGCTGGAAATTAAGTGTTTGAAAAATGTGGTGGGGGAGGTGGGAGGGGGATTGGTTTTGTTGATTTCTGACTTTGTCTAAAAGCCACCACAACATTCCATAGCAAGGGGCACTTCAGAGACAATAGTGCTGCCCTGGGTCCATTTCTTTGCCTTGGCTCTGTCTGCATTTATTTCCTGAGGGTCTTTATAGTTTGGAGCTGTTTGTCTTTACAGACACAGACTCAGGGGGCCTGCGTGGCTCAGTAGACAAATGCATTAGCCTTTCAGCTCTGAAGATCTGGGTGAAAAATCCTGATGAGGATGAAAATGAAGTTGCTGAGCTCATCCCAATCCCCACTAGGCATTTGTCTACATCACACACACAGTTAGGCAGCATTGGCAGCTTCTGCTGCTGGAATCTCCAGATGCAGAGTCCAAGAAGGGTTGGTTGGGACAGAAGGGCGCTGGCACAGCTGTATGGAGGTGGATGGGGGCGAGAAAAGAGAAGAAAGTTGGTATTGCAGGTCAAGACTGAAGTGTCTTAGCTAGGAGGTTCAGGAATAGGTGAGAAAGACAGGATTGGTATATGCTTGCAGAGCTGGTGGCTGTGTAAGAGGCCTCAAATAATAAGCGTGTAGCAGCTCAGGACAGGGGTTCGTCAAAAGAATTGAGTGAGGGCCTAAGGCTGGACTAGCAAAGCATTCAGGATTGAGGTGCCCTGGTAAAGATGTGGTATGTGGGGAACAGGGCTGGCCTAGCAGGGAGACTAAAGGCTAGGATTGTGGCTGTAAGCCAGTCAAACTGTGGGGGAGCCCAGGCTCGGAAGAGGAAAGACACATAACCTAGAAATGAAGCGCAGTGACAGGGTGGTGTGGGGAAGGCTGCATAGTTCTGTCTGGCTTATGCATGGCTTTTAGTCCCTCACTCACAGCAATCCTCACACTCTTTAACGCCCTTTTGTGGTTCTGAGCAATCTCATTCTTTTTTTCTTCTTTCAAGCTAAAATAACAAACAAAACCGCAGTCTAGGGAAATGTTGTATGAAAATCTTCTGGTAACAGTGATCAGGATTACAGGAAAAATGCATGTATAGTTAAGTAATATTTCCTATCACCATTAGAATAATGTGAAGAAATGCTTAAAAGGACCCGGTGTGTATGTGTGTGTGTGTGTGTGTATAATATGTGTGTGTGTGTGTGTGTGTGTGTGTGTGTGTGTATATATATATATATATATATATATATATATATATATATATACACACACACACAAACATACATACATATATATATCTATATATCTATATATATTGCTATATATAGATATATATATATAAAAGTTTTGCAATTTTTTTACTCATTTGTAAGATCCTTCTAGAAGCTTGGAAATAAAATATCCTTCCTTACCAGTTTTTTCCTTATTTCATTTGGCGAACACCAGGTTTTCTTTCTTTGAATTCCTAAAGGGCATGTCGAGTTTGAGCTGAAGTTTAACCTGCCTCTCAGCATGGGTATGTCCTACCATTTCTCCTAAAGTCTGCCCTACTGATGATGGAGTTGTGTTTGTCTAGTAACTGCTGCTATGCAGACAGATAAGGGACTCGCCCACTAGTTTTTGCTATGTTCCAAGAATATGGTGGCTGTTGTCATTCTCTTTTAAATCTCAGTCACTGCAAAACCAAAAAAAAAAAGAAGCAAAACAAGAAAAGGAGGAGAAGAACTAGCTATACCTTGAGTTCTAGCCCTACCATTGTAAGGAGATACATAACATTTGGTGCTAACTTACTGAGCAGTTTCCCTTGAAAAAAACAGTAAATCCCAATCTTCCTCCATAAGGGTTAGAAGAGTCAGAGGTTGGAATTCAGGAGAGATGGATTTGACCAGTTGAGCCCAAGATGTTTACTTTGCCAATTTTGTAACTTGGTTCTCTGTCTCTGATTCAGGAAAACTACCTTACCCAGTACAGAACAGAAACATCGCTTACATGTAAGAATGTGCTCACATATTTAAGTCCATGAGATTTAAGTAAGGTATGTATATACAGTTATGCACTTACAAGTATTGGCCTAAACTGCAGCCTTCCCACCTTCGGATGCAATCTTGTACACCATGAGTAACTTGTTTACAGGATCAGGCTCCTTTCATTTTGTCCAGGGATGGATACATTGCTGTCATACATGCAGTAACTGATAAAATGCCATATTTCCTTGCATATCATAACCACGTTTTCCCCAGAACTCACCCTTCCAAAATTGAGGTGTGTCTTAAGTAGAGCACCTGATTTCAACACCAGAATTGAAGCATAGGGATGCTATAATGGTTGCATAGGGATGTTGTAATGCCTGCTGGGGCTGTCCTTCTCTCCCACTCAAAGAATGGTGGGGCAGAGTGTAGTCTTCAGCATTGCAGTTAGCTTTAACTTTTGCACAGCTGCTGGCAAATTGGCCGTAGCTTCTGGCTGAGCAGTCAAAAGCTGCTGCTAGTTTGGCAGTGGTTGTGAGAGGGTTAAAATTAATTTTTGCTTGAGCAGTAATGGTCAGGATTCACCCATGTGGTTAGGATTCTCTGTGGTCAAGATTCAGCCATGACGGGATAAACCTTTTTTCTTCTTTTTTCTGTCTTCCCAAAACAAGGTGCGTGACTTATTTGGGACCATGTGGTATGTGAGGGAGTATTGATACTACCCATATTCCAAACCATGGTTCACTGTGAAGTGGTCCTGTTACAGAGGCTCTACATAAAAAGCAGGGGATGATGTCTAATATTAGGAATCAGCTAAATCCCAAATAACTGTGCACATGGTCAGCATCAGCAGCCAGAGCAAAATAAATTTTAGACACAATTTGACCAATTATCTGTGGAGAGACCATGTTCATACCTCTCTAATTGTTATCCTAGAGAAAGTAGTATATGGCTGTGATGGGCAGATCAAGGATTTTAATCCAGGGAGCTCAGAGCAGTTGTTCATATACTTGTCCCTATACACATTTTCTCTGATGGGCTTGTCTCACATCTTGTGCTTTGACTGGAGACTTTGCCCCCCTACAGTACCCACAAAGCACACTCTAGCCCTGTGTCTCTGGGTTGAAGAAGTAAAGGGCAAGTGCACTTTCTTCTCTTCAGTTTCTCTCAACCATCTGGCTATGGACAGAGCACTCATAAGGGTTTTATTAAGCCTCAAGAATAATTGCAATAATCTCATTTTCTAGGCTAATTTGTGGAAAATGCTTTGGCCAAACCTAGAAAAATGTTGAGTTTGTTTCCCTTGCTTCATGGGCAGGCTGCTGCCCTTGGACTTTGCCTCACTGCCTGCTCAGATCTCTCCTCCAGTGCCTACACAATATAGTTACTGACCCAGAGAATGGAGCTGTATAATGCAGCCAATAAGTGACATCAACTTGGGACAATAGTCTACAAGGTATCTGAGATGCTAGTTTAGCCAACTTCATTGTGAGAGTTGCAACTCCCACAAAGCTCAGGGCATCCATCAACCGTAGAGATATCTGCTAGAGGGCATTTTCACTTATCCCTAGATCATTATGAACTGTTACTATCAATAGTGAGGACAGAAGAATCCAGATATATATCCTCTCCTAGTGCAACCTCAGTACAACGGGCACTCCAATAACAGGCTTTCAAGAACATATGCAAAGAGGTACACATTGTGACAATACATGCTATATTGGGGTGTTTCTCAGCTTCAAGCTTCTCTCCACTGTTATGCTTCATGTCTGCAGTGACCAGACTAGATTCTGCTCTTTGGATAACTCCTTACCCCAGCAAATCTCAGTCTTTTCAGCCTTCAGCCATACATTGCCACTCCAGCAGAGGCACTTTGCCAATACGTGGAGTGTTCCCCTTGAGTTTACAAAACACTGTAGTATCTGTAACTATCAATTGCTCTGAAAAATATCACCTTTACCATGGACAACCAGTAAGGTAGATAAAAATAGCAATACAAATTATTATAGAAACAAGATAGATATACAAGTAAAATTACTATGAAATTGGAAAAACAAAAGCAAGAAATAAATAGGTCACCCTGCTTCCCTACCTAAAAACAACTGCTGAGATAGCACCTGTATCCAGCAGCTTCATTCAAAAATGTCCTTGGATAGCCAATCAGATAATCCCATCTTTCCCTAACTAGGATCCTAGATGTACTCCCTATGCCCAGATGCCCCTAGACAAATGGTCTCCTTAAAAGGCATCACTTAAATTTACAAAACACCTTCAAAAAATGGGCTTGGAAATAAAAAAAAATCATTAGCTTACTGGACACTCAGTGGTGGCAGCAGCAATCCTTCAATTGGAAGATGATCTCTGCTACAGTTCATTGATTGGTCTTGAGGTAACCTAAGCGTCCAATCCTTAAGCCACAAATCTGTCTACAGAAGGTGCAGGTCTTTCCACAGGGGAGGGTAGGCAGAAGGCCAGGATTTCTCTCCTTTCTTCCACTGCTTTATTCTCTGCTTTGAGGGCGACATGCTTTACCTTGAAATAGGCAGCCACTTGGTTGACGTTGTGGTGCCATTGGAATCAGTCAGCAGCCAGCTCCTCCCAAGTCTTGACGTTGGCACCTGTTTTCTTAAAGTATGCCTTCAGTGTGTCCTTATAGCATTTCCTTTGACTGCCACAAGATCTCAGGCCACTACTAAGATGGGAGAAGAGCACTTATTTGAGGAGTCAAGAGTCAGGCGCACACTGTCTGGTCCAGTGAAGTTGGTGCTTGAAGATCATCAACTCGGTGCTTGTAACATTGGCTTTAGCAAGGATGCTGGCATTTGCGCAGTGATCTTCTCATTTGCTGTGGAGGATTTTTCTGGAGGCATCATCAGTGATACCTGTCTAGTCTCTTGAGATGACAACAGTAAGTCACCCATGTTTCACATCTGTAGAGGAGAGTGGGAATGATGATTGCATTGTATACTTGGATCTTGGATCTTCCTAGAGATCACAATGAATAAAGATACGCTGAAACAATTTCTCAAAAGAGGCATTTGCGTGCCAGATCCTGTGCTGGAACTCCTCATCAATGTTCACTCTCTGAGAGAGGTGGCTACCAAGGTAGGGGAAGTGCTTGACTACCTCCAGTGTCTTTCCCTCGATGAGGTCAGGGAGGAGGGGGGGTCACACTCATGGCCTGGGGCAGGCTGATAGAACGCATTAATCTTGATATCTTTGGTCTCAGTAGGCTTCTCCAAAAAGTTCCAGCAGTCTGGAGATTTCCCTTTGTGTGTATAAGGATGATGCAGTCACTGGCATACTGAAGGTCAGAGATAGTTGTTTTGAATATTTTGGTCTTTGACTGAAAATGTCCAGATTGAAGAGCTCTCCATCCATTCGGTATTCAATGTCAATTCCAGAAGGAAGGTGGTCCTTAATGAGAACCAAGATGACTGTCAGAAAAATGGAGAACAGAGTTGGGGCAATGACACATTCCTGCTTGACCCCAGTTCAGATGACAGATGTCTTTCATCCTCTAGGTAGAAAAATCAGAGTCTTCTAGTTATGCAGAAGCCTTGGGGCCTTCATGTACTTTTCTAGACATCCAAATCTGGCCAGTACTTTCCAAAAGGCTTTGTAATTGTTGGAATCAAAGGCTATAGTGTGGTCAGTGAAGGCTATCTATAAATCCTGGTATCATTCCCAGTGCTTTTCTTGGACTTGGTGAGCCACAACGATCATGTCGGTTGCCCTATGGGATGGTCTGAAACTATACTAAGATTCTGGCAGGGCTTCCTCAGCAAGAGGTAGGAAACGGTTCACTCAGGAGGATATGGGCAAGGACTTTCCCTGCTGTGGAAAGGAGAGTGATATCTCGATAGTTCTCACACACAGACTTACCTCTTTTATTGAAGATAGTCCTCACTCCTCAGGTTTCCAGGGCTCTCTTCGTTGTTCCAAATGTGTAGAGTAAATTTTTGAAGTCTCAGTGCCAGTTCCTTGCCACAAACCTTGTAGATTTCAGCATGGATGCCACCTGGTCCAGTGGCCTTGTTGTTCTTGGTTTCCTTGATGGCATGCCAGACATCTAGGATAGGAGGGCTGGTGAAGGATTCCTTTTCAGGGAGTTGAGTGATGGAGTCGGCGGTGGTGTCTGCCACAGTAGACTCACAGTTCAGAAGTGCCTCAAAATGCTCTTTCCATCTAGCTTGGATAGATTCATTGTCTTTGAGGCGCATTGAACCATCCTATGATCTCAGGAAAGTAGGACCATGGTATGCTAGGCCATAGATGGCCTCTGTTGCCCGAAAAAACCTATGCATATCATGTTTGTCAGCATAGAGTTAGATCTCTTTGGCTTTATCTTGTCACCACTGATTTTTGATTTTGAGGAGCTGATACATCTCCTTCTGCTGAGATGAGGTATCATCTTACCAAGCAGAATAAGCTTCTCTTCCAGTCAAGGGGGGTTGGATCTTAATGTCACTCGCATTGAACCAGTCTTAGTGTCAACAGGTGGCATAGCCAATGGATTTGGCACAGGCCATATGGATGGCAGCTTTAAACCCCTTCCAGGAATTTAACAGACATTGAATATAATCTACCTGATCTGCACTAATCTTGCTGCCCTCAACAGGTAAAAATGACTCTCATGAATAGCCTTTCTCTTCTACTTACCAGGTTATCCTTTCTATTGAATTTCTTTTGTCTGCTAGTTACCTGATAATGTCGCTGTTTTTATTTTCATGTGGGGTTTTGTACAGTGTTTTTTCTATCTGTTATTTAGCTGTGCTGTATCTCAGATGTGGCATCCAAAAGCTGTTCTGTCTCTTCCATATCTACAAGTCTTCCAACAAAGGTTATCACCTACAAAAAATCCTTGCCCATCACTCGAATACCTTATTTGTCTAATCAAGCTTCTGGAAGCCTATTATACAGATTGTTTCCTTCCTTCAGACAGTCCTCTATCTGTCATTTCAGGTGTCATTCCTGATTCACTATTAAAGTTCAGGAAGACACAAACATTTACATCCTTACATATGATTCCTTCCAGACATATCAGACAGATAAACTTCTAATCATATTTCCTCAACTATTGTCTAATCATAGTTTCTCAACTAAGCCCATAAGTTCCTAGAAGTAATTGGGATGCTGAGCCAAACCTATGGGCAGCAATGGAGTGGGCCAACCTCTGGGAAAGGTCAGGCCTATTCTTACAGCATTTTATACCAGCACGTAATGAGTCCCTCACTGGGCACAACCTTGGCAGAGAAGCATAAGTCAAGCTGAACTGACTGAGATCTGGATATGGACTCTTCAAAACAGCGTGAATGTGGTGTACAACAACACTTAATTAAAAGCTGCAATCTTTACAAATGCCCAGATGGACTAGATGGAATCCGCACATTGAGCAATAATACCTGACAGCGGCTTATAAATTTGGAAGTTGATATATGACACTATACAAAAGAAGAATAAGAATTATTGTCTCATTTTATTTAAGGAGTGAAAAATATCAATCTCAGTATGAGATTCCTTCTAGCTGTCTGTCTTTTGAGAATGGATTCTTCTTGTTAAGAGCTTTTCCCTGTGTAATGCAACCAGACATTGTTTGGGGTTGACAAGTCTGTTCAAGTACACATGGCCACCTTCCTGGCTGATTGATACTCCACATGTATATTTTCAACTTTGGTTTCTCTCTGATATGTGCATAACTATTGTCTGGTTTGGGACGTTCCTGACACTTCATTTAGCAATCATGTCACTGCCTATTTCAAATCATATTATGAAGTATAAAAATACATCATGCCCAAAACCTTGGTACATACGAACATGAAAATGATAAAACAGCTTAACTTTGATTGTAAATAGAAATCAAACTCCACAGCCAATTTGGAAAATGCTATGTATAACACACACACACAAACACACAGTATCCCAAAATTAATCTTGCATTTGGATGTATCCATGACATATACACTTTGAACATTTCCCCAGAGGAGGCATCAGAACATATTCATTCTCCTTAGAAGAGGGTGACTGAATGCAGCCAACATAGCAGCCAAGTACATGGCAAAGATGTCATAGCAGAAGCATCAGGTCACATTGTACACCTCAGCGCACAGATCAGCTGCTCCTAAACACAGGGTATAACAGTATACTAAGTTCCTATTGGTTGGCTCAATTCTAGCACATGTAGACCAGTATCACTTTGGACTGTTGGGTTCCTAGATCTGTGACAGATAGATATTATGTCCAGTTTTGCTCACTGACCACCTCTACCCCTTTTCCCTGTCCTTTTCAGAGGTTCTTCTCATGACAGTGGGCTGCACAAAGTCTGTATCAGTAGCAGGAAGGATCCAGATCTCTACATATGCAGTTTGTGGCAGTAGAGCATAGACTACTGCACATGCCTGTTGTCACTACACTTTCATGATCTCCAGAACCACCCAAGTAAAATGATCTCCCAACATTACATTTGTGAGATCAAGAGCTTGGTGCTTAAGGTGATACTTTCAGAATAGGATTATTTGACTATAAACAGAATGTTTAAATTGACGTTTTTCAAGTGAAAGCAACACAGGACTCTGCTGCATGGTGGAAACAGGAGCAGGAAGTGAGCACTGTCCTTTATTCCCTTGGTACAAGGATATGAAGAATAACAGGGCTAGACTGTATTCTATGGATAGACCTGAGGCAAAAAACTCACCACTGGAAATGCAGGGCATGAGACACACCCACAAGCAAGACTGTATGTGTGGGGACAATTACTAGAAAGAGAAAATGAAAATACTTGCTATTAATGGAAGTTCTTTGAGATACCTTTCCTATACATGCATTTGCATTCTGCCTTGCTTCCCCTCTTCCCTGGAGCCAAAGCAACAACACACTTCAAAGAACTTCAGTTACTGATAAGCATCTGCTTTCTGGATCCTCAGGCACCGTGTTATAGCAACTCTTGCAAAGCTGCTGTTGGAGTCCCCCACTGGTGAAATAAAAGGAACAGCTCAGCCAATTAAGGCATCTGCAGCTTCAAACAACCCTTATTTGGTGCTTTCTGTTAATTGCATAAAATGATACACTAGTAACAATAGAACAGTTCAAACCCATTTGGTCACTGAGTTGAGAGGGTAAGGGCAGGGGAAGACTCAGAGATTCTCTGTGTAAAAGCTTCTCCCTTCATTAGTCAGAGGCAAGGATGTAAGGAGCAGACATTTTTTACTGTCTTCTCACATGAGCTATTGTTTTAGTTCAGCAAGTGTGAACTTTTGTGCTGATCTGTTTTCCAGTGCCAGTAAGCAGTTGCATATAACCAACATAAATGTCCATTCACACTGCAATTTGTGAAACCCTACCTGTGATCACTGAAAGGTTAATGCTCTATTCTTTCTTTAAATCCCAGTCATTAGTAAGAGGGTTTTGGTGGAGTGTGCTTTAATTTTTTACCCACTGCTTTTAAATCCCCTTTTGCAGTGGTGCCTTTCTCTCTCCAAGGAAACCTGGGTGATCATGATTCATGTACCCCATCAACTGGCTGCTCTGAGCAGTGGATATGTAAGGTACCCTCTCTTCCCTTTTTCTATAGTGGCTGATCAAAGTCTCTGCTTCTGTCACCCAGAAGATTTCAAAACCAAAAGTGTGGCTTACTCCATGTATCATAACGTTCTGACCATGCCAAAAATAGAATAACAGTGAAGTAGATGCTTGGTAGGGCTGTGTGAAGCTTCGGGTGGTGATTCGATTTGGAGGAGATTCGGCCCAATTCGGTGGCTGAATCTCCAAATCTGAATTGAATTCTGGACCAGTTTAAAGGTCTGAATCAATTCAAAGCTCTCCGAATCTTCGGCAAAGATTCAGAGAGCTTTGATGATTCAGACAGTCCCTGGTGGCTGCATCAGGGAGCTGCAGCCATCCGAGCTGGTAAGTACTAGGGGCGGGGGAGGGAGGCTGGGGGAGGGGACCATGGGGGGGGGACCCTTGCCAGCCCCCGATCCCCCCCCTGCTCCCTCAGCCTCCCAACCCCTGCCCACTCCCCCAGCTCCCCGTGGCTGCATGAGCCCCCTTGCCCCCCCCCACCAGTCCCCTGGCCCACCCACAGCTGCCCCACCTGCTCTGGCCCTTTAAGAAAAAAAAGCGGAGGAAACTCCAGGACTCACGGCTCCTGGTGCAGCCTCTGGGCTTTGTGGACTCCTGCAGAACCCCCACATGGTACAGAGCAGTGGGAATCGTCCCCACCGGCAGCAGCAGTGAATCCTGGGGTTTCTTTAGGGTTTTTTTTCTTAAAGAGCCAGAGCTGGCTCATGAGGGGGCTGGGGGAGCTGGGGGGAGGTTTCGGGGGCTCGTGCAGAGCCCTCCATGCAGTGGGGATCGCCCCCCACCCGGCAGCACCTGCTGAGCCGGGGCTTTTTTTTCCCCAAGTGCTGGGAGCTGGAGTGGGCGGGCGGCCATTCCTGGGCTGGGAGAGGGGCAGGGGATGGGCCTGGCCTGGCTGATTCAGAGATTCGGCTGCTGTCGAATCTCTGAATCAGATTTGGCCAAATCGAATCAGGACAGTGATTCGGATCACCGAATCGAATCAGTGTCCCCTGAATTGGCCGAATCCGAAGTGAATACTATCCACTTTGCACAAGCCTAATGCTTGGCCATAGTATGACAAAGAAACCAGTGAAAGTAAGTCACTGAAAACTCAGCGGGTGTATCTACACATGCAATTAATGTGCATGAATAAACTCTGGATCTTATGCATGTGCAGCGCATTGAGCCTGGTCGGAATAGTCCCAGGTGGCAAGAGATCTGGGGAGTCAGCCTGCCAGCCCAGGGCTGCTCTCCTCAGCTCAGCGTGCTGCGGAGTGGTTGGCTGGGGCACAAGGGTGTTTCAGTGCAGGGCTACCTAGCAGACCGCCCCCACGCTGAATCACCCTTGTGCCCCAGCCAGCTGGGTCAGTGGCTACACATGTGCTGCTGTGGAGTTTTTTACCTATGTTTACAAGTACTAACCTGCTAAAAAGTAAATTAATTTACTCCAGCCTAATAGGGATGCACATGTAGCTATGTAGTGTTTGCTGTGCAGCTAATTAGTCAACTACGCAGCAAACATCTTGTGTAGATATGACCAGTTGGTGCTACCTTGTTCCTATTAGGGAGGGGGAAATATCTAGCAGGGTGACTATCTCCCTACTCAGAGCCAAGCCATAGGTCCTAGTGAGGGTTCTCATTAGGTTTGCAGGATGGGGTAGCATGCAGTGGACTTTGTATCCTCATTTCTCATCACCCATGACCCAGGCTAATATTTAAACATTTTCTTCCAACCTTGGAAGCAAGGGGAAAAGTAGGGATGCTGAGGTTTTAACTATACTGTAGCACTGTGTTTTACATGCCTGTATTTGCTGCACCATGGTAAGACAAGGCTTGCTCCATGCAACATACTAGGGTCAACTGCATGTAGCATTGCTCATGTGAGAAGTTTGTACCTGAAACATACATTGACTTGTTTGCTGATCTACTGAAGGGCAAGTTTCCTTTTTCTAGACCAGTGGTGCTCAACCTTTTTGGCTGGTGGGCCAGATGGGCAGTATCCACCCAGGCTGTCTGCAGGCTGGATCTGGCTGTTGGTCCCAATCTAGCATGGGGCAGTCATGGCAGGGCCCCATCCAGCCATGTAGCAGGGGGCAGGGAGCATCCCAGCTTCAATCGGACCCTGCAGGGAAGGGAGGAAGAGGATGTGGCCAGCCCCATGCAGAAGGGAAGGCGGCATGGCCCAGACCCAAACCAGCCCCATGGTGGGAAGGGGGTTTGACCTGACTCTGCAGGGGGAGGGCGGCGGGAGAAGGGGGCTTGAACTAGCCATAAACCAGCCCCATCCAGCCTAGGGTGATGGGCATGACCTGGCTTCATCCAGCTACAGGGGGAGGGGGAAAGGAAGGGGATGTGACCTGGCCACAACCTGCTACATGGAGCTTGTGGTTTGGGAATTTGGCAGTAGGGGAGGGTAACTCTTGTTATTGCTACTGCCCCCCTGCCAGCAAATTTCCTGATCCATGGGAAGCCCCATGGGCTGGATACCTATGGTTCTGTGAACTACATTTGGCCCAAGGGACAGAGATAGAGCACTCCTGTTCTAGACAATCCTGTGACCATTGAGCCTCATTTCCCAATGATTTAGAGATGCAAAACTGACTTCTGAGAACACCCAGAAGTGTGCTTTGCAGCACCAGCAGAGGTTGGAAGTGTTCAGGGAGCAACATGCTGTCCCCTAATGGGAGTAGCAGCACGCCCTGGGGATGATCAGGCAAGCAGTTAATGGGCAGGTGCTGCCCCAGTTCAAAAGTAGCACCCAGCCCAATCCAACTCTTCCCCAAGCATGAGCAGGGGCAGCATCTGGCCTGCTAGCAGCCCGCTTGGGTGGCCCAGGGGATGTCACTGCAGCAGAGGGAAAGACTGGGGCCCCCCACAGCTCAGGGGCCGTGAGGCCCGCTGGCAGCTGCCTCCCCCACTCCAATGCAGGAGATGTGGGCAGGCTCCGTGAAAAAATAAAAATGATTGGGCCTCTTGCTGCTTCTGCCTTCAGCCTACTGCTCCCGCAGTGGGGTAGGAGTAAGCTGTCAAAAGGCTGCAACGTTACAAACAGCTACATTGCAAACTAAACTACATGCGGATATGGTTCAGTTTGCAATCTAACAAACTCATTTAAATTGTAAAAAACACCTGCACGTGTACAGCATGGTGCAATTAAACCACAAAAATTAGCTATTTTTTTGTCATGTGTACAAACAACCAATGAAGGTTGGGTTCAGATGAAGTTTTGGTTCAAGTGAAGGTTTTTTGTTTCTTCTTCTCTTTGCTAAGAAACAGAGTAGAAACTGGAGAGAAGAAAAGTGAAGGGTGTTTGAAAAAGGAGCAGCTGCTTCTTTTTCAATGCACTTCTTTTGAGAGGTGAAAGAGAAGTTGATGAGTTGGCAGGAAGGTCAGAACAGGCCATGATGTTTAATGGCAAACAGCAGCAAAAATCATTCTGTGAGACGCTACATTACAGAGAGGGAAAGGACATTTGAGTCATCATCTCTCTAGAATTCAAAAAGCTTTCTGGGTGACCTGACCTGATTTCAGGTGGGTGGCTTATACTGGGGAGGGAGATCAGTAACAATTGCACTGCTGATTTTAAACAATAAAGTCTGGAATGAAAAAAAGTGTGTGTTGTTGTTTTAATGGAAACCTACTGAGCTTCTTGTGGTAGCCCAAGTCTCTTTTCCCCTGATGGAAGTAAGTATCCTCATTTTTTAAACTTGAACCAGGTGGAGCTGCTTTAAGGAAATAGCTAGATGCCACCATGAAGTCTGATCCAGCCAAGGCTGATCTGGAGGATACTGAATACCCTCATTACAGTAATCTTTAAATTCCTTACTGACATAAGACAGAAAGGCGGGTGACATCTCTGAGGCTGATAACTAGGACACTCCAAAATTAGCAGCAAATAGACTTCTCCGCCACCTCTGAATTCTAAACACTAAAATTTTCAGAAGTACTGTGATTAAAAATCAATAATAATTTTTTTTAAGTGTTTAGTTTACCCAGGAGCTCAAGTTTTATTTTAAAAAAAGGCAAGCTCCACTTTGCTTATTGTGTGGCTTCATGAATCTTGTATCTCTTTCTGTATTGTTGCCTAGATTTAACAGGAAGTGTGGAGGCTGCTCCATCACAAGAATATTCTATAGCCCAGTAATTAGGGCACTCTCCTGGAAAGTGAAAGCTGAGGGTGTTCAAGCTCTTAAGGCTGAGGAAGACATATAATCCAGGTCCCCCATCCTGGGTGGGAGTTTTAACCACTGAACTCTCATACAAAAGGATGAGGGCAGCAATGCCAGTAAGTCCAGGTCAGGTAGGTGCTTATCCTGAAAAGTTTATTTGACAGTCTTGGGGCGGAGCTGTACTGCTACCCAGTGCATCCACAGGTGGTGGATACTATAACGACCTTCAGGGAAGACTAGCCATGAAATACGCAGTTGTAACTCTGACTAATAAGCAGTCATGGACCAAGCAGCAGCAGCACCCCCAGGAAGTGGTGAGGACAGCAGATGACAATGGCTTCTCTGCTGAAAAGCCATGTATAGTCTTTGATGGTGCTGTGGCATGGCAAGTACAAGTCACTACAATAGGCCTGCCCAGCCCTCAGCCATGGGTTTACAAGTCCTCAACAGTGAAGCAGGTGGAAGAAGAGGTTAGAATCTCAATGACTGCAAAGGCAGATGAAGGCTGCAGCAGAACATGATCTCCAGTTGCCTTGGTCTCCTTGCCAGTGAATCAAGGTCCTGTTCAATTAACAACAACAAGGGCCATGTGGAAGCCCTTGTGCAGCAGCTTCTCCATGATAAAAGTCACACACAGACATCTTCCATGAAAACAGCTTTTCCACCACATTTCTCAAGCCTTTTGATGACCAGCTAATGGCAACGGGAGCAGGATTGTGAGGTCTGGAACCTCCTAGTCATGAACTGGCACAAGGGCAGCAGTTACAAGAAGGTCATCTAGCTCTTGGTTGAGACAGGAGTGTGATTCGGCAGCTGTAATTGTGACTGAGCAGCCCTCTTCAGAATCCGTTCTGCTCACCCCACATGGGTGAGCAGAGCCTGTCTAAACATAGCCTGTTTAATACAGTATTCTATATTTCTTCCTGACTGGATAACCACATCCATTGGGATCAATATTCCTTGTAGCAATGCTATATCTGATCACCAAGCTTTCAGCTGGAGTGGAGCTAAACTACCAAATGGATCATAAGCTATTTAACCTCAGATGACTCTAAGCCAAAACTAAGATGACTCTGACCTTAATCATTGAGCTTCAGTATGCTGATGATGCTCACTCAGAAGCAGACCTTCAGGCAATCATCAAGGTCTTTACCAAGGCATACAAGAAAATGGAACTGATACTTAACATTCAGAAAACAAGGTCCTCCACCAACAAGCTCCTAATGAACAGTTCCCAGCTTCAGTAATTCAGATCCACAATGAGACTGTGGAGAACACTGAGTATTTCCTATACTTCAGAAGACATCTCTCGCAGAAGGCTGACATTTACAAAGAAATCCAACATCGCCTCAAATGTGCAAGTGCAGCCTTTGGACGCCTGAAGAAATGGGCATTCAAAGATCACAACATCAGCTTCAAAACCAAGCTCATAGTTTATCCTCACCTTCCTCTCCAGAGCTGAGATGTGAATAACGTACAGAAAACATCTAAAGTTGTTGGAGAAGTACCAACCCCAACTGTTGGAGAAGTACCAACTGCCAGGTATCCGCCTGTGGAAGTTCCTCTGAATCCAGTGGGAAAACAGATGCACCAATGTTAGCATCCCTCTGCAAGCAAACACCATGAGTCTTGAGGTGATGATCATCGAACAATAACTTCGTTGGGCTGGCCATGTCATCCAAATGTCCGACTCTCGACTCCGGACTCCTGAAGCAAATGTTATTCTCCCAGCTCAGCCAAGGCATGTGCTCAAGAGCAGGGTAGAGAAAATACTTCAGGGACATCCTCAAGGCCAACTTAAAAAAATAAAACATAAACGTCAACTTGTGGGACACCATCATCCAGGACCGCCCCAAATGGAGGACATGTACCACAAAGTACTTTGAAACCTCATGACAACAACAGGAGATGGCAAAAAAGGAGTGGCAGAAACAGCATATCATGGTCCAAATCAAGAATCCAGCACCATTCACCCCACACAGAAACACAGGTCCAAGCTGCAGTACAGTCTATCTATCCTGGATAGGCCTCATCAGCCATCTTCAGGCATCTCAGATAAAACAATCGTGGAAGACAATCATCCTCTACTGCGAGACTTGGCAATGTGGGATGGCTTGGATAGGGATGATCCTGCCTCAGGCAGGGGGTTGGACTAAATGACCTCTAGAGGTCCCTTCCTGCACTCCTTCTCTACGATAGGCTAGAACCTAAGTAGACAGAGGTTTATACTACTAAATTTTCTGTTTCCAGCTTTATCCAACAGGTAGATGCAGACATGTTTGAAATTTGTCAACTATATCAAGAATAGAGTGATACACCAGAAACATATGCATAGAACAAAGAGACAGCGAGGGTTTCTGTGACTCACATTCTATCCCAAGGTCTCTGTGGCATCTAATCTCCCCTGCAGACAGAGAGAAAGCTGCAGATTTATCCTCCAGTGAGTGAAGAGTCCCCAGTGATACTCTGGGAGCAAAATGCCTTTGAAGAGATCTGCTATGGTAATGGTTAGCTGTGGCATGAGGATGTGTATGGGGAAGGAGGGAAAGATGAGTTTTGGAGGGAGTTATAAAACAGTGACACTTCAATGCAATCTGAGTTTAAACAAAAAAGACTTATTTACATTTTTGTCCCTAAAACATGCTATGGCAAAGTCAGTGCCCCAAGAGAGAAGGGTCAGGTCACTTCTTTTGCAACAGCAGCACACCAAAGAGAAGAGATTTTTTTTCAGCACTTGGCAGTGTTACTAGTCTGCTTTATGCACACTTCCAAGTGAAAATATCATGTCACAACCATAACCAAACTTAACAATCAGAAAAAAGGCCTTTCCCTCTTCTTACAATGTAAATAAGATATTTCATCACAAAAATGTTTAGATCCAGTCAGTCTCCGGGTGCACAATACGAAGTGTTTGTCTCAAGCTGCCTGACTGCTGAAAACCAATTTTCCTTGTGAAAAGAATGTTATAAACCATGGCCATTAAAAAAATATTTCCTGTTTTTTGTCAGGAATATACTGATAACTTGGTTCTACAGTATTTTAAATGCAATACAGCATATGGGTTCTAAGTCCTGTACATTGCTAAAAAATCTGTAGTTGGCATCTGTTTTTATTTTATCCAGTGGTGAAAAACCATGACTCTGAAAAGAACTGCTTCATACAGAACACATAACCACAAGATCTCCGATCTCAGTTCCTAGAACCTAGCTATGAGTCTGACTCAGAAGGCACTAATGTTTGCAGGCTCTGTGGATATGATAGATGCTTAAAAAGTAATATTGCTCGTAGTTAATGACAATTATACTTAGTGGCCTTGTCTTCACATGCGCATTTACTGTGCAGTAACCAAAATTATTGCACAGTACAGGTGCACGTTTACACATGCACACCTGTATTGCACAGTAAATATGGTGACTTATGCTGACTTGACACATGTGTAGATGCCATACTTCACAGTAACACAGTGCACGTGGACTGACTTGGGACTAACTTTAGTCCCAAGTCAGACCACACACAGCCTTAATGCGCTTTAATGCCTGCACGTGTAGGTGCTGGCCTATTCCCACATACTGTGCAGTAAATGACTGCACAGTAAACTTAAGCCAGCATAAATGCATATGTAGACACACCCATTATTCATCAGTTGAACTAATTATCAGTCAGACAACATTACATAGATCATGGTCTAACTATTATGTTTTCACTTATGCAGTTAAAAGCATTTGATTTCATTATCAAGTTAACTAGTAAGGGTGATGTCATATTATATCATCTAATGTATTTTGAGTTTATATTTAAGTGTTGGGCCTTGTGGTTTTTCACTAGAAGATCCAGTACTGGAGCTTCTAAAGTCTTGTCTATAAAGTTACCCATTATTATTAGTGGGTGTCAGCAGGTGCATCTGAAGGTCCTAAAAGGGGTTTAATAGAAGTATAAGAAAAGGCAAACTACATTCAGCACTAATTCATATGCACCCCCTGTCAGCAATAGCCCATCTGATAGATCAGACAAGGTATAAGGGGATTGCATTGCAGCATATTTATTCAGATTCTGAATTTGGTTAAACTGGGGAAACCACATTCTAAGCAGAGAGAAGTGAAGTGGAGTAAGTGTGCATGACTCAGTACTTGTGTGGGCACGTCTGCACGTGATGCTTTAATGCTCATTAGCCTAAGTTAATGTGTATTAAAGGTGTACATCTACACATGCATGCCCTTAATACACATTACAAATGGTGAATTTAGGCTATTCACACCTAGTTTGATACCTGCAAATGCAGGTATTAAATTTAGGCATGAATAGTTAAAGTGCATTAACGCACATGTAGACACATTAAAGTGCATAAACACTGTATATGTGGACTGACTTCAGACTAACTTTAGTCCCAAGTCAGTCCACACACTGTGTTAATGTGCTTTAATGCATACACATGTAGGTGCCTGCCTAAACCCACTTAATGTGCATTAAGATAATGTACATTAAATTTAGGCGTGCTTAAATGCATGTGTAAACACGCCCAGTGTATATGACTCCTATGAAACTTTGCCAGTTTACACCAGCTATGGAAACTGCCCAGTACCCCTGATTCCTGCTAACTTTTTCATAAGGATAATTTTATTCTCATAAAGAGAAGCTCATTAATGGGATTAGTCAGATGCATAAGAACCCAGAGAATTGGGCCTTTTTATTAATTTTTTACCTTAACAGTTGTTTATATTTTTAAGAAAAAGGTTTTATTTTAATGTAATTACTGGTTTATTTGATTTCCAGAAAAAATACTGGTTTGTCCAGAAACAGGGGACAGAGGCAAAATGCCCAAATGGATTAAGAATGAAAACAGCTCATTGAAGAACTGTACAGACCAGGGGATGGGCTTGGCCCTCTTTTTCTGGTGATGGTTTTAGGGTTGTCAGGAAATTCCTTAGGCCTAGATTATCCCCTCTTGCAATAAAACCTGCAATAAGTCTACAGGAGGACATCTTTCATGAATGTTCCCTGGTGGAGTTCCTCCCTTCTCATTCTGAGGAGTGGGCAGTTCACTTAGGAAATCAGCTGTGGGTCTGCTCCCAAACAGGTGCCATCCTCAAGAAATGTGCCTCTGTTCTAACTCTGGCCCTACCTCCCAGTTCCTAGCAGTGCAGTTTTACTGGATCCCAGTCCAATTAATGGTGTCCCACAAGATCCACAGATGTGGGAGGGGCTTCATGAAGAACAGAATACATCATGTTTTCTTTTTTTGTTAAGCTCTGTAGGGTTGGGACAGAAGGAAAAAGTAATGTATGTCCCACTGGTCACCTTGGCTCTGCCTCTTCCCCATGTGCAGAAAAGAGTCTATGTATGAAGAAGAGTATATAGTATCTAATTGTCTGAAACTTTCAGTCCTTCAGGATAAAAACAGACATTTTTTGTTGTGTTACCAACTCTGCCAGGTTGTGTCCCCGCACAATTGATCCGACTGATCAGCAAAAACCTAAGTTGTCATTGTCCTACTGGGTTGGGTCTCTGCCACTCCCAGGGCTTCAGTGACCTGACCCTGTGGGACAATGCCCCAGGTGCTGCACCCTGACCCAGGGCACAGCAGCTTGAAAGCACACCCCAGGAATCCCTTGCAGGGGATTCCCAAGGACTACATGTAATGTTGCATTGTCACAAGCTGGAGCAGGTACCTGCAAGAAGAATTCTCAGGGCACATGTTAGTTACCATGGAGTGGGGAAGTCTCATGGGTGGTCTCTGCTTCATGATATCAGACTGTGCCCTTGAAACCCTGAGAGTGCCTGCAGACATGTGCCTTCAGTTTGGGTAAAGTAGTGTGATATGCAAGCTGAAGCAATACCCTATAGGGCAGTGGTTTTCAAACATTTTGAGCTGAGCCCCCGCTTCAAATTACAATTTCGTTTGTGCTCCCCCCTTCATTCCCCCCCCCCCCCGAGGAGCAGCACAACCAGGCATAGGGTGTCTCCCATCCTAGCAGCCGCTGTGGCTCAGTTTGGCTTGGTGGGGTGGGCTCCACTCACCACAGCTTCAGCACCTCCTGCCTTGGCCCTGCTGTAGCTCTAGGCTGTGCACCAGCCATACTAGGATCCCAGAGGTGCAGCAGCCCACTGGCAGAACCTGCCTGGGGCTCCCTGCCCCACTTCTCTCCTCAAGGCTGCAGTGGCACCAGCTTCTTGCAAGCTCGTTGTCCATGTCCCCCTGCACTGTTCCCCCAGTCCAACATTCCTTCATGCCCTCCCCAGGGGGGTGCATCCCACAGTTTGAAAACCGCTGCTGTAGGCACACAGGATTGGGCCTCTGAAGCCTCAGGAGCACCTGCCCAAGGAGACCAGAGCTCTTGGCTGCCTGTGCTCTCCTGCCATAAAGCAAGCAAGGGGAAAGTAATACGGGTGATGTGGTGGTGGGGATCTGCTACAGACCAAGAGAATGAAGTGGATGAGGCTTCCTTCGAACAGCTAGCACAAGTTTCCCCATCACAGGTCCTGGTTCTCATGGGGGATTTCAATCACCCTGATACATTGGTGACACGTAGGGGTGCACGAGGTGCATGTGGACCTCTTGAGATCAGCCGTGCACCCTCTGGAAGCACCAGCGGCAAAATCAGAAGTGCACTTCTGGTTTCACTGCTGGCTCGGTGATTGGCCACTGGGGACCCCCCTTCCCCAGTCGGCGATTGGCTGCTGGGGAACCCCCCACTCCTCCATCGGCAATCTGGTGCCCCCCCCCCCCAACTCAGGAGGCACCAGTTGCCCATGCCCTGACATCTGCTGGGAGAGCATTACAGCAGTGCACAGGAAATCCAGGAAGTTTTTGGAGAGTGTTAGGGACAACTTCCTGGTGCAAGTGTTGGAGAGGCCAACTAGGAGCTGTGCTCTTTTTCATCTGCTACTCACAAACAAGGAAGAATTGGTGGAGAACATAGTAGTGGATGGGAATTTGGGCAGCAGCAACCACAAGAAGACTGGTTTCAGGATCTTGAGGAAAGGAAGGAAGGAGAGCAGCAGAGTAAGTACCTTAGACTTCAGAAAAGCAGATTTTGACTCACTGAGGGAACTGATGGCCAGGATTCCCTGGGAGGCCAGTCTGAGGGGGAAAGAAGACCAGGAGAGCTGGTTGTATTTTAAAGAAACCTTACTGAGGGCACAGGAACAAACCATCCAAATGTGCAAGAAGACTACAAGTATGGCAAAATACATGGAAAAATCCTGGAAAAAATTATCAAAGAATCCATCACTGATAGGCTAACAGAAGGCAGTATTCTAAATGACAGCCAACATGGTTTTGTTGTGGGCAGGTCATGCCTGACCAACCTCATCTCCTCCTATGAGCACATAACTTATCTGGATAAGGGAGATGAGGTTGACGTCATATACTTGGATTTCAAAAAGGCCTTTGACTTGGTTTCCCACAATGTCCTCATGGTAAAATTGGCAAGTTGAGGCCACAACAACTAAATGGTCCAGTGGCTAGGAAACTGGTTCCAAGGTCAGACCCAGTTAGTGTTAATAGATGGAACTGAGTCGACATGGTGAAAGGTGACCAGTGGTGTCCCTCAAGGCTCAGTACTCAGATCAGTGCTTTTCAACATTTTCATCAATGATTTGGACATGGGTGTGGAAAGCATACTGGCAAAGTTCATGGATGACAACAAGTTATGGGGAAGTGCAGTCACACTGGAAGACAGATTGAGGATACAGACTGACCTGGACAGGCTTGTAAAGTGAGTGGATCTAAACCTGATGATGTTTAACACAATGACCTGGAAGTGGGGATGGAGTGCACCCTCAGCAAACTTCAGATGACACCAAGCTGGGGGGAGTAATATATATGCTGGAGAATAGGGCTAGGATTCAGAGAGACCTAGACAAATAGGAAGATTGAACCAAAAGAAATCTCATGAGGTTCAATACGGACTAATGCAGAGTTCTCCACTTAGGATGGAATAATCCTATGCACCAGTACAGGCTGAGAACTAACTGGCTGAGCAGCAGTTCTGTAGAAAAGGACCCAAGGGTTACAGTGGATAATAAGCTGATTATGAGCCAACAGTGTGCCCTTAGTTGCAAAGCAAACTAATGACATACTGGGATGAATTAGTATGAATTAGGGCTGTGCGAGGCTTCAGACCATGCTTCGGATCCAGAGAAGCTTCGGATGCTTCGGCATCTGAAGCAGAATGTCCAGATTGAAGCCCTGGCTTCGTTAGGCTTTCTGAAGTGGCTGGGAGCTTCTGAAGCACTTTGGAGCCGCTTCGGAGATCTGGCCATAGGGTATAATGGGGAATCAATGAAATATCTATAACTTTGTTGTTTTTTGTCTGATTTGCATGAAATTTGCAAGGATGATAGCCCCTGCTGAGAGCATGACGCCTACCAGGTTTCAAGAAGATTCATGCAGGGGTTCGGGGGAAACTGCACCCCAAATTCGTGAAAGAAAACTCGTGTCATATCTATGCGTTACAACACAGGAGGGAGAAAATGGCAGGGATGGTGGCCGCTGCTGAGGCCACAAAGCCTGCCAAGTTACAAGGTGATAGGTGCAGGGGTTTGGGAGAAACTGCACCTGAAATTCTTGAAAGCAAAACTCATGTCACGTCTGTGTGTTACAACACATGGGGCTGAAAACTGCAGGGATGGTAGCCCCTGGTGAGGCCACAAAGTCTGCCAAGTTTCAAGAAGATTGGTGTAGGGGTTTGGGGGGAACTGCACCTCAAGCTGCTGACAGGCAAAACTCGTGACACAGATGACCCTGTGTGTGTTAAGGCACAGCGGGCTGAAAACTGCAAGGGTGGTAGCCCCTGCGGAGGCCACGAAGCCTGCCAGCTGTCAAAGAGATAGGTGCAGGGCTTCTGGGGCCCTGCACCTCTAGCTGCTGACAGGTAAAACTCGTGACATGGGTGCTTGTGCAACTGTGTCTGTTGTGGGGGGGAACTACTGCAGGCCTGGTAGCAGCTGCTAAGCTACTGTGTTACCAGTTACCAATCAATCATGATTCACTCAGGGACCAGCTCAATACACAGTTGCAATATTTACACAATAATTAGGAACAATTAACACCTACAAAACCACAGACTGAGAGGAAAGAATCAATACAGACAATCAACTGCCCCAAACAGAGACAGTCAGTTGCACAAGCACCCATTTCATGAATTTTGTCTGTCAGCAGCTAGAGGTGCAGGGCCTCAGAACCCCTGCGCCAATCTCTTTGGCAGCTGGCAGGCTTCGTGGCTGCAGCAGGGGCTACCATCCCTGCAGCTTTCACCCTGCTGCACCTTAACATACACTGTGTCACCCATGTCATGAGTTTTGCGTGTCCGCAGCTTGAGGTGCAGTTTCCCCCAAGCCCCTGCACTGATCTTCTTTAGACAGAACTAGGTCTCAAGTTGCAGCAAGGGAAGTTGAGGTTAGATATTAGGAAAACTTTCTCATGAGAAGGATAGTAAAGCACTGGAACAGGTTACCCAGAGAAATTGTGGAATCTCCATCCTTGGCAGTTTTTAAGACCTAGCTAGACAAAGCCTTGGCTGGGATTTGCTTTGAGCAGAGGGTTGATGACCTCCTGAGGTCCCTTCCAACCTTATAGATTCATAGATTCATAGATGTTAGGGTCGGAAGGGACCTCAATAGATCATCGAGTCCGACCCCCTGCATAAGCAGGAAAGAATGCTGGGTCTAGATGACCCCAGCTAGATACTCATCTAACCTCCTCTTGAAGACCCCCAGGGTAGGGGAGAGCACCACCTCCCTTGGGAGCCCGTTCCAGACCTTGGCCACTCGAACTGTGAAGAAGTTCTTCCTAATGTCCAATCTAAATCTGCTCTCTGCTAGCTTGTGGCCATTATTTCTTGTAACCCCCAGGGGCGCCTTGGTGAATAAATACTCACCAATTCCCTTCTGTGCCCCCATGATGAACTTAAAGGCAGCCACAAGGTCGCCTCTCAACCTTCTCTTGCGGAGGCTGAAAAGGTCCAGTTTCTCTAGTCTCTCCTCGTAGGGCTTGGTCTGCAGGCCCTTAACCATACGAGTGGCCCTTCTCTGGACCCTCTCCAGGTTATCCTCATCCTTCTTGAAGTGTGGCGTCCAGAATTGCATGCAGTACTCCAACTGCGGTCTGACCAGCGCCCGATAGAGGGGAAGTATCACCTCCTTGGACCTATTCGTCATGCATCTGCTGATGCACGATAAAGTGCCATTGGCTTTTTTGATGGCTTCGTCACACTGCCGACTCATGTTCATCTTGGAGTCCACTAGGCCTCCAAGATCCCTTTCCACCTCTGTGCCACCCAGCAGGTCATTCCCTAGGCTGTAGGTGTGCTGGACATTTTTCCTCCCTAGGTGCAGCACTTTGCATTTCTCCTTGTTGAACTGCATCCTGTTGTTTTCTTAATTTTCTATGATTCTGTGAAACAGACTTATGCTGCAAAAAGCTACACAATTTTTTACCAGCTATTTTCATGGCCATAATTTTCGACATGGGCATCTGTTTGCTTGGGCATTGTACCACCATAACATTTTTTATGGTGGCACAAAGATGATGTTTGTTTGCAACCTCAGACTCCATCCCATTCATCTTCCACTATTCAAGAAATGCTACTAAAGGACATGTAATACCAACAAATTGCAATAGTCCAGATGGGGAGGTAGGTTTTCTAGTTTCTTTTTGTCACTTTACCTAAGGCCATGGTTTTCAACCTTGTAAGATTCAAGGTACTACACAGAAAATACCAGCTTGTCACTTCTACTAATTTTTTGACTATGGAAAAATAATAGAGTACTTCCTCTATTGAAAAAAAACTCAGAAAGACCACACCAGGTCAGAATGACTTTGACAGTATGGATTCTTATTTGAAATCTCTGGTTTTATCTTGTGAATCATGTATAGGTGTTTGCACACCTAACAGTACTAATATTGCATGGGATCGTGCAACATCCTTAAAAAGATCTCACAGCATCCCAGGGTTCCATGGCATCCTGGTTGAGAATCACTGATCTAAAGATACATTCTCAGTAAATCAGTTTTCTCCTGTGGTTCAAATCAGGATCCAAGTAAGTGGATTTCTCATTCCTTCATTTTCCATCCCCCCCTGAAAGAAACCATTTATTTAAAGTAAAGCAATGGCTAAAGAATGAGAATGTTAATGGATAATGACAAATTTTTACTGAAAGTTTGTCCCATTCAAGTTGGAGGTGACACATTAATAGGTTTATCATTATGTACATTACATAAATTATCCACTAACTAGTAAATAAATTTACAAATGCACCATAGAATATCCCACTGCAATCTGTATGTACAATTGTTTAACTTTGCTGCATAAACCCAAGCTCTAATGAGGAGAAGCCTCTAAACCACGAGATGATAATATATGTGGCACTGAGCTGCACAATAAAGGAACCACATGGCTTTCTGTAGCTTCTGATTTTAAAGGTTATGGAAGGTCAGTTTAAAACAGAGAACAAACTAGCCATCTGTTTCCAGTTAGGCCAAGCAGTCTTGGGATATAATTAGTAGAAACACCATGTTTACTTCACTACTAGATACTTTAACCTGTGTTGTTTTAAAGTGATTATCAATCAGCGTTTCCACTTCAAAAGATTCCAGTAGGACCATTGAAAGAGACTGTGTGATGTACACACAAATTTTAGTTTGGTGTAACGCAAGCGAAAATAAAGGTTTTAAAACACATGGTAGAGGGTATTCAATAAAGAACTATTTTGCTGAATTCCAAATCCATGAGACAATCTGGTAAGCATTCTTTTATCCACTGTTCCCAGAGTCATAATCTGTAAAGTGGAGGGAAAAGATTTTTTAACATACCTTTCTTCATAGACAGGAAACACATTCAATGAATTTAGCAAACTGAAATGTAATTGTTTTTTAAACTTATAAGAGTATAACTGTGTATGGTGGCAGAGCAGTCAAGGAATTTTACCAAAGGGTGAGAGTTCAGGTCTCACGCTGAACTTGTGTAACTGTGTCCAGCTCACAGCTGGAACTAGGTACCTGCCTGTTCAGACTGGAGGGTCAAAGGCAAACAGACAGGATGCTAGTTACAGCCCTCCCTTGCATGAAACTGGTTATAAAAACTGGCATATCTCAATCTTGTTAGCCCAGCTTTGCCTGTAGAAATCAAGCATGGAAACAAAGAGTCTGGATTGCCAGCTTTCAGTGAAACTATGGGTTTCATTCAGCTGTCAGACATATTCACACAACCACTTTTCAAAATTTGCATAACATTTTGTGACTGCTGGAGAGTGTTAAAGAAATGCAAAGTATTATCATTTTAAATCACATTTTTATTACTCCTTGGAAATACAGCTGCAAGTGCTGTTTCCTACATGTAAATCAGGTAATTATCAACCCCCCAATGTCTGAGATACTAGACAAATCTGATACTATTCTGTTAGTAACATTTGGCTAAAAATATCTAATCCTCTAATTATTAATATGGCGTGTGCATGCAATGGATAGTATCAGTACAAAACGGCTCTTTCATTATGAACAGGAAGGCTAGAAAGCAAAATTCTACTGTTACATTGAAATAACTGTGGCAGACAAGGTTCTTAGGGAAATCTGGTATCTTTTATTAAAACAACTAAAATCGTTGGAAAAATTATTTTCAAACTTTCAGGTACAAATGTCCTTCTTCAGGCAGAGGGAACATCTACAGTTGTTTTGTGCTCTTCCTGGATGAGATAAAAGCTAGTATGCAAGAATGCAGGTCAGTGAAAATGCAAATATGTGGCAGTGAGGGTCAGAGCGGGTGAGAGACAATGGGTGAGACACAGGTGGGAGGCAGGGGGGAAAGGAAATGGTGACCTGGAGATAGAATGTAGCTGGTAAATTGTAGAAAGGTTACCTGGGGTATCAGATGGTAGGCAGGTTGTAACGTGCCTTAAGTCCAATGTCTTTATTTAGTCCATGATTTTTTATATCAAGTAGGTTGATTAAGTGAAGTTAGTAAGCTCGTCTGTGAAAGGTATTTTGTACATTCTATTTTCAGATCACCATTTCCTTCCCCCACCCCCCACCTGTCTCTCACCCCCTCTGACCCTCACTGCCACACATTTCCACTTTCATTGACCTGAATTCTTGTATACAGGTTTCTCTCACTTTATGCGGGTTCTGTATGTGCAAATTGATGCTCCTTTTTATACCAAAAATTCATTATATGAGAGGTAAATTCACTCTTATATGACCGGTGTGGCAAAAGCCCGTAGTCAGCTGGTTTGTGCAGTGCATTGTGGGAGTGATGCGCACCAAAATATAGTCTCCTGTGTGGATCTGTGCTCCTCACTCATTTTCTGTAACATATGTTTCTGTAGTTGCCATCCCCAGTATAGTAAGTTTCATCACCACCCTGTGCTTGTGTACTGTCTGCTGTTGATGAGAACCAAAACTATCTTGTAAAAGTGGTAGAAATAGGTCTGGGGGTCAGTACAGTTGAGGTCTTGGAATGTATCCCTATTCATTACATTGTAAAGTGGGTTCCCTTTACGCAAATACAAGTGACGCACCGTTTTCCAGGAAAGCATGTACAGCATAAAGCAAGGAAAACTTGTACTGGATTTTATCGCATCCAGAAAGAGCACAAAATAACTGCAGATGCTCCCTCTGCCTGAAGAAGGGTGTTTGTACCTGAAAGATTGTGAAGAAGAATTTTCCCAACTGTTTTAGTTGGCCTAATAAAAGATATCAGATTTACCCTAAGACCCTTGTCTGCCTATGTCCTTAGACCAACATGGATGCAGTCAACACCCATTGACATAACAGTGGAATTATTCCAGTATAAATGAAACAAGAATATGGTCTTTTTCACAATGTTGGGGTTTTCTGGGAGCAGGGAAATGCATTTTTGCATTATATTATTTTAAAACTAAGACACTTCCCCAAAAAATCTAGACATTGTTCCCATTTATTGAAATGGCTCAGTAAGAGAGGCACTACCCCAGAAGGGCAAGGTCCTGGGTTCTGACTCCTGCTTCTATTCCCAGTGTGGCAGAAGCTATCCTAATCTGATCTTTCCATATTATCCAGTAACTATTAAATGCAGCAATACCACTGGGGACAGGAGCAGGAGCCAAAATCAAGAGCTGCTTCCATTCCAGGATAGTACCTATCTCACAGAGCTACAAGCCCTCTGCCCTCTGCCTTTTCTCTTGGTTACCCAGTGGGATAGCTTCAAAAGGAGGGGCTGAGGGATCTCTTAGTAATGCATACTCACTGGCCTAGTGCTTAGAGTTTATTGGGAAGTAGAATATGTGGGCCCGACGCTTGCAGCATCATGTGTATTCAGCTTGTCAAATGAGCTTTAGTTAAAGTGCCCTGTCACCATTTTAAAGAGCAGGATGCTGAATACGTAAGATGCTATTAATTAGAATGGCTCCTGAGAGCTACTCTAATCAAAGCATCTCCCCAACCTCCACCCCAGAACAGATGTAAAGATGCCTGTTGGTCTATGTTCTCCCTGGGTGAAGGGACCTAGAATGGGTCTTCCATGTCGGGGTGAGGTATCACAGCCCACAGGGCCTGGGGGTCCTGTGGCCTCTGCAGTTGGGGGAGGTTCCAGTGGCGCTAAGTGGCTGTAGGAAGAAGGTATAAAACAGAGCTTTCCAAACTGTGTGCCGCGACACATTAGTGTGTCAGCGGCAGTGTGTAGGTGTGTCGCACGAAATGCAGAAAATTTTGCAGAAGGGCACCGCGGAGCTCCCTTACTCGCATCTGCTTCCCTTGGCCCCTCCCCCGGAACTTCCTAAAGCAGCTAATGTTAAAGCAGCCAAGCCTTAGCAGCTAAGACTTAGCTGCTTTAACATTAGCTGCTTTAGGATCGTGTGGCGTCTTGATGTAGGACACACGTGATTGGCGGTGTCGGAGCGGTACGGCGAGGAGTGTGGAGAATTCGGAATTCTCGTTGGAGACTCCTTTAACGGAGCAATTAGTTGTGAGTTACACCACCCCCAACTCTCGGCTGTGCTGAGTGGAGGAGTCCCCCGGAGGTCCTGGACTGGGACTGCACCGAGCGGGCCGTCCGCCATCTTGGCCAATTGGAACGAAGCTCAGTGGAGGCCAGAAGCCTCGGAATCAGCGTGCTCCCAATCACCCGGGCAAGCGCAGCTGCAGGCTATCGCCCAGTCAACCCACCTGCTGCTGGCTGAAGTTAGGCCACCCTCCCAAACCCAATGTGGCAAACAGCAAGCCACTCACCACGTGGCACTAATAATTTGATTTCTGCCATTTATTTTTATTTTTACTCTGCTGTAATTGTGGATTGACCACCCACCGGCAGTGTACCACCGGAGAGTGCTGGAACTGGACTCTGGACATAGGCATTGCAAATATTTGCAGCAATATAGCCTTGTAGTGAGACATATATATTTACACCATTTTTGTTGGACGTTTGCTTCTCTACTTCATGTGTTTTTGCAGCTGAGCTCCTACCTGGACCTGTGTGTCCTAATATGTATTGTAAATACTTTAGTTAATTTTGTTTATTTTTCACATTTTCTCCTGGTCCTGATTCCTATCTTTATCTCACTTTATCACTGTGGGAGTGGAGCGCAGGTGCTGTTATTTTCATAAGAAAAAACAGAGAAAGATAAGCGCTAAAAACAGTCCTGTTATTTTCATATTTAGTTAATGCTAAAACCTAAAAATAAATTCGCATAGATTTATTCATTAAATTGCAGTTGAATTACCTGTAAAATGGATAAGTTTCTAATTAAGAAAAGAAAAGCTGGTGAAGATGACGTTTGCGATGAACAAAATGTAGCCGCTATAGAGGAAACTACGCAAGAATCAACGTTGAACGGTCTGTATTAGTACATAAGAAGTGTAAAGGAAAAATTTCCAAGCCTCGTTTATACAATAAAGATTATATGAAACTGGGGTTCACATTTTCTGGTAATGAAAACAATCCTTGTCCTCAGTGTTTAGTTTGTGGGGATATACTTGCAAATGAAAGTATGGTACCAAATAAATTAAAGCGTCATTTTACCTCAAAACACAGTCATTTGTCAGAAAAACCAGTAGAATACTTTATTGAGCTTTCAAAATCTATAAAGAAGCAGTCTGCATCATTCACAAAGAGAATGAAGACATCAGAGAAAGCTCAAAAGGCAAGTTACTTGGTTGCTCAAATAATTGCCAAAAACAAGGACCCACACACTATTGCCGAAACCACCATAAAGGAATCTTGCTGTGCTATTGTTCGAACAATGTTTGGGCCCGAATTTGAGATAGAAGTTAATAAAATCCCTTTGGCAGATAACACGATTGGAAGACGTATTCAAGACATGTCTGATGACATTAAGCAGCAAATGAAGGATATTTTTCAAGACGATAACATGATCTTTACATTGCAATTAGACGAAGCAACAGATGTCAGTGGGTTAGCACAATTATTGGTTTTTATACGTTTCATTCATACTGACAGAATTATTGAGCAATTCTTGTATTGTCTAGAACTTCCAATGAGAACTAGAGGTGAAGATATATTTAAAACTTTAGATTGCTTCATGAAGGAAAATAATTTGCAATGGTTAAATTGTGTAGGAATATGCACAGATGGTGTACCCTCAATGGTTGGTTCAACAAAAGGTTTTATAGCTTTAGCAAAGAAAGAGAATGAAAATATTATAATTACTCATTGCTTTTTACATCGCGAAGCACTAGTCGTGCAAACCATTGGAAATGAATTAAGAAAAGTTTTGGACAAAGTGGTTCAAATGGTCAATTACATTAAAAGTAGACCTCTTCAATCAAGATTATTTGCTCATATTTGTGAAGAAATGGGGGCAAGGTTTAAAAAGCTTCTACTACACACAGAAGTTGGTTGGCTCTCAAGAGGTCGAGTGCTTTGTCGTGTATACGAATTGAGGGAAATGATGCTTAAACTTTTTGTGGAAAATCAGCAAAATGAATTCTGCAATCTAATTCAAAACAAACTTTGGTGCACAAAATTGGCATATCTTGCTGACATATTTGAACATTTGAATAAAATAAACACCAGTATGCAAGGAAAAGGAGAAAATATCTTAACAGCGGTAGATAAAATTTGTACTATGAGAGACAAAATAGCAATTTGGAAAAGGAAAGTGAAAGAAGGAAATTTTGAAATGTTTTCCAAAACTGCTGAGTGCAAGCTAAAATGTGATATCAGCTCGCTAATTGTTGACCATTTAACATTGCTCGGAGAGAAAGTTCAGCATTACTTCCCAAATGTTGAAATCCAAGACTATGATTGGATCAGAAATCCATTTCTTTCAACTGTAATGAGAAACTTTTCACTTATTGAAGAAGAAGAATTAGTTGACATAAAAAATGATCGAAATCTGTTAATGATGTATGAAGAGGGTGACTTAGACAGCTTTTGGATTCGCATTTCAAAAATGCATCCAAACATAGCTAAAAAAGCGTTAAAAATTCTTCTGTAGTATTCTACTACATACATTTGTGAAGTATCCTTTGCAACGATGGCAAACTTAAAGACACTGAAACGTGGACGCTTAAAAATGCTTGATGACGAAATGCAAGTGTCTCTATCTAATATTCCATCAAATATTCAGAAACTGTGTTCATCCCATCAACCTCATACATCCCATTAAAATGGTAAGTAGTTATTGGTGTTATTCAACTTTTTTTAATTCTTGCACATACTTACATACTGTTACTCATAAATGACAACAATGTATGTTATTATCTTACAAATCATATATTTTTAAAAATATAAATGAAAGGTTTTCATGAGATATGTTGTGTCCCCATACATTTCGTTATTACAATTTATGTATGTGTCCGTATCTCTTATAACGGGTTAGTTTAACCACCGGCTTGCTAGTAAAACTGAATTACTGTGTCGTGAAATGATGCATGTCTAAAAAGTGTGTCACCAACATGAAAAGTTTGGAAAGCTCTGGTCTAAAAGGACAATGCCTGCAATGTAGAATGGGGCCAAGGGGAGTATGCTGTGTGCAGCCCCCAGCCTCTCAGAAGTTGGAAAGCGCTAGTCTAACCTATTCTTAAACTGCACAAACAACCCTATTGCACAACTGCTAGACACAATGCCCAGAAAATGAAAACACCCTAACTTGTCACAGGTAAAGCAAAGAGATAATGTGCTGCCACTGCACAG
The DNA here is from genome assembly GCF_030867095.1 of Alligator mississippiensis. NCBI lineage: Eukaryota > Metazoa > Chordata > Crocodylia > Alligatoridae > Alligator > Alligator mississippiensis. The sequence goes on from NC_081827.1 coordinate 157,077,354, forward strand.
ACAAGAAATATTTTAATAAACTGGAGAAATAGTCCAAAATCAGCAAGATGGAATTTAATTAAGACGTGCAAAATACTACACTGAAGAAGGAAAAATGACATGCACAAATACAAAATGGGAAACAACTGCTAGGCAGCAGCACTGTGCTAATCTGGGGGTTATAGTGGAGCACAAACCAAATATAAGTTAACAATGTGACACAGTGGCAAAGGAGGAAAATCTCAAGTTCTTTCCAGGTGGAATTAACAAGTTAATTAAAACACATGAGTTACTTATTTTATTATGCTCAGTGAGGCTTCAACTGGAGTACTGTGTTTATTTTTCAGGACCATACGTTAAGAAAGATGAGAACAAGTTGGAGAGTCCAGAGGAGAGCAACACAGATGATAAGAGGTTTAGAAAACATGCCTTTGTGAGGAAAGGTTTAAGGGATGGGGTAAGTTTGCTCTAGAAAAGCAGAGACTATGGGGGGAGGATCCATCTTTCAATAACATAAAGGTTGTTTATCTCTGGGGAATAGAACAAAGAATTATTACTGTAATAATTATTGAATTATCTAATATTATTATTTGTATTATAAGTAACAATTATTGAGGAAAATATTAAATGTTATCAATGGATATAAATATCTTGGCTCAGGGATCGTGAATGATGGAAGGTCTGGAGAAGACCTTATAAAAAAGCTGAAGCTTGCAGAGAACTTTTGTAGAAACATTGAAGAGTAGGTGTGGGACAGACATGTCCAAAGGGAAGCAAAATTAGTTGGAAGATGTTGGCTTATCACCAAAGTCAGCGAGACAGTGGAACTAATGACTGATGATGGTGACAATGTTTCAATGGGAATAGAACAATAAGGAATTAGCTTAATTTGCAGCAAAGAAGATTTAGATTTTAAATACTAAAAAAAATTCTAACTGTAAAAATCATAAAGTACTAGAACAAGCTACATAGAAATATTGTGAAATCTCTTTCCCGGGGGGTTTCAAGGAGGGTAAACAAACATCTATCCAGGAATGTCTAGGTATACGTGAGCTTGCATTAGTTCAGGGACTAGATGATCTCTCAAGATGCCTCCATTTCTATGACTGCTCTGACATAGACCTGTATACCAAAATCACCAGACACTGAAGATATCTTCTATCACTAGTATCTTTACTGATTGTTCACACAACACTGTCATGTCTCTGCTTAAATGATGTGCTAGGTTGTCGTTGCCAGCTAAATGAAGGGCTATGGGATCAACAGTGTTGCACACACCAAATTTGTAAACTTAACTGTATCCTTATATCTCATAAAAGTAAGCCCTACTTTCTCTGGATGCGACACAGAAAAGACTTGAGAGCCAAATGAATCATTCTCAACTCTAGAATATTTATCTGCAATCTATTTTCCAATCCCTTTGAACCAGTTAAACTGCTGAAATGTGCTCCTCGCTACTCCTTGCTAGAAATCTCTGATGAGATTCTTATTGTTAGAGCTGAAGGACTGAACATTACTCCACCATGTCAAAGACAGCAGAACTTTTTTCAGGACAGTTAATCTATGTCTAAACTGACTCCCTGCTAAACTACAGACTGCTTTTAAGAAACAAGCCCTGCTTACTCAATCTGCCTCACCCAAGCCTAGTGATTATGTGGCACAGACAGCTCAGAGCTGATCCCAGCTTCACTCAAGACAGAGAGTTCGAGAGGCACTGAAGTGTGTGCTGAGATACACACTCAGTCTTTCTGAGTCATCCACTATGCCTAAATGACCTGATGGGAGGGGTAGTGCTTGTTTCTTTGTGGCAGTCCTGGGTTTGGCATGGAGGCAATGCACACAATACAGCCTTAGTACTACTGGAACTGTAATTTGCTGCTAGTCAGTACTGCACAATTCTTATCCTGAGCTACAGAGATGGTGACACAGGTGGAAGCCATTAGGATCATAAGCTCTAAGACAAACATTACTTTAGGTACATATTTTTATATATATATATATATATATATAGCATATCTACAGCATGCTGAAGTCTAAGAAGCCTCATGTGGCAGAAAACCCCCCACTTTGAGTGTTGAGTGTCAGCATATAAAGCCAAAGTTACCTCTCAGATCTTATATGGCACGGAAGTATGGGGTTATGCTGCTAGCAATAATGTAGACATACCTCAGAACAAGTTTCTTAGGGCTCTTCTGGCTCTTCCTCCCTCAACTCCTGCATCTTTTATGAGATTAGAGATGGGAATGGATTCTATTTTAACTAATATTATTATTACAATGGTGGGATTTTGGTTTAAAATCCTGCCCCTTTTACCATCTCGTCTGCTTAAATTCTGCTACATAGAAGATCCCCCTCCTTTCCAATCACCCTGGTTAGCTTTTCTTTCCTGCACTTTAGCACTTTCTGGGATGGGATACTATCTCAAAGATAATGAAAGATTTTTCTCCCCCAGAGAAAAGGTTCAGGTTTTCCAGAGGATACGAGATATTGCCAGGCAGAATGATTTTGCGGTGGCTAGGGCTACTCGCATTGCTCCTTTATACACTCTTTGGAAATTAGGTTAGGGGAAGAAAGGTATTTACAGTTGGATCTTAATAATAAATGGTGATCCTCTTTGACTAGACTCAGGACCGAACAGATGCCTACAACTGTTCTGGCTGGATGTAGATTTTCCATTCCACGGGCTAAAAGATGTGGCCCAGTCTGTCTAGGAGTTTTGGAAGATCCTACCCATTATGTATCAGAATGTTCTTTATATAATGACAGAAGGAGAACCAATTTATTTCCATTCTTGCAGAAATTGATACATTTCTCAAACAGAGAGAAATTAATCTGGCTTCTACAGCAAACAGATCCAAATGTAGTAAACCGTCTCACAATTTTTGCTTACAAGGCTGAGGTGATTAGAGTTAAATATCCTTTATAATTGATACAAGTGATACATTTTAACATTAGATTTGATGTTATTGTCTCAATTGTGGATCTATGTACAACAGTATTATAGATTCATGTCTTGATTTACTACTATATTTATATTAATAATGTTTTTATGTTGGTGGGCTCTATTTTTAGTATCATATTTGTAGTTCGGTTACTTTGTTCAAACTGATTTATATTATGGTTGTATGTGTGTTATGTCATCTTCAGGAGCATGGCATTTAGCCAAAATCCTTAATCAATTGAATTGAATTGAATTGAATTGAATTGAATTGAACTGAGTGTTGAGAAATACTCTTTTGAAAGGGCTTCTTCCCCCCCTGATTCTGAAGGGGTTTTAACAGGGATGTTTTCATATTTGTCAAGAGCCTAATTCTTCACAGGGAACAACTATAATAAGCCTTGAGAAGGCTCTCTTCTTCTGAGTGCGTCTCCTACTAAGTCATCTGTGTTTGAATCCCTTAGTTTGTCACAAGTTACTATCTATAGACATCTCTTTTGAAATATCATGTGTTCTTAGGTCTTGTTTTATAGAGTTGTTAAATGTTTTTGAGGCCTTCTCTTTTTCCCACCCCCAACTCTAATGGCCTGATTTTTTTTTCCTACACACTCTTCAGGTCTCCTAACTTAAACCATCACATGCTACTCCCATTCAACTTCACTTCTGTGGACATCACTTTTTCCTAATGCCATACCTTCTTGTTTTTTTGCATAATCTTTCTTGCTGGCTCCACAAATCCACCGTAGCATCCTTATATCCATCACTCGCATCATGAAGATGTCTGGATACAATGTAGACCTCTTAAAACCTGAATCTCTCCGCTTTTGGATCACCAATGAATATAGTAGATGGAACCAAGTCTAACTACAGGAAACCTTCGCTATTCATGAACTCCGGGTTTGCGGATTCAAATATTCGTGGGGGAGGGCAGAGCTGGGAGGCAGGCGGAGAGCAAGTGATGGGGACATGCAGGGAGGCGGTGGCACTCAGGGAGAAGGGGCTGGTCTCCAGGTGCTGCAGGGGAGCCCCAGGGACAGGGAGGGAGGTGGCGGTAGCAGCAGCAGCATCTTCTTTGCCAATGCCACCAGAGGCAGCTGCGGCGGTGCTCAGAGCAACTGCAGCGGCGCTTGGGGGGAAGGGGTCGATCCCCAGGCACTGTGGGGAAGCAGGGGGTGGCTGTGGGGCCTGACAGAGAGTCCTGTCAGTATTCACGGATTTCGCCATTCATGGGGATCTCTGGAATATATCCCCCGCAAATGGCAGGGGTCTCCTGTGCAATAAGAGCTGATTTAACAGGTAACTAACTATTTTTATCTAACTAAATATTCTTATACTAACTGCACTAGGAATACATTCCAAGGGATCTAAAGAGACTAATGTCTTTAATTATCTGCAGTTGGAAGGAATTAAAGCAGTGGAGAGTGCCACATTTCCATTTATAATTTTCCCCTCAGAACACATGGGAACAATGATAAAAAGGGTAGGATGGGTGCACACACTGCTTTGAAAAAATTACATTGTCATTACTACATCAGCGACCATAGCCCATAAGAAAAAATGTGCAGGGGGCACGCAAAGAAGCAGAAGTTGCATCTTTTGAATATAAATTGCAATCATAGGAAATTAGGGCTGAAAGAGACCTCACAAGGTCATCTAGTCCAGTCCCCTGCTCAGGACAAGAGCATCTCTGACTAAACCATCCTAGCCAAGTGTCTGTCTAACCTGCTCTTGAAAACTTCCCAGGACAGAGATTTCACAAGCTTTCTAGGTAGCCGGTTTCAATGCTTAGCTACCCTCCTAGTCAGTAGGGCTGTGTGAAGCTTCGGTCACTGATTCGATTCGGAGGAGATTTGGCCCAATTCAGTGGCTAAATCTCCAAATCTGAATCAAATCAGGAGACCCATTAAAAGGCCCGAATCAAATCCGAAGCCTCTGAATCGATTTGGGAAAGATTCAGAGAGATACAGAGATTTGGATCGGCTGGGGAGAAGCAGGCACAGCTGGGCAGCTGCAGGCTCTCCTGCGGCTCCTCCAGCTGTGCCTGCCTCTCCCCGGGCAGGGGGAACCATGGGAGAAGCCCCCATGGCTGCTCTGCCTGGCCACATTCATCCCCCGCCTGGCCCAGCCTCCTGGCACTTAAAAAATAAATAATTAAATAAATAATAAAAGACCAGCACTCACTGGCTGTAGCAGGGGCTCTGGGGCCTCCTGGCAGAGCCCTCCTGTGCAGCTCCTGCTCCCCAATCACCCCCCCCATTTACCCCTGCTCCGATGGCCCTCCTGCCCAGCCCCAGCAGTTCGGGAATTAAAAAAAAAAGCAAAAAACCCTCACTCACCAGTAGTAGCAGTGGCTGTGGGGGCTCTGGGGCCATGTAGCAGAGTCCCACTCACAGCCCCCAGCTCCCCAATCTCCCCCCGTGCCCAGCCCCAGCCCCAATGGCTGCCCCACCTGACCCCAGCATCCTGGCAATTAAAAAACAAAACAAAATAAAACAAAAAACAAAAGCCCCGCACTCACCAGGTCTGGTAGCAGTGATTAGGGCCTCTGGGGGCTCGTGGCAGAGCCCCCCACGCAGCGGGGGGCAGCAGCAATTCCCCCCCACCTGGCACCTGTGCAGGAGCTGCCCCATGGCATGGGTGCAGCATGGCTCGGCAGGGCACCGTGTGCTGTCTGGGAACTGTGGCAGCTCCACCTGTCAGCCAGAGCCCAGCACTGCTCAGCAGCAGCAGCCCCAACTCTCAGACAATGCACAGCACCTCGCCAAGCCACGCTGCACCCATGCCATGGGGCAGCTGCCATGCAAAGGCCAAGCGGGGAGGGTGGTGATCCCCGCTGCCCCCCACTGCCTTGCACTGTGCAGGGGGGGCTCTGCTATCAGTGCCCAGAGGCCCCGATCCCTGCTGCTACAGCCGGTGAGTGTGGGGTTTTGAGGTTTTTTATTAAATTGCCGGGATGCTGGGGCCAGGCAGAGCAGCCATCGGGAGCAGGGCTGGGTGGGGGGGGGAGATCAGGAAGCAGGGGCTGTGCAGGCGGCCTCTGTCATGAGCCCCCAGAACCCTCACAGCTACTGCTACAGCCAGTGAGTGCAGTGCTTTTTTAAAGTGCCAGGAGGCTAGGCTGGGCTGAGCAGGGGATGGGGCTGGGCAGGGAAGTCATGGGAGCTTCTCCCATGGCTCCCCCTGCCCAGGGAGAGACAGGCACAGCCAGAGGAGCTGTGGGAAAACCTGCAGCCACCCAGCTGTGCTCACCTCTCCCCGGCAGATCCGAATCTCCAAATCAGCGCGGAATCTCCAATTCTGATTCAGCTGAATTAAATGGGAACAATTCTTAGAATCACTGAATTGAATCACTGTCCTCCAACTTGGCTGAATCTGAATCTGAATTGAATACTCCCCTATTTGCACAGGCCTACTTGTGAGAAATTTCTTCCTAATCTCCAACCTAAATTTCCTCTTCTGCAGTTTGAGGCGATTGCTTCTAGTCCTGTCCTCCAAAGACACAAAGTCCATCTCCATTCTCTTTATAGTCAGCCTTCAGGTATATGAAGACTGTTATCAAATCCCCCCCCCCCCCACTTTAGTCTTCTCTTCTAGGTTAGGGACAGACATTACACATAAACTGGTTTAAGTGATCAGAAACTGGTTTAAACCTGTAACAGAACAGATGTTCAGTGCACATAAACCAGTTTGACAATGGCTGAAACCAGTTTGTGATAAACCTGGTTGAATGTAGTATCAGACTTAACTGATTTGGGTCAAACTGGTTTATGAAACTTCTGTCCCAGACCCCTTGCTAGTTTAAGTTAAACAAGACACCCCCTGCATCCTGGCATGCTCTCTGGGCTGGGTGGAGCTCTCTGTTCCACAGCAGAGCTGGCCCCTCCCCTCTGCTCTGTGGCTGGAGCTCGGCAGAGACTACAGGCTGCTTCCCTTCTCCCCCTCACCACTCCCTGTTAAGCAGGAATTCCCTCCTCCCCTCTGCCTCACTGAGAGGTATCTGTGTATTAGCTAGCAGACCACATGCTGGCTACAGTCTGTGCGGTGGCAGCTGGGACAAAGGCATAATCAACAGGTAGCTGGTAATGTCCCTCTGTTGTTTTCTTAATGGGGGGATAAACACTGAATTCCGGGTGATACACTTATCAGTTCCCTGCTGGGCTAATCAGAGCATCCTGCCCAGGCTTGGTCATGCCCCCCCCTCCCCCGCGCTCAGTACTGTGGAAGGGAAGGGAGGACTGCTCCAGTGCTCCCCAGCTTCTAGCCTGAGCCACTGCAGGCATGTGCCTGCATGTCTGGAATGTCTGTTCAGCCAGGTTAGACTAGCCAGGTTAGACTAACCTGCAAAGATTGTATCAATTCAGGCTCAAGCTTTTTGAATGTCTGTTCCTAGCCCTACAGACTCAGTAGTCCTAGTTCTTTCAGCCTTTCCCTATGAATTATACTTTCCAAGTCTCTAATCATTTTTGTCACTCTCTGCTGAACTCTTTCCATTTTGTCCACATCTCTCATAAAGTGTGTGGCCCAAAACTGGACACAGTACTCCAGATGAGGCCTCACCAGTGCCAAGTACAGTGAAAGATTCCATTTCCTTGATTTGTAGGTGATAGTCCTGTTAACCCAACCCAATATGTTGTTGGATTTTTTTTGCAACAAAGGCAGGCTGTTGGCTCATATGCCGTTAATGGTCCACTGTAAGTCTTTCTCTGCAGTCCTGCATCCTAGCCAATCATTCCCCAATCTGTATTTGTACATGTAATTATTCTGTCCCAAATGTAAGACTCTGCGTTTGTCCTTGTTGAATATCATCTGATTGATTTTTAGATCATTTATCTAGTTTAGCCAGGTAATTCTGGATCCTAGCCCTACCATCCTGTGTGTCTACAATTCCACCCAACTTGATGTTATCTGAAAATTTGCTAAGTGTGCACTCAACTCTTTAATCCAAACCAGGGGTTTTCAATGGGGGTATGCAGCAGCAGTGTGGAGAAGCTGCCGGCACTTCTAGTTTTGCCACTGGCACTTCTGGGTTCGCTGGCGCGTGCCACAACCAAAAAAATGTTGAAAACCCCTGATCCAAACAGCCAATGAAGATGTTAAAAATACCAGATCCAAGACAGACCCCTGAAGAACCCCACTCGATACGTTCTCCCAATTAGATGTTGGGCCACTGATGACTACTTTTGAGCATGGTAATCCAACCAGTTATGTATTGACCTTCCAGTACTTTCATCTAGTCTATATTTACTTAATATAAGAATGCCATGGGAGACAATGCAGACTTGTTCTTAAAAGATAAAAGAAGAGGTATAAGAGTTAATAGAAAAAATGTAAAATTAATCTTTTCTGCACTCCTACACATCCAACCACTAATTGTGACTATATGAGGGGGAAAATATAAGTATTAGATGGAGTCTATGATGTGTGATTATAGCAGGTGCTCAGTATAGTGTAGAAAAGGCTTAAGAATAATCATATGCTGCTTTTTCCCCAGAAGTATAATAGAGAGAACCTATACATAACTGGAAATGGAAATTAAGATATGTGCTTATATTACGTGTTCCAAATTATCAGATGCTGATCAATTTTTCTACGAGGTCATGAGCTGCTGGCATAGCAGCATAGATGACATTAAAAATATGGAAGACCATTAGAAAAGCATAAAGGACTGGAAAACAATGAGCTTTGAGCCACCAATCTTCAAGAATGATGTTATATCACTAACAAATTAAAAGGAGAGATCTTAAACATGCACTGTTTCATATTCCAAGTATTGTATAGGTGGATCGATTTAAATAATAGCTGATATTTCACTATAGTTTAGATTATTAAGTACTAAATGTAGATTCAATTAATTAGATGTAGGGGCAATAAGCTAGTGCAAAATGCAAGTTTTGCTTAGAGTGAGGAATTTATTACTTCTGATGACAATATCCTTAGTAGAAAATAGGATCTAGGTATGCAGGGTATTCATATGGGAAATCAGGTGTAGTTAACCTCATTAGTTACTAGGTGTCACCATAGCACTACACAACTTAGCACTACTTAAAGAGTTTCATAGATTCATAGATTATAAGACTGGAAGGGACCTGAGAAGATCATCCAGTCCAGCCCCCTGCACCAAGCAGGAAAGACAACTGGGGTCAAGTGACCTTAGCAAGGTGACTGTCCAGTCTCCTCTTGAAGATTTACAGAGTAGGTGATTGCACCACCTCTGGAGGGAGCTTAATCCACAGTCTGGACACGCCGACTGTGAAGAAGTTTTTCCTTACGTTCAGTCTGAAACGGTCTTCCAGGAGTTTGTGGCCATTACTCCTGGTTTCCACTCGGATGCCCTGGTGAACAGTTGTTCACCGAACCCTTGATGTACTCCCCTGATGTAGCGGTAAGCTGCTACCAAGTCCCCTCTCAGCCTTCTCTTTTTCAACCTGGAGTCCCAGGTCCCTCAGCCTTTCCTCATATGGCTTGCCGTGCAAGTCTCTGATCATATGGGTGGCTCTTTTCTGGACTCTCTCAAGCTTGTCCATGTCCTTATTAAAGTGTGGCACCCAGATCTGGATGCAGTAATCCAGCTGCGGTCTTGCCAGTGCTGAGTGGAGCAGAAGAATTACTTCCTTGGTTTTGGTGGAGATGCATTGATTGATGCATGCCAGAGTATTATTTGCCCTACTGGCTACAGCATCGCACTGCCAGCTTATATTCATACTGTGGTCTACTCTTACCCCCAGGTCCCTTTCATTCATGGTGCTGGTCAGTTTGGTGCCACCAAGCCTGTAGGTGTGTAAGGGGTTGCTCGCCCCCAGGTGGAGCACTTTACATTTCTCAACAGCAAAAAAACAAAGAGCTTGAAGCAAGTCTGATCAAGAGCCTAAGCTAATTCTTATTGAAAGAAGTTGGCTACAATCACATTTAGCATGTATCATAGGTATAAGACATGATGTCTGATTGTTGTGTGAAAGAACTGTCTGAGCAGTTGATGCTTTTCCCAGATACCACTAGTTCAACTCTGCATCACTCATGCAGAGTTCCAGCATGCAAGGGGCTGCTTGGGTCTGGGGAGAGTGGGAGGAGGACAATTAAGTAGGGGGTGCCACATGGATGTGCACGTGCACACATGCACATGGCAGCCAGCAGCATGGAGAGCAGCTCCCTCCAGTCAAGTCTATGTGGGGGAGGGCAGATTGAGGTCACCACGGTGAGGGAGGGAGGGAGTGGGGCAGGTCTGGGGGTGCTGCCTAGCTGGGGTGGTGCTTGGGGCCAGGAACTGGGGTGAGAATGTGTGACCATGGGGAACAGGGCAGAGCCACTGGCAGCTTGTCTGGAAAATGAGCAGGGGGGCCCTGAATGCACTCCCAGGGAGGAGGGCATAGGGGACATGTGCCCCCCCCAAGTTTGTGCACAGGACAGGGGCATCTGTGGGTTTCCCACTGAGGGCTTAGGGCTCCCTGCCCTGCTGCTCTACCCTCAGGGGCCTCCATGGCCCAATGGGTGGGACCCGGTGTGGGGGTGCAGAGTGGGGTGGGGAAGATTGGTACTGCTGCCAGGAGCCCCATGCTGGTCATGCTGCTATGGCTAGGTGCTCCCTGCCCACCTGGCAGCAATGGGGGCCACAACTCCACCCTGATCCCCCAGCAGGCAGCTCACATCCTCCCCTCCCCCACCCCAGGGGCTCCACTCCAGCTGTGCTGCCCTGGAAGGGAGGGGAGCTGGGCTGTGTGCTCTGCTCTGGACAAAGCAGCCACCACCTTCCATAGGTGGCAGATGGGGCTTGGGAGTTGCTGGGAACGGGCAGGGGCTGCAGGCCCTGGCTCTTGTCCTGTAGCCCTAGCAGCTGAGGCCTCACTCTGACAGGGGGCAAGGGGCTGCAGGTCACAAGTGAGGGGCACCAGGAGGGCTGGTGGGTGGGGGTCTGTGGTTGGGGAGTGAGGGGCACTGGGCAGGGTCAGGGGGCTGTGGGTTGGGAATAAGGGGCACTTGGGGAGCATGGGAGGGCTGCAAGTTAGGAGTGAGGAGCACCAGCAGAGATGGGGAGCTGTGGGTCAGGAGCAAGGGTCACCAATATGGATGGGGGAAATGGGAGGCTGTGGGTTGGGGATGAGGAGCATCGGCAGGGCCAGGGGGCTGTGGGTCAGGAGCAAGGGTCACCAATATGGATGGGGGGGGATGGGAAGCTGTGGGTTGGGAATGAGGAGCACCAGCAGGGCCAGGGGGCTGTGGGTGGGGAGTGAGGGGCACTGGCAGGGCTGGGGGGACTGTAGCTTGGGAGTGAGGGGTAATAGCATGGGCAGAGGCAGGACACTGACATATTAGGGCTGACAGTACCACAAAGCAACATTGGGAAAGGGTAGCCACAGCTGGACCCACACTTTGGTGAGTGAAAGGGGCAGGAGGAGCTCCAATTTTCCAGGATAAACCAAAATCAAATGCCAAATTATATAGGTATTTAGAATTAAGTTTATTATAATGATTGAGGCACTGGTAGACTTCCAAATTGCTTTAAAATTGTAAATATAGCAATAAAACATTGTGTTCAACTAATACATATATATCTAGTGACGTTTCATTTTAATCGCAGAAAAACTTGGATTTGGGGGATTTTAATCAGAGAATTTGTGGGTTTCATTGGAGAATTTCTGATTTTAAAACAGAGAAAACCAGGATCCCTGAACATGTTTTTGGAGAATGCAAACATTCCAAGGATTAGCAAATAATTTTCCACAAAAAGTTTCCTCTCCACTTGATTTTTGTTTTATTCTTCTTCTGAGATGGAGAGACAAGTCCTTTCTGTTGACAGTGGCTTATGGTTCTCTATTCTGTAGTGTAACTCAGCAAGCATTTGCTCTCAAAATTGATGGGTTAATCTTTTTCTGTTTTAGAAAGTAATCATTATCTAGTCAATTTCTCTATATCTGCAGCTTGCTTTGTTTAAATTCTCTTTATAAAACTTAAAGATGTAGGAAAAAATCTTTATGGTATATTTATACATTATAACTTAAAGGTCAAACTTAAGGATCTAGATAGAATCTTTAGAAACTTTTAATAACAAATTGCAAAGGAAAATTAAAACCTGAATTATGAATGGCTCCTATCCCTAGGCAACAGCAGTATGAAGCACAGAAGCAAGTTTGAACGAGCCTTTTAGAAGTTTTTTCCTCTTCAAAAAATTCAGTTAAGAAATCCTTGCTCACTGTAGGTATTTCAGAATGTATCCTGCTGTGACCTTACAAGTAGGTAGGATGTAATTCTTTTTCCCATTGGTCATTTAAGGGTGCAGACACAAATTACAATTGTCATGCATTCAGCCCCTTGAAAGCACTCTAAAGCTGTGCCCTACCAGAAGAGCACAGCTGCAGAGTACTCTAGTTGTGTAACAAATTAACCTTCATGGTACGATGGTTCAAATGAAGATTCTCTAAAGTGAAGCACTTTCATTAATTTGTCTGCTTGGGCACGGGGCTGCTACAGAACGGGCCTCCCTCCCCTGCCTTCTTCCCCTCCCATCCTAAATCAGCATGGGAGCTGGAAGAGTGTGGACAGAGCTAGGGGAAGAGGCTGCAGGACAGCTAACATCTGTTGTGTCGGGAGGATTAGTTTAACTCGTGATGCTTTCTGTGAAGTGCCACGAGTTAGATCCAGGAGCTGCACTTCGGTCTGCACCCTAATTTGCATCAAGTGGCAATTTTGGTTCTTACATGCAGGTGGCAATTCTGTTTCTTAGCAGTTGGACACACTGATGTTCACATGCATTAAGTATTTACACTGATCATGCAAATTAGGCTACACAGCAGCCAGGCACATATGCGCCTAAATGTGTATGCCCTTTATGGGCATGTACTGACATCCATTGCCTGAAAATGTAACTGTCTGGAAATGTATGATAGGATGACTATATATATGTGCCTGGGCATAAGTCCTGGAAACCAAAGGGAAGAGAAGGGGGCCTCCCATGCTTTAGCCCAACAGCTTAGTGATTAGGGCACTTGCCTGGGAAGCTAGAGACCTGGTGGCTAGGCTTGAGGGCATCGGGCTTAGTAAAATAGTCGCTATCCTGAGAGGGGGAACCTGGATTCTAGGCTAAAACAGAAACTTCCCCACTGTACTCCCCTCCATCTCTTTTTTTTCCTGAAGGCTATTAAATGCAAGGGGCAATGGCTAAGTTTCAAGAGGCTTCCTTGACCTGTGGCATGGTAGTTGAACTACTCTGCAAGGAAGTAGAGACATAAGTTCCAGCCTCCTCTGGTGAGGGTGGCCTAGAACCCAGGGGTGCCTATTCACATGCCCCGGGTGGGGGGAGCATTTTAATTAGAGCGGCTCCTGGAAATCTAATTTAAATACCGCAGTATCACATGTATTTAGCATCCCACATTTCAAAATGGTCACAGCAGTGCTTTAACTAAAGTTTATTCGAAGAGTTTTAGTTAAAGCATCCCCATCACCATTTTGAAATGTGGGACACTGAAAGCACATGACAGTGAGGCATTCTGGAGCTTTCTAATTAGATTAATCAAGTCTGCTCTTACATGTTCTAATTAGAACGCATTGAAACATGTGTATAGACAACCTAGGTCTCTAGCTTCCTGGACACTTGACCTAACCACTCAGCTCTTGGGATAAAATATGCGGGGGGGGGGGGCTCCTATTCCATTTTATTTCCAGGACTTTTGCGCAGGTACACATATGTAGTCATCTTGTCATACATTTCTAGCCATCTATGTTTTCAGGCCATGGATGTCAGTTCAAGCCCACAAAGAGCATACACCTTTACCACCATATGTACCTGGCCACTGCATAGCCTACTGCATGTGATCAGTGTGAAAACTAAATATATGACTAAAAATACTGCTACTTAGATGACTAAAGGAAAATAGAATTCCACTTACAGAATTTAGGGAGACTTCATGCATTCATGATGATATGTTATGGGATACTTCATTTAGCCAGTGAGTGCCCAGAGCATTTTGGGGGTTGATTAAAACTATATTCAAACCTACTGTTGGCTGAATACCCCTGGTAAAATCTGCACTTAGCATAAAATGTACTAATAGTTTAATGCCTTCTCTTCAAAGATCTTGCTTAGAATTTATCACTGATAATCCCAGATAAGAATTATTAACATCCGGGATCCTTTTCCAACTGCATATTTATTTGAGTGGCACTCTGAAAGAACTATACTGTGCCTTCAATTTTTGAACAGGTGTTCCCCTTAAGCTCAATGAGATATTCTGACTAAAAATGAATGGCATAAACTGCTCCTATATTTTTTAATCTGAAACACTAAAAAGACTGTAGAAAGTTTTCTCAAAGAACCAGACTGTGGAGTCCTTACTCATATTGGCAAGCTCTTATTCAAGTAGTCTCCTTGGGTGTGTCTACACAAGATGCTTTACTGTGCAGTAGCATAGTTTAGCACACAGTAAACGTGCACATCTACAAGTACACTCCATTACTGCACAGTAAACTTTGTTACTCAAGAGTAAATTTGCTACCTGCAAATGCAAGTAGCAAATTTACTCATGAGTACTTAGTGTGCAGTAGCGCATGTGTAGACACCAGCTGGGAGCAGATTTGCTCCTGGTAAGCCTTGCCACTAGGGGGCCAGCCTAAGCTCCCTGGGGGCTGGAAGTCTCTCCCCTCCCCCCCACCCCCAAGGGCTGAGTCACCTCTATGGTAGCCCAAGCCACAGGCCCTTTAAAAGATTGAAGGCATTTTGAGCCCTGGGGCACAACAGCAGTGTGGGGGACTCTTAGCCTGCACCCTGGGGCTGCTGCCTGGCACTGCAGTGCTGCATGGCTGCCAAGTCCATGCCATCCAGCAGGGTGCTCCAGGCTCCTGCCAGGCCTGTTAGCACCTGGGTCCAGCCGCAGCCAGCTCTTGGCCACTGGGGCCAGTGCCAGCTGCCTACAACCAACCCCCACCAGTATGACTGGACCCTGCAGGTGCTGTGGGGCATCACCTCACTGCACGGCTCATAGCCCTATGCTGTGTTCCTGTGCTGGGTGCTGCAGGCAGCTGACCAGGCCTGGCAGTGCAGGGACAGCCACATGGAGGCCCAGAGAGCTGGTGCAGGAGGCCTGATGGCATCATTGCCAATGCCATAAGCCACCACCCAGGGCCCCAACTGGTTGCAGAAGGAGACTGGTGACCTCATGGTGATGTGGGGTGAGTTGGAGATGCAGTGGCAGTTCACGCAGGGTGACCGCTCCAATGCCCACATCAATGAGGGGCTGTCAGGCCGGATGCAAGAGCATGGGCCTAACTAGTCAGCATGGCAGTGGCACATAAAGGTCAAGGCCTTGTGGGCACAGTGGGTTACCATCACTGGCCTCAAGGTTTGGTTGAGGAGTTCCCACAAATCCATGCTTTTTATGCAGCAACTGGATGCCATCCTTGTGCCCCAGGACCGAGGCCGCAGCAATGCTGTACACAGCAGCACAGGGAGCTTGCCTGAGCCCATTCCAGCCTGGCACACACAGTGATGGGTTGCTGGGGAAGGGCCCCTGAAGACATCAGCAGCCCATCCTACCAAACTCCCCATCCTCTGCTTCCACCAGCAGCTCAGGGCGCCTGGGCCAGCACCTACCCTGAAGCTCTGCAGACTAAGCCCCAGCCATAAGGTGCAGCCAGCCATGGCACCAGCAGCTGCCAGCAGTGCCAAACACCTCCCCAGCGTGGGCCCCCTCCTGATTACCCACACACTGTGCCCCACTGCCCAAAGAGTCCACTGGGAGTGGCACGCCATCATTGCCAGCCAGGACCAACCAGAGCTGCTAGGTATGCCCCACACTGTGGGGAGAACCTTCCACACCCTGGCCCTTGTCCCTGGCCCTGGCCCCCCTTCCCTGCCTGGCCTGGCCGCACTCCCCTGGCCCCCAGGTTCTGCCCCACAGTAAGAAGGGAGGCAGAAGACAATGGAAAACTTTATTGAGCAGCCTGTGCCCCTGCAGCTAGGTGGGCATGGGCTTTCACAAGCCAAGAAATATGTTGATGCTGGCAGTGATGTCCTCCTCAGCTGCAGGGGGAAGGGATCTGTAGCGCAGCCACAGGTAGTCCTCCAGGCAGTGGCAGTGGTTGTGGGGCAGCTTGGACTTGGGTCCCACAGTGTTGACACTCAGGGTCCCATGCCAGGTGCACAGGTTTGCTCAGGGCTCCATGGTGATCAGCATCAGCAGGTCATAGTGGGTTGAGCGCCCCTCGGCCCATGCAAACAGCTCCTCACACAGTGCCTGGGACATATGCAGCAGGGCACATTCAGGGCACAGCACCTCACTCTACTGCCACCCCACCCTGCAGGGAGGGTGGGAATGCAAGCAGGTCCTCATCCCAGTTGTCTGGGAGCCCTGTGCCCCCTCCCCCCACCTCCCCTCCCCTGATCTTGGGCACTGTGGGCTTGGCAGCAGCACAGGAAGCTGGCAGATCTGCAGAAGAAGGGGGTGGGGGCAGCAGAGTCTGCAGCTGCAGCAGCAGGTTCTGCCAGAAGCCTGGCCTGTTCCAGCCTGGGAAAGGGGCAAGGGAGACAAGCTCCCTGAACCCAGCACCCAGCAGCCTCCCAGCCCCTTGAAGTGAGCAGGGATGGGGGGGCTCAGCCTGCAGCCACCTGGGTCCAGGCCTGCCTAGCCAAGTTACCAAGGTCCCTTGGCAGCCATGCACACCGGACCCTTGATCTGAGGCCAGGTAGTGCATGGCTCCTGGTACAGTGCATCTTATCTCAGAAATGTTGCAAACTCTCACAAACAGCTTTTTTTTCTCATGGCTCTGCAGGCCCTGCAGCTGCATGCAGGGGAGAGACCACACTTGGCAGCCAGGATGCAGCCTCAGGGTTGCTGCCATCCTCAGCTGGGGCCCTGGGGATTTGCCAGCTCCACAGGAGGAGGATGCAGGTTTGGACCCTCCTCCTGGACTGGCTAGTGACAGCCGCAGAGGATGCGTGGATGTGGCAGCTGGAGGATGTTGCCCAGCAGGACAGGACAGAGGACAAGGCCCGCAAGGATATGCAGGACCAGTGCGAGGAGGCGCAGAACCAGCCCAAGGAGGTGCAGGACTGGGTGGACTGGGAGTTCAGGGTGCAGCTCCTGGCCCTAAAGCACAAACGCATGGAGAGCCTGCAGGAAGAGGGTGCAGTTGTGGTCAGAGCAGCACAGGCCATGGAGGAGGACCACTGGGTGCTGGACACCATCCTGGACCAAGCAGTCACCTTCATGCCACCCACTGCCCTGCCCCTGCCCCTAGCACCACCTGCCCCCTGGCAGCCACCAGTCACCCATCAGGAGGCCCCCTTGTCGGCCTGGGCAGAGGTCCAGTACCCCCTCCACCAGCCAGAAGCTCCTGTCCCAGCCCCCACCCTGGGACCCCACCACCCAGCCCCCTTGCCTGGGCCCAGCCCCACCACTTGCCCTAGCTCTACACAGGCAGGGAGCTGGAGCTGCCTGCAGGGGGGCCAGAACCGCACACTGGCCCTGGCCAATGGCTATCGGAGGGGGAGCTGCCTGTGCCAGGGGAGGACCAGTGGCTGCTGTCACCCTTGGGCAAGCCCCCATCTGCCAGACTCGCTGCAGTGTGCACACCTGCAGAGGCACAACCAGAGGCCAGAGTGCTGGCTGCCTGTCCTCAGGCTCCACCCCCTAGGTACCCCCACCCTATCACCTCTTGCCCCAGGTGGGCACACTACAAATCACATTGCAATATAGTTTGCATGGGGAAGAGGGTGTTTTATTGTTGGTAGATGGGATGGGTGGTGGGGCTCTGCTGATGGGGAAGGAGGAGGGACAGGCTATATTGCTGGGGATGGAGGGGGGACAGTGTTTGATGTGTGGGTAATAAATTGTTTTCCTGAGAATTGTCCGCAATGAGTGCAGTGCTGGTGGTGGGTAATGTAGTGCACAGTAAGCATGCATATCTGTGAGCAGTGTGGCGGGGGTCTGTGGGCAGTTGTCCAAGCAGGCTACAGTGATGAATACAGGAGGAGGTGGTTGGCCAGCAGATGTGCAGCTCACCCAGAGCCTCGGCATGGGGGCCCATCACTGGCTGTCGCTGAAGCTGAAGCTGCAGCTGGTGCTTTCGCTGCTGGGCGTCCTCCTCCCCACTGTGCTGCCTCTGCCCAGGGATCGCAAACCACTCCCCCCAGGCCTTGAAGATCTTATGCAGCAAAAAGGCTGTGATGATGACCCAGGGCATGTTGCCCTCAGTGAACTCAAGGCAGGTGGTGAGGGTGCACCAGAATCGCTTGAGGCAGCTGAAGGCACACTCCACTAGAGTGCAGGTCCACCCCAGGCAACCTTTTGAAGTGAGTCTGGTGGGGGGTCCAGCTGGTCGGGGTAGGGCTGCATGAGCCAGGGAAGGAGTGGCTAGGCAGGGTCCCCAATGAGGAGGGGCAGAAGCACCATAGCACCCAGCTAGAGGTTTGGCACGCCCAGCATGAAGCGCCCACTTTGCACCAGGGATGGCAAGATGGAATTCCAGAAGACATGGGTATTATGGACACTGCCTGCCTATCCAACACTCACATTGGTGATGACATCATAGTGGTTGACAACAGCCTGGAGCAGTTGCCATGGAGCAGGCACAAGACAAGAATGTGGGTCCCTTCCAGGGTCCTGATGCACTGGGGGAATCCCAGGGCATGAAACCCTGCCACCACCTTTAAGGGGTCACGCACATGACAGTGGGCCCTAGTCCTGGAGGGCACTGCACACTTCCAGGATGTCCTCCCCAGTGTTTGCCTTGCCCATGCCAAAGAGGTGACCCACATAGTGGAGGTTGGTGGACGTGGCCAGTTTCAGCAGGGCGATGGCCAGCCAGGTGTCCGTGGGGAAGGGCAGCAGCATAGTGGTGTCCTGACACTCCATGTTGGGGTGGAGTGGCTCCAGGAGGTCAATGAAGGTGGCCTGAGTCATCCTGAATGCCTCCAGCTACTGCTCATCATCCCAAGTGGTCTAGATGATGTGCAGCTACCAGTCCTGGCTAGCCCAGTGGGCCCAGAGGTGGTAGAGCTGGAGGCCCAGGAAGGCAAAGACATTCCCATCAGTGGCATCCTGGAACCTGTTGTCAGTGTCCCTGCCAGGGTCCAACCAGCAGGATGAGGTCCAGGTGGCAGCTACACAGTGGCAGCCCTGGGACGGCATGCGGTGGGGCTGGGCAGGTGGTCACAGCACATGGGGGAGCTGGCAGGGCCCAGATGGCTGTGCAAAGCTTCAGTCCCTGATTTGATTCAGCAGAGATTTGGCCTGATTTGATGGCCAAATCTCTAAATCTGAATTGAACCAGAAGACCCTTTAATTTATCCAAATTGAATCGGAACCCTCCAAATCAATTCAGAGAGATTTGGAGATTCAGACATAGACGCAACTTTAAATGTTTTTTCTACATACCTCTAGGTAGCAGGTAGCTCATGAATGTGTGATGCTGGGACAGATGGAGTGTCCCACAGAAGCAGAGGGGGGCTCTCCAGCATGCTTGGCAGCAGACCTGGAAGTGGATTGGAAGTACTTCTGGCCCACTTCTGGGTCTGCCATAAAGCATGCGGGGGGGGGCCCCCTTGTGCTCCCCCGGCTCAGTGACTGGTGCCTCCTGGGCCTGCAGGGCACCCGGGGTCCCCTTGTGGCCAATCGCTGAGCTGGGGAGGCACAGGGGGGCCCCCTGCGTGCTTCCTGGTGGACTTGAAAGTGAACCAGAAGTACTTCCAATCCACTTCCGGGTTCGTCGCTGAGCACACAGGAGGCCCCCTCATGCTCCTGTGGGATGCTCCATCCATCCCAGTGTCACAGCATTAACAAGGTGTGCCTGGTACCTCAAGGTATGTAGAAAAAACATTTAAAGCTGTGTCTATGTCCAAATTGCTGATTCTCTGAATCAGCATTGAATCTTCAGATTTGTATTCAGCCGAATTGAATTGGGGACAGTGATCTGAATCAACTAATCTAATCGCTGTCCACAATTCAGGCTGAATCTGAATTCGAACTGAATAGGGCCCATCTTGCACACCCCTACCAGATGGCCATGGGCCAGCTGATGGATGGTGCAGCGGGCCAGCAGGGCCAGTGTGGCAGCCAGCGGGAGTCCAGGGCACTGGGCATCACGGCCAGGGACAGAGGCTGGAGCAGCCATGGCACAGGGAGGCAGCGGCTGCAACACAAGAGTTACCACATGTTGCCCCCCTGCTCTGCATGCTGCTCCTGGCCAGAAACACAGCTGGCCAGGGAGCAGGGAATGGGGATGCCTTTTAAAGATGGCTTCCGGCCACAGGCAGCTGTAGTCGGAGCCTCCAGTTCCCCTCAGTGGTGGCAGTGGCCTGTTGCAGGGCCCCAGGAAGTGGGAGCAGTTTGCTGCCATGAGCAGCAAATCTCCCACATCCCTGCATGTGTAGACGCCTGCCTGGAAGCGTTAACTCACAAGTAGTTTACTCACAAGTAAACTGGTCCTATATCAAATGCACTTGTAGTCACACCCTTTGACTTCAAATGGGACCTTTTGCAACAGTAAAAACTGTTTCCTCACCCATATGAGTCCAAGATTCTCTGTAAGTGAGGTCAGAACATTTTTACTGTATTTTGAGATTATTCTAGTAAAAATAATCCAACTGTTTGCCATGTTGTACATACAACAACGTCTTGCTTTTAGCATTTTTTTCTAAGCCTGCATGGGCAAGTAGAATTTCCTCTTGAATCCAAAGGACAGCAAACCAAATGTCAGCTTCAAAAGTGGAAAAAACAATCTTGTTAAATGGATAAAGTCATTAACAATAAGTAATCAACCTTCCTTCTGAGTGTTCAGAAAAAAAGCTCATAAATGTTGGTGAAAGTAACATAAAATCTTATTGCAGCAAATAATTAGGAAGAGTTCTAACATACCAAATGTGGAACAAATCAGAGTTTTAGTACTGCTCATCACAAAAACAATAAAGAAAAAGTAAAAAAAAAAAGAAAAAAAAGTCCAGGAGATGGCAGCTTTCTGGAAAAACATTATGGCAAAATTCTTTATTTTTACTTCTCACTGTTTTTGTGAGGAATTAATTTAAAGATTTTATGCACTGTACATTTGATGTGATGCAAATCTTCCTGACTATTTTCTGCATCTTGAATTTCCTGAAATCTTTTCTTTTGGTCTTTTAACTTCTACATCAGTGTTGTTTTTAATATGTTCTGCCACTACGTGAGAGCTAGCATGCATAATGAAAGCTAATAAGCACATATCTTTGAGAAATAATTCTGAATCCCAAAAAACCTACTTTAATCTTCCTCTGCTCTAGTTTCTCTTGAGAGCTATGAGAAAGGAAACAAAGATTAATAAAAGTTACATTAGGACTGATCTGACATACAATTTAATATACTGAGAGATTGAATACTGAGACTGCTATATGAAAGTCTCAAAAACATTTTAAGATGACAGAGATACTCTTAAAAATTAAGGTATGTAAGGATATTAAAGCAGACTTAACACTTAAATTAAAGTTAAGGATTACTCTTAATATCACATGACTTGCTGTAAACAGTCATGACCTCCATTTGATCTGCTGTTAGATGTAATCATATCTGGGTATGTGAAAAGACTTTGTTAATTTAAGCAATTGATCCCAGGATCAGCCCTTAATTCCAAGAAAATTAATAATATTAATAAAGATATAAAATTACATTTCTTTAAAAAAATCAGTGTTATTTTTCTCCCTGTCTGAAGTTCAGTTTTGACGCTTCTGGAATGGTGTAGCTTTGTACTGATTCCATGATGATTTTACTTTTACATAAGGATATTTTCGAACTAAGACAGAGCCAGACCCAGCAATAACAGACTATTTTGCTACATATGGTTCCATGTTTTAAGTCTGGGCATTGTAGCCTTTATCTCCAGGACCAATCAGAGTTGAGAAGATTTTAAAACAAATTAAGAAGGAAAAGAGATTTAGCCAACCTGCTACATGGTTATTTCAGTAAGAAAGCTTTTGTTCCTTCATGGCAAGATTTCACTTGAAGCAGAGAAATACAGACAACATTTCTGATTTGTCTGCAGGAGGTAAATATTTTTATAGAAGCCCAAAAACGTTAATGTTGCTAGGTCCATGTTCTTTACTAGATATATTCCCACCCCACAAGCAGTATGGCAGAGCTGCGTGGAAGAGAAGGTTTTACTTCATGAGCACCCTGGTGGCACAAGTGTATGGTAGGTGAATGTTTGAAAAAGGGTCATAAAGTACTTCATTGTCTTTCATTCATGCACTCAGATCTGCTGACATGCTGCTTTTGATGGTTGTTTCTATTCTATTGCTGTAATAGATTCAGCACTTCTGCTATAAATATTTTGTCTGAAAGGGCACTCACAAATTGGGCTACCAAAAAGAGCTGAAAGCATTGATGCCACAAATGACTCTTTTCTTTTATCTGTTTCAAAATAAGTGTTTCAACTTGTTGGGTTTTCAGCCAGACTTTTGACTTTTGGTTTTCTTGCCATAATGAACCTGTGAGTTTTCTATTTTGTCTAGAAGAAGCGCTCAGCCTTAATTAATTATATGATTTGAGTCTTGGCAAGGTAAGAAATATAGAGAGGTTGAAAAATAACTCGTAAGGATAAACATTTCTGCATAAAAAGAATAAAATGAGGATTACTGAACTAAAAGGAATGTCTGTATTATTTCACATGGGACTTTTCAAAGTGGAGTGAGTAAAAGGAAATAATGAAAATCTAATATCCCATGTCATGAGCTAACTAAAATCCTTCCCAGACAGTAAGAAGTGAAAACTACATCAGTATCAGGATGATTGATGGAGAAGACTTCAGAGTAGCTACAAGCACCAAAGCCTCTAGATCAATGTATGTGACCTTTTCAGACCAGTTCAATTGTATTTATAACATTCCCAGTGAAGCAATGATCTGTGAATTTAAAAATAAGAAAAATGTCATTCCAGAATGCTTCACAAGGCATATAACACAGTCTCAGCTTCAGGTGAACTTTCCCTGCCAAATGACTGAAAAGAAATGCTTTGTGAATGTAGAAATATATTTTGTTCTAAACTATGTCCATGATGCCAACAAGCTGCATCAGATTGATTTTTGTACTCTCAGGTACATTAAGTCCACTATATTTTTTTTTGGCAGCATAAAGGAACTTTACATAGGTGTGAAAATTGTTTACACAATGTGGAGTGGTCCCTGAGAGGTATGGGGCTTGTGTAAAGGCCATAAAATGCCCCTGCTCCTGACCCTTGGTTTGAGATTGGATTGGGGATGTGGTTAGCCAGCACTGCTCCACAGAGAGGATTTTTAAATGTAGCTACATGACTTTGGAGAATAAATTCCATCGAAAGTCAATGGAACTTGTGCTCCACAGTCACATAGGTACTTTTGAAAAATCCCACTGTACAGGTATCCTTTACTTCCAAGGACCTGTGAAGGTCCATGAGAAGTAGCATGCAACCAAGAGTCTAAAATGCAGCAATATAGACTCTTTGGTTAGTGTCCCAGGGATGCCAGGGTTAGAAGGGTACCCCGGGGCCGGACCAGGGGGGAAGTGACCACCTACTTACCCCACACAGAGGCCGGAGCGAGCAGGGACACGCACGCGGGGAGACCGCTGGCGCGGTTTGTAAGCCGCGCTTATATCCAGCTGGGGCCGGGCGACATCGGCGGGAGACGCCGCCCGGCAGAGATAAAAGGTGGCCCCAGAAGCAGGGCCGGAAGAGAGGCGGGGGAAGCCCGCAGGGAACCCCGAGAGCGGGACCTGTGCCAGCAGGGCACATGTATCCGGCCCGACGGGGCCAGCCAAGGCAGCGGCGCTAACAGCAGCAGCTGCCATGAGAGCGGCGGCGATAACAGCGTCGACAGTGGCAGGGAGAGCCGCCTCGTTAAAGGAGCCGGGAGAGGAAGCTGCGGTTACAGCAGTGAGAACTGCGCTCTTAAAGGAGCCGCTGGTAAAAAGGAAGACGACATCGGCAGCACGACGGGAGAGGGAACTGGCTACAGTCGTAGCAGGAGTGCAGGTGGCGGAGCCGATGAGGCAACCGAGCGCGGACCCCGCGAGAGAAGTGACAGATGGGCCGGTGGGGAGCTGGCAGTGGACTTGGCAAGGGAGAAAACGCCAGAAACAAGATTCCTAGAGAGAGGGAGCCATGAGCCCGGAGAGTAGGCACCCGGGGAAGTCGGTGGCCTTAAGCCTCCTGACAGGCCCATAGCCAGGGGGAGCTCATCGGTCGGGGCTTAGGCACCCGGGTCAGAGCCTGGGCTAGGCGTGATAAAGGAGTTTGAGTTTCAGTTTCAGTATTCGTTTTCTTTTGGCTCGCTCGTTGTTGTAGTGTTGCGGAGGCCTCGGGGCAATACAGGCTAGGGGCAGCCGAGAAACCAGGAGGGGGTGAGACCCCTAGGCAGATTCCAGCCTGGGTAGCTTGGGTTCCCGGAATAAGGACCACCGGGAGATTTAGGACCAGAAACGCGGCGGGGCCACCAGAGGAAGGCCACTAGAAGACCAGCAGCAGCAGGTGGTGATTGGCCGGGGCGTAGGGGAGGTCGGAGCCCCATGAGTGCCTGCCGAAGGCGCAATGACCCCGGGAGGCGGCATTAACGGAGACCCCCACCACTGAGGTTACATTTGAAGTCGTGGCAGGCGAGGTTAGGGGGCCTCCCGTCACCACCCGAGGCACCTCCCAGGGCCCTCTTGTGAGCTCGTGGCCAGTGAGAACGGTCACTCGGGCTAGAGCAGCCCGAGAGCGCCTGGTCGAGCGGAGGCAGGCACAGTTAGCATTCAGAAAAGTTTTTGACTATATATAGCACTGGAGCATTGTAATTTGTTCAAAGCAAAGCTTTTCATCTCTGTATCCTGTATCTGTTCAGTTTGCACCACTATTGTGCTAGCATTGGTGGAAAGCAGTGATGGAGAAGCTACATCATTGCCACTGGTGTGATGCCACAGAGTTCTAGTATTCTCTTTGGGCGCATCTACATGTGCAATTAAGTCGAAGCAATAAACTCTGGTGCTTATTGTGCCAGAATTTATTACTTCCTTGGCACTGTATTTACACGTGTGCCTGGGAGTGCAGCACATTGAGCTGGGTCAGAGTACCCCTGGCTGGCAGGGGACCTGGGGGATCAGCCTGCTAGTCCAGGGCTGCTCCAACCTGGCTCAACATGTTGCAGAGGGGCTGGTTGGGACAGGAGGATGTTCCAGTGTGGGACTAGCTGGCAGGCAGCCCCTTGCCTCAGCCAGCCCCTCCAGCATCTATACATACATTGCTGCAGAGTAAAAAATGCAAGATGTTTACTGAGGAGCTAATTAGGCAATTTGCAGTAAATGTTTTGTGTAGATGTGCCCCTTCAAGCCCTCTAAAGATCAGTCTATGTAGTGGCCACCATCTTAGGCGCATCTACACAAGACATTTACTGTGCAGTTGATTAGTTAAAGAAACAGTAAACATCTCAGTGTCTACATGTGCACCCCTATTAGGGTGTGCAAAACTAATAAACTCCACAGCAGGGTAGTACTGTAAATACATTGGAATTTGTAAGTACAAAATGCTGTGGAGTTTTTTTGTGTGCAGCAGCACACATGTAGACACTGTCTGGCTGGCTGGGGCTGCTTGCTAGCTAGCTCCACACTGAAGCACCTTTATGCCTCAGCCAGTCCCTCTGCAGCACAATGACCCTGGTTGGAGCAGCCCCAGGCTGGCAGGCTGACGTCCCTGGACTGTCTGCCATCCAGGGCTGCTGCGGCTTGGCTCAGTGTGCTGCAGTCTGGGCGCATGTGCAGATGTGCATCCCGGAGCTTCCCAGAAGCAACAAGCCGTAGAGTAATAAGTTCCACAGTTTATTGCTGCTCCCAATGGCACGTGTAGATGTACCTCTCTAGTACTTCTCACTACTGGAATTCTACATTAGGCTCAATGTTAATCTTGTTTAAAAAAATCAGGAATATTTTGATGAATTTTATTATTAATGCATTCTTTTATACAGCTCTTGTCTTATACATTGAATACTGCTATATATGTATAAGTCACAATAAAAAAAATCAGTTCAACACTTCTCCATCTACAGATGTCTACTTCTACAAATTCTGTTTTGGAGATCTATGTGAGGAAGTGTTACATAGGTATCCATAATGCACTAGTACTGAAGCAGCTGAAGGGAATTCATTGAGAGACCACTGAGAACAGATTTAGTTTAACAAGATTAGCTGGTGTGACAAAATGCCAGCTGATATAAAATTACAATGGTTCAAATCTACACTGAAAGAAAGGTTTATAGGTTTCTCATTAGCTAGTGGTTTAGGCTACATTTCACCATACAATCTATCCCAGAAATTATTTAGGACTTTTTTCTGAAAACTTTTTCAGTATAATAACTGGGAATTCAAAGGAAACACAAAACAAAGACCCTAATCTTCAGCTGGATCTTCTGGAGCTGCTTGAGAGAGGGTGGAGTTTTTATAGGTAATTGATAGTCAACAGGAAAATTAACAACTCTGCGCTAGGATATCAGGAGAGTCTGAGTATCATTAGGCAAGATTGCAGACTACACCTCTGGGGCGGGTCTAGCTAGCGTATAAAGCTGCGTGTCTGATTCTGAAGAAAGACTCTCCATGAATGCTTTGCCTACTGCATAGTTCCTATGGACTTGACAATTAGAAAAGAACCTTCAACTGGATAAGAATTTAACTAAGTAAATAACAAGAACATGACATTGCTTCTGTGTGATTCCTTGTCTTACCTTATCTCTGCTGGTTTGGTTATGAGTTCATGAATTCAGCAAACCTCTGTTCATAAAGGTGAAGCAGCAGCACCAAGTACACACCTGCATTCATTAGCTCACTGTGTGCCTGTGCGCAGGAAAAACAAATCAAAGTGTAACTGCAATGCTGATTTCTAAAGGCCTTGAGAACGAAAAATAGTTAACAAAAAAAAGTGTGTTACACTAGTCATGGACTATATTATTTTTTGTATTTATTAACTCTGAGCTAAGCTGTGAGCTATTTTCACAATTTATATGACATTTGTTAATCGCCATGTCTATGTTATCACACCCCACAGCCTAACATAAGGACTTGGCACTGGTATGTGACAGACCTGGCCTAGCTTCCTGAGCTCAGTCTGTCAAACTCCAGGGCCAGAACTGACTTTCAGCATTATTTAAGTAGGATGTTGAAAATAAAAAGTAAATAAAGGACTCAAATTGAGCTTTTGTGGAAAAGTAAAGAACACTATTTACACACTCCAAAGAAGTCATGTCTAATGCTTATCTGTGTAAATGTAAACGTAAATTCGTACATTTTACAACCACATGGAATTATTATGATCATCAAGTCTGGCCTTCAGCTTGAAACAGGGCATTGAATTTCATCCAAAATATAACCAGGGATATCATAGGATAGAAATGTAAAAGAAGGAGTAGAGAATATCTCATCAGAAAAAAGACAAAATTGAATTAGCTCCTTGAGACAAACAGCAGCCTATTCCAACTAGTGATTAAACAAATCCTGGTTATTTGAAATTGCAGCCATGCTACTATACTTACTCAAATATATGGTGAGGTTCCACCCCTCTCTTCCCCCCCCCTACTTCCAAATGGCATAGGGAAAAAAGTCCCTCACCTTATAATTGCATACAGAGAAATTTCACTAAATACATTGTCTATTGTTAGACTGCTGTCAAAAGGAGCATGGGCTCAGCAACAGAAACCAACTTAGAAGCTGAATAAATGCAGCCAGCACTGAGCATGACTATAAAACACATTCTTTTAAAATTGTGTTTCAAGGGCCAAATCAGTTCTGAATTCTACCGGGCAAAGCCCAATAGTCAAGTTCCAAGTTTCAACTGAGGAGAGCTAAATAGTTCAAGTCTGTGTGGCTCTACCACTGGGCAAGTATCCTTCTTCTCAGACCCATCAGTCTGGGCCTTCAGATACTTGCCAGCTCTGTGGCAGACATCCTACGTGCAAGCCCCAGTCCCAGGGACCCTGAGGTTCAGATGCCCTCTAATCTCTTTTGCTCCTAGCCAAAAGAACAGGGAGCAAGCCAGGGGGAATGCAAGAAAACAGTTCCTCACTGCACCAAAATTGTGCAGTTGAGTTTCCTGCATCTGGGAAAACTTGCAGGGGTCAGCCTGCCCAAAATGCAAGGAACAGGCAAACCACCCCTGGGAAAACCATCCCTGTCAGGTACTTGAAATGGCCCACATTGGGCAAGCATGGTGATGGGAACTTTTTTTTTTTTTTTTTGGTGTGGCCCTTTAAAAAATGGGCAGTTACTCCCTCACAATGAAACAAGCATCATGGGCTGGCACTATTGCACAGTAGTGCTGGTTACTGCACAGTTAGTACCTATTATAGCTACTAGACTTAATGCACCATAACCATGGCACATTAATGCACATGTAGATGTGCCTTGTGTCTCCAGCCCTTTGGGCATTAACCCATACAGCATCATCTCATATGTTAAATCACAGTTCATATTGATCATCTTCAAGAATCAACACACCCATTCCCCTTGCACAAAAGGGCACTCCCAAAATACAGGTGGTACTGATTCTTCAGCCCCACATCCCTCTCTTGGGCACACTGTTGATCTTACCAAACCCTATTCATGCTGAATGCCCCTCACAGGAAGAATATTCCATATCATCATCCATACAATATCTGTATGTTTTCTTTTCAATCTATTATCTGTCACTTCTTTCCACACATTTGCCATCTGTTTTTCCATCAAAAAACAACTTACCTTTTGATCATATTAATCACCTTCTTATAGTTTTTCAGTCACTGTAATCCCATTCCCTCAAGTTTATTTACTCTTAAAAAGCTCTCCATCTTTGCATAGTGGGCTGAGGGCTGCCACTCCCACAGTTTTTTCTAATCTCCCCCATACATTCCTGTGGCAGAGCACTGTTGGTGCCTGCCACTTTAAGGACCGAGCCAAGCAGCCAGCAGGTGCTTGATTGCGGTGGCCATTTTAGATCTCTGGATGCCTATATAAACACAGCAGTTTGCTGCTGGCAGGGCAGGCAGAAACACTGTCTGGCTGCAAGGCTGAATGCAACATCCTTGGAGGTAAGGTCGGGAGCTTAAAAGGATGGTGTGGAGGCTCCTCGTCCTGGGCATGACCTAAAACTTCACCCTGCTGGGAGTGGGTGGCCTGGTGGGACTCTCAATGGTGCGGAAGCCCCCAGGAAATACCAGGCCAGTTATCACCCTGGTGAAAGGTGGGTTGGGGCGCCTTAATAACCCCAGCTCCCACAACCGGATGGGTTACCCCATAGTAGGGCCAAGAAGATGGACCCAGGGTAGAGAGTGGGCTAGAGGCTCAGAAGCCTGACTTGAAACACCCTTGACTGGTCAATGCTGGGGCCAGGACCAGAAGGGTCAAAAGGGCCAGAGGCCCACCGCGAGGGACACCCAGAGCTGAGGGCCTGGGGTTCCAACTGGCCTTGGAGGTGAGGCCAGGGCCTGTGTCAAAGGTCCCGGGGGGCCATGCCCAAGAGGGGGAAGAGTTCAGGGAGCAGGGCAGCCCAGAATGAGGGTGGAGTAGGCTGCCTTATTGGAGGGATCCAGTTGGGGTCTGGACTACAGGATTCTAGGGTCCAGTGTTGGGCCGGTGATGTTAAGAACTGTGGATGCCATCTGTGAGGCATGGGCTGTGGTGTAGGGGAGGAATGGAGCTGCAGCTATCATTCCCTGGCATCGGGGCAAGAATGGGCAGCCTCCCGCCTTAATAAGAACCAATTAAGAAAAAACAAGGTGTGGCAGGAGAGGAGGCGGGTGGTTGGCCCAGAAACAGGTGAGCAGGCCAATGACAGATCGGCCCCAAGAAGGCCCCCTGTTACAGTTCCCTATCTTCATAATGTTCTTTCTGCCAGGTGATGGCAGAAGCATGCAGTCTTCTCCGTGTCCTCCATTGCCTCTTTACAGAATATTCTTATGAAGTAAGTATACACAAAGTTTTCCAAATCTGGCATTCTCCATCCTCCTAATTCCTTGGCTTTGTAGAGCTCCATTCTGGCTACTTTCTCTTTTATTTTCCCTCCAAAAACAGCATATCTGCCTCTGTACCCTGCTTATCTGTTGCTATGGCAGTAAAAACATCACTCCTGTAAAAAGGATGATTTGCAAGAGTACCATTTTCACCACAGCCACTTTACCTTTGAAAGATAAGACAGGTTGGGTGGCACTTACCTGCCCCCTCCTTCGGTGGGAGGGAGGGACCCCTTTCACCCCCTGAGAGCACCGCAGCACTGACCAGCCCCTCTGCACATGAATGCAGTTTAAAAAGGGCCCGGCAATGGCAGAAGCTGCACTCAGGTCCTGGCTCTGGTGTGAGAAACATGGGTGAAAGCCCATTGTGCCCCCATGATCCCAGGGACCCCCAGGAGAGACCCCAGGACCCCAATGAGCCCTGGCCTGCCTACAGGTAAGCAGGGGCCCATGGTGGGAGGGACGTAGCCAGCAGGGAGGCAGCTGAGTGGAGCTGAGGAGGGTTATGCCCCCTCGGCTACTACACCCAGCCCCTCAGGAAGCCGTGTGACTGGAGCCTTGTGAACAGGATGCACAAACAGGTGCGATTCTGGGGCCAGCGTACAAATTAGCACGGCGGAGTTTGCACAGGAGGGTGAGCGGGAGGGCCTGTGGGCCTGCCAGTGAGCCACCTAGGGTAGGCAGTCCCTTCAGTAGCCGGCCTATAGTGGCACGGTGCGGATGGGCACACACCACACCCAGAGGGTCCCCTCGGAGTCTGCAGCCTCCCCCTCTGGCACCTCAGAGGCCTCTACCCAGATGCAATCCATGTTTCCAGGCTCCACGCAGACGGAGCCCCTGACTCTTGGCTGTGGGGGCTGCCTGGCACATTTCCAGGCTTATGGGACTGGGATCATGGCTATCTCCCCTTGCAGGGTTTGCTCCACTTTGGAGTCTATGGGGTGCCAGATAGGAGCTCCAGGCCACAGTCCAGAGACTGCGTGCCATCAGGGAGGGTGAGCAGGAGATCGATTCCTACTGCCAGGCCCTTCACCCCCTGGAGGCAGAGGGTAGACCAAAGTCACCTCCCAGGAAAAGGGAGGACTCAGGGATCTCACATACTGTCCAGCCGGAGGGTTGGACCAAGGTGGTTAAGGGCCCCAAGGCCCGCCACACCAAGGTTCCCTCTCCTCTGGGGCTTTGCAACAGGTTTGAACCTTTTGCAGCCCCAGTAGAATCTGCAGAGATACCAGCTCCTGCAGGCAAGGGAGGATCACCCACCCCTACTCTCCTGAAGATGAAACACAGAGTTTCATAGTAGCTAGGGTCAGGAGGGACCTGAACAGATCATCTAGCCTGAGCCCCTGCCACAGGCAGGAATGAATGCTGGGTTCACAAGACCCCAGACAGGTGATCGTCCAACCTCCTCTTGAATTTGCTCAAGGTAGGGGCAAGGACCACCTCCCTGGGAAGTTGGTTCCACATTTTGGCCACCCTAACTGTAAAATATTGTCTTCTGATCTCCAACCTAAACCTATTCTCCATCAGCTTATGACCATTGTTCCTCGACACAAGGTGCTGGGGAGAAAAGAGCTCTGCCTATTTGCTGTTGATCCCCCCTGATGAGCTTGTAGGCAGCCACCAGGTCCCCCCTCAGCCTCCTTGCTGAGGCTGAACAGGTTCAGGTCCTTCAGTCTCTCCTCGTAGGGCCTGTCCTGCTGCCCTCTCTCCAAGCGGGTGGCCCTCCTCTGAACCCTCTCCAGGCTGGCCACATCCCTTTTGAAGTGCAGTGCCCAGTACTGGATGCAGTACTCCAACTGCGGCCTGACCAAAGTCGCATAGAGGGGGAGTATCACCTCTCTGGACTGGCTTGAGATGCACCTTTGGATGCATGACAAGGTATGGCTGGCCTTGCTGGCTGCGGTCTGGCATTGGCAGCTCATGTTCATCTTGGAGTCAATAATGACTCCGAGATCCCTTTCCACCTCTGTGCTTTCAAGAAGGGAACTCCCCAGCCTGTATGTATGCTGTGGATTCCTTCTCCCAAGGTGCAGCACCCAGCATTTGTTTACATTGAACCCCATCCTATTCTCGTCTGCCCACTTTTGTAGTCTGTCTAAATCTAGTTGCAGCCTCTCTCTCCCTTCAAGTGTGTCCACCTCGTCCCACATCTTAGTGTCATCAGCAGACTTGGACAGCGTGCTTTCTACCCCCTCGTCCAAGTCGCTGATGAAGATGTTAAACAGTGCAGGCCCAAGGACTGAGCCCTGGGGTACCCCACTGCTCACATCTCGCCAGGTTGAGTACAACCCGTCCACCACTATTCTCTGCATGCGCCCCATCAGCCAATTTTTTTACCCATCCAACTTTGTGGGCATCAATGCCACAGTCACTTAATTTATTGATGAGGATGGGATGAGAGACAGTGTCAAAGGCCTTCTTAAAGTCTAGAAAGACTATGTCCACAGCGACACCATCATCCAAGGATTTAGTTACTTGGTCATAAAAGGCAATCAGGTTGGTCTGGCAGGACCTGCCTTTGGTGAAGCCATGCTGATTGCCCCTGAGCATGATCTCCCCTGCAGGCCCCCCACAGAAAAGCTCCTTGATGATCCTCTCCAAGAGCTTCCCGAGCACTGAGGTGAGGCTTACAGGCCTATAATTACTTGGGTCCTCCTTCCTCCCCTTCTTAAAAATAGGGACCACATTAGCCAGTTTCCAATCCCCCGGCACCTGGCCAGATGACCATGAATGCTCATACAGCCGGGCCAAAGGCTCCACGATGACCCCTGCCAGCTCCCTCAACACCCTTGGGTGGTGGGCATCTGGACCTGCAGATTTAAAAATGTCTAGCCCTTCCAGAAGATCCCAAACTACATCTGCACTGACTGAAGGCTTGATAGAGCTATCCCCAAGATTGTCCCTACCTCTGGTAGATGGGATATCCCGGTCCCTGTTCAGGAAAACACAGGCAAAGAAACTGTTAAAATATCAGCTTTCGTGTTTGGCGTGGCCACCAGATTACTGTTTGTCTTGCAGGGGCCCTACAATGCCTGGTGCCCTTTTCTTGCTCCCAATGTACTTGAAAAAGGACTTTTTGTTGTCCTTAATCCTGGACGTTAGCCTGAGTTCCATCTCTGCCTTGGCCTTCCTAATAGCCCTCCTACACTCCTGGGCTGAGAAGGAGTACTCCTCCTTGGTGATAGTTCCTCCCTTCCACTGGTTGTATGCCTCCCTTTTAGGCATTGCTGAATTCCCTTGCTGAGCCAAGGGGGTTTCTGAGCACTCTTACCCCACTTGCTTTTCTCAGGGACTGTTATCCTTTGGGCCTGGAGGATTGCCCCCTTAAGGTATGACCATCCCTTGTGGGCTCCCACCTCCTCTACCTTCTGGGCCCTTAGTGCCTCCCCCACTAGTCTCCTAAGCTCATTGAAGTTGGCCCTTCTGAAGTCAAGGGCTTTAGCCTTGGTGTGAGCCCTAGACGCCCTGCGTTGGATAGTGAAATCCAGCAGGTGATGATCATCTCTAGCCCAGGAGGTCTGCTACTTTCCAGGGGCCCACATCAAGGACATAGAAGAGAGGATACCAAAGATTATCTGGTCCTCCGACCACTATGGTTCTTATCCATGTGGGCACAAATGACATGGTTTGGAGCAACCCCAGCCTGGTCATGAGAGACTACAGGGCTCTGGGAGCAGGGCTTAGGGGGTTGGGGGCACAGGTGGTCTTTTCCTTGCTCCTCCCGGTTGTGGGTTATGGTCTGAGGAGGGAGAGACGGGTTGAGGAAGTCAACCAAAGACTGCAGTGCTGGTGTCATCGTGAGGGCTTCAGCTTCCACGATCACAGTCCACTCTTTGGTGAGAGAATGGGTGGTCTGCTGGGGAGAGAGGGCCTCTACCTCACTCTACTGGTGAGGAGGCTCTTCTCAGCCAGACTGGCTGACCTGCTTGACTGGGCTTTAAACTAAGCCTGTTGTGGGGATTATCACCACTGCTATCCCACTGGGCAAGCCTTGTAAATCTAGCAGACTAAGGCACTTAAGGGAACCCACCCCTACCCTAGCCCCAGAACGATCTGTGGGAAGGCAAGGGCCCCCAATGGGACACTTGGCTGCCTGTACACCAGCGCCAGGAGCTTGGGGAATAAACAGGAGGAGCTGGTCCTCCTGCTAAACAAGAATGACTATGACCTCATAGGGATAATGGAGACCTGGTGGGACTCCACCTATGACTGGGCCACAGGCATAGATGACTATATCTTGTACAGGCATGATTATGCAGATAAAAGGGTTGGGGGTGTAGCCCTCTATGTCAAGAACAGCTACACGTCCCTCCAAATTGACATTGGCACCCAGGAGGGATGACTGGAGTCTCTCTGGGTCAAAATACATGGGGAACATGGCTCAGGGGACATCATGGTAGGAGTCTACTACAGACCTCCTAACCAGAAACAAGAGCTGGACCAGGAATTCGCTAGGGACCTGGCTGAGGCTGCATGCTCTCAGTGCATGGTTGTCATGGGAGACTTCAACTACCCAGACGTCTCATGGGAAGAGCACTTGGCCAAATCCAATTGGTCACAAAGCTTCCTCACATGCATGGACAAGCTCTACCTGACTCAAGAAGTCTTTGGGCCGATGTGAGGCAAAGCATTGTTGGACCTGGTACTGGCTAAAGGGGATGACACAGTCAGTGACCTAAGAATCTATGGAAAGCTGGGTGATAGTGACCACGAGCTGGTCACCTTTACTATCCATTACAAAGCTGGCAAGTCAGTCAGCAATACTGAAGTCCTCAACTTCAGGAAAGCTGCCTTTGATAAGCTCAGGAGGCTCATTGTTGAGGCCCTAAGGGACCACGACTCAAACAGGAAGAGGAGTTCAAGAGGAGTGGTTGCTCCTCAAGGGAGCAATCCTGACATCAGAAGGGATGGCCATCCCATCTCGGTGGAAGGGTAGCAAAAGGGCGCAGTAACCCCCTTGGCTCAGCAGGGAACTCAAAGACCTTCTACACCTCAAAAGAGAGACTTATAAAGGATGGATGGTTGGAATTACCACCATGGAGGATGGTGAAGTTAAATGTACATTATATACAGATGTTATGTAAATAGAGGATTACTCAGCACTGGTCCATACCTGCAGGGAGTGGATCAGGAAACCACTAGCTAGCAGAGAGCAGATTTAGATTGGACATTAGGAAGAACTTCTTCACAGTTTGAGTGGCCAAGGTCTGGAACGGGCTCCTAAGGGAGGTGGTGCTCTCCCCTACCCTGGGGGTCTTCAAGAGGAGGTTAGATGAGTATCTAGCTGGGGTCATCTAGACCCAGCACTCTTTCCTGCTTATGCAGGGGGTCGGACTCGGTGATCTATTGAGGTCCCTTCCGACCCTAACATCTATGAATCTATGAATCTATGAACCCTGGCTTGCATCTATAGATGCTTCTCAAGTAAATCTCAGGATGTCATCCTCCCGCTGTATTCGGCCTTGGTGAGGCCGCAGCTGGAGTACTGCATCCAGTTCTGGGCTCCACAATTCGAGAAGGATGTGAAGAAGCTTGAGAGAGTCCAGAGGAGAGCCACACATATGATCAGAGGGCAAGAGAATAGGCCTTATGAAGAGAGGCTGAGAACCATGGGGACTCTTCAGTCTGGAAAAGCGCAGGTTCAGGGGGGACCTGGTGGCCGCCTATAAGTACACAAGGGGTGTTCATCAGGATCTGGAAGAACATCTGTTCACCAGAGCGCCCCAAAGAAAAACAAGGACCAATGGTCATAAACTCCTACAAAACCGTTTTAGGCTGGACACAAGGAAACATTTCTTTACTGTCTGAGCCCCCAAGACCTGGAATAGACTCTCTTCAGAAGTGGTGCAGGCACCTACTCTGGACTTATTCAAGAAACGCTTGGATGCTTATCTTGCTGGGATCCTTTGACCCTAGCTGACTTCCTGCCCCTGGGGCAGGGAGCTGGACTTGATGATCTTTGAGGTCCCTTCCAGCCTTAACGTCTATGAAATTACATTCTACCATTCCACAAGCCCATGATCTGCCTCATTTTTTCTCTCTCAATTCTCCCATGCCTTTGTTCCTTTCCCTTTGGTGTCCTTTGGAATACCCAAGATCTTGATTACACCCTCTACCACCTGCAGCATGAAATTCTGTAAATTCTTCCAGTTCCCCACACCCATCAACCTACTTTTCATCTGGTTTAATTTTGCCCCTGACACTTCACCGTAGTCCTCAGTATGCTTCAATACCAACTCAATTGGTACGTTGTCCTGAGCCACTATTTACATAACATCTGTATATAATGTACATTTAACTTCTCCTTGTAGCTTCACGCCGCTTAGTAGCTTACCATCATTCTCTGTGCCAACGGCTCCATCACACACACAAAAAGATAGGGGGCAGTCATTAAACAGTCACACAATCTTTTGGCCAATACTTTTGCCATCAATTTGTAGTCTATGTTTAAAAGGGTTATTGGCCTCCAGTTGCCTAACACATCTTTCTTTCCCTTAGTAAATATAAAAATTAGCACACCTTCTGCAAAATCCTCCCCTATCTCATCACCCTCCATTATATCCCTGTATGTCTCTATTACATCTGTCCCCAGCCATTGCCAAAATATTTCATAGCATTCCACTGAAAGTCCATCTCTTCTCAGTACCTTCCCTCTCGTGCAAACTTTTAAGCAGTCCTCCAGCTCTCTCATACTTAATTTCTCCAGTTTTTATTTCTTCATATTCACTATTCCTTCCCTATTCCCTCAAGAAACAACTTCATTTTTCTTCTATCTACTACTCTTCTTTTGTACAGCTCTTTATAAAACTCTGCTGCCGCTTCCAACACCTTTGCACTCTCTTCTATTCTGATTCCTTCTTCAATTCTCACTGCTTTCAGTTCCTTCCTTCTTTTTCTTAATTTCACTGAAAAATACTTACATCATCCTTCCCCTTTCTCCACCCAAGGCACTCTAGTCAGAAAGATTTTCTTATGTTTTCATTTCAGACCATTCTGCAGTCCATTGCTTTATGTCTTCTAGTTCTTCTTTCACTTGTACTTCTTTTACTGCCTCCTTTAATAATCCTGCTTCCTTGCTATCAGTTCATTTACCTCTTCCACCCTCTTCTTTGCTTCTCTTTGACCAATATTTCTGAAACATTCTCTTCTTCTTTTCTTGATCATAGTCCACCACTCCCAGACACTTTCATAGTATCTCTTCAGAGTCCTCCATCCTTTACACAGTCCCACATCTTCTTGACAGGTCTTCTCATCTTGTAATAATTGAACATTTAACTTCCACATCCCTTTCTCCCTACCTTCACTTTTTATCTAAACTCACTTCCATTCTCAGAATCTGGCGATCACTGATGGTCACTTTTAAAATCTCCTTCTTTCCAATCCCTAGCCCATTTGGCATTAATACACAATCAGTTGTTGACACCTGTCTGTCACTCATTTCCATCCTCATAATCACCTTCTCCCCAGCCCATACATCCTTTAAACCTCCTTCTTTTATTATATTAATCAGTAATTTTGATGGGCTGCCTAGCTCTTACTCTACTCCATCCCCTCTCCTATCCAACTCCTTGTTAATGCAATTGAATCCCTCACCAGAATTTGCTGCCTACCTCTGCCTACATACACCTCTAACTTCTTAAACAAGTAAATCCTTCTTTCACTTGCAGCTGCTGCATATATATTATAAATATTATAATATGATATATATATATATATATTAAAACTCTCTATCACTTTCTTTTCAAACTTCACCACCACCTGTTGCAGTCTCACTTCCACAGTCACTTGCCCTTGCCACACTTCCACTTCCTCACTTGTGAGCAATATCATGACTCCAGCCACTTTGTTTACATCTGATCCTGCCCACCACAATTGTCCCCATCCCCATTTCTTTACAAAACACTTGTAATCCCTCTCCCCTGGGATTCCATACTCCTGTAAACATGTTCACTTTAACCCCACTCAACAGTGGCATAATCTTATCCGACCTCTTCCTCAATAACACACTTCTGACATTTATACATGCAATACACAAAGTCATGCTTGTCCATTTAAATTACACATCTCTACCACTTTACAAGTCTTCTGTGCTGCTGCTTGACTCAGCTGGCTCTAATCCTCCCCCCTCTTCACATCCCCATAGTCTTTGCCAATTGTTTTACTGCTTTGATATTCAAGAAAGCCTCCCCTTTTCTTTTCCCCCACCTTTCTGCTTCCCCTCTTCCCCTTTCCTCTCTCCATTAGTCCCTGACCATATTAGTTCCAATGAACTTTTTGTCAACCTGTCTCCCTCACCCACTCTCTCTATCTGCAGACTTTTTTCTAAGTTTCATAGCATGTGATTTCATTCTTTTCCCAATTTGGCTCCTTTCTTTCTCCTGCTTTATCCTCATTCCTCCATCTTCTTCCTGTACCATTCTCTCCTCTTTCCTTTCTTTCTCCTCTGTCTCAAAGTCACTTGTTCCACTTATCTTTCCTTCTTTCCCCTCCTCTTTTGCTAGCTGAGCTGCTTCAGCTACTGAAATTTCACTCTTTTCCTCCCTGGCTTTTCCTTCTTGTAACATCTCTTCCACTGTCATGCATTCTGATTCAACATCTTCCCCACGTTCCCATCGCCACTGTAGCTGTCCCTTTTTTCCCTGCAAATAACACACTTCAGTACTTCTTAGCACTCCACTATCCTGTGCTCTTTCCTTTCATTTCTGTAGCACACTGTATACCAGCAGTATGCAGCCAGGTGTCATTCCTGCCCACACTTGCTACAGAGTTTAGACTGTCCAAAGTACATTGTAAACCATCGATGCAGCCCTACTTGGATTACTGGCAGTAAGTGCATTATCCTGCCAGGATTCCTCTCATCTGCCCTCACTACCACTCGGGCTCTCCATGATCCTTTCCATTTCCATATTTATTGCCAGGGATCCTGGTTTTTCTCTGTTTAAAAATTGCAACTTCTCTGACAAAAATCCTAAATTCTCTGATTAAACCCCCCCAAAATCTGTTTTTCCATAATTAAAATGAAACACCACTACATCTGTAGCTATCATTTTAACACAATGTTGTACTGATGTATTTACAATTTGAAAACAATTTGGAAGCCCACCAGTACCTCAATCATTTATAATAATGATTATTCCATTCCTTGTTCATCAGGACAAGGTGTTAAAGACATTTTGCCTAGCCTTTGATTAACAAATGTTTTGTTG
Source organism: Alligator mississippiensis (assembly GCF_030867095.1). Lineage (NCBI taxonomy): Eukaryota > Metazoa > Chordata > Crocodylia > Alligatoridae > Alligator > Alligator mississippiensis. Next base: position 157,116,405 of record NC_081827.1, read on the forward strand.
CATTTCACTTATCACAACTAAATTCCAACTGCCAATGGTGAAAAGAATAATAGAAATTAATAATTGTTTCTTCTCCAACTACATTGCATAATATTCCTGGCTCAGAATGGCTACCATCTTTCCAAATTGATGGTGACTTTACTCCACTGTTGAAGCAGAGAAAAAAAAGAGTGATACATAAAAAGAGAAATATGAACTTAATTTTTGGAGAATATGTATGACCTTGAGGTTGCTAATTATGCTATCTGGAACCATCAATAGTGTTTTTATTTCAAACACTGAATTTTAGAAATAATTTATTCATTCATAGGCAGGGCTTGAATCTTAGCATAGGACCAGGACACAGATACTCCTAAATTCCTGTCCATCTCTCCAAATATGGAAGTCTCTTGGTTCAGCTTTTTAAAGTGTGGCATCTGTCAGTACTACCAGTGTAACAAACCTAAGTGATTTATTGGTTTGAAAATTAAATCCTTCCCTGCACTAACATCATTCCTCTGCAGTGTGTTTCTGAAATCTCATGTCATTCTTCTGCATGATTTACTTTTCACTGGGTTTTATGGCTCTTTCTGGAATGTTTTACTCCCTACAGGCAGCCAGCTTTATTCCTAGACTCCTGCTTTATTCCAAGCCATGATGTCTTCCTTTAGGCTTTCAAATGGTGTCCAACAACCTCATTCTAAATAAACCTTTATGTTCAAATACATTTTACAGCACAATGGCAAATCAATCATCTAGAAAATAGCTTGGTAACACTTCTGTCAAAGCATTCTGGGAAATCATTTATTTTTTTATGGCTGACTATGGCCTAGAGACATGCAGATGGAGAAATATATAAATTACTGCAAATAATTTGAAAAAGCCATTTCTACCAGATTGTGCATTATCTACTAGTCAGTGGGAAAGACTTTAGCACATCAAATTATTTATTTAGATTTGTACAAATGCCAAAAAGGGCATTTATCCAGATGTTTTTGGTACTTGTAGCATAACTAGAAATACATCACAAATATTGTCTTAAAAACATAGCTGTATAATTCGATATAAACCACCACCAAGAAGTAAGATGATCTAACAAGCTTAATTACCCCACCTGTCACAATTATTCACCCTTATGATTCTTCTAATTTTGAAATGCCTGTGAAAAAGGATGCATTTCGTAGCTTGTTCTTAAGTGTTAAATGAAGAAGCATAATGTAACTATATCCAAAATAGGCATACTTTGAAGCTCAAGAAAAAGTATACATGTGTGGGCATGTGTATATGTGTTATTACATCATTTTAGTCTTTGTCAGGATGTACAGGTCATATTATTTGACTTCCAAGAAGTAAAGTGGTATCTCACTACCCAGAACTTGGGACTGAAGGTATAATCTGGCACTCAGAGGGAAAGATGAGTTCAAAGGTTTAGTCCATAGAGTAATATTCTGTTGCAAATATCTAAAAAGTAATGTTATAACATCTCTTTGATGTTTATACATGTCTTGGTACATTGGAGTCCTGGTACATTATCAAGGCTCTTGGGGCTCACAGAAACATAGACAAGGTGGGCTGGAAAGGGCCTTAGGGCTGTTCAAATTTGCTGATGATACCAAAATTTGGGGTGAGGTGGGCACGCTAGTAGGGAGGGAAAGACTGCAGCAAGACCTGGATAGGTTGCAGGGGTGGGCTAACAAAAACAGGATGCGTTTCAATACGGACAAGTGCAGGGTGCTGCACTTGGGCAGTAGTAACCGGCAACATACTTATAAGATGGGAAACTCCCTTCTTGAGAGCACGGAGGCAGAAAGGGATCTTGGAGTCATCATTGACTCCAAGATTAACATGGGCTGACAATGCGAGGTCACAGTCGGCAGGGCTAACCAGACCCTATTGTGCATCCACAGGTGCATCTCAAGTAGGGCCAAGGAGGTGATTCTCCCCCTCTATGTGACACTGGTCAGGCCGCAACTGGAGTACCATGCCCAGTTCTGGGCACCCCACTTCAAGAGGGATGTGGACAACATTGAGAGGGTCCAGAGGAGGGCCACCTGCATGATCCGGGGACAGCAGGGCAGACCCTACAATGAGAGGCTACGGGACCTGAACCTGTTCAGCCTTCACAAGAGAAGGCTGAGGGGGGACCTTGTGACCATCTATAAACTCACTAGGGGGGACCAGAAGGGTTTGGGGGAGACCTTGTTTCCCCTAGCGCCCCCCCCGGGATAACAAGGAATAATGGCCACAAGTTGTTGGAGAGTAGGTTTAGATTGGACATCCGTAAGAACTATTTCACAGTTAGGGCGGCTAGGATCTGGAACCAACTTCCAAGGCAAGTGGCACTGGCTCCTACCCTGGGGGTTTTTAAGAAGCAGCTCGATGCCTACCTGTCTGGGGACACTTGAGCCCAGTTTCCCTCCTGCCCAGGCAGGGGGTCGGACTTGAAGATCTACAAGGTCCCTTCCAACCCTACTTCTATGATTCTATGATCCCCACAAGCATGCATATGCATTCTGTGGCACCTTAAAGCTGTTTGAGGAACTGCAAACTGCACACAGTGCATGTAGGTATGACTTCCCTCTCCCCAAACACAAACTTTATCCCTCTTTGAGCACTTTCTCTACTCTATTCCCCCTCCTCCTCTCCAGCAGGTGTTGCTTCTGGGTCTAGGAAGAGGGGACCCATTTGTCACTGCTGCTGTCCTTGATTGACCAGGGATGGTGGAAGCACCAGAGCTGCTCCTGCACCAATCCAGCTGGGGGCTGCAGTGAGCAGCTACACAGGGTGCTGGGCTCTAATAGGGACAGTAGCAGTGGTAGGCAGTTCCCCCCTTCCAACACCTGCTCCCAGTCTGTTCCCCTGGGTGTCCCCAAATAGCTGGGAGCAGGCGCTGGATGCAGGGAACCTGGATGCACTGCTGTCATTCCCAGGTCATCCCAGTACCCCTGTAACCACTCCCCACAGCTGAAGCACCTGGGTGGGTCAGGGAAACCTGAGGGAGGGAACACAGAGCAGGAACCTGCTTGCTATCACTAAGCCCAGCACCCTGTGCAGCCACTCCTAGCAGCCCCCAGCTAGATTGGGGCTCAAGCAACCTGGGGCTTCCCCTGCCCCCGTTGGGGAGGAGGGGGTGGAAACAGCAGCTGTGGCAGATAGGACCCCCCTTTCCTCACTTGTTCCTTGTTTGGTTCTCCCAGGTATTCCCAGCAGCTCAGGGCTCCAGCTGCATCTCAGATTCCACAAGGGGACCCACACATCTCCAGATGCATGGAACTGAAGATGTCAGGAGGTGAGTTGCGCTAGTGAAAGGAAGTGTGACTGTGCCACTACACCCCTCCCCCCCATTATATCTGCCCCTGCTACACATATCTCCTTTAGCAGTCTAACAGATTTCAGTACATAATAATAGATGACTACACAGAAATACTGCAAGATAACAGTACCAAAATAGGATTACAGGTTCCTATCTGGAAAGACACCATTTCTTACCTGTGACTGTTGGTGATTTCTATAATAGTCACTCACATTAAAATCACCCAGCTCAACCACCAGGCTCTGCTTACACAGTTCACAATTTTTTACTGTCTCCAGATCTGCACCTGAAATGAAATAGACAGTATGGGCGTGTCAACACATCACCCTACGTCGCTGAAGTGATGCACTACATCGCTGTATGATGCACTCCAGTGACATAGTGATCACTAGGGCTGCGCAAAGCTTTGGTCCCTGATTTGATTTGGCAGAGATTCGGCCTGATTCGGTGGCTGAATCTCCAAATCTGAATTGAATCAGAGGACCCTTTAATCTCTCTCAATTGAAACGGAACCCTCTAAATTGATGCAGAGAGATTCAGAGATTCGGACATAGACAGCTTTAAATGTTTTTTCTACATACCTCTAGGTACCAGGTGGCTCATGAATGCTGCAATGCTGGGGTGCATGGAGTGTCCCACAGGAGCATGGGGTGGCTTTCCAGTGCACTTGGCAGCAGACCAGGAAGTGGACCAGATGCACTGGTCCCCACATGGCTGATTGCTGAGCCAGGGGGGGCATGGGTGGGGGGCCCAGACAGACCCAGAAATGGACTGGAAGTACTTCCGGTCCACTTCTGGGTTCACTGCTAAGCATGTGGAGGACCGCCCCCACCCCATGGGATGCTCCATGCACCCCAGCATCACAGCATTTATAAACCACGCTGGTACCTCAAGGTATGTAGAAAAAACTTTTAAAGCTGTGTCTGCGTCCAAATCACTGATTGTCCGAATCAGCATTGAATTCAGATTTAGATTCGGCCAAATCGAATCGGGGACAGTGATCTGAATCAACAAACTGAATCACTGTCCCTGATTTGGTCTGAATCCAAATTGAATAGGACCCACTTTTTATACCCCTAGTGATCATGTGAGTCTACATGTGACCAGCAGCTACTTAACCCTAGCGGTGCACTCCCCTGTTTTAGCGCACCGTTACAGCAAAGTAAAGGTTAAAACTAACCATGCACCATGCGCATGGTGCAGTATGAGTGGTTACTGTGCCATGCTACAGTACTTGCAAAAGGAAGTATTAAAAGCATGGTGCAGTAACAACATCACCGTAGGGCAATGTGTAGATGTGCCTTATGTGTAACTTATAAGTCTATATTGTACATAGATAGATGATACTATTAGATAGTCTCTGCATATTATAAATCACTACTATGGAGAAATTTTATATTAAAGCTATTTTCTATACAAGTTTGCTAGCTTTATATCTAAGTTCCACTGAACTCTATTCTAATCATCCCTATTATGTGTACTTAGTAAAAACATCATGTAATACCGTGGAATTTAATAATACTATCTACTAAGTCCCATGTGATGTACAACAATTTACAAAAGTGTAACTAATCTTGGGTACAAATGCAGGAGACATGAGGTACAGATGTTTAACAATATGGTTTATTTGACAAAGAATAATTATATTATGATTTCTTACATCTTTTTTTTTTTTTAAACAAGTGTATACAGTTAATGTAACTGGCCATTTGGTCCAGATCTTCAAGAGCTGAGTACCCACAATTGTGATCTAATTTTAAAAAGAGCTCATTTACCTTGTAGGTACCTAAATAAAGGTCACACCCTCAACATGCTCAGCAAAATTATTCTTCCATGACTCTTATTGATAAGTTTTCAAAACAGTTCAGCATCTGACATACACTCAGTTTGTTTAGATCTACTGTATGTGAAATTTGACCACTTATCTGAGAAGTGAATTCTTCTGAAAATCTGGCTCTAATTTGTGTGTGTATGTCTTGGAGACCAACTGACTTGACCCACCACTGATCTGATGGAATGATGTGAAAAATACTCCCCTTGCTTGCTTGCTACTTAGGACAGTATGCATTTCATTCAGTAGAAAAATAAACAAGCAACAACTCCATAGACTTGAAAATGATGAATAAGTTCTAGCCCAGTGGGTCTGGTTTCCTTCTCCTGGCTACTTCACTAGAGAGACCTCTAGTTGCTCAGACATTCACTGATTGGAACTCGAAGCTCCTCATTTGAGATGATAAATAGTCACCTTGTTTATAGTTCAAAGACCATTGTTTAAATACAACCACTCCAAAAAATCAGCAGACCACTTATACTTGTGTTTATTTTTAATATTTTGGGCTCCTTTTAACTGAGGTCAAGAAGAATTCTTCCACTGATTTTAGGGGAAGTAAGACTAGACTCTTTGTCTGTTCTTCCTTTGACTACAGAATGATTTCTTTACATTCTTAAGCAGTTTCATTTACTTCACTATGAGATAGTAGTGAAGAAAAACAGAAGTGTAGGGAAGTCCTGATTCCCAGGTAAAACAGAGCAATAGAGCCCACAAAGAAGACCGCTAGACCCAATGTGTAGTCAATGGAAGCTACTTAAAGTTCTGATGTTTTTACTAGGGCTTTCCCTCTATATCAACAGAGGAAGTACCACAAGACAGAAACATCAGAGACTGTGAAATGCACTAGAGATATTGTTAATGTTTTACTATTCTGATAGGTGACAGTACAAAAATCTTAAAACAGATAGAATATCAGAAGATTAATATTGTTTAAAATATTAAATAGTTACTTGGAGGTTGAAAATAATCTAAAATGGCTCTTATACTCAGAACAGGGTTACAGATTAAAAACAGGCAGCCCCTATCTAAAAACAAAGATGGCTTGTTGAAAAATTCCTAATTTACTGAGCAGATGTCTTTCGGCTGTCCATCAAAATACACATCCAATCCAAATTGATTTACCATATACTGATCCAATTATCTCTCTCTCTAATGTACTGCCTTCTTTCACGTTGAATTCCAAGATATTTGATGAACTTTTTCTAAATCTAACCAGACCCTTGGAGATCCAGCCAACTGTCATTCAAGGCAGGAATTATGGAAAGTGAGAAGAAATAGGGTTCTATCCTATGATCCATGCAGTATGTGACTAAATAAGGCCATGCTAAGGACTAGGAGGTCGCATCTACATGAGATGTTGACTGTGCATCTATTACTGCACAGTCATTTAGTTCTTGTATAAACAAGTACTAAATGACTGTGCAGTAACTGGAGTTACTGTACAACCATGCCAAGGAACAGCTATTTAGTGATGTTGACTGTGCAGTAGCTCGTGACTACTGCACTGTAGCCTCGCATCATGCTTCCTGCCATGTGATGCTACTGCACACTAGTCACGGGCTACTGCATAGTCAGCATCTTGTATAGATGCACCCAGAGCATAGCATTTACCTGATGAACTTTCTGTTGTTGCAGATGAAAATGACATAACTAAAGTGGGCTGTTATCCTCTGACACTTAAGAACAGAATACTTGTACAAAAATCTAAAAAGTGTGTATATATGGAATTAAGTGATACACATTTTTATTGTCAGTTTTGCAGTAATTCTCCTGGCTTCTCTCTCATTTCCAGCTACTTGCTTATATTAAACAGTGGGTAAAGTACATAGGCACACATGCTTAAAAGAACTTCACACATAAGCAATTCATTATGCAATGATGTGTGGTTTCAAATGCAAGGGGAAATGGTTCATCACACACTATGGGCAACATTTTAAAGCACAGATTATGAACAAGTTTGCAAACCTCTGCTTTACAACTCATACTTGTAGCTACATAATCACTTGCTTTCTTCATTCAGAATGGGAATAGAAATAGAATAACTGGAATATGTTTAAAATAGTGTTAATATGCATTTATAGAAGTGGGGAAGAAGACAGAAAATGTGAATAGTACAACAAAAATCTAAAGGATTTATTTCACTAAATGTCACATTAACACTAAAATTTATCCCATTCCAGTTTCTTTCTCTCCCTATTTCAAGTCTTTTTAAAAACACATTCAATGCATTTAATCTTATTTTATTATCATTCAAACACTCACTCTTTTTTCCATTTATTAAATGTACATGTGCGATGTATGGAATCTACAACATTTTATGTTTGCCTGATACTACTAGTCATTGTAGCTCATTAAATCTTTTAGCATCTGATACTGAGGATTATCTATTATTTTAAACTGCCATGTGAAAAATTAGGTTTCAGCTGTGCTTGTCTGCTGACTAAATGCAGAGAGCCTAATATAATCTGTTATTTGACTGAATATTTGCATTTTGGAACATACTAAATGTTGAAAAGACTATGAGCTAACTTAATCCATGTGCAACACTACAGTTACTACCTGGTATAACCCAACTGATGTCAGTGAAATTACTCCAGAGGTATATTTGGCTAAGGTTTTGTAAATTTAATAATACGCTATTGCATTTTATGGATTTCTCTCTCATACACACCTACCTGACTTTATTTTAGCTTTCAGCCAGCTTTTTAAGCATTCTTGATGAACATACTGTAGGCTTCCCACACAACTGCATGGTTCTAGCAGTGGATTGGTTATAGAACCCCCCGCAATCTGACAGATACGACATTGGTCGCCTTCCTCTTCTGAATCTTCTTCCAGAAGACTAAAGACACAAATGAAAAAGTAAAGAATGCTTTTTCACCAACTTCTACAGTTGGATTGCATCTTTGAACTCTATATATTTGGGTATCTAAAAACATATACTTTGGTATCTAAACAGATTTCCTTAAAACTTTTCAACATGTCAGGGACCTAAATTAATAATAGGCAATACTTCAGAATTATTACACATCTAAATGCTGTTAAAATGTAGAAGACAAAATCACCATTGTTTCTAAATTCTATGTATCTTTTAAAATTTTGAATCCATAATGGATTGTGTGTAACTCATAAATGATAAAATAAGCATTGGCCAGTGCTTTCACATCTTGTGCTCTTTCTCTGCAGAACCTATTAATGGAGTAAGTGGGCATGGCTACATGAGACACTGACTGTGCAATAGCTGAATAACACTGCACAGTAGTGCATCACAGCACCAACAGTGCTAATGTGCTACCGTGCAGTATTCTTAGGCTACTGTGCGGTAGCATTACTTAAAAGGCATTTGTTGGCACTACTGTGCAGTAACTCTGGTTACTGAACATTTATTTATTACTTGATTATACAAATACTAAATAAATGTGCAGTAACTGCTGCGCAGTAGTGTCTCATGTAGATGTGCCCAGTGGCCTCTATTGCACGCATATATATATCTAATTAGAGTAAAACTTTAGAAAATGGACAGTCTCCAAGTATGCGCCTCTGGATGATTGGCTTTTTCCATGGGTTCAGGAAGAAACAGGCTCTGTGCCAGAGATGGAGAATTTCTGGCTGATTTGGAGGTTGGACAAGTTGGAAAGCATGAGAAGCAATTATCCCCAAGACTCCCATTGCCTTCCTAGTCTGCCCTCACATCAAAACTCATTTCCTTCATTTGCAAAAACTCCTTTGGTCCAAAAATGTGCAGGGGGAAAGCAGGTCATATTAGTAAATCAGACTGGGGCCAAATACATGATGGAGGCAGCATAGAAAACAAAGGATGTCACAATCTACTTGGTGGGGGTAAAGGGACAATAGAGTAAGAATGTTGGACTTGGGTATGAAAAAGTAAGTGGTAAGAACCTGAGTGAGGCAGAGAAAGAGAATCTTTCTATTCAAAGGCAGTGGATATTGAGTTTTAACTGTATAAGAACAATTGAAAGAAATATAGACATTTATTAGCAAAAGGGTCCAAAAAGAGCAAATACAAGACAAGCTTAAATAATGAAATAGCAATGCAAATATCATTCTGAATTCCAAGTTCTCAGTTTAGTTATATAATTCTAACCTTGGCATTAAAATGGCACAGAGAAATCATGGATACATATGAACCATATAATTACACATATTCCTTACCTATCCTTCAGTCTCTTAAGCTTCTCTGGGTCTGTTGAGGGTTTCTTTATTTCTTTTGAATGAGAGGGTGAATGAGAGGGTGTAATGTTGCTCATAGCATTATTTTGATTGTGTAGATCAGACATTGCCAGCAAAGCAAGTGATAACTGGTCATGCTGTATGCCAGCCGTATAAAGATAGGCTGTGAAATCTGATTGAAATAAAATTGGGTTGGTAGAATCTAGAGATATAAAAGAACTTTGTGAATTTAATAAGTTCTCTTCATCATGTGAGGGAGCACTTGGAGATGTACTTTCTTCAGGTGGGTTGAGTATAGGTAAAGGGTCATAACTTTCCACAGCAGAAAAAGAACCCCTACTTCTTATAGGAGATAAAGGTCTATGAACATTAAACCTTGAAGTTCCATCCAAATCCAGCACTTGAGGAGGAACAGTTGTTGAGCTCAAATTTGCTGAGGCCTCAGCCCCATGTAGAGATCGTATTAATGATCTTGGAGTACTATATGCAGAATAAAATAATGGCTGATGACTTGTTGCCCTAGCAGAAGTAAGAAGGTCAGCATAACATCTCTGATTGCTTTCATAAGATTGCCGTTCTCTGTTATAAACATCAGCACTTGCATTATTGAGATTCTCAGAAATAGATGTGCCATCTAGCCTGTTTTCAGTTGGTGAGTTTCTTGAACTAAGCGACAGAGTTTCATTTTCATTTTTATCAGAAGCCATATCTTCAAAAAAACATCGATAAGGAGCACAAGACTTTCCATTGTCCCTAGATTTTCTTTGCCCCGGTGAAAACTGCTCAGCAGCTGAGTCTGTTATGCTGAGTTTTCTTAGTGGTTGATGGGAAGATTCAGTTCTTCTTGATAAAACATTTTTATCATCTCTAACTTCTTCAGAATTAAACTGTTTATCTTGAACTAAGGATGTCCGGTGAGGAAAGCTAGCTTGTTCTAGTGGAGTAGGAGACTGGTTTAGACTAAAAGAAGTAAATTCTTCTTCTAGTAATTCTTCTTCTTCTTCTTTTCTACTGTCATTTTCTTCATATGTATCTTCCATGTTGAAGCACAGCATAGAATAAATGTTCTCATCTCTGAATTTCAGAGGTGCCTTTTGAGTAGATGTGGGAGATGGACCATTGGATTGATGGGATAGAAAGGAACCACTGGTTCCCTGAAATGTAGGTGCAGATGACAGAGCTGAAGATTGCTGAGCTTGTATAAAGACATTTTCCATATTCTTGTCTCTGTCTGGACCTTTCTGATCTAAATTTAGTTTGGAAGACTGGATTAAATTCCTTTTTTCCTGAGATTTCTTCTTATACTTAAAAGTATTTTCACTTGTCTGCTTTTTACCATCTTTTTGGACTCCAAAATCTGCATTCCAAACAAAAGACAGTTTTAAGGATTTAATCTTTTTGTCTCTAGTTCTTAACACTTGCTCTGAATAGCATGTTTTGCTAACACCTGTTCTGGTATGGATGTTATGACACATTCAGTTATTGACAATTGTGGAACTACTGTACTTGTTAACAAAATTTGTAGACTTTATTCATCAACTTTCCTAGGAAGGACAGGAAATCAATATTGCTTTTCTGTATGGGCACCTGTAGGAGCATATGAAAGAAAGAAATAACTCAGGCTAAATGGTGTACTGGCACATGTAAAGGGACAGTTAGCATTTGCTTATCTTGCAGGATGGATACTAGCCCACCTACTCCTTGATGTGCTTAATAGGCAGTTACAGAAGGAAATACCTTCATGGCCGCATCCAGATGAGTGCAGCTGTGCAGTATGTGGCGCCACAGACCTAGGGTCACCCCAGGATCTTATCAACACAGAGCTTGTCACAAGGGGGTCCTAAAGCATCTGATCACTCTTGGCACCAGATTAAGGAACAGAGCACATCTCATAGAGCACAGCACCACCCCGACCTGCTTTAACTGACCCACTGTATTTCACAGCCCCTGGAAATTAAGGGCCCGGGCCCCTAGCTATCCCCAATGGTTCCTTGTCCATGATTGACCAAGTATGCCCCACTCCAGTTTCCCAGATCTGTAGAGGGCAATGGAGATAACAAATTTACCATACTGAGAGTCAGCAGGGTGAATGAGCCTGTCCAGTGCCGGGATGGTCTTATATGTTACAAGTTTTGTTGAGGAGTTCATGTTATCGGCAGCGGTGAGGGAAACAATGACCTCCTGTTCACCATCCTCTACTTTCTGGCCTGACATCTGCAAATGGCTGTGATGGTACTACAGGACCAGATAATAGCCAAGGTCATGGTCAGAAACTGGTGCCTAGAAAATTTCCAGTCAAAGTAAGGCCCATGCCCACACAAATATGAACATGCTGACTTCTCTGGTAGAGGTCAGCCACTTCTGGGTCACAGGGACAAGCAATGGAGAAAGGAAAAGTAGATGTACCACTGTAAGTCCTTGGCCATGGTCAGGCAGGGGATCAAGGAATCACAGTGCATTATTATATGGCTTCCAGGCAGCATGCAAAGACTAAGGAACATGATGTGATCATAGCTGAGCATATGAACGAGAAACTCAGGAAGGTATGAGGGTCAAGAAGGGTCTATGGATCACCTCATGTCTGACTTGAACCTGCAGACAGAGGGGATTGTAGATGCTCTCCATGTCACCCCACAATTTAACACACAAGTAGAACCACCCTGTAGCCCCTGGGGATACATGTTGACACTAGCTTTGCTGTCCTCCAGGGGTCCTCCACTGCAGGATGGGAGCAAGCACCACTGAACCATCAGGAAGGAGTATCCATGGCCTGAACAGTCATCCAGTGGTGGTTGCCACCACCTGGAGATGTGACATGCCTATGTTTTGGCCCTGCCTGATCCACAGTATGTTTGCATTTGTTGGAGAGTATATACACCCATATAGTTTTACAAGGTGATTACGTTTTTTAACATTACATTTGTTTGCTTCTTCAATTGACCTCCCTTTTTCATATTTCTCTTGTACTGTTTAATAAAAGTTCTGCCTGTTGTCAAAACTTTGGCCATGGTATTCACTGTACATATAGGGCAGGAACGTTCAGGGGTATAAAAACTTTCAAAAAATTACTACTTGATGCATCATCTTCCTGTCCCAACACCAGCTGCATCTCTGTGTTTCCCTCCTTCTCTCCCTCCCACCTAGGAACTAGCTTCCACAGCCCAGAGCTGATCAAAAATGCAGGCTGGGGAGGAGCTATGCAGAGCTGGCTCAAGCTCTTCCTACTTCCCTATTTCCTTTCCTGCTCCGTCCATCCAGGGTCACAGGAGCAGGGTCCAGATAAGCCCGCAGCCTCGCAAAGTTCAAGCTTTCATCCCCTCCTTCCACATCCTTGGGTGCACAGTTCAGCAGTTGGCTGAACATTCCCTCACCCCCAGCACACCCACCCTGGACACTCCCCTCCAATGTCCCTTGCCTGCTCTGAAAACAATCACAAAAGAGCACAGGTTCAATTGACAGTGTTTACTGTGTACATGAGATCAGTCTATGATTAACCATTCCAGCCTTCAGCCTGGAGACTGACAAAGTGATCAGCCAGCATGTCTTGCAAATACAGTGCCAGGTGACCAGCCTCCATTTGAGAACTTGCAGGCGTGGCTCCTGTAGAAGCTAGGGGTTACTCCACCGTTGACTGGCATAGGTTGGGCAGGGGCTCCCTCTTGGCCTCTCATGAGCTTCCATATAACAATGGCAATGTACTTCTGCATGGATAAAGGCGCCCACATAACTGTTGTCTGCCACTGTATGCATGTATGGGGCAATCTTAGTGCAGATCACCATGAAGGAGCCCCTGCACATGTAGAAGTTCATGAGCAATTGCTCATCATCCCAGATGGCCATGACAATCCACTCCCACCAGTCACAGTCTCCGTGGCCCAGAAACACTGCTCTACAATTTAGAGACACTCCCACATCTGCCCATCCCCAATGTGCTGACCTGCGACCAAAACATCTTCAGGGCAGCAGCTGCTATCACAGATTAGGAACTTTGGATAGCTATGGACTGCCCACTGTTTGTCAGCAAGCACACACATGAGCATCTCCCATGCATGTGCTGCTTCCTCACTCTTGGCACAAATGGAAGTAGTCACAGCAGCCATCAAAGCATGCCAGTGTCACCTTTTCCACTCAGACTCATTTACAAATTCATAATGCTGGTCCAGTGCAGTCTGCAAGGCACCAACTATGTGCAGATCCATGGTGGCCAATGGTAGTGGAAACTCCAATTCACAGGCAATGGTGGCAGCACAAATGCAGTGGAAATAAGGTGGATAGTCAAGGGCACAAGTCATGCAATGAATCACACCAAAATTCCTACCATAAAAATGTCACTACCCACAATCTGAGCATTCAGTAAGTCATTTGCTCAGTGCTGGCAGTCAGGGGAACCTGCTAACACTTAGCCAGAGCAAGGCATCCTGGGATGTATGCTCCCTTGAGCCACCTGTTGACAGAAAATAAGTAGTGTGTTCAACCACTCTAAACCTGACTGGAAGGTCAAAGTGTGGTCAATTCTGCAAATTCTCCATTCTTTTGGAGAAGTCATGGCATAACCAGTCCCAGAACAAATGTGACTTCTGTTTGTAGCCTATATTTTTAATGGCCTCTTCACTTAATTGAGGCAGCTGCTGAATTGAGAAAATAGGTTGCACCCAATTTAGGAAAATGGATACATTTTTCTAAAGCTATCCATTTTAAGGTTATTCTTTTATTTAGTGTGTGGCTTTTATGTACCTTCTTAGGAAGGAATCATCAAATGAAAACATGATCAAATTGAATGGACTGGATGCTCATTTGCACTAAGGACTTGCAAACTGGAAGTGTAAATGGACCTTAAAGTAGATACAAACACTAGTTCAAAGTCCCTCTTTGATGTTGGTGTACAAATGAGAATGAGGTCTGTAAAAGTTTAGCAACACAAAGGGCACATCTACACAAGACGTTTAGTATGCAGTTGACTAGTTAACTGTACAATAAACGTCTCTGCATGTGCACGTGCACCCCTATTGGGGTGCACAAAACTAATAAATTCCACAGCAGGGCAACACTTGTATTTACAAGTACTCCACTATAAATACAAATACTACCCTGCTGCAGAGCTTTTCTGTACACAGCAGCACACATTTAGATTCTGACCTGGCTGGCTGGGGCATGAGGGTGCTTCTGTGTGAGGGCTGCCTGCCAGCTAGCCCCATGCTGAAGCACCTTTGTGCCCCAGCCAGCTCCTCTGCAGCACATTGAGCTGTGATTTGGCTCAATGTGCTGCAGCAGTCTGGGCATGTATGTAAATGGCGCACTCAGAAACTTCCCCGGAGTTTGCAGAGCAATAAGCTCTGCCGTTTATTGCTGCGTACTAATGGCATGTGCAGACACACCCAAATAGTCAGTTCTGTATCTCTACAGGAAGAGGAAAATTAAAGGAAAGAGCTTTTCTCACCAAATCGTCTGGTAACTTGTGTCTTTGCCTGCAGCAATGAGGTCATTTTGTCTCTGTCTTCCAATTTTCGTATATTCTGTATATCTGAGCTTCCCAATGATCCTCTTTGGTTTTCTCTCTTTCCCCTTGAAAATGACTGCTTCTGGGAAGCTGTTAAGTGAAAAACATTTTCATTAATTTATATTTTCAGGGAATGAGCTTCCATTAAAATTAGTGTTGCTTAAAAGAACCTAAGGTCAAGTGTCTTCAAGGTCTGCCTCAGCAAAGCAAGAAACTACATCAAACCGATTTTTCTTTTGGCAAGGCCTTGTCATTTATGCTCAGTCAGAATACAATTGGAAAAAAATTCCCCATATTTCAAAAAGAATCTGCATAACAATTTATTCCTGTAAAACATGCATAACGTTAACATTTTTGGATGTATTGTGAAAATCTGTGAATACATTTTGGGGGTTATCCAAACTCAATTTTTATATGCTAAATGTGAAATTCTAATCCGTTTTGGGTTTTGTTCAATAAATAAACATAAATAGAGCTGCTTGAAAACTTTCAAATTTTAAAATTATTTTTCTACTGACCATCTCTACTCAAAAGAAAACATTCAAAGCAATAAACATTTCCATAAATTTCTGAAAGCTAGTGAAACCAAGTGCTGTCCTATCCAGTGATAACTTTTACTTGATGTTCTACTAAAAGCTGGTAGCTGATCTTTCCTCATTAAGCCCGTGGTCTAGTTTGATAGTCTGCCTTAACATTCATAGGGCAGCTATTTGCAAAAATAAACTAGGGATTTAACTAACAGAGAAATTGTGGTCCAAATTTTCAAGAACTCAAGGGACAGATTTTTAAGGCCTCTGACCCACACAACAGGGTTTTCCAAAAATACTGTTTCTATTTATATGTCCAAATTACGACCAGAACTGCCAAAGATCTTATTGTCCAATTCACACCTGACCTGCTGGGCTCTTTCATAAATCTAGTCCTTTATTTAGGTACATGAGAAGCTAAGATCCGATTGTGTGTGCTGAGCTCTTTTAAAGTATGCCCCAATTGACCTTTCTTCCCAATGAAAATGTTGACAAGATTTATCAGTCAGCAAAGTGTTAGGAAATTTGAGACGTAACTCAATAAATGGACAACTCCAGCTCAAAATACTGCTACATCCTAAACAGCAAATTGTCACTGTTTTATTTTTAATAAGGTTCTCAAACATAATTTACCCTCATCTAAAAGAGAATAAATGCCAAATATCAATTTTTCTGATCTGAAAGTGTCATGTAGAAAGGGACCTGAATCAAAATTCTGCATTTAAACAATTCCAAACTGAACTGCATCACAATACTATTCTAGCTAAAGATGCTGATTTCCATGAGTCCCTATCACCCACCTACTCTCCCAGCCCTGTTGACAGCTGCCCACATGGCCCCAGCTCCCAGTTCTTTAAAAAAAAACCCAAACCCTGCACTCACTGGCTGCTGCAGTGGCCGTTGGGGCGTCTGGGGGCTCATGGCAGAGCCCCCCCCCCAAGCAGCACGGTGCAGTGGGGGGCAGTGGGGATAGCCTCCCTCCCCCCTCCACCTGGCAGGAGCCACTGAGTGTGGGACTTCAAAAATATTTTTTTTTTAAAAAGCCAACACTGGGGTTGGGCAGGACAGCCATGGGGGGGGGCGGTGCTGGGAGATCAGACAGGGGATGGGGGCTCATGGCAGAGCCCCTCACACAGCATGGGGCAGTGTGGGGCAGCAGGGATTGCACCCCTCCCCCCCGGCAACAGCCAGTGAGTGGGGGCTTTTTTCTTTTTTTTTTTAAAGAACTGGGAGCTGGGGCTGAGGGAGGGGGCGAGGGATGGGGGCTCATGACAGAGCACCACATGCAGTGTGGGGCAGTTGGGATTGCCCCCCTCCCCACCTGGCAGCAGCCAGTGAGTGCTGAGGTGTTTTTTTTAAAGAGCCGGGGAGGCTGGGGCCAGGGAGGACAGCCATTGACGGGGCTGAGATAGCGGGCAGGGGATGGGGCCTGTTTGATTCACAGATCTGGCTGATTCAATGGCAGCCAAATCTCTGAATCAGATTCAGCTGAATTGATTCGGGACAGTGATTTGAATCAGCAAATCAAATCACTGTCCCCCAAATCAGCTGAATCCGAATCTGAAGCGAACACTAGCTGTTTCGCACAGGCCTGCTGGGTATCTCCTGAGTAAACAAACAAAAATCTACAGTTTGAGTTCATGAGACATTCCTAGGAGTCCTGGCACTGATAGCAGAAAAAAACAACTTTTTTCCCCACGTGTCAGTAGGATATAACTGTGCTTTTCCATCTTGGAAAGAAAAGGGTTTTTACCTAAGATTTGCAACACAAAAGCCCAAAGTTTATCAGTTCTCTCCTCAAGAGGGACATTTCACTGAGCCACTGTCATAAAAGGCCAGTTCAAAGCACACAAGGATTTTGGCCCAGAAATCAGAAACAAAAGTCTATCAATTAAAATTACAAAACATATATAGCTATGGGAACTCCTGGCCTACGGTACTAAATACTACTTTGTCCAGTAGCTGTGTTGCTAGAAATTGTAATGGGTAGGCACAAAAGATAAGTCAGAAACATCATCAACTATTTCTTTTCAACTGAAGTAACAAATTTGTAGCATAACAGCTATATATCAGCTACATACCTTAAAACCGCTAGTTACCCAAAGACCAAGTTTCATCCAAGATACAACTGATTTCCTGCAAAAACTTAAAAACATAGACCGCCCTCCCAGCAATACCGTCCTAGCCACCATGGATGTCACTAGCATCCCACACCAGGATGGCATACAAGCCTGCCTCAGATATTTCATAGACATTAGGGCTGGAAGGGACCTCGGAAGATCATCGAGTCCAGCCCCCCGCCCAAAGGGCAGGAAGTCAGCTGGGGTCATAGGATCCCAGCAAGATAAGCATCCAGTTTCATCTTGAAGGTGTTCAATGAAGGCGCTTGAACGACCTCTGGTGGCAGGCTGTTCCAGACCTTGGGGGCTCGGACAGTAAAGAAATTCTTCCTTATGTCCAGCCTGAAACGGTCTTGTAGTAGTTTGTGACCATTTGACTTCGTCATCCCTTGGGGCGCTCTGGTGAACAAACATTCCCCCAGATACTGGTGGTCACCCCTGATAAACTTATAGGTGGCCATCAGATCACCCCTGAGCCTGCGCTTTTCCAGGCTAAAGAGCCCCAGGGCTCTCAGCCTGTCCTCGTAGGGTCTGCTTCCCTGACCTCTGATCATGCGCGTGGCTCTTCTCTGGACTCTCTCAAGCTTCTCCACATCCTTTTTGAATTGTGGAGCCCAAAACTGGACACAGTACTCCAGCTGTGGCCTCACTAAGGCCAAGTACAGGGGGAGAATGATGTCCCGGGATTTGCTTGAGAAGCATCTATGGATGCAAGCCAGCGTTTTGGTCGCTTTACTAGCCGCAGCATCGCATTGCAGGCTCATGTTCATCTTGTGGTCAATGATGACCCCAAGTCTCTTTCTTCCATAGTGCTAGCCAACAAAGCACTGCCGAGCCTATAAGGATGCTGCAGGTTTTTTTTCCCAAGGTGGAGGACCTTGCATTTATCGGCGTTGAACACCATCAGATTCTCATCCGCCCACTTGCTGAGCCTGTCCAGGTCAGCCTGGATTGCCCGCCTGTCTTCTGGTGTGGATGCTTTGCCCCAAAGAAGGGTCCAAGGACAGAGCCCTGGGGGACCCCACTGGTCACCGGACACCACGATGAGTGACTTCCATCAATTACTACTCTCTGGGTCCGACCACGGAGCCAATTTTCCAGCCAGTGGATCGTGGAGGACCCAAGGCGACAATTGGCCAGTTTCTCCAAGAGACGATCATGGGACACCAGATCGAAGGCTTTTTTGAAGTCAAGATATATGACATCAATCTCATCTCCCTTGTCCAGGTGATAGGTCACCTGGTCGTAGAAGGAAATGAGATTGGTCAAGCAAGACCTACCCGCAACAAACCCGTGCTGGCTATCCCTTAAGATGTTGGCGTCGGCCAGTCCATTAAGGATGGCCTCTTTAATAAACTTTTCTAACATCTTCCCTGGGATAGAAGTCAGGCTGATGGGCCTATAGTTAGCCGGATCCACTTTCCTCCCTTTCTTGAAGATAGGCACCTCATTGGCCTTCTTCCAGTCTTCAGGCACTACACCAGAGTGCCAAGAGTTTTCAAAGATCCGCGCTAGAGGCTGGGCTATGATGCTCGCCAGCTCCTTGAGTACCCTGGGGTGAAGATTGTCAGGGCCGGCTGACTTGAAGGTATCCAGCTTCTCAAGATGTTCCTTCACGAAGTCAGCATTAATGGAGGGCAGGGGATCACCCTCACCCCGACTATCTACAAGAACGAGATTACAACTCAGTAGTACAGACCTCAGGATATCACTGAACTCATGTACTTCATCCTCACACACAACAACTTCAGTTTCAACAACCAACACTTCCTCCAGATTATGGGTACAGCTATTGGCACCAAATGGCCCCACAATATGCTAACCTTTTTACAGCCCACCTAGAAGAAGGCTTCCTCAAGAAGTGCACCATCAAACCCTTAATATACCTGGGATACATAGATGACACCTTCATCATTTGGATCGAAACCCTGCAGTCTCTGATTGATTTCCACCAAAAATTCAGCAATCATCACCCCTCCATCACTCTTACTTGAATACTCTAACACCAGCATTTTCTTTTTGGACACCATGATCAATATTCAAGATGGTAAAATTCAAACCACCATATATAAGAAACCCACAGACCAACATACATACCTACACAGAACCAGCAATCACCCGAAACACACCAAGAAAGCTGTACTATACAGCAAAGCTCTCCAATACCACTGAATTTGCAGTGAGGAGAATACCCATGACCAACACCTCAGTAATCTCAAAAGGGCCTTCAGCCAACAAGAACACTCCTCCAGAGAGATAGATCACACTTTTGAAAGAACCACCCAGATACCACGTGAAAATTTACTGCAGTATAAAAAGAAAATCCCCACAAATCGCACATCTTTACTTATCACATATCACCCTTCCCTAGAACCTACACAGAAAATCATGAAACAACTGCAACCCATACTAGAAGAAGACCCAATTCTTCAAGAGAGCTTTCCAGAGCCACTCATCCTAGCCTTCAAACAAGCATCAAACCTTGCTAACCTCATCACCAGAAGCAAACTCCCTATGACCCAAACCACATAGACAAATGGATCTAGACAGTGAGAGGACAAGAATGCAAAACCTGTCAACATATCTCCACCACCCCCACTATAACTATATCCTACAACAGAACCTTCACCATTCCTGGATCTTACAGCTGCACCTCCAGAATTGTTATATATCTCATCCAGTGCACCAAATGCTCTGAGGGAGAATATGTTGGAGAAACCAAACAACTGTGCATCAGAATGAATGCACATAGAAAATCTATCAAAGACAAGAATACCCAGCTACCTGTGGGTACACACTTCTCACAGGACAATCACTCCCTTTTCGATCTCTCAGTTCTAATCCTCAAAGGGAACTTACAAAACACCTTATGTAGACAAGCCTATGAACGTCACTTCATAAATATACTGGATACAAAAAATCATGGACTAAATACAGACATTGGTTTTATGACACATTACAACCTGCCTGACACCTGATTCATCAAGCACCTGCCTGACAACCTCTTTTCTATCTTGTAGTCTATCACTGCACTGTTTCCCTTCAGCCTTTTTCTCCCTGCTCTCTTCCCCCTCCTCCTCCCCCTCCTTCCGCTCCCCCCTCTGCTTCAGCTCTCTGCCACACCTTTTGTCTTTCTAATTCTACCTATTTACATTTTCACTGACATCCTGCCACACTTTTAGCTTCTTTCATTTCTTGGCGTCTCAGAACAGCAAAGACTCCCCATGCTTGAAGAAGGGTGACTGCGCCCGAAAGCTTGCCAAGAAATTTTTTTCCAACTACTCAGTTAGTCTAATAAAAGGTATCACAATTACTCAAAGAATCTGCCTAGCATAACAGCAATGATTTATAGTATCCCAGAGTAATAGGCAGCTCTTGCTGTATAAATAAAGGGCTCAGATGGTTCACCTTGCTGAGTATGCCGGTGATATTTGTAGTTTTATGTGTCCAGGGGAGCTCTTAATTAAGACATAATTATGTACCATAAATATTTTTTATTTCAGAACACAAGAGATGGGATTTTCAATTTTAGGCACTTTAATGTCTAATAAGTAAGCAAGATTCTAATGTAAACATTTAGTGAGCTTTTTAATTTGTCCCAGATTTAATGTGAAGCTAAACTCAATTTCAGTAGGTGCTTTGGGGAAAGCCTGCTGCTTATGACAGCCCTCCAGGGCACTATGCCATAGAACTCTCTGCACGTTAACATTTGTACACAAAAGCATATGTTAAAAGAACATCTTGACTTCTAAGTCCTCCAGTTACTAAGTTTAAAGCACACCAGATAAGGAATTCAGAAATCTCACGAATCTCACAAGAGGAATGGGAGCCCTTCCCTCTAACTGAATGGAAAAAGGCAAACAGATAAGATGAAATCACTGCAAATTATTTTCACTGTACCATCTGTGGCATCATCCTGTAAGCAAACCACAATAGCAAGGAGGGAAAAGGTACAAAGTGCTCATAACAGTCACAAAGAACAGGTGGATGACACCATATACCCCCTACAAAAGCTTTCTGCAGTTAAGCCATTAGGCCCCTAGCAGATATTAAACTTAAAAAGTCATTAACAAGTTAAACGCACCATAAATAGTAACAGTGATATGTTCAGGCAATTAATGGCACAACAAAATGGGAAACCAACTGCAAGAGTATTCAACAAAATATGTATAACATTTTTGTGGCTGGTTTCCATCACGTCTTATAGTGAATGTATGGCAGGGCTTACTTCAGAGCTCCCTCCATTTTGGCAAACTGACAGCCTGCTATTTTCAGGGTGCTAAGTTGAAGAGAGCTCACCAGCTGGGCCAGGATGCCAGGTCACAGGGAGCCATGGAAATCACTGGGCGTGTCTACACGAGACACTTACTGCGCATTAGCCTAATAATACTGCACAGTAGTGGCGGTTAAAAACCATGCTAATAGCCTAGTGTTCAGTGTTATTAGGCTAATGTGCAGTAAGTGTCACAAAATAATCATGTGCCAGCACTACTGCTCAGTAACTCTATTTACTGCAGATTTAGTTAGTACTTTATTAAGCAAGTACTAAACTAAGTGCACAGTAACTAAGGTGCATTAATGAACATGTAGATCAGGCTTGTCCAACATATGACCCATGGGCCACCATGCGGCCCACCAAGCCATTTTATCTGGCCTACAGCAGCATCGCCGCCGCCGCCACAAAGCTGGGAGCTGTGGCAGCGACAGGGCGGTGGTGCAGAGCCGCCGCAGCAGGGTGGCAGCGGCGGCAGCGGCGTGGAGTGTGGAGCCACTGTCACAGAGTGCAGGGAGGCAGCAGCGGTATGGAATGCGGAGGCGCTGCCACAGGATGTGGAGCTGTGGCGGCAGTGGAGCGGAGCATGGAGCCGTGGTGGTGGTGTGGAGCTGCAGCAGCGGCAGCGGGGCCACTGTGAGGCAGTCAGGGTGGGGCTGTGGCGAGGCAGGCAGGGCCGGCCCGCGGGCCCCACCCGGCAGTGAGGGGAGGGGAGTTACTTACCCCCGCGGGGCCCAGGGGAGCGGCCCCACATGGGAGGGCAAGCAGCAGCCGCTGGCACTGCCAGCCCTCGCCAACCTCCTCACCTGCCCGCTTGAAGCCAGCCCTGCTGCCCAGCCTGCCTTGCCCCACAGGAAGGCAGCGCCTGCTCGCTCCCCTGGCTAGTCTCCCCCCAGCGCTACGGCTCTCCAGGCCCAGTCGCCCGCGCATGAGGCCCCAAGGGGGCTGCTTCTCACGTGCTACTGGAGATGGGAGGAGGAGCCCAGCTGGGTCTGCACCGGCCAGCAGAAGCAGCAATGGAGCCATGTGCTTCTCGGGACGAGATGAGCCTGCGCTGGTCAGTCCCAATCAGCACATGGCTCCGCCGCCGCTTCTGCTGGCCGGTGCAGACCTGGCCGGCCTCCTCCCATCCCCAGCAGCAAATGGGAAGCCGGCTTCAGCTGCATGCTGCTTTTCCTGGCCAGTGCCAACCCGGTTCTGCCCAGGCGGGTCCTGCAGCACCATGTCAACCCAGGCATGGCACCGGCAGGCCGGGCGGGCCCCAGGTTAACCCAGGCCTGGCCCCACGGCTTCTCCAGCACCAGGTCAACCCAGTTGTAGCAAAGCGGCTCCTGCAGCACCATGTCAACCCAGGCATGCATGCCATGTCAACCAGCACCATGTCAACCCCTGCAACTTCATTGGTGTCAAAGGTCACGTGACATCACTTCCCGATATGATACCACTTCCTGTGATGTCTTTGACTATGGCTCGCTGGCCCGCTGGGTGATAAAAAGTTTGTGATCTGGCTCCACATTCAAAAAGGTTGGACACCCCTGATGTAGATACACCCACTGTGACCTGATACATTGATTTCCTTGCTCTGCAGCTCCCAGGAAACTGCAGAACAAGGCATTTGACATATCCAGGATATGGCAACCCTGAGATCAGGGTGAGGTTCCCTGATCCTGGGGTTCTTATGTACCAGGACTTCTAAAAACTGCATATGCAACTGGGCTGGGTATATGATTTTCTGATATCCCCAGAACATGGAGACATCAGGATTAGGGAACCTCACCCTGATCCTGGGGTCCTGGCATACTAGGACCTTAACAAACTGCATGTGCAGCTTGGGACCCCCAAGGAGATGCATGTGC
Source organism: Alligator mississippiensis (assembly GCF_030867095.1). Taxonomy (NCBI): domain Eukaryota; kingdom Metazoa; phylum Chordata; order Crocodylia; family Alligatoridae; genus Alligator; species Alligator mississippiensis. The sequence goes on from NC_081827.1 coordinate 157,139,992, forward strand.
AAACTGACAGCCTCACTCTTGCAAGAGCTAAGGGAATGGTTCTCCCTCAGCATGACAGGAAATCGAAGGTCCCAATTGGAGGACTCAGGTGCCTGTACACAAATGCCAGGAGCATGGGGAACAAGCAGAAGGAGCTAGACTACTCTCCAGTAGGCATTATGATCTAGTAGAGATTACAGAGACCTGGTGGGACTCCTAACAATGCCAGAGCCACTACCACTACCAGCTCATCCTCTGCTTGCACTTGTGAGGTGTCTGTTCAGGCAGGACCACTCACTGTTGAGGTTTTCAGGGCTTGATTTGGTGCTGTGGAGACTTCAGCTTGCAGATTCCTTCCAGTGACAGCCAGGTGGGGGAGTGCCTGTGATGTAAGCAGTGCTTCCTTGTGGTGTCCCTCAGGAAGCAGGCAAGAGAGCTACAGGAGAAGGTGGCTAGGCTCTGAAGCATCATCTGCCATGAGGACTTCATCGATTCAAGGCTGAAGAAGACCTCTAGGACTGTGGCGGAAGGACTGGTGAAGGCAGTGCTAGAGAAGAAAGGGGACATGGAGTCCCAGGAAGGTAGAAGCTGGAAGCTTCTGACCTCTGGTAGCAAGTAGAAATCTTCATCTCCACCTGCAGCAGTTTGCCTAGAGAACAGATATGGAGCCCTACCAACAGAGGAGGAAGAGCACATTCCTTTGGTGGAGGAGGCCAGGCCAGGCATCCCCAAGATTGAAAGGATCAAGACTGCTGCCACCAAGAAGAAGCAATGAATAGTGGTGGTTGGAGACTCCCTTCTTCTAGCCTGAACTGTTGTCTCAGAAGGCCTGCTGCTTCCCCAGAGCCTGAATCTGAGATGTTATGGAAGAATTATGGAGACTTATCTGGCTCTCTGACTACTCCCTCATACTGCTCATCCATGTGGGCATCCATAATATTGCTCAGGGTGACCCTGAGCAGATCAAGAGTGACTGCAAGGCTCTGGGTGCAAGGGTGAAGGGGGACAGGGGCTCAGGTGGTGTTGTCCTCAATCTTTCCAGTCAAGGGGAAGGGCCTGGGCAGGAGCAGATGCATCCTGCAGATCAATGTATGGCTGCACAGATGTCACCAACAGGGCTTCAGCTTCTTTGACCATGGAATGTTGTTCCAAGAAGAAGGATTGGGAGGAAGAGATGAGATCCACCTGACAAAGAGAGGAAAAAGCATCTTTACAGACAGGCTCACTAACCTAGTGAGGAGGATTTCAAACTAGGTTTCCTGGGGAATGGAGACTAAAGCCCTGAGGTAAGTGGGAAAGTGGGTGACCTGGAGGAAGCAAAAAGCAGGAAGATACAACAGGGGAGTTCTCATTCTTCCTGAGAAAGTAGGGCAATCAGCTAGTTACTTCAGGTGTCTGTACATGAATGAATGGAGCCTGGGAAACAAACAGGAAGAATTGGAGGTCCTTGCACAGTCATGGAACTATGACATGACTGGACTAACAGAGACCTGGTGGGATAGCTCACATGACTGGAGCACTGTCATGGATGGGTACAAACTGTTCAGGAAAGGCAGGCAGAGAAGAAGAGAAGTTGCCATTTATGTAAAAGAGCTGTTTTTGCTCAGATCTCCAGTATGAAACTGGAGATAGGCCTGTTGAAAGTCTCTGGGTTAGAGTCAGAGTGGAGAAAACCATGAGTGATGTCATGGTGGGTGTCTGCTATAGACCACCAGACCAGGAGGATAAGGTAGATGAGGCTTTCTTCAAACAGCTACAGCCCTGGTTCTCATGGGGGACTTCACCAAACATGACAATCTGCTGGGAGTGCAATACAGCAGTGTACAGGCAATCCAGAAAGTTTTTGGAGAGTGTTAGGGACAACTTCCTGGTGCAAATGTCACAGAGACCAACTAGGGGCCATGATCTTCTTGACTTGCTGCTCACAAACAAGGAAAAATTAGTGGGAATGTAATAGTGGATGGCAACTTGGCCAGCAGCAACAATTAGATGATTGAGTTCAGGATCCTGAGGAAAGGAAGGAAGGAGAGCAGCAGAGTAATGACCCTGAATTTTAGAAAAGCGGACTTTGACTCACTCAGGTAACTGATGGGCAGGATCCCCTGAGAGGCCAGTCAAAGGAGGAAAGGAGTCTAGGAGAACTGGTGTATTTTAAAGAAACCTTTCTGAGGGTGCAGGAACAAACCATTTCAATGTGTAGGAAGACTAACAAGTATGGCAGAAGACCAGCTTGGCTTAGCAGGGAACTCTTCAGTGAGCTAAAACACAAAAAGGAAGCTTATAAGAAGTTGGACAAACAACTAGGGAGGAGTCTAAGAGTATTGCTCAGGCTGGCAGGAATCAAGTCAGGATTGGAATTGCAACTAAGAAGGGATGTGAAGGGTAACAAGAAGGGTTTCTACAAGTACGTCAGCAACAAGAGGAAGATCAGGGAAAGTGTGGGTCCTTTACTAAATGCGGGGAGGCAACCTACTGACAGAAGATGCAAAAAAACCTGAAGTACTCTATGGCTTTTTCACCTCAATCGTCACAGGCAAGGTCAGCTTCCAGACTACTGCACCTGGCAGCATGGTTTGGGAAGGAGGTGAGCAGCCAACACTGGTAGAAGAACATGTTAGGGACTATGCAGAAAAGCTGTGTTGGCTACAAAGGACCAACTCACAGGATCATCATAAAATTCTAGTTTATTGGATGGATGCAAAAGTCAGACCATAAACCTTGGTGCTTCCCCTCAAACACACACACATTCACACACACGCACACATACACGCACGCACGCGCGTGTGCGCACGCACACACACACACACACACACACACACACACACACACACACTAGCTAGCTATGAACAGTAAGCACCAGTATCAAGATATACCTATCCCCAAGCACTGGAGTCTTCCGTTGATGGCCAGTCCAGGCGTCTTTCAGTGTCATGTTGCTTCTGAAGGGGGTCACTGGCTGGTCCTTCTGGCTGGACAGGCAGGGTGCTGGTCAGGTCAAAGAGGGTGCCATTGGGAGTCATTCTTCGCTGCCTTTTATCCCTCTCTGGCAGATTTTGGTGACTCCCCAATTCTCAGGTGTACCCAATCCAGGGGTCATTGACCTTGAGGGACAGCCCTCTTGGTAGCTGCTGGATGGCAGCTGTCAGCCCCAGGGGTCATGTCCTCAGGTACATGCAGTCACAGCACTCCATTGATGAATTTTGATTGATTCACTGCTGTGATGAATAGAGCTCTGGAAGTGGTTGATCAGGGGGTATTTCAGCCCCAAGGGTCTGTTTCCAGTGTTGATTAGTTCAAACTGGGGCTTCTGTACCTTTAACAGTGAAGTTTCAGGGAGTTCCTGGCTCTGTATTGATTCTTTCCTCTTCTTGGTCTGCAGTTTTGTAGTTGTTAATTGCTGCTCGTTAACTCGTTTATCCAGACTAGCTACTGTGTTACTTAATCAACAATGATTCATTCAGGGATCCACTCAATACAGAGATTCCTGCCCTTGCTAACATTGTTACATGGTACTGTGCGGGCCGGGAGCGGTCCGAGGTTCTCGGGGGCGCACAGCGCGGGCTGCGGCCAGCAGCCCTGGCACGCGGGTCGGGGAATGCAGGCCGGCGGACTAGAATTAGGCACGGACGCTTAGTGGTTGATTAAAGATTATTTTACTTACACCGAAGATGGTCGCGGTGCAGGCAGGAAAACTTGCTTGAGTTGCAGTTACAGACAGAAAAGAAGAGAGGCGGACAAGAGTTCCTTCCATGCAAACCTCTAGCTCAATCCGGTTGAAGGCTCTAAACACGCGAGCCCATCGTGTCAACCGAAGAAAACAGCTCGGAGAAAAGAGCTCTGGATTCACTCACACTAAGTTTGCTAGGCTCCGTGGAACTTGTGCGCAGGGAAGGGTACGTCGAGGGATCAGGCGGCGTAGGGGAGAGGCCAGAGGTTGATCAGACCCCTATAGCCTTCTTGAGATACACGCTGGGTCCGATATGCTCCGCAGCGCTTAGAGATCTTCACAAGACGTGAAGTTCTCCTCCTCCAGATGGTTGTGGAGCCCTCCAACTTGGGCAGAAACCGCTCAAGCCTCTTATACAGCTAGCAAGCCAATCGCTAGCCGCCACGTGGAAATAATTTAGAACTGGCCAATAGTGGGACACAAATTTGCGTGCGGGTGGCGGGAACTCCTTTGCACCGTGCATTTCTCTTTGCAACTAAGAAATGCACCCTGCAAAGAAAGCTCCTAGTGGCGGGAAATAATTTAGCAGTGCCGAAGCACACAAACAAAATCACACCCTTGGGTTGTGATATCCCCCTTGCTGAAGGCACAGCTGAATTATACGACGCGCTCGTCACTTGGGTGATCAAGAGCTCTTACCACGGGTCGTTGAACTAAACGAGTAAACACAAAATTTGCTAACATAAGAAGTTCATCCTCAAGGGATCGAATCAAATAATAACCAGCACAAATACATATACACACGATCAGATTCATAACAAAGAACTGCACGATCAGGGATTCAGTGGGCGTCATGGCGAAGTCACGCGTCAAGCCCTCACTTCTTCCGATGATGTTATCCTTCTTGGGGCTTCTCTCCGCCACGCACTCTGAATTCCGGATCTGTAAACAAAACTCTCAGAAAATATGTTAACGTATAACAAAATATTTACAGTTTCCATGGAACTATACTATCATTTCTAAAACATATAATACAGGTGTTTGCTACTTCGAACTTCCCTCTCTTGCACACTTAACTAGATGAAATCATCGAGGAGCCGTTGTCTAATTCTTCTAGATAACGGAAACCTAACTCATAGGCCAGTTGCCATTGGCCTGCATCCCCTAAAATCCGAAGTTGCCGCTTATTGAGTCCAGAACGCTGTAGGAGAAATCCAAACATGTATCGCTCCTCTGGTGTTCTCTGTGGCAATGATGGAAGGTCGGATTCGCGGTGTTTTGCGCCTTGAATCTCGGTCGGGTGTTGACGTTCCCGATCACTGGACAATCTTGGCTCCATCAGGATACGCAGTCGTGACAACTGACGGAGAAGATAACTCACGGGTTGGTTTACCATTGGGTTTAGCAGAATCCGGAGGACGATGATGTTCTTTTGCCCATAAACCTCAAGACAACTATCTATGCTGTGAACGGTCACTAGAATGGTTCCAGGATCTCGTAGATGACAGTGAGGCCATGGTCTTATTCGCTGGAGTGATGTCAGTACCCAGAGCACATGCTCTGGGGTTCCAGGCACAGTACGAGACTCCGATGATCGCTAGCATGAATTGCTCTGCGCCGGTATGTTCTGGCCGTCCGTCATGCCATGTGTGGGCTTTCTGACCGATCAGTCCTGCAACAAGCGCTGGCAGTGGAATAGGCCAGTGAACGTTGAATGCCACCATGTCGATGTCAGTGACATGTCCTCTACTCCACAAAGCTTGTCTGACCAAGAATCTTGCTTCTTCCTGGTTCAGCAGGTCGGATCCAAGTTCCACGACCAAACGTCCCAACCACACAGCTAGAGTTTCTTCAGGTTGGATTCTTGATTCTCTACACAAATCCTGTAGTTCAGTTCTGGTGCGAGCATAGTAGGCACTAGCAACTCGGTTAGTTGTTGTTACAGGCTGAACTACTGCTGCGGGAGTCATTGCTGCTGTTATTTCTTCAGACAGGAGGGGCAGATGCACTCCTCCGCTCGATTCTCCCTTCCGTCGGCATGAAGGCGTGGTCACCGGAAGTGACACTGCGTCGGTGGGCGGGGTCGCCGGAAACAATGCTGCGTCGGTGGGAGGAGTCGCTGGCCGAACTCTCGCGGGTTCCTCCGAAGCTCCACCCTCTCTTCCGGTTCTTCCACGCGGTCTCCCTCTTGCTCGATGCCATCTTGTCATGGCGTCTCAGGATTCTCTTTCGCAGCCGTTTCTTTGACCGCTTGAACGGCCATACGCAGCTGGGCTTTCAAACTTAAATTTTTTTGCATTAAATAAGTTATTGTACAGAAAGTTGCAGTTAGTACTCCCCCCTTGTCGTATTGTGGGGCCACCCTCTCATTCGCGGCGCGTTCCTCCGTCTCCAGATCTTCACGGAGCTTAGATGGAAGCTCGCGACCCCTTAATCTAGACGCCAGCATAAAGGGGGTGAACTGGTCGATCGGCACCGGTTCTTCACTCTCCTGAGCACATCTTAGGCAACGGGCACACTCCCGGGTGAGGGTCTGGTTTACTGCGCCTGCTGGGTTGACTCTGGCAAGGGACACAGTGTCGAGGGGCCTGAACAGGACCCACTCATCGCTCATTATACACCCGAATGCCGCGGGGTGCAGATACACTTCCCTCTCTTTCGGGGCTCCGTCTTCGGAAGCTCCCTCTTCTCCCTTCAGCGAAAGGCGTCCGCTGATAAACCTCTCACCCATTCCGCCTGCCTGGTGGTAAGCGATATGCACCTCCAGTTCCATAAAGCTTTCTACTTGGCATTTTCCACTGTGCCAAGGGCAGTTCTTAACTAATTCTAGCTCCAGCGTGCCTTCCCCGATCCCATCCTCATCACCATGTGCAGGCCGGGAGCGGTCCGAGGTTCTCGGGGGCGCACAGCGCGGGCTGTGGCCAGCAGCCCTGGCATGCGGGTCGGGGAATGCAGGCCGGCAGACTAGAATTAGGCACGGACGCTTAGCGGTTGATTAAAGATTATTTTACTTACACCGAAGATGGTCGCGGTGCAGGCAGGAAAACTTGCTTGAGTTGCAGTTACAGACAGAAAAGAAGAGAGGCGGACAGGAGTTCCTTCCACGCAAACCTCTAGCCCAATTCAGTTGAAGGCTCTAAACACGCGAGCCCATCGTGTCAACCGAAGAAAACAGCTCGGAGAAAAGAGCTCTGGATTCACTCACACTAAGTTTGCTAGGCTCCGTGGAACTTGCGCGCAGGGAAGGGGTACGTCAAGGGATCAGGCAGCGACGGGGAGAGGTGAGAGGTTGATCAGACCCCTATAGCCTTCTTGAGATACACGCTGGGTCCAATAGGCTCCGCAGCGCTTAGAGATCTTCATGAGACGTGAAGTTCTCCTCCTCCAGATGGTTGTGGAGTCCTCCAACTTGGGTGGAAACTGCTCAAGCCTCTTATACAGCTAGCAAGCCAATCACTAGCCACCACATGGGAATAATTTAGAACTGGCCAATAGTGGGACACAAATTTGCATGCGGGTGGCGGGAACTCCTTTGCACCGTGCATTTCTCTTTGCAACTAAGAAATGCACCCTGCAAAGAAAGCTCCTAGTGGCGGGAAATAATTTAGCAGTGCCGAAGCACACAAACAAAATCACACCCTTGGGTTGTGAGAGGTACAACTTACTTATCAACTTAAAGTACATTTGTAAAAGCATCTACAAGCTCTATTTTCACTACAAGTACACCTTATATAAAAATAATAATAATTTAATAAAAGAAAAAGAGAGAGGAAGGAAGAAAAGGTAGAAAAGAGAAAGCATCCCCAAAAGAGGGCAAATACTGCAAAAAGGGCTTTTGCCATATGGAGGAGCTTCACATTTGGGGGGGGGCAGGCGAAAACGTTTCTTGCTACAGCTGTACGTGTATACATCTGTGGGGCCAAATGGAATGCAGCTGAGGGTACTGAGTTGGCTGATGTGATTTGCAGAGCTTCTGGCCACCATCTTTAAAAACTCAAGGCAATTGGGAGAGGTCCTGGATAATCGGAAAAGGGCAAATATAGCGCCCATCTTTAAGAAAGGAAAGAAGGAGGATCCAGGGAACTACAGACTGATCAGCCTCACCTCAGTCCCTGGAAAAATCATGGAGCAGGTGCTAAAGGAATCCATTTCTTGGCACTTGGAGGAGAAGAAGGTGATTAGAAACAGTCAGCATGGATTCACCAAGGACAAGTCATGCCTGACCACTTGACTGCCTTCTGTGATGAGATGACTGGCTCTGTGGATTGAGTCAGAGCAGTGGATGTGATATACCTTGACTTTAGCAAGATTTTTGATACCATCTCCCACAACATTCTCGTAAGCCAACTAAGGAAGTGTGGGTTGAATGAATGGTCTGTAAGGTGGATAGAAAACTGGCTTGATCATCAGGCTCAGAGGGTAGTAGTCAATGGCTCAATGTCAAGTTGGCAAGTGAAGTGCCCCAGGGGTTGGTCCTGGGGCAGTTTTGCTCAATATCTTCATCAATGACCTGGAAGATGGGATGGAGTGCACTATTTGAAGTTGACACCAAGGTGGAGGGAGTAGTAGATATGCTGGAGGGTAGGGCTAGGATTGAGAGAGACCTCCACAAAATGGAGGACTGGATCAAAAGAAATCTCATGAGGTTCAATAAGGACAAGTATAAAGTCCTGAACTTAAGATGGAACAATCCCATGCAGCAGTACAGGCCACAGACTGACCCCCTCCCCCTACAAAAAGGATGTGGACAAATTGCAGAGAGTCTAGCAGAGGGCAACGAAAATGATTAGGGAGCAGGGGCACATGACTTCTGAGGAGAGGCTGAGGGGACTGGGCTTATTTAGTCAGGAGCAGAGAAGACTGAGAGGGGATTTAATAGCAGCCTTCAACTACCTGAAGAGTGGTTCCAAAGTGTCACAACCCAGTGATTTTAGTGCCTTGGCACAGTGGAATTTTCCCGCCACATGAGAGCCTCTTGCAAAGCAGAGGTTTTCTGTTGCAGCAGAAAACCCCCGGTGCAAGAGAGTCCCCGCCATTCGAATGTAAATTTGTGTCCCGCTATTGGCCAGCTCTAAATTATGCACACATAGCGGCTAGTAATTGGCTTGCTAGCCATTTAAAAATTAGCGCGACTTCCACCCAAGTCGGAGAACTTTGAGCACGCTGCAGAGTGCTTCTGAAGAGATCTGACTCGTGGCTGAGCTGATCGATAGACTGATCACCTATAGATTCTTCTCCCCGTCGCCGAGCGCAATCCCAGACGTATCCTTTTCCCTGCCGGCCTGATTTGTAGATGGACGTGCTGGCCTGAGCCCTGCCAGCTGGAACAACTAACGTAGTTGTTCAGACGACCGGACCATTTTCGTCGCAACCGTAGGCAACGTAAGTAAAGTTTTACAACCATAAAGCTTTCTCGGCCTCTCTATTCACCAGTCCGACCTGACAAACAAGTAATTATTGAATCACCTCGAGTTGGCTTTGGCCGTCCGAGACACAAAGAAGATGAAGCTTGACAGTTCTCAGTGGTAGCAGATAATAGAACTAGGGGCTATGGTCTGAAATTGCAGCAAGGGAAGTTTAGGTTAGATATTAAGAACTTTCTCGTGAGAAGAATAGTCAAGCAAAAGAACAGTTTACCCAGGGGGTTTGTGGATCTCCATCCTTGGAGGTTTTAAGACCCAGCTAGACAAAGCCTTAGCTGAGATGATCTAGTTGGGGATGATTCTGCTTTGAGCAAGGGGTTGGACTAAATGACCTCTTAAGTTTCCTTCCAACCCTAATTTTCTATGATTCTATGTCACGTCCAACTCCAGGAGTTCAGGCACCTGATTATAATCCCAGGCTCCCCCTGCATTGACAAGCAGTAATGGCATGGTTGGAATCCGATCCCTGATCCAAAAATTGCATGTCTTGCCATGCACCTGCAGCATAGCAGGAAACATAGTTGTTTGGATCACTGATCAGATCCCATCACATCATTAAATAAATGTGTGCCAAAAGACATAGAAACACCTAGGCCCAAAGCTACAAAGTTTTAGGGTATCTTACTGTCACAGAGCACGGAGGTGCCCTGTGCCTGAAGAGGGGAAAACTGCTAGGGAAGTAGCCCTAGCAGTGACTAAGGAGCACAGCTGTGGGTTGCCGGGGCAACCAGGGAAGGTCAGCTGACTAGAAGGGGCAGGGCCGGGCCCCTTATAAAGTCCAGGAGCTGAGGCCAGAGGGCAGTTCTCTGCCAGCAGCCAGAGAGGTAGGAGCTTCCTATGTGGCAATGTGAGGAGAAGCCTAACTGCAGGTACAGCTTGACCTGAGTTGAGCAATGTTGTTACAGCCAGGTGGCTCGAGTTTGTGTTGCTGTTTGTTAAAACCGGTGGTTTGGGTGAGGCTATAAGGGGATGGAGGAGGCCTCATAGGGGACTCACAGCAGAGTGTGAGGACCCCAGCACCAGTAAGGGTGCAGCATATGGGATGCATAGGCCCCAGCCCCAGAAAGGGGCATTTGAGAAGCCCCAATGCAGGCGTGGTGAGCCCCAGAGAGGGGAGCACTACTGGGAAGCCCCAGTGCGGGCGTGGGGAGCCCTGGAGAGGGGAGCACTACTGGGAAGCCCCAATGTAGGTGTGGGGAGCCCTGGAGAGGGGAGCACTACTGGGAAGCCCCAGTGCGGGCGTGGGGAGCCCTGGAGAGGGGAGCACTACTGGGAAGCCCCAATGCGGGCGTGGGGAGCCCCGGAGAGGGGAGCACTACTGGGAAGCCCCAGTGCAGGTGTGGGGAGCCCCGGAGAGGGGAGCACTATGGAGAAGCCCAAGTTGGGCACAGCGAGCCCCAGATAGGGGACAGCATTATTAGGAAGCCCAAGTGTGGGCATGGAAAGCCCCAGACAAGGGGCAGCATTACTAGGAAGCCCAAGTGGGGCATGGCGAGCCCCAGCTAGGGGGCAGCACTACTGAGAAGCCCAAGTGGGGCATGGCAAGCCCCAGCTAGGGGGCAGCACTACTGAGAAGCCCAAGTGGGGCATGGCGAGCCCCAGCTAGGGGGCAGCACTACTGAGAAGCCCAAGTATGGGCATGGCGAGCCCCAGATGGGCTTCCTAATACTGTTGCCCCCTAGCTGGGGCTCGCTATGCCCACACTTGGGCTTCTCAGTAGTGCTGCCCCCTAGCTGGGGCTTGCCATGCCCCACTTGTGCTTCTCAGTAGTGCTGCCCCCTAGCTGGGGCTCTCCGTGCCCACACTTGGGCTTCCTAGTAAAGCTGCCCCCTATTTGGGGCTTGCTGTGCCCAAGTTAGGGGGCAACAGTATTAGGAAGCCCAAGTTGGGCATGGTGAGCCTGAGAAAGGGGGGCAACATTATTAGGAAGCCCAAGGGTGGGCACGGAGAAGGAAGGCCCAGGGAGAACAGGAAGGGGCCAAAATAGTGAGACAGGTGAGACAACGACGATTCCATCAGCGAGGTGTGGACTGCGGTGTAGGGGAGGAAACGGAGCCACAGATAGCTCCCCCTAGCAGCGGGGCAGTACAAGGGCAGCCTCCTGCTAATTAACACTGATTGATTAATTAAGAACAAGGCATGGCAGGCAAGTAGGCGGGCGGTTGCCCTCGAAACAGGTGTGCGGGCCACGTTAAGGTTCGGCCCAGAGCGGGCACCTGTCACACTTACCTAATGGGAGTTAAATTTGAAGATAAGTTAGTTTGAAGATACGGGCCTCAGATTTTATTTGTAAACTACTATACCTGAATGACTTCACTTGAACTAGCCTAAGTAAGTCAAATTGAGAGCAAAAATTTTGTGGTTACAATCTATGCTATAGTGTAAAGATACTCAAGCTATCAAAACAGCTAGCATGGGTAACAAAGGCAGTCTGGCAAGGTAAATTAACACCATAGTTTTCTTTTCTACAGTGCTAGACTGCTTCTAGTATCCAAGCTATCTCTCGTACAATATACAGTGTGTGTGTGTGTATGTGTGTGTGTATGTGTGTGTGTGTGTGTGTGTGTGTATGTGTGTGTGTGTATATATATATATACCCCATGAAACAGTGTTTTTAACACACCAATTTGAGTAGCAGCAGAGAATGTGTAGATTTCCAAAACAACTGGATTAGCAACTAATAAGTAATAATTTGAGTTTTTGCATCCCTACTGCATTACTCACTGAGGTGTCACCAGCACTCAAGCTTCAACTGTGTCCTGCTGAGCTACTTAACTTGAGTTTAAAGTACCACTTTGGAGCAAAGAATTTGTGAATGGCTCTGAGTCAACATAGGAACAAAGCTCCAGCTAGAGCTTAAATTAACAATGAAAGAAAAATAAGCAAACCCTTCAAAAAGACTTATCATACAATGTAGGACAGCAGTCACCCACAAAACCAAAGCTGTCTGCAAAAAAAGGTAAGTGATAAACAGGCAGCATAAGACCAACTCCAATATCAGTGCTTGGGTTCATGGGGGGGGACCTAGCCACACAACAGAGGAATCTGCATACTTACACACGGCAGAACAATCACAGAATGACATAAGACAACATCCAGAATTTTGCCATAGCCCTGGCAGAATATCATATAATGTATTCATGTTTAAAAAAAAAAAAAAAAATCCCAATCAGCATGGAGGAAAAAAGCCCATAGTCTTATATTTTATATACCTTGCAATCTCATTAAAAACACTGTCTATCATTAAATTGCTGCCAAAAGCAGCATGTGCTCAGCAATGGAAATCATCAATAAATTTGATCAAATGCAGCCAACACTCAACGTGACTATAAAACATATTGCCCATATTGGATAAACAGACTATAAAAAAAAAAAACAACCATAGGAATAGGTTAATGCAACCCATGTAAATAAAAGACATAATAATGCCTAGTATTCTTAGGCCCCCTCAGCATGAACTCTTTTTTCAAGTCATAGTGAGCCACCACATTAAATACAGTATAACCTCATAAATCCACATATAAAAAAATCTGGAATTCTCAAAAATCTGGCACTTTTTGGAAAAAAAAAAAAAAAATTACATTGGGGAGTAGCAGTCCTGGAGCAACGGAAGAAGAAGTTTGCACACGGTGGCTGCCGCCACCATCCATTACCCTGTGCTGCTGCTCTGTGACCAGCCACTGCTCCGGTTTAAAAAATCTGGAATTTTCAAATTTCTGGCAGGTGCTCAGTCCCAAGCATGCTAGATTTATGAGGTTATACTGTACATTTTTACTTCTTCTTTACTACCACAGCTGTGCTTTGCCTTTCTTTCCCATTTCCAACAATTCCTGTTTCTTCACCAGCCTTAACTGTCTGGCAAACATCACCAGACAGGACCATCCAGAATTCCTCTGTCACACCCTCTCTCAACCTGTCACATGTGATTAGTGTGGCCCTACCCTCCATGAGGTAGAACCACACCAGGTTGCCCTATGCCTCATCTGCATATACATTTTTGGTGGATCCCAGGACTGATGATGAGAACACTGGTTCCAGTCCTGAGTTAGGGGTTAATTAATACGTGGATCCTTTGTAGGGAGAATTGGGGGGGGGGGGGTGTATCTGTAGTACATACACATACTGAGCAGTGCTGAGCTATGGGTTCACCATAAATTGAAAGGCTGTTGACCCTGCTGAGGCCCAGTCCAATGAACTATAAAGTACGTAATAAGCTTTCTGGCCTTGGATTGATATTCTGCTTAGTTTGTTATCTGGCAGGGTAGATCCCTCAGGCCAGACCAAATCCTGAGACTAGATTATGTCCTACTCCCCAAAGAATGGATGCTAACAAGTGGAATGCATGTCAATCTGCTTCTCAGACCACTGCCTCCTAAGAGGGAAAGCAGAATAGGGGCAGCCTGAGAGGAACAGAAGTGTATGGAAGATGAATATCAGCTCCCTGGATGAAGAAAGGATACAGTGAGAGCTCAGACAGAGCTACACAGACTGGAAGACCCTCAGATCATCATACAGAAACCATCATGGAGTGGTGCACCCAACTGCTGGAGGGCCACCTGGGTGTAGGGATGTACTGGGGCCTCAATACCCTTTTGTACAAGAAAGGCCCAAGGGAAGAGTTGAAGAACTGGATGCCCATAACCCTCTCAAACTTTGACTACTAACTGCTGGCTAAAGTATTGGCTGTGTGCCTTAACTCTGTTATAGGGATGGTGATCCATGAAGACCAGACATGCACAGTAGGCCTCTGTGAAGTGGAAAGTATTCACTTCGGATTTGGATTTGGCGGTTTGGAGGGACAGTGATTCGATTTGGTGATTTGAATCACTGTCCCAATTCGATTTGTCTGAGTCCAAAGATATTCAGCACCAAATCTTATTCAGCCATAGTCTATACAGGCAGGCAGTGCTGGCAGGAGCAGCTGGAGGAGCAGCCTGACAAGCTGTGGCTTGAGCCGGCGGCCCTGGGAGAAGCTGTAGCTTGTCCAGCTGCTCCTCTGGCTGCCCCCACCCACCAGGGCAAGGCAGGAGGTGCTGGCAGCCCCAGGAGAAGCTGCGGGGGCTGGGGGGAATGATTGGGAGCTAGGGGGAATGATTGGGGAGCTAGGGGGAATAAACCAGGAACTGGGGAATTGAACCGGGAGCTAGGGGGAAGCCCCTGTTCATTCCCTCCACTCCCAATCATTCCCCCCAGCTCCCTCTCCCCAATCATTCCCCCAACTCCCCGATCATTCCCCCCAGCCCCTGCAGCTTCACCCAGAGCTCACTGGACAGAGGGCATGGGAAAGACTGAGGTGAAAGTTAATCAGAAATCAGGACTGGCGCTTGCACCGCCTGACAATGGTGGAGTGAGTGTCACTCATGAGGGTGGTGTTGTTATTGGTGCTTCTGTACACCAAACTGGTCTTCCCCTCTTTGGAGCAAATCATCCACAGAATCCAGAGGGCCATGTGCATCTCCTTCTGGGGCTCCAGGTTGGACAGAGTGAAGAGGAAAGCCTTGTACAAGATGAAATGGACAGAGGACTGAAGAATGCTGGACATTCTGCTTTTCCTCTGGGCCAAATACATGAGCTAGGTCTGCAAACTGGCAACCAGGGCAGGGGATAAAACAGCCTGCTTTGTGAAGTTTTTTTTAGGTCACATGCTATGACATTGGGGGTGTACATACCACCGCACATGATTTTAGCTACCTAGGAACCATCGTGGTTCTACTGAACCCTGGCACAGTTCCACAGCAAGTACAAACTACGGAAAGAAGGCCCAACAACTCAAATGAACCACCACAAAATGCAGGAAGTGGTGAGGAAATGGGATGTGGTGTCACCTATGGATCTACTCTCCAAAGATGGCTGCCAGAGTGTGTGGGAGGGGATCTTCCACAAGGACCTACAGAAAGAGCACAGAGATGTGAACTGGCAAATAGGCCACAACACTCTTGGTGCAGGTGACGTGTTACATAGGGGGGCAGAGAAATCAATCATATTGCCCTAGGGACATCTGTCCATGGAAAGCAGAGATAATTGACTACTTCCTGGGGTACTGTCCTTTTGCCAAAGGGGTGTGGAGGAAAGTGTTCATACTCTTTAAGATGGTGACAAGGATCACAACCATGAGCAGAAAAGCAGTGCTGCTTGGGCACCTCTCCATAGATTCATAGATTCATAGATGTTAGGGTCGGAAGGGACCTCAATAGATCATCGAGTCCGACCCCCTGCATAAGCAGGAAAGAGTGCTGGGTCTAGATGACCCCAGCTAGATCCTCATCTAACCTCCTCTTGAAGACCCCCAGGGTAGGGGAGAGCACCACCTCCCTTGGGAGCCCGTTCCAGACCTTGGCCACTCGAACTGTGAAGAAGTTCTTCCTAATGTCCAATCTAAATCTGCTCTCTGCTAGCTTGTGACCATTGTTTCTTGTAACCCCCGGGGGCGCCTTGGTGAATAAATACTCACCAATTCCCTTCTGTGCCCCCGTGATGAACTTAAAGGCAGCCACAAGGTCGCCTCTCAACCTCCTCTTGCGGAGGCTGAAAAGGTCCAGTTTCTCTAGTCTCTCCTCGTAGGGCTTGGTCTGCAGGCCCTTGACCATACGAGTTGCCCTTCTCTGGACCCTCTCCAGGTTATCCTCATCCTTCTTGAAGTGTGGCGCCCAGAATTGCACGCAGTACTCCAACTGCGGTCTGACCAGCGCCCGATAGAGGGGAAGTATCACCTCCTTAGACCTATTCGTCATGCATCTGCTGATGCACGATAAAGTGCCATTGGCTTTTCTGATGGCTTCGTCACACTGCCGGCTCACGTTCATCTTGGAGTCCACTAGGACTCCAAGATTCCTTTCCACCTCTGTGCCACCCAGCAGGTCATTCCCTAGGCTGTAGGTGTGCTGGACATTTTTCCTCCCTAGGTGCAGCACTTTGCATTTCTCCTTGTTGAACTGCATCCTGTTGTTTTCTGCCCACTTGTCCAACCTATCCAGGTCTGCCTGCAGCTCTCCCCTGCCCTCCAGCGTGTCCACTTCTCCCCATAGCTTTGTGTCATCTGCAAACTTGGACAGAGTACATTTGACTCCCTCGTCCAAGTCGCTGATGAAGACATTAAAGAGTATCGGTCCAAGGACCGAGCCCTGTGGGACCCCACTGCCCACACCCTTCCAGGTCGAAACCGACCCATCCACCACGACTCTCTGGGTGCGACCCTCTAGCCAATTCGCCACCCACCGGACTGTGTAGTCATCCACATCACAGCCTCTTAACTTGTTCACCAGTATGGGGTGGGATACCGTATCGAAGGCCTTCCTGAAGTCTAAGTATACGACATCCACCCCTCCTCCTGTGTCCAGGCGTTTCGTAACCTGGTCATAGAAAGAGACTAGATTGGTCAGGCACGATCTGCCTGCCACAAACCCGTGCTGGTTTCCCCTCAGCATAATTTGCCCTGCTGGGCTCTCACAAATGTGAGCCTTGATAATTTTTTCAAAGACTTTACCAAGGATGGAGGTGAGACTGACTGGCCTATAGTTGCCCGGGTCCTCCTTCCTCCCCTTTTTGAAAATGGGGACCACGTTAGCCCTTTTCCAGTCCTCCGGGACTTGGCCCGTGCGCCACGAGTGTTCGAATATTCCCGCCAAGCAGAAGCGGAGCCCAACAGACCATTTTGACTAATTAATTTCCTGCTTTAGTAATTCCTTGTTGAAGGCTGGGAACCTGCTCATATATAGGCACACACACCTCTAAATAGAGGCCTGTGTCAAAATGGGACTGAACTAGATGCAATGGTGATACAATAAAGTGATGGAAGACATCAGGGAGATGGCAGGGATCATTTGGAAATGGATGGATTCGGACAGACTGTTCAGGAGGGGGCCCCCTGAAGAGAGCAACAACTACAACAATGATGATGGTGATGGTAACAAAGGTGGCAGAGATGACGAGAGAAGAAAGTGACAATGACAACAGCAATGACTGAAAGGACAGGAAAAGAAACAGACGGGGGGAGGGTGTATGGGGTAAGCTTAGGGTGTAGGGAAAGGTTGCATGTCTTTGTGCCAGGCAAGGGTGATGATGATGGTCATGTGGGTGCATGGACACACAGAAGTGCAGGAATGCAGTGCAAATAGTGTGATGGGAATGTGTATGATGTAATGGCAATGATGTGTTTTGGACTGTTAAGTGAGTCATAACAGACACAGGACAGTTCTGGTACAAGTAATGTGAGAGATACATATTTATTTTTCTACATAAGAATATATATTTTTGCAAATTAAAAGAAAAAAAAGTTTGTTACCTGGCAGGATAACCACCATGAGGTGGTTTTCCTTACCTGGCAGGGGAGACACCCTTCTTCTCAGCTTTGAATGACTTGGTATAGTTAAAGAGTGGAGACCTAGACCTATCCATTGCACTGTGGACAGGGACTCCTGTGAGAGTCTACAAATGCCTCCAAATGCAAGGATCTCAGCTACACAATTTATGATGATGGGGGATTGCTCTCAGGCCTTCCCTCTAGCTAGCTCCTTTTGGCTAGGAGCAAGTGAGATTAGGGGACATCTGAACTCCAAGACCTCTGGGCTTGGGGCTTGCATGTAGGATGCCTACCCTGGATTTGGGAGTATCTGAAGCCCCAGGCTGAAAAACCTGGGAGGCAGGATGCTTACCGGTGGCAGCATCACACAGACTTGAATGATTGACCTCTGCTCAGTCAATAGAATCTGGCTGATTTGGCCTGAGACATGAACTTTCAACAACAAAAAATGTTTGTACTATATATAAGTAGGTACAGAAGTTCTGCTTAAAAGCCTTTTCATGGAGTACCTGTGCTAAAATTTGTAGTGGTTTCAAAAAAGATAACTTGTATCAATTCTGGATGAACTAAGTCTATGAGTACCCATAGTAATTTGCCTGTATTACTATAGGAGGCATGTTTATTTCAAAGTCAGTGCTTTCAAATTGGTCCCTCACATCCATGTGCTCAGGGAGAGCAGAGTCTGGCAATAAAGCGTGGGGAGAAGGGACTGCATGGGGAAGAAGATGGTGGGGGGCAAAGGGCAGGAGGGGCACCTGACCCCCCAGATTTATTTTCCCTCCTGTAGCAGCGGGAGAGGGACAAATTCAAGGCAAATCTCCAATAATTAGGTTCTGGACATGGAAAACTGTAACAAAATTATACCTTTTCTGTATATAGAATCTATGGGGACCTTCTTATACTTGAGTAAATACAGTACTTCATGACACAGGCTGCAATGTGAAATACAAATTTACTCTGTATGCTTTGTACCGATAGGCAAGACTGGTAGGCAACCTGCTTTGATAGCCATTTCCTTCTAAAATCCTCCTATCAAATACCATCATACTCCTTCAAGCCGCAGGAAGGCAATTAAGTAGCACAGAAAGAAAAGCAGAAAGAACACATTCTCCTAGCAGTTCAGCGGATACCATAATACATCTAGTCACGCAGTCTTACTCCTGAAGATTGTACTACAGTACTGCTGGTGCAGCAAAGCATGAATGTATACACCCTATATTCTCATGGTAGTGGATTATCTCCTATCTGAATAGGTGTGTTTAGGTTCAACTGTTCCTCCTTAGGAGGTATCTGGCCTTACTGTTCTCTGTATACTACTCATTCATTCATGTAGCATAGCTGAAAGCTACCTGGGGCTGCTTTAACATACACACTCTTTTCCCTCGTGCTCTGTGAATGCACTGGAAAATATGTATTTCTGTTTATTTGGGGTTGCACCAATATATCAGTCTGATATTGGATCAGCACCATCATAGATTGATTATATCAGAAATTGGCCTGATCAAGCCAATAATTTGGCTGATAAATGCTCGTGCATGGGCACAGCCACAGAGCAGCAGGCAGGTAGTGAGGAACACAGCCCTGCAGCTTGGAAAGCTGTGTGCAGCTGGTAAGTGTGTTGGTGGGGGGAGGGAAGGGGCTGGGGGCCCCCACAGTGACGGAAGGAGTGGGCCTGGGGCAGCTGCTGCCCAGCTGGGGTGGGGCACGGGCCAGAACCACGGCTCATCTGGGGGTGTGGGGCTGGGGAGGTAGCTCCCGCCACTGCATACACCCTGGGGGGGCATGGAGAGGGGTGTTCCCCAGATCTGCACGGGGGGAGGCGGGATGGGCTGCAGCTGTAGGCTAGGGCCAAGGCAGTGCCAGGTTCTTCCTGAAGAATGGGGGCTGTGCTCCTAGCACATGGAGGCTGTGCTCTGGGAGGGTGGCAGCAGTGCTGGGAGGGGGCTACAGCAAAATTTGGGGTAGCTGCTGCCCTTCTTCCATAGCCCCCTTCCAGCACCACTGACTCCCACCCCAAGCACATCCCCCATGCGCCAGGACCACAGCCCCCATGGCACAGCCCCAGCCTGCAGCTGTAGCCTGCCCCCCCCCCGCACAGATCCAGGGCACATGCCCCACCTGGGGCCCTCCCACGGTATGCACAGTGGCGCAAGCCACCCCTCTCCCTGTACCTGTGGCTCTGTCTTATGTCCTGCCGTGCCCCAGTTGGGCAGCAGCTGCCCCAGCCCCACTCCCTCCCTCACTGCAGGGGCCTTGATCTGCCCTGTTCCATGCCCCTGCCCTGTCCTCTCCCCTTCCACAACAGACTTACTGGCTGCATGAAGCTGTATCAGAAATCAGATCTGTATTGGCCAATATACCTCCTTAAAAATCGGCTATTGGTATCGGCCCCCAAAATCTCTATTGGTACACCCCTACTATTTATAAAATGTGTATGGTCTACAATTTTAAAAATGCATGTACTCTGTCAAAGGTTGCCATTCCATATCTTGTTATGGCCACATTGTTCTCTCTGTTAGCCACATAGTATTTTCACTATGCAAAGCTGGCTAGACATCTCTGGATTCAGAAGCGGTATAGAAGTGAAATAGATTTGGTACAGGTGCCACCTTTTCCCAAAGTACATTTTTCTGGTCCATTCTTTATTTACTTAAGTGCCAGATATCAGTGTATATCTCATCTTTAACTCCAGTGCATCATTTTGAGAAAACTTTCGAATCTATATAATACAGACAGATTCTAATTTATTCTAAAGCCCCTTTACATCCATCAGACAGTCTAAATGAGCCTTAACATGGAAGAAAATTATGTTCACATCCATTTCAAGGCTGGTTTATGTTGCCACAGTGTGCATCTACCTGTGTGCATTTACTGTGAAGTAACTGAAATCACTGTGCAGTACAGGCATGCCTCTACACATGCACACCCGTTCTCCACAGTAAATATAGCAACTTATGCCAACTTGAGCGTAAATTTGATACCTGCATCATGCAGATATCAAATTTTTCTCAATTAGTTACTGCACAGTAATACATATGTAGACACCTTACTGAGCAGTAACACTGTATATGAGGACTGACTTGGGACTAACTTTAGTCCCAAGTCAGTCCACACACAGTGTTAATGCACTTTAATGCCTGCACGTGTAGAATGCTGGCCTATTCCCACTTAGTGTGCAGTAATTTAAGCCGGCATAAATGCACGTGTAGACATACCCGTAGTGTAACAAAGTTATTTAGAGTAAATGGTCAATGGAGGCCAGATTGCTTTGGAATATTCCTGATTCAGAACTTCTGTGTTCAACTGCGGTATCTCTAGCTCTTTTATTAAATGCAAGATGTAGTGGCTGAGTTTCAAAAAAACTGCTGTACAAGGTAGTGTCTGGCCTACAACATAGTGGTTACAACACTTTACTGGGACACAGGAAATGCAGTTGCAGTGACTCTCTGGGTGAGGGGGGAACTAGGACTCTAATTTCCTATTCCCTGGCCAGGTGCCATAGTCGGGAGGCTACTGGGCTAAAAGGTGGGATGATCCTCCTCCCCTGTAACACAGGACTCCTAACCCTGTTACTGGAGAAAAAGGTGCAGAGCAGTATAGGAAGAGCAAAGCCAGTACAACTTGCAGAAAACTTGGCTGCAAGGGGAAGCAGGTATGAGTAGTCTGGTTAAATTGAGCTGCAGGACCCAGGACACTATGTTGTAAGACCTCCTCTGAGCATGAATGCAAAGGCTGAGACCAAGGAGCTGAGGTCTAAATCAGTAAGGCAAGGACATGGGCATAAGGGTGACTGGAGACCACTATCAAAATCCTTAAGGCATACTGAGGATCAGGAGGTTGGGCCTAGGGTCAATAAGGCCAAGACTCTGAAAAAGAAAGGCAGTGCTAGAGGGGCCAGAACCAGAGATACTGTGCTTGGGGATGGAGGAGCCCCAAGGGACTGAGTCTAGAAGGAAGCCACCAGAAGGAGCTACTCTGGACCTAGAGAGACAGTTTCCCCAGATAATCATATTTAATATCAAGGTATGGCAGGAAAAGGAAGGAGGTTGTGGGGAGGGAAAGAGGGGGAGGCAGGGAGCAAGACAGGATAAGTTGAGCTACTAGGGGGTGCCAATGGCTGGCCTTGAGAGTCTGGTCCCTCCAAAGATATCATATTTATTCAAATATTTACTCATACCATCCCCCCAAAGGTATCATATTTACTCAAATTTAAGACAACCCTGAATTTAAGACGCTCACCCCCATAATTAGATTCTATACATACATTTGTTATAATTTTCAATGTATAGAATCTAATTATTGGAGGGTCATTCACCCCCCCACCTGCTCCTCCCCTCCCCCAGCTGCTTCAGGCCGAGGCGGGGACTGGGGCCGCTCCCCCTGCTGTTTCAGGCCAGGGCCGTTCCCCACCTCCCCCACCGCTGCTTCAGGCCAGGACCTGGGCTTCTCCCCACTTTCTCCCCGGAGCCTTGGGTAGGGCACAATCCCCCTTCTCCCCCTACCACTTTGGGGCAGGGCCACTCCCCCCCATCCCACTGGTTTGGGCCAGGGCAGCTCCACCGCTTCATTTTGGGCTGGGGCTGGGGCCTGTGACCACAGCGGCTGCACCAGCAGTTATGAACATTGAGGTGGACACATTAGGGCACAGCCACTGGTCACCCCCTCCCTTTCCCACTCCCCTCCCTCCCTTCTTCCCTCCCTCCCCTCTTTCCCGCTGCCTCCCCCTCCCCATCATCTGTTGTTCAGGTGGCGGGGTGCTCTGGCTCCTGGCTCCAAGAAGCAGGGCAGGGTGGGGTGAGGTGAGCACCATTGGCCTCTCCGACCGACCCCAGCCCCAGTCCCCACTGTTATGGCGGTGCTCCACTGTGTGGGGCAGAGTGAGGCCAGCGCTGTGCAACCAGCAACCTGCACCCCCAGCACCTCCAAGGAGCAGGGTGGGGGAGAAGGCCAGCACTGCAGGCTTCACCCCCTTGCTCCATCCCCTCCGTCATGGTGTTGCTCCAGTCCCCGTCATCCTCCTCTGCCTCCAAGGAGCAGGGCCCTGTTGGCCTCCCCCTCCCCCCCCTGCCACTCTGGCCCCTCAGTCCTTGCTGTTATGGCAGCGCTCTGCCATGTGTCTCTGCCCAGAGCACTCTGATTGGCTGCCAAGACAACCAATCAGAGTGCGAATAAAGTGTTATGACAAAGACTTTTATAATATTAGAATGTTGAGGAGCTGTCAGAAACTTGCCAATCAGGCCACATAAATACTTAAGATAGTTGGTTTCAATATGGCCGAATATTTGCTTGACACCTGCAAGTGACACGGTAAATCAGGTGGCTCAATATCTTTCCATTTATATTGGAATATTACTGGGCAACTTACATACTTCAATACCCTCCTTATTCTATTTCAAACCCACTATTCTAAAATGCCGTAATTTAATATCCAGAACAGTTAAGTGCGATATTATTTAAAAAGCATATTTTTTATGATGATTGCTGAGTAGTACCTAAGAGCTAATAGGTCAGAATATAAGATAAACAAAGATAAAACACTAACAAAACCAAATAACTTAACTAAGAACATGTTATGACTGTCCAAATTACATTGATAGTATTCTATCTATATAATAAGAGCAAGATTCATGATCAGAGGGTACAGATCATGAAAATGGGCTGTATCCTTGGTGAACAAAACTTTCCCTAGATGCTACTGTAAGCCACTGGCTAGGACTTGTAAATGTGGCCAGATCTTCTCTTCCACAAGGGATACAAGGGATACAGGGCCAACAGACCAATGGTACATCCCTATCCTGAACCCATTTGCCTCTCTCTTGATTTCAATGAAAGTTCTGTCCATGCAGAGCCAACTGCAAGATCAGGGCCTGGAACAAATTAGGACCCTGAGGTGGCCATGATGCCCCCTGGTAGTCATTCTATTCCTGTTATCTCTTTGGTCCCTTAAGCATTTTCCTCTTCTCCTTTCCTGCCTTGCCGAGATGGAAATAAGTATTTAGAAAAGAGAGGCTTCCTTTGGGATCCCTGAGTGAGATCTCATCTACCCTGAGCTTAAGTCTCATTACTCAGAGCCTTAAGGGCTTGTTACATGGCTCCAATTGCCCCTTACACCATGCCCATGCCTCACAGATGTTATCAATCATGTACATCATCAGCCTCCTTAGGCCATGGCCTCAGACCCTGTGACTGGTCCTTCCTCCCCAGGCACTTCACCTAACTTAGCTACTTCTGGGTGTAGCTTCCAGGTTTCTCCACCCAGGCACTTTACCTCTTATGGCTACTACCAAATGCAGCACCTCAGCCTGCACTCCCTACCCAGGCACTTCACCATTGTGGGCTACTCCTGGGCACTGTGTCCTGCCCTCTTAGGCTCCTTCCTCCACCCCTCCTGGGCTTTGGGCCCCTAGCCCTGATCTATGGGCTCCCTTGCCCTGTCTGCAACCCTCTCTGGGCTATGGGTCCTCTGACCCCTGCAGTCTCTGGCAGTGGTCCCTGACCTTTGGTCTCCCTGAAACCAAGGGCACCCTTCCCAGTTCTCCAGTTCTCTACTCTCTCCTGTCCTTCTCCAGGCTACTAGCTCACTAGCCCTATCTCCTGGGCCTTTCTATTCCTAGGCCTGTTTCTGCCCTCTGGGCTATGAGCCCACCAGCCCTTGCTCCCAGGTCTTTCCATTCACAGGCCTGTTGGGACTTCTTCCACCCCTTAGTCTTGTCTACAAACCTCCACAGTTGCTTACACCAGATCAGATGTTACCCAGGAGTCCTGCTGCAGCCCTGTGCCAGGAGCTCCTCTCTCCATGACTCTCAGGGCTAGACTGCCTGACCAGCTCAGGCCCTTGGCTCATGTAGCCTCCTCCCCTTAAAGTGACAGGTGCACTAAGCACCCTGTCACAGGGCCCTACATTGTTTCGATTACGATTTTTCTCTAATATATTCAAGGCCCAAATTCTGTTCTAAAGTAAAGATAAAATACCTCTGATAACAGTGTAATTAACACAGATTTATGTCAGTGCAAATGAGAGTAGGTTTGGATCTCAGTTTTGATAAACAAAGCTATTTGTACATTACTGGAACACCAAAATACAAGAAGAAAGCTAATTTTAAATTATGTTTTTTAAATTACCACACTGATTCTCCTCCCTCCCCATAAATTTAATTAAAAATAATTTAACATTTATATCAAAATTCAGACCAGAATATCTGATTTACAAAGAGCAACGTTTCAGAAGTATTTTCTAATATAAACATTGAAGAATCTGTAACCTTGTCATCATGAAAAAGCCTATGCGTATCATTTTCATAAAATAGTGAAATAGCTCTCTGTTTACACAGGCTCCTTATATACCGATATGGACCTACACAGAAAGAAAATCTTTTCCACATAACAGTTTTCTCTGATTGTGTATGTATAGGCCTATTTTTTGTCTCTGGAGATATAGTCAAGCTCCAAAATCTCCCTGCAGCTGAGGAAAAGCGTCTTCTATTTATTGAATAATTTTTACTGCATAAATATTTTAAGCATTTTACACAAATGGAATCCCATTTTAAAAGGCAATTGGCTGGCATGCATACTAACTGACTTCATTAAAACCACAGATTTATTAGCTAATCCTGGCTAACTCTGTCTCTAACTGTATATCTAATCCTGGCTAACTTTATATCATTTTCTGAGAACTTACTCATACACTTGGTGGGGCTGGAACTTGCTTAACAGCAGCTATTTAAAATTATGAAGCATTAATTTTATTATTTATGATAATAGGAAATATGTTCTTAATTCTTATAAACTCTATTTATGTTTTAAATATAAATCACACATTTTGAGCTGCATTTTAGCCTATCCAAGGTTCAGGGTTAGATCCTGCTCTTCACAAAGACACATTGGGTGTGTCCACACATGCAAGCATGTGTACTTGCAGCAGCTCAAATAGAAGCAGCACAAATTTGAGCCGGGGCCTTTTGCCTCAGTGCACATGCCTAGACATGCACTTGGGTGTGAGGCAAGTTGCACCACTTAGGGCAAAATAACCCTGCCTGGCTCCTCCCGGATCTGCAGCCAGGGGGAGCTAGGGCCTGGGGCCAGCACCTGAGCTGGCCCAGAAATATAAAAACTTGCCCTGGCCAGCAGCTCAGGACTACTTTCCCTCAGGAGCTTCTGGGGGTGTTAACTGGAAGATACAAATAGACAGGAGCTTCTTGGGGCCTGGGCAATTTGTATCTGGGGACACTATCCCTTGTGCCAAATGGACCGGTGAAGCAGCATCCCAAATTCACTTTTTAAAATACCCCAAAATCCATGTTCTTCCACAAGAGAGAGACAGAGATGTATCAATCAGATGGGCAATGTTTTATTGTTATATTTACAATGTTAAAGCAATTTGGAAGCCTACCAGTGTCTCTATCATCATAATAAAATAAATCCTAAATATTTATATGTTTCAATGTTTGCTTTTGGTTTCCTAATCACATGGTGGATGTGTGATGGGATGTATGATTTGCAGGGGTGTGGAGTGGGTGTGGAGGGATGTGGATCAGTGTGTGGGTAAGCGTGGGGGGACTGTGTGGGGAGGGTGGGTCCCTTGCTCCCCACAGGGTGCAACCCCCCCAGGCGCTACAGCCCCTCCCCTCCAGGGCCCAGAGCACCCCCTCGCCCCCACTGCCCTTCACTCGTCTCCAGCCTCCTGCTCCTTCCCCTGCTTGTCTCCAGCCTCCTGCTCCTTCCCCTGCTTGTCTCCAGCCTCCTGCTCCTTCTCCTGCTTGTCTCCAGCCTCCTGCTCATCCTACCGCTCATCTTCAGTGTCCCAAGATGAACTTCCCTATTCCAAGGCTGGAGACGAGCAGGGGAATGAGCAGGAGGCTGGAGACAAGCAGGAGGACAAGCAGGGAGCTGGAGATGAGCGGTGGGAGGGGGTGATCAGGAGGCTGGAGACGATTCAGGGATTCCCCTGCTCCTTTCCAGCCTCCTGATCACTCACCCACTTGGCTCCTGCCCCACCCCTGATTGCTCCCCCTCCTGGATCCAGGCTCCTGAACTGCCTGCAGCTTACCAGCAACGGTGCTCAGGGCACTCAGGGCTTCATGGCACATGTCACAGGGTAGCAGGAAGCAGCAGGGGTTGGCCCCGGCCTCCTGGCACCTGCGCTACTGCTGCTGCATCATATGGGTGCAGCCCAGCTCGGTAGGGTGCTGCACATTGTCTGGCAGCTTGGGGATGCCATGGCTGTCACCTGGGGCTTGGCGCCACACAGCTCAAGTGGCCTGGAGCTGCAAGACAGCATGCAGTGCCGTGCGGTAGCCTGCCAAGCCAGACCGCACACATGTGATGTGACAATGGTAGTGCAGGTGCCAGGTGGCCAGGGCTGAGCCCTGATGCCACCAGATGCCCCATGCCATGTGGTGGCTCTGCCATGAGGCCCCAAGCAGCCAGGGGGGAAGCAACTGGGGAGCTGGGGGAGGATCAGGGAACTGGAAGATGATTGGGGAACTGGAGAAGCAAGGGAGGAGCTGGGGAAGCCAGTGGGGAGCTGGGAAAGTGATCAGGGAGCTGGGGAAGCAAGTGATGGACTGGGGCAAGGCGGGCCCTTGCCATGGTCCTCTCCCCCCTCCTCCAGCCCCGCCATCCCCTACTTACCTGTCAGGAGCCTGGGTCCGGGTCCCTGCAGCTTGCATCACTGCTTGCCCGCCATGGGGAGGCAGCGTGCTTCACCACTAGGGCAAGGTGCAGCCATAGAGATGCTCTGGTTGGCTACCAGAACATCTCTGTGGTGAACCAAGTCTCTGGTTGCCTGCCCCGCTTTTTTCCCCCCGGGGTATTTTTTGATACCTGGATCTCCAGGTATCACGTTTTGAGCCCACGCTACAAATCTGCAGTGTGGGTGAAGGTTTTTTTGTTTCCAGCGTGTGTCTTGTAGCATGTCAAAGGAGTTTGAGATGCTGCAAGAGGCAAGTTTGAGGACACACCCATTATAGTCAACAACAAAACCCTCTTTGGGCCTGGATGAGCAAGATTTGCCTCATGGGTGTCTGGTGCCTCTTGAGTCAGGGGGGGCATGTACCCCCCACCCCACCCCTGACACCAGTCAGCAACTGGGCAGGGGTCCCCTGGCTCCCAATCCTGCTGGCTGGGGGAGGGTCCCCAGCAGCCAATCCTGCTGGCCATGAGGGCACCAATCTCACTCACCATAAAAGTGGCCACACAACTTCTGGAGCTGTGCAGCCACTTCCAGAAGCAATGCAGCCGCTTTTGCTGGTGGCCCTGCTCCCCGGCTGGTGCTCACAGGAGGGGCACTGTGCTCCCACCTGCCCCCCTGCCCGCCGGCTACACAGGGAGTGTGGCCTGACAGGGTGTGCACCGGTGCTCTCAGGAGGTACACGTGCACCCCTGTGCACCCCCTACATGTTGCCCCTGATTTGCCTTATATTTATCATGAAGTATATGATCTAAAGCTAAATAAGTGAGATTACAGCATATACAGATGTGCCCTGCCATGGTTTATAGGTAATCTAAAATGAATTTTAATTGCTATTGTAAAATGAAGCTAACTAATCTAAATTGAATTCCTATTGTCCTAAGAATGAAAACCACTAAACCATTTAAAAATAATTTCACTCAATTCAGTGAAATTCAGTGCATAATTCTGTTGTACACCAAAGTACTTTACCCTTTTTTTTGTAAAGTGGCCTTAAAACAGACTTTTTTTTACACTGGCTTTAGTACCATTACATTACCAGAGTTGGGTAAACTGACCTTAACATAAATGAAAGCCAGGCCCATGCATGTGCACTGCTCCGTTATAATGATGGCTCTGCACACATACATTCCATCTAACTACAAATCCACACCACCATAATAATTTATTTAATTTCTTGCACCTACTAGCTCACCTGGAGTTATTTTGTTAGGGCAGAGTAGATTTTTCTCTACCTTTTTTGAGCTTGTGGTAGATTTCTGCTTCTGTTTGACTGATGGTTTGTTGATATCAGGAAATTTAGATTCATGTTTATTTCCAAGAGATTTGATAGCAGATTTCTGTTCACATCCAGAACCCTCATCTGCAGAGGTCTAGAAGGGTAAAAAGAGAAATACCATTGACTGAACACTTGGTTTGTATTCTCTGAATGAGAAAAAGGTCTGTATGCAAAAATATACCAACAAAGCTTCTAATAAACAGGAGGAAAAGGAAAGTATCATACACATGAAAGAAGTGTTTTCACTTCTCCCCCCACCTTCATATGAATAGCTTCAAAAGGTGGGGTAACAGAAAACTAAAATCAATAAAATAGATATTTCTCAAGAATATAATAGTTTTGTTTCAATTAAAACTACAGTAAAAGCTCTGTTATCTGGCATCCCCTGGGAATGGGGGAAGCCGGATAACAAAATATGCTGGTTAATTGAGCTTCCTTGCCTGTTTGGGCTGCCGCTTCTCCTGCCACGTCTGGGGCACCACCACCCCTCCCAAAGCATTGCTTCCCCTCCCACAGGCCCTGCAGGCCTAGCAGGACAGTGAGGTGGGCCCCGAGCAGCCTCCTGTGCTCCAGGCCGTGGGAGCTCGGCAGCGCAGGCTACTTTGCCTCGGGCCGTGCGGGCTCAAAGAAACCAGAAGTGCCACAGTGGGCACTCCCAGTTTCACTTTACCTTACAAGCCGGCATGCCAGTTAATAGAACATGCCAGCTTATAAGCTGCCAGTTAATGGAGCTTTCACTGCATAAGTTTCTTAAGTGGGCAGAAAACTTCACTATACAAATCATCTTCTGTCATTAAAGCTAGATTCTGCTCTTGCTTCTATCCATTTAATTCTGGAATAACTTAAGTCTATAATTTTAAGGTAATATAACTAAGAACAGAATTTGGCTCTGAAACTGAAATCATAAAATCAAACCAATGATGCAAGAATGGGAATGAATGTTTCCAATTAAGTTTATTAGAGATGTTAATTTTCATAACTGGTTTAAACTTATGACTATTTACCTCTTGCCAACATAGGGGAGACCATGATGCAAATCACTGCTGTTCAATTACAAAACATTTTGTATGTTCCAACTCTACAAAATAATTATTTCTGCTGTACTCTAGAGAATAGGCCTGACCTTTGTGGCTACAGTGTTGAAATTCTCTGGTGCTATACACATCATCCATTTATCATTAGCACTAAGATATAAGTCCAATTGTCTACATGTATATGTAAATTGCTTAGGAAAGGTTCAATATAAAAATAGCTTCATGCTATTTTTACCCTTCATTTCCCTATATGGCAGTTTTCTAGCTGGGTAAGTGGCATTTTTGGCAGCTACATGTTATCTGCTTGTATTACCTGCTCAGTGTGGATACACATAAGTATCCCCCTGGCTACTGTGTCTGTTCAGCAGGGTTGCCAACCCAAGACAGAGGGAACCTAAATAAATGCCCCAACATGTCTTTTTTGATGGAAAAAAAAGAGAACGTCCACTTTTCCACAGAGGAGCATAGACACCTTATTTTCTTGCTTAAAGAGAGGAGTACTAGTAGTTCTTGTTAAAAATACAGAGAAACATCTCAGGAGCTATTGTAGCAGTGTTAATAGAATGATAAATATTATACGTTAATAACATGAATTATATTACTAATAACATATTAGACAAATATTAGATATTCACAGAGGACTAGATATTAATCAGTTTTACTCTTCCTAAAGTGCCTTTTCTAAGATTTATCTACATACTGCTTCTGCCAAGCACACTCCACCCTGATTGTAATTTTTTCATTTTTACAGTAACCTGCATACTGTAATAAAGATTTCATTAATGGGCATTACAGTTATATGTTCAACATGCTTCATTGTTTATAAGAGTTACAACAACAATTCACTGTGAAAGAGGAAATATTTTGTCATCTGAACGACCAGACAATTTCTGATATGGATGTAGGAAATAGTAATGCAAGACATCGTCACTTTAGATACTACTGCAATGAAAAGTGAGTAGCCAGACAGTTTTGTTTTGAAACCAGAGCCCCAAGACTAGATTCTTGGTGAAACTTTACTATATATGGGTTTATTTGTTTTTTTCCATTGTTCCACCCTGATATGTCTGGATCTGTCCAGTTTTCTTAATATTATAATATTAATCATTCTAATATTAAACTATTATAAATAATTTGTATTTCTTATTTCAGCCTTGAAAAATAATATTTCAAAATTAGATGCATGTTCAATATGCTGGTTATCAGTTGCTGGCAGATAGCATAGTTTCAAACCACAGTAGAGAAAATACTAATATTATTATTACTTGGTTGTTATTATATTGTAATATAAGTAATATATTACATATAAGTATTATTTAGATATCACTTGTACAATGTTACTTATATATAGTTATATAAAGGGCTGGAGCAGGGAGCTGCCAGGTGGCTGATGAGAGCGGCCATTTTGGAGAGCTCTGTTATAAAAGCGGAGCAGTGTGAGATCAGCCAGCAGGGAGGAAACATTGTCTTGCTGAGCTCTGGCTTCAGGAAGAACTCAGAGATAAGGGTGAGGCTACGGGGAAGGACAAGGCCTCATTGGTCCTGGGCATGACCTAAAACTGCACCCTGCTGGAATAAGGAGACCTGGTGGTCCTGCCTGTGGTGGAACAGGGCCACATAAATACCAGGACCGAGAACCTGGGTGGGTTACCAGGAGAGTTGGGGGGGGGGCAGGAAGGTAAGCTTATGAGAAGCCCCTGAGTTCCATGGGGTGTTGGACTCTGGAGGTGGGCCAGGCATGCTCAAAGAAGAGCATCTGAGCCCAAGGGGGCGTAAGACCCTGGACCCTGAGAGTTGTAGGGTGGAGTTGTGGGGCCAGTTAAGCTCAGGGAGGAGCGGCTGAGTTCTCAGGGGTGGAAGACCTCAGGCCCTAGTGTAACAAGCAGAGTTGTAGCCTGAGAGAAGGGTGTAGTGGTCTGGTGAGGGCCAGGAGAGAAGTAGGCCTGTAGTTGAGCAATCTCTCAGTCCTGTTTGGGTAAGGGTCATGGGAGAGGCCCAAAAGACCACACCAGGGCTCACCAAGGGATGGAGAGAAAAGCCTGAAGATCTCTTCGAGTAGGGTGAAGTGAGTGTGGCCTGGATAAGCAGTATGAAAGAGACTGGGTGAGAGCCAGTGGAGTGCAAGAGGCCCCGGTGAGAGGGGGCTGGTGTGTGTGTGGCCTGAGAAGGCAGCATGGGAGAGACACAACTATGTGTCCAGTTTGACTTGGCTTTGAACCGGAGGTGGAACACATTGTGAGACATCAGAGAAGCATGGGACATGTAGGGTTGGTAGGAGCATGTACTTATTGTCCTTGGTCATTTGGGTGCATGAAGGGCACCCACCCACCTATTTAACATCACAATCATTTATCAACAAGGTGTGGCAGGAGAACAAGGTGGGCAGTTTGCCCAGAGACAAAGGTGGGGCCATACTAATACCAGGCCTGGAAGGTGTCTTTGTCATAATAGTATAATATATATGTCACAGGGAGAGACAAACGGGGGGGACCCTAAAGGCTAAGGGGGGAACCCTGGGACCGGAAGCCGGGGGAAGAACAGAAAAAGCAAAATTAAAAAAGCACTCACCTGCAGCGAGACCCGCGGTGAAGCAGGAGCACCAGAAGGAACCCGTGTGAGCCATCAGCCGTGCTTTCATACAGTTGCGGCCGGCCGGTGATGTCAGCAGCAATTACCGGCTGGCAGGGATAAAGAGGACGGCCCACAAAGAGGTGGGGAAATGGACGCCGGGGGAAACCCCAGCCGGTGGGGAACACAGGAGGCTTGGGGCAGAGCGAGCGGGACAGGAGATGGCGGTTCCCACCAGAGGAGGATCCGACGCCTCACGCGGTGAAGGCGGAGAGGCCAACGGCGGTAAAGGTAAACCCGTGCTCGGGGCCAGAGTTCTGGTGCGAAGAAGGGAGGACCAGGAAGGCCAAGGCTGGAGAGACCCCGAGCCCAGCAGCCACTGCGGAGAAGGAGGAGGCACTGATCTTCCCTCCAGTTTCCAACCAGGTGGAACGGTAGAGGGATTTGGGGAACCTGGAGGGACACCTCAGGGAGAGGGGCGTTACCAAGAAGGCCCAGAGGGAGAGCAGCATTACCAAGAAGGCCCAGAGAGAGGGCAGCAGTATTGACAAGACCCAGAGAGAGGGCTACATTCCTAGGAGCCCAGGGGGCAAAGGCAAGAGAGATTAGGGATAACCCTGAGGTCTCATGACCACGGGTAGAACTGGAGATAGCCTCAAGGAAAAAAAGGGGTGCTGGGAGGATAGGAGTGGGCCCTAGGGGCCAAGTGTGAGTACTGAGAGATACCTCGGGAGAAGTACGTACACACGGTGCTGGTGGAGGGTTTCTTTTTTGTAAAGTATTTTTGTGTTTCCCTGCATCTGGAGGGGTTGGGTAGAGAAGTAAACCAGGGAGAGCTGAACCTCAGGATTGGGAGGTGTCAACTGAGAACACCAGAGGCCTGAAAGCCTGGGAAACAGCATACATCCATCGTGCAAGGGAGTGGCCGCAGGACCAACAGTGGCCCACCAGGTTGGGTATAGGGTGAGGTAGAGGGGAGGTGGAGCCTTGCAGAAGACCACCAGAGAAGTAAGTGGCCCCAAGGTAGTCATAGCAATACCAAAGCACCTCCCCCACACTGTAGCAAGATTCAAAGTCGTGACAGGAGAGATAGGGGAGGACTGCATCACGAGTAAACACCTCCTTGAAGGGCCACCTGCGATGCCAAGGTGGACATAGGGGTACACCCGTAGCAAAGACGCTCGGGACAGGATGTTTGAGGCCCCGCTGGCACAATATAGTATGCATATAAATTATATTATTTAGTTGTTAGCACATTCCATAGATGTCAAAGCAGTTCCCTACATAGGATGTTACAATTATCCCCATTTTAAGAATGGATCACACAGCCAACTGGGAGGAGAGCTAGAAATAGAATTCAGGGGTGAAATACTAGTCTTACTGAAGTGAAATGGGAGTTCTACCACTGATTTCAGAGGGCCCAGGATTTCTATTTAGTTCTCTTAAATTAATTTACTGGACTACTGCATTCTGTTCAGATGTGCTTGATATTTAGACAGTCCATGAACTGAACGTCATCACCTTACTTCATAAAAGAAAGGATTTTTAATAGATGCCACTAAGGGTGTTGTTATACTTTACGTTTCAGATGTGTTAAGGACTCTTAAAAGTGGAGTGTCTGCATGTTAAGGCAGGAAAACATGATCTAAGTGTCAGAGGGTGACCACCTTTTCAAAATACAAAGGTGGGACATATGCCCACCTCCCCCTAGTGGCACAGTGGGAGCAGAGCTGAGCAGAGTGGAACAGGGGCAGATGTGGGCTGCCTGCTGTGGGCTCAGGGCTCCCTACCCTGCTGCCTTTCTCTTGGGAGTCCTGTGCCAGGTGTGTGCCCCCTGCCCATCCGGCAGCAGCAGGGTGACCCTACTGCTGGTCACCATTTTGGGACCAACATCCCAATGTCTTAGGACCAATGTCCCAGGGCCAGCACCCGTGGGGCCCAGAGTGAGGCACAGGCTGGCAAGGTCTGTGGAGCCGGGCCGGGCTGCACCAGAAAGGAGAGGGTGGAGCTGGCCTGGCTCCATGGAGCCCCTGCTGGCCAGGACCCTGTGCTCCTGCCACCCTGCTCTGGGCCCCACCAGCACTAGCCCCGGGACACTGGTGCAGGCCCCGTGCTCCCGCTGGCTCCCTGCCCACTCATACCCAGTGCTCCCTAGCCCCTCAGTACAGGCAGCGCTCAGCCCTGACCCCCTGCTCACCAGCAGGGAAGAAGCTGGTGCTGAGCGTGGGGTAAAGTGGCCCCTTGCCTGCCCCATGACCGGAGCTCCCTGGCGTAGGCACTCGCAGCCCACGCAAGGCTGTCTGGAGCAGGCACAGGCAGCCCCAGGCAGGCTGCAGGTGGCTGCAGTGTGGGGGGCTAGCCATGGGGCGGGTGAGGGGCCACTTTTCCCTGTGCTCAGCATCAGCTTGTAACCCGCCCCACTGCCAACCTGGCAGTGGGGTGGGTTACAAGATGGTGCTGAGTGTGGGGGGGAGAAAGCAGCCCCTCTCTGCCCCATGGCCAGCGCCCCATGCTTCAGCCCCTCGCAGCCTGCCTGGGGCTGCCTGTGCCTGCTCCAGACAGCCCCGTGCGGGCTGTGAGCACCTGCAGTGTGGGGCACCGGCCATGGGGAGGGCGAGGGGCCGCTTTTCTCTGCACAAGGAAGGAGCCCGGGGAGAAGCTGAGCACAGGGGGGAAGTGGCCCCTCCCCTGCCCCATGCCCGGTACCCCACACTGCAGGTGCTTGCAGCCCATGTGGGGCTGTCCGGAGTGAGCACAGGCAGCCTCACATGGGCTGCAAGCAGCTGCAGGGCACTGGGAGTGGGGGGGGAGGGGCTGCTTCCCTGCTTCTTCCCTGCCCCGGGGTGCTCCTCCCCCCCCCCCCACGCAGCCACATGCTCCCAGCCTAGAAACCAAGGCTGGGGCTTCCGGCTGCGGGGCGGGGCTGGGTGGCCCTGCTGTTATTGGAACCTGCTGGGCTTCCCCTGGGTCCTACTGCCCTTGTTTCCTGCTTTTCTGACAGGAACCAAGGGCAGATAAATATTAATTTTCTACACTTTTTAGGGGCCCTGCAGGCCAGATAGAATGGCCTCATGGGCCGGATCTGGCCCATGAGCCGTACTCTGCCCACCCCCGCTCTAAGGGCATGTCAAAACAGTGCATTGTTAGAGAGGATTTTGACCTTTAACATGAGACTGCTTACAGCACATGCTAACTTTAACACGGCCTAACATGCGTTAGAATTAGCACATGCTAATTATAATGTATAACTCCACTCTGATAAAAATAATATGTTCCCATTTATGTTTATATATGAGTGTATATCCTTATCTATATATCATCCATGAATTACTTTGATGAAAACATTATATACTTTAGAAAATTATAAACCTTACCTTTGGAAATATATTTTACTTGCAATGGAAAAAAGGTATCAAATAGAATTGCTTTTTATTAATAGTACATCTACATACATCTGACAATCTGTCATCTCATTATAATCTAATATCCCCAGGATATAAATATGTTCAAGTCTTGTCCTCTTGAAGCCAACAGGAGTTTCACCACTGACTTAATGGGGCCAAGATGTTGCCCATTGATTCTGGTGTCTGAAGGGACCTTTATGACCACCTAGTTTAATCTATTGCATGGCATAATTCACAGGATTTCACACCATGATGCCTGCAATGAGCTTAATAATTTGTGATTAAATGAGAGTGTATCTTTTCTAAAGACATCCAACCTTGACTGAATGATGGGAAATGTACCATGTTGTTAGCAAGCTCTTTTGATGATTAACTGTTTTTGCCATTAAAATTTTGCACCTTATTTCAAGTGTGAAATTTTGAAATTTAGCTTCCAATCACTGGATTTTGCTGTGCCATCATCTCATAGATCAAAGAGCTCTCTAGTAACTGGTATCTTCTAGGGTTGTGCGAAGCTTCAGTAGCCGATTCAATTTGGAGGAAATTTGGACTGATTCAGCGGACAAATCTCTGAATCCAAATCAAATTGGGAGACCCATTAAAAGGTCTGAATCAATTGAGAGAGATTTGGCGCTGATTCAGAGATTCAGCCATAGACTAAACAGGTAGCATTCCTCGATCACACTGGACACAGCTGCTTCCACCTGGTAAATCTGTTGTGGTGGACAGAGGGGGGAGGGAAAGGGTGTGGGGAGGAGCAGATCATTGCCCCCACAATGAGGGAGGGATTGGGGCTAGGGCTGGGGCTAGGACAAGCTGCCCAGCCACGGTGTGGGGGTACAGGACTTGTGGAGCGGGGCTCCTGCCACTTTGCACCACTGCATGCCACTAGTCCACGAGCTTCTCTTTTGGTGTCTCTTCTGGCGACTTTTGCTGCTGGTCCAGGAGGGTATGGGAGCGGGCATGTGCCCCCAGATCTGCGTGGGGTGAGGTGGGCTGGGCTGCGCTCCGGGAGGCTAGCCCCAGCTGCCCACTGCTGGGCTGTACTCTGCAAGGCAGGTGGAGCCAGGGCTGTACTCCAGGCAGCTAGCCCCAGCCGCAGCCCAGAGCACAGCCCTGGCCCCGCCCACCCTGTAGAACACAGTGGAGTAGGGGCTATGGGGGTCTGCAGCCACCCTAAAATTTCCCATAGCCCCTGCTGCCAGCCCTGCCTTGATCCAGGTGCATGCACCCTCCTTCATGCCCTGCTGCTGCTCGCCCAGCCGAAATGGGGTGGGGTGAAGCCACAGCTTGTCCAGGTGGCATGGGGAAGCTGAGCGGCTTCTGCCACTGCACACCGCTTGTTCAAAGCAGCAAAATGGCACCATCCTATGCCTCCCTGCCCTGGCTGGGCGAGCGGCGGGAGGGCATAGCCCCTGCTCCCAGTGCCTTCCACCACCCTTCCAGAGTGCATCCTGGACCAGCCTGCCCTGTGCAGATCCGAATTGGCCGAATCAAATTGGGACAGTGATTTGAATCACTGCATCAAATCACTGTCCCTCTGAATTGGCTGAATCTGAATC
Organism: Alligator mississippiensis; assembly: GCF_030867095.1. Taxonomy (NCBI): domain Eukaryota; kingdom Metazoa; phylum Chordata; order Crocodylia; family Alligatoridae; genus Alligator; species Alligator mississippiensis. Next base: position 157,176,895 of record NC_081827.1, read on the forward strand.
CAAAGCAAATACTTGCTGCTTTGCACAGGCCTAGTATCTTCTGCTCATGTTGGTAAATACAGACTGCAATACCAATACCAAATGTAGGGAAATGTGAATGTAAATGGGTAAATACCATGCTAAATCCTGAATGTGTCCTGCCAGATTTCAAGTTTTGAATTTAAATAGCTTAGGAAAATGTCACCATCCATGTACTAAAGATTATGTTTCTATACACTGTGTTTTAGGGACCACTTTCAAAGTGTAAGTATTGTGTCAATGCATCAAGCTATTAATGCAGTTCTATATTTGAATGGTCACAGAATTTCAACACAAATAAATTTAGCATACAGTGGAAAATTGGAAACATGTAAATAGAAAGAAGCTTGGTAAAAGCTTTTTTTTTAAAGCTGGATTAAATATCTTTAGGGTCAGCTACTAGTTTGCAGTGTAAAATTCTGCTAATAAAGAAATATCATTATGTTTTACATCTACAGGTTACAAAATAAGAAAAGCCACATTTTTCAGGTTTGGAGTGATTTCGATAATTTTCTCATGGGCATCGTAATATATAGTAATACTTAGTTTCACTGTTTTAATTCCACTTTTTTACAATCTGGGCTAGGAAGGATAAACAGTATCCTTTAAAACATAGCATTAAGACACCAAAATCAATCTATAGCTCCTTAAGAGATTTATTTTAGTTTCAATTTTCTGTTTAGGTGAAGGTCTTATACTTTTGGCAGCAAATAAAATATAAACTAGAGGGAGCTGTTGCTCACAAATAATTCTTTAAATCTCAGTTGATCCTTATATTCCTATATAAATTAGCCAGTTAGGTTTTTTTAAATAGAAATCCTATCAGTCTATTATTTAATTGGTTGTAAAGACAGATATGAAATGTATCATTTCATGGAAACAAACATATTGCAAACATATGAGAGGGAGGGAGGCAAATGTGAGATTAAACAAGGGAGTGAATGAGTTTGTTAAAACCAATGCAAAAATGGACTTACCTCAATTTCAAAGAAGCATAATGTATGCAGGAAATTAAAAATAATAAAACATTTCTGTATACAAATGATAAATCAGTCCACAGCTTTGTTCATGCTAGTAAATTAGTTCAGTAACTAGAGGAAAACTAACTAAACGTGCAGCAATATTGCTCATAGAAATAAATATTAAACAATGGCAGCTACTGGATAATCACCAAAGTGTTCACTATTGGACCAGTAAAAGCATAGCTGTAGTGTCAACTTTGTTTCTTCTATTTGCAAAATGAAATGCTGCATGAATATTAACAAGCTGCCACATAATCTAGTAACAGAAATCTCTAGCAGCCAATTGTATTGTTGTCACAAAAGATTCTGATAAATTTAAATAAAACATTAACATATTTTAGGGCTTACCTAGAATGAACACAGGTACCTTGTTATTCACCCCATGATTATTTTCTGCCTTCAATGGTAAGTGAAAACGAGTTTAATTGTCTGCCCCCAGTTTCCATTTATCCAGATCATAAAACTACTATAACATTTGTCTTAGTTGGCAGTCTCTTCTTGAGAAACAGCAAAAAATGGTGTAGTGCCCTGAGAGAGCTATGGAGTTAAGACTAGTTTCTTTATTTTTATGATTACTAAATTCACTTGCAATAAAATGATTCTCTCACAGCTTGCCCTCTGTACAATATAATTTGATAAAATAAAAAATATAGCAATGTGTGAATGTTTAACTAAAAAAAATGAAGATATTACTTAAAACATGTATCAATTCAAAATGAGCTATCACCATTGACTTCAAATAAAGCCAGTATTCCTGACAACGGCTATCAGGATAATGGCCATAATTTATTTGAATATTCCAATTTTTCTTCCTCTTTTTTGATGAAACCTAATGACTTTGGGCCAAATACCAATTGTCTGTGGATTTCAGGGTGCAAGGAGAACAACAAAAATCAAAATGAATCCCTTCTTTTTCTATAACATTGGCTGAGCTGGGAAAGTGGGCAAAATACAGCCTGTGGGCTAAATTCTGCCTGCCAACTGACTGGATCTGGCTTGTGATTGTATCTGGCCCATGGCTGCCCCCATGGTGCTTTGCATGGGGCTAAGCCCCACTCACTCGCACCTTGGGCAGCCCCCACCACACTCCTGCCTGTACCCACTGGCCCCGGCCCCAGCCAGTATACGCAGCTTCCCAGCGGGGCTGCTCCTAGTGTGGCTGCAGCCACCCGGTGCTGCTTGGCTCCCCCCAGGTCAAGCAGCTCCTCCTCCTCCTGCCCCTGCTGTGCCACTCCACACTGGGAAGAAGCTGCAGCTGAGCAGCTCCTGCCTCAGTGTGCAGGGCTCCTGCTCCTAGCTGTCTTCCATGCACTCCTCCTGCCCAGCATGATGAGAAGCCACCTGTATGTGGCCAAGTGGGTGGAAGGTGGCCAGGAGCTGGAGCTTGGAGACCCACACACTGGAGAAGGAGCTGCTGGGCTGCAGCTCCCTTCCCACTGCCAACCCAGGGTGGAGAAGAAGGGGCACAAGAAAGAGGAGCCATTGAAGGCAGAGGGAGCTGAGAAGCACCTGGTAGGTGCAGCCACGTGGGGAGCAGCCCCGCCAGAAAGCAGTGCATATTGCCAGGGCCGGGAGCCAGTGTGGGTGGGAGTGCAATGGGGGCTGGCCCAAGCAGGATTGAGTGGGGCTTAGCCTGATGAGGAGCAATTTGAGTGCAGCCATGGGCTAGATGCGCGGGGGGAGGGGGGAGGAGGGGCTGCACCGAATTGCCCAAGCAACCTCTGCTGCACATGCCCCCTGCCTTCTGCTCCCTCCCCTCATCCCTGGCCAGCTAGCCCCCACCACACAAATGTGCATACTCACCCTCTCACATACACCCCACACATCTCCCCCACCCTACACACAGTATACAAGAGTAAGACTTTATTTCGAGCCTCTATATGCAATTGCCTCTATATACACTATTCAAAAAAATATAAATCAGGACAAAAATATTTTTGTAATAAAATTAAAATATGTTAGAGGTTTGATTTTTAGTATATGGTTTGTTTTTTATTTATAACTTGTTAAAATGATATCTTCTAAACATTTTATGCGTGCGGCTCTTGACAGTTTACCTAAACTCATTAAGTGGCCCTCCAACTGAAATAATTGCCCACCCCCAACTTAAGACCTGATGTTGGTTCAGTGTTCTTCTGCCCTCTAAGACAGATAGGTTGCCTTAATCCTTTCCTTCTCTGAATGTACTGTTCAAAGAACATCTTTCCACCTGATAATCATGTCAACCAGCTAGGAGACCAAAGGAGAGGAAAGGTATTCTAGGAAAATAATTGCCTTGTCTCCAAAATTTCAAATAACTGATTCCTACTGTTATAGACTCATAACTTCAGGGATAAATTGTTGGAGTATTATCCAGAGACCATTAAGGGAAAAAGTATAAAAAGCAGCATGTTGGTGACCACTCAGCAGACAGATTTCACACGGGGCTGATCCTAGGCTAAGAAACAAACTCCAAAAAGAACTAAAGGTCATAATGAAACATTCACCACTTTTGGCTCCAAGAGAACATACAGTTCTTTTACTTCGTTTTTTCTAATATAAATACACAGCAGCATAGAAATGTAAGGGGGGAACCCCAAACACTCCCCTGCACACACAGTTCTTCCACTGGGGAGAGGATAAAAGAAAGGATGGACCACGCATAACAAGTTTCTTTTCTTTTCACATAACACACTAAAATAATGAGTTGTTAAAAGCAATAGAATAAAGAATATGAAATAAAATTCAGTGAATGAGGAATGTGCTCAAATCAGCACCAGAAACATAGCACCATTATTATAGAAACATTTTGCTACCCTGACAAAAGTACATGGGAGAGGCAAACACACCCAGCCAAAACATGCACTAACTGCATGTTTCAACTCTTGCTTAGGCCAAGTCAAAGCACTTGGCTTACAGACCAGAAGAGCCAGAATGCTTCTCAATACAGAATAAATGTATTAACTTACCTTCACATTTGCCAGCAATATACACATCAGGTAATGACTGTAATCTGAATGTAATAACCTGATTTGAGAATAAAATCAACTCCAGAGGAGAAGGCAGCATTCATTCTCTAGGCTTGTTCCCTGATGGTTAAAATTGTAGAATCTTTATGTATCTGAAAAAGCAAGCTCTGTTTTGGAGCACAGAACAGGGAAAAAAATATGGCCTTTATTTCCTTTCTTAAACCGTTCATGTCCATTCATCTTCACTCTGGATTTACCACTTCTCCTTTAAGAGCTTGCAGACAGATCAAACCTTTAACCCTGATCTGGAATTGGATCCTATTTTTGAAAACCCTACTTGTAAATAACAGCTTTGAAAGCTGCAATATACATAGGGTGGGATTTATTTCCCTTTCTGCATCTAAATGGCAGTTTTCTAGTTGTGTAAGTTAAGGTTACCATACAGATGGGTTTTCCCAGACATGTCCTATTTTTTGGACCCCTGTGCTGTGTCCGGGCAGGTTTTTTAAATAAAAGCAAAATGTCTGGATTTTCTGCAATCCTCGGCTGGCTATTTTTGCCTGAGAGCAAGGGGCAAAGTGATTGGCTGTTGGGAGTTACGTGCTCCCAGCGCAGGCTCCAGAAAGCCAGGTAGAGACAGAGAGGGAGAGCATGTGTGTGTATATGTGAGAGAGAGCGGGTGCATGCACAATGTGGGAACTGCTTTGGCAGCAGGGCTGGGGTGGGGCAGGGGTCTGCAGTTTGGGAGTCAGGGACACCAGCAGAGCTGGGGAGCAGGGGCTGCAGGTCCAGAGTCTGGGACACAGGCAGCGCTGGGGGGCAGGGGCTGTAGGTTGGGAGAGAGGGGCACCGACAGGGCAGGGAGGCAGGGACTGAGGGTCAAGAATGAGGGGCACCAGAGGGACGGGACAGGTGATGGTGGGTTGGGCATGCAGGGCACTGGCATCACCAGGGGGCTACAGGTCAGGAATAAGGGGCATCAACAGGGCTGGGGGGGGGGGCAGAGTACGGCTGTTTGGGAATGACGGGCGCTGGCAGGGCTGGGGTCAGTGGGTCTGGAGTGATGGGCAGCAGCAGGGCTGGGGGGGTGGCTTGTCAGTGAGGGGCAACAGAATGGGCAGGGGCAGGACACCAGCATGTAATTGCCCCCCCCCAGTGACAGGTGTCCTCTTTTTTGGACCTGAAAATATGGTAACCCTAGAAGTGGCATTGTTGCAGGTTGCAATTCCATCTGCCCTGCACTGTGGATGTGTAAGCCTGTGCATATAGACTGGGCATGTGCAGTAGACTCCGCACAGGCCAGATAGCTTCGAGACTACGTATGCATACCCATTTTGCACATGTATCTATCTAAATTCACAATGTAGCTCACCAGCATCCTAGAACTAATGGTGGTGGACTACAGCTGTCCTATATTTTAAACACAACAGCTGAGTAAGTAGAACCCTCATCTAGAAACCCAAAGACCTAAGTTCTAGGACCCCTTCCCCCAGAGAGGAGTTGAACCTGCATCACTCTGACTTGCTAACACACTAAACTAATCACCACACCACAGGTTAGGCATTACTGAGCATCCCCTGGGTGCATCTGCACAAGACACTTTAATGCAAATTAGACAATCTAAGTAGACACCGTCTACATGTGTGGAGCATTTAGGCTATTGTGCAGTTAGCTAGTACCTGCAAATTTGCTCAGAGGTAACCTAGGCATCAGGGGGCTCCAGTGGACAGGGAGCTCCCTGTCCCTGGTCCACGTGCTGCTCAGTTCCCAGCTCCCCCCAGGAGCCAGGAGCCAATCAATGCTGGGACTAGGGATCTCTTTGCCCCCTATCCTGGCTCCCACCTGCCCAGATTCCCAGCCCCTACCTGCCCCTGGAGCAGCCAGCTCCAAGCTGTGCAGAGCTGCTCCAGGGGGCAAGAGAGTTGGGAACCCAGGCAGGGCAGCCCAGCGAGTCTCATACCCTGCCTCACACCCGGGACAGTTCCCACCAAAACACCTGCAGGGCAAGGAAGCCCCACCTGGCAGGGGTGTAGCAGGGGCTGAGGAGTGGCCCCTGCTAGACTCCTGCAGGAGGAGACAGAGTGCAGAAAATGTACCCAGCAGGGCTTGGACAAGTGGTGCCATCCCAGCCTGCTGGCTGCAAGCCCCTCCCCTCCAAACAAACAAACAAACTTACCCAGCCAGGTCTGGGAGCACCACACCACCTGGCATGCTGAGAGAAGCTTCCAGGAAGCTTGGAACTCACCTGGCAGAGGCAGAGTTAGTAGCACTGTCTCTGAGGGAGCTTGGGGGGAGGGAGGGGAACTCACCTGACAGGGCCTCAGACAAGCTAGCACTTCCACAGCATGCCAAGAGGAGCTCTGGGGAAGAGAGCAGGAGCCACGCTCCTGGCCCAGGGAGCATGTGCCCTGAGGACCCATGCTGATTGGCCTGGAGGAAAACCCTGGGAAGTTTAAAGGGAGAAGGCCGAGCAGGGCTTGGCATTCAGCATGGGGAAAAAAGGGGATGCTGCAGCCAGACTGGGAGGAGGATTCTGCCACAGCAAAGACCTAGCTATCTGAACCCTCGAGGGATGCCAGGGAGACTGCCACCCCAAGTGAGGAATCAACCCGATCTGCTACCCGGATAAGTGAAGCCAGACAGCAGGGTGCTTACAGGTGGCCTACTGGCCAGGGAGACAGGGACACCAGGAGGAGTAGCAGCCCAGGAAGAGAGTAGTAAACCCTCAAGAAAGAGGGCAAGAGGGGATATTGAAGACAGCAAGCCTCGGAGGGTCCTGGATAGACCCAGGTGAAGAAGGGATTTGCCCAGAGGAACTGCGTAAAAAAGCCCACTGGCTCAGAGTAGCTGCAGACAGGGGAGCTGAAGCCCAGCATAGGTTCTAAAGTTTTTCTTTTGTGGTGTTATGTAGTAATCCCAAGATGGGGAAGTATCACAGGGGAGAGCCCAATCCCCTGCACACCTGAGTGCTGATTAATCAAGCTTGAGAGTCAACACCTGAGACCCAGTAGCATCTGAATGTGAACCCTGGGACTGGCAGGCAGAGACTCCATCGCCCCAGGACCCACTGATCCCACAGAGAAGGAAGACTGTGGCAATCAGGGTTGAGACAATTGAGGAGTGACCTGCCTAGAGTGCATGGCCACAACCTCTCGCGAAGCCCACAGCCAACCAGGCCAGAGAGAATCCAAGAACAGGCAACTTGCACTCAGTACCAACAGGAAGAGAGGACTTGTCACCCAAGAGGAAAAGGGCAGGGTGTAGGGGTGGTGGAACCCTGCGGAAGACTGACCTCACCTATACGACTATCACTAGAGATACCATCTAAAGTCCTGAAAACTAACCTAACATCAAAGATGTGGCAGGTGAGAGGGAGAGAGGACAAGGTAGAGGTCCCTGCAATTCCAACAGGTTGAAGAGAAGTGGGTAAATCTATCTACCCACAAGGGGGTTCACTGGCAGTTGTGTGTCCCTAGGGGCATGGGGCCAGGAGAGCTCTGCCCACTGCAGGGGCAGCTGTCTCCCTGCCCGGTGCACATCAGGTCCCCTCTCAATGTTCATTTTAAAGAAGCAACAGGCAGAGCTCTCCTGGCCCTGTACAGATTGGGACTGGCCCCATAACCCTTGCCAGCTCCAAGCAATATTTTACTGCACAGTAAGCCTTCCCTGGGAGCACATCAACACATGCTCCCTCTTGGGAGCAGATTTGTTCCTGCTCTGCTCTGTCCCCCTGCAGCAGTATTTTACTGTGCAGTAAGCTGAATGCAAACTAATAGCACATGTAGACACGCCCCCACCCCTGTAGTCTTTTACTGTGCAGTAAACCTAATGCAAATTAATAGCACATACAGGTGCGCCCCTACTCAGTCCTTTTGAAGCTGGCCACCAGAGAAGCCGATAGAGGGAGATATGTGAAGCCAAGAAGAGGACAAGCTACAGGGGATGTGGCTCAGTGAAAGAAAGCAAGCAGGCCATAGGTCCTAGGCTAGGCCACAACTCTGCTTTTTCTCCCAACATTATTAAATACAAGGGCTCATCTTTAAAAAGAGCACTGGAAAATGGCATGGCTACTAAGTAAACTGTGGTGTAGTGATTCAAGCAAAGTCAGAAAGAAGTAGATTCAACCTGTCTGGTTGAGGAAGGTTTAGAACCCAGTATCCAGCTTCCTGGGTGAGTAGCCTAAACACATAGTCATTAGGGCTAAAACATGGAAAGGCTCCCTTCCACTACCTTTTTTGGGTCTTATGCTCACGTACATATGTATGTAGCTGCATACCTGCCCTATCAGTATCCAGCCAACTGCACATGCTTAATACAGACATGCTGACATATCCCCATTACAGGGAAAACTGAATTATAACCTGGGCGTAAATGGCAAAAATATCATTTAGAAGCACAAAGGAAAATAGAATTCCCCCCACAGTTAAAATAGTATTTATCCTCTTTAAATTGATGGTATGGACAGATATAACAATTGTATCAATATCAAAGGATACATTTACAAGTTGTTAAGATGCAACTGCTATGAACCTGTAGCGTTACAAGTGTAGCAAAACCACACCAACTGTAACCTACTTCATTCATGGGAGTCTTAACTAACTTGTATTGCTCCAAGATCATACAGATGTAATAACTGCAGTAACAGTCTACAATGACACTGGATGATTCAATTAGCCTTTTTTGAAAATGCCATAATAGTGCATACTAAAATTAACACAATAATGTTGGAAGGGATAAAAAATGTCATTATTCAGCACTGGAGGAAACTTGCCTAGATGTACTTACAGGTGTTACATTAGACTGACCTAATTAGGGTTAGGTTGATCTAAATGCTCAATTGTACAGGTATACAAAGGGCTTAAATCACCCCAAAAATGGCATGCCCAATCTAAGTTAGTTCACTTGAGTAGGGGCACTAACTTAAAACAAGATTGGGTTAACCCAATCTAAGAAAGGGTTCTCTGGAACATCTGTAGGCAGTGGCAGCACATCTCTGGGGATGGGAAAGCCCAGCTACTCACTCCAGCCCCAAGCCTGTGCTATTCCCACCCCACTGGTCCTGACTGTGCTATTTTTAGCTCCCCATTGCCCCTGCCAAGCAAGCAACCGTTTCCTGCACTGTGGGCCTGCTAGCCCCTCCCCTCGACCCCACCTTGAGTTACTGACACTGAGCTCCCCACATGACTCCTGTGAGCAGCCAACAGCTGCATACACTGCTCCCTGTCTTCATGCATGGGTACATCTACATGTTACCCTACAGCAACAAGCAATGTGCTATGGCAATGTACAGTGCTCTACAGCAATGTACCAATCACGTGTCTACATGTGATCACCAGCTACATCGCTGTAGCGGTGCACTCCTATAGTGCACCACTATGGCGATGTAGCAGTGAAAGCATGGTGTAGTAACCACCTATACTGCACCATGCTTTAGTATTTCCAAAAGGAAGTACTAAAGCATGGCACCATAGCAATGTTACCATATGGTGACATGTAGACACACCCCATGAAGCTTAAAATAAGCCACATGAATGCAGAACTGGTGCGGCAAGCAACTATAATGCACCCTGGGAATATATATCCCATGTTTGTCTCCTCCCAAGTTTCTTGCACCTTACTCTGAAGCAGCTCATACCAGCCACCGTCAGAGACAGAATGCTGAATGGACCACTGGTGTGATTCAGTGTGTCCATTCCTATGTATCTATGTCACTGTTTACTGTCTATTTTAATATATTAAAACAAGTTTAATTTTAATAGTGTACATATAAAAAAATCCATCAAGAATCGGCAAATCCAAATTCTATTCCTGGCAGGTATCTATCTACCTGCAACTCCCTGACCTTTCAACTGCTCTTCACCTGCTGAATGGATCAGGTACCCCAAATGGGATGCCTGATTCCATTGTTCAGCTCCACAGTTATCACAGCAGTTACTGAATACAATTCTGTAAAATAGGTTATACACAGATAAAATTTGTGAATGACAGTATGTACAGCACTGATAATGTGAATATATTTGTATACAAATACAATCCAAACAGAAAAAATTGTGATAATACTTGTATATTAGTGAGAGAACTTGTAAACATTCATCTTCTTAGTGGTCCCACATCTGAAAAGTTGTTTTATCCCGCTGTTTTATTTTAAGTTATTCCAGTTAGACTGTAACACATTTTTCATCAAAACTGGCCATAGTTGAGACTAATATTTGGGTGTTAGTTTCATCGGTGTGTCATGCTATAAAAAACATGTTTGGGATAAAAACCTGGTCCTGCTCCACACATTGGGTGCATCCACACATGCAAGCATGTGCACTTGCAGCAGCTCAAATAGAAGCAGTGCAAATTTGAGGCGGGGCTTTTTGCCTCAGTGCACATGCTCGGACATGCACTTTGTGGTGGAGCAAATTGTGCCACTTGGGGCAAAATAACCCTGCTGGGCTCCTCCCGGATCTGCAGCCAGGGGGAGTTAGAGGCCAGGACCAGCACCTGTGCTGTCCCCAGCAATATAAAAAGCTGCTCTGTCCTGGCCCCAGCAGTACAAAAAGCTGCCTTGGCAAGTAGCTCAGCCAATTGGTACCTGGGGACACTACCCCTTGTCCCAGCTGGACTGAGAGTTCCCTGCACCCCCTACCCACTGCAGTGGTCGGGGGGGAGGGGCTGGGGGAGTGGGCGGGGCCAGCGGGTGTCCCCTCCCCTCCCCAGCCCCCCTGACTCCTTACTTACAGCACTGGAGCCCTGGTGCTGAACATGCGGCCTGGCAGGCCGTGCGTTTCAGCACCAGGGCGAGGAGCCAACCACAGAAATGGTCTGGCAGCCAGAGCATCTCCATGGAGGACCCAGCCTCCAGTTGCCTCAGGGCATGGTCCAGGATCGTGCCCTGCCCTGCCCTGCTTTTTTTAACTTTGTTTTTTTTTAGACCCCTGGATATCCAGAGGTCTATTTTTCTTGTGCGTGGAAGATTTTTTCATTCCTGCATGTGCCTCTTGCCCTGCCTCGAAGGAGTTTGAGATGGGGCAAGAGGCACATGTGTGTCCATCTGGATGCGCCCATTGGGGTCAATGATGCAGACAACAGGCCCCAACACTGCACTGCTCCCACCCCCTCTGTTTTTTTCACATAGATTCATAGATGTTAGGGGTTGGAAGGGACCTTACAAGATTATCAGGTCCAGGCCCCCTGCACTTGAGCAGGAAAGACTGCTGGGGTCAGATGACCCCAGCAAGGTGAGCATCAAGATCCTTTTTGAATATTGCCAGGGTGGGTGACTGTACCACCTGTAGGGGGAGCCTGTTCCAGACCCTCGGCACTCGACTTGTAAATAAGTTTTTCCTTATGTCCAATCTGAAGCCATCTTCAATTAGTTTGTGCCCATTTTTTCTTGTTTTCCCTTGGGGTGCCTTGGTGAACAAATGCTCCCCCAGGCCCTGATGTGTGCACCCCTAATATAGTCTGCCACCAAGTCCCCTCTGAGTCTTCTCTTCTCCAGGCTGAACAGTCCCAAGTCTTTCAGTCTCTCTCTTAGGACCTGCTCTCCAAGCCTCTAATCATGCATGTGGCCCTCCTTTGGACTCTCTTGAGCTTCTCCACATCCTTCCTGAAATATGGTGCCCTGAACTGGACACGGTACTCCAGCTGCAGTCTCACCAAGGCTGAGTAGAGCAGGAGGATGACATCCTTAGTCTTGCTCAAGATGCATCAGTAGAGGCATGCCAGTGTTTGATTAGCTCTGCCAGCTACGGCATCATGTTGACTCATGTTCATTCTGTGGTCTATCATGACACCCAGGTCTCTTTCAGTTGTGGTGCTCGCAAGCGTAACATCGCCCAGCCTGTAAGTGTGTTGCTGATTATTTCTTCCCAGATGGAACATTTTACATTTCTCCATATTAAACATCATCAGGTTAAGATCCACTCACCTTGCAAGCCTGTCCAGGTTGGCCTGTATTGCCAACCTGGTTGCTGGAGGATAATGCTCTCCTCAAGCAAAAGTGCCCTCAGGCCTGTTTTATATGTTCCCACACAGGGCTGCCTTTGAAAAGTATCTAGATGCTGCACTTGGTGCAGAATGCAGTGGCCCACCTTCTGACAGGGGTAGGTCACTCTAGCATCTGCACTGGCTCCCAGTAGCTTTCTGGGCATAGTTGAAAGTGCTGGTTTTGACCTATAAGGCCTTAAATGGCCTGGCCCCTACATACCTAAAGGACTGCCTTCTTCCTTACATTTCATCATGTTTCCTAAGGTCAGCCCAGGGCAACTTCCTGCATGTACCACAGTATGTCAAACCTGCTTGGTGAAAATGTGAAGGAGGTCATTCTTAAGAACAGCTCTTCAGCTCTGGCACTCCCTCCCTCTTGAGGCCCACCAAAGCAGAGGCAGGCATAACACGACCTGTGGGCCGGATCCGGCCTGCTAAACACTTTCATCTGGCCTGTGATGCCCACCAAATAATTGTACCCACCCAGCCCTTTCACCCATGACGGTGGGATCAAGGCACTCATGTATACGCACTCCACCTTGTGCCTCGGTTCCACCCTTGTGGGCGCCAGGGCTCAGCCCCACCAGCACACAGCTTCTGGGCAGGGCTGCTGCTGCCATTGCTGCAGCTGCCAGGGGACCTGCTCAGCTTCCCCGACATCCTGCTGCAGCTGGGTGGGAGTGGGGAGTGTGGGGCTGGGGCTGGCAGCAGCATGCAGCCTGCCCCCGGGGGGGTGGCAACATGGAGCTCAGGTGGGCAGAGTGTGGGTGTGAGGATGGGTGGGAGTTAGGGATGGGACTTCTAGTCTCAAGATGGTGACCAGGGCAACTGTCAAGGGGCAGGACTACCCATGCAGCCCTTGACAACTCACCAAAACTCATTAAGTGTCTCCTCAGCAGAAATTGCTTCCCCCTGCACCAAAGCCTGAGTCAGGACATCTTTTGGAAGGGGTGCAAGATTTTCCTATTTAGGCAGGTGTTTAGCAAATAAAGCTAGTCTGAGATGTTGTTTACGGGCCTCTATTTTATTTTAGTATTTTATTTTCCATGTTAAGTTGTTCTTTTCTCTAACTGTAAGTTACCCTGAGGCTTTGTTGGGAAGGGAGCCATATACATTGTATAAATAATAAATGAATACATGTAAACCATCTGCAGAGGTCCCAGAAAGGCCACTATGATTCCTGGAGAAATCCAGAATTAAGAAAATATCTAAACCAGGAGCAGGCAATAATTTTGGGCGGAGGGCTGCTTAAGAAGGTTTGGTGAGCTTTCAAGGACCGCATGTGTAGCCCCGCCCCTTGACAGTTGCCCTGCCACCTGGTTGCCATTTTGGGATTGGAAGTCCCACCCCTAACCCCTGACCTTTGCCACTAGGAGTCCTTCACCTTGCCCCCCCAAAATACTCCTTTGGAGGGGTTGACATCTTAGGACCAGAAAAAATACAAATCATACACTAAAAGTCAAACAGCTACTATAAAATATTTTCATTTTATTACAAAAAATAGTTTTGTCATGATTTGTGTTTGCATAGTATATATGGAAGTGATTGCACAATAACTCAAAAATAAATTCTTAGTCTTGTATATTGTGTGGGGGGGTGGTAGGGTGTGTGTGTTATGAGGGTGTGGTTGGAGGGGTGTGTGGAGGGAGGTTTGTGAGAGGGTAAGGCTGTGTGGGGGGCATAGGGTATGTGAGGGGTTGTGTATATGTAGGGGGTTCTCGGAGCAGGGTGTGGGTGTATGACATTTGTGGTGTGTGAAGGATGGTGGGGGGGTGAGGGACACCCCCCCCCCCATTCCCCTTATGGCACAGTAGCAGGCAGGGGCACTTGTGCCCGGCACTGATGCCTGGTGGGGCATGGCTCCAGCCAGCACTGCACATTGAGGCATGGGGCACAGCCCCCAGTAGACAGTCTCTATCACTGATGCTCTACCGTGAGCCCCTCCCCACCTGAGGCAGGCAGAGCTCCTGCCAGCATTCCTGCAAGCCCAGGCTCTGTGCTCCTGCCATTCTTGGCTGCGGGGCACTGGCACAGGTCCCATGCTCCTACTCACTGCCACTTGCCCCCTGCCTGCCACTCCTGCCCTTCTCCTGCCGCTTTCCAACTCCCCGCCCTCCACTCTGCTGTTCTAGCACCATGATCCAGCTGCTCCTGTGGTCCCAGTGCTGCAGCTGGGAGCCGTGTGATACAGGAATCCAGTGGGAGGGGGGAAGTGGGTAAATGGCTACAGCAGGCGGGCAGGAAGGGGCAGTGAGCAGGTGCACGGAGTGTAGTGACATGTGGGTGGGAGCATGGGGTCCACACCAGTGCACCGGGTCAGCATGGTGGGGCCCAGAACGGGGTGGCAGGAGCATGGGGCCCAGGCTGCCAGGGGCTCTATGGAGCCAGGCTGTGCTGCTCAGACAGGGAGAGGAGGGAGCCAACCTGGCTCCATAGAGACCCTGGCAGCTTGGGCCTCACGTTCCTTCCACCCCACTCTAGGCCCTGCTGGCGCTGGCCCTGAGCTCCTGCTTAGCTGTTTCTGCACTCCGCATGCCCACTTGCTGCCCCTTCCCTCCACCTGCCGCAGCCATTTCCCTGCTCCCCATCCCCACCCACTATGCTCCAGCATCACGTGGTTCTCAGCTGCAGTGCTGGGACCGCAGGAGCTGGCCCAGGCTAGCCTTGAGGACTGGGGAGATCACCCACGGTCCTCCCCTGCATCCCTCCCCACCTCCTCATCTGCATTTCTCTCAGTGCAGGGAGGCAGGAACAGCCCCAAGCCAGAAGCTTCCAGCAGCCCCTGCCAGGCAGAGGCTTCCGGCTGGGGCTCGGGGTGGAGCGGGGGGTGGAGCTGGGTGAGACTTGCTGCTGTGGCTGTTTAGTTCTGCCACCAGCTCCCCCTGGGTTCTACTGCCCCAGATTCCTGTCATCTTTGACAGGCAGTAAGGGGCAGATAAATATTAATTTTCTAAATGTTTTAGGGGCCCTGAAGACCAGGTGGAATGGCCTAGTGGGCCGGATTCAGCCCACAGGCCGTATGTTGCCTGCCCCTACTATATTGGAACAGAACAGAACCTGCTACTCCTGTGCGGCTGGGCACCTTTGGTGCCTGTCACTTTAAGAGGTTTCGGCAGGCCATGGAGCAGCAGCCAGCAGGTGCGATGTAGCCTAACGAAGCAGTCACATGACCATGGGAGGGCTCCTGGATTGGAGGATGGGGCTGAGCAGCCTCAATATAAACCCAGGCCCTAAAAGCTGAGTTTGTAGTTGTTGTAGGGATGCTGCTGGAGTAACATTGGCCAGCTGAAGAGCTGATGCTACCAGAGCACCTGATGGTTAAGGGTAGGAACTATGGGGATGGAGGGGGGGGTCCTAGTCCTGGGGAATGACCTAAAACTATACCCTGCTAGGGTTGGGTGGTATGGTGGGGCTACCTGTGGTGGAATGGTCCCCATGAAATGCTACATCAGTGCTTCCCTAGTGAAAGGCAAGTATGAGGTGCCATATAGCCCCCAGCCCCCATGACCAGAGAGGGGACAAGTGACGGGTGCAGCTGTGTCATCAGGCTTGGGACCCAAGGGACATAAGGCTGGGAGCCCCAGTGTGGTGGGTAGTGGGCCCAGTGAGGGTGTGTGAGAAGGCTGTGTAGAATAGGGTCTGTAGGCGCAGGCCTGAAGGGTTGTGGCATGGACTGGGCTTAGAGACTGAATGAACTGGGTTTGGAGGGGCCTGAGAAGGTGGACCTGTATGAGAAAGAAAGGGCAAGTGGCTCAATAACCTAACTAGAGAAACCCTTGACTAGTCAATGCTGGGGCCAGGACTAGGATGGTCAAAGGGTCAGAGTACCCACTGTGAGGATGCCCAGAGACAGGGGCCTGGGGTTCCAACATGCCTAGAAGTGAAGCCACTGCTGAGAGGGAGAAGGTTCAGGGAGCTTGGCAGCTCAGAATGAGGGTGGAGTAGACTGCCTGAGAAGGGGGTATCCAGTTGAGGTCCAAGTGCCAGACAGGTATAGAGTGAAGTCCATTGGGGGGCTGGAGCCATATAGTGATGTCGTCTGTGAGGCATGGGACACGGTATAAAGGGAAGTTTGGAGCCATATATTATGCCCTTGGCATTGGGCAGTAAATGTGCAGTCTCCTATTTTTATAAACAACTAATCGGCTGCATCAAAGGCAAGGCAGGTGGGCAGATTGCCCTAGACAGGTAGGTGGGCCAGTGATTAAACTGGCTGTGAGATGGCCCCATCATATCCTACTACTTGGTTTAATAAGAAGCTCTCATAAAAGTGTGCTCATCTATAATTTTACAGAAAAGAAATAATTGCTGGAATGCAACATTGTCACAGGATCCACATAAGTAATTTTATGGCTGTTTCTTGTCAACCATTCCAGAAGCTAATTGCTGCTTCTATTGTGGAAACTGTATGTAATGGTGAGAAGCTGCTCCACTGCAATGTTCTCTGCCACTTGACTGTATCTTTTAAATTACAAAGACCTGTGTGCCTATAGTTTAAGTACCTGTCTAGTAACTGGTACAGCTGATATCCATGGTCTTTCATAACTGCGTGTAGAAGAGAGGAAAGATGGGGTTTTCTGTCTCTGTTCAGGCCTGGTATGTTGTTCTCGTCTCTTCTCAGCCTGTTCTTTTTTCTGCTCCTGTCGTCTTAGGCATGCCTAAAGAACAAAACATATATTTTTCCTTCTGGATAACTTGCTACTTAATTTCAATTACAGAGCACCTGGACAAGATGATCTCATCTCAAAGTGTTCTGTATTCACGTTCTTCATAAGAATCACATGAAAAAGTATTAATCTGTTGAATAACTAAATCCACCACTGATGGGAATAATTAACTGCCCTGGTAATTCAGTAATCATGGTAAATGCAAACAGCAGCAGCAGCTCATCAGATTTACTCTGGGTGTGTGCATGTACTTCAGGATTTTATATAATGCCCATCATCACAGAATCAAAGTGCACTGAAACATGCATAGTGAGGTGTCCGATGGATTGTTATGGTGTTTCTTACTCTTCTCCCTTAATTTGATACAGAGACTTCTCTAGGGGAACAGAGTGTTTGGTTGTTTTGGGGTTTTTTTGTTTACTTGTTTTTTATTCACCACCCTGCTAGAAAATTATGGAAGAGTTTTCTTCAAGTAGGTAGGTCTTGCAATGTACCTGCAGAATAGTCAGATTAATCAATCTGATTTCACGGCCAAATCCTCTGAGCCCAGAACATTTTGTCACTGCACTGGTCTACCAGGATGGAATAGCTGCAGCCTTAAAGAAACCAGTTGCCCGAGGATTTCCTCAGATAAAAAGGAATCCCCAATAGTACAGGATTGGCACATTTGGGTTCTTACATGTACCACCTCCAACCTTTGGAACATGTGGCATGACTGGGATAAAGAATCAGACTGCCTCTTAACGCTGCTGATCCCCAGCTGCCAGAATGACTTGTGGAGTTGTGTGTTGGGACTTGGGGCTAGTGCCTGCCAGCCAAGAATTAGGGAACTGCAAGGTATCTTAAAAAGAAATATTGCTTTGGCCCTCCTAGCCTGCTTCAAGCACAAATTGGCCATTCTAAACCATGCATTATTGGAAGTGTGGTAGGTCGCAAAGCCACGTGACAAGCATTTTAACCATGAGTACACTGAGGATTGTTATAGTATCATATTTATGTAAATCCAAAGCAAGGTATCTTTCTCCTTAGTACTGTTGAATGAAGGAGGAGGGTAGATCATGCAGTGCTGGGGGGGAGCATGGAAGAGATTTTTCCAGTACTGTGCAAAACATGGGAGATTGTGCAGTATTGTGGGGAAGCACAGGGCAAATTGCACAGCGCTGGGGGACAGCATGGAAGAATTTGTGTGGTAAAGTGGGGAAGCCTGGGGGAATCGCAATGCAGGGTGAGGGAAGTACAGGGTAGATTGTAAAATGCTGGCAGAGTACACATGGGAGATCTTGCTGTGTGGAATGGGTAGTGTGCAGAGGACACCTCATACTCCCCATCCTGCACCAGAGGTCATGCAGCAGTAGGGGAGCTACTATGGCTCTGGCCCTGACCCAGGGCCAGGAAAGTGGCCAGGCCTGGAGCTGCCATCTCTACTGTTGCTGGCCTGGGCCAATGGCACTATGCTTTGAGTCCCAGGCCTGAGCTAGAGCCAGAGCTAGAGCTGCCACATCAGGTAAGTGGAAGAGGGAGCAGGCACAAAGGTGAGATCAAGTGGCTGTGGAGGACAGGCACTGGCAGGGAAGGTAAGTGGCAAGGGGGACATGTGCCAAAAGATGCAGTTTTCTGGGGGAAACAAGTAGCACAGGAGTTGCTTTCCCAGCTTCTTACCCTCCTACCACTGCTTTCCCTGCCACAAATTTAAGACAATCCTGTAATAATTGGATTCTATACATGAAAATTGTTAACACATTTATAATTTTCCATATATAGATCTAACTATTAAGAGGTCATCTTAATTTTGAAGTAATCTTGGATTTGGGTAAATATAGTACATGCCTATACATTTTATGTATTTTGTAATTTTCAGCACTAATTTTAGTTAGAATGTTTATATTCAAGAACCTAAGATTTACTTGGAAAGTGAGAAATGTGAGCTTGATTCTCATAAGGCCGTGAAGGGCCTAGAATATAAACTTCAAATTGCACACTTAAAGGTCAAATGATTTAACCAAATGGCTAATGGGCAAAAAGTGGGTAGAACCATCATCAACCATTACAACCCCATTCCAGAGAGGATGAGAGGTGCTGTGCTTAATACTGTTTTTAGTTAGATATACTGTTTCAGATGGGTCCCACCCACTTGGATGCTTTGGTATTGGGTGACAGAGGTGCCTATCTCTGTACACCTGAGACAGAAGCAAGCTCCACAGAGGATCAGGACTTTAGATATACCTTGGGCCTAGCATTTCCCATTGGCTCACTGTGGGCACTTTTTTCCACCTTTGGGAGGAGCCTAGATCTCCCCACTCACTTGTAGGGATCCTAGGTGCCTAATTCTGTTGTGTTAAACCACCCTTCTAGGGCAAGGTGCCCAAATTTTAGGCACTGTGATGCCTAAGGAAGGCACACATTTGATTGGGATCTTACTCTGAGTCCTGAGCCCCATTTCGGCAAACAACTAAATTTTACATATGTGAGGTAAATGAAGAGTGCACAACACATAGTCCACTGGAGTAATCCCAGTGGTCCACTATATTCTACTAAAGTGCTTTTATTTAAATGGAAAAAGACTTGAAAAGCAGATCGGAAAGTATTGTGTCCTCACTGTGGTGATTTGATATTCCATTATTCCACTAGTACAAGTGCAGATTAACATGTAACAAAATACAAATTTCCTATGAGAAATAAACAGTTTAGAACAATTGCACTCGGATGTTTAAGCATTTGCCAATGTTCCATAAGACTGAACATAACTCAAGTAACAGACCAGTTTATTGCTTTTTGGGCATACCTGATGCTCTGAATCCATCTTGTGGTGTATTTCCCTTGCATACTGAGCATCACTGGTGAGCTTCTGTCTTTCCCTCTCTTTATACATTACAGTAAGTTAATCAGAACCTGCATAAAAAAACATTTTTTCCTTAAAGATAAAAATCATCTTATTTCTTCAGGTTTATGCTCTGCCTGCCTCTTTCTACATATGTTAATTGCTAGCAGTTAGGAAGCAAAGATGGTCCTGCCTAAAAAAAGTCCTGCCTTAGTGCTGACACCTGTACAGCCTTCACTAACTAATTAAAAACTCTGTAATTACAGAGTAACCAAATGCTAAATGAATTTGCTATGGTCATTATCAGGAAATCAGAAGCAATGAGATCTAGTAGTTTAGAAGACAGAAACTAGGAATCTGATCAAAGTAAACTTTCATTAGTGTAGAGTATTGGATTAATCCAATATGTATTAAAGGCAGAAAACTTGTCTATTCTGAGCAATTGCTATTGACTAATGAGTATCTGTCAAATCTTTAATGACCTATATTATTATAGCTTGTTCCTGCAATGTGCTAGGTGCTTCCTGATGGCACACAAATATCCTTGATTGCCAGTGAGCTCAGTATCATTCAAGAGGTTCTCAGCACCTTCTATAGTTGAGCCATGGTATTTTATTGTTGTTTGAAATGTGTATCCAAGATCAGATCTATCATTAAAGGCAACTGCTTTCAGTGACTCCACTATCCTATCTGCCAGTGCAAGTCAGGATGACAGTCTCAGGAACTAGTGGGTACAATTCTAAAACAAGTAAAAGTGAATAGACTTGGGTGACTATATGAAATATCTGACACAATTTAACTCCACCTCAAGAAGCACAGCTAAGGAACCATTGGAAAGGAGGCTTCTTCATTTTCCATAAGTTGTGTCCTACCTCAGTTTGAAACGTAACCATACAGAATACCAAAATGAACAAAACTTTTACTATATCAAAATATAATAAATTGCTGTGAGACTTTTTTGTATTGCTAAGAAAGGCCTTTGTGCATACCTTGCTTGTTTAGAAAATAAGAAAAATTGTAGAGAACTTTTTTATTAGGTACCTTAATACATGTCTGGAGACAGAGGCACTTCCTGTAGCAGCAGTATTACCACAAAAATATATAAAAATATAAACAGTTTAAAAATATGTATATCCTGAAAATAAATGAAAAGACAGAATACCAAACACAGAGGTATTGGAGCATGTAGGATTGGCACACTTAAAAACTACTAGTGAAAAGAGGAGGTTGCAATGGATTGACCATCCCATGAGAATGGGAGGACACTGTATCCCCAAGAATATTTTGTATAGTGAGCTTCAAGGTGCGTTTAGAAAGTGAGGTTGCCCTCTATAGTAGTACCACAATATGTGCAGAAATTATATGAAGTCATTCAACAGCAATGTACAAAACTAGGAGGAGCACACAAAATCCTGTGTAACCTAGAGCAGGGATGAGCAATATATGGTCTGAAGGCCAGATTCAGCCTGTCAGGCCATTTTATCTGGCCTGTGGGGCCCCTAAAAAGTTTAGAAAATTACTACTAATCTACCCCTGACTACCTGTCAAAGAGGACAGGAGCCAGGTGCCGTAGGACCCAGAGGAAGCCACAAGCAGGACTAAGCAGCTGCAGAAGCAAGACCTGCCTGGCCCTGTCTAGCAGAGGGTTCTGGCCTAAGACCGTGGGGCTTTTCCTGCCTCCCTGCTCTGGAGGGAAATTCAGATAAGAGGTGGGGGGAGGCAGGGGAGGACCACAGGCAATTGCCCCAGTCCTTAGAGTAGGGCTGAGCCAGCTGCTGCAGTCCTAGTGCTGCAGCTGGGAACCACATGGTGCTGGAGTGGCCAACATGGGGTTGGAGAGGAGCTGCAGCAGCCGTGGGCAGGGAAGGGGTGAAAGCAATAGTAGGCACATGGGAAGGGGCAGCAAGCAGGTGCACGGAGCACAGCAACAGCTGGGTGCAAGTGTGGGGTTCATACCAGTGCACTAGAGCTAGGGCCAGCACAGGCCTAGAGTGGGGCAGCTGGAGCATGGGGCCCAGGCTGGCAGGGGCTCTGAAGCCAGGCCAGGTCCCCCTCTCCCTGCTGGCGCAGCCTGGCATGGCTCCATAGAGCCCCTGCTGGCCCCCATCCTGTGCTCTTGATGCCCCACTCCTGGGCCCCCCTGGTGCTGACCCCAGTGCACTGACATGGTCCTGTGCTCCCACCCAGCTGTTGCTGTGCTCTGTACGCCTGCTCACCCCCACTTGCCCCTGCCTGCTGCAACCATTTGCCTACTGCTGCCACCACTCCTCTTCACCCCCTGCCTGCCACTGCAGCACCACATGGTTCCTGGCTACAGCACTGGGCCACAGAATGCAGCAGAAGCTGCCCTGGCCCCTTCAATTCTTGCCTGGCTCCATGTGGTGCCAGCCAGCTGGTCCAGCTCCTTCTGCATCCTGCAGTCTTGGCCATGCAGCTGGGATGGGGTGCTGGAGCAGTGAGTAGGGGGGAGGGGGGAATGGGGAAGCTGCAGAAGGGCAGTGGTGGCAGGTGGAGGGGGAAATGGCTGCAAGCAGGAGCAAGGGGCCGTGCCGGTGCCCCAGGTCTGCAAGCAGCAGGAGCATGAGCCCAGGCTTAGAGAAGTGCTGGGGGGTGGGGGGACTCTGCCTGCCACAGGGAGGCTGTGAGCAAATCCTCTCCCTCCACACATTCATACCCACCCACACCACATATCCACACACCCACACCCACATACTCCCCCATCCCACATACACACACAACCCCCACACCTATCCACTCCCCCCACAAACCCCACACACATATCCACACACACACAAACCTATACCCAGCCACCCTCCCCTCTCTATAAAAGAATAAGACTTCATTTTAAGTTATTATGCAATCACCTCTATGTACACTACACAAATGCATATAAATCAGGACAAAAAAGTTTTTAAAATGAAATTAATGAATGTTGTAGTAGATTTTTTTTTTTCTTTTTAGAATGTAATTTGGTATTTTCCTGGTTCCAAGATGGCAAACTCTTGTTGAAAGGAGTACCTTGTGGGTGGGGGGGCAAAGGGAGGGACTTCTGGTGGCAAAGGTCAGGGGTTAGGAGGTGGGACTTCTAGTCCCAAAATGGCAAATGGGGGTGGGGCACCTGTCAATGGGTGGGGCTACCCTTGTGGCCCTCAATGGCTTGCCAAAACTTGGTAAGCAGCCCTCCACCCAAGATAATTGCCTGCCCCTGACCTAGAGGGAACATCTGGCACTGGGTACAGCTCAACATGAAGAAGCTTTCTTCCAGAGGATGGAAGCAAAGGAAGAAAGAAGAAAGCAGCATGCTGTAAACTGCGACTCCAACTCAGACAACATAAGGATTTGCAAAACTTGTAACAAGCTGTGCTGTTTTCAAATTGAACCCATTTGTGCCTGACAAGCCCATTAGGCATCCAACTAGATCTCTTACATGGACATCATAATCCAGGTTGCCTACTATATATAGTGTGAACAAGAGAAAGATGTTTACCTTATTGTTAAAACTATTTTCATTTTTTTAATGCCTCACTTGCAACCTTAGCATTCCATAAACATAGGAAGGGAAGAGTTAAGGAAAGGCCTTGGCCTTGGCCTTTCCTTCTCCTACTCAATGCTAAGGAACAGTTAAGTGTACAGGGGAGAGCAGGCTGTGCCTTCTAACAGGCTGCTTGGAGATAGCTTGTCTCCAAGATGTAGTCATTCCTGATCTTCCCCTTTGGCAGGTTAGCTCTGCCTCTGGAGGCCCCGTTCCAGTTTTATTGGCACAATCCTGCTTTTTAATATGACTTATTTTAGGATTCCTAAATTTCCTGGTTTTTCATTTGAAACTACTGATTTTGTTTATAAGTTTTTCATGTACAGAGGACACTGAATAATAAAAGGACTCTATCTGGACTGGAGTTTCCTGGAAGCTTACTGGTGTCACTGTCAAGATTGTCCCTCCTATAAATCCTATTTCAAACTGCAGGTTCCCTGAAGGTTGTTACAGTAAGCATAGAGACACTTTATTAAAAAATTACTGCTGTATGAATGAAAAATGATTTCTGTAGTCCTCTTTTACCTTAATCAGGTACTGAACATGCTTTATGCCGACCATTATTCAAGGCTGAAGCCTATTATAACAGGTCAGATGACAACACTATAATATGAACACAAAGATGACTCAGCCTTATTAGAACAAAACCCCTGCTCTGGCCCTTCTAAGAAGGTTGGTTAGAAACAGATGGGCACCTTTGGTCCTTCAGGACCCTCATTTCTGTCTTCACCCGAAACAGAAATCCCCGGGGCAACTCTTTATGGTTTTGAAGCACAGTCTCAGATAGTCATATCATCTGTAAGCAACTGCAGCATTGCATTTGCAGAAATTCCTGATTTCAGATTAATTTGATGTTCCTATTTTAAAAATATAATAATCTTAGCTCTACTGTACCTCACTGCTACTTGGGGTAACTTAAAGACACACTAATCTTTTCCTAACCTGCTAGGGTCAAACAAGGTCTACTAGAGCTCTTCTCCTAGCCCTGGCTGGCACATTTTAGCTTATTCTTTAAAAAAATAAATTGGTCAGCCTGGAAGTATGAAAAACATAATCCAAAGGAAAAAGTTGCTGAAAATATCACTGAAATAGGAGTCTACTGAATCTAAACTACAGCAGTTGCTGTCACTGCTGCTAAGGAAGTCTTAATCTCTAATTTATATTAATCATAGAGGAGAAAATAGGTTTAATTTAGAATTCAAACAAGATAAAAAATCATGTCTGGTGGTTCTGGAAAAATAATTTCAAAGGGAAGAGAACAATCTTACTACAGTAGCGCCTAAAGCCCCCACCTGAAACTGGAACTTCATTGCACTAAATGGACAGGACAAACAGTAAGAGAGAAACAGATTTACAAAGTGGAAAAGTAACTTGCCCAAAGTCACACACAGGAGGTCAGTGGCAGAACCAGGGAAAGACCCTGGTTTCCTGCTTCCCACTGTAATGCAGAGCACCTTCATCTAATACCTCATGTGAGGAAGGTTATTTTTTCATGTGATCTGCCACTTTAAAAGTGTTCTGCAGCTGTGCATGTGTCACGGCATGACTGTAGAGCACTTTCAGGGGCCCAATCATGTGAAAATGTAACTTGTGTAAGTGTGCTAAGAGTCAGGTGGCAACCTCCATTAACACCTGCCTTGCTGCCAAACCTATTTAGCATCTGTCAAGAAAAGAGAAAATAACATTTTCCTTAGCTAGGTTCAACTAAGAAGATGGATAATAGTCAATAATTTGAAATGTGATATTTGAAAATGTCAGAAGCATGAGAAGGATAATAGACCTAAATTTAGTTAATGAAAACTAAAGCTACCTCTTTTCTGAAAAGAGGTGACAGATATCATCAGATTAAAAAGGGTGAACAAATAAATGTTTAGTCTAGATAATAAATTACATACCTACAAATCTTGCTCTGTGAAGGGTATAATTTACTTTTGTCTACATTTTGGGTCATTGATCACATACAATGAACACAGGGCACCTGTAAGAACATCTTAGTACAATCTATGCAAGCTGCACTCTCAAAATTCCTGTGATGTCATAATAACCTCATAATATGTACATATATTTTATTTCACTCATTTGTCAATAAACTATAATATAGCCTATGAAAAATACAGGTGAATATATATTGGTTTAGGTACCAGAAGACAAACAAAGAACACTATTGCAATGTATGGTACCCATGGGTGAATCTGGAATTTTGAAAAGAGGCTGCAGATAGTTTGATGTACCATCATATGTAACACACCACATTTTTTCCAGGTAAAAATAAACTAGAAGCTTTAATAGTATGCTAAGGGCCTAGGGCTACATTATTCAGTTTAAGTTTAAAGGAAAAATAAATATAACTTCATTGGACTCTATTAATTTTCTATATATATACCTAGAAGTGATCATCAATCAGCTTGTTTTCATTGTTTTTTGTCCTCCCCTGGGGGCCTTGGTGAACAGATGCTCCCCCAGGCCCTGATGTGTGCCCTTGGTATACTTATAGGCTGCCACCAAGTCCCTTCTGAGTCTTTTCTTCTCCAGGCTGAACAGTCCCGAGTCTTTCAGCCTCTCCTCATATGAGCTGGTCTCTAGGCCTCTAATCATGTGTGTGTTTGGACTCTCTCAAGCTTCTCCACATCCTTCCTGAAGTGCGGCACCCAGAACTGGATGCAGAACTCCAGCTGCAGTCTCACCAAGGCTGAGTAGAGAGGGAGCATGACATCCTTAGCCTTGCTCGAGATGCGTCAATATATGCATACCAGTGTTTGATTAGCTCTGCCAGGTACGACATTGCATTGGTGGCTCACAGTAGCAACATGTAGGGGCTGCACATGCACCCCCTGAGAGTGCTGGTGTATCCCTGACAGGCTGCATTCCCCGCTTAGGCGATGGGCGGGGGAGCAGGCGGAAGCACCGGTGCTGCCGCGCCCCCCCCCCCCCCCCCCCCCCGAGTGCCAGCCGGGGAACGGGAGTGCTGGATGAAGCACCACGGCCACTTCCGGTCAGCAAGATCGGCTGTGGGGGGAAGTCCCCCCCAGTTGCTGACTTGTCACCGGGGGGCACCAGTCGCCCATGGTGGCTCATGTTCATTTTGTTGTCTATCACAACACCCAGGTCTTGTTCAGATGTGATGCTAGCAAGTGTAGCAATGCTGAGCCTGCGTTGTGGATTATTTCTTCCCAAGTGGAGCACTTTACATTTCTCCATATTAAACAACATCTGGTTGAGGTCTGCCCACCTTGCAAGCCTGTCCAGGTTGGCCTGTATTGCTAGCCTGTCTTTGAGCATGACCACACTCCCCCATGGTGTGGTGTCATCAGCGAACTTTGCTAGTTTGCTTTTAATACCTGAATCCAAGTGGTTGATGAACATGTTGAATAGCACCGGTCCAAGTACTGAACCCTGAGGGATGCCACTGGTCACCCTCTGCCATCATGACTCAGTTCTGTCAATCAATACTCTCTGGGTCCTACCACAAAGCCAGTTACCTAGCCACCAGACCATAAAGTAGTTGAGGCCCCTTTTCCCCAATTTTTTCAAGAGGACTTTGTGGGATACCTGGTCAAAGGCCTTTTTGAAGTCCAGGTATATGACATCAACTTCATTTCCCCCATCCAGGTGGCGAATAACCTGATCATAGAAGAAAATGAGGTTAGTCTGGCATGACGTGCCCGTAACAAAGCCTTGTTGGCTATTCTTCAGAATACTGGCTTCTGCTAGCCTGTCTGTAATGAATTCTTTGATAATTTTCTCCAGGATTTTACCAGGGATTGAGGTCAAATTGATTGGCCTGTAATTTCCCAGGTCCTCTTTTCTCCCTTTCTTAAAGATAGGCACCATGCTGGCCTTCTTCCAATCTTCTGGGACCTCTCCCGAGCACCACGAGTCTTCAAATAACTTTGCCATTGGTTGTGCGATGACATTGGCCAGTTCTTTTAGGACCCTTGGGTGTAGTTCATCTGGTCCTGCTGACTTGTAGGTATTTAGCCTTTGTAGGTGCTCCCCCACAAGGCTGCCCTCATGCAGGACCTGGTCGATGTAGTCAATGGTAGAATCCAGCTAGGTGGTCTTGACCTCTTGGAGTAGGAGGCAGGGCGCATGCAGCATGGGCAGCTCCATGCACTGGGCCAGCACAGCAGGATCTGTCTACCCCTGCCTGGCATAGTCCAGAAGATCCCCGATATCAGTGATGTTGGCCAGGACCATCCTCCAGGCTGTGCACACAGGGCATCTCCATTGCTGGCACCACCAGCTGTGAGTTTTTCAGTAGGGGCTTAGTGAAGCAGTCAGTGCCCTGGGTGACCATGTCTGGGGACCTGGAGGTGGAGACCAGCCTCGAGGTCCTGGCAGAAATCCAGCAGCCCTTCCAGGTCCTGCTTGGAGAGCCCTTGCGAGCAGAAGAGCTTCCAGTCATAGTGGAACCCTCAAAGGCATGTCCTAAATGGCTCCATGGTGCATTGCTACCAACACTGTACAGTAGTCTCTGCAGGGCCTGCAGGTTGAAGATGTGGATCTGACTGTGGAGGCAGACCAGGCCCTGCTTGCCCTCCCACAAGAGGAGACTTAGGACTCCTACACAGATCCAGTGTTGTCCAGGCCAGAAGAACCCTAGCACTCATCACTGGAGCTGGATAAGAGCTCCGGGGGCATGGGCAGGGTGTTGAAGCAGTGCCTGACAGAGCCAGTCTAGCATCTGGCTTTTAGAGCACCAGTCCTGCCATCTTCTTGCACAGGAGGCACAGGAAGGGCTCAAGAGTGATGGCATAGAGTAGGCCTGACTGCGGGCATCCTCGACACAGTCCCTGCCTGAATGTGATGGGCTCCATCAGCATCCAGTTGAGCTTGACCACACATACAGCACCTGGAGAAACTGCACAAAACAGAGACTGAAGCCAAACACTTCAGCACACCTGTGAGGTACCCATAATCCACCCTGTCAAATGCCTTCTTCTGGCTGAGGGACAGGAGGGTCAATGACAGGCCTGCCCAGCATATAAACTCAAGGAGGTCCCGGACCTGGTACAAGTTATTGAAGATGGTCCTCCCCAGCACCATGTACGTCTAGTTGGGGTGGATCATGTCCGCTAGCACAGACTTCAGGCGCAGCAAGATGGCCTTCAC
This sequence comes from Alligator mississippiensis, assembly GCF_030867095.1. Taxonomy (NCBI): domain Eukaryota; kingdom Metazoa; phylum Chordata; order Crocodylia; family Alligatoridae; genus Alligator; species Alligator mississippiensis. Next base: position 157,204,989 of record NC_081827.1, read on the forward strand.
TATCACCTTGTAGTCCATGCAAAGGAGGGAAGGACACCAGTTCCTCAAGTCATGGGGGTCTTCCTGCTTGGGCAAGAAGGTCAGCACAGCCCTCCTGCTTGACAGGGGGAGGTCCCCATTCCCTTTGGACTCGGCCCAGACTACAGCAAGGTCTGGGTCAAGGACATCCCAAAAGGCATAGAAGAACTCTGAAGTCAGCCCATCGATTCCTGGCACTTCGTTGGTGGGCATCAGACAGACGGTGCCTGAGAGCTCAGCCAGGGTGAGAGGAGCCTCCAGCTAGTCCCAGTGACCCACACTGAACTGTGGCAGTCTCTCCTGCAGGACCTGGTGGGCATTGGTGTTGATTGGGTTCAGTGAGAAGAGCTCTGGACAGAAAGCCTCACCCTTTCTTGCAGCTCACCAGGATCCATGAGGGGGATTTCATCATCCACCAAGAGGCAGGCAACGTACTTCTTGGCACCCTTCCTCTTCAGGATATAGAGGAAGCGAGAGCTGCAGTCCATCTCCTGTAGGAGCTGGATCTGTGAGCAGACAAATGCACCATGGGCATGGCAGTTATCCACAGCTTGGATCTTCTCCTGCTTCTCTTGACATTCTCCACAGAGGGATAGGTTGCCTAGGTTGGTGGACAAGTACCGCTCCAACGCTGGCACCTTCCTCTCGATCTGGTTCCTGGCTGCCTCCCTCTGCCAGCTGTGCCCCCAGGTGTATTTGTGGCAAAAGAAATGGACATACATCTTCCTCACATCCCACCGTCTTCTAGCCAAGGGAAGGCCAGCTATTGCTCATGCAAAGGCAGCCAGAACTCCTGGAAGGCTGCCACAAAGTCCACATCCTCTAGCAGGCTGTTGTTAAAGTGCAGTAAGCCAACCCCAAACATCTGGACTGCAGGATGACCCAACCATAGACAAGATGGTGGTTGCTGAAGAGGGCTGGCCTAATGCCAGAGGTATGGACTTGGGCGGTGTTCAGCACTGAGAGATAAATTTGATCCAACCAGGAGTGACACACCTGATCCTCCTTCACTCTCACAAAGGTGAAGGTCATGGTGTTATGCGGGTGGCAGGTGCACCAAACATCCACCAGGGAATGGCGGGAGAGCCCCCCTGAAGATGTTGGAAGCAGCCTGGCTTTACTCCTTGCCTTTGCAGTCCTACACCTTGAGAGTGACATTAAACACCCCATCAAGAACCAAGCACATGTGAAGGTTGAGAGTACCAAGGCAGGCGGCCACCTGCTGGTAGAACCAGGCCATCTCGAGTTGTACACAAGGCATAGATGTTCAGCAGGTTTAGAACAAGTGAGATGGAGCAGATGGCCCAGCACCACCTCAATGTCCCAGAGGATTTCTGGCTGCAGGCTCGGGGAGGACAGGATAGCCACCCCACACAATGCCTCTGTCAGGTGGCTGAAATACACCCTGTCTCCCCACTCCAGTTGCCAGCTGATTTCAGTGGCTGGAATCATGTGGATCTCCTGCAGGAAAAGCACAGAGGACACCCATTCCCAAAGGAAAGAGAGTGCCTGGCACCTGTGGAGACCCATCCTGGAGCTGCAGACATTGAGGGTCATTATGTTGAGTGACCTCATTGCTGGGGGGCATCAGCAGGCTCAGCAGAGGCCTCATAAGCAGCAACACCAGGCCCAGAGCCTAGTAGCAACCCTGCCACCCTCCCATAGACAGGGTATCATGGAAGCTGTGGACCTATGTGTTCCCAGCATTGCACCGTTTCAGCCCCTTGCCTTCCCCCACCAGCACCCTTATGATGTTAAGGATGCAGTGGAAGTCCATTCATTGGTCCCAAGCGAGCTGCACTCTGTTCCCAGAGAGCTGTGAGCACTCCCTCTCTAGGAACTTGAGCAGCTCCTTCTTGGAGACTGCTATGGTCAAGAGATCTATGGGCTCCACAGAGCCCATGGACTCCCAGTTATCCTCTTCCTGGCCCTGTGGTTCAGTGGGCTCCACCTGACTGCTGAGGGATTGGCTGTATCCCCCTCTTCCACTTCAGTGGAGGCAGGGTCCTGGTGGAGCACCATCTGCACCACATGGTCTGCTGTTTCCCCCAAGCCTGGCAGAGAGAGTGGTGCAGTCCCTTGGGGCAAGGGTGAGGTCAGCTCAGGGAGTGGCAGGGCAGAATACAGCAGGGGTCTGTGCAAGGTCCCTCTCAGGGTTGTTTTGTTTCTCGGAGGCCCCTGCTTCAACCCCCACTGTGTCAGGACCACAGGGTAGGGGTGGGATGGTTTCTGGGGTGTTTTGTGGAAGCGCTGGAGGAGGCCTCTCAGGTACTATGGTGGCATCATTAACCTCCCTGGAGTCTTAGGGAAGGGGATCTTCCCCACCAGGGTTTACTGGGGTGAGCCCCAGTGCTCCCACGTTCCCCAGATGTTCAGAGGCGGAGGGGCCTACTGCCAGACCCAACCCAGGGGTGGCCAAAGCCACTGTCCTGGTGCTCACAGTCTTGGGGGGCAAGTCATGGTGGCAGAGTAGTGGGTCTCCTCCAAGGATCCCTCTCCAGGATGGCATGGCTGTCCCACATTCTCCTCCATGGAGTCAGCTCTTTTAATTTTCCCTGGGGGTCAGGTGTCTGGTGCAACTCAGGGAGTGATAGGGATTTCTTTCAGTTCTGCCCTCCTCTTGGTGGGCTGGAGGGGGACTTCCTCCATATTGGAGTGTCTGAGCTGCACCTGGGCCTTCTGCTTTGCTTTGGCAATGGAGCGCTGCCCAAAGGGGACCAGCACCCACTCAGCCATGGGGTCATCCTTGGGTGAATCACCTTCAGGGCAATGGGGAGGCATGGGATTGGGGGGAGGAGAGGAGGGTGAGGTGGGATGGTTGCAGTGGAGGTGGGGTCAGGGGTAGGAGCATCCCGCTGCCTCCCCTCTTCTGCCTGTTACCCACCACCACCCTGGGAAGCCTACTGGTGGCTGAAGCGCAGGGTCTCCTGAGCTTGCAGGGGTCCTGGGTGCTGCAGCTAGGGTGCCAGAGGTGCCAGTGGTGAGGGCACCCCTCTCTCCAGTGGGGACCTGTCGTGCCCCCTGTTGGCCTAGGGGGCACTCCTGGTGCAGGTGCCTCAGTATGAAACCACTGAAAGTAGACTCAGTTGAGAGACCCTTGAAAGTGGACCCAAGGGCTGGGGCCAGGGGAGGGGAGACACACACAAGGGGATAGGGTAGGCTGGTTTGGTTAGCTGAAAAACAAACAGGAGGGCAGGGGAAGTGAGACACAGGACTCACCACAGAAGGGATCTAGAGAAGAGGACTGAGAGGAGCTTTAATAGTAGCCTTCAGCTACCTGAAGAGGGGTTCAAAAAAAGATGGAATTAGACTGTTCTCAATGGTGGCAGATGACAGAACAAAGAGCAATGATTTCAAGTTGCAGCAAGGGAAGTTTAGGTTAGACCAGTAGTTGTCAACCAGGGGGATTGCATACCCCTAGGGGTACTTAAAAGGGTCCTAGGGGGTACACAGAACTCTGCGTGTGTGCAGCCAGTCAGAAGTGCAACCTGGCCATGTGGAGAGCAGCAGGGTCTGGCTGGTAAGTATGTTGTAGGTCTGGGGCACGTGCCTCCAGATCTGTGTGCGGGGCAGGGTGGGCTGAGGCCAGGGCTGTACTGGGCTCTTCCCGGCAGGGCCTGGGCTGGGACAGGCTGTGTTCGTGCTGAGTGGCGGAGCTGGGAGGGCAGTTGGGGGTGGGGGCTACCACAAATTCTGAAATGACTGCAGCCCTCCCCCCCCCCCCCCACCCGGCGCCATAGCACTGCTCCCATAGGCCCCTGCAGTAAGAGAGGGAGTGGGGTTGGGGGTGAGGCTGGGGCTGAGCCTGGGGCTGGGTCAGGAGCATGGGACAGAGCCGCAAGCAGCTCATCTGGGGGGTATGGGGTGGGGGGCAGGTGGCAACTCCCACTGCTGCACACACCCTGGGAGGACATGGGGGGCATGTGCATGCGGGATGTGGCAGGCTATGGGCCGCTGTGGGCTGGGGCCGGAATAGCACCAGGAAGGGGGCCTGGGCGGGCTATGGAAAATTTTGGGGTGGCATCAGCCCCTCCCATAGCCCCCTCCAAATGCTGCCGCCACCCGCTCTGAGCGCAGCCCAGCCCCCCACCAGGAAGAGCCCAGTGCCCCAGCCCATAGCAGTAGCCTGCCCATCCCCCCCCCACAGATCTGGGGGCACATGCCCCCATGCCCTCCAAGGACACATGCAGCAGCAGGAGCTGCCCTCCCTCCTGCCCTCCAGATGAGCTGCTTGTGGCTCCATCCTGCGTCCCACCTCGGCTGAGCAGCGTCTGCCCCTGCCCCACTCCCTCCCCACTGCAGGGCCTCGATCTACACCCCTCCCCCCACCCCTTAAAAGCAAGAAAAAAATATAAAGGTGTACAACAAGGTGTACAACAGGTGAAACTTTGACACAGAGGTGGTACACTTGTTTAAAAAGGTTGAAAACCCCTGGGTTAGATATTAGAAAGAATTTTCTTACTAGGAGGGTAGTAAAACACTGGAACATGTTAACAGGAGAGGTGGTAGAATCTCCATCCTTGGAGGTTTTAAGACCTGGCCAGACAAAGCTTTGGTGGGGATGGTCTAGTTGGGGATGGTCCTGTTTTGAGCAGGGGGTTGGATTAGATGACCACCTGAGGTCCCTTCCAACTCTAACTTTCTATGATTCTATGATAAGGGATAAAGACAGGGGGTGCTGCTGAGGCAGCTGGAGCATTGGAAGGGCGGGCGCTGGTGCTAGTGCTGCGGGGTCTCCTCGGCTACCTGGCATGGGTAGCATTTGGGTCCCACTGGTAGTGTGGGTTCCCCTCAGTCTGCACAGCAGCCGGTCAGCTCAGCACCAGGAGCAGCAACCAGGAGTTGAGATGGGTGCTGGAATCAGAAACAGGTGTGCAGACAGGTAGACCCCTCCCCAAGCAGGGGTGAAGGGAACAGCAGCAGTAGAGGCAGTCCAGGGGCCAACTCAGATAGAGCAGGCAGGGGGCTGACCCCATGGGCAGCCACTGCAGGAGCCCTCTCCAGGGGAGCAAGGCAGAGCAGCAGACTCCACAGGGGAGAGAGGATCAGTGCAGCTCCTGCCCAGCAGAAGTGGCCAGGGGAAGTGCTGGCACCCCCATGTGGCCATAGAAGACTGGGCAAGAGGGACCTATGGTTTGACCCAGTAAATGGCAGCTTTTAAGTACTGAAGCTATCTGTCCCTGATGGCTCTATCCTGTGTTCAACTGGTTTTTTGTAAGCCTTACTCCCAAGGAATAGGAGAAGGGAGGGGAAGGGAAAAGGCAAAAATGGAAGGGAAGGAGAGGGGAAGGGGAGGCACATGGGAGGGTGAAAGATTAAAGAAGAAAGAGAAATGGAAAAGGGAATCAGAAGCTACAGCTCTCTCCTTGAAACACTGTGTTTAGCTATTGACTCCTCAATCTACATTTTCACTGACTACCTGTCTTGTATGCATACCTGCCTAGCCACTGGCTTCTTTACTTTTCATTCCATCCAGGAAGAGCACACACCAACTGCTGAAGCTTCCTTAGCCTGACGAAGGGTTTTTGAACCCGAAAGCTTGCTTAATAACTATTCTCCAGCCATTTGGGTTGGTCTAATAAAAGTTATAAGATTCACCCAAGGAACCTTGTCTGCCTGTGTTTACCTAGGCATTTTCAATGACCCAATATTCTAAGAATTATGATACCCACAGAGTGAGAGTATTTTCCCTATGGATACAAGTCATTCTACTAAATTTATTCTCCAGGGGGGACCAGTTTATTTTTTTTTGTACCTGTGTAAATCTAAAATAACTCCACCGAAGTTGCTATGAATTTACACCAGTGCTAAAGCTTTTATTATAAAATATTTTTCAGTTCTCTGCATTTTTGGCTCTTATCCTGACAACACTGGAACCTTGGTGTACATAGGAAACTCGGAATTTTCTGTTTTTCAGCCACATCCTACAAAGCATGTAAGTATATGCTTAATGTAAGAATAGTGAGTAATACTAGTAGGTCAGGTGCTTTGCTGGATTAGGATTTTCATGATAAATTATTCAAAACAAAGGTGTTGTCACAAGTGTTGCACACTCTTACAGTTTTACCATGAGTTTTGTGGGATTTGGCATTCAACCTAAAACACTAGCGCCTGCAGCTTTCCTTTTTAAAAAAAAAGTATATTTCTAGTCTTCACAAAATATTGAATATGTGACCCAAGGGCATCCTAAAGGCTCTGAAACCAAAAGTTAAATGTAAAAACCCTCCAGTTGATTATTAGATTTTAAATCTCATTATTTTTTAAGCCAGTATCAGGATATTTAGGTCCTAACTAATGATTTTTGAATGCCTCGGGTTGGCAATACCGGGTGTGAACATATTTCTATTCATGGGAGGGAAATGATATAGAAGGCTTGCAGCTGCCTGGGGACATAAATAGCTACAGTCACATTATATTTGTCCATTTATTCATAATATTCCCTGCATGTTTCAAGCCTGAATATTCCTAATGCAGACTTTGAAGTCAATGAAAAAAAACTTACAAGTATGGACTACTAGAATTACCGTAATAAGGGTTTCTGTTGTGCCAATCTCACTCCTCTTTTCATATCTGGAATGCTCTACTGAAATAATTTAAAATCACCTCTGGAATGCAACACTGGAGCAAAAAGGGCTAATCGAGGGATGTCTGATGAGGGGACTATTAAGCAAAAGTAGGGAAATTATCTTGTCTCTGTGCACAGCATTGGTAATACGATGCCCAGTTCTGATGTCCACACTTCCAAGGATGTGGAAATACTAGAGAGAGTTCAAAGGAAGGCCACAAAAGTGATCCAAGCACTGGAAAACAAGCTTTATGATATGATGCTTAGGAAGCTTAACTTACCCCGTTTTTTGAAGAGAGGGTTTGAGAGGATACTTGATCACTTTCAGGTACTTTCACTTGGAAATCATACCTAGCAAGGAAGGGCATTTCACCATTGTTGACAAAAGCACAGCAAAGCAGTCTCTGCAATTTGATGTTAGACAAATTTAGCCTTGAAATCTGACACAATTGCCTCGCCCCACGATGTACAGGAAGACCAGACTAGAGGAACTTATGGTTCTTTGGCTATTAAACTCCTTGAAAATGAAACACAGTGAAAGCTATCCAAATTATAGACCTGTCCTAAGGCCAAGCCCCTTGCAAAAGGCCCTCCATATTAACAGCACCGTGTTATGCAGCCCCCACCAGACAGCCAGAAAGAAAGATGGCAGTCCCTTGGGAAGAGCAGAAACAGGCTTCGCTGTGACACCGCTGAGATGACAGGGCTCGTGAGAAAGCCCTGGGTGCTACGCTGGGCACGTAACCACGGCCAGGGCAGGGGAACTGTGGGAGGGGGCAGGGGGACTGAACATCCCCCCCCCCCCGCCTGCAGCCAGGAAAGGTTACACACACGAGCGGGAAAGATCATGGCTAGTCTTTTTTTCTTAAGACATTTTTCCTGTTTCAAGCCAAATCAAGTCCAAATCTGTGAGTCAGCCCAGAACCATACGTGGCCCTACAACCGGCAAACGTCCTCCAGCCCCACCAGGGGCTTCAGATATTTCCTAAGTCTTTTGGCAAGCATCCTATGTGCAGGCTTGGGGTTCAGATGCCCCCAAGTTTCCCCTGCCCTCAGCCATATGGCTGCAGGAGCAAGCTAGGGAGGAGCCTCCCATTTCCATAAAACGGGCATTAAGCCCCAACCCCTCGGCGGGTGCTGAACCACACCGAAAGATCAGCTATCCCCGGGAACGAGTAAGGAGAGCTGCGGTCATGGACCCAGATACACGGTGTTTCCCCTGCCAGGTAAGATGCTGGCTAGTCTGTCAAGTCTGGCCCCGGCCCCTTCCCGTGTGGGGCCGGTAGGAGCCGGGCAGGCACGGGGAAAGCAGCAGTGACACGATGAAGCCCGTTGGCAGCCGTCCCTGGGGCCCCCGGGCGTCTTTCTCCCCTGCAGCGGGTTTTGGGTCGGGGGGAGCCTGCGGCAGCCCCGGGGCGTTGCCTCCCCCGGCAGCACCCGCGCGCTGGGCCCGCGGCCACCAGGGCGGCTCCTCCCCGGCGGCGGGGCCGCCAGCGCCGCTCACCTCCGCCCGCCCGGCGTCCGCCTGTTGCCAGGGCAACCGGCAGCCAGCGCCCGCCAATCAGCTCAGCCGCCAGGGCGGGGCGGAGCGGGGCCAGCGCCCCCGCCCCTCCGCCGGGCGCCGCCCGCCCGTCACTAGGCCCCGCCCCCGCCGGGCGCCGCCGCCCGCCAGCCAGCCCGCCACTACGCCTCGGCACCGCCCGCGCCGCGGGGAAGCGACAGGAGATGTGGGCGGGGGCTCCCTCCCGAGGCGGCGTGGGGGAGGGACCGCGGTGCGTCCCGAGCAGCCCGGCCTCGCCCCTCCCACACGCGCACCCACGGGCTAAAATGCCGCGGCTGACCAGCAGCTTGTGGCCGTGTGAGGGCCGGCCTGGCCCAGCCCCAAGCCGGTCACACGCACCCAGCACCAGGCCCGCACCTTGCCCTGCCTGGGGTCAGAGCAGCCCCGTCCAGTTGCAAGTGGAGAAAACTCGACTGGAAGATGTCGAGAAGCAGGGCATGCTGAGAGCCACCTGTCTGTTGTCACCAGCAGTGGCTGGGGACCTGTTTCATTGTCAGGCACAGCATTACCCTGTTGAGACACCAGGTTATGTATGGTTGCAGACACGGGGGGGGGGGGGGGGATCTAGGATTTTGAAAAGAGGGGTGAGGGTGGTGAAGTGCTTCATCAAGTACAACAACACACATTTTTCCTCCCCTTTAAAAAGAAACTAGAAGGGTTTACTAATGTGGCAGGGGCCTAGGGCGGGGTTATTTGGTTTAAGATTGAATGAAAAGGAAATATAACTTCATTGGAATGAGTTGAAAACAATCTGCAGGGCTGTGAGGTTGGAGCTTCGTTACCAGGAGCAGCTAACGGGACAGCAGAGCTGCAGAGTTAGAGGAACATCATTACCATTAAAATGGAGAGAGGGTCATGAACACCTGTGAGATGAGTTTGGAAGGGATCAGGTAGATTATAATGAGCCATAAGGGCCACTGACTCCCTCAGCACTGCCTGACTAGAAATGTTGCTGCCACTGCCAGGCAGTTGGTTTTAAACTTTGGTTAGAGCAGGATTCAAAGCTGGATGCAAGCATACCAGTGCACTCCCCTGGATCTGCCCCAAGAATTGACTGGGTGGCAAATATCAGCCAGGGCAAGTCACTGATACGCGGCAAACGAGTACGCGGAGGTCATTCAGAATGCCATGTGTTCTTATACAGGCCAAAACAATGTCTTTGAAACCATTAGTGCTGAGCTTAGTGGCCCCTTCAGGCTGTTAGATCTCATAATGGTAATGAGTTATTAGAATACAAGCCATGGATCTATTGGTTTCTGTTTCCAGTTCTGTTATTAGTTTGTTGTGGGACTTGGGTCAGATCATTTTACATTTCTGTCTCGGGTTCCCCATGTCCCTTCACTATCTGAAAACAATGATATAAAACTTAGGGGTTGATCTAGTAAACCAACCTCCTGTTCTTTCAGATCTGTTCAGAAAGCATTGTACATAGTCGGGTCCTCAAGGTATTGCATTCCAAACCCTGAACATAGGTGTTAAATAAATTCCAACAAATTCAAATCTTCTCCCTGCTGCTTCTCACATGTATGTTACAAGTTGGTATGGGGCTACTCATAAAGTTAAAGCATGTTTAATTGTTTTGATTAGCGCTTTGCTTGATCAAGTGAAGCATTTTGAGAAGTTTACTTAATAGAAATATTAACGTGTTCATACCTAGTTAGTAACAAGAAGACCTTTACAATCTAACCATTGCTGTAGTAGTTCACTAGGGTATGTGTGTGAAACATCATTCTACACTGCAACTGAACATATGGGAAATATACTAAAATCCTAGTTAGGATATTTTAGTAAACAGAAGGAGTGAAAGAGTAAAACTGACAGAAGCAAAAGAAATTCAGAGTTGAGTTTCCCACTCTGCCATTAACTCACTCCTACTGTGTTTTAGAATTGCAAGTTTTCCAGAACTCAGTGGTCTCTCTAATTTGGAATTTCCTTGTTTGTTGAAGTCGGTCCATGGGCCTTATTTGAATACATTTTATTGTTCATCCAAACTCCTTTTTACTGAAGACAGGAAAAAGAGTTAAAAATGATGAAAAATGTTAATTGGCAGAATGCCACAGTGCTGGCAGACAAACATTGAGTATCAGAACAGCTCATCTTGGTGCCCCCATTCTTATTTCTTCCTTAGAGGTGGTAGAGGGCAGGAACCAGAACCCAACATTTAATAGGGTGGTAGTTCTGACTGCTTAATGGGAAGTGGGCAGTGTGGTTATGAGTACTCTCAGGGGGAAGAGGGCCTGGAACCCTAATCTCCTACATTTTGGGCAAGTGCTGAAACCAGTAGCTTCCAAACAAGACATAGTCAGTTCATCAACACCACTGGTGCTTCCAAGTGACTGTAACTGGAGTTTGTGCTTGTTACTAGACTCAATGTTATCAGTATCAATCAGGCTTTAGGTATGCTCTGCAGCTGTCTACTCAATTAGTGACTTAGCTAAACTTGAGGGCCCCAAACCAACTCACTTTTAGGCAGATAAATAGCACTCATACATGAATGGTGTTTTGGGCTACTTAAGCAGGTTTCAGATCTCAACCCTCTCCAACTCAGCTCAACTTGCCTTTTTGAGCACACTTAGAACTAGGGTGAACATAAGAAAATTTGGGACATCTGGGACACTTCCACCTCCCCCCACAGGTCAGTGGCACTGCTGTGGGCAGTGGCACAGGCTGGTGGGCAGGGGTGTAGGCACAGTCTGGCACACCATGCTGGACTGCACCCCGTCCTCTGCGAGTCCAGGACTCCTGTTTTAATTTTTACCAACCAGCTGGGACTGGCCTTTGAAATCCAGGACTGTTGCGGGCAAACCAGGTCATATTGTCAACCTACTTAGAAGGAATCTGCTCCACCTACTTATTCTCTGCTTCAATCCTGTTCCGTCTACTCTGTGTAGATCCTCAAGGCATCAGCTGGAGAAAAACCATGACTAGTGTAGGGAGGAGGGTTCTATTATCTTTTAGGCTAATGGTCTAATGATTCTCCCATCTGCCTGGAGAACAGAACCTGTGTTCTAGGCCTCTTTTAGCTGGAAGGACTTTGAACCTGTATATCTCCAAGCTTTCATCAAATGCTCTGACCACCAGGCTATTGGCTATATAGGATGAAAAAAAACACTTTTCATGCCCCCTGTTGAAGCTAGCCCCCTGGGCAGCCAAGAAGGGAAGATAGGGGGAGGGTCAGAAGAGCAAGCCAGAGAGAGGCTTTCTCTGTGGCCCAGTGAACTGGACCCTGTCCTGGAAAGGAAGTTGCTGAGTGCCCAGTATTCTCATGAGTGCCCAGTATTCTCATGCTGAGTGCCAATTCTCATGATTTTTGCAATTTTTATTAAAGTCTACGCTTCAGGAATGTGAAAAACATAGCTCTTTCTTTTATATATATACTAGCCAATTGCCCGTCATGAATGATGGATTTCAAAGGAGCGTTTACATCGTGAGCCCTGAAGGGTGGCCCTTCCCCTGCCCATTCTGTTGCCCCCACACTCCTAAGCCACAGCCCCCACAGCCCTGCTGCTGCCCCTCACTCCCAACCAATTGCCCTAGTCTTGCCAGTGCCCCTCAGTCACCTAACTGCAGTACCCTGCCCCCGGGCCCTGATAGTGCCCTGCACTCCCACCGCACAGTTCCCCACCCCCAACTCCAGTGCTCCACACTGCCAAACCACAGCCCCTTGCCTCCCTTCCCCACCCCCGCAAGCCCTATCAGAGGGCCTCAGCTGTGCCCATCCTGCCTGGGCTGGAGCATGGTGGCCCTGATTCATGCAGGTGTGGTCAGATCATGTCCTGTCCCAGTGCGGTCTGGAGGGAAGAGGAAGGGATGTTTGTGGCTCTCTTGCCCTGGGATAAGGCTTCAGTGCCCTGCAGGCATCCTGGCCAGAGCCCCCCTCTCCCTCTCCGTCCTTCCCTCCCCTCCCCAGGCAGCAGGTCCTGGCTGCTCAGCCCCTCCAAGCACAGGCATTGGGTCCTGTGCTGCTGGCCTGGCCACAGAGTTCCCCACTGCCCTCAAAGCCCCTCCGCCCCTTTCCCTGCTGGAGAACAGGCTTCCCTCCCCTACCCTTTGCCCAGTCACAGCTACAGCCCCTGGTCCCCCTGCCCTGCCCAAACATCTGGGATTTTGCTGTGCTCTGGGGGTGGGAGCAGGTGGAGGTGATCAGAGCCAGCAAGAAGCACTGCATGGATCTGCTCCTCTGCAGCTGCAGGCAGGTCTGTGTGTGTTCCCTGCTGCCTCCCATCACCCTTCCGCTGCTCCCACCCCTGGAGCAAAGCGAAATCCTGGACATTTGGGCAGGGCAGGGGGAACGGGGGCTTCAGCTGCGACAGGGCAGGGGGGCAAGAGAGGGTTGCCTGCTCCTCCAATGGGGAAAGGGGTGGGCGGGGCAGCGGGGAACTCTGTGGTTGAGCCTGCAGTACAGGTGCTGGGGAGCAGCAGGGAGCACCACATGGGTCTGCATGCATCTCCACAGCTGCAGGCATGTCCACTAATGGAGCACAGGAAAATCCCGGACATTTGGGCAGGCTTAAAAACCACCCAGATGGCGAAAAGAGGGCTCAAAAAAAGGACACGTCCCTGGAAACCCAGACATATGGTAGCCCTGTCTTGGCAGCATATGCACACTTGAACAAAAGCATTACAGACAGACAGACTAAGCCTTTATTATATTAGAATACATAAATATATATAAAAGAAGGCTACGTTTTTCACATTCCTGAAGTGGAATTCCTTATCCATGTGGGCACCAATGACACAGCTCGGAGCGCTCCCAGCTGGGTCATGAAGCGCTACAGGGATTTGGGAACGGGGCTTAAGGGTCTGGGGTGTAGGTGGTGTTTTCTTTGATCCTCCCAGTCTTGGGTTACGGGCTGAGGAGGGAGAGGAGGATCCAGGTAGTGAACCAAAGACTGTGGCGCTGGTGTCATCAGGAAGGCTTTGGCTTCCATGACCACAGTATGCTCTTTGGTGAGAGAGGCAGTGAGCTGTTGGGAAGGGATGGTCTCCACCTCTCTTCGCTGGGGAGGAGGCTCTTCTCAGCAGACTGGCTGACCTGTTCCACTGGGCATTAAACTAAGCCGACCAGGGGATGGGGGGACTACTGCCACTGCTGACCCACTGAGCAACCCCTGCAAAGCCAGCAGGCCAAAGCACTTAAGGGAGCCCACCCCTGCCCCAGCTCTGGAACAATCTGTAGGCAAGGCAAGGGCCCCCAAGGGGACACTTGCCTGCCTGTACACGAATGCCAGGAGCTTGGGGAACAAACAGGAGGGACTTGTCCTTCTGCTTAACACAAATAATTACGATGTCATAGGGACTCCACCCATGACTGGACCATGGGTATAGATGGCTATACCCTGTACAGGAGAGATTGAGTAGACAAAAGGGGCTGGGGTGTAGCTCTTTATGTTAAGGAGAGCTACATGTCCCTGCAAGCCGATATTGGCAACCAGTGTGGATGACTGGAGACCCTCTGGGTTAAAATCCGTGGGGAACACGGCACAGGGGACACAATGGTAGGAGTCTACTACAGACCTCCCACCCAAAGTCAAAAGCTTGACCAAGAGTTCGCTAGGGAATTGGCTGAGGCTGCATGCTCCCGGTCCATGGTTGTCATGGGAGACTTCAACTACCCAGACATCTCGTGGGAAGAGTGCTCGGCCAAATCTAAGTGGTCACAAAGCTTCCTCTTGTGCGTGGATGACCTCTACCTGATACAAGAAGTCTACGGGCCAACAAGAGGTAAATCGCTGCTCGACCTGGTACTGGCAACCGGGGACAACCTAATCAGCGACTTAATGATTGAAGGGAAGCTGGGTGACAGTGACCATGAGCTGATCACCTTCACCATTCGCCGTAAAGCTGGCAAGTCAGTCAGCAATACAGAAGTCCTCGACTTTAGGAAAGCTGACTTTGATAAGCTCAGGATGCTTGTTGGTGAGGCCCTAAGGGATCATGACCCCAAGGGGAAGGGAGTTCAAGAAGAGTGGTTGCTCCTCAAGGGAGCGATCCTAGATGCACAAGCTGAAGCTATTCTGTCTCGGAGGAAAGGCAGCAAAAGGGCACAGCAGCCCCCTTGGCTCAGCAAGGAACTAGCGGACCTCATGCGTCTAAAAAGAAAGACCTACAAAGATGGAGGATGGAATCCACCTCCAAGGAGGAATATTCCGCACTGGTCTGAACTTGCAGGGAGTGAACCAGAAAAGCCAAGGCTGCAACAGAACTCCAACTAGCTACTAGGATCAAAGATAATAAGTCCTTTTTTAGATATGTGGGGAGCCTGAGGAAAAGCAAGGGCAACATTGGACCCCTGCTAAACCAGATGGGACAACTGATGACCAATGCCCAGGAAAAAGCCAACCTACTAAATGGGTACTTTGAATTGGTTTTTCAGCAGTCCCATGGGATGCCTCTGCCCATTATGGGACAGGGAGGCCCGAGTGAGGGAGATTCCTTGCCCTCCATCAGTGCTGACCTCATGAAGGAACACCTTGAGAGTCTGGACACCTTCAAGTCTGCCGGTCCTGACAGTCTGCACCCCAGGGTACTCAAGAGCTGGCTGGCATCATAGCTCAGCCCCTGGCATGGATCTTTGAGAACTCCTGGCGCTCTGGTGAAGTGCCTGAAGACTGGAAGAAGGCCAATGTGGTGCCTATCTTCAAGAAAGGGAGGAAAGTGGATCTGGCAAACTATAGGTCCATCAGCCTGACCTCTATCCCGGGGAAGGTCTTAGAAAAGATTATCAAAGAGGCCATCCTTAATGGACTGGCTGACGGCTACATCCTGAGGGATAGCTAGCATGGGTTTGTTGTGGGTCGATCTTGCTTGACCAATCTTATTTCCTTTTATGACCAGGTGACCTATCACCTGGACAAGGGAGAGGAGACTGATGTCGTATATCTTGACTTTAAAAAGCCTTCGATCTGCTATCCCATGATCACCTCTTGGCAAAACTGGCCAACTGCGACCTTGGGTCCACCATGATCCACTGGCTGAGGAATTGGCTCTGTGGTCGGACCCAGAGGGTGGTGGTTGATGTAAGTCAATCGTCATGGTGCCCTGTGACCAGTGGGGTCCCTCAAGGCTCTGTCCTTAGACCTGTATTGTTCAACATCTTCATTAATGATGTGGACATTGGAGTTAGAAGCAGACCGGCCAAGTTTGCCGATGACACCAAACTTTGGGGTAAAGCATCAACACCTAAGGACAGGAGGGCGATCCAGGCTGACCTTGACAGGCTCAGGAAATGGGCAGATGAGACCCTGATGGTGTTTAACACCGAAAAATGCAAGATTCTCCACCTTGGGAGGAAAAACCTGCAGCATCCTTATAGGCTCGGCAATGTTACACTGGTTAGCACTATGGATGAAAGGGACTTGGGGATCATGATTGTCCACAAGATGAATACAAGCCTTCAATGTGATGCTGCGGCTAGTAAAGTGAGCAAAACACTGGCCTGCATCCATAGATGCTTCTCAAGTAGATCCCAGGATGTCATTCTCCTGTTGTACTCTGCCTTGGTGAGGCCGCAGCTGGAGTACTGCGTCCAGTTTTGGGCCCCACAATTCAAAAACTATGTGGAGAAGCTTGAGAGAGTCCAGAGAAGAGCCACACGTATGATCAGAGGTCAGGAAAACAGACCTTACGACAACAGGCTGAGAGCTATGGGACTCTTCAGCCTGGAAAAGCTCAGGCTCAGGGGCGATCTGATGGCCACCTATAAGTTTATAAGGGGTGTCCACCAGGATCTGGGGGAATGTTTGTTCACCAGAGTGCCCCAAGGGACAACAAGGTCAAACGGTTATAAACTCCTGCAAGACCATTTCAGGCTGGACATAAGGAAGAATTTCTTTACTGTCCGAGCCCCCAAGGTCTGGAATAGCCTGCCATCGAAAGTGGTTCAAGCACCTACTTTGAACACCTTCAAGAGGAATTTGGATGTTTATCTTGCTGGGATCCTATGACCCCAGCTGACTTCCTGCCCGTGGGGCAGGGGGCTGGGCTCAATTATCTTCCGAGGTCCCTTCCAGCCCTAATGTCTATGAAATCTATGAAGTGTACACTTTAAGAACAATGCCAAAAATCATGAGAGTTAGCAATACTGAGTGCCCGAACTGCTAGGTTATTGGGCCAAAAGTATGGAAGGGTCCTCCTCCTCCACTGGCGAGTGAATGCTAGTCATGTTTTGTAGGGCTTTCATACCTTCCATGTGAGAAGTAAGATCTAAAATCCACCAGACTTGCTCCAAATACCAGTTCTACAACTATATTGAACTGTGTAAATGCCACTTCCCTGTCTCAAGGTAGAGTTGGATTTGGGCCTAGCAGCTCGTAGCTCTGACTTGGGGAACAGTGGATTTTACATGAGAGTTAGCAACTAGGGTGCTTGATTTGTTGTACGTACTAGGTGTGCAGTACGTTGAAAAGCAAGTGGAATCTTTATCAGGACAAGGCAATACACCATATTTATTGTAAGTACAAATAAATTAAAACATCACATTCACACACACACACACACCCACACACAGTTCTGCTAATGCTAAGATGTTACCAATCTTTTAGTTGCTCGAGTCAGCTTAGCAGCCAGCTAAGCTGAACACGAGAAGGGAGCCGGGCCTCTGTCAGACGCGTACCAATGCTTCATCGTTGTTGTATACAAGTACCCAAAGCTTCTTTATTCTTGCCTATCTTTCATAGTAGCTATGGACCTTGCTGTGTCATGGTGTTTGCATGCCAGCTGCACACCTTCGGTTCCTGAGCTTGAATCATGTATGGTTTGTTCAGACGCATTGTTCCTGTTTTGATCAGGCTTGTTGTTTCTATTTTGGGTGGATTCTTCCTTGTTTTGGGTTTATCTGCAAATTTCAGCCATTAGAACACGAGGTTATTGCAACCTTTGACCTTTGAAACAGAAGGTCATCTCTTACTTCCTTTCACATGCATACCATAGATTCATAGGTATTAGGGTCGGAAGGGACCTCAGCAGATCATTGAGCGCAACCCACTACCCCAGCAGGAAAGAGCACTGGGGTCAGATGATCCCAGCCTGGTGCTTGTCCAGTTTCCTCTTAAAGACCCTCAAGGGAGGGGAGAGCACCACCTCCCTTGGAAGCCCATTCCAGATTCTAGAAAACCTTACCGTAAAGAAGTTCTACCATATTTCATTTCACATGCATATTATATTTAAACAAACAAACAAAAAAACCCACAACAAAATGGCGTTACACTTAGGCCCAAGCAATATAAAAAATAAGATGGATTCTAGCTTAGGCTAAGTCATACAAAAGCTAAGCTAATAGTACAACAATAAAATGGATATAATTAAAGGAAAATGGCTTTAAGTTAGTTTAAAAGAAAATCAGTCCACATCTAACACTGTCCCCTTTTTGACCCTTCAAACCTATGGTGCTGAATAGGTCACATTTAGAATTTCCTTAACATAATATATTGAGAAGCAATCTGAGCATGTGGTTTTAGTTTAAGGTACATTTTTTTAATTCAAGAGCACATACAACACATTGCAATAAACCTTGTTCCAAGTAAAACAAAGAGAATAATTTTAGGATGTAACATAATGTTTAAAACTGCTGTCCATGAAGGGGCCCATCCTGTAAAATTATCATACCAATAATGCATTACTATTTGATTTGCTTGTTCTGATACCTTTAAAATTTCTGGCACTTGATGTAAAATAGCCACACTACACATTTGTTCCTGTTTTCGTGTAATGGCAGTCAGGTGACTAATCTGTTTATTCTCTTGCAGTAGGTTGTACAAGGTTGTCCAATCAACTCCTAAAGAAAAACTAAAATCTAAGGCATTACTTGCATCTTATAGGAATAACTCCCTTTTCCTCATGAATTGGAAAGTAATATGTTACGGTTGGGGTTTGGATCATGGTTATGTTACACATACAATGTTGTACAGGAGGTTTTGAGATAATTCTCCCTTGTCAGATAATTTCTTCAAGTCCAATTACACAAACACAATTTTTATCTTAATTGCAGTACATGACCTGATTGCCAGTTTCCCATAAAGATGGGTTACCAATCTTTTCCTTTTGCATTTGTTGGATGGCCTTTTCCATTCGTGCCTAAAGGGTTGCCTTCTCCTCTTTTAATTGTGCTAAACATTTATACACTTCATAGTCAATGATATCTTCCACCTCATTAAACTGATTCACATCCATCATTAATTCATAGATTCATAAATTCACTAAGCAGGAAAGATAACTCAGGGTCAGGTGACCCCAGCAAGGTGACTGTCTAGTCTTCTCTTGAAGACTTCCAGGGTAGGTAATTGCACCACCTCTGGATGGAGCTTATTCCACAGTCTGGGCACCCTGACTATGAAGAAGATTTCCTAATGTTGAGCCTGAATCGATCTTCCAGGAGTTTGTGGCCATTACCTCTGGTTTTCCCCTCAGGTGCCCTGGTGAACAGTTGCTCACCGAGCCTTTGATGTACTCCCCTAGTGTAGCAGTAAGCTGCTACCAGGTCCCCTCTCAGCCTTCTTTTCCTCAGGCTGAAGAGTCCCAGATCCCTCAGCCTTTCTTCATATGGCTTGTCTTTTAAGACTCTGATCATACAGGTGGCTCTTCTTTGGACTCTCTCAAGGTTGTCCACATCCTTGTTAAAGTGTGGTGCCCAGAACTGGATGCAGTACTCCAGCTGCAGTCACACCAGTGCTGAGTAGAGCAGAAGAATAATCTCCTTGGTTTTGCTGGAGATGCATAGATTGATGCATGCCAGAGTATTATTTGCCCTACTGGCTACAGCATTGCACTGCTACCTCATATTCATACTGTGGTCTATTATTACCCCCATTAAAGCTCCATTTCATTCATGGTGCTAGTCAGTTTGGTGCTGCCAAGCCTGTAGGTGTGCTGGGGGTTGCTTATCCCAAGATGGAGCACTTTATATTTCTCAATGTTGAACTTCATCAGGTTCTGATCCACCCAACTTGCTAGCCTGTCTAGGTCCGCCTGTATCTGTAGCCTATCTTCAAGCATTACCGCACTCCCCCATAACGTGATGTTGTCCACAAACTTGCCCAATGATCTCTTCACATCCAAATCACTGATAAAGATATTGAAAAGTACTGGATCAAGCACTGACTCCTGCAGGACACCACTGCCCACTTCTCACCTGGATGACACAGATCCGTTCACTAGGACTCCCTGGGTTCTATCCTGCGGCCAGTTTCTCACCCACCTGGCTGTTTCGGAGTTAAGCCCACAATCCTCCAATTTTCTTGCAAGGACATTGTGGGATACTAGATCAAAGGTCTTTTGGAAGTCAAGGTATACAATGTCAACCTGCTATCTTATGTCCAGGTGACATGTTACCAACCTCATCTCCTTCTATGACCAGGTAAGGCAAGACCTGCCCCCAAAGAAGCCATGATGGCTGTCATTCGGAATCTTACTTTCTGCAGGCTTATCACAGATAAGACTCCTTGATGAACTTTTCTAGGATATTCACTAGGATAGAAGTTATGCTGATTGCCCTATAGTTACCTGGGTCCTCCCTCCTGCCCTTTTTGTGAATGGATACAACATTGGCCCTCTTCCAGTCCTCAGGCACTTCTCCAGAGTGCCACGAGTTCTGGAAAAGTTAGGGGTTCCACAATGACTTCGGCCAGCTCCTTCAGCACTTTCGGATGAAGATCATCCGGTCTCGCTGACTTGTATACGTCTAATTTTTCTAATTGGTCATACACCAATTCTACGGCAGTAGTAGGAAGGCGATTATTCCTACCATGCTCATCCGCTACTCTACCTGGCATGATTTTCCCCTTGGTCCAGTGAAAGACCAAGGCAAAGTAGTCATTCAGGAGTTCAATTTTCTCCTGGGTACTGGTAACTAGCTCTCCTGAGTTGCTGAGCAATGGCCCCACACTCCCATTTGTTTTCCTCCTGTTCCCTATGTACCTAAAAAATGACTTATTGTCCTTGATTCCTGTTGCTAATCTAAGTTTGGTCGCTGCTTTAGCCTGTTTTATTTGTTCCCTGCAAATGTGGGCCATCATGGAAGTCCTTCTTGGGACCCGCCCCAAGCTTCCATTGTTTATAGGCCTCTTTCTTCTTTCTTAAGAGGACCGTGATTTCTCTGTTTAGCCAAGAGGGCTTCCTGGCCCTTCTGTTACCTTTTCTCCGCATGGGAATGGATTTCCTTTGTGCTTCAAGGATTGTGTCCTTAGTGAACAACTACTGTTGGTGCACACCTTTCACCTTTGATCCCTGGTGCCACAGCACTTGCCCTACTAGTGACCTGAGCTTGTTGAAATTTGCATTTTTGAAGTCCAAGACTTCAATCCTGCTATCCGATTTGTCTACCTTACGTCAGACAGTGCACATGATGGTTTCATGGTCACTGTTGCCCAGGCTTCCCGCTATATTTAAGTTGGTCACCAGGTTGTCTGCTTTGGCCAGGACCAAGTCTAGCAGAGCATCACCTCTGGTTGGCCCATGCACCTCCTGAGTCCTGGAAGAGCTCCTTGACAAAGGTCAGGAAGGATCGTGACCAATCCAACTTGGCTGAGTGTTCCTCCCAGGAGATGTCTGGATAATTAAAATCATCCATGATGACTATGACGTGCACATACAGCCTCAGTCAGTTTTCAGGTGAACTCTAGATCGAGTTCCTCCCTCTGGTTTGGTGGTCTGTTGTATATACCTACAGTTGGATTTTTCCCGCTGTGCCCCTCCCACAACTTGACCCAGAGGTCTCATAGGATGTCCAAATAAAATATGATAAGGTTGTATATTTGTTTGTAAATGGTTAATACTTCTAAAAGCAGCTAGAATTAAAGGCAATTTCTTGATGAAATTCATTTGTAACTTACTGCATGGGTCTTCCCCCTTTTGATGAAATAGTGGTTGAGACTCAGGAGGTTAGGCCTCTTCTTTTGAACATTTGACATAATTAACTATCCAGGTTTTCACATCATCTTGTGTATCCAGCCATTCTGTAATTTGTTTTAATTGATAAAGAGACTCCTTTACTCCTTCATGAAAATATTTATGTGCTATGTTTATTAACTCTTGCTTTTCCTGTAAAACAGTGGGTTCATGCAGGTTTTCTATATGCATCCTGCTATGTTAGTGTTGTAAATAGCATTTAAATATAAACGAGATTTCCTTTATAGCCTTGAAAACATTTCATCGGGTTGTTTGCTAAACACACACACACATTACCTTTTAATAAATACCATTTTGATAAACAAGTCAAATTTACAACTTGAAATGTTCATATGGATGGTTGTCCTTTTCTTTCCAATATTACAACAACTTTCCAGTTCAAACTGGATGGAAGTGTCCTGGTCTGGGATCCACAGACAAATTCAGTTTTTAGAGGAGATGTTACCAATGATTTTTATCACATCTTTATGAAAGTTATATACATTTAAACTTTTGACAACTTTAAAGAAACTAAACAAGCAAACAAACAACCACCCAACAACACAACACAAAACAAACAAGACAAGTGTTGTAGTTGTAAGGCCATGGGTTAAGTGAGGAAGATGCTGTTGAGGCCTCGTAGTCTAGTAGTCCTTTGCTTCTGGATTGTATTTTATGCTATAGCTTCTGCAAAAGAAAAAACAAACACGCACAAACCTGCCACGGAAGCTTCTCAAGGGTAAAAACATATTTACAATACTAACATGTGCAGTGGCAACATACACATTTTGGGATCTTATTTTATACATATATACATATTAAACAACAAGAACTATCTATATTTATTCTATTATTTTCAATGGCCCATTGCACCATTTTGGCAATTAAAATTGGAACCCTTACAAATCTTTTTTTTCTATAAGATTATGGGATGCCGACACCCTCATCACAATTTTAACCACGTTGCTATTTTAAAGATGTATTTTTCCTTTAGAAGAACAATTTCTCCCTCAGAATTTTCACTTAAACTTTTTCCCTATTTTATTGCTGGTGCATCGTACGTTCTTTAAAATATTTGGATGAAACAATACTGTTGAGTCCCTGAATATAAATTTCAAATTATACCAGCACTTTTGTGCCCAGAAAATTAACCCCCCCCCACATTATCCAAATTTAATACTAAAAAAAAAAAATCTCTTTACCCTTCCTGCTATAGGTGCTGGAATTTCAGGGTATTTTACTATACCAGGAGCTACAACAGATGTTACTGCATTCAAAGCTCTGAAGTTTGTCAGTTTTCAGGTATTCTTGTTTCCCTTAAAACAGACCAAAATTGGGGAGTTACATACACTAACCATCTATATTATCACTCCCTAACTTAAACTGTCTACTATAAGTTATAATTCTATTTCAGCCTCTAGTGAATATCTACACTGCCTTAGTGGGAGAAAGTTTGATTCCTCATTCAAGATATATGCCTGTATCTTGACATATTTAACTCTTTTTGCCTGTGTCTTAAGTAATGCCTTTATTTACTTGTCTTGATTAACCCTATCAGTTACAGAAAGAGCCTTAATAGCTGTTACTGAGGTTTTTATAAACACATTCTTTTTTGCCGTAACAAGCTGTTAACACTTTCCTTTCTAGGATCTCCACACTATTCCTGGAGAGCAAGGGGTTATAGCAAAGACATTTTTCACCCTCTGTTACCAATGAGAGTGCGCACACTTACACTTCCAAGAGTTTCTCTACCTTGCGCCACGCTCATGCTAGCACAATTTCTGCAAAGCCACAAAAAGAATATGCAGGTGTCCAGTAACATTGCTTATCTCACCTGTGTCTCCTATCTCGCTAGGCACAGGGGTGCATAGTATCACAAGGTACGTTTCATATGCAATGTCCCTGACCTCAGAGCAGAGCTGAACGCTTTCTGCTTTTTCCTTTAACTCTCTGAACTCCCTGAAGCTGTGTTGCCTGTGTAACATGTTGGCTTGCCATATCTTGTATCTGTAACTTCCAATGTACAATTTTCAGAGCAGACATACAACACTGCTTACACACTTCATTGCACAAACACCTTAATCTTTGTAAAGCCGCTCACTCATAAGGTTCCTTAGGCTCTACTTCTATTACAAACATTCACACAGTTTCTAGCACAGAGGTTAATTTTCTTTGCTACTGACTTCTTATCAGACCAGCAATAGAAGTTATTTTACTTAACCACCTTAGACACTCTCTGAGATCAAGTTACAACTCTCTCAAGGTTACTATGTTTCTCCCTGCTATAAAGCAATCATTCTTAAAATTCCATTCTCACTCTCTTGTCTGCTTATCTTTCTGCACTGCATGTTTCTCTAGCCACTTTTACTTCTTATTAACAAGTGAGTTTTGTTGTTTTTTTTTTTGACTCTCCAGTATAAGATTGGCATTATAAATGATTTAAGGTCCATCATAACCCTGTCTGGAACCCATCGCTATTATAAAAAATGCTGATTAAAGCTCCAATATTAATCATCTTTAGGGGGTTTTCATATTTCCCTTATTTCCCACTAACGCTTGAATGGTTGGGCACCCCTAATAGTCAAAAACAAACTCGTCCTACTAGCCCTTAGGGTGTTTGCGGAGTAGGGCATTTTCTCCCTATGGTGGGAGGTAGTGAAGGCTGAACCAACCAACTGGGTCTGGCTCTGCCCCTCTTGCCAGCCTTTGCATTCAAATGAGCTCTATCAATCTCTGCACTGCTTTGCTTTTTAACTTCTCACATTTGTAAACTCATTCCTCTCCTCTGCTGTTCTCTTTTGTATAACAGCCATCTGCAAAGCTTCAATAGACATCTGACAGTGAGGATTTTTCAGCTGATTAACCTGTTTCTCTGTATCAAGTTTCAGCTCCTCCACAGACTGTTGCAGTGTTTCATCAGTGCTGTGGGACAGCAAAATCACGCTTAATTCTTACATCTTGCCAGAAATAATCTGATCAAGAATTAGGTTTCCCTAGCATCCCTAGTGCAGTTTGCCAAGGGGGAAGTCAGGGCATATTGGAGAGCTACTCCAACTTCCCAACTCCTAGAAATTACCATTGCCCATTGACTGTAGTTTCCAACGTGATACCATCAATCGGTCTCTGGCTCCTGCTAGTGTTTGCAAACTCTAAGGTAATCCCTTCCACTTATCCCTGTCCTCCTGCACATTACTTAACTGTTTTTGAACCTGGTCACATTTCAAAGCCTTCTCCACTTTTTACACTAATGGCTTGAAGTCCATGGATTGCGACCACGTTCATGTAAAAGTTTCTTCAACATGGAGGGGTCATCCACGTCTTACCCAATTTGCCCCTGGTTCTTTCTTTATGGAAGCGGAAGGTTTATACAAGAGTAAAGATTGCTCAGTCTTATTTTCTAGATCTGAAATGGTATAGACAATACATCTGCTACTGCCTGTTCAGTCAATGAGCTATGCCTGAACCTCTGTAAGACCTGTCTGAAAGGTGTAACCTATTGAGCAAAAGGTAATGTTTCCTGAATTTCTTTGGGGCATCTTGGGACTGTTTCTTTCTAAACATGTTTTTCCCAAAGGTTATTGTTTTTACTTATAAAATTAACAATGGGTAGGGCCTTTAAATAGACTGCATAAACTCTTTAATAATAGCCTTTAAATAGACTGCATAGGCCCTTTAGAATTTATCAGTAAGTATGGAAAAAACCTAAATCTTCTCTTTTAACACTTGGCTATGGCTTCATCCAAGGGTTAGACTTTTATCTCATAGATTCTTATATCCTTCAGAATCTATCAGTTAATGGAGAAAAATTTAAATTCTACCACATAAACTTCTATCTCCTTCAGCATCTACCAGTAAATGGACATCCACAAAACTGCATAAATTCCTTGAGTTTACCAGCAATCTAAACAAACCACATAAGCTCCTATATCCTTCAGAGTCTACCGGTCAATAGGAGTGTGGTGGGTGTGGGAACTCCCCAGCTAGCCACAGTGCTGGTCTCCTACTGCCTCTATGCATGCCACCTTCCTGCCATGCCTTTCTGTTAAAATAATTATGATTTTATTAGGCGGGAGGCTGCCCATTCTGAGCCCTGATGGCTAGGGAGTTTAGTGCATGCTGCTACCTCACCTTACATGTTCCATACCTCAGAGATGTTTCTAACAACTGCTGGGCTGGGCTCAGTTCATTACAGTATTAGGCCTCTCACAACCTGCCCTGTTATGGGCCACACTCATACTGCCTCCCTCTCACTGAGGTGCCTCACACTCCACCATCTCTCACACCATCTCTCTCTCATACTGCTCTTGCCAGACCTCACTTGTACCGCCCCTCCTTTTCCCCAGGGCCACACTCACCCTGCCTTCACCCGGAGGGTCCTTGGGCTTGATTCCCTTCACTCCCTGGCCAGCAAGCACGCGGCATTTTAGGTATCTCCCACTACGCTCATCTGAGCAAGTGCTGGGCATTTTGCAAAATACTGCACAGACTCTGCCCCTGTCTCATAGCCAGGTAACTCCCCTCAGCTGCTCTCTATTCAGGGCTGCTGACTCACCCCCTTATTTCTCCGCAGCTTCTCCTGTGCCGCCCTCCAATTGGCCTCAGGCCCACCTGAGGCCTCAGGTCCCTGAAGGCTTACCTGGACCAAATTCGGTCCCCCAAGTTAACAGGACCTCAACTCACGCCCCCTGCTCGCAGGGCCTCCACTCCATACTCCACCCCCTTCTCTGGGGCCTGGGGCTGAATGCTCCCACAGGCTCAGGTGCCCCTCATCAGTGTGCTTGGCCTGCCCCTCTCCTTCTCTTTCCAGGGTCTTACACACACAAGTGTTCAGGTGCAACCATGGGCATGCCTAGCCCCCATCACCCTCTTACCGGAATCTTACACCTCCAAATGGGCTCAGGTGCCCCACATGGGCATGCCTGGCCCCACTGCCCACTTTGGGCCTTGCGCCCCATTGGGTTCAGCTGTCCCACCTAGACATACCTGGCCCTAACCCCCTTTGATGTTAGTAGCAACCCACCAAATGGTGGGGGCAAGGGTTATTAAGGTGCCCCAACTCACTTTTCACCAGGATGGTCCTCAAACCTGGCATTTGCTGGCCCTGCCCCACCACTGGCAGGACCACCAGTCCTCCCTATCCCAGCAGGGTGCACTTTTAGGCCATCCCCAGGCCCAGGAGCTTCCAAGCCACCCCATAGTTCCTGCCCTTACCTCCATGCTGTCTCTGGAGCAGCTGCCCTGCCAGTAGATGTTCCTTCCTCAGTGCCAGGCAGCAACTGCTGCCTCCAGCCCTGCTGCCGTGAGTCTTAAGATGGCTACTGATCAAGACTGGGCTGCACCTGCCTGCTGCCTGGCCCAGTTCTTAAAGTGGGAGAGCACCATGAGTGCTCTGACACACACCTTCCCCTTTAAAATGTTTGCTTGGGGGGCATCTTGCTCAGCCAGCAAGCTCCCCCAGAGCTTGTAACTTCCCTAAGTGGCAAGCACCCCACTGGTGCTCCACCACAAGGAGAAAAACCTAAATTTTCTCCCGTAGTGCTCAGCCAACTACAGCTGAGGGTGTGCACACCAAAATAACAGTAAGCATGGCATATGCTATGCTCCGCCTTTTGCAATTCTTCACCAAAATGTTGTATGCACTGTGCGTACAGTATGTTGAAAAGCAAGAGGAATCTTAATCAGGGGACAAGGAAATATGCCATGTTTATTGTAAGTACAGTACATTAAAACATCACAGTCTCACACATACAGACACACACACACACACACACACACACACTTCTGCCAACGCTAACATGTTACCAGTCTTTTAGTTGCTCGAGTCAGCTTAGTGGCCAGCTAAGCTGAACACAAGGAGGGAGCCGGGCCTCTGTCGGACGTGTACCGATGCTCCGTCATTGTTGTGCAGAAGTACCCAAAGCTTCTTTATTCTCACCCACCTTTTATAGTAGCTGTTTCCCATGTATGTCTATGGACCTTGTTGTGTCATGGTGTTTGCGTGCCAGCTGCACACCTTTAATTCCTGCAATTGAATCATGCATTGTTTGTTCAGATCCGTCCTGTTTTGATCAGGCTTGTTGTTTCTATTTCAGGCGGATTCTTCTTTGTTTTGGGTTTATCTGCAGTCTTCAGCCATTATAACAGGAGGTTACTGCAACCTTTGGTTATTGAAACTTTCACCTTTGGAACAGAAGGTCATCTCTTACTTCCTTTCATATGCATACCATACTTCCTTTCACATGTATACTATATTTAAAAAAAACCAAAAAACAACAAAATGGTGTTACACTTTGGCCAAGCAGCATAAAAATAAGATGGAGTCTAGCTTAGGCTAAGTCATATAAAGGCTAAGCTAAATAATACAACAATAAAATGGATATAATCAAAATAAAATGGATACGAGGTTTCTATTATCCCTATCATTCTGTCTCCCTCCAGTGAGATTTCTTTTGTGAACAGAGTGCTGTTGCTTGCTCAAATTATCCTTAGCCCCTCTTAGCATCACTAATGGATACTAGTTCTACCTTAAGCAAAATAATACAAAAGTAAAAAGGATACAAGTTAGTTTAAAAGAAAACCAATCCAGGCCTAACAGATTGGCTTGCTTTTGAGTATTCTCAGATGTCCATTGTATATAGACTTGGAATTTTCAGGCCAAGGTGGAAGTCTAAGTAGTTTTGTTCCTGCAGTGTTGACGTATATCATTTTTAGGGGCTTAAGTCCGATTAAGCCCTTAACAGAATGATTTGGATTTTTGTCTTACCCCATCTTTAGGTGCTCAAACACCACTGTAAATCTGTCCCTTAATCTGTAGTAAACAGACTGTACATTTCTGATTGCCCCTTTCTGAGGTGCCAAAAGAACAGGAGGAGCTCTCTGCACCATTTTCCCCCTCTTATGTGTCCATCTACTTAATGCATGGCCCTGTTTTGTTTCCATTGATGTCAAAATAGTTTCTATTAATGACTTCACTATGACTAGGCTCCATTCCTGAATGGACAAAGAATAGAGCCAGTTAGCCAGTAGCTGCATATTTTTAATATTTTCCACTTAATTATTTGGCCTTCCCTCTCCTCCTCTTCCTGTATTATTTTAATAGGCCTTTTTCATTAAAAACCTTGTTGCCAATATGTAGCAAAAGTTGTACTAGGCAGATATGAAGGCAGAAAACTAACAGATGATAGCCAACTGGTGTTATCCATGTGAGTCATAGTTGCTTATTTCTTTATGTAAACTACATGCCTGAGGTTCCTGTTTCAGCTCTCTTTATCCCACCAATGAATCTCTGGATTTACGTCAGGCAATGTGTTCTATACAATATATTTTCTTTTCTTTTCTTTTTTTTAATTGCAGTTTAGCCTCAAAGTGGATCTCTGTAATTCCAGATATGTGCAACCCATAGATATCATTAAA
This sequence comes from Alligator mississippiensis, assembly GCF_030867095.1. NCBI lineage: Eukaryota > Metazoa > Chordata > Crocodylia > Alligatoridae > Alligator > Alligator mississippiensis. Next base: position 157,233,428 of record NC_081827.1, read on the forward strand.
ATGCTATATTCTAAAGCATGTAGTCAGGAATGTGCCCTGAGAGGAAGCCTTTGCTTGCCTAAGATATTTGTTGAATTCTTCTATAGCAAAATATCCCCAGCACACCCCTGAAAATGTAATATCAAATGATTTTCAATGCCTGGATTTCTTCTTTTGTGCAGTTTTATTTTTAGGAATAAACACTGCAAAATCCAACTCAAGGTTGTGAAAATGGGAAGGTCATAGCCTTATCAGTCCTTTTGGAATTACATTTATTTTAACTGTCATATCAGGATAATGGTTATGAGATTCAAGACCTTGTTTCCAGGGGGGGATGTAGGGCAATGGCAACAATGCCTCATACCCTTAACTGCAAAATGTTACATAACTGGTACTAAATCTCTTGTAACACAGCAACAGACATCATCAGACCCACTGGCCATTTGATTTCAAATTAGTTATAAAGTTATTGCAGTTTGGATGCCACATGAATTTGAACAAAGCTGAAAACAATGGTATACCTAAATATCATGGTATTTGTGTTACATTTTTCATTATCATATTCAGTGCCTCACAAGATTTCATTTCATGGTATTTTCACCATTCAGGAAATGCTATGAGAGGACCCCAAACCTTTCAATCCTAAAAATGGATTTTCTAGGCATTCAAATCACAAAAGCAAACAAAAAATGGACTTTACATATATTTCTAACAGCAATTAAAACAATTTTGATGCACTTAGACATTTCTTTTCAGTTTTATTAATCCAAACAGCTGCATGTGCTTGTCAGTGCCATAGCAAGTGTCGGGGGGCAAATGGGGCAACCATCCTGTGTGCCAAAACAAAGGGGTGCCAACAGGTACTGACCAGCCAGGGCGGGGTGCAGGACAGTGCTGTGAGAGGCTCGTTTGTGGGGGCATGGGAATGGGGGAAGGGTGGCTCCCGCCGCTGCATGCACTCCCAGGCAAGTATGAGGAGGGGCATGTGCCCCCCAGATCTGTGCACAGGGTGAGGGTGGGCTACTGCTGCATGCTTTGCCCCAGGTGCCAAACCTTGTTGCTACGGCACTTGTGCTAGTGCAGTGGGTGCCTACTTTTCTGGCAGGTGTGCCACTTTGAACCCCTTCCCCTGCTCGTCTGCTTTCTGCTCCCTGCCCTATCTGTTAGGGTGTTGCCTGTCCCCTCCCTGATCTCCCTGATCTGGGTAGTTTAATTGCATTAGCTGCAAACCAGAAACAGCAAAAATGGTAAAATTGATGTTGATTTTAAGATTTATTTCCCTTATAATAAGATGCAATATTGTAACTGAATCTTCTTCAGTTTGCACTGATATTTGCCACCTGCTTTGCAGATAGAATTGTCCATAGCCAGCATGGGTCAGGGACCACCACCTTTGCTTCAGAATCATAAGCTTATTTTTGTCCTGTTTATGAAGATCACTTTAAATTGCTGTCACCCACAGATGAAGCAAAGGAAGTGCTTTGAGGGGATGAGGGTGATCAGCTGTGAACTGGACCCATGGCCATCCTGGCTTATAAAAGCCAGCCAGGGGAGACTGGAGCCACTGCTGGAAGGGGTTGTCATTGCCTCCTGCCCCTGTCTGATCTCATATAGGCACTCTCTGACAGCCTTCGAGTGCTCACTCGGCTCCGGCCAAGTGGTACGTCCCCAGGACCTGGGTGTTAGGTCATGTTCCACTCCGAGGGAGACCCCAACACTCTCCTGCCACAACTTTATCTTCTTTTCTTCAGTGGTGAGGCTCCTTCTCATGGATTCTCACAGATCGGGTACTACCCACTGTAGGTGTTCTTGGGGCTTCACCTCCCCTACACCCCAGCCATGCGCCAGCCCTCAGGACCACCAGATGATGGGTCACTAGCTTCTCCCCTGTGATGTCCTCATCTGTCTCTTTATTGCCTTGTCTGTCCCTGGATGACTTGCCTGCCCTGGATGACCATGAGGCATGAGATCATCTTCGTCCTTGCGCCCAAACTTCCTCTGAGGTTCCTGCAAATTCCACCCCGACTTCTCTTCGTGACCCTGGACCCATAGAGGGTCTTTCCCTGGTCACAACTTGGAGTGCCATCCAAAATGAAGTGAAACAAGTAATGAAAAGATTGAGGTGCAGGTCTCTGCCCACCCCACTCATGGGTCCAATGTCTGTCTGGTCCGTCCAATCCTTCAACACCATCCCTCTTTGTCCCGGCTGTCCCGCTGCACTGGGTGTAAAGCCTTCTTAACATAGTTGAAACCCCTCCAGAGGGTTTCCGTCCTAACCCTTCCAGAGCTGCCGATCTTGTTGATACGCAGCCCGGGGAGTAGCTTCATCCTCAGGCGTCCTTGCTGCCATTTCTCCGCTGCCGGCTTTTGAATCTGCTGGGCAGTGTTTTTTTCTAACATCATCTGCCGGCACCGCTCCCAGCTGGCAATAAAAGTGGCCGATGAACCGCGCCAGCGGCCCTTCTCGGCACGGCTCTCTTTTTTCTGTAGGTGGTAAGTATACCCTATTTTCAGGGCTTTCTCTCTCTTTTCCTAGGCAGGTCGACCTTGCCTCAGGTCCCACCACAGGAGGCCGTTCTGGTGCTTCCACTTTTGTTTCCCTGGGACACCTCCTTTCAGGAGAGCAGGGTGCCACTCATTTGTAAGTTTATGGTTTTCAACCTTCTACTCAAGAAACGATTGCTTGATGCTGACTCCCCAGTCTGTTATCACCCTGTCTCCAACCTCTCCTTTTTGGATAGGACACTGATTGGCTGGTCACCCAACAGCTCCAGGTGCATCTGGATTGTCATCAGTTTTTTTGGACCCTTGTCAATTTGGCTTTCATCCTAGATGTATCAAAGAGACTGTGCTTGTGGCCTTGGTTGATAATCTTTGCCTGAAGATCTAAAGGAGAAATTGTGCCCTTCTGATTTTACCCAATTTTTCAGTGGCCTTTGGTACAGTTGACCATGAGGTGTCAAAAACGCATTTACTTGACCTAGTGGGTATTTGCAGAACCACTTTAAATTGGTTCTGCTCTTTCCTAGCTGGGAGTTCCTAGAGGGTGGTGGTGAGAGAGTGCTCATTATCCCATCAGGACCTTTCTTATGTGGTCCCCAAGGCTCCGTCTTCTTGCCCCTCTTGTTCAATGTGTATATAAGGCCACTGGATGAAATTTTATGGAGATTTGGAAAGAAGTGTCATAACTATGCTGATGACACTCCGTTCTACCTCTCTCTCTCTCATCTGACCCTGGCCCCACAGTCTCAGTCCTTTCCTAGTGCCTGGCTGCAGTTAGAGATTGGATTTGGGTGAACCAGTTGAAACTGAATCCAGACAAGACAGAGTTGATGGTGGTGGGCAGACCACTTGACTTGGGGGGGGGGGGAGGGGGATTGAGACATCTATCATGACGGGGTTTCTCACAGATTTGAGGTGCTCCTAATTCTTTTGTTGGTAGCAGTAGCTAGGAGCACCTTTCACCAACTCCATCTAGTGAGAAGGCTGCAACCCTTTATTTCAGATTTGGATATGACCATAACCTGAAGTCTAGACTACTGGAATGTACAGTAGGCCTGCCCTTGAAGACCATCTAGAAGCTGCAGCTGGTGCAGAATCCAGCAGCCCACCTTCTGATGGAGTTGGGTTACTAGAAGCACATAACCAGTGCTCCAGAGTGTTCACTGGCTCCCAATAGTTTTCTGGGCACAATTCAGTGTGATGTTTCTGACCATAAGACCTTAAATTATCTGGGCCCTATGTATATAAGAGACAACCTTCTCCCTTATACACCACCACGATTCCTAAGGTCAGCCAAGAGCAACCTCCTATAAATCCACTTAGCAAAAATGTGTGGGAGGTCATTCCTGGCAGTTGCTCCTTAGCTCTGGTGTTCCCTCCCTTGTGAGGCCTACCAGAACCTGAGCCAGGACATCTTCCAGAAACACTGTAAGACCTCCTATTTGGGCAAGTGTTTAACAAACAAAGCTAGGCTAAAATATTGATTGGACTGGGGAGGGAGGGCCTGTTTTATGTTGATATTCTAGTTCCCTTTTTAAATTGTTTTCTTCTCTTCTCATTCTCCTTTTTATAAGTTATTCTGTTCTCTTATTGTAAACTTTGCTGAGCCTCTATTGAGAACAGTGGCAGGTAAATCAAATACATAAACAAACAAACAAACAACAGTGACCCAATATGATGGTAAATATATTCCAGGTGTATTTCCATTGACTTCAATGTAATCGTGCACATTTGACCTACTGATTTTCATTGGAGGTACACTCGGGTCTCTCTTTATGTGAATTCGTTTTGTGCAAATTCACTTATATTCAGCAACCTTATCCATACCAGAAACTCGCTTTGTGTGAGAAAAATTCAATCTTATGCGAAGAAGCATGCAACGTGGCTATGCAGTGATGCAAGTGAAGCATTGTGGGAGGGTAAGTGAGGCGGATATGCAATGGCATCAGGCACTTGCCTCAATCTCGCATTGTCCATTGTTCTGTGTGGTGCTACGCTACTTGCACTTATATTGTGGTGCATCTATTTGTCTTTATTATTGAATTTAGTGAAATATCATCTAAATGACCTTCTAGTGCATCTCCTGACCCCACTTCTGAGGCAGTCATGAAGTGTAAAAGGAGGCTGGTAGGTATCCCTATTAATTACATGTAATAATGGATTCACCTTATGCAGTTTCACTTTATGCAAGGTTTTTTTGGAACGCAACCCTTGCATAAAGAAAGACCCAAGTGTACTCTTTTGTCTTTGTTCTCATACTCCTTAAAGGAATGAAGTGAAGAATTTGAGACTTCTTGTCAAGCTGATTGAATATTAATAAATGAGGGGCAGTTCTTTCTCCATCCTGATTATTCTACTGATTATCTTACACAGACTTTTGCCATGCCAAACAAACAAACAAACAAAAAACCCTGCTGACTTGAATGTCTATGATTCTGGCCACTTTGACAAGTTACATTTACTGAGCAGAAAGAAGTAAGGAAAGTGGTGCAGAACTCCCTGTAGGCACTTTTCTTGCAAGCGGCCTCATCAGCTTAGTCCTCAGGTTTTATCTAGGGCCTCATACAGACATTCAGTTTGTCTTGGGAGTGTCGCTGCTGTCTCATGAGAAATCATGAGTGTATAGATGTTCAGGCTTTTTCTCCCAAAGTAAAAATGTGCACTCCAAGAGAAAAATAACCTGGGACCAGCCAGGGTTAAATCACTCCCAGGATATTTTCTTCTGGGAGAGTGAATGTCTGTACATGCCATGGCTTCTCTCAAAAGACAACATAGTCCTCCAGCATCTTCCCCTCGTCCCCTGCCCCAGCAAGGAAAACACACACCCCTTCACAATGCCCATATCGTGCTGAGGGAAACACAGGTTGGTTCTGAGCAGTCTGGGTCAGCCAGTCAGAGCTGCCCTTTGCACTACTGCCATTTGTTGCCTCCCCTCCTCCCCCCTGATCCCAAGTCTGCACAATGCCAGTACTGTAAGTTGTTCATTTTTCAGGACTTCAGCATTCAGATGTTTGTATACAGAGCTCTTGAGTAAGTTTCTCTACCAGGAGAACAAACCTGGGAATTCTCTCAGGTTATTTGAAAGTGCGTATGCAGCCTAGGGCTGAACAAGTCCAGTCCTTCTTTATGTCCTAAAGAGCCTAGCCAAATATTTAAACAGACACTAAAATAAAGGGTGGCATTCTATTATTTTGCCTGGATGCCTAGAAATCTCAGGGCCAAAAAGTGCAATCTTGATGATCAAAATTTTGGTGCCATTCTTTTGTTTTTTGTAAGTGAATATGTGCTTCCATTGTAAGTATAAGAGCTTGTGGATGTGTATTGACATGTTGGCATCAAGGCATGTAGACCTGGCTACATGGTGATTGGAAGGCACTGCACCCTCAGGGTTCCCCAGACCCACCTCTGCCTCCACCCACACACAGCCCCCCAAACACGCCTAGGAAAACAGGCACTACCTGTCACTGTAGGCATCCAGCTTAGCTGGAGCCAGGAAGGGCTTTGTAGGCAGGGCTGGATTATGACAGGGTGGGGCCCTAAGTTAGGGGTTCCCAACCTTTTCATGCTGTGGTCCAGCAAACTGCAGACCAGAAGTGGTTGTGGCTGCAGCTGTGGCCTGGCAAACTGTTGACCATGGTGCAGAGCTCTGCAATCGGAATTATTAGCTCAAACACAGGTAAAGGTACTTCCACCCCCTGGGCAGTGGCGGGGGAGGGGAGCAAACCCCAACTGCAGGCCCTGTGGAAGGAGTCATGGCCTCATCACCCGGCTCTGCAGGGCCACGGTTTGCCAGTCTGCGATCACTTCTGGTCCAGCAGCCAACGCTTAGAGGCCCCTCATAATGTGAGGTCCTAAGCTATAGCTTGTACCTAAATCTGGCACTGTGTGTCGGTAACTAGAGCAACTTGTTATTTTGTTGCTATGTGGACATCTACATATCTGGATGCCCAAACTGGCCCCCTCTTTCAGATACCTACATCTGGACAACCACAGTCTAAGCCTGGCTGGCAGGATCTCAATGGGCCTGCAGGCCAACCCTATTCTCAGACATTCCTTAAGGGGGTTTGCATGCAGGCAGCCCACTACAGGCTAGGCCAGCATTACCATGGAGGGTGCCAAGTCAGCTCAGGGGAGGTTCAGGCAGTGTTGCACTGCCCCTATTGTCCATCTCAACTTTTTTTTTAGGGAGCTGTGGACAATGAAGTCATCTGCAGCCCAGCAGCTGGAGGAATTAACCAGAAAGGGGCTTTTTGACCCCTGAATTCAACGTGGGGAGAATTGCAACAGTAGGTCAATACTGTGGGGGCTATAGTGGATAGGTGGAGTCCATCCAAAAGAATTGGAGGTACCTGAGTGGTGGACAAGGTCACAGCTCCTTGAAAAGAAACAGGCTGCGATGGGAGCTTTGACTACGAGGCAGCCATTAGACACATGGTGCCTTACCTATGCCTGGCAGTCTCCACAGTTAACTATGTCAGAGACCAACAATGTTGGCAGAGTCACCATCTTAAGGAAGAGAACTAGGAGGTAAAGTAGATACAGCAGGGGTCTGGCATTGTCCTGCCCTCATGGGAACAGGTCACAGGGCCCAGTATGTAGCACACTTACAGGAGGGTTGCAGAACACCCCATAGGGAGGCATGGCTTTGGAAGTACCTGCCCCTTCCTTCACACTCATGCTGTCTCAGAGCCCCTTCCTACCTCCCATTCCTCCTTCAAGACTCCACCCTGCTCCCTAGCTGTGTGTCCTTCCACTCATAGCCAACCTTGGGGTTTCCTTCCTGGTTCCTGCTCCCCTGGCCTATCCATATCTTTCCTCTGCTTCCTCCTAGATGCCCCTGTAGTTCCAAATCTAGTCCAGATCCCCCACTCTGGTTCTAAAGCAAGCTTAAATACCCTAAGCCTAATTGTAGCTAATATCCCTGGGGTCCTCTGAGTTGTCTCTCTCACAGGTGCCTGGCTCAGGTATGCCTACCTGCTCCCTCTCTACAAGTGATCATGGCCACCAATCTGCTCCTTACAGGTGACCATGGTCACCTGCCCTCTAGGCCTGTGCGAGTAGGCACTGATTTGATCCGACTTTGGTTCCAGCCACTTCGGATGCCAGGGATCCAATCCAGAGCTCTGGACTGGGTTCCTGCTTCGATCCAGTTGAAGTGGCTCCGAAGCTTCGGAGCCACCTCAGAGATCCGGCCACAGGGTATAATGGGGAATCAATGAAATATCTATAACTTCCGTGTTTCTTGTCTGATTTGGATGAAATTTTCAGGGGTGGCAGCTTCTGCTGAGAGCATGAAGTCTGCCAAATTTCAAGAAGATCAGTGCAGGGCTTTGGGGGAACTGTACCCCAAATTCTTGAAAGCAAAACTCATGTCATGTCTATGTGTTACACCACAGGGGGGTGAAAACTGCAGGGGTGATGGCCCCTGCTGAGTCCATGAAGCCTGCCAAGTTTCAAGGTGATAGATGCAGGGGTTTGGGGGGAACTGCACCTCAAGCTGCTGACAGGCAAAACTTGTGACATGGGTGACTCTGTGTGTGTTTAGGCACAGCAGGGTGAAAGCTGCAGGGATGGTAGCCCCTGCTACAGTCACGACGCCTGCCAGCTGTCGAGATTGGTGCAGGGGTTCTAGGTTCTGGAGCCCTGCACCTGTAGCTACTGACAGGCAGAACTTGTGACATGGGTGCTTGTGCAACAGTGTCTGTCTTGGGGTGTGGGGTGAACGGGGGACTCCTGGAGGCCTGGCTACTAAGCTACTGTGTTACCAGTTACCAATTAATCATGATTCACTCAGGGACCAGCTCAATGCACAGTACCTAGCTACTACATAACGAGTTAACGAGCATGGATTAACACCTACAAAACCACAGGCTCAAGAGAGGCAATAATCAATACAGACAATCAACTGCCCCAAGACAGACAGTCAGTTGCACAAGCACCCATGTCACGAGTTTTGTCTGTCACCCCAGCTAGGGGTGCAGGGCCCCAGAACCCCCCTGCACCTATCTCCTTGACAGCTGGCAGGCTTCGTGACCTCAGCAGGGGCCACCAACCCTGCAGTTTTCAGCCCACTGAGACTTAACACACACAGGGTCATCTATGTCACGAGTTTTGCCTGTCAGCAGCTTGAGGTGCAGTTCCCCCCAAGCCCCTGCACCTATCTTTCTGAAACTTGGTAGGATTTGTGGCCTCAGCAGGGGCCACCACCCCTGCAGTTTTCACCCCCCTGTCTTGTAACACATAGATGTGACATGAGTTTTGCTTTCAAGAATTTGGGGTGCAGTTCCCCCCAAAGCCCTGCACCTATCACCTTGTAACTTGGCATGGTTTGTGGCCTCAGCAGAGGCCACCATCCCTGCAGTTTTCTCCCCCCTGTGTTGTAACACATAGATGTGACACTTGAAACTTGGTAGACTTCATGCTCTCAGCAGAGGCTACCACCCCTGCAAATTTCATCCAAATCAGACAAAAAAGCAAGGAAGTTACAGATATTTCATTGATTCCCCATTATACCCTATGGCCGGATCTCTGAGGCGGCTCCAAAGCTTTTCCAAAGCGCTTCGGAAAGCCTAATGAAGCCAGTGCTTTGATCTGGACATGCTGCTTTGGACGCCAAAGTGTCCAAAGGTTCTCCAGATCTGAAGCACGGTCTGAAGCCTCGCACAGCCCTACTCCCCTCCTTTATAGATGTGATGGTGTCCCCTGCCCCCTCTTTTTATGGGCTCTAGGTTCAGGGAAACTTCTGAGGCACCCAGCCACTTCACCTGCACCAAAGGCAACATCCATGTAGTCAGGCTTTAGATGGCTAGAGACATCTAATAGAATGTCTCTAGCTGTGTAGATCTTCATGGACAGAAACAGCTGATCACAGCAGTACACAGCTATTTCACACAACTATATTTAGCCCTATCCAAGACTTCCATACAGAAGTCCTTGTAGATGGTGGGGAAGGCATGAAAATAGAAACTGAAGTACCAAGTTAGCCTTACAGATCACTTATGCTCATGGCTTATGTCACTAAAATGGCTAATATAATACCACCCAAAATGACCAGTTCCACTGAAGAATAAAAATCTGACCACAGGCCTGTTCAAATTTGAAAGAATCTTCAAAAATGAGGGGTCATTGCCTAAGATTTTTTTTCTCTAAAGGAGAAACAGTAAAAGGCTCTAACAATAGAGAATCTATTATGTCAGATAAAAAACACCAGCCAGTTCCCTAACATCTTTCTGTAGTTCTGAAGCACGTATCTACTGTCACTGTGTTTGTTGTTTGAGTACATAGCACTTTAATAAATGTTAGTATCTGATTTGTCTTTGTTCTCACTTTCACCTGTGCTACTGTTTAAGTTCAACTAAGGCTGATTTTTATTTACTCAGATGTGTATCATTTTTCTCAGATGTGTATTGCTTAAAGTGCTGCTAGTGATCTGAGTAGGTCAACTTCACAGCAACCCAAGTACTGCAGAAATTAAGATTTTTTTTAGCTAAAGCCAAAAAATATATATGTTTTAGGTTAAATGAGTGACAGTTGGCAAGTCTGCATCATGCAGCTGGAGGAGCTCCAGCATTCTCTGACTCTGAGATATGGGCTAGTAATTATCTCCTGTCTGTAACTATTTTTTACTAGGCTAAGCACATAATTTTGCAAAGTTTGCTCTAAACTATATTTTACTTTACAGACCACAACAGTCCTTTGTACTTTGAGAAAAGCATGCTTTGTTTCCTTTTTAGGAGGTTTTCTTTTTTAGCCTTTGTTCTTCCTCGGTTCTGCTGGGCAGGTTAATGTCTACATTGTGCGGGTTGGAAAATGGCTTCACCACAAGCCCTAAGCAGGGGGCAGCAAACTTATGTGCAGCCACTGCAGCAGATCAGAAGTGAGAATGTGACTCCCAGTCTCTCCCCTACTTAAATGGTAAATGCCCTGTGCCAAAGTTATACAGGTTCCTATGGTAACAATTCAATTGAAAGGTAAATGTGGGACCTCTCTTTACCCCCTCACTCATCAGCAGGAGAGGAGAGGTAGGATATAAAAAGTTCTGCAGAGCCTTCTGTCCCCTCTGAACTGCTGCCTAAGATACAGCTACGCCATGCAAGAAAAATAAGGGGGGAGCTTACTTTCCTATGCTGCTGCACAAGCCAGGCCAAGATTTGGCCCTAAGGGAATAGCTAGGTCTTATATTAATGTCAATGCAGCAAGCTCAAGCCTCACTATTTAAAAAAAAATCTGATGCTACAGGTTATGTATTTGGAATGTACATTTTAACAGCTGTCCCTGTTACTCTATTCTTATTGCTGGCAGATACAATATAACTAATCGATGTCATTTCCATGAGTACATCAGTTAAGTGATACAGAAAACCTTTAATATTAAAATGTAATTGATCCAAATATGTTGAGAACAAATGAGTACAGACTTTACTATTGGTCAGAATTATGGTCCAGTCCTCCAAAATCTCTGAGAGGGAATGGAAGATTCTGACTGTTGGAAAATATCCCCAGTTTAAAATGGAAAATATGTCTTGTGGAATAGCATGAGCAATCTTGTTCTCTAGAGTTTATTCATAACGTGTAGGTTAGAAGGGACCTCGGAAGATCATTGGGTCCAGCCCCTCTGCACCAGGCAGGAAAGACAACTGGGATCAAGTGACCCCAGCAAGGTGACCATCCAGTCTCCTTTTGAAGATTTCGAGGATAGGTGATTGCACCACCTCTAGAGGGAACGGGAGTTGATATATTAATTGCTTGTTAATGGGCAGTTTTTGGCAGAATATCTTCTTGGTATGTCTGAAAGTATTTTAAGAGAACGTCAGTCAGTGAGTGGGACAATATACTTAAAAACATAAACAGGATATTCAGTGGTAGAGTCAGGTTGTGACATTATGTCCAAAATCAATTCTTTTCCAGCTTAGCTGACTAGTAAACCCTGTGTTAATTTCAGTAGAACGTACTACTTTTTTTCTCCCAGCATAGCACTATTTTATCCAATGATCCTCTGGGATCCTTCTTTCCTTTTCTTTTTAATTGTCCTTTATGTCCCAAGTACATAAAGACTGAATATCTTTACTTGTGAATACAGATTATACACACCATTCCTTCAGTGGCTAATAAATGAAGAGGGGTATCAGTAAAGAAGATCCCAAATCGGGTGCTCGTGTTCCACAGTGGGTTGACTAAAGAGGAAGCAATCAGGGAAGCCTTAACAAAGTTCCCAGAGAGAAAACAGGGCAGTAAGTTTTCTATCAAAAATGTTTGTAGACTAATGCAAACCTGGGAAACAAGCAGGAAGAATCAGAAGTCCTGGTAAAATCATAGAATTTTGATGCAATTGGAAAGACAGACACTTGGTAGGATAGTTCACATGACTGTGGTACCATTATGGATAGGTATAAATTTTTTAGGAAAGACAGGCAGGGGAAAAAAGGAGGCGAGGTCCTGTATACCCAAAAGTTTCCTTTATACCTCCTGTTCTGAGGCACAGTATGAAGCAGGAGGTAAGCATGTTGAAAGTCATGGTCAAAGGGATAAACAGCAAGGTTGATATCATGGTGAGTGTCTGATATAAAACATCAAACCAGGAGGAAAAGGTAGATGGGGCTTTCTTGGAATAACTAATCAGAGTTTTCAAGTCAAAGGACCTGGTCCTCGTGGTAGACTTAACATACCATGACATTTACTGAGAGAGTAATAGCAGTGCACAGGCAGTCCAGGTTTTTGGAGTGTCTTGGAGCTAACTTTTTGATACAGATGGTGGAGAAGCCAACTAGAGGGGGAAATTCCTCTTGACTTGCTCACAAACAGGGAGGAACTTGTTAAAAATACAAAGGTGGGAGGCAACTTGGCTGACAGTGATTATGAAATAATAAGAGTTCAAGATCCTAAGGAAAGGAGCACGTCAAAGAGAAGAAATCAATTGGATGAAAATAGCAAGGACAAGTGCAAAGTCCTGAATTTGGGATGGAACATGCACAAATACGGACGGGAGAAACAGTGGTTAGCTTGCAGTATCACTGGAAAGGACCTGGCAGCTGCAATGGATCATAAGCTGAATATGAGTCAACAGTGTGCTCTTGCTGAAAAAAACAAAACCAAACCATAGCATATTGGGTTGAATTAATAATAGTGTCATTTGAGAAATGAGGAAAGTGATTCTCCCACTGTCTTTGGCACTGGAAAGGCCTCCCCAGGACTGCTTTGTCCAATTTTGGGCTCTTCACTTAAAGATGTGAACAAATTTAGAAATAATACAATGGAGAGCAACAGAAATGATTAGTGGCCTAAGATAGAGGCCAAGCTAAAAGAAGTAGTATTATTGGTCATCTATACACATGCTCTGGGGTAGGGGAGTGCATTAATAAAAGCAGCTCAGAGAGCCACTCTAATTAAAGTGCCCACAACTTCACATGTATTCAGTGTCCCATGCTTCAAAATGGCAGTGGAGGTGCTGTAACTAAAGCTTTTTGGATGAGCTTTAGTTAAAGCACCCCAGCTGCCATTCTGAAACGTGAGACACTGAATACACATGACACGGAGGCTGCTGGAGCATGCTGATTAGCACGCTCCAGCAGACTCGCAGCAGACTCGATTAATCAAGTCTGCTCTGATGCTTGCTAATTAGCATGTGTCAGAGCAAAGGTCCGTCATATGTACAGGGTCTTCATAAACTCCTTGTGCACTTTTAAACTTCAATAACTTAGGTTGTAGGTATGATAGAAACAATCTGTAAATGGCGTTTAAAAGCAAATTTATTAAACTTTTAGGACAACTAGAGTACACAATGCTAGACTTCAACATAACCACCATCCATCATGATACAGTGCTCAATCCAGTCTTCCAACTCCTTGAAAACATTTCCAAGTTGCTCTTGAGTTACTGCACTAATTGCATTGGTGATCCTAGCCCTAAGTTCTACCAAACAATGTGGTTTTGACAAGTAAACTACACTTTTAACATGTCCCCATAAAAAGAAGTCCAACAGTGATGGGCCAGGTGAATGAAGTGGCCAAGCAATTAGTCCACCTCTGCCTATCCACTTCTCTGGGAAAACATCATTTAGGAACTGTCATACATTCAGAGCATAGTGGCACGGAGCTCCATCTTATTTAAGAATAAATTCGTTATTACTTATGAAGTCTAGCATTGTGTACTCTAGTTGTCTTAAAACTTTAATACATTTGCTTTTAAATGCTGTTTACAGATTGTTTCTATCATACCTACAACCTACATTATTAAAGTTTAAACGTGCACAAGGACTTTGTGAAGACCCTGTATAGGTCCCCATTTAGTCTGGAGAAGAGAAGACTGAGGGGAGATTCATAACAGTTTTCAAATACCTGAAGAAGGGTTCCAAAGAGGATGGAAATAGATCGTTCTCTCTGGTGGCAGGGGTCAGGACAAGAAGCAATGGTCTTAAATAGCAACAATGGAAATTTAGGTTGGCTATTAGGTTGGTTGTTGGAACAGGCTACCTAGAAAGTCTGTGGAATCTCCATTCTTGAATGTTTTCAAGAACAGGTTAGACAAACACTTGACTGGGATGGTTTAGTCAGTAGGTTAAGCAGTCAGTCTTGAGCAGACTGCCTGAGGTCCCTTCCAAACCTACTATTCTATGATTCTAAAGGCCTCTTGTATGGTTTCACTTTGCTATACTATACTGGGGGGGGTGGGGATTAGAGAATGTGTGTGGTACTTCAATATAGATTTCCTGTTTTGCACTATAATGATCTCACAAGTTATTATTGAAGATAGTAAATTCACTTTCTTACAGGACATGTCTGGAATGAATTTCAATTAAGGATACACAATCAATATCAATCAATATCAAGAAAACTGCCTATGACTTTTAGGATGAGGATGTTTTTTGGAGTCTGGCTGCTACAGTTGCTAGGCTGATAATAAAGTAAGTTACCTCATCTAAAGGCTTTGAGCCTATGGCTTTGGCTTGGTTAAACTGACAAAACTTTGTATCCATTTTCACACCAGTAAAGAAATTTCTAAGTATATTTTCTTAACTGACTGAAAAAGAATTAAGCCTATAAGGCTTTTTTTTTTTAAATCAGGAAAATTTAGTTCTTTTGTTTTATGTTAGATTTGGTATTATGAATTGTTAATTTTTTAAAAATAGGGGATAATATTTATACAACAATTCAATACTGTTTTGTCCCGACCTTGCTCTCAGTACAGACAAAGCCTTCAGTAAAAGATTGGGCTCTCAGAATTTTAGTTAATACTGGTATTTCGGGAAAGGTCATGAGTAGTGACAAGCACAACAAACGCAACAAAACCTGCAAATATTTAGTCACTTACTTTCTATGCCATTTTAAAGGAATCTGAGCTCCATAATATTTGCAAGTTTCTTCAACATTCTGCATGCATGGAAATCTACTTTTTCATGTGCAGATGGGGCTGTTATGTGCATGAGTCCCTATATACATACAAATGCATATTTACATGCTGTGTTAGTGGAGCCAGACAGGTGGAGAATGTGTGTCCCACCAGATTTCACACTTGCCCACTCCTTTGCCTGTGACATGCAGGGCAGAATTTTCTTACCCTTTGTGTGCCAAAATGGCAGTTGTCCAGCTGCGTAAGTAGCCTTTTGGCACTTATGAACAGTTATCAATTCCTTTACTTGTGCAGTGTGGATGAGTATTAATTTTGGAATATCACTCTACAAAGAAAACCTTAACCCATTACAAAAACCACATCCGCTCATCCATACAAAGGCTTGCTGGCCACCCAGACCCATTACAATATCCTCATCATGCACTTCACATACAAGCAACTTCTGGTCTCTCAGACCAAACAACCCTTTTCTTTCATCCCCACCCCGCTTGTGGGGTCACATTCTCAGTTCACCTGTCTTCCATGTCACTGTTGCTCCAGCTTATACACGCATATACCAAGCATGCTTAGTAGACTAAGCACTGGTTATGTGTTCATGCCAAGTGTATATGAACAGATCGTGAAATTATAGCCAGACAAAAAATGTCACTAGGTGATATTAGATACCAAAGGAGAAGGAGAGCCCTCTCTTGTTTCTGCCCCAGTAGCTAAGGAGTTAAACTACTCACCCAATGAGCGAGAAACCCAGATATTGGGACTTCTCAGCTATAAGGGATCTGAATTACACCTTTCTGACTTTCCTGCATAGTACTCTGACCTCCACAGCATAGGTAAGATATTGTGTCGGCATCTTTTTCAGCACTACCCTTGAAGCTGGCCCCCTGGGCAGTTGAGAGCAGGAGATATGTGAGGCTAGGGGGACAACAACAAGGCAGATGGCAACAACAAGACAGATGGTGTGTAGCTTGGTAAACTGGATGCTCTTCTTCCCTGAACCTTTACTCCCCAAAGGCCAAAATATCCTCACTGGTGTCTATCTATTTTATCCAATGGCTACTAAATACAAGCAGCCATGACTCAGCTCCTAAAACAGTGCTTCTCAAATGGGGTGCCACATCACCCTGGAATACCATGAGATCTTTTGAAGGGTATTGCTGGGTGCAAACACCTTCACAGGCTCTACAAGAGAATCTCAGAGATTCACATAGGAGTTCAGTGTCAAAACCATTCTTGCTGTTTTGGGCGTGCTGAGTTCTTTGCAAAAAAAGAATTGCTCTAGTATGTTTCCATAGTAAAAAAAAAAAAAAAAGTGAAAACTAAGAGCTGGCATTTTTCAAGTGGGGTATTGAATCTAACAAGGGGCACTGAGTTGAAAAAGGTTGAGAAACAGTGTGCTAAAGAACATAAGAAAAAGGGAAAATTGGAATGCTGAGAGGAGAAGCTAAAAAGAATGTTTTAGCCCTGAAGATCCAAGAGCCTCTCTATTGGAAGGAATGGCTCTGTGTTGCCATTGGGTGCTACCTCTTGATCTGTGTCCTGCTTCTCTCTTTGGGAAAAGGAAGGTGTGGTTTGCAAATTGATACCATTTCTATCAGCATTTGGGGGCTGGACCTGATGAGCTCGCAAAGTCACTTCCAGCCCTAATAGATTCATAGATTCATAGATGTTAGGGTCGGAAGGGACCTCAATAGATCATCGAGTCTGACCCCCTGCATAGGCAGGAAAGAGCACTGGGTTTAGATGACCCCAGCTAGATGCCTATCTAACCTCCTCTTGAAGACCCCCAGGGTAGGGGAGAGCACCACCTCCCTTGGGAGCCCATTCCAGACTTTGGCCACTCTAACTATGAAGAAGTTCTTCCTAATGTCTAGTCTAAATCTGCTCTCTGCTAGCTTATGGCCATTATTTCTTGTAACCCCCAGGGGTGCCTTGGTGAGCAAAACCTCACCAATTCCCTTCTGTGCCCCTATGATGAACTTATAGGCAGCCACAAGGTCACCTCTCAACCTTCTCTTGAGGAGGCTGAAGAGGTCCAGGTGTCCTAGTCTCTCCTCATAGGGCTTGGCCTGCAAGCCCTTAACCATACGAGTGGCCCTTCTCTGGACCCTCTCCAGGTTCTCCACATCCCTCTTGAAGTGCGGCGCCCAAAATTGCACGCAGTACTCCAACTGTGATCTGACCAGTGCCCGATAGAGGGGAATTATCACCTCCTTGGTTCTGTTCGTCATGCATCTGCTGACGCACGATAAAGTGCCATTAGCTTTTCTGATGGCTTCGTCACACTGACGACTCATGTTCATCCTGGAGTCCACTAGGACTCCAAGATCCCTTTCCGCATCCGTGCCACCCAGCAGGTCATTTCCTAGGCAGTAGGTGTGCTGGACATTTTTCCTCCCTAGGTGCAGCACTTTGCATTTCTCCTTGTTGAATTGCATTCTGTTGTTTTCTGCCCATATGTCCAACCTGTCCAGGTCTGCTTGTAGTTGTTCCCTGCCCTCCGGTGTGTCCACTTCTCCCCACAGTTTTATGTTATCCGCAAACTTGGACAGAGTACACTTCACTCCCTCGTCCAAGTCGCTGATGAAGATATTGAAGAGTATCGGTCCAAGGACCGAGCCCTGCAGGACCCCACTGCCCACACCCTTCCAGGTCGAGACCGACCCATCCACTACGACTCTCTGGGTGCGACCCTCTAGCCAATTCGCCACCCACCGGACTGTGTAGTCATCCAAGTCACAGCCTCTTAACTTGTTCACCAGTATGGGGTGGGATACTGTATCAAAGGCCTTCCTGAAGTCTAAGTAAACGACGTCAACCCCTACTCCTGGGTCCAGGTGTTTTGTAACCTGGTCATAAAAAGAGACTAGATTAGTCAGGCATGATCTACCTGCTATGAACCTGTGCTGGTTTCCCCTCAGCATAATTTTTCCTGCCGGGCTCTCGCAAATGTGAGCCTTGATAATTTTTTCAAAGACTTTGCCATATCTATGAAGCATTAAATCCTGCCTAAGAAACCAAGGTAAATTCTGCCAAACTGGTAATTTAAGAGTATATGTATGGAGTCGGTGCTCCGCAGCCCTACCCTGGAATAATGCCCTTCCAAGCTGCAGAGCATGATCCCCACAGGGTGCCTGGCGGAAGCCTTGTTCACAGGCTCACCAGGAAAAAAAAAAATCATACACCAGTCCCCCTGATTCCTATCTTGCTGCCCCATTACTTCTATTTGTTCCCTCTAGAAAAAGTCCTAGGAGGAGCACCAAAAAATGTCTGGTGTAAGTAGCAATTTCTTGGAATGCCTATTGTAATACATGATTACATGGTATCAAATTAGTAGACAGAAACAGTACTGTGAAGGAGCTTGTGCTGTCACACATACACCATAATTAACACAAAACAACAATATGAAATGTTAACCACTTAAGAGTCCATAACTTCTACTTCACCACACGTAAGTGCATACCTTCCTGTAACCACAAATACAGCACACTACAAACGCACACGCTGCAACCCTCACTTTGTTGCTTCTTTGTCCTGCTGCATACGCCCCTTTCCCACATTATATTTTCCCCAGCAGCAATAGTTGTGGATGTTTGCCTTAGAAGCGAATTGTTGGAAGACTGTAGTTCAGGAAAAGATTGTATGCAGAAAGATGATTAGAGGATACAATAAAAGGCTGGCAATGGCCAGGGTTACTGTTAAGGCTGCAGCTCAAGCCCCCTTTGTTGTAGGATAACATGAAGAGGACAGGTCTAATGGAGATTTTATAAGTGCCCATCTCCCATTTATTGTGCCTCAATGTGTCCATCTCACATTAAAGGGGGTGTGCACCCACCCTAATCAGATTACTGTGTGTACTCAGCCAGTCATTCCTGTATGTATCCACCAGGCAGGCTTGTGTATGCAACACATATTTATCACATGAATAATAGCTAAAATTGCTCTAAATCCAATGTTTATGTGGGAAAAAAGCTGTTGTACCAGATTGCATCAGATCTATTGAGGATCCTTTTCTATACCTGCTTTTGTGTAGATAAGCAATGTTTTCTGTGCAATATTTTTCAGCAGTGGAAGGTAGGACTGCCAAGGACAAATTTGAGCCAGCACCTAAATCCAAAACTTGCTTTTAAAACTCCATGAAGAGGAACCAAATAAAAGCTACTCAGAAAACTCAAAGAGTGTGAAAATTAAACCTCTGTGAAATTTCACACTAACTGGGCACATCTACATGAGGCACTACGTTGCTGTAGCAACGAACTACAGCAACGTAGCTCATCACTACGGCCATGTAGCATCAGCGGGCACAAACTGTGATGCTGATGCTACTGCCCAGCAGCAATGAGCTACTTCACAGTCAGGTTGGAAATGACCCATGTGCCACTGGGACTGTGCGGTAATGGCGGTTACTATGCAGTCATTCAGTACTTGTAAGTACTGAATGACTGCGCAGTAGGAACTGTGTAGCCACACACACATGTAGACGCACCTAATGTTACCAGATTTGGCTGTCACTTTGGGGTCTGCTCATTTATTAGGGTTATGTTTCTGAGGTCTCTAATTCTATCAATGGGCTGCTTGTGTTACTTGTGTTTCTATATGGAGCTGTATTTCTCCCTTCTGCAAGTCCTCACCCCCAGTGGAGCTATCCTGCAGGACTCAGGTTCAATGGGGCTGCGTTCCTTCAACCACCAAATCAGTCAAACACATATACGCGCATACACACACAGTTTAACAGGACACACCTGAGCCAGGCTGGGTTATTCAGCGTTGACAGGCTGACACCCTCATGTGCCTTGAACTCAGTTCATCTGTTATTTCAGCAGGACAATAATAAATGCAGTTAGACACACACACTACTGGGGTACATCTGAGCAGGTTGGGTCCGATCAGCACTTTCAGCTGATACCCCCATGCGCCTCAAAACTCAGCATGTCCCAATCTCTTGTCACAATGCTCTTAGTAGTAACTCCCCTGATAAGCAGAAACCACCATAGTTTTGGGCATTACAGGGATCTTTGGCTTAGGTAAAAGAAGCGTTGTTGCAGAGCAAATGGGGAGGTCACGGGGAAGGAAGGGAGTATAGCAACCAGCTTGACCATAAAAGTTATTTATTGTCAGGTATATGAACTTACGATGATACCAGAAGTAACAGCCATACAAGAGAGAGAAATAAAACAGTTACAATATTACATAGTTTCAGTGAGGTATTTGGGGAAGTCTAGCTCAAGTTTGATTAGCAAAAGTCAGGTTTAGAAATCTGTGCCTGGAATAAGAGAGTAAAAGTCAGGTTCCTGGAGTCAGAGAGAGGGGGAGAGAGAAAGAGAGAGTTGGGATCTCATCATTCAGCGAAGCTTGAACCAGTTGAGGTTCCCAGGTGTTTGTTGGAGCTTACAGAAAGGCAGAGTCCTGAACATGATCAATGAAGGGATTCCAGGCAGAAAGGGAGTGGAACTGGTGCAACTTAGATTCAGGCACCAGGACAGAAACTTGAGCTTGAGTAGGGGTTTTTGTAGAGAACTAACAATGGTTCAAGGGAGCACTCTAGGTTTGTTTATGAGTAAACAATGGCTCATATGCTGGATAATGGGAACTGATCACTCCTGGCTATGGGTGGTATTACTCTGAAGGAGCTCACAATACAGACAGGCAAATTCAGTGTTTTGGGTACCAATAAAGGAGCCATTACTTGAATTGCTCTGATAAATGCTGAGCTGGGTCTGGGCAGAGGTGGGTTGATTAGCATTTGGAGCAGGGATCCCCCATCATGCAGTGCTCCCCTGCTTCTCTGATCCCAGAATTCAGTGTGGTCCTTGCCTTGGACTCTGTTCTCCATCCTGAATGCTAATGAAGGTGCATTCCTGTCCCATCTCCCATGAAAATGAGTTGTCATCCAGTTCCATCTCTGATGTAAATGAGACCAGGGGAACTGCTTCACTCCTATCACTTGCCTGAAGGGATTTAGGTGTCTCCCACTGCATCTTCATTGTCTTCTGTAAGTCATTCCTCTGATCAGTTCTTGTTTGTGGGGGTGGAGGGGTGAGTCCTTTGTGAGTCACACAGGCTGCATACTGTGCCAGGGTTCCCTAAGAATACCGAGCTGACAAGTAACATCAGTGGCAACCTTCTCCAAGATGGAAACAGAAGAATATGTCCATTTGCCTATTTGATAATGCAACTCTTAACTATAAGCCACTACCAGGACCTTCCAGAATGTGATTTATGTTAGTATATATTAATTCTGACTGGGTATGTCCTTTAAAATATCTCCCATTGTCCTATGCACAATTTCAAGCTTCTCATTCATGCCCTCAAGGTTGTATACAATTCCACCCCTTCTAACATATCTTCACTTCTCCAGCTCTAAACTCTGTGAAGTCTTGGAACAGCCTTCTAGGAAGAGTTTACAAAAGCCCTGGCTTCTCCTGAAAACAAATCTTCTTAAGACATACCTGTTTCATGATGCATTCTGGCTACAAACACTGCACTCTATCCCATGCATTGTCTTGTTTTGTTCAGTATTGGGCCCCTGCGGTGAATTTTGATTGTAGATCTTTGGAGCAGACTCTTATTTGTTTGGCACATTT
Source organism: Alligator mississippiensis (assembly GCF_030867095.1). Classification (NCBI taxonomy): domain Eukaryota; kingdom Metazoa; phylum Chordata; order Crocodylia; family Alligatoridae; genus Alligator; species Alligator mississippiensis. Next base: position 157,254,834 of record NC_081827.1, read on the forward strand.
TACCCATTGTACATTTCTGTACACATCTAAAGCTCTGGATAAATAATGAAAATGAACAGGGCCTGTTGGCACAAGTCAATAGAGAGCTGCATTTCCTGAGGCTCTGCTCAGAGTTCTGCTTTGTTTCGAGGACCAGAGTTTTCCTTTGGTTTTGAGTTCATTGTGTAAGTACTTTTTGTAAAGTTTCTCTTGAGTTTTCATTTTCAGACTCCTCTAAGGTATGCCAAGCATTGAAAAGGAGCTTGTATGGCACCAGAATATGGCAAAGACATGTGTGGCTTGAAAAGCCAGTTTCTCTTTTAGTTCCCTTCACCACACCAGTTGCTGAAATGGAGTAACTGAGAATGGGGCATATATTGTGTGAGTGGTATTTGGCCAACAATATACTCAGCTTTAGAGGGAAAGATGTGTCTAAAATTTGCTGAACAGCTGTCTTTAAAAGTAGAAAAGGAGTGTTGCTAAGCTTGCAAGCACTACCTAACCAGTCCTCCTTGGACCTGAAGAACGGTAGTTGTAACAGAGGCATAAAGAAAGATCAGATATAAAGCTGTGGACTGTTAGGAATTCTTCCCCATACAGAAAGCATTTTAAAACATGGTCATCTATAGTAGCAGTCCTGCGATTTTGCCAACCTTAATCTTATTCGTGATGTGCAGAGATTTTAGATAATTTGTCTGAAGTGTATTATATAAACTAACTCTCTGATTGATTTGAAGGAAGTCTCTTGAATTTTGGTTTCACTTGCAACAAATTACGTGTCTAAATTTCTCTACTTGAAAAAATTGACCAAATATATCATGGGTAGAATGAAATCAATTTTACCATCCACAATAGTTCATTACTGGGCACGTCTACACAATACATGTTACTGCACAGTTGTCTAATTTACTAGTTTACATGTGTGCACCCATGCTGCGCAGTAAAAATGGCTAATTACAGTTAAATTTACTACCTGCAATTGCAGGTAGGAAATTTAATCACCATTAGTTACTGCACAGTAATGTACATGTAGATGTGACCTGTCAACAGGGCTGCCTGAGGCCAGCCCCAGGCCTCCTGGCTGAGAGCCAGTTCTGGCCCAGAGCTGGACTGTATCTGTGGCAGAGGAGGGACACAGTACAAAACTTTATTGAGCAGCCCATGCCCCTGCAGCTTGGGCCTCTCACATGCTGTGGAAGGTGTTGATGCCAGCAGTGATGTCTTCCTCAGCAGCGAAGCCCAGGGACATGTAGTGCTGTATAGGCAGCCATGCCTCGTCCAAATGTGCTGCTGAGGTTTAGTGGTCTAATCTTCCAAGAACCAGCTCTTAGGGTCTGACAGCTTGACATGAGTGGCTTGTATTAGCAGGGCACACCCTCCATCTCACCTGCCACATCTTGATCTTTAAATAAGAAGGGAGGATCCCTGATGGTGTTCACCTGTCCCTGCATCATGTTCTTCCTCGGGGCTCCGCCTCCCCTTTCACCCCATCCTTACACCAGCCTGGTCTTATAGTCTGATCAAATCGAGTGCCATCAGATGGTGAGATGGCCCTGTCCTTACAATTGCTCTGCTTTTTTTCTCAAAAATCAGTAGCCCATTTTAACACAGTTCAGTGGGTTCTCATTGTTATTAGGGCTGTGTGAAACTTTGGTCCCTGATTCGATTCGGTGGAGATTCAGCCCAATTTGGTGGCCAAATCTCCAAATCTGAATCAGATCAGAGGACCCTTTAATCTTTCCAAATCGATTTGGAACCCTCCAAATCGATTTGGAGAGATTCGAACAGATTCGGCGATTTGGACATAGATACAGCTTTAAATGTTTTTTCTACATACCTCTAGGTAGCAGGGGCTCTGAACTCTGTGATGCTGGGGCAAATGCAGTGTCCCACAGAAGCACAGGGGGCTCCCCAACACACTCAGCAGCAGACCTGGAAGTGGACCAGAAGCACTCCCGGTCCACTTCCTGGTCCACTGGGGAGCATGCAGGGGGGCCTGCCCACACGCCCCAGCTCGGTGACTGGTGTCTCCTGGGCCTGGGGGAGCACCTGGGACCCCCTGTAGCTGATCGCCAAACTGGGGGAGTGTGCTCCCTGACAGACCTGGAAGTGAACTGGAAGTACTTCCAGTCCACTTCCGGGTTCACTGCTGAGCACGCTGGAGAGCCCCCACCCCGCTCTTGTGGGATGCTCCATCCACCCCAGCACCACAGTGATCATGAGTCACACTGCTACCTTGAGGTATGTAGAAAAAAACTTTTAAAGCTGTGTCTGTGTCCGAATCACTAATTCGCTGAAACAGTATCGAATCTTCAGATTTGGATTCGACCAAATCGAATCAGGGTCAGTGATCTGAATCAACGGATCGAATCGCTGTCCCCGATTTGGGTCGAATCCGAATCTGAATCTAATAGGGCCCATTACACACAGCCCTAAATTCATTATGCCCATCAGGGTTAGTCCCTTAAATTCTTACTTTTCTCTGTTGGGCATCACTTTGCCCCCTTGCTGATACATCCCTAGGAGCCTACACCCAATGGAATGGATTGATAGTTCATTGCCTTGATTCATCCAGTGAAACATCTGTTGTCTCTCAGCACCCCCACTCCAGGCCAGTGATTCCCCAGTGCTATGCTGCTAGTCCCACACTGGGGAGGCTCCTCTGATCCTCAAGTCAGGAGAGCAAACATTGCTCTTCCCCTTTTGCTCCTGCTGGGGCACTCTCCAGTCAGGGCCAGCTCTCCTGCAGCCATGCTCCCTGGCCTCTGCTCAGCCAGTGTGGGGCATGTCTTTATGGTGTGTTCAGCTGTGCACCAGCCAACCCAGATCCAGCATTAGCTGGTGAAGCACAGCAGCTGTGGTGCCGGGGATTCCCCGGACCATACCGCTGGCATTTCTTTGGGTAAGTTTTTGCTCCTGCAGGGAGCATCTTCAGCTTCATCTCAACCCCAGGGGGCGAAGAGATTTTCCATGGTGGTTTCATGACCCTGCTAAGGTCAGTGGAGAGTACCCCGTTATGAACCACTGACATAGGTAGCCCTCCAGGTGGCAGCAGAGATTGTGGGGTGACCTGGGCTTGCCTCCATACAATCATAGCTCAAAGTCCCAAACCAAAAGCATAGGTGTGCCCAGGGTGTCAGGAGGATCATCAGCAGCAGGGTGAAGTAGCTTGGGCACCCATCAACCTGCACAAACAGATCATTGTGCACTGCCTGGGGCATGCACAGCAGGCATGCTTGGGGCTCAGGGAAATGCTCAGAGCATAGCGGCGGCACAGCAGGGGGCTGGCCCTTGGGTGCCTCCCCAGAGAGGTTCCCTGCGGAGATGGCAGGGGCATGGCCAGCTCCTCACCCCAGTTGTCTGGGGGCCCCACACACCCCAAGCCTTGGTGTTGTGGGATGGGCAGCAGCACAGCAGAGCAGTTGGCCTGCAGGAGGAGAGGGTGGGGAGCAGGGTCTGGAGCCATGGCAACAGATGTTGCCAGCAGCCTGGCCTGTCCTGCCCTGGGAAGGAGGCAGGGGAGGGAGGCAGTGTGCGGCCAGCACCCTTCGGGCCACTACCCGTAGGGGAGCACACAGAGTTTGGGGGCTCAACTGCCCAACTTACCATGGTCCCTGGGCAACCGTGCATGTCTGGCCCCTGGTTTGAGGCCAGGCAGTGCATGACCCCTGGTGCAGGGCATCTTATCTCTGAAATGTTGCAAACTTTCACAAAAAGCTTCTGTCTCTTGCCTCTGCAGGGCCAGCATCTGGACACAGAGGGAGAGTCTGCAGGGCCAAGCAAGGATGCAGGATCAGGGATGCCACCACCTACCACTGGAGTCCTGTGGATGCACCAGCTGCACCAGAGGTGCCACCTCCAGCTGGTGGCAGTGATGGAGGAGAAGGTGGATGACACCCAGGCCTGAAGGCAGGACGGCCTGACCCAGGAAGAGAGGTGGCAGCAGGTGGACATCACCTGGGAGACTGTCAAGAAGGAGGCATGGGACTAGGCGGAGCATGAGCACCAGGCCGAGCTCCTGGCCCTGGAGTGGGAGTGCCTCCAGATCCTGTGGGTCCAAAATAATGTCCTGGGCTGGGCCATGGAGGCCATGGATGATGACCACCGGACCTTGGACACCATCCTGGGCCTGGCAGTCTTGTGTGTGCCCACCACTGCCCAGCCCCCAAGCCTAGCCCTGTAGGCCCCCTGGCAGCTGCCTGCTGCCCCACAGCATACCTCTGTCTGGGCCTGGGAGAAAGTCATCTGCTGCCTCCCACCCACAGGAGCCCCTGGCCTGGGTCCACCACCACCTGCCTGGGCCCAATCCCACCACTCGCTCTGGCTCCACATGGGCATGAAGCTGGAGGTGCCTGGAGCAGTGCCAGAACTGGATGCTGGCTCTGGTGGACCTGGACTCTGCCAGCCAGAGGGGGAGCTGCCCGCACCATAGGAGCACCGGCTGCCATCACCCCTGAAGCAGCCCCCCTCCTCCCCACTGTGGTTGCCATGGTCCCCAGACCTATGGGGGAACAGCCCAAGGCTGGAGTGCTGGCTGCCTGCCTCAGGGCTCTGCCCCCTAGGTGCCTTGCCCCACGCCCCCCACACTGGGACACCAAAAAAACCCACTTTGTATATAGTTTTCAAACTGGGAAGAGGGTTTTTTATTGTTGGTAGGTGGGCTGGGTGGTGGAGGGGCTCTGTTTGTTGGGGAGGGAGCTCTGTGTTTTGGGGAGGGAGAGGCAGGGGTTTGCAGGGAGTGAATTCTGAGGGGAATAAAGATGTGTTCTTTGGATACATGCCAGAAGGTAGTCTGCCAGAGATTCCTGCACCCAGTGCCCTGACCCCCAGTGGTGGATGTGTAGCTCTCCTGGGACCTTAGTGGGGGAGATCTATCGCTGCCATTGCCACCACAGTTGGTGCTCCCACTGCCAGACCACCTCCATGTGCTGCACCTCCTCTGCCCAGAAGACTGGAAAAGGGCCAATGTTGTGCCCATCCTCTCGAGAAGGGGAGGAGAGAAGAGAGAGGACCCAGGGAACTACAGGCCGATCAGCCTGACCTCAATCCCAGGAAAAATCCTCAAAAAATTTCTCAAGGAGTTCATATGCAATAAGCTAGTAGAAGGCAAAATTCTGAACAGCCAGCATGGTTTTGTCACAGGTAGGCCATGTCTAACTAACCTCATCTCCTTCCTTGACAAAAAGTTACTCACCACCTGGATAAGGGAGATGAGGTCGATGCCTTATTTGGACTTTAGGAAGGCCTTTGACTTGGTGTCCCATGAGGCTCTCAAGGTAAAATTAGGGGACTGTGTGCTCAACAATTCAATGGCCAGATAGGTGGGAAACTGGCTGCGAGGTCAGACCCAGAGAGTACTAATAGATGCATCTGTGTTTACCTGGTGGAAGGTAGCCAGTGGGTTCCCCCAGGGTTTGGTACTTGGACCAGTGCTTTTCAACATCTACATCAATGATCTGGATGTGGGGGTGAAAAGCACACTTGTGGCTTGGACTCTCCTTTTGGCTCTTTGTTCCACGCAGGTGTGATCTCGGCTGCACAGCTGAAGCGCATGATCCCTGCGGGGGAAACAGCCTAACCTTAATCAGCTGGCTCCTGGCTCAATCGCAAAGCTGGTGCAGGGTTCTGGCCTTGCCCCCTCTCTGAACGTAGACTCACATCGGCATGGGGCTCCGGTGTCAGCCTCGCTCCCTGAGAGGCTTCCCAGTTCAGCCAGGGCTGGGGAAGGTCCTCACCCCAGCTCCGCCAACTCTGTGCCAGTCCGAGCATCCGGGTAAATCCTGAGCATTCGTGTGGGGGTGCGAACAGGGTCTTTCTTTTCTTTTCTTCACTGGCTCTGCCACAAACATTCATAGATTAATATCTAAATTTGATAACCATTGTGACTCCTTCAGGGGTAGCTGCATGGATTGGTTTTAGAGTGCCATTAAATGACATAATTGGGCAGTCATTCACAATGTGTTGCACCATCTGAAAAATCACACTACAATCACAACCTGGACCCTCTTTGATTCTTCATTTATGGAGTAAGTGTCCACATTTTCCAGGAAGTGCTCGTATGCATATTTCCAGAAGGGTTTTCTAAATTTGAGCCTATCCGATGGTGGCATAGTGATGTCCTTGTTGATTTGGAGGTTTGGGTTACCGATGGCCTTATGGTATTCCTTCACACATGTGGCATTGCGGCAGAGCTGTGGGGGAGCAATGTTCACTAGGATTGGAAGCCATGGCAATGATGTACTTTTTAGCTTTCCTGATATAATCCACATAGCTGCATTTAACTGCATATCAATAATCTTTGCGTGTACATTTTGTTCCAATATGGAGCAATATTCTGCTCTGGAGTAATATTCTGCTGCAGAGAAAACAAGTGCTACAGTGGCTGTTTGAAGCATGGTTGCATTTGCTCCCCATGTCATTCCAGCCAGTTTATGCACAAGGTTAACTTGTGCTTTTGCTTTTTTAGCAATATTCCATAGATGTTCACAAAAGGTAAAGAAAGCTCTGATCAAGAGTTATGCCAAGATATTTTGGGAACTTCTCATAAAAATGATAACAACCTTCTTGTGGTCTTCCTTGTTACATGCTAAAGTACAACCAATGTCATCAACTCGATGACTGAACTCCCATAAAGGGCCTCCCAATCAGGATTACAATGCCAAAAACCTTATTAGACTAGCATGCAATAATGAAAAAAATGTTCTTAAATATCACTCTATAGCTACACTTAGCAATTCATTGAGAAGGTATACAAGTAGACAGGACATACTGTATAGCATTCATAAGTTGCTTGCTTATTCCGTTCTGTAAAGCAGAGGTTCCCAACCACTGGGCTGCGGCCCGTTACTGGGCCACAAAGGGTTGGCTGCTGGGCCACCAGCAGTCACGTACGGGGTTAAAGCTGGGTGGCAAGGTAGCCCCAGGAGGGAGGCAGCCAGCTCTGTGCGCCCCATCCGATGCCCACCACCATGGCTGTGCCTGGTGAGGCACTGCCCATGCAGCAGGTACCAGGGCCCACACCAGACCAGGCAGACCCCCCCCCTCCCCAGCCCCCCCCACAGCTGAGAGCAGAGGGATGCGGGCGGAGAGTGTCTGGGGCGGACTGTAAGATCCCCTTGCAATGATGCCTGCATTTTTCCAATGTGCTTTGCAAAAGGAAGGCAATAGAATACAGGGTCAGAAAGTTACGGGGAAAAATGCTGGCCTTGTTGAAATTGCTAAGAGTTTTGCCATTGACTTCATAGGGCCCAGGATTTTACCCCTTGGAAAAACAAATCTTGATAGGGAATTGTATACAGTATACAGGGCATGTCTACACACGCATATTAATGCAAAGCAACAAACTCTGGCACATATTTACAAGTACTAACCTCCTGTGAAGTTTATTCATTTACTGTGGCCTAATAGGGCCACACATGTAGATGTCAAGGTGTTTACTGCAGAGCTAATTAGGTAATTCCCCAGTAAATGTCTCGTGTAGATGAGTCCATGGTGTTTCAGTATGAACAAAACCACAGGTAAAAATCTGACTTTGCATATCTTCCATATGCCCAGTTGCCCTTCTTTATGTAGCTGTGAAAAAAACAGCCTGAACCATGCTGAGCCAAGCAAGGATGATACAGGTTCAGAAGACTGAAACCAATAAACACATGTGATAGCTGACATCTTAGCCTGCACCAATGTTTTGTCCAGGGGAACTTCCAAGGTAAACGTGAACCACTGCAACAGGGGGTAATGATCCAGGAACTGTTGAACACTACCAAGTGGGTTGTATATGTCCTATGGAAAGAGGAAGCTTGTTCTGAATGGTTGAAACTACAGCAGTCTAAACCTAGCACAGGCTGTCATTTATATAACAGCCACTTTCCTGGCTGAAGCAGAGGACTGGATAAAGGACTTCCACCTCTCAATCCATGGTCCTCTATAGATTTAGCTGAAGAGCTAGGATTTGCAACTGGGTCCTGAATTCATCCTAACTCATCCTCTGTGGATCAGGCACAAAGAGAGGCCAGTAAATAACCAGTTCATATTGACTGTTAGTAGCACACACATGGCAACTTAAAGAAGCTCCTGAGTGTAGATAAATAATACCCTAACACCACAATTTTCAAGAGTGCAGTTTTCCCCTTATGTTTTTTTCTTGTGTTGTCCTGGCCCCTGACTTCTATTCCTAGCTATGTCACTGCTTTACCAATATGACCTTCTTTGCTTCCCCAGCTAGAAATTGAAGCTGACAATATTCATCTTCCTCCCAGGTTCATACTCTTCAAAAACAGCAAGCTATTCTTGAAAAGTACCATATTTACTCAAATCTAAGTTGAGATTTTCTTTTCCCCTCACTCAGCATGGGGGGAAACCCCTCATCTTAGATTCAAGTATAAGCCAGACAAGATGCTGCTGCAGTTCTGGACAGGGCCAGGATGTCTCATGCAGCAGGTACGGGGTGCATGGAGCAGGGGGCAGTATGGGGGAAGGGGGTGCTGGGGGAAGAACAGGAAAAAGATGCATGGAGTGGCAGGAGGAGCTGCTGCAACTCTGACCATGTCCCAGGCTGGAGCCAAAGTCTCTGCTGTTGTCTGGCCCAACCAGGTGTTTTGTTCCCCCAGATGACCTAGAGCCAGAGCAGCTGCAAAGTTAAGGGTGGGGGAGTCGGAGCAGGCACCATAAGGGGGCAGGTGGGAGGGGGGGAAGGCACAGTGGGGGCAAGTGGCAATCAGGGAGATAACGGGCATGGGGTAGTTTGCCTGCCTCCCAGTCACTGCTTTCCTTGCCACTACTTTTCTTGTGGGGGAGGGAGGTGGTAAATTTAAGAGAACCCTCCAATAACTAGATTCTAGACATGGAAAATTAAAACAAATTCATAACTTTCCATATCTAATCATTGCGGGGGGGGGTCTTAAATTCAGGGCTGATTAAGATAAATACAGTATTAGTTATCTAGTATTGTAGAAAATCAGATTCTGTGCACAAAAACACCACATTGTAGTTTGTATTTTTCTTTGTTTTTGAGCCCTTTTCCATCCCAATTTAATCCTACACACACAAGACCTTACATGGTAGCTACCCCTCCTTGCAGCTGAGGTTGCAAGAGACTAGCAGACCTGTTAATGTCAATCCTGAGCTAGTCATTGGGTCAATGTTTTGAGGCAGTTCTGTCTCCCAAGTGGCTGATCTTGCAGACTGCATAGCATTCCCTCCCTGCCTCTGGGTTTGAATTCCGTTTGCATTATGCAGTAACATTATGTTGCTGTCCAATTATAGAAGCTATTCCTAATCCTCCCTGCTTTTGCTATTATTTTCTGATTTCTGTCTACTTGGTGATAGACTTGGCCTCTTAAAACAGCAGAAAAAATGGTGGTGGTAGAATTCCTTGTACATCTGCTGTTAAATAGAGTGAAAACAGCAACAGCTTTACCCCTGAGTTGCTACAGAAGGAACAAGTCCAGCTCAGTTCTCATTTTCTCTCTGCAGAAACCATTTTAACTGCACAAGGTGACTTTGTGAAGCAAAGCACTGTCCTGAGGCCACCAAACTCAGTTCATGAAGAGCCACAGATGAGGTTCATCTGTATGCTCAGATATGCCATGCTAATCCCACTAAACCCTTCAGGCTCACTGTAGCACTTTTATAGATCCTTTATGGACTCAGGTATTTTCCTAAAAAAGATTTAATATTTTTAATTAAGGAATAAAGTGGACATTATCCTACTTAAAGACACAGCTAGGGAATGAAAAAATCCTTTAATATCCCTGGATGGGAATTAGGGAAAAAGACTAGATGCTTTGAAAGGAATTACTGCCTATTATTAGACTTTGGAAAAATAGATATAAAATTGATAGTTGTGTGTCATTTTCATTACCACTTTGACAATCTGCTTTCTTTCTTTTTTCAGAGTAAGTTGCTTACTAGAGTTTTGTAGTGAATAACCTTTTGCGTTCAATTCAAGACTGAGTATAATTACTTTATAACTTCAATTCATAGAGCCATTTTTGGCAGTTCCATTGGAAAAATGAGTTCATTCACTGCAAATGGCCCTCTTATTCAGGTGCCCTTCATAGGGATGTCACTGCAACTGCAAAGGATGTTATTTTGCCTTTCCTCATCATCTGCAAATAGTATACGCCTTAGGATCCAGCTACTGTCAGGGGCATAGCGAGATGAACATGGGCTTGACATTTCTAACAGCTGGCATTGATTGGCTCTGAAAAGTGAAGTCCTCCGTCAAGGCACATGTCTGGTTTAACAACATAATCACTATGTATAAATGAGAAGTAGGGGAAGACAGCAGCTACAAAGAAAGAAATTGGACATAATGTGCTAGGAGTTCAAGCTGACATGCCCCAATTCCACGCAGCTCTTAGGACTGATAGAACAAATATACCCCTGTGTGTCAGCAGTTACTGATGCATGGTATTCTTGTAAGTTTTCCCCAAATTAATGACTTTACTATGGGAGACAACATCACTCCAACATACCATTTAGCTTTCTATGGCATCTTTTATCCAAGGATCTAAAAGTATTTAAAAAAGATTAATTATATTTTCTGTCTCTCTCTGTGAGATAGGCAAGCATTATAATCATTTTCTGTTTGTATAAATGAAGGCACAGAGAAGGTGTTCATACTCACACATTTATTTGGTGGCAGATTCAGTAAAACTGAGGAGGCCTGACCCAACTGCCCTGTGCTGCTCACTAGGCTGCTCACTAGGTCATCTGATCTTCCAGGGCTGCATCAGTATGGGAGCAAGGTAAATCCTTTATCTCTTTGCCTGGCATATTTGCTTCTCTTTACTATTTTTAACTCCCTGCAGGAATGCAGTTAAATATGCACTGTTCAGCTTCCCTTGTTGTTTGACATGCTTTTGCAATCTGATGCTTCATTTATAACAATTTTTCCTTGCTAATTGTGTGTATGTGTGCACGTGTGTGTGTGTGCATGTGCGTGAGAGAGAGAGAACATGGATATAAAGCTTCATAAAATATGAACATTAAAATAAAAATAGTCAGCCTTGCTGGAAGTGCAGAGAATGTTGGAGGCATCCCTGTGGTATGATTGCTGATTAACTGGTTCTCATGATATATTTGGCTGTCTAAAAATTGTCTTTGGATTTTCATGTTCACTATATTTATGGACTAGAAAGTGTTAAAACAAGGAGAAACATATTCTTGCTTAAGCTGTGCCTCTAACTTGGGATCCATCACTTATATATGATCACTATGGCAACCATGAAATGGTATAGAATTCCTTTTATGACTGATTTCCGAATCCAGCATGGCCGGAACTAGAGCCTGCGGAATCTGTTACCTAGCAACCTGTTTCCATGCTGTGGTAACTAGGAAATGCAGCCAGTGCAAAGTGCTTTTTAATAGAGCCCGTCATTTTGATCATATGTTCCATTCTGTCGACTTTTGTCTTTTTAGTATAAAATAATTAGTACGTGTTAAGGCTGAAGAAAGGTTGCTGTTTTGCTTCGTTATTTTCCCTGTATCGTCTCACTTTATGATTGAAAGGAAGGCAGACACAACAGTCCAGCTATAAAAAAAAAAAAAAAGTCAGAATGTTCTATTCCATATGTGATGCTGGCTAGTAATTAAAGTGGTGCCATCTGCACTGTGTAAGAAGAGATATATTGTCAGGTCCCCAGGTTTACAGCTGATCAGACTTTGTGTTTCTGTACAAGCCTCCCAATTTGTAGATGACCAAACCCTTTTAAGTGATGCTTCTAATTTCTGCTCTGATTTTGACTCCATCTATGGCCTTATCCTTATACCTTTACAATAGAAATATGGGAACAACCAGTTCCATTGATAGAGATAACAATTAGTTAATTTCAACAGATGATTCTAAATATTTATGCTGAAATTAAAATGCTGACTTTTTTACTAAATATTTACATTTCACTCATAACTTGCCCAAAGGCACCAAGAAGGGGCAGGATCCTTGGATGCATCTACACGTGATGTTATGTCACTGTAGCAATGAGCTATGGCAGGGGTGGGAAAAATATGGCTCATGGGCCAGATCCAACCCACCAGGTCATTCTATCTGGCCCACAGGGCCCCTAAGAAATTTAGAAAACTTGATATTTATCTGCCTCTGGCTCCTGTCAAAGATGACCATGGGGCTGGGGCAGGGGGACTGGGAGTGAGTGGGCACATGGGAGCCAGCAGCAGCCGGGCAGGAGCGCGGGGCCTGGGCCAGTGTCCCTGGGCCAGCGCCAGTAGAGCCCAGATTAGGATGGCAGGAGCACAGGGTCCTGGCCAGCAGGGGCTCTATGGAGCCAGGTCAGCTCCCCACTCTTCCTGCTGGCACAGCCTGGCTTGGCTCCATAGACCCCTGGCAGCCCATGCCCAGAGCTCCTACCGCCCTGCCCTGGGCCCCACCGGCGCTGGCCCCAAGACATTGGTGCAGGCCCCACACTCCCACTCAATTCAGCTCCCACGCCCCTCCCCCTGCAGCCCATTTCCCCACTTTCGTGCCCGCCTGCTGGCCACTTTGCACTACATGGCTCCCATAAGCACATCCATACCCACACACACAAACAAACATACACACATCCTCACAAACCCCCAAACCTACCCACCCACAACTCCCTGCAAAGCCCATGCCCACCCACCCATACCCCCCAACACCTCTGCACACCCCACACAATTTACAAGAGTAAGACTGCATTTTGCACTATTATGCAATCACTTCTGCATATACAGCACAAATGCACACAGATCAGGAAAAAAATATATTTTAACAATAAAATTAAAATATATTATTATGAGTGTTTGATTTTTAGTATGTAATTTGTTTTTTTTTTCCCCTAAGATGGCAAAGGCTCTTCCCCAAAGGAGTACTTCCAGGGGCAAGGGGAGGGACTTCGGGTGGCAAAGGTCAGAGGCTAGGGGTGGGACATCTTGTCCCAAGATGGCGACCAGGTGGTGGGGCACCTGTCAAGGGGTGGGGCTACCCATGTAGCTCTCGACAGCTTGCCAAAACTCGGTAAGCAGTCCTCTGCCCAAAATAATTGCCTACCCTGGGCTATGGCGATGTAGTATTCGCGGGCACAACCCGTGACACTACAGCTATATCACCATAGTGATGCGCTCCCTTGATATAGTGCATTGCTATAGTGATGTAGGGGCTAAAAATAACCATGCACCACCGGCACACTGCAGTAACAAAGGAAGTACTAAATGACGGTGTGGTAACAATGGTGCCGTAGGGGCACATGTAGCTGCGCCCCTTGTGTACTAGGTGCTGTACAAATAAACATATGAAGACCTAGTCCGTGTCCTGAAAATTTTACAGTCAGTGATTTTGATTCAGAACAGCATACCTGTTATGCATGGACTGGACTCCAGGTACATTACTAGTGCTCTGAAAACCAAAGAAGACTGCTTATTTGTTTGAAGTTAGCTTTGTTATATTGGAGCTTTGTCAAAGGGTGGGTGGGACCTAACAAGTCAAGACAGTAGACAGGAATCAGAAGATGTTTCACAGATATTTCTTCTATCTGAAGAGGTGGAATATTGGCTTCTTCAGTGTGACAAATGGAGTCGTGTGTGTGTGCGCACGCACACACACACACACACACACACACACACATACACCCCTCCCAGAGAGAGAGAGAGAGAGGATATGGTATCTTATACATGACAGAGAAATAGGCAGAAAACTCCATGAGGTTAAATTTGAATCAAGCTGATTTACTGTTATTAGAAAAAGTGTATTTTCTTATGTTTTTTACTGCTTTTATCACCAGCAGTAGGAGGGAAGGAAGGAACACAGTACACTATCCCCAGTGATGGTCTGTCAGCATCTCATCTTGAGGCAGCTTTAAACACCAGGCAGAAAGCTGACTACATACCATGCTCACATCCTCCTTTTTACAAAGAAAAATACATTCCTCTACATTACATATACAATGAGAGCATAGAATCTGGAAAGCTTCATTCCTGTAACATGCAAAGGTAAGTGCTTTACTAAGAAGAGCAGTGTAGCAATTCACTGTGTGCTTAGATATCACAGGGCGCATCTACACAAGACGTTTAATGCAGAGCTGACTAATTAGCTCCTCAGTAAAATGTCACCATCTACACATGCAATGCTAGGACAGAGTAAACTAATTAACTCCACTGTAGGATAGTATGCAAGACACAAGTATTATCCTACAATGGAGTTATTTACTTTGCCACAATACGTGTGCAGACGCTGACAGGGCTGTCTGGGGCACGAGGGTGCTTCAGAGCAGGGGCTGCCCTTGTACCCAAGCCAGCTCCTCCACAGCATGTTGAGCTGGGTCAGAGCATCCCTGGGCCAGTAGGCTGACCCCCAGGGTATTGCCAGCCATAGCTGCTCTGCTTTCGCAAAATGTGCTGCAGTCTCAGGCATATGTGCAACACGTGCCAGAGTTTATTCAGCCTCATTAATTGCATGTGTAGACATGCACACACAGCTCATTTAGTACGAATCCACATAGTGAGTAGAACAACACAGGGAGTATCTTTCTCTGGGGCTCAATTTCCTGAGCCCACATAAGTTAAGCAGAAGTCAGTCTTTTGCCTTGTCTTCTCAAAATATTGGATACATTACTATGAATAAAATAAGGAAAAAGAAGGTACACTTTCTTCTATGTACTCTTCAGAAAACTGCTTGAGCCATTGTAACTATCTTTTAATTTTTATTGCACCTTATCCACAACACTAAGAAAGAAGTACTATTACATGCGTTTCAACTCAGTGCTTCCCAGGACTGAGAAAAGAGATATATCTTTAGCAAGAAGTGAGTAAAAATGTAAGGAAAAACAGACTTATTTAGATTTCTTGTAAGGTTGAGCTGTGCTGGAGACTGAGTAAAGATGCCTGTGACAGTGCATGTAGCTAGATGCTATATGCCTTTGAATGGTACAATGCTTCCTGCTTACTAAGAATAAGCGCAAGTACCTGTTATTACACCTGCATAATAGCTATATCCAGCATTCTCCTCTGAAATAGAGGGAGAAGGAGGTCACATGTCTCCACTTTCACTGGGATCTGCTGCACTCGTCAGAGCAAGATTATGTTTCTCTCCAGAACTGGTACACTGGGGGTTCTGGGAATTTTATATCAAGTCTCCACATACATATTTTATATTTTGCCTCCACATGCATATATCATTTTATATACGTATGTGGAGGCAAAAACATATGTTAACTCATACCCTTTGCAAATACTCCATATTTATTCAGTTAAATATATATTCTCAACTGTGTCCTAAAGCATGGAATATTAACAACAAAGCAACTTGCTAAAGACTATCATGATAACATATTCCACCAAACCACTGAGCCATTTGCATACATACATTTTGAAACAAAAATGGTAAATGTGGTTGTAGAAGTGAGTTTACAAGTCCTGACCTCTGCTTTAGGAAGAAAAAGAACCTTTCTCCTGCTGTACTTGGAAACTCATGGGCATGCAGCCAGTCTTTCTCTGTCTCCCTAAACACTGCACATACTGATTACAAGTAGGATAAATCTGGCTAGTAACTAGCTTGGTCAAGGACTGCAATTGTACATCTGCAGCATCTCTCATTCAATCTCAAAAGCATGTTGCAAATGCTAAGTAATTAAGCTTTAAACTTTTCTTTCCCAGAGGTGGATGTTATCCCCATTTTCCAGGTGAGGAAATTGAGGTTGGGAAAAATTAGGTGGTTGATTGTCAAACAGAGAGTCAGTAGCAGAGTCCACAACTCCTAACTTCCTGACCCCAGACTACTACCATCTAGTACATTTTAGAAAACAACATGGAGAATTAAAAGGGAAACACATAGAACCCAAGGTATAAACTGTCACAAAACATATTGTTCATCATAAAGAACAGATCTAGTTTTCAAGGAAACCTAGGATTTGCCAGGGATCTCTCAGCACTGTTTTGCTGCCTCTGGCAGTGGTCAGCATCTGATACTGAAGAAAAGGTTGGTAAAGAAAAACAAACAAACTAATGCCTCCAGTTAGTTATATAACGTACATGCAGGAAGGATTCTTTCTGATTCTCCCAGTATCCATCTTGCATCCTAGAGCATTAGGCTTATTTATACATATCTGTATTTGAACAGCACCAAATTTTATTCTTCATAGATTTCATAGACATTAGAGCTGGAAGGGACCTCGGAAGATCATCGAGTCCAGCCCCCTGCCCCAGGGCCAGGAAGTCAGTTGGGGTCATAGGATCTCAGCAAGAAAAACATCCCGATTTCTCTTGAAGGTGTTTAAAGTAGGTGCTTGAACCACCTCCAGCGGCAGGCTGTTCCAGATCTTGGGGGCTCAGACAGTAAAGAAGTTCTTCCTTATGTCCAGCCTGAAACGGTCTTGCAGGGGTTTATAACCCTTCAACCTCATCATCCCTTGGGGCGCTCTGGTGAACAAACGTTCCCCCAGATACTGGTGGTCACCCCTGATAAACTTATAGGTGGCCATCAGATCTCCCCTGAGCCTGTGCTTTTCCAAGCTGAAGAGTCCCATAGCTCTCAGCCTCTTGCCATAAGGTCTGTTTTCCTGACCTCTGATCATGAGCATGGCTCTCCTCTGGACTCTCTTGATCATGAAGTTATCTGTTCCCATTTTCACTCAAGAAACAGTCTTATAATTCCTGTTCAAATTAACAGTCATGTTCTCAGAAAGATGTACTGTGTGCTGGAGAATTTTGTTGAAGAGTTTCATTCCAGATACAGATTCTCCAAACAAGTACGCCAGAAGCCTCACCTCATTGAAGTCAGTGGCAAAACTGCCAATGACTTTAGTAGGAACATGATTTTTCCCATAAATATTATTTTGGTGCTGATATGTGATATGTTTGCTTACTGCATTGTGGATTCTCAGGTGATTTTAAACTGGCATAGTTATATTGACTCCAGTAGGGTTACACTGACTTACACTAACTGCAAATTTGGCGCTTCATGCTTTACACCAGTGTTTTCTTTAAGGCTATAATTGCATCAACTCACAGTGATATTTAGTGCAATCCTTAATGAAATGGCAAACTTTACACCAGCACTAATTTTACTGTGATTTTTCTGTCTCATGTGACAATATTAACATAATTTGACATCAACAAATGCTTCATTTACTTTGACTATTTCAAATGTTCTGTAACACTGTGCTGTGCATTTCCCATGCTCCTTGGGAATGCTTATTGTCAGTAGAAGTCATTTCGCATCCCATCTATTTAGTAAGTTGTGAAAATAGATCTTTGTTCTTTTGCATTACTGGTATGCGAGCGGAGACATCAATGCCTTTGAAATAACTGACCACAGTCATATTCATTAGGTGTCTATATCACAACCTTCATTGAAGTAAACAAGACACTATAAATCTTTGTATGGAAGCCTTCGTACCATTTCAGTCGAGTAAGTATGCTGTCAGCTGTAACTTGTTCTTTAATCTGTGGTAGTGGCTGTCAGGTGAGGAACTGACAGCCCTGAAGGTAACAATTTTCTATTTATCCACAGTTCAGGTATAGTACAGGTGGATATTTACTGCCCATGAATGATCATTTCTGCCAATCCAAGTTAAAGTTTATCCTTGTGTGTGCTTTCAGGGGATTCTACTATGTAATTTATTTATAGATGCTAAAATGTAGTGGTGGCAGTAAATTAAGGGCTAAATTCAATTCCTTGGTTGCCCTCTAAATACTTGATCACACAAAGGCTAGGACTGTAGGGTGCTTGTACATGTGATGGTTCTTGTGATGTACACATGACAAAAATGTCATTTGTGTGGTTTAATGGCATCACACATTACACATGTACCACTTTTGGAGGTTTTAAATGACTTTGCATTGTTACAAACTGCAATGATGCAGCAGTCAGCCAACCCTCCCCCCCCAACTGCAGAAGAGGTGGGCAGGCTCTGAAGGAAAAAAGGATCAGACCCCTCACCAGTTCTGCCTTCAGCAGGTACCTGCTGAAGGCAGAAGTGATGAGGGGCCCAATCCCTCCTTTTTTTTTCTGGCAGAGCCTGCCCGTCTCTCCCACAACCAGGGGTTGAACTGCTGGCATGCTGAGTAGCCTCTGAGTTGCAGGTGGCCCTGGTCCTTCCCTCTGTGGTGGTAGCACCCTCCGGGGCTGCTGAGGTGGGCTACTAGCAGGCCATGTGCTGCCTCAGCTTGCAGGCAGTACCCAGCTGGGTCCAACTCTTCCCTGAGCCTTCCAGTACATCCAGCACCACGTGTACTGTCCCTGCCAACTTCCCACTGCCTGGGACTGTCCAAGAATTGGCTGGCTTGCCCTTGGGGCAGTGCAGGAGAGTGGCTGGGTTTGCTGGTGGCCAGAGGAGGAGGCAGGGACAGTGCACAGGGAGTTGGAAGCCTGGGCGAGCTCCAGGAAGCTCAGACTTAGCAGGTTTCCAGTGTCCTGTGCACCATCCCCACTGCCTTCTCCAGCTGCCAGCAAACCCAGACATCCTCCTGCACTGCCTCAGGGGCAAGCCAGCCCATTCCTGGGTGGTCCCAGGCAGTGGGAAGGTGGTGGGGATTGTGCACAAGGTACTGGAAGTTTTGGGCCAGGTGCTGCCTCTGAACTGGGGTATCATCCACCCACTAGCATCCTTCCTGAGCAGTGCTGGGGGATGCCACTGCCATGGAGGGAAGGACCAGGGGTCCCACAGCTCAGGGACTGCTCAACCTGCCTCCAGCTTGCCCCCTGGCCATGGGCAGCCTCTGGCTCTGATAAAAACAGTTTGAAACAATGGGTTTCAATTAAAAACCCATTGTTTCAATTTAGGGGCCATAAAATAAAATTTGAGGATTAAATCCCCGTCACATGTACAAGCACCCATAAGTACTAGCAATAGCACTACTTTTTAAAGACAGGTGGCTACATCTTGATTATGCTGTCCTACAGGCTATTTTAGTCATGCTGAATCAGATGGAAAAAAGTGAGACCAATATCTTTTGTACAACACTTTCAAGAAAATTGTGACAGCATTGTCATGCCTAAATCTCCAACACCGGTTGCAATCTAGGAAGACAATATGAGACATCAGATAACACAATACAACTGGAAAATAGAATGCCACTTCACAGTAAAGACCAAAGTAAATGGGATGAGTTATGACTTGAGAACCAATGGATAAGTCAAAATAGTACCAACTGTTTTAGTAGAATTATGAGATATGAAGATAGCATCTGTGTAGTAAGTTAAATGGTATCCTGTAACCAGGGACCCAAAACCTATTACTCTGGTATAAGGTATTAATTAATACCAGATACCATTAATACCATTAATGCTGACTTCGTGAAGGAACATCTTGAGAAGCTGGACACCTTCAAGTCAGCCGGCCCTGACAATCTTCACCCCAGGGTACTCAAGGAGCTGGCGAGCATCATAGCCCAGCCTCTAGCACGGATCTTTGAAAACTCTTGGCGCTCTGGTGTAGTGCCCGAAGACTGGAAGAAAGCCAATGTGGTGCCTATCTTCAAGAAAGGGAGGAAAGTGGATCCGGCTAACTACAGGCCCATTAACTTGACTTCTATCCCGGGGAAGATCTTAGAAAAGTTTATTAAAGAGGCCGTCCTTAATGGACTGGCCGACGCCAACATCTTAAGGGATAGCCAGCACGGGTTTGTTGTGGGTAGGTCTTGCTTGACCAATCTCATTTCCTTCTACAACCAGGTGACCTATCACCTGGACAAGGGAGAAGAGATTGATGTCATATATCTTGACTTCAAAAAAGCCTTCAATCCGGTTTCCCATGATCGCCTTTTGGAGAAACTGGCCAATTGTTGCCTTGGGTCCTCCACGATCCACTGGCTGGAAAATTGGCTCCGTGGTCGGACCCAGAGGGTAGTACTTGATGGAAGTCACTCATCGTGGTGTCCTGTGACCAGTGGGGTCCCCCAAGGCTCTGTCCTGGGACCCATACTGTTCAACATCTTTATTAATGATGTGGACACTGGAGTCAGAAGCAGACTGGCCAAGTTCGCCGATGACACCAAACGTTGGGGCAAAGCATCCACACCAGAAGACAGGCGGGCAATCCAGGCTGACCTGGACAGGCTCAGCAAGTGGGCGGATGAGAATCTGATGGTGTTCAACGCCGATAAATGCAAGGTTCTCCACCTTGGGAAGAAAAACCCGCAGCATCCTTATAGGCTTGGCAGTGCTATGTTGGCTAGCACTGTGGAAGAAAGAGACTCGGAGGTCATCATTGACCACAAGATGAACATGAGCCTGCAATGCGATGCTGCGGCTAGTAAAGCGACCAAAATGCTGGCTTGCATCCATAGATGCTTCTCAAGCAAATCCCGGGACGTCATTCTCCCCTTGTATTCGGCCTTAGTGAGGCCGCAGCTGGAGTACTGCATCCAGTTTTGGGCTCCACGATTCAAAAAGGATGTGGAGAAGCTTGAGAGAGTCCAGAGAAGAGCCACGCGCATGATCAGAGGTCAGGGAAGCAGACCCTACGAGGACAGGCTGAGAGCCCTGGGGCTCTTTAGCCTGGAAAAGCGCAGGCTCAGGGGTGATCTGATGGCCACCTATAAGTTTATCAGGGGTGACCACCAGTATCTGGGGGAACGTTTGTTCACCAGAGCGCCCCAAGGGATGACAACTAGGTCGAATGGTCATAAACTACTACAAGACCGTTTCAGGCTGGACATAAGGAAGAATTTCTTTACTGTCCAAGCCCCCAAGGTCTGGAACAGCCTGCCACTGGAGGTGGTTCAAGCGCCTACTTTGAACACCTTCAAGAGCAAACTGGATGCTTATCTTGCTGGGATCCTGTGACCCCAGCTGACTTCCTGCCCCTGGGGCAGGGGGCTGGACTCAATGATCTTCCGAGGTCCCTTCCAGCCCTAATGTCTATGAAATCTATGAAGGGAAGGGGAAGAGAGGTGACTGTAACAGAGAGCTAGGGGCTCCTGCCAGTATAAGAGGATGCAGCAGGCTAAGCTGGCTGCATGGGGCTGCAGCTGCAGAAGTGTAGGCTTACCCTTAACAAAGAGAGGAGAACACCAGTGCAAAGCTGGGGGAAGGCATGTGACAGAAAAGGGGGCATGGCTTTGAGGCATATAAACCCAGGGCCTGAGCCAGAGCAGATAGTCTGGCTTCAGAGAGAGGAATTCCTGAGTAAGATGTCTGCAACAGACTGACTGGCAGGCACCTGAGCTGCTTCCTGGAGCTGCCAAGAGAGCTAAGGGGAGGTTAGGGCCTGTAGTGAGGTAATGATCCAGAGCTGAGTAGATTTTTAGTTGGGAAGCAGTGGCTGATATTTGTGTTGTGATTTAAGCTTGAACTGGCAGACCAGGTGTAGATGTAATGGGTGAAGAGGAGGCCACAGGGGTGCTGTAGGGCCACCCAATACAAAGCCTTGCCCTGGGTCAGGGACACCAGGGGGACTGGGACAAGGTGCAAGATAGAGATGAGGGGCCTGAAGACTAGGGTTGTGCGAAGCTTTGGGTGGTGATTCCATTTGGAGGAGATTTGGCCTGATTTGGTGGCCAAATCTCTGAATCCAAATCGAATCAGGGGACCAATTAAAAGGTCAGAAAATATTTGGAGAGCTTTGATGATTTGGGAAGTCCCCGGTGGCTGCAGCAGGGAGCTGCAGCCAGACTCGGAGCTGGGCTGGTAAGTAGGGAGAGGGAGGGCTGGGGAAGGGGACCATGGGAGAACTCCTGCCAGTCCCCCAACCCCTCCCGCTCCCCCAGCCTCCCACATGGATGCCCTGACCACCCCAGCTTCCGCTACTTTAAAAAAAGCCCCAGTGCACACCAGGTGCTGATGGGCAGGGAGTGGGGATCCCTGCTGCCCCCCACTGCATGGTGGGCTCTGCACAAGCCCCCCCAACCCCTCCCTCACTCCCCCAGCCCCGCTATGGGTGCTCTGCCTGGGCCAGCTCTGGCCTTTTAAGAAAAAAAATGGAGAAAAGCCCTGGGACTCTCCACTCCTGCAGCAGCCTTGGGGCTCCAGGGGACTTGTGCAGAACCCCCCACATGGCACAAGGCAGCAGGGATTGCCCCCCCTCTGGCAGAAATGGTGAGTCCGGGGTTTTTCTTGTTTTTTTGCGGTTTTTTTCCTTAAAGAGCCAGAGCTGGGGTGGGCAGGGCAGGCATGGGGAGGTCGGGGGGCTTGTGCAGAGCCCCCCACGCAGCGTGGGGCAGCGGGGTGCAGCAGGGATTGCCCCCCTGCCTGGCAGCACCTGCTGAGTCGGGCCTTTTTTTTTTAAAGATCTGGGGCGGGTGGGGCAGCCATTGTCAGGCTGAGGGGGATGGGTCTGGCTGATTTGGAGATTCAGCAACAGCCGAATCTCAGAATCGGATTCAGCTGAATTGATTTGGGATAGTGATTCGAATGACCAAATTGAATCACTGTCCCCTGAACTGAATGAATCTGAATCCAAAGCGAATACTAGCCACTTTGCACAGGCCTGGAGACACAGAGAGGCCTGAGGCTGACAGATCCGGGCCCCAAATCAGTGGGCTAGGCCTGCAGCCAGAGAAAAGCCAGTGGGGCTGAGGCCTCTACACAAGGACTGGACTGTGGACCTAGTAATATCTGAGAGGCATGGGCATGGCTGCAGGGGTGGAAGGAGGTCACGAATTTAGCCCTTAAGTAAAGCCTGAGGAAATGAGTACTGAGAGAGAGAGAGAGTACCCTGGGCTCACCAGCCTCTGAGGGCAGCCTTGCCTAATTATCTTCTAACATCAAGGCATAGCAGGAAAGAAAGTAGGAAGAGAACCTGGGAAACTGGAGTGAGACCCAGGCAGAATCAGGAGGACTGCTACAGGGCATTATGGCAGCCCTCGGGTGCCATCCTCTTATATGTCCAAATATAGATGTATGCCTACCTACAATCATAATCATGCATGTGCACACACTCTTTACAAGTAATCTTAGTGCAGGATCAGATTAAATCAGATAAATTTGATTGACAAATTATGACTAACCCTTTGTAACAACATAGTTGCAATGTTGTGGCTTGCCTGTACAGTGTTCTTAGTCCTTCCTGTGGGACCCTGACTGGCTTCAGCTTCCGTCTACAGCAGGGGTAAGCAACTGCTTCAGCTCAAGGGCCACTTAACAAGTTTTGGTGAGCTATCAAGGGATTCACACACAAAATCTTTCACAAGATATTACTTTAACAAATTATAGATAAAAAACAAATCATATACTAAAAATCAATCATCTACTATAACACATTCTTTTTTAAATAAAATTAAAATATTTGTCCTGATTTCTTTTTTTTAGTAGTGTATATATAGAGGTGATTGCATAGTAGCTCAAAATAAAGTCTTACTCATGTATGGAATGTGGGGGATGTGTGTGGGGGTGAGGGGATGGGGGGGAAAGTAGGGGGATGGGCATGTGGAGTAGGCATTTGGCAGGTTTGGGGGGGTGCACATGTGGCAGGGGCTGCCCACACATTAGGTTCTGGGAGCTGGCTGGGAGTGGGGAGGGTGGGGAGGCAGGGGAAAAATGCAGCAGAGCTTGCCTGGGCAGCACAGTGCCTGTGCGGTTCCCCCCCACCTCCCCATCTGGCCTGCAACTGCCCCCACAGTGCACCACATGGAGCTGAGCCCCATCTACTCCCACCCAGGGTAGCCCGCACCACACTCCCACCCACACTGATCCCATGCCTGCCAGACAGCATCGCCCCAGCCTCAGCCCCTGCCCCAGCCAGCATGCACAGCTTCCTGGCAGGACTCTAGCCCCGGCTGCCCAAGTATTACTCATCTCCCCCAACTTCCAGCAGTTCCTCCTCTCCCTGCTGTGCTGCTCCGGGCAACAGGTAATGCAGGGAAGCTATGAGGAAGCATGCCAGGCAGTAGATGCCCAGCCAGATGTGGGAGAAGCTGCAGCCAGGCAGGTTCTGCCCCAGTATGCAGGGCATCAGCTCCTGGACACTTTCCACCTATTCCACTTACCCAACACAATGAGCAGCCACCTGTGCATGGCTGAGTGGGTGGAAGGCAGCTGGAGCGGGAGCTGGAGCTGGAGCCCTGTACTCTGGGGCAGGAGGTGCCTAACTGCAGCTTCTCCCCAACCTGGCTGGGCATGTGATGCCTGCCATGCATCCTCATGGCCACTGTTGCATCTCAAAACAGTGCAGCAGAGGCAGGAAGAGGAGGAAGAGGAGCCACTGAAAGCAGGGAAAGCTAAGCAATACCCAGGCAGCTGCAGCCACACTGGACACAGCTCCACCAGGAAGATGTGCATGCTGGCTGGGGCTATTGGCAGGTGCGGATGGGAGCAGACAGGGTTCAGCCCCATGCAGAGCACCACAGGAGTAGCTGTGAGCTGGCTACAGTTAATTGGCAGGTGCCCTCCTATGGGCTGGATCCAATCAGTTGACAGGCCAGATCCAGTCCATGGGCTTTATTTTGCTCACCTCTGATCTATAGGAACAAACTCTGCAATTTTATTCCCAGACCTGCTCTACATGATGCGTGTTAAAGAAAAGAAGACTGAAATAAGAGTGTGCAAATATAGTCTGTGCTCAAATGGTCCTCTATTCACACAGTGTACTTATTTATTATTTTTACTGTTTATAAAATTAGCTTAACAATACTTCAGAGACAGTGAGGCCTGGCATTGGTATATATTTGCAACTGGTGGAAGAGTTCTCATTGTCCGATGCTGCCATCATTACACCAAACAGTAATAGCCATATTTTCTAAGGTGTCTGGCATATCACATACACAATGAGACCTGAGCAATTCTAATATAATAAAAGCTGTAGCATTTCTGGCTGTGTCTGTCCATCCGTAACGCTCAGGGCCAACTGCACACGTGCCGTCCAGAGCCACAGGCGAGGCAAAAGTGGTGGGGACCAGGGTGTGCTTTGCCGTGCAGGGGGAGGAGACGCAAGGGTTGTGGTTTGCGGCCCTGCAGGCGGGGAGGGGGAGGCGGGGCATGGTACGTGGTGGGGCCTGGCGCATGGCTTCAGGGTGCACAGGCAGCACCCACTGGCTGCAGCAGGAAGGGGAGGGGGGTCGTGGCGGCACACTGCTGCCATCACCACCACTGCTGGAAGGTCCGGGGAACACTAGGCGTGAGGTTGATCTGGGCTGCGCTCCAGCCAGACCAGGCTGTGGGGCTATGGGGGCCTGGCGGCTCCTCCAGGGCCAGGGCTGGGTGGCTTCCACCACTGAGCACACCACGGTGGAGCTGGGGGAAGAGGGCCCGCACTGTCCCCTTGGCTCCTCAGTGCCACGCCCTGCCCCGCATGAGCTGCTGGGCTGTGATGGCCCCACAATCCGGTCTGGATGAGACCCCAGTCACGCTGAATGTGGCCCTGGCCAGGCTGGGCTGTGAGACATTCAGAGCCCGGTGGCTCCTCCAAAGGTGATGCCAGGGAGCCCGGGGGGGGGGGGGGGGCACATGGCCCCCAGTTTGTACATGGGGCAGGGGTGGCTGCAGCTGCGGCCTCTGCTCCGCCTCTGCTCCCTGCCTCACTGCCCCTGGTTTGACAGTGGCACGGTGCCATGTGGGTCCTGCCACAAGTGGGGCGGGGCCAAACAGTGAGACGTGTGTGGTGTGTGGCTGGGTGTGGGGGTGGCATGTGGCTGTGGCTGTGTGTGTGCAGTGTGTGTCTGGGTGGGTGTGTGGCATGTGGCTGGGTGGGTGGCTGGGTGGATGTGTATGTGGGTGTGTGTGTGGTGTGTGGCTAGGTGGGTGTGTGTGTGGCGTGTGGATGGGTCAGTGTGTAGCATGTGGGTGGGTGTGGCATGTGGGTGGGTGGGTGTGGCATGTGGCTTGCTGTGTGTGTGTGGCATGTGGCTGTGTGTGTGTGGCATGTGGCTGGGTGTGTGTGTGTGGTGTGCAGCTGGATGGGTGGGTGGGCAGGCATGTGTGTATGGCATGTGGGTGAGTGGTTGTGGTATGTGGTTGGGTAGGTGTGGCATGTGGCTTTCTGTGTGTGTGTGGTTGGGTGGGTGTGGCGTGTGGCTGAGTGGGTGGGTGTGGTGTGTGGTTGGGTGTGTATGTGGTTTGTGGCTGGGTGGGTGTGTGCGGCTGGGTGTGTGTGTGTGTGGCATGTGGCTTGGTGGGTGGCTGGGTGTGTATGGGTGGGTGTGTGTCAGGTGGGGGGGGGCGCATGGGGCCGAACACAAAGCTGGGTGGGGCGGGTTTGCACACAGCCGGATGCGGAGCAGTGGCTGCGCAGGACAGTGGCTGGTGGTACTCTGTCCCTGCCACCCACCCGTCATTCTTGATGGGCACTTGGCTAGTTTTGAATATTTTTCCATAGGTGTTATAACAGGAGCTTCTGACCTTTTAAAGGTTTGGTTTGAATTTATAATGCAAATTATTCAAATAATTTCTATAGGTCTGTTCATACATGCTATTCAGCATGAGCAAGCATTGTAGAATTCAGCTTTCAGTCTAGTGAAAACATGCTTATTTGATTAAATTATATTTACATATCCTGCTCCTTTTGTTTGGTGGTCATCCCCTTTGAGTAATCTGAATGCAATCCAGGATATGTGGGAATCTTTACATGAGAGAATGCTGATTTGATTAATTTTGAGCTAGAGAAACACTACATCAAAAGCCAAGACACACAAAGAGCAAGTGACTGGAAATGAGGGCCCTTCATCTAAGAAAAACAACGCAGATATTTCTATGATGTTTTGTTAGAAGATTCCTTTTCTTTGTGACTTAAAACTTGCCTTCTACAGACATGAAGGAAGATGATTACATAGCCACTTCCCCTGTTGTCCGTTTTTGTTTTCTGCATATCAAGGAGGAAAAAAAGTTTTGATTCATTTTTTTTCCAGAGATGCTGCTTCCTCTGCAGATATTTACAGGTTGTTTTGGAAAGATACCTATAGTTTACAAAATGCCCGCAGAATTCCCATTTTTATTGCAAGTTTGCATAATAACAAAGTTGGAATACTGCGTCCAGTTTTGGGCGCCACACTTCAAGAGGGATGTGGATAACCTGGAGAGGGTCCAGAGAAGGGCCACTCGTATGGTTAAGGGCTTGCAGACCAAGCCCTACGAGGAGAGGCTAGGGCACCTGGACCTCTTCAGCCTCCACAAGAGAAGGTTGAGAGGCAACCTTGTGGCTGCCTATAAATTCACCATGGGGGCGCAGAAGGGAATTGGTGAGGGTCTAGTCACCAGGGCGCCCCTGGGGGTCACAAGAAATAATGGCCATAAGCTAGCAGAGAGCAGATTTAGACTGGAGATTCGGAGGAACTTCTTCACAGTTAGAGTGACCAAAATCTGGAATGGGCTTCCAAGGGAGGTGGTGCTCTCCCCTACCCTGGGGGTCTTCAAGAGGAGGTTAGGTGGGTATCTGGCTGGGGTCATCTGAACCCAGCACTCTTTCCTGCCTATGCAGGGGGCCGGACTTGATGATCTATTGAGGTCCCTTCCGACCCTAACATCTATGAATCTATGAAATAATCCACAGAAATTACAGAAGTTTTTGCTTGCTGATCATCACTTGCGCTCCTGCACTTAATGCTCAATTAACAAAAAAGGGATTGTTTTATTATTATATCCACTTCTAAAGAGGGTTCACAGTTTAAATCATAACAACTTAAAAAAAATGAGTCTTGCAACTGTTTAGTTGCTTGGTCCCACTTCTGCTAGTAAGTGCTGCAGAACTGAGCATTACACAGGGAGTGACAGCATCCCCTAGCTTATGTTGTCTAACACCTTCCCTTGTAGAAGCATTGGCCAAGTGTTTATTTGGAACAGGAGTCTGCAATCCAGCTGTAAGATAGTCCTGGAGTCAAAAAGGTTCTTTTGTTATTATCCCAATGAAATTCTAGTCAGGTACAACCAAGTTATAAATTGTTAAAACTTACAATTTTCCACCTGCGCTTCACTAGATTTTGTGTAGTCTTGATGCTGAAATCCCTCAAGATCCCATTAATATGATGCTTGCACAGCCACACACAGTAGAATTTTTGGTCAGGACTCAGGCAAAATGAATTAACCTTCTCTCTCCTCCCGTTAAAATACTGTTGGTGGTAGGGCCACCTATGGCCAATGGGCTGGATCTGGCCCATGAAGTACAGTCTGCAATGACATGAGGGATTGGTGACACACAGCTCAACTTGTTGTGTCCCCCTCTCCATCCCACCATGCCACCAGCCCTCCCTCCTGCAGCACCCCCAATTCCTCTCCCCCTATGACACACGCAACTCATTAGTGCTGGCAAATTTGACCTCTCCTGCTCCAATAGCCACTGGGGACAGAGATTGGTGGCATGTGGCAGAGGTGGTGGCACATGGTGGAAGTGTCAGTAGACAGCCTGGGCATTGTGGAAAGGGGCATTGCAAAGGGGAATAGTAGCTCATGGCAGTTGGGAGGAGCAGCAGCCAGGGTGCAAGCAGTAGTCATCTAATATAAAAGGTTGGTGACCCCTGGTCTCTGGAAGGGTACTAGAGTAGCATTCAAAGGACCATGAGTTTTAGACCCTTCTACTGCCTCCTGATGATAATTTTGTGCTCTTCATAACCCTTACTGTTGAGCAAAACCTCACACTGCATGGAGATGTTACACAATCTGGGAATAATTTCAAATCTTTAACATTGTGCATCCAAATCTCACTTACCTAACCACTCAGTCTTTTTCTTCCCCCTCAGAGTGGTCTTCACTGAAAAAGGGCATGTTTTTATACTGAAATGGCTATCTCTACAAAATTGAAGTGGAGACAATACAAAGTCAAACCCTATGGTTCCATCTGGGATTGTCTTCATCTAACTACATCAAAGTAAAATCTGTAACTTGTCTCCACTAGAATTTTATATTGACAAATCTATCACAAGATAGTCATCCTGATGTGAAAAAGAGACATTTTTAGCAGTGAAGACATTATCTGAAAGCATCCGTTTCATTTCTAAAAAGTAACTCTTTCAATACTTAACAGGTGTTAACTGTTGAAAACATGTTTTTTTTTTGAAGATGGAAGTAGCATTTTCCTTCTGAAACAGTTCAGTTGAAAGTACTTCCCACAATTTCTTATTGTAGTCCACCAAGAAAACGGTTAGAAAAATAATATAGCGTGTGTCAGAGGGAGAATTTTTAAAAATTAAATTGTGAAAAAATTAGAAATTAGAAAAGATAATTTAAACAAATATGTTTCTTTGTAAAATTTGAATTTTAACAGAATCCTATTTTTTACAAGAAATGTGCTGACCAATTCTAATTATTATCATGAGCATGACATATAGTGGACAGTAGGGGTGTGCAAAGCAGGCAGTATTTGATTTGGATTTGGATTCGGCCCGAATCAGAGACAGTGATTCAATTCATTGATTCATATCACTGTCCCTGATTCGATTCGGCTGAATCTGAATCTGAAGATTTGATGCTGATTCAGAGACTCAGCGATTTGGACATAGACACAGCTTTAAATGTTTTTTCTACGTACCTCGAGGTACCAGCGCGGTTTGTGAATGCTGCAATGATAGGGCGCATGGAGCATCCCACAGGAGTGTGGGGGGAGGGGCACCCTCCACGTGCTTGTTGGCAAACCTGGAAGTGGACCAGAAGTACTTCTGGTCCACTTCCCCAGACCCAGGAGGTACCAGTCGCTGAGCTGGGAGGGTGCAGGGGGGACCCCGCCGCATGTTCCCTGGCAGACCCAGAAGTGGACGAGAAGTGCTTCTGGCCCACTTATGGGTCTGCTGCCAAGCATGCTGGGGAGCCCTCTGTGCTTCTGTGGAATACTCCATGTGCCCCACCATTGCAGCATTCACAAACTGCCTGGTACCTAGAGGTATGGAGTAAAAACATTTAAAGTTGTGTCTATGTCCGAATCACTGAATCTTTCTGAATGTCTCCGAATCAATTCAGAGGGTTCTGATTCAATTCAGAGAGATTGAAGGGTCCTCTGATTCAATTCAGATTCAGAGATTTGGCCACCGAATTGGGCTGAATCTCCACCAAGTCATATCGGGGACCAAAGCATTGCACAGCCATAACAGACAAGGAGTATAGTTTTAACTAAGTGAATTTGCTTTTTCCTTGAAGAAAAATGTCCCTTAAAAGGTAGAAAGTCAAACTTGCAAAATCAAGTTAAGAAATGCCATAATTAAGGCTTTCCATTAAATCTTATTCACCACATATGCATAAATAGTCTTTTTGCAACAAACCATCTATAGTTATATACACTGATAAAAAGTGTATGTAATGTGGTACCAATCTGCTTTGGTGAAATTGAAAGCTCACTTTACAATAGGAAAAATAACTATCCAAGATAAAGTGAAACAGAACAGGGGCCCCATGCATTCTGATTGTAATCTCTTCCTTATAGCTATAATGTTTGCCTTCAGTTGTATGTTTACACAGTGCTGTCAAACACTTTAACAGTGGAACTGTGTTATATTTAGTGGAGCCAGAGCAGACATAACTAAAATACTGGTGTAAAGAACCTTTGTTGTTTTTTTAGTGGTGAATATATTTGTCACGAACACTTAATCAAAATGGATCTGGAAGGCCAGTTGGAAGCAAGAAGGAAGAGGGCCATATATTGTATTTGAATAAGCTTGCAAGGCAAAAATTATATTGCATTGACAACATCTCTCATCAAAAAATTGCCTCAATAACTCAACAACACTCATGTGTTTGGATCTGTGTTTCAGAAACCACTGATTTTAGTCCTTCCACTGCTAATGGGGCCAGTGGAAACAAGAAAGGGAATGCTCATAAAATAATTAATTTTGCCATAAATGCATACATACAGCTGCAGTCACTGGTGGTGACTGACAGTTAATTACCACAAAGTTAATTGGCTCCATCCTCACCTGTAGGTGTCAGTGCAGTGAATTAAACTAAATGGAAGATTTCACTAGGAATGGTAGGAATGTAATGCTGAACAAAACAGCAACTGAATAAACAAGCTAAGTTGAAATAGTGCTGGATGAATGAATATCTAATCTGGTGGCATCCACAGGAGAATGGACCTGTCAATACTAATCATTTTCTGGAACTGCAAATAAGAACAGATTAACACGATAATATCAACATCTATCAGATTTTTCCTGCAGTTTATAGATTTTGCTTTAATGGAAAAGGGACTTTAAAAAGTGAAAGAGTTGCTTTTTAGAAAATGTCATCACTTAATGTCAATTGGTAGGCATAAGTTTTCAGATTTCTCCAGGACAATGATCCTCAACCAGTGTCCTGTGACAGGCTCCCATCCTACTCACCATGGTGCCAAAGTCCATGTGGCCAGCCTGTGCGCAAGCTGACCTGTACCACATGGCTGGAAGAAACTCCACCAGTTGGTCCAGAGCCCAGAGACCCCAGGGTTAAAGCCAGACTGGAGATGGAACCTGGGGGAGAGCATGTTGAAGTACCAGAAATGGAGTCAGACGCTCTCCCCATGACTGGACGAGACCCGGCTCTTGCTTCCAGGGCTAGGTAGCTGGGAGGGGCAGCAGATACACATCCCACTGCCAAATCATCCAAGGGGATCCCAGAGGCTCCCTTTGTGACTGGTGGGAAGCTGGTTGCTCTCCCTGGGCTGAGTTCCCCAGGCAAATCCAGGAAGCCTCAGCCACCGATGGGGCACTAGGGACCCACCCAAGTGCCAGGAGAATCAACGCAGCAGGTGGGCTGCACAGCCCAGGCTCAACACTGCTATCCAGCACCCATGGCAACCCATACAGGAATACCCAGATCAGGTGGGGCTGGGAGAGGGTGGCCCACTGGGTACCGACTGGAGGGAAAACCTGCACCGCACACCCTGGTAGAAGGTCTGCAGGCCCGAAGTGCACTGATGAGGGAGTGGTGGCACCATGAGCTTTGTGCAGGCATGGTAAAGCATGCCACACAGCATTACCATACCTGATTGGGCAGTCGGACAATCAGAACCTAGAACCAGAAGATGGCCTACCGGGAGGTACCGCAAACATAGAGGTGGGTAAGAGAAGGTTGCCTTGGGCACTAGGACACCTATGCACTTAAGGAAAGCACTTGGCACAGGGGCATTATTGTCCTGCCCACCATGCTGCCCAGAATATTTAAGTTAGATTTTCAGTTATGTTGTAATTCTCAGAGTCTACAGGGCAGCAGCAGGACCCCCTGTAGCCATCATCTTCACTAGGCTCCAGCATAGAAGAAGACCCCATTACCACATCTGAGCTTCACCCAGGCTGATAGTAAACGCCCAAGTGGAAAGGGGGTGGGATGTAGGGGAGAAGAAGCCCCACAGAAGATGCTCCAACTGAGTTGCCTTGGGCCCTACAGAATCCACTGAGCACCACCTCCAGTGGTAAAACCCAGTAAACAAGTCGTGGTGGGGAATAGACCCAGGTGCTACACAGCCCAAAGTGGCAGGGCACACCCATCAACTGGCCCAGTGGTTGTGAGCCTGTCACAGGTACCATATCATTTTTGGGTGCCTTGAGAGCCTTTAGGGTGCTGCAGGGTGCTACACAATACTACATGTGAAAACACCTAAAATATGATTCACAGGATAAACCCAGAGTTTTTAAATAGCAATCCATACTGTCAAAAACATTCTGACCTGTTAGGAAGAACTCAGAAAGATCACAATAGAAGAATTACTCTGTTATTTTTCTGCAGTCAAAAAATGAGTGAAACCTAAGAGCTGGCATTTTTTGAGGGGGGGCCTTGAGTCTAATGAGATAACTTAAGTCTAAAATTATTGAGAACCACTGCTATAGGGCTTTAGGAAAATGCTTGCTTGTAGAAAAAATAGTTTACTATTTAGTCCATTGATAGAATGCCAGTTACAGAGCACTTCCATGTTGTATGCTTGGGGAGGAATTCTACTTCCTTGTGTGCATCTTAAAGGCAGTTTTCTAGCTGTACAAAATTGCATTTTTGCCACTTACACACAGGTTGTGATTCTGCTTCCTCTGGAGAGTGGACACAAGGATGCATGCATAGACTGAGCATGTGCCTTAAACCAGCATTTCTCAACCCACGGGTCACAACCCAAAAGTGGGTTGCAAGAATATATGAAAGGGTCAGGAACAAAATTAAAAAATGGATCAAGTGTTGTTGGTTGTAGCTCTGTTGGTCTACAGAAATAGATAGGGTTCTTTGGTCGATGTGATATCATTTATTAGACCAACTAAATAGTTGGAAAAATTGTTCTTAACAAGCTTTTGAGTACAAACACCCTTCTTCAGGCATAGGGAGAATCAACAAACTTAAAAATAGATCAACAAACTTTAAAAATGGATTCTCCTTTAAAGGAGAAAAAAAAAGATGGGAAACTGTGGCTTTTTCCTTACAGACTCTCAGAGTTCAGTTCCAATCTTCAAGGGGCTGCTTGGGGGTCCCCATACCCCACACACCCCCTCCACACCCCACACACACAACCCCTGCCCCACATACTGGGGCTGGAGCCTGCGGATGGGGGGCAGTGGGTCGGGAGTGAGGGGCACTGTGTTGGGGCTAGCCATCAATATTTACAAATGGGTCCTGGTACAAAAAAGGTTGAGAACCACTTCATTAAACTACACACTGGCCAGGCAGGTATGCAGCTATGTATGCATGCCCATTCTAAATGTGTGCCTGCATCTAGGTCATGAAAATATGACCAGAAGTAACAGAAATGCAGCCAGAAGCCCATGACTAGTGTTGTTAAGCAGAGACAGAAACCTAATAACAGACAAACTAACTAAGACAAAATGGACAATTTAAAAAATGTTTCTTTGTTTCTTACCATGAAATCTTTGCCTTCTTGAAGTCAATGGGTATTTTGCCATGTATTTGAAAATTATGTAGTTTATCCATGATTTCAAAACTAGAGAGAGAAAAATGGGAGAATAAGATGCAAACAGGTAAAATAGGGCTTGGCTTAGGAATCATTGGACTTGGGTGATCACTCAACTTTTTAAATATATTTCTAACTTTGTCTATTCCAATGCTGGCACTAGAGGAGGTTGTGGTATACCTGTCTCATTTGGCCAGAGTTACACAAGCTCAGAGAAAAGTTAATTTAATTGAAAAATAATCATAAGGAGTGTTAGACAAATACTTTACTATATTAGTTTAAACCAGATCATCAGGGATGATCCTACCTTGAGCAGAGGGTTGCATTCTCTAGCTGACCTCCTGAGGTCCCTTCTAGCTCTATTTTTCTCTGTTTCTATATGGATCCAAATGTTACTGTTCTGTTCTTGGTTATAACACAAATACTTTTTAAAACTTGAAAGTGTATTCATTATGACTTTGACAAAGCACAGCAGTTTCTATTGATCCACAAAAAAGGAAAAGTAGAGAAACAGGGTCTTTACTTCTTAGCAAAACCTGATGCTCCCTATTCTTCACTTAGAGCTGAAGTTTATGATTTTTGGTCGCTTTTCAGTTTCACATGTGCTTTTCCTGTAGTTAACCTTTTCCTCAGTGAGATCTTTTTCAAATATTGCACTCAGTACATTATTTTCTTGTTGCCTATTAATTTTAAGGTTCTTGAATAATTAGTATTTCTGTAGTGGAATGTGAAGCTTTACAATTTCTGTGCCTGTGTCTATTTATTATGTAATGCTTCTTTTGTGGTGGACTTTACAAACTGTTTGAAGAATGTGTTTATCTTTGAATTGCCTGGTTATATTTCTTTTAAGATTTTTATCTAATTATGTTTTTGAAATATTAACTATTAGCATTTACATTTATAACTATTTAAAGAAAAATGCACATTAATGGATTTTAATTTATATCTATTCTGTATATTTTTCCCTTCCCTAGGACTTTAGAATAGCTTAGTAAAATAGTACAGACTTTAGAATAGTGTAGCATTATCAAATTCTGCAGCTTAGAGTAGACTAGCTGTGAAGCTGGAATATGGAGCAGGAAGGGAGCCAGGAAGGTGTCTGTTCTCTTGGAGGGTGTTCAAAAGCCACTCCTAACTAGGTGTGTGAGAATGGGGAAATATTCAATTCAGATTCAGCCAATTCAGAGGACAGTGATTCGATTCAGAGATTTGTATCACTGTCCCAAATGAATTTGGCTGAACTGGCTTTGGAAGATTTGGCACTGATTCAGAGAGTTTCGGTGATTTGGCCATAGACTACAAGGGGGAATCACTGAAATACCCATAACTTTGGGGTTTTTTTGACAGATTTGGATGAAAACCACAGGGAAGGTAGCCTCTTCTGAGGCCATGAAACCTGCCAAGTTTCAAGGAGATAGGTACAGGGGTTTCTGGGTAACCACACTCGCGGTGGCCCCCTTGGCCTTTGACCCCCCACCTTTGGGTCCTGGCCCCAGCATGGACTAGTCAAGGGTATCTCTGATATCTTTTATTAGACCAACTGAATAGTTAGAGAAATATATCTTAGCAAGCTTTCAGGTTTAAAAACCCTTTGTCGGGCTAAGGAAGCATCTGCAGTTGGTGTGTGTGTGTTCTTCCTGGATGGAAGGAATAGTAAAGAAGCCATAGGCTGGCATGCAATGCAGGCAAGAAAGCCAGTCAGTGAAAATGGAAATGGAGGCATCAGGAGGTGAGGGACAGGCTGGGATGGTGGGGAAGGAGGATGTAGCAATGCAGGTAAAAGTGGAGAGGTACCTGTGGAGTCAGATGTCCGGCAAGCTGTAGTATGTCATAAATCCAATGTCTATATTGAGTCCATGAGTTTCTGTACCTAGGAGGTTGATTAAGATATCAGATTGACCCAAAGACCCTTGTCTGCCTTGTGTGTGTAAGGCAGAGCGGGATGAAACCAGCAGGGATGGTAGCCTGTAGATGGGGGCCTTCCCAGTGTGGGTGAGATCTTGGTCCACCCACCTGTTTCTGGGCCAACCACCTGCTACACCTTGATGGAAAATTGATTCAGATGTTACCTAGGTGGGAGGCTGCCCATTTAGACCCCTGATGTCTAGGGGTGACATCCATTCCACAGCTCCATACCTCCCCCTACACTGTGGCCCATGCCTTGCAGATGGCATCCCAGGCAGCTAAGCTCACCTGGAGCCTCACAACTCCACTGCAACAAGCAAGCCTCAGGCCTCTCAAAGATCTTACAGGTCTGGGCTTTCCTTAGCCAGGACTGTGCATGCATGTGGTGGCTGAAGGTTATAAGGCACCTTCTACCCACGTTTCACCAGGGAGGCTTGCAGTCCTGGCATTTCTTGGGGGCTGCCGTGCCACCGGCAGTCCCACCAGGCCTCCTGACCCTAGCAAGGTGCAGTTTCAGGTCATGTCCAGGACCCAGGGCCTCCACCTTCCCCATAGCCCCAGGCCATACCTTCAAGTTCGTCCTGGCATGGGACCTCAGCAGGGAAATGTTCTTCCCCTGCTGGCGGGTGATGCAGTGAGTGCCGCCTCCAGCTCTGAGAGCAGGGCATTAAATGTTTGTTTTTTTTAAAAGGAAATAGGTGCAGATAGAGTGAGGAGGGTGGCACTCACTCTGTCTGCAGGTGGAGCTTGGGGAACCCCAGCAGCAGGAGGTTCACCTTCACAAACACCAGCTGCTCCACCAAACCAGGATCCAAGGAGGTGCAGTGGGGTGTCACAACATCCCTAGCAATGCTGAACACCCTCTCACTTGGAACACTGGTCAGTGGGCAGGACAGGTGTTCCTGGGCAACCATGGCCAGATCCTGCCACATCTGGCTGTGGGTTACCCAATAGGCCAAGTGGGTCCACATCCTTGGCAAGATAGGTAGCCACCAAAGCCTCAGTGCTACTTACCCGAGGCTGGGGTCTCGTGCATCTGGACCCCACAATTGAAGCCATGCCCTTAGCCCACATTGGCGGTGGCTGGCATGGAGAAGTCTGGCTGGTGCTCAGAGTGCTGGCATGGGAAAGTGGACCCCCTCTTCCACATCTCCCCGCCTCTGCCCTTCTGCCTCCCTGACTTTGTTCACCAGCACCTCTGTCCAGTGATCAAGGGTTTTGGTGCTGAACATGCTCCCCTTCACCCTTGGGTTGCACATGCCCACCAGCACGTGGACCGTACTGGACCACAAGGGATCCAGCGGTTTTTTTATGCCCTCCTTCGGATGCTTCACCAGTGCCTGCACCTCTGGTGAAAGCGGCTTGCCCCTGCCAGGAACATTGATCCCCTGGAACTTCTCCATTTGGTTCTCAAGCTCCCTGACTATGGGGATCACCTAGCTAAAGAGGGCATTGCCAGCACTGAGAGTCTCAGTGGCCTCAAGGAATGGCTTGAGGACCACCAAGATCTGGGAGATGATATCCCACTCTACTTTGTTAAGGGGGCCACTGATCCCAATCTCCCTGAGCAAAGCCATCTCATGGATGGCCTTCTGTTACTTCATCAGCCTTTCCAGCATCAGATATGTGGAGTTCCACTGAGTCTCCACATCCTACATGATTTTGTTCTGTGGAACGCTGAGCTCTGCCTGTTTGTCCTGCAGTATCTTGCTCCCCTTGATGTTGTGGTGGAAGTAGCCCACCACCTTCCTGCATTTTAAATCAGCTGGATGGTAATAACGGCACCATCACTGGCAGCACTGTATCCCTACAAGGCATCCCTATGAGGTGGAACTTGTATACCACACAGGAGATACCAAATAAAGTTGGTGTCACACACTGCCTTGACCATATTGGCCCCATTGTCAGTGACCATGAACCTGTGGGTGAGCTCACCCTGCCCAGCAAGCCACTCCTGCAACATATGGTTTGTGGCCACCATGATCTCCTTTGCTGTGTGGGACTCATCCATCACCTCTGCTTGAAGGAGAGTCCACTGACCACCTGACTGATTGCACCAGTGCCCTGTGAGGGAGAGGTAGGCATGATCTCCACCCTGGCTGCTCCAGATGTCCAAGGGAAGTGCAAGGCTACCTGCAGACCTGCCTTGTGCAGCTCCTCCCTCAAATACTCCCTGTATGCCTCATACAGGGAGGGCACCACCGTTCTGCTAGAGGTGGTGCATGAGGGCACTTGGTAGTATGGAGCCACGAGTTCCATGAACCGCCTGAACCCTGGATGCTTAACTAAGGAGAAGGACTGGCCATCCAGAGCAAGCATCTCCCCAATGCTCTGGGTGACCTCGCTTGCCTTCGGAAAGTGCCTCCCTTTGTCTGCACCTTTCCCCCACCACTCCAGGGTGACCTACCCCTGCTTTTTAGGGATGGGGGGACTTCTTTGTAGGCACACTCCCACTGGTGTCAGTCTAAGGAGGAACAAGGGCAAGGGGGTGCTGCCTCCTGAGATGCAGCATCATCGCCATGGTGGTGAAGTGTTTCACCTCCTTGCCTGGCTGATCTGCCTTTGGCAGTGCTGGCAGATACATACTTGGGATCATCTTCCACCTCAGAATGATCCCACATTACACTACCCCCCCCCCCAACTTTTTGTTTCCCAGAATTTCTTTTGCTAGGGTGCTCAGGTCCCCTGTTTCCAGATCCAGCTCCTCCTCTGGCACTGGGAGGCTCACACTGGAAGATGAAATTGGGGTGAAGGAGACTGTCATGCTGGTGCTAGTGGCTATTTCTGGTGTTAGAGGAGGTGGTGCAGATGCAGGGACAGGTACTACTCCCACCTTGTTGCTCCCACTGGCAGCAGAAGACTCATCACTGCCAGGAAAGAGGATGCATCTATGTTTGGGAGAGGGGCCTTGCAGCTCTCCCCATATCCCCTCTAGGCCCTCTCCCTCCCCTGCCAGAAGACCTGGCACCTGCCTTTCCAGCACGCTTCATAATATTTGCTGTGCTGGAAAATGTGTGTGTGTGCACAACTGTAATATCTCTTCCTCTCTCTGTTTACTATATGTGTGTGTAACTAATATCTCTTCTTCTCTCTGTTAACTATTTGTGTGTGAGTGTATGTAATATATGTGCATTCCTGCACAGTGATGGATCACACACTGTCAGGCAGGAAAAACACAGCTTTCTTTTAAAAAAGTATGAGGAAAAAAATAACAAGAACAAATAAGAGGTTTTTTGGGGGGAAGAATAAGTTGAAAGAAATGGACTGGATAGGGATAAGTAGAGGGATTCTAGACAAGGGTAATTAGTAAGCTGTATCCAATCCTTTCCAAGAAGATAAACTAGTAGGAGATGACTAGGAAGCCAAGCCAGTCCAGTAGTACCTTTCAGATGCTGTTGCTCAGGTAGAAACAGCTCACAAAAAAGACAAAAAGGCTGCAGATAGAGCTTATATACTGTTTCTATGTCCCTCCCCCAGTACACTGTGATTGGAAAGGGACTCAGGGAAAGATGAGAGTCACCAGCCAGCTACAGATGTCAGTCTCCTCCCCCCCCTTCTCAGTTTCTGTTTCCCTACAAGACTGCCTTCCAAATCACTGAATCACAGAATCTTTTTCCAAATTTTTCCTGAATTGATTCGGAGCAGGAGTGGGCAAAATGCGACCCGCGGGCCAGATGTGGCCCGCCAGGCCATTCTGTCCGGCTCATGGGGCCCCTAAAAATTTAGAAAATTAAGATTTATCTGCCCCTGGCTGCCTGTCATGCGGCCCTCGATGGCTTGTCAAAACTCAGTAAGCAGCCTTCTGCCTGAAATAATTGCCTGCCCCTGATTCAGAGGCTCCAAATCAATTTGGAAGGGGGGGTTTGTCTCCCAATTCGATTTGGATTCAATAATTTGGCCTCTGAATAGAGCTGAATCTTCTCCGAATCAAACTGGCAACTGAATCTTCGCACACCCCTACTCCTAACTGATTTGATGGACTCTGACTGAGGCCCCAAAAGGTAAATGGAACTTCCAAACAGAGACAGAAAGTAAGAAATGCGAGGTAGTAGGGCTTTGTGAAGCTTTGGTCACTGATTCGATTCAGCGGATATTTGGCCTGATTCAGGGGCTGAATCTCTGAATCTGAATCAAATCAGGAGTTACCCTTTAATCTCTCCAAATTGAAGTAGAACACTCTGAATCAATTCGTAGAGATCTGATGATTCAGACATAGACACAGTTTTAAATGTTTTTCTACATACCTCAAGGTACCATGTGGCTCATGAATGCTGAGATGCTGGGTCAGCTAGAGCGCCCCACAAGAGTGCAGGGGGGTCCCCAGCGTGCTCAGCGGCAGACCCGGAAGCGGACCAAAAGCACTTCTGGTCCACTTCCGGGTCCACTGTGGAGCATGCAACGGACCCCCACCCCCCGACTCAGCAACTGGTGCTTCCTGGGTCTAGCAGGGCACTCAGGGTCCCCCTGAGGCCAATCGCCGAGCTGGGGAGGGACAGGGGTGTCCCCCCCCCACACTCAGCAGGGGACCCAGAAGTGGACGAAATACTTCCGGTCCACTTCTGGGCCTGCCACTGAGCACACGGGGGGAGGGCCACCCATGCTCCTGTGGGATGCTCCATCCACCCCACCATCTCAGCATTCACAAACCATACCTGGTACCTCGAGGTATGTAGAAAAAACATTTAAAGCTGTCTCTATGGCTGAATCACTGATTCTCTGAATCAGCACTGAATCTTCAGATTCAGCTGAATTGAATCGGGACAGTGATCCAAATCAACTAATCGAATCACTGCCCCCCGAATCGGGCTGAATCTGAAGCTGAATTGAATATGGCCTGCTTTGTGCACCCCTATATACCCATACTAAGGATTTTGACATACCAGAAGGGAAGTGCAGTCAACTCAGCCCCAGAGGCTTTTGCTGAATTGTGCTATATACTGTCAGCAACTATAGAAGTTACTCAGACCCTTAGTACTTTTAAATTTAAGGCTGTAGCTGAACTATCCTCTCCATTCAAATCATTAACATTAAAGATACCTTAAAATGTCAACATAGTGGTTCCTGGATTTTGAAAGGGAGGGTTAGGAGCAGCAACCAGTGTTACAAGGGTGGCTGCATCCCCTACTCCCAGCTTCCTTCCCTAACTAGAATGTGTAGATTGCACCACAGAAGCAGCAGCCAAGTAAGAATCTCTCTCCCTACTCTGGGATTCCCCTCCCTCCCCTCCATGCTCAGTGGCATCGCTTCTCCTCCCATTCCCCTCTCACTTTCTCTATTACTGATGCTTCTGGAAGCAGAAAGGAGAGACTTGCCTGCCACTGCCACTGTCCTGGCCACTCTGGCCCCACTTCAGCTATGGCTGCAGGGAGTGTCTGCATGAGGAACTGGGTCTGGCAGCAGCAGGCTGGTTCCCCTCCATGTGCCTGCTCCCAGGTTGGCAGGGAACACCCACAGGGACCAGGCAGGGAAGGGGAACCTGCCTGCCACCCTATTGCCACTGTCCCCAGCTGACCCCACCTCCCCAAAGAGCTGCTTCCCACAACCCTGACTGGAGCAGGGCAGGAGCAGCTCTGGGGCTCCCTTGGCTGCCAGGTCAGTCAGGGAGAGCAGTAGAAGTGGGTGGGTCTCTCCTTCCTGCACCCAGAAGCATAAGTAGAGAGGGGGAGAATGGGAAGGGAAGTGCTGTGGAGCACAGGGGAGAAGAGAGGGGGTGGCAAGATGGGTGGTTCTTACCTGCTTCAGGGAATTCACATAAGTCCTCAGCTGCTGCTTCTGTAACGTGGTCCAAATTCCACAGGGACCCAGGAATCTGGGACTACAGGGAGCTGGAGCCTCTGAGCTATGTTGTGGAATGTGGCGGTGTAACCATGCCACTGCATCCCCTTTGAATCTGCCCCTGAATGTCAGTGATCAGCTATCCCATGGTGGCCTTACTAATCAGCTCGAGGAGGCACAGCCAATAAATTCTGTCTTCCTCTGAGGATCAACTTTGCTGGTAGCTTTTACTTAAAGAGGAACAAAAAGAGCAGAAAATGGGGGAAAATAAAATGAATTATTGTAAGGTGACTTCTTAGTGAGAAGATACTCATTTACATTCTGCCATGACAACATCAATATCATTATACAGCAATCACACAAGATGACTCATGTAGAAAGTACATATGTTTATGCAGAAATTTTCAACAGGAAAAATGAGAAAAAAGAGACAAGTCAATGAGGGGCAATGTTTTTGGTCGCAGGTATGCACGTAGCAGTGCTAGTTCTCCATGACAACATCAATATCATTATACAACAATCACACAAGATGATTCATCAAAAGGTACATGTTTATGCAGAATTTCTAAACAGGGAAACTGAGAAAGTAGAGACAAATCAATGATGAGGAAAGCTTTTGGTCTTAAGTGTGTACATAGTTGTCCTTGATCTCTCTCACTTTTATATCTATGTGAAGAGAATATAAAGTGCTACCATCCATGTCTGGTAACATTTTACAACCACTTTGCACAAGGTGCCAAGTGTAAGAGAAGCAGATTAAAACATTTTATAAAACACTGGTGCATAACAGTCCATTTCAAAACTGAATTGTCCAATAAAAATCCTCAGAATACATTCCAGACATTTGGACCCAGATCAATCCTGCCCCGTCTTTAAGATATCTCTGTGGCATTTAGGCAACGTTTAGGTATCTATGGCTGTCTCCACAATATATGCTCACTGCCCCCAGCAGCACTGCCTTAAGCACTATGCCCTGGAGTAAGCTGTCTCCCAAACTTATACACAGTGCCAGGGTTGACTAATTAGCCTTGCTGAGTGACAGTGCCAAGTAGTCTGCATCAAGCAATTCACCCACTTGCACAGACATGGCTTCCAGTTTAGGAGGCAGCCCATGTGAATGCAGTAGGGCAGCATGTCTGAGGGCACCATCATCAAGAACAATAAATTTACCATGTAGATGTAGCCTAAGTTTCTAAGTGTGATCCTATTCTATATTACTTGAGTCCCTGAAAACCATTAATGCAGGGGTTGTCCACTGGGGGTACGTAGACCCCCAGGAGTACTTGGGAAGCCCCTTGGGGGTACACATGGGTGTGTGGGGATGGAGAGCTCACTACCCCATGCTACCACTGCTCTGCGTTTGACCATGCGCCACTCCCCCCCTCCCCTTCGCATCCAGCTGCGCAGCACCCCCTCCCGGCTCCACGACCAGCTGAACGCCGCTCCCCCTCCCAGCCCCAACTCTGCGTCTAGCCACTGGTGTACACTTATTAAAAAAGGTTGAAAACACCTGCATTAACCTATCTACTTTTGTAACCTGCCTTTATCTTTGCTTTAAGACTTCTAAGTCACAAAGGAGTGGGTGAAAAAAGAGGAAAGGGCTCATATTTTGCCCAATAGTGTAGTCAGGGCACTTACCTGAGAATTTAGGAGACCTGAAGTAGCAATTGTTTATGCATTTTGCATTAAATAATCACTTGATAAAATGAATGTACAGGATTGGCAGCAGGAAATAGAACCCAGGACTTCCTCCCTCCCAAAAGAGCATCCACTTCACTGTGCAAGTGTCAGCTGCCCTCTTATCTGCTTTCCTTTTTGACCCAAGAATCTTGTCCTCCTGCCTACTCAGTGGGCTGGAGGGTACTTTCAGCTCCTTGCAGGCTATAGTTCTTTAGTTAAGGCACTTTCCTGGACAGTGGAAGATGTAGATTCAAACCCCATGATCTCATCCCCCACTTCCTGGGCAAGTATCCTAACCACTAGGCTGTTGGGTAGATTTTTCTCCTAACCCTCCAGTAGGCATGCACTGTACAGCACTGAGTCAGGTGCCTGAGGGGCAAGAGTTCACTCTTCCCATGTCTAACACATCATATTGTTTGTCTGTAGCTAACTTGCTGTATGCTCTGGAGATTCATT
This sequence comes from Alligator mississippiensis, assembly GCF_030867095.1. Lineage (NCBI taxonomy): Eukaryota > Metazoa > Chordata > Crocodylia > Alligatoridae > Alligator > Alligator mississippiensis. The sequence continues at coordinate 157,298,312 of NC_081827.1, forward strand.
AGGTTGGCCACTAAGATGATGGCTAAGGAATGCACCTCCTCAAGGCAGAGTACCATTGCTCTCCTGAAGGCAAGACATTTTTTGGTCAAGTGACCTTGTAGGTTTAGATGTTTAGATGTAGGTAGCCAGAGTAGCATCCATGCCTTAGTTTCTTTTAATGGATGCATAACTCTGCTTTCTCTGGGTTCAAAATGCATGTCTGTATCCCTCAGTTTTGGTGGCTGTAATATACATTCACAAAATTCTTACCTCTTTTATATTTTATAACTATCGACTTTAGAAGTGAAGCTTGACCCATTAATTTAAATCTCAAAACATGCATTTCTTGTTTCAGAATTGAGAAGTCTCTCTACCTTTTTCTGAGAAGCAAAGAGTAAGAGACCAGTATTAGAATTCATGGCGTGGATCCAATCTTTTGGGCACATCAATCCCATTGAAGGTGTTGCAAAATTGTAATATCAGGCTCCAAAGATGCAGTGCCTTCTGCTTCAGATAATATCTGGTCCTTGATTGTTAAAGATTTACATTGTATAAAATCACTGCTAGGAGTCTTAAGGAAAATGTAACTTAGGGACCAGCTGGTGCATGTCCTCTAAAACCAGTGGAGTTGTGCTCCCTTGTGCCAGTGTTAAATTTGGCTTGAAAGTCAGCGTATTTTCCATCCAGAAGCTTCTTTATCCTCTCTGGCAATCCATAATCCCAAAGCCATTGCTTGTTTTTCTTCACTGTAAAATAAACGAACAAACAAATAAAAGAAAACCAACATTCCCTCCCCCAAAAATAATAACAAAACTCCACCACTTTGGGTATTCAGGCTTCAGTACTCCAAGGAAAACGGATTATTTTAGTGTCTAGTTAATCCATCCTGTTGAATGTTCATTGTCAATCCCAAACATTTTTTGTTTAAACCTGAGCTAGATTTAAATGTGGCTACACTAAGAGATTTGGAAATCATCTAGCTTTTCTTCAGTTTCTCACAAGGAGTCTGATTTCATAGATTTCATAGACATTAGGACTGGAACGGACCTCGCAAGATCATCGAGTCCAGCCCCCTGTCCAAGGGGCAGGAAGTCAGCTGGTGTCAAAGGATCCCAGAAAGATAAGCATCCAAATGTGCCTTAAAGGCATCCAGAGTAGGTGCTTGCACCACTTTTGGGGGGAATCTGTTCCAGACTTTGGGAACTCAGATGGTAAAGAAGTTTTTCCTTATGTCCAGTCTAAAATGGTTTTCCACCTGTTTGTGACCATTAGACCTTGTCTTCCCTTAGGGTGCCCTGGTAACCAGACATTCTCCCAGTTCCTGGTGCACACCCCTAATATATTAATAGGCCACCACCAAGTCCCCCCTGAGCCTTCACTTTTCCAGGCTGAAGAGTCCCATGTCTCTCAGCCTTTCCTCTTAAAACTTGTTCTCTTGCCCTCTGATCATGTGCATGGCTCTCCTCTGGCCTCTCTCAAGCTTCTCCACATCCTTCCTAAAGTGTGGACCCCAGAACTGGATGCGGTACTCCAACTGTGGCTAGCAAGTATAAAACTGCCGTGTTAGGTGTAATGTGGACTTTTTTCCCCTTGAGGTGGAGCCCCTTGCATTTCTCAGTGTTGAATGTCATCAGGTTTTGGTCTGCCCACCTTGCAAGCCTATCGAGGTTAGCCTGAATCACCACCCTATCCTCTAGTGTGACCACACTTCCCCATAGTTTGGTGTCATCAGCAAATTTAGCCAGTCTGCTTCTGATACCTGAGTCCAGATCATTTATAAATATGTAAAAAAAGTACTGGTCCGAGTACAGAGCCCTGGGGGACACCACTGGTCACCATGCACCATGTTGACATGATTCCATTGATTACCACTCTCTGGGTCCAACCACGGAGCCAGTTGTCGAGGCCTCAGTTCCCCAGTTTAACTATGAGGACTTCATGGGAGACCAAGTCAAAGGCTTTTTTGAAGTCTAAGTAGATGATGTTAACCTCCACTCCTTTGCCTCGGTGATGCTTCACCTGGTCGTAGAAAGTTTGTTAGGCAAGACTAACTGTGAGGAAGAGAGAGAGCCACAGGGGGCAAAGGAGCACCGGCCAGAGATAGAATCAGCAGCCCCAGTCCCAAAGAGCCTGGCAGAAATCCTCCTTACCCAGGTGTTTCTGGAGGGGACGATCCAGGAATTCAACTCCCAGTATAAAGAGGAGCCCGGAGCAGGCAGAGAGAGGGAGCACAGGACTGGAAGTAGATGAGCCGAGCTGAGCAAAGCTGCAGGAAAGCCTGAGAGCAGCCTGGAAAACCGGCAGGAGGCTCCTGCAGAGAGGGAGCTCCCCAGAGGAAGCCTAGATAAAGGATTGGTGAAGTAGCAGCACCAGAAACTTACTGCAATCTTGCTGGCCATCTGAAGAGCATGGCTGGAGAAAATACCGTAAAGACCCTAAGAGAGGGGCACTTCAGAGACAAGGTACCGTAAAGACCCTAAAAGGGGACAAGAACAAATTATCAAGGGTAGACCCGTTGGGGTGAGGGTACCATAATGACCCCAATAGGAGGCTCATGAAGAGGTATCATAAAGACTGGAACAAAGTGAAGAAGACAGTGACCTCACAGAGGGTTTTTTTCTTTTGTTGGTAAAAAAAAAATGGGTGAACAATAATCCAGGCCAGGACCACTTGTTTGTTTTTTTGTGTAATATAAAGACAGAGGCCCGGGTGAGAACCCAATGGCTGGACCAGTGATGAGAAGACGATTCAAGAACCGGTGGAACAGGCGAGGGTGTAGGGGATGGTGGAGCCCTCATGAACATAGGGCGCTGGACGACGACTGACTGGAACTACACGCCCAGGTACAGAATTCTACTCCCATAGACACTAAGTTGTGGCAGGTGAGGACATGGGTGTGTGGACCTGGTTGGGACTCATCACTGACGTCAGCCGGCAGGCTGAGGTCCTGTGGTGATATAAACAAAATATATATACACATCTCTATAGAAAGAGAAAACAATACGCCGGTCAGAGACTGACTGAGGAAAACAAAAAGGGGAGGTAACAGCTTCTACCCAGAGACTGAGGGCAGGGCTGGAGGAGCAAAGACTCTTGGGGGCTCCGTAACTAGTACTGTGACACCTACCCACAACGAAGCCATGTTGGCTATTTTTCAGGATATTGTATTCCATTAGCCTCTTGTTAATGGTTTCTTTGATGATTTTTTTCCAATATCTTTCCAGGGATTGAGGTCAAACTGATTGGCTTGTACTTCTCTGGATCTTCCTTCCTCCCTTTCTTGAAGATGGACACCACATTGGCCCTCCTCCAACCCTCAGGAACCTCACCTGAGCTCCACAAGTTCTCAAATATCCTCACCAATGGTCACGCTATGATGTCTGCCAGTTCTTTTAGCACTCTTGGGTGCATTCCATCCAGACCAGCTGATTGTGGGTGTCCAGGCTCTCAAGGTGTCCCTTCATGAGGTCTTCACCAATGATGAGTGTGTGTTCCCCCATGTCTTGGCAATCCTGCATCTTAGATTCATAGATTCATAGACATTAGGGGCTGGAAGGGACCTCATGAGATCATCAACACTAGCCCCACTGCCATAGGCAGGAGGTCAGCTGGGATCAAGCGATCTCAGCAAGAAAAATATCCAGATGTCTTTTGAAAGAGCCCAGAGTAGGTGCTTGCATCACCCCTGGGGGGAGGGGGGGGGAGTCTGTTCCAGACCCTGGACACTTGAACTATAAAGAACTTTTCTTATGTCTAGTCTAAATTGGTCTTCCTGGAGTTTATGGCTGTTAGACCTTGTTATCCCTTGGGGAGCTCTGGTGAAGAGCTGTTCTCTCATGTCCTGATGTACCCTTCTTATATATTTATATATTTGTAGGCTGCTATAAAGTTCCCCCTGAGCCTTGTCTCTTCCAAACTGAAGAGTCCCAAATCCCTCAGCCTCTCCTAATATGGCTTAGCCTCCAGGCCTTGGATCATACAAGTGGCTCTCCTCTGGACTCTCTCAAGCTTTTCCACATCCCTCCTGAAGTGGGGGGCCCAAAACTGGATGCAGTACTCCAAGGCAGCCTCACCAAGGCCGAGTAAAGTGGGAGGATGACATTCCTGGTTTTGCTTGTGATGCATCGGTAGATGCATGCCAGAGTTTGGTTTGCTTTGCCAGCCACAGCATCGCATTGGTGACTCATATTCATCTTATGGTCAATCAGGACCCCCAAGTCTCTTTCAGTCATGGCACCTGGCACAGGGAGCCCCATGCCAAGCCATGCCTTGCCAGCCCCAGACCCATGGTAAGTCCCAGACCAGGTGGCAGGGATGAGCCCTCCCAGCCCCAGTCCCCACCCCTGCCCCAGCCCCTGGCCACAGCCGTGGCCCTGGCCCTGGCCCCCCATCCTTGCCTGGCCTGCTTGCACTCCCCTGGTCCCAGGCTCCCCCCCACAGCATGCAGAGAGGTGGGACACAGGTCATCCCTTTATTGAGTAGCCCATGTCCAATATGGCTTGCCAGGCATGAGTCTGTCCCACACTGAGGAAGGCATCAATCCCAGTGGCGATCCCCTGCTCATCAGCCAGGGGTAGAAATGTGTAGTGCTGCAACAAATAGCCCTCCAGGCAATGGCGGAGGTTCTGGGGCAGGCCAGGCTTGCGCCCTAAACCATTGTAGCTCAGGGTCCTAATCCAGGAGTGCAGGTGGGCTCAGGGCACCAACAAGATCAACAACAGCAGGATGTAGTGGCCCAGGCAGCCCTCCACCTGTATAAACAACCCATTACACACTGCCCACAGCACACAGAGCAGGGGCACGCTGGGGGTGAAGGGGCAACATGGCAGGTGGTCGGCCTTGGGGTGCTTCCTTGGAGAGGCCCCCAGCAGAGAGGGCAGGGGCGTGGCCAGCTCCTTACCCCATTTGTCCAGGAGCCCTGCATGCTCTGATCCTGGGTTCTGGGGGCTGGGAAGCAGTGCAGCAAAGCAGTGGGCCTGCAGGGGTGAGGGTGGTGGGGTCAGTGGGGGCTGGAGACATGGCAGCAAGTTCTGCCAGCAGCCTGGCCTGGTCCACCCTGGAAAGGGGGCAGAGGAGGCAAGCAGCCTGTGGCCAGACCCCAGGGAGCAACTGGGGATGGGGGGACTTCGGTGGCACTCACCTGGGCCCAGGCCTGCCTGGCTAGCTTACCATGGTCTCTGAGCACCCACACACAGCCAGCCTCCAATCTGAGGCCAGGCAGCACAGGGCCCCTGGAGCAGAGCATCTTAACTTTCAAATGTTGCAAACTCTTACAAAAGCCTTCTGTCTCTTGTCTCTGAAGGGCCAACATCTGGATGTGGGGGAGAGGCTGCAGGGGCCCCCAGGACCACCACTGCAGGCTTGCTGCCACCCACTGCTAGAGCTGCCCAGAGGCACTGGTTGCACATGGACTCAGGGATAAGGTCCAACATGGGAAGTGTCTTTCATGTTTGGGGAATGGGGTTTTTATTGTTGGTGGGTAGGGTGTGTGGTGGAGGGGCACTGTGTGTGGGGGGAGGGGGAGGGGGGCTGCGTTCATTGAGGGGGGAGGGAGGAGGGATGGGGGGTTATATTAATAAAGTTTGTACTGTTTGACCTACATAGATTCATAGATTCATAGATGTTAGGGTCGGAAGGGACTTCAATAGATCATTGAGTCCGACCCCCTGCATATGCAGGAAAGAGTGCTGGGTCTAGATGACCCCAGCTAGATGCATATCTAACCTCCTCTTGAAGACCCCCAGGGTAGAGGAGAGCACCACCTCCCTTGGGAGCCCATTCCAGACCTTGGCCACTCGAACTGTGAAGAAGTTCTTCCTAATGTCCAATCTAAATCTGCTCCCTGCTAGCTTGTGGCCATTATTTCTTGTAACCCCCGGGGGCGCCTTGGTGAATAAATACTCACCAATTCCCTTCTGTGCCCCCGTGATGAACTTATAGGCGGCCACAAGGTTGCCTCTCAACCTTCTCTTGCGGAGGCTGAAAAGGTCCAGTTTCTCTAGTCTCTCCTCGTAGGGCTTGGTCTGCAGGCCCTTAACCATACGAGTGGCCCTTCTCTGGACCCTCTCCAGGTTATCCACATCCCTCTTGAATTGCGGCGCCCAGAATTGCATGCAGTACTCCAACTGCGGTCTGACCAGCGCCCGATAGAGGGGAAGTATCACCTCCTTGGACCTATTCGTCATGCATCTGCTGATGCACGATAAAGTGCCATTGGCTTTTCTGATGGCTTCGTCACACTGACGACTCATGTTCATCTTAGAGTCCACTAGGACTCCAAGATCCCTTTCCACTTCCGTGCCACCCAGCAGGTCATTCCCTAGGCTGTAGGTGTGCTGGACATTTTTTCTCCCTAGGTGCAGCACTTTGCATTTCTCCTTGTTGAACTGCATTCTGTTGTTTTCTGCCCACTTGTCTAACCTGTCCAGGTCTGCTTGCAGCTGTTCCCTTCCCTCCGGCGTGCCCACTTCTCCCCATAGCTTTGTGTCATCTGCAAACTTGGACAGAGTACATTTCACTCCCTCGTCCAAGTCGCTGATGAAGACGTTAAAGAGTATCTGTCCAAGGACCAAGCCCTGCAGCACCCCACTGCCCACACCCTTCCAGGTCGAAACCGACCCATCCACCACAACTCTCTGGGTGCGACCCTCTAGCCAATTCACCACCCACCGGACTGTGTAGTCATCCAAGTCACAGCCTCTTAACTTGTTCACCAGTATGGGGTGGCATACCGTATCGAAGGCCTTCCTGACATCTAAGTATACGACATCCACCCCTCCTCCTGTGTCCAGGCGTTTCGTAACCTGGTCATAAAAAGAGACTAGATTGGTCAGGCACGATCTGCCTGCCACGAACCCGTGCTGGTTTTCCCTCAGCATAATTTGTCCTGCCGGGCTCTCGCAAATGTGAGCCTTGATAATTTTTTCAAAGGCATGTGTGCCTTTTTTTCAAAGACATGTGTGCCCTGGAGTGGTGCTGGGGTTGGGCAGGGGGTTGGTGGTGTGTGGGAGGCAGGGCAGGCGGGCTGGAGCAGGGAATGCAGGAGGAGGGGGTCAGCCAGAGCCTCCTGCAGCTGGTGCCCTGGACCCAGCTGGCAAGTCCGTGGCTGTCTTGGGGTCTGGGGGGGGCCAGCAGGGCCAGCACCATGGCCAGCAGCAGCACAGGGCTCTGGTCATTGCTGGTAGGGGCCGGGCTGGAGCAGGGGGATGCTGGGCACTGCTGGCAGTGCAAGGGCAGGGGCAGAGGCTGGAGCAGCCATGGCATGGGGAGGTAGGGTGGGCAGGGAGGGAGCTGCTGTGTGCTGTCCCTGCACTGGGCATGCAGGTCCCAGGCACAGGAGGGGTTGGGCAAGGATCAGGGGGCAGGGGTGTGCTTTTAAGATGGCCACCAAGTGCTGGCAGCTGCCTCTGGCCTCAGCATGGCTGGCAAGTGCTGGCAGCCATGTGACCAGAACCTGGAGTTCCCCCGGTGGCCACAGGGGCACATGGCAGGCTGCTCTGACTTAGGACTAAATCTAGTTGCAGGTTGGCTACATGTGTAGATGCCAGCCCTATTCCTGCTTACTGCCCAGTAAGTTACTGTTCAGTAACTTTAATGAACAGTAAATACATGTGTAGACATGCTCAGTGCTGAGGAAAATGAAAGGAGAGTGAATCTACAGAAAACCAGAATGCACTCCTTTACTCCCTCTCTATTGATTCTAGCTAGAGTAACCTGGCTAAAGGTAGCTTGCCTTTTCTGTCTGAATTCCAGGTGAAGAAACCATGTTTCTTTGACATTTTATACATGGGTCTTGGCTTGGGAAAGTCTTTTTATTTTGTTTGAAACAGCAGGGGAAAGGGTTGGTCTTTGCCCTCTGACCACAGGTTCTTTCAAGGGCAGAAATTGTTTTGTATACTTTTTCTATTATCGCAGAACTTCATTCTAATTATACCACGTTCTTTCACCTAACTTCCCCCTCTGTACCACATCCTCCATGTCTTCTCATTTTGATTAATGTATTCTTGCTATTATAGTGGTATTAACACATTTATCCTCTACATTTCTGAAAGTCCAGAATGCTGCAGCTTAGACACTTTTTCATTTCAGAAAGTGGAAATGCATCACTTTTTTTACAGAGAGATTCATTTCAAAATCCTCTACAAACAATCTTCTGGTTACACAAAACAGCACAAAAAACTACAAAACCCAAGCCATTCTTTCAGGCCACTGGTATTCCTCCTGAGATTTTTAGTTCTTAGCTTGCTTAGAAACATGGAACATAGGACTAGAAGGAGACTCTTGGGCCAGCAAGTCTAGTCCCATACATTTGTAGACAATTATTAATATCAACTGAAGCAATCCCCAAAATCATCATTGCATCCCACTGTGGCAGGCCAGTAGGGGGAGCTCCTGCGTTAAGCCTCCCACTTTACTATGCCCATCCACCTTCCGGACTCCAGGTGTCTCTCCAGGGGCGCCTAAGCCCTGGCAGACCTCCTTTCGAGCCCCATCGCAGAGTCCGGGGGTAACGTGTGCTGCTACCACCCCGAGATGGGACTGTCTGGGTCCTGTATCCTTGGGGAAACACAGCCCTAATAGTCCTATGGGTACCCAACCCAATACAAAAACTTGGGGCACTTCCCCAAGTCGGGGGCCAAAAAAGGATAGTCTCCCTTAGTCCACAGACCCAAGGGGCCTCCTAGGCATAATTAAACTCACCCCTCAATAAGTCTCCTACACCAGTCACAAAGTAGAACTTTATTGGTTACAGAGGGTAGGGTTAGAATAGAGTACAGGGTAGAGCAATATCAGAGAAATCCCATAGAGCAAACTCCTGTGGCTGGGGTAGCCTTTGATCTCGCATCTGAGTTACTGCACACTATATATCTAGTTGGATCTCAGTTAGCTTACTCACAAGTATCCAGAGGCTGTTGGAGAATCCCTCTGGAGGCAAGCAGTTCCTTGATCATGAGTTTTGAGAGAGAGGGCAAGTTTCAGATGGTACAGCTCTTCTTTGTTCCTGAGTATCCCTCATGGCTGCTGGCTCCCTCCTCCTGGGCAGTCCTTAACTTATATAGCTCTTGTGACCTCATTTACCTGGTCCAATGGAGGCCAGCACCTGTTGGCTGTCAGCCAACCAATTTGAAATACATCACTAGTTGCCGGGCAGACTCCAGCCCACCAGGAAGGAAGCCCCTCACCCAGGTATGTGATGCCAGTCACATAGGCAGAGGGAGCAGGTTTCCCCCCTCCCTCAGGAATGTATCCAGCTCAGGTTACCTAAAGAGATAGGGTAAGGATGTGTCTCTCTGCTGGGCCCAACCTTATCAAATTGTCACAGAGCAGAGTTTCTGGGAGAGAAACAAAGGTGGCTTCCTGCCACACCCCCGACCATACACACAACTACAAGGCATAATATCCAAAACCCTAAAACAAAGGCAGACAATTATTTTGGCTGGAGGGCTGCGTAGTGAGTTTTGACAAGTTGTTGAGCACCTCATGGGTAGCCCTGCCCCTTGACAGGTGCCCCACTTCCTGATTGCCGTCTTGGGACCGGAAGTTCTGCCCCCTAGCCCCTGACCTTTGCCACCAGAAATGACTTGCCTTGCCCCCAGAAGTACTCCTTTCAGCAAGGGGGTTTGCCATCTCAGAACCAGAAAAAAATCCAAATTATAGTCTAAAAATCAATCATCTACTACAACATTTATTCATTTGATTTCAAAAAATATTTTTGTCCTGATATACATGTGTGTGTAGTGTACATAAAGGTGATTGTATAATAGCTTAAAATGAAGTCTTTCTCTTGTATATGGTGGGGGAGTGTGGAGGGATGTGGGGGATATGGGTGGGTGGGTATAGGTTTGTGGGGGGTTGTGGGTGTGAGTATGTGTGTGTGGGGGGTGTGAGGGAGGGTGTGGGTGTGTGTGTGGATGTCTGTGAGGTTTGTGGGGGTGGATAGGTGTGGAAAGTGTGGGTGTGTACGGAGTTTGGAGGGATGTGGATGCGTATGTGCGTGGGGTGAGGGAGCATGTGGGTGGGTGTGTAGATATGTGGGGTGTGGGTGGGTATGGGGTTTGTGGGGGTCTGTGAGTGTGTGGGGGAGGGAGCTGGGGGGTTGTGGCATGTGTAGGGGGAGGGTGGCTGGGATGTGTGAGGGGGTGTGAGTGTGGGGTGTGCATAGGGGGGTGTGGGTACATATGTACAATGGGGTGTGCTTATGGCAGTCCTCCTACAAACACGCCCCTCCCACACATGTGCCCACAGACCCTGCTGCCAGCAGTAGCAGCAGGCTGTGAGGCCTCAGGGAGATCATGTGGCAAGGCAGAGTCCCTGCCAGCCTGGGCTCCATGATCCTGCTGCCTGTGGCCCTAAGACACTGGCACCAGCATGGGCCCCATGCTTGCTGCCACTTCCCCCCCACACCTGCCACTGCTGCCCTTCTGCCACTTCCCTACTTTCCTGCCTGCTGCCGCCACTGCCCCTCCCCACCCCACCTACTGCTCTGGCACCACATGGTTCCTGGCTGCATGGTTGGGACTGCAGAATACAGCAGGAGCCAGCTCGGCCCAGCCAGGAATTGTGGGGTCCAGGCCAGGCCATGCTGGCTCATACTGCGTTCTGCAGTGCCTACCATGCAGCTGGCAACCACATGGTGCCAGAGTGGCAGGCAGGTGGGTGGGGGGTGGGGAGAAGCCAATGGGTCAGAAGGTGGGAACGTGGTGGTTGCAGCAGTGACAGGTGGCAGGGGGAAGTGGCAGCTAGTGGGTGGGTAGGAGTACAGAGATAGCTGGGTGGAATGCAGGGCCCATGCCAGTGCCCCAGGGCCAGTGGGGGCTCAGGGTGGGGTGGCAGGAGCATGGGGCCTAGGCTAGCAAGAGCTCTATGGAGCTGGGCTGAGCTGCACCAGCAGAGAGATGGGGGAGCCAGCCCAGCTCTATTGAGCCCCTGCCAACCCAGGCTCTGTGCTTCTAGTGCCCCATGCTGGGCCCCCACCAGCCCTGGTCTTAGGGCACTGGCATGAGCCCTGCACTCCCACTCAGCTATCATTGCTCTCCTGCTTGCCTGCTCACTGCCACTTCCCCGCCTTACCTGCTGCTGCTGTCACAGCCATTTCCCCACCTTCCCACCTGCAGCTGCCATTCCTTCCCACCCACCGCCCATCTGCTGCTCTGGCACCACATGTTTCCTGGATGCATGACTGGAACCTCAGGACAGAGCAGGAGCCAGCCAACCCTGGCCTTAAGGACTGGGGCAATCACCAGCAGTCTTCCCCCCCACCCCGTTCTTAGCTGAGTTGGCACTTCTGGATGGAGGGAAGGCAGGGAACAGTCCTGGAGTCACTAGGCCAAAATCCTCTGCTAGACAGAGGCTTCTGATTGGGGGCTGGTGTGGGGGAAGGCTGGGGGTGAGGTAGGGCTAGGTAGGCCTTGCTGCTGCAGCTGCTGGGTCCTGTTGCCCCTGGGTCCTGCCGCTGGCTCCTCCTGCTGGCTCCTCCTGGGTCCTGCTACCACTGGTGCTTTAGACAGGCAGCCACAGGCAGATAACAATTTTCTAAAAATCTGGGGGGTCCTGCAGGCCAGATAGAATCGTCTGGTGGGCCAGATCCAGCCCACGGGGGGGGGGGGGGGTCCCCCTGGTCGGTGATTGGCTGCTGGGGGATTCCTCCTCCACCGCCCAGCCAGTGATTGGCCCCTGGTGCCCCCCAGGATCAGGAGGCACCAGTCACCCGTGCAGATGAGAAGAAACCAGTACCAGTGCCATCACAGGGATATACCAGTATTTGGATAATGTATGTTCAGAAGATCTTAGGAAAAGGACCATGCCCCACACTACAAAAGAAGGCAAAAAACCTCCCCAATCCGTGGCAGCCTGAGCTAGGGCAACAATTCCTTCTTCACCCCAGATTTGATAGTTGATGTGACCCAGCGTGGAACATCAAAACCCTCCAGCCAAGAACTCCAGGTTTCTGGTCCTGGAGTACAATATTTTGTACCCCAAAGCAAGAAGATCTCATGTAGCTAGAAAAAAAAATTGTATGTTTGATCCATTAGCCCTACAGTGACTACAAGCAGAATGATTCTTATTTCACAACTGCTGCATATGTCTCCCATCCAGCTCTTCTTATACAGTTTCTGCAAAGAAGCTAAGAGATTCATTATTCACTAGTTTTAGGGTTCCTGAAAACTGTCATGCCTTTTCTTTAGCTAATAAATAAGTTGCTGAGAAAAGTTCCTGATGAAACAGTGTATTAAGATTTTATCTAAAAATATATTGCATTTCCATACTGTTGTGAATTTAAACTGGCTTACTGCAGCACAGAGATAAAGAAGATTATTAAGAAGATCTCTAGAAAAACAGCAGCTCCTGCTGTGTCAGGTCCAGCTGGTGTAACAGCAGGTGTCCCCACAGCTATAACTGCAAAGACATCCTTCCGATATAATGATTTAATTGTTTATTTATGTTCTTTTGTGATTAGCTTTTCCTTCATATTTCCATCCTGGTTTACATGAAGCCCCTTTTTTTAAATACCTACAATACATCCATTTTGCAGGTGACTCTTGCTAGGGATAAAGTGATCTTCTCTGACACTAGAAATGTGTTCAACTATTATTTTTCAGGCTTGAGAATTAATTGTGACGAGCAACATGCCTTCAGGTGAATCATATGCTTTCTTTAACATGCATCAAGCTGCCACTCTTATTCCCCAAATGTACAAATACTTATTATACTAACTAACAGTGTCATGGATACTTTATTCTATTGAGCAAACACTGCCTTTTCCCCCTTTGCACAGCATTTTGATTGGAGCAGTGATATCAAAGAACTGCCAAATGGGATAGCAGTTGTTAAGTATCACACACACTTCAACTGCACAGTTACCTGACCTCCAGCACTTCTGGTTATCTTGCTGTTTACAACTATACTGTGAATTGTTTAGATGCTTTTTGAGATTCCTGTCATTACCACATATATACAACTACTTTCTCAAGATCAGAGCACTAGTATCAGTACCAAATGCCTGAAGCTGACAGTTTCATTTTAGTTTTAACATTTGCACTAGTTTGATTGATGTACTTTACTTGGCTCATCAGGACAATTCCCTATTAGGCATAAATTAAAAGTAAATGGCTAGAAAGATGTATTGAACTGCATGAAAATAATTTGAATACTGGATACAGTATCTGTGGGTGTTTGGCACATCCTCAGCACTGAAGATATTTTAACACTTGCTTATTTTTTATTCTGTTCAAATATGACTTTTCCCTTTTTTTTTTAACTGTTGGGCATTTTATATTATGAAAAAATGTCCTAAAATAAAATTAGAATGCAAAAAGTTAGACTCAAGCAGTGGTCTCAATTATTGGGTGCAATACCAATTAGAAAAGCGAGACATTTATAAGTCAGCAGGACCAAATGGACTGCATCTGAGAGTGCTGAAGGAGCTGTCTGAGGTCATTGCGGAACCCCTGGCAAAGCTCTTTCAGAATTTGTGGCACACAGGGGAAATCCCTGAGGATTGAAAGAGGGTCAACATTGTGCCTATCTTTAAGAAGGGGAAGAGGGAGGCTCCCAACAACTATAAACCAATCAGCCTAACCTCTATCCCAGAGAAAATCCTGGAAAAGCTCGTTAAAGAATCTATGTGCGATATGCTTGTGAAAGGTAGGATTCTGAACAACAGCCAGCATGGCTTTGTCACCGGTAGGTCTTGTCTTGCCAATCTCATCTCCTTCTATGACCAGGTCTCTCACCGCCTGGACATGGGGGAGAAGGTAAACATTATATAGCTAGACTTCCAAAAGACCTGAAAGCTTGCAGAAAAGGACAATTTTCTTGCCATTTTCCAGTTGGTCTAATAAAAGATATCATTTTGGAATCAAGAGTTCTAGTTGTTTGTATGTCTTTTTGTCTCAGACCAACACGACTACCAAGTACACCCCTGAAACATGGAAGATGCTGAATTTCAGCCGTTTTTGGATTTTAAACTTCATTGCAGAACTACAAGGAAGTTTTTTTTACCTCCCTGCCTGCCATCTGACACCTTCAGGGAAGGAATTCTACCTGATCGACACATCAAAGAGCTACTCAACACAGCTCACAAAGACACTCTCATGGACCCAGAGGGACAGACTTCCATCTTCAGCTCCCTCTGTGCAAAAATGAAGTTTATTTCCTACCTATGGGGTCTTTTTACCATCCTGTACCATCTACACTTTTCCCAGAGCCTGACAAAGGGACTTTGATCCTGAAAGCTTGCAGAAAAGGACAATTTCCTTGCCATTTTCCAGTTGGTCTAATAAAAGGTATAATTTTGGAACCAAGAGTTCTAGTGTTTTGTAGACTTCCAAAAGGCTTTTGATCTAGTATCCCACGATATCTTTGTAGGAAAACTGGAAGATTGTGGGCTCAGCTGCTCGATGGTTCAGTGGGTGGGAAACTGGCTACAGGGTAGAACCCAGAGAGTTCTCGTGAATGGATCCGTGTCATCTTGGCATGAAGTGGCTAGTGGTGTCCCTCAAGGGTCTGTGCTTGCGCTGGTGCTTTTCAACATCTTTATCAATGATTTGGATGGGGGAGTGAAAAGCTTGCTGGCCATGTTCACGGATGACACCAAGTTATGGGGCAGTGTGGCCACACCAGAAGATAGGTTGCTGATACAGGCAGACCTGGCTAGGCTAGAGAGTTGGGCAGACCGGAACCAGATGAAATTTAACACTTGCAAATATCAGGTGCTCCATCTGGGTGCAAATAACCCTCAACATACATACAGGTTGGGAGGTGACAGCCTGACCTGCACCATGGCTGAAAGGTAATGATTGACTACTGCATGAACATGAGCTGTCAGTACAATGTGGTGGCCAGCAAGGCAAATGACACCGGGGCATGCATCAACTGATGCATCTCATGTAAAACTAAGGAAGTGATACTCCTGCTGTACTCAGTGCTGGTGAGACCGCAGTTGGAGTACTGCATCCAGTTCTGGGCGCCACACTTCAATAAGAATGTGGAAAAACTTGAGAGGGTCCAGAGAAGAGGCATCCATATGATCAGGCACTTGCAAGGCAGACCATATGAAGAAAGGCTGAGGAACCTGGGCCTCTTTAGCCTAAAGAAGAGAAGGTTGAGAGGGGACTTGAAAGCAGCTTACCACTATATCAGAGGAGTGCATCAAGAGCTCAGAGAACAACTGTTCACTAGGGCACCCCTGGGGAAGACCAGGACCAATGGATATAAACTCCTGGAAGGCCACTTCAGGCTTAATACCAGGAAAAACTCCTTCACAGTCAGGGTGACAGGACTGTGGAATAAACTCCCTCCAGAGGTGGTGCAGTCACCTACCCTGGAGGTTTTCAAGAGGACACTGGACAGTCACCTTGCTGGGGTCACTTGATCTCAGTTGTCTTCCTGCCTAGAGCAGGGGGGCTGGACCTGATGATTTCCAAAGTCCCTTCCAGTCCCTAACAATCTGTGAATCTGGGCTTCAATCTGGTATGGAATACTGAGAGAGTGAGCATACAGACTATGAATAAAAGAGAAAAAACACCACCCCAGAGTACCCTTTCCCAGAGGAAAAAAAGTATATGAGAAACAAGACAGCTCAGCATAATACCTCTTATGGAGTTTCCTTGTTAGAGTTTACTTTGATAGGAGGGGAGTGAAAAGTCTCTGAAACTGGCAGAAAGTGAGGCCCCCCATATGCAGGGGATCCAGAGGAAATAACTCTCAGGTCACCTAAGGAAGGAATTATTAGGCAGGGACAGGAACTCTTTTGTAATGCTACACTGCACATACAATGAAGGAGCTATGCTGTCGCTGGCTGATTCTGCTTGTTCAACAATAGCTGTAAAAGGGACTCCACTGCAAGGAATGATGGTCCCAATGGGTTTATGCATGGAAGTAGAATAGAGAATAATACTGTGGAGAGCCTTCACCTTTTCTGCCATTAAACTTTACCCTTCAAAATCAATTGAGCCCTCTCCTGGACTCCCCAGAAAGCAAGATAGAGCTGATAATATAGTACTCCCAAGTGTTAGGGTCACATTAGATGTAATAGTGGCAGAAGTAATATGATTTACTAACATAGTGTTTGGCTAAAACCATGAACAACTCATGCCTCCTGAGGCTGGGGGGCACAGTGACTGCCTGCAGATGGTAGCCGCAGTGGTAGCAGTGAGGGCATGGCAGTGGCGAGCGGGGACTGCCTGCAGGCAGCCACGGTGATGTTGGTGGTGAGGGCAGGCCGAGCGGGGACCCCGCAGCAGGCCGCGGTGACATCGGCAGTGAGGGCGGACCGAGCAGGAACCGCCTGCAGGCGGCTGCGGTGACACTGGCGGCGAGGGCAGGCTGAGTGGTGACCTCCCACAGCTGGCCACAATGGTGTCGGCGGCAAGGGTGGGAGTGACAAGCAGCAACTGCTCGCAGACACCGGTCGCAGCATCGGCAGCAGCCAATCTTGGGGGGCATGTGCCCCCCTATGCCTCCTGTACATATTGCCAATGGCTAAAACTGTAGTAACTGAAAAAGAATCAAACCTGTGGCATAAGGCTGTCCTGCCCAGCCATCTCTAGCCATTGCAATGCAACATTTTAAGTCCTATACACTTCAGAAAACATTTATACCTCTGTACATAAACTGCATAGTAGTAGCAAATACAATTGGTTGACTTCAAAATTGTTCCTTTGAATTGCAAACCCATAAGCAAATCCTATATTTCTCAGGCACTGTAGTTCTAATAAAGGCTGCAAACCTCACAGGTGGAGCTGCAGAAATAAATTGTTGTTTCCTACATAGGCTCATTAAATATCAACACAGAGAACAGGGCACAGGAAGGATGCAAAGGCTGAGATAATGGCTGCTAACAGACAGCTCTGACCAACCACAGAAAGACAAAGAAAATTACAAATGTGGCACCAACAGTATAACTTTTAACATTGAAACATTGATTTGGACTTCCAAATATAGGGTAACATCTTTCGTGTCATTTTTCCTGAAGATTTTAATTCATAAGCCTCTTCTACAAAGTGATAATCTATACACCCAAAAAAGAAATCTACTGCTAAAATGCAGTCATCTCTAGGGGGAAACACAGCAAGGTTTGAACACTGCAGAGCAGCAATACATAGGAATATAAGCCAGGTGTTGGAGCAGAGTAATAAGTAATAGATCCAGTTAAAACTTCAGAAAGAATGGAAAGGAACAGAATGTAATGGCTGAATTGAATTTTGGTTATCACCCTGTCTCTGAAATATCTAGTCCTGCCAAATTTGTCATGAAATCTTTAGTGATGAGAAGTGGCCAGGACAAAGTTTTGTGTGTGCATGAAAAAGTTACACCTCCAGTCACATAGGCACTGTTAACTAACAAAATGCAGGAACGCTGACTTCCATTCTGATTCTGAAGAAGGTTGCTGTCTGTTGAGTTATCCCAATGCTTTCCTTGGAAAACTTCCCAAACAATGGACCAAGTAAGTATTGGTCTGGTTTGACTGGTCAGTTTATGAGAACTGATGTAATTGCAGTACAGGCAAAATAGCTGCAGTTTTATAAAATGTACTTGCACATTAGTAAATATTGAATTACTGCATTCAGTGTTAATGTATATGCTTCTATAGATTTGTAGCCATACCACCTTGTGATATGAACCCATCAGATGAGAACTGTATTAATGGTAACGGTAAGCACTGAATAAGAACAGTGTTAATGGCATTGTCTTTGGATAGACCTGGGAAACTCATGTAATTTAAATTCAGCTGTTTCAAATATTTTCATAAGAGGAAAGACCACCCCCTTTTACAATTAGAAAATATTTAGAGTATAGCCAACACATATTTAAAAAACAGCTACTTGACTGATTTTTCAAGCCACAATGCACA
Organism: Alligator mississippiensis; assembly: GCF_030867095.1. NCBI lineage: Eukaryota > Metazoa > Chordata > Crocodylia > Alligatoridae > Alligator > Alligator mississippiensis. The sequence continues at coordinate 157,316,145 of NC_081827.1, forward strand.
CCTAACCTAACTCAGGTTAATTAGGAAAAGGATATATTTTAGTCCATATGTCTTTTTGAAATGGAATGAACAACATTATTCAAGGTGGGGAAGGGGGTAGGAGTGGGGTAGGTACTGGCAGCTGGCTTGTAATGGAAGAGTATTTTTACACACTGTATTTTCACAGCTGTCTTACCCATTTCCTAAAATGAATCAGGGTGGAGTGCAGAGTTTAGGAATGCCATGAAAAAAGGACTGAAATCTTTGTTGTGGCTTCATGATAATGAAGTACTCCTGGGACAATGTAGCAGTCAGGAGATTGTGCTGGAGATAGGAAGAGTGCTTTAAGAATATTCTTGTGTCAAACTGGGTGACTACTAGATCTAAGATCTGGAATTAAGTATGTTTCTTATTGCATGGAAAAAAAAGCAATCTTCCATAATCTGTATATTGCATTTTCTAGCAACAAAGTAACCCTTTTCTCTTGCTATATAGCCAAGTTTTGCAGGCGTGTCTACGCGTGCTTTTACACGCATCTAAACTTACTGTGCATTTGCCTAATGTACATTAAGGTGATTTAGGTATGCAACTACACGTGCACACCCTAGGTGCATTAATACAGTGTGCAGACAAACATGGGACTAAAGTTAGTCCCAAATCAGTCAACATACACAGCATTAATGCGCCTTAGCACATTTACACATATGCTAAGGCGCTTTAGCTATTTGCACGTAAATTTGGTGCAAATAGCCTAAAATTGCCATTTTTAAGGCGTGTTAAGGGTGTCCCCATGTAGACCCACACCCTTAATGCACCTTAAATTGGGTCGTGTAAATGTGCCTGACAAGTGTCTTCCATTCCATCTGACTTTCCTAGAAGTTGAGGAATCCTAGCACCTTGCAGGAAGTGCTGACTGCTCTGTAAGAGAGGGCACATAATGTTTTATTGCTGTAATTAAAAAAATTGCAAACCTTGCTGTGATGACGGTGGTCTTATGTGTGGTGTCACCCATCAGTAAAGTAGCCTCTCCCCTCATCTCGCCTGCCACAATTTTGCTGGTAAATTCTTATGACAGAGTTCTAGTGGAGATCTTCTCAGAGGGGTTCCCCGACATGGGTATACTCACAGTTGTTATGTGTGTTGTTCCACAGGGCTCTGCCACCCCTACAGCCTGTCCACTCGCCAACCGATCCTGTGCTGGTCAGATGTTAATCTTCGGTCCTTTGCGGGCTTGTCCCGCTGTCGGACTCAAAAAAAATGAAGGGACGCGAGCTCAGCTGCACCACTCGGCTAGCCCATCCCCTTTTCTCTCTCTATCTTTCGGTTCTCCCTGTATTTCTTGATGTCTTTCCTCCCTATCTTCTTTAGAAATAGTATTCTCCTGGGGCAGAGAGGGTCAAGGAGATGACTTCCCTTCCCAAGCGACTTCCAGGGGACTCTGCACCCATCCCCTGCTCTGTTTCTCTTAGGGGAAGTCCTGGTAGCAGCAGGGAGCTTCGGCATTCCCCTTGTTCCCTCTTTCCCAAGGGGAGTTCTGGTCTCTCCTCATTCACTTTCTGCTGAGAGCTAGGGGATTTCCCTTTCTTGCCTCCACCAGAGACTTAGAGGCTTCCCCTGCCTCTCGCGCCAGTACAGCACAGTCTATCTTGCACCTCTCCCCAGCAGGAGCTTCAGCACGCCAGGTGTGCTGCCTGCAGTCTCTCCCTCTCTCTGGCTCCTCCTCCCCGCAGGTACTGTTGGGGTTTTTTAACTTTCCCGCAGTGGCCATGTTGGCCGCTGTGATTGGCCCGGCTGCCTCCCTCACAGGGAACAGCTGCTTAAATAACCGGCGTAATGCCGGCTTGCGTGGCTGTAGCTGCAGCTGTGGCCATCGCTGCGGTCCCAGCTCCGGCACCGCTGCATTTTCCAGAGGTAAGTCTCCCCCTCTGGGGTTCTGCTTCAGGGTTTTGTGTGCCCCACAGACCTCCCTTGTCTCTTCTCGTGCCTGTGGAGGTGCATTGCCGCCACACTTGCTTATTTTAATCATTCATTAAATGTATTACTCTTCTTCTTCTGAACTCAGTGGCAAAATTTTGATTGGGAGTTCAGTGGGTTCAAGTTTAGGTTCTATAACACATAGATGTAGGAAATATAGTCTTTTATAACTGGTTTATTTCTAGTAGGAACCACTGTACTGTTTCCTCTTGCAATAAGATTAAAAAAAAATAACCAGTGTCACTGTTCAGTTAACAAAAAGAATAATTATACAGACTACTGTCCTCTTCTTGTTTATTGGGGAAAGAATTAAGAAAATGTTTACTAATTCATTACAGAACTGAAAAGAGTATGGCATTCCCTTAACACTCATTAATGGAATACATGGGGTTATTTCATCTGTTACAATAAACACCATTTATTCCATCATAGGTAAAAATTATAGTATATTTGACAGAAACAAACTGAATTAAACCAAAACCTTGTCCTTTCCAACCACACTTAAATTAAATCTTCTGAACAGTCAGCCTTAGTCTTATTTATTTAATTGATTTTCCTATTAATGTATTGGAATCTATAGTATTCTATAAGAATTCATTGTCCAGGCTGATTGTAAAGCTCTGGCTATGATGTCTAGGTAGCATTGGCTTACAGAAGTCCTTGAACAATTGGCAACATATGTGCCCAAAATTATGCTAATTTTGATTCAGTAATCTCCTACACCCTTTTGGTCCAGGAGTAAGTTACTATACAAATTAGAGAGATGTACAGAACCTGAGCCAATTGTCTCTGATATTCCAGAATTTGGTGTTCTTTTTTAATGTGAATATATAAACTGCAAAAGAAACTGTCAAAATTTTTCATTAATGGATGTATACAAAGTAAAAAATGCAGGTCTGAGATAGTTCCAGTATATATTTATCTTTATTCAGAAACACAGTTATTATGCCTGTGGCAGCAAAGTGCCCCCACAAGCTAGTGAGGGAGAGAAGGGAGGACCCACAGACCCCAGACCCCGAGAGCAAGCCCCCAGAGGGGCATACGTACCGGCTGAAGAGCAGCGGGAAGAGGAGCCGCATCCGCGGCTGCAGCCGCGCGAACCGCCATTACGCCGGTTCTGGCAACAGCTGTTCCCAGCACGGCGAACAGCTGAGCCAATCCCCGCGGCTGTAGCGGCCGCGGCGGGAAGGTTTAAAAACGCCGGCAGGACAGGGAGAGAGGGGGAGCCAGGGGGAAAGAGTACGGGCGGGCAGCCCGTGCTGCGGGCTCTCGGACAGAACGGAGAGGACCCAGCCTGCGGGTCTCAAGCAGACAGCTTATCTAAGAGCTGTACGCCTTTCGCGAACAGCAGAGTGAAAGGCGGTCAGAGAGTGCAAGCTGAGGCACTCTCTCAGTATCCTGAAGCAGCTGACGCTCAGGAGGCAGGGGAGCGCTCTGCTGCTGGTAGGAGAGGGGAGACAGCGGAGGCTCCAGGAGGGAGCTGGAACCAGGGGGAGCACCCACCAGCTCCTCCTGAATTGGAGGAGTATTTTCTGTAAGAAGGGAGGAAGGAGGAATCACTCCCAGCAGGAGGGAGAATGACCAGGAACCGGGGACCCGGTCTGAGGCCATCATACAGGGCCTGGAAACATCTGGAACATCATCCAGCAGTTGGCGTGTGGACGGGGTGTAGGGGAGGTGGAGCCCCGTGGACCACTGCATCACTCAACCGTGAGTAACACCGTCTATCGGGAGGCCCCACCCAGGATAAAGATCTCCACTGTAGACCCCTCTAAAGGTAATCGATTACATCCAAGTCGTGGCAGGCGAGTTGAGAGGAGGGGCAACACCCCGATAGGCGAGGCGGAGCTAGACACAGGCTCCACAGTGGTGCATTGGCCGGGAAGGCAGCGTCATTCTCGTACGGTGTTAACGGGACAGTGTCCCGACCCGGGACCCGATAGCGATGCAGCAGCCAGCCCTCGCGCCCACGGAGCTGCTTACGCAGGCAATCCAGGCCATAGGGCAGGTGCTGGCAGTGCAGCAACAACAGGGCGCACACCAGCAGGAGTGGATACAGCAAAATGCCGCTTTATTTAAAATGCCCCAGATGACTAGGGAGGATGACCCAGAAGCTTATATCGAGGCATTCGAGAGGACAGCCATCCAGACAGGGTTGGACCGTGGTTAGTGGGGCCACCACCTGGGGGCGCTGGTGATAGATCAGGCCCAAGCAGCCTACCGAGCGCTATCAAGGGACGAAGCTCGTGATTACGAGACAGTGAAAGCAGCAATCCTCTACAGGCTTGAGATTTCACCAGAAAGTCATCGGCAGGCCTTTAGAGCCCAAAAGTCCAAGGAGGCCTGGCGACCCCAGGGGTTGTTGCAAGCTTTAAGGGACTCACTCAACAAATGGTTGTCAGCCGGCAAGTTCGACCAGGCGGGCGTGATGGACCAGATCCTGTTAGAACAATTCATATGGGATTTGGAAGAGGATGCCCAGAGGTGGGTACGCAGACACCAGCCACAAACTAGTGAAGAGGCACTTCGCTTGGCGGAGGCCTTTGCGAATTCGGAAAGGGAACAGGGATATGGACGAGGCTCCCGAGGCACGAAAGAGGGACCCACAAGCGAAGGGGAAAGGCGAACGGTCTCGAGACGAGGGCCACCGAAAGGGGTGGTGTGTTACCGCTGTGGGCAAACCGGACACATCTCCCGTGAATGTGGGGAAGGCCTGAGCGAGCTGAGTCGCACCCCAACAGGATATCCACCCTCCCGGGATAGAGGCAAAGAGGTGGAGAGAGGGGAACCCATGGATTGCAGTTTCGGGTCGGCAACCCAGAACGAGGGATGGAACCGGCCTGTAGTAACCGCATGGGTTGGAGACAGGGCGGTTAAGGCCACATTGGACACGGGGTGTTCCCACTCCCTACTTCGGGCAGACCTCGCTCCGCAGAGGGAACGGAAGAGTGAGGGGCCCCTGACGATGACCTGCATACTAGGGGGGAGATGCGGTTCTAGACTTGCTATGTTCCGCTTAGGGTGATGGAGTTTAGCGGAGAGCTACGAGTTGGAATTGCCCCGACCCTGGCATGTGAGATGATACTAGGCCGAGAATGGGGGCCATTCTATACAGTCCTCGAGCGAGTGAGGGCTACGCAGGAGGAGAGGAACCGGATCAAGAGGGGCGACAGATGGGCCGGTGAGGGCCCAGCCCATTGCAACGAAACAATGACAGATGACATCGACCTAGAACAGTTCGTGAGTGCGGCCCAATTTCGTAGGGCACAACATGAGGACCCGGAACTGCAGCGGATGTGGGACGCCGACTCCGGGGAAGGACCCTCACAGAGGCGTCCCGGCTTCGAGGTAACAGGGGGGCTATTATATCGGGTCCAACGGGGTGAGGAGGGTACCATACGGGGGAGACAATTAGTGGTCCCGACCTCACTTCGCCAAGTGGTGTGGAGACTGGCCCATGACTCACCCCTGGGTGGCCATCTGGGACGTAACAAGACCCGGGCAAGGCTGGCCCAAGAATTCTTTTGGCCTCGTCTCCAAGAGGACGTGGAAAGGTGGGGGGCCGCATGCCCAGAGTGTCAAAGGGCCCAGGAATGGAAGCCCCCAAGGGCACCCCTGAAGCCCATGCCAATAGTAGAGACACTGTTCTCGCGGGTCGCCCTGGATATAGTAGGACCCCTCCCCAGGTCTCATAACGGATACCAATATATCCTGGTGATGGTAGATTATGCCACCCGTTTCCCAGACGCCGTGCCCCTAAGGTCCATAACTGCCACTCGAGTAGCGGGAGAACTTCTTAAGTGGATAGCACGGGTGGGCATACCTTGGGAGATACTCACAGACCAGGGAACAAACTTTATGTCTGGGGTAATGAAAGCTTTATGTAAAACCCTCGGCATCACCCAGCTAAAGACCTCGGTCTACCATCCCCAAACTAACGGTTTGGTAGAAAGGTTAAATGGGACCATCAAGCGGATGCTCAGGCGGTGTGCCCAGGAAGACCCGCAGAGGTGGGATACTATCTTGACACCCTTGTTGTTCGCCATAAGGGACGCTTTGCAATAGTCAACCCAGTACTCCCCATTCCAGTTGGTGTATGGCCATAGCCCTCGGGGACTGCTACAAATCGTAAGGGAAGAATGGGAGAGGCCAATAGGCTTGGGGGTGTCGGCGGAGAGGTACTGGGAAGAGCTACAAGACCGAATCTCCATGGCCCAACGGATCACCAGGCAAAACCTGAGGGACGCCCAAGGCATACAGGAAAGGCGTTACAATCAGAAGGCGAAAACACGGACGTTCCAGTCAGGGGACAAAGTTTTGGTATCGCTGCCAACTTCCTCCAGCAAACAGCTGGCCATGTGGCAGGGGCCATTTACCATGGTGAGACAAGTAGGGCCCGTGGATTACGAATTACTTAAACCAGGTCACCGACGGGAACGTCAGATTTACCATGTGAATCTGCTCAAGGAGTGGAAAACTCCTCAGGGCTGGTTGGCCCTAGACGAGGATACAAAGGAGGACCTGGGACCGCTGTGTCCCGGGTTAGGGAGACCTGGGAAGGAGGGGTCAGTACAGATGGGTAAGGAGTTGGGCAATCACCAACAGCAAGAATTACTAGCTTTGATAGAGGAATTTAGGACAATGTTCCAAGAGATCCCGGGACGAGTAACGGGAGTAGAACATGAAATCAGGACCCCTCAGGGAGCACTGGTGAGGGAGAGATGGAGGCCGATACCTCAGCGGTGGCAACAGGAAATACGGCAAGAGATCATGAGAATGCAAGAACAAGGGATTATACGACCGTCCCGCAGTCCATGGCGGAGCCCCATAGTCCCTGTCGTCAAACCGGATGGGTCATTGCGCATATATATAGCCTACAGGAAGCTCAATGCCCTGACTACGTTTGATGCCTTTCCGATGGCCCATGTCACTCACCTCATTGAGAAAATCGGTGAAGCACAGTATATAACCACGGTTGATTTGGCAAAAGGATATTGGCAGATCCCAATGTGCCCCACGGATTGTGCCAAAACAGCCTTCGGGACCCCACGGGGCCTATTCGAATTCACACGGATGCCCTTCGGCCTCAACGGAGCAGCTGCGATGTTTCAGAGGTTGATGGACAACCTGTTGGCACCCCACGCAGCATACGCGGCGGCATACATTGATGACATCATTATATTTTCTGCCAGCTGGCAACAACACCTCCAAGACCTCAGAGCAGTCCTGGGGGAACTGTGAGCAGCAGGGCTGACCGCCAACCCAAAGAAATGTAAACTAGCGGGGAAAGAAACAGCATACCTAGGATTTCGAGTAGGCCGAGGGACAGTTCGGCCACTCACAGATAAGATTGAGGCTATAAGGCAGTTTCAGGAACCGCGAACCCGCAAACAACTGCGTTCCTTCTTGGGACTCGTTAACTATTATCGGCGATTTATACCCTGCTTCGCGACGCTCGCCACACCACTTGCAGACGCGTTAGCTGGGAAATCTGTGACGCCACTGAAATGGACACAGGGGATGCGAAAGAGCTTCCAGAATTTGAAAGAAGCAATGCGCCATGACGTTGTCGTGCACACGCCTAACTTTAACGCCCCTTTCGTTTTACAGACGGATGCATCAGGACGGGCACTGGGAGCAGTGTTACTACAGAAACACGGGCAGGAGGAGCGCCCAATTGCCTTTGCCAGCAGGAAACTCAGTCATGCAGAAACCAGGTATGCCACCATCGAGAGGGAGTGCCTGGCAATACGCTGGGCAATAGAATACTTTAAGTACTACCTGATGGAGAGGGAATTCATGGTAGTAACAGACCACGCACCACTACAGTGGTTAACACAGAAACAGAGCATGAACACCAGGATCACCCGCTGGGCTTTGGCTTTACAGCCATTCAAATTCACGGTGATACACCGTCTGGGCTGAGATAACTTTGTGGCTGACTTCTTGTCCAGGTGGGGAGGCGCAGACGACGCAGAGGAAGGTGCGGGCCACATCCACAACTTAAGGGGGGAGATCTGTGGTGGCGAAGTGCCCCCACAGGCTAGTGAGGGAGAGAAGGGAGGACCCACAGACCCCAGACCCTGAGAGCAAGCCCCCAGAGGGGCATACGTACCAGCTGAAGAGCAGCGGGAAGAGGAGCCGCATCTGCGGCTGCAGCCGTGCGAACCGCCATTACGCCGGTTCTGGCAACAGCTGTTTCCAGCGCGGTGAACAGCTGAGCCAATCCCCGCGGCTGTAGCGGCCGCGGTGGGAAGGTTTAAAAATGCCGGCAGGACAGGGAGAGAGGGGGAGCCAGGGAGAGAGAGTACGGGCGGGCAGCCCATGCTGCAGGCTCTCGCACAGAACGGAGAGGACCCAGCCTGCGGGTCTCAAGCAGGCAGCTTATCTAAGAGCTGTACGCCTTTCGCGAACAGCAGAGTGAAAGGCAGTCAGAGAGTGCAAGCTGAGGCACTCTCTCAGTATCCTGAAGCGGCTGACGCTCAGGAGGCAGGGGAGCGCTCTGCTGCCGGTAGGAGAGGGGAGACAGCGGAGGCTCCAGGAGGGAGCTGGAACCAGGGGGAGCACCCACCAGCTCCTCCTGATTTGGAGGAGTATTTCTGTAAGAAGGGAGGAAGGAGGAATCACTCCCAGCAGGAGGGAGAACAACCGGGAACCGGGGACCCGGTCTGAGGCCGTCATACAGGGCCTGGAAACATCTGGAACGCATCATCCAGCGGTTGGCGTCTGGACAGGGTGTAGGGGAGGCGGAGCCCCGTGGACCACCACGTCACTCAACCGTGAGTAACACCGTCTATCGGGAGGCCCCACCCAGGATAAAGATCTCCACTATAGACCCCTCTAAAGGTAATTGATTACATCCAAGTCATGGCAGGCGAGTTGAGGGGAGGTGCAACACCCCGATAGGCCAGGCATAGCTAGACACAGGCTCCACATGCCTAAACTAAATTGTTAAGATTACTTTTGAATGCATGTCAAATGAATAGCTCCATCATAACTGATGAAAATTGTGTAAAACCAGGCTTTTACCTCCCCAAATAAGCACAATTCTCTTTACCATCTGCAGCCACTTAGCCTGGGCTCTGATCATGTAAACTCCCACAACTAAAACTAGTTTTTGCCTTGCTTGTAGTTGAATGGAAGACTATCAGGGTGCGTCTACACATGCAATTAGTTCATAGTAATAAATTCTGGAGCAGTTTGAGCCGGAGTAAACTATACCTGGGCGCAACGCCTACACATATGCCTGGGACAGCAGCAATTTGAGCCAGTGCAGAGCAGTTTACACCAGGGCCACTCCTGTCCTTCTCTGCCGCAGGCTCTAGGTAGCAGCATCAGGTGGTGGAGGAGCTGGCTGGGGCACAAGGGTGCTGAAAGAGCAGAGCTGTGTGGCTAGGCAACAGGCAAGAGTCTGACCCCCTGCTGGCTGGTCTGACTGGGCACAATTTATGCCCGCAGTCAGCGTCTACACGTACAATTAATCACACTTAATTACTCCACTGTCCCCACCAGTATTATCTTATGGCAGTGTTGATTAGTTTACTAAAGCCTAATATCATTGCATGTGCAGATGGTGATGCTTTACTCTGCAGCTAATGAGTCTACTCTGCAGTAAAGTGCAAGTGTAGATGAAACCCCACGGAATCTCTGGTGCTGCTGAGAGTGATGTTGAGAAATCAATACAGTGGTCTTCATTTACAAACGCTGTTTCCCAGGAATTGCATATGTTATCTAAAACATAAATAAAAATACTGTGAATGCTTATGTAACTTTAACAAAGAAAAAATTCTAATATAATAAAAGCTGTAGCACTTCCGGCTGTGTGTGTGTCTGTCCATAATGCTCTGGGCCAACTGCGCATGCACCGCCTTGAGCCTTATTGATAGACAGACACACAGGCGAGGCAGAGGTGGAGGCAGAGGCAGTGGGGACCAGGGTGTGCTCCACAGTGCGGGGGGAGGGGGGAGGGGAGGCTAGGGGCATGACCTGCAGCCCTGCAGGGGTGTGTGGCACGTGGCGGGGCCTGATGCACGGCTGCAGGTGGGTGTGGTGTGTGGGTGTGTGTGGCTGGGTGTGTGTGTGGCAGGATGTGTGTGTGGCTGGGTGGGTGGGTGTGTGTGCGGCATGTAGCTGCATGGGTGGGTATGTGTGTATGTGGCAGGATGAGTGGTTGGATGTGTATGTGTGGGGTTGGGTACGTGTGTGTGTGGCGTATGGCTTGTGGCTGGGTGTGTGTGTGGGTGTGTGTGGTTGGTTGGTTGCATGTGTGTGTGTGTGATGTGGCTGGGTGGTTGTGTGTGTGTGACAGGTGGCTGGGTGGCTGGGCGTGTGTGTGTGTGTGTGTGGATGGGTATGCATGGCGTGTGGCTGGGTGTGTGTGTGTGTGTGATGTGTGGCTGGGTGTATGGCATGTGACTTGCTGGCTGGCTGGCTGGCTGGCTGGGTGTGCGTGTAGCTGGGTGTGTGTGGGTGGGTGTATGTCAGGTATGGGGGGGCACACAGGGCTGGACACTGAGTTGGGGGGGGTGCAGCTGGATGAGGAGTGGCAGCAATGTGTTGCAGTGAGTGGTGGTGCTCTGTCCCTGTTGCCCGCCCGTCATTCTTGACAGGCACTTTGCTAGTACAATTATAAGGATGTTGGTTGTGACCACTGTACTTAATGCTTGTTCCTCTCTGTTAGTTTTGAAAGTTCTGTTGCTGGTGGTTCCTTATTTCAGATGCATTATTTTGAGCACGTGTACCTTTTTCTAGAGTGTATTAAGCCTCGTGTTCCTGCCAAGTTAGGGTCTGCATAAATATATTCCAGCTCCCTAAATTCCCACTGCAATTTAATCGGCCACAGTTGTCTTTTTCTTTTACTTTTTTACTACTGCTTAATAATGGGAGCTTTGTAAAATGGGTATGGCATTCCACAATAGGGCTGCTGCATTTTGGTGATATTTTAAATAATTCTTTTTATCTACAGGTTTTCTTAACTAATCTCCCTATCTAGGAAGAATATGAGAGAGCATTATAAGATATATGGAGAGAGAAACGGGGAGGAGGGAGTTGGTCAAGTATAATACTTGTTTTCTGCTACCAAAATAAATGGTAGAGTGTATCACATGATAGCTTTTATCTCACCTAGTTGTTTAATGTACTGTTTTTCTTGTTGAAAATCTCTTGAGAACAAAAGGCAAGGTCTCCGCTGTGGAGGGTCTCTGGCTATGGAATTAATTACTTCTGAATGCTTGCCAGAGTCTAAAATTACTGATCTTCAGGGTGCAGTGCAAGGCTCATCTTTTGGCCAAATATTTGCTTTAACCTGAGATACGGCTGTGCGATTCTTCCCTCTCATCTGCTGGGTGAGGGAACTGAGATTGGCTATTATTTGCTTACTATTGCCACCAGGATTGTTTAATTTTCTATGTTTAATATGTCATGGTAGGTGTCACCAAGCTGTTCTACTACACGTGATCCTCAACATTCTTTTTCTTAGAGTGCAAGCAAGTTTTTAGTATTTGGTTATACAAGGGTCTGGGGAGATGGAACAATGCAAGCAAGAAAAAAAAGAAAAGAAAGAGAATTTGCCCTCTGTGTTGATTTCTGAGTAGACTCAGTTCTTGAAACCAAGCTGCTGAGAACTGCATACTAGGGCTGGACTGAGATTCCTGAAAGGGATGGCTCCTGAAACTGTTCCATCAGTACAATCACCTACCCTGGAGATCTTTTAAAAAATGACTTGATGTGCACCTTGCTGGGGTCATCTGATCCCAGCAGTCTTTTCTGCCCAAGTGCTGGACCCTATGATCTCATGAGGTCCCTTCCAGACACTACTTTGAGAAGAGGCAAGATGTGGCAGTTTATTTATGTACTCTGTTTAGATTTATGGAAAAATATAAGGGAGCACAGATATAGTTGTGCATATGCTGGGAACTCAAAAGACCATCTTCTCAGTAACCTAAAAAAATAAAAGTTCTTTTGAATTATGCATCAAAGGTCATAACTGACACAATGCAGATGTGGATTTCTGTTACACTGATGGGGCTGGACTACCTAACCAAACTGCAAGTGTGGTGCCCCTTTTCAAACTTTGAACCACATGACCTAAGAATGCATTTAATGGAACTCTTTTGGATTTGCACAATACTACACCTGAAGCAAAAAGCTGGTTGCAAAATTTGGACATGAAATTGTGAATATGTTTTTCCTTGCTTTGTGATCATTGTATTGCCATACATCAAGGGCGGGCAAAATATGGCCTGCTGGGTGGATCCATACCACCAGGTCATTCTATCCAGCCTGCAGGGCCCCTAATTTAGAATTAATTAGAAAATGTATATTTATCTGCTTCTGGCTGCCTGTCAAAGATGACAAGAACCAGGGACAGTAGGACCCAGGAAAAGCTGGCAGGACCCAGCAGGAAGTTCAGCCTGGCCTCCCCTCACCACCTGAAAGCCTCTGCCTAGCAGAGCTTCTGGCCTGGGACCCTGGCCTGTTCCTGTCTTCCTGCACTGGAGGGAAATTCAAGTAAAATGGGGGGGAGGCAGGGGAGGGCTGTGGGCATCACCCCAGTCCTCAGGACCAGGCAACTCCTGCTGAGTACTGTGGTCCGGCCATGTAGCTGGGAGCCATGTGGTGCAGGAATGGCCATCAGAGGGTAGGGAAGTGTTGAAAGTGGCTACAGGCAGGGTGTGGGGGAGTGGCAGCTAGCGGGGGCATGGAACACAGCAACAGCTGGGCAGGAGTGTGGGGCCTGTGCTAGTGTCCCAGGGCCAGCGCCAGTGGGGCCCAGAGCAGGCTAACGGGCATGGGCCGGCAGAGGTATATGGAGCTGGGCTGGCTCCTCCCTCTCTCTGCTGGTGCAGCCTGCCCCAGCTCCATAGACTTCTGCCGGTCCATGCCCCATGATTCTGCTGCCCCACTCTGGGCTCAGCCAGTGCTGGCCCCAAGACACCAGTTCTGCTTGCCCACTCCCTCCCACTCCCCCCTCCTCTCCACCACTATTTTCACTGCTTTCCTGCCCACCCCTGGCTATTCCTTCACCACATGGCCCCCCGCTACATGGCCAGACCGTGGGAGCACGGGGCCCACGCCAGTACCCTGGGGCCAGGAGTGGGAGGGTGTGTGTGTGTGTGTGTGTGCATGTGTGTGCAGTGAGGGAGGAAGGGAGACAAATGAGGAAGGGTGTGTGTGTGTGTGTGTGTGTGTGTGTGTGTGTGCAGTGAGGGACCTAGGGACAGACTGTATGTGTGCAATGACTCAAATGCAAAGGATGCCTTGGTGATATATAGTTTAAAAGACATATTGGTATGTGTATATTTTTTGATATTTAAAGAGAAACACCTGGGTATTGCTTATTAGAGTAATTTCTTTTCATTGGCATTGTGAAAGCCACATATCAGCTAGCTGAAGAGAGATACAAGACGTATTTAATTATTTGTTTATTCTGGCTTCCTAACTTTCCAGAAAGATGTTTGGAAGGGTGTTTATAGGATCTACATATCAAATCCAGCAAAAGAAGCAATTGATGTAGAATTTAAGTGGAATTTAGCCATCTTAATCTAAAATTGGAATTCTGAAAACCCTTACTCAACACTGCCCAACCTTGGAAATACTTTGACTCCATCAGCACTTCACTTTTTTACTTTTAAGTTCCTAAAATACCTAGAGATGTGCTTCTGCAGGGGCCCAAATTACTCCAGTGTTGACAGGGCTGGGCTGCTCAGACTAGTTCTATAAGCCCAGTTAGGATCCTGGAATTGCCATTCTTCTTTCCTGAGGGGCTTAACCAGATGATGGTTGCAGAATATGCTTGCAACAAACAAAACAAAACAAAATAAAACAAAACAAAACATGCAGTAACAGGATCAGACTCCCTGTAAAATGCAATGGTGGCTGTGACTTTCTTTTTTATTTTAAACACTATAGGCTAGTATACGAAAGGGTAAGGAAAGCACCTCCTTCCCTGGTGCTCTTGTTTCAAAAGAAAAGAGTGAGCCCAGCTCAGTTCTTTGTAAAAACAATCATGGAGACCTACTTTCAGGAGAAGATTTTTGGCAATAGATTCTGAGTGTACAGAGATGCATCCAGCAGTGGGATTTAAAATTCACCCTTGTGTCAGCACTCCTTTATTGGCTATCTGTAGTCAACAGTAAACTGAATACACTGCCTTTTGGCAGTTCTTGCTCAGAATGCTGACTGCTTTGGATCACTCTGAGGCACCTAACTTATCTCATGTGCTATACAGGTGGTCCTCAGACTTACGACACAATTGGTTCCTGAAAACCACATCTTAAGTCAAAACGTCGTAACTTGGAACCACTTTTCCCACAGGAACAATGTTATAAATGGGGGATTGGTTCCTTTTTGATGCTTGATACAGCTGTGTCCAGCTGGGAAGTCTGTTGTAGTGGAAGGGGAGCAGGGGAGGAAGGGGCGTGCGGTTGCAGATCAATGCCCTCCACGGTAAGGAAGGGAGGGAGCGAGGCTGGGGCTGGGGCAAACACTGCCCAGCCAGGGTGGGGCAGGCATGGATGGGATGGAGCCAGGGCTTGTCATGGGGGTGTGGGGAGTTGGGAGCGGCTCCTGTTGCTGCTCATCGCTGGTCCAGGAGTGGCTTGTCTAGTGGCTTGTCCGGCGGCTCCCACCACTGCTCCTGCCATTCGTCCGGGAGGGCATGGGGGGACATGTGCCCCAGGATCTGTGCGGGGTGGTGCCAGGGCCACACCAGGCTGTGCTCTGGGTGGGCGGTGGGGGCTATAGGGGGGCTACGGTGAATTTTCAGGTGGCTGCACTCCACTGCCCACCTTGAGCACAGCCCACTCCACCCCGCTCTGATTGGGGGCATGTCCTCCTGGAGGAGCGGCAGGAGCAGCAGCAGGAGCTGCTGGACAAGCCACCAAACGAGCAGCTCCCAGACCAGTGGCACACAGAGGTGGGAGCCGCCCCCTTCCCCCCCACCTCTTGGACAAGCTGCGGTTCCATCCCACATCCACCTTGCCCTGGCTGGGCAGTGCCTGCCCCATCCCCTGTCCCAGCCCCAGTCTCACTTCCTCCCCCCCTCACCGCAGGGCCGTTGATCTGCACCCCCACACAGCTTCCCTCCCCACTCCCTTTCATCACAAAAGACTTACCAGTTGGATGCAGCTGTATCGAGCATTGTAAAGTTGAAACCCACATCAGAACCGGGCACAGCTGGTGAAATGTGAGACAGATGGAGCCCTGCTGCCCGCTTAAACAAGTGGTTATTGCCATGTATTCTAACTGTTGAAGTGTTTCTACCGCCCATGTGCAACTCAGGTGGTAAGGAGATCGCCTCAAGGTGCTTACTGCACATACTCAACTTTTTGTTGTGTATGTGTAGTGCATGAGCATAATCACGATCATGACATTGATCATGTCGTTCTGAAACTAGTGGGGTGGCGCTCGAGTGCCCCCTATTGACCGGCCGCCACTGGTCAGAATGTTGAAACAGGGTGTGAATTTATAGATGTCCTAAGTACCGTTCGTTGTAACTGGAAAAGTCGTAAGTTGAGGACTGCCTGTATATGGAACTTGGGTATCTACCACAAGGTTCAGGATTCCACTCCAGGTCCAGGCACCTACAACTGAAGAATTATGGCAGCATCTCTGGATCTGGCTCTGTGCCCACCCCGTCACCAGCTCAACTAGTGCAAATGCTGCAGAGGGAACAGCAGCAAGGCCACCTGCATTTTGAAGCATCTCTCTGAGAAGTAATACAGGTAGGTTTATAAAGCAATGAACATTACTTCTAGGAATATTTTTATTATAGGTGGAGTATTATTATTACTTCTAGGCACTCAAACTACAATAGCATCTGACGTCTGTGTTTGCTGTGCTGACAACACACCTCACAAAAAGGGGGGGATTTTTCCAATATCTATTTTCTTCTACTGTGCATGAATTAAAAAGAATAAAAAATAATGTCAGATAAAATTACATAGAAACAATTACAAAAAGCACTTTCTTCGGTTAAGGATCAAAAAAATCAGCTGCAGAATTAGGTGAAAATGATTTCACCGATATTTTTAGAAGGAGCTCATGCGCTGTTTTAAATTAAATGACTTTTAGAGAACATCGTTTTAGGCAGACAATTCAGAGACTTGAGACATTGCAAGCATGGTCACCCACTGCAATCCTTACGTAATCCCAGAAATGTGGGAAGGTAAAGTGGAATGGTAAGAGCTACAAGAGCACATTCAGGGATAAAAACAAATAATGCTACCTTGATTTTGGACAGGTTCAGACTAATGGGACTACTTCCAACATAGGGTCTTGTGAACCCAGCATTCATTCCTGTGGCAGGGGGTCAGGCTAGATGATCTGTTTAGGTCCCTCCTGACCCTAGCTACTATGAAACTATGAAATATAATTATTCTTTTTGTGTATGTATGGGCAAGTAGGCAAGCTTATTTGGGTAGATGCAATATGTTTCATTAGACCAACTGAGTAATTGGAAAAAAAGTTCTTAGCAAGCTTTCAGGCACAGGCACCCTTCTTCATGTATAGGGAGTTTCTGCTGGTCTGACTCCAAGGAATGAAAGAAGCTAAAAGCGTGAGGGGAGATCAGTGAGAATGTAAATAGGTGTGAATTAGGAAAAGAAAAGGTAGAGAAGGGAATGGGGGGGGGGGGGGGATGGGACAGACTAGAGGGAAATAATGCCAAAGGTAAGTAAGGGAGACTATATTGTAGTTGAGTTCTCCAAGGTAGAAAAGAGGCATTCTGAGAAAAGGTAAATAGCTGGAAATGAGGAAGACAAAGGGTAGAAAAGGAGAGGAGGAAAGTAAGGTGGGGGGCGGGGATTGGAAATGGTAAGGTCAAGGTAATCAGGACTCATAGTAGAGATGATATCCTTCATTAGACCAAGAAGATTTTTGCAAAAAAAATAAAAATTTTTTAATTGCAAGCTTTCGGGCACAAACACCCTTCACTGGACATTGGAGAAAAGATTGGAAAAGTTCTCCTGGGTAGAAATGAAAGTTCATATTTCATAGGATTTCACAGAGGAGTCAACAGATGGAAAATTCCTCTGGGCGGTCAGTTCATAGCTGGTATGGAGCCTCTCACCTCCTGTGAGGATCTGCAATGATGCAAATTACCTTGAAACAAAGGCAGGAGCAGGATCTCAGGTTTCAGGTGGTTACAGTCGCTTCCTGCTTGGGAAAATATGAAAATTTCATTTAAAAAAATTAGCTGAAATTTGATATCTTCCATGTGTCAGGTATCCAGGTTGTAGCCATATTGGTCTGGAGGAAAAGGTAAGGTCTGGCCGGTACCTGGTGAATCAGATAGTCAGCCAGGTTGTAATGTGTCATAAATGCAATGTCAGTATTCAGTCCATGATTTCTTGTATCCAGTAGATTTATGAGGTGAAGTTCATAAACTCATCTTGTAAATTCCCTTTGAGGAGTAGAACTGAGGGACTGAAAACGGAGTGATTGTCTTGTGAGAAGTGAGCCCCCACATGTTAAATGGACATTTTAGGGTAAGTAGTTCAGTTAGCTGCTAACTGCAGCTCACACTAGGGCCTTAGAGACGTAGCCATTAGCTCTGAGACTGGGGAGAGGTGTGATTGCAAAGCTCTTGACCTTTTTCCAGGGGTAGATGGAGGTAAGCAAGCTGCACCCAGAAGATTTGAGAAGCCACCTCAGGGGAGTGGAGCATGCTTGCAAGCATTTAATTGGGGGAAGCGGGGGCAAGAAAGAAGGGTTTCCTTCCCAGTAAACAGCGCATCTTTTTCATCATTATTCTGAAAGGGTCAGTGGGAAAAAGAAATCCTATTTCCTGTGCTGGGATCCAGATTTGGGAATTAATAATAATAATAATCTGTTTTTCAAAGCGCAAATTAACTCATTTGTTGTTGTCTGTTTTTTGACTCAGATTAAAATCTTCATCCTTTAAATGGCTCAGCAGAGCTGCTTCTTTCCATGCTGCCAGAGGCAGGAGGTTTTTATCCTGGCCTGTCTTCCACAGCCAGGAGTGAGTGCCCCCTGGGCCCCCCTCCAGCACCTGCTGTCCGGCCCCTGTGCCTGGCTCCCAGCGGGGGAAGAGGGATGTTTTTTTCCCCAGGGATTATTGATAAGCGAAGTGGCGGCTCGCGCAGGCGGACCCGGGTGGGGGCAGTTTTAACCCCTTCACCCCTCTGGGAGGCGCCGAAGGCTGCAGGAGGCGCCCCGGCACAGCTCGCCCCGCCCTCGCGCGCGTCGCCGTCTCCCTCCGCGGCAGCGCGGCCCAGATGCCGCAGGCACGCGCAGGGATATATTTGCATAGCCCCGCCCCCGCCTGGCAGGGCACAGGCCCCGCCCCCTCATGAATAAGCAATTTCCCCCCTCTCCCCCGCCTTAGCAGGGGGGAGACACCGCCCCGCCCCGCGGAGGAGCCGGGCGGGCGCGCGCGCACTGCGGGGGGCGGGGCGCTGCTGAGGGCCCGCGGTCGGCGCGGCGGGAGCAGGAGCAGGAGCAGAAGCGAGCAGGGTGCAACCCCCCCGCGCCGCTGCTGCCGCCGCCTGCGTCCTGCCGCCCGGGCAGGGAGGCGCCCGGCCGCGGGATGCGCTGAGAGGGAGGCGGCCGCGCCCGGAGCCGCCGCCACAGGTACGGGGCCTTGCCGCGCGTCCGCTCGGGGGGCCGGGCCCGGCGCCCATCCGCGCCTGGACCCGCCCGGAGCGCTGCGGCGGGGAAGGGGCCGGGGGTCGGCGGGCGCGAGGGTCGCGTCCGCCGTAGCCGGAGGGCGAGGGCCGGGGGCCGGGGCGGCTCCCCCCGGCACGGCACGGCACTGCACGGCCCCCGGGCGGGGACCAGCCTCATTGCCTCCCAGCAGGCGGACCCGGCTCTGGAGGAGGCTGATGCGCGCGGGCGGGGCCCGCGGTGCCGCCCCCTCCCCCCGCCCGTGGCGGGTCCCCTGGGCAGAGCGGCCCCGAGGGCGGTGCGGCCGGGGTGGGCTGCAACACAGCCCTGGCGGGGGGCGCGAGGGAGGGTCCCGGAGCGCCTGTGCGCCGTGCCGCCGGCGGGGCTGGAGCACCGAGGGGAATGAAGACAAAGGGGGCAAAAAAAACCCGTGTCTG
Source organism: Alligator mississippiensis (assembly GCF_030867095.1). Lineage (NCBI taxonomy): Eukaryota > Metazoa > Chordata > Crocodylia > Alligatoridae > Alligator > Alligator mississippiensis. The sequence goes on from NC_081827.1 coordinate 157,335,161, forward strand.
TTGGAGAGGCTCTGCTTTATTCCCGATCACTTGGCTGCATAGAGCTCTGCACGCCAGAGAGACGCTGGCAAAAACCTGGCAGCAGTGAGCCAGGCAAGGAAAAGAAGGGGCAATCGCTTCCCTCCCCCGCTCCCCTAGTGAGAGTAAGGGGTAGGGAACCTAATGACAGAGAGAGAGAGAGCAGTAAGGAGTGGGGGGGCTTTTTTATTGCCACTGTGGGTTGATTGTTGGGGACTAAAAGGGGGGGGGGGGGGAGAAAAGCAGTGAGGCATGAGGCGGGCAGCTTGTGCTTTGCCAGGACCAGAGGTTCTGGAACCTGTATCATAGTGGAAGTTGAGGAAGAAACTCAGATGGTGAGCCAGCTTCCAGGGAGCAATGCATTTGTGTGTCCTAGAGGTAAATCACTGGCATGAGGAGAATGGAATAAAAGATGCTGAGCAGAAAGACTTTTTTTTAATTTGATGTAATTGGATAACAGGAGCTGAAATAATGAATAGTCTTTAGTGAGTGAAACAGCATTGATTTGTGTCTGTTCAGTGTGTTGTAGCAGCAATGAAACTGGGAGGGGACAGAACAGAATAGAATAGAGCAAATGTGCCATGGAGAACAACAACATGGATACACGGCTGTGGAATCTTGCTTGCAGCATTTCCCAGGTGGAGCTCGGAGTGATGCATCTGAAGCACTAGAGCTTGAATGAAAAAATGAGTGGAAGATCATAAACCCCTTGAAAAGCCCAGCTCCTAATGTGTGAATATAAAGGCAAGCCAGCGAAATGGGTGCATTTTGCCAAGAACATCTGTTCATAAGAGATTTGCCAGTTACAGTCACTCTTACTTGCTTATGGTTCTGAGGAGACAAACATCTTAACAAATAATGTGTTTTGTATATATAAAATATAAGGTACGGACAGGTGAATTATAAAATCATGATTTATTGACTAGTATTGTGTGGCATTGTCAGAACTGCTTTAGAGGGCAACGTTTTGGGCTTGTGAGTGAAGTGGTTGGAGGAGTTATGTAATGCTGGAGGGTTCTTGAGCCATCTTAGTTCCTGTGGGTAGGTTGACTTTTGGGGTTGTTGAAAAGTAGTGTTTACCCTCTTAAGTATCTCCTGCCAAAGGCAGCATATGTGCAACAGTCTGCCTACACCTCCAAACTTGCCAACTGCATTACATCTAGAGTGGAGAGGAGTGGCAGGTATGTATCCTGCCCCAATTTAGGTTATGCGCCAGGAATGTGAGGCATACAAGGCCTGTATAATTCTCAGTCATATGTTGAAGTTGAATGAATATATGTTAATATTTTAAAAATTAACGTAGCACCTCTTGGAAGATTCAAGCAATCTATTCCTGTCTTCCTTTTTTTCTTCCATATTTTGTGTTTGCTAATTTTGAGATTGTGTTGAAGTAATTTCTGGGTATACACTCTGAAGCAGGTTATGATGTATTTTATGTTCTGTAAGTGATTATAAAACACATTTCAGTTGTCTTTGTTTTGGATGACTAGGAAGTAAGTCTGTGTGTGTGTGTATACCTTTTGAGTATTGGTCCATATTCATATTACTGCAGTTGAAAATCTGTTGGCATATTCACTATATTCAGTGAACTTTTTAAAAAGTGAAGCTCTTTATTCAGCACTTACCAAGGAACATGTTTAATTTTGTACCATGCTATACATGTGCAAAGGTCAGGTGTATGCTTCAAGTTAAGCATGTGCTAAAGTGTATGCAGCATCGGTCCTATGAAATATTGGTACACTATATTCCCACTAACTAACTTTTTTTGTATCCTTTTACATTTGGCATCTTTCAGCAGAGTTCTGTCCCCTTTTTTGTCTTTTTCTTAAATGATTTAATTGTAAACTGGCATATTTTTCGTATTGATAACAATGGTAGCAATATATTTTTCACATTTAAAAATACAAACAATAAAATATATTTGATGAAAAGAACATATAAGTGCAGACTGAAAAATACCAGTGTTTGTGCCCTATTCTGCTTATGAATTATACTGAAAGCCTGAAATTCCCCCCAGTGTTATTTGTATTCCTGCTTATGTTTCATATAAAAAAGTAATTCTGTCATTCCCTGTTTTGTCATGTTTGGGGAAAGGAGAAGTAATGATCAGTTATGGCAAGTAATCTCTCATTTTAGTTCTGTGTTCTAACGTACATAAAAACAATCCTCTGCTACTCTTCTAAAGCTGTGAAACACATTTTTTGGCATCCTACATGTCCTAATGAAGCAGGAAAGGTCATAGATAATTTTTCCTTTTTCCAAAACTAGGGTTTCGGAGTTAAATTTTTCAAAATAATATGGCGGAATGATTTAGCTTTGTGACTTTCATTAACATCTGTGAAAGCAGGGTAACTACCTACCTGCACAAACCCTTGAAAATGTATCCTAGAATATCTACACGGTGTGTGCTGTGGCTACTTTTTCATAAGAGCATACTCTTCTATGGGTGGATCCAGGATTCTGAAAAGGATGCAGGAGCAGCAACCTGTACTGCAGGGGGTGGCTACACTTCACCTGCCAACCCCTGCCCCCACCCCCCACCTCAACACCAGGAGCAGCAGTGGAAGACTTAAAAAAAAAATGTTTTTAAGTCCCTCAGGTTGATAAGAATCTTCCTTCCCTCACTCACATCTCCTTCCTTCCTGTTCCTTCCCCCCCCACCTCTCTCTCTCTCTCTCTCTCTCTCTCTCTCTCTCTCTCTCTCTCTCTCTCTCTCTCTCTTCATGCCACCTCTGTCCCCAGATGGCTTGGGAGGGTTGCCCCTGACTTTCTGTAGCTGGGTTGCACATGGAGCCAGACTTGGCTAGAGACAAGTGTGGCAGCAGGCAGATTCCCTTCCCTGCACCTACTCTCCATCTGGCAGTAAACATCAGAGGGCACTGGGCAGGGAGGAGGGACCCATCTACTGCTGCTACTGTCCCTGGCTGAGCCCAGTTCCACGTGGAGCCCAGCTGGAACAGGCAAGAGTGGTTCTGGATCTCCCCCTGCCCTGGCCTCTCCCAGGGCAGTTGATTACAGCAGTTGGTGGGGAGTGGAAGGTGCCCTGAGCATGGAGGGTGGATTCTTACTTGCTTAAGGGACTTACAAAACAAACAAAAAGTCCCTGGCCACTGCTCCTGTGGCACAGTTCACTGAAAGGGTGGGTAGGTCCATGCTGCTGTACTCCCTGGATTCATCCTGTGCTTTTTATGTTCAATGCAGTATACAGCATATGCAGAATTCAACAGTATCAGTATTAGTTAAATCAAAGGTCAGCAACTTTTCCTGGTGGCTGGAATGTGGTTTCAGGCAGGTCAGTGCTAGGACCCAGCTGCTTCTCACTACATTGGTGTAGTGTGGCTGCAGTGACCTCGCGCGCTGGATCTGGCCCATGTGCCATAGGCTGCTGACCCCTTACTTAAATAATTGAGTATATAGTGATAAATATTGTCATTACTCTGTAAATTGTGTGTTCAGTAGCTATTTTCAATATATATGTGTGTTTTAATTCAGATTATAGCAGACTTATATGAAGTGCCAGAAACCCACATAAGTAGCACAATTGTCAAAGGACTGGTATTGCATTGTTGGGGACATTAAGGTTTACCACTGGCTTCAGGGAAGAAAGCTTGAGCACATAGTTAGGGTTTTGGCTTTTGCAAATGTAGACTTTATCTTGAAAACACTTGTGCGTATGTTCATGGATATGAGTAGACACATTGAATTCAGTGGGAGAGTCAGTTTATAAATGTCTGCAGTATTCTAGTAGCATATAATTTAACTACTGGTCTTTGTTTTGAAAATGTATTTCTGTTTTAATTTTATTTTGCATAAGTTAAGTTTAAATATGAAATCCTACATTAGGTTGAAAAGACTCTGGCTTGTCTTGTTATAGATACATTGGAAGGAAGGGAATAGAATTTAGATCCTAATCTTGCAGTCAGTTCCTTGTATAAAGTGAATGTCTTCTTTCAAAGAAAAATCTTTCAAATATTTAACTTCTGTTATATTAATTCTTCCCAAAAGGTATTATAAATTCTTTTAGTTTCTTTGACTTTCTGTTTATCCAGAACTTATTTCACTTTTTTTTCTATTAAAACTTGAAATAAACAAGGCTCTCCTCTTATAGCATTGTCAGGGTTATATCATTATTAATGTACTTTTAATTTTTTTTAATATTAATCTGGAAGACAGTTGATTTTTGCCAGATTTGAGAGAATGAATGGAATTGCATAATTTCAACAGAATCAATATTCCTTACATGGAAACATTGTCTAGCTGCTATTATGTAGATGGAGCAGAGACTAACTTTGTACATAAATCAAATATTTGTTTGAAATCTAGCACTCCAACAAGAAATTTTATACAAAAGATGTTTTTGGCTTTGGAGAGAGAAGAAAATAAAATTTTAAGTTTATTAAAATTTCTTCTCCTCCTCCTCTTCCCCCCACCCCCTCCAATATTTGTTACCAGTGTTTTGATACTTATTAATCTATTTAGTAAAGGAGCAGCAACCCATGTTCTAGCGTGTCAAAGAGGTATGCAGCTGTTAAGCATGTGAATAATTGGGTAGAGTTCAGTGGAACTACTTACGTGTATACATCCTGGATTGGGGCTTTCTCTCTGAATAGGAATGGCATTGTATGATCTAATGGCATGCTAAGTAGTCTGTAGAAGAAGTATGCTTTTTCAAATAAGAGATGAATCATTGTTGCTGACATTTCAGTTATTACCATATTTGCCACTCATTCATTGTTTATGGCAAGCATATTTTGCCCGTAAGACCACAGTTTAGAGTAGACTAATGATGTGGTGGGAGGGCTAAAGTTAAGAGTCAGTGCCACTGTTGCATTGAAGGGTAGATTATTGTAATAGATCCTATTCACAGTTTCTGAGTTTGGCATTCTGTTCATATTTAGTGAGGGATAATTGGAAAAAAATAGTATAAATTCAGAATTAGGATCCAGTGCTGTACACTGGATTATATGGGTAATTTTTAATTTGTACTACAGAAGGCCCAGTTGTATTAGTTTTCATGTACATGACTGAAGAAGAGTCTTATTTGGATTTTGATTCCATTGTGTTTGGTCAAATAGCTCTAATTTGGCACGTCTACACATGCATTAATGTACTTTTCCTAATGTGTTAAATTTAGTACCTCCAGTGTGAGGTACTAAATTAATGTGCTTAAGGCTGCCCTAATGTGCAGTAGCCTGTTTTACTGTGCATTAGAGTAAGAGCATGTTTTTTTGTGTCGCTTTAATGCACAGTAAAACAGGTTACCGCGCATTAAAGCGCATGTGTAAATGCACCTGCTTAGATTTGGGTTAGCTCCTCTGTGTGCGTGTGAAACCTCTTAGAAGAGGATGGGTCCATGAGAACTCTGAAAAATAAACATAATTGTTTCTTTCCTGAGGTGAGTCTTAATATTCCAAATATTTTTTTCTGCCATTAGTGAAAACGATGAGTTTCTATTGTATACACCCACTTCTGAAACTTGAGCATTACTAATAACACTTAATGTGGAGAAACAGTGCTTATGTAAGGCACATGCTGAATAGCTGGTCAAAATAATCATAGTAATGTTTACCTGTGGAAGACTTTTAGCTGTTAAGGCAAAGTTCCAAATTGATTATGATTATGGTAAGAGTGTTGTGTGTGTGTGTAACGTACAATTTTTTTCACCCTTACCTTAAGAAGTATTATACTTGATTATCCACCTTGCTTATTACTTTAATAAGACATCTATAACTTACGTTGACATTTATAGAAAAAAGTTAGTCACAGTCTAGTGCCCTGAAACTTGATGAAGTTTGGGAGAAATTAAAAAACAAAACAAAACTGAATGTTTGTCTGAGATGCAAGTGTTTGCTCTGAGCTTAATTTTGGTGTCCAAAAAGTAAGTGAAAGCTGGCCTGTGTACTTGCCTATCACGGTGGATTTTTAAAAAAGGTTTTTTTCCCTCTGAATTCCAGGAAAGGCATAATAGTACATGTATTGAGGGTTGTCGCTATCTTTGTTTACATTTGGAAAATGAAGGCATCTGATATGCTTCTATAGCATAATAACCAGTCGTTGCTGTTGTTCTGATGTCTGATCTTGTTTTTAAAGAGTCAGAACCGTTGCATTCATTGCACAAAATAAATAGCAAGCAGTCTGATGTTTTTAGATGGTAGTTCTGGAAAGAACACAGTGTAATCCTTAGTTTAGGCTTGAAAACTTTTTGAATGTATTTTAAGAAAAATCCCTTAGAAAATGCATGGACTGTGAAAATCAGAGAAATTGTAACACATCTTCAAAACCTGAATAGGAATGATGGTGTTTGGGAATGGCAGGTGTCATTTAAACAGGAAAACTGGAGATCTGTAGTTGTTTGGTGCTTGTTATCCAAAATTCTTTGTATATTGAATTATAAAACATAATTAAGGTGACAGGAAAGCCATGAGAGTTGAAATTTTTACTCTGAGTTGCCTTGTCCGAGCCCCCAAGGTTTGGAATAGACTGCCACCGGAGGCGGTTCAAGCACCCGCTTTGAACGCCTTCAAGGCGCATTTGGATGCTTATCTTGCTGGGATCCTATGATCCCTGCTGACTTCCTGTCCCTGGGGCAGGGGGCTGGACTTGATTCTCTGGGGTCCCTCCCAGCATGAATGTCTATGAAAACAATTTATTTTAGCTGATGACTGGCTTAACCCATTGATTCTCAACCTTTTTAGATTCAAGGCATCCCTTATTAGACTCAAACCATCATTTGGAAAATGCCAAATTTTAATCTACACTTGTATTTTTCTATAGTCAAAAAACTAGAAAAATTATAGTGTTGCAAATAACTCTGACCATGAGAGATCAGAATGTTTTTAACACCATAAGTTCCTACATGAAATCTCTGGCTTTATTTTGTGAATCATGTTTCCACATATAACAGTACTAATATTGTGTGGTACACTCCGATACCCTTGAGAGGATTTCAAGGCACTCGGGTTGAGAATCATTGAGGCAACCATTAGGTAAAGCAGGGGTTTTTGACATTTTTTTAGTTTAAGTACCCCTGACGACCAGACGCCGGGCAGAGGGGCTGTGGTGGCACGCAGCCAGATTCTGAACAGGAAGACAGGGATGGTATGTGGCTGGGCGGGGACATAGTGCCGCCACCTCCCAGGAGCAGGGCTGGGGTGGGGTGAGGGTAGCGGTACCCCTCTGTGGGGCGGGGAAGCTCACCAGGTTGGTGGGTGGAAGCGGCTGGTGCTGCGTGCGAGCTTCCCCACCCCACGGAAGGGTGCCGCTGCCCTCACCCCACCCCACCCCAGCCCTGCTCCTGGGAGGCGATGGCACTCCGTCCCCACCCACCTATGTGTACCTCCTAGGACCACCAGTCCAAGTACCCCCAGGGGTACGCATACCCTGGGCTGACAACTCCTGAGGTAAATCAGTGGAGGCTAGCTTTTTTGGCAGATGTGCCACAAGTTAGCCATGCACCCTCCCCAAGTGCAACTCAGATCCCTTTCACTTACCTTATCTGCTGCTCAGCTTTCTGCTCTGTGCTCCCTGCTCAAGCTGCTGCTCTGCCTTCTGCTTCCTTCCCTGTGCTTCCTACCTGATCTGATGTTCTGCTTTCTGTTCCCTGCCGTGTCTGCCACCATGCTGCCGGTCCCTTCCTCAGTCTGTCAACTCCCAACACAGACGCTGCCCATGTCAGTTGTGGCACCAGTGCTGCAGGTAGGATAGAGAAGCCTCTGATGCTACAGCACGTTTTAAGGGAAATCGCTACTCAAAAATCTTTATTTGGCTCCTTCTACACATGCAGGTAAAGATGCAATTGGATCTAATGAGTAATCCACATAACTGCGCCTCCTGCCATGCCACACGCATGGTAAAAGGTGTGATTGTGTGGATTACTCATTAGATCCAATTATGCTTTTTTGCTGGTGTAGAGCAGGTCCAATCCCAGGCTCCCTCTGCATCAGCAACAAGCAGGCACACACAGCGGGGAGCACCCCCTTGAGGGATCTCCTAGCCATGGGTGCCATGTGCAGCCAGGCTCCAGAGATCCTGTAGCTGATGGGGCTCTGGGTCCCAGCTGTGCATAAAGTGCAGCTGGGATCCAGAGCCCTGAGTGGGCCTGTGGGTTCCATGCGCCCCTGAACTGTGGGGATCATGGTAGTTCCAATCCCCAGAACTCCAGGGTTGTACCCCTGTGGCTGGGAGGCCCATCAGCTGACAGGCTTCCAGCTACTGGAAGGGGGGGGGGGGCTGTAACACGTGCAAATTAAAGCTTGATGGCAACCATTTATAAAGTTAATATACATTTTTGAGGTCTAACTGTATAGCTGGGTTGGAGCTTTTTATCATGATAACTACTTTGCACATGTAGCTAGTCTTGAGGTACTTCTACAATTCACCAGTTAGTTGTGTGGTGCCTGTAATGTGTAAAAGGGGGTCTTTGAAAGATTTAATCTCATTCCATACCATATGGTATAGTGAAATAAGGTCATGTTTCCTCTCTTCCTATGATTTTTTTTTATAATTTCACATGCAGATAGAATGAAAAGAATTCTGGAGAAAATTAAGTGTAAATATTATGGAAAATTCAAAATACCATATTTTCTCACATATAACACATGGATTCCCCAACCCCACATCACCTACTTGAAATTGCAGTTTATATTATATGTGAGAGAAAAAGTAACAGCAGGTTTTGCTGCTTACCAGGTGAAACTGCTTATCGTGGTATGTTTGTCAAATTCATATGGTCTTACAGGTGAAAGAGGCTGAGCTACCACTGCCTTTTGTTATTGTATTGAGCCATCATTCTGCCAATTTGTTGTTCCTATTTGTAAGGAAACACTAGTACATCATAAGGATAGCAGAGTTCATTTCAAAGGATCAGGACTATGGTTGACATTTCTTACTAGCACTTTCTGGTTGTGCTTTATTTAAATTTTTAAATAATATTAGTTTTCTCCTCTTATTCCTCTTGTAGATGAGGGCTTTTCTGTGGAGAAAAATTTGTGCTAGTAGGGCAGGGGTAGAAACCCCCCTGCACACATGCCAGAACATGGCATACGAAGGCATTTTGCTTGGCGCATGTCTCAGGGTGGATGGCCAAGGGGCCACAACAAGGATCGGGTCTCTCATGGCTCCTCTTCTGCCTGCCCCTGGCATACTAACATCTTACAGGTCAAGGTTGTGGGTGTTTTTGGTACTCTGCCCAAAATGTTGCCAACCCCTGTGGTAGGGCATTCTTGACTATTATAGCCAAAGACTTAATGAAATCCAGTGTCTGGAAGCTGAACCTAGATAAATTCAGGGTAGAAATGAGGTCTAAATCTAATATTATAGATTCATAGATTGTAGAGTTGAAAGGGACCATAATGGATCATCGTGTCCGACCCCCTGCCCCTGGCAGGAAAGAGGACCGAGGTCAGATGACCCCAGCCAGGTGACTATCTAGGCTCTTCTTGAAAACCTCTAAGCTAGGTGATAGCACCACCTCTCTTGGAAGCCCATTCTAGATCCTTAGTTATAAAAACTTCTGCCTGCCTGCAATGCTTATTCGCACTATAATTGGTTGTCTCAAACCAAGGTGTGCCAACTTACCTGAGTATTCTCTAGTTAACCAGAAGTAATAATCTTGCTCCAGAAATAACAGAATTAAATTCTTTCATCTGCATTATGCAGTTAGAAAAGATGTTCTGGATAGTGCCTTTGTGTGTCTTAATTTATGGCTGAACCATTTAGTCTAATTTCCAGCTTCAGTTCCAGTGTCCATTGGCCCCTTCTAGTACTCCACTCCCCACATTCACATAAGCTTAGCAGTTTACTTATTAAAAACATTTGAAAAAGTTAAGGATGTAGGCAGTTCATTTCTTATAGATGTTGCAGAAGAAGTAGGGTTACAGGAGGGATTTTATGAGGGAGTAGTGAATTGGTGGACCAGGTTTTTGTACTTAATGGTACAGGCCATGGAAATGAACTGAGACGAACCAGCAAAAAATACATCCCTTCTGAATGTTTTGGTGGGGTTAGGGACCTGGGGGCATGATGTGTTCAGGGAGAGGGAATTTGTGTTAGGAGACAACCTGATGTATGAAAAAGGGAAAGCCAAAGGAGGGATTCTGTGACTGGGAAGTCTAGGACCACATTTTGAAGTGGACTGTATTGGGTATGTTCTTATGTCCTTGGTGTTAGTGGGGTGGGAGGAGAAGGTGAAGAGAAAGTTACTGTAATCAATATGGGAAACTTAGTTTGTGGGCAGAGAAGATGTTAGAACTGTTGTATAAGAAGAAACAAACTGATTTGGATGTGTTGGGGAAGAGCAGGAAAGATCCTTAACCTCAATACAAAGGGCATGGTTTATAGGGGAGTGGCTATGTTGGCAGTGACAAAGAGCATGAGAACTAGTTGGGATAATAGATAAGGTCAGCTTTGGCCACACTTGGGGTAGTAAATAGTGAGACAGCTAGAAAGAGCTGCTGGGAGAGAGGCTGCAGTGTGCGATTGGATGAAGGAGAAAGTTCTACAGTGAGATTCCTTGACATACTTATGTTTTTGTTTTGGCAGCATTTTTAGTGATTACAAGGTGAAGGTTGCTGCTTGTGTTTTGGACTTATTTAAATGGAACAGGCATTATCATTTAAACCATATTTACAAAACCTTTTCTATTCAAGGCAAGGTAAGAGGTGGTGTTTTTAGTTTTATTGAACTACATGAACAGATGCACAGGAATTATTTTTTTGCATTAATTTAGGCTCTCACTTTTAAGTACTACACTTGTACTTCAATTTTTATCCAGCTTTCTTCAAAGTGGTAAGGTTTTGTGTAGCAGAATTATTCAGGGTCTTTGACATTACATCAATCTGATCTAATTCTGTTGTTAGTGCCTGCTGTTTATGGTAGTTAGTACTCTTAAGCTTTTCTCCCTTTTGTCCAAAATACATGAGATCTGACTTGTCACTTGTTTAGTAACATCATCTGAAAAATAGTTTGTGAATTTTTTTTCAAGCTTTGTTTTTACAAGTTACGTTTTATAAATGTAATTGGAATATTCTTTTAGTTTTCCAATCTGTACACTATGGATGATAATTACGCTTATATGCTGCATAGTCATTGTATGACATTACTCTCCTGAAAGTTATATCATTATCAAATTGTAAATTAATCCTAATTAATTCATAGTTTTGGTTCCAATGCATTAAGCCATATGACTCTTTGTTTGCCTTTCCTGCTAAGGACATATGCAAAATGGCATAACACATGTAATTATTCTTTGCATATTTGTAAAAACTATAATTCTACTCCACAGTTCATAGTAGTGGAAACTTTTCAAAAGGAAGTACAGTCGAATTTTTGTAGCTTTGCTAGTTTCCTAAATTTGTGTTGAATGCCATTTCTAATGTCTTTCATTAGGAACATGACTACTCTTATTATAGGCTAGTAGTCTTATGATCTAATTGGGTGTTCAACTTATTCTTTCTCCTTATCACTGATATAATAGGGCTACGCCCTATTTTATTTTATTTTATTTTTTTTACTTTGTGGAGACAGATATTCTCTCTAATAAAGGGATTTTGTTAAGATAACCAGGTCTACCCTGTTATCTTTCAATCCTTTTTGCTTTTTAGAACCCACATTTCCCTTCACCTCCTTCAAACAGTTATTAGTCTGAGATTCTTAGACTCACAGTTGGGGCATTAGAGATTGCGTGAAACCTGCACGAGCAGTTTTCCATTGGTAACAACCTTTGGTTAATCCTTAGTCTTTCATCGAGGCATCTCTGGAGCTTTGTAGCCCTCAAAAGTGTGGATTTATTACAGCTGGTGCCATTAGAGAAAGGAAAATTACTTGGATGTGATTCTCATTCTTTGAAGGTTTAAGTTGTAATAAAGCCACATTTGCCCACCTACTTTCTCTGCAGAAATGGCGATACATGTTTGCTTTTGCTAATGTTATCTATCTTTTGATTAAAACTGACAGCAGGCAGGCCTGTTCCACCTCCTCAGCCGAGGTAGAATATACCATCTGCCAGCATGTGGGAAGTAGCTACCCCCAAAACTAAATTACAGTTGGATTTCTTGCCATGTGCTTGTTGGGATCGCAGGCAAATGGTGTGGATCTAAGATATTTCAGTTTTTGAGAACGAAAGTAGTTTTCCTAAGCTTTAAATATTCTTAGAGACACTGGGATCTATGATGAAGAATAGTTATAGTGACTGATGTTTTAAAGTGAATATGAGGAAAAGAGTCTGGGAAATAAAGCCAGTTTTTACTTAAGATTATTTTATAAACTTTGCTGAGGTTTACAGTAAAAAAAATTACTACCAGTTTATTTAATCAACATCTGACATTTGAAGAATTATTTAAAAGATGACTATTTATTTTTCTGTTTATAGGAAAGAATTTATAGTTATAGCTGTCCAAAGTTATAGAAGTAGTTCTAACCATTATAATTTAGGTATGTGCTAGATTTTGTAACATGATAATCTCAGCCTAAGCAAGGGACAGCCCAGCATTTTGGGTTGCCAGCCCTCCCGGATTGGATAGGAGTCTACTGGAATCGGCATCGATCTCCTGGTGACTATTGAAAGCAATCTGGGAGATTTGATACTGTGAACGGGTTGAACAGTACAATTGATAACATGATGTAATGTTGTATAACCCCCCCCCCCCCCAAAAAAAAAAACAAAAAACTCCTGGAATAGCTTCAGTCAGAGTTGGCAAACCTACCAGCATTATTGTTCTGCTCCTGGAGAGTCTCCCCACTGGTTCAGGGAAGGGGTTATTTTTAGGGACCTACTCTATTCACAATATTGTAGAAACTTCAAAATCAGGCATTGCCCACAAAATCCACAAGAAAACTTGCTAAAAATAAAATGCTGGCTCCCCAGTAGGAGCCAGTGGTCCTCATGGCTGCTGTGGCCCAGCCTCATAGCCTGCCAGGGATGGAGAGGTGTGAAAAGAGGGCAGCCAAGATGGTGCCCCCCCACCCCCTGCCTTTGCTGCTGATTGGCTGATAGGGCTTCCAGTTGTGTGGCCCAACCTCTCTTGAACCAGTCAGTGGCATGGAGTGGGGCCGCATGATGGACAGCCCTCTCTTGGCCAGTCAACGGTAATCGGAGGCATGGGGGGGGGGGGCGCTCCATGATACAACAGTGAAAATGGTGGCTGGCCTAGTCATTGGTCTGTGAAATAAGATGCCTGCCTCCTTGGATTTCACTAGGCCCCTAGTTATGTTGCATGAGGTTTTTGCTCACATCTGTCTCCACCATAGATGGATTCTTGGCCAGACCAGTGATTTTGCTATTTGCTGCTTTGCTTTTTCCATCTACCTGAGAAGAGGGGCAAACATAGCTTCTCTGCGTAGTCAACCGTCTCTTCCCCATCTTCATAGTTTTATAATGTGCAGGGTAGGTCTCAATGTGTTCCTAAATAAGGGCGATCAAAATGATGTAATCAATTTCCTATCCAATATTTAAAAATGTATTTAAATATAAATGAAATATATTGAATATAAAAAATTGGCAAGAAGAACTCAAGGACAGATATAATACCTGCCATCATGTGTAATCTACTTCTTTTGGGGAGGAGATTTGACTCCTTTTTAGTGTCTCTTTTGCAGTTATTAAAGTTATATAACCTCACTTTTACTGTTTAAATTATTGTGTGTCTACTGTTGCTCTGTGAACAAGTGACTTAATGAGACTGACTGTCTCCATAGTTCTGTCATGCACAGCTCAGACTTAAAATAGAAAACTAATTTTTCCCCTCTAATCTTCTAGATATACTTCTGTTACAAGCAACATACAGTATATACACACTTTCAGATGAAAATGTAATTTTTAAAAATTAAGTTGATAGTGTGATTTTTAATTGGTAAGAATTTAGCATCTTTTCAGGTGTTCTGCAGAGTGAGCTTTCACCTTAGTTGATCATTCCCAGTAAGGAAGCCTGATGTAGAATAATGTTTTATTCAAGAAATAAGACTTGGTATAAAGTACTGACTTGTATTTTAGCTCTCCTGTTTTGAAAGTGTATTTTTCTGAGACTAAATCACTGAACAAACCATTTTCTGGAATAAATTGTGAAATTAATCTTTGTGTTCTGAACTGTTTAGCATCCATCTCTTCCCTAAATCTCATGAGAAAAATGGAAAAGGTTTTAGTGTTAGAATTGTAAATAATAAGATGGTTTATTATAATAATGTGAGGTTTAGTAGGGACTAAAAATGATTTTCTTTCTGATATAATTTTGGGAGGGACGCACTGCTTTGTTCTTATGTAACAGATTTGGTTGCTACTCACTTTAGACGCAAAACTTAAATAGAGTATTACTTTGAAACGATGAACAGGGTTATCATGACTTAAGAATTTAGAGCTTTATGAAAAGCTGCAATTACATGTTGCCTAATTCTAAAAACTATTTTGTTATTGATGGTATGAAAAAGTAAGGGCAAGTAGAAGATCAGCATTTCTGAGAGTTGCATTTAGAACATGTTCATTTTAGAGTTAGCCAGTTCATAAAATGGAAGGAGACTGTATATGAATCTACCTCACTAAAAGATGATGCACCCAGATTTACATAGCTGCTACTGAAATATTTATAGAAATTTTGCAATAATATAACATGGAATAGGCAGTATAAAATGCTGATACAGGATTTCAGAAGTAAACATGTTATGCTTGAGAAACCTTTCAGCTTTCAAGAAACACTTGAAATCTAATTAATTAAAAAAAAATAAGTAATGTTTGGTAACAGGTGCTCTCGATCCACCTGTCTGTTTTTGTGGTATTATGATCATATTTTCCTATTTTTTAAAATGTACATCTTCTCCCAAGATGCTGCATGAAAGACTGTTATAAACAGAAGGAAGTCACAGATTATATGGGTAAACCTTGAAAATAGCAATAGTTAGCATTCTGTCAAATGCCCAAAATACATTGAGGGTGGACCTGCCCCCCCCCCCCCCCCCCCCCCCCAATTTTTCCCGAGACTTTGGTACAGTAATACTAACAGTTACTTTCAGTAGAAGTAGGGAAAAAGGTTTAGATGCAAGTGTTTTAGTTACCACCTTTTCAGGGGATAATTAATTTGGCTAAAGTGGGTAGCCAAAATTTGCAGATAGTTTCTTTTAATAAAAATTGAGGATGTGGTCAAATTGACAATGAATTGGATATCTGCTGATGGAATGCTATTTGTTTGCAAACAGGAAGAACCCATGGGAGGTAGTTTCTCTGCTTGGAGCTCAGAGCCTCTTTTAGCAAATGTTCTGCTCTAAAAGCTCTTGAGAGCCATGCTCCCAGTGGGTACCTAGGCTGTGATCAGGTTTTCATTACAAGGGTTTGTTTGCATAACATTAATGGCTAGGAGTTGTGGTAGTGGGGAGGAAACAAACTGACACAGCTGATGTAGTTTTGGTGGCCAAACCTTTGGCGAACCTTTGCTGACAAGCAAGCTGGTTTGTTGCTTTACCTTTTTATGATTCAGGAGGGTGGGAGAGCTATACTGGCAGAAAAAAATTCTTCTTTATTTGGCATCTTTGCCATGGTGCTCTGCAAACAGCTCTGGTGTCTTATCCTGGCAGGGGCTCTCTTGGTGTATCTGCATCTTACTCATTTTTGCTGACTCTTCCTACTTACCTCTCTCTTTCTTTCTTAAACACATGAGCTTCAGCCAATTTATGGCTCAGTGGCAGTCAACTTATGCTCAGTGGCAGCATTATTCAAATTCTTAAGTGGCTTATGCTTACTGATATTTTGGTTTGGTTTGATTAGATACCAGGTATTGGCTTGTAACAGTTGCTGAAGGATGAATATGAGCAGTCTGCTATGATAACCCTTTGACATTTAAAAGTAGACTGCCATAACATTGCTGAGATTTTAAAAAAAAATTGTCATGGTATGATACATTTTTACTAATTACATTTTAGATGCTCAGTAATTTAAATGTGTTAAATATTTTACACACAGTTTTTAATTAAAATAATAGGAGAAAAGCTTACAAGTTTGTTTGGAGATTCTTTCCATAGCAGATGGAGTTGTAAGGGGTTTTACTTCTTTGGACTCCAAAAGGAAGAACTAGAGGCCTTGATACTACCATGTAGCAAACTGCAAATCTGCAAGAAGCTAGAGAAGCATCTGCAAGAAAGGAAGTGGCCAAAGAGATCTTTTTCAAAGCTGTATCCAGTAGGGCTGTGTAAAGCTTCGGGTGGTGATTTGATTTGGCCCGATTCAGTAGCCGAATCTCTGAATCCGAATCTAATCAGGGGACCAATTAAAAGGTCCAAATTGATTAAAAACTCTCCGAATCTTTCTGTATGGGATGCACCACCATGCTCAGGGGGTGCACATATACCCCCTATGCGTCACCTCTGATGCTGCAGAATGTTAGCACTGTTAGGTGTGCAGACAGAATTCACAAGGTAAATCCAGAGATTTCATATAAGAATCTAAGCGTTAAAAACATTTTGACCTGTTGAGATCTTCTGAATTCTTTGCAACAGAAGAATTGCTGTACTATTTTTCCATAGTCCAAAAACAAGTGAAAACTAAGATCTGACATTTTCCAAGGAGTGACTTGAGTATAAAAATGTTGAGAACCACTATGATACATACTTAGCACCAGCATTCCTTCTACGCTGTGCGGCAGCACAGGTGCACCTGGCAGCACAGCATGAGTGTGCCTATGTGGCCATGCACACCATACAGCTTAGAGAGAACACTGCTTATGACAGAAATGTAATGAAGACCGAGGTAACCAAATTACAATCATGGTGGAAATCATAAACTCACAATATTTTAACATTGATAACCATTCATAAGACTTCACCTTACACAAAAGACATTGTTTTCAGCCTCTACTGGGCTCCCTCTAAAATTAAAAAAGTAAATATACTGCCAATAGGTGTATGTTGGCCATATGTATTATAGGCAATGCTTGGCCACGTTTTAGTCATGCCCTATTATCAGTTCTTTTTGGAAAGAAATCTTTTAACTACAGTTAATGTAGTTTTGAACACAGCACTGATACCTTTGGCAAATATGAATTCCTTAGGACTATACCCAAGAATACACAAATGGAATCCTTCTCAGATTGAACTCTTACAGCAGGCCTTATAATTCTGTGTCACTAATATTACTGCACTGGAAAAGTAGGACATATCTAAAGATCAAAATCTGGTATGATGAGGGTGCATCTGGCATCTATGGAGACAGTCGTGTTTATCAGGCTCAACTGCTTTGAAAGCTTTCTTTACATTTGGACAAGTTTCTTTTTTAGATTATTTTGACAATAAAAAAATTTAGTCCTTTTGCAGTTTTCTTCTTCCATCCTTCCCTCTTCTTTTTTTAATTTCCCCTTTATTACTTATTGTAGTTATTGCAACAGCCATGTACATAGTTCATATAGTTGAGATATTTTATATAAAAATTTAATTTTTGTAATACATAAAAAAAAAAAAAAAAAAAGAAAGAAAAAGATTCCAGCCACACCTGGATTTGTGCTGGGGGTGTGGGTGAGCTGCTTGCTGAGGGCCAGGGGCTGCACCAGTCTATTCCTGGTAGGAAGGCTGGACTGGAGCTGCACTCGGGGCAGGGTGGTCAGTGGTGGCATGGGGGGCTATGGTGAATTTCGGGGTGGCTGTAGCCCACCCCATAGCCCCCCCCTTCCAGCGCTGCTGCTACTCACCCTGGCCCGAGTACAGCCCTGACAGCCGCTCCACTGGGAAGAGGCCGGTGTAGCTCCTGGCCATGAGCCCACAGCAGGCAGCCCTCCCTTGCACACAAATCTGGGAGGCACATACTTCCTCGGGGGTGTGCACAACTGCAGGAGCTGCTCTGCTCCCCCTTGCTTCTCAGGTGAGCTGTTCATGGCTCCATCCCATGCCGTGCCCTGCCCAAGCCCCACTCCCTCCCTCACCATGGGGGCCTTCATCTCTCCCCTCCCTCTGCCCCTTCCTTCCCACAGACTTACTGGTCAGACACTGCTCTCCAAGCTGCCGGGCTGCATATCAGCTACTGGATCAGTATTGGCCAATATGGCTGTTCTGTTGAACATTCAGTTGATTTTAAAAACAAAATAGGGTTGGGGGATTACAGCTGGTAGGTTATCCAATAGGTAAATTAGGTGGGGCAAGACTTCTTTTTAAAAATATTTACACGTGCCAGAAGAATATTGCCAAACTGCTCCATTTATTTAGATCCGATGATTATAACACCAAGAATCTTCTGAAAGTTTTGATAGACAATAATATTATGCTTGAATATTTTAATACCCAAATATGTGTTCTGGTTGCCATAAAGGATACTATATCCTCTATGGTATACTTATTTTGTTTAAGTAACTCACATTTAGTCCAATTAACTTTATACTTACATTGGTAAAATTGTAGGTTAATGATAAGAGGGCAGGAGCTGATCTCTCAGGCTATGACAGAAATATTAGTGCATTGTCTGCATACAGCAGGATCTTGTGTTCATTATCTCTTTCCTTAATGCCTTTTATATATCATCCTTATTCTTTAGAGCTGTAGCCACTGATTCCAGTGCTAAATCAAATAGAAACAGGGATAATGAGTAACCTTTTTGAGCCTGCCCTCCCTCAAAGAAAATGGATCAGGTAACATATTGGTCACAGCTCTTAAAGTAGGATTTGAGTAAAGCAATGGTAGGGGCTGAGTCAGGATTCATAATTCAGCTTATGAATTCTTTACCAAAGCCCATCTTTTGTAATACATACAGAGGTTACCTCCAAGAAACATAGTTAAAGGTCTTCTCTTTTTATAATCATTTAACATGGAGGTTTTGAGTTGCCCTCTATGTGCAAAGAAGGGCTGAAGCTCCTCTTCAGCATGGCCCAAAACAGCTAATAGAGGCACTGTACAGAGGGTCAGTTATCCTTTGACAAATTTAATAGTAGTCAATTTGAGAGTATACTGAAAAGAGGTATTGGCGGGGGGAGGGAGGGTAGGGGGAAAGCAACAAACAAGCTATGATTCCTGATAGCTGGAGTCATAAGTCATCAAATGTATACTAAGCCTAGGTCTGACACATCCTGTATTTACTTGATTCCAAGATAAGGTCACCCCTCAGTTTCACATGGGGGGTGGGGGGGAAGCATCTCATCTTGGAATTGAGTATAAGGCTGGTGATGCAGGTAGCTGCTGCAAGTCTAGCTCCCACCCATATCTGATGTGGGACCAGAGCCACAGCTGCTGCCTGCCCTGCCACTCCCTCTGAACCCCCACCTCATCTCCCCCTTCCCCTTCCCCCCCTCACAGCCTCTGCTCTCCGTTTGCCACCTTCTTCCCCACTTAGCCTTGCTCTGGTGCTGGCAGTCTCTATGCTTGCCGTAGCCTGGGGCACAAAGTAGGGCCCCAGCCCAGTCCCATAGCAGCCCTGGCATGGTTGCTGCAGGGTCAGGTTGGGGCTGGGGCTGTGCCTTGTGCTCTAGGCTGCAGTAGGGATGAAACCTGCTGGCACCAGAGCAAGGATAAAAGGTGGGGAGGGGAAAGGGGAGCAGGCATCAGGGGAGTGAGTGATAGGGGGGATAGATGGTGGGGGCAAGCTGCTTGACTTACCCATATACCTGCTCCCACCACACTGCTTGCCTCCTCTCCAGTACTGTTTGGGGGAGGGGGAGTGAATTTAAAATTATGCTTCAGTAATTAGCTTCTATACATGGAAAATTATTTTTTTTTAAATTTGAGATGTTCCATGGATAGAATCTAATTACTGAGTGGGTTTTTATATTCAGGGTTGTCTTGGATTGGGGTAAATACAGTAACTGTTAATAACTTTCCTAGAAATACTTTTCATTAATAGAAGATCACAAGGCATCAATGACAAAATCCAGACATATATTCCTGTCTCTCCCCCAAAAAGGGTATTTCCAAAATTCATAGAGCTTTATGAAAAAGAATGATAAAATGTTGGATTGTCTAAATTGGGACCATGGATGCATCCCAAAGTAAAAATGTAAGATTATAGATTCCATTTGTAAGAACAAGTCTACTTTTTGAATCTTTAAACAGGGGCGCACTTTTTTTAATTCACCAAAACAGATACTCCATGTGACATTTATATGTGAACCCTACCCAACCATGCTTTAATTTTTTTAGGTTCGAACATGGCAATATCAACCTGCTGTTTTTAAAGGATTTTTTTTTTCTTTTTAATAGGGATGTTAAGACCATTAAAATTCCAAGATGCACACTTAAAATGACTGATCATTCTCAGTAACTTTATCTTCTATGTTCAATTATATACATGTTAAGTAATTTGCAAGTGTTCTTAATTCAAATGTATAATGTTTACCTGTATATTACCCTAGTTTGAAATATTGTCATTCTTCTTTATATTTAGAAGTCATAACATACACTCTCTAGGATAGTTTTGAAAACATCATGAGGGGAAAGAGGGAAACAAACAAAGTAATTCTCTGGACTACTCCTACACTAACATCAACTTTCTAGACACCACAATTCCCATTCAGGATGGCACCCTGCAAGCCACTGTGTACAACACCCCATAGACCGCCATACTTCACTCCCACAAGATGAGCTATCGTCCCAAGCACAGCAAAAAAAAAAAAAAAAGCTGTAATCTACAGTCAGGCTCTTGGGTACCACTGCACATGCTGTGAGGAGCTCTCTTATGATGCCCACCTTGCCAGCCTAAAATCATATAACAAGGACACTCCCGTAGAAAATATACTATACCTTTGAAGAGGCCATCCAGATATCCTGTAGTAATTTGCTACACTACAAAAGGAAACCCCACCACTGTGACTGCATACCCCAGGTGATCACATACCACCCCACTCTGGAACTGATTAGGACAGGGGCGGGCAATTATTTTGGGCAGAGGGCCATTTACTAAGTTTTGGCAAGCCATCGAGGGCTGCATGACAGGCAGCCCAGGGCAGATAAATACTAATTTTCTTAATTTTTTAGGGGCCCCGTGGGCTGGATAGAATGGCCTGGCGGGCTGCATCCGGCCCCTGGGCTGCATTTTGCCCGCCCCTGGATTAGGAGAATCATCAACCGCAGCCTAAATTTGACAAAGGTCAGACTTTGAGAGAGATACTGCCAACCCCTCTGTTCCTGGTTTTCAAACAGCCCCCTAACCTTGCCCAACTCATTAGAAGCAAACTCTGCACTGCTCAACAGACATTAAATGGGACAAAGCCTTGTCTCTTAATAGTCGCTTAATCTGTCAGCACATCTCCACTGCTGTTACTATCAACACACCCCACACTGAGCCCATCAGAATCTATGGATTCTACACATACATACCTTTCCTCAAATGTGATATATCTGACCCAGTACACCAAATGCCCTCATGGTAATTAGGTGGGTGAAACTAATTATACACCAGAATGAAATCTCACCCAAATATAAAGGACAGAAATGTCATAAGAGCATATTTTTCATAGAACTACTGGCATTATATTTTCATGCTTAAGGAAAATCTACCAAACACCTTTTAAAGGCAAGCTTGGAAATAATGATTTATGAGCTGTCTGGATACTAGGAAGTAAGGACTGAACATCAATATTGATTTTTATTTTATTTTATTTTGTTTTATTTTTTTAAATGAAGCACTACAATCTGTCTGATTCTTGAAATACTTCCTACACATTATGGATAGTATTCACCCTCGTCACTTTTGATAGTTCTTGATCAGAGTGGATTTGATTTAGATCAAATCGGTTAAAATCGTGACTTACATCACTGGGCAGGGTGCCTCGATTTAATCATTGTTTTCTACGTTCTTGTTTGATATAACCGTAATGCATGCTCTTCACAAAGCAGAGATAGATGTAGGTTTCATTTTTAGAAGGTACACACTATAGATTTTAAAGCAGTGATTTATTTTGATATTTTTCAGACTAATTTTGAAGCTGCATCAGATAACTAAATTATGAGATTTAAGTTGTTTTATTTAACTAAAACAACAAGCTTTATGTATTTTGAATATTTTTTCATCAACAAAAAATGTATTTGGGTCTGGAGGCCACATAGGGAATTTTGATGAGTTGACAAGGGCCCACTCCTCCCTTTCCCCTCTTCCCATTGCATCGGGTCCGGGGCTATTCCCCCTTGCTCCCCTTCACCGCTTGAGGTCCTAGCTCACTCCACCTGCCACTGTCTCCAAGGAGCAGGGGTGGGGCGAGACCAGTGGTGCTGGACTTGCCCCCACCCCTCCCCTGCCACTGTTCCATCCTCTCTGTCATGGCAGGCTGCTGCCTGCTGTCCATCACTCTTTGTTTACACTCTGATTGGCTGCCAGACAACCAATCACAGTGTGAATAGTGTTACAGACAGAGAGACTAAGGCTTTTATATATAGAGAATTTACTTGAACATGAGACAACCCTGATTATAAGATGACCCCCAATACTTAGATTTTCCATTTATGGAATCTATACATTTGATATAGTTTTCCAGGTTTAGAATCTAATTATTGGAGGTTTGTCTTGAATTTGTCAATCTCCCACTGCTACAGCAGGGAAAATTTTAAATGGCGGGAGGGGGGGGTGAGGTAGCCCCTTTGCCCCCCCCCCCCCCGAAGTGAGTGGCAACTGTTTGTTTCAACTGACCTTGAAATACAAATTGCTACAACTATTTATATACAGTACCCATGCACTTAGTTCTCCCAGAAATGATGCATTTTACTTTTTTTTGAAACTGCTGCAAATGTTAGCACACACATTCCATAAACACACTTTTAAGTAGCACTTCAGCACTTACAATAAAAATTATGCACATTAAGCCAAAGTCAAAAGGCTCATGATTTACCATATGGTTCACTGGGCTGGGCCCCACCACGGTCAACAGCATTTCAAGCCATGGTGATCCCACAGGCTCAGTGCTGGTGTGTGTATGTGTGTACATTCCAGACACCTCCCTCCCCCTCCCCCCAAAGATCCATGTGCTAATTGCCCTCCTCACTCATGACTGGAACCAGGTGTTCTTGTCTTGAATCCTAGGATGCTCCAAAAATGTTTATGCAGATGAGGTGCAGGGCAGCATGGTCTGGCATCATCTCATGGCAGGTGGGGCAACGCTAATCATGTGTGATGGACTGAGAGAGGGTGTGACATGGATTCTGGGTGAACTGTTTGAGGCCCTGCTTGGTGATGTTTGTCAGACCTTTAAGGCTGGTCAGTTGGTCAGGGTGTGTGTAATCACGAAACCATGTGATAGCATCCTCAGTGGCCATGTGCATTTCTGTAGTCCACCACTGAACTTAGTTAGCAGGCAGTCATCGACTTTATGCAACATGGTATGTGTTTTGCCACAGCTACAGTGTGGGTTGTTGTAATCACTCCAGTGGTAGAGCTTGGCTGTGCACAGACCTTTGCTTCTCTGGAACCTATTCGGCAAGCTCCACTGATGGCATGACACGTTGATGCCAGGTAGGCAGACTGTAGGATCTGTGATTAAAGAACCTGTTTGTTGGTGATGTAGACCTCCATTCTTCATTTTAAGTCTGGTGAAGAAACAGGAATAATTGGAAATAATAATTGAATGTGGGAAAGGGCTGTGGGAGTGAAGAGCAGGGATCCTGGTTTTCCCTGATTTAAAAATTGCAAATACTCTAATAACACCCCCCTCCCCCCATGATTAAAATTAAAGGCCTCCCTGGCCCTGCTTGTGCCTCTTGCCCCCCACCCACAGCCCCTGCTCCCCCAGTCCTGCTGGAGGGGACCCTTACCTACCAGGGCTATGGACCTGGGTCCGCAGTCCCCTGTCCCTGCTCTCACCTGCTGTGGGCTTGAGGTAGGGTGGGGAAGGCGCTCCCTGCCATCACGTGCAGTCCATTTTAATGCAGTCTAATTTTAATGGGGGGGGGGGGAGGGGAGGGTTATTAGAGTATTTGCAATTTTTAATCAGGGAAAACCAGGATCCCTGCTCTTCACTCCTGCAGCCCTTTCCCATGTTCAATTATTATTTCCAATTATTCCTGTTTCTTCACCAGACTTAAAATGAGGAATGGAGGTCTACATCACCAACAAACAGGTTCTTTAATCATAGATCCTACAGTCTGCCTACCTGGCATCAACGTGTCATGCCATCAGTGGAGCTTGCCAAATAGGTTCCAGACAGATCTGTACGCAGGGCACCCACCCTACTTCCCTTCCCCGGGGCCTCCACACCCCAGCAGGAGTGACCCAGTGTGGCAGGAAACAGCGGAGCCATACAGAGAAGGTGTTCACTGCTGTGAGCTGTGCACGGCCCTGATGAAGTGCCTCCTGCACATGGGGCTGCAGTGAGGGCAGTGGCATAGGGTTGCACCCCTTAAAGCAGCAGCACGTGCAAGAGACATGTCACCAGGGCAGTGGAGAGTTCACAGTGGCAAGGAGATCCCTGCATGGCCCTGCTGTTCCCTGCCATGCCAAGTTGTGTCTGCTGGGCTGTGGAGGCCCTGGGGGAGGGAAGCAGGGTGGGAGCCTGAGCCTGCAGCCTGCGCCTGGTTGGTGTACAGATCTGGGGGGTGCGGGTTCCCTCTCCTCCAGGAGTGCACATAACAGAGGGGAACCAGCCCTCTCCCTCCCCCAGACCAGCCACCCATGGCCCCACCCTGCTCCCTGCTGAGGCCCTGCAGCTGTGCATTGTGGCCCCGGGCCCCATACACTCCCCCAGCTGGGCAGCAGCTCCAGTTCTGCCCAGCTCCCTTCCTCCCTCCCTACAGGGCCTCAGTCTCCCTTCCCCCCACCCCTCTTACCTGCTGGAGCTGCTCTGCAGGCTGCCTGGGGCCATGTGCATGTAAATAATGCACATGGTGCCCCCAGTCTCGCTGCCTTCCTCGTGCTCCCTCCCAGCTGCAGGCTGGAACTCTGACAACCTGTAGGGAGCTCATTGCAAAATTTATGGGTTTCTCTGGTAAAATAAGAAATCTGTGTTTGTCTCTGGTAAAAGGTAAAATTTGCGGTTTACTTAATTTCTTTGTGGGAATTGGAAAACTTAGATCCTTGGTGAAGAGGAAGTAAAAATGTGTGCAGTGTAGTGGCTCACTATGGCTTGAAAGGGAATTGGTGCTGAGGGGCACTGTGCTCAATGGGTATGGGTACTATTGTATGTATTATTTGGATGCGTTGTGCTAACCTATCTTTGTGGTAGCTTCCAATTAGCATGTTTGTCCCATATGGGCCATGTCTCTTATAGTTATGGTCAGTGTTGGCTGCATTTAATTATAGTTGGTTTTGACTGCTGAGCACATGCTGCTTTTAGAAGCAGTTCAAAGATAGGCAGTGTATTTAATGTGATTTCCTTGTATCCAAATACTGTATAAGATGAGGGGCTTTTTCCTGCCATGTTGATTGGGGGCAGGGAGGAATTCAAGTAAATACAGCATCACTATTTAGATTTATTGCGATGCATATGGGTAGAGATGGATATAAAGGGCAGTTCTAGAATTTTTAACTAGCAAGTTTATATGCTTTGTAAAAAGATAAAAAAACAAACAAACTTCAGCGTTGGTATGTGTAACGAATTCAACACATGCTACAATTTTTATTTTACTTCTGTTAATTGATATAACACTTGGTAGTCTGTTTCCCATGTAACTTTTCCCTTTACCTTTGTTTACCCTGAATCATTGGCAATGTGTAGGAGGTGCACACAAAGTGCATGTGCACCGCCTGAGTGTGGCAGTGCACTCCATGCAAAAAGGAACTGTTGGCACTGCCAGCGGCACCTTCAGGCAGTCACCGCTTGCCCCCTCCCCCCGCTGTCAACCACTGCTAGCAGCATCTGTAGGCGGCCGGTGATTGCCACTGGCTGCCACCTGCAGAAGCTCCCCGCTTGCCACTGCCATGCTTCTGCCACCGACAGCACCACTGCTGCTTGCAGGAGCTCGCCGTGCTTCCCCAACCTCCAGGGGCATGTGGCGTTCATGTCCTGAATGCAATAAAACTTTCATTTAAAAAAAATAGTTTAAAATATTTTATTTTTTTGCATTAATGCTCTATTAAACAGAGTAACTATGCTTTTGCCTTGGATGAGCTTTCTCTGAAGGGAGAAAAAATAAATCACTGTTTGGGAGACTGATTTCTTTTTTCCTCACAAATAGTACTTCTATTGAGAATTAATCTGTAAAAATAGCTTGTTAATTTAATTTATTTTTTCTGAAGTATTCTTATTAAAATGGGGGAAGGTGAGAAATTTTCTCAAGACTGTTTGAAGAAAGAGACCATGTTTAACTCAGCAGTATATAACATAAGGCAAAATCTGTTTATATTTCTGGACCCTTGTCGCTGGCAGGAGACCAATTTGCAGTGTTTATAGACACTTTTTTTCTGCTAATGGACTTGTTTCAATATTGCATGTTATATGAGCATTACTGATCCCCAGAGAAGAGACGCACCATTGTTGTTGGTATGCATTTTGAAGAGAGTTGTTTCAGTACTCAAGACAAATGCTGTAGCTGTCACGCAGTCACTAGGATAAAATAATTAAGGTGTCCCACAAAATAAAAAATAAAATTAAATGTTGTAACTTTATTCCTTATAGCAGGTCACTCTTCTCTTTATTTTGGTCGCCTTCCTCTAAACTTGAAGCTGTTCTATGGAGTTGATATAGAGACATGGGGATTAGAGATTCCATACCTCTAAAATGTTATAGGATGATCATGCTTGTCATGTCTGTGGGCTCCATTCAAGCAGCTATTAAATCCTTCTGTTTTTGAACCCCTCGATTGTCAATTTTTTCATAATCTGGTACCTTCAACGATTTATTGAGTATTCGATCTGCTTTGAAGAGTATGGCTTTGTATAATTCTGTTGCAGGTCATTTCTTGATGGAGCCAAAGGAAATGCAGCAGAGGTTCCTTAAGAGGAAGTCTGTTTTTATCTTTTATTTTATCTTATTTTTTAAAATTTTTACAATGCTTTCAATACATAAATTCATAGGTGACGTGTAGGGAGGTGTATGGGGGGGGGGTGGCACATGCCCTCCCTGCCCTGAGATTGGCCGATGCTACCGCCAGTGTCTGTAGGCAGTCACTGCTTACCACCTCGCCCTTGCCACTGATGTCACTGTGAATGCCTGTGGGCGGTCCCTGCTTGCCACTGCCATCACCCCCATGAGCTCATGGTTTTAATGGTACCTCTTTAATGGAAGTCTTCCATAAATTGGCTTAAAATGTCTTTATAGTTTATAACAGCAATTATCTATACTGGTTTCAGTTATGGATTAATTTGTTGGCCACATATTTAATGTTATAAAATGATTAGCAGTATTAAACTTTTTCTCCTCAACTTCTCAGAGCTGCTGTCTTTGATAACTACGCTCCCCCCACTGGCCATGGCTTTGTTGTGTTAAACAGTATCTTCTTTCCCCCTCAGCTTTGATTCTCCGGACACCCTGTTTTCCACTCCATTCTGTTCCCTTAGTGCTCAGAGCCTTCCCAGTACTGCAGGTCCTCCCAGCACAGGTTCCCCAGACTCCTGCTGCTTGCCTCGCCTTCTTCCTCTTGGCTCTGCAGAGCTTCCTTTCTAAAAAATCCTTTATAGTGACTTCATGTACTGCACCAGGGTTGTCTAACTTCGAAACAGTCTGGGGCTGAATCTCCCAGGAGCCACACTAGCGTGAATCACAGGCGGTTCCACCAGGCCATTTCCTTCATCCTGCTGCCCCATGGTGTTCACAGGTAGACCTCTTCCATTGTGTGAGGGCAGCATTCCCCTTCTCTGCCCCACCTGTAGCTGCTGCAGGCTAGTAGTGGAAGCAAACTTCTCATGGAATGTAGAAGTGTATTCACTGTGCAGTAAATATTATGAAAGAAGCATGGAATTCTGGATATTTATCTTACTTTATTGTTTCTGTGTTTTCTTAAGGTTACAGAGTGTCTTGATGCACTCGTCTTTTGTACAAAGAATCTTGTGTTTAATAAGTTAGTCAGATTTCTTGTATAGGATGCTCCATAATTTGTACATTGAACTGACATTTCACTTATTTTTTTAAAAGAATGCTAGTTTATCCTAATCCACCAAGTCAGTTTTCTGATATGTTTTCATATGATGGAAATTTTTTTCCCTTTGTTTACAAGTTTGTATCATTGAAGCTTTAAACAATGAATCTATAGATTATTCAGTATTTTCATTTCTCAGTGAACAATTGAGTTTAATTCCTTTTTTGTTAAAGAGGTACGGAAGCCTGTTTAGGTATTGTCTTCATTTTAAAGGTACGAGTCTAGTTTAAACATGTCTTAAAATTGCTGAAATTTAATACGTTCACCTACTTACTTGGTGGTGACTACTTTAGCTAAGCTTCATTCTTCACAGCTGTCTGAACTGATTATTGACTTTGATCTTGTCTGTCTTGCTAAGTGGTTTTCTAGGTCAAGCAGATTATATAGCTCATGTATATCATTATAGTCATTCTGGGACTTGGGCAACTAGAAGACCTAAATATATTTTATTCAGTTCCTGTTGGGTCTTATTAGGAGGTGGAATATGGAAGGAAAAATGTTTTTAAAGAAAGGTCTTCATGTTTTGCATTAACTTAGTTGGTAGAGTCTTCCAGACTCTGCTGTCTACCCTCTTTTTATACTGAAGCTTAATTTCTTTTAAGGGGGAGAATACTATGATGAAGGTGGTACCCTTCTTCTTTCTGTGACTGATACAGAGCTTTGCTATTCTTGACTTAAAATGCCAGGCAGGGCAATATTGCTCACTGATCAGCTTTTTAGCTATGTAAAAACAATATATGAGCAGCAAATAATGAGCTTTTGTTTTTCTTTTTAAATGAGGTACATGAGCATGTAAGAGAAGAGTAGTACCTTTTTAAAACCTTCCAGAGTGAGATGGCCCATAGTAAGCAAATATGATGCTGTATGTAAAATAGTCCATCATAAAATTGTTTCTTTGTTCAGGACAAAAGAAGTATTTCCGTTTTATATGTTAACTGTCTCACTTGAAGAAAACAAAATTATTTTAAAATTTTTTTATGATACAGGACCAGAATTGGGTGCCTATTATAATGTAAACACAAAATACTTGTGACTGTTTAGGATAGTTTTACATAATTCAAAGAGCTACCCAAATGTCACTGAGAGGGATTGATTCTGAGTTTGTAATTTGAAGATGTTCTGTGACTCTCCATATTACATAACTTAAAATAACAAACGTTGGAAAATGCTTTGTACAGCAGCTGCTTTCTAAAAGTAATAAATTGAGTTTACTTTCTTCAGTCACATGTCTGTTGATGTTGGTATCAGACTTTTTGCATATGAAACCCATAGTGGAAGTTGATTTGATTTCTGCTAAAACCCAAATGGGAAATGATCATGATACCTCATAAACTTTATAGCAGTTTAGTCTCAAAAAGGTATCATTTGAAGTACTAGTGTCTTAATATTTCTATATTTGATCCATTTCACTTGACCTAAGAATTCATTGTTTATACTTTGCTACATATTAAATAAAGAAAATACATTTTCCAGTTTAATCTAGTTTAGTTGCATGCTTTTTTCAGCAGGAAATGAGTGGTTTCAAACATAAAACTGTTTAGCCTGCCTGTGTAGATCTGCTGCCAACAGAGATTTGCCAAACATTTTTTAGAAATAATTTTACATAGGGAAGCATTAAAACATGAAAAGTACTAAAAAAAAAATAAATAAAAAAAAAATCAGAAAATTAGAAGTGCAGACCAACATTTATTTAAATAGTTCTTGTTCAGTTTTTCTAGTATGGTTATGCTTTGTAGTAGCATACATGTCAAATTGTTAGCTTTTGTATCCTGTTCAGCATTGCAGGAACATTGGTTGTGTTTTCCTTCCTTTGTTTGTCCTCCTTTCCCCCCCCCGCCCTGTGTCCTACTGTTTAAATTATAGTGGTGTTGCTTTGTTTTTGCTATATTGTTGAATTTGGCAAGTAGGGCCAGAAATTGATCTCTTTGTTCATCAAGTGTAGTGTGATTGGTATATGGCTCCCCTAGTGCATAAACCCTTGGATTGAGTGTATTTTACAGATTTCATTTACTTTTATCCTCTTTTTTTGACTCATTGTGCCTTTTTTGAGCAACATTCTATCTGAAATCTTTAGTATTTGTGAAGGGTTTCCCCCTTTCCTAATTTGCTTCCCTTGTGTTATTCTTCACTTTGAAAAAATGCATGTGTACACATTGTAAAAAAACCCAGCAAGGTCCAAGAGTCTGTGCTTTATTTTTAACTTTCTTGTTGCATTTGTTGAGGGATGGCCTCTCTAGAGGCTTGCCAGGTACATTAAGTATAAAGGGAAAACTGGAAAACCCACAGTCATGTTGAGTATTCAGCAGTAATAGTAGATGATAGTGGAGTAAATTGATGCATGGTCATGGATGATCGTGTCTTGATCTCAAAGAAGTTACATGTTTGGTGTTATGTATTAACTTGAAAATAAGTTAACTTCACGCCCAGATGTTCTGTACTTAAGATTTGTAAATAGCTTTTACATGGCTTTTAGGCATCTAAGTCATTAAGTGCGATCCATTCTGTCTTGTTTGAATTGTTGGAAAATTGTGATTGTGTCTACTTTTATAGCATGCATTTATCTTAGCTTTATACAGTTGGAAAAAGAGGAGGAGGAAGGACACCCACTCTTTGCCTAGTAATCTAGTGGTTAGGTTAGGGTATCCCTCAGGAAGGCAGGGAGCTGGCTTTTAGGCGTCACTCAGAAGGTTTGAACTTGCATCTCTTACTTCCCAGGACCCTTTGTTTCCTAAGGTTGCTCTATTTACCAGGCTTTGGGTTACATAAGACTACAGGTACCCTCTGTTCATCCTGTTGAATATGAGTCTTTGCATAGAAAGTAATGCAAAAGTCTTTTGAGGCCAGAAAGAGAGCATGCAAGAGAAGAGGTGGTCCTCTCCCATAATTTGGGGCTCTTTAAGAGAAGACTGGATAGGCATCTGGCTGGGGTCATCTGGCCCCCCAGCACTCTTTCCTGCCCAGGCAGGGGGCTGGACTCGATGATCTGTTGATGTCCCTTCTGACCCTAACGTCTGTGAATCTGAGGGAGCTAGACTTTGCAGCCATAGTCTGGAGAAGAGAAGAAAGAGGTGGGATTTAATAGCAGCCTTCAACTACCTGAGGGGTGGTTCTGAAGAGGATGGAGTTAGACCAGGGGCAAGCAATTATTTCCGGTGGAGGGCTGTTTAACAAGTTTTGGTGAGCTGTTGGGGTCCGCATAGGTAACCCTGCCCTTGACAGTTGCCCTGCCCTCTGATTGCCAGAAGTCCTGCCACCTAACCCCTGACCTTTGCCACCAGAAGTTCCTCCCCTTGCCCCCCCCCAAATACTCCTCTTGGGAGGGGGGGTTACTACCTTAGAACCAGAAAAAAACAAATCATACGCTAGAAGTCAAACATCTACTATATTTTAATTTTACAAAAAGTATTTGTCATGACTTGTGATTGTGTACTGTATATAGAAGGGATTGTATAATAACTAAAAAATAAAGTCACTCTTTTATATTGGGTGTGGGAGGGATGGGACTGGAGCCTGCCGTATTGTTGGGGCTCCTCACTGTGTGCCTGCAGCTCCAGCACTCACAGCAGGAGAAGCTCCACACTGGAGCCTGCTGCTTCCCCTGCTCCCTGCTGCACAGGTAACTGTACTCTTCTGGGAGTGGAGGGAGCCCTGCTTTCCTGCGAAGTCCAGCGTGGGGCTTCCCTACTGTGAGTGTGGAGCTGCAGGCACCCAATGCAGAGCCCCTGCAATAGAGGCGGCGAGTGCTGTGCTGGGAGTGAGGAGCACATCCCTGTGCAGCCTGTCCGGCTGCTTCTATTGTAGGGGCTCTCTGCCGTGCGAATACATCTTCACACTAAGTGGGAGAAACCCCATGCTGGACTCTACAGGGAAACGGGGCGGGGCTCCCTCCAGTTCCAGCAGAGTGCGGGGACCTGCGCAGCAGGGAGTGGAGGAAGCCAGCAGCCTCTAGTGCGGGTCTTTTCCTGCTGCAAGTGTTGGAGCTTCAGGCCCGCGCTGTGGAGCCCTGGCGATAGGGCAGGCTCTGCTCCCTCTTCTTGTGCAGCGCTGGCCAGAGCCACACCCCACCAGGAGCCTGCACTGGGTATGAGTGTCCTGACCTCTCCCTGCCTGCTGCTGCTGCCAGCAGCTGGGTCTGCATGCCATGGGGGGAAGTATGTGGGGGGTCCCTACACTCCCTCACCCTCACACCCACACCCTCCCCAGCTGAGCTCTGTGTTCCCACTGCCCCTCTGGGCGCAGGCTCCATGCTGCGCTTCTGCTTCTGCTCACCTTCAGCTCTACCCCCCACCACCACCACTACTTCCCTACCTGCTGCCCCAAGCGAGCAGGTTCTGGCTGCAGGAGGAGCCATGCCCGGAAGCTGCTGGCTGGTCAGAGCCCTTCCACCCATGAGGGTGGGAGTCAGGCCCTGTAGGGTATGTTGGGGGTTGTACATGTGGGCACCTCACTCCCACCCTCATGGACGGAAGGGCTGGGTAGGGTGCAGTTCATCGCGGCGGTGCCGAATGCCACATGGAAGTGCCTGGTGGGCTGGATGCAGCCCGCGGGCTGTATTTTGCTCACCTGAGTTAGACTGTTCTCAGTGGTGGCAGGGGTTGTGGAATCTCTGTTCTACAAAGTTTTTATGACCCGGCTAGACAAAGCCTTGGCTGGGATGGTCTAGTTGGGGGATGGTCCTGCTTTGAGCAGGGGATTGGATTAGATGACCTGAGGTCCCTTCCAACCCTAATCTTTTATGATTCTATTTCTGCTCAATGTTTTCAAAGACAAATATGAAATTAAATTATTTAAATAGGAGGTGCATTGATCTCTGAAATGATAAACTGTTATTATTTGGATGTTCTAATTTACGGAATTAGAGGTAGATATGACAAAAAAATAATATTTTGAAATAGACTGAAGAAGAGTGATGGGTATTATGAATGGGTTGGTGAGTTCCCCTGAAATTCCTGTGGACTTCATAAAAACTAACATATATGGGCCTTCTAGAATCTTAAATGTTTTATTTCCTTGAGGACTTACTGGAAATCATAGTAATGTAGGACTGGGAAAAACCTCAAGAAGTCATTTACTCTACTCTACCCTCCTGCTCTGAAGAGTAGAATGTTTGTCTAAACAGTGATTCCCAGTCCATGGCTGGTGGGCAGCACTGGTGTGGCTCACATCTGCAGAAAACTGAAAAAAATTAAAACTGATCAACAGTGACAGCAAATATCATCTCCATAGCACTTTACTTGCCCAGTATTATTGTCCACGGGTCTGTGAAGGTTGACTTCCATGTCTAAACTTTGTTTAGAAACCTCCAGTAATGGAGATTCCACTGTTTCAGTGCTGTTATTCTTATAGTTAAAAGTGTTATTTCTCTGTAATAACTAACCTAAATCTCTGTTGCTGCAAATTTAACTTGATTATGTCTTGTCTTACTCTCTCTGAATGGGGAGAGTGGTTGATCGCAGTCCTTATACATAACTTTTTTGAAGACTTAACTGTGTCTTTCCTTCTTCTTCCCAAAGTCACCTTTTTGTATGCTGAACAAACACATTTGTTTCAACCTTTCATTGTTGGTCACATTGCTGTCCTTTGGAATCTCTCTACCTTGTCCATCTTCCAAAAAGTGTTTAGCCCAAAATTGGACAGTGCTCTAGTTCGCATCTTGGCAGTGCCAAGGAAATGACTCTCAGGTCTTGCATACAGCACTATTGCTATCTGATCTCTGTCTTTTCTGCAATGGCATTATCAAGTTGAAAGGTTCAGTTTGTGATCTATTACAACTCCAGATTCTTTCTGCAGTACTCCTGCCTAGTAGTTCTCCTGGCATTTATACATTTTTAGTTTTTTCTTCTAAAGTGGTATACCTCACATTTATCTTTATTGACTTATCTTATTGATTTCAGACCTTTCTCCAATATATCTGTATCATTTTGAATTCTAAAACTGAATTACAAAGAGTTTGCAGCCTCTCACAACTTGAAGTCCGCAAATTTTAAGTGTATTCCGTAATCCAGAATGAACAATGAAATAATCAGCAACACGCGCCACCACAACAACCTCTACCAGAGAAAAAGGCCACAGAATCTCTAAGATCTAACCACCAAATAGTAATAAAACCAGCAGATAAAGGAGGAGCCATAGTCATCCTAAACCGTGAGGATTACATAAAGGAAGCCAACAGACAGCTCTCTAACACCACCTACTACAAAGAACTACAAGAAGATCCTACTCCCCTTTTCACCAAAAAACTCAACAATACCATCAAATCATTTCCACCGAGATTACAAGAAAAACTACAGACCTTGATCCCCCCCCACTACCTAACCCAGGGACTTTTTACATGCTCCCTAAAATCCACAAACAGGGGAACCCTGGCAGACCTATCATATCCAACCATGGGACCCTAACTGAAGAAATATCAGGTTTTGTTGAATCCATCCTAAAACCGCTTGTCACCCACAGAGCAAGTTTTGTCCAAGACACCACAGACTTGCTACGGAAACTTAAAAACATAGACCACCTTCCCAGCAACACACTTCTAGCCACCATGGACGTTACCAGCCTATACACCAACATCCCACACCAGGATGGCATCCATGCCTGCCTTACATATCTACAGGAACAAGATTACAACCCAGAATACAGACCCAAAGATATCACTGAGCTTATACACTTCACCCTCACACACAACAATTTCACTTTTAATAATCAACACTTCTTCCAGATGATGGGAACAGCTATGGGCACTAAAATGGTCCCACAGTATGCCAACCTTTTTATGAGCCACCTGGAAGAAGACTTCCTCAAGAACTGCACCATCAAACCCTTGCTGTACTTACGATATATTGATGATATCTTCATCATTTGGAGTGAGAACCAGGAATCTCTAATTGAGTTCCACCAGAAGTTCAACAGTCACCATCCCTCCATCCGACTTTCTTTAGAATACTCCAGCACCAACACCCCCTTTTTAGACACAATGATCAGTATCCAGAAGAGTAAAATACAGACCACAGTATACAAGAAACCCACAGACCAACACACATATCTGCACAGAACCAGCGATCACCCGAAACACACCAAAAAAGCTGTGATATACAGCCAAGCCCTCAGATACCACCACATCTGTACTGAAGAGAACACCCGGGATTGCCACCTCACCAATCTTAAAAAGGCTTTCACCCAGCAAGGACACTCCTCCAGAGAGGTAGATCACACGTTTGAAAGAGCCACCTGGATACCACGTGAAGAACTGCTGCAGTACAGAAGAAAAACACCCACAAATCGCACACCGCTGGTTATGATATATCGCCCATCCCTTGAACCTGTATGGAAAATCCTCAAAAAATTGCAACCCATATTAGAAAAAGACCCTATTCTTAAAAAAATCTTTCCAGAGCCACCCATCCTAGCCTTCAGACAAGCACCAAACCTCGCCAACCTCATCACCAGAAGCAAACTTCCTCAACCCCAGAACACACCAAAAGGATCCAGACCGTGCCAGTACAAGAAATGCAAAACCTGCCCCCACATCTCCACCACCTCCACTATTTCTACACACCACAACAGAGCCATCAGCATCCCAGGATCTTACAGCTGCACCTCCAGGAATGTAGTATACCTCATCCAATGCACCAAATGCCCTGATGGAAGATAGGTAGGAGAGACCAGACAACAACTGCGCACTAGAATGAACGGACACCGGAAATCCATCAAAGACAGAAACACCCAATTACCGGTGGGGGCACATTTCTCACAGGAGGGCCACTCTCTCTCCAATCTCTCAGTCCTGATCCTCAAGGGAAATTTACACAACACATCCCAGAGATGAGCCTATGAGCTCCATTTCATCAACCTGCTGGATACTAGAGATCAGGGACTAAACATAGACATTGGATTTTTGATACATTATAATCTGCCTGGCAACTGACTCCCCAGCCCAGCCCCTGGCTTCTTTACTTTTCATTCCATCCAGGAAGAGCACACACCGATTGCTGCAGCGTCCTTAGCCTGACAAAGGATTTTTGAACCCGAAAGCTTGCTTAATAACTATTCTCCAACCATTTGGGTTGGTCTAATAAAAGATATCAAATTCACCCAAGGAACCTTGTCTTCCGTAATCCAGAGGTTCTCAACCACCAGGCCATGCATACCAGGCCGCAAAGGGTTGGCTGCTGGGTTGTAACATGAGTCCCTCGGTCAGACCCCTGC
Source organism: Alligator mississippiensis (assembly GCF_030867095.1). NCBI lineage: Eukaryota > Metazoa > Chordata > Crocodylia > Alligatoridae > Alligator > Alligator mississippiensis. Next base: position 157,371,326 of record NC_081827.1, read on the forward strand.
TTGTCTGCCTGGGTGAGCGGCTTCTGCCACTGCCAGTCACGTGTGGGGTTAAAGCTGGGTGGTGGGGCAGTCCCGGGAGGGAGGCAGCCGACTCCATGTGCCCCATCCTGCTGCTGTGCCAGTCCTCAATATAAAAAAGATTGGGCACCACTGCCCTTATCCATCATCTAAATTCAGGGCAGATCCCAGCAGGAATTGATATGATAGATCTTTCTAGTTTCACAGGAAGCCATTGATGAGTAGTGAGTGCTATTTCTCAGTGAGTTGTGCACTTATAGTCTAGATGAAATGATAATAAAGATATTTCCTTTTTATTATTTATATTGCATGGGCCTGAACCGCAAGTCTTTTTATAAAAGTAAATTTCTCTATCATCTAGCACTTAACCTGCATCTTCAAGTAGATTTCCCTGTCAAAAAAAATTATTGGTTTGACATGACTTGTTCTTGACAGATCCATGTTGACTGCTTATCACTTCATCCTTTAGATTAGTCCTCTAGTCACTTTTTATTGCCTTTTTATGTCTCTTGGTACTTCTGATTTGCTTTCAACATCACCCTTTTTCTGATATTTTTTTTTTCCCTTTCTTAGAAGCAAGGGTTTTTTGGTGATTTGGGGATATGGTTGAGAAAGGTGAAAAGATTATTTTGTGGATAGGTTTTGGGAACTTGTTTTTTCCCCTTGTATATTTTTTTTCATAGATTTCATAGACATTAGGGCTGGAAGGGACCTCGGAAGATCATCGAGTCCAGCCCCCTGCCCAAAGGGCAGGAAGTCAGCTGGGGTCACAGGATCCCAGCAAGATAAGCATCCAGTTTGCTCTTGAAGGTGTTCAAAGTAGGCGCTTGAACGACCTCCGGTGGCAGGCTGTTCCAGACCTTGGGGGCTTGGACAGTAAAGAAATTCTTCCTTATGTCCAGCCTGAAACGGTCTTGTAGTAGTTTATGACCATTCGACCTAGTCGTCATCCCTTGGGGCGCTCTGGTGAACAAACGTTCCCCCAGATACTGGTGGTCACCCCTGATAAACTTATAGGTGGCCATCAGATCACTCCTGAGCTTCCCTGACCTCTGATCATGCGCGTGGCTCTTCTCTGAACTCTCTCAAGCTTCTCCACATCCTTTTTGAATTGTGGAGCATATAAAGTTGGGTGAGATGTTAGACAAGCTTTCAGGCACACATTTTCACATAATTATAGCTGGTCCAAATATATTTTTTTTTATTCCTATTTCTATTGTTATTTTAATTTAATTTTTAAAATAAAATTAAAATTATCATGCCGTATGTTGGTCCCCAGAAATTATGATGTACAACTATATAGTTGTGAGAGAATGAATGTCTGAAAGCTTACAGGGGTATAGGTTGTAGCTGTGTTGGTCTAAGGACATGGGCAGACAAGGTTCTTTAGGTAAATCCGATATCTTTTATTAGACCAACTCAAATAGTTGGAAAAATTCTTCTTAGCAAGCTTTCGGGTATAAATACCCTTTGGCAGGCTGAGGAAGCATCTACAGTTGGTGTGTGCTCTTTCTGGATGGAATGAATAGTAAAGAAGCCAGAGGCTGGTATGCATGCAAGAGAGGTAGTCAGTGAAGATGTAAATTGAGGAGTCAGTGGGTGAGAGAGAGGCTGGGGGAGGTGGGGCAGGGGAGAAGGGGGATGAATCTAGCAGGTAAATAGTGGAGAGGTACTTGGGAAGTCAGATGTTAGACAGGTTATAATGCATCATAAATCCAATGTCTATATTTAGTCCATTATTTTTTGTATCCAGGAGGTTTATGAAGGGAAGTTCATAGGCTCATCTATGAAAAGTATTTTGTGGTAATTGGGTATTCTTGTCTTTGATAGATTTCTGGTGGGTGTTCCTTCTGGTGCGCAGTTGTTGTTTGGTCTCTCCTGTGTATTTTCCATGAGGGCATTTGGTGGATTGGATGAAATGTATTACATTTCTGGAGGTGCAGCTGTAAGATCCAGGAATGCTGATGGTTCTCTTGTGGGGTGCAGTAATTGTGGGGGTGATGGAGATATTTTGGCAGGTTTTGTATTTCTTGTACTGGCATGGTTTGGATCCTCTCGGTGTGTTTTGGGCCATAAGAAATTTGCTTCTGGTGATGAGATTAGTGAGGTTCAGTGCTTATTTGAAGGCTAGGATGAGTGGTTCTGGGAAGCTCTCTTTAAGAATTGGGTCATCTTCTAGTATAGGTTGCATTTGTTTGAGGATTTTCCATGTAGGTTTGTGGGAGGGGTGATACATCATAACTAGTGGTGTGTGATTCATGACGGTTTTCCTTTTGTACTGCAGCAATTCTTCACATGGTATCCACTTGTCTAACATCTCTCCTTACTATACTGTAGTTACTGCAATCTTCAGAATTGCCTTTCTCAAGTTCTCTAATGGTTTGCAGACTCTTACTGTAATCTTGATTCATGTGCTACAAGCTCTCTAGAAAAACACTTAATTAACTTTTACATTCAATATGTCTCTACCTCATCTCAAAGATTTTTGTCTTTTTTTGTTGCCACTTCACCAAGTGTGTTTTTAGGGGGATTTAATAGTTTTGTATAGAATCTCTATATGCACATCTTAATTTCTTTTAATTGTCTTTTTATGGCTGATTGTCATTCTATATAGTTTAGTTATGTCTTGTCTTCTTGCCCAAGAATTGCATTATTTCTGCAGTCTTTCTGGTAAAGATCACTTGAATGGTAGATATTGCTTTCTTTCATCTTTCAAAAAGTTGAATGGCAAAGAAAGCTGATAATTTTTTTTTTTTTTTTTCAGGGAGTGTGCTAAAAATCATAATTTAATTTTTGCATTGGTTTAGTGTGCCTTGTTTCTTATTTCCCCTTTTTAATCTTCAGAATATATCCAGTGAATTTGAGGTTCCCCCTCCTACCCATTCCCTCTACCATGCAATGGAATCTTGATGGTAAGTATAGTATTCAAAATGCTACAGACTAATGTTTGGACAAATCAGAAAATAATGCAACAAATCTTTTAATTCTGCCCAGATGCATGGAAAGCCTAGGTTGGAAGGATGGTATTGTTAAATGTTTGGTAATAAATAGGGGCCTACTTAAGTTTTGGGGAGACAGTGAGTTTTTTGTGTTCCGCTTGCAGCATGTGAAGCAGATTTTGCAGTGGTCCCATCCCTTGCTGCTGGTTCCTGGTGGCCCTGCCCCTTGCTGCTCATTGGGAAAGGGTGCCACTACCACTTTCTTTGGTTGATTTCACAGGAAATTGTGCCAATGCCGAATTTCCTGGTGATTGCAGTAGTTTCCATGAAATCTGTGATGTAGGTAGGTCCCTAGTAATAAACAACTGCTGTGGTCTCTCTGTTCTGAGCAGTGATTCCCTAAAATCACATGGTAGTGTTTTACATTTAAGCATTAGTGATTTCAGTTTAGATGGCTTTATTTTGCAAGAGAATAGGGAATACAATTAGAAATGATGAATTAACTCAATATGGAATCTGAAAGTAAAGCAAATCAGAGATGCATAAGCTTTTGTCAGTCATTGAGTAGATTGACAGAAAATAACAATGAACTGATCCATTACTTTTATTATTAAAAGAAAAAAGCATTTTATCTAGAGGTGCATCAATATATTGTTGCATATTGGCATCAATAAAAGGCAAATTAACATTATTGGCAGTTGGCTTTTTTGGCCAATTATAATGCTACCTATAAATGCCATGTACATGAATGCAGCCAGGCAGCTTGGAGAGCGGGGTCCTCTGGTAAGTCAGGGGTGGGGTGGGGGGAAGGGCATGGGAAAGCATGGTGGGGCATGTGGCCCCCAGCTTTGTGTGTGGGGCAAGGGTGGGCTGCCCGCTGTGGGCCTAGGGACAGGGGCTGTGCCAGCCTCTTCCTGGATGGGGGACTGAGCTGGGGCTGTGCTTGGAGCAGGCTCAGCTGCATGAGGTGGGCAGTGGCGGTGCCGGGAGGGGTGGCTATGGGGGTGGACAGGGAATTTTGAGGTGGCTATAGCCCCCTCCAAACTTCCCTACTACCACCCCTGCTTGGGGCACTGCTCTGTTGCCTTTCCCTTGGGAGCCCTGCCCTGAGCAGGAGCAGTGCTGGGGGGGGCTTGGAGGCTATATATTAGCCACCCCCAAATTCCCCATTCCCACCCCTTCTAGCACTGCTGCTGCTGCCTGCCCCATGCAGCTGAACCCACTTCACTCCCACCCCGAGTGCAGCCCTGGCTCAGCCCTCCTGCTGGGAAGAGGCTGGCACATCCCCTGGCCCTCAGCCTACAGTGGGCAGCCTGCCCTCACTCTGTGCACAAATCCAGAGGGCCACATGCCCCCTATGCCTCTCCTGGGGGTGTGTGGAGCGGTGGGAACCATCCCCGTGCCCCCTGGATAAGCAGCCTATGACTCCATCCCGCTCCCAGCCCCGGGATCGCATTTACTGCCCTGACTGTGCAGCCCCTGCCCCACTCTGTCCCTCACCATGGGGGACTTAATCTGTTCCCCCTTGCCCTCCACCCCCCGCGCCCCTTCTTCCCCATAGACGTACCAGCAGGATGCTGCTCTCTAAGCTGCCTAGCTGCATTCCTGTAAATTGGCTATCGGATGGGTACCGGTATTGGCCAAGAAAATCTTTATCAGTGCATCTGTAACTTTATCTCCATCTCTTTTACAATTTGCAGCTCTCATTTATGTTACATTTCAGATTTACCAAAATAAATGTCACACAAATGGTGATAAAACGTTTCTTGAAAATGATATGCTAATATTTCTGCTAAAATATTTTCATACTGCAAGTTAACTAATTAATTTTGGATACCAGATCCTTACTTACTCCCTGATCTATCATTAAGACATTGAAGTGTAAATTTTAGTACAAAAAACTAAAATTTAAGAAGATACTCCTCTTTATGTAAAGAACTATAATTTCAAAATAGAATCAAATGATGAGACCTCACTACTACTAATAAACTTCCTTTATCATTTTTTATTTTTTTTTAACAGCATTAGTATTGTTGGTTAGGATCTTATTCTTTCAGCACCATAGTTTAAATTTTGCTAAACTACATGAGCAAAACTGAAATAAACTCAGTATTTTTGCTAAGCTTGGTATGCTTGCTCAAAGAAAATGTAGTCTCTTTCAATCAAAAATGAAGGAGTACTGCAAATATTTCTAACATTCACTGGTAGCAAAATGAGAGGACCTTAACTGTATCTGCTACGTGTGTGTATAAATATAAGTTACATGAATATAAAGTAAGTAAAATGCTATATGATAGCAATCATAATCAGGATGGTTTTATGTCGTCCATGTAGCTCTCCATTGCTGAGTGGCACAGAACTCCTATTCTACTTTTACTATCCAGAATGATATGTGCTCATGCTAATAAACAGGGTTAGATTAAATTATTGGTGCCACCTCCAAGTCTAACTGGCATGCCTATCTTTTAAAACAGGGGCGATGTGTAGGAGGCGCACGCAGGTGCACGTGCACCCCCTGAGTGGTGGCATTCCCCTTACAAAAAGGCGCTGCTGGCACTGTCGGTGGCGCCTGTGGGCAGTCACCGGTTGCCACCCCTCCCCCTGCCACTAACACTGCTTGTGGCGTCTGTGGGTGGTCAGTGATCCCTGCTGGCCACTGCTGATACTGCCGACGGCATCTGCGGGTGTTTGGCAACCCCTGGTTGGCACTTGCCACCCTGCCCCGCCCCACCACAGGGAGCGTCGGCAGTGTCTGCAGGAGCTCCCACCGCTGCTGTGCCCCCCCAGCTGCTGGGGGTATGTGTCGTTCATGCTTTAAAACGATAGGAAAGTTGTTTCATTATTAAGATTATATTAACCATGTAGAAGTTCATTTTAAGAATGAGTTAGGTTTCATACACTGATACATTAGTTTATTTCAACTGCAGGTAGCTAAAATGTTTTATATTATGGTTGTTTAGGCAAGGTAGCATTTCATAATGTGTATAAAATGAAATGCAAGTGGTAACTTTTAATACTATCATAAAAAGCATGATAGAAATTGTCTTATTTTGTGTGAAACTTCTGAAAGAATCTAAACTATACAGATAAATCTAGTGATATTAATCTAATAAAAATAAAATTCACCTGCTGAATCAAGGGTCTGGTAGAGCTCAGAGTGGAAGATAATATTTGCATTTTAACTTTGACAGAATTCTTGTTGGGCCTTTTTTAGTGAGTGTATGCAATTTTTTTTTTCAATATGAAGGTTGTTTTTCTGATGCTAATAATATCTGAGGGAAAAGGTTCTAAGGGAGGAGAATCTTTTAGTCGACAGAAAGGTAACATGTTGCTGCAGTTACATGTATAAATGGCATAAAAAACTTCCTTTCAGAATTCTTCTTGTAAATCAGGGGTGTAGGATGTAAATCAGTTCACTTATGTCTCAGGAGATATTCAGGCCTAATCCTCAACGTGAAAAATAGAAGATATAACAAAAATTGGATACTAGAGGAACCATTACATTTTTATATCTAAAATACTACTATTACTGGGGACATTTACTGGCAGTTTTTACATGGGGAAAACTCAACTTTATTAGTATAAGTGGAAGAACAAGTCAGGAAAGGTATAAAAGAGTGCCTGAATCCAGCATACCATCTCCATCTGGAATGAGGGACTGCTAACAGTTGTTTGATTGCTGGAGTACATAGAGTTGAATTTTGTGTTTTAAGGATACTATTTGTAGGTTAATGTGGAAAGACATGGGGTGTGAAAGAGGTTTGAAAAATAGCATGATGAATGAGTGGTGACAAAAATCCCAAAAGTGTGTAGGTGCTGCTGTGACACTTTTTAGTGTATGGATGAGTGTCGAGGTGATTCTAAACAAAGACGTTTGTGACATGTCCTAGAAGGTTATGGTGTGAAGATAACTGAACAAAATTCCAGTGTCAGAGAGAGATGAACAGTTAATCTCAGGGTACTGTGATCAAGAATTTGGCCCCTCAAGTCTGGTGATAATGGACAGGGAGATACCAGCCCAGAAGGTAACATATATTGTATGTATTCATGCCAAGAGCTTAACAAGGGCAATGATGCTTCATTTTCTTCATTGGTTTCACCTAGTATGAAGTCATTAGGAATGTAGTCTAGAAAAAAGGATTTGCCTCTTCATTTCATGTTGTTGAAATCATGCAAAGTTACTGTTGAAGAAATTCAATACTTTAGTTTTAAGCATGGATAAAGACCCCTGGCTTTGCATCTGTAATCATTTTTGACCAGAGGTCCTGGCTTTCCTTGATGATAAACTGCAAATTCTCTGCTAAAAAAATAACAAATTCACTGCTAAAACCCCCCAAATCCATGATTAAAGGCCCCATCCACAGCCTTGCTGGTGCCCCTTTCCAACCACCCACAGCTGCTGTTCCCCCTCTCTGCTGGAGGGGGCCCCCAACTGCCCGGGCTACGGACTGGACCGCAGCCCGCTGCCCCTGCTCCCCACCCTGTTATGGGCTTGGGCAGAGCAGCTCCCCGCTGCATTGCCAGGAGACACGGGGACCCACACCCCCCAGATCTGTACCTGGGGCAGGCGCAGACTGAGGCTGCTGCCCAGGGTGGGGCTTGGGGCTGCAGTGTGTGGCTGCAGGACCCCAGTGGGGAGCAGAATGGGTCCATGGCAGCTCATCCAGGGGAGGGGGAGGGCTGGCTCCCTGCTGCTGCGTGCACTCCCGGATAGGCTATCCACTTGCCAGCACTCACAAACCCACTCCTCATTCACCCAGGGCTTTTTGGTAGTCTCCTAATAATACCTAACAGGTTCTGTTCTAGGTGTGTTTAATACTCAGACATGATTCTTGAAGAACACTGATTGTATGTAAAAAGACAAAAACAAAAACCCTTTTCAGTATGCTAAAAAAGTTAATGTTATTTTTGTTTTCTTTTTTTTTAAAAAGGGCTAACATTTTTCCAGAGGAAGAGCCTTAAGTTAGGCAACCTAAGAGAAGGAGTTTAACAATGGCTTACAAGCACAAAGTCTCAACTTCAGATTGCAAATTCTGCTACACTTTTTGGTCTATTCTCGATGTTTGTAATTGTTTTCTTTATTTGTTGAGCATGATTGTAGAATACCCATAGCTATATCTAAAGAAGTGAAATACATGCCTCCTTTCTTTGAAATGTATAACAATTTTAGGAAAGGCGAATTTTGATTTCACATTATTGTTCTTGATTCAGTATCCCTTTCATAGAAAATTAAGGTTGGAAGGGACCTCAGGAGGTCATCTACTCCAACCCCCTGCTCAAAGGAGGACCATCCCCAACTAGATAATCCCAGCCAAGGCTTTGTTTAGCCGTGTCTTAAAAACCTCCACATATGGAGATTTCACAGCCTCTTCGGATAACCTGTTCCAGTGCTTTACTACCCTCCTAGTGAGAGAGTTTTTCCTGATAGTTAACCTAAACTTTCCTTGCTGCAACTTGAAACCATTGCTCCTTGTTCTGTCATTTGTCACCAGAGAACAGTCTAGCTCCACCCTCTTTGAAACCACCCTTCATCTAGTTGAAGGCTGCTATTAAATCCCCCCTTAGTCTTCTCTTCTTCAGACTAAATAAGCCCAGTTCCCTCAGCCTGTCCTCAGAAGTCCATGTGCACCAGCCCCCTAACCATTTTTGTTGCCTTCCAGTGTACTCTTTCCAGTGTGTCTATATACTTTCTATAGTGGGGCCTCAAAACTGGACACAGTATTCCAGGTGTGACCTCACCAGTGCTGAATACAGGGGAATAATTACTTTTCTCCATCTGCTAGCAATGCTCCTACTAATGCAGTCCAGGATGCTGTTAGCTTTTTTTGCAACAAGAGTACATTGTTGGCTCCTATTCAGCTTATTGTCCACTATAAGCCCTGTGCCCTTTTCTGCAGAGCTGCTGCTTAGCCAGTCTGTCCCTAGCCTGTACTGGTGCATGGGATTGTTCAGTCTCAAATGCAGGACTTTGCATTTGTCCTTATTGATCCTCATGAGAGATCTTTTTCTCCAGTCCTCCAATTTGTTCAGGTCTTTCTGAATCCTAGTCCTACCTTCCAGCATATCTATTACCCCCCCCCCCCCCCCAGCTTGGTGTCATCTGCGAACTTGCTGAGGATGTACTCCATCCTGTCTTCTAGGTTGATGAAAATATTGAAGAAAACCAGCCCAGGACCAAGCCCTAGGGCACTGCACTTGGTACCAACTGCCAACTAGACATTTAACCGTTAACTACTGCTCTCCCACAACTACTGCCGCCACAACTGAGCAACAGGTATGCACCTCTTGCTGCCCCAGCAGAGCCTGCTGAGTTGCCGGCCCCCACAGGCAACATGGGCCCAACTGCAACTCCCGCCCCTGCTCTCCCCAAGACAAAATGTAAGGTGTTTGTTGTGGGAGACTCCCTCCTGAGGGGGACGGAGGGGCCAATCTGCCACCCTGACCCCTTAGCCCGGCAAGTCTGCTGCTTCCCAGGGGCCCGCATCCGGGACATTGCAGAGAGGATCCCCAAGCTCCTCAAACCCACAGACCACTATCCCATGCTCCTTATTCATGTGGGCACCAATGACACGGCTCGGAGCACTCCCAGCCAGGTCATGAGGCGCTACAGGGATTTGGGAGTGGGGCTTAAGGGTCTGGGGGCACAGGTGGTGTTCTCGTCGATCCTCCCAGTCTCAGGCTATGGGCTGAGAAGGGACAGGAGGATCTATGTGGTCAACCAAAGACTGCGGCGCTGGTGTCGTCAGGAAGGCTTTGGCTTTCATGACCACAGCCCACTCTTTGGCGAGAGAGGCAGCGAGCTGCTGGGAAGAGATGGTCTCCACCTCTCTCCCCTAGGGAGGAGGCTCTTCTCAGCCAGACTGGCTGACCTGCTCCACCGGGCTTTAAACTAAGCCCGCTGGGGGACGGGGGGACTACCGCCACTGCTGGCCCGCTGAACAATCCTTGCAAAGCCAGCGGATCACGGCACTCAAGGGAGCCCACCCCAGCCCCAGCCCTGGTAAAATCTGTGGGCAAGGAAGGAGCCCCCCAGGGGGCACTTGCCTGCCTGTACACTAATGCCAGGAGCTTGGGGAATAAGCAGGAGGAGCTCATCCTCCTGCTCAGTGCAAACAATTACGATGTCATAGGGATCACGGAGACCTGGTGGGACTCCACCCATGACTGGACCATGGGGATAGATGGCTATACCCTGTACGGGAGGGATCGTGTAGAGAAAAGGGGCGGGGGTGTAGCTCTCTATGTTAAGGAAAGCTACGCGTCCCTGCAAGCCGATATTGGCGACCAGGGTGGACGGCTGGAGACCCTCTGGGTTAAAATCCGTGGGGAACACGGCACAGGGGACACAATGGTGGGAGTCTATTACAGACCTCCCACCCAAAGTCCTGAGCTAGACCAGGAGTTTGCCCAGGAACTGGCTGAGGCAGCTTGCTCCAGGGCCATGGTTGTCATGGGTGACTTCAATTACCCAGACATCTCGTGGGAGGATCGCTCAGCAAAATCTGAGCGGTCGCAGAGCTTCCTCTCGTGCGTGGATGACCTCTACCTGACTCAAGAAGTCTATGGGCCAATGAGAGGCAAAGCGCTGCTCGACCTGGTGCTGGCTACTGGGGAGGACCTAGTCGGCGACCTAGTGATCGATGGGAAGCTGGGTGACAGCGACCACGAGCTGATCACCTTCACCATCCGCCGAAAAGCTGGCAAGTCGGTCAGCAACACGCAAGTCCTTGACTTCAGGAAAGCCGACTTTGACAAGCTCAGGAGGCTTGTCAGTGAGGCCCTAAGGGACTGTGACCGCAGGGAGAGGGGAGTTCAAGAAGAGTGGTCGCTCCTCAAGGGAGCGATCCTCAATGCACAAACTAAGTCTGTTCCATCTCGGAGGAAAGGCAGCAAGAGGGCACAGCAGCCCCCCTGGCTCTCCAGGGACCTAGCAGACCTCCTGAGGCTAAAAAGAAAGGCCTACAAAGGATGGAGGATGGGAGTCACCTCCAAGGAGGATTATTCTGCACTGGTCCGGTCCTGTAGGGAGCAGACCAGGAAAGCCAAGGCTGCAACTGAACTCCAGCTAGCTTTGAGCATCAAGGACAATAAAAAGTCCTTTTTCAGATATGTGGGGAGCCGGAGGAAAAGCAGGGGCAACGTTGGACCCCTGCTGAACCAGATGGGGCAACTGACAACTGACGCCCAGGAAAAAGCCAACCTATTAAATAGGTACTTTGCGTCGGTCTTTCATCAGCCCCATGGGATGCCTGTGCCTGCTACAGGGCCGGGAAGTCCGGGTGAGGGTGATCCCCTGCCCTCCATTAATGCTGACTTTGTGAAGGAACATCTTGAGAAGCTGGATACCTTCAAGTCAGCCGGCCCTGACAATCTTCACCCCAGGGTACTCAAGGAGCTGGCGAGCATCATAGCCCAGCCTCTAGCGCGGATCTTTGAAAACTCTTGGCGCTCTGGTGTAGTGCCCGAAGACTGGAAGAAGGCCAACGTGGTGCCTATCTTCAAGAAAGGGAGGAAAGTGGATCCGGCTAACTATAGGCCCATCAGCCTGACTTCTATCCCGGGGAAGATCTTCGAAAAGTTTATTAAGGAGGCCATCCTTAATGGACTGGCCGACGCCAACATCTTAAGGGATAGCCAGCACGGGTTTGTTGCGGGTAGGTCTTGCTTGACCAATCTCATTTCCTTCTACGACCAGGTGACCTATCACCTGGACAAGGGAGATGAGATTGATGTCATATATCTTGACTTCAAAAAAGCCTTCGATCTGGTGTCCCATGATCGCCTCTTGGAGAAACTGGCCAATTGTCGCCTTGGGTCCCCCACGATCCACTGGCTGGAAAATTGGCTCCGGGGTCGGACCCAGATTGTAGTAATTGATGGAAGTCACTCATCGTGGTGTCCTGTGACCAGTGGGGTCCCCCAGGGCTCTGTCCTTGGACCCATACTGTTCAACATCTTCATTAACGATGTGGACACTGGAGTCAGAAGCGGACTGGCCAAGTTCGCCGATGACACCAAACTTTGGGGCAAAGCATCCACACCAGAAGACAGGCGGGTGATCCAGGCTGACCTGGACAGGCTCAGCAAGTGGGCGGATGAGAATCTGATGGTGTTCAACGCCGATAAATGCAAGGTTCTCCACCTTGGGAAGAAAAACCCGCAGCATCCTTATAGGCTTGGCAGTGCTATGTTGGTTAGCACTGTGGAAAAAAGAGACTTGGGGGTCATCATTGACCACAAGATGAACATGAGCCTGCAATGCGATGCTGCGGCTAGTAAAGTGACCAAAATGCTGGCTTGCATCCATAGATGCTTCTCAAGCAAATCCCGGGACGTCATTCTCCCCCTGTACTCGGCCTTAGTGAGGCCGCAGCTGGAGTACTGCGTCCAGTTTTGGGCTCCACAATTCAAAAAGGATGTGGAGAAGCTTGAGAGAGTCCAGAGAAGAGCCACGCGCATGATCAGGGGTCAGGGAAGCAGACCCTACGATGACAGGCTGAGAGCCCTGGGGCTCTTTAGCCTGGAAAAGCGCAGGCTCAGGGGTGATCTGATGGCCACCTACAAGTTTATCAGGGGTGATCACCAGTATCTAGGGGAACGTTTGTTCACCAGAGCGCCCCAAGGGATGACGAGGATGAATGGTCACAAACTACTACAAGATCGTTTCAGGCTGGACATAAGGAAGAATTTCTTTACTGTCCGAGCCCCCAAGGTCTGGAACAGCCTGCCGCCGGAGGTTGTTCAAGCGCCTTCATTGAACACCTTCAAGATGAAACTGGATGCTTATCTTGCTGGGATCCTATGACCGCAGCTGACGTCCTGCCCTTTGGGCGGGGGGCTGGACTCGATGATCTTCCGAGGTCCCTTCCAGCCCTAATGTCTATGAAATCTCTCTGAACCTGATAATAGAGAGAGTTTTCTATCTACCTTGCAGGCTGTTCCTCTAACGGTTAACCCATACTTCCTTAGCTTGCTTGTAAGAATGCTCTGAGAGAACACGTAAACAGATCAAATTTTTGTTTCCCCTTAGTTCTCTTTGCTTACCCTCCAATAGGCAAAACAAACATTAGGTCTTCTGTTACCTAAAAATATATTACTTTGTAATGTTGTTAATAAGGAGAAATACAGTAAAATCTCTGTTATCCAGCATCCCCGGGCTAAGGGGATTGCTGGTTATATAAAAATTCCAGTTATCTAAAAACCTCTGCTAAGGGGTGCAGGGGTGGTGGTGGCGGTGGCTGCCTGTGGAGTGGCGGCAGTGCAGGATGGTGGGTGGCAGTAGTGGCAGCCATGTATGACCTTTCCACTACTCCCACCATTTTGGCCGGCCAGAAACTTTGGTTAATGGAATTTCTGGTTAGTTAAATGCCGTATAGCGGAGATTTTAATGTAAATGTTTTTAGACAAGATGCAGGAGGCATAGAAGATGGTAGTATAGTTCCACAGTAACTAATATCTTCCTATTCTTGTAGTTTTGAGAACTTAATTATATTAATTAAAAAACTTAAAATAACTTGAAAAAATATTGCTTGAATTGTAGATTTAGAAGAATCGTATTGAGCTGACAATAACATGAATGAAAAGGCACATTATCATCAGGAGTACTCTTGAGGAAAAAAGGTTCTGTATTGCTAAAGGTAGCTTATCATTGACACTTGTGCATCTCTACCAATAGCAGGTAGAGCAGCCTCTCCCATAATTGATTTTGGTTTAATTTTTCAAATTATTGCAATGATTTTCATTGTTTTGCATTGTAGCCAAGTGATAACTCTGAAAAAGTGTTTCTTAATCAACTTATTGGGAACCAAAACTATACTTTGTGGATAATACAGTTTGTTTTGGAATGTATGTAGTTAGTGGCTAAATTTACCGTTAGGAATATGAATTTAAATTTTTTGTATTGGAGCAGTGAAAGAGATATTCCATCAGTATGAAAAACAGTTTTTCCAGTATTTCCTCATTACTTAAATAACAAAAGAAGTTGGTCCCCTTTTTGGGACCTCAGTGTAAAGAATGTATGTTGCCAATCACTTCCTTACCACCTCAGAATAAATGGCAGAGAGATCGCAGTGATAACAGTGATTTCAATGTGTATTTGCTTTTAAAATATTTGTGGTACCACATGTTTTCAAGTCCTGGTGGTTGTGACAATTCATTTGCCATAAAAAGATCCGTTTCTTTTTTCTTTAAGTAGACAGCCAATTACCTTATTTCCTTAAATCCAACATGACTTTACATTTAAGACAACCCTCCAAGAATTAGGTTCTTTACATGAAAAATTAAAAATTGGTTATAGTTTTCCATGTATGGAATCTAATTAATGGGGATCATCTTAAATTTGTTGTCCCCTCCCTGCAGTGAGAAAAGCAGCAGCAGGGGTACAGATAGGTTGTCCCTTGTTCCCAGCACCTTCCTCCCCTGCCACTTACCCCATGTAGCAGCTCTGTCTCTGGCCTGGGGCATACACAGTGGCTCTGACCATGGCTGGGTGGTAGCAAAGCAGCCCCAGCATTGGTCCTGAATTAAGGCTGGAACTGCAGCAGCTCCCCTGTTGGTGATATCCCCTGCACAGTTAAGAATATGCCGTTGCTAAAATTATTTAGAATACTGTGGGTTTTGCTAAGAACTCATTTGAGGGAACACAAGCATTTTTAAGGGAAATTTTTCTAGCAGAATTTAAGGGGTTTTTATATTGTTTTGCCTGAAACATTTAAAAATACCCCTGACTTAATTTTACTGCCTTGTATACAAGCAGAATTTGAGGTTTCCCATCCTAAACCTTGTGACATTTATAGCATTATGTATAAATTAGTCTGTATGAATAAATCTTATTTTATCACTTTTAATTAGCAATATTGCAGATAGGCAGGGTTTTGGTTTACAGCATATTTATGACAAATTGGCAAGCTTATGGAGCTGTTGTTGGGGCCAGAGACCCAGGTCCACAGCCCCCTCCCCTCCACAGCAGCACCCAAGCCCTGGCTGCTGCCCATGAGAGGCGGGGGCTGCTGTGGTGTGGAGTATGGAGCTCAGCTCCCCATCTCTGTCCGCCATGGGTGGTGTAGCTGGAGCAGAGCCTGGGGGGGTGGGGAGAGCTGCGGGCTTGGCCATGGGGGCCGGCTCCCAGCCACTACATTCACTCCCAGATTTGTGTGCAGAGCAGGTGTGGGCTGTAGGGTCTGGGTTCCTATGACCCCAGCTGACTTCCTGCCCTTTGGGCAGGGGGCTAGACTCGATGATCTTCCAAGGTCCCTTCTAGCCCTAACGTCTATGAAATCTGTGAAATTCTAATATAGTAAGTTTATTTTATTTTCCTAAAATTCTGGAAACAACCTGGGAAGTCTCTCTCTGCTTTTAAGCAAACTTTTAAGCATAACAAGATGCTAAACAAGTAGAAAAAGGCACTAATACAACTCTCTGATTATTCCTGTCTACAAATTAGGATTTAAAATAAATCATATGAATTTAAGGTGAAGGGTAGGTGAGTTCTGTATAAACTTTCCTAATGTGGAAATGCCTGTCACTCTTCACTTGCAGCGAGTCTTTTTAATCAAATATTGAGACTGTTTAGATATTCATGTTGTTCTAAATTGTGTTGTGTGGTTTGTGTGGCTTTTTATATGCACAAATAAATTGGATGTGCACTTAAATCAAGAAACTTATTTTGGTAGTATGTTAAGCAAGAATTTCATCATGTCTGCAGATATTAAAGGTTGATGCATCAAATGACTTCAATTGCTCCAGTCAATTAAGGTACTGTTCTTGTAACTGAATAGAAAGTGGTCTCAGAAGACTGCATTTCAGCCCTGCTTCCTTGGCAAGGCATTGCATTACTTGCCTTTTTCTGTTAAAAGATCACATAGTCTCTGCAAGCCTGTAGCAATAAGCCTGTTTTGATATTTCACTCCTTGCTGCCAGGCAGAGCAGTAATATTCCTAGAACATTATATCATGCTCTTTATTACACTCATTCTAGAAAATATAATCTGTGACTAGATTCTTTCTCTGACAATTTAATGCGTTTTGATTCAGGATCTTGCAGAAAGTATACAGCAGACATCCATGTCATTCCGCTTTGTGATAGTGTTTGAAAGGAATTTTTAAGAAAACACATCCTCTCCTAGTAAGACAAATGGAAGGTGGTAGATTTATTCAAGAATATAGTGTTTAGAAGCTGGTGTATTAACATAGGACTTCCATCTTGTTTGTTTCTGGTAAAATCAACTGTGTAAAAGGTTAACATTACTTAGAACTCTTTAGTCAGTCCAGTGTAAAGTTGCCTGACTCTTCCAAGGAACCAGAGCACGAACAAATTTAATCTAATCCTATGCTCTGAAGGTAAATTTAATAGGTTTATTTAATTGCTAATTGCATTTTAGTTTATTAAATTAACAGATTCACTATAGAAAGAGGAGCTGAAACTATTGCACATTACTCTTATGCTCTGAATTGTAACATTAATCAGAGAAGGTTTCAGTCTAAGGCTAGTTTGCTGAGAATATGAGTTTAAAGGGTGGAATAATAGTCTCTTTCAGTCTGGATTGTACAACAAAATGGACATAATTCCTAAGTGATCTGTGGTATGAGCATGCTACTTAAAACATGTACTAGCTCATGTTAAGTTAGTTTTTTTTTAAATTTATCTGATCTTTGAGGCATACAGGTAGAATGCCCTGATTTTCTGCCATCTAATTGGGCTTTATTTTCTGTAGAATATTTAAGTACCAAATCCCTTTTATAGTTCTAAGTCCTGGTTAGGGTTCCCAGTTTTTGAAGCCATGAAGTGCAAGTGTCATTCTTTTTTTTTTTTTCATTACTGCCATTCTCATTGCTGCCACCTAAATGGTTTGATCTTTTTTATATTGATTATTTTTTCAGGTTTTTTTGGAAAAAAACAGTTTTTATCCTTCTAAAATGCTAAGGTAGAAACTCCATTTTCTACATTTGAATAAGGACATGTTTCATGAGCAGTGTAATAAGAGAGCCTCAGTTTAGGAACAGCTACTTCCTTTAGGTCTTAACTTTTTGATTAATAGCCAAGATGCTTCTAAAATATCGTATTTAATTGCATACCATATACATGTTTTCCTAAAAAAAAAAAAAAAAAAATCTGCCTTCCAAAATTGAGGGGTGTTTCTTCTGTTCAGTGGAGAAGCTGATTGTCTGATCAGAGGCTCTGTAAGATAACTGCCGTTTTTCTTTCTCTTCCCTTCATTTCAGCAGCCCTATGGAGGGAGGGACAGATACAGGGGTGGGGAGGTGGAGTGCAGTAGTGTTGTCATACCCCACTTTGATTCCTGTTCCACCAAAAGTTTAAAAGCAACTCCTCTTCTGCAGCAGGAGCAATGCTGAGAGAGTTAATTGACTTTATGCCTCATTACAATCTACCTGATTTCTGCTAATTGCTCTTTACTTCACAGGGGTTTATGACTGTATCTCCTTATTTTGCTGTCTTTTAGCTAGTCCTGGTCCCCCTCCTACTTCACAACCCTTGAGACTGTTTTTAGGCTTTTTCAAAATACTAGGTCTGCCCATGAAGTCCAGTCCTCATCAGCAGCTACATTTCAGATTTTTTTGGAGTAACCAAGAGCTGCTGACAATTCAGCTGTGAAAGGGTTAAAATTAACTTTGGCCTGAGGAGGGAAAGGGAGGGTGAATGAACTAAAACTTCAGCCACATACGGTCATTCAGTTTTTCCTGGGAGAGTTGTTCAAGACTTTTCCTGAAAAATGGCCATTCCAGGGGGAAGAATAACCTGGGAACAATGAGGGTTAAATTGTTCCTAGGACAGTTTCTCCTGGGAGAGTGAATGTGTACACGTATTCTCTTCTGAGAGAAGCCACAGCACAGTCCTGCAGCATCCCTGGGTGCTCTGCTTCCCCAATTTTTCTCCAGGTGCATTACCTTGTACTTGTTGACACTGAAGTTCATCTGCCATTTTGTCCAGTCAATTAGCTTGGTGAGATCTTGCAGCTCTTCTCCATCAGCTGGGGACTTAACTACCCGGAATAATTTGATCTCATTTACGAACTTGGAAATTTTACTGTGTGCACCCCTATTTCCAGGTCACTGATGAAAATATTTAATGCAATAGGACCCAGCACAGATCCCTGTGGGACCCGCCTTCTTAACACGCTCCATTCAGAAAAGTGACCATTTAGTCCTTCCTATCTTTTGACCAGTTCTCAATCCACAAAAGAACCTTCCCTCCAATCCTGTGGCAATGTAGTCTTTTTTTCAAAAGCCTTTGGTGAGGAACCTTGTTGAATGCTTTTTGAAAGTTGAAATATATTTATGTCAACTGTATTCCCCTTGTCCATCTGCTTATTAACATCCTTGAACTCCAGCAGGTTTTGTGAAATGGGATTTCCCTTCACAAAAACTATGTTGACTCTTCTCCAGCAGATTGTATTTGTCCATGTGACTGCTGATTTTTATTCTTTTTAATAGTTTCCATCAACTTGCCAGGGATGGAAGTGAGACTGACAGGTTTGTAGTGCCCAGGGTCACCTGTGGGGCTCTCTGTTAAGATGGGTGTTATGTTGACAACTCGCCAATCCTCTGGCACAGAGGCCTTTTATATGAGAGAGTGCTGAAAATCCTTGCCTCATAAATTGTTTGAGATTTATAGCACCTTGCCATAAAGCAGTGGTGGGAAATTAGTTTGGATGGTGGGCCACTTAATGAATTTTGGTGAGCTGTTTAGGGCTGCATATATTAAATCTTTCAGAAGATATCATCTTAACAAATTATAGATTTAAAAAACCCCACAAATTGTACCCAAGATCAAACATCTACTATAACGCATTTTAA
The DNA here is from genome assembly GCF_030867095.1 of Alligator mississippiensis. NCBI lineage: Eukaryota > Metazoa > Chordata > Crocodylia > Alligatoridae > Alligator > Alligator mississippiensis. The sequence goes on from NC_081827.1 coordinate 157,390,095, forward strand.
TTCTAATACAAGACATTTTTGTTTTTGTTCTGACTTGTGCATTTTTGTGTAGTGTATATAAAGGTGATTTTATAATAGCTCAAAATAGTCTTACTTTTGTATATTGTGTGTGGCAGGAGGATTGGGGAGGGGCTGGCTATGTGCTAGGTCCTGATAGCCAGCTGGGGGTGGGGGAGGTATGGGCAGGGGTTGTGTGCAGCAGAGCTCACCCTGGCAGTATGGTGCAGGTGTGGTCTCCCCCCGTTCAGCCCATGGCTGTCCCCATGACGCTCCACATGGGGTCAAGCCCTGCCGGTTCCCACCCAAGGCATCCTGTGCCATGCTTCTGCCTGCGCCTGCTGACAGCCAGTGTGCAGAGCTTCCCAGCACAGCTGTTTCTGCTGTTGCTGCAGTCACCCAGGCATTGCTCACCTTCCTCATCCTACAGCAGCTCCTCCTCCTCCTGCTGCACCTCTCTGTTGCCCCCCTGCCCCATGCCTGGTTGGGTGTGTGGCATACATCCCTGTGGCTGTTGTCCAGTCCAAGCTCTACCTGCTGCCTGGAGCAGCACAGCAGGGGCAGGAGAAGGAGCTGAGCAGTACCTGGGCAGCTGCAGCTGCACCAGGAGCAGCCCCACTGGGAAGCTGTGTGCACTGGCTGGGGCTAGGGCTGTCAGCATGTACGGGCAGGTATGTAGCGTGGGTTGCCCTGGTTGGGAGTGGACATGGCTCAGCCCTATGCAGAACACTGCAGGCCAGATGCAATTGATCGGTGGGTGTTTGCCCATGGGTCGGATCTAATCAATTGGTAGATGTTGCCCACCCCTGTTTAAAATGGTGAAATGATAGAGACAGAGAAGTTTGGAAGTAGCTTTTGTTTTGACTGTTGGGTAGCCTACTGTGCATACTCAATAACCACCTGGGCACTTTTGCATCAACACTTCATGGAGTAGGATAACTAGATGTGTATAAGTGCCAAAATGGCAGTTGGGTAGCTAGTTAAATGCCTTTTGGGTGCATAAACTGAAATAGGGTTACGCCCATTATGTCCATTCAGTTATCTTTGTTAAACTTGTAATCTTTTAAAAAGAAACTGTTTGTCATTCCCTATTTTCCTTAAAAACATGTTTTATTTAGTTCATTTCACTAGTGTTGGAACAGAGCTTCTTTCCAAATCCAGTAAATACTTAGGATCTGTAAGAGTTTGCCTTATGTACATCGTTGCTGACAGCTTTACGTTCTCCTTTTGAGAAGTTTTTTCACATACATTCTTATACACGAGTGTGCGTCACTAAGCATTTTGACCTGAGACTTTTGTAATTTAGTAGGTCCAACAAGGGTTACTTTGCCTCCCTGCCTGGTTGAGTTGGAACAGTTTATCAGCTGGCATTCACAGGATGTATCAGTTTTCTCTTTCTTTCGTTATTCCTTACTCCCTCCCCCTACCTTTTTTTTTGATGGTTTCTTATCCTGCTGATTTTCAAAGGGGTTCAGGCTCATTGCCACCCTCTCCCACCATATTCTTTCTTTTTGTAGTACTTACATTTTGCAACTCAGTGGGCACGTCTACATGTGTTGTTAGTGTGCAGTAATAAACTCCGCGTATCATGCCAAAGTTTGCTGTTCCTGGGCACTGTGTTTATATATGTGCCCAGGACCACAGCACGTTGAGCCAGGTCAGAGCAGCCGTGCCTGGCAGAGGGTCTGGGGGTGGGTCAGCCTGTCGACTTGGGACTGCTCTGACTCTGCTCAATGTGCTGCAGAGAGGCTGGCTAGGGTATGAGGGTGTGGGGCTAGCTGGCAGGCAGCCTCTGCACTGAAACACCCTTGTGCCCCAGCCAGCCACATCAGTGTCTACATGTGCAGAGTTTAAAAAAAAACAAACAAAAAAAACCAAAAACCCAAAAAACTCTGCTGAAGGAAACTCTGCTGAAGGAAACTAATTAACTCGGCAGCAGGGGTAGTACTTGTAAATACAAGTACTACCCCTGCTGCCGAGTTAATTTGTTTTCTGCAGCCTAATAGTGCCACATGTGTAGAAAGGAGATGTTTTCTGTACAGCTAGTCTCTTCTGCAATAAATGTCTCATCTTGTGTAGACGCACCCAATGTGGATTCTCTCTCTCTCTCCTATTCTCTATTCATTCTGTAATCTGGTAGCATGCCACTAACTCCTAAGCCATCCTTGCAGTGCCTTCTCCCAAATCAATTGATTTTTTTTCTTTTTTTGTAGCTCTTTTCACAAGAGACTGATTCATGTCTTTGACCCACATACAAAGCATTAGTGTTGTCTCAGATTGCTGCATATACTCAACAAGTGACATTTGTAAGTTATTCAAGTCCCGGGGAAGGAAGGGGCTTGAGATAAAGCTGGCTAAATAGAGCTAATTTACTTTCTGGGTAGCCACTGGCTGAGAATGAAGAAAAAGTTCCTGCCAGGTCTGTGCATCCTTGACTTGGTAGAAGATCAGTCCAGTGTCTGAAGGGGCCAGTATCCTTTCAGCCATGGCCACTCAGTCTCACTGGTGACATGTGCTACCCAAGTCAATTGAAGAGAATGTACTGGTGACCTGTAAGTTCATGCCATGTGGTCATCCCACAAGATGACCCTTCACATAAATGGACTTATGCTGAGAGGGGATCAGACAAGCTTGCAGAGTGTTTGTCTTCCATTTGGGCTGTCATGGTCAGAGAACGCTAAACAAGGCTATATCTATGTATTACATCAATAAGAAAGGAAGCACAAGCTTGTCCCATTCAATGAAGAAGCTGTCTGACTGGCATTGATGCCATTGCATCTGCCTTACAATTCCCTGGCCCTCACAATGAGAGAGCAGAGTCACATAAATCCACCATGAGTGGGAGATCAAAGACTCCATCCTCTCGTGACTGTTCCAATGTGGGTCTTTTTGGAAAGATTCAGTTGTGATGGAGAGGAATGCAGCAATAAAGTCTTCATATCTTGCCAAAGTTTGCTGTTCCTGGGTGCTCTCCTGCTTGAGAGAAGGCTTTAGTTTGGGTTCTGATTCATTTCTGATACTGTAGTGGAAGCTATATGCTTTCCCTTGGATCCCATTAATTCTTTGATTCATCAAGAATGTACAGCAAAGCAGTGTCTAGTTCATCCTGATAGCACTAGCCTGCCCCAGACAGCCCTAGTTTCAGGACCTCCTGCAATTTATTGATGAGAGAGTGCATTTCCCTTCCTCTGTTCCTGGACCTGGCTCTGCATCTGGATCTGCACTCTCTCCATCTGACTTCATGGATATTTGATGGTCCTCTCAGCTAGAGTCATTCTGTCCTGTCTGCGTTACTAAATGTCCAAATGCTTATGATGAAGGGTTCATGAGGAGCATATACCTAATAAAGTGGCTTGGATGCTCCTTGTTGCCCATGAATGTGGTATCCTCTTGGTACTGTCACTGATAGCAAATATTATTTTGCCTCAAATACTGTCACTGGCAGCAACCTCCACTTATTCTCCAATCTGGCCCACCAAAACTCCCAGTTGAGGGCTGGCTGATTTTCTCATTTTCTGTCTGCTGAAGTTTCTGAAAGGACTGACAAAGGTCCTCCCATGTGTCAAGGAGGGAGTTCCTCAGTGGGATCTGAATCTGGTCCTTACTGCACTAATGTGCCCACCATTTGAGCTGATGGCATCCTGTTCATTCCATAATATGTCTGTGACGGGTCTTTCCCAGTGACTATTGCTTTTGTCAGGTGAGTTAGTGAGATCTAAGCCCTAATGGCCGATTCACTGCATATAATTGTCTGTCTCTATGATTCTCAGCCAGGGTGCCAGAAGAACCTTTTAACCATGATGTGGGGCTGCACAACAGTAGCAGTGTTAGGTGTGCTAACACCTACACATGATTCGCAAGATAAACCCAGAGATTTCAAATAGGAATACAGTGTCAAACACACTTTGATCTGTTCTAGTCTTCCTGAGTTCTTTGCAACAGAAGAGTTGCTCTATTATTTTTCTGTAGTCAAAAAAGAGTGAAAGCTAAGAGTTGTCATTTTCCGGTGGGTGCCTTGAGTCTAAAACAATGGAGAACCACCAGTTTACCTGGACAAGGTGGTTCTCTGTTTCCACCCTAGATTGCTGTCAAAGTTCTACGTCAGTTAGCAAGTTTCATTACTCGATTGTACCCTAAAGCTGCACAATTCATTACTGAATGTGTGCGAGCATATGCACATGGATACCAACTTGAAGGAGAAAGGGAAGTTACTAAGTAATAGCTGGAGTTTAAACCCTGCCATCCTTCTTCCCTTCTTCAAAGTCCGCCTCTTTGAAACTGTGGTTTCTCATTTTTTGCAACTCCTATCTGTTTCACCCACAAAAAAAAATTCCTCACCATGATTACATTCTTAGTTGGCGTGATATGTGAGGGGCTTATAGAATTCATTAGCTGCAGAGACAGGTCAACTTGGAGAGATATTAGCCCTTCTCAGTTCCTCAACATCATTTGGTATGTCAGGTTGGACCAGGTTATTTATGAACTCCAGAGGATAGAAGCCAAAAATACTGTATTTTGGCCAATAAGATTCTGCTAGTTTCTTAGGATACACTTGTTCTCAGCTTTCTTTTTGCAAATAGGTTGTTTTTGGTTTACATGGCAATTTCTTGGTTTAATTTTTCACTATAAGTTTATAAAGAGCCATTCAGATGTTGATAGCCTTTTATCTGAAATCAAGAAATAGTCATTTTTGTTCATTTTAGCTTCCTTCTCATATACATATTCATTTTTAAGTGACAAAGCCTTGTCTTTAGAAACAAATGGGATTTTGAACTTGGCTCTGTGAATGGTGATGCATTGTTCAAATGATGCATGTCTGAACTCGATTGCAGTCGTCTATACTCCAAACCTAGGGAAAATGTACCTTCTCTCCCTTTTAAGTGTTTAGCTATCCAGGTGTCAGCCTCTTCATAGTGGTTACATTGTTCCTACATTTGTATAACATCAGCAAAGAGAACTGAACCCCTATTAAACGCAAGGTAAGGTGTGGGGGGACCCTCAGTTTAAAAAAAAAAAAATTTCTTCCTTTTTATTATGTTTGTGTATAGTGAATATTTCTAGTTATACTGTTGTCTTAATTTCTATCGTTTTGCTGATTAAGGTGCAGTGTGTAAACACAACAGGATTGCCTATAGAACACCACAGCATTTTTGATGTAGTCTGTTAACACTTCTTACATATAGTATTTTTGTTGAGCATAAATTGCAAAGTGTAACATGGAGATTAAGATATGACTATATACATCTATATGTATAAATGGATGTATGGAAAAAGGAGTAATTTAGAAGTATAAAAATTGTGGACATGAATTGTAAATGCTTAAGGGATTGAATGGGATGTGTTTGACAATGAAGCTTTTGAATAAACTACAAGGGACTTGCCATACCAAATCAAACCGTCAGGCAATCTTGAAATATTTGCCTGCAGCAATTGTTAGCATTGGATACAAGCATTGGATGCAAAATGATTTCCTGCAACAACTAATTCCATAGAATGGAGAAATCCTGCAAAGTCAGGATTTTTAAGGGAGTTAGGCACCAAACTGCCAAAGAGATTTTGTATCCCTCATTCTTAGGGTATAAACACATGTAACAAACTGCAGTAGCACTAACGGGTATTTAATACAGCTGTTATTTCTGCATGATTTGCAGCAATATGAGTATGTAGCAAAACAAGTCTAATTTTACACTGTTTCATTCAGGGTCACATTTACAGTGATTTAGCTAATTTATATCACTGAGGGATCATGCAGACATAATAGATTGTAACAGCTGCTGCACAGTTCTAAGTAGCAGCTTCCCTCCTCTTTTAGGTGTGTTTGTCCATTTTTTTGGCCACCCTTGCCCAAAATCCTAGTCCAAAGTTCTTGATTTCAGAAATAGCCTTGTGAATGTGAAGTATGTCATGTATGCATAACTGCTTAGATTATCAAAGCTTCTCAAGCTTTGGGACTCTGAGGAGTGTACCTAGAACTTTGTATCTCAATCCCAGAAAGATATTAATAAGTTACAGAAAATTCAGATATACTTAGTAACAATAACTGAGTGATAAAAGAACAAAGTTGGAATAAACTGTTAACAGTAGGAAAGAGCCTGCTTGTGTATGTGTTAAAATAATTGCAAAATTAAAAAGTTGTAAATGCCATGAAGGGAGAAGAATTGCCAATGGGTTGTCCAAGGTGATATTTCTTGGCTGCTCTTTCCAAAGAAATGTGACATTCTATTTGGGGCACCCCTCAAGTTCCAGAATCTAGAAAGTTTGTCACATTTGAATGCTTCCCAATGTACGTTTATTTTAGCCAAATTAAGATCACGTTTTGAATCCTAGTTCTTAAAGATACTGAAGTTTCTTGCTATATCAGTTTGTTTGATTTTTTTGTTCGTTTTTATTTATTTATTTTTTAAATTTTTTTTATTTTTTTTTTAAAGAAATGTTGCTTCCTGATTCCACTTCAGCTCGCTTGGTTAGCACATGGTGCTAATGACACCAAGGTTGCAGGTTTAATTTCCCAGTTGAACTAGGTGATCTCTTGAGTCCCTTCCAGCCTTACTTCTCTGATAACTTGGTAGCTCTTTTTTGCAATAGGTTTTTGTGTAGATACCACTTGATTACTAGTTGTTTTGCATGTATATTATGTAGGTGTTAGTCCTGACTCTAATTTGTTTTGTTTTTTTCACATCAAGTGTTTTTATTTCATGGTGATTGGTGGACTTTACAAAAAAAAAAAAAAAAAAAAAGTTAAACCTTAAATAAGTTAGAAATATAATGTATTCTAAACCATCGTGATTATTGTACAAGTGACCTATGTTTTGTATGTTTAATTTGTAAAGTTAAGTTGGTGTTAGGTGGCTTGCAGCTTTATCAGTTAGAACAGTGCTATAAACCTTCCTGGAATAAAACATCATCTACTTGAAAAGAATTGGTATGAAATGACAGCTGCTAACAAACCTTACCACTCTCCACTATGAGCTGCTATGCTCATAGTGGAAAGTGGTAAGGTTTGCAATGATGTTTTGTTCCTTGATTCAGCAATCTTTGAGGCTGTCCCCTTGAGAGAGCTCTTCAGGTGAGCCTTTTTCTTACTGTAAGCAATTTGTTCTTGTTGTTTTGGCAGAGGAACACAGTTCTTGGTCATATCTGGGAACTTTTGGGAACCTTGAATATAAGGACTTAATACTTTTAACTGAATGCTGCTGTGTATGTACTGAGCACTCTGGGCCCTGATCTAGCAGAGCACTTAAGTGCATCTGTAACTCGAGCACCTTTAATAGTGATACTGAAGTGGTAAATGAATGTACAAATACATGCATATTTTTGAGCTTTTTTTCCTAGCACCTTACAATATCATGGCTTATAAGCACTTTTTATATCCTGTCCTTTGCTGAATAGGAAACTAACATGGCATTGGCAGAACTGCTGGTACGAAGACCTCCCCCAGCTACTCTCTCCATGCATATGGACTTTCATTTCTTTATTATTTAACACTTATATTGAAGGCACCTCTGGAGCCCAACTGGGATATGGCCTCTTGGATTAGATTCTACATAAATGTAGGCAGAAGGGAGCACCTTTAGACAGTGATTCTTAGCTTGGGTGCTGGGGAACCCTTGGGTACTATGAGATGCTTTGAAGGGTGTTGCAGGAATCATAGTAGTTTCATAGTAGCTAGGGTCAGGAGGGACCTGAACAGATCATCTAGCCTGACCCCCTGCCACGAGCAGAAATGAATGCTGGGTTCACAAGACCCCAGACAGGTGATCATCCAACCTCCTCTTGAATTTGCTCAAGGTAGGGGCGAGGACCACTTTCCTGGGAAGTTGGTTCCAGATTTTGGCCACTCTAACTGTAAAGTATTGCCTTCTGATCTCCAACCTAAACCTATTCTCCATCAGCTAATGATCATTGTTCCTCGTCACCCCAGCTGGTGCTGGGGAGAAAAGGGCTCTGCCAATTTGCTGTTGATCCCCCCTGATGAGCTTGTAGGCAGCCACCAGGTCCCCCCTCAGCCTCCTCTTGCTGAGGCTGAACAGGTTCAGGTCCTTCAGTCTCTTCTTGTAGGGCCTGTCCTGCTGCCCTCTCACCCAAGTGGGTGGCCCTCCTCTGAACCCTCTCCAGGCTGGCCACATCCCTTTTGAAATGCGGTGCCCAGTACTAGACACAGTACTCCAACTGTGGCCTGACCAAAGTCGTATAGAGGGGGAGTATCACCTCTCTGGACTGGCTTGAGATACACTGTCATGCATCCAAAGGTGTATGGCTGGCCTTGCTGGCTGCGGTCTGGCATTGGTGGCTCATGTTCATCTTGGAGTCAATAATGACTCCGAGATCCCTTTCCGCCTCTGTGCTTTCAAGAAGGGAACTCCTCAGCCTGTATGTATGCTGTGGATTCCTTCTCCCAAGGTGTAGCACCCTGCATTTGTCTACGTTGAACCCCATCCTATTCTCATCTGCCCACTTTTGTAGTCTGTCTAAATCTAGTTGCAGCCTCTCTCCCTTCAAGTGTGTCCACCTCGCCCCACATCTTAGTGTTATCAGCAAACGTGGACAGTGTGCTTTCCACTCCCTCGTCCAAGTCGCTGATGAAGGTGTTAAGCAGTGTGGGCCTGAGGACCAAGCCCTGGGGTACCCCACTGCTCACATCTCACCAGGTTGAGTACAGCCCGTCTACCACTACTCTCTGGATGTGCCCCATCAACCAATTTTTTACCCATCCAACTGTGCAGGCATCAATGCCGCAGTCACTTAATTTATTGATGAGAGTGGTGTGAGAGACAGTGTCAAAGGCCTTCTTAAAGTCTAGAAAGACTATGTCCACAGCGACACCATCATCCAAGGATTTAGTTACTTGGTCGTAAAAGGCAATCGGGTTGGTCTGGCAGGACCTGCCTTTGGTGAAGCCATGCTGATTGCCCCTGAGCACGATCTCCCCTGCAGGCCCCCCACAGAAAAGCTCCTTGATGATCCTCTCCAAGAGCTTCCCGAGCACTGAGGTGAGGCTTACAGGCCTATAATTATTTGGGTCCTCCTTCCTCCCCTTCTTAAAAATAGGGACCACATTAGCCAGTTTCCAATCCCCCGTCACCTGGCCAGATGACCACAAATGCTCATACAGCCGGGCCAAAGGCTCCGCGATGACCCCTGCCAGCTCCCTCAACACCCTTGGGTGGAGGGCATCTGGACCTGCAGATTTAAAAATGTCTAGCCCTTCCAGAAGATCCCTAACTACATCTGCACTGACTGAAGGCTTGATAGAGCTATTCCCAAGATTGTCCCTACCTCTGGTAGGTGGGATATCCCGGTCCCTGTTCAGGAAATCAGAGGCAAAGAAACTGTTAAAAATATCAGCTTTCTTGCCTGGCGTGGCCACCAGATTACCGTTTGTGTCTTGCAGGGGCCCTATGTTGCCTGGTGCCCTTTTCTTGCTCCCAGTGTACTTGAAAAAGGACTTTTTGTTGTCCTTAATCCTGGACGCTAGCCTGAGTTCCATCTCTGCCTTGGCCTTCCTAATAGCCCTCCTACACTCCCTTGCCGAGGAGGAGTACTCCTCCTTGGTGATAGCTCCTCCACTCCACTGGTTGTACGCCCCCCTTTTAGTCCTCAGGCTAAAGATGTATCATGTAAAGATAAGCAGGTAAGGGTGGGCTCACATTCTCCTTGGGCTGGTGCCCCACTCTCACTGCCTGATCCCTCTGCAAGGAGGTAAACACTAATAAATAAATTCGTTTTTGAAATGGGGTTTCATGGAGTTCCCAAAAGTTATGGAGGGGTGACTTGAGTCTAAAATGGCTGAGAACCACTGCCTTGGAGACTAGCTACATTAGAGAGACAGCAAATGAAGTAGGTTGTTGCCTATGGAAGCTCATTTCTTCCTAAACCAGTTTGTTTCTAAGGCCCTTGACACAATCATTTAAAGGCATGATGGAATCTGATCCCCAGTCCCAACAACTGCTGTTCCTGCTATACCACACATACATATACTCCTCACTTAATGTTGTCCTGGTTAACATTGTTTCATTAATATGTCACTGATCTATTAGAGTACATACTTGTGTAAAGCTGTGCAATGTTCGGTTATAATGTTGTTTGGCCGCCACCTGCTAGTAGGTAACTATTGTGACATAATTGGATTTGCTTAACGTTGTTTCACTTAGTCACATTTTTCAAGAACAGTAGCTGTACAGGGTGGGAAGTTTGTTTGTTTGTTTGTTTGTTTGTTTGTTAACTGTGGATCAGATCCTAATCACGCCACCACTACTTGCCAGTGCAGGGAGAGTCTAAGGATTATGATTATGGCTATGGGAAGTTGGGCTGGGCCTGACAATCTGCTGATTGTCAGCTTCAGCCAGGACTGCACTGGGGACTTGAACTGGCCCTGATGTAGTTTGGGGCCAGGAATGACAAACAGATGTTTGTCAGGGTTGGCCCATAGCTGGAGCCAACGTTGGGGCTGGTTTTGAATTTTTCCAGTGCAGTCCCAGGGCTGGAGCTGTCTAGCTGTCTCGGGGCTGTTTGGGCAAATGATCAGCTGGTTTGTCAAAACCCTGTACCCCACAGTTCTGGCTGGGGTGCCAGGTGCAGGGGATTGGCAGGAAGAGCTAAAGGACTTCTGCTGAGGACTTCAGCCAGATCTGCCAGCATGAGGTTTGACTGCCAGGCACAGTGTGTCATGCATTGGCAGAGGAAGCCCTTCGCCTCCCCTTCTACCCCCAGCCTCAGGCCAGGTCTGTTTCAGATGCTGGTGTAGTCTGAGCCCCAGGATTGACAAATAGCCGATTGTCAGCCCTACTCATGTGTTAAATTTAAGCTGCCATGCAAACCAACCATAAGTATGATCTACATTACATGTGGAACATTTTGTTTTTTAATGGCTTGTTTCCCATTTTATGGTGCTTTTAAATTGGGTGCTTGTATAGCATCTTTCCCATTTTTGAAATGTCATGATTAACACTTTAATCATGGTATAAAGGTAATGAGTAAAGGGGAGCTGCCCCTCCCTGCCTTCTGTCTGATTTCAAATTAACAATTAACACGGTTTACTACCTCTCTTTTCATTTACTGTATCTATGCCTAGAGAGTTTTTCCAAATTTCTCATTTTGGTCTTTGCAAACTCTCATGTAAGATGCATGCAAGAGTGGCCTTCTCAAGCATAGCATTAGTTAAAACTAGAGAAATCCATTATACCTCAGCAATATATGGATTTAAAACTTATGGGGTAATGGGTACAATAGAGTAGCAAGATACTACCTAGTCTCCAGTAAACGAGTCTCTTTTTTTAAAGATGCTAAGCAGCAGGGCTGTGTTAGTGGCTGAGGATGATGCCTTTGGGAATATTAGTCTCCAGATCTTTTCCAGTACGTGTCATAGGGCTGAGTTAAGTCATAGCCTTGAGATTTTTTTACTTTGTGATGATGTTAACTTATGTGATTTTAAAAATTAATACTTGAAGAAAAGATGTTACTGATGGCAGATTTGTTTCCCTTAGAATTATTTTAGTAATTTACAAGTATTGACCCAGCAAATTTTCACTAAAAACATTTATTGCTGGATGTTTGCTTTATAAATAAGATTTTCTCCGAAATAACTCTTCACACCAAATTTCTTTACCAGCTGTGAGCTTTGTGAAGGCTTAAATCTACAAAATGCTTCAAGCTGTACCCATCATGAAATATATCACACTGTCAGTCAACTCAAACTTGTTTAATTTGTTTTCCCAACTTCTCTTTTTCCTTCTACTGTGCTGCCATGTTTCCTTTTAAGGTTTGACTTTTTCTTGTTTTTCCTGTTAAATCTTCTGCCAAAATTTGGGCTGAATTTGCATGAAGTTTCTGGCAAAAACTATTACATATTCAGTAAAGTGTAGTTTATTGGTTCTACCTAAAAAAAACTGGCCCAGTATGTAGCAGCCTTTAGACTCCTTTCGACCTTATCATACAGTTGATCAAGCAATTTTAAAAGAAGCTTGCTTCAAAATATTTCCATAACATACTAGGGAAAGACTAGAGTTAAAAATAAGACAAAATAGACCACTTTGCTTTTGAAATCACTTTGTGAACTTGAAGCAGCTTCAGAAACCCATCATTTAAACAAGCAGGTTCAATCAATTTGCAAGTCATGGGGGGAGAAAAGCAGCATGTCATCTAGAAGGGGGCATATTATAATTATAAACTTCATTGGAGGACTTGGTGGAATATCACATTTTTTATGTAAATGCTGTACAAGTTTGATATTCCTTGATCATTTTTCCATATAACTTATATTTTCAGGTTGTCAGATGATTTCAGTCTTGATATTGCAACATATAGGTGGCCACATCCAACCACCGGTTGTGATAGGCATACTTACTGTATCAAGTGTTTGACCTTTGTGTCACAGTGCCCTCTACAGGTGGGTTGGTTTGTTTAGGACCATGGCAGCCTTTTCTGGTCTCTGAGAGCAGCCCCCAAAGACAACCCAGGCATGGCTTTTAAAGCAGGGGTGGGCAATTATTTTGGGCGGAGCACTGCTTACTGAGTTTTGGCAAACCATTGAGGGCTGTGTGACAAGCAGCCAGGGGCAGATGAATATTAATTTTCTAAATTTTTTAGGGTTTCCGCGGGCCGGATAGAATGGCCTGGTGGGCCACATCTAGCCCACGGATTGCATTTTGTCCACCCTGGTTCTAGAGCAAGGGGGAGCCTGGACTCCCTCCTGCTCTGAGGATGCTGGCCTTTTGGTCCTTCACTCTTCCTGTTTCCCCATGGCCCTGACTTTAGGAGCTAGCATCCAGTATTGCCCCTGGCACAGGGGCTTCACTGCCTATTGGGAGGACCAAAAGCAACTTAAAGCCCTAAGCAGCATAGCAGAGAATCTCTTTATTGAGTGGATTTATTGGAGTTAAAGGGCACTCTGCTACAGTTTCTTCAAAGGGGTTAAGCAGTCTCTCTGTCCCTTGTCCAGCCAGCACAGAGCTGAGCACTCCCAAAGGTCCTTAGCTGTTTCTTTCCCAGTCTCTCCATCTCTGCAAAGCACATCCACTTTTCTCAGTCCCCCCAGCTCTTCTGGCCAGGAGTTGACAGGCTGCCTCCCTCTCACCTCTCCCATTGTTTTGTTTATCTCCTCTTGGATTGATACATCAGCAAAACAAACTTTGTTAATGCTAAAGGTCCATCTTATCTCATCCTGCATGTAGCTGGGTTGGGTACTGCATGGGGTGATGAGGTAAAGTGAGTCACAAATATTATAATAACATGAGCACAGTTAAGATGGAAATATCACAATAAAACCTGTAGTCCATCACAACTTGACTTTTCTTGATGGTCATTTTAAAAGCTACTCTATTAGGAAATTGCCTTTTGTGTCTTAAAGGTAGAATGGTGTCCACTAACATTGCTGGGGAGTAGTGAGTGAGGTGAGTGGAATGGTACCTTGCCCTGTGAATCTTTGCCATAGCAGGTACACTCTTATACCCAATAGCATATTTGCAGGTGTGGGGGAGTGAACAGAGAACCAGGGGCAGCTCCCAGGGAGCCTGCATCATGGGGGTGCTGCAGCTCAAGCTACATTGCTATAGCAGTAGCAATAGCAGCTGCCTGGAGTATGTTAAGCCAGTGGTAGGTAAAACTTCACTTCTTTTCCCCTTTCCATCACTCCCTTCCTAGACTCCAATGGTTGGCATACTCCCTCCCCCCACCATTCCCCCGGGTACTAGAGGAGCCTTGTTATGCCTTTTACTGTGTCTTGGTATAACATGACTTCTGGCAAAAGAACAGTAGCCTCTTCTGTGACCGCTTTTGAGTCTTTAGTGTTATTATAAAGTCGTCTTACAATAAGTTTCATGCCATTGATTTAAGTCAGTTTTTGGATTCATATTTCACAACACACAAAATAATTCCCACCTTAAGTGTGAGCCTGTGGTGAGCCAAACTACTTAACAAACTGTTGAGAACAATTGGAAATCAGATATCCTTGTTACCATGTTCATTATCTACACTTAAGTATACTCTGTCTTTTCTAACAGTTCTGGCAATTATGACCTCCTTTATAGTATCACAGTGTGTTTTTTAGGTGTTTCTCTTTTCTTTTTTCAGCAAAGAATCTCAGAATTTGAATTACAGCAAAGGGCATCTTCTGAAAAGTCAGTGCCATAGACCCACCTGTTTAATTTTTACCTACTTTTAAAATGCAATATTCTGGTTACTCTGATAAGATCAGAGAAACCTCCATATGCAAACTAGGTCCCCTGTCTGATCTTCTTGAGAGAAGCTGCAAATTTATCTGTTCCAGCTGTTGCTGTCGTGTTGTGGTGAAGTTTCAGTATTTTAAAATGTCTCTACAATGGCAATATCTTAAGACAGTTCTCAGTTACTGAAGTGTACAAGCCATGAGGAACAACAGGCAAAACGTACCTGAAATTTCCTTCTAAAGCAATGACTTTCCCTTTAAATCAAGTTTCAGTCTTTATTATCTTGTGCAGGAATCACGCGGGGCAAGTGCACAAAGTTTGTTCTTAGTAGGTGATGTTAGTATGTCAGGTGAAAATCAGGCAGAGATCTGCTTTATGTGAAGTTTCACAATGAATTGAAGCTCAGCACTACCTGCTAGCTTGCTTTGAGTTCCCAGGTGGTGTGCGCACACGTACTGCATTGCATAATGTTTTTCTGTGGCCATTTTTTTTTTATTCACTTCTTGTGGTTTTTGAACTTTTTCACAGTTTTTGATCTTTGTGGAAATTTATACTCTGTAACAGGGGTGGGCAACGTTTTTTGGCTGGAGTGCCGAAAAAAACACAATGTCTACCGTGGCATGTCGACACTCCGGCACCTTCCAGAATCTGGATCAGCTGTTTGCAGCCTCCTGGCTATAGCTGGCCCATGGAGCCCAGTCTGCTTGCAGCCTCCCAGCTGTCTTCTGGGAGTAGCCTGGACTCTGTGGCTGGCACCAGCTGCTTAGAGCTTGGGCTGGCGGTGGTGTGCCAAGCAAAATGGCGTTGCGTGCCATGCTCGGCACGCGTGCTGGGGGTTGCTGACCCCTGCTCTATAAGTTTTAAAATGATATATAATATGTGGAGGTACAGTGAGCTCAAATACCTTATAAAATGTTCTTAGTTCATGCACTCTGTAGTGTATTTGTGTATAGATGGGAATGGGAGCATAGATCATTTCGTTT
The DNA here is from genome assembly GCF_030867095.1 of Alligator mississippiensis. Classification (NCBI taxonomy): domain Eukaryota; kingdom Metazoa; phylum Chordata; order Crocodylia; family Alligatoridae; genus Alligator; species Alligator mississippiensis. Next base: position 157,405,237 of record NC_081827.1, read on the forward strand.
TGTTTGTTCGATTTAAATTTTAATCGGAGTATGAGTAGGTGATGGGAGTGCCAGTGTCCTTGTGGTTCTTATCCCCCAGCCTCAACAAGAAATGGGGGAGAGAGAGAGAGAGAAAAATAGGAATGTGTCCTTTCTAGAAGAGTGAAATCCTGCGCAATGTGGAAAATATGCAACTGACTGCAACTAGCCTGGAAGTAATAGTGCTGTTCTCACTAGTTCTATGGTACTAGCACTTAGAGGGAGAAATAAGTTAAAATTCCATCAAAGAATAATTAGGAAATCGTATTCCCACAATCTTGTGTCTTTGCATATTGAAAATTTGTGTCTAATTGTGAATAATTTGTGAAATTATTTTATAAACCATAAAAATATTGCTTTAATAGAAAATTATGGGCCCAATCCGGTGAGGAACTTGAGGATGTGGCTAACTTTAGGTATATGTAGATAGTCCCATTGAAGCTAATAGACTGGTTATGGATTTAGGTAATAACTTTCAGCTGCTCTTCACTTCATTTCCTCAGTGCACAATGTGCATTTTATATCCTTCTATATAATTCAAATAGAAGCCTTACATTACTGAGTTTTACTCATTTGCACAGACTAACATGGATTCATAGCTGTGAAACATTCCTAAAGTTTGGAAACCATAGATTTTGTCTGTCAAAGCAACTGCTATCAAAAATCACTTATGGTATGTGTACATTGTCACAGTATAAAGTGTTTATTGCTTTCTTAATTTCTATAGCATCAGTTGACATGGCAATAAGATGCTTTGGTTACAGATATGTAAAGATGAGAATTATTTACAGCAAGGGCCAGCAACTTTTAGATCGAGCCCACGGTCATAAGTCTTTGCATTTGGAAGTAGGGGGCTTCAGTTGTAGGGTCTTCAGTGCCACCACGGGGAGAAACTCTGGGCTATGGACACTTTGCCTGGGTCTCTGGGGGGAGAAGTGCTGGTAGTGGGTGGGTCCTAGCCTCTGCTTCCCTGTCTCTCTGACCTGAGATGCATCATTCTTCATGATCTTAATTTTAGAGTTGCTCTTATGGCTAACATTACATGCAAATACTTTTCCATGTGACCTTGATTCAGCTGCATCACTTGATCAGTGAACGTACAGAAAACAGAACCAACTGTCTTGTGGGTGTTTATGACTTAAGTGTGAAAGATGATAATTTGGAAAGCTCCAGAATGTAGTTCTTCTTAACCATTGGATCTCCTAGCTAGTTCCAACAGTTTCAAAGTTGAACAATATTATTTCTAAGGGAAGTATTGGAGGGTATGAAAGACTAGTCTGACAATATGTGGAACTAATTGCATGAAGCAATCAACAGCTGTAAATATTAATGAAGAATTTGAAAAACAAAACTTGATAAAAGTGTATAGCTAGCTTTTGAAAGAACTAGGGCAGCATTTGTTTTGCTTTTGTGCACCGAAATGGCAGTTTTTTACTTGCATAAATGGCCTTTTTGGTACCTGTACACAGATAGCGATTCCACCCTTCTGTTACGTGGATGTGCAAGCATGCTTGTATAGCCTGAGTATACATAGTATGTTGTGTATGTGGCTAAATATGTGCCCCATTTATAGATGCTTAAGTCATGAAAATGTAGTCAGCCAGAAACTAATGGGGTGGGGGTGAGCTGGGTTTCCAACCCTCTTTACTGACAACTGAAGTTTTTTACTGATATACCAGTTATCAAACAAAACCCCCGTATGTTTCATGTGATGTAAATAACCCTTCTGCCAGGCCCTGGGTGGCAGTAATAAGGGTTGAGTTCAGATTTAGGGTTTTAATACACACCATACCAAAAAAAATGGTCTGTTAGTAAAAAGTTTGCAAATTGTCAGGAAAAAAAATAATTCTTGGGTTGGCAACCCTGCTTGACTTGACCATTTTTTTAAAAACCTATGCTGTCCCTCCCCTTCCCTCTGCCCCCATTCCTAGAGGTCCCCTACTCAACTCCACATCATGATACCACCCACACCTGACTACACCCTGCTCTGAACTGCCCCTTTCCTCCTAGCCCTACCAGACTCACTGCCCCCATTCCAGCACAGACCCCCTCCCACTGCCTCTCTTCCCTCCTGGCCACACAGCTGAGTCCCAACCATGCCAAGCTTTTACTGTCCTGCCTGGGGCCTTATGGCCCTGCCTACCTGTGAAGCAGGCAATGGGAGGCAGAATTAGTAGCACATTGCTTCGGGGTGTGTGGGGCTGGGAAGGGGGCTACAGAGGCTCCTATGGGCCTCAACACCTTGAGGAAGTGGTCCCTGCAGGTTGCTGACCTGTGCTTCTGCTCAGACACCAGATGGCCCTTTTCTGCATTGTCAGTCCTTCAAGATCCATCTCTTGTTCAGGTGACAGATCTTCAGTCAAGTCCATTATTCCTTAGTGGGTTTCTTTTTTAACACACCTCATGGAAAGGCATTCTAAGGCATTTTAATCTTGTTTTTTTCATTTATTTTTAAAAACAAATGAACAAACAAACAAAGCCCCTAGAGTGTCCATAAATTTACAGATAGTTGGCAACCCTGAATGGTTGGGAGTGCTATAGAAATGCCTGTATAATGTCTGACCTCTTGTGTAGTAGTTGGTGCCATACTAGAAAGTCAGACATAGGTGGGTTTAAATTCCTTTTGAGCGAGTGGAGCCTAGCACATGGGTCTCCTGTATCGTGCATGAGTGCTGTGACCTTAGCTATTGGGGCTTAACATGAGGCTCTCTACATTCTTCCTTCCCAGATTGATGTTCAGTTATATGCCAAGCTAGTGTATAGTTGACTGAGTGTTTATACACAGGGTTATGCATTCAGTCGAGGCCAAAACTGTGGGTATGTGAGTAGAAAACTGCTGTTTAGTTACACAGATTACAGCTTACTACTTACGATTGTAAAAATGTTATATGATTGATTTTATTTTATCATGTATACTGTGAATTATAGATGCGTCTGTCTGATTTTTATCTTCAGGATGTTTATGAAGACCTCTATTCCACAGCAGATATGCCTGACTTCTAAATCTTGATTTTCTCCCCACCTCCCCCTCCAAATTTTGAAACTATTAAGAACAAAGTAATAACTAGTTAGATGTGTAAGTTAGTCATAGAAAATTATGTGAATGACTGGAAATATGTTGTTGTATGATTATTAATCATCTTTTCATCTCTTAGTCAGGGTTTGGCAACCTTTTGCTGCTGTGGGCTGCTGTTTGTCCCAGAACCCTGTTGCAAGACTCAAATCTCTGCCCCCTGATATGCTCTAACTATCTGCAGTTCTCTTGCCACTGATTCAAGTGACCACTGGTGATGGAAAGGGTTAAATTTGGCAGCACCACGTGCGGGCCGGGGATGAGCCGGGCCCGTCTTTGCGCACGCGGGCTGTGGCCAGCAGCCCGGGTACGCGGGGCCGGAGGAAACCGCGCAGCGGCAAGGCACGCATGGGCTAGAATTAGTCACAGAGGCGTAATGGTTGATTGAAAGATTATTTACTTACACCCAAGATGGTCGCAGTGTAAGCTGGACAGTTTCCAGGTGCAGCTCTGCTTAAATCCTTGTTGGAGGACTACGACAAATTCGGTTCTTTGGCCCCGGAGTTATAAGGCTCTGCGGGTTCGGCAGTTCTTTCCCACGGAGTTGTCGAAGCTCCATGGGCTCTGTTCAGTTCTCAGGCCCTGGAGTTGTTAAGGCTCCGTGGGTTCGAAAATGGAGCATATAGGAAAGGGATACATCTAGGATTGCGCTCGGCGACGGGGAGAGGCTAGAGGCTGATCAGACCTCTGTTGCCTGCTTGAAATGCATTGGGTCCGTAAGGATCCGCAGCGCTTAGAGATCTTCACACAGGGTGAAGATTCCTCCTCCTGATGTTTGTGGAGTCCTCCAACTTGGGTGGAAACCACTCAAGCTCTTTATACGGCCAGCAAGCCAATTGCCAGCCACCACGTATGCATATATTAGAGTTGCCCAATAATGTGTTATGAACTCTTATACAAATGGCGGGAACTCCTTTGCACTGTGCATCTCTGAGATGCAAAAGAAATGCACCATGCAAAGAAGCTACAAATTTGGCGGGAAATTCCCCGTTGCACCGGAGTTTTCTCCCGCAGCAGAGAACTCCACCCTGCAAGGAAGCTGCAATTTTAGCGGGAACATAATTTAGCATTCCCGAAGCACACAGCACTGCAATTTTAGCGGGAACATAATTTAGCATTCCCGAAGCACACACTCACAACTTTGGGTTGTGACGCACCAAAGGAACAAGAACAGGGAGGGCAGAGAGGATCTAAGCTTTTCATTCTTTTGCTCCATCTTGTGGCCTGTAGGTTGCTAACCCTTGCCTTAGGTCAGGGGTCACCAACTGGGCGATTCTGGTTGACCTTGGAGTCTCCGACAGTCGATCTCAGTCGGACTGTCCGAGGCTCCGGGATTGGGAGTGGAGGGATGCACGTGTGGAGCAGCCGGGACGCAGTCCAGGAACGGCAGGATGTACATGGCTGGGCTGAGCTGTGCCCCCTGCCACTGGGGCTCGGGGGCGGGGGGGGGGGCGATCCTCCTCCATGCCCTGCGGTGAGGGAGGGGCTGGGGCAGAGGCAGGGGTGAATGGGGCCCCAGCCAGGCTGGGGAAGGGTTAGACTCCAGGCCGCTTATCCAGAGGCGGATGTATTTTGTCCACCTCTGGGTTTAAGGGGTGCTTGGTCTGGTATTCCCTTAGCAAGTTCCCTAAACACTGTGCTTTTGGGCTAAAAAGTAGGAGAGCAGTCCTCCTCTATTGTCTGGCTGGTACATGTGTAGGGCCATTCTATTTTGCCACAGGGTGAAATTGCATTAAAAATTGTGAGCTGGTGCTAAAAATAGCAGTTATGTGGCTGCATATTACCATTTAGGCACATAAAGGGAAATAAGATTTAGCCCTTTGTGTTTAAGGTAACTGCAGTATTTATTTCTGGCAGCCTTGTAAAGTAATTTGCTCTTCATCAGCCTGCAAATTTAAAGGTATCCTGGTCCAGAACAGTCTAGTGCTTGAATCCCTTGCATTGTCTCTGAGCACATAATATACCTATAATGCTACCAATTTACAAATGGACTTAGGGTTTTTCTATACCATAATTCTCAACCTCTTTAGACTCAAGGCAATCCTCCATAACTTCTATGAATTGAGTAATGCCCCATTTAAAAAAACAACTGTATTTATTACCTCCTTGCAGAGGGGATAGGCAGTGTGAGCAGGGGAGTAGCCAGGTAGGGAGAGCCTGAGCTAATCCTTATCTGCTTTTCTCCTCACACTTGAAGCTTGTTCCTGCCCTTATCTACTGATCTTCTTACACTTCTTGCAGCACCATTTAAAGGATTGCAAGGTATCCTAAGTTTCCTCAGTACCCTGGTTGGGAAACTGGTTTATACTGTAGTCACTTCAGTAATTACTTTTTGTGTAGACTTGCCCAACCATGATTTAAACTAGCTAGTTTGAGTACTGATAGGACTGTAGCTGCGGCCACGTGGATCTCTGTGCTGGTTAAGTGCTGAGACACATACCCAAAAGGAGTCAAAACTTGTGGATGAGATGATCTCTTTTATTAGACCAACTAGATATTTGCGAACAAATTGTTTTGTTTGCAAGCTTTTGGGCACGCTCACCCTTCACCCGAAAGCTTGCAAATAAATAAATAAAGTAATTTGTTTGCAGATATCTAGTTGGTCTAATAAAAGATGTCACCTCTTCCACAAATTTTGATTCCTTTTGTCTCTAGACCAGAACGGCTACAACCTGGATCAGACAGACAGATGGACATTTTTTTTAATCGGGGTTACAGCTTGTGCTGAGCTCTGTGCCTCTGTGAATAAACTGTTACTGGTACCAGTGCTAGCTCGCTTAAAGCTAGTTTGGGTGTGTCTCTAGAGACGTACTCTTATTTACACTACAGTAGGTTTGCTTACACTGTTACATTATGATCTGCTTTTGTCACTGGAAAGCATTCTTTGCTTCCAGGCTTTATGATGACTGTATTGACAGAGATGTAGGGCAGAACATTTTCCAAAACAGAAAATTTTCCAGTGCTTTATTTTTCCGTGGGGAAATTTTTCCATTTATAAAAATTCATTGTTTCATAAAATTCATTAGTAACAATGAATGCATGCCAATAAATATTAGGCAAGCTTGGCAGTTTCAAAGTTGTAATTAATGTTTTTCAGGTGATTATCACTAGGAAGTGTGTGAGAATGTACAAGTTTCATTGATTTGCAGACGCGGTAAATACACTCACAATAATCCAAACCAAAAATCAAGTTATGAATTCACCTAATTGGCTGTGCAGGTCAAATCAAAACCAAAGATAAAATTCTCATTTCATCTCAGATTACAAGTGAAAGCAAAACTAAAACTGTGATTAATTTTTGTTTCTGTTCCAGTTCAGCAAACACACAGAGCAGTGTCTCATTTTGTTTCTTGAGTTGGGGAAGTTGGAAGTGTTTGCGTTAAGATCGGTTAGTTTTTTAGTGTTTTTCACTTGAAGTCATAACAATGCTTAATCAGAAAAAAACCTGGTGTGTGGCATCATTATAGTGAAGTTCAAGCCACTGAAGGAAGGAAGAAAGTTGGCAGATGTAAATATTGCGGGCAGGAGTATGTTGACAACACAACAAGAATGAAGAAACATTTAATAATGTGTAGAAACTGTCCTAAAAGAGTACAAGCCACATACAGAAAACTAATGCAACGAAGCGGTGGAAGAACATCATTTGAGAAAAGTCTACTTCAGGAATCCTATGCAAGTAAACCAATTAATATGTGAAAAAACACACTGTATAGACTAGCATCTATATTGTTTTAAAACTTTATAATTTTAAAAGTTGTTAATGCAACTCTGGACTTATTTATTTATTTATTTATTTATTTATTTAAAATATTTGTATCCTGCTTTCCTGCTTGCACTAAGCACCCAAAGGGCGTAGGCTTAACAATATATATATATTTTTAAAAATTATATAATAGATAAATAGCTATTTCAACCCAGCTGAGCAAGCTTAGTCTTCTGGCCGGTGGCAGAGACCATACTGTACTTCCCTTTGGCTCTGCAGTCCCAGGGCAACTGGGCAGCAAATTGAGCAGCAGAGTGTTCTTTCTGGCAGGGAGGGGGGAAGCAAGCTCCCTGCCACTTCTCTTTTGATGGATGAGGCCAGATTAGAATAGGCTAAAATAAAAATATTTCCCCCTTTTATTGCAGGAACTTGGTAGCTCAAGTGAAATAGCAGATTTGCAAAAAATGGAAAATGAAAATGTCAAGCTGCAAGGTCTGGGGGAAGAAGCAGCAGGATCCTTGCTTTCAAAATAACTGTCAACAGATACATCATCCACCATGACAGTCAAGCTTTTTATCAAGCTTTGTGGACAAAATGTCAAAAGAAGATCAAGTGAAAGCAAATGAGACATTAGCTCAACCTATATTTGCAGGTGGTACACCTCTTTCCATAACTGAAAATCCATACTGGAAGGAACATTACAAACTAATTTATTTGCCCATCATGAAAGTTACTGTCATGTTATCGCTTATCACATTCTCTTTTAGACAGAGAGTATGACAGAGTTTGAACAATGGTTATTCAAAGGATTGGTCAAGCAGAATCGCTGACTCTAATGTCGGATGGACTGATATACAAGGAGATCATTTATTGAACATTATGTTAGTAACACCTGAACCAATATTCCCGAAAGAAATTGCTATCAAATCTTCTTATCATACAGATGAATACACAACCAAATTACAGAGTGAAGAGACTGAAAGTGCAGGTCCCTACAGGGTACAAGCCCTTGTAACCGATAATGTCAGTAACATGAAAGCTGAATGGAAAATATTAAAGGCAAAATATCCTCATTTAATAGGATTTGGCTGTCTTGCTCATGGGTTGAATCTTCTGGCAAAGGACATAGTAAGTGTGGATACAATGAAGACAGTATTGGCAAACTGCAAAGCGATTGTGAAGGTATTCAACAATCATCATGTTGCTAATCAGACTGAAGAAATTACAGAAAGAGAAACGAGGAAAGGAAAGTGCACTTTTATTGCCAGGAGAAACTAAATGGGGCACTGCTACATAGTGCTTACATAGTTTGCTGCTCTCAAAGAACTGTTTACAATGTGCTTCAGTAGATGACACAGTATCCCAGATTATTCCCATGAACATTCGGAAGCAGATTCTTGACAACAATGTGTTCTGGGTTTGAGTTGAAGCAGCATTCAAGCCACTGAATGCTTCTACCCGTTTTGTCTACTGAATGCTTCAATCTGTTTCTACCCGTTTCAGTGGCTATCAAGAAACTTGAAGGAGATGCACCAAGCCTTTCAAATATTCCAGAGATATTCAGACAACTGAATGAAAATCTAATTGAGCTTTTGCTGCCTTCACCTCTATCTAAAAAAGTAGTAGTAGTAAAACAAATGTTTAATGGCAGTAAACCTTTTGGATCCTCAACACAGAGGACAACATTTATCAGAAGATGAATTATCTGCTACTCTTGATACAATTATGGAAGTAGCTAAGAATGTCCCCAACATCGACGAAATAGCCATGATGCCAGACGTTGCCGAGTACTGTGCCAAAGAAAAACTGTGGAGCAAAGATGTCATTTGGCGGGCAGCAGAGAATATGTCTCCTCTCACACTGTGGAAGGGATACTGCAACACCCGCCTGTTGTCCAGGATTGCTCTAAGGATCCCAAGCATTCCCTCAACAGCAGCTTCTTGTGAATGGAACTGGAAGGCTTTCAGCTCAATCCAGACAAAAAAGAGGAATAGGCTAACAAATGAACGCACTGCTAAGCTGTTTTCTATTTCTCAAAATCTTTTGCTTCTGGAGAATCAGTCAGAAGCACAATTAGTGAAGAAGATGTAATGGGATGATAAGTTGCCCTTGCCCATAGACTCATTGGTAAAACCATCCTTTAGGTAAAGAGAATGTGGTTCAAGTAGTTCTGAATCAGATTTGCCTCAATCTAATTCTGACATGGGACTAATAAGTAGTGCAAGCGATTCTACAGATAGTGACAGTGAAACTGGAGGTGCCGCAATGACCTCAGTGGAAGAGAGTTAAACTCTGTTGAAGTAGATGAGTGGACAACCACGGCATATCATGCACAGCGCTTTGGGTGTGCTAAAATTAGTGTTTCAACGGTTTTCAGTGCCGCCTTTTTTTTTTCTTAAATTTAAAAAATAATGTAAGGGAAGTACATGCTATTGTGTATCGTCTTTACATTTTTACAAGTATTCCAATAAAAATAATTTATTTCCAAATAAAGCTTTGAATTTGTGTGAATATAATATTTAAACCACACTAAGTGTGATGTATTTAATTTTTTTCCTAATTGGATATTTCAGTTCAAATACTTGTGGCCATCGGGACATAAAATTAACATGGGGTTAACTTTTTTGGTTTTGATAAACAAGCTAAATAAGATAGTGTTCTATTTAAAAATTAGGACATTGGAAAATTTTCCAATTCAAAATTTTCCAGAAAACCTACATCTCTGTGTATTGATAAAAGATGTACTTTGAATTTTAGCTGGTACCTCTTTTGGTCTGTGTGAAGTTCTGTTTTGCATTTTGTTTGGTTTGGGGGTTTGGGGTTTTTTTTTCTGTTACAAACTTCTCTCCTTGTTCAGAAGACTATGGCTTGAAACATTTTTATGTACAGATAAACATGTTGAATAGCCATGTTTGCTTATATCAGTGTTTCTGAACCTTTTCAGACTTGGGGGGACCCCTTGGAAAATTACAGCTCTTGCATTCACTTATTTCTTTTGACTGTGGAAAAGTAATAGAGCAATTCTTCTGTTGTGAAAGGACTTGGACCACAACAGGTCAGAGTATTATGACATGATAGATTGCTATTGGAAATCTCTGAATTTATATTGTGAATGATGTGTAGGTGTTTTCATAACTAATAGTGCAAATATCAACTGACACCCTGTGGCATCTTGAAAAGTATGTCATGGCACCCCAGGTTGCCATAGCATTCTGGTTGAGGATCCTTGGCTTATCACTTCTCTTTAGTGTCTGAACAAATAAGTAAATCTTTCAGATGAAGTCCAATAAGTAATAAGATGCTGTTAATCTGTGGGAATGCCACTGAGCAGTTCTATATTGGTGAATTTTTATTTCACCTGGGATAAGTAATACAGGTTCTGTGTCTCGTTTATGCAATTAAAAAAAAAAAATAGTCCACCTTTGCAAAATTTTCCTTGTTTTGGTTCTTCAGTTTCCAGTATAAAAGTGATAAGATATCCTTAAAAAATAAATATTTTTTTTGCGTGGTTTTTTTTTGTGCCTGGGCCATAGCCCACCTGGCTGTAACGTGTACCACATTAGAATGTTCCATGTCAGAATTTTAAGTTCGGTTCCATTCTGATCGTAGTCATCAGTAAGAGGCAGATTGCTGTAGGAATTTGTGTGTCTTCCAGGTTTTGATATTTGGCCAATTCAAAAGTCTTCCAGCTTCAAGGATCATATCCTACTTTTCCTTAGATCTCTAGCTGTTCCATATTAACATTTAATTTCTTCACTTAAATGATTTTTGTCTTGCCATTGATGCACCACTGGGTTTTATCATTAATTCTGGCATCGTACCTGAAATTTTTGTGGCTTGGAGTCTGTCCTTGGCTTTTCAGTGGCCTCAGTGCTCTGGCTTTAGCAGTGTTCCTTGTAGCTGCAAATACAGTACCTCTTTCTGAAAATGACCAAACAGCTGCATCTTGATTCAACCTATATTTAGTGATAGAAATTTTTCCAGTCTTTTGAAATGTGTGTCGTATTGTGTAATGGTAAAGAAATACTGTGCCGCTATAACTGTATGGATTTATATTTTTAAGGTCCATTTTATATATTGCTTTAAGTAAAAAGTAGCTAGTGCTGCTTTGACAATTCCAGTGGTACAAACTTCAGGATTTATGTTTGGCAGTAATTAGTAAGAAGTAATTAAGTAGCGTGATTGACATATATTACTTTTTAAAATGACAGAGCATTGAATCAGAACTAAACATGCTACTAAAAATGTAATTGTTTGAGTACCTTTGGATGTAAAATGCATTTTAATGGAAATTCTGTTTTATAGCACTTTGGGTTTTATATTGCATTAGGTGATTATTTTCTGGAAACAAAAATGCTTAAATGGCCTTTTTGTTTAGGAGAGGGGTCAAGGGAAAGTTTAATACAAAACTGTCCATCATTCCACTGCCTCTAATAATAGTTGGCAGAGCAGGTGAAACACTGACATGCATGTACTGATGCATTTGAAGCAAGACTAAGGATGTCATCCTTCTGTTCTACTCGGCCTTGGTGAGACTGCGACTGGAATACTGCATCTAGTTCTGGGCACTGCACTTGAGGAAGGATGTGGAGAAGCTTGAGAGAGTCCAAAGGGGAGGGCCACATGCTTGGTTACAGGTCTGGAGAGCAGGTCATATAAGAAGAGGCTGAAAGACATGGGACTGTTCAGCCTGGAGAAAAGAAGACTTAGAGGGGACTTGGTGGCAGACTATAAGTATTATTGGGGGCACACATCAGGGCCTGGGGGAGCATCTGCTCACCAAGGCACACCAGGGGAAGACAAGAAACCATGGACACAAACTGCCTGATATGTCCAGTCTGATGTGATGTGACTAAAGAGAAATTTTTTCATGATTCAAGTGCTCAGGGTCTGTAACAGGCTCCCCCCAGAGAAGATACTTACCCTGAAGAGCAAGGAGGAAAAGACCACAAGAAAAAAAGTGTGTGTGTGTGTGTGGGGGGGGGGGGGGGGTACCTACCCTGGAGATCTTTAAAAAACGACTTCATGCACACCTTGCTTTTGTGCCCAAGCAGTCTTTCCTGCCCAAGTGCAGGGAGGCTGGACCCAATGAATCTTGTGAGGTCCCTTCCAGCACCTAACATCTATGAATCTAAGAAATCTCTCCACAATGGGTGGGGGCAGAAGTTACACATAAACTGATTTAAGACTTCAGAAACTGATTTAAACCTGTAACAGAACAGAAACTCAGTACACATAAAGCAATTTCAAAATGGCTGAAACTAATTTAAAGTAAACCAGGTCGAATGTAGTATCAGACGTAACTGATTTAGGTCAAACCAGTTTATGAAACTTTTGTCCTAGACCCCTTCCTGGTTTAAGATAAATCAGAGTCCCCTATCATCCCAGCATGCTTTGCAACCCTGGGATGGGCTGTGCCATCTGCTTCAGAGAGCAAGCTTAGGCCTGCCTATCTGCTCCCTAGCCTAAGCAATGATGGCTGGCGGACATGGGGTTGGAACAGCCTTTTCCAGGTTATTCGCTGCTCAAAGCTAGAGCAGAGGGGGTGAGGGACGTGGGGCTAGGGCTTGAGGAGCAGGCAGAGCCTGAGGGGGACTGCCCCTCAGCCTCTGCTTCCGGAAGGTATCTGCTATGCAGAGGCTTCCATTTCATTCAACCCAGCTGTCCAGCACATAGCCAGCATGGACTATGTGTCCGATTCCTCTTCCTGCTGCCCCCAGGTCTGAGATCTGCAGTCCAGACTCTCAACCACAGGATTCTGAACGGTTGCTTATCACTTCCGCTTGTTGCTTCCAGGTGCCTCTGGGATTTGTAGTCCAGGATTACAGACAGCAGTTCTCCTCAGGGTTGTTCCCTTCTGTTCAATACATGCTTACTTCAGTGAAAGGACTATTCTTGTTCAAGCTTTTATGGATTCAATGCCACTACCTTTTTCCCCACCCACTCCCTTCTCAGCCTGGCAGGTGTTGCCCCCCACCTAGACAGACCCTCCAGATAGCTGTGGTCTCTGGTCTGGCCATGTCCCCTTTGCTTGGATCAGGCAGGGGGAAAAGCCTAGGAGCTGGCAGGCCAGGAGGTGTGTTCTAGCACCCACTGGCTTCTGACTTGAGCCAGAAGTGAATATCAGTTCACTTGCTTATCGGCTCAGTCTCTGCAGCTTAGACTAACTTGCAAAGACTGAATCAATTCAGCCTTGGGCTTTTTGACTGTCTGTACTTAGCCAGTGCTGTCAAGATTGGCAGCATATGGTTGGTGGCTCTGTCTCTTCTTTGCTGTGCAAGTGACTTCAGCATCAACTTTCACTTGTTTTGTTTTTTCTCTCTCTAAGGAATTGGGGACTTAATGCTGTTCCCAGATGAAACTGGGTTGAAGCTGACCTCATGAGGAATTAGATGTCTAGGTGGGCTGTTCTGGATTGCTTGCATAGTAGGCCAGGTCTCATCATCACCTAAGGATCTTTCCAAGCCAAAATGGAGATACATAAGACATCTAGACTTTTTTTTGTCTGTTAAAAGTAGAATAAGATCACATGTAGTGATTTTAACACCTAAAACCTATGCAAGTGCCACCTAGAGTTGTTAGAGGTGTAATAGGATCTAGGCCTGTAAATGGATGTTTAAACTCTTGTGGTTTAGTGCCTAAACCCCAGTTTCCAGTGTATAATTTTAGTACCATTTTATTTTACTTTTTTTAATTGTATTTTATGCATTTGGCATTTTGAAAACTGTGGGTACTTATGTAACTATTGAGATTTTAGCAACAATTAACTGGTAGTGCTTAATTCCAGAAAATCTGAAGAATTTTTTTTTATCTTGCTTTTTGTTTTCACTCCATTTACTAGTATTTATATCTGCGTAAATGTCAAGTGACCAGCACTGCAACCCTGCGTAGAAGATAGGATTTTCCTGTGGAATTTTTTAGTGTCATCTCATTTCAATTCGGAGGTATGTGTGCTAAATCTTTTAAAACTGGAAGACATGGAATGGAAGACAGGTATGGAAATGTATTTAGTATTTTAACTAGCAGCACTGAGAACTCCATTGAACAGAAACCAATTCTAGGGAAAGAAAGAAGTCTAGTTTCCATTTTCTTCATCATTAATTCTTTTGGAAGGTTTAAATGTGACTTCTGCTTGTGGAGCTTTTTATTAAAATTAATACTAGTATTATAAATACTGGACTGCTGAGTGTTATGAAAAAGAAGTCCTGAAAGAACCAGGAAACTAAAACCTGCACTGTGCTGCAAATCTTCTTTCTCCTCCAAGAGTATAATGAAAAATATAAATTATGTTGTGATTTTTTTCCCACAAGCACAAGACGCATCACATGCTACGGTTTTCATGCATGTCCACCCTCAATATTTGCGAACATTGCTGAGATTATAATTAATGTTTTGTATTTAACTGTGAGGACGATTTAATGTGCTGCATGTCTCCTTGGTGGGAAGCAAAAGGCTGGTATCTTACGTTCACAGAGCCCATACCGCTGTATCCCTGGTTTAATGATCCCTTCAGTTAAGTCCAAAGGTATAAGATCATCCTTTCATTAATGCTGCATCCAGCTCTTTTTCATGTCATCAGGGACAAGTGGGCAGTGGATTGTGGCTCTGGCCTGGGCCCTGGCCCCCTGCTGTCACTGCCCTGCAGTCTGGGCCCCGACTGCCTGTCCTGCTCCTGGATGCCATTCCTTGCCCATGCCCCCATCTCTTCTGCCTAACTCAGTGTGCCCTGCTTGCGGGGGTCCTGAGCTAGTCTACAAGGAGAGCCCACCCACCCTCTCCATTCAATGCCCCTGTTGGTAGGTGCAGGGTGGATGGACCTGGGGATGGATAGAATCATTTGTTTCTCCCCCCTCCCCCCCCCCCCCCCCCCCATGCTGGGCCAGGTAAGCATCCCCCCCATCTCACCTGCCCTGCAACAGCTCACCCAAACTCCTTAAGTGGCACTTGAGCCCAAATAATTGCCTACCCCTGGTTAGAGGCTGCTAAAACAGTTCCCTTTTGGAGAACAGCTCATTTTAAAGAGAATCATTTTGTCAAGTTGAAACTTTTACTGGGTCACACACACACTTAGTTTGGAGGCTTGAGGAGGTTGTTGCAAAGCAGATTTCATTTTGCAAAAGCATACGTTTTTTCTTGCTGTGATGGTAGATGTGCAGCTTGCCAGATGGAAAAAAATGAAGGCAAATGTTAAAGCTTAAGAAAACTTAAATTTCCCCATTCTACCATAATGAAATATGGTCTTTGTTGTTTTTAGTCTAACCTAGGGATGTCAAACATCTGCAGAGGTGGGTCGTCTGATCTATGGGACTTTTCACCTCAGCTGTTAGAGCTACTGTGTTGGCCCATGCAGGTGGGTCATCCAGGTAGCAGGGCTTCTGGGAAGTGAGTAATCTGGGCAGCAGGGCTTTTCAACTGGCTGTCAGAGTCACTCTGTGTGTGGCAAGCACTGAGGAGGTTAATTCTGCTGCCACCCAGTCTACTTTTTCCCATTGTTGAATTTGTTTCTTCATTCCTGCTGGAAGCATAATTTGGTGGCAGTTGGGAACAGAAAAGAGGCCTGACTGATGGTGGCAATATTTAACCCTCTGGATGCTGGTCATGCTGACCCGGTGGCTCTGGCAGAGAATGTGGTCTGTTCCCTGGTTGCTGTAGGGAATATGGCTTGCCAGCTGATTTCAGTTTGACCCCTGGTCTAACCCATGGGAACCATAATTCTATCAGTGTTGTGGCGGTAAGTTCTCTTTAGTCTAGTATCTAAACTTCCCTTTTCCTCCTCTCTTTCTTCTCTTCCAGTTTACTCAAAAGTAAATACAATAAATCTTGACGTTATTGATATGCTGGGCAAAGGAAGTGTTTGAAACCCGCTGTCAGGGCCGTCCCTGGCGGGGGTAGGGGGGTGAATTGGGTGACTGCCGCAGGCCCTGTGCTTAGGGGGGCCCTGCAGAGCTGGGTAGAGCGGCATGGTGATTCTGCGCTGCCACCAGCTTCAAGTCTGGCTGCTGGGCACCCCTCCCCCCCCAATGCTGCTGAATCCAGTGCATCCAGACACTCGCGGCCCCCCCCCCCGCCCCATGGCAGATTCGGCGGCAGATTTGCCCACTGTGAATATTAGGGGTGCACGGATAAAGATTTTTTTGGGCTGATAACTGTGGTCGATTATTAATGAGCCATATGTGCTGCGACTGATCTGATTGCCAATATGCACATACCCCTGGGGCAGAGGCATAGGGGGTGTGTGCCCCCCGGATCTGTGTGTGGGGTGAGGGCACGCCGCTATTGTGGGTTGGGGCCAGGGGCTGTGCTGGACTCTTCCTGGTGGGGCTGGGCTAGGGCTGAGCTTGGGTTGGCAGTGGCAGCTCTGGGAGTGGGGGGCTATGGGCTACAGGGGGAACCCACCCTCTAGCCCCATTCCCAGCACCACTGCTGCCCCCCCCGAGCACAGCCCTGGCCCAACCCCCTGCCAGGAAGAACCCAGTGCAGCCCTCAGCCCTCAACCGCCCTCACCTGCACGCAGATTGAGAGGGCACATATCCTCTATGCCTGCCCCAAGTGTGCATGCGGCAGCAGGAGTTGCCCCTCCCTTCCTCCCTCCCCACACCTCCCAGACAAGCCACTCGCAGCTCTGTCCCGCACCCTGCCCTGGCTGGGCAGTGCCTGCCCTTGCTCTACTACCTCCCTCACTGTGGGGCCCCCCCCCCTTCCCTCCTCTCTGCTCCTTCACCCCAACAGACTTACCAGCTAGACGCTGCTCTACATGCTGCCGGGCTGGCTGCATGATGACTGCGGCTACACGCATGCACGCAGCATTCATTGGCAGCATTATTGGCTAGATCAGCAAAAAAAAAAAAAAAAAAAGCCAATTGGCCATAATGTCAATTTTCCTTTTATCGGTGCCGATACAATATAGATGGATGTATCGATGCATCTCTAGTGAATATTGAACGTGTGTGAGAATTTGGGATTTCTACAGATAAAATTACTTTAATTAGGCCAGTTGTCCACTGGATGTGGCTATTGCTTCATACAAATATAGATATCTGCATCTTCTGGTGGTATGAAATCAAATACATTCAAGAGAGCTATTTAAATATGCTACTTCCATGTGGCTTATAAAAAATTAATTCCTTTTTTTATCACTGTGATTTTTTTAATATCTGCGTCACCAGACTATTGGATCTCATGTCACTTGTTTTTATGCGTCCTGCACATGAGGCTACAGACATTTTGTTAGTGGAATCATGTACATACATTACAGTGGAAGCAGTCATATAATGTTCCTTTTCTTGGTGCTTTGTGTACTGAATTGTGGAGCTGTAATTAGGTCAGCTGGAGACACTAAAGAGGAGTCTATTAGGTGTAATGCAATAGAAAGAAGCCTTTAAAAATAGCTTTAATGTGCTGTAATCTATTCATTCTGTTTTAATATACTTATTCCTTACTATTTGTTGCTGATTTGTCCATCATTGCCTTTCCTTCCTGCCACTCCTAGGCATGGTTACTGCATCTCACTTGCTTTTTGTCTTCCTTTTTAATTTTGGGGTTTTCTTCCCCTTGTCACTTTTTCCCTATATATTTTGGTAGGCTTTGGTTTTCATTTTTCATTCTTCTTTTTATTATCTGTTTTTTCTGACACCTTTCATTTATTCTTTCTTACTGTTCTAGCTCCCTTCTTCTCAGTTTACTCCCACTTTATTCTCTTCTGCAGCAACCCTGCTTGGTGCTTTTAATTGTACTGAGTTCCTTTTTTAATCTGTATTTCTTCTGGTTTCTTGACTGTGTTCTCCCTCCCTGTTTCTTCCTCTTTATTTTACTCTTCCTTTTCCCTTGGTAACTTTCTTTTCTTCATCCTTTGTCCACCCTGCAACACAAAGATAGATATAGATAGATAGATAAATAGATAAGAGAATAGGTCTGGGAGGGCCTGTGTCACTTGTGTCCCTGCAAAAGCAGAAGATAGGGACTCGAAGGAAACGGTGAAGAAAGCATAGGAAAATATTGGGACTGTGGTTTTGAAGTCAGGATGTGATCCCCAACTCAGTACAGGTTGGAATTATTTTTGCATTGAATGGGGTGAATAAGTGAGCCACAATTTTTCCACGCTTGGCTTTCTCTTCCGCTTTCCCAGACTTTCATGCTGTCGGATCCATTGTTCCCCTGAAGCCCAGCCAATCAGAGAAAGTTCTTATGCTTCTAGGTGGTGGTGGTGGTGGTGGTGATGATGATGACTATGATTGTTGTTAGGGTACTGGGGCCAAGTTGAGGAAACTCCTGTGCACCACAATTTGTGCTGCTTTGATTCAGTGTATTTAATTTATATATGTTGTAACATGTATAATGTAATCTTAATTGCTAGTTCTGTGGTTCTGTGTGTGTTTACTTTTGTGTGCATTTCTGCAGAAATTACAGTGTGTGTTTTTTTGTTTTTTGTTTTCCCCCAACCTGTATTTTCTAAACTGGCTCTAGCAGAGTGGGCACAAAGCATGGTAGGATTATGTATTGCATGAAAACCGTAAGTCATAACTGTAAGTCCTTTGAACTGGCAGAGAGTCCTGCTCTCATTCAAGTATGGAGCCATGTACCTTCTAGATTAAGGTCTTCATTCTTTCTCACTCTTAGGGATTATTCTTTAACTGGCATTTGAAAAATAGTAATGACCTAAAGCTCAGCTTAAACTTTTTCTCCTACAGCTAGCAGTTGCTAGCATATTTTTCTAGGACCTCTGTAGCGATGGAATAGAAACAGAAGCATTTTAGAGAGAGTCATAAAACCAATAAATGTAAAACTTTACATGGCATCTGCAATTTAACTTTTACAGCATTGGATGTGTGTTTTATTTGAGGGTGCATATATATATTTTACAACATGAGCTACATACTTTTTAGTAAAAGAAGGTTTAAAGATGTGACATGCAGTGTGCTTGAGTTAACATTTCTGCTGTGCATGGAACTTTTCTATTACCTGATCTTGGTACCTAACTGTGTGGAAATATAAATTAGCATTTGTGTTGATATTTGCATCTAATTCCCCCTCCCTCCCCCACGCCATCTTTCAAAAAAACAAAAAAAAAGTATAAGAATAATTTCAATACTCTTGATCAGTCTGTATAGTTGATAGCTCAGTGAGAGCATGGGGAAGGAGAAACTTGGTAATCTTGGTGCTATTATAGTGATCAATGAGGCTAACTGCAGTTTATCATGTATTAGCAGATGCATCATGAACAGGTCCAGGGATGTGATGCTTCCCCTTTGTGGCACTGCGCACTGCACAGTTGGAGCACTGCCTCCAGTTTGGGCACCGCCCTTCAAGAGGGATGCAGAGAAACTTGAGAGGGTTCAGAGGAGGCCACTTGTATGGTCAGAGGCCTACAGGCAAGGCCCTACAAAGAGAGACAACGGGACCTAGATCTCATCAGGCTTCGCAAGAGAAGGCTAAGAGGCGATCTTGTGGCTGCCTATAAATTAATCGGGGGGGGGGGGCAGCGGGGAATAGAAGATACTCTATTTACGAGGGCACTCCCTGGAGTAACTAGGAACAACGGCCACAAATTGATGGAGAACAGATTTAGGTTGGATATCAGAAAGAACTTCACTGTAAGGGTGGCCAGAATCTGGAATGGGCTTCCAAGGGAGGTGGTACTCTCCCTTACCTTGGGCATCTTCAAGAGGAGACTGAAGAAGCAAGTGACTGGAGTTGTGTGACCCCAGCGCTCTTTCCTGCCCAGGGCAGGGGGTGAGACTCGATGACCTACTGAGGTCCCTTCTGACCCTAACATCTATGAATCTATAGAAATGCAGACAAAATTCCCATTGCAGTCTTGGAGAGTTTTTCTTGAGGGCTAGTTTAAGGACTTCAGGATTTAGACATTTATTCACTGGAGAAAGTTCTTTGCATGACAGACAATTAGCAAGTAGCAGCACATTCTTTGATGCTGCAATTTCTATATATTTATACCGGAAAAAAATTGAATGGTTTATATCAGAATTTTTAGTGATTTGAGAGCCCCAACAGTATGAAGAGCACCCTAAATCAGGGGCTTTCAACCTTTATTTAACAAGTGTACCCCTTCTGCCTCAAAGTTTCAGCTCGCATACCCCTCTATATTTTTCTCTTGTTTTTAAGGGATGGGGGAGGGGTAGATAGCAGTCCCTGTGGTGAGGGAGGGAGGGAGTGGGGCTGAGGCAGAAGTAGGTGCTGCACAGCTGGGGGAAAGTACAGGATGGAGCTGCGGGAGTGTTTTGTCTGGGTTGGGGGCAGCTCATTGGTCAGTAAAAAATAAATAAATAAAAAAAATTGTTGGGTTGGAAACCCTGCTGAACCCAATTCCCACCATAATCATATTCTCTGCTGAATATTATTTGGATTTAAAAGCCCTACAGAGATCATATATAAGATCAGTTTTCTTACAGTAAAAGGTTTCTACCACCATAATACTATCCTTTCTTTTTCCTTGCTGCTTGGATCTCTGTGTTAAGGACTCCCCATTGATTTTTTTGTAGAAAAGTTAATACATCTATGAAGTTTCTTTAAGAGGATGAGGGATAGGGCTCTATCACGTACATAAATTAATGAAGTGTTTCACTTTTGTGGTGGCACACTTATTTTTAATTTTATATTTTGTAACCATCTTTTTTTTGTACTGGTGTATTTCCAAGATTGTTTTGTTTAGCTGTTTGTAGATGTTTTTTGAATAATAACCTCTGGAATAGTTTATTTGCAAATTTTAATGGGCTGTAATGAGCCAGCTTTTATTGCTGTGGTTAAAGA
This sequence comes from Alligator mississippiensis, assembly GCF_030867095.1. Taxonomy (NCBI): domain Eukaryota; kingdom Metazoa; phylum Chordata; order Crocodylia; family Alligatoridae; genus Alligator; species Alligator mississippiensis. The sequence goes on from NC_081827.1 coordinate 157,425,795, forward strand.
TATGATAAACTTAACAGATGGTTGGGCTGTAGCTGTCCTAAAACAATAATTAAGTTGTATTTTTTCTGAGAGTACTCAAAATGCACAATATTGCCAAAGGGGGGAGGGGGGTGGTTAGTTTATTTTCCACAGGTGGTGTCAACATGTTAAGGGGAAAGACAAACAAAGCAAGAACTTATTGAACACCTGTTTAAAACAGAAATAAAAGCTTACAAATGCCCCTAGGGTTTTTAGGTAAATATATTACGTAACATCTTCATGAAAATAAAGAAATAACCAGACAGAACCAGTGTATTCACATTTTCAAGGTTAGAGTGTCTTTGGATATGCCATTTTCCTTGCATAATGCTAGAAGCAAATGTAGTTACTAAAGGATGGTTAGATTTTTGTTAAATTCTTTTTGCTACACTAGGTGACATTCCATTTCTTTGTACTGACTGCATTGAAATGAAAAACGTCATCTCAAATATATTTTGACCTTCTTGTAAAAGCTGAGCAACAGTAATCCCAGTAGAGAGGAGATAATGCTGAACTGTGTAGAATGCAGGAGCTTATGTGATTACAATGTTATACAGGTCTTCACTTCACTTCTCTCACTACAGTTATAACTGCAAAGTATCCTCAGGTTAAAACAACTGATATTCCTGTTTCACTTATATGTAATTTCTTAAAAAGTGTTGTAGTTTCGTATATTAAATTCACCAGTCATGCTTGATTTTTTTTTTTGAAAGTTACAGTACTGAGAGTCAGTCGGGTCATTTTAAATACTTGTATTACATAGATTAATATTTTTTATTTTGTATTTTTAAATTTGTGGTGTTCTGAATGGAATAGCTCATGCATTTTTATAGTGATCTTTTTAAGGGGCAGTGACTCTGTAATATGTCAGATTAAGATTTTTAAGATTTTTTTTATATAAATAAAGCCTTGTGTTAGTAATTTAATTTTATGTGGAACTTACTTTCTGTGTAGATACCATCTGCTGGTGCTTAGCTTCAAAAAATAAGATCTGCTAAGTTCCTCAGCACTTAAAGAATTTTGAATCCTGAGGGCAGCTGTAGTAGTCAACCTTTCTACATCATCCCTCACGGAATATAAATGCTGTCTTCTGAACATTTCAGTTGGTTCCTTCTTTACTGCATTTGGCAAAAGCTTCCTATTTGCTGCACTTGTGCTTAATTGCAGCTCGTCCACAAACCTTGCTTTGATTTACAGAATGCTAGTTTAGTACCTGCACTTCTTAGACCTTTGGATAAGCTGGTTCATATCGGTGTTTCTGGCTCTGGAAGACTCCCCCTGCTTCCCTCCCTCCCCTTTACTATTTTGGCTGTGGTTTTACCTGATACCAAATAGTGCGTATGCTATGATGGAAGAAGACTGTCTCTTATGTAAAGCTCTAATCATACTCTTTATACAAAAGTCAACTAAGATGGGTAACTTTAAGTTAAGCATGGTTCAAAATTATGCAAAACTTTGATATAAATATACTTTAAGTAAGAACCTGCATCTCATCAGATTTAGATTGCTCTGTCCTTCCTGTGTTGTTTTGACCAATTAGTGACACCTGTCTTGAACGCAGTCAAAGATAGGTTATCATTTAGAGGGAATGCCCTGACTACATCTTCCATTTTTGTCTATAAAAACTTGATGGCAGACTTGGCTCTAGCTAGAAGGAAAATGACCATACTCCTTTACAGTGTATTCCAGAAAGGAGGAAAGTCTACTTGAGCCTCATGGGCCACAGGACAAGCAAGGTGAAGGCACTCAAAGTAGTGAAGTGGCTAGAATCGCATCCAGCCATCTTTGACGACTCAACCTGAATGACCAGGTACCCATTACAGATGGGTCAACCTCTGGCAACCTTTGACCTAAGTCTGGAATGAAGCTTGAACTTACTCTAGTGGAGCTGTAACAAGATGTTGCAACTATTCTGCTATTGCACTCCTTAAGGACCTTGGAGTGAGGAATTATTTGAATGGAGGCTTTACATAAACATCTATGCACCGTCAGACATTCATGACTGATTCTTCTATGGAACTTTAGAACTTGATCCTCTGTTTTGTTACTCTCTTCTCTTTCCCAGGAGAAATGTTAGATTCTTAAAAAAAAAAAAAAAAAAAAAAAAAAAATCCATAGATTTGGACTGTTAGTTACTGCTGTGAGCAGGCAGTGGTTATAAATGCTAACTCTGGCATATGTTTACGGGTCTGGCAAGGATCAGGCCTTCAGATTTCATAGGGAAACCTGAGTACCAGCGTTATTCCAGGAATCATTTATTGACAAGTAAATATGAAGGCTTCATTAAAAGGTAAGAGAAGGATGTTGCAGATAGAAAAAACCAATCCCCACATGAGTCTGACTCTTAGGTCATGATTCAGAACTAAGATAATGTGGTACTTCCCAAACGAACCTGATTGCCTTCTATGATCAGGTCACAAAAGAATTGGACGCAGGTGTCGTGGTGGATGTAGTCTTTCTGGACTTCGGGAAGGCCTTTGACACTATCTCCCACCCCATTCTCATTAAAGAGCTAGGTGACTGTGGCATTGCCTACATGGTCAGATGGACAGCAAATTGGCTGAAGGGCTGCACTCAGAGAGTGGTGGCGGACGGGTCATGTTCGACCTGGAGTGATATGAGCAGTGGAGTTCCTCGGCTCGGTCCTGGGGCCCGCACTGTTCAATTTCTTTATTAGTGACTTGGACGAGGGGGTGAAAAGCATCCTGTTTAAATTCATGGATGACACCAAGATTTGGGGTGAGGTGGGCACGCTAGAAGGGAGGGAAGGATACAGCTGGACCTGGACAGGTTACAGGGGTGGGCAAATGAGAATAGGATGGGATTCAATACTGACAAGTGCAGTCAGGGTGCTGCTGTTGGGCAGTAAGAACCAGCAGCATACCTATAGGCTGGGGAACTCTCTTCTCGAAAGCACAGTGGCAGAAAGAGATCTTGGAGTCATTATTGATTCCAAGATGAACGTGGGCTGCCAATGCGAGGACACGGTCAGTAGGGCTAACCGCACCTTGTCATGCATCCACAGATGCATCACAAGCAGAACCAAGGAGGTGATCCTCCCCCTCTGTGTGTCACTGGTCAGGCCGCAGTTGGAGTACTGTGTCCAGTTCTGGGCATTGCATTTCAGGAGGGATATGGACAGCACTGAGAGGGCCTAAAAGAGGGCCACTCGCATGATCCGGGGACAGCAGGGCAGACCCTATGAGGAGAGGCTACAGGACCTGAACCTGTTCAGCCTTCATAAGAGAAGGCTGAGAGGGGACCTGTTGGCCGTCTATCAACTTACTAGGGGGGACCAGCGGGGAATGGGAGAGACCTTGTTCCCCCAAGCGCCTCCCAGAGTAACAAGGGATAATGGCCATAAGTTGTTAGAGAGTAGGTTCAGACTAGACATTAGAAGGCACTACTTCACAGTCAGGGTGGCTAAGATCTGGAACCAACTTCCTTGGGAAGTAGTGCTGGCTTCTCTTACCTTGGGGGTCTTTAAGAGGAGGCTTGACGATTACCTAGCTGGGGTCATTTGAGCCCAGTTCTCTCTTGCCTAGGGCAGGGGGTCAGACTAGAAGAACTGCAAGGTCTCTTCCGACCCTATATCTATGAATCCATGAACCGCAAACCTTTCCTCTGACATAGTAGTGATCCATGGAGAGAGTGCTTCTGGGAAGGTAAGGTGAGTCATTATTAAGTTTTAAAATACCGAATGGGAAATATTGGAACATTTCTTTGTTCTGTACAAGTCAGTCTTCCTCATATAAGTGTATTTTACAGATACATACGTGGAATCAGGTTCCCTTTTTGCTTGCTTTCTATCTGCCATCATGAATCTTGCATTATTTTCTTCCCAGTGTTATAGCTTTCTGCACAGTGGGAAAAGGGTTGAAAGTGCTCTCTTCCTTTGCCTGTAGTTCTGTGTTTAGAGCAGTCTCATGGGAGAGTAGAAACCTTTTAAAAGAGATTACTAACATGATCTGACACATTTTATCTTAAGTCTTCTAACTTTATCTACTCCAAAATGTGAACCAGAATTTTTCATTTGTCACTTACCTGTGCAACAGCAGCTTAGATTCTGGAATTTGGTCTTTTGAGAGCTATCTTCAAAGTTCAAGTAGCTGGGTTCTGCACTGTTTCAAACTATGGCAAGCCAAGTTTGATACCTTATCCTAGTATCGGGTGATTTTATAAGAGCAGTAGTTCTCTCAAACTATATCATAATTGTCAACACTCGGATCTGAATGTGGTCTGGATGCATTTACCTTTTATCTCTTTTGACTACTTTTGAGAGCAGTCACTATTTTTCATCAGTGTTATGATAAGGTACAACTTCAAGCCTTATTCTGTGGACCTCCCTTATTAGAAGGAAGGAAATGCTTCGGTGAGCGATAAGAACTTCTTTTTGATTGTGCAGTCCCCAAGTTTGAATTTCATGGAAATTCATCTTCCTGCTGGTAATGGCTTTAGATCAAAGTTTAGTTGAGAGAAGGGCAAATGATGCCGTGCATTCACTGGAGATATTTTTTCCCTCAAGACTGACAGAATTTTGCTTCAGTGGGTCTGTCTTTGTATCTCTTCTTCAGATACTTCATATCAGAAGATCCTTAGGGTTGGAGTGTATGAATTTTTTTGGAGTAGACTAAAATGTTTAGAAAACTTATCTAATTTCTTGTTTCTTTTGACAGCAATTTATGGAGAAATAAAATTAACTGGAGAATGCAGTATATTTCCCGTTGTAAATCAGCTAGCCTAAAATTGGAAGATCTTGTTCAGGCTCTAGGCTGTATCCTGTTGAATCAGTGACAAAACCCTTAATGATATCAATGTCACTAGGACCTGGACCAGAGCAACCGGAGTGACTCTTGGGAGAGGGCTTTTTTTTGGTGTGGTATTATCTGTTGGTTTTAGTTCTCTTGTAATCATTTGCTGATACTGTTAAATGTCAGAGAATTACAGCATGTCTCCTAAGCTTAATGCCACCTGAGTGAAAATTATTGTTTTCCTTAAAACATACATAACGTATTCTATCACCAGATTAGTGTATTTTGACATTCTGAACATGTTATTGTGAGAACAGTACCCAAAACAACTTGTTTTAACTCAGCAAAAAACATAATTTTATGTAGCTAGATATACTAAGGAGGATGTGTGCATGCTCACACATCAACAAATATAGTAATAATGAGGTGAGTTGGATTTGAACACTCAGAAAAGTACTGAAATCTGACATATAGACTGTTGTTGTTAAAATTGTTACTGTAGCACCTGGAAGCCTTATACAGGTCAGGACTTTATTGTGCTAGGCACTATGCTAGGAAAGAAAATGCTAGACCCTGTCCCATGAAGCTTATCCTCTAATGTAGAGGCATCAAACATGTGGCCTGTGGGCTAGATCTGGCCTCTGGTTCTCCTAGAGGTGAGGGTGGGCTCTCAGCCAAAATCTTGGATATAGAGCTGCATTGGAGGTAATGTCAGTGGTGGGGGTGGCAAGCAGTGGCTGGGTTGACTGGAAGCAGGCAGCTCCCTGATCTTATGTGCAAGGAACTCCAGTCTGCATTCGGTGTGGGGGATTGGGTGAGTTTTGGCACCCCTGATGTAATTAACAAATTTCTAAATTCTAACATGCTCCAACACTAGTGAATGGGATAGTAGGAGGTGCCTTTGAATACTTATGTCGAAACAAAATACCAACTAATTACCATATTTTCTTGAATCCAAGACTAAGTATTTTTTCCCAAACAACGTGGGGGGGGTGGGGGCTCATCTTCTATTCAGGTACTGGCTTGGGGCAGGCAATGGTTCAGCTCTGTCTTTGACCCCAGGCTGAGAGCCAAAGCTGCTGCTGAGCCACCCCCCTGCCCCAGACTGGAGTGGCTTGCACAATGGGAGAAGGGGAACATGGCTAGGGGAGCCCTTCAGCCTGCACCTTCCCCCTCCCTCCTTACTTTCTCCACCAGCTTTGGCCCTAGGCATGATCAAGGTGGTCTTAGAGCTGCCACTGCTGCTTCTACCTGGCCAGGCAGGGGAGATTTGGGCTGGGGCTGTCACTGCTGCTGATTGTCCTGGAGCTGGAGCAAAGGATAGCAGTAGAAGGTAAGTGGTATGGGAAGGGTCCAGCAGGTAGGGGAGTAGGTTTTCTGGGTCTAGGCAGTGGAGATGCAGGCAGTGGAGTAGGTACAGTCAGTAGGGGTGTGAGGGGCAGGTGGCTGGAGGGAGCTGGCCCAGGGGTAGGGGCAGGAAGCAGGTGGGCAAGTGACAGGGTGGACAGACATGATGGGGTGGGGGTGCAGGCACTGGCATGGGGAGGCAAGGGGCAGGGGTCACTGCTTTCCCTGCCACAGCTGTTGGTGGTGGGGGATGAATTGAAGATGATTCTCCTCTAAATAGATTCTATCAAGGGAAAATCATAAATTAGATTCTATCCATGGAAAATTATATTTTTTCCATGCATGGAATCAAATTATTGGGCGGTGGGGGTTGTCTTGGATTTGGGTAAATTCAGTAATTAGCAGTTTATAAGAGAATATAGGTAATGTGTATTAACTTCTGGACATCTTGCAGACCAAGATAGCAGAATTTGACTTTCACATGTAGTTTACTACACAACTTTTTTGGAAGTGTTGGAATGAATAAAATAAACTTCATTTAAAGAATTTTCAAGTTTGTGAAATGCTTTCATAGTTAATTCATTTGGCATGTGGAAACTACAATACTTGCTTAAAGTGATTATTATTAAAAGGAAAATGTTAGCTCAAAATGCCATGAAGCTTATGTATGCTAAATGTTTTTGAAAATCGTAAGAACAGCCATTTACTGGGTCAGACTGTATATAGGTCCATCTAGCCCAGTATCCTGTGTCATAGTGGCAGAGTAGATGCTGAAAGGGAGAGTGAACAGCTTTTTTTTTCCACTGTTCCTCTCCCACTTGTGGCTTCTAGTATTTAGGGTCTAGGAAGCTCCGATTCAGAGGCTGTACCCCTAACTCCCATGCTCAATAGGTACTGATGGCCCTTTCCTCCAAGAATTTGTCTAGTCCCTTTTTGAATCTGGTTCAGGTGTCAGCTTCTACACCATCTATCTGGTAGCAGTGAGTTCCACGCTTTAATTACATACTGTGTGAAAAAAGAACTTTTGCTCGCTCGTTTTAAACTTAATACCCACTAGTTTCATTTTATGACCCCTAGTTATTGTTTTGTAAAAGAGAGTAAATAATAAATCCCTATCTACTTTCTTTTCAGTATTTAGTATTTTGTAAACTCATCAAATCCCCTGATCAAGCGTATCTCTTCTAAACTGAATAGGCCTAAGCCTCTTTAGTTTCTCCTGATATAGAAAACCCTCCATACCATTATTCATCCATGTTGCCCTTCCCCGCACCTTCTCTAGTTCTTCTATATTCTTTTTGAGGTGTCGGGACCCAAACTAGGCACAGTATTTAAGGTGTGGACCTGGCTTTACAAAGGGGCATAATGACAGTTCTGTTTACAGTTCCCTTAATTGTATATTATAATTTTTAAAAATTCAAATAGGACATTTAATTTTTTTAGTTAAATTATAACTCAGCTGTATTTAGTACAGCATAGGTTAAAGGCATACATTTGGTACACACTATTAAAATAATTTAAATAAATTAATATGTTGAGTCAACCAATCTGTGTGTATGTGTCTGTAATGTTTCAGTTTTCAACCATCAATTTTAATCCACCCTGGGCAGTGGGTAGGCTGGTTCCTTCTTACACCTGGGCTATTTCTGGGTTTGTGGGGACACCTGGGGAGCTGGGGGGCCAGACAGTGAGTGGGTACTCTCCTGCTGCTGTTGCTGTCCCAGGGGGAGCCAAGTCCTCATGCAGCCCAGCTGGAGTGAGACTGGAGCTCCCCATGCCTCTGGGACAGCAGTGGTAGGCAGGTGAGGGGACATGCTTCTAAGCATGTAGGGGAAGGGAAGAGTGGGTATTTCTTACCTTCTTTGGGGCCTTAAATTCCCTGGTTACTGCTCTTGCCACATGATCAGAAGTGGGTCTCTGGCTGCACTACTGCAGCCCCTCTGGATCTGCCACTGGGAAGTGCCCCTGGGTTCTAACCTCAGTCTTTCTTCCCAGTGGGGTAGAAACTTCCCCACTTCATTGTTCTCCATCCATTTTGTCCAACGACTGTTGAAAAGCAAGGTGCAATGTCTCAGCCTCAAAACAAATGACAGAGGGGGGAGACTGAGTAATGCCTAGCCTGGCACCTCATGGTTAGATACCTGGCCTGGGAAGTAGAAGATGCAAGTTCAAACCCTCTCTGGGTGTGAGGGGGCCTAGAAACTGGGTCTTCTGCTCCTTGATTGAGTGTTTTTTACCACTAGGTTATTGTAACAGTAGGAGGGCTTTTCTCTTTCTTCCAGCAGATCTGTGTGCAGGTACCTAAGGTGATTGTTAGTCCTCCTTATTTTTGTCAGGTGTTTGTGCAGGTGTCCATAGCAATTTGTTTTGTCAGAAGCCAGAACTGAATTGCAAACTGAGCTTAAGTGCCAAAAATAGCAGTTATGAGGCACTGGGTAAGTGTTATTTACATGCATCAAGTGAAATAGGATCTATTCCTTATAGTCTTATTTTTCACCTGATACTTACACATGTACCTCCTCAATCTAGTACCTGGAAGGTTTAACAGAAATTTCCTCTGTGAACTTAGAATCATAGAAAGTTAGGGTTGGAAGGCACCTCAAGAGATCATCTAGTCCAACCCCTACTCAAAGCAGGGACCACCCCCAACTAGATCATCCCAGCCAAAGCTTTGTCCATCTGGATTTTGAAAACCCCCAAGGATGGAGCTTCTACCACCTCTCTGGGTAACCTGTGCCAGTGTTTTACTATCTTCCTAGTGAGAAAATTCTTCCTAATATCTAAACTTCCCTTGCTGCAACTTGAGATTGTTGCTCCTTGTTCTGTCATCTGCCACCACTGAGAATAGCCTAGCTCCATCCTTTTGTGAACCCTCCTTCAGGTAGTTGCAGACTGCTATTAAGTCTCCTCTTCTCCTGTTTTTGTTCAATTTTACTTGGATGTTTCCAGATTCTCTTTATTGGATATATAGATTTTTTTAAAATCAACATTGTCCAATAGAGGTGTCATTCTGACTTGAGTTGGACGCATTTACTTTCCTATGAACAGTATATATATATTTTTTTTTAATGTGCCAGCTGTCTGGTTCCATTTTGATTTGATGTGATGGTCATCATTAGGGTATCTGTGCACTACCTTTCCCGGAATATTCCGATGCGTCTAAACTTTAATTCTCTTTTCTTCACCTTAGTTAAAAGGTTGAAGTTGCTCTTTCATAATTGGCCTGTCATCTTAGTAGTTACAATTTCAATTTCCTTGCATCACTAGTACCGGTATGTTCCACATCCATAGAAACCACTCCAAAAGAAATACAGCTCAGTGCTTCATAACACTAAATCGCTAGGGGTGAACCAATTAAAGATTTTTTTTTTTTTCCTGCTGATACTGGTGGCTGATTATTAACCAGCCATATCAGCCAATACTGATCTGATAGCCTATATGCAACCTGGCAGCTTGGAGGGCAGCTTGTGGCTAGTAAGTCTTGGGGGGAGGGGGGAGGCAGGGAAGAGGTTAGGCAGTAGATCAAGGCACCCCTGGTGAGGGAGGGAGTGGGGCTCACGTGGGGCAGGAGCAGGTGCTACCCAGCCAGGGTGGGGCAGGGTGCAGGACAGAGCCACAGGTGGCTTGTCTGTGGGGTGCAGAGTCTGGGGAGGAGGCGGCAGCTCCCACATCTGGTTGTGCCCCCAAGGGAGGCATGGGGGGAATGTGCCCCCTGGATTTGTGTGCAGGGCAAGGGCAGGCTGCCCACTGTGGGCTCAGGGGCTGTTCTGGCCCCTTTCTGGTGAGGAGGCTGGGCCTGCGCAGTGCTCAGGGAAGGCAGGGCAGGGCAGGTGGGTACTCATGGCACTGGGAGCAGGGGCTTATGGGGTGGCCTATCGCCACCCCAAAACTTGCTATAGACACCCCCCCCCCCCCGGTAGCCTCCTCCCAGCACCACCACTGCCCTCCCTACCCTGAGCACAGCCCCAGCTCAGCCTTCTGCCAGGAAGAGGCCAGCACAGCTCCTGGCCCTCAGCCTGCAGCGGGCAGCCCACCCTTACCCAACGCACACATCCAGGGGGCACATGCAGAGGGCATGTGCCTCCCCCAGGGGTATATGCAGTGGTAGGAACCACTCCGCCTCCACGTTGCCTGGACGAGCCAATCGTGGCTCCATCCCATGCTTTGCCCTGCCCCAGCTAGGCATTGCCTGCCCTAGTCCTACTCCCTCCCTCAACTTGGGGGCCTCAGTCTGCCCCCCTACAACTCACACCCACAGACTTAACGGCCAGATGCTGCTGTCTAAGCTGCTGTGCTGTGTTCCTATCCGTGTGCTTGATGCGGCTGTGTGCATGCACATGGCATTTATCGGGGACATTATCGGCCAAATTAGCCAAAAAAGCCGATTACCAATAATGTCAATTTTCCTTCCATATTATATGGACTGATATATCGGTGCACCTCTATAAATTGCCGAACATATTTTAAGTAGGAGCCTTTTCCTACCTGTAAGTGCCAAAAATGCTCTCTCAAGGACCAAACAATGGCCACTAAGATGGCTAGTAAGAAATAGTGTCACTTGTAATGCCTAAATACTGCCTTATAAATGAGAACTTAATTGGCGTCCATTATTTTAGGCTTTAAATGTAATGTGGAGTTGATGCAGGCTAATTAGAGTTTTCCCAGCCTCATGCCAAAAGAAGCTTAGTATTATAGAAAGGATTTAGATTTGGGATCATTGATATAGACAAACCCATTAAAGAAAATAATTTAACTTAATGTGTGGCTTTTAAAAAATACTGCAGTTAGGGCTGCTGTCTTAAAAACAAAACAAATCAAAATAGCGAATAGCATTATTAAAAGGGCTTATTAGTGCTAAAACTAAATAGTATAGAAAAGGAATTCTAATCTTCCCCCACAATCTCTAAATTATTTCCATGACATGCTCTTAAAATTGATTCTTATTTAAAGCTTAACAGTTTTTGGAGAACAAACGTAGGAATGTTAGGGAAGCTGGGAAGGAGGAAGAGAATTGTTAATCCATTTGGGACATAGGAACAAAGGCAATCACTTTAATAATTAGAAAAGGAAAAAAGTTAAAATAAAAAAAAAAAATTTTCAGAGCTGAAAGCGGCAGAATTTGAAAGTTGGATTTTTCTTCTCCCCGGATGTATCAGTCACATTTCTAAGCATTTCAGTTAGACTTGTACTCTACGGAAGATTCTAGACGTGTGTTTAATTGTACAATCAGCTTTAATTCCGTTAAATTCTGCAGCATAGTGAGGAGTGCTGGCTCCCTTTTGAGGAGTCAGCATTTTCTTTTTTGTAAGTCCCCCCTCCCCCCCCCCTTCCCCCCCGCACGCAGACTTTGTGGGCATTGTCTGGATTTTGTGAAATCATGAATTTGGTAGGTCCCTATCTATAACATATTTAGAGGAGTTTTTTCATAACAGCATTCATTTGGGATTCTGTCTTTGAAAGTGTATCCTGTCCTTTTAGATACCCAGAAACTGGCAGTAGAAAGTATATATTTGTTTACCATAGAATTGGGATTAATTATGAATAAGTGAAATTAAGAGAATTATCCAAGAAAAATACTCTGTCAAATTGAATATGGCAGAAGCAACGATAGAGATAATCTGAAATAATGAAGTGAAAGTAAAAGGTATGACCAGGTTGACTATATTTTTATGCAAAGTAGTTATAAAAGAATCAAATAATAAGCTATATTCAGGTGTTGATTCCATGTGAAGGTGCCTTTCTAGGGTTATTTTTTTTTAATTGTTGTGTGACAAGTTGTGGTGATGCTCCTGCTGTGACTGATTCGATTTTTACTTTTCTTGATGTTTACTTACTTTATACATAAAACATCCTTCTAGTTAGACTTTTTCTTTGCATTATGGAATTCAAATATTCATGTCTAGCTCATGTTTCAAATTTGGCCCAGTTTAATGGTAACTGGAAGTCATTGTTTTCTGACAATTTTTCTAGTAAGTTTTGTATCCAAATCAGGATTGACACTTGGTGGCTTCTTCATTGATGGCCAAAGGCAGAATAGTCCATGCTACAAGTACTCCCTTCATAGCGTCTGATAACATAGGCTATCAGCTATGAAAGCTTATGCCTCTGTATTAGTCTCTAAGATTAGAGTTGGGCTAAATATGACCCGTGGGTTGGATCAGGCTCGCCAAGGGATTGTCTGGCCTGCAATGGGTCCCCTGGCCCTGCCTGGTTCAGGTGCAAGGGGCAGCCTGGGTCATGGTACATGCACCTGAACCTGCTGCCCTTAGTCATGTGGCAGGGTGGGAGCAGTATGGCGCTGGGACTCTGCTTCCCAGCAGTCTCCTGTGGCAGCAGTTCACTTTACCTGAGTGCTGCTGCCAACTTTGTCACTGCTGCCAGACCTGGCCCTTCTGCCTGGGCACCTTGGTCTGTCTGCCCCATGCCCACTGCTGGATAGAATGGGTGGGCAGGTGGGAAGGGTCTCTGTGGAGACTGGCCCTGGGACCTGTGCAGGCAGTGTGCACTTGACTGGGTGAATGGGATAGGGCCATGGGTGGGTGGGGAGTGGGATGGGCAGGTGGGGCTAGGACTGGTATGGTGGGGCAGTGCCAGCATAGGGCTGGGGCCCAGGGCAGAGCCACAATCCGTTTCCCACATGTCCCCATCTGTCACAGAGATGCCCATCACAGAAACGTGGGGAGCAGATCATGGCTGTGCCCTGGGCCCTGGCCCTGTGCTGTCATGATCTTGGCCCTGCTCACCTGTGGGCCCCATCCCATCAGGCTGGCTGAGCGTGCCCTGCCGACAGGGTTCCTGGGCAGGTTTCCATGGAGACCCCTCCAGCCCACTGTCTTCATTTGGCACCCTTGTGGGGTGTGGATGGGCCTGGGGCCAGATAGCAACAATTACCCCCCCACCCCACAACTGCTGGCCTGCAGCAGCACACCAAAACTTCTTAAGTGGCCAGTCAGCCCAAATAATTGCCCAACCCTGCTCTAAGATGCTTTCCTGCCCTGATTTCTATCTCCCTCTATTTTTTTAAAGTTCAGAAATGCACTCTGAAGAAGTATTGTGCTTTGTGGCAAAGTTTGGATTAGTCCAGGTGAGTTCTGGCTTTTCCCCATGGGAAAGAAAGGAAGACCGGAGGGCACATCTCAGTGTGGAAGCACAGCTGATTCCAAATTCAGACTTGAATCTTTAAATTTGAAATCTGTTGGTATGCCCATTTTGAGTAGCTTGCAAGACTGCCCTAAAGCCTTGTCTTCTCCAGAGGCTGGAATAGAGTCCCCCCCAGAAGTGGTGCAAGCACCTGCTCTGGATACATTCAAGAAATGCCTGGATGCTTATTTTCCTGGGGTCATCTGACCCCAGCTGGCTTTTTGCCCTCTGGCAGCAGGCTAGACCCAGTGATCTTGCAAGGTCTCTTCCAGCCCTAACATCTATGAAATCTAAACTTCTACTTTTTATGACTAAAATGTTAGGGTATAATGGTCTAATAACTCTTTAAGAGATCTCTCTTAGGTTGGAACAATCCCATGGAGAGGTATTGGCTGGGGATCAGCTGGCTAAGAAGCAGCACTGCAGAAAAGGACTTTGTGGTTACAGTGGACAATAAGCTGAGTTTGCACCAATAGCGTACCCTTTTTGTCAAGAAGGCTAACAGTACACTGGGCTGCATTAGTAGGAGTGTTGCCAGCAGATCGAGGGAGGTGATTCTTCCCCTCTTATTTGGCAAAGTAAGGCTACATCTGGAGTGCTCTGTCCAGTTTGGAGCCCCCCTACTACAGAAAGGATGTAGATAAATTGGAGAGAGTCCAGTGGAGGACATAGAAAACGGTGAGGGGGCTGGGGCACATGACTTATGAGGAGAGGCTGAGAGAACTGGTCTTGTTTCGTCTGGAGAAGAGAAGACGGGGGTGGGGGCAGGCTTTAATAGCGGCCTTCAACTACCTGAAGCCTGGTTTCAAAGAGGATGGAGCTAGAGTCCTTCTTAGTGGTGGCAGATGAGTGAACTAGGAGCAATGGTCTTAAATTGCAGCAAAGGAAGTTTAGGTGAAATATTAGGGAAAACATTCTCTCTAGCAGGGTAATAAAGCATTGGAACAGGTTACCCAGAGAAACTGTGGAATCTCCTTTGGAGGTTTTTAATACCTAGCTAGACAAATCCTTGGCTGGATTGATATAGTTGGGGATGTTTTTGAGTATCGGATTGTACTAGTTGACCTCCTGAGGTCCCTTCCAACCCTAATTTTTTATGATTTTTTTTTTTTTTTTAAATGCTTCCATGTACCAGGTCAAATTAGCCAGATCGGTTCTGAATCCTTTGAGTCGTTCAAAAGCCTTATGTGGCTATACTGCTGGTAGGTATCCTTCACAGTAAACTCTTTAGCTTGGAGCTTCAGATGCTTCCAATTGCTTGGGCAGGCATCCTGTATGCAGGCCCAGGCCTGGAGGCTTGGTGTTCGGATGGCCCCGAGTTTCACTTGCCCTCAGCCATATGGCTGCAGGAGCAAGCTAGGGAAGTCTCCCATTTCCATGAAGTCAGTGTGTAGCCAAGATCCTCCCACTGGAAGCTGGCCAGTGGGAAGCTAACTATGAGGCTGTCATGGGGAGTCCTGTAAGCAAGCAGATGGGTGCACCTTCCACTACACAGTGCCATTTTAAATGCATTTTGGCTTGGGTCTAGCCCAGTGCAGTGACTATGCTTGATCTTAGCCCACAAGAGGCTGAGAAGCAATACCATCCTCCCTAGGAAATCTCTTATCTGGAGCCTCTCCCTAATTTTCTATGACTCTATGATGGGAACCTACCACAGGAATAGGTTAGTGTGCAGCCCATCTGAATAGGATATATGATAGTGTCCACTTAGTGCAGTCTTTCTCAGTGCTGTTTTCTAGCCATGATGAGTCACTGCATCAAATACATTTTTACTTTCTCTACACTCCCACAGTTGAGCTGTGCTTTTCTTTCCCATGTCCAATGATTTATGTTTGTTCACTAACCTTAAATGTCTGGCAAACATCATCAAATGAGAGCCCAAACAATTCACCCAGAATCCCTATGTAGTCTCCTGTCAGCCTGTTGCATATGACTACTGTGGCCCTGCCCTACATGAGGTGGAGCCGGATCAGGTTGCTCTGAACCTCATCTGCATTTAATATTTTGAAGGATCCCAGGACTTCTAACAAGAATACCTGGTTCCAATCATGAGTGGATGGAGATGGTTAGTATGTGCCTCCTTTGTTGGGGGGAGATATCTGGAGTACACACACATACTGAGCAGTGCTGAGATATGTGGTCACTGTGGCTGGAAATACTGTAGACTGGTGGAGCCCAGCGCAATGAACTATATGAAAAATCATGAGCCTTTTGTCTTTGGATTAATATCATACATAGTTTATATTCTATATAAGTAGGTACAGATGTGCTGCTTAAGTGTGTTTATGGTGTACCATAGGCAGACAAGGTTCCTTGGGTGAATTTGATATCTTTTATTAGACCAACCCAAATAGCTGGAGAAAAATTATTAAGCAAGCTTTCGGGTTCAAAAACCCTTTGTCAGGCTAAGGAAGTTTCAGCAGTTGGTGTACCAGCACTAAAACATGCAGCGGTTTCTAATAAAGGTAAAACGTGTCATTTCTGGATGAACTAAGCCTCTGGGTACCCCTAATATGAAATAAAATATGCCTATAACAATGTGCAAAGTCACCGATTTCAAAATTTTCCTCTCACTTTCCATGTGCTCAAGGAGAGCAGGGTCTAATGGGAATGAGCTGCAGGAGGAAGATTTTGAGGGGTGCAGTGGGGGGGAAGCAGAGGACATGGGGGTCACTTGACCCCGCAGATTTATTTGACCTGCTGTAGCAGTGGGAGGGGGAGAAAAATAAAGGCAAACCTCCAATAATTAGATTTCATAACTGTAAAATTATAATCATTTTTACATATACAGGTTTTCCTCGCTTTAGGTTGTACATGTGTTCCTGGAAAATGGTGCATAACTCGAATTCACATCAAGGGAACACACTTTATAATGTAGCAAATAGGGAGGGGAAATTTGTTTTTCCCACAAATTTTCCAATGCCCTAAATAGAGTGTAATCTGATTTAGCATGTTTATTTGACTTATTCAGTAAACAAAACCAAAAAAGTACCCCCGTGTTAATCTTGTCCCTATAGCCACAAGATGTGGAACTGAAATATTTGATTAGGAATTAGGAGGCACGAATTATGCTTCTGACTGATTCTCCAGAAGCAAGAGATTTTGAGAAATAGAAACCAGCTTAGCAGTGTGGTGCATTCATTTGTTAGCCTATTCATCTTTGTCTTGATCAAGCTGAAAGCCTTCCAGTTCTGTTCACAAGAAGCCGCTGTTTGAGGAATGCTTAGGATCCTTCGAGCAATCCTGGACAACAGGCGGGTGTTACAGTTTCCCTTCTACCATGTGAGAGGAGACGTATTCTCTGCTGCCTGCCAAATGATGTCTTTGCTCCAAAGTTTTTCTTTTGCGAGGTACTTGGCAATGTCTGTCATCATAGCTATTTCGTCGACGTTGGGGACATTCTTAGCTACTTCCATAATTGTATCAAGAGCAGCAGATAATTCATCTTCTGATAAATGTTGTCCTCTGTGTTGAGGATCCAAAAGGTTTGCTGCCAGTAAACATTTGTTTTACTACTACTACTACTACTTTTTTAGATAGAGGTGAAGGCAACAAAAGCTCAATTAGATTTTCATTCAGTTGTCTGAATAGCTCTGGAATATTTGAAAGGCTTGGTGCATCTCCTTCAAGTTTCTTGATAGCCACTGAACCAGGTAGTAGCAATTTGAATGCTGCTTGAACTCGAACGCGGAACACATCGTTGTCAAGAATCTGCTTCCGAATGTTCATGGGAATAATCTGGGATACTGTTTCGTCTACTGAAGCACATTGTAAACAGTTCTTTGTGCGCAGCAAACTATGTAGGCACTTTGTAGCCAAACCGCATCTGGTTTCTCCTGGCAATAAAAGTGCACTTTCCTGCCCCAGCTTCTCTTTCTGTAATTTCTTCGAAGTCTGATTAGCAACATGATGATTGTTGAATACCTTTACAATTGCTTTGCAGTTTGCCAATATTGTCTTCATTGTATCCACACTTACTATGTCCTTTGCCAGAAGATTCAACTCATGAGCAAGACGGCCAAATCCTATTAGATGAGGATACGTTGCCTTTAATAGTAGGAAGGCTGCAAGTATTTACTTATATGAATATTTTAATACTTTTGTAAAGATTTGGATAACCATTCAAAGCAGTAAATCACTAAGTACTTTTAAGTACTGGTATCAAGTTCCAGTTTGTATGGCTCATTTATTACACTTTGTTTTGGAATATTGGATGACTTATTCTATGAGGCTTAAGAAAGAAAGAGAAAAATCAATATTATCTTTTTTTTTTGTTGGTTTTTTTTTTTTTAAGTGATTTCTTGTCACAAATTTCCTTTCCCCTTTCTCTTTTCCCTTCGTATGTTAGTTACCTTTTTGTAACACTTGTCTCAATATAAGGCTAAGTTCTTCAGTTACATCCATGTATGCTGTCCCTATGCTTTTGAGGAGCTTTGTTGGCATTAATGATGTTCTGCAGAAACACAGGGATCTGTTTACAGGTTCAGTTATAAAATTAAGTCAAAAGATTTTAAGCTTGCAGCAGGATCTTCACTGCCCCTCTCCCCACAATTAAAACTTCATGCATGTATATGTGTAT
Organism: Alligator mississippiensis; assembly: GCF_030867095.1. Classification (NCBI taxonomy): domain Eukaryota; kingdom Metazoa; phylum Chordata; order Crocodylia; family Alligatoridae; genus Alligator; species Alligator mississippiensis. Next base: position 157,443,627 of record NC_081827.1, read on the forward strand.
TTATAGATATAACAAAACCATATACAGACAACCCTTGACTATGGCTTGTCAGGGTGAGCATAGTAACTAAAAACCCTAACTGGATAGATATGACAGAAAAGCTTAATTTATTAAAAGCCTATGGCTTTTTCTTTTTTTTAAATGCAATTAGTTCCATAAGGCATGGACTGTTTCCATCCCTATTGCTGAGCATTTCACTTGTATGAAGCAATAGAGAATACTAATCAAACTGTATTTAGCATTGACAGTTTTTTTTCCCCCTGATATTTAATCTTTTATAAATTATAACCAGAACTGTATTGTGGAGGAGTTGAGGTTCCGGAGTTTATATTGGCAGAAAGGAAAAGGGGATATGTGCTAAGTATGAGAATAAGAAAATATACTAATAGGAGGGAAGGGAAAGATGAGCAAGATTTTAGTGTCAGTGTTAGGTTACAGTGAAAAGAAAATGCTGATGGGATCTGAAAAGTGGAGTAACTTATTAAGAGATAAAAAGAGACGTGTGTCACACAGATGGGACTAAACAAGGTGACTGTTAAATGAAGTAATAAAGGCCAATCCTGGAAGATCAGAGTGGAAAAGGTAGATTAAAAACAGTGAGATGGTAGACTTAAGTTATGAGGAGCTTTAAAATGAAGAGAGGTAATTTTTTGTTGTTTTAGAAATAGGGAGCCTTTGAAAGAGTTGACAGTTGAGACTGCTGTTTACCACTTACCTGGCCAGAGGGAATTATCTTTAAAAATTGTTAGCAAACTCTGATTTTTAAAAAGTATTCACACTTTTAGAATATCATCTTCTACTTGAGCCATACTCTATGAAGAGATAGTTCAGATTTGGAAGCAGTGATTGTGATTTTTAGAACATAAGTTGCCATTTACTGGGTCAGACTGTAGATCTCTCTTTCCCCAGGGCCCACGGCACTCCCTTCCCTAATGCAGACTTCATCATAGGGTAGGTGTAACTTGGTTTATTTTTGGCCCTGTATATCACTTTTTATACTTGCCTACACTGAATTTAGTCTGCCATTTAGTTGCCTGCTTGCTCAATTGTGCTGGATCCTTCTGTAGTTCCTTGTAGTCCACCTTGGTCTCTACCACTTTGTGTCTTCTGCAAATTTGGCTACCTTGCTACTCATCTGCTTTACCAGAACATGTATGAATATATTAAAGAGCACTGGTCCCAACACAGATCCTTTGGGAGCCCTGCTGTTTACCTCTTTTCATATCGAAAACTGACCATTTGTACTCATTCCTTGTTTTCTAATACACAATGGATTTTCTTTGTAATCCCATGACTACTTAACTTTGTTAACAGCCTCTGATGGGGGACCTTGTCAAAGGCTTTTTGGAAGTTCATATATATATGCTATATCAACTGGATCACCCTGATCCAGCTGTTCATTGAGACCCTCAGAGAACTCTAGTATGTTGGCAAGGCATGATTTTCCATTGACAAAGCCAAGTTGCTTCCTCTTCAGCATGTCATTTTCATCCGTGTGATGAACAATTTCTTTACCATTTTTTCTACCAGTTTTCCACGGAAAAGTTAGGCTCGCTGCCTTGTCCTTCCCTGCTTTCCTCTCTAGGGCCTTTTTTTTAACTCTGGGAGTCGCATTGGCAACCCTCCAGTCCTATGGTACTGGGGCTGTTTTTAGTAACAGGTTGCATACTACAGTTAGAGTTGAGCAATTTCTGATCTGAGTTCCTTTGGGTCCTGGTGATTTGCTACTGTTCAGTTTACTGATTTTCCTCCACAACCTCATCTATTAAAAATCTAAGTTTACGTCAGCTCCACTGACTTGTCCCTAGAGAGAAGTGGATCTGGTTAGGTAATCTGCCTAACATCTTCCACAGTGAAAACAGATGCAAAGAATGCCTTTAGTTCCTTAACAGCTGTCCTGTTATCCTTTAGTGCCCATTTTACACCTTGATCATCGAAACGGCCAGCTAATCCTTTGGTAGGTCTTCAGCTTTTAATGTACTTACAGAAATTTTTATTGTTATCTTCCGTGTCTCCAGCAAGCTTCTCCTGAAATTTGCTTAGCTTGTCTTATTACAGTTTTACATTTGATTTTCCAGTTTATGCTTTTTTTTGTTTGTTTGTTTTCCTCATTAAGTTTTGTCTTTCATCCTTTGAAGGGAAGCCTTTTTTCTGTTTATTGCCTCTGCAACACTACCGTTAAACCATGCTAACTTTCTTTTGCTCTGCTTTCCTTTTTATAATTTTTTTTTTTATTTGCGGTATGGATTTGCTTGGTGCCTCTAATATGATGGTCTTAAGCAGTTACCAAGCCACTTGCAAATTTCTTACGTCCTTGTTGGGTCCTTTTTAATTTCTGTCTAACCAACTTCCTTTCTTTGGTGTAGTCTCCCCTTTTAAAGGCTACTGTAGTAAATTTTCTTCTTCTCTCCTCTCTTACATGGATGTCAACCCCAATTGCATTGCGGTCACTCTTGCAGAGCAACACTTAGCTTTGCACCAAATCCTATGCACTACTTAACAGTAGATCAAAAATGGCCTTTCTTGGAGTTTCCAGGACTAATTGCTCCAGAAAGTAGTTTTTATAATGTCAAGAAATTTGGTTTCTGCATCCTGGTCTAATGTTAGATTGACCCAGCCTGTTTGTGGATAATTGAAGTTACCCATTACTACTGTGTTTTCTACTTTCACAGCCTTCTCTCCCTTAGCATTTGTAGCATGCTGCTGCTGTCCTGGTCTGGGGGTTGATAGTATATCCCTAAATGTACTTTTTCTGTTGAAAGATAACATTTCTATCCACAGAGACTCTATGGTACCTATCTTATCATTTGAAAAATCTGCCCTATTTGATTCAGTGGAGTCTTTAATGTAGAGAGTGCCACTCCCTCACCAGTGTGACCTACTCTATCATCCTTGCATAATTTTTATCTTAGTATTAGAGCATCCCATTGATTTCTTCATTCCACCATGTTTCTGAGATTTGTATTATGTCAATATCTTATTTGCTGCTTATCTTTCAGGTTCCCCCACTTTGGATCTTAGCTTTCTAGCATTAGTGTAAAAAGTGTTTATACATCTTATAGTTGCCTGGTTTGTTACTTGTGTGTGACCTTTTAATTGGGAAAAGGATTTGTTTGTGTTGGTCTTCTCTGTGTACACCCTCCCAGTTCTTATCCCTGTTGTTTATAGTTCCACTCCTGTAGGGTGTGTCGGTCTGAACTGTGTGCTGTTCTGCATTTGTCAGCTTTCCCCTAGTTTTAAAAGCTACTCTACCATCTTTTTAATGTTACGTACCAGCAGTTTGGTACCATTTTGGTTTAGGTGGATGCCATCCCTTATAAAGTTCCCCCAGTTGCTAATAAATCTGACCCCGTCTTCCCTACATTATTGTCTCCACCACACATTGAGACTGGAGTTCTGCCTGCCTACTTGGCCCCACATCTAACACTGGAAGAATTTTCTGCTGTAGAGATGCTGGACTTCAGCCTTCTAGCTAGCAGCCTAAATTTAGGATCTCTCTGCTACATTTAACCATGTTGTTGGTACCTACTTGGACCATGACCACCAGTTCCTCCACAGCACTCCCTAGCAGCCTGTTTACCCATTTTGTGAGCTCTGCTACCTCCTAAATAATGTCTGCTACCTCCTAAAAAAGAATGGAAAGAAAGAGAAGATATGAAGTTGATTCAGTTATATTTGTGCATGTAATCTCTTGATAAAATGGTTAAGTAACAATATTTCAGAGTATATACATGTCCTCCAAAAATCCCAGAATTTACAATTACAAGTATAGTTAAAGAAGATTATAGGTATTTAAGGAGTAAAGTGCTAGCAGTATGCAGTTTTTATTGACAGCCCACTAAAATTGGTTTCATTCACATAAAGATTTTTAAGGTAATTATATGAGCAGATGAAAGTTTCATTGTTTAGAGGTTTTCTTCAAAGGACATTTTGTGAAATTATGCTGTCTGAATACAAACACAAAGTTACCAAACAAATTATGAGTACTCAGCATTCTTTTATGTGTGTGTTAAAAACTGTAGGTAAACTTGTACTGTAAAGCACAAAGGAGAAAATGACTTTTACATTATGACAGAAGTTAAGATCATTGGCAGTAAGTGATAAACATTTTAAGAGATGGTCTAAAGTTTCCCTCCAGCTATACAGCTTGTTTAACTTTTCTGTTTAGTTCTTTATTTATGAGCATCTAGCATATTTTTCCTCTCTCTAACTTCAGTTACTTCTGCGATGTCTATTATGACCTTATGATAGAGAACAAATATGAAAAATGCATAGAGTGTCTTTAAGTGTGCTTTTCTCTTTCTTTCCCCTTAATTTTAGGTAGGGTGTAATTTTTCTTCTTTTTTTGTTTTATTGAGGTCACTGATAAGAAAAGTCTTCTTTTTTTAATTCAAACGTGGTTAGATTTGAGCTCATTTTACATGAAAGTAGCAGAGGGCACCTGTACATGTCCATTGAGGCTGCTCCAATGCACTGTAATTAATTGAGTCTGCTGGAGCGTGGTAATTACTGTGTTCCAGCAGACTCTAGCATCACATTTGATGAGCTTTAAAGTGCCCTTGCTGCCATTTTTCAGCACAGGGATACTGATACATGTGATGTTCTGAGTGCTTTAATTAGAGTGGCTCTCAGAGCTGCTCTAATTAAAGCACCCGGCCTCCTGGAGCATGTGTATATATGCCCATTGATCCTGAGACCAACCCCAACCTAAAATAGGTAGTCACTCAGTAATTATGGTGCTCACTCAGGATGTAGGAGACTTGGGTTGAACTTTCTGTGCCTCTTGGATTCAAGGCGAGTATTTTGACCACTGGCCTGGTGACTATTTGGGAGATACCATTCCCATCTCTCTCTTGCTGTTCTTGCTCTCTCACCAGAGCAAGCATACCCAGCCTGGTGCACCCTGTAAAAGCTGCCCGTTGTCAAGAGAATTGGCAGCTGCTCCATGGGGCCCTGACTGCTGCTTTTTGACACTCCCACTTTTTGGTCTTGGTACATGATGTATTTGAATTCGGTCAGTTTGCCCTACAACAAAATATTGACCAATTTATGTCACACTGGGTCATCGAGGGGGCATTTTGCTTGGCGCAAGATGGACAGCTGATCCTAAATGTGTAACCCCATGAAAGGTATTGTGGTGGAGGAAGATTCAATCTCTGATATGGTAGTTTTTTGTTTGACAGATGCTTCATGATCAGTTCCAGTAGGGCTATATATTTTTGCACCTTTACCTTTTGTTTGTAATATTCTTACATTAAAGGTTGAAAAAGTCTATCCTTCCCCCTTCTCCCCCCTCATGAAAATCTATTTTGAGGGCATCTTTTCTAATCTGTTGAGAGAGGAAAGAAAAACTGTCAGATTTGTTCTGAAGTTAATATTTTATTTCAGACTCTCAAAGTAAGCTAAGACAAACCCAAACCCACACATCTCCCTGTTTCCTTTCTCTGTGTTCAGAGAACCAGAAATCTTTGTAATAGAACTTCTAAAGTCAAATTCATTTAAAATATTGATACTTCTTCACAGAACTCAGTTATAAGTAGCAAGTTCTAAGAAGATAGGTTATAAAAAACAAAACCAAACCATGAGCATGTGATGATTTTTTTTTTTAATGTATACACAGAAATCTTTGAAATATTTAGGGTCTTTTTGATGAAAGGTACCAGATTGGATTAGTTTTGACTATGACATCCAATGTGTATATGTAATCATAAAACAGTATAACTTCCTGAATTTAAAAATGACTTCTGCTTTTTTTTTTAACAGTGAGTTAGTTACTACTATGTAGTCTCAACCTTTATTTTCTCTTACCATATATTAAAAGCATTAAAATGTCATATCTCAGTGCTAAAAGTGAAATGTAAAGAGAATCTATATGATATTTCAAATAATTTGAAGATGCAAAGTGTCAACCTTTTAATAATTTTTTTTATAGAACTTCTCATTTATTGTCATGGCTAAGGATCTGGGTTTTCCGTTTGGCACGGAAAAACGTGGATGCTCTTCTTTAAAAGAAAAATCACTGGAAACAGCTGGTTTTCCCCTTGCAGGTTGGCAGAGTTCCAGTGTGAAAGGGGCCGGGGAGAAGTGGGATGCAGGGGGCACCATGTGCATGTACACACATGCACGTGCCAGCCAGGCAGCGTGGTGGACAGCAGCTCCTTCTAGGTAAGTCTATGGGGGTGGGGACCACAGGCAATGCATTAGGGGAGTGTGGGGGGCACAGGTGACGTGCCCCTCCCAGATTTCTATGCCTACTGGGGCACAAGGCTACAGCTGGACCCGACCAGGTCCAGGCAGGAGCCGCCTCTGTGGTCCAGTGGGAGGGACCTGGTGTGGGAGGGAGCACCGTGGTGCCATTGCCGCCAATGTGAGACACCCTCTGCCCGCCTGGCAGCAGTGGGGGCACAACTCCATGCCTTTTGCTGCACCTCACCTTGGCAGCTATGATGGCTCTGTGCTTCTTCCTGTGGAGGCAGCTCCTGCCTGGGGCTGGTCTCGCTCTGTTGAAGCTCTGTGGCCCACTGCGGGTGCAGAAATCTGGGGGGAGGGCACGTGCCCCCTCCACTCCCACAGCATGTTGCCTGTGCCCTCCCACCCCCCATGCATTGCCTGCCAACACACCCGCCCTGTTCCCCACACACTAGCAGGGCAGGGGCCTGTATGTCAGAAGTGAGGGGCATTGGCAAGACCAGGGGGCTGTAGGTTGGGAGTGAGGGGCACTGGCAGGGCCAGGAGAAGGATGTCAGCATATCAGGGCTACTCAGTTTCACAAAGCAGTGGGGTGAACAGCCATAGCTAGATCTGTCTTCTGGTGAATGAAGGGGGCAGGGAGGGGGAGCTCTGATTTTCCATGATAAATAAAAAATCAAAATCAAACACCAAAATTATATAAGTATTTAGAATGTATTTTATTATAATGATTTAGGCACTGGTAGGCTTTCATATTGGTTTAAAATGGTAAATATATCAATAAAACACTTAGATAGGCATTTCATTTTAGTCATGGAAAAACATAGATTTTGGGTTTCTTAATAGGAGAATTTTGGTTTTTGGTTTTTTAAATTAGAGAATTTGGTACTTTTAAACAGAAAACCAGGATCCCTAGACTCACTACTGTGTCAAAGTAGCCAGAGTATACTAGTAAGATTAATTTATTTTAGAGCTGTTTACCTCATCAAAGAAGAGCAAAGAAACTGGAACAGCAGGACTGGTTCTTGATCAGTAAGGTAAAATTGACTTTTCTTTTGCAGTTACATGTGGTAAGAGAAACAACATCTAGCATACTTCTGCTAACAGGCATAAGTTGTATTTAGACATTATCGTTGCTGCCACAAAAGTTTTATTTATTTATCTGTTGTTACCCAGACTGAAAGAACATAAAATTAGTAGGTGACAGGTTTAAATCTAACCAGAAAAAAATCCCTTTTTTTACGCAAAGTGTAGTTAATTTGTAGAATTTATTGCCACAGGAGGTGGTAGAGGCAGAGAGCATAGCCAAGTTCAGAAAGGGACTGGATAAATTCATGGATGATAGATCTGTTAATGGCTATTGAACAGAATGGTTGGAGATATTTCCTCTGGCATCTCTCAACCAATATTAGTGGATGCCAGGGAGTGTATCACAAAGGGACTGGATCATTCTAGAGAGATCCTCCTGTTCAATGTTTTCCCTCTATAGCATCCACTCCTGCGCTGTCAGACATGGAATACTAGGCTAGATGGACCATTTGTGGTCTAACCCATTACAGCACTTCTTATGTTCTTAACATTTATTTCTCTGAAAATTGTATGCGAAGGCAAGTTCTTCTAACAGGTGCTGCAGTATTGCCAAGAAAGATTAGCACTATTTATACCAGGGTGATCAACCCACTGCCCTGTGGGCCAGATCTAGCCCTGGGGCCCTGCACACTAGATTGGGTATGCAATGTGTTACAGGGTCCAATCCTGGCATGCAGGGCTGGGTGGGGGCAGCATAGCATCTTGGGGCCCATTGTGGCCCATGAAAATAAAGATTGAGCAACACTGATTTGTCTAGTCATGATTGATCTCTCCTAGTTTATGTTGTGCTATAACTGAAGTGCCTGGTCTGCATCATGGCTTTTCATTGGGCTAACTAGCACGTTTTCATTATTCTTCACTAAATGCACTTTTATTATCTGAGAAGACATAATGTTACTGGTTTAAAGGATAATGTTAGAAAGGCTGTTTTTTATGAAGGATACCAGCAAGAATTCAATTTCTGGGTTTGTCACTGTGCTTAAAGGGCTCTTCTGGCCCTGGTGCCCTGTGCACAGGGTTGCTGAGGTAGCAGTTAGGGCTGTGTGAAGCTTTGGTTCCAGATTTGATTTGGTGGAGATTCGGCCTGATTCGGTGGCCGAATCCAAATCGAATCAGAGGACCCTTTAATCTCTCCCAATCAAATCGGAACCCTCTGGACATAGACCAGCTTTAACTGTTTTTTCTACGTACCTCTAGGTAGCAGGGGCTCATGAATGCTGCAATGCTGGGGCGCATGGAGTGTCCCACGGAAGCATGGGGGTTCCCCAGCGTGCTTAGCAACAGACCCAGAAATGGACCTGAAGCACTTCCGGTCCACTTCCAGGTCTGGCGGGGGGTGGGCCCCCATGCCCTCCCAGCTCAGTGACTGATGCCTCCTGGGTCTGGGGGGGAGGGCACCCGGGGTTTCCCTGTGGCTGATTGCCGAGCAAGGGAGGGGTGGGGGGCCCCCCGAGCATGCTCCCCAGCAGACTTGGAAGTGGACCAGAAGTACTTCTGGTTCACTTCCAGGTTCGCTGCTGAGCACATGGAGGGTCCCCCTGCACTCTTTGTGGGATGCTCTGTGTGCCCCAGCATCACAGCATTCACAAGCTGGGCCTGCTACCTCAAGGTATGTAGAAAAAACATTTAAAACTGCATCTATGTCCGAATTGCCGATTCTCCAAATCAGCATCGAACCTTAAGATTTGGATTCGGCTGAATTGAATCAGCAACAGTGATCTAAATCAACTAATTGAATCACTGTCTCTGACTTGGGCCGAATCTGAATCAAATAGGGACTGCTTCACACACCCCTAGTAGCAGTTACTCGGGGAACTCTTCTGGTGCTGAGGTCCAGGCTGGTATGTAGCCACAGAGCCTTTGAAAAACAGTGACAACTGATCCACCTGCATTTGTGAGTGAGGATTCTTGATGAGTCTTTGGTCTCTCCCTGAGTCATTAAACCAATGGAATTAATTATGAAACTTAGCTGTAGAAGGATGATACTAATTGGTTGACTTCTAATGTCTCAGTAACCCTCATTAAGGATTACCTGAACAATTGATCTGACCTTGAGACTAACATATTCAATCATAAATTAGATACAGTGGTTTAAAAGTTAGTTTAATTAAAATGTAACTATTTCATATATAGCTCATGCACAGCAATTCAATTAATGTTAACTATCTGGAAAGTGTGAATTACATGCATTATTGTATTGACAAACTACTGCAGAATAAAGAAAATAATAATTCAGGAGGTTTAATTTCTTAAGTGGCACAATTTTTAATTAAAGAATTTATTTGTAGTTCCTCAGGAAATTCATTACATACTAAAGATGTGAAAAATTAATTGGTAAAATGATGATTATACTGCTAATATATTGCAGTTAACAATTTAAACTAGCCTGGCTTTGCACACTACCTGCCCCTTCTACCAGCAGTTTGCACCCCATAAATCAAAGTGCTGTGACGGGTGGAAGGAGGAAGCGGTGGAGCTGAGCTGATCCAGCCTTTTCCCCTGAGGGAGGAGAGACAGGGAAGGGGAGGCAGGGCATGATGGCTGGCAGCAGAAGCACTGCTTGCTACATGTGTGTCCCACCCTGTGGCATATAGCAGGTACTGGCTACAGGGGGTCTCTCTCCCTGCCTCCATTCTTCCCTGGATTACTCACTGCTCTGTCTCCTTTCTCTTTTCCGTGGTGGTGTTCCCCATGGCTGGGTGGGCAGACAGGGGTGCTCCTGCAAGAGGGCTTGTGAGACAGCATGGCCCACAGGTGCTGTAGCTGGCTTGGCAGTGGTGCAGTCCCCCCACCCTGTGCTGGGGCTCTGTGACTCCGCTTGCTGCTGAGGAGAGCTGATGCCCTTCCCTGCTCACATGTGGTGGAAATGATGGCTAGGGAGGTGCCTCCCCTGTGCTGCACTGCCCAGCCGCTGAATGCCTGATTGGGCTGCCTGGGACCACTTTTCTGTGAGACTGGGTCCTGGGCACCAGTGGCACCGGCACCGGGAGCTGCTTTGCAGTGGGGAGCCCCAGACCTCCGCAACACACCCTGCACCCCAGCCCTCCACAGCAGGTATGTTATCAGTTAAAGGTTTAACCAATATAATTAGAAGAGTTTAAACAGACAATTTTTTCAGTGATATTTACATCCCTGTTCTGTACTCAACAAAGTAAGTTGGTCTTAGTTTGGGTAGGGTGTATTGTATCAAAACAGATTGTTTCCATGTTTCACGTGCAAAACTATTTTTAAGCACTGCTTTCTTGGAGGTATGCTGACATCTTAGTAGTAGCAGATGCATCAGGTGAGACTCAGATATTAGTGAGTATCATCATTATATTATTTGCAAGTGAGCCCATAATATCTCAACAGATGTAAGTGTGAAACACTCTAATTTGGAGTGTTTCAGGCCTGTGCAGATATACAAATCTCTCTCAGCTTAAACGCTTCACAGTTTGCAGGAGCTGATGCTGTTATGGCAGAGGCAGGTAAAGTCTGGCCCACAGCAGACTCCATTTCCCAGCAGCCCCTGCCCATGTTGCTGCAGCTGGCTTCCATCAAGACTCCAGGAGTTGCAGGGCTGTGACAATGTGGGGCCAGGGTTTCCATGGAGAGCAGCCCCAGCAGCTCTGGTAGGGCATGCAGTTGGGCAGAGAGCTACTACAGGGTTGGGATCTTGCAGCAGTGAAAGTGTGGTCCAGAGCAGAGCTGCAATTTTCTGCCCCTGCACAACCATTGAGGTATTCTTGTGAGGAAGCCCCTAGCAAACTATTACTTAGGTTGGGCAGATGGGCAGGATAATGGTACTACTGTCTGAAGCCCTAACTGAGGCTTAGGAGAACTTACAAACTTCTTGGTAAACAAAAAGAACTTTTTATTAAACATTTTAACTATTCAAACTCCTTTTCTATACAGCTCCCTCCATTAACGTGTCCATGATCTGCCTCACCATGCCAACAGCCTCCATGCTGGTCATCACGTTCCTCTATCTGGAACACAGCTGAATGCTTCTCTTAGAAAGATCCTCCTTACCAAATCAGTACCCTGGAGTGCTACTCCTTAGCTGTAATAGCTCTTCTTTGAGGAAGCTACTAAATCTATCAGCATTCCTCCTTGCTGCTCTTTCCCCTCCTCCTCCTCTTTCTCCTTTGTTTTTTAAGATGTTTTCTCAGACTGTGTCCTTGGGCACTCAAGAGCAGCTATAGTGAGATCAGCCATGGGTACAGGGAATTATGCTGGAATAACAGTAAATATAGATAAGGAATCATCATTCTTACACTGGTGTGACTTGGTAATAACTGATGAACTCCCAGAATTTTTTGCATTTGATCCCAGGAGCTTCTTCACACTTGCTTTAGGCTCTTCAAGATGCTAAATACCACAATATTTATGCTCCTGCATGGACACTTAATTTTTTTCTAGGCATGAAGAAAGACCTAGGATATGAGGTCTACTTGGGATGGTTCCCTTTTTTCCTTAGTTGTTGTGGAACATTTACCAGGAATTTGTAGGTAGTGGGCTTAAGAGAAGGGTGAATATTATAGTCTGCCTCCAGAGGCTCCTAACAATATGCCTAGTTTTGCAGGCCATGTTTTTGTTTGTTTTTTTTTGGGGGGGGGAGGAAACACAACCCTTGTCTGTGTCCCAAGTGCCAGATGGGATCAGTTATCCATGGTGTCTAATGGACATCTTGCCATCTGTCCTGTCCAGCTCGTGGAGATGGTCATGCCCATGCCTGATGACAGTTCTGCCTGATGGGTTATGGGTAGGGACCTACTGAAATCATGATTTTGTGATTTTTTTGTAAACTGTGATTTTGGGCAGGCTCTGCAAAAAAGCGCAGGCACCCTGAAAAAAAAAAACTTGCCAAAAATAAAATGCTGACTCCCTCCGGGAAGCCAGCAGCCCTTGTGGCGACTGCGGCCCAGTCGTGCAGCCCACCAGGAGGTAGGGTGCTGCTGGCATGCTTAGGTGGCTGCCACTGCCATCCCTTGCAGCTGATTGAATGTGAAGGCTGCCCATCATATGGCCCTGCCCCTCTCCACCAATCAGCTATGAGGGATGGGGCTGTATGATGAACAGCTCACACAGCCAATCAGTAGCAAGGGGCAGGACTACCAGGGTTCCTCGGCCAGTCAGAGACATGGTGGGGGGCGTTGCAATTAGCCAATGAAAATGGCTGCTAGCCGAGCAGTCTGCTGACGAAATCGGGTGGCAGTTGCCTCGAGTTTGCTAGGCCCCTAGTTATGGGGTCTCCTGTAAGAGGCAGGGTTTGGCTCTCAGCATTTGAGAGAGTTTGTATGGTTACTTCCTAACATCCTGTGACTGCCTCTCCCCAGAAAACAGAATCATAATATGGCATGTTATAGACTTTTCCTGCAATAAGGTGACCTTTAGTTCAATTCAAACTCCTCCCACTCACTCTGGACCTCTGTCCTAAGGAACCTTGGCACAGCCACTTCAAAGTCTTTCTTTTCTAAAACTTGCCATTCCTTCTGCTCTAAAAAAATTCCTGAGGTCCTGGCTTAGGGGTGACCATGTAGAGATGTTTGTGTCAGAATATGGGATGCCAATCCCATCTGAGACTATATGCTGTTGCTGCCAGATCTCTTGGAGACTCCCACATCCTGCGTGTAGGCTGCCCAGCATGAGCTCCAGTTGACAAACAGTCCTCAGGACATTTGGTAGTGCACCAGTGAAGAATCAGTTACTGAATGGACTGACCGGTAGTGTCTGTTGTGCATCATGCAACTGTGCCAATCCATTGTCATTTTGCCTTTTTAAAGAGAACTGCGATTAACATGGAGATTGGTCATGGGCTGTGGGGCCAGGGATTCAGGTCCGCAGCCCCCTGCCTCCCAGTAGCAGGGCCTAAGCCCTGGCTGCCACCCACAGGAAGTGGCTGCTGCAGTGGAGCAGACTGCGGAGACTAGCTCCCCCTCCCCCACGGGCAGCACGGCCAGAACAGAGCCTGTTGTGGGGGGAAGGGGAGGCAGATGCAGGCTGCCTTCTGTAGGCTTGGGCTCCCTACCCTGCTGCCCTGCCCCCAGGACAACTGCAGCTCAGTGGGTGGGACTCAGCATTGCAGGGCAGAGTGGGGCCAGGTGGGGAAGTTTGTTGCTGCTGATGGGAGCTGCCGTCTGCCTGCCCCAGAGGAGCGGGGATCATAACTCCACACTGCTGCCCCCTCTGCTGTGGGGCGGACAGGGGGCACCTCGGTATGGCAGTGTGGGGCTCATGGCAGTGGCATTGGACTTCCCTGCCCTGCTGTGCTGGGTCCCGCCCTCTCAGCCCCGGAGGCCCTGGGTGGAGGGCAACAGGGCAGGGAGCCTGAGCACACGGTGGCCAGCCTGCACCTACCCCTGCCCTATGCTCAAATCTGGGGGACACATGCCCCACATGCTCCCCCTGGGAGTGCAGGCAGTAGTAGGGAGCCTGCCTCATTTTCTGCCCCACTCCCTGGATGAGCTTCCTGTGACCCCAACCTGCTCCTTCTCCAGGGCCCTATGGCTGCATATTGCAGCTGCAAGCCCCACGCACTGCCCTGGCTGGGCATCAGCCCTAGTCCTAGTCCTGCCCAACTCCCTCCCTCCCTCACCACGGGGGCCTCAATCCTACCCCCCACCCACCTCAGAGTTACCTCCAGGGAGCTGCTCTCCAGGCTGCCTGGCAGCCACGTGCATGTGTGAGTGTGCACATACACATGGCATCCCCTGTCTGGCCACCCTTAGCCTGCTCCCCTAGCCCCTTGCAGGCTGCATCTCTTCCAGCCTTCAACGGGAAACCCACTGTATCCTGTGTTTTAACTCCTTTTAAGGAGAAAAACTGGGTTTTTCTCCTCAAAATGAAAAAATCTGGGTTTTACCGCATTTTCTGTGGCTAACAGAAAACCTGGATCCCTGCTGATGTGGTTGGGTTATGTATTGTGTTTTAGGGTTATGTATTGTGTTTTTTGGTATCCTGTGGAGGTGGAAGTGAAAACCTTACAGAGTGCTGGGAGGTGCTATTTAATAGTCTTTTAAACATGACAGTGGCAAGTAAGGTAGGAGGCTTGTCCTACAATTATTTATATGCTTTTCAGGTTTTGTCAAGTGCCTGAATTGAACTTGGCCTGCCCTTTTTTTTTTGTCTTCTGATTTATTCTTTTCTAATTCTGCTCCCGTTAGCAAGGTACAGTAGACTCTTACTCTTCTATTGCAGTGATATGATAAGGGCAACAAAATCTTAGCAGCAACCTTTTCCCTGGGAGAAATTTTTATTGGACCAAGAGTTGTTAGACATGCCTCTAGACACAAAATACTTTTGAACCATCTCACTGCAACATAACTACAGCAGTCCTCTATCATCTTTTAGTCGGTTAAGATAAAAAGAGAAGCAGGCAGATCCATGAAGCCTGTAATATACCAGAAGTATTATAGCTGCTTGTAGATGTGGGGAGGGGGGAGGAACTCCCAATGCTTTACTTTAAACTCAGCACACTCCCACACCAAGCCCTGTACATGCCCAGAAGAGGCAGCATGTTAGTTGCACCTGGCTTTCCCAGCGTCTGTAGGGATCAGGAGCTTGCTTTAGTTGGGGCTTTTTTGCCTCTTTTATCTAATAGCCAATTGAATTGGCTTTAGCTAAAAGCACTAAAAAGCCCTGCTGAAGCGTCTGGGTCGAAGTAACACGCTGCTGCTTTCAGTGGAGAACGTGTTTGTTTGTTTGTTTGTTTGTTTGTTTGTTTGTTTGTTTGTTTGTTTGTTTGTTTGTTTGTTTGTTTGTTTTCACATCTTTTAGCGCCTTGTGTCAAAGAACAGGATTCTGTATACATGTAAACGCTGGTATGGCTCAAACAGTGAGTTTCATTAGGTATTAAGCTACAATGACCAATTGATACAAAGGGTCAAATCATTACATTTTGGCTTGGTTTGAAATACCTGCAAATGTGAGTTGTGCTTGATTACGGGTAAATTGAAATAAAGTGAGGGCATCAGATTTAATGCTTTGCAGCTCAACTAATACTTGCAAACAGTTTTTGTAAAGCTTTTCATTTTTTAAAATTATCCTGGGATAATGGGATAAGATTATTGTGGTTATGTACTTCCTGTCTCCAGTGGGAATTGAATATCAGATTTCAACAACATGAGATGTAATTTGTCTGATAATTAAGCAGAAGGCATTCGGTACTAAATTTTGTTGCTTTTGTGGCTTTCAGATTTTTTTGTTTCATGGTGAAGGGCACTTCTGACTCAGAGGTTTAATTCAATTGCAGATTTTAAGGTAAGAGAAACTTTTTTTCCCTTTCTGTATTTCATCTATTATAGAAGAGAAACGATTTCTTTAACCAGAACTGAGGGTGGGGGGAGGGCAGGTATTTTTTTACATGTTAATTTCTATGCTAATTCTTGATAACGAGAAGAGGTAGAATACTGCAGGGGGGGGGCTCTTTTTCTGAATCAGTTTATAGTTCTAACCTAAAAATTTGCAGTTGAAAAACTGCATAATATTTCTTTTCCCCTTATTAATGTAGGAGCCTTACCTGTCTTTTTAGTTTATAGATAAATATAACAAAAGTAAAATAGCATACTATTTACATGCACACTTCTATGTTTATATGTTTTGATAAACCTAAAATCAAACTAAACTATATTCAAGAAGTGGACCTCTCATCCTTTCCAATCATCCAGGACCTCTTTCTTACTGTTTCTGTTATAGGCTGTACCTGAACTACTTGTTTGAATGTTCTCTGAAATCTGGATAGATATATATATATATAAGCTTGAGCTGATAGATGATTATAAAATAGTTTGTTTTATATGTGTGTATGCATGTATACTATGGATATGTCTTAGCAACTTTAGTTACAGTTGTGTTTTAAAAATGGGTTAAATTATGGCATACATTCTTGGGGTTGTTTCCCATACAATAGGCAGTAAACTGATGTGAAATTTTATACAGGTTTACTTTTGTGCTACCAAGGGGCATAATTTTTTTTATGCAATATTTGTTTTACTTTACATGTTATTTATATTTGTTATTTATATTTGTTTTACTTTATGTGTTAACTATAAACTATGAACTTTTTGCATTTGGGCTCTAGCTAAAAATTTATTTTTGTAGGCCTACATGTGCTGACTGACTCTCAAAAAACCCATATCCGTTAACATGGAATTTGCTGGGGGGAATATTTTGAGTACAAGTAATGCAATGTGTAGATATATTTTTTTGGGGGAAAATATATAAAATAGTAGAAAGTCAGATTCATCAACCCCTAACTATTTTTGATGCCTGCCACTGGACTCTCTCCAATTTGTCTACATCCTTTCTGTAGTGGGGGTGCCCAAAACTGGACACAGCACTCCAGATGTGGCCTTACCTGTGCTGATTGGATGGGAAGAATCGCTTCCCTCAATCTGCTGGCAACTATCCTACTAATGCAGCCCAGTATGCCTTTAGCCTTTTTGGCAACAAGGGCACACTGCTGGGTTATATTCAGCTTACTGTCCACTGTAACCCCCAGGTCCTTTTCTGCAGAGCTGTCAGTCCCCAGGTGGTACTGCTGCGTGGGATTGTTCTGTCCTATGTGTAGGACTTGGTGCTTGTCCTTATTAAATCTCATGAGATTTCTTTTGGTCCAGTTCTTCAAGTTGTTGAGGTCTCTCTGATTCCTAGCCCTACTATCCAGTCTATCTTCTAGTCTCCCCAGCTTGATGTCATCTGGAAACTTCCTGAGGATGCAGTCCATCCCATTTTTCAGATAGTTGTTAAAGATAGTGAACAGGACAGGCCCCTGGACTGACCCCTTGGGTACTCCACTGGATAACTGGCTGCTAACTAGACATCAAGACATTAAGCCTGAGGATCCAGCCAGTTTTCTGTCTACCTTACAGACCATTCATCCAACCCATATTTCCTTATTTTGCTTGTGAGAATGTTGTGGGAGACTGTATCCAAAGCTTTGCTAAAACCAAGGTATATCATGTCCACTGCTCTCCCTGCATCCACAGAGCCAGACATGTCATGGAAGCCTGTTGGGTTGGTCAGGCATGACTTGTCATTGATGAATCCATGCTAACTGTTCCTAATCATCACCTTCTTTTCCAAATACTTAGAAATGGATTCCTTGAGAACCTGCTCTATGATTTTTCCAGAGGCTGAGGTGAGACTGACAGGTCTGTAGTTCCCTGGATCCTTCTTCTTCCCTTTCTTAAAGATAGGCAATATATTTGTGCTTTTCCAATCATCCAGGACCTCTCTCAGTTCCTATGAGTTTTCAGAGATAATGGACAGTGCCTCTTCAATCGCATCATTCAACTTCCACAGCCCCCTTGGGTGTGTCATGTCCTGCCCCATGGACTTTTGCATGTCCAGTTTTTCTAAATAGTCCTTAACCTGTTCTTTCACCACTGTCAGCTGCTCACTTCCTCCCCAAACTGTGTTGCCAGGTGCAGTAGTCTGAGAGCTGACCTTGCCTGTGAAGACTGAAGTAAAAAAGGCACTGAGTACTTTTTCCACACCATCTGTCACTAGATTGCCTCTCCCATTCAATAAGGGACCCACGCTTTCCCTGATCTTCCTCTTGTTACTGACATACTTGTAGAAACCCTTCTTGTTACCCTTCACATCCCTTGCTAGCTGTGACTCCAGTTGCACTTTGGCCTTTCTTATTTTATCCCTGCATGCCTAAGCAGTACTCTTATACTCCTCCCTAGTTGTTTGCCCAAGTTTCCACTTGTAAGCTTCCTTTTTGTGTCTTAGCTCACTGAAGAGATCTCTGATAAGCCAAGCTGGTCTTATGCCATACTTGCTAATCTTCCTGTGCGTCAAGATTTCATAGATTTCATAGACATTAGGGGCTGGAAGGGACCTCCAGGAGGTCATCGGGTCCAGCCCTCCTCACATAGGTGGGAAGTCAGCTGGGATCAAGTAACCCCAGCAAGAAATAAATCCAGCTGTTTTTTGAAGGAATCCAGAGTAGGTGCTTGTATCACCTCTGAGGGGAGTTTGTTCCAGACCCTGGACATGCGCACTCTAAAGAACTTTTTTCCAATATCCATTCTAAATTGACCTTCCTAGAGTTTATGGCCATTAGACTTTGTTATCCATGGCCATTAGACTTTGTTATCCCTTGGGGAGCTCTGGTGAACAGATGTTCTCCCAGGTCCTGATGTTCCTGTCTTATGAAGTTGTAGGCTGCCACCAAGTCCCCCCTGAGCCTTCTCTTCTCCAGACTGATCAGTCCCAAGTACCACAGCCTCCCCTCCAGGCCTTGGATCATACGAGTGGCTCTCCTCTGGACTCTCTCAAGCTTCTCCACATTCTTCCTGAAGTGGGGGACCCAATACTGGATGCAGTACTCCAGCTGCGGTTTTACTAGGGCCAAGTGAAGTGGAAGGATGACTTCCCTGGTTTTGCTTGAGATGCATCGGTGAATGCACATCAGAGTTTGGTTAGCTTTACCTGCCACCGCATCACTTTGGTGGCTCATTCATTTTGTGGTCAATCAAGACCCCCAAGTCCCTTTAGGTCATGGTGCTAGCAAGCGTAGTGCTGCCGAGCCTTTAAGTATGCTGAAGGTTCTTCCTACTGAGGTGCAGCACCTTGCACTTCTCTGTATTAAAGGTCATCCAGTTTTGGTCGACCCATCTTGAGAGTGTGTCCATATTGGCCTGTATCCCCAGCCTGTCCTGTGGTGTGACAGCACTCCCCCATAATTTGGTATCATCTGCAAACTTGGCCAGTTCACATCTGACTCCTGAATCTAGATTGTTGATGAAAATGTTAAAGGGTACTGGCCTGAGTACCGAGCCCCGAGGGACTCCACTGGTAACACTGCACCACGTTGATTTGCTCCCTTCAACTAGTACTCTTTGGGCTTGACCCCGTAGCCAGTTGCCTAACCATCGGACCGTATGATGATCTAGGCCACATTTCCCCAGCTTAACCATGAGGACATCATGGGCAACTAGGTCAAAGGCCTTCTTGAAGTCCTGGTAAATGATGTCAACATCATCTCCCTTGTCCAGGACATTATGTTACCTGGTCATAGAAGGAGATGAGGTTGATCAGGCAAGACCTGTCAGTCACAAAGCCACGTTGGCTGGCATTCAGAAGCTTGCCTTCCGTTAGTTTGGCGTTGATGGATCCCTTGACAATTTTCTCCAGGATTTTTCCAGGGACGGACGTCAGACTGATTGGTCTGTCGTTCCCTGGGTCATCACTCCTCCCTTTCTTGTAGATAGAGGTGGTACCGCATTGGCTCTTTTCCAGTCATCCGGGACCTTGCCCAAGTGCCACGATTTTTCAAATATCCCTGCCAGGGGGGATGCAATAATGTCTGGCAGCTCTTTCAAGACCCTTGGGTGCATTCCGTTTGGGCCCACAGACTTGTGAATGTTCAGTTTCTCAAGGTGTTCCCTCACCTGATCCACATTAATTTTGGGCCTGTCACCCACTCCCAGATTGGTTTGTGTCATTCCTGGCTGTGTGATCTTTGTGGGAGAGTGAAAAATGGATGCAAAAAAGTCATTTAGGAGATTGGCCTTCCTTGGGTATCTGATGTCAGTTGCCCAATTGGATCTCTCAGGGGCCCAATACTGTTCTTCTTTTTCCTACTTCCCACATTATCTAAAGAAGGACTTTTTGTTGTCTTTGGTCCCCATTGCAAGCCTAAGTTCGGTTTGTACCTTGGCTTTTCTCAACTGCTCTTTGCAGGTGCGGGCGAGTGCAGAGTAATTTTTTTTGGTAATGCTTTCGGTTTTCCACCTGGTGTAGGGTACTCTTTTGAGCTTAATGAGGTCCAATAATTTCCTATTCAGCCATAGGGGCTTCCTTGCTTGTTGACTGCATTTCTTGCGAGAAGGGATGGCTTTACCTTGTGCTTCAAGGACTATTTTTGAGCAATTACTATTCCTCATGTACTCCCTTTTCTGGAGGGGTGGGGGGGCCTCTGATTGCCTAACTGACCAGTTCTCTCAATTTGCAGAAGTCTGCCTTCCCATAGTTAAGGACTTCTATTTTACTGAGGAGCTTGCCTGCTCTTCAGGGAACTAAGAAGGTGACCAATTCATGGTCACTGTTGATAAGTTTCCCTTTGATCTGCAGATCACTCACCAGGTCCTCTCCTTTGGCCAGGACCAGATCCAGCAATGCCTCTCCCCTAGTTGGCCCATAGACCTCCTGGGTTAGGAAGAGGTCATCGATGCACGTGAGAGAACTACACGACCTGTCAGATTTGGCCGTGTAATCATCCCAAGAGATGTCAGGGAAGTTGAAGTCTCCCATGATGATAAAGCATTGGGAGCATGTGGCTTTGATCAGTTCCCTAATAAATTCCCAATCTAGGTCTTCCTCTTGGTGGTGGTAGGGGTGGTCTATAGTAGACTCCTAGAAGTAAGTCACCCTCCCCATGTTCTCCTTATATCTTGATCCAGGGGGTCTCAAGATGCCCTTCCTGGTTTGGAAACCTAATCTGCAGGGAGGTGAGCTGATCTTTGACATAGAGAGCAACTTCCCCACCCCTGTTCCCCACATGGTCTTCTCCTATACACAGTGTAACCTTCTACTGCCACTGACCAATCATAGGTGGAGTCTCACTAGGTCTCCGTAATTCCTACAAGGTCACAGTCATTATACATAGGAGAAGGGCGAGTTCCTCATGCTTGTTTCCTAAGCTCCTGGCATTTGCATACAGGCAGTTAAGTCTGCCGTGTGAAGCCCAATGCTTCCCTGAGGGGCCTTTCCTCGGGCTGTCACCAGAGTGGGATCCCTTAGGCTGCCCAAGGTATTGGTAGTGCAGCTGACATGACCTGGGCTAAAACTGTTAGTAGACTGCCCGTCCCCCAGTGGTCTCAATTTAAAGCTCTGTCAAGGTCAGTCATTCTGTCCGAGAAGAGCTTCTTTGCTTTCCAGGTGAGGTGGAAGCCATCCCTTCCCAACAGTCCACTCTCTGAAGTGCAGACCGTGGTCGAGGAAGCCAAACCCCTCATGATGGCACCATCGCTGGAGTCTCCTGTTCACCTTGCCGATGCATCTGTCCATCTGGAGCCTATGTCCTGTGACAGGGAGGATTGAAGAGAAAACTACCTGTGCCCCCAGACCTTTGAGTCCAGATCCCAGAGCCCTGTAGTCGCACATGATCCAGCCCAGACTTCTCCGTGGCATGTCATTGGTGCCCACATGGATGAGGAGCATGGGATGGTAGGTGGAGGGCCGGAGGAGTTTGGGATCCTCTCCGTCACATCCCGGACACGAGCTCCAGGCAGGCAGCAGACCTCACGGGCCAAGGGGTCAGGGCGATGCATCGTTCCTTCAGTCCTGCTAAGAAGTGAGTCACCCACCACGATAACTCTGCGCCTTCTAGGCGCAGGCGCTTCTGGTCCTGCATCTTCACACGCTGGAGCCGGCGGAATGGCTGGCTCTGATGCGAAAGGTGCAAAGCATCCAGGGGTAATGCTGGTGTTGCGCCCCTTTGGGCTGGAGACAACCGTCATCCAGGCAACCCCAGGCTAGATGTCGTGGCAGTTCCTAGGTTCCACCACTCTGTCATGAGCCATCGGGTGGAGAGCCTGACAGTAAGAGTCCTGCTCCGCATCCCTAATGGAGCGCAGCTGCTGGACCATTGCCTGGAGTTCCCTAATCTGGCACTCCAGGGCCTCCACCATTGAGCACACCCCACAGGTGGGGGGTATCTGAGTCCCCAAACCCAGCTGTCTGAAGTCTTGCTAGGCAGTCTCCACGAGGAGTCAGGGGCTCTGTCTGAGTGGAGGCTGAGGCTAAGGGTCCTGGTGGGGTGGGCAGGGACTGCAGGCTCCGTCTGGGTACATACCGGAACCATGGGTTTGGGTGGAGACCAGAGCAGTGTCAGAGCAGGGGAGTCCAGGTGCAGGGAGGAGCCTTGGGGTGTGATGTGTCTCACCCAACATGGTCCTTGTAGTAGTTCGGCTATTACTATGCAGATCCTTGGCTATGGCTTAGTGCCAGAAGCCTCAGGCCCACCTGCTCACCCTCCTATGCAAACTCCCATGCTGCGTGCCGGGCAGACAAGCACTCCTGCTTGCATGGCTTTCTGTGGGGCTGGGTGAAGTAGGAGCCGGGGCAGGGCGAGACCCTCCTCGATACCTCTCAGCTCCCTCCTCACGGCTGTGTTAGCCCCGCTCACCTGTGGCTCTGCTGGGGGTCAGTTGGGGGTGCTTCCTGGTTGCTGGGGGGCTTTGGGGCGTGGGAGCGCAACGGGCTTACACCTGTGCATCTCGCACCACTCCCGGAGCCCAAAAGGATGGGTTGTTCCTGCACCCTCAGTAAGCTTTTTCTTTAAAATACAACCAGTTCTCTTGGACTCGTTTCTCCCTCAGACTGGCCTCCCAGGGGATCCTGCCCATCAGTTCCCTGAGTGAGTTGAATTCTGCTTTTCTGAAGTCCAAGATATTTACTCTGCTACTCTCCTTCCTTCCTTTCCTCAGGATCCTGAACTCGATCTTCTCGTCATTGCTGTAGCCCAAGTTGCTGTGCACTACTATGTTCCGCACCAATTATTCTTTGTTTGTGAGCAGCGGGTCAAGAGGAGCATGGCCCCTAGTTGGCCTGCCCAACATTTGCACCAGAAAGTTGTCCTCAACATTCTCTGAAAACTTCCTGTATTGCCTGTGCACTGCTGTGTTGCCCTCCCAGCAGATGTCAGGGTGATTGAAGTCCCCCATGAGAACCAGGGCCTGTGATAGGGAAACTTCTGCTAGCTGTTTGAAGAAAGCCTCATCCTCCTGGTCTGGTGGTCTATAGCAGACACCCACCATGACATCACCCTTGTTGCCCTCTGACCCCAACCCAGAGACTTTCAGCAGACCCATCTTCAGTTTCATCCTGGAGCTCTGAGCAGTCATCCTGGAGCTCCTTTACACACAGTGCAACTCCTCCTCTTCTCCCCTGCCTATTCTTCCTGAGCAGTTTATACTCATCCATGACAGTGCTCCAAGCATGTGAGCTATCCCTCTGTTATTCCAGTCACATGATAGTTCTTTGACTGTGAGGACTTCCAATTCTTCCTGCTTGTTTTCTAGGGTTTGTGCATTTGTGTACAGACACCTGAGGTAACTGGCCAGTTGCCGTACTTAGAATGAGAAGGCCTCTTCTGTTGTCACCTCCTGGTTATGCTTCCTCTAGGTTACCTCCTTCCCACTTCAGGGCTTTGATCTCCTTTCCCCAGCAAACCTAGTTTAAAGCCCTTCTCACTAGATTAGCGAGCCTGTCTGTGAAGATGCTCTTCCCTCTCTTCATCAGGTGGATCTATCTCTTCCTAGCAATCCTTCTTCTTGGAACAACACCCATGGTCAAAGAAGCCAAAGCCCTGTTGGCAACACCATCTGTGCAGCCATGCACTGATCTACAGGATGCAGCTGCTCCTGCCCAGGCCCTTCCCCTCGGCTGGAAGGATTGAGGACAACACCACCTGAACCCCTTTTCACCTTCATCCTTGCACCCAGAGCCCTGTAGTCAGTTTTGATCTGCTCAGAGTCCCCCTGGCAGTATTATTAGTACCCACATGGATGAGCAGCATGGGGTAGTAGTCGGAGAACTGGATTAGTCTCCATAATCTTTCCATGACATCTTGGATCTGGGCTCTGGGTAAGCAGCAGACCTCCTGAGACAACAGGTCAGGCTGGCAGATGGATGCCTCCATCCCCTTCAGAAGGGAGTCTCCAACCACTACCAACTGTTGCTTAGTCTTTGTAGTAGTGGTCTCAATCCTTCCAATCTTGGGGGTGCCTGGCCTGATCTCTTCCACAACAGAACATGCTCCTGTTCCTTCTCCATTGTTGCTAGGGTTCCATATGTGTTTTCCAGGCAGACTGCTTCAGGTGGAGATGAAGACTTCTGCTTGCTGCCAGACATCACATGCTTCCAGCTTCCACCTTCCTGGGACTAAGTCTTTCTTCTGTAGTGCTGTCTCTGGCAATCCTTGTTTTGTTATTCTAAAGGTCTCCTTCAGCATCAAGTCCCTGAAGTCCTCATGGCAGAGGATGCTTTGGAGCCTCACCACCTTTTCCTGTAGCTTTCGTGACTACTCCCTGAGGACCATCACCAGGAGGTACCTCACATTGCAGGCACTACACCACCTGGATGTCACTGGAAGGAACCTGCAAGCTGCTGTCTTCACACCACCCAACCAGGATCTGGGTGCAAGTTTCAACAGTGAGTGGTCCTTCCTGGACAGATGCACCTCACAGGTCTAAGCAGTAGAAGAGCTGGCCCTGACAGTGGCTCTGGCCATTTCTCTGGGTCTCTTAATCTGCCACCTCCCTCTTCCTACCCTTCTTTCCAAACAGACTTTCTGTAGCAAACTTCCCTGGAAAATTGGCCTACTCGCTGCTCCTTTGTCCCAAAAGGTTCCCTTTTTCCTGCTAACCGGCTTCTTTCACCAAGCTTACAGTGAAGGAAGCTGAGTACGTTTCTGGGCAAACTCCCTGGAGAATTCTCCACTTGCTCTGAACTCTAGTTAAACCAATACTTAAACCCCTTGTTTAACTGCTGAGTATTAGCTACTTGCACTAAATATATGTAGGTTAGTTATTCTTATTTACGGAAAGAGCTTACCTTAAAGGCTCCGCTTCAAAGGGGAGTGGGATGGCAAAAACTGACCTGCAAACCGCTTGCAAACTGTCCTGTTTCCTGCCCTTGTTCGCTCACTCTCTCGCTCAATTGTTGCTCTGGGAGTTTCCTTTAGTACCATCCTGGACCTGGATTGGCTCCACCTCCTTGCTAGGGTTTTATGAGACACGGGCACTAATCACCCATCTATAAGTGCTCCCAGCTGCTCAGAGCACACACCCAGGCACACAGACTACCAAACAAGCACTCAGCAAACCAAACGCACAGAAAGCCCTGAGTCGTTTACCTTCCTGGAGCAGGATCTGGTGCCTGGTTCCTCTTCCTCCTCTTGTATCTCATGCCTGAATTAATATGCTAATTGTAGTTGATGGAGAAACTCAATATGAAGCTACTCTTGCTGAAGTTCTTTGTGTTGAGGCCCACAGAGTGTTACAATGGGTATTCAGCCTACTAGTAACTTGGGGGGAAAAACCAGACCTGTCAGTCATTGGCAACTGGAGATTGTCCCATGTCCTGAAGTTTCTTCCATATTTTTCTGCATCTGCAGAAAATATGAACTTTTCTCCAGAATTTTTTTTGAGGCATATTCCATTTCAAAGCTTTAATTACAAAGTATTAGACTGATAGTTTGTTTCAGTCATGTTGGTGTAATTCCAGACAGTGTACTAGCATTGCATTTTGTTTTTTGAGAGAGATGATTCTCACAACTTCACTTCCCCTTTTAAGGTGTGCAGACTACAGGGAGATCTGTGCCAAGAAGAGCCAGAGGTAAAAGGAATGATCTGTCATCTTTTCTCCTCTCTGGCTAATTAGTTCTGAAGTGATTGATTATTTCTGTGAGAATACATTATCTCTTGTACCACAGCCTGGACTTGATAAACCTAAGCTTTTCTTCCTCAGGTCAGAAAGGGGTTGGGTAGTCTCAGGGTGGAAATGGACATCACCTTTTGTTGCCTTGGTGCCACTCTAAAAAACGTTTTGCCAGTACAAAGGTGAAGCAAACAGATATCCTTACCTCTTTTTTTGTCACAGATGCCCAAAATTAGTGGTATCGATTCGTGTTACTACTTAATGGTGGATGTTGTCTTATATTTTGCCAGCAGATGGAAGCTGGTTGCACTCTCCAGCTGCCTGGGGCAGGTTCTCTGAGAGCTGGAGAGGCCTGATCCTTTGCACCTCAGGAATTCTATAATGGATTGGCTCCCTCAAGCTCTGGGAGCACCTGCCTAGCTTTCCCCTGGGTTTTCTGATCCCAGGTGTGCATCTAGGTAAGCAGAGAAAGCCCAACCTTTCTTGCTTACTGAGTTGTGCCCTGGAGATCCTGGAGACCTGTCTCGGTAAACAGGAAAAGCCAGGCAGGGACTCCCAAGACTTGAGGGGCCTGATTCTAGTTAGGAATTCCTAGGATGCACAGGTCTGGGCCCCTTGAGCTCCTGGAGAACAAGTTGCCTGTTGATGCTGCAGGACAATAGACTATGTATGTTTTGCTAGTGAAGTGGATCAGCTGTGTTGGGATACATCCTGGCACAGCTGATCCGCTTCATTTGACATCATTTATTTCTGGTGTCAGTGGCCAGTTCTGCATGGCAAGATGTAGCTCCAGCCAGTTATGGTTGTTTCAGTCCTCCCACACCAAGGAGGCAGGCAGGATTAGACAAGAACTGGCTCTGGGGTAGGAAGCCACCCCTCTCCATCAAAGGAGTCAAACCAGAAGGGCAGTTCCATGTTAAAGACAATTACTGTAACCTTTACCAGCAGCCATGCCTTTGCTCAGATGTTTCCTTCCCTCTGCTTTCGTGAGGTCACCAGACAGAATAGATGCTGACATCATCAGAGAATGTGGTAGGTGCCCTGGATAAAAAAACAACAGCTTTTTCATTAAATAAATTGGGTTTTATCTATAACAAAGTTATAACTAAATAATAAAATGAATAAAAAGTTATTTAAGTATAACAAGTGTATAATTTATAACAAATTATAATTTAAATACTTTTTCTTTTTAAAAATAAGCCTATTTAAAATTAAACTAAACTTTACACTTACTCTAATTTGATAACATAATTGAAACAAAAAAAAAGATGAATCAGTGAGCTGTTCACAATTTTTTGAGTTGGAATGCTGCTTTTTTTTGATGTATAGCAGTAATGAGAAAAGTATCTAACTTTTGAGGTTAAATTTAAAAATGTCACAGCATAAAATATTATTCTAAGTGTATTATTTTTCAGGCTTTGCATCAAATTACTTAATTTTTTTCCCAAAAGTGAGCGTTTTCATTTTCTGTTTTTCAGAGAAACATTGTCATTAATCACCTTTATTTTTAGTATAGGTAGTAGGTGCCAATAGGCTATTTTTTCATTAGGACTAGTTTGTTCAGAGTTGAAAAACTGATGTAGATCTGAAAAATTAAGAGTTTTTTTTTCCCCCCTCTTCTAATCTGCAAAATCCAAGGGGAGGCCTGCTGCTTCAAAAACAAACCAAAATACCCAAACCAAATCATAAACAAAACTTTTAGTATCACATTTTCAAAGCTACTTAACACTTAAGCAGGTTAGATTCCTTGCTTCCATTGATTTCAGTCAGAATTATGTACCAATATACTTGGTACACAACTGACGCTTAGATGCCAATTGGATATCTGTCTAGCAACTTGTCTACATTTGTTGATACCTTTACACCATTGAAAATTTGGCTTATTGTGACTAGAAAAAATGTCAATTTGGCAGAAACAGTTAATGCTTTATTTGGTTTAATAGCCATTAGTTCTTAATGAAAGTGTGTTTTGAAAGCATTTTTTTTTATTCAGCAAACTGTAGATAATTTTTATCAGAAACTCCCCCTATCAATAAACTTAAGGTAACTTTAAGGGCGGGTTTGAAGACTGTGTCGCTATCAGTACTCCACATACAGGTATAGGAAGCTTTTTTACTTGTCAGCACAAATTGGTGGATATCATGTCTGGCTATAGCAATCTTGATTTGAGCCTACAAAACTTCTGAACATGAAAGTTTTTTCTCAGAAGCAGCAGTGACCATGAAATGACTGAGTCCAAGATTCTGACAAAAGGAAGAAAGGAAAGCAGCACAGTATGGACCCTGGATATCAGGAAAGCAGACTTTGACTCGCTCAGGGAACTGATGGGCAGGATCCCCTGGGAGGCCAGTCTGAGGGGGAAAAAGGAGTCCAGGAGAGCTGGTGGTACTTTAAAGAAACCTTAGTGAGGTGCAAGAACAAACCATCCCAATGTGCAGGAAGAAAAGCAAATGTGGCAAGCGACCAGCTTGTCTTAGCAGAGAACACTTCAGTGAGCTTAAACAGAAAAAGGAAGCTTCCAAGAAGTGGAAGCTTGGATAAATAGCTTGGAAGGAGTATAAGAATATTGCTCGGGCATGCAGGGATGAAGTCAAGAAGGCCAAAGTGCAACTGGAATTGTAGCTAGCAAGGGACATGAAGAGTAATAATAAGGGTTTCTATAAGTATGTTAGCTACAAGAGGAAGGTCAGGGAAAGTGGGTCCCTAGAGTCGGGCTTCCTTTTCTGCATCTCATACTCCTTTCTGAACAGTAGCCAAGCTCCAACAGCTAGAGATTGCCACCCCTGCCCCCCAGCCTTGCCTGTATTCTACCAGTTAGGCAGGTAAGGTTCTTTGGGTAGATGTAATATCTTTTATTAGACTATCTGAGTAGTGGGGGGAAAAAGTTCTTTGCAAGCTTTCAGGTGCAATCTACCCACAGAACCTTGCCTGCCTGTGTCCTTAGACCAACATGGCTGCAGCCAAAAATCCTAGTGGTTAGGGTATCATCTTGGGGAGATAGCTGAGGAAGACCTAGAACTCATGTGCCTCAGTTTCTGCACTTTCATGCATTTGGCTATTATATAAAAGGGGTGGAGCAGCTCTGCCTTCTTCTCTAATCCATATTGTATGTGGAAGTTCAAACAACAGCTAGAGGCATTTACTTCTGGGAGAAGACTTTGGGGTCCAAGTTTCAAGTAAAAGGGGATGTCTCTCTTCATCCCTGGGAAGAGGGTGGAATTTCAGACACTCTTGTGGGCAAAGCACATCTAATTGCCTAGCTGTTGAGGGGGCCTCCTGGTCTGCATCTGCATTTTTTTGGATTGCACACAACTTTTCCCTTGTACTGTATAGGGAGTCTAGACCAGCGTTTCCCAACCGGTGTGCCATGGCACACTGGTGTGTTGTGAGGCATGTCCAGGTGTGCCGTGAAATGTTGGGTTGGAAGCACATCCCCTGCTTGACTGGAGCCGCACTCCCCACCACACCCCCAGCCAGCCAGACAGGGAGCTTGACTCCAGCTAGTCATTCAAGTGCCACACCACCCGCTGCTCTGTGGGTGGCCGCGCACCACCCCCCACCCCTCCCACACTGCTTTTGGCCTCTCACCACCCCCTCCCCATTGTCCCTCCCACCCCCCCCCCCCACTCCACGTACGGTCAGTGTGCCGTGGAGTGGGAGAAGCCATGTAAGTGTGCTGCATGGTGAAAAAGGTTAGAAAATGCTGGTCTAGGCTTCTAGCTCTGGGTTTTTGATTCTGCTGTGGGGGAAGCTCCCTCAAAGTTAGGTGTTGCAACATCCAACCTATCTTTTATTGAATCTGTCCCTAAAACATTTCTTGAAACCCTGGGCTGGAGGCTGTAACCTGCAACTTTGCTCCTCTAGTACAATGGAACTTTCTGCAGTCGGGGTAAATCTTGTTCATACAGCAGATGGAGCTTTCCTGTGAGGCAGCTCAAGACCGTGGAATAAATTTCCTGGCCAGAAGTGGGCCATCACAAATTCACTTTCTGTTGTACATGCAAGGCATTTCTTTGACCCTGCCTTCTCCAATATAAACATATAAAAATGTGTGCATCTGCATGTGTGCAAACATTCCAAAACATTTCTATTCACATACCGCTTGAAGGTGCTTAGCTGCTAGTGTTGAGCATGATACAAGGATCCTTGTGGAGCAAAACAGAACAAATTGAAGTGCTGCTCTTAGGAATTCTAGGGATTGCTTTATATACCTATGAACTTGGGTTCCCCAGACTTTTCTTCCTCTTGTTTGGGCTTCTGGGGCTTGGCTCTTCCTTGAGCAGAAAAAAAATAAGTGGCTACTGTCTCCTTAACCTTTCCATGTATAGTTCCAAAATGAGCGTGGATTATGTAGATTTTCATTATTTATTTATTTATTTAGTGCTTCCCTTCTTTCTATCAGGCTTCTATGAGCTGTGAAATAAATAAACATGTTGATAATATTGTCATAAAAATTAAAGCCTAGGGAGATGAGTGCAGAAGCTATTCTTACATAGCTATTGTTTCAGGCTCTCCACAAACTTAGGCAGATATTACTGCACTGATAAAATTCAAGTCACCTTTTAGGGGGTTTTTGCAACCAAAGCAGCTAGAGATGTGCCTTTTTATTTTGTTCAAATGATTATTCTGCTGAGATCTAATAGAACAAGGAAGCAGCAATTTAATACAAATTTCCTTAGTAGATTTTATTGTAACTTGTACTTGAAAAGCTTTTATATTACTAAACAAAGTATTTGCCCGTTTTGTTATACTACTGTAGAACCCACCAACGGCTTAGGTTCCTTACCCACCTTGTGAGGACAAGGGCTTTGCCAAACCAACTGGGAGCATACGTAGCTGTAGCTAACAGTTGGGAAGACTGTAGAGCTATGCCAACTGTTTGATTTGTGGTAGCTTTATTTTAGAAGGTGCCCCTTCTCAAATCCATTGTGTTGTACTGTCGAGTTCTGGTTGTTTAGAGAAGTAGAACCCTATGAGGTACCTAACAGAGGTGTGGCTTGTCTTTAATTCTTAAAGTGAATGTCTTACACCCATATAACTTCCTCTTATCATAGCTTAACTCAGGGATGGGCAATTATTTGGGCTGGAGGACTACTTAGGGAGTTTTGGTGATCTGTTGTAGGGGTGTGAGGGATGCTTACCCTTCCCAGTGTGGAGGCAAGAGGGGAGGAGTAATTGATCCTATTTGGTGTGGGCCTTTCTGTCCCACACCCACTGCTGGGAGCACCAGGTGGGCGGGCACACAGGTTCTCCATAGAGACTGGGCCGCCCCATGGGTAGAGTGCACTTAGCCGGGCAGATGGGATAGGGCCATGGGCAAGTAGGAGTGGCATCCAGGAGTGGGACGGGCGGGGGTTGGGGCTAGAGCCAGGCTCACTGGGTGGTGACAGCTAAGAGCTAGGGCCTGGGGCAGAGCCATGATCTGTTTCCCATTTGCCCCTGCCTGTGCAACTGGCACCCATTACAGGGATGTGTGGGGAGCAGATCGTGGCCCTGCCCCAGCCCTGTGCTGTCACTGCCCCGTGATCCCACCCACAGGACCATCCTATCTGCCCAGCCAAGTATACCCAGCCCATGTGGGTCCCAGGCTGGAGACCCTTCCCAGCTGCCCACTGTGTCTGGTGCCTCCAGTGCTGGGTGTGGGGCAGACAGGTTGGGGTGCTTGGGCAGTGAGGCTGGGTCTGGTGGCGGTGGTGACACTGTTAGTGGCAGCCAGAAAGGAGCTCCTGCTGCTGCTGCTGCTGGGAAGCTGAGTTTGGCTGCTGCACTGCCCCAGCCCCACTGTGTGCCTGGGGGTGATGGGACTGGCTGCACATGCCATGGCCCGAGCTGCCCCCTGTGCCTGGGCTGGGCATGGCCAAAGTACCTGCCACAAGCTGGATAAAATCTCTTGGTGGGCTGGATCTGGCCCATGGGCCATATTTTGCCTACCCTGAACTGAGGAATAGCAGCCTGTCTTCTCCATCAATATGGATTTCAGCTTTAGTCTGCTGGCACATCTCTTTTAGGGGGGAAAGTTAACATCTGTAACTACACTGTTTGATTTCTTATTTTCTCAGCTTCAGCAAAACAGCCTTGTCACCAAAGTTGTGGTGGGGAGGGGGGAATGAACATTTTCACCTTCATGGCTATAAAGTGTTTGAAATACTTAACTAGTGTCAAACTCACCTTGAGCTTGCGCTGGACTGCGTTGGACCGTGGGGCTTGTTGTAAGCCATATCTGGCTTGTGGCATGGGGTGGCAGCAGTGCTCTTGAGTCAAATGGCTGTGGGCCAGGTAGCCACTTGCTGTGGTGGAGGTGTGCAAGTGGCATTGGGCAGGCAGCTGCGGATTAACAAGGGTTGTCTCGCAGAGCCCTTGATCACCCCTACCACCCAAGGCTGTGTCCAAAGGGCCCTGGATTCCAGGACAGGCCCTACCCACCACTGGCCATACCCCCAAACTCCAAGGCCAACTGGTAGTCTGGCAAGCTGGATGGAGCCAGCTCTGCCAGTTGAATCTGGTCTCTGGGCTTTCACAATTATGCAGGAGGAAGATGCGTAGAACACAGTACATAGAAACAAAGACATTTTTCCTGATATCCAATCTAAACCTACCTTTTTGTAACTTCAAGCCACTGATTTACATCCTACTCTCTGCAGTTATGTAGAACTATAGAAAAGTAGGGCTGGATGAGATCTCCAGAGGTCATTTAGCCTAGACCCTTGCCAGAGTTAGGATCATCTCTATCCAAAACACCCTATACAAATCTATTGTCCAGCCTATTAGTAAAATTACACAGTCAATTCTAATAGAGCCACACTACCTAACGCCCAGGGCTGTCCTGGGGGGGGGCCCGAATCAGGACAACTGCCCTGAGCCCCACGATTTGGGGTGCCCTGCGGAGCTGGGTGGAGCAACCATAGTGACGCTGTGCTGTTGCTGCTGGCTTTGCATCCAGCCTTTTGCTACCCCATTCCCCCTGCTGCCGACACTGCCTATTGTGGCGGCAGCTTCTTCGGGTCGGGGGCGCACGGGATGGGGCTGATTTACTCTGGGCCTTGCACCCTGCTTGGGTTAGCTCTGCTAACAGTCTAATCTGCCACAGGTAAAGCAAGTGGACCGGGGCAGCCAATGTCTTGCTTCTGCAGTGGTTGTTATAAAAATAATCAAGAAATCCAGGGAAAGGGGGTCATGTTCACTGCTACACAAGAAGGCAATAACTCCTTGAGTCTGTACCAATCTGACCATGGGGTAAATTTTTCCTTTCTAACCCCAAATATGATAATGACCCTGGCTCCAGAACAGAGGAGCAAGACCCTCTAGCTTTGAGCCTCCAGATTTAAGTGCCAGCAGGAGCACTGGCACACCAGGTCCTTCTTTTTGCCTTTTTTAAAGAGGGCCACTATGCTGTTTTTGTTTGGTTTTGGTTCAGTCTTAAACTGAATGATATAGCCCAATGTACCTAGTATTAATAAAGCTTATAGTTTCTTTTTAACTGGAGAAAAAAATGTTGACTTGTATTTGATGAAGCACCATACCATGTGCATCCCCTTCCCACTTTCAGCATTGTAGATGCGTCCAGGTTAGTAGCATAATAAACATAGAGCTAGATTTTAAATATATCTGGGCACGTAACTTCCACTGAAATTATTGGGTGTTAGATAAATAAAAGATTGATCTGACCCCCATATTATTAAAACTTTTGGTACCAAGAACCTGGCAATAACTCATTAAGCTGAGCATGCTCAGTGCATTCTTCTGATAGCCTGCTGTGGGGCTGGTTCTTCTTCATTTGAAAAACAATAAACTGTGGTAGATTCTCTTAAGGGTCACATGGCCTAAAGAGAAGTATTCTAATATTATAAAAGCCTAAGTCTGTCTGTCCATCTGTAATGCTTTATTCGTGCTGTGATTGGTTGACAGAAACAGCCAATCAGTGTGCTCTAAGCATGGGGGAACACTGTCAT
This sequence comes from Alligator mississippiensis, assembly GCF_030867095.1. Classification (NCBI taxonomy): domain Eukaryota; kingdom Metazoa; phylum Chordata; order Crocodylia; family Alligatoridae; genus Alligator; species Alligator mississippiensis. The sequence goes on from NC_081827.1 coordinate 157,477,229, forward strand.
GATTCTGAAGCCGCACCGAGGACCAGACAGAGGGTGGGGGAGCTGGCCTCAGCTCCCCCGCCCTGCTCCCTGCAAGGGGCAGAACAGCCGCAGCATGGGGTGTTAGGTGGCGGCACCCTATCCCAGCTCCCCCCTTCCCCATTCCATCATTCTTGACAGGCAGTTGTCTAAGTTTTTTATAACCTATCAAATGAAGAAGGGAGATGGTTATTAAACTGAAGATTCCTCCATTTGGTATCAGTGAGGGATTTGAGCTGGATGTCTGATCAGGAAACCCAACTATACATTGTCAGACAATGGGAGACACTCCTCAGGCAGAATTAAGTTTGGGAGATCTCTCCCTGTTAATGACAGGCAGGTAGGCAAACATCAGCGATTTGGGTTCGCTTCTAATACTGCCAGAACAAAACATGGGGTTTAGTGGGCCCTACGACTTTTAACCTACACATGATGCATGACACCAGAAGGCAGAGGTTGTAGAATGTAATTGGAGAAAAATACTGTTGAAGTGCAAAAAGCAACAATTCCTACATATCCTATCCCTTGAGAGAGTCAGATTTTTATTTTTCCCTAATGTTATCAACTGTCTTTTCAATACACAGACCAGGGGTTGGTAACCCCTGGCACACATGACAGAGCTTGCCACACAAGGCCATGTTGCTTGGCATGTCACAGCCAGCCCACACTTGACTGTAGAAGACATTTAATAGCATGTGGATTGATGGCTTCCCTGAGCTTAATCATGGTATTTCAGCCAGGGTTTTGGGCCATGTGGCATCCAGGGAGGGGTGGAAGTGCCAGGGCACCTTAGCCAATCAGAGGCATGGGGGAGCTCTGGCGTACCCAGTCCATGAAAATGGCAGCCAGTCCCAGGATCTCCCCATAAAATCAGCCAGCTGCCTCGTTGAGTTCGATAGATTCCTATATATAAATAACCCTAATATTTGGCTAACAATACTACATTTTTTTTCAAATGTAGATTCAATTAACATGGCTCCCAGCTTCTGTGGTTTAAAAACAAGTGTCAACAATGATATCTGTAGGCAGACTTATAGTACTATACTCAGGGCAGTATGAAAGCTAACTCTATACTGCACATTATGCTGACTGTGTATTCCTTTTTGTTTAATTCCACTAGCATAGGTGTAGATAGGTTTATTTAAAAATGTGCAGGCCAAAATCCAGTGATACTAGAATCATCATAAAAAAATAAAAAAAAAAAAAGGAAATCTGTGGACAAAGATTCGGTCCACAGTCTGCCAGAGTGCTTTGGGAGAGGTGAAAGAGGGTACAAGAGCCAGAGAAATAAAGATGTATGATTTCTGCCTGTGACCTGGAAGATGATAGAACAGCTTTGATACTACTCAGATTTCTGCTAGCCATTGATTGCACAAAGGGCTATGCACTAGTCAGGCATAGCCAGGGTACAGCACCTTTTGCTAACATGGCCCTTGTATGATATGTTGTGGGTATGGAGGTACAGAAGTTAAACTGTCATTACTGTCCTTATATTTGCTGGGAACTCCCCTACATCAGTGAATATTCACAGGAGTTTATGTTAATTTCTGCTCCTTTTCGTCACGCAAGTTGTGGCCGGGGACTAAGGGTATTGCGATCTGTCATAGATAAATGATTTTCAAAGCAAGTTTGGACCTTAGGCTGAAAAGGCTAGTTGCTGCTTCCAGCCTAGAACTTTTTTTCTTCCTCCCTCAGTGAACTAATTTAAAGTAGCAGAGGTGTCTTTGCTTCTAAAGACATGCTGAAGTTCCTTATTACCCACAAGCTGTTCACAAATTATGCCTCCTGTGTCTATCCTTGCATCACTTCAAAGCTAAATTAGGCTAAGGTCCAGCTGTGGAAAGGGAAGCAGCTCTAGCAACTAAGCAGCAGAGGAAGCAGCCATTATGCTTTTTGCTATATCTTCAGGGGGAAAAAATTGTAGAATGCACTCCAAGTACTGCTCTTCTAGAACTAATTGCTTTGGAAGGAGCTGTGCTTGCTCCAGTGGGTTCAAATAGATGTCTCATGCATGTGAAATGATAACACACTGCTTCTGTGCTCAAGAGAGTCCATATTGAAGAAAGACTACAGGAGCTCATCCATCCCTCAGACCACTACTCTTTTTTGTTTGCCCATATAGGCACCAGTGATACTGCCAGAATAACACTGAGCAGATCAGAGGAAACTGTGAGGCTCTTGGTAGGAGAATGAAGGAGCTTGGAGTACAAATGATGTTCTTATCAGTCCTCCATGTGGAAGGCAAGGACCCAGACAGGGACCATATCATGGAAGTCAATATGTTGCTGAGACGGTGGGCTCAACAAGAAAGTCTTTAATTCTTTGATAATGAACATGTGTTCTGGGAAGGAGGCTGCTATCAAGAGACAGGATCTATCTAACCAAAACTGGAAAGAGCATCTTTGGGCATCATCTGGCCAATCTAGTAAGGAGGGCTTTAAGATAGGTTCCAAGGAGAATGCAAATGCAAGAGGCAAGATGGCCAGGTCATCAAGGAAGCATATCAGAAAATAGTAAGAATTTACAGGGACAAAATCAGGAAAGCAAAAGTGAAAGGTGAGCTGCACTTAGCATGGGAGGTTGAGGACAATAAGGAAAGGTTCTGTAAGTATGTTGTCCAGAAAAGACAGACCAGGAAAGCTGTGGGTCCACTGTTAAATAGCAGGGGTAAACACATAACAGGAAATTGAAAGAAGGCGGAGCTACTCAACAGCTACTTTGCCTCAGTCTTCACAAAAAAAAAAACCAAACCAACAAAAAAACTGCAGCCAGATACCTAATAAAGTTTATTTGCATAAGGAAAGGGACAGTCTTTAGGAGGAGGTAACAAAAGAGTTAGAACTTCTGATGGGTCTGAATGATTTCAAGTTAGTAGAACCTGATGATTTTTCATCCCAGAGTACAGAAGAAACAGGCAGTGATGTTACAGCCCTTGCCAATAATACTTACAAAACCATGGGAGACAGGCAAGATACCAGTTCTACAAGCGGGCCAAAGGAGTCCTCTTTTTAAAAGGCAAAAAGGAGGACCTGGGGAGCTACAGACCAGTTAGCTTTACCTCAGTACCTAGGAAATTACTGAAGAATATCTTAAGGAAGGCCATTTGCAAGCCTCTGGAGGAGGAAAGGCTGCCTGACCACGAGCAGTTGGCATGGATTTACTAAGAACAGATCATGCCAAACCAATTTACTCTGCTCCTTTGACAAAGTACCTACTTAGGTGGATGAAAGGAATGCTGTGAATGTTCAGCAAGGCTTTTGACAGTCTCACATGACCTTCTCATAAACAAATTGAAGTAATGGGGGGGGCTGGACAAAACTACTACCAGGTAGATGGACAGCTGGCTCAATAGCCACAAGCGGAGGATAATTGCAAAATGGATTGATGTTAGAATGGCAGGAGGTTTTGAGTGGAGTTCCACAGGGATCTATCCTAGGCCTGGTGCTGTTCAATGTGTTTGTTTATGATTTGGATGCTGGCATAGAAAGCTTCTTAAGTTTTCAGATGACACAAAACCTGGAAAAGTTTGTGAACATGTTGGAGGACGGGAGAGCAATTCAGAAGGATCTTGACAGACTGGAAAGCTGGGCTGAAGCTAACAGGATGAAGTTCGGTGCTGACAAACGCAAGATGCTGCATCTCTGGAAGAATAATCACTACACGCAAATACAGAATGGGTGACAACTGGCTGGATGGCAGCACTACAGAGAAGAATCTAGGAGTCTTGGTAGAATCACAGCCTCATCGTGAATCTGCAAGGTGATGTAGCTGCAAAAAAGATTAATGTGGTTTTGGGATGCATCAATAGGAGCATTTGATGCAAGACATGGGAGGTGGTAGAGCCTCTTCACTCAGCACTGTTAAGGCCTCATCTAGATTACTGTGTGCAGTTTTGGGCTTCACATTTTTAAAAGGACATGGAGAAGTTAGGGTCCAGAGGCAGGCAACAACAGTGATAAAGGACTTGAAAAGTAAGTCATATGAGGAGAGGTTGAAGGAAATAGCATTTTCAGCTTATGAAAAAGGTGCTTAAGAGGGGACGTGATAGCAGTCTTCAAGTACTTGAAGGGCTGCCATAAAGAAGGAAAATATATTTCCTTTCTTACTGCAGTAGGGTGTGGGTCAATAGCTTCTGGGTTTTGTTGGTTACTTTCTGGACTGGGAAGGAATTCTTCCCCCCCCCTCCCCCCGCCTTCCTTTTTGCTACATTTCGAGGTTTGCTTGCTGTTGTTGTTCTTTTTTTCCCTGAGCCTTCCTTGGAGGCAGTAATTGCTGGCTGCAGCCATGGCTGGGGATTTTGACTGGGGTGTGCCAGTTCTCCTGCTGAGACTTAAACTGAAGGTTTGTGGCTAGAGAGTCTTGCCCTTCTGATTGGGGCCTGGCTGATTGTTATATCAGCCTAGGGTTGGGAAGGGGTTTAGGTTGTAGCTGTGTTGGTCTAAGGATATAGGCAGACAAGGTTCCTTGGGTGAATTTGATATCAAATTCACCCAGGGAACCTTGTCTGCCTAGGGTTGGGAAGGAATTTTACCCTGTGGTCAGATTAGTATGGGCTGTGGGTTTTTTGCCTTCCTCTGTAGTAGGGAGTGTGGTTCTCTTTATGGGATCTTGAGTGTATATTAACAACCTTTTACAGAAGCAAGACATTGGCTGTGGTGGTCCCCCTGTTTTTACCTGTGGCCGGTTTGGGTATTATGTATTGGGTTGTCAGGATTGACTGTGTAGTTTTATTAAGAGATTAGATTATAGATTGATATAGGATGGTTTGGATAGGGAGGTTGGATAGGGTAGGGGGTTGAACTAGATCAGTGTTTCTCAACCTGTGGGTTACAACCCAAAAGTGGGTTGCAAGAATATAGGAAGGGTCATGAACAGAATTTAAAAATGGATTCTCCTTTATAGGAGAAAAATATGGGAAACCATCCATGGCTTTTCCCTTGCAGTCTGGCAGAGTTCCAGCCTGCAGGGAGCTGCTTGGGCACCCCATTTCCCCATACACATTCCCCCACGCCCTGTGCTAGGGGGCTGGGGGGCACTGTGTTGGGACTGACCATTGATGTTTACAAATGGGTCCTGGTACCAAAAAAAGGCTGAGAACCACTGGACTAGATGACCTCTGGAGGTTTCTTCCAGTCATACTTCTCTATGAATCTATAAAATGCAACTTTTTTGGAATGTGCTCTGTTTCTATATTGCATATTAAAGATAAAAACTATACAAACTATGTAAAAAAAAAAATCAAAAGATGTTTCATTAGTCCTGTAATCACTAGAATTAAATGTACATATCTTATTTGGATTCATAGAACAGTATTTAGCCGCCTTTAGCATTTTGACAATACATCCAACATTTCACTTGACAGATTTCCACACATTGTGTTAGTGTTTCCCTGAGAGAATGTTTTTAGCTAGAGCTAAAAACAGTTTGCAGGGCTGTGAAATTGGAGGAGAGAGTCCAGGATTAGCTAATAGACATCACAATTGCATGAGAGGATACCTTGATTATTAGACCATTATTAAAAACAAGAGTGGGTTGTCAACACCTGTTGAGTGAAGAGAGATTAGGAAGAATCAGTCAGGTAAATTATGATTGACTGCACCATTGCACAGCCTCTGGTTTTGCCTTTTGGTGGGGCTGTCACAGAAAGGCTTTATAAGATTTCTTTAGTTTAGAAGTATAATTTTTTTCCTTTCAAAAAAAGGAGGTAGAGAACATGGAGCTTGTGGTCCTTCTGTAGAAAAGCAACCGCAGAAGTAACTGTGGGCTAAACTGATCATTAAGAGGTACATATGTGCACCCGGGTGCTTTTTGAAGATTCACAAGAATTTCAGGTCATCTGTGTTGCACGCTAATCTATATCTTGAAAAAGGCTATAAGAGATTTTAGGGACAGATGGATGTTTTCTGGAAAGGGAAAGGAGTTTGAAGAGACAGAGCAAACACTAACACAGTGACAATTTAAACGCTTTGAGTTATGATAATACTGTGTGACCTTTGCTTGTGAACAAGCTGATTGACATCTTTTAAAATGTTTATTTAGTGGCTTTGGCACATATGTCAATGCCAGAGGTTGTCTTTTGAACTTTGGATGTAGTACTCCAAGCTAAAGCAAAGAGTGAGGTCATACTGGACAAACTGAATGAGGTTGCTTGATAGTAAGAGGTGTCTTTAGATCAGGGGTGAGCAAGTATTTAGGCTGCCAGGCCACGTAGAGCGTTTTGGTGAGCTATGTGCACTTCCGCCCCCCAATGCAACAGGCAACCAACACTCCCTACACACCCCTGCAACAGGTGCTGGTTCTGTGGGCAGGGATGTGCGGGGAGCAGATTACAGCTGTGTCGGGCCCTGTCCTGCTCTGTTACCACCTTGTGATCCTGGGGTCTCCATGGACACTGCCTGGGACCAGGGTGTGCAGGTAGGTGGACAGGATGGCAGGGAGCTGTGTCTGGGGCTGGGGCTAGGTCTGGGATCTTGGGGTGGTGACAGTGCAGGGCCAGGGCAGAGCCACGATCTGCTTCCTGCATACTGCACGTGGAACTGTTGCCTGTGTCAGGAGCATGTAGGCAGCAGATCACGACTGTGTCCCGGCCCCAGACCTGCACTGTCACCACTCTGAGATCATGTCCTGCAATCCCAACCTTGCTCACCCATCCCGTTCCTGAACACTGCTCCTCACCCTTCCTACATGGGTCCTTCCCCCTGCTGTGGGTGTGGGGCACACAGGCTGGGATGCCTGGGCTGGGTCTGGAGACTTTCTGGTAGCACCCAGAAAGACACCATCTTCAGAGTTGTTGGGAAGCCAGTCCAGCTGCTGCACTACCCCAACCCTGCTGCATGCCCGGAGGTGGTGGGACTGGCCACACGTGTCACGGCCTAGGCTGCCCCCTGCTCCCTGTGCCTGGGCTGGGTAGGACCATAGGACCTGCTATGGGCTGAACAACATCCTTTGTCAGGCTAGATCCAATCTGCAGGTTGTATTTTGCCTACCCCTACTTTAGCTGAACCCAGAGTTCATGTTACAGTACTAAAATATGGCACAGTGCATGTTTAGAGTTGAATCCGGATGTTGAATGCTCAGGTCAGTGATATGAAGGAAAGACAGAAATTAGTTAGTCTTTCCTTAGTTTAAGTCATTTGGCAATTCTCAGTGTTCTCTTGAGTTTCTTCTCAATAGGCTTTCTTCATGTGAAGTCATTAAAACAGTCATTCTCTTCCTCTCCTCCCACCTTGAGCAGCAGGAACCTGAAGAAAAGGCAAGAGGCACAAAGTAGGAAAACAAACTAAAGAGGAGGTTAACATAAGTATGATATCCCTCTGGGTATCTAGCCCATCAGTTGCTTTCCAGTGGGAGGATTATTTTGTCACTTCATTTTGTTTAAACAAAAAAATGTTTTCTTTACCCTTATGTTCCTTAGAATGGATCAGCCTAAGAGGAGTTTCAGTAGTTCCACAGCATGATGCAAAATTAATTAGGAAAGAGCTGTTCAGCCAGTGTAGTAACCAGATTGGTTCCTTACCTCTGTGGGTTCTCCATAATTTAACATTTTCTGCTGTCTTTCACCTGGTGAATTTTATTTCCCTAGAAATCACAGAGTGACTTTCAAGCAAATATTCTACACAGAAAAGGCTATGTTTTGTCTTAAGACCTCATAAATATATGTAAATATAATATTTACAAATACCTTGGTGAAGTACCACATTTCATAATGTGCTAATTTGATTAACCACAAAATATCTCAGATGACATATGTTTTAGGAAAGAGACCCATGTAAATACCACATGCTGATTTCAGAAAAGAGTTTTCTTATGCACCCTTTACTTTTGGCTTAAAGATATATGATAGATCCTTAGCTGGTGTAAATTGGCATAATTTGTTTAGGTTTTGAGGTGTACTGCAATTTATACTACCCATCTTCTTTAAAGCCAGTGAAGTTAGCTTACACGGACTAGAATCTGGTCCATTGCTTTATTTTGGGTATGATTTACTGCATGCACTTCTGACCTTGATACCTTCTTTAATCGTGAGTGTGTTCAGAATTGAGAACACATGATTTTTATCCATTTAATTTTTACAGAGTATGTGGGTAGCAAACAAAAAATGGTTGGAAAATCCAAAATCATGGAACTGGATTCTGATCTCAATAAGCACTGAGGCTGTTCCTTCACAAGAAACAGCTGCTTCCTTTTCAAACCCAGATGAGCTTCTAAGCAATTTGAATGGTGCTTGTAGGTTGAAGAAAAAGGAGCTGCATCACAAAATATAGCATATTTGTTAATAAAGTAATTTGCACTTATAGCAACTTCACTCAGTTTCAAGAATCTTTGATGGAAGGGTGAACTTGTTAAGGGGCTTGACAGGGACTCGCATAATATGGGGTCAGTTCCTGGTTCTTATACAAATTCTCTGACTTTGGGCATAGGTAATCTTTTGCCCAGTTTTCCTTTTTATACAATTGGAGTAATACTGTTGTGAATACAATTTGGGATAATATTTTGCAGAGGCAGTCTCATATACGTTTGGCAGATGCCCTAAAGGCTTTCTTGGTATTCTTTTTTTTCCCCCCTTTTTTGACACAGTTCTAAATAAGAAAGAATGTAGGCTGAACTTTTGAATAATTTATCGTAGAAGCATGGAAAGTTTCAGTCTGGTAGCTGTTAAAAGCAAGTGTGAAGTAGGCTTTAATATACTTGCATACATTATACATTGCAAAAACCCTTGAATGGACTTGATTTAAACTATTCATGGTCTTTGTTTTATCCTTGTATTGTTCATATATCTAGGGATAATTAAAATGATAAATCAATTATTTTAAAAAAGGTTTGGTAACTTGTAATTGTTTTTACTGTGCACCTTTAAAATAATATGATAATTATGTATGGCTAGATTGCATGTTAATTACAAAATTGGAGTTAAATATTTATATCTTGTATTACCTGAAAACTAACAGGCAAAAATGCATGCTATGCTGAAATACAAGTTAAAATTTCTTATAATAGGTGATTGAGGCAAAATGTACCAGCATTGATGCTGGTACATTTAAACCAAAATAAACCAGCAGTGATGCTAATATTTTTGTTTTGTTTTGCTTTTTAACTTTCAGGCTCATTTGGTTTGAAATTAAAATAATTGCTGTGTTTCCTTTCCCTGCCTTAAAATTTTATGTTTGGTGTTTACTTCAGAATAGTCTTTTACAAAATGACAATACCAACAGTTGGACTGTATTACTGTTACAGTGTTACCATGACTTATTCAGAAAAAATATTATCAAGAGGAAAGGTTTATTGAACACCTCCTTTGATCCCTATCTTAAGAAGTATCATGATGATGTTAAATGACTTTTTAAAACTCTGAATGTGGTTGTCCATTAGCAAGTTGCAATAGCTGTACACATTGCAAAATAATCAAATTTGCAATTTAATAAGTTTCCCTGTGGATTCGCTAGCATACTCTTCTATAACTAAAATATAAAATCATAGCATGCACATTTAATAAAAAACATTTTCTTGTTTTACTCCTTCTAAAATAATGACATTTGATGCTTATGGAAGAAGAAATAGTTCCTTTTACATTTTCATTCATGAAGACTAATAGTGATTGGTAGTGGAGAGGTTGCAAGTAAACTGGGTCCTTTCTATTTTGGGAACATAATGCATAGCTGTTAAGTCATGGTATTCTGGGTAAGAAGTAAGGAAGAAGTAAGAAAAAAGTAGTAAGAAGATGGTATTCTGGGAGAGGAGGGGAGGGAAGGAAGATCCTAGTAAGCTTTGGACTAAGGCGCACACATTTTTTAGGCAGCAGCATGCAAGAGAGTGTTGTAACTAGCATCCTGTTCTGTCAGTCCTTGGTAGGCCTTTCACCAAATTAGAGTTCTACCCCTTTTTTGTTGGGAGTACCCAATTTAATTCAGGCAAGTCTGTTATACTTACAGAATTTCATTTTGCACATTGCTGAGTCACTAGATGGTGTCTGATCAAATTCTGACAGGTGGAGTGGGAGAGTAGTCTTACCTGCTAGGGCTCTCCTACCTTGAGTTATAGCTACTACTGTTACTGCCATAGGGGCAGGGCCCAGCTGCTGCTGCTGGGGGACAGGCAGTGACACAACTCCCCAGAGGCTGCTGCTGGTGCTCTGTTCTCCCCCATTGCTGCGGGCAGCAGTTTGCCTCCCATGCGAAACAGCTCAGAGGTTGAGGATAGGGGGCACATCGTCAGATACACAGCTGTGTATGGGTGTCATGGTGGCAAGTGGGCAGTTAAATCTGGGGGCGGGGGTGGGTGGGAATCAAAGCACTGACTAGGGCTGGGATGGGTAGGCAGAATCTGAGGTTGAACTGTATCATGAAGCCTGGAGGTCATTCCCAAAGCAAAATCCAGGGACAAGCTGAGTCAAGAGGCTGAAAGATCAGAGAGTGAAGCCAAGAAGAAAGTCAGAGGGAGCAGCAAAACAGTCTTGGACCAGGATGCCATGTTGCCTGAGCACTTCCTATTCTGGGTCAGGGGCTTATATGTAGGAAATGGAGGGTCATCTGACTCCAGTTGGCCACTGTAGTGACAGGGAGTGGGTGAAGATGGTTAGGCCCTACTGAAGGCTTCACAACAGCTTTGACCAACCTGGGTGGCCTACACTGGAGTGGCAGGACAAGATATGTGGCTTTGCTCTCAGGTCAAGGTCTGACAGCTATGGACTGACAGTGGGGCTGCCCAGCTCCTATGGCCAGGCTGCTCTTGTCATGGCAATGATACCTGGAGGGAGGGAGCCATACTGGCTCCCCTGTAAGCTGGCACCCAGAGCTAGTGCCCCACTTGAGCTGCCCTAGTTAATCTGCTAATTTTAAAGCTGTTAGGATTTCACCCTTCCCCCCGCACTCATGACGTGTGTCAAAATGGCTACCTGATCACATTGTTCCGAATGAGAATGAAGCCAAGCTGGTTTAAGGGAACATGGTATCCCTTCTGTGTTGTCATAAAGCAGAGGAGCCCATGAAGGAAAATAGAAACTGTAAATGTCTTGGAGCAAGTAGTTTCCCATTTGCGGACTTATAGAATGTTGCTATAATGTTGTCCATCAAATATTAGTGGTTGTTTGATGGGTCATTCCAGAATGTGATAAGTATCTCTGGAGATGACGGGCGTAAGGGAAAGTTCTTAACTTCCTATTTTGAAGGACCTAGGTGACTTGAGATAGAAAGCTTAGCAGCGTCCCCCACCTATTTCCCGTTGGAGTGTGATGTACTTACTGCCAAGCAGTGTCATAATGGTTTAATGGTTAGGTAAATGGAGATGACCATAGTGGGAGGGGTGAGTGTGTGTGTGTGTGTGTGTGTGTGTGTGTGTGTGTGTGTGAACCTACATACATTGTTAAGAAATGCTTCACTTCATTTTGAAATTGCCTTTTCAAAAAGAATATGGTTTGATACACGTTCAAATCTTTCCCCATCATTCATATATATAAAAACATTTTTTAAGTTATTGGTGACTACCTGTTCTAAGACTTTCAAGCTATGACTTTCTGAGTAGATGACAGATTTTCAGACTAAATGTTGTCTTGCCTGTTAGATACAATATAACATACTTCTGCCTAAAAAGAACGTTCAGTTAGTGGGATCCCTTGTTCTGTCACTGAGGTGTTCCTGTTTTTAAGCTTTACTTCTGGTTTGACTGGAAACTGCTAACAGAATTACTGAAATATTTCTAATGTGGCAGCATCACTCAAACAGGGTTTTTCTGTGGTTCTTTTAACCTTCTTAATAGTAGCTTTGGAGCTGAAATACTTTCTAAGACTATATTGGCAACTATTTGCCCCATTGAACTATGACTGATTATAAAAAGCATAATCAAGTGGTCTGAGTGACTGAGATTTCTGGGAACAAATTATGAACCGTTATGAGATGTATCACTTTAATTGTACTCAAAGACCAAATTTTTTTGCAATAATTATACTTGCCAGAAGCATCTTTTGAAATATTCTTTTACTAATTTAGGCATTTTTCACCCCAAGAAGTTAACAAGTAGGAAGGAACTTAAATAGAAATGAAACTCTAAATTACATCTTACATTTATCTAATATGTAAACTGGATATATTCCATGTACCGTTTTGTATATGTGTAATTCTGTTTTCTTTCTTTTTCACAGTGAAGTTTATAAATACTTGACTAAAAAAGATGCATTTGAGTCAGGGTTGCCAACCCATATTTTTTTTTTTTTTTACTGACAATTTGCAAACTTTTACTGACCTGTTTTACATCATGTAAATATAACCTCTCTGCCAGGTTCTGAAAGAAAAATCTGCTACCATAAATCAGTGGGGACCACATTATTCCTGGTTTGGTATAAAGAGACTTCTAACCAAAAGTTTTCAGGGAAGGTTCATGGAGAAAACCAAAGGCAGGAATCCATTCAAACAAAAATCTGTCTGGTCTTGAATGGAGTGAATTCAAGAATTCCAAGGCAAGAATTAATTTACCATATATGAAATATGTATTATTACACTACAGCATAATACGGATGTAAGCATCTTATGGAGCAGAAGGTTCGAGTTGCTTGCTTTTTCAGTGGGGTGATTTTTTAATACATGATAGGATATATGTAACTAGATTATAGAAGAGAACATTATTGAGCTACATAGCTAAGGTTTCGATTATGAATTATCCTTTGCTGCTGCTGTGATTGTGTCATTTCTTCCATGATTCAGTTCACTGGCCTTTGCTCTTGTCTGCTTTAAATTGAAGCTCATTATTCTCTTCAAGACGATACACACCTTTCCTTTTGCTTTAGTTCTGTTCTCATTTCATTCTACACCGTGGGTAGAATTTTATTTCCTTTTGTTAGCCTAAATGGCATCTTTCTAGGACCCCCTTGCCCATGCTCCTTTTGAAGTTGAGTCACTGCCCCTTACATTTAATAGTTATTGGATATGATGGATAGAAACCAGAGTAGAAGTGTCTGCTTCACTGGGAACAAGGGTCCAGTTTAAAACTTAGATCCCCTTCCCATCCAAAGCAACTTCTGTCTCACTGGACTATATATGCTCTAGCTTTATTTGTCCTGGCCCAACATATTTTGGTTCTTGGTTCTCTGGGGGACCAGTTGCTAAAGAAGTGCTGGAGAGGGGACTGGATGATACCAAACTTGAGGTCTGGCCGGTGCACTGAGTTAGGAAATCAGAGAAATGAAAGTTCAAACCCAGGTCTCCAGCTTCCTGAGGAAGAAGTTGGATGGCAACTTGGGCAGCAGTGACCATGAGAAGACTGAGTTCAGGATCCTGAGGAAAGGAAGGATGGAGAGCAGCAGACTAAGGACCCTGGACTTCAGAAAAGCAGACTTTGACTCACTGAGGGAACTCCTGAACAGAATCCCCTGGGAAGCCAGACTGAGGGGGAGAGGAGTCCAGGAGATCTGACTGTACCTGAAAGAAGCCTTACTGAGAGTGTAGGAACAAACCATCCTGATGTGCAGGAAGACTAGCAAGTATAGCAGAAGACCAGCTTAGCTTACTAGGGAACTCTTCAGTAAACTAAATCACAAAGAGGAAACTTGGACAAATAACTAGGGAAGAATATAAGAGTGTTGCTCGGGCATGCAGGGATGAAGTCAGGAAGGCCAAAGTGCAGTTGGAGTTGCAGCTAGCAAGGGATGTGAAGGGTAACAAGAAGGGTTTTTTCAAGTATGTTGGTAGCAAGAGGAGGATCAGGGAAAGTGTGGGTCCCTTACTGGATGGGGGAGGCTACTTTGTGACAGAGGATGCAGAAAAAGCTGAAGTGCTCAACGCCTTTTTGCCTCAGTCTTCATAGGCAAGGTCAGCTCCCAGACTACTGCACCGGGCAGCACAGTTTGGGGATGAGGTAAGTGGCCCTCAGTGGTGAACGAACAGATTAGGGACTACTTAGAAAAGCTGGATGTGTACAAGTTCATGGGGCTGGATGGGATGCACCTGAGGGTGCTGAGGGAGTTGGCTGGTGTGATTGCAGAGCCATTAGTCATCATCTTTGAAAACTCATGGTGATCAGGAGGGGTCCTGGATGACTGGAAAAGGGCAAACATAGTGCCCGTATTTAAGAAAGGGGAGAAGGAGGATCCAGGAAACTACAGACCAGTCAGCCTCACCTCAGTCCCTGGAAAAATCATGGAGCAGATCCTCAAGGAATCCATGTCTGAGCAGTTGAAGGAGAAAAAGGTGATTAGGAACAGTCGGCATGAATTCACCAGGGACAAGTCATGACTGACCAAACTGATCATCTTTTATGAGAAGAAGACTGGCTCTGTGGATGCGGGGAGACCAGTGGATGGGGTGTACCTTGATTTTAGCAAGGCTTTTGATTAGAGTGCACTGATACATCAGTCTGATTTTGAATTGGCACTGATATAAAGAAAATAGACTATCAGAAACTGACCTGATGTGGCCAATAACTTGGCTAATAAATGGCCTGTGCATGTGCATAGCCACAGTACAACATGTAGGTGGCAAGGAGCAAAGCTTGGCAGCTTGGAGAGCTGTGTGCAGCTGATAAACCTGTTGTGGTGGAAGAGAAGGGAGAAGGAAAGCAGTGTGGGGGAACAGATCATGGTGAGGGTGGGAGTGGGGTCAGGGCAGGTACTGTCCAACTGGGGCAGGCATGGGATGGAGCAGCAGCTCATCTGGGGAAAGGGGGGAGCAGCTCCTGCTGCTGTACACCCTGGGATGGCAGGGGGGGGCGTGTGCCCCTGGATCTGCAGAGGGTGGGGTGGGGCAGGCTTGGGCCAGGGCAGTGGGGTGGGCTGAGCCGGGCTGTCCTTGGGGTGGGATGGGCAGCGGTGCTGGGAGATGTAGTTGGGGCTAAGGTGAGTTTTGGGGCTGCTGAAGAGGCAGGAGCACCTCCCCCCCTTCCCACGCCCCTCCCCGATTGAGCTGCTTGCAGCTGTGTCCCACACCCTGCCCCACTCTAGCTGCCCCTGCCCCAGCTCCAACCTTAGCCCCACTCCTTCCCTCACCATGGAGGTCTCGATCTGCCCCACCCCCCCATACCTCCATCCCTAACAAACTTACCAGCTGGACACTGTTCTTCAAGCTGCTGGGCTGGTATTGGAAATTGGATCAGTATCGGCTAATATGCCTCCTTAAAAACTGGCGGTCAGTATTGGCCCCAAAAATCTATTGGTGCACCCCTACTTTTGATATGTTGTCCCACAGCATTCTCGCAGGCAAGCTAAGGAAGTATGGGCTGGATGAATGGACTAAGGTGGATAGAAACCTGGCTGAAGCATTGGGGTCAGAGAGTAGTAATCAATGTCTCGATGTGTAGTTGGCAGCCTACTGTATCACATGGAGTGCCCGAGGGGTTGATCCTGGGGCCAGTTTTGTTCAATGTTTTCATCAATGACCTGGAAGATGTCATAGAGTGCACCCTCAGCAAGTTTGCAGATGACACCAAGCTGGAGGGAGTATTAGATGCAGTGGAGGGTATGACTAGGATTAAGAGCAATTTAAATGAATTGGGCTAAAAGAAATCTCATGAGGTTCATCCAAGGACAAGTGCAAAATTCTGCGCTTAGGACAGAGCAATCCCATGCACCGGTACAGGCTGGGGACTGAATGACTGGGTAGTAGCTCTGCAGAAAAAGTCCTGGGGGTTACAGTAAACAATAACCTAAATATGAGCCAGCAGTGTGTCCTTGTTGCCAAGAAGGTTAATGGCATACTGGGCTGCATTGGTAGGTGTGTTGTCAGTAGGTCAAGGAAAGTGATTCTTCCCCTCTATTCAGCCCTGGTGAGGCCACATCTGGAGTACTGTCTTCAGTTTGGGGCCCACCATTACAGAGAGGATGTGGACAAATTGGAGAGAGTCCAGCGGAGGGCAGCAAAAGTGGTGAAGGGGCTGGGGTTTGTGACTTATGAGGAAAGACTGAGGGAACTGGGCTTATTTTTAGTCTAGAGAAGAGAAGACTGAGGGGGAATTTATTAGCAGCCTTCAACTACCTTAAGTGGAGTTCGATTGAGGATGGAGCTAGATTGTTCTCAGTGGTGGCATATTACAGAACAAGGAGCCTCAAGTTGCAGCAAGGGAAGTTTAGGTTAGATACTAGGAAGAATTTTTTCACTTGGAGGGTAGTAAAACACTGGAGTAGGCTACCCAGAGAGGTGGTGGAACCTCCACCCTTGGAGGTTTCCAAAACCTGGCTAGACAAAGCTTTGGCTGGGATGACCTAGTTGGGGATGGTCCTACTTTGAGCAGGAAGCTGAACTAGATGACCTCCTCAGGAACCCTAACTTACTGTGAGACCATGAAGATCTTAACCACGTTGCTTTGGGGACTAGATTATGGGGGAGCCTTTTTTGTGTGCTTAACACCCATTAGTTGTAGGTTTCTAGCTATTTAATTACTTGAGCACAGCCTGCTGTGTGTGTTCAGTTTATTTGCACATGCTTATGCTTTTACACTGCAAGAAAAATAGAATCACAGCCTGTGCATAAATTTCACTTACAAATGTAACCTATAAAACCGCCGTTTAAATGCACAAAGAAAAACAGATTTATGCCATAGGTCTTTTATACTCTCTTATTTTGGATTGGTTTGCTCTTGGGTGTAATCTGGCTATGTTACAGCTAACATAAGTCAATAATGCTTGTGTGTACATGTGTATAAGCTAGTAGCTCCTCAAGGCTTTGGAAGTACAGCAAGGACATTGAATTTATTGACTTTGGCATCATTATACAATTTAGCATCTAAATAGTCCTTTACAGGTTCAAAATGCTGTATTGCTGTTAGGTAATTAATGCTCATATTCCTATGATATATAGTATGGTAGGTATTATTCCTGCTTAAATTCCATCATTGACATGATATTTTTAGTTAAGCAACTGCAAGAGAAGTGTAGAGAAAAACAAATACCACTGTATATAGCCATCATCAATCTGACAAAGGCCTCAGTGATACAGTGAACAGACAGGGCCTTTTTACTGTTCTGAAGTAATTGGGTTGTCCCCCCAAATCATTGAATATCATTTGCTCATTACATTAAGGTATGAAGGCAACTGTAGTATATGAAAACAAATAATTAAACACCTCTGGCATCAACAATGGTGTGAAACAGGAATGTCTTGGCCACCATGCTTTTTAATATCAACTTTTCATTCCTGCTTCTTCATGCATTTAAGGAAAGCAATGATGGCATTTATCTTTGAACCAGACTAGATGGAGGCTTGTTTTAGAGCAAAAACCAAGGTGAAAGAACTCATGCTGAGAGATTTCCTGTTTGCAGATGACATGGTCTTGGTTGCCCACAGTGTGGGGAAGATGCCCACACCTTCTCTGAAAAATCTGTTGGGCAGATTTTCTGAATCTTTTGGGATGGCACTTAGACTCTCAAAGACTGTAATCATGTACCAGAGGGTGAAAGGACCTAACATCACTCTAGAGGATAAATCTCTTGGTGTCATTGATAGTTCTTACTACTTGGGTTTTATGATCAGCAGGAATCTTGCCCTTCAGACTGAACTGACAAACAGAATCGAAAAACAAGCTAAGAATTCGGGGCTATTACAGAAGCGTGCATTGAATAAGAGCAAACTATCAGCTAAAATGAAGGTACAAATCTCTGAGACTTGTAAGCTTTATGGTTCAGAAATGTGGACTACATACGCTAGGCATATCAGGAGACTGAACAGCTTCCCCATGAGATATCTGCTTAAGATCAGGAATTAAATGGGAAGACAGAATACCAAATGTGGAGGAACTGGAGTGCACAGAACTGACACACTTAGAAACCACTATCAAGAAGAGGAGGTTGATATGGATTGGCCATGTCAGGAGAATGGGAGAAGACTGTATCCCCGAGAATATTTTGTAGAGAGAATTTCGAGATGGCTCTAGAAAGTGAGGTCGCCCTCTATGGCTGTACCATGATCTGTGCAAAAATTATATGAAGTCATTGTACATAAACCTAGAAAGCAGGGAGGAATGCGCAGACTCCTGTTCAGTCTGGTGGGAGCATCTGGCACTGGGTGCAGCTCAGCATGACATGGCTTTGATCCAGGGGATGGAAGCAAATCGAGAAAGAAGAAAGCAGCATGCTGTAAACTTGGACTCCAACTCAGACAGCATATGGATCTGTGAAATTTATAACAAGCTGTGTTGCTTTTGAATTGAGTTTCTCAGCCAAAAGTGGATTTATCAGGCATCTGACTAGATCTCTTATATGTTTACCATGACCCAAAGGATTGACAGTTACCTACCAGAGGTAGGGAAACTGAGGCAAAGTAGGGACATGATTTACCCAAAGCTATGTAGTGCTGTGTGTGTAGACTGAGGGCAGAAACCCAGGAGACCTGATTTCCAGTTACCTGCTAATTCTTCTTTTCTGTGCTTTGCAAACTTTGATTAGTTAGTATATTCAAGGCAATATGTTTCTTGTTTAAAGCACAGGGTTTATTAGTCGTAGCAGAGTGCTACCTAGAAAACTCAATTGAGATGGAAGCTCATTACACTATTTGCTATACAAACATAGTAAGAAACGCTCCATGCTCTTAAGAGATTACACTACAAATAGACAAAACAAAGTTAGGGAGGGAAGGATGTGACTTAGAAGGTGGGTAGGCACTGCTGAAGCCGACTGTAATAGGCCTGTTCCTGCTTTTTACATTTTTTCCTCATTTTATTTTAAGTGCATTATGCAGGCTGAGGTGAATGTAAGGGCAAAAGCAGCGATGGAGAAGTTAATAAGGGAAAGGGAGTGACGAAAGGGAAAGAAGACAGTGCAGGAGTACTACAGAGAAAGAAGAAGTTGTATAAGTAAGTATATAGAATATATATACTAACTGGAAAGAAGTTTGGAAGATAGAGGCTGGTAGTAGAGGGGTAAATATATGGCAAATTGTTGGGCCTAGAATAGGGAAGGGGCATAGGAGAGAGAGTGCTGTCTTGGTTAAAGGGGGGAAAAAAACCAGGCTGTGTCTGTATGGCCTCTGAAGAGAACCCAGAAGCTAAGGTAAGCTAAACCAACTTCCACCTGCTCCTGCAAATGAGGCAGCATAGACAGCTGAGAGGTGCCTGGGCTATTCAGAGCTCAGTGAGTTTTGTTGGATGTGAATAGTCAAAATGGTTTTTTGCTTTGCATTTTATGTTGATTTAATTTTTGCACCATTTAACTTTGACTTAATTCATTTAAAATGCATAATTATCTTCAATAACCTTCAGATGGTTCAAGTTTTTAAAATATCTGTTTGGTAATGAACTTTGCCTAACATAGGATATTCACTGCTGTAATACAAAAGCTGACTTTCTAAGAACAAAAAAAATCTATTTCAGATTTAACTTCATGTAAATCACTACAAGCCAGTGCAAGGTACAGAAAATGATGATTAAAGATTTAACACAAAGCCACTGTAGCTTCTTATAGGCTGGAATACAAAACTTGTTATTGTGTTAAAAGACTGTACTCTGGCTTGTTTAAAAACATGAGAAATAATATACCTCTTAAATTATGGGGGGAAAATATATATTTCAACACTTGGAAGTATAAAACAAGATGATAACTGGAAAAAAGCAATTACAAAACCATCCACTTACAGTCTAGAAAATGTCTTTTTGATGATTCATATCTTTTTGATGTTTGATGGGTTGTATTGCTTTAAACAAAAGGTCAGTTGCTTACTTGGTTTTATTAACAAGTGTCACTTGCAAATCAAGGGAAGTGATTCTTCCACTCTATTTGGTACTGATTAGGCCACACCCAGAGTACTGTGGGCTCCTCATTTCAAGAATGAATCCAGTTTTGGGCTCCTCATTTCAAGAGAGTGGACAAACTAAGAAGAGTCCAGTGGAGAGTGATTTGAAGCCTGGGAAACATGACTTATGAGGAAAGACTGAAAGGACTATGGTTATTTAGTCTGGAGAAGACAAGACTGAGGATTTGATAAGCCTTCAAATACCTGAAGGATGGTTACACAGAGGATGGAGATTAGACTGTTCTCTGTGGCTGCAGGACTCAGGTCACAGGGCAAGAAGCAATGGTCTTAAATTGCAGCAGGGGAAATTTAAGTTGGTATTAGAAAGAACCACTCTGAGGGTGATTAAGTTTTGGAATAGGCTACCTGGTGAGATTGTGGAATCTCCATCTTTTTTTTTTAAGAGCAGATTAGACGAACATTTGTCTACTCTAGGATAGTTTAGACAGGTGTGGTTCTGACTTGAGTGGGGGTTTGGACTAGATGGCCTCCTGAGGTCCCTTCCAGCCCTTTTTTTCTATAATTTTGTGATAATCCTGAGTTATATGAACTGTTGACTGCTTTGAGGCAACATGCTTTCTGTGGCATTGCTGCCACTCTTATGGATAAATTAATCTAAACACAGAATTTTTGCTTGCCATCTGTTTCCCTTTGGCAGATAGATAGGGAAACCAGGAAAATTAAGGAAGTCTAAGTTATCCTTGTCTTGTGGCAGTCTTTTTCTTCCAGGCCAAAGTGAGGCTGTGAAATTACATACCATATATACTTGAAGCCAAGACTAGGTCCACATTCCTACCCACTTAAATTCCGCTCTCGTTCTAGTCCCAAACTGGCTGGGCCTTGACCTGCTGTCGCTGCTTCTGCCTGGCTGGGTAGGCCTGGGGCTGAGGCAGGTCTGACACTGTTGCTGAGTACCCCAGAGCAGAGCTGCAACAGGGAGGGGACAGTGGGGAGACAGATAGAAGGAATTAGGCACAGGTATGGGGGTGAGCTGAGAGGGCAAGAGGGAAGGGTCTTCCCTTTTGGCTCCACCACTGCTTTCCCTGCCGTAGAAGTTGGGGGACAAATTTAAGGCACCCCTTTAATAGTTAGATTCATCTCATCCCAAGTTTTGTTTAGCTGGGTCTTGAAAACCTCCAAGGATGGAGATTCCACCACCTTTGGGTAACCTGTTCTGATGTTTTACTACCTTCCTACTGAGAGAATTCTTCCTAATATCTAACCTAAATGTCCCTTGCTGCAACTTGAGACTATTGCTTCTTGTTCTGTCACCTGCCACCACTGAGAACAGTCTAGCTCCATCATAAAATTATAACAGATTTATAACTGTCTGTGTAGAATCTAAATATTGGTGGTGAGGGTGGATCATCTTAAATCCAAAATTGTCTTGGATTCAGGTAAATGGAATAAAAACAAGGGGAGACAAAGGAAACACCCAGCTAGAAAATAGTTTATTTTCCTTCCAGTACAAAGTCTGTATTTCAGATATTATGTTGAATAAGTTAAACTTAATGCTTCCCATGAGGGCTTTATTTTGGATGTGAAAGAGTGGTGAAGCAAAAAAGTGAAGTTTAAGGAGGTTTTGTACACATCCCAACATTTACATGCTCCCTTACAACATCAGTTTTTTTTTTCCAAACCTGCAAGGTCGTGTAGCATAGTTTGGTAATCTATTTCTGCTCCCCAGAGCCTGACCCAAATTGAATCCTTTCAGGAGGTGATGTTATATTTCCTGTCCATTGGATTAGACCTCACAACACCTATTGTCTGAAATGGGATACATTTTTTTTGAAGTTGGGAGTTTTCTTTAATGTAACCTAGTATAGTATTTTGTATTTAAAAAAAAAAAAAAGACAAGTGTTAGACGCTCAGGAGGTGCACGGACCAACCAGAGGTAACGCTCTCCTAGATTTGGTCCTAGTCAAAGGAGATGACCTGGTGACCGACTTAAAATAGAGGGTAGCCTGGGCGACTCTGACCGTGAAACCATCATGTTCACGGTCCGTTGCAAGGCAGACAAATCTGATAGCAGGGTTGAAGTCTTGGACTTCAAAAATGCAAATTTCAACAAGCTCAGGTCACTAGTAGGGCAGGCACTGCAGGACCAGGGACTGCAGGCAAAAGATGTGCATGAAGAGTGGTTGTTTCTTAAAGACATGATCCTTGAAGCAGAAAGGAAGTCCATTCCCATGCAGAGAAAGCTAAGTAGAAGGGCTGGGAAGCCCTCCTGGCTAAACAGGAAAATCACAATCCTCCTTAGAAAGAGGCATACAACCAATGGAAGATGGGGATAAGCCCTAAGGAGGACTGTACAACAACAGCTCTCATTTGTAGGGAACAAATTAGAAAGGCTAAGACAGCGACTGAGCTTAAATTAGCAATGGAAATCAAGGACAACAAAAACACCTTCTTTAGGTATGTAGGGATCAAGGGGAAAACAAATGGGAATGTGGGGCCACTGCTCAACAACTCAGGACAGCTGAACTGAACTCCTGAATGACTACTTTGTTTTGGTGTTTCACTGGGCCACTGGGAAAATCATGCTGGATAGGGTACAGAATGAGCAGGGCAGAAGTGACTGCCTCCCTACTGTTGCTGTAGAACTGGTGTGTGATCAGTTAAAAAAAAAAAAAAATAGACATATACAAGTCAGATGGATGAACTCCTTCTGAGGGTGCTAAAGGAGCTGGCCAACGTCATTGCGGAGCCCCTGGCGAAACTTCCAAAACTTGTGGAGTTCTGGAGAGGTACCTGAGGACTGGAAGAGGGATAATGTTGTGTCCATCTTCAAGAAGGGGAGGAGAGAGGACCCAGGTAACTATAGGACAGTTAGCATAACTTCCATCCCAGCGAAGATCCTGGAAAAATCCAGTAAGGAGTCTATGTGCAATAGGTTTGCAGAAGCTAGGATTCTGAACAGCAGCTAGCATGGCTTCATTGCGGGCAGGTCTTGTCTAAGCAACCTCATCTCCTTTTACTATCAGGTGAGTCACCACCTGGATAAGGGAGAAGTGGGTATTGTATACCTTGACTTCCAAAAAGCCTTTGATCTGATATCCCACAATGTTCTCCAGAGAAAATTGGAAGATAGTGGGCTTAACTGCGAGGCAGTTAGGTAGGTATGAAGCTGGCTGTAGGGTAGGACCCGGAAAGTCCTAATGAACCGATCTGTGTCATCTTGGCAAGAAGTGGGCAGTGGTTTACTGCAGGGGTCAGTGCTTGGTCCTGTACTTGTCAAGATTTTCATCAGTGATTTGGATGAGGGGGTGAAGAGCTCACTGGCCAGGTTCGCAGATGACATCAAGTTATGGGGAAGGATGGTCATGCTTGAAGATGCAGGCGGATCTAGACAGGCTAGCAAGTTGGGCGAGTCAGAACCAGATGAAGTTCAATGTAGAGAAATGTAAAGTGGGGACAAACAATCCCCTGCACGCCTCCAGGCTTGGCAATGGCAACCTGACCAGCACTACAAATGAACAAGACCTAGGGGTACTAATCTCCTCGGGAGATTAGTAACTAACGGGAGATGACATGATAGGGGACCTCCAAATCGGTAGCTATCTGGGAGACAGTGATCACCTTATGATAGAATTCAACATAAGACGGCGAGTGGGTAAGGTAACTAGTAGGGTGAAAGTGCTAGACTTTAGGAAAGCTGATCTCATTGCACTCAGGCGATTAGTCAAGGAAGCACTGCAGAGTAGGAGTTTTGATGGGATGGGTGCCCAAGAAGGGTGGCTGTGCCTAAAGGAAACGATCCTTTGGGCACAAAGCAAGACGATCCCCGAGCGAGGCAAAAGAGGGAAAGGGGCCAGGAGGCTTCCATGGCTGACCAGAGAAATCCAGGGCAGCCTAAGGGCCAAAAGGGGAGCACATAAAAAGTGGAAAAAGGGTGAGATCACTAAAGATGAATATACCTCCTCTGCTCGTGCTTGTAGGGAGGCAGTTAGGCGGGCCAAAGCTACCATGGAGCTGAGGATGGCAACCCAAGTAAAGGACAACAAGAAATTGTTTTTTAGATATATTGGGAGTAAAAAGAAGGCCCAGGGAGGAATAGGACCCCTGCTAAATGGGCAGCACCAATTGGTGACAGATAGAGGGGACAAGGCTGAACTCCTCAACGAGTTCTTTGCCTCAGTGTTCCTAAGCGAGGGGCGCGACAAGTCTCTCACTGGGGTTGTAGAGAGGCAGCAGCAAGGCGCCGGACTTCCATGCGTAGACCCTGAGGTGGTGCAGAGTCATTTGGAAGAACTGGATGCCTTTAAGTCGGCAGGCCCGGATGGGCTCCATCCGAGGGTGCTGAAGGCACTGGCCGACGTCATTGCAGAGCCACTGGCGGGAATATTCGAATGCTCGTGGCGCACGGGCCAAGTCCCGGAGGACTGGAAAAGGGCTAACGTGGTCCCCATTTTCAAAAAGGGGAGGAAGGAGGACCCGGGCAACTATAGGCCAGTCAGTCTCACCTCCATCCTTGGCAAAGTATTTGAAAAAATTATCAAGGCTCACATTTGTGAGAGCCCGGCAGGGCAAATTATGCTGAGGGGAAACCAGCATGGGTTTGTGGCGGCCAGATCGTGCCTGACCAACCTAGTCTCTTTTTATGACCAGGTTACGAAACGCCTGGACACAGGAGGAGGGGTGGATGTCGTATACCTGGACTTCAGGAAGGCCTTCGATACGGTATCCCACCCCATACTGGTGAACAAATTAAGAGGCTGTGATGTGGATGACTGCACAGTTCGGTGGGTGGCGAATTGGCTAGAGGGTCGCACCCAAAGAGTCGTGGTAGATGGGTCGGTCTCGACCTGGAAGGGTGTGGGTAGTGGGGTCCCGCAGGGTTCGGTCCTTGGACCGATACTCTTTAATGTCTTCATCAGCGACTTGGACGTGGGAGTGAAATGTACTCTGTCCAAGTTTGCAGATGACACAAAGCTATGGGGAGAAGTGGACACGCCGGAGGGCAGGGAACAGCTGCAGGCAGACCTGGATAGGCTGGACAAGTGGGCAGAAAACAACAGGATGCAGTTCAACAAGGAGAAATGCAAAGTGCTGCACCTAGGGAGGAAAAATGTCCAGCACACCTACAGCCTAGGGAATGACCTGCTGGGTGGCACGGAGGTGGAAAGGGATCTTGGAGTCCTAGTGGACTCCAAGTTGAACATGAGCCGGCAGTGTGACGAAGCCATCAGAAAAGCCAATGGCACTTTATCGTGCATCAGCAGATGCATGACAAATAGGTCCAGGGAGGTGATACTTCCCCTCTATCGGGCGCTGGTCAGACCGCAGTTGGAGTACTGCATGCAATTCTGGGCGCCACACTTCAAGAAGGATGCGGATAACCTGGAGAGGGTACAGCGAAGGGCAACTCGTATGGTTAAGGGCCTGCAGACCAAGCCCTACGAGGAGAGACTAGTGAAACTGGACCTTTTCAGCCTCCGCAAGAGAAGGTTGAGAGGCGACCTGGTGGCTGCCTATAAGTTCATCACGGGGGCACAGAAGGGAATTGGTGAGGATTTATTCACCAAGGCGCCCCCAGGGGTTACAAGAAACAATGGCCACAAGCTAGCAGAGAGCAGATTTAGACTGGACATTAGGAAGAACTTCTTCACAGTTCGAGTGGCCAAGGTCTGGAACGGGCTCCCAAGGGAG
The DNA here is from genome assembly GCF_030867095.1 of Alligator mississippiensis. NCBI lineage: Eukaryota > Metazoa > Chordata > Crocodylia > Alligatoridae > Alligator > Alligator mississippiensis. The sequence continues at coordinate 157,502,596 of NC_081827.1, forward strand.
GTGGTGCTCTCCCCTACCCTGGGGGTCTTCAAGAGGAGGTTAGACGAGTATCTAGCTGGGGTCATTTAGACCCAGCACTCTTTCCTGCTTATGCAGGGGGTCGGACTTGATGATCTATTGAGGTCCCTTCCGACCCTAACATCTATGAATCTATAATAGACCACAGCATGAACATGAGCTGGCAATGCGACTCTGATGTCAGCAGGGCAAATAATACTCTGGCATGCATCAATTGATGCATCTGCAGCAAGGCCAAGGAGGTGATTCTCTCACTCTACTTGGCACTGGTGAGACCCCAACTGGAATACTGCATCCAGTTCTGGGTGCCACACTTTAACAAGGACATGGTACAACTTAAGAGAGTCCAGAGAAGGGCCACCCGTATGATTAGAGGCTTGCAAGGCAAGCCATACGAGGAAAGGCTGAGGGACCTAGGACTCTTCAGCCTGAAAAAGAGAAGGCTGAGAGAGGGGACTTGGTAGCAGCTTACCGCTAGGTCAGGGAAGTACATCAGGGCTCGGTGAACAATTGTTCACCACGGTGCCCTTGGGGAGAACCAGGAGTAATGGCCACAAACTCCTGGAAGACTGTTTCAGGCTCAATATTAGGAAAAACTTCTTCCCAGTTAGAGCATCCAGACTGTAGAATAACTTCCCTCCATAGGTGGTGCAATAGCCTACTCCAGAAATATTCCAGAGGAAATGGGACAGTCATCTTTCTGGGGTCATCTGGCACCACCTGTCTTTCCTGCTGGGTGCAGGGGGTGGGACCCGATGATCTTTCAAGGTCCTTTCCAGCCTTATAATCTATGAATCTAAGTAGTTTTTACTGTTGTGGCATGTGTTCCCTACATGAATTTAAGGTCTATTCCTCCTTTTGTTAGGCATTAAAATCTAGTATTGAAAAAACAACTGGCATATTATGTCTCATGAACTGAGATCTGCTAGATGTCTGCAAGTCCACCACATTCTGCATATTAGTCATCAAATCTAAGATAATACAATGTACTTTATTTTGACACAGAAAAGTTTTCTGCTTGCCTTAATGCCTTGTGAAAGATGGAGGAAAGATTTATATTTATTTTATATAAAGATATTTTATGTATGCATATAATCAATCCCATTTTATATTCATGTTTAAAAAATGATCCTGTTTCCCAGCCTAGAGGAATGCCACTATGAAAATTCCACTGTGGACCTCAGCATAAAGAAAATATTTGAAAATTTGCTTTCTTTATGTAATAAAGTTCACTGCTGTGGCCATTCCTGGAGACTGATGAATCGCTCAGAATTGTCTTTGGGGAAAATTAACTACGTTTATCTTCAGTAATAGAAATTGGATACCTTTTCTTTAAAGTCTGTTTAATAAAATCTTAATTAAGTTAGGCAGCTGTGAGTTATCTTGGTTATGGAAGTTTTAACTTGAAGCAACCTTATGTGCTGGGGTGTTTCATTGGCTGCCGATGAATGACAAGTCTGGTTCTATTCAAACTATGCAAGCTGACTGAGGCCTTGGCTGTAAAATATCTCAGCACTTTGTAGTGCTACAAAAATAGAGCACTATCGGGGTGGCAGTGTGGGCACAGCTCCTTGCTCAGTTCTCCACTGACTGAAGTTGCGTTCACATACAGAACAGGCAGTCAAGCATCTCCAGGTAGCTTACAAGAGCTCCTTCCCCCTTGTTTGCTGCCAGAGAACTAACCCTGCTAACTCCAGTCTGGGGCTTATTGTACCCAGGGCCCTGCTTCCTTCCGGTCAGCTGAGCAGGTGCAGGTGCCAGCTAATGCCCGCCTTAGCCTGCCTCCCAGGCAACCCACAGCTGTGGAGCTCTGCCTAGCTCTCAGGACTCTTCAGCTAAGCTGTTTCTGCCCTTAAAGAAGCAGGCACACTTTAGTGCTCTGCGACAGCTGGGAAGGACTGTTTTTTTTCCCCTCACCTCCAGCTGCAGCTCCTGCCACACCATGTAGCACCATTCAGGGCTAAGGGAGCTTCCTTCAGCCCAGCTGCTTCAACCTGAGTTGAAAATATAGTTTCATGAAAAGAAATGTTACCTTCATTTGGCTCTGAACAGTTCTTAGTTTTTTCTGAATTCAGTTTTCTATTTGATAAAAATGGCTGAAGTCTTTACAGAGATTGTTTTCCATAAATTTGTGTGCATCATTCATTGAGACAGGCATCAACATATGTGTCACTATCATCTGGGGTACCTGTTGGCTCCTCCTAAAGTATAATTTCACACAAGTTTTCATCAGTTAGTGTCCCATAGCAGCCTAAGTAATCCTTACTGGAATATATTGGATTAATTTTTCCTTTGTCATTTATCTTGGTCTGGAGACATCTTTGTTTGTCATCTGGTTCCTGACTTGTATCTGTCTGTAGCACAAGATCTGTCCTGTGCAAACAATTAGCTGTAGTATTTTGTCTCATTCTTTCCAGGCTTTGCTGAGTGTATGTAATGTGTGTAGAAGTGCCAGTTTTTTTCACAATTCAATGGGTATTCATGTCTGAATTACTGTCTCTCCAAGTTGATCCTCTATACAACATGGCTTCAGTAGTTTTGGAATGATACCCTGGTCATGTGACTGAAAGCTGATAGGCTGGGGACTGTACTAAGCAGCAAATAGAAGGGTATTATGTTACTGTTTTGTGTTGCGGTTGAAGTTTCTCAGACAATCTAGGAAATTCCCCAGTTATCAACAAGTTTTTCTTTGCTGTTTAAGTTACCGGTAAGCTGGTTGCTCCTTAAAACATCTGGGTTGCTTGCTTTTCCAATCACATTGTTTGCATTTGTCTTTTCCTGCTATATTACAGGCCATTAACAAGTGCTTATATTTTCCAACTTTAAGGTCCGTGGTCCATCCAGAAGAGCTCTGTAGTAAATGTCTGTCTGTCATGCATTGTATGCGTCTTTGGCTATGCTTGCTTTACGTCTCTCTCCATTAAGGATGTCCAGTGGAATGTTATCAGTCCAGTGTTTGGCAGCAAGTTGTCATTTTTCTTTTCTCAGTACGCCTTTTTAAAGAGGATGCTATTGAGTTCCTGCCATCAAGACAACCATCCTTTCATCGAAGTAACTTCTTGTTTAAGTGCTGAGATGAGTCTTTTGCTTTTCCTTCTAAAAACATTCCAGATACAGGAATGTCTCTTAAGTCTTCCATTTATACACGGCTGTGGCAAAGCTGCCTGTTCTGTGCCATTTTACACCAGGGCGCACATATGCCTTATACTTTCTGACAAGTTCAGCCCATCTGGTTACTATTCTTGATATTGTGACTGAGAACATCCCAGTCTCACAGCTGTCTCTCTTAGATAATTTTGCTCTGTGCCAGATTCTTTCCAGTCTGTCCACATTCTTTTTGAAGTATGGGGCCCAGAACTGGACATAGTATACCAGGTGAGACCTCACCAGTGCTGAATAGAGTGGAAGAATCACTTCCCTTGATTTGCAAGTGATGCTTCAAATGATACAGAACTGTATGCTTTTGACTTTTTTTTGCAACAACATCCCACTGTTGGCTCATATTCATCTCATGGTCCACTGTAAGCCACAGGTCCTTCTCTGCGATATTAAAGCCTAGCCGGTCATTCCCCAGTATGCATTTGCTAAGCATACACTTAATCCCATTGTCCAAATCATTAATGAAAATATTAAATAATACCAGATCCAGGACAGACCACTGGGGAACACTACTTGATATCTCCTCCTAACTAGACATAGAGCCACTGAGGACTATTCCATGAACACAGTGATTTGATCAGTTGTGTATTTGCATTATAGTTTCAGATAGTTTGCATTTCCTTAGCTTGTTAATGAGAATTTTGTGGGAGACAGCATGTGGGAGATGAAACAGGCATTATATTTGCCCTTTTCCAATCATCTGGAACCTCACCTGCCCTCTATGAGTTCTCAAAGAGGATAGCCAATAGCTCTGAAATTACCTCAGCCAATTCCTTCAGTACACTAGAATCCATCCCACAGCTGCTGCCAACTTGAAAGCATCTCTCTTCTCTGAGTAATCCAGGAGTGGGCAGTTATTTGGGCTGGAGGGCCACTTAATGAGTTTTGGTGAACCAGTCGGGGCCACACACGTGTGCACACATGTGCACACGCGCACATATGTTCCCCACAGCTGGGCTGGGGCTGTCACCAGAGCAGCAGTGGGAGCAGGAGCATAAGCCTGCCTGGAGCTGTAGCATGCCCTGGTGCCCCCCGCCACCTTCCTTCCCCTTCCCCCCCTGCATGGAGCCAACATCTGCCAGCTATATCCTCAGTTAGGGAGGTGGAGGATGGAGCCTGGCTGCAGGCCTCCGTGCTGCCCTGCCCCACCATCAAGGCTCCTAGTGTGTACATGCACCCCACCCCACCTCAACCTTGTGGCTCCCAGGATCCCTGATTGCAAGACAGGACAGCGTGGAGGCTCCCTCCCCCATGGGCAGAGGCTGGCTTCTGTTGGTGCCATGGGGGATGCTGGGTAGAAGCAGCCATGCCCGGCACTGTGCAGCCACTGAAGCTGCTGGGACCTTCATGTGGTTCACCCAGGGCCTACCATTTGGTATCAAGTGGGCAGGTGGAGCTGCTTCTGTCCAGCATCCCCTGTAGTGCCTGAGAGATGCAGTCTGCACCTGCAGGCCCTGGGTGCCACCTGCCAGCAGAGGCCAGGGCTTGAGCGTGGCTCGCCAAGGGCCTGTGGGGCTGCACTGCATCTCTCAGGCACTGTGGGGGAGGTTGGGTAGAAGCAGCCTCGCCCACCTGCCCAGCATCATACGGCAGGCCCCGGGGAAGCCACACTCAGGACCTGGGCTCTGCTCGTACCACACAAGTGGGCAAGGCTGCTTCCACCCAGCATCCCCCATGGTGCCAGTAGAGGCTGGGGCTGGAGCCACTGCCTACCTGCATGCTGGAGAAAATCAATTGGTGGAACAGACCCAGCCTGCAGGTCATATTTTGCTGACCCATGTAAAGATCCCTAACCACTTCTGCCATTGTGCTAGGCTGTTTGCCACTTTCCCCATCATTGCTGCTGACTGTGCTCATCATCTGGTAGCTGCTCCTATTTACAAAGACTGAAGTGTAAAAAAAAAAAAAAAAAAAAAAAAAAGTGATAAATACTTCAGCTTTTTCTGTATCATCTGTAACTAGATTGCCTTCCACATTCTGTAAGGGACCCAGGGCCTGATGCAGGGGCAGGTTACAGTGTCTAATGTGATGGCTAGAAAATGGTATTTAGAGGTTTGCTTTTGGGAATTGGTTTATAGGTAAAGTGGATATGTATTGGAATAATGATCCAAGGCAACAGCAAGGGTTAATTGATTTCTAAAATCCTCTTTCTGAAAGTTTCCTTAAGGCCTGCTGTGTCTGACAGGCAAGCAGTGAGCAGACACACAGGTTGGGAAATGGAAGCCATGTACTACACTGTTCCATAACATGAAATAAGGTGGCATGAGGTCACAGTAGCCAACTGCAGAGCCCTTGACATTTCTGGTTTTAGGGGAACAGACCAAATTTGGAGGAGAATCGGTAAAGCCCAAATTAGAATGTGTGCATACGATGGGTTTGTAAAACAAAGGAATATGCTGACAGGACAGAACGTGGACAATGTGATGACCACAGAGAGACCAATCAGCGATGGCCAGAAATGAAGAGTCATCAGAAGGGGAAAAGAATACAAAAGAAGGTATTTCAGAGCAGCAAAGGGTCCCCGAGAGGAGAACCTGAGGTCACTATGGACAAAGGGCATACCACCAGCCTGCCTCTCCCACCCTGCAAGGGTGGGGGTGTGGGGGAAGGTGGCCTCAGACTCCAACCTCCAGGCTGCTGAGATCTGATGTTCAAGAGAGAACCTCAGAGTGAAACTTGTGAACTGTCCAGATGTACCTTGATTCTGTGCAGCTCTAGAACTGATAGATATAGAATTGTTTACATTAGTCTTATCTGCTATCACTGTGTCAATAAAATTTGTCTGTTTTTGAATGGACAGGTCATGGTCAGTCTGAGGGTTTGGGTCCACCCAGAACAAAGTACCAGAGTCGTAAATCCAGTGCCAACACAATGCACCACATGGACTGGTCAATTCATCTGGCCTTTGGGGCCAAAATGTTGAGCTCCACTGTTTTATCAGATTCTTTTTGACTTTCAGCTCATTGAAGAGATTGCTGTTTAGGCTGGCCTCTTGTTACACTTCCTATTTTCCATTGCATTGGGATAGCTTGCTCCTGTGCTCTTAGAAGGGCCTCCTCAAAGTACAGCCAGCTCTCCTGGATTCCTTTCCCCCTTAAACTTGCCTCCCAAGGGCTCCTGCCCATCAGTTTCCTGAGTTTGTTAATGTCTCCTTTTCTGAAGTCCAGTGTCCTTATTCTTCTGCTCTCCTTCCTCCCCTGAGGTTCTTGAGCTCTATCATTTCATGGTTGCTGTTATCCAAGTTACCTCCTACCTTCACATTATCAACACTTTCCTCCTGTTTTTAAGCACTATGTCAAGAAGAGTTTCTCCCTAGTTGGCTTCTCTACCATCTGTCTTAAAAAAAACAACTATCCCCAACACACTCCAGGAATTTGCTGTACTGTTTATGCACTGCTGTCTTTCCCTCTCAGGAGGTATCCTGATAGTAAAACTCCCCTGTTAGAACCAAGTCCTGTAATTTGTGATTAGTAAAGAAGCTTTGTCCACCTCAACCTCCTGGTTTGGTGGTTGGTAGTGCCATGCTCTCTGCTACTCTCCACTGACCTTTACCTAGAGGTTTACAACAGGCTTCCCTTCCACTTCACACTACATCTCAAAACATATGTACTGATCTCCTTTATATTTAGGGCAATACCTTCACCTTTTTTCCCCTACCTGTCCTTCCTGAGAAAGCTATACCCATCTATGATTGTATTCCAGCCATGTCTCCATAATCCCACTGTCTCTAGAATCCCAATTACATCACAATTCTGTGCTTGTACTAGAACCTCTGAATAATTTCTGTTTGATCCCTATATTTACTGCGTTAGTATATCAATATTTTGGCTTAGAGCATTGCTAAAGCTTTTGCTGTTGCTTCCCCTTACTAAGTTTTTATCCAGGTCCCCAGGTACCGCTGGGCTTTTTTCCTGTTCCCTAGTGTTGGTGGATAAGGGAAGGTGTTATGATAGACTGTCTGTTGTGAGCAGAAATCTCTCTGTGCTTGGCTTGATCTTTGCAATCTTGGATTAATTCATTTTTGGCTTTTATTTTTTCCTTTTTTTTTTATTTACATAAACTGAAATATGTTAAAAGTTGGTGTGTGGAAAACTTGGTAAAAACTGAATAGAAAGTAAAGTTATTTTTGTCCTACAGGAAAGTATACAAATAAATGAAATACACAAAATGACTGATACGTGATAAAGTGCAATATACTATATTGCTATCCTTTGCTCCTCTTAAATGACTTTATTCATTTTCTTCAATTTAAAATAATGTAGAATGGCTTTCATTACTTCAGCTCATTAAATTCAATAGAAATATACTGATTTACATCAGTGGAAATTCTAGATTCATATATTCAAATGGATCTAAGAAGAAAGCAAAGCAAAAAAAATCCTTAAAATAACATTGTTGCCAATGCATTTATTCTGGATGCCATTGGTATAACTGAAGAATTTAGGGTGGATTTAAATACAAGACATTATTGTGAACAAAGGGGCAAAAGCTTGGCACCACTTTTCCCCCAAATTATTTTTAAAACTTTCAGTTGATCTTGTTTTTCTTATATAATACAGCGGGCCTAGGGTATCTGTATTGAAAAATAGTAGGTAACCCCCCCCCCCACAAAAAAAAAGTCTACCTCTCTTAATGTGATGTTTAATATTCCTATCTAACATACAAGCAAATAAAAATGCAGTCTTTGCCTGGTTTGGTAGGAAATAGATAGGCAGTGTTGTTTTGAAATGAATTAGCCTTTGTGGTTTTTTAACTTGAATGAAGGAGCTTTTATTTTACTGAGATTTACCAGTATGCTCATGATGTCACTTCAATTAAAACTGAATGTACTCTTCAGTGCTTGTCTTGTATTTGCATTGTCACCACAATCAGATAACTTACTTATTGGCAGATAAGTCTATCTAACCAAACAGAGACCATGTGTTATCTTCTCATAATAGCTCCTCCTTTGGCATATTTTAATTGCCCTTCTTTAAAATTATCACAGTATATCATAACTATATTGGAAATTATGCCACAGGGCAACATTTACATTATTTTAGTCTGAGTGCAAATTTTTTTTCCTCTTCAGATTGATCTCTTTTCTGAAGCTTTTCTCCTAGCCTGCAGACTTCCGATGAGTACAAATTAAGACATTTTTTGTGTCTGCTACTGCAGTATTCTCCAGTCTTTGTACTCAATGCAGCAGTATTTGTCTTCCACAGAAATTGTTATTTCTCTTTTGTATTTTAGTAAGCATTGTAGCCAAGGGCCCAAAACTTCTGTTTCTGAAGTTCATAACACTCCTAAAATAGAGTTTTCATGATTATAATTCACTGGTTCATTCTCCACATGTCTTGGTTAGATAGGTACATCATAAAACTTTTCTTACAGAAGTATTTTTCTAATGTGGCAACATGAGCCAGCACCAGCAACCAAGCAGGAACAATCTTCAAGGCATTTTTTTCATTCTGGTGCCTAATTCATTAATTAGCAGTCATCCAGATAATTTCAGAAGCAGATTAATATGAAATAATTAGGGGTGCACCAGTAAAGATTTTTTGGCCAATACTGATGGCAAATTATTGACCACCATATCAGCTGATATTGACCTGACAGACAGCTGATATGCAGCCAGGCGGCTTGGAGACCAGAGTCCAGCCAGTAAGTTGGGGGGGCGCAGATTGAGGCCTCCACGGTGAGGGAGGCAATAGGGCTGGGGCAGTGGCAGGCACTGCTTGGGCGGGGTGCGGGATGGAGCCACAGGTGCTTCATTTGGGGGGTGCAGGGAGGGGTGGGGGGGCAGGTCCACTGCATATACCCCTGGGGGAGGCATGGGGGGCATGTGCCCCCCAGATTTGTTCACAGGGAGAGGGCGGGCTGCAGGCTTGGGACCAGGGGCTGTGCATCTGCTTTAGTATAGCCAAAAGCAATGCATTTAGAATCAAAGCATGTGGATCCTACTTGTATGATAGGGATGGTATCCTGCAGAGTTGTGGTGCTGAAAAGGATTGAATGGTTATGGTAGAGAATTTATTAAAAATAAGTTCTCACTATGCAGCTATGACAGATGATAAAATGATTCTTAGTTATATAGATAAAAGAAGACCAAATGAGAAGGTAGAATTATATCTAAATATAGAGATGGTGAAACATTTACTAGAATACTATGTCCAGTTTTGGTGTCATGTTCCAAAAGGATGTTAAAAAACTTGAAGGACAAAAGAAGCAAAAATTGACTTCAGGTCTGAAAAGCCCCAGCTGTAAGGATATTGGACTTTTCTTTTATTTCTTTAGCTTATTAAAGAGACTGCTAAGGGGTCACTTCATCATGGTTTTTTAGTTTATTACTAGGCTTGGCGGGATTCAATTCTTATTGATAAATTGTGATTTCATCTGTCACTCACAGATGGACCAAAAGATATTTCCATTGTTAATAATCAAAATTTATAGAAAAGTGTTGTGAGAATTGGCTGTTGCCATAGTGTCCCAAAAGGCTACAGCTGGAGGTGGGGGGTGTGAGAGGGTGGTGGGGAGTGGGCTGGGCACTGTGTGTATGTGTCTGCCTCTGCCCCTGCCTCCCCAGCTCAGTGCCTGCAGGGTTGTAGCCAGCTGGGCCCTCCATTGCTAACTTGGGTAGGAGATGATGGGCAGTGAGCCACTGGCTGCAGAGGGCAGATGCTGTTGCAGCAGTTGGAGATTTCCTTGCTGGGGAGCCAGGGGAGGCAGAGGCAATGGCCACTGCAGGACAAAGGAAAGTAGGTGCTGAGCTTGGCAGCACTGTGCACAAGGGTTGGGTGGTGGGCTGTGACAGTGCCTGCTACGTGCTGGGCTGGAGGAAGAAGTCTGTGTGTGTTTGCACACCCCTAATTTCACACAGTCCTGAAAATTTACATGGATAAAAATCAAAATAAATGCTTAACATAAACATCAATTTTAGCTATTGAAATTTTTAAAAAGTAAAAATTGAATGCTGCCAAGCTTATTTATTACATACCTGTGAAGCCGGGCGTTTTACAGAAGATGAAGGTGTAATAAGATCTGATTGCTGGAAGCTGAAGCTAGATGAACTAAAATGAGAAATAAATAAGGCATATGCTTTTAACAAAGGAGTTCATTAGCCACCAGAATAACTTAAGTGATGTGATAAATTCTCTGTTGCTTAATTTTTATTTAAAGACTAACTTTCTTTCTAAAATATATACTTAAAATCCAAGTGTATGACATCAACCACATCTCCCTCATCTAAGCAGTTCATTACTTGATCATAGAAGCAGATGAAGCTGGTCAGAGACAACCTGCCCACAATGAAACCATATTGGTCATCCTGCAGCATCATGCGTCTTCTGCCAGTCTCTCCCAAATGGACGTCTTGATAATTTTTTTTTCAAAATGTTACCCAGTATTGAGGTCAAACTGATCAGCTTATAGTTTCCCAGATCTTCCCTCCTCCCCTTCTTAAAGAATGGCACCACATTGGCCACGTTGGTCTTCTGGGACCTCTCCCAAGCACCATGAGTCTTCAAATACCTTTGCCAATGGTCCCGCAATGACTCCAGTCAATTCCCTCAGCACTCGGTGTAGTCCATCCAGTCCTGCTGACTTGAAGGCATTCAACCGCTCTAAGTGCTCCCTTACCAGTTTGACACGGACCATTGGTTGACAATTACCCCTCCCCCACATCCCTCCAGTATCCGACCAGGCAGGCAACCACCATTTGTATGCAGGAAGTATTCATTAAAGAGTTCAGCTGTCTCCTGACTGTCTGCTCTCGGCTGTCCCATCTCATTTGCAAGGGCCCCACATTACCCTTGGTCTTTCTCCTGCTCTCTATATACCTAAAGAAGGACTTCTTATTGTTCTTGATTTCAGTCGCCAACCTAATCTCAGTCACTGCCCTTACCTTCCTAATTGTCTCCCTACACATACGGGCTATACTGGTGTATTCCTCCTTGGTGACTACCCCTTGTTTCCAGTGTCTGTTAGCCTCCTTTTTATTTTTTAAGCAGTCCTCAACTCCTGGTAAGCCAAGAGGGGTTCCTGGCCTCTTTACCATCTTCCCTGCATACAGGAATGGAACTTTTCTGCGCTCTGAGGATCATTCCTTTGAGGAATGACGACTCTTTCTGAACTTACTTCCCCTCCAGTCCCTTTTCCCATAGGATCTCTCCCACTGTTTTCTAAGCTCATTGAAGTTAGCCTTCCTGAAGTCAAGCACCTCTGCCCTACTGGCTAACTTCTCCAGCCTACGATGGATAATGAATTCTATTATCTAATGATCATGATCTCCTGGATTACCCTTAATTCTCAGTTGTCCCACCAGGTCACCCCTTTTGGCTAGAACAAAATCGAACAAAGCCTTTCCCCCCGGTCGGCCCATTCACCTCCTGTACTAAATAAAGTTCTTCTACTTAAGTCAAAAACCTATGCGACTGGTCAGATCTGGCTGAGTGCTCTTCCCAGCAGTTGTCAGGGTATTGAGGTCACCCATAAAAACCATGTCCTTGAATGTGTAGCCTCCATCAGTTCTCTGGAAAATTCCTGATCCAGCTCTTCCTCCTGGTGTCGTGGTCTATAGTAGATGGCTATTATCAAGTCCCCTTCTCCTCATTCCCCCTGTATCTTGACTCACAGGGTCTCGAGTCATCCTTCTCAAACCAATTTGAGAGGCATTACTGCTCCTTTACATAGAGAGCTACACCTCCTCCCTTCTTCCCTACCCATTCCCTTCTGTGCAGCCTGTAGCTCTCTGTGCATATGGCTCAGTCATGCATGGCGTCGTGCTAGGTCTCCATTATTCTGATATATTCCCTATTTGCTAGCAGGAGTGCCTGTTCCTCCTGCTTATTCCCCATACTCCTACTGTTTGTGTATAGACCCTTAAGTCCCCCATTGGTAATCCCCAGTTCCCCACAGCCCCAATATTGTTTCACGCTCTCAGCACCTCCCTGACTGCCCTCTCTATGTCCTTCCTGCTTGGCTGTTCCCTGGTTTGCATTCCCATCTGCGCTCTCATCCCCTTATGCACCTAATTTAAGAGCCCTCTCCAGCAAGTCAGCCATCCTGGAAGAGAATAGTTTCTTTCCCTTTGGCGTAAAGTGGACACCACCTCTTCCCAACAAGCCTCTATCCCGGGACATAAAATTTGAAACCCTCACTGTGGCACCATCTCCTGAGCCTCCAGTTGATCTCCTCAATACAGCTGTCTCTTCAGGGGCCCTGACCCCTGACTGGGAGGTCTGAAAAGGAAACCAGCCCCCAGAACCTGGTAGTCACTCATGACCCACCGAGGGTTGTTCTTGGACGTGTCATTCGTGCCCATTTGTGCATTGGTGGAGTACTGTGTCCAGTTCTGGGCACTGTACTTCAAAAAAGATGTGGAGAATGTTGAAAGGATCCAGAGAAGGGCCACAGGAATGATTAAGGGCCTGGAGGACAAACCTTATGAAGAAAGACAAAGGGATCTGGGACTGTTCAGCCAGGGGAAGAGAAGATGGCGGGGGGGGAGGAGGATGACACACACACTTGGTGGCCATCCATAAGTATGTTGTAAGGGGTGTATATCAGGAGCTGGGAGGAAAAACTGTTTACTAGGGCGCCCCAGGGGAGGACAAGGAGCAATGTCTATAAACTGTTAAAGGATGGTTTCAGGTTGGGTGTAAGGAAGATCTTCTTTAAGTTAAGGGTGACCAGAATCTGGAATAGACTTCCCAGGGAGGTGGTGTAGTCCCCAACCTTGGAAGTCTTCAAGAGGAGACTGGACAGATACCTTGCTGGAATCATTTGATCTCAGCAGTATGATCTCAGCAGTATTCCTGCCCAGAGACTTAGTATCAGGTGTAGATTGGTAAATTAGTCACCTAAATTAGGATTTAGATGAAATTTAGGTGCCTGATATGCAAAAAGTGACACAGAATATGTGGTCAGATAAATTACGTTTCTGCATTCTTTGATACCTACATTTTGGATTGCAGTGTTTTCTTAGGCCATAAATTTAGGTTTCTGTTTATGGGTGGCACTCTTCCTAACTTCTAAGGGACTGCTATATTAGGAATGCTCTAAGTATATTTAACACACACTGACTAACACATTATCTTTATTGTGAAATAATATTCATAGTCACTTTCACTCAAAATATGGGAGGAGGTGGCAGTTGTGTTGGGGTTGCTTACCTTTTTCTAAGTGTAGAAGTTATAGCACTAACCCAAAATGAGTGGTCCAGGTTTTAGACCCTTTTTAGCCTCAGTGGGATTCAAATGCACATCTTGCCTTTAAGGAAAGACCTGACCACCATGATATAAAAATAGACTGGGTACAAACCCCTCCATCTGTTCTGCTGAAGCTAAGCTGCTGTGTAGTCAAGAATATAATAATGGGACAAAGGGAGAGCAAGCATGGGGCAACTTATATTGGGAGTCTAAAAGTTAGGGCACTTACCTGGGAGTAAGTTCTGTTTTCTGATCCCAGTATTTTTTCTGTTTATCCAGATTCTTCATATATATCATACAATAATTAATTAATGCATTTTCTCAGCAAAGTGTTTTTTACATACTGTAATCTCCAAAGGAAGACAGAAGATATACAATTTATCTAATTTTGGCTGCCTACAATTAAAAATAAATATTCTTTCTTTGCTGGAGGAGCAGTAATGTGAAAATCCCTTTGTAACAAATTTAAGAATCTCATCACAACGAATAGGAAAGCTTTCCTAAGACTCTTCAAGCAAGAAGGCTCACATATCTGGCCTATCCCAGAGATAAAAGATCATCCAAAACAGAGATGGGAGTTGTTTTGGGTTTATTTCATTAGATAATCTTATCTCAGTATTCTGGAGTAATAACAATTGTGTCCTGCTTCATGGAAATACAGTTAACATAAACTGCTACTTAGGGAAGCAGGATGAAATTGTCCTTATTGTGGAAGTGGTTTCACCTAGAAGGGATTTTGGAGATTGGGGTACTTCCCTTTTATTAAAGGTTTGCAGGCCTGATTCTGGCCTCTAAGCAGCACACAGGTTTGAGGAACATTATGATCAAATTGTGGACCTTGTTGCTCAAAACAAATGTTCATGGAAGTATGAAAAGTTTTTGTTATTGCTGTTTTTAATAAAATATTTGTATTGGTGAGATTCCCCTTGGCTCCAATAGACTCTGTAAAATTAAACTTTCAGAATCTGAGTGCTTCTGCATTTACATTATAAATGATTTAATATATGTTTATTATTAGCAGAGGAGATGCAGCAGTGGAATTCCATCTTAGTGATTTTTTTTTTTTTTTGACTCACACACAGAGTCTAGCTAAATCTAAAAGGGCTTTCTCTCTGTTTCTGTCTGTCTCCTTTTGTTTGCCATGGACAGAGTCTTGTAAAATCTGACCAGAGTGTTATGTCACATGACATCAAACCCAGAGGTCAGTTTGTGTCCAAATGAATTGTACATCAAAATGCTTGTCATCTTACATTTTCCATTTTCATTGTCATTTTGTAGTCAAATTTGAGAAATCAATTTAACCTGTAGCGGCAAGACTGCACAACCTCATGCCATTTTAATTTTTCCATTTAGTCAAACAACTGTTAAACATCCAATAAAGACGCATGCAAATTGTTTTTCTTCCTTGATGTTGCAGTATGAAGATAAAGTTGCAAAACGCTGAAAACTCTTTACATTTAGCAATGATTCCATTTTCCTTATTGTTAGCATGTTCTTGGTATAATCAGTAATATATTTCATTACTTTAAAATATAATACTGCTTATAGCTTTGAAATACATAACTTTGACATTTATTTTTATCAGTGTCAGATCCTCTTCTCTCAGTTAAGCATCCTGTTTCTTTTATAGACATCCCTTCAGTTATTTAATCTATATGTCACCTGCAAAAACATGCATTTTAGAGAAATGGAAATTTCCAACCTGTGACTGATGTTAACTGAAGGTGACAGCCATAATTCCTTGATTAATCTTGTCTCTAGTGTTATATTAGTAATATAGATTTAAGAGCATATTTTAAAATAATTGATGCTTCTTATGCAATGCCTTTGTACTCAAAGCATCGCCATCTTTAAAGGTAGATCTCTCAGACTACTTCTCTGAAACAGGTATTGTAGAGGTGCACTGATACATCTGTACCATATCGAATCAACATGGGTAGAAGGAAAATTGACAGTATCAGCAATCAGCTTTTTTGGCTGATGCGGCCAATAATGTCCCTGATAAATGCCCCATGCATGCGTGCAGCCACAGCGCAGCATGCAGGTGGCCAGGAGTGCAGCCCGGCAGCGAAGGGAGCAGCATCTGGCTGGTAAGTCTGTTGTGAGGGAAGGAACATGGCGTGGGGCAGATCAAGCCCTGAGTGGTGAGGGAGGGAGTGGGGCTGGGGCAGGGCCAGGCGCTGGCGCTGTACATCCAGGACAGGGTGCGGGACAGAGCTGTGGCTCATCTAGGGGGTCAGCTCCCACCACTATGCACACCCCAGGAGGGTATGGGGGGGCATGTGCCCCCTGGATCTGCATGTGGGGTGAGGGCAGGCTGCTGCTATAGGCTGGGACTGGTGCTGAGCTCTTCCTGGCAGGGGGCTGAGCCAGGCTGCACTTGGGGCAGGTGGTGGCGGCACTGGGTGGAGGACTGTGAGGGGGGTGTTGCAGCCACTCCAAAGTTTGCCATAGCCTCCCTTCCAGCACTGCCATCTCCCACCCTGAGCGCAGCCTGGCCCAGCCCCCTGCCACGAAGAGCTCGGCACCAGTCCCAGCCCGTAGCGACAGCCTGCACTCACCCCACGTGCAGATCCAGGGGCACATGCCCCCCATGCCCTTCTGGGATGCGCGTAGTGATGGGAGCCGCCCCTGGATGAGCCGCTCACGGCTCCATCCCACTCTGTCCCAGCTGTGCAGCCTGCCCCACTCCCTCCCTCCCTCACTGCGAGGGCCTTGATCTGCCCCCCCACTGCCTTTCCCTCACCCCTTCCCCTACAACAGACATACTAGGTGGATGCTGCTCTCTAAGCTGCCCTGCTGCATATTGGCAATCGGACCAGTATTGGCTGATATAGCTTGTTAAAAATTGGCCATCAGTATCGGCCCAAAACATTTCTATTGGTGCACCCCTAACAAATTGTTTTTACTTATTTGTTATTACAGTGATATCTTTGGGCCAACTAAGGATTATGTTCCAGTGTGCTGAGTACTGTACAAATACAGAATAAGTGAGAATCCCTACTCCAAAGTGCTTTCAGCCTAAAGAAAAAAGGGTAGAATGGAAAATTCTCTAGAATGACAGTGGAGTGGTGAGTTCTAAATGTAATGCTGCTGTGCATGGAGAGGAAGGGAGCAGGGAGGGAAGATAGTTACCTGATTGTGGGACTTGAAAAAAGACCACTTGATTTGCAGTTCATTCTTCACCTGAACTGATAAAAATTAATTTACTATTTTTAACAGGTACCAACAGCTTGCTTACCACTGTACAAAATGTAAAGGAACACATGGAATTTGCTAAGGACCTAACCATCTAATTGGATAGAAAGCACAAAATGCACTGGGAGACCCAGGAATAGTTTTATTTTGAAGTGTAGGACTTTTGGTTTGGTTTGGTTTGGTTTTATGTATTTAAATTTAATGAAAAGGTCTATTACACCTAATTCCATTATACTGTTATTCTTTCTTTTCTGTTAAGATTGGCAAACACTCAGCTATTATCAGGTGACATAATGTGAAATTTTAGTGAATTTCTCTAATAGGTGCTTTTTATTTTTTGAGCTTTTTCTGTGTAAGTTAGTAATTGGTCACCAAGCTTTGTGGTTAAGTACTTCAAAGATTGGTAGCCTTGAGGGTCCTATATTAGGTTTTTAATACAATTTAGCTATTTATCTACTCTGACCTAGCCCATCTCACTTGACCTTATTCTGTCTCATTTGAAATCAACCTGGAAATAAGCTAGAAATACAATTCACTGAGGTTAAGAATGCTGTATTTGAACATTTCTCAGTAAATAAATTGCACATACAAATATTTCTGTTGGATAGGTGTACTCTGATATGTTTCTTTTCTTTTGATTTTGAATGATATTATGCTTGATTTGAACTTAGAAACTAGTGTTTTGGGGTATTCAAAGGTATCCTACTAAGGAAATGTCAAGAGAAATTTCATTTAAACTTACTGAGCTTGCCATGGTGGTTGTTTCTGTAGAACAAAATATATTACAGATATTAAAAATCCTAGGTATAGAAAGTAATGATTTTTCCATATACTAGTGCTGAAATACTTCTGCTGATTTCTTTGCATTAATTTACTTTCGATATGGTGCATATTTTTATTTATTCATATTTGGATCTTCTTCCTACTGCCACCTCTGCTGTGGTACTGTTTTTTTAATCTTTACAAACATGCTTTAGCTTTTGAGGTCTCTCTTGGCCTCTTAGCTACATACCTTGACCTACAGATTTGCACCTAAGTGGTGCAGTATTTTCTTTCTGAACCTTTACCTCTTCTACTTGTAATCTCAGAAGAACCCAAGCTTTGTCTTGATCTCATTTCTAGTGTTCATTATCTGTCAAAATATATTTATTAACATAATTTTCTTTGGCAAAACTAAGAAAATAGTCTGGCCAGTACCAACTTAGTCTGAGTTTGAGCTGCTGACCATTACTAACCCCACCAGAGCCCTCTGTTCCTTAGCTGGTATGTATAGTAGATACTCACTCTTCACCTTTGGCCACAGCTGGGTATTATTTATAGAAACTGATTTATAGATCATATTCATAATTTTGGGTCTGAACTCAGCCTTCCTCTATTACTCTGTCACAGTGTGGCTAGATGCAAACTGCACGTTTCCCTTCTGCTTCCCATTGCCTGCAAATCATAGGCTATTTCCAAAACGTATTCCTAGCCAAACCACAATTGTTACTGTGGGACTTTACTGGCCTACTTCTATATCCAGGAGCTACACACCTAATTGGGTCCATCTGTCTTCCTTCTTGTTCAGTTACTGTATCATTTAGATATGGTCCACATAGATTTTTTGGAGCAATAGTTATACTGTTCCATTCCCATACACTTATGCATCACAGTATCAGTTAGGATACTCCTAATTCAGCCTTTTTAAGTTAATTCCCAACATTTTAATTGGAACATTGATCACCTGTGCTTCCTTCTCAAGAGGTGGGGCAGTCCTGCTATGAATGGCTTGCTCTCTAGAGAGGGGGAGAGGAACAGGGATAGTTAGTTTCTAAATGCATAGGCCTGCGTGTGTGAACAAAAAGTTTCTTCCCAGAAAGGATAACAAAATGAGAGAGAGTACTCCTATCTTTTCTTCCTAAATAGCTGAGTGGCTAGGCTACTCAACTGGGAAGCCAAAGGACCTGGGTTCTAAGCCCCTCTTCATCCAGAGGGAGGTAGACCCTGGATCTTTCTCATTTTCCAGTACTGGACTCTCTAACCACCCCACTACAGTCAGGCATTATGTAGGCTGTTCTCCAGTGCTCTTCAGCTATCTCCCTAAGAAGCCATGA
The DNA here is from genome assembly GCF_030867095.1 of Alligator mississippiensis. NCBI lineage: Eukaryota > Metazoa > Chordata > Crocodylia > Alligatoridae > Alligator > Alligator mississippiensis. The sequence goes on from NC_081827.1 coordinate 157,521,251, forward strand.
GAAGGAGGTCTATAGAAGACTTGTAGGGCCATGAAGAAAAGAGCAAGCCATAGTATGTATGGCTTTGTAGGGTGGCTGCTTGCCTTGGGTTCTAGCCAGGGCCCTTCCTCCCATTGGGGCAGAAGCTCTCCCCAAAGGGAGTGCTCTAGAGTGGAGTGACTGATGGTTGACCTGTGGTTTAAGTGCTGTGCTGGGACATGAAAGAGATGCAGATTCAAACCCCCTCTAGATGAATGGGGCTTAGAACCTAGGCTCTGTAGATTTCTAGGCAAATGTCCCCAAAGCTCAGGGGTTATGACAAATATAGGGAAGCAGTATGCCCACAGCCCTTTTTCATGAGTCCAGTAGTCACAGGTTTTGATCAACTCCATTTTCAGGTGCCTAGAGCTGCTATACCTCCACAAGGGGTGTATGTACTGGTTGTAGCTGCGATATGTATGCTTAATCTGTATGACTGCATAGCTGTCTACATGCCCAAAAATAGGATTCCCCATAGTTCCTAACTGCCAGAAATGTCCTGTAGATCAGTGCTTCTCAAACTATCTGATGTGGCAAACCGGCAATTTTTTTTTCCAGTGGGCCAGGGACCGGTGGCAGCAACTGCGTGTAACAGCGCTACACAAATATGCGACTGGTTGTTTCTTTCTCTTTCCTCACCTTGCACGACATGAAGTCACCTGGAGTGTTGGAACGTACGAACTGTGGTGCTATGACATATATCAGTGTTATGCTTCTGAAAATATATTTCTTTCTTTCCTGGCAACTTGCTGCGGACCGGCGGCTTGTGGACCGACACCGGTCTGTGGACCACCACTTTGAGAAGCACTGCTGTAGATGACCCAAAAAGACCACTTAGCCAGGAAAGAATAGAATGTTACCCTTTGTGCACCTTGATGGCACTTATTCAGCTTTGTAAATGCATAGTTTGCAGTTATATTACCCCTGAAGTGTAGATATGTGAGCATGCACATGTATACTGTGCACACATAGTGGGCTATACACTGACTGAGAAGCTTCATAGCTAAGTACATGCGAACCTGGGTATAAGCTCTGGGGGACAAAAACAGGAGGAGGAGGAGAAGGGTGGGCATGGTCCTCCCAATAGCCAAGTATTTAGGGCACTTCCTTGGGTAGCAGAAGACCTGAATTTCAGGCCCCCTCACTTAAAAACAGGGTGGAATCTGCATTTTTATCACTTCCTAGTACAGGTTGGGCATTTTCCAGTGCCTTCTCCTGTTCTCCTTTTGAAGCTGAGCCACTGCATTTACAAGTCACTGGATGAAGAACAGTAATAGTACACCCCAGGGAATTATGCTCAGAAAAATTCAAAATTATAAAGAGAAAAATTCAAAATTATTCCAAATTAATTATTTTATTTGTTTTAAAAACAAATTAAACTAAATTAGGGCTGTCAAATTATTAAAAAAATTAATCATAATTTATTGTGAGATTAAAAAAATAGTTGTGATTTAACCACAATTTTAATCACGCAGTTAAACAATAATAGAATCACAATTATAAATATTTTTGGATGTGTACACACATACACAAGATCTGTCCCTCCAACCCCTGTTCCCCCCCCATACCTGCATCCAGCTGCTGGGTCTGCACCCAGGATCCTGCCTGGCTGGCTGGTGTGTTTGTGTGTTGGTGGCTGAGCAGTAGCAAGGTGGGGAGGAGGGGCTGCTTTTCCCGCAGCACACAAGTAAGCACACAGCAGCGAGGGGAGAGGGGCTGCTTTTCCCCCATCACCAGCAGCAATTAACATGTGTTTAAAAAAAATTAATGCAATAACAAATTAATGCGGTAATCATGATTAATTGACAGCCCTAAACTAAATATAACACTATTTGAACCTTCTTTAGAAATATATGCAGGTACTTCATATGGTTGGGGGTGCGTGTGTGGGGTTTGTGCATGGTGGGGATTTATGAAGGTGTAGGGGGTATGGATGTGTGTGTGGGGTCTGTGGATGGGTGTTGGGGGGTGTGGGTGTGGGACCATGTGGGGCTTGTGGGGGTGGTGCTGTGAAGGTGTGTGTGTGGGGCAGGGGGGGGTTGTGGGTGGGTATGGCCCCTCCCACCACACATTTTCTCCCTCTCCCCCATGGTACACAGTCCCTGCTGCTGGCAGCTCAGTGGCAGTGGGCCCTCAGGGCGCTCATGGCCACAGCAAGTAGAGCTCCCAGTGGCACATGCCTTTGGCTGAGTCCCAGGGTCTGCACATGCTGGCATGGAGTCAGCCCGGCCCACTGGCACGTGCCTTCAGACCAGACTGGGCTGGCTCTGTGTCAGCGTGTGGGACTCGTGGCACTGCAGGCAGGAGCTGTGCATCATCAGGCCTGGTGGTCTTCATGCCTCCATGTGCAGCTTCCCACTGGAATGCTAAAAGCCCCATGTGGAGACATGGAGCAGGCTGGCATGGCCTGCTGGCATATGGAATGTGAGCTGCATGCCTTCAGGCTGGGCGGGCTCCGTGCTTCCACATGAGACTCCAGCAGGAGCCTGCCTGGCCTGATAGTGCACAACTTCGTGTCTTCATGAGAGGCTTCCTGCCTGGCCTGATGGCATGCAGCTCCCGATCCATGCACCATTGGGTGAAACTGGGCCCATATACTTCCTTCTCTTGGTCGCCTAGGGAGCCAGCTTCAAAAGGAGTGTTGGATACAGGCCTGCTTTAGTGCCTGACTTGTGGTGTAGTAGTAGCAGAGCGATGCTGTGAGAAGTCAGAGAGATCCATGATTTAAACCTTATCTGTACAGGGTTGGGCCTAGAGCTCAGGTTTCTAAGGGCATCTATACATGTCCTCCAGGGTAGGGGTGAAGTGGGGCGTGTTGTTTTAATTAGAGCAGCTCTGAGAGCCACTGTAATTAAAGTGCCTTCAGCGTCATGTGTATTCTGCATTCCACACTTTGAAATAGTGGTGAGGTGCTTTAACTAAAGCTCATTTAATAAGCTTTAGTTAGTGCCCCTGCTGCCATTTTGAAACATGGGAGTGCTGAATACATGTGACGCAGAGACTGCTGGAGTGACCTAATTAGCATGTTCCAACAGACTTGATTAATTGAGTCTGCTCCAACATTTGCTAATTAACGCACACAGGAGCAGAGCTCCATCACATGTATAGGTGCCTTAATTTGAGTGCCTTAACTGCTCAGCACTTGGGGTTGAAGCATGTAAGAGTTATCCTTTTCAGGAGTTGAGCTCCTGTTAGTCAATTTTGCGGCACTTGTGCAGGTATTAGGTATGTGTATGTAGCCGTGTAACTGTCTGGCCTGCGTGTAGACTACTGAACATGCTAAGTATACATGCGTAAGCTTACATATCCACACAGCATAGTTATAGAATTACAAATGGTGTGTAAAGTGCTTAAAACGCCCAACTATGCAGGTGGAGAACTGTTAGTTGGGCTCAGAAACGGTAATAAAATTTCAGTCCAGGTCTGTATCAATGTTCCAGAAAGGTGCCAGTAGAGTAGGGTGACTATGTGACTCTCACTGATAGCAGTATACCAAGTGATCCTTCTGTTTGAGGGCACAGGCTGTCTGAATGCACCTTAAAGAAATTATGTATTTTTAGAGCCATAAAATAATTTGAGTAATTCATGTATTCAAGCAAATTCTTTCATAGATGAAAGGAATTAAAATAATTAATGTTCTTTTGGTATTAATAAAGATTAAGGAGAAATAGTATTTGTCAAGATTGATAAATAATCCCGTCGCAGGAAAATCTGGTGCTGCTAGTCTTGTTAGTAGAATGCTAATGTTTCCTGTTTCCCATCTTTCTTTTCCATATCTCTCTTCAGCAGAGCAGATGGGTATAGCACAATAGCTTTTGCCAAATGGAGTTGAAGAACAATACTAATTTGAGATGCAACATAGCCTTCATTCATAGTGCAAATGTGCAGTCAGTGGTTTCAGAAAATGTACAACCTGTAGTTTGCTGGCAGAAAACTCAGATAAATAGATTTGGATTAATGGACCAGGAAATGTTACTGTTAGTGACCTCTATGTTTACTGTATGCATAATGATAAAGCTTTATAATAGGTATGCACCGATAAAGATTTTTGGGCCGATACTGATGGCCGATTAACGAGGTATATTGGCTGATATCAGTCCAATCTCCGATATGCAGCCTGGCAGCTTGGAGAGCAGCGTCCGGCTGGTAAGTCTGTTGGGCATAAGGGGCATGGGGAAGGAAAGGGGTGTGTGGGGGCAGATCAAGGCCTCCGTGATGAGGCAGGTGTTGGGGCAGGGGCAGGTGCTGCACATCTGGGGTAGGGCGGGGCATGGGACAGAGCCACAGGCAGCTCATATGGGAGGGCGGGGGAGGGGCAGCTCCTGCCACTGTATGCACCCTAGGACGGGTATGGGGGGGCATGTGCCCCCTGGTTTTTTGTGCAGGGCAGCAGTGGGCTTTGGGGCTGGGGGCTGTGCCAGCCGCTTTCCAGCGGGGGGGCTAGGTTGGGGCTGAGCTTGGGTGGGGTGGGCGGCGTTTGGCGCTGGGAGGGGGGGCTATGGGGCCAGCTATAGCCATCCCAAAATTTGTTGGAACATCCCCCATAGACTGACTCCCTTCCCTGCTCCACTGCCTGCCCCTGCTCGCCCTGAGTGCAGCCCTGGCCCAGCCCCACCTGACAGGAAGAGGCTGGCTCAGCCCCAGCCCACAGCGGGCAGCCTGCTCTTGTCTCACACCCAAACCTGGGGCATACATGCCCCCATACCTCCCTGGGGGTGCACGCAGCGGAGGGAGCTGCTCCCACCCTCCCCACCCCAGTTGAGCAGTGCTTGCCTCTGCCTCAGCCCCACTCACTCGCTTACCATGGGGGCCTCTATCGGCCCCCCCATGCCCCTTCCCTCCCCCATGCTCCTTCCCCCCAACCGACTTACTGGCCAGACACTACTCTCCAAGCTGCTGGGCTGCATTCCTGGCCATGTACATACTACAGCTGTGCTCATGCACATGGCATTTATCAGCAACATTATCGGCCACATAAGCCAAAAAAGGCTAATTGCCAATAATGTCAATTCCCCTTTTATCGGTGTTGATACAATATGGACTGATAGATTGGTGCACCTCTACTTTATATTGTTTATAAACCAAAATCTTGGACTAATACTTCTTTTCATTTAAATGAATTTGTTTGGGGTATTACTCCCATAAAGTAATATCACCTTGATTTTTATTGACTTTTTTTTATGATTTTGGCTTGTAAATTCCTTTTTACCAGATGTGATGTTTCATAGACTGTTGTGTGTATCTTTTAATGTAGAGTACTATTTATAAAAATAAACAGTTCTATTGATGTAGTATTGAAATCAGAGGAAGATCGGGCTGATCCAGGACATTGTTTATTGTAGAGTAAATTAGGGCATGGAAACCATCTCTGGAAACTAGCTATGTAGAACTCAGATTCAAGGGTGCTGGATTTGTGGCCAGGCTGACGAGTTAAAAATTATCTATTTGTTTGCCAAATAGGATGCTCTGAAGAATGACTGATTGTTTACTGAAGTTTACTATGAAATGGAATATTATTTATTTAGAACAAAAGATAAAAAAAAGCCTAAATGTTAGTTCTTTCAGTTTTAATGGTGTTACACTGGACCTCAGAATGCACTGTGAAGTTTAAATTACTCTAAAAAATGCAGCAAATTTCTCTGTTTACAAGGAACAGAATTGGTTCAGAGGAACATAAGGTTATATGGAAGGTGCTGAAAAGTTAGAAAATGCTATATTAGGGTCACCAATACAAGCTTACTTTGCCATTGTGTATATGCATTATGCTGCTGGTTTTAATTACATGATGTTTCTCAGTAATTGAATATAGCTTATTACAGTGTCTTTCAATAACTTTAGAGGTACATCTTCAGTGTTTTGAATACTGAGTACTGCTCTGTGGGCTTGAAAAACAGTTCATTTAAGTCTCTTATATGCAACCTTGTTTCATTCACCCTAGTAAAAGCATCTTAAAAGATTATAGAAAAAAGTTGTTTAAAGTTTTGTTCCTGGATGTGATCATGTAACTAAGGACTTCATAATAATGTCTGCTCACAGAAGAAATCTGAGTTATGCTTGCAAATGCATCCTTAACTTTGGTATTTCCTGACCTTTGACTGTTTAGTGTTCTTTTAATATATTTCTTTTTTAAATGGAATAGTCTCTTTTGATAAAAAGATGTTCTAGCGCAACACTGTAAACCATTTTATTTCTGAAGTCTGGAATGCATTGGAAGATGTGTAGAGGAAAATATATGGAAAACACCTCCCCTTGATTGTTGACCTTAGGCATCTTAACATTTCTGTTTCTTTGAGGAGGGGGGTCCCCCCCTTTTCCTTTTACAGTGGCAACTCTGTAAGCCTATAGAAATGTGTTAGTTAACTGACTCAGAAGTGAGAGACATAAGTAGTCTGTGGGTCAATGGCAACAAGGCTGATGTATTTTCTGAGCAGTGCCATAGGGGATGACAGTCCCTATCAAGCTTGGCCTCAGTAGTAACGTAAGATGGAGATGGATTTGGCTGAGAGTCATGGTCTTTCCAACCTATAGAAACATAGCTGGATAATAATTTAACTAAATTGTTAGACAAAAAAGAGAGGAGTGGCTATTGAAGAAATCCAGTTATACTGGGAATTATTTGAAATGAAGTATAGCCTCATCATAAGAAATGGCTGTTTATAGTGGACCTCAACATCAAGAAAAAAATTTTGATAATGCAGTGAGTTGATTTAAACCTATTAGAGCAAACACCCTCTTTTAATAATTGTTTTTCTCTTGGTCTCAGACAGATTTATACTGAGGTGATATTGTACTATATTTTTTCAAATACCATGTGCATCAGTGGTGACGCATAGAGGGTACATGGGGGTGCATGTGCACCCCCTGACTGGCCGTGCTTGCCACTTAGGCGATGGGCGGGGTGGGCGGCAGGCAGGCAGGAGTGCTGGTGCCCCCCCTACAAGCGCTGGCCACGGAGCGGGAACGCTCCTAGAAGCAGCTGCAGCCAGTGTGAGATTGGCCATGGCCCAGGCCCCTCCCCCCTGGTCAGTGAGATTGGCTGTGGGGGAACCTTCCCCCTAGTCATTTGGGGGGGGGGGGCACATGCCCCCTTGACTAAGGTGGCACCAGTCACCCATGGTCTGCATCTTTTTGTGAAAAAATCAGTCTCCTTCAAACTTTGGTACATGTATTGAGCTAAAACCATGTATATCTGGAGACACTGCACATGTCATGCAGCTTTCAAAATGGCTGCCGCTTGTCAGGCTCAGCAAACTGAAAGGGTGGATTTCTGCGTTAATCCTCTCATGGCTGTAGCTAGTGGCTGAGCACCTTATCTTATTCCTGAAGCAGTAAATGAGCTGCTGGGCTTGTGATATAGAAAAAACAGTTTATTTCCAGGAACTTTTATCCAGAACTACTTACTATAAAGAACTAAGTCTTTCTCCTGCCTTTGCAAGGACCTGGGACCTAAGTTTGTGTGACATCGAGTAAGCCCTCTTGTGAACATAGAGTGTTTGGTAATCGTGGCATCCCAGGGAGACAGTCTAGGGGAAGCAGCAAGCAGCAGAAATGTCCTGCCACACTAGGAAGTTCCTAAGAAGTACCACACTTCCCAGGCACTCTGTTTTTAGGAGCGCTTATTCTGTCAGTCAGCCATAACGCTGAAAAAATATTTTTTTCTATATTCTGTTTTCTAAAAACAAAGTGTATGCCTTATTTTGGGACATGTTGTATAGTAGAACATATGGTACTATTTTTTATGACCAGTGATTCATAGTTTTAGGGTTTATGAAAAGTCTGTTTTGTTTTATAATGCCAGTGAAATGACTTTGTTCTTTGGTCAAAACAGTAAGAAGAGCTAAATTATAGATTGTATTCATGTGCTAAACTACACCATTGTGTTGTTCTCTAGTTTCTGGGGTGCACAGAGAAGAACAGGACAGCCATGTTCCGAAACAGTCTCAAGATGCTTCTTACAGGCGGGAAATCAAACCGCAAAAACAGATCCAGTGGTAAGTAAATGTTGACTCCTCTTCATGTGAATACTTATTATCTACATATTTGATTAAAGAAAAAAAGTACCTTTAACTTTTTTGTTGTATTAAGCTTCACTCTTGTTGTTCTTACTAACAACTGTGTACTGAATTTGTGTTTAATTGAAAGATGTTGATCCTACACGGTCTTCTAGACTCAAAACATCATTATAGAACATGATAACATTGTTTTTTCTTCTTTTAATATGAGAGAGTTTAATTAAATTTAGAAAAAAGTACTATATAGAAGACAAAAGGACTAACCAGTAGGGACAGAGATTTTTTGGGCTGATAGTGATGGCTGATTTTTAACGAGCCATATCGGCTGATACTGATTTGATTACTGATATGTGGCCTGGCAGCTTGAAAACCAACATCTGGCTGGTAAGTCTATTGTGGGGGGAGAGAAGGGGCATGTGGGGGACAGATTGAGGCCCCCACAGTGAGGGAGGGAGTGAGGCTGCTGCTGGGGTGCGGGGCAGGGGCAGGTGCTGCCAAGCCACGGCATCCACTGCTACATACACCCCAGGAGGATATGGAGGGCCGTGTGCTTCTGGATCTGTGTGCGGGGCAAGGGCAGGCTGGGGTGGGGCCAGTGCCGGGCTCTTCCTGATGGAGGGCCTGAGCCAGGCTGCACTTGGGGGAGGCAGCAGTGGCTGCACTGGGAGTGGGGGCTACGGCAAATTTTGGAGTATCCACAGCTCCCTGGGTTCCGTCCTCCCCCACTTCCCAGCGCTGCCACTGCCTGCCCTAAGCGCAGCCCTGGCTCAGCATCCCTTCCGCCCCCCCTCTCCCCCCCCCCCCCCTTGCCAAGAAGAGCTCAGCACAGCCCCAGCCCTAGCCTGGAGCAGCAGCCTGCCCTTTTTCTGCACACAGATCCAGGGACACATGCTCTCTTGGGGTGTGTGTAGTGGCAGGAGCTGTCCCTGCCTTCCCCCCCCGCCAAATCCCGGCAAACTTCTCGCAGCTTTGTCCTGTACCCTGCCCTGCCCCAGCTGTGCAGTGCGTGCCCCAGCCCCACTCCCTCCCTCATCATGGGGACCTTGATCTGCCCTCCCCATGCCCCTTCCTTCCCTCTGCCCCTTCCCCCACAACAGAATTACCAGCTAGACGCTGCTCTCCAAGCTGCTGGGATGTACTCCTAGCCACCTGCGTGCTGCAGCTGCGTGCATGCACGGGGCATTACATTGGAGATGTTATCAGCTGTGTCAGCCAAAAAAAGCTGATTGCCTATTATGCCAATTTTCCTTATATCGGTGCCAATACAATAAGGGACTGATGTATCGATTCACCTCTAAAAAACAGCTCTTAATATGGAAAGTAGAACACTAAGAAGCAAAAATTATGAAAAAAAAAATGTAAAATCCTATGCTAACCTAACATTAAAGAGCATAATTAAATCATGTCAATTAAAAATATTTGAAGTAAAGTTTTCTGTAGCAAAATGAATTTGTGATTCTGCTTTACTGCAAGATCTTCATAGTTTCATAGTTTGTAGGGTCGGAAGGGACCTGAGCGGATCATCAAGTCCAACCCCCTGCCATGGCAGGAAAGAGTACTGGGGTCAAACGACCCTGGCAAGGTGTTCATCTAGCCTCCTCTTAAAGACCCCCAGGGTAGGAGCGAGCACCACTTCTCTTGGAAGTTGGTTCCAGATCCTAGCCGCCCTGACAGTGAAGTAGTGCCTCCTGGTGTCTGGTCTGAACCTACCCTCTGCCAGCTTGTGACCTGTTATTTCTAGTCATTTCTGGTAGTGCTTGGGGGAACAGGGACTCCCCCAATGCCTTCTGGTCCCCTCTAACTAGTTTGTAAACTGCCACTAGATCCCCCCATAGCCTTCTCTTGTGGAGGCTGAACAGATTCAGGTCCCATAGCCTCTCCTCGTAGGGCCTGCCCTCCTGCCCCCTGATCATGTGGGTGCCCCTCCTCTGAACCCTCTCAATGCTGTCCACATCCCTCCTGAAGTGCAATGCCCAAAACTGAACGCAGTACTCCAGCTGCGGCCTGACCAGTGCTGCATAGAGGGGGAGGATCACCTCCTTGGACCTGCTTGAGGTGCATCTGTGGATGCATGACAAGGTATGGTTGGCCTTCCTGACCACGTCCCCACACTGTCGGCCCATGTTCATTTTGCCATCAATAATGACTCCAAGATCCTTTTCTGCCTCTGCATTGACAAGAAGGGAGTTCCCCAGCCTGTAGGTATGCTGCTGGTTCTTCCTCCCCAGGTGCAGCACCTTGCACTTGTCAGTGTTGAAACCCATCTTGTTCTCATCCGCCCAGCCCTGTAACCTGTCTAGGTCTGCTTGCAGCCTATTCTTCCCTTCTAGCGTGCCCACTTCCCCCCACATCTTAGTGTCATCTGCAACTTTGAACAAGGTGCTTTTTACCCCCTCATCCAAGTCGCTGATGAAGATGTTGAACAGTGCAGGCCTGAGGACCGAGCCCTGCAGAACCCCACTGCCCGCATCCCTCCAGGTTGAATAAGATCCGTCCACCACCACTCTGGGTGCGGCCCTCCAGCCAGTTAGTGACACATTTGACTGTGTAGGTGTCGACTCCACAGTCCCCTAGTTTTTTAATGAGAATGGGGTGAGAGACAGTGTCGAAGGCCTTCCTGAAGTCCAGAAAGATTTCATTCACTGCTACCCCTGCGTCTAAGGATTTTGTGACTTGGTCATAGAAGGCCACCAGTTTGGTCTTACAGGACCTGCCTGTAATGAACCCATGTTGTTTGCCCCTAAGCATAATCTCCCCTGCTGGCCCCTCGCGGACATGTGCCAGGATAATTCTCTCAAAAAGCTTACCCAGGATTGAGGTAAAACTAACTGGCCTATAGTTTCTTAGGTCCTCCTTCCTCCCTTTTTTGAAAATGGGAACAACATTGGCCCTTTTCCAGCCCTCTGGCACCACCACGTCAGAGCACCATGAGTGCTCGTAAAGCTGTGCCAGGGGTCCTGCAATGACCTGTGCTAATTCCTTCAGTGCTCTGGGGTGGAGGTCGTCAGGACCAGCTGATTTAAATATGTCCAATCCTTCCAGAAGTTCGCTGACTAGGTCTTCACTGGCCCTGGGCCTGGGTGCGCCTCCCCTGGGGCCTACAGGGGTCCCGGGGGGGGGGGGACGGACCCGGTCCCTACTCAGAAAAATGGAGGCAAAGAAATTGGTAAATAGGTTAGCTTTGTCTGGTGTCATGACCAGATTTCGTAGCCTGTCCTGCAGAGCCCCCACATTACCTTCTTTTGACCCCCTATGCATTTAAAAAAGGACTTCTTGTTGTCCTTGATCCGGGTAGCTAGTCCCAGTTCCATCTCCGCCTTGGCCTTCCTGACCACCCCCCTACAGCCCTGAGCAACCAAGGTATAGTCCTCCCTGGTGATAGCCTCTCTCTTCGATTGGGTATATGCGTCCCTTTTAGCTAGGCAGGAGTCAAGGGGTCACAAGGAAGTGCTAAATTGCTGCTCAATCCCTGCCCTGCCACACTTGCCTAACAGCCAGGAGAGCAAACCCTCCATCCCATCCCAACTATGCTTCCCAGTCTTCCCAACCCCCATTCATATCTAGGTACAGGAAACCTTTTTGTACTCCCCTTCTGCCCCCATGACCACTTATTCCCACCTAGTATCAAATGAATTTCAGTAGTAATCCCTACGCACTATTACAGATTACAGGTTTCCTCCCTGTAATACAACCTGGCAAGTGGCTCCTTTAGATGTCACAGTGGTGATCTTTGGGCGTAATGGGCCTTGGGTCCTCCGCTGGGTGTGTGGGATGTTTGTTTCTGGTTTTCCTGCTACTTATGCAGAAAATCCATAGCTGTCCCTGTCTCCCTAGAGTTACAGCATGAACACATCCTTTTTCTTTGTTTGTTCATTAGTTTTGTAACTTTCTTATCCCAAATTGTCCAGTCCTGAGGTTCCATACTGTATCTTTTTAGATAAGGTACTCCAATCCTACTCAGTTTTTGGTTTTGTTTCCTTATAAGGAAACTGTTGTACCTGGTTTGCCTGCATACCAATCACAGTGCTCACTTTTTCCACTGCCTTATAAGGCACTTTGTGCAATTGTATTGCTCAGTTCCAGGAAGGTCTAGATTCTGGCTGAGAGCCTTAGCATAACTCAGTTCACCCAGTAGAGCTTGGGGTCCCCTTCATCAGGCTGGGAGGGGTGGGGGGCTCTGGATCACAAGTGAGGGACACCAGCAGGGCCAGGGGGCTGTGGGTTGGGGAGTGAGGGGCACTGACAGGGGCAGGGGGCTGTGGGTTGAGAGTGAGGGGTACCTGGGGGGTGGAGGCTGTAGGTTGGGAGTGAGGGGCACCAGTAGGGCTGGAGGGCTGCGGGTCAGGAGTGATGGGTACCGGTAGGGTCGGGGCTGTAGATCGGGAATGAGGGATACCAGCAGGGCTTGGGGGGTATAGGTTGGGTAGGGGGCAACAGCATAGGCAGTGGCAGGGAACTGGCATATCAGGCCTGCTCAGTGCCACAAAGCGGGGGTGAGGGGACAGCTGCAACTGGACCCATATCCTGGTGAGCAAAGTGGACAGGGGGAGCTCTAATTTTCCAAGACGAAAAAAAAAAAATCAAATGCCAAAATATATAAGAATTTAGAATGTATTTGATTATAATAATGTTTAAGGAACTGATGAGCTTCCAAATTGCTTTAAAACTGTAAATATATCAATAAAACATCATGTTCAACTGATACCAATATATATAATACAGGTGTTTCATTTTAATTGTGGAAAAACACAGTTTTTGTGGGTTTAATCAGTGACTTTGTGATTTTTAACAGAGAAAACCAGGATCCCTGCTTATAAGTCTCTTTCTGGGTCACTTGACTCTCTACTTCTGCCCCCAAGTTTATCAGTCACTGCTTGCACCTGGGATGGGCAGCATTTTATTCCTGGGTTCCTTGCTCACCTTAGCCTCTCCCAGGGACTGAGGGAGGCCAGTTACCTCTGGACTGCCTCTCCCCTTTAGTAATGGGGTAGGGACCCCATTACAGTACTAGAATAGAAGGTTTTTTTCCCCCATTATGAAGCAGCATTTGGCTATATTTTTCACACTGTGGAAATAAAATGTTAGATTTCCTTCCTCTTACCTCTGTTTTTATTCCTCTTGTTTATGTTGTATTTTGTATGTTTTATCTTAATGGTGACTTATTATGCGGTTTAAAATTAGTTGACCTCATTGACTGGTGACTAGGCAAATTATTATTGTCACATCAACTTTAAATAATCTGTTTATGTCTCATTTAGGGCAAAATATCAATTAGCTTTTGTCTAGTGTGGTTGCAAGTAAGCAAATACTATGGTGCCAACTTTACTGCATCAGTTCTTGGATTTAGTTTGCATATTGCAGTGTGGTATTTGTACTGTACAAATGATAAATGTCTGTTTCATAATGGCTTCCACGGGAACTGGAATGATAGTCTGCTTGTTATTAATCATATGGCATTATGATATTAAAGATCGTTGTTAGGCTATTGTTGTTGAAGAAAAGAATATCCTTAGGCAGCTATACATATTTTATAGATGTGTAGGCTTTGAGAAGATACTGACAAATAGGATATTAGTCTAGTCTCTTGATGTTTTATAAAATCCAGTACTAGGGAGTATTAAATATATATTTTAAAGGACCAAGAATGTGTACGTTGCCTTTCTACTAATGCGTCCTATTGTCTTGAAAACTGAATAGTTGATAACTTGTGCAAAGCCAAGCCTTTTAGTTGTTTTGTTTTTGATCTCTAGTTTTCAAATATTTCCTTTCATAGATTCATATATTGTAAGGCTGGAAGGCACCTCAGAAAATCATTGGGTCCAGCCCCCTACACCAGGCAGGAAAGACATCTGGGGTCAGGTGACCCCAGCAAGATGACTGTCCAGTTTCCTCTGGAATATTTCCAGGGTAGGTGATTGCACCACCTCTGGAGGGAGCTTAGTCCATAATCTGGACACTCTAACTATGAAGAAGTTTTTCCTAATGTTGAGCCTGAAACAGTCTTCTAGGAGTTTGTGGCCATTGCTTCTGGTTTTCCCCAAGGGTACCCTGGTGAACAGTTGTTCATCGAGTCCTTGATGTATTCCCCTGATGTAGCGGTAAGCTGGTACCGAGTGCCCTCTCAGCCTTTTCTCTTTTTCAGGCTGAAGAGTCCCAAGTCCCTCAGCTTTTCCTTGTATGGCTTGCCGTGCAAGTCTCTGATCATATGAGTAGCTCTTCTCTCGACTCTCTCAAGCTTTACCACACCCTTGTTAAGGTGTGGCACTGAGAACTGGACACAGTACTCCAGCTGGGATCTCACCAATGTCAAGTAGATTGGGAGAATCATTTCCTTGGTTTTGTTGGAGATGCATTGATTGATTGCACGCCAGAACACTGTTTGCCCTGCTGGCTACAGCATCACACGGCTGGCTTGTGTTCATACTGTGATCTGTTATTACCCCCAGGTTCCTTTCGTTCATGGTGCTGGTCAGTTTGGTACCGCCAGGCCTATAGGTGTGTAGGGGGTTGTTCGTCTCCAGATGGAGCACTTTACATTTTTCAGGGTTGAACTTCATTTGGTTTTGACTCGTCCAACTTCCTAGCCTGTCTAGATCCACCTGTATCTGTAGCCTATCTTTAATTGTGACCATGATTCCCCCTAACTTGTTGTCATCCGTGAACTTGGCCAGCGAGCTCTTTACCCCCACATCCAAATCATTGATAAAGATGTTGAAAAACACAGAACCAAACACTGTCCCCTGTCTTCAATTGTCTTTTTAAGTAAAAATGAATATTCTTGTTTTGGGGGTGTTGATTGTAGTGGCAGTGGAGATGTGTTGACTGGTTTTGCACAGCTGTGTGCCAGAAATGCCTACAAGAATCTAGGCTACAGTCAGATTTCCAGTGTGTTATATAAATCATCCACTTCATCCTCACTACAACAATTTTACTTTCAACAATTGTCACTCTCTCCAAACAGCTATGGGCACAAAGATGGCTGCTCAGTATACCAGCCTTTTTATGAGATAGCTAGAAGAAAAAATTCACACTGTGCTGCTGCCGCCGCCAACCCCCTCCACCAGCACCCTGTGCCACCACTGCCTCCAGCGCTGCTGGCCTCGCTCCCCCCCGCCAGCCCTGCTCCTTGGAGGCGGCGGGGCACTGCTATGACAGTGGGGACAGAGCAGGGGGGCGAGGCCGGCAGAATTCGGTGGTTCTTTGTAACATAAGGAAGGGAAAAAAGCAATAAAATTTTCAAGTACTTTTTTTTGTAATGTATAATATTAGGAGCTTGGTATTTAATTTATCTTCATGCTTTTCAGTTCTGGTGAAATATAAATAATGATGGATTAAATCTTTAAAGAAAAGAGATCCGTTTCAGTTTTAATATGACATCAAAAGGAATTCCTGTTATCCTGTCAGTTTCCTAGATAAAGCATCAGAATTCCTTGATGAAAAATTAAAAATCCCTCAAGTAAGTAGTTATAAAATATTTTTTCTCTCTTGATTTGAGGTATTCTCTACAGAAAATAATAATCTGTTATTTGATTCAACTATGTTTACTCTTCTCAGAATTATCCAAAGAAACAGATTATTGTCTTGTAATATAAATTATAGCAACTTCTTAATTAAAGGAATTTTAATAAAAAGTAATTTTAAGTTGATTAAAAAAAATTTTTTTAAACATTGCATCTCTGTAACTTACTGTAGAAATAGTGGGCATTTACACAAGTGCTGTGGGAGTCAGGCAGTGGGGAGGACAGAACTTTTATTAGAGTGGCTCTGAAAGCTGCTCTAACTACAGCACCTGGAGCATTTCATGTATCAGTGGCCCCACACTTAAAAATGGCATTGAGGGTTGAGCTCATTGAATGAGCTTTAGTTAAAGCACCCCCTCCCCCCTCCCACCATTTATAAGCATGGGGACACTGATACATGAGACACTGGAGTCTGCTGGAGCTCGGTAATTACCACACTCCAGCAGACTCGATTAATCAAGTCTGCTCTTATGTGCTGTACAGTGCATCAGAACAGCTTTGCTGCTCGTATATAGGTGCCCAAACTTAGCTGTACATCTTAACATTTAAGAGATGTATGTATGATGCTAAAAGAATTCTTGCTGATGCTTTTATTGTTTTTCTGTTACCTCTAAAATAAACCTTATAATTCACCATTTAGTATACAATTGTGAATCTAAGCATAAGATAATCTTATTAATATTGTTCCCCAGTTTAAAAATTGAGCTCATAGTTTTGCCATTTCTCTGATTTCTTCTCCAAAAAGCTAGAGCTCCAGAATTGGATGGGTGATGAAAGTGAACTGGACAGAATTTAGCAGACTGTGTAGGTGTGAAAGTTATAGGGCAAACCTTATTCAAACTTAGACCCCTGGCATACGTTGTACTTAGAAACTATTAATCTGTTAATTGTGTTTTGTATAATAATCTGGCTGCATGTCCGGGCATGTGATAGGACAGACCCTGAGGGCAGCCATGGAGCCCCCTAGGGGCCCCAGTAATCTTGCCTGCACTCTAGGTCCTCTGTATACCGCCCCTTTCTATTTTACCTGCCATGCCTTGATGTTTGTTCTCTATGGAGGCTGCCCTGAGTTCCGGAGGGATCTCACCTGTGTATAACCACTAACAGAACCTCCTCTGTTCCCCATGAGTGTTGCTTGTGCCCAGGTGTAACTATCATATTTACTCAGATATAAGACAACCCTGAATATAAGATGAGTCCCAATAGTTAATTCTATGTATGGAAAATATATAAATTTGTTATAATTTCGCATGTGTAGAATCTAATTGGTGGGGTTACCTTGAATTTGTCCTCTTCCCACTGCTACATCAGGGGAAATAAATGTAAGGGGGTCAGTGGCCCTCTGGTCCTCTGCACCATAACTTCTTCCCCTGCAGCCTCTTCCCAATCCCAAAATTGTGGAATATGCCATGCATGTGTTGGGATCAGTATGGAACAGATCTGTTTTATATGGAACAGATCTCATCATGCCAGTAAATGAACGTGGTCCAGGGGTCTGTGTTTTTGAAGGAAGTATATCATTATTTATCTGAATTTTTTTTGTTTAGATTGCTGTCATTCAAGCTGTTTAAACTATCAGAAAGTCCAGTCTATAAGAACATTCAAGGACTTCAAGAAGAGTAACATTTGGAAGAATATAATATGAATCAATTGCCCACATTACAGGACTAAACATGCAACATAGATCAGTTGGCTTAGTAATGGAAGAACAGTCTTTGACATTGTCCAAGTTTGTCAATGTTTGCCAATTTTTGTAGTTTTAAGTATATTTTTTACAATAAGAAAAGATCAGCTTACATTATAATAAATTTAAAAGTCTATCTCCCCTAACTCTGGTTATGTAACTAACCTGTGTACAACTGGATATGGAGCTCTGACTTCTCAAAGGCTTTTTCTACTACTATATTTGTATTTTATCGTTCCATGTATCCTTTTAGTGCTCAGTCTTATCCTTCATTGTTACATTACTCTGGGTTTTGGGTGTGGCAGGGCAAGGAAGTATCCTGGCTCTTGGCTCATGTCAAAGCCAGTCTCCAGTTAAATGTTGTGAATAGTACCTAGTAATTCAGTCTGGGGAGTGAAAAGCCTGTCAGATGCAATGCCAACCTCCTCACTTCTCTGGCTAAAGAAACTGTTGTGCCTTAATCATGCTAACCCACTACACCATTATGTTCAGATAGATCTTCCTTCTTTCCCGTATTTCTGAAGGGAATCTAAGCACAAAGTAATCTTCCTGCTTCTTGGAAAGCTGGTAGTAGTTCTGTATTTTATCATTGATACACCCAATGTTTTATCAATATTATTATTTTCATGATGCATTTAAATTGCAGAAAGTTTTTATAGTAAGCATCATTTGGACCAGTGTAGGCATTACAATAGTTTCTCTCCCCTCCCCTTCTCCCAGTCAAAATAGCCTGTCTTGATGACAATATTATTACACGTTAAAGTGAAATTTCTTTTGATGGGAAATTAGCAGTGGGTGTATGATGAGGAAGAAGTTAAAGGTATATGGGAACCGTTCTATAGCTAAATTATAACTTTCTACCTGTTCTACACAATCTTCTCTCCTTTTCTGAAAGTGTTTGAGAGACAGTAAGGGAGCTGAGAATTTTATAAAAGCAAAAGGCCCCACAAATTGTTTCTTAAGAGTGTGATTCATTTTTACTGGTTTTAGATTTACTGTTGATATGCATTATAGATAATGAGGTGTATGTGTATGAAGGGTGTGTGTCTTAAGCTTGATCAGGATATACACCTAGGGTGATGTATCCCTGCCCAACACAGGTGCAGCCCAGTTGTGAGCATGTGCGGTAGGCATGTGGACCCTTATACATCCGACACTGCATGTGGAAGAGGATTATAAATTGTGCATAAGGGTCAAAAACAAGAAGTACATATCTGGTGTGTCATGTGGGCATGTAATAGGATTCTGCCATTAACTTTTTTAATACAATAGTTCAAGGCCTATTGTATATACATTTTTATAAAGTTGTAATTAGTCTATTATTTAATTCCTGTATATAATTCAGCCTATACTTAAGTTCAAGATGCCCTACAGATATAGTTAAAAATGTTGTGGCTTTTTTATATAGGAATTCAATGAACACACTGGCCTTCAAAATCCAATTTTTTGTATTCTCTCATATGAAGTAATGTAGTCAGCAAACCAGGTTAGTAAGGTCAAGCTAAAGATGTCCCTCTGTGTTGTGATGTGCTCTTGGTATTTCTGGATGATTATAAAAACACTGGAAGTTTTGGTACTATAATACGTGTGGCGGTCGAGTGGTAGGCCAGGCTGTGGCCAGTAGCCCCGAAACAGCAGGCGGGTACTTTTGACCGATGGAGCGGAATTAGGCACTGAAGCGTATTGGTAACAAATAGATTGTTTACTTATGCCACCGATGTATGGGCGCAGGCAGAGTTGACAGACTTAGTTGCAGTTACAAACGAGTTGCAAAGACTCTCTTAAACACGCGAGAGAACCGACGAAGTTTTCGTAATCGGCTTACTGTGGTACTGGGGTCGGGGTATGTCGGGAGGGTCGAGGACGGGGAGTCGCTGGTGGGTGATCAGTCTGCCAGGTTCACTCCGAGAAATGCACAGAGTTCTCCAACTCCAAGGTGTATGCGGAGTTCTCCAAACTCCGAGAAATGTGCGGAGTTCTCCAAGTTCTCTGAGTTCTCCAAATGCACACGGAGTTCTCCAACGTGAGCGGAAACTGCTTTAACTTTTATATGACTAGCGAGCCAATTGCTAGTCGCCAAATATGAATAATTTGGAACTGGCCAGTGGTGGTGTGCGTGTTTGCACAAAGTTGGCGGGAACTTTTTCTAAGCTGTAATTTTCCATTACCGTGGATTGACAGCAGAATGATTGACAGCGGGATGTTCCACTCTGGCGGGAGATTCCACTAAGGATCAAACCAAAGGAATGTTCCACTGTACCATAGGCATACAACTACTTGGCTCTGACAATACTTTCTTAACATTCCTCTCTTCCAAGAGCTGCTGAGCAGTTGATTTAAATAAATATTATTTTGATTTATCTCCTGTTATTTTTTAGTGTAGTTTTAAGGTACCGTGGTTCATGAATATAAATAATTCAGAGTATTTCAAAACAGGAATATCTGTTACAAAATCTATATATTTATAGCTATGTACAATACCACTGTTTAAAAAACATGAAACACTTTTGCGGCACTTAACTTGAGGTTTTGTTAACTTCTGTGGCTACCTTTTGATGTATGCTTTCAATTCAGTGCTGATAGGATTATATAGCTGTGGTTGTATAGGGTCAAACTGTATGTGTGTGTGTGTGTGGGGGGGGTTCTCTTGTGTTTTGTACTACACAGAAGTTCTTGAGCAGTTGAAATTGGCAGCCAAAGTCTTTTACAGTAGTAGCTGGGAAGACATTTTATAGCTTACACAGTATTTCAGTTCAGACATTTTTGGTTTCTGCAGTAAACTTTTTTTTTGCCACAGCTTCCATTTCCTCTAATCTTTAAATCTGGAGTGTGACACTGTTACTGACTTGGGTGATGGTTAGTTCTATAAGTATGGATGATAAAGAACAAAAATATTATTTTTATATTTATAACCTGGTGAGGAAAATAAAGGCAGAACAAAGCCTTTTGCTTTTCTCCTTTATTTCTGAGATATTCTAAGAGATGTTAATGTAACCCTCAGATACCTTGTTCCATTTTTGTGCCAGGTTCTTATCTATATTATTATAACCCATAAAACCTGGCAGTAGTTTCTGCTGCAGTTTCATATGTGTTGGATACATAATTTAGTATGCAGTATTTTCATTCTTTTTCCCCTTCTTGGGAGAAGACATTAATATTTGATGTGCAGTTCACATAATTATGGATTAAAACACTACAGTAACTCAAATCCTAAGGAATTCATGTTTCTCTATACTTGCATAAGAAAAACGGTGTTAGGGAGGAGGTCAGATGATGTTGCTGGGAAAAATGTCTACTTTGAGTCTGAGCTTTAAAAGAATCTGGCACAATCCAAAGGCATTGTCTCTCCTCAGCAGTGCAGGAATGTGTGGCCAGGGAACTATCGCAGAGGGGCAACAGTGACTTCCATTTGTTGCCACAATTGCAATTATGTCGTTGTCAGCAGCAGTGATTTTTTTTCGCCCCCCGATGTGGCACCTGGAATGGTTGCACTGTTCACACCCCTAGTTATGTTCACACCTCACCCTAACCCCCTTTCAGGCTTCAGAAACATTCCTTCCCTAGATGTTAGAGGGCAGCTGCATAAGGAGACTTATGAGTAGCCATCTTCTCCAAAGGAACTCACAAGAAGAAACTGTGAAACAGCAGGAAGACCCTGAGGAATCAAAGATGGCTCCTGAAGCTGGAAATAAAACAAGCAAGGCAGAAAAGCAGAAGACCAAGCGCAGCATTTATCACCACAGATGGCGTTGCTGTTTTTGTATTAGAATTCAGGTCTCTTAAATCTTTTATAGAAGTAAAGCTTGAAAAAATTACATCAGAGATTGCAGGATTTAGAAGTAGTGTTACGGATATTGAAAGGAATGTGGATAAAAACATTCAAGCTAATATAGAATTCCAAAACAAAACTAATCTGGTAGAAAAGAAGAAAGAAAAGGAGGTCTCCGAAGAAAGGAGATTTGGAAAACAGTGCTCATAGAAACAGTATTAGAATCAAAGGTCTCCCTGAAGGGGGGTGGAAAAAGGGGATTTTACTAAATTCTTAAAAGAAGCACTCCAAACCACACTTTTTTAGAACTGGAGACAAACACACTAATATCCATAGAAGAAAAATCTAGAGTCCTTTTCAGTTATGTTTAGTGGATACAAAATACAGGTTTTCTAAGTTATATCATATTCCACTCTTTTTTCTTTAAAAAGACAAGAACCCTGTCTTAGCCCCATCTGTATTTTATTTCTGCTTCTCTATCCCTTTAAACTCCTGTTTGCTCAGGAAGGACAACAATACGTCATTAAAGGTAAGGCAGGAGGAGTCAGAGTATTTACCAGACAAAAACTTCTAGAAGACGACTCAGAAGCACAAGCAATTTGGGGGACAGATTTTGCAGCACAAAACAAAAACAGTGTGACAAATTTTCAACAAAAAAGATCTTGAAGAATAAAGACAGGACACCTGTAATGGGTTTTTTTTGAAGGTACTTAGTTGCAATAAGACATGTGTGAAGATGAATAACAGGAATAGCATGCTGGGATGCTGGAGGACTGTGATTGGACTTGAACCAGGAAGGAGTCTGGATCAGAAGTTTCATAAACCGGTTTGACCCAAATCAGTTAAGTCTGATACTACATTGAACTAGGTTTATCTTAAAGCCATTTTGAAAGCAGTTTATGTACACTGAACTTCTGTTCTGTTACAGGTTTAAACCAGTTTCTGATCACTTAAACCGGTTTATGTGTAACTTCTGCCCCTAGCTGTAAAGTTTGAAACATTAAAGAGAGAACCTAATTAAACAACAAATAAAAAGAGGAGGAAGGGAGAAAAAAGAAGGAAAAAAAATCAAGGGATGGTGGGGAGAGATTAGTGTGATTTGAAATGGGATGTGTTCTGTGGGAGGGATTGGCCTGTTATGTGGCTTCTTCCCTCCACTGGAGCTAATCCTTTAAGTTGGGGGTTGCAACAGACAGCCTATGGAGCCATTAGATCCAGCAAGTGCTGGGGCTGAGCCGCAAGGAGGTGTGCCAGGATAGGGGATCTGGAAGCTGTGCCTATGCCACTGGTGTTTCTTCCCCTTCTCCCTCACTAAGGCTGCAGTGTGAGTCCAGCTTCCAGCCAGAGGGGAACTGCACTGGGGCAGGGGAGAAGTGGCAGCAGCAGCAAGAAACTGGCAGCTCCCCACCCTTAGTTCACTGCCTTTCTGGCTGAAAGCTGAGCTCCCACTTTAGCTCAGGGCTAGGAGTAGCAGTGACAGCATGAGATGAAGTACTAGATTTTTGCTTCATCCAAGAAACCTGCCTTGAAGAGGAACTTGGCAAATACATGAAAAAAAAAGTGGTTCTACCCACTATATACATCTCCAGGTATACTGATTAAAAGAGGAGTTGGAATCATCATAGTAAAACACATCCATGTATTTTTCCTTTAGTTGAATACGAATTTGGAAGGCAAATCTATCTTGGTAAGGGAATTATTGGTGATAGAATGTTAACTTTAGAAAGCATCTATGCACCTAATCAGGACCTGTTTAAAAAAGCAATTTCAAACTTAAAAAAAAAAATTAAAGAGTCTGATATTGTGCTGGGGGAGACTATATTATGGACCCAGAAGTGGATTAGTGTGATGGAAGTATCACAAAGGATAGAAAATCAGGCACAACACTAAGATTATTAGTAGATAATCATGAACTTTGTGGGTTCTAGAGATGTTTAAATTCAAAAGAAAGATTTCTCTTTTTATTCAACACAGTACAAACTATATATGTGTATAGATATGGTCATGATTTCCAAATCATTACTTAACAATGCTATGTTAACAAAACAAGGTGGAATTGTCCAGTCAGATCCTGGACATTTGCAGGTATTTATTGAAAATTGAGACAATACACCAAAAATGGAAACTTGGCAATTCAATTTCTCACTTCTGTATGACCAGGAAAAAGTTGAAACTGTTAGAGAGGAAATCAAGGTAAACTTCATTGGGAATAATAGAAATCAAATTAAAAAGAACTAAACTAAAGAAGAAAAGAACACAAGACTCTTGTGGACACTGACTTAGGTAAAATGATTACTGGTATATTTTAGGGCAGGGGTGTCAAACGTACAGGTCACAGGCCAAATCTGGCCTTCATAGTCCCATAATCTGGCCCCTGGTGCTGAGCTGTTGGCCCACATGCTGTGTTGGACCATTCCTGTGAGCTTGTCTGGAATGTGCTTTCCCCTGTGATATTCACTGAAACCAATCCTGGGCTGCATCGCCTGCAGTGGTCATTTTGGCTGGGCCCTGGGCTGTGCCACTTACAGCACTCAATCAGGCTGGGTCATGGCCTGTGCTAAATGCAGCATGCCTGCTTGGGCTGATATCCTGGACTAGCCGAGGTGGGTGCCATGGGTGCCAGATCAGGTATACAGTTGGGGGAGTCCATGAGCCTGATCTGGCCCATAGACTGGCCCTGTGTCACTCATTCAGCCCATGAGGTCAAATTATTTTGGCACCCCTGTTTTAGGTGATTGGATGTTGTAACGGGGCCTTCTTGGGGCCGATTTTCCTGTGGCCCACCCACCCACCTGTTTCTGGGCTAACCGCCCACTTTCTCACTCACCACATCTTGATGATAATTAATTAATTGATGTTAATTAAGTGGGAGGCCGCCCACTTCTTGCCCCGATGCCAGGGGTGCTATTTGCAGCTCCATTTATCCCCTACGCCGCAGCCCAAGCCTCGCAGATGTCATCCAGATGTTATCAGCCAACCTGGCCCCACACTAGCTCCAGAATCCTCCTGGCAGGGCCCTCCCTTGGATCTCTCCGCTCAGGCGGCCTACACTGCCTTCATTTGGGCTGCCGAGCTCCTTGTAGCTGGCTTCTCTCTTGGACATGGTTCCCACTCGGGACCTTCGTCCACACACAGGTCCTGGCCTCACCTGCAAGGCCAGGTTGGGTCCCAGGCCCACAACTCTGGGTGCCCCTCGTGGTGGGCATCTAGCCCTTTTGACCTTCTTGGTCCTGGCCTCAGCATGGACCAGTTGAGGGGGCACTCTACCTCCAGCCTCACTAGCCCCACACTCTCTCCGGGTTCCCCTTCCTGGATGTGGGGAGATGGGGTGACTCACACCATGACTGGTGCTCCCCTGAGATCTTACACGACGCCCCCTCTACTCAGGGTTTCCCTCCTTGGGTGGGCTCAGGTGGCCGTAGCCGTTCCTGGTCCCCTCCACCTCTGATGTCCTTACCCACCCAAAAGTGGGAGCTGGGGTTAAGGCACCCTGACCTGCCTTTCACCGGGGTGGTAACTGGCCTGGCATTTCCTGGGGGCTCCCGCGCCACTGAGAACCCCACCAGGCCACCCACTCCCAGCAGGGTGCAGTTTTAGGTCAGGACCAGGAGTCTCCTATCCATCCCCAACAGCTCCTGCCCTTACCTCCAGTTGATACCTGCAGCCAGGCGATGTTGTTGCCTGGCCTTCTAGCAGCAAAATGCCCTGTTTATATGGGCAGCCCTGGATCCAAAATGGCTGCCCTAATCGGGCACCTGTTGGCTGCTGTCTTCAGGCCCTTAAAGTGGCAGGCACAAACAGTGCCCTGCCACAGATGTATATTTAAGTGCTTAATCTGTTATTTTATAGTTTGGATTAATTATATGTTTGTTGTTGTTATTATTATGTTCATTATATGTATAATAAAGGTTTTAAAATGGTGTTAGTGAAAAAGGAGGATCCCAGAATGTTTAAGACTAGTGAAGTACTACATGCAGCTGAATCTTGAAAGGAATAAATAGATCTGATGTACAGCCATTCTTCTACAGTGTTCACCAATCTTGGCATCACTGGGAAATTTAGTCCATGACAGTTGTTACAAAGGCTGGTTTCTAAGAATATTTTTGGATCCTCTCCGGATGAATTCTGTTACATGCTTAAATGGCAGTTTTCCATCAAGAAAGTGGCAATTTTGGTACTGATGAACAGTTTGTAATTCTGTCTCCCATACAGCATGTACTTGTAAACGTCCACACAGCTCCTTAGTACCAGCAGTAGGCTCTGCACTAGCCAGGTACCTATGTATGTGCATACCTGAGTAAAAATCGGAGAAATACAAGTTCAGGTTCAGAATCTTTCTAGTTGGGTATAACATAGTGCTTTTCCCAGGGGGTGACTGCAATGCCTTCTGGTGGTTACTCAATCCTAGCCTGGTCTGCCCTTCTGGGGAACCCCTTTTGCTTGCTTGTCACAACTTGATGATCTAGTCATCTGGAGGAAGTTACGCTCCCTCAGGGTCCTCCAAACCTGGTCTCTCTCACTGGCTCGCAGGCCAATTGCATGTCTTGGAATATCCGTATATGCTTGTCAGGGCTCATCTTTCTTGGTCTCAGCCTCCTTTTTCTATTGGCTGGTTCCTGTGATCTAGGTCCACTGCACAGGACCTGGCTCCTAGGTCCTAGCCTTGTCCTGGGCCTCCTTGGGCCTTGCCTCTGCCCAGTTTCTGGGCTCCAGGCTCTCTGGCCCCAAACACTGTCCAGCTCTGGGCTCCCCGGCTCCAAACGCTGTCCTGCTCTGGTCTCTCTGGTCCAAAATGCTGCTCTGCTGTGGGCTTCAGGCTCTCTGGCCCCAAACATTGCCCTACTCTGGTCTCTGTGGCCCAAAATGCTACCTTGCTCCAGGTTCTGGGCTGTCTGGCCCCAAAGACTGCTGGGCTCTACTTGCTCACCCTGTCTTGAACCTGCCCCCAGCAGGGCTCAAGGCAGTCACATGCCCCTAAGGCACTAATGGGACCTCCAAAAAAACCCCTCACAGTCCCTTCCACAGCGCTAAGTATAACTTAAGATGGAGCAAGCAACCACTTAACACAAACCTTCCCTTCTGGGCCAACAAACATTACCTAGAGGAAAACAGCATGCTAGCACTTTAAAAAATAGGAAAGCCTTCCATCCCCATCAAGGTAGGAAAACAAAAACACTCAGGGCAGCCCTCCCTGGGCACCAGCATAACCCCCCAACTCTGGGTTATGTCCTTCTGTAGGCCATCAGGGTCTTGCTGGTAGTTCTCAGGCAGCTCCTCATTCTACCAGGCACGCTCTTGCAGTCTTCCTAGCCAAGAGCTCCTTCCCCTGCAGCTTGCAGGGTGAGACTGCCCTCCTAAGGTCCTGGAGTTTGTTCCTGCATCTCAGTAATGGGGTAGGGGACCCATTACAGTGAGGACCTGGAACTTGGGTGTTCTGTTTTCTGGGTGAGTGTCCTAAAACTTGGGAGGGTACTTCTTTTTCAGCATCTACATTTGCTAGTCAAGTGTTTTTTTTTGTTTTTTTTTTTGTCTGGCTACAAGTTCGTGATCTATAGATGTACACTGGAGGTGTATACATAGCTACATACATGCCTGGTGGCCAGTGTGTAACCTACAGAGCTTGCACATATATATCCACACTGTACCAGTGTTTGAATTACAAACCGTGTGCATCACAAAAGCCACTTATTTCTGGAAAAGTCCCATTTAGGTGGAGAAAGGATGATAGAATTCAGTCCCCATGTCCAATCCCTAGCCTGTGGCAGCACAGGGCATGCATGTGTAGGGTAGAGTACCTCAACCTACGTCCCATAAGCTGCTTCTGCATCTTTCTTCCTGCCACAATATGAGTAGCTGCTCTTTCTTTCTCTGAAAAATCTTTATTTTTCCCTCCCAGTGTCTAACCCATTATATTTTAGGACCCTTCAGTGCCATACCTGACTTTTCTACAAATTGATGATATTTATTATGTATATGTAACAGGGTGGCCTCCTCGTCTAGTCTCCGCTGGCCGCTCTGCTCCTGGGGTAACGACGTGCTTCACTCTCCTGCCATGCCTTGATGGAAAATGAGAGTTGTTACTAAGGCGGGAGGCTACCCATTACTGACCCTGCTGACTATACCCGCTCCGACCTCCCTTCCATGGGTCCCATGCCTCGCAGATGTTAGTCTTTGTGTGTTACTTCTCCAGCCTGTGGCTGGAGCAAGCTGGGCACACAGTTGTAGCTCTTCTCTACACCCCTGAAGGACCACTCGCATGCCACCCCTCTCTCACCACATTTACTCTGCTGGATCTTATCCAGCCTCTTCATACTGCCCTCTCTCGGGGCCACACTCATCCTGCCTGGTCTCACCCAGCTTTGGGATTATCTCTCCTTGCGTTGGTCAGCCCTGGCGTAGTCTGTTGGGTGTCTCCTGCTACCCTCACCCGAGCTTTGACTGAGCAATTCTTCAACTATAGGCCTATTTTGCTCCTGGCCCCTTGCCGGGCCACTGTGCCTCCGCTGGGTCTCCTCGCTCACCCACACTTATGAGGCTGCTCTACTCATTGCCCTTCTCTTAGGGTCTCCCTACTCATCGCCCCTCTCTCAATATCTCACTTGTGCCCTCAGGCTTTACCTTGCTGCCTGGGCATGGCCCCAGGTCCCACCTCCAGCCTGAGCTCTGCCTCAGGGCTCCTTAATGAGCCTGGGCTCCCCCTGCTTGTTAGAACACCACCAGGGATGTGAAGCTGGGGTTATAAGGAGCCCTGACTTGCCTTTCATGGGGGAGGTAACTGGCCTGGCATTTCCT
The DNA here is from genome assembly GCF_030867095.1 of Alligator mississippiensis. Lineage (NCBI taxonomy): Eukaryota > Metazoa > Chordata > Crocodylia > Alligatoridae > Alligator > Alligator mississippiensis. Next base: position 157,549,046 of record NC_081827.1, read on the forward strand.
GGGGGTCTCCCATCCCACCAGACCACCCTTCCTTGGCAGGGTGCAGTTTTATGTCTTACCCAGGAAAAGGGTTCACCTTCATCCCATAGCCCCTGTCCTTCCTGATATTTCCCAGGGGAGCCTCTCAGCCTGATATTACCTCCTTCCTTCCTGCAGCCCATCTTGTATCACTGGGCCAAAATGGCTGCCCTAACCAGGCACTTGGCTGCTATCTGTTTTCTGCCCTTAAGGTGGCAGGCACCAAAGGTGCACTGCCACAGTATATTATGAAGATCTGTAGCACATTTTTGTACGCAAAATGAACTTTGGGATTGGTAGTGGTAAGAGGGTGTTGTAGCCATGATGGTCCCAGAATTATGCGAGAGGTAAGAATTTTTTGGGGTGATGTCTTTTATTGGATCAATTGCATAGTTAGGATAAAGTTAGAGAAAGCCTTCAAATGTAAGGCAGGGAGTTATAGGGTTGTCAGTTCTAAGGACATAGGCAGACAAGGTTCTTTGGGCAGGTGTGATATCTTTCATTAGACCAACTAAATAGTCAGAAAAATTGTTCTTTGCAAGCTTTTGGGCACAAACACCCTTCTTCAGGCATAAAGAGAGTCTGTTATACAGTGAATATTCATACACTGTGTTTATACAGTGTACATTCATAAAGGTGAGGCATTTGAAAGATTGTCTATCTGACTTTATCCCAACTATGCAGTTGGTCCAATAAAAGAGATCACACCAAAAAATCTTTTGGGATTGAGGCAGCTATTACTTTATTTTCCTTTACTGTAGTAAGTCCTTTGGTGGCCCTGCACTACTTTTTCTGGTCTGACAAGGCTATTGGCTTGTACTTGTCTGACATGCCTTTGTTGTTCTTATACACTCCAGGAGGCTGGCTCCAGGGAACTGGAATGTGGTTTTGGGTACTCATCTCCATTTGGTCAAATCTGGTTGGGCTCACTCATCCACCAAAATGGCCTCTAGCTCCAGGCCCTGTCGGCTCAGATTATGGCCTCCTGGCCCTGTTTGCTTTAAGGGCATTAATTGTGACCTCCTGCCTTCCCCCCATAGTCATGCCTGTGACTCGCAGGTGGCACCTAGTCGTTGTTAAGGCAGTCTGTTCCTGCAGGCCCTAGTCCCTTTTGTTCAGACTTCAGTGTTTATGGTTTAAGGCCCCTTTCTTCTGGCCCTGGCCTTTTTGGCCTCAGTCCCTGTGTCAGGCTATCTCAGCTTTGGCCTTGCTTTGTTTAGGCTTCAGTTTCCCCCATCCTTGACCCAGTCATGCCCCTGCTGTGCCCAGGGCACTCAACACATGGTACTCCTGCTATGTGGCCTTCTGACGGTACCTACAGCAGCAACCCTGACATCCAGTTTGACCCAGAACAAAAACCATAAGCAAACTGCTTACCCCTAAATCGCACCACACTGTGAGTCACTGTCCTGCAGCACCCCCTGAGTTGCCTTCCCAAGCTCCTTAGGGTACCTTGTGCCTATGGGTCTATCTCCAGTAATCTTAACCATCAGGAACTCTTACCCAACTTAAGGAAATCTTACCCATCAGGCGCTCTTTCCTGCCCATGGCAAGGAGTTAGATTTGATGATCTGTTGAGGTCCCTTCTGACCCAAACATCTATTAATCTTCATCCTGCAGCAGCCAGAGCCAGACAGTCAGTCCTGGCCTCTAGGGTTGGCCTACCTCTTATCAACAGGTTCCTCTCCACCTCTTTACAACTTAGTGTGCCCCAGTCTTCTTTCTGGGAAGCTTTTGTACACAGTCAGCTGGAACAAAGGGCTTCAGTAGCCATTTTGAAAAAGGAGCATCTTGAGGATGGTCATGACCTTAGTTTAATTTAAAATAATGAATTCTTGTGGCTGTTTTGAAAGAAGGCAGTTCTTTTTTCTGAAATATTTTTTTGCATCAGCTTTTGCTAACATACACATTTTCAGGTCTTTTTTTAAAGCATTGGCAGTAAATAACCATCAACTTAAAGGCTTCTTTTAAAAAACTAACTGTTGCACTAGATGTATTCAGAGAAGGAAGGAAAGAGTAGAGAAACTCTGTGTGTGGGTGCGTGTGTGCCTGCATGTATGTGTGTGCATGTATGTGCGCGCATGTATGTGCGCATAGGCATATACACACTTATATGTACACATACACATATATGTTTAGGGGACTGTGAGGGACAAGGAGGAAGAAACTCAGTTGTGTACATGTATGTAGGGATGTATGAGTGAGCTATATATACAGAGAAAAGTAGGGGACAATAAATTCAAAGATAAGGTTGAAGTTAAAAGAAACCCAAAAGTTAGAGAAGCAGATTTCAGGCATCTCAACATCCTTTATTCTGCCCTATAGTAGAACTGGGTGTGTCTACACAACATGCTATACTGCACGGTAAATTTACTGTGTAGTAAAATGTCACCGTCTACATGTGCACAGCATTTACTGCACAGTAAATTAGTCTACTGTATGGTTGGCTACTACAGGTAGTAGATTTACCATGCAGTAGCGTACACATAGACAGCTGACCAGGAGCAAATTGCTCCCGGGCAGCCCAGGCATTAGGGGGTGGTGGAGCAGTCCCCTGCCCTGGTCAGTTGTCTGCTTCCTAGCCCCATGCCCCAACTGACAGATGGAGGCACAGAACTGGGAAGCAGGCAGCTGCTTGTGGGGAGGGAACTGTTTCCCAGCACCATGCCCTGATCTGCCAATCGGGGCACAGGGCTGGGAGGCTGCTGCCCTGGAAGTGGGACACCTCCCTCCACTCCCTGCATCCCAGGCCTGACTCCAGTGCCCCTTGCTTGCCCGGAGCTGGTACCTAGGGGGTCCTGGAGCTCCCCCTGAATGCCATACGGGGCAGAGCAGGACAGAAGTAGCCCTGAACTGAACTGCTTCTGTCAGGAGCAGATTTGCTCCCAACGGGTGCATGTGTAGACATGCTCCCTGAGAAAGCTTACTGTGCCTTATTTTACTGCAGTAAGCTAAAGCACATTAATAGCACATGTAGGCATGCCCCCTGGGAGGCAGGGATAAAAAAAAATCTGATTAGTTTAAAAAAAAATTGAATCTGCGTTCAGAACATTAACATGCCTTAATCATATTATTATGATAATGTGTATTAAACTTTAAAAAGGAGCTGGGATCAAATAGCAAAATTAAATATATAGGTCAAATATTGTAACTGGTCAGTACTGTACTGGTGTAGTGTAACAATATCTACAGGATACTTATTGATTATAGAAACACTCCATGAAGATTATTTCAGTTTAATGATAGGTTTTTGGGTTTTTTTCAAAGTATTTTTCCAGATTTTGTTCATGATGCACGGACTTTGCTTTATTAGAAGTAACAGTCTCAGTTCATCGACTGCTATTTCTAGATGGGATATTTTTCAGACTGTTCTGAGTTTCAGTATTTCAGAACTCATTTAGAAATCCCTCCGTGTGCAGTGTTACCTCTGAGCAGTCAAATTGCAATGGCAGTCATTAGGTTTCTATTGCTATAATGTAATATTTTCCACATAAGTATTCCAGTGGCTGAAAGTAAGCTGCCTAAAGCCTCTAGAGTTTATTGCTGTGCGTCTAGGACTTTGTTGAAATCTGGAACTGGATGGGGAGTCCAGAATGATTACGCTAAGACTCACTGGGCAAAGAAAATAGGATGGGAAGCATTAGGAGTTGGAGACTGGGACTAGGGATATGCCTAGGACGTGGAAAGTTTCAGGGTGGGGGTGGCCTCTGGAGCAGTCTTCCAGCTTGGGGAGCTCTGGGAAGGGCTGAGAATTCAGGTGTAGGTTAAGTGAGATTAGGGCCCGCTGCTGAATTCTGGGCTATAGAGCCTGCTGAAAATTAATTTTGGTGATGGTGGAGCAGACAGTAACACCATGGGTTTCTGAGCCACTGCCACTCTCCGGACTGCTAAAGGTGCATCTAACTCTGGCTCATAAGGAGCCTTGCAGTCTGGATCCAGCTGGAGGGGTCAAATGACTTTGATACCACTGGTTTAGGGAACTGGGGCAGAAAAGATCATGTTTTGGGGTAGGGAACAAACACTGGAGTCTGTATGCACTATGTCCTGCCTTCTAAAGCCTGAAATGGAACTCAAGTTTCCTAAGGCATGCCATTCCTCTACTGTTAACAATTATCTGAGAGACCCCTTGGCAAAAGACTCCATCCCCTTCTACTATGAATTAAAATAGGAAAAAAAAACAGGTTACCACTGCTGTCAGTTTTTCTGTTCAAGTGGCAGAGGCTTTATTGTGAGTCTAAGGGTGCAGACAGATATAACACTTGAACACAAGTGTCACTGGGAACCAGTTCACAGTTGTCCCAGTTCAAAGGTGCTTGCTTGTACACTGCCAAGTATTCTCAGTAGAAAGTTACCTTTTAGGCATTACAGTGCTGTGAAACCACCACCAGGAGGTGGTAGTGAGTACCCACCCCTACATGCCTTCCAGTGGCCAGCGCCCCAGTTTCCCAAGATTTCCCAAGCAGGGCAAGAAGACCCTGATTGGCTGAATACCAAGGAAGAAGAAGAAGCCATCAATTGCTTGCAATTGCCATTTTCCAGTTCCCTTTCTCACTAACTCTGAGCTCAATAAAACCATTCCTGCACTTTACCATAATCTCTGTGGTCATACCTGATTGGGGTTGCCCAGGTGTGTGTGTGAGGGGAGGGGCTGCCAGACACCTGCTGCTGGATTCCTGGGCACCATGTGCTCTGGGGCTGTTGGAGTTTTTGTGGTTTTTAAATAGCACTTTCCCTCAAGTCACTTATCGGTTTACTTTAGTTCTTGGTAATGTACCAGGGTTGAGTGTATCGCAGGCTGATTTTGGGGTGAAAGGATGGCCAGTTGGTTGGGAGGAGGACTACCTGGACTCTTGCTTTTCCTTTTTCAGGGGGTGGGATGCTCTAGGGCCCTGCCCAAGTTCTCTGTCTCAGACAGCTGTCTTACAAAGGGTGACCAGGTAAGAGGGTATTTGGACTCCTGCTTCTGGGGGCTGGGCAAAATCTCCACCACTTTTAAACTGCATTTTCGCCCAGCATGTTCATCAATCTTATTGCATTCATGGTGACTAACTAGACTTTGGGGCATCCCAGTCTGTTTTGGCATGGGGGGGTGGGGCAGCCAGGTGGGCAGAGATGCCCTTAATTCTGTGTTCCTGGTTGGTCTGGGAGGCTCCCCAAGGTCTTCATGTCAGTTGCCAGAAATGAAATTAAATTGACCAGTGTCTTGGGGAAAAGTTCTGTTTAAAAGCTTCAGAGATCTTGGGTAACTCTCCCCAGGAATGCAGAAACAGATGTGCTACTTCTGCCCACCTAGCCGCTCCATCCCTTTGTTCTCCCCCACCATCAGTCTGGGACACCCCCAAAGCCCAGTCGGTTGCCACTAGTGGAATAAAGCTGACAAGCAGCTTGGGAGAAAAGTGCTGTTTAAAAGCTGCAGAGACATTGAGTTATATTCCCCCCACCCTGCCCTGACGCACACACTCCCCTTGAGTACTCATCATCCTGGGGACCTAGCAGCAGCCCCCTCTATATACCTAACCACTCTCCCTAAGTCTGAATCAGCTTCAGCGGGCGGGTGGGCGGGGGGGAGTGGTGCAGTGTGGGATGCCTAGAGTACTGACCAGATGCTAGTAACAGAGAGCTTGGTATCCACACAACACTGAACTAGTTCAGGGAGGACTGTTTCAAAATAATACCTTATTTTCCAGTTATATTTTTGAAACATTCCAGGTGATGTAAACTGTTCTGAATTGGCTTGTATGTCCAGATGCATTATTTAAACCACTTTTAAGATGGTTTGAGTATTATGTCCATCCACAGCCTAAAGCTTCCCACCTTGTTCATGATCCAGGTGGGTGTCAAAATTATACCACACAATGGAATTTTTTTCTTTTGGCACAAATTCTTGAAGTAGATAATTACACACAAAAATAATATTAAACATTATTATCGTTGGCATCATTCATTTAAAATTTAGGAGATACCAGAAGTAAGGCTACCTGAAAACTTGCTTTTGCCTCCCATGTGTTTATGCATTATGATAGTCTTAGTTACAGTACTCCATACTGCATTTTCCACCAGACTTTTGTCTGTCTTCAGTATATAGAACAGCCCTGCTCTGGGAATAATTCAGGATTATGTGGTGAAGTAGGTTAAGGTTTGTGGACTCCCAGTCCTATTTGTTGCAGAAGAGGGAAGGTGTATAGTGAATGAGGCAGGAACTTTCAAGAAGAGAAAGACAAAGAATGGTCTACTGGTTAATATAGTTGACCAGTCCTGGATGATCTGATTCTATCCTTGCATTTACCATAGAGTCCCCATGTTGTGCTAAACAAATCACTTAAACCACCAGTGTTCAACCTTTTGGCCTGCTAGGCCAAATGAGGGGTATGGGGCAGGTCTGTGGGCCTGATTGGACCCCATGCATCACCTCAGGCTCTGGGGTCCTATGTTACTTCTGCCCAGGGCTGCATGTGGGGATCAGGCTCAGGGAGCCCTGTGCCACCTCCCCCAGTCTCATGTGCTAAGATTAGGCTCCAGGGGCCCTATGCCACCCCTACCTGGTGCTGCATGTGGGGATAAGGCTTTGGGGCCCTATGCCCAGGCTACAGGTACCCCAGCCCAATCCTGCAGGCCACATTTGGGCTACAGGACCCCATGCTGCTTCCCCTGGGTCCCACATGCTAGGATTGGGCTCTGGGGGTCCCACACCCCTTTCACTGGGTCCCATACTTTGGGGTCAAGCTCTAGGGGCTCTGTGCTGCCTGTGCCTTGTCCTATTGCTGAGATAAGACTCCCGGGCCCTGCAACACTCCTGAGTGCCAGGATCAGACCCCACGCTGCCATGTGCACCTGACCTACCATGCAAGACCATAGTCCACAAGGCTTCCTGCAAACTTGTGTGGGCCAAATGACAAGGCTCCAGGGGTTGGATCTGGTCTGTTGGTTGGGGATTGAGTACCCCTAACTTCAACCAAACTTCTTATTGGCAAACACTAATTGTATGTTCTTCATTCTCAGTACCCAGTGATTTTACTTGTAGAAGTGCTGGGCACTCATTGTCTGGGTCAAGCAAATTATTATTGATTTGATTTAGGATTTAAAAAATGGTGTTGATGATACTACACACTTGCAGTTGTAGCCTAACGATTAAGGCATCCACTCAGATTGTGGAATAACTAACTTCTACTCTCCTTTCTTCCTGATGGGAATTTGAAGCACCAGATGACAGGTTATTTTGCCATGGAGTCTCTTCTGCTGGCTGTTCTGCTTAATGGTCATTAAGACTCCTTGAACTAGTTCAACTCTTTTGTAAAATGGGACATTCATGTATTTCTACAAGTATTTAAGTACTTCATATGTGGTGGAACTGTATCTATAAGAAGAGCTAGAGAGACTTGAGAGCAACCCAGTCTGTAATATGAAGTCAATGGGAGCTGCACATTAACCACAGAAAATATTGTAAGATGTCAAATACTCTATCAATTCCCCACCTCTACTTTCAGATAAACCATTCTTCCTATTTCCCCCATACCCTCAACCACTGGGTCTTAGAAGTCTCAAATGGAGCACAATATTAATGGAAACGACCTGAACCTATGTTCCTCAGTTTTCTATTTGAAAATAGGGTAATAATATTTCTTTACATCTGTGGAGAATCGTAAAGGTGATTCAGTTCATGTATGGGAAGCACTTGGATGCTATAGTGATAATTATGTTAGAAACACTCAGGAGGAAATTAATGTTTCTGTCTTCAAATAGTGTGCAGCAAGCAAGAGAGTCATGAAGTAATACACTGGACAATGGGAATAAAATAAAAAGATGAATAGATGCTGAGTGAGCAACCACCACCCATGCCGTCACTAAATGAGTTTGGCATCCTGTGGAAAAAAATACACTATCTGATCAGACCAGAATTAAAATAAGGTGGTCTTATTATTTACAAAGTGGAAAGCAAATAAATATTTTATAATAGCCTTCTTGGCCATGTCTGGTATTTCCTAACTCTTGAATGCTTGACCTCGCAACCTTGTGTTTTTCTATTGAAAAGTTTTGTGCGTAATATATAATATATGTAGCAACTACTTAATATATTATAGTTTAACATTTGACAACCAGTAGAGGGAGTACAGATTTCCCAACTGATCATACCTCTGGTAGTGTTAAAATGAGCGATACTGATAATACTGAGAAGGAAGTAATACGGCATTTTTGCCCTGTACGATCTGTTTTATTCCTAAAATACATTAATAGTCTTAGGCACTATAATAAACACAGAGGAAAAGGTATGTATGTTTGATTCAAAAGATGGCATTAAAACAGCTATGAGGTTTAAGGAACCAATCTATTGAAAAACGAATGTCCTTCTTAGATTAATATCAGGATGTCTTTGAGCTGCTTTTAAGCCATTCATAATTCAGGAGTTTTTTTAAAACTGAAAATGAGTCAATGGGAAGGGTTTATAGCTCTACTGAACTGTTTCATTTGTAAAAATATATACAACTATGTTAAATTTCTTTTTGGTACAATCCTGGTTTCAATTCCTATGCAACAAACTTTGATTCTTTAATTTGAAAACATATCGTCAAGAAAATGAAATAATCCAGCCTAGTAAAATGGCTTTTCATTCTTTTATATGCTTGACTGAGTAAGTGACTTTTTCATAGTTGTAGAACTTGTAATTAAGTAGTAAAACTGTGTGGCAGTATGTTTCTGAATAAGTAAGTATGAGGATTGCTCCTTTGTTTTTAAAGTCCTGTGTAACTTTTGAGCCCTTTTCAGCATTTTAACTGAATGGACTAAATATAATGCAAGGTATATTTTCTTGTAATGAGCTCATGCTGTGTGTCAAAAGCAAGGATCATTAAAAAAAAAAAATCTAATGATGAATTTAAATATTTTGCTTTGTGTTTATACAGGTTTTGAATGCTAATACTGTTGGTTTAGGCTGCAGCTAACTTGTGTCTAAAAGAATCTCAAATTAATAGCTGTCAATCACAGAAAGCCTGAGGTAATTTCCCTTAGTAATTAGTTAGCTTGTGAACTTTGCTATCACATGGGGTGGCACCATTTCAGTTAGATTTTCCAAGCAATGAATGACATTGACAGATATGAGATGGTAATACAATTAACAAATTTTATTCTCAAGTTATTTATGTTATATGGGAGTACAGTACCACTGTGTAGGTGAGATGAAGGGATTTTATAAACTCACCCCTTTAGGGGAGTAAAAACACTCCTTAGATTTTTTTTCACAAGTTTTAATTGTGTTTTTAGCTTTCTTACTGTGAAAACAATAGTATAAAGAAACCTAGAGTAACCAACCGTGAGTCTATTGAAGATTTATACTTAAGAGCCTTTGTCTGAAAAGCCTCTCAAATATATATTTTTTTAAAAGTGGGGATTTTAAAAAATATTTTGTTAATTGTTTTGTACAATTCAAAGACTTGTGATAGTCATAAACAGTCAAGTATTAGATATGTTCTTCCAGGATCATAATTAGGAGAAATCCTATTAAATGTCATTACACAAATTATATTATAGTGGTTTATCATAGAAACCTTCACATTAACTAAAATGCTTGTGTTTTTTAGCTTGCATTTATTTTTCTAAAAGAAATAGTTTAGGAGAGTGATTAGAGAGTAATTTTTAGTCCATTTTAAAGGACAGGAGGCTGATCTTTATGAATAATTTATATATATAGTATTTGACTTGGATATTGGGAGGTTTATTGTATACCTTCATGAAGTTATTGTATGAATATATATAGTGTACTAGTCAATTGCCCGTCAAGAATGGTGGTGGGTGGGGAGGGGGCTGGGATAGAGTGCCGCCATCCAATGCCCCATGCTGCCACTGTTCTACCTCTTGCAGGGAGCGGGGTGGGAGAGCCGAGTCTAGTGTTGCTGGGCTTGGCTCTCCCACCCTCTGTCCGGTCGTTGGCGCAGCTTTGGGAATCATGGTGGCGGTCCCCCACGCTTGGAGCACTCTGATTAGCTGTTTCCATCAACCGATCAGAGCACGAATAAAGCGTGACAGACAAACAGACTTAGGCTTTTATAATATTAGAATGCTCAGTTTTATAGCAGAGCCCTTGGAAACTAGATGGAAGGTTACAATAGTTCTACGTGTTTAGCTTTCTGGTAATCAAGCTGGGGATCTGTAACAGATGGTGCCTGACTTCTTTGTGGGGGCAAACTTTTCCTGTCTAAAGGCATGCTCTAGCTGGGCAGGCCAGGAGTTGTGCATCTTGGTGGGGGGACTGGTTGGGGGGAGTGGGTCCCCTTCAGGGCCTTCCTCCCAGAGCAGCAGCAGCTGTCAGGCACTCAGGGCCTGCTGCTGGCAAAGCCCTCGGCACCATGGCATGGTGTGGCCCCGGCTGCCTCAGACCTGGCACCACCTGTGCAGCTTTGTCACGATGTGTGGTCCCTGCGAGCAGTGCTGCGCCCTGGGTAACAGCCCAAGTGGCCCAGTGCTGCCTGAAGGCGCATGGCCCTGTGCCAGTGCTGGGTCTGATGTGGCTGGGGAAGGGCCATGCTACACTGTGGAGGGCTTTGGCAGCAGCAAGCCCTGAGCACCTGACGGCTGCTGCTGCAGGGGTGAGCTGTGGGCCCTGTTGGGTGGGGGAGCTGTGGTCCTGGGGGGGGGGGGGCAAGGGACCCACCCCTCCTGAGCACCTCCCCCCACACCTTATGCCTCCCCACATCCCTTCCCATCTCCCTCCTGCAAACCCCACATCCCCACCCATCACACACCCAGCTGCCAGACAGGATGAGACCTGCTGGCAGGAGCTATGATGGCAGAGGCAGCTGTCCCCACATCCTAGTTAGTGAAGGGGTCAGGGGGAGCTCTAACTGTTCTGTGATAAAACCAAAAGCAAACATCAAAATAATAAATAAATAACCCTTCTGCTGGGTACTGGCCGGCAGCAACAAGGACCGGCTTTAGTTTTTGGGGTACTAAATATATTTTCCTTTGGCTCAAGCCCCCACCCAGAAATCTGGGAACACTAAATTAATTAGGGTGTCTCACATAAACAAAAACCCTCTCCTTGCAAGCAGTGTAACCAAAACTAGATTTAATACAGAAAACAGAAGAAAACACCAAATGCAGCGTGAAACACTGTTAACTGCACAACATAGTCTATAGGTTGTGCTGCAACAGGGGAAGCTGCTTGACTGCACAGGTCCTTCAGTGGTGCAAGGGGTGCCTCTCTGCTCTTAGGATAGTGGCGTGGCAATCTTTGCTTCCACAGAGATGGGGGGAGAGGGAGGGAGTGACTGTGGCTCCATGCAGCATGGATGCACCGCACACTTCTGGGCTGGATTATATGGCCTGCTGAAATGAAAACTGCAGGAAAAACTCGAAAGGAACCAAGTAGATTAATGGCTACAGCTGGCCCAACTATGCAGCTGATTAAAGCAAAGGACTATCAAAAGAAACAAGGAGAAAGACTAAGCCTACCCTCTAGGCCTGGACTGCAGGTGATTTGGGTCACAGCTCTAGTGGGAGCAGAAAATTTTAAGCCGCAACCCCAGCCCCAAACTGTCAGGATTAGAAACGGCCAGGTTCCAACCCTGTTTAAGATGCCAGGCCTAATTCCTAGCCAGCAGACCAAAGGAACCAAGACTCTTCCTCCCAGTATGAATCCCTTAAAACCTCAAAAGAGAAAAAGGGGAAGAAAAGGAGGAGAGGGGAGTTCCCAGACACTGGGACAATGCTCCCTCTCTCCCTGCTACCTGAGCTTCCCTTTTTGCTATCTGCAACTTCTTCCTTGGAGAGACTTCATTCTTCAGCAATTGCTTGCAGCTTCTCCACCCCTAAACTAGTTTAGCTCCCCTTATGTCCCTTGCATAATATCACCCTGGCCTTGTCCAGTCAGGGAGAGCCACACTCCAGTTTGTAGCCCAACCAACCAGCCTGAAGAATCCTCTGCTTTCCCTGGCCAGTGAGGCTAGAGGATGTTACATATTTTCCCCAGATACAGGCCTCACCTTGCCTACATTAAAAAAAGAACGCACACACACAAAAAACCCACAACATACAACCCAAGTGAGTGTGGGTGTTACATATATATTTTTAAAGTTGTACAAAATAAAATGCAGATTAGTTATTACATTTCTAAGTTTCTGACAAGTGGGCAGTTGTCTCAATGTTTGCTTACTTCTGAGTTGTATGTTTTTAAATCTGTTCAGAAGCTGATGCCTCTGAGAAATGTATTTAGTTGTGTAAACTTTCAGGCTGCTGTGTCTCCAAAATACCCTTTTCGCCCTTCAGACACTTGGCCTGATCCTGCAAACTGCTCAACAGCTACCGTTCATATTCATCAAGAGTTCCAAGTGCCCATTACCTCCCAGGTGCAGGCTCAGAGTTTGCATTTTTGTCTATTTTTTTTAAATGAAACAAAAGGAAGACCACAACTTATTACTATTTTTTGTCATATTGGTTAAGAACATTTCTTCTTTCTTTTCTGGGTATCCTTTGAATGTCATAAAATAGAGTAGATGGAAAACCACTAATTACTGGGTAGGGCATGGCGGTAAGTACTGCAGAACTGTTCTTTACTCTCAGATCTATTGTTAGGACTTAAAAATATAATATAAGTCTTTCATCCTATAATTTTATCTTGTGTTCATACTTAAGCTTCTAAGATGAGTGGTAAAATTCTTAGATAAAGCTTGCCAGAACTGCTGCTGGATAGTAAAGATGGTGATTAGATTGCGACTCTATTAAATTCCCTTTCAATTTAACATTGACTTTTCAACTTTCCAATCATGAAATGAGGCAAAAAGTATAAAAAGATGAATGAACTGTGGTGACAGTGGGAAGAACTGAAATTGGCTAGTGCTTTCAAAGAAACATTAGAGTAGGTCTTAAATGTCAGACCATACTTCAGATGGAGAGATGAATGTGCAGTCACATAAGAACAGTTTGTCTAGGAAGGGAAGAAAGCTTTCATCCCACGGTAGAATTCTAGTTCGAGTTGATATTATGAAATGTCTCCCTCCTTCCCTAAATATTTTCCTATTGTGAGTAGCTTTAGAAAAGGCATTTCAGGGGTAGTGAGGAAGTATCCGGGACTTCAAGGTAGTTCATCTTATCTACTGACTTGAATCTCTAGTCATTGTAGTGAAAGAATATACTAAAGTTGCAGAACTCTTTCATAAAAGTATCAGAATAACACTATTGGAATAATAACTAGGATCTTCAGTTTGTTTCTCTACTCCAGGTAAAAATATATTTGATCTCAAGTCCTTATCTAATTGCTGGAATTAATCAGCCTGTGATAGAGGAATAGAGATGCATGCTTATAATAATGACTCTTATTTTCAGATGGTTTCACGAGTAGCATGATATAAAAATAATATACAGCAAAACATGCTCTGAGGATGATTTTGTTTGGACAGTTAGATAACATTACCAGACATTGTGCATAGAATTATGGGCAGTAACCTTTCACTTTAGTTCTCCTTTGAGTCTTTTGTGATAAGGCAATACTACTTTCCTCAGATTAGACGGTGTCACTATAGAACTTGTTAAGCACTTCTTGACCATCCACCAGGCTGGTGTAAGTCCACTAAATGCCCTGTGTGCCTTAAGCCTCTGAGCTATGCACAGACAGTCAAAAAGCCCAAGACTGCATCTATTCAGTCTTCTCAGGTTAGTCTAAGATGCATAGATTGAACCAGTAAGCAAGTGAACGGACATTCACTTTTGATTCTGAAAATGCAGTCACATGCCTCCAGTTGCATGGCCAAACCAGGGAGCACTACAGCATGCCTACCTGATTGGCTGGAGCAGACAGCTTGGGTCAAGGCTAGCCTGCCCTCCCTGTGAGGGGGGATTTGCAGGGGAGGTACAAAGCATCATGCAGGGGATCTGGGACAGAAGTTCAGTAAATCTATTTAATCTAAATCAGTTAAGTCTGATACTATGTCCATCCAGGTTTATCTTAAACTGGCTTTGGCCATTTTGAAAGCGGTTTATATTCACTGAACTTCTGTTGTGTTACAGATTTGAACCAGTTTTTGATCATTTTAACTGGTTTATGTATAATTTTTGTCCATAGCCCTGGAGTCTATTGCTGCTGTGTTTTGGGTTTGGAGACGCATTCTCTGATTGTAGACGACAGCCAGCACCTCCTCCTGAAGCTACAGTCCAGATGTCTTTCCCTGATATTCTATACTAACTCTTCAAATCTTTTTCAGTCTCATCACTTAAACACACCTTTGCCTTAACCACTGGAGACGCAGACAGAAGTGTAGCTCCCCACTGTAACTCAGAACGCTTTGTAGGGAACATTCTGAATTACAACTATCCCCCCGACCAAACAGAAGTTCACTGTTGGTTCTGGGGGGAGGGGAATCTAGCTGCTGGTTTCAAGCCTGCAATCAGTTTCCCCTAACAATAGCCCCTCTTCCCTGTGAACCCACACTACTTTCAGAATGGGCTGGGGGTGGAAAGGGAGCAGAGGGAGCTAATTTTAACGGTTCCCCAGCTGGCTGTGGAGGGTGGAGTGGGTGAATTGGAGTCTCCCCACCCCTGCTTGAGGAGGGGGCTCCAATACACGTACCCCACCCTCCAGGGGCCTTTCCCCCTCTCCCTGGGAGGCAGCACAGACACAAGTTACAGAAGAGGCTCTGTTTTGAAGCATCTTCATCTGAACCCTCATGGAATGAAGTTTCAGATTTTTCACCCAATTGGCCATTTTTTTAAGTGGTCTGCAGCCATGCACTTGTTTGGTTATGGCTATAAACCATTTTCTGTGGCCAGATCGAGTGAAAACTGGGCAAGTTTTTTCAGATTTATAATTTAGCTCACCAGAAGTGATACAGTAAACAAAAGACACACAGGTTCAGTTGGCTTTTGCATATATTTATGATGATTCGAGGCCTAGAGATCGGGTCATACAAGGAGAGGCTGAAAGACTTGAGACTGTTCAGCCTGGAAAAGAGAAGACTCAGAGGGGAGTCTTGACACCCATCCTGCTGGGGTCATCTGAGCCATGCGGCCTTTCATGCCCAAGTGCAGGGGGGCTAGACCCGATGATCTGTAAGGTGCCTTCCAGCCCCTGACACGATACTATTACTTTACTCAACAAAGCATGAGAGAGAGCAGCTCCTCTGAAAAGTAACAGATATTCAGACGTCAGTGTCCTTCATTCCAGCTGCCTCTTCCTTTGCGAGTCCCTGTATGTATACTCAAGAAGTTGAATTTTCATTTCTACATAGGAGAACTTCTATAATCTTTGCAATCTCCTATGCCTGATGAAGGGTACCTGTGCCCAAAACCTTGCAAATAAAGAATTTTTTTTGCAACTATTTAGTTGGTCTAATAAAAGATATCACCTCTGTCATGAGTTTTGATTCCTCAAGAAGATAAGGTCTCCAGCTGCCTCATCAGGCATCCTGCAGTAGCTTTCCTCATCTTGAACTTGTGAAAAAGGTTTTTCCCCTTTTCTTTCTCCTCCTTCTCCTCCTCTACCAGTAGAACAGCTCCCACTCTTTTATAACCTTCCAGTTCTTTCTGTCAGTGGACTCCCCAGTCAGCCTTCGGAGATCACAGAGTTTTGCCATATGACTTGCTAAGGCAACTTTTTTCCTGATGACCCATTTTTCCTTGGTAAGAGCTAGCTTATTGACTAGGATGTGTGTGTTTGCCTGTTTTTCTGTTTTTGTGTAGATATAAAATATGTTTGAAACGTTACAGTTTTTTGCTTATGTTAGAAATTTCAAATCTTACTTACCAGTGGAAGACCCTATCAACCACTGGGGAACTTGAAATAGTAGCTGAAAAGTTATTTAAAAGAGAAGCAGTATTTATTCAGCTTAAAATTTGGATGTTATTGTTTTTATATAACATATCTTTATATAATTTCCTTGATAATACTTGGGATAAAGTAGATGTTCAAGATTCACTACTTAAAATGTTTCATTTATCTGAAACAGATTTTGTTACCCTTCGCTGAGAAATGCAGTGTGTTCTCTAGCAAACCCAGGCTTGGTATTCCATTTTGCATGGGACAAATAAGAAATTGAAACAAAACACCTCCCTATATTATTGCAGGGCTAGCTTATATGTAAAAATACCAACCCCTCCCCCCCCCCCCCCCCAAAAAAAAAACAAACCAAAAACCCAAAAGAAAGGAAAAACTCATTTATACCTTTGTAGGTTATAGTTAAGGGAAAGAATATTAACACGGTGGGTAGCCCTTCTGTTTGTTACCAGAGATAGATTCTCAACAGTCAATAGCCAGTAATATTTGTTAGTCTTGTTAGAATTCATCTGTACTGCATCACTGAAATGCTTTACATGAAGTAAAGCAAGTATCATCTCTTGCATTATGTGCTGCTGGTGCCTGAAGTGCTTCCTTTTAACATACTAAGACATTCTAATTTGGAATGCTAAGAGGCTAGATCAATTCTTTGTGTAAAACCTTTTTACATAGGGTAGAGGTCTTCCAGGTAAGGGGGTGGGGAGCTAAGAAAATGGCCAGCATTGCAAGGAACCATACAACATTTACCAGAATAGATGCTTCTTGGCATTACATCTACTATATACACAGAGAAGCCTTTTCATACAATGTTAGAAGTATCTGGACAGCCACTACATTTGTAGTGCTACCAGTGCCTTTGCCTAGTTAAACAGACAGATGCGCATTGCACCTGTAGCACTACAAAAATGGCAGAAGTGGTACAGAAATGTTGTTGTATTGAACAAACTTCTTTAGTGTGACATTTTGTTGTGCCATATATAATGTCTGTACAGCATGGCAGGTCCCCCAGCATCCCACAGTGCTTTACTTCCCCCCCATCCCTCTCCCCTACTCTAAGAGGGGTGAAAAGAATGTGAACATGGACAGTCATGGAGCGTGCTGGTCATCTTGTTCTTGTGAAAAGTCAGGGAGGACATAGCAGTCCCAGAGAACCTGGGCTGCAGTGCTGTCACTAACAGGCTCCCTTCCTCCCTCTGTGTGGGCAGAACAGAGCGGCAGGGCCAACCAAACCCCTATTGTGCCTCTGCCTGTAGAGCATGCCACTACATGCCTTAGCTGCAGTTTTGTAGCTTTTCAGGCGAAGGCCTCAGCAAGAGGGAATCAAGTTTGCTTGCTTTTGTAACATTTCATGTATGTAGTGCTTCAAGGTACAATGGCACTTTTAGCACTTCAAATGTAATGTTTGTCTGTACCCTCAGGTTTTTGGAAGTCATTATAAAAAAGTGTCTCCATTAGTAAAAGTTCATAAACTAGATTATTACATTCTTAATTAGATTCAATCATATCACTGATGAAATGTTTAAATGTTCTTTTTTTTATTAAAAAGATACATCTCCTATATTGAAATTCATATTTTTCTTAATTATTTTTTCACTTACTTAGAAGTATACCTATACCTAGAATATCTGTTTTTTCTTATCCATTTAAAAATCTCTATGTACTTTGACACCACGGTTCATTCTAAATTTCAGACAAATAAATCCTGTTTTGACCATGGATAATAGCAACAAATTTTCCATGAAAAATGCACTTAAAATTAACTTCAGGAAATTGACTTTGAAAAAAATGTCATTGCAAAAAGAAACATCTTCTATAAAGTAAACACCTTGAGTAATTCAAATTAAATTAATGGATACTAAGAGATGCTATTTAATAAGAATACTTAGGGATCTTTGATTTATAATTATGAATGGCAAGTTTTGTGATAAAGCTTTTTGAAAAATCATAAAATTTTTAAACTGCTGTAACAACACGGTAGCAGAAAGGGATCTTGGAGTCATTGTTGACTCCAGGATGAAAATGAGTCACCAATGCGAGGAAGTGGTCATTAAGGCTAACCTCACCTTGTCGTGCAGCTACAGATGCATCACAAGCAGGTGATCCAGGGAGGTGATCCTTCCCCTCTATGCAGCATTAGTCAGGCCACAGTTGGAGTACTGCATCCAGTTCTGGGCACCGTACTTCAAGAGGGATGTGGGTAGTATTGAGAGGGTCCAGAGGAGGGCCACTCACATGGTCATGGGGCAGTGGAGCAGGCCCTATGAAGAAAGGCTAAAGGGCCTGAACCTATTCAGCCTCCACAAGAGAAAGCTGAGAGGGGAACTGGTGGCCATTTACAAACTCACCAGGGGGGACCAGCAAGAATTGGGGGAGGCTCTGTTCCCGAGGGCACCACCCGGTTTTACTAGGAATAATGGCCACAAATTGTTAGACAGAAGGTTCAGGCTGGACATCAGGAGACATTACTTTACAGTTAGGGCTGTCAGGCTCTGGAATGGGCTCCCAAGTGAGGTGGTACTCTCTCCTACCTTGGGGGTCTTCAAGAGGAGGCTGGACAGATATTTGGCTGGGGTGATATGACCCCCGCGCCCCTTCTTGCCCGGGGCAGGGGATCGGACCTGATGATCTGTTTAGGTCCCTTCTGACCCTAAGCACTATGATACTATGAATATAATAGGAGGCCTGTGTATTCTGTGTATTAGCCCGAGTTACTTCTAGGGCTAAGTTCAGACATTTGGGGAGGTTAGAGGGAGGTTAAAGCTTGTTAAAAATGGCCATCCAATCTAAAGTAGGTTGGGATAGGAGGGCTAGCAGGCTTGGAAGGGATGGGGGGTATCTGTGGGAGTGAAGTGGGTGCAGGTTGTATCCACAGAAGTGATTGGTAGAATGCGGGGAGCAGGTGGTGTCTGTGGTGGGATCAGGGAGGTGGGGATAGGCAGAATCCATAGGAACAATCAGGGGTGTGAAGGGAGCAGGTGGTATCTGCAGATGGGATAGTCCCTGAGGACTATGACATGATGTTGAAACAGGTTATAATGCTTTCTTTAACTAGATTGTTTTATTCCATTTCAGCCAGCTGGAAGCAAAGGAACCCAGTTCTTAGTCCATTCTAATATAATAAAAGCCTCAGTCTGTCTGTCTGTAACACTTTGTGAGCACTCTGATTGGTTGTCTCAGCAGCCAGTCACAATTCTGAGTGAAACAACCAATCAGAGTGCTCTGCACAGACAGATGCACACATGACAGTGGGGACTGAGGGGCTGGAGCAGGCAGCGGTGGCATGGGATGGTGGGTAGTGGTGCTTTGTCCCTGCCCTCCCCCCTGGCAGGGAGGGGGAGAGGGGAGAGGGACTGGGAGTTGGCGGGGGTTTCTGGTGGCAGCATCCTCTTGCTGCCATTGCACCCACCTCTCCCTCTACTGCTGCTGCCACCCGGCCCTGACAACAGCCAGCAGAGAGGGGGAGGTGGTGGGGAGGAGAGAGGGAGGGTAAGCAGGGAGTGGGGGGATGTTGCATGCGGCCAGACATGCACCGGCAGCAGCGCAGGGCACTGGGTATTGTCAGCCACCGTCTCATGCAAACTCCCCTCCCCACCATTCCTGGGAGCTGATGGTGGCATGGGATGGAGTGGTGTGGGGTGCACAGGACTGCACTGGGAGCAGTGGGGGGTCCACATGGCTGGATGTGGCGGGGGGTGCATGGGGCCAGATGTGGGCAGTGGAGGGGAACGTGGTGGGTGGGGGCGGGGATACAGGGCCGGGAGCAGAGTGATGGCACCGTGGGGTGCTGGGTGGAGTGCTCTGTTCCCCCCCCCACACACCTGGTATTCACAACGGGCAATTTGCTAGTAAGTTCATAAAAAGAACTAAATTACTGTAACAAAACCCCTCAGCTGTAATTTTACTATTCAACTCATAACTGAAAATGAACTGAAAACCAGAAGTGGGAAAGTCTGCATATATAATTTCTAGCAGTTAAAAATATTACCATGTTTTATCTGAAATGTAATGATTTTCACATAAATGCTTATATCAAGATATATATGTCAGGAGATATATATTTATCTCCTGTCATGTATCTCTCAATATAAGCATTTTATTTATATATATAAACCATGTAATCTTTTTAGTTAGATACTTACGTTTTCCAGTGTAATTGTAATCTTTTTTCATCAACTCTGCCCTCAGAAATATAGATGGCAGGGTAGATGTCCATCTTATCAACTAACTAAACTGAAAATCTGCCTTGCCTTCTACTTGATTTCAGATTAACATGGCTAACTATACATATCTTCCCAGAAATGTCATAAAGTGGTGTAGGCAGTAAATCTAAGTTGTTTGTTTATTCATTTTTTATTCAAAATATGAAACAATTCAGTCGCTTGCTTGCTGGTTGTATCCTTATTTTCTCTCGTCTTAATCAAGGTTCTTGGAAAAGCTTATCATTTCTTCCTTCATTACATATCACAACCCCACCTTTTTCTGACTGTTCCACTGCCAAATCCCTGGTTCATGCCCTGCATCTATTGCATTTCTAGGCTACTACAACAACCGGCTCCTTTCTAGCTTCACAGATTATACTAAATCTTCTGTGAGATCCAAAAAAGATTGGTTCAGCAGCTAAAATCAATGTCTCTCTCTCTCCAGGCCACTTTCCTTTGCCCTCAGTTCTCTTCTTTATTTCTGACAACATCTTTATCTTTCCTTCACACTTGGGCCTCATCTTATGTTCTGTTATTCCTCACTCTTCCCTCCTCCTATTGCCATGATTTCACATCTACTCTCACTTCCTATTCCGGTTTCTGAACACTGTCCATTCTTTTTGGCTTGTTACTCTACTTGATGCAGACTCTTACATTGGCCTTGTTTTTTTCACACCATTCCTTACACCTGGAATGATGGCCCTTTTTTTGTTAACTTAGTATCTTCATTCACCTCCTTCAAAATCTTCCTAACAACCTTTTTTTTTTTTTTTTTTTTTCCTTGCTTTCCACTAGTGTTTTTCACTCTTTCCTTCTTGAGGTATTTTGTTTTCTGTTTCTCCAGTTTATCATTTGCCTGTTATAATATATGACTTTTATTTTTTATTGTTTTCTTTTATTCTTTATTTCCCTAGCTGCTTTGTCAATTCTAATGTACTCTGTTTGATTTAGGTTGGAAAGTCTTCAAGGCAGGGAATATATATTTATTAGATTTTTGATAAATACAATGGAAAATGATTGGGCTATAGAAATATTTAATTTTGTCAGCTGTATCAATTTTAAATAATTTTAGATGCAGAGCTAACTTGTGTACTTCATTATATAAGACATGTTAATTATTTATAACCTTTGTTTATAAACTTTACTATCTCAACACAGTAGATGTGAAGGCTCCAGTCTTCCAAATGCATACCTGCTTAACTTTATTCATCAGTAGTCCCTTTGACATGCATGATATTACTCTCATGTGCAGTTAAGATTATTCCATTGCAGAATCATTGCTTGTGTGGTCTGTAACGCTGTTATTACTGATGTTTGGCCATACTTTTATTTTTGACATGATTTTCTACATAGAAAAGTTGTGTCTGTCAGTCAGTTGTTCTGTCAGAAAAGTTTATAATTTTTCTGTGCAAAGGGATTCAAATGCTCTAGTTGTTTTAAAAATTTGTGCACCTTTACATTAAGAAAGTGATACTTCCATCTGTACATTTGTAGACAAGCTCTCCTTTTCTTACTACATGACCTTTTTAGAATTGGTCATTGATATTTTTGCCTACCACTTACATTTTGATGCTATCTATATTTAGAAATTAAACCATTGAATTTGTTGCTACAACGTTTTATGGGAGCTAAGTTTAATAAGTTGAAGCAGAGATTTTTTTACCTTTTACCTTGATTTTCTGTGTAGGATTCCTGCCAATCTGGAAAGCCATCTAGGCTTGAATTCTAGTTTTTGTTAGGATGCTTTCTTTAAGTTTTGCTGTGCTAGCTTTAGAAACTAAGGAAGTTACCAACTGGATTGCTGAAAATGCTTGCAGGGTATTCCAGAATCTTAACATAGATAATACTATGTGTCATTTAGATAAGTTTAATCATCTATAAAGGAAAGAAATATCTTCATTTACTTTGACCAAGATAAAATTGTACAAGACCCTTATGTTTGAGGAGAGTAACCAATAACTGAATCAAAGATTAGAAAAAAACTTTGGCTGTATTATGTAACTATATAGTTAGCAATTTTGAGGAGAGGGGACATTCACTTCCCTCTTGACTACACAGTGCGGTGGGTGGCGAATTGACTAGAGGGTCACACCCAGAGAGTCGTGGTGGATGGGTCGGTTTTGACCTGGAAGGGTGTGGGCAGTGAGGTCCCGCAGGGCTCAGTCCTTGGACCGATACTCTTTAATGTCTTCATCAGCGACTTGGACGAGGGAGTGAAATGTACTCTGTCCAAGTTTGCAGGTGACACAAAGCTATGGGGAGAAGTGGACACGCCGGAGGGCAGGGAACAGCTGCAAGCAGACCTGGACAGGTTGGACAAGTGGGCAGAAAACAACAGAATGCAGTTCAACAAGGAGAAATGCAAAGTGCTGCACCTAGAGAGGAAAAATGTCCAGCATACCTACAGCCTAGGGAATGACCTGCTGCGTGGCACGGAAGTGGAAAGGGATCTTGGAGTCCTAGTGGACTTCAAGATGAACATGAGTCGTCAGTGTGACGAAGCCATCAGAAAAGCCAATGGCACTTTATCGTGCATCAGCAGATGCATGACAAATAGATCCAAGGAGGTGATACTTCCCCTCTATCAGGCGCTGGTCAGACCGCAGTTGGAATACTGTGTGCAATTCTGGGCGCCGCACTTCAAGAGGGATGCGGATAACCTGGAGAGGGTCCAGAGAAGGGCCACTTGTATGGTTAAGAGCCTGCAGACCAAGCCCTACGAGGAGAGACTAGAGAATCTGGACCTTTTCAGCCTCCGCAAGAGAAAGTTGAGAGGCGACCTTGTGGCTGCCTATAAGTTCATCACGGGGGCACAGAAGGGAATTGGTGAGTTTTTATTCACCAAGGTGCCCCCAGGGGTTACAAGAAATAATGGCCACAAGCTAGCAGAGAGCAGATTTAGATTGGACATTAGGAAGAACTTCTTCACAGTTCGAGTGGCCAAGGTCTGGAACGGGCTCCCAAGGGAGGTGGTGCTTTCCCCTACCCTGGGGGTCTTCAAGAGGAGGTTAGATAAGCATCTAGCTGGGGTCATCTAGACCCAGCATTCTTTCCTGCCTATGCAGGGGGTTGGACTCGATGATCTATTTAGGTCCCTTCCGACCCTAACATCTATGAATCGGTCCCATATCAGATCAGCACTGATATGGGGAAAATTTAAACTATTGGAAACTGGCTTTTTTGGCCTAATGCAGCTGATAATTTGCCCCATAAATGCCCCATGTACAGTGGCAGCATGCACAGGGCCAGAAGCACAGTCCAGCAGCTTGGAGACCAATGTATGAGTGGTAAGTCTGTTGCGGTAGAAGGGGAGGGGAAAGAGAGGGCATGGTGGGGACAGATTGAGGCCCCCGCAGTGAGGGAGGTAGTGTGGCAGGGGCTGGGGCAGGCACTGTCCAGGCAGAGTTGGGCGTGGGACGGAGCCACAGCTTGCCTGGGGAGTATGGGGGGGCGGCTTCTGCCACTGCGCAAACCCTGGGAGGGTACAGGGGGCATATGCCCCCGGGTCTGTGCATGGGACATGGCAAGCTGCCGCTGCAGACTGGGGCCGGGACTTTTCTGGCACTGGGCTCTTCTGGGTAGGGGCTGGGCAGGGCTGCACTCAGGGTGGGTGACAGCAGTGCTGGGAGGGGGTTATGGAGGGGAGTTGCAGCCCCCCACAATTTGCCATAGCCCCTCCACAACCCCCATGTCCTGGTACCGCCACCTGCCCCGAGCGCAGCCTGTCCCAGCCCCCACTGGGAAGAACCCAGCACAGCCCCAGCCCGCAGTAGCAACCTGCCACGCACCCCCATCCCCGATGCCCTTCCAGGGTGTGTGCAGTGGTGGGACCACCCCCCACCACACCCCTCCAGGCAAGCCAGCTCCATCCCATACCCTGCCTCCCCACTGCTGTTGGGCAGGTAGGGAGTGAGTGGCCGGCATGGGGCTCCTGAGGGAAAGGCAGCAGAGCAGAGAGCCCCAAGCCCATAGCAAACAGCCCACATCTGCACTGCGCACAAATCTGTGGGGGCACATTCCCCCCATGCCTCCCTTGGGGGGAGGTAGGGGGTGTGCCCCCTGGATCTGCATGGGGCAGGGTGGGTTGCAGACAGGGCTGCGTGGGGCACTTCTCAGCAGGGTCTGGGCTCAAAGCAGGCACTAACGGTGCTGGGAGGGGCTGCAGCCACCCCAGATTTTGCCACAGCTTCACTCCCAGCCCTGCACTGCCCGGTGCAGCTCAACTCCATGCTCCACCTCTGTCAGTGCAGTGGGAAGAGCTGAGGCTCTGCCAGGCGGCTGGCGGCAGCAGCAACTGCATGAGCAGAGCTGTGGCAAAATTTGGAGTGGCTGGAGCCCCCTCACAGCACCCGCTCTGAGCCCAGCCCCACTGAGAAGAGCCCTGTGCAGCGCCAGAAGAGCCTTGGAACAGGTGCCAGCAGCACTCGGAGGGGGTTGCATCCATCCCGAATTTCACTGCAGCTCCACTCCCAGCACCTCCACCATTGCTAGCCACCCAGCACAGCCTTGGCTTTTCCCAGTGCATGGATGGAGGTGGGACATGGAGCTGGGCTGTGCCTAGTGGCAGAGGGCTGGGAGCAGAGCTGCAGCAAAATATGGGGTGGCTGCAGCCTCTCCCAACGCTGCCAGCACCCGCTCCAAACCCAGCCCCCAAGAAGAGCTCCGCACAGCAATGGCTCTATCCCACCTGCCCAACCCCATGCCCTCCTGGGGTGCAAGCACCAGCAAGAGCTGCCCCTGCCCCCGAGCCGTGCCTCCGCCCCCCTGGGCAGCGTCTGCCCCTGCCCTCTCCCTCCCTCACTATGGGGGGCATTGATCTGCCCTCAAAGCCCCTTCCCTCCCCCCTCACCTTCCACCACAACAGACTTGCCACCTGGAGGCAGCTGTATCAGATATCAGATCGGTATCAGCCGATATGCCTCCTTAAATATCAGCTATCGGTATGAGCCCCCAAAATCTCTATCGGTGCAGCGCTAACATAAACTATGTAAGGAAAGACATAACATCAGGTCTGTGAGAGTTTGTGCTGCAAACCATGGATCATGTATGTTATATGGTTTGAATGGATAAACATTAGTGATTCTATGCAATGGCAAAGGGTATTCTAACTCAAATGTGAAGAGCAGAAGCC
Organism: Alligator mississippiensis; assembly: GCF_030867095.1. Taxonomy (NCBI): domain Eukaryota; kingdom Metazoa; phylum Chordata; order Crocodylia; family Alligatoridae; genus Alligator; species Alligator mississippiensis. Next base: position 157,574,148 of record NC_081827.1, read on the forward strand.
TTGTCTGTTGTCTTGTCAATATCTAGAGAAGAGCCAAGGATTCCATTTACATCTGGAAGATTGTTTTTCACATTTGCAGACCAGTGCTTGCTTCTTCAAAAAATTCAACCTTTTTTAGACTCAAGGCACCTCTCAGAAAATGTCAGCTCTTAGGTTTCACTCCATTTTTGACTACAGAGAACTAAAAGAGTAATTCTTCTCTTGGAAAGAACTCAAAGTCCACAACAGGTCAAAATGTTTTTAACATTTTGGATTCCCATTTGAAGTCTGTGGGTTCATCTTGTGAATTATGTTTGCACCTCTACTAGTGCTAACACTGCATGACACACTGCAGTACCCCTGAAAAGATCTTGGGCAACCCAAGATGCCACAATATTAAGAATCACTGGTTTAGAGTTTTGCCTGGCGTTTCTTTTGGCCAGTTTGTTGGAGGAGGATGGATATTACTATAAAAGACAACTGAAACCTTATAAATTGTCTGAACATTTATTAACATTATAATATTGGCCGGACAGATCAACTGAGTATCGCCCTTCATGAAGCTGCGTTACTTTGCAAATAGTTTCTTATTAAGATACACTGCTTTACAAAAGCATAGAAACTAGAGATGCACCAATATAATGGTTATGTATCATATCGGCACCAATAAAAGAAAAATTAACCTTATTGGCTACTGGCTTTTTTTGGCTGGTGTAGCTGATAATGTCACTGACAAATATAATATGCCTTCTGGCCAGGGCCCCTGGACACCCTGTTCATGTGCGCAGCTGCATGAATGCACGTGGCCAAGAATACAGCTGGGTAGCATAGACAACAGTTGCCTTGCAGGTAAGTCTCTGGAGGGGAAGGAGCATGGCGGGGGCAGATCAAGGACTCTATGGTGAAGAAGGAAGTAGGGTGGGAGCTGGGGATGGGGGCACTGCCCAGCCAGGGCAATGAATGGGACCTGGGTCCAGGGCATGAAGCAGGATGGATGGTTCATCCAGGAAGTGCGGAGCAGGGTGGGGAGTGGGGGCAGCTCTCTGCCACTGTGCACATCCCCTGCCCTCTCCCTCCCTTACCACAGGGGTGTTGATCTGCCCCCCCCCCCCATAACCCTTCCCTCCCCCCTCTCCTTCGGACTTACCAGCTGGAGGCAGCTGCCTGCTCTCCTCCATCCTGTGCTGCAGCTGCACACAAAGCGGGCATTTATCGGCCAAATTATCGGCCCCATTGGGCCGATATCTGATACAGCAAATTTTCTTTATATCAGTACTGATCCAATATTGGACCAGTGTATTGGTGCATCCTTAGGTTATGTGACATTGGACACTTTGTAGTACTACAAAAATAGAATGCTGTGGGGGTATGCACAGCCTCCTGCCTGGAGCACTATAAACTTGCCTGAAAGGCACATTCTCCAAACAGAGGTCAATAGGGAGGTGCGCTTCGTCTCCCTCTGTCCTAAGGAAAACCTGTGAGTGAACCTGCAAGGCTCCGTGACACATTCGTCTGATCAACTTTTCTCTGAAAGTCCATGGTGACAAAATCTGATCAAGTGTTCTCCCTGCCCAATCAGATGTTGCCACTTGTAGCAGTCCAATCAAATGTTTCTGCCCTCCAGCAGGAGCTGACTGGGCTGCAGCTAATCTAGTAGTTCCCCCTCTGAGAAGGAAGTCCTGGTCTGTGTCCTTGAGCAGTGGCAGCTGCTCTTCCTGACAGAGCTTCCAGGGTGGCAACAGCATCCCAAAAAGGCTTTGACACCTTGCTGCAGCTGGGTGGCTTGCCACAGAGCTATCCACTCTCCCTTTCAGTACTTTTCAAGAGAGAAGGGAAAGTGCAGGACTGTGGATACTGGAGATCTGAGAGACCCTCTATAGCACTACATGTAACTAGATTTTGCATACTGTGCTACAAAAGGTAGCAGTACGAAGTTTCTCACTGAAACAATAACTTTTTTTTCATGGATCCACTACCTTTCTATGCTACAAACAGCCTGAAATCATTGAGATATTTGTTAATCATACAAGCATATGATTATTATTTTAAAGTAAAAGGCCATACTGTGAAAATATATTATACAAGGGAGACTTCAGTTTCTTCCATAATGTGGCTTTGGCGGAGGGAAAGTGCAATCTTGTCCTGTGCATAAAGTATTATATAAATGAATGTCTAGAACAAGTTATGGTTTGGTAGCTACATTTGTCAAGAGCATGATAAAATTATGGAACAGTCTGAGAAAAATCAAAATAACAATAACAATGCTTTATTTTACAAGATGAAAGAAAGCCTGTTTCCTTAGGCTTTTAAGAAAATTTGAAGCTCTGCCTCATAGACAAACTACCAAAAAAATCAATGGGAGTCTTTTCTATTGAGTTGGATCTGGTCCTTATAACAACAGAAATAAAATCTATTCAGTTAAATTGAAAAAGGTACTGCTTTTTAATTACTATTTAAAGGGTCTTAATTCATCTTAACATATTTTGTACACTAATGCAGTAATTCTTAACCAGTGTGCCATGGCACCTTGGGGTTCCTTGAGATCCTTTCATTGGTGTCATAGGATGCCATGCATGTTAGCATTATTAGGTGTACAAACATGTTTCACAAGATAAATCCAAGGACATTCTGACCTCTTGTGGTTTTTCTGAGGTCTTTGCAACAGAAGAATCGCTCTATTATTTTTGTAGTAAAAAAACAAAAATTAAGCGGTGGCATTTCTAAGGAGTTCCTCGTGATGAGCAAGGGGTGCTTGGAGACTAAGAAGAACTACTGCACTAATGATTCATATCTATTCAACAAAATGTTTTGCAAACAATGTTAAGGCACCCCAATTCAGAAAATGTTAATGTAAGCTTTGACTTGGGGGGGAAGGCTGTTAGTATTTTGTAATGACAGCTGGCATCAGTAATAATTTATCACAGGTTCCCTCCTTCCAAGTATCTCTTTATTGGACACTGTGTACTATAGAAATCCAAGCTGCTGGACTTGCTCCAACTTCTTCAATAGAGGGGATGAATAGCATAATAGCTCAGTGCCAGAGAGCCCTATTAATCTCATGTGAATGGAAGCTCTTTAGAGCTTTGAAGAGGAGAAACCAGAGAGGAGAAGGAGACTAGTTTGAAACTTTAGTTTGGCCAAGTTCTAGCCATCCTTTTGGATTGTGCTGCAGCTGGTATTGTTACCTTCACATTGCCAAATAATGTGGCTAATATTATGTTAACAACAGAAAGGAAGGCTTCTGGAACAACCACAAACCAGTGAGAAAGAAGTCCTGTATCTTAATTATTTGTTTATAAAATCCACTAATAATGAATACATATAAGCTTCCCTGAGCAAGTAAATTCTGCACACTGTCAGAAATAGATGTCTGCATCTCTTGGATATTTGTTTCATCAGGGACTTGATTATCACACTCAGCTTCTTTGTCTTCATACTTCCCATATTTCCAGGTAAGTAATGCATTTCACATTCTGATTGCTAGAATCTAAGAGCAAGTGAATTTTTAGAAGGAACAGGGACATTTGATTTCTGAAATTCAGGTGAAGCAATCTAAACCTTTATATTTACAAAAACTTGAGTTGCAAACATTCTGAATCGGAAGAAAAGTAACCTAGCAGCTATATATCCATGAAAATATGTCAGTATATATGAGTCACTACTGTTGTGAGTGTATGTGAGTGAGCATTTGCATTTAATAACTTATTGAGAGCACCAAGTAATCATTGGACTTGTAAGACAGTCAGTACATTACTAAAAATGTATCTCTTTTTTTCTAAGGACACACTGTACACTACTCTTTTGTCATAGATTCCTGCTCCTAGTATATGTTTTGTATTGGTGAAGTCATAATCAACATAGAATGTATTTTGAACAAAATCTTAGCATTTCCCAGTAATTTTTTTCCTGAAATAAGTTTTCTTAAATTTTTAATAGATTGAAAGTATTTTAAAAGCTTCCAGACCCAACACAGTGGGTTTCTAATACAAAGAAAAAAATGAAGGTCCCATCTTAACCTCCTTATTGCAACCCCATGTAAATTTATCAACAAACAATGTGCATTGTGCATTTCAAGAGTTAGTGTTATTGTTTTGAAAATTGAAAAGAGGCGAAAGGTAATTAAGCTGAATGCTGCTATTTTGTGGAAAGCATAGGGGAGGAACAGGGATTTAATAAATAAAAGTTTCAAAGTTGTGGGATTTAAAAAAAAAATTATTTTCAGTATCACTTTAAGGTCCCTTATTAATGAGATTATTTTGAAAATAGACAACATTTTGATTGGAAGTAAATCTTAATTCTACATTTTAAGTGATCTCATTTGGCAGTGTTAGAGGTCAGTGAGATTTCATTTAGTTGTATTTATTTCCATTTGAGTCTGTCATGTTTTTGAGGTACAATATAAATGTTAAATTGAGTTATTTGGACAGTGACTTGGTCAGTCCGTTTGTAAATTTTTTGCAAAGTAGGACCTTGCTTCTGATGGAGAGTTCTGGACAGCAATGCAATATATATGAAACAATTATGATAAACGTGTAAGAAGACACAAAATAATCAGGACACTAGAAAATGAAATAAATTCAGTACCATCATTGCATGCATTTCCCAGCTAAGCTGTCAAAAGCTTGAACAAGAGTGTGAACCTTATATTGTGATCTCAGAAGCACTAAGTTTCAGTTGTAAAGAATCAAAGAAGTGAATTCCAAATTTTTTACTAAGAATTGTTTGCTGCCAGCTACCTCTTATTCACAGACCACTCCTAGTTATCGTTAGGGGCCTACTCAAATCTTATGATTTTGTGGATTTCATGGAAATCATGAAATCGGGCAATGTGCACAAAATCCACAGGGGAAAAAATAACCTTACTAAAATTAAAATACTTGTTCCCAGTAGGAGCCAGCAGTCCTCATGGACACTGCAGCCTGGCTGGGGAAGGGGCATTGGGGGCTGCCAGCACAAAGAGGAGCAGGCAGGATGGCTGCTGTCCTGCCCCTCGCAGCTGTTTGGTTGAGAGGGCTGCCTGTCATGCGGCTCCACCCCTCTCCACCAACCGGCGAAAAGGGATAGAGTCATACTATGGACAGCCCTCTTAACCCATCAACAGTGGGGGAGGGGCCACTGGGGCCACTTGGCCTATTAGAGGTATGGGCAGGTGAGGCTGCCATGATAAGCCGGTGAACATGGCAACTGAGCATATGAGCTGCCTGCAGAATCAGTCGCCTGCCTCCTTGATTTAGGTAAACCCCTAGATATCATATCATGTTGCTGTGGAACCTACTATTGTTGCATATATGAATAAGTAAACATATGAAAGTATTTCATATGTGATTGATGCCTATTAATACAATTTAATAGTTGGAAATAGAGAAAAGAACAAATACCATGACCTTGCCTTCTACTGGAAATCCATAATCCAAGTAGGATATATTTCTTTCATTTTGAAACTATACTATTACAAGATAAAAATGACATTAAAGGCTTGCAGAATAAAACTTTTTTTAAAGTTAGAAAATAAGCTAAATCTTTCTTTCTGAACTAATCAAAGATGTATAGACATCTTTGGTGATAAGGGAAGGTTTGCCCATCATGCTATAATGACGATGACAGATATGGGACAAGCAATGGTATTGGTATGGGAATGGAAGGGAACCTAGGTTTAGTTGTGATCAGTGATCCAATGTCATTTTGGAAGCTGTGAGGTAAAATATAAATATTATTTAATCTATTTTTATAAATGTAAAACAGACACCTATTCAAGAATTCCTGAAATAGTTTTAGGTCCATGGCACACAGTACACTTATGGAGGGATCAATATGTTGATTGCACCCTAAATAGTAACAATACTACACATTCTGCTGATTTATGATGTCATAAAGAGGCAAACCAGCTACAAAGATAATCCACAAGATATATGGAACATTTTTATGCATGTTTGTGTGGTACCATAAATTGAACATGCCCCCATCCTGATGCTGATAGTCAGTTCATTGTTAGCATTGGCATGGGGGAGGAAGTTCGCATTGGGACTGGGACAGCCCCTGTTAAACCAGACTTGGGGCTGTCCTGGGGCCAAAACTGACAATCAGTTGATTATTGCCTGTGGCCCCTCACAGCCTGTGGTCTCAAACGGACCTGGAGCTGACAATCAGCTGATCCCATTAAATGAACATGTGCCAGGGATCTTAGATTATGTATATTGCTGATATAAAAATATTAATAACTATCATGAATTGTTAAACATAACTTATTTTACTCAGTGTGACTACGATGACAGAATAGTGAATAAAAAAGGGTTTTTCTCAGTTTTAGTAAGGGCAAAAATGTAAACTTTTGTGAAAATATAATGCTGAAAAATGCTTGTGCCATGTTTGTGGTCTTGTCTCAGTCTAATTATTTTATTGATTTGATTAAGTGACAGGACATGTGGGAACATAGAAATCCACAAATTATTTTTCAAACACAAGAGTGGGCAGCTGGTGTGTCAAACTCTAGTATTTACTGTCTCTTTAAATCTTATTAAAAAACCAAAGGTGCAGTACATGGTGAACATAATAAATCCATGTGATATAAGAAAAAGCCTTTTTTGAAAAAAAAATACTCAGATGGTAGGAATAAACAACCTCTGACAACTTCTGTAAATTATGCTGGAATCTAGTGGAGACAAACAGCTACCTGTGAGTAGCTGCTTTCAGTAGGCACTGCTAAAATTCATTGCTCCGAACGAGTACCCTAGGATAGTTGTAGACATGCAACACATGGCATCTCTCTGTGGAAGAAAGATCAAGATAAGTCTTTCAGTGATGAAGGCTGAAATATTTGTCATTAATCTAAAAGAGGAAGAAACTACTTTCTGTCACTTGTTTGGGGATCTCCAAACAATATCAAGTAGGAATTACTTAGATACAATGAACCAGATACATTTTTGCAACAGATATGCATGTTGGTTTAATAAGAAAATACTAAATAGAATATGCACTTTCTTTAAGCTCATATTCACAACTCTTTCACATGAGTGTAATTAACTTTTACACTGGCTGAAACTAACCAGCCCTAAATTGGCATTGCTTACTCAAATCCAGTGTAAAATTATCCCAGAAAAAAATTGGGGTAGAACTATTGTGTTGAACTACGGGTTTTACTGTGATATTTCTGTGTTAACTGTGTTCACATTACAATTTTGTATGACTCAGTGTACTTCATTAACATGTGCACAGAGAATGAAGGGGTAAGTGCCTGGGTTAGCTGCGTGTGGGATGAGACCAGATGAGTGTCTAGCATTAGCAGAGCCTTGAATGGTTTTGACATATCAGTGAAGGTGGGACACCATCCCCATTGCCTTCTCCCACCACCGGCATACCCAGCCACCCTCTTGCCACCTTGCCACTCTGCCCCAGGGGCAATCCAGACATTCCTGGGTGGTCCCAGGAGGTGGGGATGGTACACGGGGTGCTGGAGTTTACCTGCTTCTCTTGTGGCATGGGAGAACAAGCTGCCAGCATGCTGAGTGGTCCCTGAGTTGCAGGAGACCCCAGTGCTTTCCTCCATGGTGGCGGTGCCCCCCAGATGGCGCCCGCCCGCTGGCACCTGGTCCAGGTGGTCCTGGGGGGCGCTGGCACCATGGAGGGAAGCACTGGGCCCTGCACAGCTCAGGGGCTGTGCGACCCAGTCGTGGCTCATGCAGGCAGACTTGGCTGAAGGAAAAAAAAAAGCAAGGAGTCTGATCTTTTTTTCTCCTGGAGCCTGCCTGCCTGCTTGCGTGAGCTGTGCAGGACCCAGTGCTTCCCTCTACTGCTGTGGTGCCCCCCCAAGCAGCTCCTGCCTGCTAGCAGCCCACCCAGGAGCTGCCCGGGGGGTGCCGCAGCCACAGAGGAAAACGCTGGGCCCTGTGCAGCTCACGCATGCAGGCAGGCTCCGGAAGGGGAGAAAAAAAAAAAGATCAGGCTCCGTGCCAGTTTTTTGTTTTTTTTTCTTCAGTCAAGACTGCCTGCACGAGCTGCCACTGGGTCACACAGGTCCTGAGTTGCACGGGGCCCAGTGCTGCCCTTTGTGGTGGCAGCGCCCCCTGGGACCGCTTGGGCTGGGTGCCAGTGGGTGGGTGCCACCCGAAGAGTGCTGCCACTGCAGAGGGAAGCATTGGGGTCCCCTGCCGCTCAGGTACCACTTGGCCCACTGACAGTTCTACCACACTGCAAGAGAGGCAGGTAGGCTCTAAGCATCAGGCCCCCTAAAGTTTGTGTACGTGCAATAGGGGTTTAGTTCAGTTTAGTTCTCCCTAAGTTGAAATGGTGGGTTCTTAAAAACCCACCATTTCCATTTAGGGAGAACTAAACCCCCATTGTGTGTACAAGCCCCCTGCAGGGATAGGATCACTCTCCTGGGTGGGGCAGTAGGTCATTGACTCTAAAAGAGTTGTAATCATCCCTTAAGTTCCCAGCCCTCACTACCCAAAGAACAACACATGCACCCTGTTAGAAGCCTTTGCTTAGCTTGTATAGATGACTATTCAGGGTACTGAGGAAAGAAGTAGTAAAATAACTTATTTTCCTCAAAAATCATTATTTTATTGCCCATGAACTTCTCCAATGTTGTAAGTGTAGTTGGGGAGCAGAAGCACACTATATAAGATCATTCAGAAACATCACGTAGTGGAAGCATTATATTTATTAAAGGGGCTGTTTGCAGAGTGCGTTACTTATGTTCTCCCTGAATTGAAAGGTTTCTACAAACAACCTGCTGGTTCATTATAGGCCCAGACAGAAGTGACAGTTTTTGCCCTATCTAGCCCCTGTAACTGCTCTACAGCTGTGACCAAACAAAAGTGCACAACTACAGAGCACTATAAAAGGGTCCGATCCTGTGATTAAAATGCTTCAAAATGGAGCAGCTTCAGTAACTTCGGTTTACACTGCCTCTCAGGCCTGGTGCTATTTTCAGAATGGGAAGGGGGAAAGGGAGCAGAGGTAGTTTGGTCTGGGGGTTTTTCAGCCAGGGCTGTAGTGTGGGGAGGGTGGATTGGAGCCCCCCAAGGTGGGGGAATTCATGTGCCCTACTCTCCAGCATCGGCTGGGGAACCCCTAGAACAAGCTCCCTCTGCTCCCTTTCCCACCTTCCATTCTGAAAATGGTGCCTAGGCTGGGAAGGAGGACATGTGTTGCTAGGGGAAATGGGCTACGGGCTTACAGCCAGTAGCTGGATTCCCCAACCCCCAGGACCCAACAGCAAACTTCTGTTGGGTCCGGGGAATCATAACTCATGATGCTTCCTGCAAAGCGCAATGAGTTATAATGGGGAACTGCACTTCTGTCTGTGCCTTTTATCAAATTAGCTGCTAGGGTATATTACTCAAGGATCCGTTATGGTATTTTCAAGGTAATAGAGGGTACAAGGTTTCAAAAGTATGATAATGTTAGATCTGTAAGAACATTCAATAATTAATTACTTTAGTTAAAACAACTTTTAAAAGTTTTTTAACAAAAATATTGATCTCAACTTGCCTTTGCATTGCCATATTCTGATTTAATTGTTTCTAATGAGAAAGTCTTTGAGTGTGTTTGGAAAAGTTCTTTGATAATTCAACAGAAAAGCATTTATTATCAAAACAAATTCTATTTTATAAGAAGTATCCTCTCAGTTGTCATCGATTTGTTGATTATTGTATGAAGTGGTAGTACCAGAGCAGGTGTATAAACCAGTGGAATGAACAGTTGAAATCTAGGTCAGTGTAAGCAAGTATGTCTGTCCCGAAGAGTGGTAACTTTCAGCTACAGATCTGTTGGATAATCATATGGAAAATTACATGATTCATCTGAATAACGTGGAAAGAAACAGTGTGGCATTGAGAATCTGTTAGTTAATCTCTACCAGCTTGACTCTGGCATTTGATTTATCTTGTTTTTGAGTTGGTCTCCTTGTTTCTTTTCAACATGGGTGTGTAACAGGGCAATCTGTCCCTTTAAGAGGAAACAGTCTTGTTGACGCAATCCAGCTGTAGGGCATTTGGATAATGAGGGAGTGTCCCACTGTAAATTTAAAACCCCGAGGGTAACAAACTGAGGGAACAGTTTGCAAGTAGGAGGCACTGTGAGCAGAACAAGCTTGCTGCATGAAAGGGCCAGGCTTCTGTGCTAAAGCCAGAGCCAAAGATCACCCCTCCTAGTGCTGGGGATGGCGCAGCAGGATTTGGTTTTGTTGTTTATTTATTAATTTGGCTGCTGCTTGGAGACTGTATTTTTATTTGGGAGGGGTGGCTGAGGAACCCTTCAGGGAGCAAAACCTGCCTGCAGAAACTGGCAGACTAGGCAACCCTCCCACAGAGTCCCAATACCTTTAATCTGCCTTGTCAGATCTTAGTGGTGCAACACTTTGGTGATTCTAATTGATCCCTTTGCTGCCAGTTTTTGAATGATAACGTTCTTATAATCCTTTGTCACATATGTATCAGGACTTGTTTTAAGCCCTGTATTATTCTGTGTCTGCACTACATGCTTTCTTTGATGAATATTTGTAGTCATTATGACTGCTTATACACGTGATGGAGGTTTAGTCCCCTAAATTGAAAAAGTGGGTTTTTAATTGTGATGAGTAAAAACACACCATTTCAATTTAGGGGCTTGCCACTGTTACAGTGATGGGTTCAGTCTTTTTTTTTTTTTAATTATCTGTGGAGCCTGCCTGTATCTCCCATGGCTGGGGGTGAGCTGCCAGCGGACCAAGCGGCCCTGGAACTGCAGGAGGCCCCAGTCCTTTCCTCCATGGCAGCATTGCCTCCCGGGGCTGCCTGGGTGGGATGCTGCCGCCATAGAGAGAAGGTCCAGGGCCCTTGACAGCTTTTCCCCCCAGCCACAGGAAAAGGCGGCAGGCTCCACAGGGGGCGGGGGAAGGATCAGGCCCCTTGCTGCTTTTTTTTTTTTTTTCTTAGTGGAGCCTGTCCATATGAGTTTCCACTGGGCTGTGCAGCCTCTGAGCTGCAGCGGGGCCTGGTCCTTACTTCTATGATGGCAGTGGCACCCCCCAGGGCTGCCTGGGTGGGGTGCTAGCTGCACAGGTGCTTTTCCAGCTCACAGGGAGCACCCACCAGATCCAACTCTTCCCGAGCCCATGTACTAGGAGCCTGCCAGGCTGCTTCCTGCACAGGCATGGGAAAGAGTTGGATCCAGCAGATGCTGCCTGTAAGCTGGGGCACCAGCACAGATAGCACCCCATCTGGGTGTCTCTGGGGGTCGCTACTGCCATGGAGGGAAGAACCAGGCCCCCCTTCAGCTCAGGGGCTGCACAGCCCGGTGGTAGCTTGCGTGGGCAGGCTCGGCTGAGGAGAAAAAATAAAAAGCAGTGAGGGGTCTGATCCTCTGCCCTGCTCCCCTCATACAACCTGCCTGCCTCTCCCGCAGCCAGTGGGGAGAGCTGCTGGCAAGTCCTGCACTGCAGGGGGCCCCAGACCTTCCCTTCGAGGGTGAAAGCACCCTCCAGGGCCACCCAGGTGGGTGGCTAGCAGGTGGATGCTACCCCAGCTCACAGGCAGCACCCAGCCCCATCCAGCTGTTCCCTGAGCTGAGCTGGGGCAGCACCTGCCCACTAGCCACCCTCCTGGGTGGTCCCAGGAGGGCCCTCTGTAGCTCAGGGGCTGCTCAGCCCACTGGCAGCTTGCCCATCGGCCATAAGACTCAAGGACACACTCCATTTTTAAAAAAAAAAAAAAAAGGATCAGGCCCCTCGGCACTCCTCCCTTCAGTCCGCCTCTCTTGTGGTGGGGGTGGGCTGGGGGCAAGTTGTCAAAGGCTGGAACATTACAAATAGCTACATTGCAAACTAAATTACATATGAATATGGTTTAGTTTGCAACACAGCAAACTCTTTTAAATCATAAGAAACTGCCACATGTGTACACCATGATGATGCAATTAATCCGTAAAAACAGCCAATTTTCATCATGCCTACAAGTGTCCTATAGGGTGAATAAGGTCAGTATCCCTTTGATCTATTATATTATTTTAGGCAGTTTCAGAAGGGCAGTCTCATGTCTTGTTATCTTTCTTTGTCCAGGCACATGAGAGTGGATGTACTGGGGGCAGTGGCACAGCTACCACATTCCCCTCTGCCTGACCACATGGCAGGAAAAATAGCTGGGGATGTTTTTAAGACCCTGAAAACAGTAAGAATTTCCCCCTCCCTTCCCTCTGTGCTCAGATGCATGTCCCCTCCCACCTCATTTCCTACTCCCCTGCCTGTTGCTGCCACTGTCCCTGGTGTCCTGGGGCAAGAGCTCCTTTCCCACTCCAGCCAGGCTGCATGGGGGTTGGACTCAGCTCAGGACAGCAGCAGTGCGGAGGTGGATTCCTTCTCACTGCCTGATCCCTCTCAATGTTCCCCACCAGTGTAGGAGCAGATATAGGGAACACCCATTGGGACCAGGAAGAAAGGGAGAACCTACTGTCCTGCTGCCACTGCTCTCCTGGCTGATCCAAGCCCCCTCGCAGCCCATCTGGAGTGGCTCTGAAGCCTTCCTTGTCCCCAGGACAGTGGGGCAGTGGCACTTGCAGGGTGGGAAGGGCCTTTGAGCAGGAAGGTAAAAGGGGGGAGGAGTTCTTGGTCTATTAACATTTATTCCTTGTGTAGTATCATCTACTGGTTATTCTTTCCAGTGTGAAGGGAAACTGAAGTGGTTGAATGGATTCAGTTTTGCATGTAAGGCCTTAGCAAGGTACTTTCATTTGGAACTTTCCCTACCAAAACTGTCATAACCAGTTTGTCTACTTTCAAAGCATGATAAAGAGTTCATTTATTTAGTTAAGGTTTTAGGTGAATGGGGATAATTATGAGGAGGGCAGACAACTGTTTGTGGGATAAAGTTCATTTGGTTTATTGTTGAATGGTTCTTAACATTTTAATTAGAAAACAGGCATTATATACTAGAAATTTAGTATAGAATAATCAGTCTACAGTGTTACAGCAGTTAAAAATGTAAAAATCATTTGCAAGGTACAAGCACGTACAGTTTTTGCTTGTTGCACTTTATTAAATGATTTTAATGGCTTTGTATACCAAAGCTATTTCATTCTTTTGTTATGATTAGTACTGCTGTTTTTGGAAAGGCTTCTCATAATTCAAACATATAGACTACTTAATAGGAAAAAAGGATGAAAACAAATCACATTAAAATTTAGTCCTGTGCATCTTTAATTCTGTGAAAAAAGCACAGTGCACAGGAGCTGGGGGGGAAATAACTGGATATCTTTTAAAAAGATACTCTGTGGCCTAACATTGTTACATTTGGACTAAGTAATCACTGTATTTATATTGGACATATTTTTGTAGTAGCCTTAAACCGAGGTTAATTTAGATGAAATATAGGGATGTCTGTTACTGAAGACTTATTGACTGATGAAACATGGAGATGTACTACTGCAGGGTGCTCAGCCCCTGGCCCACAGGCCAGATCCAGTCTTTGGTGCTGTGTAGTCTGGCCCATGGGCCTCCCTACAGACTGTGGGCATGCAGGATGGCATGGAGTTTTATCCCGACATGAAGTAGGGAGAGCAGGTGCCCTGGGGCGCGATCCATGGGTGGGCCAGATGACATGTGGCCCCATCCTGGGTTAGGGTGGGGTGGGCCCTGGGGTCCTGACGGCAGAGCAGGTGATGTGTGGCCTGATTCTGGAGTGCAGGGCAGGGGCCGTGTGGGACTCCAGACCCTGATCCAAGCATCCAGGACCTGATCCAGCCTGTGGATTGGTCTCCCACCACTCATCTCCCTATTCTCATAGGGAAGCTAGCAGCCTGTGGAGTGGATGACTACACAGTCAGGTGGGTGACCAACTGGCTTAGGGACCTCACCCAGAGAGTGGTGGTGGACGGGTCGTTCTTGGCCTGGAAGGAGGTGGGCAGTGGGGTCCCGCAGGGTTTGGTTCTTGGACCGGTGTTATTTAATATCTTCATCAGCGATTTGGACAAGGGTGTGGAGAGCATCCTTTCCAAGTTCGCAGATGATACTAAGTTATGGGGCAAAGTTAACACGCCGGAGGGCAGGGAACAGATACAGGCTGACCTGGACAGGTTGGATCAATGGGCAGAACGAAATAGGATGCAATTCAACAAAGATAAATGTAAGGTACTTCACCTAGGAAGGAGGAATCCCCAGCATACCTACAGGTTAGGGGATGACCTCCTCAGCAGCTCAGAGGCTGAAAGAGATCTTGGAGTCGTAGTTGACTCCAAGATGAACGTGAGCCGGCAGTGCAACGAGGCCATCAACAAAGCCAGTCGCACCTTGTTGGGTATTAGCAGATGCACGACCAACAGATCAAGGGAGGTGATGTTCCCCCTCTATGTGGCATTGGTCAGGCTGCAGCTGGAGTACTGTGTCCGGTTTTGGGCACCGCACTTCAAGACGGACACAGAGAATCTGGAGAGGGTCCAGAGGAGGGCCACTCGCATGATTAGTGGCCTCTGTGAAAGACCCTACGAGGAGAGGTTGAGAGATGTGGATCTCTTCAGCCTTCACAAGAGACAGCTGAGGGGAGACCTTGTAGCCGCCTATAAGTTTATCAAGGGAGGACAACAGGGAATTGGAGATGTGCTATTTACCAGAGCACCCCAGGGAGTAACTAGCAATAATGGGTGCAAACTAGTAGAGAGTAGATTTAGGTTAGACATTAGGAAGAAATTTTTTTACAATAAGGGTGGCCACAATCTGGAATGGGCTTAACTTGGAGGTCTTCAGGAGGAGGCTTGACAGTCACTTGGCTGGGGTCATCTGACCTCGGTCCTCTTTCCTGCCAAGGGCAGGGGGTCGGACACGATGATCCTTTGCAGTCCCTTCCGACTCTGCAATCTGTGAATCTGGCCTGCAGGGCCAAAAGGTTCTGTGCCAGTATACTACTGTGTTGACAAAGCTTGGGAAAAAAAGCAAATCTTGGGAAAGCAATTTACTCCATCAAACATAGTAACTAGAATAAGTCATCCTGGAAACATAGTGTGTCCATGAAGTGTGGCATCCCAGGATGCAGTCTGGGTGAGAGAGCAGGAACCTGGTGTGGGAGGACATCAACAAGGTTAGGTCCTAGATCCTCTCAAGGTGTTTACTGTAAATAGTTCTTCATATAATAAGTTCCTGTAAATAAAGTATTGCTTCCACACCACTTATTGACATGCTGCAAACTACATGCCGGAGCACACCTACTCTGAGCCAATTCAGTTGCTGATTCAGGCATAAACTACAGTGCTCAGCTTTAGTTGCTGTGAGTGTTAACACAGGCCCCCGCTCTTTCTGGTTGTTGCAGCCAGACAGATGCTGCAACCATCTTGGCAGCCACTAGAGGACATCAGCAGTTCCCAAACTGTGGGTCAAGACCCCAAATGGGGTCGCAGGGGTGTGGGGCTGTGGGTTGGGAGTGAGAGGTCATGCTCAAGAAATGGGGTCATGCTGAGGAATAGTGTGGGAAGCACTCGAGTTACAGTGTCTGCTTGCTTTTATCTGTCCCCACTTATATTGCAGGGAACAAGAATCAGTTTCCCTGCTCAAGACACATGCCCCAGGTCTGGAGCTCTGATTTTGGAGGGAAGAGTTAATGAGTAAACACGGTATTAGCACTACTTATGCAGGGGCTATGAAGCAAAAAATGACTAAACTGACACCTTGAGTAAAGTTATAACTGTACTGCTAGCCTCATCATGTAAATTTGGTTTACTCACTCAACGTTTTAGCATTTTGAAAAATACTCATTCCTGTGGTTTGACAGAATTGAATAGATTTTAGGACAATGAAATGATCAAAATACCTTGTATGAATGTATTGAAAATATACTTAAGTGATAGTTGAATACTATCTGTGATGAACTGTACTGAAGATGTTACATCAATGATTCTCAACCAGGGTGCCACCAGATCCTTAGAAGGTTGCTGTGAGGTATGAGGAGATAAGCTGATAAACTAAGTAGATAGATGCAGGCTCAGGCTTGCCCCTGGCTGAAGGATCCACCATCCAAACTGACCAGCCCCTCTGCAAGTGGGGTAAGCACTGTAATATATAACTTGTTTTTCGAAATTGGTGCCACTCAATTCGGAGAACTTATGGAAGGGTGCCTAAGGTCCAGTGAAGGGTGCATAAAATCTAAAAAAGGTTGAAAACCACTGTTAAACTTTGTTTAGACCTGATTGTTCCACATCACTTTAACATTACGTGTTAAGCAATCATTTAGTATATGTAGAAAAATGGATAAAAATTTGGCAGGAATTGAAATTGTGAAGTGTTATTTAAAGTGGATAGCAATGCAAAAAATGGTTAGTTTTGCTTTTTGTTGCTGCTTCTTTGTTCCTTGTGTTAAAATTTGTAATTCAGATGTAGTTGATAAACATAATTTGGGGCTAAAATTGTCTACTGAACTGTCTGAATCTCTAGGTTAGATAATGTACATGTAAGTATATGTTTAAATAAATATATTTTCACATTTAAATTTAAAATCTCTAAATATATCACTTACAGAGACAACACCTTAAGGGCCATCTAATCCAACCTCCTGCACAGATACAAGATTTGCTATTCCTAATCCATCCCAGTGACAACTGTCAGGGAATTTGGATGGTACTGTTCTAGTTCAAGGATGGACTCATTAAACCTTTGCAGGCTCATGTCCTTCTGGAGGTTGTTATAAGCCCGGGGCATATAATCATGCCCTCAAGTTTAGTTTTCCTAACCTGTGTACTAATGAGAGTTAGGTCTGCACAGTGCTTGTGTGGCAAGAATACCAGTATTGTGGTAGGTAGGAATATGGACCTGAAGCTGAAATTTTTACACAGTTGAACTCCCTTGTGGTTCTCCTGAGATTTTCACTGTGAAGCAACCTGATCCATCTAGCACAGCAATCACAAACATAGAATGATAAGAAAAACTAGGGCTGGAGGAGATGTTTGAAGAGACTTTAGGTGATCATCTAGTCCGGTCTCCTGCTCAAGGCAGGAACATTCCCAACTAATCCATTCCATGGACATTTCACAACCTCTCTAGGTAATCTCTTTAAATGCTTAACCATCTTCATAGTGAAGGTTCTTATTTATAGCCTAAATTTCCCTTGCTGGAAACCTTTGACCTAGATTTCCATTGCTTCTTGTCCTGTAGTCAGCAGCAACAGAGAATAGTTCATCTGTATTCTTTGCATTTCTACCCTTCAGGGCTAGGGACAGACATTACACACAAACTGGTTTAAGTGATCAGAAAGTGGTTTAAACCTGTAACAGAACAGATGTTCAGTGCACAGGTTGAAAATGGCTGAAATCTCTTTGAGATAAACATGGTTGAATGTAGTATTAGACCTAGTTGATTTGGCTCAAACCAGTTTATACAATGTCCCAGACCCCTTGCTGGTTTAAGATAAATCAGACTCCCCCAGCATCCTGGCATGCTCTCTGGGCTGGGAAGGGCTCTCTGCTCCACAGCAGGGCTGGCCCCTCCCCTCTGCTCCCTGGCTGCAGCTCCAGCAAGACTGTGGCCTGCTCCTCTCCTCCCTACTCCCTGCTAAGCAGGAATTCCCCCCTCCCCTCTGCCTTGCTGAGAGGTGTCTGTGTATTAGCTAGCAGACCACATGCTGGCTATAGTCATGCTGAATCAACAGGAAGCTGGTAATATCCCTGTTTTCTTAATGGGGTGATAAGCACTGAGTTAGGGGTGATAAACACTGTTATCGATTCCCTGCTAGGCTAATCAGGACATCCTGCTGGGGCCTGACCATGATACACTTCCCCACCCCCCCGCTTTCAGCGCCCCCTGGCTTGTAGCCTGAGCCACTGCAGGCATTTCTGTTCGGTTAAAAAACTGATTTAGCCTAGCCAGGTTAGACTAGCCTGCAAAGGTTGAATCAATTCAGGCTCAGGCTCTTTAATGTCTGTCCCTAGCCCAGGTATTTGAAGACTGTTATCAAATCTCCCCTCGATTTTCTTTTCTCCATTCTAAATAATCCCAGTTCTTCCAATCATTTCTCATGAATCATGTTTCTTAGACCAATGATTGTTTTTGTCATTCTCTGCTGACTGACCTCTTTCTAATTTGTCCCCATTTTCTTAGCATGCAAGGTCCAGAACTGAATGCGTTATTCCAGGTGATGTTTCACAAATGCCAAAGAGTGAAAAAATTGCTTCCTTTGATTTGCAAGTGATACTCCTATTAATATAGCCCAGTATGCTATTGGCTTTTTGTTCTTTTGGGGTTTTTTGTTGGTTTGTTTGTTTTTTAACAGCAATCCTAATCCTAATTGTCTGCTGTTGGCTCCTCATTCAGATTATTGTTTGCTATAACCCAAGGTCCTTTTCTGCAGTACTGCTGCCTAGTCAACTGTTCTATTTGGGAATGTGATTATTCCAACTTCAGTGAAGGATCTCATGCTTTTCCAGTTTATCAAGGTCATTCTGAATCCTGATCGTATCTTCCAAAGTATCTGTAACTGTACCCATCTTAGTGTTACCTGCAAATTTGCTAACCATACACACGATCTCATCCTCCAAATCAGGGGTGTCAAACTCACCCTGTGTCCCAGGTTGGTATCCTTTGAGGCTAGATCCAGCCTGGGGCACAAAGAAGCATTGGCAGTGGAGCATTTGGTGGTGGCTGAGGCAGCAGAGCGCAGAATGGCAACAGCAAAGTAGCACAAGGTGGCAATGGTAGTGGTGGCAGCAGTGGAACATCTGGTGATGGTAGTGGCAGGAGAGCATATGGCTGTGGCTCCAGCCACAGCAGGAGCTACTGGTATCATAGGGGTGGGCAAAACGCAGCCCGCAGGATGGATGCAACCCACCAGGCCATTCTGTCCGGCCCGCAGGGCCCCTAAATAATTTAGAAAATTAATATTTATCTTCCCCTGGCTGCCTGTCATGTGGCCCTCAATGGCTTGCCAAAACTCAGTAAGCGGACTTCCGCCTGAAATAATTGCCAACCGCTGCGCTGTCATGTGCCCTGTGTTGTGGCTGCAGTTCCAGCTCTGGCTCCAGCAGAATGGACACAGTGGGGGCTGGAGCTATTTCTGCGGCAGATGCTGCCATGGCTGAATGCTGTTTCTGCTGCATGCTCTGCTGCCTCCACTGCTACTGCCAAATGCTCTGCTACCTCTTCTGCCATCACTGCATGTCTGCTGTCTTTGTCATCACTGCTGCCTCTTACCCCTAATTTCCAGTGTCCTGCTGGTAGTCCAGTGAGCCAGATCCTGCCCACAGGCTGTATGCTTGGCACCCCTGCTCTGAATCATTAATGAAGATATTAAATAGTACTAGACCCAGGACAGGTCCCTGATGAACTCCACTTGATACCTCCTCCCAATGAAACATTGAGCCATTGATGATTACTCTTTGAGTACAAGTACCACCTCATGAACAGCAATTTTTATTTAACAAACACTTTTTGCACCACTATTAACTGCTTTGAAACTTTGTTACAAATGGCTTTCCTCATTTTCAAGGCTTCTCTTCATTTCAGGGCTGCTAATTGAAGCTTTGATGATCAGTTTGGGGGCTGGTAATACCATGCCAATGTGTACTTTAATAAACATTACTTAAGTTTGGGTAAGCCCATGCTCCTGGTAAATGCAGTCTTTTTTCAGCCCTAAAACTCTCTACTTACCTAGAGTACACTGCACTTCCATGAGGTAAAGTTCCTCAATTGGTATCCTGACACCCTTTTTCCATTGCTTCTAAAGTACTGCAGTGGATCAGTATGTTCTTCCTGCCTGCTACATCTTAATGTTAGGCTTTAACCTCTTCCCCCAGGACTGACTTCAGAGTGCTTTCCTGAGGTTTACACTCAGGTTTCTTCCTCTGTCTCCATAAATTTATTTGGTGTGATTAAACATATCCATTAGGGCTGTGCAAGTCTTCAGTAGCCAATTCGATTCAGAGGAGATTTGGCTCAGTTTGGTGGCTGAATATTTGAGAGACCCATTAAAAGGTCCGAATAGATTCAGAAGCTTCCAAACTGATTTGGAGAGATTCGGAGATTTGGCCATAGACTAAACAGGCAGTAGTCCTCGACCATGCTGGACACAGCTGCCTCCAGTTGGTAAGTCTGTTGTGGTGGGCGGAGGGGGGAGGGAAGGTGCATGGGGGGGGGGAGATCAATGCCCCCACAGCAAGGGAGGGATTGGGACTGGGGGTGGGACAAACTGCCCAGCTGGGGCGGGGGAGTGTGGGACTTGGAGAGGGGGGGCTTCTGCCACTGCGCACCGCCAGTCTGGGATCTGCTCTTCTGGTGGCTCCTCTGGCAGCTCTTGCCACTGGTCTGGGAGGATATTGGAGTAGGCGTGTGCCCCCGGATCTGTGTGGGGCGGGCTGGGCTGGGCTAAGCTCTGGGCGGCTAGCCCCAGCTGCCTGCCACCAAGCTGCACTCTGTGGGGCGGGTGGAGCCAGGGCTGTGCTCTGTGCGGCTAGCCCCAGCCACAACCCAGAGTGCAGTCCTGGCTCCACCTGCCCTGCCAAGTGCAGTGGAGCGGGGACTATGGGGGGGCTGCAGCCACCCTAAAATTCCCCATAGCCCCTGCCACTGGCCTGCCCTGATCCGGGTGCACGCACCCACCCCCATGTGCTGTCGCTGCTTGCCCAGCCAGGGCAAAGCTGTGGCTTGTCCAGGAGATGCAGGGAGGCTGGAGCGGCTTCTGCTGCTGCATGCCACTTGTCTGAGGCAGTGCAGTAGCACCGTTCCATGCCTCCCTGCCCCAGCTGGGCAAGCGGCGAGAGGGCATAGCCCCCACTCACAGCATCTTCCGCCTGGAGTGAGCTGCACTTACATCGCCACTCCCCCCTTCCCCTGGCTGGGCAAGCAGCAGCAGGACAGAGCCACTGCTTCCAGCATCTTCCACTGCCTGTCTGGAGCACACCCTGGTGCAGCCCACCCCGCGCAAATCCGGAAGCATGTGCCCACTCCCATGCCCTCCCAGACCGGTGGCAGGAGCCACCAGAACAGCAACTCCTGGACTGGTGGCACGTGGCGGCATGCAGTGGCAGGGGTCCCCCACCCCAAGTCCTGTACCCCTCCTACCCTGGCTGGGCAGCTTGTCCCAGCCCCAATCCCTGTCTCGCTGTGGGGGCGATAATCTGTTCCCCCCCATACCCCATTCCTCCCCCCTCCGCCCACCACAATAGACTTATCAGCTGAAGGCCGCTGTGTCCAGTGTGGTCAAGGACTGCTGCCTGCTTAACCTATAGCCAAATTTCTGGATCCGAATTGGCCGAATTGAATCAGGACAGTGATTCAAATCACCGAATCGAATCGCTGTCCCTCCAAATCAGCCGAATCCGAAGCAAATACCTGCTGCTTCGCACAGGCCTAATGCACATATTTCAGTCTGTACTGTTGCCCTCCTTCCCTTGGCTTTTAGTGATTTGTCTGGTGAGCTGGTACTCACAGGAGGGATATGTTTCCTGACGCTGAGATGAAGAGAGAAGTCCTAGATACAACCGAGCATAGCTGAAAGGAATTTTAAATACTTGATGCAACAGGCATTTCTGCAGAATTCCCTTGTAATCCATTCCGCATTCCAGCAGATGACTGAGACCATCATGTATTTCTTGGGGTTAGTTGCTTTTCCCCCTAAATCTTTTAATGGACTATATGTGTTCCCGGAAGGTTTGGGAGTGAAATAAGTCTTTGCATAAGTGGATTCTGTGGTTATAGCTTACTCAAAACAATTAGTTTGGATTGTAACATCATTCTAAAGAATCCCTTTGGGGAGGTTTGGGGGTGGAGGTGGGGAGAGAAAATCATATGTGGCCACATTGAGGCTTTACTGGCTATCTGAGTTACAGGAGAGGGTGATTTTCTGTTCTCCTTTTAGAAAGGGATAAAAATAAAAAAATAATCTACAGAATTCTTGGAGAAATATATTTATCTCATAAAGGTGTACCCGACAATTTTATTTTGCATTTTAATTCATTGTTGCTGTCTGTTAATTTATATATTAAGAGTATCAGTGTGTGTGTGTGTGTGTGTGTGTGTTTATTTATATGTTTATACTGACTTGTGAAAGAAAGCCAATGAGTTGCTATTTGACTGTTATTATCTTTAACGTTGAGTGTGTGTGTGTGTGTGTGTGTGTGTGCGCGCGCGCGCATCTGAAATAATACAAAAGGTTTCAGCTACCAGTATCATAGTTAACATTTTCCACTGAACTAACTAGCAGTAGTAGGCTGATATTAGTCTTTTGTATGGACCAGCTGCTAGCAGGGATAAGAGACACTGAAAGTGAGTTGCTGTACTGCAGAGGAATGTTAAGATTGGGGATTTTGGTTTTTGTTCCAGTATCTGAGAGGGGGTGTCCTTTAGAGGCTACTGGCTTTATTACCCTGTCACCAAACTCCCTCCATTTCTCCCCGCTCCTTTCTTATCTCTCCCTGTGCTCCTGCCCCCATTTCCTTCTTCCTGGCTCCTTTCCAGCATTTCCTTTAATCCTTTCTTTTACTTTTAACTTTGGAGTCCTGTAATAGACAATTTTGATATGGATTCAACAAATATTTCTTAGATCCCTCCTCACTCACCTTATATTATCCTAAAAAATTACAATTATATTAAATCAATACATTTGCTTAAGACTTGACAATTTTATCACCTTTGTCTCTTTAGTGGAGTCTAGATCTACTGCAAGGGATTTTTAGATAAAAATGTTGCTTCAGGTGCTTATTTTATTGCAAGAGGTAATGATTCTTAGGGTGATATTTTTTATTGGCCCAAATGCATTATTACTGGGATATAGACAAGCTTTCGCATGCAAGACATTCTTCATTAGGTCATTTATTGTATTTATTCTAATCCCAAACAAGGGTTTTTTCTCCCAAACATTGGCAAGGGTTGCGGGGGAGCCTCAGCTTGGATTTGGTACCAGCCCAAGTCAGGTGGTGGCTCGGCTCTGGCTTTGGCCCCAGGCTTGGGAACGAGGCCGGAGCTGAGCTGCGACCTGCCCTGGTACAGGATGGCTTATTTGGTAGGGAAGGGGGCTCACATTCAGAGGGAGCACAGGGAGACCATCAGTTGAGGTTGGGGCTAGGAAATGGGGGAGACTTACACATGTGGCTTGTTTGGGGAGACGATGCAGCCAGCCCCACCCCCTGCTATCTCCTCCACCCTTAAATTCTGTTGTAGCTTTGGTCTTTGCTGCCCCCATCTGGCGTAGCTGGGAGCTGCAGCTGCTTTTCCCTGGCTGGCTGGGACCACCACTGCTGCTGATTTGCCCTGGAGCAAGGGCAGAGCTGCAGTAGAAGATAAGTGTGGGTAGGGGGTGGGCAGCACAGGGGGACAAGAGGTAGGGAGCAAGCACAGGCATGGGGGGCATGGGCCAGGGGTAGGCTGCATGAGGGAGGAAGGGAGACGGTGTGCAGACAGCAGAGGGTAGTTACAGGCACAGGAGGGCACAAAGTGGGAAGCAGGCAGGAGGAGGGCAGGCACTGGGGAGCAAGTGGCAGGGAGGACAGGCAAGGTGTCAGGCACAGGTATGGGGATAGAGATGGCAGTAAAGCAAGTGGTGGCCATCCTGGCCATCACCCCTCACTGCTGCTCTCTTTGCTACAGCGGGGAGGAGGGGGAGGATTTAAGACAACCTTCTGCTAATTTGATTCTATACATGGAACATTAGAAATACATTTATAATGTTTCATGTATATACTTTAATTACTGAAGAGTTATTTTACATTCAAAGTCGTTTTGGATTCAGATAAATATGGTAATCAGGTTATTTTAATGAGCATTAAGTAGTGTTGATGGATGGAGGACTGTTTGAGCTCCTACACTGTGCACCTACACTGCTTTTATCATAAGCTGATGTTTCAGAGTATGCTGGTCCCCTCATTTGTAAGCTTGGTGATGCCTTTTTTTTAACTGAAGTCAGGGATTGGTGGCTTTTGAGAGGTTTAGGTTTTTCCAGGTTTAAATTATGTAGCGTCCCAGATGATTTTACAAAATTAATTTAGATAAAAGGCATATCACAAAGCCACAGTAAATTTAATATTCGCAAATGAAAGGAAGCAACTTGTAAGGACATGTCATCATCTTTCATTGCAACCCTTCAAATTCATCAGTTTTAATAACTTCTTGAGGCTGGACCCCAAGAAGCAGGTTGTACATAATCAAAACAGTGGCACTCAGGTCAACAGAATGTAAGGTACATTGTGTATGTTTCACATCCTTTGGCCTGATATGCCTTGTCATGCCCTCTATTCCTTTCTCAGAAAGACCTGTTAAAGATTAGAAACAACTGACTCGGATACAATCTATTTTTCATATGGTTGGAATGTGTACTGAATGCTTGTATTTTTAGAAGGCTTTATTCATTGCCCAGTCCTCCTAGCTTCCACCACTCCCACTTTATTCACATTATTCTGTATGTTTTATTAATAAGCTGGTATGTTTTGAGAGGAGCTATGTTTAGATAACTGTAAATACCAGAGAGTCAGAAGGGATTGGTTGGTGCCTCCTACCCCCTTACATATTTCTGTGCAGCTACTGAATGTTTCAAGGATGTTGTGAACTGTAATTTTTTGACACCATGTACAATTTTGGTTTGATTGTGTTGGTATATGCTGTAAGCAGTAGTTCTATAACTAAAAATTATTTCTGTTATAGCAACTTTAGCACTGAAGAAATTTTACTATGAGCTGCTCAGTTCACAAAAAGAAAAACTTTATCACTACTGGCAGAGTATTTTTCAAATCTAACTTACTGTATGTCTAAGTAGAACTTGTAAAAACAATGGTAAGTAGCACTTCCTGGTAAATTCCAACAACATATTTATAGAAGAAAAAAGTAAATGTATCAACTTTTACAATTAGTGTGTACTTAAAACATCCTCTCACCTAATATTTAGGAAGTTACTATTTAAGATCAAAACACCTTAAAATGTTAATTTCATAATATTTGTTTTGTATGTTCAGTTTCAGCCCTCTTTATAATGGGTGGGACTGGGCCAAGGCTACTTTTCCCCTGTGGGGCCAGGTGAAGCATCCTTCCCCCCCTTGTGGGGCTGGGTTTAGGCTGGATTGTCCCCTCTTTCCCTCCACATGGCTGGACAGCCATCATCTAGTCTGTGGTCAGACTAGGCACTGCCCTTCTAGCCCACGGGAGAGAAAAGGTTGAGCACCACTGCACTACTGACTTCAGCTGTCATGAGATAAGAATTTCTATGTATAGACTATTGGAGTTAATTGTACTGGGGATCAACAGCATATAATATTTCCTCAAGTATTCTGTTTTGGGCAAAGTTACATTTATGCTTTTGGTAATTTGAACACTTTTGGGTTTCTCCGTTAACTAAAAAATAAAATAGGGTACAGTCTGTCCTGAGCAGTACTGAAGACAAGAGGCAGTCTAGAGTCAAATGTATTTTTTTGCCTGTAGCTTAGGCTGTTGCTGGGGCCAAAACACTTCCCTGGCATAAGTTAGAGTAGCTCAGGGAACAGTCTTGTGAGCATTCTCCCTCACAGCCCGTTCCCAGCATGTCTAGTATGTCAGGAACTACAAAGAGGAAGAAGTATAGGGGCAGTTCTTCTAATCCAATGCTGCTGCTTTGTTGGAGGAATAATACCATAACTCAGGTGTGTCATGCTCCCTTGCCCCAGCCTAGGTAAGATGCAAATCATTGGGCTCCTTGTGGGATGGATATGGACTGCAGGGAGCCTTGCTGGCCACACACCTATCTTCAATGGTGGGATGAATGACAAGTGTTAACCGCTGTGGATTCCTGAGCTGCAGGGATTAACACATTTGCTGCTTGCCCCTCTGTCACTGACACATGCCCCAGCAGGACTCCAGACACCAGAATTCAGTGGTGGCCTCCACCCCTGCTTGCCCTTCCCTTGAATTTCCATCCTCTCCAGGAGCCCCACAAGTCATACCTTTGACATGCCTGCCCTAGCCTGTTACGATTTCTTTGTAGTCTTATGTGTTGCCTCTTGAAGGCTCAAGACAAGTGTAGTGGCTTCTTAATTTGGCAGGGGAAATGCCATGTATCTGCGTCCAAGAAGGCAGTTTTCCTGAACCACATCACGGGAGAGCTGCTCTTCTGGCGTGGTTCAGTAGCTGCCGAGGTGCAGCGGCTTTAAGCCCAGTTTATGGAAATGGAAGTCTCCTCCCTTGCTTGCTCCAAGGGCTTATGGCTAATGGCAAGCAAAACTCAGGGGCATCCGAACCCCAAGCCTCCAGGCTTGGGCCTGCAAGTAGGATGCCCACCAAAGGTTTTGGAAATATCTGAAGCACCAGGTGTGGGTGGAGGATGGTTGCCAGCAGTAGGGCCATTTATGGTTCTGGACACTTGGATTTGGAATTAGTTATGGCTAATTTGGCCGTGGATATAAATTAAATAATTTTAAAAAGTGTTGTTTTATACATTAGTACAATGCTTTACGTATTGGCATTATGGTGTGCAAGGGTGGGAAAGAGAGAAGCCTTCCAGACAGTTATCCAGTGTTCTACTGTGGAGGAGAGTGCAACAACCATTGCTCACTCACGATTTGAAAGTCAGTGCTAAGAGCCAATTATTCAAATTAATACTCTTTTATTTCAGGCCTTGATTATATTATCACAAGCGTTTCATATTATTATCAGATCATCTGTAAAAGTTAAAGCATAAATATGGAATACCCATTTTCTCTGTCATGTACCAAATGCAGTGTTTTCTGTTTGTATTTTGCTAACCAGCAATGATCGTTTCCAGCAATTTGGGTAGCTGAGGCTCTCTGATGTAACCATTAGTCCTACTCTTCCTTATCGACAGTTAAACTGGAATTTCTGCGTCAAATGACTCTGCCATGTTTTCATCCCTCACCAGACATAGACTTTTTAATTTACCAGCAAGTATTATACTTTTTATTGGTTTATATGTAAGCATTGTAACATTTTCACCACAGCTTTGGATGCTGCAGCATGGGTTTTGTTTCCAAAATGGTATTTTACTATAGTATCTCTACCACACGTGTGCTGGTGACATAATTGTAGCTAAGCATTCCTGTCTACATTTCTATGGATTAAACAAGCCTAAGGACTTGGATACACAACACATTTACTGTCATGTAATCAGCCTTTGCACTGGATCAAAAAAGGGCTACACAGATTACATAAACCCCAACGCTGGTGTAAATGTCTCAAATCAGTGTAAAAAATTAAAGTGTAAAAGAATTGTTCTAAAAATGAAGCATGTAAGTGACATTGAGTGTCTGTCTGCCTCCATGCACTTGTGAGATTAACTTTTGAATCCTTTAAGATTCCAGGAGCATAGATTGTAGGTTGGCATCATGTCTCATATTGTAGCTTGAAATACCAAGCTGTCATCTCCAACAGTGCTGTATAAGCCCTTGAAGACTGGTAAAAATTTGCCTACTTTCTTTCTTTACTTTTTTATTTGTGTGAATGAATACCAAAGGGTAGGTATGTGCAGTCATGTGGTGTAAAATGTGGCCAGCAATGAGTTTTCTTTGCCTTACTTGACCTGCCAGTATTCTGATTTGGCAACTACTGCATTCAAAAACTGGGAATCAATCAATTTACTTACTGTTAGTTTGCTAGTTATATTGGAGTAATTGTGAGCAATCTGTACATTATAGTAGCTAATTACATATGATTGTCAGTTTCATATGTCACAATGGTGTCCAATACACAGGGTTGATGCCTACTAGTGGAGTAAAATATTTTATAAATAGTAAAAAATAAATTAATAACTAAATATGAATAATATATATTTGGTAATTCTCCCATTTGATTGCCAGGTTCAGACCTTGTAGATCTAGGCACAGTTCCATAAATTGGACCTCTGTCAGTATTTGAGTAAATTGTTTTGCTTTTCATTTTGTATTTTTTGTTGGTTTTGAGAATTGGTAGTGATATGATTTTGTTTCTGCATTTACAGTTGGCCCAGCTTTCATTTTGGAGTGTATTTAGTGAATCTTCTACTCTCCAAATATCCTATTAAAAAAGAATCAATCTTCTCTCTTTATTTGAGCCTGTCGAATTCTGGCAGACAGTAGCTTACTACATTTTACTTTATTGTCATTCTCTCCACTTCGTAAAATATATATTATTATTGGCTATTTCTCCTTATACTATATTTTGGTAGTTTTAGCAGAAAAATCAATGGAAAGAATTTTGTTTCACTTTCCATGCCCAAATGTTGGTTTCCCAACATTTTTGGCGCTGAACTATAGTTTGCAATTCTACCCACAATGCAGTGTGGATGCATAAATGTCTATCTGGTTGCTGAGCGCAGGTACATGTAGAGCATGTGCAGAGCTATGCTTTGGCTGGGCAGATATGCATCTCCAAACCTGCATACCTGGGTGTAAGTTCCAAAACTGTAACCTTGCAAAGCCCAGGAGGGCCCTCTTGTGTGTTATCCAGTAGCTAAGAGGTTAGCCTGAAGACCCAGGTTCTAGACCTACTTTATCCAGATGGTTTTGGACTTTAATATCTTTGACTTCTTAGCATAGAACTCTAACTACCAGGGCACATGTCAAGCATCTCTAGTGGTTCCTTTGGAGGTGAATTAGTGCACCTCGCATTTAACAGTCATTGGATAAAATGGATAAAGAGCAATGGGGAATTTTCTACCCCCTGTGAACAGTGATCCAAGCTAAAACTGAGATCCTCCCTTCTAGAGTAGCATCCATCTCAGTAACACACACCCTCTAGTTTGTTTTTTTCCTCCTAGCCCCATGTATTTCCCTTTCTTGGTTGCCCAGAAGGACTGCTGGAGAGGGTACTTATATAATGCCTAACCTGTGGCCTGATGAACAGAAACTTGTACCTGGAAGCCTAAGTGATAGAGGTTCAAATCTTTTCTGTGTGAAGGGGAGGTAGAATCTGATCGACTGCTTCCTGTGGTAGTGATTTAACAAGTAAAATGTTGGATTGACACAGTGGTGCCCATCCTCTGGCTGTCATTATAGTCTATAAAGGTGCATACATACCCTGGCTTTGGTTATCTAGCCCATGGGACACCCCATATGTCTGGAGTTTTGGTAGGTAGGAAGGGTACAGGGCAGTGGCGTGACCATTAATTGCTGCAGGTTCCAGGCCTTTTAAACCACATTAAAAAACAATTTCCGTTGGTCTATCCCAGTGGTGCTCAACTCTGGGTGTACAGGCTGAATATCTGGTGCAGGTTCCTGTGTACCAAGATCTAGCACATGGGGCCAAGCTGGCATCATGGATTGCACCCACAGACCAACCCTATGCATTGACCTCACACTGGATCCTGCCTGCAGACCAATCTTACACCAGTCATCTGGCCTGTGGGGCTAGAAGTTGCAGTACCACTGGAGTAACACACAGGATGGCCCTCTTCCTTCTTTTCTTGTGTCTAGTTATGGGGTTTTGCCAGGTACAATAGGTCTGCATTCCTGGTAGGTGCTTGAAGTGTTACAGAATTCCGGGAGATGGAGTACTAATTTATAAGTTATTGGCAGGACACTGATTTATTTTTACCTTGTCACATTATTTAATTGTTTTGGGTGTTGAATTGTACTGTGCATAAATAATCACAAGTACCTAAGAGGAAAGATGATGAACATGTTCTTTGTGCACTGTTTTGCTCCCCCCTCTGCTTTTTCTCATTCTGATTTGTCTGCAATTTTAATTGTAAGCTATTTGGGATGGAGATCGTATCCATTTTTTTGAGGCATGTGACAGCTAGCAGTTTAATTTTCAGTACTATAAATGATAATAAATAATATTACTGCCTTATCCAGATTTTACATTATTCTGCCAAATTACTTTTAATTTGGGGGGGCAGGTCTGTAGAATATGTGTACCATTATATGTAGGTCCAGCAGGTGTCAGACTTTTCATCTTTTTGGCTGCAGTGTCATGCCAATTGCATGCAAGATGAATTGCGTTAGCCCTGTTGTAGCCTAATTTGAATATTCCTTAGTAAAATTATAAATTCTGCCTCATTTATTTTTTCTGTTTGGACTTAATTGTTGAAATGTAACAACTAGCTGGTGTAACTTCATTGTGTATGAGAGAGGTTAGTCACAAAATTCTTTTCAAAGGACTGTGAGTCATTTAGTCAGGCAGTCACTCAACTGACAATATTTATTCTTAATGATTTTCAGGTTATGTTTCTACTGTAATCTTCTTGAAAAGTGCAGAACACAATTAATTGTCCTTGTGTATTTCAAATGACCTTTCTTTGCAAAAGAAGAATGTGTATGGTAAATGGGTGGAGTTTAATTTGTCTAAAATATGCTGTTGTCTAATGCCACATTTATATTTTTTCTCACTAATTAGAATGTTTCCATATTGCAAACAGTGGTGGGTTCACCTCTAGGCAGATGGCTTACTCCATGGGAGACCTTAGAACATGCACTAGTACCAAATACAGTATTTAGTCCCTGATACAGAGTTTTACTTATACTGCATTTCTGATGTGTGATGTGTATGTATTTATTTTTCCTAAGAAAGTATAAAAATGATATATTTGATTTAGCAATTAAGGTAAGGGTGAAGTAAAGTGCACAGAAATAATGCTAATATGCACTGAAATTATTGTGCATGGTAATGTTTACTCTTTTGAACCACACTTTTTGAATTCTGAGGCCAACCCTCAAATGCAATTTACATTAAACTGTTTGAAATGATAGCTGTCTTGAATATTTTAAGAGGAGAATGCTGTGCAGTATTCTGAGTTTGCAATGGGTTAATGAAAAGTGAAAGTAGAGCACAGACCTGCTGCTGAGGAAACATTAAGTTGCTGTCTGCAGCTGGAGTGCTTTTACGTAGGCACCTGTGGGTTTCATTGCGTTCAGTGTACAGACTGCAGTATGAGGCTGGCGCTGACTGCTGACTCCAGTACACTCCTTCACTGCTATTCTGCTTGTTTCTCTACTGTCCAGGAGACAAAATGGTGCAGTGTGTTGTGGGTTAGAAAAGAATAACCTTCAACATGATCCAGAGGTGGGTTTGTATCCCTGAATGAAAGAGGAAATTATGCAGAAAGATTAAGGGATTGGGTAGAATTTAGGATGTGTTGTGCTTTTCTGTCTGTTTCAAAATGCAGTTATGGGCGGTTGGATAGGGATATTTAATATTACATGGATTTACATGGACTGCATGTAGAGGATTTAAAGAAATAATCAGACACGTGTGTGCATGTTTCTGTGTGTTGTGTTAAGAAATGTATAGCCTGTTTTGTAAAAACATTGATTTTCATTTTAATACTACAAAGAGAGCTGTCTTAATTTTTTTTATATCGTAAGGTAATAAAAGATGTGCATTTCCTTTTTTTTAATGTATAACAGATACTGCAAATCTCTCTCCCTCATAATCTCTATATCTATTTCCCCATTTCTTTGCCGCCTTTATTTTTCTTGTTTTTCTTTGTTTATTTTATAATACTACCGAACATTAGTAGAAAATTCTCAGCTGAGACATAGAAAATCAGGGGAATGAACGTGAGTTGACACTTCATCTTTTATTGATGACAGGAGAACACAGTTTAGTTCTTATTATAAATAAAAGGGCTTTGATTTTTAAAAGGAAAATATATATAAAAATCTGAGACATTGCACACAGTGAGGAAGAGGAATTAGGACAAGAGTCAAAGAAACCAAGGACACAGAAATGTGAAGGTTTTAATAAACTGTCTTTTGCACTTATGCACTCAAATCTTAGTTTTTAGTTTGTATAAAGTAGATAGTTAATCCAAATAATGTTAAAAACAAAACATCAATAAAAAGTATAGTTGCAATATATTATATCATTGAGGGAACTATTCTTACTTTATCACTGTCATATTTCTGGTAAGATTAATCTGTTTTGTTTTGTTTTATTTTAATAAACTTAGATTTTTATTTAGCATTGGTGTCTGTGGTACCTGTGCTAGCATATTGCTGATTCACAAGCTTTGGACAGGAGATGCTATTGAACTGAGAGTGTGAAGAAAGCACTAGATCACTGGCCACAGCTGGGTGTGCTCTTGAGAGGCTGGGCTGAAATGTGTTAATATTGTAGGAAAAAAAGTCTACAGGGAAAGATTTTAAGCAATAGTGCATTGTCATATGAAGTTAATACAGAGGACATATTAGTATATGTGGTGTATAATTTTTATAATTAGGTTGTCCCTTGTCTTAAGATAAAGGATAATATGCTATGCCTGTACGATGCAACAAATACAAGAATTAAATATGTGAAGAAAATATACGGTGCCAATACTGCATTTGCTTGATTCTTTGAGACTGTATGTGTTTGCAACTGTTCTATATATGTAATTATTACAAGGTTTTGCAGTGAAAATCCCTTTTTTTCCTTGGGTGAGAAATGTAGTGTCTAGCCAGGCAGTTCAAATACTGTATTTCACAGGGCATAATTTATTTATTTCAGGGTTAGGCATGGATATTTTTTGTCAGTTCTTCTGGAATTGTAATGCATTTTTTTTCATCAGTGCAATCAGTTCTGTTTTGTTCTTTTGTTGTACTTGCTCAATCCCCACCCATTTCTTTTATAGTGAGCATGTAGTTTCAGGCACAAAACATTAGTCTTAATATAACAGTATTGTGTAGTCTACACTTTATATGCTCGGTAGAATTTTCTGAGAAGAAGAAGGATATTTCTATTGTGCCCCTAATGTCTGAATCGTCTGGTATTACTTTTTACAGAAGCCGCTCACTTGTAACTCTGACATGAAATCAAAAGCAAGGTATGAGAACTAAAGATGTTAAGAATAGTAACAGCATGCTTCCATATATACTGTACTGCTTATTAGGGATCTCCTATACTATATTCTTAGATATCTTCATGTTTCTAAAATGTTATATAACACTGATGGAGCTTTGCAGATGAAACAAAGGAATGTGATTGGTTCATTTACAAGGTACAGCAATAATGGGAACCATCCTACCTATGTGCTCCCATGTCAGTGTAAAGGAATGGTAACAGAGCAGAAAGGGTCTGAAGATGTTATTTTTGTTGTGTTTTAACATCAAAGTAAAGTTCAAATAGTAAAGATTGCTGCCGTTAGATGTTTCCTTTGGACTATTTAATCTCTCAGCCCAGTCACTTCCCCCTAATCAGGAAATGCCTTGTAATTTGCTTGTTAGTGCTTAAATGTAGCATTGCATTATATTCTAACATGCTACAGTGGACCAGATTATACCAGATAAATTAATTCCCCATGTACATATGATTGAAACAAAGTAAAGTTGTTGGAGAAAATCAAGATAATCACAGGTCTGTGATTTTGGAAGTATGGCACGGTGGAGAACCTTACACTGGGGACAGAAGATTCCTGAAGAAAAACATTAGCTTTTAGCCTCCGAATTTTTAAAATTTGGCTGTAGAAACTTGTCACGTTGGACTTCAGTGACACTTTTTATTAGACCACATTGTAATTGGCATTCAAACAGCAGGATGTTGCAGTCAAAACAGGTGGAGAATTGTTTTCTGTCTGCTGCCTACTAGTGATACCCTTGAGGAGAGAGAATAATGCATGTTAGCTTTTACATATTTATTATTCATGGTTAACTGGTCTAGTGAAATACGGCTATAATTACTTGACCAAATGTATGCCTTCTTCCCTTTAATTTTAAATATTTAAAAGATTAGATATACTCTGAAATGACTTATAGTTAGAACGTTCTTCTGTTTGAAATCACAGTGCTTCAACCTTTGTTTTAATACAGTGGAAAAACTACAGTGTGTGTGTGAAAATAGCATTGATAAATTAGTGGTGAATATTAAAAAAAAAAGGAAAAAAAGAGAACTTGCTGAGTCAAAGCTAGTAGAGCAGAATGAAGGAGAAATGGAAAAATCAGGTAGCAGGAGCATATGTATATTCCCCATGATAAAAATCAGCCATTACTGCTTCTAAGCTGATTTTTCTAAATTATCTGATATGCTAATAGAGAAGCAGGCTGGAGACAGCTGGTTGCTAGTGTTACATGCTAAAAACAAAATGGCTGGTGGATATTAGTGCTGCAAAATTGCGCATGAGGAGCTGTCTGCAATTAAGATATTTTTATTGAAAGGGAATTAAACAAAATACAATGATTTTTCTGGCTGTTGGGCCAGATGTTATTGGAATGGAAGAGAAGAAAACAGTCTTTATGTAAGAAAATTTGCAAACAAATCCTCACTTGCTACTTAAAAACAAAGTTTTCACTTAGAATTAGAAGCTACATAAATGTTCTGCTGTGTAGTTAGGGACTGCTTTTAGTATTCTTTTAAGGTATTTTGTCAAGAAAAGCTGATCCAGGTTTAGAGCTGCTGTGCTTTGTGCAAAGTAGAGCATGCAGCATGCAATTCTTTAATGCAAAGACTGCAGTGTTTTCTTTAATAACAACCACAATAACAAAAGGAAAAAACATGGCACAGACAAAAATCCTTTAAGTAGTTAAATGTTGTGTTTGTATATATTGGAAGAAGCTGTTTTGGTGAGGAAATTTCACTTTCAGACTTCTAAATAATTTGATTTATTCAGGAGTTGGGAGTATCTTCACAGTGTCTCTTTAAAGTGAGAGGTCAAATTACATTAATGACTTTACATGCATTGGATTTTCTTCCTCTTGGAGAAGTCCTTCAGTTAGGGAAATGCTTGTTATGTGCCTTTTGAAAAATGTGCTTTTTCTTTGGAGAATTCACTATTGTGAATAGGTTAATAGATAGTATGTTGCAATATTGGGTGGACTAGATGACTCAGAGGATTAGGGTCAACATAGATCTTTTCCAGTCCAAGTCTAGCTCAAGTTGACAATAATTAATTTCCACTTGATGGCCCTTAAGAGCAGGTCTGTGCTGTTATTTAGGATTGACCATGAGGATGGTCCTTAAAAAACCAAAGACTCAACAGCTGGCCATTACCACATATATTACCTTTAGCTATACTCCAGCTAAAGGAAGACAAGTAGAGGACAGATTGATTCCTACAAGGGCTTGAGGAGAGCTCTTTCAGAATTGGTCTCCCTACTAGTCTCTTGTTCTGTGCTTGACTCTGATTATAGGTAATAGAAACAGGAAGTACAGTAAAGAAAGTCAGGAAGTTGGGTGGGGATGGATTTCATCTGCTGTGTCTGTCAGTGCTTGGGTGAATGGGTAGTGGACCGACTGTAGAGGATTGACTAGGAAGAAGTTCGTCCTCAAGCCTGATTCTCAGGAGAGTTTCTGGGCATAGGCCAGATTGCAGCTGAGCAGTGAGGTAAAGGGTTTTTAATTTGGATAGTTGATGTGTGAATTTGGGAGCAGCCTGAGTCAATGGTATTGACATAACTGCTATATCTGAAATAAATTGATCTTAGTCTAGCTCCTACTTCATCATTCCAGTTTAACAAAAGTTCCACTGCAGTTAGGCCTTTGTGTCTTTCTTGAGCTGATGTCAGATCTATACTCATTCATTTTTACACATAGGAATCATCCTGTCTGTCCAATGTAGACAGCAGAGGGGCACTGTAAGCAGGTAATGGAATGTATGAGTTGCAGGTGAATGAACCTTGAAAGTTGTTATTTGTGTTTTTGTGTCCAGTGGTAATGTGGTCTGTATTGATGAAGAAGCACAGCTTTATTGCAAGGCTTGGTGCCTCAGTAAGAATTAGAGTTAGGTAGCCTGTTGCTTGAGAGATTCCACTGGAAGTTGGAAGGCTGCTTATAAGCTAGGACAGGTTTGTCCTGCATGGCTACCTTGAGACTATTGACTTTTTCCAGGAGCATTAAGAGTTCATTGATTATATGAATAAGGCATGCAAGCTCAGGGCTTAGGTGACAGCCAAAGAGATTCTGATTTCCTTTGTCCCAGTGTTGGTATTGTAACAGGTTGGAACAAAATCTGAGTCTTGCTTTGTTGTTTTGAGTGGCTACAGTTTTGGGATTGCATTTTAATTGGGCATCCCTGTTCCAGATTCTTAAAGTGTGCATTCCAGTTGGTGGGATCAGAGCAGATATGGTTGTAACATAGAGCTTAGCTGTAGACAGTGGGTTTGTGGTGTGCCTAGGATGAAAGCTGGTGGCATGAAGGTAGCTGTGGCAGTTGGTACCTCTCTCATCCCATTCATCGATTCATAGATTGTAAGGCCAGAAGGGACCTTGGAAGATGATTGGGTCCAGCCCCCTGCACCAAGCAGGAAAGATAACTGGGGGTCAATTGACCCATGCAAGGTGACTGTCTAGTTTCCTCTTGAAGATTTCCAGGGTAGGGAGCTTATTCCACAGTCTGGGCACCCTGAGTGTAAATAAGTTTTTCCTAATGTTGAGCCTGAATTGAACAGTTGCTCACCAAGCCCTTGATGTGCTCCCGAAGTGTAGCGGTAAGCTGCTACCAGGTCCCCTCTCAGCCGCCTTTTCCTTGGCCTGAAGAGTCTCAGATCCCTCAGCCTTTCCTTGTATGGCTTGCTGTGTAAGACTGATCATATGTGTGCCTCTTCTTTGGGGTCTCTCAAGCTTGTCTATGTCCTTGTTAAAGTGTGGTGCCCAGAACTGGATGCAGTACTCCAGCTGCAGTCTCCCCAGTGCTGAGTAGAGCAGAAGAATCGCCCCCTTGGTTTTGCTGGAGATGTATCGATTGCATGCCAGAGTATTATTTGCCCTACTAGCTACAGCATCGCACTACCGGCTCATAGTCATACCGTGGTCTATTATTACCCACAGGTCCCTTTCATTCGTGGTGCTAGTCAGTTTGGTGCCCCCAAGCCTGTAGGTGTGTTGGAGGTTGCTCGTCATAAACCACTGTTGCCCGTAGCCCTGTAGCTTTAAGGATGAGTTGTGATAATTTCAGTTATTTTTGTCCAAGGCGTAAAATCTTTGATATTGTGAAGTAGGCAGTGATCAATTTAGAAAAACATTGAAGTTTGTCCTACCATGAGTCTTACTGTGCTAATATTACAGGTGTAGGTGATGTAATCAATCTTAGTCCCATTTGTTTGGCAGACCATGTGTACGCATCAGGACTTCTTATCTTTAAATAGTTGTTTTAATAGAGTTTATTTTCAGTACTGTAAACTTTATGTTTTATTCAGATTAAATTAAGGGTTGTGTATTTAAACAAACAGGGCTTGTCAGTAATGATATAAATTATGTTAAAGGATTCAGTAAATTTCAGTTAATTCAAGAGAACAATAGTTTGCTTTGGAAAAATAAAAACTAGAGACCATTTCTTACTGTTTACACTGATATAATTTTTCTGCAGAAAATTAGAATAGTAATTATGACCTTGCAGTCACTCAGTCCTATTCATTTGGTTCCTTGCTCTGATCAAGTATCCTAGGTCCATGTTGGTATTGGCAACATTCTTTAAACCTTACAATATTTAAATATTAACTAGACATTTTAACTAATAGTGTTTAGACCTTTAACTTAATACATTGTGGGCATGTCTAGATGTGCATTTACTTCATAGTAAAGTTACTGCGCAGTAACTTACTCCTGTGCATTGTGCCCCAGGGTACAGAATGGCTACAGGCTTTTATACCCTGCAGCTGGGGGCTGCCACAGAGCAGCCCAGCCCTGGGGGAGGGGTGGGGCCAGTAGCCCTGGAGCTGGGCTCCAGCTGCCCCTAGTGGCTGGGCAGACCCAGCAGGGAGGGCCCCTGGTTACTGCACAGTAATGTGTCTACACGTGCATTACTGCGCAGTAACAATTGGGCATACATTTGCTATGTGCATCGTGCCAGTAGCGAATTTATGCCCAAGTAGGTGTAAGCCTCCGTAGTTATTGCGCAGTACGGGAGTGCACGTGTAGATGTGCTCCTGTACTGCACAGTGATTTTCAGTTACTGTGCAGTAATTTACATTACTACTCAGTAAATATGTACATGTGGACACGCCCAGTGACTATTTTAACATCTTTTGATGACAATTATAAGGAGGCTAATATCTATTTTAAAAACTCATGAATATTTAAGTATGTTACTTTTGTTTTTAACGTGATATTGTTTCAGGTTCCAGGCACTTAGCATATGCCTTTTCTAGTCCCACAGCAATTTTATCAGGGAAGTACATCTTCAATAGGATGCCTCTTGTCCCAGGGGCTTTTAGGTTAAAAAAAAAAAAAAAAAAAAGTGTATTTTCAGGTTATAATGATCTTGCATGTTATATAAGGTGACGGAACATAATTTTTTTAAAGTAATAGTAGGGTAAAACCTGTAAAAGTACTGTTTTATTAGTTATACTTTTTTGTAATATTGGTAAAAACAAAAACCAAAAAAACAAAATGAGATTTGGGAGAGATTTTCAACTTTTCAAACTATATATTACTCGTTAAGAATCTATTGATTGAGACTTGCATCTGTCATTGGTTTCTGTACTGCAAGCCTACACACACAGACACACACACGCTTCAGAGGTGCAAAGACTGTCAAAAGATAAAAAATCAGTGGAACCATTTTAAAGTTCTGAAATTAGTTTATGCTGACGTTTTATAACACTTCAGTCTTCGGTGGAGTCTACCTTTTATTGTCTAATACAAAGACATAGTCTATCCTCTATGAAATAAAAAAAATAGCTCTTACAACGCCAATATAATATGTTAAAGTGTTGCTAAATAGTACAAGTTTTAGGTGAACAGGGCTATAACAATTTTTCTTAGAAGCAGATGAATTATTGGTTGACCTTTAGTTGATTACACCTTTATTATTTAGCTTTTACCATTTAGAAATATCTCTGCAGTTAACCACTTTTCAGAGGGATGGGAGACAGAGGTGTTCCACATGTCTGAGAACCAGCTAAAAAGCAATGATGAGCAGGGATCCACAGGAAAAAAGCAGAAAATCTCAGTCTAAAAAACACAAAACCCCACGTTTTTCCATGACGTACCGAAAGTGTGGTAACCTCCCATGGTGAGCAGCACTGTTTCTGCTCTGTCTTATTTTTGCCGTGGTTTTTGCTCCTCAGCCAGTCAGTAGCACCACCTCCCCCTTCCCTCCCCCCTGTTGCTGATTGGCCGAGAAGCAAAAACTGTAGCAAAAATAAGAGAGAGCAGAAATGGTGCTGCTTGATGGGATGTTGGGTAGGTCATGGATACCCACAGATTCTGCAGTTTTCCATGATTTTATGTAGCAAATGGAAAACTGGGATTTCTGATGGAGTGATACTGGGAAGATGCTTTTTATATGGTTCCAAACGTGGTGCAAATATATTTTTATATAAAGGACTCTTGTTTCCTTTCCTGCTCCCATAAATTTAATTTCTCTACATCTTGATTCTCTTCATCTGATTTCCACTGTTGTATATACACATTGTAGTTTGTAATGTAAGTGAAGTTTCAGGGGACAGGTAATTTGGTGTAATGATAGGTGTTTTTGGTTTTTTTTTTAAATGTGTATATATATCTGGACCATTAAATGGTCCCATACTGGTTATTGCATATGTTTCTGACCATTCTTTGTCCATTACCTTGCCTGTTACAAGTTAAGATTTTGTGATGAGCCTGGATTTAAAAAAAAATCCTTTTCATAAATTTAGAATACTGTTTCAGGGCTACTGATCTGAAATAAGCATACATCCACCAGATTTCAGTCAAGATTGCACAAAAGATTTTGCATGGATAGTGAGCATATTTTATACAAGCTGTTCCTCTTGAGGTCTCCAGCTATGCCCCCATTCAACCTTCACTTCATACCAGACTGTAATGGTAATCTGCTTAAGCTGTCATGAGATGTATATCTTTTTTATGATATTTGAGTGACTGACTTGCCAAAACCCAATTTTAAGGATATTTTCCCATCCCTGTCTATAGTCAGGATTACAGGTCTCATGATCACCCAGGAAGAGAGACAATTTTCAAGCTAGTACAGAAGCTTGCAGTCATACAAGTATATCTAAATTCAGCTTTAATT
Source organism: Alligator mississippiensis (assembly GCF_030867095.1). NCBI lineage: Eukaryota > Metazoa > Chordata > Crocodylia > Alligatoridae > Alligator > Alligator mississippiensis. The sequence goes on from NC_081827.1 coordinate 157,613,882, forward strand.
CAACAGAGTGTTCTCCAGACCTTCCAATAAATTGTTGGCTTGATTACAGAGTAGTCTTATGGGATGGTCAAATCTTTTTTTTTTTTTGAGTCTTCAGGGATTCATGGCTCTTGTGTTAATGTTATTACATTTAAGATCTTCACAATTTTGGTAAATATCAGTTACAATGCAGAAAGCCTTTCTGCTTATTTGTTCTGTAGTTTAAGAAAAGTGGTTTTTAAAAGGGTAGGATTCCACTACAGTTGTAAGCTAGTTACGTTTTTATTTGAAGCTCAAGCAGCAGAGGTTTATGCCAGTATTTCCCAGACTTCTGGTCCTTGGGGCATACCTTTTCTGGATTAGAATTGGTGGCACACTTCACTCGTACATCCAAAAAGGGGTCTCGCGCACGCGCACGTGTGTGTGTGCGCATGTTTTCAGAACACATGCTGTATTCCATTTCCCTGCCAGAGCAGATCATACCAGTGCTGAGATGTCTTGTTAAAAAATGAAACAAAATATATCTTTTCTTTAAGCAAAGCATTAATCTCTGTACCAGTGGTTTTCAACATTTTTAGCCTCAAGGCATCCCTCCATAACTTCTCTGAATTTTGCAGCATCCCAGTTGAAAACCACCAAGAGAGATCTAAATTCAGAAAAGATGGGGGGGGAGGGGCAGGGGGGGCTTAAAGCTAAAGAAGTTGAGAATCACTAATCTAGGTGGTGCCACCTAAGGGACCTCACCCTTCTATGTCCTGCTCTTTCTGCTGTTTGCCTCTTGCCAACCCACGATCAGTATTGCAGGGGCCAAGGGCAGCTCCCACTGCTAAGGCTGCTCCTGCAGGGGCTCATGCTGGTGACCACCCCCACAGTGCCTCCTGTTGGCCCTGGGAGCATGGGAGGAGTGAAGGGGATGAGCTGGGCTGCAAAGCGTGGCTCTGTCCATTTACCTGCCTGTCTGCCTGCTCATAGCAGACCATGCTTCTGGCAGGGGCAGGGGGAGGGGGCTGACACCGGCTGCCTCCAAGCAGGGAAGGGGAAAGGAAGGCAGCAGCAGTCCGTAGAGGAGCAGCCACCACAGGTGCTGCTGGAGTAACTAGGGCAGGTACAGGGTGCTAGATGGGCGAGGAGAGCATTTACCCCCTCACACAGAGAGATCTTGCAGCACACTTCCATTGTTCTCATGGCACAGTAATGTGTTGTGGCACACTCTGGGAATCACTGGCTTATGCTTCGAACACTGCAGGTCACAGATTAAAATTCCACTGTCATCTCATGGAGTATCAGTAAATTCAAGAGTCACTTTTTCAGGGACCCTGTCTCCCAGTGTCTGGGAAGATGGGAAATTCTATCTTGCAACTATCTTTATCAGCAGTGATAGAAATGGATGTTGCTAAATGGCCCCTCTGAATGATGACTGCTCTTGTAGTAATTCCAGTAGTTATTGCTTTCCATATGCTGGACAGACACCAAGGATTATGCTAAAAAGTGTCTGAAGCTGAAAGAAACATATTTGGAGAAATTAATACAGGGAAATAAATTTCATTATCTAGATATCATCTGATTTCCTGCTGGGAAAAGCAGCTAAACAATGTAGCACTGTTTACCAAGCATATAGAGTGTTTTAGTGTGGTAGGGCAAGGATTATGAACAAACTGTCCATTATTGGAATCAATATGTTACAAATAGGTATTGTAATATTCTCTCTCTTTTTTATGTGTATGCCTAGAATAAGAAAAGGAGGAAGGAAAGATGCTTCATATATTCTGATTTAAACAGACTTTGATGCCCATTTCCATTGCTGTTTAATGACCTGAATATCTACCTCTGTTTTGCTTAACTGGGTTAGATAAAATGTGTTGATTCTCTAGACTTTCCTTGAGAGACCCTGCAGGATGAAGAGTGACTCGGCATGTATACACAACAGAGTTGTTACATGTTTAGAATATGTTCCTGCAACTTGATGGGAAAAATCAATGCAGTTTCTTTAATTTTATGAACAACCCTAGTCTGTATTGACCTGATAAGATTACTGTATTACTTACTTTTTTTTAAAGGTGATTGTGGAGATTGTTTGGGAATGGTAGAGGCACAAGAAAAGGTCCATAGTCTGTGATCCCAAGGATCTCGCATCTAAAACAGACAGATTACATTTCAGGCAAAATATATGCAGGTTTAAGACTCAGTTTGAGTTGTGCAGGTTTTGCAGATTAAATGTTTTTGCGGAAGGAGTAAAAGAAGAAAGGAGGTCATCTGATGCACACGGAGCAAAAGCCTGTTCCAGGTGTACAGTTGTATGGAAAATGGTATGAAGACTGCAGTGGGAGAAGATTATGAAGTAGCTGGTTGGGAAGGAAGTACATTTGGTAGGCAGGAGGAGGGAAAGTAGGAGGAAATGAATGGGGAGAGGTAGACAACGACATGGTTTAACAGGATCTTAAAGATTCGTTAGATTAAAAACCACTATCAAAATTATAATAAGAAAATCTTCTCAGTTAGTGGGATCTAGATATATTTTATCAACCCTGCAGCCCAAGATTTTCTGTATTATTTGAAAAGATTTTTTGATAGCTTCTAACACAGTAAACAGATTCACAGTGATTCTAAGATAAAAAAGACTTCAGAAAATGTAAATGATGACTTGACTTAAATTCTTAATCCTTTAAAATCCACAAGCATATATTAAACACTGTCATAGTTTTTGTGGACTATTTTTTTCAAATGTAAATATTCATACTTATTATGTAAATGACATTATACTCAGTTATTTTTATTCTGTTTTTATAATTGTTTTGTTTTTTTATATTCCACAGTTAATATATTTATTTAAAAATGCTTAAAATACACTTGCTCTCCCTCATGCACATGCCCTTTTACTCTTCTGTACATCTATATATAGTGTGTGTGTGTGTGTGTGTGTGTGTGTGTGTGTACATACACACACACACACACACACACACACACATCTTGAATGGTAGATATAGTGTGAATAAAACTTCATAAACACAGCAAAGCAGTAATGTGAAGTTAAGGTTGCTTTAACTATTTTTCTCTTACATGCATGCTTAGTATACATTACTATTTAATTTATTAGATGTATAAATAATAAACTTCATTAAAAACATTGTGTGTGTGTGTGTATACAAAAATGTTTCTCCATGTATATAGTCACAAATATAATATTTTTTGGACCTGTATTTTCAAGATGCCATTTTTTGAGGTATTTAAAGTAAAATTAATTATAAATATACAGAAGAATGTATATGTTTTTCCCTATGTTGTCCAGATTATCACTATCCATTCCTACATGTATGGCATATGCATTAATTTATTAATTGAAAGATGATCTAGAATATCTATTATGCTACATTGATCAGAACTCCGTAGTTAATACTGATTTCCTTTTAGCATTTGACGTTACATTAAACAATTTTTTACGTCCTGTAAAAAAGAGAGTACATCTGCCTGAAAATTATGTCATTCAGTTTTTGGTCACAGAATGTGTTTTTTGTTTGTTTTGTTTTGTTTTTTGTTTTTAATAATTTGCAAGGAAAGTATTTAATTTGTTTGAATTAAAATTAACTAAAAATGGATTCTTTAAGAAATCTAGAATCTGTGCTGGGTTTTCTTTGATCTTAACAACAGATGCTTTAGACGTTCCCTATTAAAACTAATTGATATCCCATGTATAGCTTATATTAGAAGAATTAGTTTGTCATTAAGCTAAGTTATTAAAGGTTATTTTATCAAATTGCTTATGATTGTATAGTTTTATGGGCAGGTTTAGATCCACAGCGTGGTTAACTCTACAGAGTGGCATTATGACAAAAGGAATAATTAAACCTATCCCTATTTTTCTTGCACCTAATTTGTATACAAAATATCTAGTGGTTATAATGACTCAATGGTACCATGGAGATTGGGCCCAGGGGTCAAGAGTTCTCATTTGTAGTTTAAGTGGTCCATTTGTGTCTCAGAGTATCAGGCTACATGCTAACTTTAGGTATCAGTGCTTGCAAAGTTGTAGTTTCATTACATTTTGGTGTATTGGTGAGCCTTTAAAGACTAGAGAAATTGGGTTTTCAGGGACCTTCCCTCTTATAAAGCAAAAGAAAAAAATAATTCCCATCTTGTTTTAGACAGCCCTGTGAGCCAACAAGTCAATTGAAAGTTAGATTCACTACTATAGTTCCCTTGTTTTCTGCTGTTACAATGTACGCATTTAAAAAAATACTTAAGGTTGATGGTATATATCTTCAGATCATTAGAAGTGCCACATAATGATGTTCTCTCTGCATTTTCAGTTTAGTGTGAAAATTTACAGAGCAAAATTAGTAAAGATGGAGTGTATATTTAGGTAATTTTTTGAGGTAAGAAAATTGTTAGGATGTTATAATTATCTTTCAACCAAACACTATTAATCTAGGAATTCAAAGTTAAGGTTACAGTGAAAACTGTCAGCATGATAAGATAGGAAATGTAAAAATTAAGCATTCAAGCCTCTTTAACTCTGCTTCCTACCAGTGTCACAATGCGAATAGAAAGTAAGAGAGAGAGAGAAAAAAATAAAGAAAATGTGGAAAGGGATTGGGGGAAACCTAATATTTTTAATGATCAGTTTAACCCGATCTGAGGCAAAGGACACTGAAATGCCTCGATCATAATCATGATATTGTGGCTGGGTAGGGCAGTGTAAATTTGTTTAGGCATCTAAACAGTAGTTTTTACCTTAACATGTTTTGATTATTTTTAACATAATGCTTGCTTTTAGGATAACTATAACATCGCTATAACATTTTTTACCCTTAACCTTAGCTATTTCTTAAGAAAATGTTCATCATCTGGGATTTAGAAAAGGACACTGATTAGAATGTCATACTACTTAGGCAGTATTTACCAAGACTCTCTGACATAAATACGTGATGCATTTTAATACTGAAACATCTTTATAAAATATAAGAACGACTTTAGGTTTTAAACTAGTTTCTGAATAGTTTGTAATGCAACATTATCAATCATTGTGAATAATACTGTTTTTGAATAAATGTAAGGTGGAAATATTTTTAGGTTGTTTCAAACATCATAATTAAATATTAAAAAAATCTGTAGCAAATAGTATATATTGTCACACCCATGTCTTCAATATTTTGTTATTTAAAGGACCCATATTCCATTCCATATACAGGTTTCCCTTGCTTTATGCTGTACATGCATTCCTGGAAAACGGCTCATAACTCGAATTTGCATAAAGGGAACCCACTTTGCAATGTAACAAATAGGGTTGCGTTCCAAGACCTCGACTGTACTGACCCCCAAACCCATTTCTACCAATTTTACAAGACAATTTTGGTACTTACCAGCAGCAGACAGTATACACACAAGCACAGGGTGGTGGTGAATGTTTAGTTGGTGTGAAGAGAGGGTGGTGAAGGCTTCATTGATGGACATGGGGGAGGGGTAGGAGATAAGCTAGCACAGGGGCAGGCAATTATTTCGGGTGGAGGGCCGCTTACTGAATTTTGGCAAGTATCAAGGGCTGCATGACAGGCAGCCAGGGGCAGATAAATATACATTTTCTAAATATTTTAGGGGCCCTGCGGGCCAGATAGAAGGCCTGGTGGGCCGCATGCATCCTGCAGGCCATATTTTGCTCACCCCTGAGCTAGCAGGACGTTTAGAAGCTATAATGGGGATGGCAACTACAGAAACACGTGTCGCAGACAATGAGCAAGGAGCACAAACCCACACAGGAGGCTATATTTTGGTGCGCACCACTCCCACAACGCACTGCACAAAGCAGCTGACTGCGGGCTTCCACCATGCCGATCAAATAAGAGCGAATATACCTTGCATGTAACAAATTTTTGGTATAAAAAGGGTCATTGCATAAGAGTGAATTTGCACATACATAAGCCGCATAAAACAAGGGAAACCTGTAAACTTATTGCTTATGTAACAAAAGTGTAGGTGAAGCACTGAAATTATCAAGTGACACTGAAAGCTTGTTTTCCATCCTGTATGTATGTGTACACTATAGAGCCACTTTTATATGCCAAAAATACAATGGCATATAAAAAACGACATTCAAAGGAACAATAATTTTGTCAGTTCAAACTTTCACAAGATGGGAGGTGTCAGATACTGTTGCCTTGCATTTCTAGCTCACCCTTAGCCTATGTGCTCACACTATTTTGTCCACAGAACTCCCACCACATTCAGTGCACAGATGGAAAGCACTAAGAGAATAAGCAGCTGTTGAATCATTTAAATTCATTGCTCAGAATTTAGCCCCATGTTTTAAATAATGCATATTATTTAGACAGAATTATTTTCTTGTGGAATTCTGAGGCATTCATTGTAGTGCCTATACACTTTATAAACATAAATGATACTGGTTTTAGTCGTGTTGGTCTAAAATCATAGGCACACAAAACTCTTGGGATAGGGGTAATATAATTTATTAGATTAACTAAATAGTAGCAAAAAAGAATTTCGTTTCTCTAATTAAAATATCACCTGTACCCCAAGAGTTTTGTCTGCCTAAACATAAATGAGGTGTACTTGGTAGCCGTGTTGGTCTGAGACGCAAAGACATACAAAAAACTAGAACTCTTGGTTCCAAAATGATACCTTTTATTAGACCAACTGGAAAATGGCAAGAAACTTGTCCTTTTCTGCAAGCTTTCGGGATCAAAGTCCCTTCATCAGGCTCTGGGAAAAGTGTAGATGGTACAAGATGGTAAAAAGTCCCCATAGGTAGGAAATAAACTTCATTTTTGCACAGAGGGAGCTGAAGATGGAAGTCTGTTCCTCAAAAATGAAGTTTATTTCTATTTGATTTACTGTTGATTGCAGGTTTTCTACCCAGGTCTGTAACCCTGCCCCTAATTCCTTTCATCTCTGCTTTGATTTATCAAACATACAGGATTTTAAAGTTCTGAATTCTGAGATTAACTCACCAAAATCCTTTTTTGGGCCAAAGGGCTGTTCCATCTTTCGCCTTCTTTGTTCTGCCTGTTTTGTTTCTCCCTGCAGCAGCCATCTTTGATTCTTCAGACCCTGTGAGCTATTCTAAACGAAGACTTTCCAGAAAGTTTCTTCTGGGAAAGTAGATTTTCAAACTGATCCCCTTATGTGGGATATGTATTCTACAAATAGGTCAAATATTTTTTGGAGAGTTAAGGTGATCAAAGATGTTTATGGATTGTACCGTCTCTCCCATGGAGGCCTAGCTTCAGGCAGCCATCTGCTCTGGTGATACCATATGACCCTCAGACTTGGAGTATTTAACATTACATAGTTTACAAAATTTACAAAAAATTAAAAAATAGTTTCATTTAGTTTAGTTGGCAGCTGTGAGTAATAAACATATTCCTGATGTATTTCAAGGCTGGGCACTTAGAAGAGGAGTAACCCACTATTTGCACCTCCTGTGAAAAATTTGGTTTGAGTGAGTTTTACCTAGCATCATACAGGAATTTGTGGCAGTAATTAAAGATTCTGTCATAATGCATATAAACATGAAGACTGCACAGACAGCCCTAATTCTGTCATTTCCTAATGTTTGACGTCTTAACTTTGCAACCTTTAATATTACTTTTTCATATAATTTCCCAGATTTTTAAAAAACCAAACAAAGTAACAAGTTCTGTCATATGACATCATATAACACGCACACAGTTCACCAGCAGGGTTGACACTACTAGATCTACTGCATAGAGGTCTTTAACTTTGAGTTTATGGATTAATTGGCTGTCGTAATAGGTTGTTCTTTCCTGTGTGCAACAACAGCATTAGTGGGGGGTGAGATGCATAGTTCATTTGTGGGTTTCACAGACATTTGCTGACAGCAAAGGAAAGAATAGACTCAATAATCTTGGGTTACATTTCAGGCGGTGGAGGGGGAATTATGCTTTTGTGGTCAGGTTTTTTTTCCCCTCTTACCCAAAGCTTGACCCTTTCTGCCTAAGGTGGCCATTGGTCCTGTTTTATACCAGACCCTCCCATTTTTAAACCCTTTGTCCCCTGTTTATTTCTAAATGAAGAACAGACTGCAAAAAGTCCTGTTTTTCTGTTGATTGGTGGAAATACATGTCAATAATTTGTCCTTGTGATTCTGATGGCTGTGCCTAGAGGTAGGGCAGTGCACAGCCAGGAGGAGAAGGGTTCTGAGCCAGCCAGGGAGGGAGGTGGCCTTTTTCTGGTGGCCCTGTACCTTGCTACTGATTGGCCAAGGAGATGGTGGTTCTTCCCCTCACCACTGATTGGCTGAGGGGACCAGTGGTCCTCCCCATCCCTTACCCCTTGGGTTGACATTCAGTGCTCGCCACCCTTCCGTGCGCCCCCTCCCCCCCCCCGCTGTCAACACTGCCATGGCCGCCTGTGGGTGGCTGCCCCCACTTGACCCACCCTCACCGTTGATGTCACCATGGCCGCCTGTGGGTGGTCCCCGCTTGCCACTGTAACACTGCTGCCTGCGGACAGACACTGTGCCCCACCAGTCTCGGGAGGCATGAGGCATTCATGCTTTAAAGTTTTGGTCCTGTGTTCTTGAACACAGTTTAACTGGAGGAACAGATGAGGAGAAATCCTGATTGTCACCATTTCAGTAACCATTGTTAAGTTTTAATTTAAACAGCATGAGACATATCCTGTTTACCCTTCATTTATCCAGAAGGCATGAATGGTGCTGCATAACTGCAGTTTTTGACATTTACACACCATTCGGAATTCTGTTTCCTGTGTGGAAAAATAGAATCACTCTGTGCATGCAACTGCTGTAAATCAAGCAGGAGGAGGACCCCCTTCCGTGCTGTAGCCCACTAACCTACAGATGGAGGTCACTTGTCCAGGAAGCAGGAGACCAAAATTCTAGCACTCTCCCCCTGCCCCCACCTTCCCAGAGGGGGCTTGGCCCTGGCTTTCCTGAAAACTACAAGCTAGATTCAGCCTAGCTGGCCTGCTATACTTTGCATTTGTTATGTGTTGGATTAAATGGATAGGGAGCAGTGTGGCAGTTTCTCTCATTGGAAGTAATAATCTAGGCTAGAATTGCATGCAGCAGCCATCTCACTGAGTCACATACCCTCTGGATAGCCTTAAATATCTTCCTTCTTGGCTGCCCAGTGTATCAGCTTCAGGAAAACAATTGGAGACATACCTGGGCAATGTGCAGCCTGTGACCTGGCTGTTAGAACACCTTGTTGAAAGGAGAAGATGTCACTTCAAGCCCCTTCTGGAAGAGGAGGCCATAAGACAGGGTCCCCCACTCCTGGGTACATGCCTTAACCAGTAGGCTCTTGGTTTAAAGGTTGGGAATTGAGGGTTTCTTCCCCCACCCTCCTTTAATGCCTGCTACTCCTGGTTTTTCTAAGATTAAAATTTTGGGATTTGCTGGGCCTTACATATGTACCTGGGTGATTCTCTTTCCTTTATGTAGCTGCCCACAAATCGTGCAAGTGAACAAACCTTTAGTTACGTGGCAAGGTATTCTCCATTTAAGCACATGAAGAGTAAGTAAGTAGCTTCTGCCTGTATGTGTATAGTATTGAAATCATTAAGAATTGCTTATTAAAACAATATTTAAATATATAGAACAGACAAAATATTAATGTTTTGGAAATCACTTCTCCCACATTAAAGACAAAAAGGACTTCATTTCTCACAAATGTATAGTTAGAAGCAAGAATTCTAATTTTTTTTCCAATAAGCAAGAACATTCACATACACACTGTCTTAGCCTGGAGTTAGATTGGAGTTGCTGAATTCTATGAATAAAAATGCAGTTATTAAAAATATAGGACTGAGGTCAGTTTTTTTTCTCTTGCTCAAAAGTTAATTCAAGAAGAGCTTCTTACTTAAACTGACAAGGAATATCACCAATCAGTTCAGAAGCTTAACTTCTTTGGCATATTTTGTCATTGTAAAAGCCTTAATTCTGCAGTTTATTCTATGTGGGCACACTTAATTCATATATATTTTTTTAATAATAAAAAGGGCGGACCACTAAGGCACATCTAAACAGGAGTGGAGTAACCGTGCCAAGACTTCTCTTCATCGATTGTTCTTTAAGATATTGAAAGGATTTTTGCTTTTGGGGAATGAAAATAAACATTGAGCAGCTAAAAAATTGAAATAGTTGAACTTTGTTCTTTGGAAAAAGGAACAATATGTTGACCTCATAAAGTGTGACACTTGTCACTTTGCTTATCCTTACTGACATTTTGAAAACTGTATTATCACCTTTTAAATTTAGGTCTGACTATTGAAGCTTGCTGAATTTACAGTTAACAGTATACTTGTCTATATTCCTGCTATTAGTCATCAGTGGCAACAACAGTTACATAATGGGGACTGAACACTTCTTGTGAAGTAAAGGTTTTCTTAGTATTTAGCTCAGTCTGTCTGTATCTGTGGAAAGTATTTTCATTGCCTAGAGCAGGGGTTGTCAACTGGGGGTACATGTACCCCTGGGGGTACTTGGACCGGTTCTAGGGGGTATGTGCGGGCGGGTGGGACCAAGTGCTGCCGCGTCCCAGGAGCAGGGCTGAGGCAGGGTGAGGGCAGCAGCACTCCTCTGCAGGGCGGGGAAGCTCACATGCAGTGGCCACCGTTGCCACATGCCAGCCCAGTGAGCTTCCCCACCCCACAGAGGGGTGCTGCTGCCCTCACCCCAACCTGGTGAGCTTCACCACCCTGCCCCAGCCCTGCTCCTGGGAGGTGGCGGTGCTCCATCCCAGCATGCCTGTGTGCCGTCCCTGCCTCCCTGCTCTGTGTCTGGCCACACACCACTCCTGCTCGGTGTTCAGCTGTGCGCTAACCCCACCCCCACCCCCCTCTGCATCCGGCCACTGTGGGTACTTGGACAAAGGTTGAAAACCCCTGTTTTGGAGCAAATACAGATCATAAATTCATCATATCCTAGGCTGTTTCCTGATTCTGCTCAGATCTGTAGCTGGATTTGTGAAAATCTAAAAGATGACAAGCTGCTTGATGGCTTATAAAATAATAGAATTTTAGGGTTAGAAGGAACCCCAGGAGGTCATCTAGTACAACGCTTTACTTGAGGCAGGAACATCCCCTACTAAACCATCCCCGTCAAGTGTTTATCTAACCTGTTCTTAAAAACTTTCAAGGATGGAGATTCTATAACCTCTCTGGGTAGCCTGTTCCAAAGCTTAACCATCATTATTATGGCAATTTATTTCTAATCTCCAATTTAAATTTCTGTTGCTGGAATTTAAGACAATTGTTCCTTGTCCTTGCCCCTGCAGCCACAGACAATCCCCTTTATAACACCTCCTCACTCCATCTCTGTCCTCTATATAACCACCCTTTGTGTATTTGAAGATGGTTAGCAGATCTCCAAAATGCATCATCCTAGTTCTTTCAGCCTGTTTTGCTAAGTCATGTTTCCCAGAATTCTAATAATTTTGGCTACTTTTGAATTACTTCCCTTGATCTGCAAGTGACATTCCTATAAATACAGCTCAGTATGTTATTGGCCTTTTTGCAACAAGAGTACATCATTGGCTCATAATCAGTTTATGGTTCACTGTGGCCCCCAGGCCCCTTTTCTGAAGTAGTGTACTCAATCAGTACTTCCATAGTCTGTATTTGTGCAAGGACCTTGCACTTTTCTTTGTTAAATTTCATCTACTTGATACCAGACCATTTCTCCATTTTGCCAACATCATTCTGAATCCTAGCCCTCCAGAGGTTCTGCAGTTCTAGCCATCTTAGTATCACCTGCCAATTTTCCTAAGTGTGTACTCAATCTCATCCTCCAAGTTGTTAATGAAGATATTAATACCATACTCAGAACAGATCCCCAGGGAACTCTACTTGATATTCCTCCCAACCAGACATTAAGTCATTGATGACTACTCATTGGGCACAATGATGTAACCAGTTCTATATCCACCTTGCAGAGCTTTCATCTAGCCTGCAGTTCCTAAGCTTATTAATAAGAAGGTTGTGGGAGATTGTCAAATGCGTTGCTAAAGTCAAGGTATGTCGTGCATGGCTGTATTTTTATGATCTCCTCCATGAGTGTTTGGATTAGATCTTAGGACATTTACATAGCCTACCAGTCTAGACTCTGAAACTTGAATTTGGCCAAGAGACAAAAAGGCAGCCTTCACCTTTAACACTTAAATGATGTGGGTGGTTTTGTATGTCATGATTTGCACTACTTCTTCAAAGAAGGATGTTCTAGCTTGCGTACTGCCTCAGCAACATGGTGCCTCTGGGTAGATTATAACTCATCTGAACCAAGGCAATTTTGTTTGACTCCTTTGTTCAGAAAGCTGCTTAGTCACTTGCTTCTGGCCTTTTTTTGGCATACACTCATTTGTTAGGTAAAACTAGAACTGTCTTGCTGACAACTGTTCTTTCTGGGTGAGGATATTTATAACAGGTTTTTGTTGTATACTGGTACAGTACTTGAATACACTACACCTGAAAACAGAGAAAAAAGCAACAAACTATATAAAAGACAGAAAATGTTCAGACACATCTCATTGTGTTAAATAGAAAAAATATTTAGTCAAAATCCAGAATTCTTCAGAGGTACGTATGAAAATACATTGCTAGTCTTTGGACTGGGTAGCATGACAGCTAGCAGGGAACTCCTACAGATCCTTGCTCATTGCTAACTCTGCTGTAGATATCGTGGAGTGGCTCCTAAAGATGCACTTTGATTTGCTTGAAAGCAGCAGCCAGCTCTATTACTCTGATGTACATAGAGTACCTCAAAGTGTCACTGATTTGAGAACCCTAGCTTGGAAAGCCTGTCCTGCTTCCAAAAGCAGAAAAAGCTTTGCTTCAAAAAAAGTGCCCACTCAGTTTCCATATTGGATTCCAGAACTGAACACTCATAATCAGCACCAATAGAGTAGTCTCTCTTAGGGTTAACATGTGATTTGTTATCCTTGATACTTTTATACTATTTGGTATGAGGTTTAGGATGATCTCTAATGAGGAATTCACATTCTTTTTCTCAAATCATAAGTGTGATAAAATATGTATGGAAAATTTGCCTCTCAAGGGGGAACATCCATACGTAAATGTTGTGATGGTAGTTCCATTTAAGCCTCTTCAAATTTGTTTTCATCGGTATCAGATATTTTATTGTTGTCCATTACTTTACCTTATAGAATGAGATGAGCTTAAATCTAGTTACCAATCTCCTTCTACTGTATTTTTTAAGGATATGGTGCTACAGATGCATCCTCAATTAGTCATCCTGCCAAAATGTTTCTTATGCAATTGTTTTCTTAAAATGTTGTCTGAAACACATTCATACACTTGACTTTTAAAAAGTCAAAAAAATAAGAGAGCCACCCACAAATAAATTCAGGTTTTACAGTCTCCAAGGAAATCATGTTTGAATGTTTTTTTAGAACCTGACAGGCCTACAGCTTCAAGAGCATATTCAGCACGGGAGACTGATGCCACTTTAGTCAGGGGGGCACATCTCCCCAGTGACCAGTCAGTGACCGGGGGGTGGTCCCCCACAGCCAATCTCACTGACCGGGAGGGGGGGTCCCCTATGGGATGATCGAAAAGCCCGCTCTGGGAGCACCTTGCCTGCATTCGCAGGGTGGGCACCAGTGCTCCCACCGGCACATTGCCTAAGTGGCGAGCGTGGCCAGTCAGGGGGTGTACCCCCTACATGTTACCACTTATATCTAGCAACTCTTGGTCATTTTCAGTTCAGGGTATTTTTGGTTTGACTACCTTGAATTTTCTATACATGTTAATAAAAACATCATTTGTTGGAATCCCTTGCAAAATGATAGCCTGTTAGTTTTTCACAAATTAGCATGTCCACCAGGAACACTGTATGAGCTATATAGGGATGGCAGAGACAGATTTAGAATTCGAACCCACTGGGGTCGTGAGCTAGTAGGGTAGGTTAGTATTAAGCTCACTCTCAACATAGGTGTCCTTATACACAGAGATGGGATGTGCCAACCTAACTTTTACTGAGATTGTTGTCACACACACAAGGACACAAGATTAAAGTTAAAAATGGAAAACAATGATTTATTGTAAGAATAACAGGGGATCAAACAAAGGTAAGGGATAATAACAGCAATAACACTCAAGCATATAAGAACAAAAGGGAACAAACAAAGGTGCAATCTATATGTTATCAAATAGTCAAACAGTGAACAAGGTAGAAGTCGAATCCAATAACAGTCTAAGTCAAAGCTAGGAGATAATCCAAACCAAAGTTGAGACGGTGAGATCTCAGGAAAAGGTTGTGGGAGATTGGGCTTCACTGAACCATCTCTTTCTCCCTCCAGAGAAGAAAGGTACCAGTTGCAGTTGTCCCCAGTCTACTACTACTTACAGGCCAAATCACAAAACATTCAAATTCCCTAACGCCCAATTCACAGAGCTCCACCGAACAAGAAACTCATACCAGCCAACTCACATCGCGCACACGAACTGAACCACACTGACACTTCACTCAAACCACCACACACATACACATGTGCACAGACAAGGCTGAAGTACAGCATTTACAGACCAGTCACCCCATTCTCAGCAGCCAGTCCTCTGAGGCAAAGGGCCTGTCGCCCAATCCCAATCACATCACATCCAAGCACCTCACGCAGGTCACTCTTGCAAAAGACATTCAACTGGCAGTCACACTCTTGTTCTCCTTTATCTCAGAACAGACACACATCTTTCTTGCCATTCACATTCACTCAACTGCACATGCCCAGGCTGGGTAACCGGTTGAGCCGGTCAGAAGTTCATTGTTTCCAGGGGCTTTGAGAGACTCCTTTACAGTGCATGCCTTGCAGCTTCACAGTTAACCGTGTAACTGCTGAACATAATCTTTTTCCTCCAACACTGGAATATTTAAACCAAAATAGGTACATTGATAGAAATGTGTGTGTGTGTTGATTATTTTACTCTAAGTAGAAAGAGACGTGTGTAAGTCTGCAGTTAGGGAGAAGGCAGGGAAGTGTGGCACCTTATAGACTAACTTGTTCAGAGGCCTGTGCTTTCATAGGCTATGACCTACTTTGTCAGATGCTATGATGATGTATCTGACAAAGTAGGCTGTTGCCTACAAAAAGCTTGTGCCTCTCCGAATGAGTTAATCTATAGGGTGCCACCCTTCTGTGCCTTCTGCCTGTCTTACTCTGGTATAAGAAGTTCTGTATCAGCATAGCTCAAACCCTTTCCCAAGCAACATTTTATAGTAGGATAAGATTGTTCATCTGGATGTTTATCCCAGCATAACAGTTTAAATTATCCATCAGTTTATGTGAATAGACAAGGCCTCAGTGTACCCTGGGTGAGATTATTTGTAATAGCTTTGTAACAGGGTGAAATTATTTGTAATATATGAGAGCTTCCCCTCAGAGCACCAGAATGAGCCTTGAGTGCTTGGCTCTGCCCTGCTTATCTTAAGGCCTCCTTGGTCTGTCCTCATCTTTCAGTTCGGTTCCTTCAGCAAGGAGTAACAGCCCATCCACTAGGACTTGGCCAACTTGCTCTTTCAGCTTTCTATTTGTGGGGCCCACTCACACTCTATAGAACTTCCCACACTTGCTGTCCTTCTCTAGGGCTCGATCTTTCCCTTGAGCTTTTCCCCCCAAGGTTTCCTTTGTCCAGGGCTTGCTTGCTGTCCCTCTGGCCTTACCTCCATTCATCCACTGTGTCCCTTGTCAGCCCTCCCTCTCTGGGGTGTACTTCCCTTTGCTCGCAGTGGGATCACACAGCTACTGCCATCAGCAAACCTTCTCAATTCTAGCCGGGCTCTTGCTCTAGCCTAGGGGTGGGCACTTATTTTGGGCGGAGGGCCGCTTACTGAGTTTTGGCAAGCCATCAAGGGCCACATGACAGGCAGCCAGGGGCAGATAAATATTCATTTTCTAAATTTTTTGAGGGCCTTGCGAGCTGGATTGAATGGCCTGGTGGGCCACATCCAGCCCTCGGGATGCATTTTGCCCACCCCTGCTCTAGCCCCTTTCTCAGAGTGTCTTCCCCAGGCATACATCATGGCTTTGCAGGGCTCCTACCCTCAGCAACTCACAGCCCTTAATAGCACCCTGCCCAGGGTGCTCTTCCATGGCCTCCCTTCTCTCCTATAGCCATACCCATGTCTCACAGGTTAAACACAAACAAACACATATGTAATGTAAACTACTCAGCTTTATGTGGACTTCTGCAGAGTTCCTTCTCCTCCCAGGTCAAGGTCAGAATAAACCTATAGCCTTTGGACTGTGCTGATATAGACCCTTGGCTCCTTCCCTTTGTGGTCACCTGCCTTCCATCCCTGACAAGGCCCAGGGGTTTTCGATTAGGTTATTTGCAAATGTACTGCTCTCCAGCCTGCCTCCCTGCAAGCTGCCCTCTGCACTTCCCTGCAGCCACCTAACTTTGCTATTGCTGTCTCTTTCAAGTAAGTAGGGTCTTTTTTTACCAGTTAGCAGGCTTATTATTTTGGAGTTCATGGATATGTCTACACAAGACACTTAATGCTCAGAAGACTAATTCTACTCCACATCAGCATGGTGGGCAAAACCGGTGTTTAATGTGTAGTAGATTTAGTCTAACGTGCATTAATATCACTTAAAAAAAGCATTCAATTGTTTATCGTGCTGGGATCCTATGATCCCTGCTGACTTCCTGCCCCTGGGGCAGGGGGCTGGACTCTGATCTTCCAAGGTCCCTTCCAGCCCTAATGTCTATGAAATATCATCTGTACTAATGTGCAGTAGCGCCAATCATGGTGCACTAAGTTAATACTTGTCATTACAGGTACTAAACTTAATATGCCGTAATTATGGTGCATTACTGAATGTATAGACATGCCCTGTCTCTGACAGCAGTCTTACAGCTCTGCAGCCCAGCTCTCTAAAAGCTGCATCCCATGGCCTGCTCCTGTGGCACTGCATTCAGTCAGGTCAAGACACAGGGGTTAGGGGCCCCTGTTACAATTAAGATGTTGCAAGTTTGTATTTCTCCTTTTTTCCCCCAAGAGGTTTAGAAGTTCTAGGAGGCTATCTGCTAAATAGGCAATATGAAGTGCCCCTTAAAATAGTTACCTTCTCAAAAGTAGAAAGTTGTATAAATACTCCCAGGTGCCTTATATTCAAGAGTATCATCCTTAAGCTGTGGACAGATTTTTCCACTGTGAGCATATCTGTTGATCCATTTTAACTGCTTTGTGTGTCCACTCCTATCCCACAGTAAGTGATGCTATACCAGGAAAGCTTATACAGGAAATAAATAGCTGCTTAATTACCTTTTAGTTTCCACTTATTGTGGGATAGAATGGGTATACAAAGCAGAGAGGATTTGGTTGAAATGTAGTAAATCCATTCTTCCCTCTACTCCCTGCCCTTCCAGTCACTTTAATTATCTGTCCATATCCTAACACTACTGATTTCTTGTCACTACAGTCTTACATTTCAAAAAAACAATTATTACAGGTAATTTATAATATATGAAGAAGAAACAAAAAAAAATTACTACAAAAAATATGGAACTGTGAGTTGCCAGAGAGAAGGCTAATTTATTTATATTAAATACTAGCTTAATTCATATATATTTTTTAATAATAAAAAGGGCGGACCACTAAGCTCTGTGGCCCCTGGCAAATGCTCATGTAAAGGTGTGATGGGATCCAATTCCTGATCCCAATAATCATACTTCCTGTCATGAACGTTATACATGGCAGGAGTCATGATTTTGGGATCAGAGAGCCAATTTAAATGTTGTCGTTTCTACTTGCCAGTGCAGAGGAAGCCTAGGATAATGAAGCCCCTGCACTGACAAGTTAAAGCCAGGTGCCTACACCACATAAACCAGCCGTAACAAATCATTTGTGGAATATTTTTATGGCTGGTTTGTCATTTTTGGCACCTTAAATTGGGTGCTCATTTAGCACCCATTTAGCACCCTTGTCATTTATGCTATGATTAACACATTCATTGCATCATAAATGTAATGTGTAAAGAGGACTAGAGACTTAATGTTTACTTTCTTGTATTGCTTTATTTCTGAGTTTTTTTTATATATAAATTTATTTTTCAGTTTTCTGTTGTTCTGAGTGTCGTTATCACAAAGAATCCAATATTGCATATTAGGGAGACAGCCCTACTTTTCTGTTGACATATGCCAGTTAGAGTGGCATCAGTATATTCAGGCCCTTGTAACTTGGCATGATTATAATAGGGTTACCATATTTCCAGTTCCAAAAAAGAGGATACCTGTGGGGGGGGGGAGTTCCCCACACTCCCGACCCACAGCCCCCCTCACTCCCAAGCTACAAACCCCCATCCCTACTGTTGCCCCTCACTCCCAGCCTGAAGACCCCTGGCACTGCTGGGGCCCTCACTCCCAACCCATAGTACTGCACGCCCCCAGGCTATACTGGCACCTGTCACTCCCACCCCCCCTGGTGCTGCCAGTGCCCCACAGTCCCGATCCACAGCCCCCCCCCGGTGACCCTCATTCCCAAGCCACAGTCCTCTCAGCCCTGTCGGTGCCCCTCACTTGCAAAACGCAGCCCCTTGCTCCCCCCAGCCCAGCCAGAGATGCCCCTGTCTTGACCAGGTTGGAGTGTGGCAGCTGCGGCAGCTTTGGCTCATGTGGGCAGCAGTGGAATGAGTTGGCCCTGTTGTGAGCTGGAGGGAGGAGGAGGGGAGGCCTGTGGCACACCCTGCCCTGGGCTGGGGCCCCTGTGCTGCACCAGGCAGCCTGCCCATGGTCCCCCCTGAGCAACGTCTCTGGGTGCCCCGCCCCTGTGAGCATGAGCATCAGCCCTGGTGCCACTGGCCTAGCTGTGTAACACCCCACTGTCCCCAAAGGGCCCCCTCCTCCCTTCCCCTGCTGGAGGGGCAGGTGCCTCCCCCTTGCCCCCCCACCCTGCCACCACTCCAGCTTCAGCCCCAGCACCCAGACACCATCCCCCAGCACCGACAGGTACCTGCCCCCCCACTCACCCCTGCCACCCTTCTTCCCCATCCTTCCCCAGACAGTCCACAAGCCCTGGCCCTCCAGCCCACACTCCCCATAGACTTACCTGCATCCAGCTGCTCCCAACACCCTGCCTGCTTGTATACTGGCCACGTGCATGTGTGTGTGCAGACACACGTGGCGCCTCCTGCCTCTAATCACCCCAAGCAGCTCCTTGCAGGCTGGAAGGCTTCCAGCCTGCAAGGGCAGTTTCCTCCTTTAAAAAGGAAAATCCGTGGATCCCTGGTAAACATGCACGCCACTAGGGCAAGCCAGGAGATTTAGCTCTAAGAGCCGAATCCTGGACATTTGTTCCTATTTCAAAAAAACTACCCAGACGGAGATCAGAGGACCCAAATAAAGGACATGTCTGGGAAAACCCGGACGTATAGTAACTGTAAATTTTAATTAAAAATATTATGTTGGGACGCGTTTGCTACATTTAAATCACAAGTTCTGGCAGGATATAGTTCACATATGCTGATAAGTAACAGTTGAGGCGAGAGGGGCAAGGTCACTTTTGTCTGTTTTAAATTCTTCAAATATATATATATTTTATAACCAAAGGCTACAGACCACATTGCCTGTGCTTGTTTCCGAAAGGATATACACAATGAAAATAGTCCAGGTACACATTCTACACCCTAAAGTGAATGAGGTAATCGCTCCTATGCAAATAGCTTAACTTGCCTGACAACAGGCCTTCTGTTTTGTCCCTAAATGTAGATGTGGGGATTAAGTGTGGGCGGTCTTATCTATACAGAACTGAATTGTCTCTCAGTCAAGCAGTTGGACTACATTTGGATTACAGAACGCATACGCCTCAGAGAGAGAGAGTTTAGCTCCTTTAAAGAAAAGTTCCCCCCCCCCCCCCCCCATTGATTCTAGTGTAGCAGCTACTTTATTAATTTGAAGGGGTTATATCATTATTACTCTGTTTACCTGAGATTTTGTTCAGCATCTTATGAATGTCAGCAAGGGTTATAAAATGGGTAAGTTTTACATTTTAAAGACAAGGAAGCTGATGTGTATTTGTATTTTACAAGTATAAGCTCTTTTAGTTGGGACTGCTTAAAATTCACTTTAATCAATAATGTGTGGCCAGTTAAATGAACCTACAAAACTGAGAGGGTTTGTGTGTCAATCTTTATATTTAAAAGAAAAGCAATTTCAAACTGTAATCAGAATCAAACATTATTTGCTAAAAAAACAAACAACCCTTAGTCCTTCTCTTTTACTTCCAAGGACTTGCAAGAAAAATGTATATTCTTAGAGTAAATCCTATGCCATAAGACAGTGCATGTATAGGAAATAAAATTACCTTGGTAATATGGCATCCAGCTCCATGTCAGTTGCTGCCAACTAGCTAACCAACAACTTTTTTACAGTGTTATTTGTGCTTTTGTTTAATCTAAGCACAATTTGCATTCACTGTTTCAGTTTTATGTGGGATTAGACAGCATAGCCTGACTCATCCTTCAGTAGATTGCTTTCCTGAATGGCAGTGTACTGTTCTTATAAAGTTCAACTGTGCTGTAACTCTCATTCTCTTATTGGTTCAAATGAGATTGGTTTGTAGAAAAGTTTCAGGGGTGTGGAGTTTTATCTATAAAGAGCATTACTCGTTGAAAATGATATTTTACATAGGAATTTTAATCCAGAAGGAAATGAAGTACATGTTATACCCACACCCACTTGCTCATATATGTATATACCTTTATAGTAATTTTATAAAATAACTCAAAATGGTCACTGGAATAAAAAAGTTAACCACCAGATTTTTCTTCCTCTCAAACCATCTGAACCCTTAGGCGCCAAGAGATACAGCAGCTTAGTGGAGCTGCTTTGTGATATGTAAGCTACTACTCAGGGCATGGATAAGAAATGTCACAGGGCGTAAGCTGTGTTATACCCGTTGGCTGAAGGAAGAGTGATTTTTTTTTTTATTAGTTTTTTTAAAATAAAGTTATTACTTTTAAAAATTATGCAGAAATACTGAAAATGGAACAGCGCAGGGCCAAAAATGTAATCATACAATATTTTTTTTTTTAGTGGGGTTCCTAGAAATCAGTTGTGTCTGATATTTTATTATTTAGTATTTTTAAACCAATGATCTAGAATGAATATATGACATAATTTCTGATAATATTTTTTAACAATATACAAACTTGTGGAGTGGTAAATAAAGACCAGGCAGTCGTAATAAGGGCTAGTTTGATTACTAAGAAATATTGCTTGCCTGCTGGTTGGGTCCATCCAGGAAGAATGTGTTACATAGCTGTCAAATACACAATCATATATATGAACAAGAATAACAGCCAAATGAACAAGTACTTCCTAGGCAGCAGTGACTCTGAAAAGGAATTAGGGAACAGTGTGAACTCTCAGTATAATACTGTGATAAAATGAACCACTGCTATCCTTGGTTGTATGGGCAGAGAGTAGCAAGCAGTAAAAGGAGAGTGGGATGGAGTGTACCCTCAGCAAGTCTGTGGATGACACTAAGCTGTGGGCAGTAGTATGCTGGAGGGTAGGACTAGGATTCAGAGAGGCATCGACAAATTGGAGGATTGTGCCAAAAAAATCTTGTGAGGCTCAATAAGGACAAGAGCGAAGTCCTGCACTTAGGATGGAACAATCCCATGCACCACTACAGGCTGGGGACTGACTGGCTGGGCAGCAGCTCTGCAGAAATGGACCTGGGGGTTACAGTGGAAAATATGCTGACTGTGAGCCAACAGTGTGCCCTTGTTGCTAAAGCGGTTAACAGCATACTGGACTGCATTAGTAGGAGTGTTGCCAGCAGATTAAGGGAAGTGATTCTTCCCCTTGGCTTGGCGCTGGTGAGGCCACATCTGGAGTAGTGTCCAGTTTTGGGCCCCCTGCTGCAGAGGGAAAGTGGATACAATGGAGCGAGTCTGGCAGAGGGCAATGAAAATGGTTAGGGGGCTGGGGCACATGACTTCTGAGGAGAAGCTTAGGGAACTGAGCTTGTTTAGTGTGGAGAAGGGAAGACTGAGAGGGGATTTAATGGAAGCCTTCAAGTACCTAAAGGGTGGTTCCAAAGAGGATGGAGCTAGACTGTTTTCAGTGGTAGGAGATAACAAAACAAGGAGCAATGGTCTCAAGTTGCAACAAGGGAAGTTTAGGTTACCTATTAGGAAGAACTTTCTCACTAGGGGATTAGTAAAGCACTGGAACAAGTTACCGAGGAGGTTGTGGAATCTCCATCTTTGCAAGTTAAGACCCAGCTAGACGAAGGCTTGGCTGGGACAGTCTAGTTGGGGATGGTCCTACTTTGAGCAGGGGGTTGAACGAGATGACCTCCTGAGGTCCCTTCCAACCCTAATTTCCATGGTTCTCTGATTTCTAATATGTTTTTACCTCTATACATGGCACTGTGAGATTGATACTCTGTGTGAGACTGGAATACACACACAGTTATAGTTCTCTATTTAAAAATAGGTTGCAAAATTGAAGAGGATGGAAAGGAAATGCTTTAGATGGGGGGAAGGGATGCCTTATACTGTAGGACTTAGAGTTCAATATAGCTATTTTATGAAAGCCTGAGAGTGAACTTTATTTTAGAGTATAAATAATACCTCAGTGGAGAGAATACTGAGTGCAAAAATGCTATTGAATCTACTGGAGAAGGACATAACAGGTACCGAAGACAGCTGAAACCAGAAAAGGCTTCAATTTAGGGGAAAAAAGCATGTAATTTTTAATATTCTGGTGAGTGACTGTAGGGGCAAACTAAGTAGTGCTGGATTCTCCATCACTTTATGCCTTCAAATCCAGTCTGGAAGTTTTTAGGGAAGATGCGACTCCTGCAAGAAGTTGGACCAGATTATATAATAGTCCCTTCTGGCCTTTAAAGTCTGTGAACGAGCTGTTTTTTAAATTTCACTGTAATAATAAATGTAGCAGTGCAAATGCAAAAAAGACCCAAGCCACTTTATTTAACAGACTTTGTCTCCTGGAGGAAAGTTCACCCCTGCCTCATTGGGCTGGAATGATCTTGACGCACTACTTCAATCTCATTTTGCTGGTGCTTTGTCATAGACTGTATTCCACCCTCTTTTGTGGTTTTCATCTGATGATTGTATTTTCAAAAATAAATATTTGCTTGCAGAGCCAGTAAAACAGCAAGAAAGCGAGTCTGGCCTGCATTCCGCATCAGAACAAAAGATGTCAAATAAGCTTTTACTATGTTTTTAACAGATTATGGCCACAGGGAGATGGTCACTTCTACCAGTATGAATTTCTCTGAAATGTCTACTAGTAGAAAAATAGCCTGGGTCCTGGAATGTACCTGCATTCTACCCCCTTAGCTGGAAAGCTGCTCAGGTGAGCTCTCTGGTCAAGGGGCATTAGGGCCCCATCTTACCTACCCCTACCTTTAGCAGGGGCCACTACTTGACAGCCAGTTTTCTCCCTGGCCTAGGAATGGGCAGTTTGTCAATAGGCAACCCGAGAGAAGTACACAGCCACTTAAGTTAGATGGGGAAGGAGATATTCCTCATAGGTATTCGATCTAACATCTTGAGGAAGATCCAGTTCTCTTTGGCAAGAAATTGCTTGAACAGCTGTATGTTCTTTTTGTGTTGGGGAGGGGAGGCCTTTCTCCCAACACAAATGTAATGACTGTTTGTGGCCTATATGAGAATCTGGAAAGAGGTTGATAAGCAGATATTGAGTAGAATATGCATGTAGCAATAAAAAATAATCTTTAGACTTAACCTGTGTATAACTAGATAATGCCCCATTGTTCCTTCCTGATAAACCTTGATAAGTGATTTTCAACCATTTTAAACTTTAAGGCACCCCTCCATATTTTTTCTGAATTTGGTGGCATCCACTGAAAACTATATTTCTAATGTCTCAGCTTACTCGCTTTATCTCCAAGCTGCCCTGCTGCTGGAGCCAGGTGAAATTACCCCATGCACCTGTTTCCAGGAGGTGCTGGTGAAGCTGAACTGAGAAGTGTTTGCAGGAGGCACATGGAGCACTGTCACCTGGCTGCAGTGGTTGCGCCTTGGCACCTTCGAAAGGGTCTCTCAGCACTGTGTTTGAGAGCCACTGATCTTGATGGTGATTTCTTTTCCATCCTTAAAGCAAAGGCTTCAGTTTTATCATTACTCCTTTTTTTTTGCCCTTGTATCTAAGTACAAATGAGCCTGTCTTGCTGACATAGTCAAAATTGTTCTTTTAATTTTACCATGTTGGTTGACACTTTACAGGACCTTACACTAATGGACGATTTTAGCATATATTTTGTGTATATTTGAGTGCCAGTTGCTGTCTTTTTTATCAAAAGAAATAATTATGGTCTTTCACAAGTTTGCTGTCTTATTTCTTTGCTGTGTGGTTGCAAAATAATTACAGCTTTGTAAAATATTTTTGTTTTATTTCCCGTTTATTTAAACATCTGAAATCACATGCATTCATAACTGATGCATTTCAAACACCATATATCTTTTGAGCCATGCCCATTATGAAAATAAGAGTTTTGATAAAAGTGCTGTCATAATGTATAGACCAAGTATTGGCCTGTTTCTCAATGTGTGGAGCCTTTTTGAGTATCCAAGTATTTTTTCAGGTACCTGAATGGGAGCTGAGTCTGTTTTGAAAATCTGGTCCTAACTATGAGTGCTAAGCTCTTTCAGAAATTCTGAAATGTCTTAAAAGGAGCCATTTAAGTAGTGATAACCTTAGGATTGAAGACACTTCAGTGAGTTCCAGCATACTTCTGCTCTTACCTTTTCATGTGATTCAGGAAATACCCTTTCTTCTTTTTCTCCATGTGTCTTCTAAGAGATTGTTGTTTTTCCTTGGCAGAATCCTTCAGTTTTATTTTACAAGAACAACTTGAGTGTTAGTGATTCCTTATTCCCTTTATGGATCCTCAGGGAGGCAGAAAAGTCTCCAGACACTCCATGGCTAATTGGATTACTGCTTGCACTTGAGAGCTTTATGGGCAAGAAGGGTATTTCTTGTCCCATATCTATTAAAGTGCATTTATCAAGACATGTTAGGCATGCTTCTGGCTAAGTGGAATTCTGCATCTGTATGAAATTTTATGACGTGTTATAGGAAAGTCAACTCATTGCTTCACCACATATTCTAGACCAGATGACTTTCTTTGGCACCATGGAATTTAGTGCTGCCATGATTTCTCTTTGACAAGACCAGCTGTACTTATATATATTGGCAGAGAAAAAAGGAGAGGCTTGTAATTGCTTTAGTCTTTTTTGAGGATAGTCACTTACATATTATGGTTATGGGAGACAAAAAAAAAATGCTAGATAGATTTAGATGGTTCCTACCAAGTACTACCTAGAAACAGCTGTTTAGAGTAGGTGAATATGTCTGGAACTTGAGTCCACCTTACATGTTGTAGTTTTGCTCTTACCCCAGTAATCATATGGCATCCATAAATAATATTTAGTGAAACTCAGGGAAGATATTTTGATGGTCTTTTTGGCCTGGGCCAATTCTGCTAGAGCTGATCATCCACATTCAAAAGTAATTGATACTTTCCATAGAAGTTTGAAGGATTATCATTTGTCCTTTTTTCGGGGAAAATATTCCAGATTTCTTAGGCCGTTCTTTGCACAAAATAGTTCTGATATAATAGGACGTGTGGTATGGTTGAACACTGCAGACACTATTTTATAATGGATTAGACCCTAAATGAATAGGGTGACAATGATAGGTTTCACAGTCTCTTTCTCACGGTTTTTGAGAGTTAGCAATCCACATTTAACAATGTGTTCTGGTTTCACTAAGTCTTTCAGGAATTGTTTTGATTATCATGTGCACAAGATGATGATGTCTCAGCAGGTTGCTGGCAAAACAAGTAACAATACTATAGATGATTGTGGAAGGGCACTAAAGCAGTAGCAACCCTTTCTGGGTTGCAGGCTAGAGTGACCTGGTTTGGGTCAGAGGTGGACAGGTGCTAGGACCAAGATGCCACTTCCTTTTCTCACAGTAGCACAGGGAGAATGACTGTTGCTGAAGCCCCATGTCCTTGGGCCAAGTTAAATGCCTATGTGGGTCAAATCTGGCCTGAAGGCCATAGGTTGCCTGCCCAAAAGTAATCATTTGGAAAGGCTTTATTGTCTGTATACTGTATTTTGTTGCATACCATCTGCCAACTAGGTATTGAGCCATTGATTACTACCCTTTGAGCCTGACTAAACTGGCATGATCATCAGGCTCAAAGGGTAGTAATCAATGGCTCAATATCTAGTTGGCAGCCAGTATCAAGTGGAGTGCCACAGCGGTTGGTCCTGGGGCCAGTCTTGTTCAATATCTTTATCAGTTATCTAAAAGGTGGGATGGGCGCACCCTCAGCAAGTTGGTGGATGACACTAAGCTGCGGGCAGTAGTATGCTGGAGGGTAGGGCTAGGGTTCAGAGAGACATCAACAAATTGGAGGATTGTGCCAAAAAAATCTCATGAGGCTCAATAAGGACAAGAGCAAAATCCTGCACTTAGGACGGAACAGTCCCATGCATGGGGGGCTGACTGGCTAAGCAGCAGCTCTTCAGAAAAGAACCTGGGAGTTACAGTGGACAGTAAGCTGACTATGAGCCAGCAGTGTGTCCTTGTTGCAAAGAAGGCTAATGGCATACTGGGCTGCCTTAGTAGGAGTGTTGCCAACAGATTGAGGGAAGTGATTCTTCCCCTCTGTTCCTCACTGGTGAGGCTACATCTGGAGTACTGTGTTTAGCTTTGGGCCCCCCATTACAGAAAGGATGTAGACAAATTGGAGAGAGTCCAGTGAAGGGCAATGAAAATGGTTAGAGGGCTGGGATACATGACTTCTGAGGAGAGACTGAGGGAACTGGGCTTATTTAGGGTGGAGAAGAGAAGGTGGAACGGGGATTTAATAGTAGCCTTCAATTAGGTGAACTGTTGTTCCAAAGGGGATGGAGCTAGTCTGTTCTCAGTGGTAGCAGATGACAGAACAAGGCGCAATGGTCTCAAGTTGCAGAAGCGGACGTTTAGGTTGGATGTTAGAAAAAACTCATTCACTAGGAAGGTAGTAAAACACTGGAACAAGTCACCAACAGAGGTTGTGGAATCTCCATCCTTAGAGGCTTTTAAGATCTGGCTAGGCAAAGCCTCGACTGGGATGCTATAGTTTTGGGGATGGTCCTTCTTTGAGAAAGGGGGTTAAACTAGATGGCCTGCTGAGGTCACTTTCAACCATAATTTTCTACTGTGCGGGCCGGGAGTGATCCGGGCCCTTTTTCGCGCCGCGCGGGCTGTGGCCAGCAGCCCGGGCACTCTGGGTCGGAGAAAGCAGGCGACACGCTAGAATTAGGCACGGACGCTTAATGGTTGTTTAAGATTGTTTACTTACAACGAAGATGGTCGTGGTGCAGGCAGGAAAACTTGCTTGAGTTGCAGTTACAGATAGAAAAGAAGAGAGGCGGACTAGAGTTCCTTCCCGTGAACATTCTTCTAGCCCATCCGGTTGGAGGCTGTAAACCGCGAGCCCATCGCGCCAACCGAAGAAAGTACTCGAAGAAAAGAGCTCTGAATAGACTCACACGAAGTTTGCTAGGCTCCGTGGAACTTGTGCGCGCAGGGAAGAGGGATACGTCGAGGATTGTGCTCAGCGACGGGGAGAGGCTAGAGGCTGATCAGACCCCTGTTGCCTTCTTGATATTCACGCTGGGTCCAATGGGCTCCGCAGCGCTTAGAGATCTTCACTAGACGTGAAGTCTCTTCCTCCTGATGTTCGTGGAGTCCTCCAACTTGGGCGGAAACCACTCAAGCCTCTTATATGGCTAGCAAGCCAATCGCTAGCCGCCACGTAGGAATAATTTAGAACTAGCCAATGGTGGGGCACAAATTTGAATACGAATGGCGGGAACTCCTTGCAACGTGCATTTCTGTGCTGCAACAAAGAAATGCACCCTGCAAAGAAAGCTACTGGTGGCGGGAATTCTTTTGCACCGGGGTTCTCCTCTGCAGCAGAAAACTCCACCGTGCAAAGAAGCTGCAATTTAGCGGGAACAATTTAGCAGTGCCGAAGCACTCACAAAACAAAAATCACACCCTTGGGTTGTGACATCTACCATTGTATGGTTCTATATAAACACACCCCAAGTAACATACATATCTTGTTTTTGAAAGGCAGATTGAAAGGAGCCATCCTGCTAGCAGGAAAGGAAAATGTCCGTAGCCAACAAATAAGGAGTCCCATATGCAGCACTGCACCATTATTTCCTTTTTCCTTGAACAGAGGCATAAACTGGTTCTCCCATATTTCCTCATGTATCAGTGCACCACAGTTTCCAGTATCTGAATTTTGAGGAAAAGGTGTATGTTGTATACATGAAAATCTGGTATAACGGATCCCTAACCTCCAACCCGATGAGAGAGACTGTAAATCCTTACTTGGACTCAAAGAATATAGAAACAGAACCTTGATAAGAGTTGGATTACTTTTGATTCCTAGCCCTGTTAGTTCTTGCAAAACAAGTGGAAAAATGGTTCTGCCTAGAAGAGCTTAATATGGATATTCTTAAAGTATTCATGCAAGTAAGAAGATTGTCCTCAAGGAATGTGACTCAAGGCAAATACACTACATTCAAGGATTTTGTTAATTAATTTGATTGTCTTAAGGTATAGAATAGCTTTTTGTTACAGATCAATAGTACTCTTAAAAGCCTGAGCACCAGGTAGTGCTACTTATAGTACATGAACGTTTGACGTTAGACAGAACCTCATGATAAGGCAACCATCTGTTCAAAGAGAGAAATCACTTTGTTGGGCATGCCGAATCATCCAGTCAGATCTCTATAGTAGTCAGGGCTCTCGCTGGTGATTTTACATGCCTGCTTCACATCCCAGTAAATAGCTTGCACGGTTTCAATGATAATGGAGAATCATCTTTGTTTTGGGCTGGGGAGAAGGTCATGGCAGTAGCAGCAGCTGTAGAGACGGTGTTAAATAATCACGTGGCTGTTCATGATTTTTTAAAAGTAATGCTAGACCTTCACAGAGGGGAAAATATAAACTTTTAGAGCCACATAGAATCAGAAAAACTATTTTTTGCAATTAACTTCTCATGTCCACTTGGGTCATAGTTTTGTCTTTGTGTTCTAATTTAGCATCTATTCAAGACATCATGCTATTATATTAATACAGACCATGACCTTTTAGTAAGCTCTCCAGTGGTGAATTAATTTTAGTAAAACTTGCAACCCATTTAGAGAAGGATAATTTTGTTGGAAAGCATGCGTGGCTGGTTTATGAGCAATTACCTAGATTATCAGTAGCAAATATTTGCAGACTTCTGTATGTGATTTTGCTTCTAATTTGATTCTAATTTGAAATCCAGATAACAAGTTCCAAAGGAAAAAAATCAAGTCAGAACAGAAATTCCCTGTGCAGTTGTAATATGACAGCTATTATGCCTAAAATATCAGATTATTTTTATGCATGCATCTCTGATATCGTTCTTGATTTTGCAGAAAAAAACTTCATTGATCTGGTTTTGGGTTTGCAAACCAAAAGTATGGTGATTCAAATCTAGGCTTCAGTTATCCAGCCCTATAACCTTGACGAGACTAGGACAGATGTTTCCATTTTTGTCTATCTGTACTTTAAGAGAAATAATAAAGTAGGGCAGTGCACTGGTGGGATAAAAATAGAGAGAAATCAGCATTGTTCATTTCGAGCTTGCTACCTGTGGCTTCCTAATGTTTTAATTAGAAACAAAATCATTTATGTAAATGCTGATACATTTC
Source organism: Alligator mississippiensis (assembly GCF_030867095.1). Lineage (NCBI taxonomy): Eukaryota > Metazoa > Chordata > Crocodylia > Alligatoridae > Alligator > Alligator mississippiensis. The sequence continues at coordinate 157,643,626 of NC_081827.1, forward strand.
TGTCTGTAGTTTACTTAGTTAGATTTTGGGCCAAATTTAGTACCTATGAAAATGAAGTATTGTTAGGACTTCCTCCTACCAATGAAATAATAGCCACATTGTATGCAAGTGCTTGGAAAATATTCCCCACAAAGTCCTTCCCTTATATTCAACACCTACCCCACTGTACTCCTGCTGTTTCACCCTGTGAAACACACCTTGAATGGAAACAGACATCATGCCAAGATCTATAATAACTTTTTGCAATGTGAGAAGTAAGTTGAGACTGCCAGATTTGTTTTATTTTCATTTCTGACCCATTTGAAATTAAACTGATACTTAAATTCAAATGTGAATTTACAAAGGGAGGACGAATGGTCCATCCATCCACATCTAGTATCTATAATAGGTTTTAATGTGTCTGTAGCAGGTTTGGGGTTGACTAGCTCCACACATGGTCTTTCACTGTCCTTGTACTAGCTCACCATCTCTGTTTATTGTGCTTACTCCCCTGAGGTAGGCTTGTTCCTGGTGAGAGTCAGTCAGCATAAGCACTTCACACTTGGCAAACTATATGTACACGGTCTTCTTCCAGACCCCCTGGTTTACTCTAACATATACACAGTCTCTGATGCACTCAGTCACCAGCTGACTCTCAGGAGAAAGGCACTCCAAGCCAGGGTCCTCGGGCACCACTGTGCTGACCTACTGGCTCTCTCCCTCTCAGTTCCCAGTCTCTCAGCCCCCAATTCTCAGTTGCTCTGCCCTCAGCTTTCTGCCTGTCTCAGCTCTCAAGCTCTCAGCCCTCCATTCCTGGCTGTTTTCCTGCCTCAACTTTCAACTGTCTGCCTGTCCCAGGCTCCTCTGTCTGGGGCTAGGGACAGAAATTACAAATAAACCAGTATAAGAGATCAAAACCTGGTTCACATCTGTAACACAACAGGGCTAGGAACAACATTTAAAAAGCCTGAACCTGAATTGATTTAATCTTTTCAGGTTAGTCTAACCTGCCTAGGTTGAACTGGTTTGCAGCCACACAGACATTCCCTCTGGATTGAAGAAAAGCAGGCACATGCCTGCAGTGGCTCAGGCTAGATGCTGGGGGGCACTAGAGTAGCCCTCCCTTCCCTTCAACTGTGCTGAACTGAGTGGGGCATGGCCAGGCCCCAGCAGGATGCTCTGATTAGGGAAAGGTGTAAACCCCCACCCTGGCCTGTACCCTTCCAGGCTTTTCCCTGCTCACTGCTCAAGGGGTGGGAGTGTTACCAGCCCCCAGCTAGCAGTTTGAGGCAGAGGGAGAAGGGTGCAGTGCATGCATCTGTTGATGATACTGAGCTAGTCAATCTCCCTTTCCTTGCTTCTTCATACTGTCTGTAAACCTGACAGGGCTGCAAACCAGTGGGGGGCTGATGACACAGTGTTTATCAGACCATCAGCAAGACAAAACCCCTTCTCATTAGTTCAAGTTCTTCTTAAAAAGCTTTTTCCAAGGAAGGAAGGGAGGGACATTACCCTCTGACCTGTTGATTAGCTCCAAAAAGCCCTAAGTGGACACTGTTCTGTCTGTCTATCCCAGTGAAATTGGACACACACACACACACACACACACACACACATACACACACACCCCACCCCCCATTAGCTAGCTTACCACATGCCTGTGGTCCATGGGACTGGGGGCCGTGCTGTGAGACGGGGAGGGGCGAAATCCTTGCTTGAGCAGCGAGGGAACCTGCAGTCTTCCCTGGAGCTCTGGCTAGGGAGGAGAGGGGTGGGGCCAACCTGTCCTCTGGAGCAGAGCGTACAACCTAGCCCAGCCCAGGGCTTCAAAGTATCTGAGATGCTGGGGACTCTGGTTTAACTCAAACAAGGAAGGGGTCTGGAACAGACATTGCATGAACTGGTTTGATCCAAATCAGTTCAGTCTTTAACTGGTTTCAGCCATTTTGAAACTTGTTCGTGTGCACTGAACATCTGTTCTGTTACAGGTTTAAACCAGTTTCTGATCACTTAAACCAGTTTATGTGTAATGTCTGTCCCTAGTCTAGAAGTTCGGTGCATGTAAACCACTTTCAAAACCTCCCCCTCGCAGAATGGGCAGCCTAGACTTGCCCAAGCTGTCTGCTCCAGCCAAGCGGGGAGGCTTGTTCTAGCGCTTCAGCTTTTGGCCTGAGCTACTGCAGGCATGTGGCTGTATTTCCAGAAACAAAAGTGAATGCCTGTTCACTTGCTTATCAGTTGAATCTGTGCCCTTTTGACTAACCTGGGAAGACTAAATCAATTCAGTCTCTGATTTTTTGACTGTCTGTACTTAACCTAAGAGCCTAAATATCTTCCTGCGTTCTCTGTGGCAATCTTTCCCTTTCTGGTTCCTCTCTGGAAGTCTGTCTCTGGCTTTCCTTCCTTGGGAGCCTTTTCTCTTCCAGCTACATAATTATCTAAGGCAGCTGGCCCCATTGCCTAGGCAGCCTGCAAATCACCTCTGCTACTTACAGCTGGGCTGTAGCCTTTGCAAGCCTGCAGACTGCCCCAGGCTCCTTGAGCTGGCAGACTGCTACACTGTCATTCTGTCTGCATGCTAATATATTAACTGCTCATTTAAATGTTATAACACACCAGTTACCTCAGGATTCTATACTATTCCATGCTTTATTTTTTGTAAACTATTCCATAGTTTATTCTATTTTCTATTAGAAGAAGGTATAATCATCAGTTAGACTTCAGGAAAATCTTGCCTCTGACTCTCTAGAAAATTTATTTTTTTTGTTTAATTTAGGACTTTTGAAAACCAATGGAACTGATTGATCTATTGAGTTTTGATTTAACTTCTGCTGCTTGTGAAATTTACTGTACATCTCTGTGTATCGTGACAGTTATACAATTGGTGTACTTATGGGTCTGTTCATAACACTTGCCTGAACACGAGAGATAAAGTAGGAATGTAAATGTAGTCATAATGTAGCTAATCAGCAGAGCAGATGTTTTACTACAGATTTTCATTAATAAACTACTAAGTGTAAGTCTCTATAAACAGAATTATTTTAGCATCAATAGGTTTCTCCATAATTTTCAGTGTAGGTAGAATTATTAACGGGTAATTATTTTATATAATTGTATGCAAAAGTTGGCTTCATTAAGTTAAATGCTAAACTCTGCATATTAAATTGCCAAACAAAGCAGTGATTAATGTAAACAAAAAATGTCAGCAGGTATTTTACACCTAGTTGAACTAGTGGGCAGTGTAAGAAAGGATGGTGGTGGTCAGTCATGAAATATTAACGAGGCCAATGAAGGGGAAGAAATAAGCCAGTTACACATGAACAGTTTTCATCTGTTTAATTAAAAACCCTAGGCCTGTGCCTTTCCAGGGAAGCATCTATCTCACTGAGCCATATATCCTTTAGTTTATATTCTTCCTCCTGGCACCACTTCTCTCTCTCTCAACTTAAAGCACTGTAACAGCTGAATGAACAGATGATGCATAGTGCTATAGCACAAAAAATGGGATCAGACCATATAAAAAATTCCCCTGGATGTAACAGGGATAACTCTGAAGTGCTTTATAACGATAATTCCTCTGGGAGGTAGTTGTGTGTCTGTGGATTCTTGAAAGACTACGAATTAACAACACTTGAAAAAGAGACCAAATTGGAAGCACTTTATGTGCATTTGTCAATAGATTTCATCTATTTCATAGACATTAGGGCTGGAAGGGACTTCGCGAGATCATCTGGTCCAGCCCCATGCCCAAGGGGCAGGAAGTCAGCTAGGGCAAACCCAGCAAGATAAGCGTTCAAATGTTTCTTGAAGGTGTCCAGATTAGGTGCTTGCACCACCTCTGGGAGGAATTTGTTCCAGGCCTTGGGGGCTCAGACAGTAAAGAAGTTTTTCCTTATGTCCAGCCTAAAATGGTCTTCCAGCAGTTTGTGACCATTTGACCTTGTCTTCTCTTGGGGTGCCCTGGTGAACAGATGTTCTCTCAGTTCCTGATGCATACCCCTTAAGTACTTATAGGCTGCCACCAAGTCCCCCCCCCCCAAGCCTATGCTTCTCTAGACTGAAGAGTCCCAAGCCTCTCAGTCCCTCCTCATAAGGACTTATCTTGACCTGTGATCATGCGTGTGGCTCTCCTCTGGGCTCTCCCAAGCTTCTCCACATCCTTTTTAAAGTGTGGAGCCCAGAATTGGATGCAGTACTCTAGCTGCGGCCTCACCCAGGTCGAGTAAGTTGGGAGGATGACATCTTGGGTCTTGCTTGAGATGCATTGGTAGATTCAAACCAGTATTTTATTTGCTTTACTCGCTGCGGCATCACATTGGTGGCTCATCTTAATCTTGTGGTCAGTCATGACCTCCAAGTCTCTTTCGGTTATGGTGCTAGTGAGTGTAGCACTGCTGAGCCTATAGGTGTGATGTGGGTTCTTTCTCCCAAGGTGGAGCACCTTGCATTTTCTTATGTTGAATGTCATCAGGTTTTGATCTGCCCACCTTGCAAGGCTGTCCAGGTCAACCTGAATCCTCAGCGTATCCTCAAGAGTGACCACGCTTGCCCATAATTTGGTGTCATCTGCAAACTTAGCCAGTCTGCTTCTGACAGCAGAATCCAGATAGTTTATGAATATATTAAAGAGTACTGGTCTAAGGACTGAACCCTGGGGGGTGCCTCTGGTCACCGTGTGCCATGTTGACTCAGTTCCATCGACTGTCAATCTCTGGTTCCGACCACGGATCCAGTTCCCCAGCCATTGGACCGAAACGTTGTCAAGGCCGCAGCTCCCCAATTTTGCCATGAGGACATCATGGGAGACCAAGTCAAAGGCTTTTTTGTAATCCAAGTAAATGACATCTGCCTCTCCTCCCCTGTCCAGATGATGTGTCACCTGGTCATAGAAGGAAATGAGGTTGGTCAGGCATGACCTACTTGTAATGAAGCCATTTTGGCTATCTCTCAGAATGATGCCTTCCATTAGCCTGTTGTTGATTCATAGATTGTGAGACTGGAAGGGACCTGGGAAGATCGAGTCCAGCCCCCCTGCACCAAGTAGGAAAGACAACTGGGGTCGGGTGACCTGAGCAAGGTGACTGTCCAGTCTCCTCTTGAAGATTTCCAGGGTAGGCGATTGCACCACCTCTGGAGGGAGCTTATTCCACAGTCTGGACACTGTAGCTGTGAAGAAATTTTTCCTAATGTTGAGCGTGAAACGGTCTTCTAGGAGTTTGTGACCATTACTTGTGGTTTTCCCCAAGGGTGCCCTGGTGAACAGTTGTTCAAAGAGCCCTTGATGTACTCCCATGATGTAGCAGTAAGCTGCTACCAAGTCCCCTCTCAGCCTTCTCTTTTTCAGAGTGAAGAGTCCCAGGTCCCTCAGCTGTTCCTTGTATGGCTTGCTGTGTAAGTCACTGACCATATGGGTGACCCTTCTCTGGACTCTCTCAAGCTTCACCATATCCTTGTTAAAGTGTGGTGCCCAGAACTGGATGCAGTACTCCAGCTGCAGTCTCACCAAAGCCAAGTAGAGTGGAAGAAACACTTTCTTGGTTTTGCTGGAGATGGATCGATTGACGCATGCTGGAGTATTATTTGCCCTACTGGCTACAGCATTGCACTGCCGGCTAATATTCATACTGTGATCTTTTATTTCCCCCAGGTCCCTGTCATTCATAGTGCTGGTCAGATTGGTGTTGCCAAGCCTGTAGGTGTGTAGGGGATTGTTTATCCCCAGGTGGAGCCCTTTACATTTCTCAATGTTGAACTTCATCTGGTTCCTATCTGCCCAACTTGCCAGTTTGTCTAGGTCCACCTGTATCTTTAAGCATGCCCACGCTTCCCCATAACTTGATGTCATCTGGAAACTTGGCCAGTAGGCTCTTCACCCCCACATCCAGATCATTAATGAAGATGTTGAATAGCACTGGACCAAACACCCACCCCTGTGAGACACCACTGGCCACTTATCGCCAAGATGACACACATTAGGACTCTCTAGGTCCTACCTCACAGCCAGCTTCCTACCCACCTATCTCATGATTAAGCCCACAATCCTCCAATTTTGTTGCGAGAACACTGGGATATCAGATCAAAAGCTTTTTGGAAGTCAAGATATACAATGTCAACCTCCTCTCTCTTATCCAGGTGAGTTACCTGATCATAAAAGGAGATGAGATTGGTAAGACAAGACCTGCCCATGACGAAGCCTGCTGGCTGTCATATAGAATCCTATTTTCTGCAAGCCTATTGCACATAGACTTCTTAATGATTTTTTCCAGGATTTTCCCTGGGATAGAAGTTAAGCTAATTGGCTTATAGTTACCCAGGTTCTCCCTTCTCCCCTTCTTGAAAATGGGCACAACATTGGCCCTCTTCCAGTCCTCAGGCACCTCTCCGGAGTGCCACAAGTTTTGGAAGTTTTGCCAGGGCTCAGTGGTGTACCGGCGGGGGGGTGCAGAGGCCGTGCCCTTGGGTGCCAGCCAGGGGGGGACACTGACTGGTCCCTCCAGAGGGTACTTGGTCCTCCGGTAACACTTCCAGTTTCAGTGCTGGCACTTCCACTTCTGCTGCTGGTGTTTTCGGGCTCGGAGATCGGGTGCCAGGGAGTCCTTCCCCGCCACACTCAGCTATCAGGTGGGAAGTGCAAATGCAAGCATTGGCTCCCAGGCACCGGAGACCCATGGTACGCCACTGCCCAGGGTTCCACGATGACTTCAGCCAGCTCCTTCAGCACTCTCAGATGAAGTTCATCCAGTCCTGCTGACTGATGTATGTCTAATTTTTTTAACTGATCACACACCAGAGGTGATGTAAGTACCTACTTTGGACACTTTCAAGAAGCACTTGGATGCCTATCTTGCTGACCATACACCTACAATTGGCAAAGACCTTCTGAGGGAACACCTTGAGAGGCTGGACATCCACAAGTCAGTGGGCCCAGATGGAATGCACCCAAGAGTGCTAAAAGAGTTGGCTGACATCATAGCATGGCCAGTGGCAAGGATATTTAAGAATTCATTGTGCTCAGGAGAGGTTCCTGAAGATTGAAGAGGACTAGCGTGGTGCCTATCTTGAAGAAAGGAAGGAAGGAAGACCCAGGGAACTACAGGCCAATAGGTTTGACCTCAGTCTCTAGAAAAATGTTGGAAATTTTTTTTTTAAAGAATCCATCAACTGCCTGCAGACTGCTTCCCCTGTTTGCAGTCCTTGTTCACAGGCTCCCTGGTCACCCTGCCCATACCCTCATTATCTTATTAGATAAACCAGTGCCTCATTGGTAGGGACCTACCCAAATTGCAGTTGTGTGGATTTTATGGAAATCGTGAAATTGGGTGATCTCTGTAAAATCTGTGTGTGTGGGGGTGGGGGACTTACGGAATATAAAATGCTGGCCCCCTAGTGGAAGCCTGCAGTCATCCTGGCCACCTGGGGGAAGGGCAGTCCACCTGGGGGACAGGCAGAGGGAGGCTGCCAGCACAAAGGCAAGCAGGCAAGATGGCTGCCACCCCTGCCACTTGCTGCTGATTAATTGAGAGGGCTGCCTGTCATATGGCCCCAGCCCTCTGCAACAGTCAGTGACAAGGAGTGGGACTACATGATGGACAGCCCTCTCAGCCAGTCAGTAGTGAGGGGCAGGTTCATAAGACAGGAAGCCCTCTCTACCTGTCAGTGGTAAGGCTACTGGGGCCCTCAACCAATCAGAGGCATAGGGGGCTATGATAAGCCCTTGAAAATGGGAGCCAGCTCCATTGTCTATCCATGAAATTGGTTGTCTGCCTTCTCGAGTCGGGTACACCCCTACTAATTGGGCATCTATTAAGACAGAGGCCCTAAAATGAAAAGCAAACAAACAAAAAATATTTAGTCTTGTTTTCTTCCTGATTCTTTATGCTGGACTGGTAGTTGCTTATTAGTTTTAGAAGGGATTGTTGTCCAAAGAGAGTCATAGCAAAAAGTATGATCACTGCTCTACCATCCATGGTAGGCAGTTGCTTAGTTCTTAATAGTTAATTTATGCGTATGTTATCCATATTTTTCTGTGTCATAATTGCATTTTTTAAAGATAGTAAACAGAGTGGAGTTTATATAAATGCAACCTGCTAGCTTATCTCTACTCAATAAAACCAAGGGTGAGTGCCTAGTGCTCTTGAAAATACCACATTTAAAACTTATCATTATTATAGAGTAAATGATGTGACCTAGCAAATTGTTCGATTGATATAGGGAAGCCATGTTATTTTTTTTTATGCAGCATCTCTGTTAAAATGGAAGAATCAGTTGAGGAAAAATAGCTTTAAAAGCTTCCAGTAACTCTCATTTTGAAACACAAATAAATAGTTCTTAAGAGATCAGACTTTGTTAGACTGTTTCTGGCTTGTTATAGTTCTGGACTGGTTAGAGCTAAGTAATATTTTTTCTCCCCCTGATGAAGACAGTGCTTTTTTGATGCATCTATATATAAAATCAGGGGTATGATAAAATGTTGTTATATAAAACCCATGTACTGCAAGTTATTTAGGTGGTAAGTAGGGGTGCACCAATAAGCATTTTCTTGGCCAATACTGATAGCCAATTATTAACCAGCCATATTGGCCAATATCAATCCAATAGCCAATTTACAGGAATGCAGTCCAGCAACTTCGATAGAAGCCTCCTACTGGTAAGTGGGAAGGGGAGGTAAGAGACATGGGGAGGCAAATCAAGGCCCCCACAGTGAAGGAGGGAGTGGGGCAGGTACAGGGCAGGTGCTGTCCAGCCAGGGTGGTGAATAGGACCCCAGGGCCGGGAGCGGGATGGAGCCGTAGGCAGCTTGTCTTGGGAGCATGGGGGATTGGGAGGCGGCTTCCCACCAGTACGCACACCCTCAGGTGAGGCATGGGGAGTATGTGCCCCCCCAGATTTGTGCGTAGGGTGGAGGCAGGCTGCCTACTGCAGGCTTGGGGCCAGAAGCTGCACCGGCCCCCTCCTAGCAGCAGGGGTAGGGCCAGGGCAGTCTCAGCTGTGTGGGGTGAGTGGGAAGGGGGCAGCTCCCTGCCACTGTGCACACCTCCAGGGGAAGTATGGGGGCCATGTGACCCTCTGGATTTGTGCACAGGCTGGAGGAAGGCTGTCCACTGCAAGCTTGGGGCCAGGGGCTGCACCAACCTCTTCCCAGTGGGAGACTGGGTCAGGGCAGTGCTCAAAGCAGGTGAAGGTGGGGTGCGCGGGCAGTGACAGCACTGACAGGGGTGGCTATGGGGGAGCTATGAGAAATTTTGGGGTGGCTGTAGCCCTCAGAGCTCCCCCAAGTGCTGCAATTAGCAATTAGCTTCCCATTAATTAAACCCCTTCCCATGGCCTCCAGACAAGCCGTTAGCAGCTCTGTGCATGCACTTGGCGTTTATCAGTGACATTATTGGCCAAAAAAGCCAATTGCCGATAATGTTAATTTTCCTGTTATCAGTGCCAATCTGATACGTGACTGATATGTTGGTGCATCTCTAGTAGTAAGGCTTGTGTTTAGGGGATTATGTGAGAGAGATTCTGTCTCATGAAAACCATTATATATAGTCTTCAATTCCAGCAAGGGAAATGTAGGTTGGATATTATATTAGGATGAACTTTCTTTCTATGAGGGTGATTAAGCATTGGAACAGACTACCTGGAAAAGCTGTGGAATATCGAGCCTGGGAAGTTTTTAAGAGCAGGTTAGACAAACACTTGGCTAGGATGACTCTGTCATGAATGATCCTTCCTTGAACCGGGGGTTTGGCTAGATGACCTCACAAAGTCCCTTTCAGTCCTAGTTTTCTAAGATTCTGTAGTCTCTCTCTCTTTCATGTGACATTTTAAGATTACAGCATTCGTAGATTAATATCTAAATTTTATAACCATTTGACTGCTTCAGGGATAACTGCATGGATTGATTTTTCAATCACCATTGAATGATCTAATTGGGCAATCGTGCATAATATTTTGCACTGTCTGAAAAATTGCACCACAGTCGCAACATGGACTCTCCTGATTTTCCATTTATGAAGTTGCTGTCCACATTTTTCGTGAAATGTCCAGATGTGATTCAGGGAGGACCAAATCTTTTTTGGTAGGTCATGTCCTGGCTGGGGGATTGGTGGGTCGCTGACGATATATTTCTGTGGCTGGTTGTTATTTTCCCAGGCTTCCCTCCATTATTCTTTAATGCTCTTGTTATCATCAGAGAGCTTCTTAGCATATTTCCAGAAGGGTTTTCTAGGATTTGGGTGAAGTCTCCAACATGTGAAATATTCTTCAAGTAACTTGAGGTCTTCACAAAGATCTTTTTGAACTTCAGCCTGGGTCCTTCTTTGAGTAACAAGAGCCAAGTCATCAGCATAGCCAAATTAGCCAAAGATTCACCTGCTGGTAGCCATGATGACATTTTAACTTAATTGTTTTTTCTCTTACAGTAAAAAAACCAAACAAAACCAAACAAAACTACCCTTCTTCTGCAAAAGCAATAAAATTCCCACTCCTGCCATGAGTGGCATGGACAGGATCTCTGTGGTCCACAGAAGATAGGGAAAGGAGCAGGGAACACAATGACAGAGCGGGAAGGGAGCAGAAAGTAGAGGAAGAGAGAGGAGGAAGCAGAAAGCAGATTATTAGATTGGGCAGCGAAAAGGGAATGAAGTCTCATTCAGAAAGGGTGCCAAAAAAAGAGGGCGGCCACTGATCTATTCATTGCATCTATAAGAGCATCTACACTAGATTGTGCTTTCTGAGCCTTCAGTCTGTGTGACTGAACTAACTTAAACTACACCCACAGTACCTACTTTTTTGTTGCTAAGAGGGAGTAATTTTAAAGGTGAATTTCAAAGGAAAACCATGAGGATTCTGGCCTTTTTGCCTGTGTATAGAGATGTCCTGCTTTTCATTTGTTTTTTAAGAAGGGGGATTGTTTGGGTTTTTCTTTTATGCTTGCTTTTCACATTAAAAATTCAGGAGCCATCTTGCCCCGACAGACTGGTTAACTGAGAGACTAGTATGTTTTTGACATATGGGACAACCAAGCAGGTGAGACCTGGTTGACTTTGAGAGGTGATTTTTATTCAGCCTGTATTATGATTTTTTCTGGTACTTGGTTGTTTTCCCTCCTCTGCTGTCAGGAAGTAAAAAGAATGATTCTCTTTAATAAAGAGTCTCTTTCTTTTAAGGCCCCCTGTGTGCAAGTGCCCCAGTCTCTTCTTACATCTTCATAATAATGTTAGTAGATGCATTGAAGTGAGGTCCTATTTATAGATCTCGCGCGCAAAGGGCATGAAAAGCAACATAGGCAAAACAGGGAATTGCCCTTTATTAGAGTGGAAGTAGGAAAGATTGCCAAATTGAAAAGATTCTGTCTCATCTTCCTTTACAAAGCCTGTGCTTCTGAAACGAACATTTATGTTGATGATGACTTGCTCAGCTGTCTGCCAGAGGGAGCAGATCCAGAGTTTTCTTTAGAACTCATTTGGTGGATTCAGGTCTGGACAGAGGAAAAGTAGGTAGAGCATTTCCTCTTCAGATCTTGTTTGTGGGGGCATATGATTTTAAGAGAATGCGCACCTTGAAAATCCGTCTTGAGAAGTCCCTCTTTCTGATCACATTTAGGAGTGGCTATATTTCGCGTGTGACTTATATTCAGCTTTTGTTTCTGTGGAAGATAATAAGGGGAATATGGAGGATAGAATCATGGAGGATAGATCCATTCATAGTATTAAACAGATCAGTCAAGGACGTATCCTCTGACATCTCTAAACCAATAATAGTTGATGTATCAGGCTGCAGCTTCAAACCTGAGGCCTCGGCCTGCCACACTGTGCCTGGGCACCCAACCTGATCAAAGTGTGAGGTCTGAAGCCTCCAGCAAGACCTAACACTCTGACAACTCCCTGTCACTGGAGTGGTCAGCTTGCGTCAGCCGACCCTCCACTTTCCCCCATATAAACCCCTGACCCAGAACAGGAAGTGTGTGCCAGTAGGGCTCAGCCTGATTCTAGACTGCTCGCTGTTCCTTGTGGCTTGTGCTCTCTGACTTCATTCTTCACTGGATCTCCTGACTTCTCATCCCGGGTAGCTCTCTGACTCCTCTCTCTGCTTGATCTTCCAGTTTCCTGACTTGGTTTATTCCTAGGCCTTGCTCTTGGATTGTCCTCCTGGATTCCTGGACTGTCTTGTCCCTGGATTCTGCTCGCATCTCCTGACCCTAGTGGCCACCTCGAGCCACAAGTAAACCTAGATCTGGCCACTTGTGACCCAGCAGGACAGGATGCCAGGAAGGGTATAACAGGGGATAGATTAGTGAATCCCAAAGGGTATGCTGCAGCACACTAGTGTGCTTTGAGAGATCCTGTTAGGGTTGAGTGCTCTCATCTCCCATCTGGCACCCTGCACCTGTCCCAGCTGCTCCAGTGGCTATTCCTCTAGTGATTGTTGCTGCCTTCCCCTGCCCTTTTCTTTTCTGAGGCAGCCCCTGTACCAGCCCTGCCCCTGCCATGCTTCTATTAGTGTGCTCTGCTGTGAGCAGATGAGCAGGCAGATGCACAAATGGAACAAATCTTTGCAGCCTGGTGTCTTCCCCCCACTCCTCCTACCATAGGCAGCGACTTTTATTTTTGTTCATAGGGTCTAAGATGATGAACATGTGGAAAGTTTTATGCACTTCAGGTAACAGGCTTCCTTCCAAGGGGGGACAGGGCCCTTGGGGCCCCCACATACTTGGCACCTCTGCTTCCCATGTTCTTAGGGTCAACAGGAGGATCTGGAGGGAGTGGACACCAGCATGTGAGACCCTTCAGAAGCAGCCTCAGCTGTGGGGGCTGCTCTTGGCCCTGAGGTACTGATCAGGGGCTGGGTGGGGGCAGACAGTCAAAAGACTAGAGCACGGCAGGGTGAGGTCCTGCTCCCGCTACCCTTAGGTTGGCACCTAACTGGATCAGTAATCATCAGGTTTTTTGTAGCGTGAAGACCCCCCCCCCTTCCCCCCCCTCCGCAATATCTTTTCTGAATTTCGATTTAGCTCAGTGATTTTTAAGTGGAATATTATTAAATTCAAAAAAGTTTTCCACCAGTTTTTCTGCAGAAAAAAAGTGTGCCCTAGGTACCAAAAGTTTGGGAAACACTACTTTAGATATACTTGGTTCATATGTTCTCCCTCTAAAGCATCCATTCCTGCCAGTGTCAGAGACTGATACTGTGGCTAGATGGACCATTGGTCTGACCCCATATGGCACTGCTTATGTTTTTATTTGAGGACATCTCTATGGGTAGTTTCCTGGGTGGTTGGGGAGAAAATCACTCTTTTTCTGTTTAAAAAAAAAAAAAAAGGAAATTTAAAAAATGTTTTGATGTGCTCTAATTCCCAGATAAAGAAAATTAGAAGACAGTGTTTTTGAAAGCAAGACCCTTGTCTTCCATTCTGAGAGTACTTTTTTTCTGAAAGCTTTGCACAGCTATGGGAAAAGAATCTTCAAGCTAACTGAGTAGATCTATCCTTCATTTGGAGGAAAGGTCATTTGGCTGAGTGGGGAATGTCTTGTCTTACAGACAAGCATGAGTTCTTTGCCGTATTTAATATTTTAATTGTCTCCTTTTTTGATACCGTAGTAAATATCCTAGTAGCATGGATGCATTTGCTCAAGTTGACCCTTCCCACTGATATGGAAGGTCCAAAAAAACTCCCAAACCCTCCAAAAGAGCACAGAAACAGATTTAATAGATTTCATAGACATTAGGGCTGGAAGGGACCTTGTGAGATCATCAGTTCCAGCCCCCTGCCCAAGGGTCAAGAAGTCAGCTGGGGTGATCCCAACAAGATAGACATCCAAGTGCTTCTTGAAAGTGTCCAGAGTAGGTGCTTACATCAGTTCTGGGGGGAGTCTATTCCCAGCCCTGGGGACTCAGACTGTAAAGAAGTTTTTCCTTATGTCCAGCCTGAAATGGTCTTCCAGCAGTTTGTGACTGTTGGACCTCGTCTTCCCTTGGGGTGCCCTGGTGAACAGATGTTCTCCCAGCTCCTGATGCACGCCCATTATGTACTTATAGGCTGCCACCAAGTCACTCTTAAGCCTCCGCTTTTTCAGACTGAAGAGCCCCATTGTTTTTAGCCTATCCTCATAAGGCCTGCTCTCAAGTTCTCTAATCATGTGCGTGGCTTTCCTCTGGACCCTATAGAGCTTCTCCACATCCTTTCTGAATTGCGGAGCCTAGAATTGGATGCAGTACTCTAGCTGTGGCTTCACCAAGGCTGAGTAAAATGGGAGGATGAGTTCCTGGGTCTTGCTTGAGATGCATTGGTAGATGCTAGCCAGAGTTTTGTTTGCTTTGCCGGCTGCAGCATTGTTTTGATGGCTCATGTTCATCTTGTGGTCAATCATGATTCCCAAGTCTCTTTCAGTCATGGTACTAGCAAGCGTAGCGCTGTTGAGCCTATAAATGTAATGTGGGTTTTTTCTCCCGAGGTTGAACACCTTGCATTTCTGTGTTGAATGCCATCAAGTTTTGATCTGCCCACCTTACAAGCCTGTCGAGGTTGGTGTGTATCGTCAGCCTATCCTCTAAGGTGACCACACTTCCCCATATTTTGGTATCATCAGTAAACTTAGCCAGTCCACTTCTGACACCAGAGTCCAGATCACTTATAAATAAGTTGAAGAGCACCAACATAGCACTGCCAACATAGCACTGCTACTGCAGTGCTAGCCAACATAGCACTGCCAAGCCTATAAGGATGCTGCAGGTTTTTTTTTCCCCGAGGTGGAGAACCTTGCATTTATCGGCGTTGAACACCATCAGATTCTCGTCCGCCCACTTGCTGAGCCTGTCCAGGTCAGCCTGGATCATCCGCCTGTCTTCTGGTGTGGATGCTTTGCCCCAAAGTTTGGTGTCATCTGCGAACTTGGCCAGTCCGCTTCTGACTCCAGTGTCCACATCATTAATGAAGATGTTGAACAGTATGGGTCCAAGGACAGAGCCCTGGGGGACCCCACTGGTCACCGGACACCACAATGAGTGACTTCCATCAATTACTACCCTCTGGGTCCGACCACGGAGCCAATTTTCCAGCCAGTGGATCGTGGAGGACCCAAGGCAACAATTGGCCAGTTTCTCCAAGAGACGATCATGGGACACCAGATCGAAGGCTTTTTTGAAGTCAAGATATATGACATCAATCTCATCTCCCTTGTCCAGGTGATAGGTCACCTGGTCGTAGAAGGAAATGAGATTGGTCAAGCAAGACCTACCCGCAACAAACCCATGCTGGCTATCCCTTAAGATGTTGGCGTCGGCCAGTCCATTAAGGATGGCCTCTTCAATAAACTTTTCTAAGATCTTCCCCGGGATAGAAGTCAGGCTGATGGGCCTATAGTTAGCCGGATCCACTTTCCTCCCTTTCTTGAAGATAGGCACCACATTGGCCTTCCTCCAGTCTTCGGGCACTACACCAGAGCACCAAGAGTTTTCAAAGATCCGTGCTAGAGGCTGGGCTATGATGCTCGCCAGCTCCTTGAGTACCCTGGGGTGAAGATTGTCAGGGCCGGCTGACTTGAAGGTATCCAGCTTCTCAAGATATTCCTTCATGAAGTCAGCATTAATGGAGGGCAGGGGATCACCCTCCCCCGGACTTCCTGGCCCTGTAGCGGGCATGGGCGTCCCATGGGGCTGATGAAAGACCGACGCAAAGTACCTATTTAATAGGTTGGCTCTTTCCTGGGCGTCAGTTGTCAATTGCCCCATCTGGTTCAGCAGGGGTCCAACGTTGCCCCTGCTTTTCCTCCGGCTCCCCATGTATCTGAAAAAGGACTTTTTATTGTTCTTGATGCTCAAAGCTAGCTAGAGTTCAGTTGCAGCCTTGGCAACTCCTGGCCAACTCCTGGGCTAAGGGGTCAGATTGCTCCCTCAGTCCCCCGCAAGAGGGAGTATTCCACAATGACCACTCTGCGTTTCTTCTTAGGGGTGGTTGCTGGTTGTCTTTCTTCCTCAGGTTCAGGAGCTGGTGGCTCCGCTGGCTCTACTGGTGCTACAAGGAGTTTGTACCTGTTGTGTAGACAGTCTTGTGTAGCTGGGGGAGCAAGCCAGGGGGGTGGTGACCTTGGTGCAGTGAGTCTTGGGGCTGGAGACAAACTTTGTCCAAGCGACCCCTGGCTGGACATTATGGGAGCTGGAGCTACTCTTGTCCGCCATTGTCTTGCCAGCCAACCTTGCTCTTCCCTGTTCTTTCTTCTGGTGGAGAGCCTGGCAGTAAGAGTCAGTCTCCTCTTTTCCATCCCTGGTGGCTTGCAGCCTCTGTACCACAGTCTGGAGCTCCTGTATCCAGTACTCCAGAGACTCCAATGCGGAGCAAACCTCCCAAGGGGTTATTGCTCCTGATCCCATGTGCCTGCAGGCATGCCAGGCCAGCCCCACAGCCAAGAGCTGGGGGCCCCATCTGAGTGGAGACTGGAACCATGGGTTTCATCTGGAGGCCTCAGAGGTACCAGAGGGGGTGGGGCCCAGCCACAGAGGGGATCTTTGGAGTGCAGCACATCATCACTGTGGTACTAGTCTGGGCTACTACTGTGCTAACCCTTCTCTTCAGGCTCACCGCGTGGAACCTTGTGCCCCTCCTGCTCACCCTTCTTTGTGAACTCCCATGCCAACTTGTGTGCCAGGCCTAGAGCACGCCTGTTTGCACTCTATGTTCGCGAGGCTCTGGTTACATGGCTCCCTATGGGGCTAGGCCAAGTAGGAGCTGGGAAGGGGGGCCCGACCCTCCTCGGCCCCTCGCAGCTGCCTCCTGCAGCTGACTAGCTCCCACCCACTGCAGGCCCCACCTACCTCCTGGCTCCACTGGGGGTCAGGGTTGGGGTCCACCAGGTGTCCCACTGGGGGTTTTGTGGGTCCAGGGCTCATGGGGGCGCGATGGGCTTCCACCCATGAATCTCATGCTGGAGCCAGACCAAACTGATAGCTGTCCTCTGGAGTAAGCATGGTGAAGAAGAGCTGGGTTTATTGGCCACCTGTAACTATACTCTTTCACTCCAGTGCACAACCTGAAGGTCTTGTTCACATCTTCAGAGAAGCTTCCTACAAATATGTCCATTTCCTGCAGTCCTCCATACTCTGTTACATTCATCTTAAAAACGTTAAAAAAATCACGCAACTTATTGAAGAATAATGCTGTATCTTCACAGTTCATTCAGTGTTCTAGTAAACGTAATGGGTGTATCTGTATGATATGTTTACTGTGCAATAGACTGATTTGCTGCACAGGAAATGTCTCAGCATCTACACATATGCCCTTGCCCCGATTAGGCTGGAGTAAACTAATTTACTCCTCAGCAGGACTGTGGTCATAAATACAAGTACTATGCTGCTGTGAAGTAAAGAACTCGGTGGGAGCACGCGTGTAGATGCAGACATGGCTGGATGGGGCATGGAGGGTGCTTCAGTGTGGGGGCTACCTGCTGGCTAGGTCTATACTGAAGCGCCCTCATCCCCCAGCTAGCCCGCCCCCTCACAGCACACTGGGGGAGACTGTCAGGCTGACCCACTGAGGCCCCTGCCAGCTGGGGCTGCTCTGACCCAGCTCAATGTGCTGCAACTCCCAGGCACACGTTCAAACAGCAATAAACTATGTAGTTTATTACTCTGGAGTTTATTGCTCTTGGGCGCATGTTCAAACAATGCACCCAGGAGCAATAAACTCCATAGTTTCTTGCTTTGCATTAATTGCACATGTAGATGTGCCCAATTAAAACAAACTTCTGAGACCCTGTGGAATTCCTGTTCTCTTAGGTAGGGTATATGAACTGGTCCTTGCATGTCCAAGCTTTGTCTCTTTGTATCCTGAGAAGCTTCATGGGGTATACTGTGTTTTACAGTGATTAGATTTCCAAAGGCTGCTTACTCTCTGAGGTCTTCAGTCATCAGTTCTTCGAAGTATAATGCTTATATTCTTTTGAACTCCTTGCTAAAGTCATTTACTCAAAGCAGGTCTAGTCGACAAATAGAAATGTTATTGTCAACATTGTTTAAATGAACAAGTACCTGAGCCATTTGTCCACTGTCCTTTGAAAGGTGCTGTTCCCTTCAGAAATGTTATTATTAGAATAAATCTGTTCATTCTAAAAAGATAAGGTGGTTCCTTTGGAAGGCAAACAAATTAGGGAAATATTCCAATGACTGATAGTTGTGTTGCCTTTGGGCAGTTCTTAATTTTAACTCTTGCTTGAAATGTGGAAGGTCAGCCAACCTTTTAGAAAGCTAATGTATTTTCCCTTTGTTGCTTACATTCTTGTCAGGTAATTTTTCTTCACACTTTTTACAGAACACAGAGTTTGTTCATGCTTCATTGACCCTTTTACCTGACATTGTAGCATTCAAACCACGTGATCTCTTGCTTTTACTGCTTCCCTTGTTAAGCTTCCTGACATTGTAATTGTGCTTTCTGACCTTGCTACATTAATTCTGGTTTTGAATTTTGCACAATCTTCCTGTTGTCAGCCTTCAAATCCATGCCTTTAACAGTACGTTCAAGAACTGGGAGATAAAAAAGGGATTGAATTGATTCGGCCAATTTTTAAAGAGAAGAATATTCGTAAGATTTTTTTTTTTTTACAACATTCAAACTTTTATATTTTTTCTTCACTAAAATAATTTTCTATGAGATTTGTAAAGGAAGGAGGAACATGGGTGTGTACTTGTTTAGTGACCTTGTCTGCTTGAGAGTCCTACTGTGCAGTACTAGCTCAATGTTCTGATTTTCCCATCCTGATCTGTCTGAATGTTTGATAGCTGAGCTAAATATAAAGCATATGTCCCTGTGAAGGATATTGAATATCATTGCATTATCTACCCTTGGGAAGATTGTGTAGATTGTTAGCAAAATAACAAGAATTGGGTTTTTTGCTGTACTTTATTAATAGGAGTTTCTGATCAAAATAAATCTGTTTGTTTAGTTGCCAGATTACAATGATCTGTGTTCATCCCTTTTTTATTTGCTTCAGTGTAATGATGATTTGACACAACATGGTTGCTATTTTATGACAAAACGCCATTATTTATGATATTCTGTATCATTTTGAGAGGCATAAATTAAATGACTGTACTTTTAAGAGCTTCTGCACATGTAGCTTTAATCTGTAGGGGATTGGTAAATGACAAGTTAAGTTCTTTATCTTTTTCATTTATTTTTAGAAAAAATGTTTATGTAACTTAAGTATGTCAGCAGATTTTTAAATGTTTATTTTCATTTTTTCCATGTGTGTTTCTCTTTCCTTCAGAATCATTAAGGGGAGCAGCAAGTATTTTTATATATCCTTGTGAGTGATTTGATCCATAATGCTATCTTAAGTGGCAAAAAGTTATAAATTGCCATGTGTAGTACATTGGTACTAAAGTAATTCCATCTCCTTTCTAATAAATCAAGTAACTGTATAATCAAAAGGCTTGGTAACTTTAGTAATTTAAAAGATGTAGGTATTGTTTCTATAAAGGGGTTAGTGGTACTGGATGTAAGCCAAAGGAGAAATTAGGTTGTTCTGGTTATTAAGTGACAAACTCCTGGCTTGTTCTGTTACCCAGATGCCAGGTGGCCTCACCTGCTCTTGAATTCTGTAGTACTGGTGCACTTCCTACCATGGAAGAAGAGTTATCATCTATTAATACAAGGGCTTTCAACCTTTTTTAACTAGTGTACCCTTTTGGCAGTGGTGGCCAGCCAGCTAGGGGGGCACTTGCATGCGACAGCCACTGCTGCTGCCACCCACTGGCCCGCAGCACCACCACCCACTGCCACTACCACTGCACCCCAATTTTCAGTGGCCGGTCACACATGTGGCTCCACAGCCTTCTGACTAGCTTTGCACCCAGCCAATCGTGCGCTGCCCATCAGCAGCCCATGGAGCCGCACATGTGACTGGCCATGGGAAAACAGCGCAAGGCGGCGTGGGATGGTGGGTGGTGGCAGTGGCTTCCATCCACAGAGGGGCGTCTCCTTGCCATGGTCTATTGGCCAAGGGCGGCTACCCAGTGGCCAGTCAGGAGAGAGAGCTGGGGTGGGGGGCAGGGAGGTACTGCGGTGTGCCTTCCCTGCCCACGTACCCACTATGTCCTTTCTAAGTACCCCTAGGGATACACATATCCCCCAGTTGACAACCCCTGTATTAAAATATTATTGTACATCTTGTTTTCAAAGTCAGACTCTGTCTCTTAACCAAGATTTGTCCAGTGGTGAGCACAATGCAAACACACAGAATTAGACAATCTCCTCACTGAAGATTTTATAATCCACTACAATCACAGTGGTGAGTTTGTGACATTGGAGGAGTTGGAACTGGGAGTTTGCCAAACTCACCTCCTTATATGAACCACCAAACATCCAGAAGGTAGAAACTATTATTTGTGAAAAGGTGGGAGAGAGCTATATATCCAGGATCTCCACATTATTTTTCTCTCTGAGAGCAGAGAATGATCAAATTATTCTTTCACATATGTATATATATAGTATAGCCAAGTATACCAGTGCCCCATTTTTAGAATATGAGTAGGAACTGAAACCCAGACATTAAGAGATGGCTTAAAGATGGTTGGTTGTTTTGAAGTTTCCCAGACCTAACAGAATATTTAGTTTCTCTCCTTTTTGTGATACAACATTTTTAATTGGATAATTTTGTTTGAAGTATTAACAATTTAGAGTATGAACCATTGTTTCCCATAAAGGTAATTAGAATTACTTGACCAAAAACGTGGTTTTCTCAAATGACCAATGAAATTCCCCTGCAGAAAGAATATTTGCATGCCCGTGTGGTCTCTGATACAATGGTAACATGGATTTGTAGCTCATGTAAATGTCTTTTTCAGTCAGAAAACTGAACTGAAAAATTATAAAATACTGACAAGAAACCCTATGATATTATGAAATTCTCATCATCTCTCCGACACATGTTCATTAAATTAATCTTAAATCCTGGCTTATTAGCAGAAGAATAATATCCTTGGTAAAGTAACACGCAGACATGTTAAAAATCACTTAGTTTACTTTTGTAGTTTTCATACATCTTTCAAGATGTTTGCACTGTGTATTCCTTGGACAAAGTGACATAGAATTTCACTTCATAATTTAAATAAAAACAAATTCAAATCTGCTAGAGAACTTCAAAAATAGCTCACAGTTGCCTACTCTGGAACTGCATCAGTAATGTGTGATACTCTTAGAGCTGTTAAAAATCATTAAATTCAGCATTACATATTAAACTGCATATGCTACAATTACGATAAACTTCAAGCCATTATTTTTACAGTTCATTTTATGAACAAGGGTATTACATGTTAAAAGACTGTGTTTTAGAAGTCCTTGGTTCTGTTGACTCATTCTATACCATTGGGCATGTCACTTCATCTCTGTTTGCTTTAGTTTGGAAAAATGGGTAAAATAATCCTTATAGCATAAGAATTTTGACAGTCCTGATATTTGCTATGTGCTTCAGGTTCTTGGATGAAAATTAATATATTAAAAGATTTGAGTATTTCTTTCTGTACACAGTAAGATATGATTGATCTTGTAACTATTTTAAGAGTAGATGTTGTGTAAGAAATCTGAAGCCAGCAATTTCCACATCATTAAAACCTTATGACACACTACCCTCTTTTGGGGATACAACTATAATAACTGTAGTCTGAGCTGGGTATGAAAAGGAAGGTCAGATTTCATAAGGGGACCAGTATATTTTTTAGAGCTTGAAATAGCCTGGTAATCAGGTTGGCACCTGGCAGATGCAGGCTGCTCAGACTGCAGTACAACTGCAATATGCAGTATCTTTGTTCCCACTTGGAACTAGTCACAAACTTACATTCATTCCTTTTTTAGTAGAAGTTGGCTGTGTTTTTTTTAAATCAGAAACATGTATCAAAAGCTTCCCATGTTTCAAAACTTTCCAGTATTGCATTTAGGTTTTTTGTAATGGCCTGTTTTTTCCCCCTCTGTGTTCTTATTTTCTAATTGAATATAACAGAATTAATATTATCTAAGGGGTTTGGTTTTTTGTAGGGGGTCAGAGGGGTACTTTTTTTAGTAGACAGCTAAGCAGTCACAAAGGCTTTGATGAAAATATGAATCTCCGCTTGGTAGAGTATTCCTATTTTACCCTATAGAGCCATGTATCTTTCCTATTCTCTCACGGGGCAGTGTTGCGTTTCCCCAGGTCATACAGAGTGTTGCCTTCAGACAGCCAATAGAAAATGCAAGACAAGAGGGGATGGGACAGGGGCAAGGACTGGGACTCTGGTCTTCTGTTACAGGAATCTCAAGATCTGAATCTGCCCAGGGGAAAAGTTTACTTGAATGATAGAGAAAAAGGAGGAACCATCCACCCATTGTTTGTACTTTTTTTGTACCAGGAACCATTTGTAAATATTGGCCAGTCCTCCAACCCATTAGTTTAAGTAGAAAACAGCTCCCTGGCTCTGCTAGTGCCCCTCACTCCTGCACTTCTGACCCACAGCGTGTGCCCTCCCCAGATTTGTGCACCCATAGTGGGCACGGGACTGCAGCCTGGCTGGACTGGCATGGGTAGGAGCCATCTCCATGGCCCAGTGGATGGGTCCAAGCTCAGGAGACCAGAGCGGGGCAGTGAGATTTGTTGCTGCTGCTGCCGCCACTGTGAACCCTCTGCCAGCTGCACCACTAGCAGCATAAGGAGTAACGGACAAGGGGAGGCCACACGGCCCTCACCTTCTCTTGCTGCCAGTCACTTGCACATTGGGCCATGGATCTACCCCACTGCCATGACTTAGCTTCCTCTGCCACTGCTCCCCTCAGGCTGCCTGTGCTGCCCACCATCCCAGCTCCCGTCCAGGGTAGAGCCACAGACTGAGGGGAGTGGTGGTGGCAGCAACTGCGTCATAGCGACTGGTGCAGGGTTCATGGCAACGGCAGCAACAAGTCTCACTGCCCCTCTCTGCTCTCCCACACTGGGACCTGCCCACTGGGCTGTGGAGGTGACTTGCCAGTCTGGGCAGACTGTCACCCAGTGCCTTCTGTAGGTGCACAAATCTGAAAGTCACATACCGCCTCTGCCCCCAAACATCACCTGGGCCCCACCAATGTGTCGTCTGTGCCCTCCCCCACCTGCCCCCATAGACTTACCTGCGGGGAGCTTTGGGAACTCTGCCAGCCTGCAAGGGGAAACCTGCACTTTTCTGTGTTTTTCTGTGATGGCTACGACCTTTTCAAATGTTCTTGCAACCATAGGTTGAGACATGCAGGTTTAAACCACGTCACATTTCCAGAAAAATGTCCTGCCAGCCAGGCTGTAGACTAGGCAGAGATGAGGGCATCAGAGTTGTTGGGGCCAGGAGAATAAGCAAAAGTGATTTGTGTGTCTGTCACCCAGTAAGGCGATCACTGCTCTGGCAGGGAGAGGGCACTGGTTTGTGTTTCTTGTTCCCAAGACTGTTTTATGAATTTGTCATTAAATAGTTATTGGAGAAAATGCAGTTAAATGTCACTGGATAACAAAAACAGTATGTTTAAAAGGCAGTGTTTATTGATTTGTCACATTTTATGTGTGTGCATTGATGCATTTCAATTGTGTACTAGAAAGTAAGTGCGCTAAAGATTGGAGAATTTCATTGTGTGTTTGGTTTGTTTATTTTAGTTTAACTTGTGTCTGGTGATAAGGATTTAAACAGGGGTAAAAGATGTCCCTTTTTTTCAGCATAAGTTAATGTACAGGTTCAGGTTCTGGCTTGGAAACAGGCTGATGAGCTGCAGAGAGAGGACAGGCAGTGAGGCCCTAATCTTGATGAGATTTATATACGTTATTAGCTCCGTGAACCATGAGTAGTTCTATGGATTTCAAAGAAACAACTTTCAGTTCATAAAATTAAAACCAATGCACAACTGGCCATGAGAAATTTTAACCAGTGTCCAGGCTTCTTTCTCATGCACTCAATGCTTTTCTTGTGAAGCTAAAGGAGAGTGGTCATCTGAACATATTGAGCTATAGCCAGAAAAAAAATTACCATTATATAAAGCTTTACACTGCAAAAATCCACAGAAACTTTAAGTAAATAATTTTTTTTTAACTGTTGAAAAGTTTTCTCTCAAAAAAGTTTCTCCAGCTTTCAAATGTGGAAATATCATGTATGTCAAGATCTGTCTTCCCTGCTTATGTTGGAAATCTTGGAAAACCGGAGATCTAATGTATGGACTTCCTTAGTTTTCAGCTAAAAAAGCACAGGTGTTGAATCTTTCACAAAGAGCTTCTGTCTCTCTTGTAGATAATCTGGTGTAAAGGCCTGGCACTGATTATTTTGAATATCTGGTTATACCACATTACATGCATTTTTCTACATTTGTCATACCTGCATAATTTTTTGTGAATATTGAATATGGGAATACTTTCAGGATGAATACTGGGAAGGGAGACAAACTATTTAAATTTAAAAAACATATTGGCATACAGTCAAATGCCTACAAACTGATCATATGCAAATTTAGACTAGAAATTAGAAAAAGGTTTCTAACAATAAGAGGAATGAAGTTTTAGAGTGGGCTTCTCAACAAAGTAGGGGACAAGGGCAAAGAACTTGTTTCAAGATGAAGCACAAGAGATTTATGGAAGAAAGGGCATCATAGGATGGGAATATTCTTGGAGTACATCAACACATATGATATATGGATTCATGTGTCTGATTATTTCCATGGTGGGATTGAGTGAAAGGAAGCTCAATCTGTGTGGGAGGAATCTGGTTATATCATGCTTCAGGGCTTCTATAGGACGGGAATGGTTTTTCTCTTCCATAACTACTTGGGTTCTGTGTCCCGCTTCTTCTGAAACATGAGCTGTCAGCCACAGCTGGTGATTGGTATTTGGCTGGAAGGCACTTATGCTTTTACCAGGGCTCAGAAACTTCTCAGGTATCTACCTGAAGTCTTGCTTATGTCTACAGGATCAAACTGGTTACCAGATTTGTGATTAGAAAGGAATTTTCCATTAGCTCAGATTGGCAAGGGTTGTGGATTTTTTACTTCCTCTGTAGCATTGGCACAGTCCTTTTTCTAGGATCATCTGAGCATACAAATTCCCTAGTAAGACAGAGGCAAAGTATTACTAGCACTTTTGTTTCCGTTGCTCTTTATCTGTGGTATATTGGGCAATTGGTTTGTTTTCATCGGGTGTGTAAGAGGTGCTAGACTGGACAATCTCATAGACCCTTCGGACAAACAATTGCCTGCAAGTATACAGAACTGGAGTTAACCGATCCAGGAGGTCCCTTCCAGCTCTAAGTTTCAACATATTTTTGCATAGATGTATAGCTGGGAATGTGGCTCTCTCCTGAAGCACAAAGGAGCTGATGTTCATAGCTGCTGAAAACCCACACTTTCCACCAGTCTTACTGGGAAATGTAGGTGTTCATCACTTCTGAAAATTAGGCCTATACTAAGTAGGGAGATAAATAATAAATAGTTCCACTTACAAGATTCAGACATCCCACTGACTAAAACTCTGCATCTTCTGCTATTCAAAAATGTATAAGATATGGCTAGCTGTTGTTTCATGTATAAATATATATTATGTTCTATAATAGAGCTAAAATATAAACTGTATTATTATTATTATTAATAATATAAATTGTGTCAATAATATATATGTTGATAATATAATGCAGTTTATATTATTATATATAACATTTATAATTCAGAATGTTGTGCCATTCTATAAACTTGCATTTATATTAATATTGCAAAATGGACCTAGTTTATCAGACTATTTATTTTGTATTGCTTGGTTTACACTCATTGGGCGTGTGTACATGTGCATTAATGCACCTTTGCTATTGCACATTAAGTTTAATACCTCTAACATGAGGTACTATATGAATGCTCAATAACCGGCACTACTGCACAGTAGAAAAGGCGCACTGTCTTCTCATGATTCTTAATGAGCAGTAGACTCATTCTACTGCGTATTAGCATATTAGCACGGCTTTTGCCATGACACACTAATATGCAGTAGAATGAGTCTACTGCACATTAAGTGTCTTGTGTAGATGCACCCAGTATGACCATATCAACATGCATCAGGTAAAACCTGGCCTTACTGTCTTTCATGGCACAAAGGGGGTTATGTACCTTTATAAGGCACAATAACTGATTTTTACTACACATACCATGAAGTGTTACACACATAGCTTTGTCCTATTGTATGCAGGAACAACTTGGTAGTCTAGCACAGGGGTTGTCAACTGGGGGGGGTACTTGGAGAGGGGCTAGGGGGTCCGCACGGCTGGACGGACAGAGTGCTGCCACCCACCACCCCATGCTGCTACCTTCCAGGAGCAGGGCTGGGGGAGGGGAGGGGGGGGAGTGTCTCTCCTCTGCGGGCCACAGAGGGGCCACCCAGGCCACCACTCTCCCCCCACTCCACCAGAAGTGTACCCAGAAAGGGTACACTCCTTAAAAAAGGTTGAAAATCCCTGGTCTAGCATCTTATATTATAGCAGGAAGTAAATAAAGACAGGAGTACTAGTTGAAATTAGCTTGAGCATTCAGAACTGGCACACATGATGTTGATCATGCATGTATTGATGGTCTTGTACTTATATGCATCCTTTCCCCTTGGAATATCATCATTCAGATGTTGAGAATGTCTTGTAGGCATAATTATTACATTTAAAATTCTGGCTTGATTTGTTTGTAAGAGTCTATATTAGCAATTACATTTTTTAGCTTTGGACTAGAATTTAGCAAATAAGCCTACAAAGCTAGTTATGAATTATTTTTTGTTATACTGAACCTCATTTCAATGTTTACTACATAATTACCTTTAAAAGGTAAATTTTAAGATTTTTTTTACAGTCTAAGGCCATTGAAAATTGCATAAATAATAACTAGAAGCTTGTGGAAAAATTTCCATTAGAAATTCCATTAGACCCTAACAAGTTATAAAAAAGATGACTCTGCAGCATCCAAGGACATTGTTATAGCTGATTTAATGCTCATGCATAACTTTTTCAAATTAAGATATCTGAATTATTTGATTTTTGAGCTAGCTACAATAAGCAGGCTTTTTATAAATTCAGACCTTCTATATTACTAAAATGCTGTTTTTCTAGAACTGTATAAGCTGTGGCAGTGTTTACTGTTTTAAAAGAAATATTTCAGCTGCAAGATATTAGGGCAGAAATCAACAACTACAGTTACTAAAAATATTGCCTGGTGTTGAGATTTTTTTTAAGATAACAGAACAAGGACAAATGGAAGATTTTCACTTGAAGGTTTTTCTCTCTCAATTTTTTTCTTAGTTACCTTTCTCTAACTTGGATAGCACATTTCCACCCAAAGGCTGGTTAAATGTCCTACTCTAATAGGGTTCTCTTGAATTTGTTTGCAGGGGAGGTTTAAAGAAGGATGCACTCGCATATCTATCCTCTCTTTTTTGCATGAATGTCATTTTGTTAGAGTTAATTTCATTGTGACACTATTTTATTTTCATTATCATGTGACCAGTTAGCTCTTGACAGTTTTAATTACAAATCACGCATGCAGTAATGGTGACAAGATGTAGCACAGATATATTATGGGAAGAAATCAGTTTTATCAAACTTCATAAAGCAATCAATGTTTTGGATGAACATGAGGGATTGAAGGCTCTTAAGCAAAACAGTGCAGCCTGCTAGTGAAAGCAGAAACTTGAAGTCAAGAATGCTGCTCTTGATTCTGTCAATGGCTTGCTGTGTGACAATGGGGAAACCACCTGCAGGGGAATTATCAAAGATTTTCCCCTGAGTGCATATATACAAAATCTGAAGTCCTTCTCTCAGGCAGCTAATTAAAGAGACAAGAAAAAACATGAACTGTAAAAATTTAAGAAATAAAAAAAGAGAAAGGTCAAGAACTAGCAATATGTGAAACCTGATTTTAACTTTTATAAAGGATATATATTTTAAAAACCATAATTTAATAAAAGTGATTTTTGGTTATAAGTTGATCTACTTTGCATCTGTGCTTATACTGAGGAAATTCACCAGCCTCATTAGAAAAGCCTCAGAAATTCATAGGAGTGAATGGACTTTTTAGTTTTAAATGTAAATTAAAACAGCTTCCTCTATTCTTGCTCAAATGTTGTAAAATTGATATATGAAGCACCTAAATGTGGGAAATTTTACTGTTGCCTACATTTGGCCAACTTGTCTCTTGTCACAGTGAAACAGAATTTGGACACCCAGGTGTTTGGTCATATCAAAGCTGGGATTCTTCAGAAGCTGTTTCCATACAGAGATGCAATGAACCACAGTAAATTGCTCTTTTTGTGTGTGCATTCTGTTTTAACTGTGTACAATGGAACATCCAACAGTTTTCTGCTGGTAGTATGGTCAACTTAGCTCTACTACTTTCCCCATTAGCTTTGGAGTAGCCCATGATACCCATGGTCCTTTGAAAAATGCTGTTTTATTTAATCAGACAAGGTTCTTTGGTGAATCTCATATCTTTTATTAGACCAACTTAAATAGTTGGAAAACAATTATTAAGTAAGCTTTCAGGTTCAAAAACCCTTCGTCAGGCTAAGGAAGTTTCAGCAGTTGGTGTGTGCTCTTCCTGGATGGTATGAAAAGTAAAGAAGCCAAAGGCTGGTATGCATAAAAGACAGGTAGTCAGTGAAAATGTAGATTGAGGAGTCAATGGGTGAGAGACAGGCTGGAGAGTGGGGGAAGAGAGAGAAGCGGGATGAATAGTGGAGAGATACCTGGGGAGTCAGATGTCAGGCAGGTTATAATGTGTCATAAATCCAATGTCTAAATTTAGTCCATGATTTTTAGTATCTAGGAGGTTTATGAAGTGGAGTTCATAGGCTTGTCTCTGGGAAATGTTGTGTAAGTTTCCTTTGAGGGTCAGGACTGAGAGATTGGAGAGAGAGTGGTTTTCTTGTGAGAAATGTGCCCCCACAGGTAATTGGGTATTCCTGTCTTTGATAGATTTTTGGTGTGCCTTCATTCTGGTGCACAGTTGTTGTTTGGTCTCTCCTACGTATTTTCCATCAGGGCATTTGGCGCATTGGATGAGATATATTACATTTCTGGAGGTGCAGCTGTAAGATCCGGGAATGCTGATGGCTCTGGTGTGGGGTGTAGTAATTGTGGGGGTGGTGGAGATGTGTTGGCAAGAAATGCAAAACCTGCCAGGTGGCTGGGCAGTGGCACACATGGCACTAGTGCCGCACAAAGGTCAACTGTGCAGCGACAGCCCATTGGCAGCTGGCCCGGAGGTGCAGATGCGTCTGCAGCAGCCATGCAGTCCCCTTCCAGGTCTGGCAGGCATGCATCCTTGGGGCCACATGCTGTCACAGGTGGCAGCAGGTCATAGCCAGATAGCAGCCCCCACTGCCAGACTGCTGCAGTGGGTAAAGAGTGCAGGGTACTCTGTCAGAGCTGCTTCAGCAGTCCAGCTGGCACAAGGGGTAGTGTCCCCAGGTACCAGTTGGCTAGGCACCAGAAGCTCCTGTCTATTTGTGTCATCCAATTTACCTTGGGCCCTAAGGCCCACCCCCTAACCAGTAGACCCTATTGTATGAGGCCAATGGATGAATGACACAACTAAATTCTTGGGACAACAAAGGCAAAAACCAGGACAGGAGTGACGTGAGGGTCAAAGGGTCAAAACATGAAAATATGTGCTCCTGAGGGGGCCACTGAGAAGAGCCCCCTGGGCCGTGCCTACTGGTCCTCAAAGGCGTCCAAGGGCTGGTGGACACCGCCCAGTGGTGCTCCGCTCAAAGGCATGTGTGGACCAGTGAGAGGAAAGAAGCGCTGCAGTCCCCAGGCACCTTCCCAGCCAAAGCCTCCTTCCTGGTCATGTACAGGGCCCACTTATCCAGAGCCAGGAGGAGGTTGACTAGGAGGTCCTGGGACTTGGTGGGGCCGTGGATGGGGTGTCCAAAAATAAAAAGTTGGGGGGTAAAGTTCATCCAGAACCTCAGGAGAAGGTTCCAGAGGTGGAGGTGGAGGGGTTGCAGCCTGGTGCAGTCGAGTGTCATCTGCTCCAGGGTTTCTCTCTGCCTGCAGAAGGGGCAGGAGACCAGGGTATTGGTAAAGCGTGATACATACATGCCTGTGGCAATGGCTCCATGGAGGAGCTGCCAGCTGAAGTCTCCAGTGGCTTGTGGGATGAGGGTGGTCAGCCACTGGGGTGCTCCAGCTATGCCCTCGCTGAGCAGGTCCTGCCACTTGGTGTCTGGGCAGGATGCAAGAGTAGTATGGTGGATCATGCGGTGCACAAGTGTGTAGAGGTGGCGGCGTTGAATGGTGGAGAAGTGGACTGGTTTAGTGTCCTCCAGCTAGCTCAGGTGGTGGATCAGGGAGCACTGTGAGGCCAGGCGAGGTGCCAGCCATATGACAAACTCTGGTGGGCTGGAGGATGTGGCAGGGCTGCCATCGCGCAGGACCTGATCGGCAAAGGCAAGGGTGTCAGGAGGTAAGGCAGATTTCACCTCCCGGACTAGGCGGCATTTCGCACGCATCGTGGGTAAACCCATGCATCGGGCCAGCACAGCGGCCACCCACACCTGCCTTTCATAGTCCAGGAGGTCTCCGATATGGGTGACACCACCCAGGGCCAGCCTCTGTCGCAACCAGAGCGCCTGTGCCATTGGTACCTCTAGGGGGTGTTCCAGAAGAGGGTTTTGACAAGCAGGTTGACACCCTGGGTGAGTGTTGCAGGGGACCTGGAGGCAGAGACCAGACTCTGGGCCCAGAGGAGGTCCTGGTAAAACCCTGGCAACCCTTGTAGGTCCTGCAGGGAGAAGCCCCACAGGCCAAGGAGCTACAAGTTGTATCGGAGCCCTCGGAAGTGGCAGAGGAAGGTACATCCCAAGTGGCCCCATGCTGCATGGCTACTGACACCGTATAGCAGTTGCTGAAGGGCCTGAAGGTGGAACATCAGGCTGCACAGGTAAACCAGGTCCTGGCCGCCCTCCTGCAAGGGGAGACTCAGGACTTCCACAGTGACCCAGTGCTGTCCTGGCCAGAAAAACTCCAGTGCAGTCTCTGGAGCCCAGCCAGGACCTTGGGGTCATCAGGGTGTGGAAGCGGTGCCAGAGCATGCACGGGTGCTGGCCACAGGCTCTAACTCCCCCTGACTACAGATCCAACAGGAGCTGGGGAGGGTTATTTTGCCCCAAGTGGCACAACTTGCCTCACACCAAAGTGCATGTCTGGGCACGTGTGCTCAGGCAAAATAAAATCTCTGGCTCCAGTATATGCTGTTCCTATTTGAGCTGCTGCAAGCGCATGTGCCTGCATGTATGGACACCCCCCTTGAGTTCTTCTCATCTAAAAAGCATTTTTAGTGGTTTTTGGATTTTTGTTCCCACTTTCAGTAAAGTTAATCATGAAGCTGGTGGTCTGAGAAACGTGCTCCAAACCACCAGCTGTGGTGACTTATTTTTGATTCAGTGATACAAATGAAATACAGGTCCAGCTTCCCTGATGGATCCTCCCCCCTTGCTATACACACCAAGGGTGGTGAGCTCATTATACTCTTTTTTCCTTTGTGGAAGGTTTTCAGTTTTTGGATCTTCACCTAATTGTATTGGATGGTCCTGTATTGAAACCTAAACTCATAATTGCAAGTTAATGCACTTGGATTACAGCAAATTAGTACCTTTCTAATTCAGCTACAGTAAACATTGTGTTCAGCTATTACCTCCCACACTGCCCCATTAACTTACGTAGTTTCCAAAAAGACCAGTATTACATTAATTTAAGTAATGATGTAGTCATGTAGGTATTTTTCCATATCAAGTTCACTTCTGTAATTCCATATCAAGGTTACTCATCCAAATATGTTTCCAAACTAATATTGAAGACTCAAACAATATTAAGGAGATTCTAAAGATTATATATCAGAAATGTTGACAGCATATTCTTGATCATGTGTTTTGATGGCTATACTTTTCAAAAGCCCCAACTGATTTATGATACTAAGGGCACAGCTACTGTAAAGTGGTGGCATTTCCAGGTTGGGTTGGGTCTGAGCTTGCCCTGACCACTTCCTCCAAGGGCATGCTTGAAACTAAGAATATGCCCACAAAGCTGTTTAGGTAGCCCTCTGCGGCTGTTCTCAAGACTTTGCTGTTCCATGTGCTTGGGAGCAGACACAGAGGACAACCGTGAGCATCTTCACTGCCAGAATCCCAGTCTTAGAACCTGTGTGTGGGAGTGGGTGGGTGGGGGTGTGCTTGGAGCTGTCTCAGGTGGTTTTGAACATTTTGCTCAAGGAAGGTGTTTGGCTGTTCTGAATCAAACAGTTTGCTGCTAATTTATATTTTCAATGTATGTGCTCTTCTTGAGAAACAGAATTAATATCAGGGAACTGATTAAAATGCACAGTTGATCCCTGTATTTTTGGGAGGTTAGGTATTGAAAGGAGCGGGGGGGGGATTAGTTCTGTCTCTCAAAATGAGTATATACAATTTAAGTGAAATTTTCTAAATAAAAACAAGTAAAATCCACTGATGGTATCTTGAGGCTCTTTTTGAAATTGGAGTAGGCCGACTTGTGAAGGACTTTTTTACATTTTGGATGTTTTAAATAAGTTGTATCTCTGGCTTAACTTTCCTTACAACCTCAAGGACCCATGATGCTTTTAACTGTATTCGGTTTGCCAGCTAGCTCACCAGTGCTGTGAAACACCACAAATAGTAAGGGTATGCTGGGCTTCATTTAAAAACTTGGTAATGATTTTGTTAATTGTGTTTTAAAACTGGAAGTTGGATGTGTACCAAAGTATGAAAAACATGTTTATGTGTGTGTATTGATATAGATGAAAATATGTAATATAGATAGACAAGCTTCTTGTAGTTACCAGAACATCATATATCCTCATACTCCTAGTCTGTAGGTGTATTAATCAATGGTAAAAATACACCATACTAGCAGACTGCTACTTTACTCATTATAACCATAATTTTAAAAGTAATTTCTCATTGTGATAGTGTGGTTCTTATTATATCCAAAGTTATCCTCAGAGCATGGTTAAAATAAATACCCTGTTTTAGTTCGGACTCTTCCCTTCTCTTGACATTACTTATAATGACAAGTAATAACTGTCATTTATTTTGTGTTGTAAAAATATCTTGAATTAAGGCCAGTTAGTGACTAATGTACCAGTAATTATAAAATGTAACAACATGTCTATGAAAACATTGCTATGCTGAAGAGTCTCTTATCTTCTTGCATAATACGCTTTCCATATTTGGAAAGCTATTATTGTATTTCTTTTCATGGTGCAGTATTAATACTCAGTTGAATTGCTGATACTCTCTTGCATTCTGTGACTTCTGACTGCTTACTGTAAAGTATATGTATTTGTACTCGTCAGGTCTCGAGTAGTCTCTCCCGAGCAGCTCAGGACTGGTTGCGTATGTCCCGCTTTGGAATTCCCTTAGGTGCTGCTGCTGTTCATGCACCACCTCCCCAGGGAGATCCCTGAAACTCACCTGCCATGACTTGTAGTTGGGTTCAAAGATAGGAGGCACCCTTGGTGTGGAATTCTGTTAGGAGATGTTACCAGTGGATGTTACTGGGTGTCCACCTCCTTTACACCCCTTCCATGCGCCAGCCAGTGGTGTTCGACCGGATATTAGTCAGTCTGTGAGCTTCAGTCATCAGGCCTATGGACTTGACCCTGCTCTGTTTTTCAAATTATGGCAGCTTGTACCCAACGCTCTTCTGTCCTGTGGGTGGAACTGCTATCCCATGCCCTTCCCAGATGGACCTGGGTTGGCTGCTCCTTGTGTCCTGTCTTAAGGACTGGTCTTATACAGACATTGGGACATCTGATCTTACTTCTTACTTATAGGCCAGGGATCTCTGAGGGCCCCCCTTCCTCCTTGGCCCCAGGGGTCATCTTGGGCATCTGTCTTCTGCCCTACCAGGGCAACATAAAAACTAAACAAGAAACTGAACAAAAAAGAAGTTTAAGGAGTCACAAACATATCCTGACTCATGCATCCTGCGTCCACTGGAGAGATTCATTCCTTGACAACTTCAATGGCCCAGACTTGGGCTGGGGTCTGCTCCTTTTCGGGACTCTGTCCTGGGTTCCACTGTGTAGGGTCTCCGGCTGTGCTGGGGGGAGCACTCATCAGCCGCTCTGTTGTGGCTCCCCTTGTGTTCTTCTTGCCAGCAGCTTTTACCTCAGCTGGCTGGCGTTCTTCTGTCACTGCCACACGCCAGCCCCAGCTGCATTGAAAAGTGGCTGATGAACCGCATGTGCGGTTTGCTCAGCTGCGGCATGTTCCTGGACACCGTGCCTGCTGAGGGTAAGTTCTGCCCTGTTATGGGGCTGTCTCCTTGCTGCTGCTGCTGTGGGCTTTTCCCACCGTGCTTCCATCTGAAGGAAAGGGGTTTCCACCCATTGTTTCTTGTCCCCTTGCAACAGCATTACTGATTTGTATTCTAGGAACTGGTAAGCCTAGTTATTCATCTATTGTTCCAGTATAACCAAAGTAAAACCTATGAGGTGTACATTATTGCATCTAAAACAAAAAAGTAGGGCTTTTATAATTAATTACACAGTTTAGAGTGATCCTGCATGGAAATAACAAATCTTGTTTTCATTTAATGGCTTTCTCATTTCAAGATGAAATGATTGTTCATAAGTGAATCAGCACACTGACAATAATGAAAGTTGATGCATTCGGTTTATGAGTTGGATGTTTATAAGCTGAATGCCATGCACAGCGTTATCACAACCGTCCCCTGTATAGAAGGTTTATTTGTGTTTAGTATTGCCCCCTTGCTTATTAGCATCCACTAGGGGTGATTTTAATAGCAATTTTAAATTTTTGGAACATACAGATGTTTTGGAGGAGCTCCACTATTTAAGAAATGTTGTAAATTATACCAACGTCACCTAATCGGGAAGGAGTTTTGGCTACTAGTCTCCTGCCTTTTTTCTTTTTAGTGATTGCGATTCATGGGGTTTTTTGTCCACTGTTCTCTAACCTCAAATTTACAGCACAGTCAGGGTACAATTATACCTCTTCTCAGATATTCTGTAGAAGAGTATTTGAACTGCCTTCACAGTGTCATTACTTAGCATGACACGAATCCCATGAGATTGTTAAAAAAGACTGTGACTTGATCTTCTACACTGGGCTGAGCTGGCTATAACCTCCAGATGAGGCAGAATGAGAGAGAG
Organism: Alligator mississippiensis; assembly: GCF_030867095.1. Lineage (NCBI taxonomy): Eukaryota > Metazoa > Chordata > Crocodylia > Alligatoridae > Alligator > Alligator mississippiensis. The sequence continues at coordinate 157,678,775 of NC_081827.1, forward strand.
AGTGAGAACTAAACTTTTCCATGACAAAATGCCCCAAGGTCTGGGGACTGGTTCTGCTGTAGTCACGGGGTTGTAATCAGCAAGCTTGGATGCAGTTTGGCAATTTGACTGTGCAGGTGTGTGTCTTTTAAAACCTTGATACCAGTTGTGAGGCACATTGTGTTATATTATGCTAGGTGCATCTACACAAGACTCTTCACTGTGCAGTAGACTAATCTACTGTGCAGTAAGGTGTTGCCATGTAACCATGTACAGCAAATTACCCCAGGTCAACCCAGACAGCAGGGGTTAGGGGAACTGTCCCCTCCCTTACAGCTGTTTCCTAGCCTTCCGCCCCAATTTGGGGCACAGGGCTGGGAAAGAGCTGCTTGACAGGTCTCTCGCCAGCCTGGGGCTGGCACCCAGGGAAGCCTAGAGCTCCCTGCGGCTGCCATATGGAAACAGAGCATGGCAGGAGTAGCCGTGCCATGAACTGCTCCCAATAGGTGCACATGTAGGCGCGCTCTCAGGGAAAGCTTACCGCACAGTATTTTATTGGTCAGTAAGCTTTCTGCGCGTTAATTACATATGTAGACGTGCCTGCTGTGTACAAAATATACCTGTTTGTCTTCAGGTGTGACAAACTGGGAATCAAATCAATGCTTAATAACTGGACAAGGGTCAATTTGAGTGTTACGTTACAAATTCATTCTTTATACGGTGCAGGTTTTACAGGAATTATTTCAAGCTAGTATGGTGGAGCACCCTTTGTTAACAGCTCTGTAGAGCAATGGCATACCTAATGCAGAGAGGGGTCATTAGCTATGGTAGCCTGAAGTCAGGCAGAAGGCAGGATAGATTTGCACCTTATAGACTAACTAAATCTATCTAATGCAGTCAGTTCTTGCAGCAGGTATCCCAGCATGCATAGAGAAGCTAGACCCACCCTTGTGTATTCCTGTACTAACAATAGATTTCTCAGATAGGAAAAAGGAGATAAGGAACATAAATAGACTTAGGCACTTGATGTTCTTTAAAAAACACTTACAGTTAAATAAAGAATAAGCAATGTTAGGCTGATTGTACTTTATTGCTGTTTTTATTACCTCCTCTCTTTGCTTTTATCATCAACATGAATACCTGGGTGTGAGGCAGTGCAGGAAGCAGCAGATTATTGCTGACATCAGATCATGTTGGCTGCAGATGCGTCTTACTTGTACTCAAATTGCTATGCAGTGGTTTCTGTGCTGGACTAATTCCGCAGGGTTGCTGAAACCTCTTCAGGGTTTTCTGTTTCTCTGGGGGGCAGTCATTTCAAAGAATGAACTGGTCTTGTGCACTGTGGAAGATTTGTTGTATCATTGTTTTTAAAAAGACAATTGGTAGAAGAAAAGCAACTAGAAACAGAAAGCATGCAACACAGATCTGTTTATAACCTGAACGCAGCTGTGCTGACTCTGATACAGTACACGACTGTTAGCGTTACTTTATATACCTTAAAAGCATATCTATTTATCATCTTACACATTTTTCAGCTACTCAGTGGGTCATTGCTGGAGTTTTGACCTCACAACCTATCCGGTATATCTGGAGGTTATATGTAACTAGTGAGATGTTACACCATGCAAGTGAGCACATTGATCTTAGCTCATTTCATAGCTGCCACTGAGCCCTAGAAACAGTTAAAGACTTCAACATAAATATTCCCTATGTATCACCTGCATATAGGATAGTGCTGATTGCTGTTGTAAGGGATTGTTGTGCTGTGTTATTCCGTTCCTATAGGATATTAGCAAAAGGTAACTGGTGTCTTCTTTTCATAGTAATCTGTTTAGCAGCTCAGCAGCCAGATTTACAGAAATTTGTTCTGATGCTTTTAAATGAACACGTGCCCCATTTTTCTTTGTCTTGTTATCAGAACCATTTTACATTTGATCATATCTTCTGGAGGTTGGACCTAAGGCTTTGTTAAAACATGTAGTTTTTACCATGTTTAGGATCGACATACCTACTAAAATGTAGGTACCCCCCCGTATGTGACACAATGCAATTATTTAATGAACTAATTTGTTTATGACTAAAAATTCTATATGAAACATTTTACACCTGTGAAAGGCAATCCTGATGAATGCAACACAGACTTCCTGATGTCTGTCCAGTCTGGATGCACACATCTCATACATCTGAAATGTAACTTCTCTAGGGTAGCAGGGGTAGTTCATTTTCCTTGGGCAAAAAACCCCACTTTTTGCTGAGTCTACAGAGTTATATTGAAGATCTATAGTCAAAAGGTTCTGAACCTCATTAGCATTGCCCTGGGACATCCAGTCCTTCAATCTGTGCTAGTTAATGTTATGCCTTCGAAAGTGAGGGTTTTTTGGACAGTGAAGTTTACTAAATCAGGTGGTGACATTTATAGAATTTACATAGGCAGAGATTTCCCCTGTCAAAATTACTCTCACATTGTACTCATTCTGACATATGCTTTCCCAAAGGGACCATTTCCAATAACCCAAATACAAACACTAAAAATATCACACTAGTACACATTAATAAACATCTGGAATCTCCCCTGAGTGTGATGTTTTACAACAAAATATTAATCCAATAGGTTATTTGTGTGTCTGTGGGCCTACACACGCACACAGACATGCATTCACACACACAGACACATGCGCGCGCACACACACACGCACACACTCTGCTTAGTTTGGGTATGGTTACAATAATCCTTTTTGTACCTTTAAGTTATAGATATGTACTCAGCTTTAACTCATTTTTAATATAGTTTTTGTCTTGGAGTACGTGTAGTTAATTAAAAATATTACCAAATCTTAAAGATCATATTTACTCAAATCCAAGATGAGGATCCCCCCTCTTTGCATGGGGAGAAGCCCCTCATCTTGTATTTGGGTATGGGGTGGGGGAGCAGGGCCTGACGGCTGCTGTGGCTCTGACCTTGAATCAGAGCTGCAACCACTGTCCACTCCCCCCACCATCTCTTCTCCTCTGCTGGCCCCATCGCTGTCTGCTCCCATGTCACTGCTTACCTTCCGGTTCCAGCTCCAGCTCTGGCCTGGCTTTGTCCCCACTCCAGCCTGAGGCATGGATCACAGTGTGGCCGGGCTGGAGCCATAAGATTAAACAACAGATTATGGGTGTTCAGAAGACCACTTTCTCTCAAATATTCCCCAAAACAGAGACTATAAAGAAGGAATGGAAACTAAAATAGTATAAACCAGTGTTTGAGCAACAGGAAATTCATGGAAGTATAAACTGAAATTACATGGCTTAATGGGAGTTACATTTGCAGATTTATTTAGCTTCCTATAATGAGTACCTGTCACAGATAATCCTGCCTTGAAAGGACAGTCTGCTCTAGAGAATTTGCTTTTAAGTAATTGTTCATTTCTCTTTAAATTGTGAATTTGAACACTGGCTACTTTTAATCTTCAAATACATTCTTCAGCAAAACTGAAACGCTTTTGAGAACACCTATCCAAATATATTGAATTTCAGCCAAGGTGTACAGCTGTCGTGGTTGCTCCCTTCTGCAATGAATGCAGTGGTAATGAAGGCATAAGAGCAATCTTTATTCAGTCTGGAGATATGAAAGTGCTGAGCCACCACATTCCTTTATCTCCTCTCTCTCTCTCTGAAAGTTGATTTACTGTAATACTTCCCCACCTCCATTATGCTGTATTACTTGCAAAGTACCTGACAAATATATACCAGATTATAAAACCTATGTAGCAGTTCACACACTCTAATGTATTGTGTTTGAAGATGTGTTGTCTCCATTTAGCCATCTATTGTTCAGTGCTTCAGAGCAGTGCCTCAGGATTTGCCTGACAAAATGCCATATCTGAGTTTAAATTAAATATGCAGGAAAACACATTATTTTTTATTTTTGTGTGTGTGTATGTGTGTGTACAGAGAGAGAGAGTGTTAAATTACTATATTGACCTGAATCTAAGACAAATGTAAATTTAAAATGACACAAAAATGAGATTCCATATATGGAAAATTATAAATTTTCCATATATAGAGGCCAGACCCACATCCATTGCTTTCCTGCACCCCCCACATCTTGCTTCTCACCCCCACACCCCTTACAGCATGCCTCCTTCTCTGCAGTATGAGCCAACCTGGCCTGGGGCAAGTGGTGGCTCAGCTATGGCTTCAGCCCTGAGCCAAGGACTGAAGCGAGAGCTGAGTTGTCACCTGCCTTGGGCCAGTATTTGAATCCAAGACAAGGCTCTCTCCTCCCCTTTCCCTTTCCCTTTCCCTTTCCCTTTCCCTGGTGATTGAAGGAAAACAACATATTTTGGATTCATGTAAATACCACAAAGGGCAGTTCTGGCTATAGCCAAGAAAGTTAATAATTTGTACCATGTCCCTGTCAAAGGTTTTGAATGCTTTTATTCCCAACCTGTTGCAAGGATGCTTACAGTAACTGGTCTTCACAAGAGATCAGCATAACAGTGGGTTCTCCAGATCTACACTGGAGGAAGACCTAAAGAAAATGATCTAATTTTGAAATTCAAACTCTCTGCTCCTATCTCAGTGATTATTTCTCAGTGCCACTGCAGTGCTCTTGCAAGCAAAACTGTACTTGGGCACTTCTGTCAGCTCAGCAGTGTAGCAGCTGGTGTACCATATTTACTTTTATTCTACACTCTCCTTTCCCCCAAAAGATCAGTCCCACAAAATTGGGGTGTGTGTCTTAAGCAGGGAAAGGTTGTTTTTTTTCCACTGGAATAGGTGCCTGGAAAACCAGAAGCAAGGAAGCACTGCGATAAAATGGCTTCTGACTACTTCTGCCAGCCTTGGGGAGGGATGGGAGAGCATTTACCCTTTGGAGTCGGAGTTACAGCATTAACCATCTCACAGCTGCAGCTGTTAGTACCTTTTGCAGCAGTCAACATTTAGCCATGTCTTAAACCATCTTCTTTTCATTCTGCCTTCCCCAAAACAAGGTGCATATATTATTTGGGGGTTTGGTAGTATGTGAGAAAATACTCTTTTTTGGGGCCCCCCGTATCTCTGCCCAGGGTTTGTGCTGCAGTTGTCTCCTATTAGATACATTACTGCTTGTGACTGCCACCAAGAATCATAGAGAAGTAGGGCTGGAAGGGACTTTCAGAGGTCATCTGAAACAGGATCATCCCTGTACAAACCATAATTTAACCTACATAAGACTACCATCAACCCTGACACAACACAGACCAAACAGCCTAACCTGCCACAGGTAAAGCTGGGGAACCATGGCAGCCAATGTCCTACTTCTGTGAAATGTTGTCAACATATGTTCAAGAGATGCCAAATAGAGGGCCATGCCCACAGCTACACAGGATGGCAAAACCCCAAAGTCTGTACTGATCTGACCATGGGCTAAAATTCCTTCCTGATCCCAAATCATGTCCCCTCTTAAGCATCTTTTCTGCAAGCTGAACATGCCTGGCTCCTTTGTTGTCCACCTCTGGTCTCTCTCTAACTTCTCCACATCTTTTTTTAAATGTGGAGCTCAGAACTGCATGCAGTACTCCAGATGAGGCCTAGCCAGTGCTGAGTAGAGAGGCACTATCACTTCTTGTGTCTTGCATCTAGTGCTTCTGTTGATGCATCTCAAAGCTGCTTTCACCTTTTGTGTGGCTGCATCACACACAGACTCAAGTTGGTTCTGTGATCTACCAAGACTCGCAAGTACTTTTCCATAGTCCTCCTCCTTTTCCCAGGACAGACCCCTGTGGGACACCACTCAAAATCTCCTGCTGTTCTGACATGGACCTGTTAATAATTACCCTTTGGAAATTTGGTGGTGGGTATGCAATGCCACTGCTTTCTTGCTGCCAAATTTTCAGACCTAAGGGGAGCCCCACAGACCAGGTGATATAGCATTGTGGCCCATGGGTTGGGGATTGAACATCCTTGATCTAGGGAGTTGTGCATCCTTCCTAATTTTTAGTTTGTCTCAACTGCCTCCCTGAGTTATAGCTTCTTTTGTTGGTCTGCTTTGCAGCCTACAGCTTGTTCAAAGTCTGTACATGGCTGCTTTATTACCGTTTCCTCTTTTTGTTGTCTTTTATTTGATTTTATACCTTTCCCCTTGCTGTCCTTCCCCAAGCCTTATGGGAATGGAGAGAGAAGGCTTCAGTGCTCAGGTTATGACTAGTGCTGTTGTTGCCCCCCCTTCCCCTCCCCCCCATTGTTCTTTTAGCTATACCATATGTCACTACTCAGACAACATATGGATTTGTGAAACTTGTAACAAGCTGTGTCACTTTCTAATTCAGTTTGTCAGCCACAAATGGATTTATCAGGCATCTGACTAGACCTCTTATGTGTACACCATGATCCAAAATATCAGAGGTTGCCTACTATGTCTCTACCATTGTATGGACTTGCTTCATGCTTTATTTTCATCTTTCCCAGTTACTTTCCTCTTGCTTTCTTTTTACCATCAACATTCACAAGAGGAACCCCCCAATGCCTGCTCCTTTCCCCCATATCCTGTTCCCCTTTTCCATCTTGGAAAATTATGATTCCTGCCTAGCACAGCCATGCTGGTTGTTTGTACTGTCTGGGCAAACGCTACAAATGCTCCTCTTATATCAGGACATGGGGCTAGCTTCAGATCCGGCAACCAGGTCCTCAGACTAACGCTGTTTCCACACTGGTCTCCTTCCTTAGCATCATCAAGTTCAGGCTGTTCTCTGCCTTCCATGTTCCTCTTCAAGGCTAGGTCCCCAATCTGGAACTTTGCAGCATGTTGAAGTCTCTCTCCTCACAAACTATCGGATATTTCCCACCTGCCAGTTTACCAGGTAGGCTTCAAGACCTTCCAGCTGTCTAAAGGTGTAAACAGATGCTGCCTTTCATCACTTTTGTGACAATTGTTTTTATGGGGGTACAAAGGAACAGCAAATAGATGTCCATGCCTATCCAGGAGTATAGTCAACAGATGCATTTTTGTGTGGATCCTCTTTTTCATGAAGAAAGACCCACATCCTGTTTCACAAGAACCAGTGACAACTTTCCTGGCTTGATGAAGCAGGTGGTGAGAGATCTCTTCAGAGGAATTTATGGAATGATCCTCATATAATTTGACTGACAAGTTACAGCCATGGCATTTTGTAGTCATCTATTAATGATGCACTCATGGATCCCAATACTCACTGGATAAGCCTCAGCATTGGTACTGCCTACAAGTAAAGGAGTGGATGAGACATATAGATTTCTTCCCAAAGGAGCAGAATTCTTTTACTCCTAGTTCACTTTTACTCTGACCCGCCATCCTCACTAGTTGTGTCAGTGGCTAATGAGCAGAGATCCAGTTTTTCCATTTGCCATGGAAAAATGCAGTAAAACCCGGATTTTCTCTTTTTAAGGAGAAAAACATGGGAAATGGTGGGTTTCCCCTTGCAGGCTGGCAGAGTTCCAGCCTGTAAGGAGCTGAGGGGAGCAGGAGGAAGGCAGTCAGGCAGGGGGTGCCATATGCATGTACACATGTGCCACTGTGCACACTCCTGCAAGGGGCATGGGGGACACATGACCCCCAGATTTGTGTGGGGGGTGGGAGCATGCTGCCCACCATGAGCTTGAGGTTCCCCTCCCTGGTCCCTCCCCCTGGGGGACTCTGTGGCCTAGCAGTCTGAACCTGGTGCAGCAGGACAGAGTGGGGTGGGGAAGCTTGGTGCAGCTGCTGCTGGCCCCATACCACCATAGTGAGGCATCCCTTGCCTGCTCAGCAGCACGGGGGTGGCACTGTGGAGTTGTGCTCTTGCTGCTGCTAGGTGGGCAAAGGGTGCCTCGTCATGGCAGCACAGGGCTCCCGGCAGCAGCACCGAGCTTCTGCCCTGCTGTACCAGATATCGCCTGCTGGGCTGCGGAGGACCCTGTGGGGAGGGCAGCAGGATAGGGAGCCCCAAATCCACAGTGGACAGCCTGCATCCACCCTCCCCATGGGCTCCGCTTCACCTGTGCTGCCTGTGGGGGAGGTTGAGCTGGGCTCCATGCTCTGCTGTGGCAACCACTGCTGCCTCCCATGGGTGGCAGCTGGGGCTTGGGTGCTGCTGTGGATAGCAGGGGGCTGTGGACCGGGTCCCTACCCCATAGCTCTGGCAGCTGGGGACCCCCCTGGTAGAGGTGGAGGGCAGGGGGCTGTGGGTGGGCAGTGAGAGGCACCAGCAGTGCCAGGAGTGGGGTGGCTGTGGATGGAGAGTGAGGGGCAGCCACAGCTGGATCTGCATCCCGGTGAGTGAAGTGGGCAGGGGGAGGTCTAATTTTCCTTCATAAAAAACAGCAAATCTAACACCAACATGTAAATGTATTTAGAATTTATTTTATTATTGTAATTGAGGCACTGGTAGGTTTCCAAATTGCTTTGGAAATTGTAAACTTGTCAATAAAACATTATATTCAATTGATACCTATATATAATTTTAATCATGGAAAAACATGGATTTTGGGGGCTTTAATCAGAGAATTTGCGTTTTTTAAAACCAGGATCCCCTGCTAATGAGAAAGTGGTCCTATACAAGTTGGTGCCTAATGAAAAAGAGCTACAAAGACTGGACTTTTTAATAACTGAGCCTACTTCAGACCTCCCTGAACTGACCCTCTGTTCTCATTAATTACAGTAGGGCAGCTGGTAGCTAGAACAGCAATGGGCATTAGCCAGTTTTTTTTTCCCCCTGGGCAGCCAAGAGAGGGAGTTGAGGGGGGCAGGAGAAAAGACAAAGCCTTGGTTTGTGCTCACCTCAGTGAAATGGATGCTGTTCTGCGTGGGAGAGGGCCCTGGATTTTAGTGTGTGCCTTTACTAGCAATGTGGCAGAAATTCCTCTGCTACTCTCTGTTCATTTTACCCAATGAATATTGAATTCAAGGTGTATTGAGTCAGCTCCATTAATGACTTGGTGGATGGAATGTAGTGCAGACTTATAGTCTGCTAATGACACCAGGCTGGGGTGGGATACCAGGCACTCTGAAAGATAGGAATAAGATTTTAAAATGTACAAAAGAAATTGTGAAATGACTGGCAAGGCTGTAGTACTACAGACAGGAACATAGGGGGTTATCATAAAATGTAAGCTGAGTATGAGTCAAAAGTATGCTATTAGATGTTGCTCTAAGAGATGCTGATGGCCGGAAGAATCCAATCTCATGTCTGCAGGACACATAAACACCAAGAATGGATTGCCTGTGGACAGCAAATCTCAAAGAAATATAGTTACTTTTAAGCAGTTGCCCAACCTCCTGTGACTCATAGCTGAGCAGCACATGGTGGGAACATTACACATTACGCTTCCCAGTCAATGGCACTTTCAGCATTTTAATTTCCTCTGACTGCATACATCACTGGAGGGTCTTCAGTAACATGATAGGAATCATTTCTATAAAATAAATTATGATTATGTATTTGTTCCCTGTGTTGTTTATAGATTAATTTTGTACAACTGCACAAACAAATAATTTTTTTAAATAAATGTACATTTTTTGTCATAATGTGGTAAGGTAGAGTTTGTGAGAAAATAAGCCAACTAAAATACAGAAAAAAAGTTTTAAAACATATTCCTTTGTTCTTAGGAACAAAATGTTTTATGAAAGATTTCAAGAGCCAAGTGTTAGATCTACCCTGAATTCTCTACCTGGGCAATAGCATTCTGACTTAATGTATGTTCGATTTTGAACTATTGCGTCTCTGTGGATACTTTGAAATGTTGCATAGCTGGTCTCGGGGGGATATGGGCTAAAGTACACTTCTCTGTGTAGGCAGTTAGACCTCTCTTGAGGTGCTTTTGTGCTGCAGAAAAGTTTCACAAATGGAGGAGTAAAAGGCCAGCCACTTTTTCCAAGCAAATAGCTAGAGGGAAGCCTTGGCAAGGGGGTCCCTAAATGTAAAGTCCAGGGATTTGGGGAAGAAATAGGCACTCAGTCCAAAGGAGTTGGATTGTTTTGAATTTTGTAAAAATCTTTTCTTTGACCGGGAAATGTAGATTGTGGGTTTTGGCAAGCCCTATTTAGAGTACAAAGGGGAAACAGCACAGTTCTTTTAAAACTGACAGACTGTAAAAACCATTACAGTTCTGATGAAGAACAGCTTGTGAGAATACTGAGTAATTCAGGAAAGAGCTTTCAAACATTTTACTAGTGAGTTATGTTGACTACCTTGCCAGAGTAGATGTAGTAGTCTGTACCAGGGCTGTCCAATTTTGGGTTGGCCAGGGGCCATATGCCACACCAGCTGTGGGCCATATGCCATGCTGCTTCTCTGGCACCTTACTAAATAGTCAGTGCAGCTCCCTCCTTGTTGCTAGTGCATGAGTAGTACAAATCCCCTTAGACCAAGTTAAGAGCACTTAAAATTGCATATTACGGCTCATTAAAGAAGTGTTAAGTGCTCTCTAGCCATCTTAAATTTATGCCACTTTGGGCAAGGGTTACCTTTGAGCTGTGCTACCCAGCTCCAGTTAAATTAATTTCTGGCTGTTCACCTGAGATAAAACTATCCATTTGCAATCTTCTAGTATCTTAGGAGGCACTGCTTTGAGGTGGACTAATTATCATCCAGAACTCTACAGCCCTGGACTGACAGCTGGGGACAGCTGGGTGAGTGGAGAGGGAGGAGAAAGGAGTGAAAGAGGGCAGGGGAACCAGAGGGAGGAGGGGCATTGCCAGGCTGCTGCAGGAGAGAGGTGGGCAGGTCTGGCAGGTCCACATGTCACAGATCAGGTTCATACTGGGCCCTGCAGCTACCCAGCAGCTCCCTGTGAGAGAAACGGAGCAGGGGTGGATAGGGGTTTCAGGGAGCTGGTCAGCAGCTACAGGTGTGCCTTGCAGCTCCCCCTGTGCCTGGATCAGACCTGTACCTTTCCCTCAAGGCCCTACAAATGCTGACCAGCTCCTGTCCCCCTTTCCCTTCTGCCCACTCCCTCTCTTCCCCCTTTTACCCACAGGAAGTTGCTAGGCAGGGACGGAGTGCAGTGGGGCCTGCATCTTGGCATGTGGGGGCAGCAAAGGTAGGGATGGGCCCCACTGCCACTGCCGCTGTTGGGTTGATTGGGGTGGCAGTCCAGGGGTTAAGAGGCTGATGAGAGGTAGGAGGGGGAGGAATCATAGCTGATTCAGGGGACAAGGGATGATCAGGGCCACAGAGGGCCAGGGGTAGGTTTGATCACAGGCCAGGGGTCAATCTGGGGGCGAAAGGAGGGTGGAGGGGACTATTTGTTGGGGTAGGGGCAATAAGCCAAGCTGTGAAGGGGGGGAGGGGCTTTTCCTCTCCCCTCCCTTCCCCTCTCCTTCCTCCACTGGACTATATTTAGGGATCTACCTAAATCACATCAGAAGTGCACTGAGCAGCAGCTGCTTAATTTTGCTCTTTTTGACATGTACCTTCCCCCCTCCCCCCCCAACCGTCCTCTCCACTGATTCTGAGGGACTCTGGCACCCTCACTGCTTGGCCCTGATTGACCATGGTTTTGCCTCCCAGCTGATCAGCAACAAGTGGTAGGGCCTCCGGGGCGCTTTTGCCAGTCGGCAGCAGGAGGCAAAAACTACGATACATGTAAAATTGTGGTTTTTGCCTCCTGGCTGATCAGAACTGAGTTGTGGGGCTGCCAGGGCCCCTCTGCCAATCAGTGGCGGAAAAGAGCAAGATTAAATGACGCACTGTGCAGTGCACTTCTGGCACAATTTAGGTAGATCCCCAACTGTACTGTGTCTAGAGAGCCAGCGAGCAGGGCAAGCATGAAGCAGACTTGGCAGCTCCCACTCATATGCCTTCATAGTTTCATAGTTTGTAGGGTCAGAAGGGACCTGAGCAGATCATCAAGTCCGGCCCCCTGCCATGGCAGGAAAAAGTACTGGGGTCAAACGACCCCAGCGAGATGTTCGTCTAACCTCCTCTTAAAGACCCCCAGGGTAGGAGCCAGCACCACTTCTCTTGGAAGTTGGTTCCAGATCCTAGCCGCCCTGACAGTGAAGTAGTGCCTCCTGATGTCTAGTCTGAATCTACCCTCTGCCAGCTTGTGACTGTTATTTCTAGTCACTCCTGGTAGTGCTTGGGGGGAACAGGGACTCCCCCAATGCCTGCTGGTCCCCCCTGACTAGCTTGTAAATGGCCACTAGATCCCCCCTCAGGCTTCTCTTCTGGAGGCTGAACAGGTTCAGGTCCCATAGCCTCTCCTCGTAGGGCCTGCCCTGCTGCCCCCGATCATGCAGGTGGCCCTCCTCTGAACCCTCTCAATGCTGTCCACATCCCTCCTGAAGTGTGGCGCCCAGAACTGGATGCAGTAGTCCAACTGCAGCCTGAACAGTGTTGCATAGAGGGGGAGGATCATCTCCTTGGACCTGGTTGAGATGCATCTGTGGATGCATGACACAGTGTGGTTGGCCTTCATGCCAGTCCTTTAGGTTAGAGGCAGAAATTACACACAAACCAGTATAAGTGATCAGAAAATTCAAGTCTATAACACAAGAGAAGTTCAGTACACATAACTTGCTTTCAAAATGGCCAAAACCAATTTAAGATAAACCTGGATGAATGCAGTAGCAGACTTAACTGATTTAGGTTAAATCAGTTTATTAAACTTCTATCCTAGGTTCCCTCCAGAATCAAGTTAACTCACGGTCTCCCAGTATCCCAGGATGCTTTGCATCTCACCCCAAACCTCCGCGCAGGGTGGGCAGCCTAGTCGTGGCCCAAACTGTCTGCTCCAGCAGACCAGGGAGGTGTGCTCTAGTGCCTGCCACCCTCCCCCCCATCTTATGGCCTGGGCTACTACAGGCATGTGGCTGTATTTCCAGAATCACAAATGAATGTCTGTTCACTTGCTTATCAGTTCAATCTTTGCAGCTTAGATTAACCTGCAAAGATTAAATCAAATCAGCCTTGGGCTTCTTAACTCTCTATATTTAGCCCTAGTGGCAGGTCTGAGCACTGTAGGTTAGAGAAGGTATTAACCCTTAATTTGTGAATGCTCATGGCACATGATAACTTTACTCAGCTTAACATTCCTTAGAGTTAGCACATGCTAGTTGTAATGTGTAGTCTCACCTGTAGAGTATATAAAAATATATATTGGTATTTGTTCACTAGTTTAAGTGTTTCTTCTTCCCAAGAGTTCCCAAGTTTTGGGGTGTTGTTTGGGGAATCCTGTCTGTAGGTTGTTGGTTTGTTGATTGTAAGCAGCTCTGAACTTTTTGGATAGGGTAGGATATACATTTAATAAATAAATTCTGGTTGCACGGGGTTATAAGGGCCTTCGTTAACTGTAGCTGGCTCTGCTCAAGAATGCAAAAAGGAAAAGTTCAGACGAACATGGTTCATAATTTACTTGTCTTCTGCCTCCCTTTCCTACCAGCCAACAGAACTGACCACTTGGAAAAGGGTGGTGCACACTGTATCATTTTCCACTACTACACACGCTCCAGGTACCTTATAGCCCTCCAGAACAGGCAGAAGCTTTAAGCATAACTTAACCCCTTAACATGAAAGATCCTTAATTACAGGTTCAGTATGTTTTAAACTATATTTCAATCATAGACTAGTATATTAGGGAGTACTCAGTTCTTTTAAGATAAATCAGTGTGAAAGGCAATTTAAAGAAGGGAGATATAACTGGTCGTATGCTTTTGTTGCTGTTCAAAAACATTTAACTGAAATAACATCAATCTACTTCCACAGTTACTTGAATGTTTTGGAAAAGCAGTGTCTGAAAAGGTATTATCTGAACCTAAGAATAACTTTACCCCTTAAAAAGCAATTTCATGGCACCAAATAATCTCCCATTCCTTTTATTTTGTTTTTTCTTAATCCTAATTAGATTTTGAAGTTTTATTTCAGTGCTACATGGTAGAATAGCCTATAAAAGTTAAGTGATAGTAGCTTTTGATATTGCAGTGATGATACATTTGCCCTTTTCTTACAGATTAGGAAGTTTCTTCATTTTTTGTTCTCCCCGAGTACTGTGACATTTCCTTATGGCACTTTGTCTTCATGAAAGTTTCATTCAGCTCATTATCTCATCTTTAATTTTGTGTTTTCTTTTATTGACTCAAGTGCTTATTTGAAACATCCTAACTTAGGGGTATCAGTCTGGGCTTGTATTGTAGCCAGAGGGGTCAATCATCATCAGGTCTGCAGGCAAAATACTTCGCAAAAAGCAAGTGAACCTATTTTCCAACATAATTTTATACTACTAGTAAAAATGTAGATATTAGCCCCCAGTCCTCAGTTGTATTAGTCAATTTGTGCCGTACCAGAAGTATGAAGAAACCCTGAACTCTGGGGCCTGGTGGTTCCTCATATGTGTTGGGTACAGCTTTATTGGTTCCTAAGAAAAGAAACATGACTAAGAAAAAGTGCTATAGCTGGGGTTCCTTTATGCCCTTGTGATACCTAGCTGCTATAACAGCACCTCAAGCCAGAAACAGTAGATATGTAATAGAAGCTGTCAGGCTGTTCTGATGTGCTTTGGGAAAACCTGTGTAAACCGGTCGTAGGACCAAGAGTACAAAGGTGATTGAAAAATCCTATTTTCCCACCCCCTGTCATCTAGCTGCCCTTACAAGCACACTACATTTTTCTTGTACACAATGGAGGACATGGGCAATTTTGTGAATAAAAAGCATGATGCCCATTGTTTACATATATTGCAGTTCCTACCAGAGAGATGGTTGGCTTTTGGGGCTTTTCCTTGTTTGTTTGTTTTGAGACTTTACCATATTCTATTGGTATGCTCTTATTGAAGTGTAAGAGCTCTCTCAAATAGAAACTAGTAAAATGGAAGAAACTATTGTTTTAAATATAGTGAAAGTTAAAAAAGTGCAATTACTTTATGAGTAAAAACTTTCAAATATTTTAATGTAATTTTGTACTCTTATTGCAACCAAAGTTTTATCTTGTTTATATACAAGTTACTAATTCTGTCTTAAAATTCTTAGGTAAAACTCTCATTAAAAAAAAAAATCATCTCTCCTGAAAGGCAATAAAAGGTTTACCTGAGTAATGACTAATGGCTTCTAGATGGGAGATAGTTAGCCATGATAGTCTGAAGTCCATCAGAAGGCATGATAGATGTGCATCTTTTTAGACTGACTAAAGATATATAGAGGGAACACAAGTTTACATGAACCCAAATTCACATAAGGGCTTCTGGATTACATCCTATATTTTGGCAATCAGGACTCGTAGTAGAGATAATATCTTTTATTAACCCAATAAGATTTTTGCAAAAAAAAAATAAAATCTTTAATTGGAAGCTTTTGGGCACAAACGCCCATCATCAGACATTGGAGAAAAGATTGTAAAAGTTCTCCTGGGTAGAAATGAAAGTTCATATTTCATAGGATTTCACAGAGGAGTCAATAGATGGAAAACTCCTCTAGGCAGTCATTTCATAGCTTGTATGGAGCCTCTCGCCTCCTGTGAGGATCTGTGATGATGCAAATTACCTTGAAACAAAGGCAGGAGCAGGATCTCAGGTTCCAGGTGGTCACAGTTGCTTCCTGCTTGGGAAAATATGAAGATTTCATTAAAAAAAAATTGTCATTAATTAAAAAAAAAGCAGAAATAGTGGGTTTTTTTCGTTTTTTTTTGGCAAAAATCTTGTTGGTCTAATAAAAGATATCATCTCTACTACGAGTCCTGAATGCCTTTTCCTCCAGACCAATATGGCTACAACCAGGATACTTGATCCTATATTTCGTACATTTATATATCATAGAATCATAGAAGTAGGGTCGGAAGGGACATTGTAGATCTTCAAGTCCGACCCCCTGCCTGGGCAGGAGGAAAACTGGGCTCAAATGACTCCAGCCAGGTAGGCATCGAGCCGCTTCTTAAAGACCCCCAGGGTAGGAGCCAGCACCACTTCCCTTGGAAGTTGGTTCCAGATCCTAGCCGCCCTAACTGTGAAGTAGTTCTTACGGATGTCTAATCTAAACCTACTCTCCAACAACTTGTGGCCGTTATTCCTTGTTATCCCAGGGGGCGCTAGGGGAAACAAGGTCTCCCCCAAACCCTTCTGGTCCCCCCTAGTGAGTTTATAGATGGTCACAAGTTCCCCCCTAAGCCTTCTCTTGTGAAGGCTGAACAGGTTCAGGTCCCGTAGCCTCTCATTGTAGGGTCTGCCCTGCTGTCCCCGGATCATGCGGGTGGCCCTCCTCTGGACCCTCTCAATGTTATCCACATCCCTCTTGAAGTGGGGTGCCCAGAACTGGACACAGTACTCCAGCTGCGGCCTGACCAGTGTCGCGTAGAGGGGGAGGATCACCTCCTTGGCCCTACTTGAAATGCACCTGTGGATTTACGATAGGGTCTGGTTAGCCCTGCTGACCGTGACCTCGCATTGTCGGCCCATGTTAATCTTGAAGTCAGGGATGACTCCAAGATCCCTTTCTGCCTCCGTGCTGTCCAGAAGGAAGTTTCCCATCTTATAAGTGTGCTGCTGGTTACTACTGCCCAAGTGCAGCACCCTGCACTTGTCAGTATTGAAACACATCCTGTTTTTGTTAGCCCACTCCTGCAACCTATCCAGGTCTTACTGCAGTCTTTCCCTCCCTACTAGCGTGCCCACCTCACCCCAAATTTTGGTATCATCAGCAAATTTGAACAGGTTGCTTTTCACCCCATCATCCAAATCACTGATAAAGAAAATGAACAGTGCGGGCCCAAGGACTGAGCCCTGGGGGACTCCGCTGCCCACTTACCCCCAGCTCGAATATGACCCATCCACCACCACCCTCTGAGTACAACCCTTCAGCCAATTAGCAATCCATCTGACTGTGTAGGCATCGATGCCACAGTCGCCCAAGTTTTTTAATGCGGATGGGGTGGGAGACAGTGTCAACGGCCTTGCTGAAGTCCAGAAAGACTACATCTATTACGACACCTGCATCCAATGCTTTTGTGACCTGATCATAAAAGGCAAGGTTGGTCTGACATGACCTACCCCTAATGAAACCATGCTGGTTGCCCTTAAGCATCATCCCTGATGCCGGCCCATATGTTTTCTTTTTAACATTGTGCACAGTTTGATTAAAGGAAATTTTGAGGCTATAGTGTATTTTTAGTTCCTTACTTCCTCTACAGCATGTATATTCCATATGTTCTCAAACATTTCTATTGATGTTCGTATCCTGGTTTGATGCACTTTGCACCTGTTTTGTTTCTAATCTGGTTAGCTGATCAGTGGTGGCGTATAATTAGTTGTATAAAATTTTTATGATGTCTGTCCCAGCATCTGTCCAGCAAGATCTAGGTGTTTCTCTTTACTGCTGTAGATTTTCTAAACTCTTTCATGAGAAGATTTTTTTTAAATGTCTTTTTTTTGCTGATTATTTAAAGAATTGTTTTCAAAGGAAACAATATTTTACATGCTGTTCTGGCAAGTATAGACCTATTTCAAAACATGTTCAGGGTTTTTATATTTTGACAGAACTGTTCAAAACAAGGGAACTAATTGCCTCATGGAAAAAGCACAAGTGCAATTGTGATTTCATGAGTCTTGTGGGGTCAGCAGGGGAAATTTAGAAGTACATCTCCTTTTTTTTTAAATTTATGCACCTGTGAAGATCTTTATTCAAATTGTTGGAGGTAGTACAGAAATGAAAAGAGACAGCAGACGTCTCAGTCAGCAGTTTTCTTCCCTCCATCTCCCCTCCACACACACTTCTTAAATTTTATTTTATCAAACACAAGATTCACCTGTTTTCCTGCTGTTCCCTGGAGATAAATGGTGGTGATCAAAAAAACTTGCATCTACCCGATCTATCTATTGTCCTGATAGACTTCTGCTGTTTTGGTTCTCATTCAGATGGAGGGAACGAGGAGCCACCAGACCGAAGACAAGCAAGTGTAGATTCCCGCCAGAGTCGATCTGGGCAAGGTAAGTGCTCATATTGTTTCTATCATTTAGCCTTTTACGCACTGTTTTTGTATTTCAGAAAAGCATCCATATCCCATTTATTACACTTTTTATTGTAATTTAAACATGCATTATGTTGACAATGATCAGAGACATGTACATATTAGTATTATTTAAGAGCTGAAACAAAGCTGGAATTATTTGTGTTGCACTGGATTCAGTATTTTTGTGGGCGTCTTTGAAATATATACAGTAAAAGCTGTGCTATCTGGCACCTTACAAGCTGGCATGCTCTATTAACCAGCATGTCGGCTCGTAAGGGAAAAGTGAAACCAGAAGTGCCCACCGTGGCACTTCCGGTTTCACTGAGCCCCCACGGCTCAGGGCAAAACTGTTTGCGCTGCCGAGCCCCCACGGCCCCGGGGCATAGCAGCTTGCGTGGGGTCCCCCTCCATATCCCTTGAGGCCCATGGGGCTGGTGGGAGACGCGACAGTGGCCCAAACAGGCAAAGACGCCTGTTCAGGCTGCTCGGTTAACTGGCATATTTTGTTATCCGGCACCCCCATTCCTCATAGGTGCCAGATAACAAAGCTTTTATTGTATAAAGTTAGTTATACAAATGGGCCCCCTATCTTCTCCCTTGTTCACGGGTTTCAGAACACAGAGAGAAAGAACTCTCCCTACTAATCCTCAGAATTGTGGCACAGGTAATACATGGCTATCTGTCTTCTACTTCCACCTCCAGAACACATTGGCTCTGAGTAACAAGCCTCATTTTGCCCACAAAGCTCCCTTACATTAGGGCACAGGGGCAGAGCAAATTATTTTCTTCATCCTTCATTCAGAAGCAGCACATGCTTTCTTTTCAGCAGGGTTCTCCACCCTCAAGGACACCCTCCCCCCTCAAGGATAGCAATAAGCATCCATATTATATTTCAAGAAAACAGTACTACAGTGAGATTAGTAATGAGTCCTTGGATTTTTTTTTCCCTACAATATTGCAGGTCTTGCCAAAGCCTTGATGTCTGAAGTCTTGCTTGGCTGGCATGCTATAGAAACATGACTCATTAATAGGCTTGAGCTTTCAGGATTTCTGCACCAAATTCCAGCAGTAATTCTGCATTACTTTTTCCTCCTCAAATCTGTTATTGTCATAGTCATAATGGTTTATTGAAGTGACATTGACTCCAGTGTAATTTTTCTGTTTTCTGGCGGTGCTCCAATGTTGCCAGCAGAATATTATATTGGCAAAAACATTCTGAGTGATTGAGACCTGCAGTCAAATGTCGAGAGATTGGAATTTAGAACTAAAGCTACCAAACTTTGTGAAATGGCAGTAATTGATACAGATTTGTTGCAAGTCATATTTTCATTAGAATCTTATTTTTCAAATAGTAAAAATAGAAATTTGATTAGGGAGAAATAATGAAATCTAATTACAGTATACCCTTTCAGAGCTAGGCTGGTTTCCTGGACATTTGTTAGAGAATAAAAGTTTAGTGATAGCTAATTACAACTTGTTCTCTTCAAACTACTCTCTGTACAATGTTCCATTGCTATTACTGCTCATACTGTTAGTAATATACTGTTAATTGTGCAGTGAGGGTCTTGAATACTTTCTTTGTATTTTCCCTTATTTGATTTTTTTTTTTTTTAATGGAAGTATGTTTATCAAAAATTAGACATGCACATGAATCACTAGACATTTTCATGTTGATCAAAAATGTTCCTCTGTGGACAGAGGGTACATTGTTTGCAAGTATGTGCTTGGTAAAAAACACTTAATACATGTATATTATACACAAAAAAAAATCTTGAAGAAAGCATTATAAAAACTGTAGAATGAAACATTAAAAAGAAAATGTTTTGAAAATGTTTAATGTGGACAAGTGGACTATTTTTTCTCTAACCTGTCTCTCAGAAAGAGTTGAATTGAACCTTTTTGATTTAAATTCACTAAGGCTGCTTACAGACGTAAAACTTCCCCTTCCCTTACCACCCCTGTCCAAAATAAATTAAAAAAAAACAAAAACGTACTTTACTGGAAGAAGCAGTGCATTACTTTGACCCAGCCCTGCAGCATCTGTATAAATCAGATGCTTCACCTGGGCTTTTTTGCACTTTAGCTAAACCTGATTCAATTAGCTGTTAGATAAAAGTAACCAAAAAAGCCCTACTAAAGTGCCTGATCTTTACATACATCAGCCGAGCTGAGTCCAACTAAGGCACTGCCTCTTTTGGGCATACGCAGAGGTTGGCATGGGAAAATGCTGAACTTGAAGTAAAGCACAGCTTTTTTGGTGAGGGTGCAGCTGGGAGGGGTGTTTGTTTGTTTGCTTTTCTTTTGAACATCTGCAAATGCCTTAAGAGATTCAGCCATCGGCAGGCAAGCATCATGGAAAAGTTTCAGCCCAAATGGTTAAACCAATTGAAAACCAGGTCTTACTGTAAGGAATGATAGACAATTTTAAGAGGCAGTGCTACTGGCCCCAACTATAATAATCACAAAGGATGAAAGATCAGTAATATACAGTATAGATAATAAGTATATGTATTAGATTTCAAAGACATTAGAGCTGGAAGGGACCTTGCATGATCATGAGGTCCAGCCCCCTGCCCAAGGGGCAGGAAGTCAGCTAGGTACAAAGGATCCCAGGAAGATAAACATCCAAATCTTTCTTGAAAGTGTCCAGAGTAGGTAGTTGCACCATCTCTGAGGGGAGTCTATTCCAGGCCTTAGGGACTTGGACAGTAAATAAGTTTTTCCTTATATCCAGTCTAAAACGGTCTTCCAGGAGTTTGTGACCGTTGGACCTTGTCCTATACATAACACATATTTTATCCTTTATATACCATATACCTCTGCATTGTGTGTGCACATGGGTACACGCGCGTGTAGATATGGATGTAAGCACAGAGATACATATACACACACATACACATATTTTATTTTATATGAGCGCGCACACCTGTGTGTGTGTGCATGCGTGCATGTGTATACATCCACATTATGTGCATGTATGCATAAATATAAGGCCAGTATTGGGCAAATAGATTTTTGTTCTTGTAATTGAAATTGCTACGCTTTATATTTTGGCACCATTTAGAAAACTTTAAAAAAGATGTTGTATACTTTTATTACTAACTGTTGTTTGCTACATTTATTAAATATTTTCTATCCAATTGTAATCTCCCATGCCTTTCCCCTGAGCATCGCGAGTGTGGGTTCTTCTCGAACCTCGCCATGGCGCCTTGGGCTGAACAGCCTGGTTATTGGGGTGACTTTGGGTTGGCTCCACAGGGGCCTCACCTGCCACATCTTTGATGATGGTTATGTTTGGATCGGGAGGACAATGTTTGGTCCTGCCTTCCCTTGGTTGTTCCTGCTGTTCCTTCGTTGTAGGGCTCCGCCTCCCCTACACCCTGCCTAACACCAACCTTGATGTTGTCACCTTTGTCATTGAGGTTGATGTTGTGAACCTTTTTGGCACTCGGTCTCTCGGGATCTTTGGCCACAGTCTAATGGTGATACTTCTGTGCTGAGCATCTCCTACAATCCCTCCCTTCTCTCTGCTTACACGGCATCTGGTCGCGTCGACTCTTCCCCGGGCTCGGTACCTGCTGTGCGTCTGTTGCATCCGTTTCCTGGCCCCGCTGGGTCCGGCTGTAATCCAGTTGTCACTGTTGACTTCCTCGGTCCACGACAACCCTGTGAATAGATCCTTGGGTCCTCTCTGGCCCTGTACTCTCACTGTGACCCCTTTCTGGGGTGCCCACAAGTCCCTTCGCTGGGACTGCTCAAAAGCTCTGGCCCCTCCGAGCCAGTTGGGAACTCCGCTTCTGGTCCCCTGGGCTTGTCTTCTGCCGGGTCTTGTATCTCGGCTCCGGGCATCCAGCCAACCAATTGGCCCCGGGGATGTGGGAGCCATTCCTGGCTCCTCCTGGCTCAGTTGTTTTTTTTCCTTTTGATCATCTCCCGTGGCAGCTCTGGCCGCCATGGTTTCACTTTTGAGGCAATCGGCTTCCGGCGCGGCGTCCCACCGTCTCCCCGGCTCTCCTGGTAAGTCTTTTTCACACCAATATATTAGACTGTTTCAGGCTCAACATTAGGAAAAAAATTCTTCGCAGTCAGGGTGTCCAGACTCTGGAATAAGCTCCCTCCAGAGGTGGTGTAATCACCTACCCTGAAAATCTTCAAGAGGAGACTAGACAGTCAACTTGTTGGGGACACCTGACCCCCAGTTGTCTTTCCTGCCTGGTGCAGGGGGCTGGACCCAATGATCTTCTGAGATCCCTTCCAGCCTTACAATCTATAAATCTCTGAGTTAGTGAAAATGCATATGCACTTCACAAGTGAGATGCATTTAATTAGAAAATGTAAAAAAAAAAATTCAGTAGCATACTAGGCTGCATTAACAGGAGTGTGACTTGCAAATCAAGGAAAATAATCTCTCTGTTGTATGCAGTACTAGTGAGACTTCACTCGGAGTACTCTGTCCAGTTTTGGGCACCATGCTTCAAGAAAAGTGCAGACAAATCATTTACGCAAATATGACCTTGCACTTTTTTTTCTGAAAATTTGCTGCTGGAAATTTAAGTGTCTGTCTTAAATGAGGAAATGCAGGAAACAGAGTGCCCATCCCCTCTTCAAGCCACCCCGACCTCAATCATTTAGGCCCAGTACTCTGATAATGCTGTGGTGTGTGTTCACTCAGAAGCACACAGGCAATTGTTGATGTCTTTACCGAAGCATGCAAAAAAATAGGTCTGACGTTAACATTCAGAAAACTAAGGGCCTCCACCATTAAGCTTCTAATGAACAGTCCACAGCTCCAGTAATCCAGATCCATAGCGAGACTCTTGAGAACATTAAGTATTTCCCATATATCAGAAGACATCTCTCACAGAAAGCTGACATTGACAACGTTATTATTGACTCCAAGATGAACATGAGCCGCCAATGCTAGACCGCAGCCAGCAAGGCCAGCCATGCCTTGTCATGCATCCAAAGGTGCATCTCAAGCCAGTCCAGAGAAGTGATACTCCCCCTCTATGCAACACTGTTCAGGCCACAGTTGGAGTACTGCATCCAGTACTGGGCACTGCACTTCAAAAGGGATGTGGCCAACCTGGAGAGAGTTCAGAGGAGGGCCACCCCACCCGCTTGGTGAGAGGGCAGCAGGACAGGCCCTACAAGGAAAGACTGAAGGACCTGAACCTGTTCAGCCTCAGCAAGAGGAGGCTGAGGGGGGACCTGGTGGCTGCCTACAAGCTCATCATGGGGGATCAACAGCAAATAGGCAGAGCCCTTTTCTCCCCAGCACCACCTGGGGTGACAAGGAACAATGGTAATAAGCTGATGGAGAATGGGTTTAGGTTAGAGATCAGAAGGCAATATTTTACAGTTAGGGTGGCCAAAATCTGGAACCAACTTCCCAGGGAAGTGGTCCTCGCCCCTACCTTGGGCAAATTCAAGAGGAGGTTGGACGATCACCTGTCTGGGGTCTTGTGAACCCAGCATTCATTCCTGCCTGTGGTAGGGGGTCAGGCTAGATGATCTGTTCAGATCCCTCCTGACCCTAGTTACTATGAAACTATGAAACAATATGCAACATCACCTCAAATGTGCAAGTGCAGCCTTTGGATGCCTGAAGAAACAGGTATTTGAAGATCGGAACATCAGATTAAGCAGTTGTGTTCCCCATCGTGCTGTATGGAGCTGAGACATGGACAACATACAGGAGACATCTAAAGTTGTTGGAGAAATACAATCAATGCTGCCTGCAGGAGATTCTCCAGATATGGTGGGAAGATATACACACCAACATTAGCGTCCTCCTGCAAGGAAACACCATGAGTATTGAGGTGATGATCATCTGACATCAACTTCTTTGGGCCAGCCATGTCATCTGAACGTCTGACTCCAGACTCTCAAGTCAAATGTTATTCTCCCAGCTCAGACCAGGCATACACTTGAGGAGGTCAGAGAAAGTGCTTCAGGGATGTCCTCAAGGCCAACTTAAAAAAAAAAGTGCAACATGGATATCAACTCATTTGGACCACCCGAAATTGAGGAAGAATCTGCTGTAGGGATCATAATAATTTGAAACCTTATGACAACAACAGGAAATGACAAATTTGGAGTGACAGAAACAGCATGTTGCATACCAAACCAAGTGTCTAGCACCATCCACCCCACATGGAAACACATGCCCGACCTGCATTAGAGTTTATCTGTCCTGGATATGCCTCATGAGGCATATTAAGACACACAGAGAAGACAATCACGGAAGTCAATCATCCTCGACTACGAGGGCTTGTTGAAGAAGAATTTTCTACACTTACATGATTAACAATGGTTCTTTAAACAACTGAAATGAGACCTAGGTGGAGTTTAGGTGTATAAGTTCCAAAGAGAAATTCAAACGTATCCTGTATCAGCAACCACAGAAAACTTTGTATCTGAATGTATTAAGTGCCTCTAATTTGTACTGCAAAGTTCACTAAACACCTTAGACACCAGACACCACTTAGACACCTGTCTGTCTGTTCTTTGTAGGAAGTTTTAGCAGCCTCTAGGTATATATTTAGCTCAGCTCGGATTTTGCGGATGGTCTTGACAAGCTCTGAGGTAGCAGGAGCAAGGTTAAAACCTATAATTTGCATTTAAAGGATTAGTTTTCATTGAAGCTTCATGTTATCATAAACTCAGCCCAAAGTACAATCTGAAATATTGTTCAAGAATTTGGTTCACTCATTCTGACTGCCCATCTGTTTGAGAATGGTATGCTGTGAAAAGGTGAAGACAAACATTCAGGAGATGGTGTACCTCTGTCTAAAAGCTGGTTGTGACATAGGGCCCACTGTTAGAGATTTATATGATCCAAAAGGTTGTGTAACTGGAAGACATGCTGGACCAGTGGCTTCTGCAGATGGGAGCTGGGAACAGGGCAGGAAGTGGGCCATATTGTTGTATTGGTCTACCACTGTTAAAATGGTAATTTACCATGAAATCCATTGTAATGTGGGCCCAGGGTTTTGATGGTGCCTCTATGGGTATTATTGGTTCAATTGGTTTGTGGTGGGGAGACTTGGTGTGGCTGCAGAGGGTGCAAGACTGCATATAGGCCAATGCGTATTCTTTCATTAGGGGCAACCTGAATGACTGGCAGGCCTTATGGAAGTTTCTTGTTTGGCCAAAGTGCTTCTCCCTCCACCCTGAAGGAGTATCGTGGCAAGGCCAGGATGCTTGCAGCTGCAGAGGGCCTTCAGGGAAATGCAAGCAGTCCTTTATAAACAAAAGCTTATATTTCCAGGCATAGGAGCCTTGGTGCTCTTGTCTGAGTATCAGGAGTTCTTTGGTAAATGGGTCATTTGGGAAGGCTGCATAGAGGAGGGGAAGTCTGGAAATGCAGTTCTACAAAAGAAATTAGGGGCAGGATTATGTTCGGGGCAGATGGGTCTGGGCTTCCCATATAATATTTGCTCTTCCAAGACAGGGCATCAGTTTTCCCATTCTTCCTCCCCAGCTAGTATGTTACTGTGAATGCAAAGGAGAACAGGAAGAAGCCCCTGTACCACTGATGGGGGTTCAGGGTTTCCAAATGTGTGTGTTCAGTGTAGACACATATGGGGTGCTGAACTCCTTCAAAGTAATGCCATTAAGTTTCAAACCCTGTCTTGATATTTAAAATCTTCTGTCTACCATGCCATAGTTCCACTCAGCCAATGCAATCTTCCAGGAAAAATAGGTGCAGGGGTACATCTCTTGTTGATCTCCCAGTTGCTGTGACAGCATACCCCACAGTAGCCACAACCAATGCATCCATCTCCATTATGGATGGTTTTCTTGGGTCTGGGTATACCAGTATGGGCTCTGACATAAAAGCCTCAGCATTTGGAAGGGACCAGTGAAACCTGGCAGGTTTTTACAGAATAGCTGTAATTGCGGCAACCACTTGAGAAAAGTTACAAATGAAACAACAGTAGAAGTTTGCAAATCCTGTAAACCTTGGGCTATCACAAATGCTTTGGGGCTCAACCCAGTCACATACAGCTGCTACTTTTTGGGGATCCATCTGAACTCTATTTGCTGACAAGATAAAACTCAGGAATTCTATGGAGGTCTTGTCAAATTCACATTTCTCAAGCTTTGCATAGAGCCCATGTTAATGTAGCTGTGCTAAAACTGTTTGAACATGGTGATTGTGGGTAGCTTGGTCCTCTGGATAAATCAGGACATAAAGATCTAGCAGGCCCTGGAGCAAGTCACTGACGAAATGCTGGAATGTAGTAAGTGTATTGGTAAGACTGAAAGACGTGATGACATATTCAAATTGCCCATAGCAGGTTCTGAAGGTTGTCTTTCACTTGTGTTCTTGTCTTATTCAAACCAGGTTGTTAGCTTCCTTTAGGTCTAATTTAGTAAAAACCTTACCAGTCCTCCCCCTATTGAGGAATTCAGGGATAAGACTTGAGTAGCGTTTCTCAACCTGTGGGTCGCGAACAAACTTTAAAAATGGATAAACAGATTTTTTTAAATGGAAAAATGTGGGAAACTGTGGCTTTCCCCATGCAGGCTGTCAGAGTTCCAGCCTGCGAGGGGTTGCTTGGGGCCCCCACAGCCGCACGCTGCCAGTTGGACAGCCTGGTCTAGCACATCATCCTGAAAACTGCTAGCATCTTGACCCAAATCAGCAAAGTACTTATGTATGCGCTTCACTTTAAACAATGAAACATGAATAGAGCAAAACAGAGAATCAAGCTCAGGGTATTTATAGTAATCATGAGAATAAAAATAATAGTTTCTGAATCAATTTGAAATTTGCCTTCAAAGAATCCTGCAGTACAGTGATACAGTTACGTTAAGAATTAAGCCTTGAATATGTAGATAAAATAAAATAATGTGGCCTACCAGGAGTGCTCAGCTGTTGTCAGTGAGATGCAGAGCATAATACAGGGAAGCATTATTCCTGCGCTTGGGCACGTATGTGCAATAGCAGCAATGTTTTTGTTTTCTATTAGCTGTTTTTTAAATGTTAGAGATGTATTGTGAGCAATTCCTTGATCTGGAAATTGGTGATCGGCCTTTACATTTTAGCCCTAAATTGCACCCCTTTTAATCAGGTTTCAGGGGTTCTCTGAAAGCCTTAACACTTTCCATATATTTTCTGTTGTTAAATGAATAATTTATTCATTGTTCACGGAGTCATTTTAAACAGCAGGAATAAACTCAGGTCATTGTCTCTGAAATATAAAGTATTGAAGGCATTTATCTTTTTTTTTTGCCTTGTCCACATATGACAATTCAGCTCATATTATCCATTCTTTGAGAATTAGCTTTTGTAAACCTGCATTTATTTACACAGCCACTGAGAGTCGCACAAAGCTGTCCAGTGGAAATCAAATAATTGTCTTGGTAGAGGAAAATCATTTGACAGGAACAAAGGCTAAAACCCAGCCTTTGTTTCCTTGTTTGTTTGTTTTTGTTTTCTGTGACACCCAATCAATGAATTAAGCTGATTTGTCAGAAATTTGGTAGCATAAGTCTTTACTCAATAACTATAGTTTATCCATGAGTGTATATGCCTGCAGTGAAATACAAAGATAACTGTTTCAGTTCATCATTGAACTCAGTTTGTTGGCCATATTCATCTGGAAATGTAGATGCTTATTCTTTTTCAAACATTAAAAGAGTTTTGTTATAAGTAATAACTGACCCACAGTTTCAGACCTTATTGTACAAAGTCCAGTTCATCCACCCGTAGTAACAAATCTGACCTCAGGAACTATTCAGTTAACAGATTTGAAGACACTCACCTGAGGGGTGTTCGACATTGTGTCAGTGCAGCCCTGCTCACAGTGCCGTGACTGCACAGGTGAAGTGTGGTTCCAACCTGCATATGATCAAGTAAAAGAACAGCAGCTGCTTGAATTTAATGTTTTGTTAGATGTGCAGTTTGTGCCCAGGCAAGCCAAGATTCCTTTCTTTTCCAAACTTAAGATGAGCTGTGAAAGCCCCAAAGTACCATTTTGGTCTTCAGTATATGTATTTTCAAGGAAGTTACCTTGGAGATGTAGAACATGAGGCTTCATTTCTGGTAGTTTCTCTGTTTCTTAAAAGTAAAGATTGATTCGGTTAATTCTGTCTTCTGATTTGCTATGGAGAAGCCTAGCCTAGATTTGAACGTTTTTGTCTGGGGACCTGGATGTTTATAATTAAAAGCAGCAGCACAAAAGTCCCAGGCCAAGAGGAGTAGGGCTAAGGTGGCTTTAAATCCCCTTCCAGTTCAGTTATGGGCTGCTCTGGGGATATTCAGACTGGGGGAATTTAGACAGTCCCAGTCTAAGTTAGAACAGGCTGTCCTATGGGCAGCTTCCTAGTGAGAGCCTCAACAGCATCTGCTTCATGCCCTTCCACTCCAAGCGCAGCATCTTCACGAGAGCTCATGGGGGAAGTCTGACATCCATCTTCCCCAAGTTCTACACTTGCAAACTATTCCTGTCCAGTGTTGAAATTTTTTGAGAACCTTTCTACTTCTACAGGCTATTTCCTAGGAAAACAAGGTGCGAGTGGGGGTGAGCATCTCACCCATTATTTCTTTTGGTCTGGTAAGCTAAGAGGTTGAGAATCAGTTAGCAGAATGATCATTTATTCATTGGTGAAATATTTTTCCTGCTTCTCTCTATACCGTATGACAAATATACCTCTGTCTATTGTCATTCAAATGTCTGAAGTATTGTTAGCAATTTGCCCCATTTAGTTGAATTTTTTTTTTTAAATGTGCTTCATAATTTTGTTAAAGTTGGTGACTGGAGGGGAAAAAAATCAGATAACCTTGCTCCCAGATTTTCATATACCAGAATTGGGAGGAAAGTAGGAATTTTTCCTCCAAAATTTTTGACAATAGAAAATATCCCCTTCGGTTTTCAGTTATGTATACTGCAATAACTAATGTGTGTTGCGGGTTGGGAAATGCTTGGGTCCTTAAGGTTTACACTGCCAACCATAATTTTATCTGAATGTTTCGGTGAATGTCTTCTGTGCAAAATCAGTAATAATGCAAAAACCCTAGTAGATTTTGTACAGTTCCTAGCATTCGGTATCATTAGGTTTGAGACTCTTCTTGTAATAGAGTTGAAGTAGTTGTGACAGCTTTTAAAAGTTTTTAATTTCTTCATTTGTGTGTTTGGTAGGGCTTGGGGAGGAAAGGAATTCAAGAGAAATTTCAGTAATGAGTGATGGTGGTAGGATACAGGATAAACTTTGGACCTGAAAAAAGAACAAGGACAAAAAAATGAAGCATTTAAATTACTGCTCGTTGAGGAGCTTTAGTTAGATTCTAAATTTATCACCTGAGTTCAAATACACCAACAGTTCAGATGAATAGAGGTATTCTGCATAGCCCAAAGGCTTTTCTAGTGCCTAGAGATAAGGCTGCAGAAAAAATAGAGAAGATCTCTATCTAAATAAAGTGTGTATGACTCATGGAGTAATGGACCACATTCTCAACTGTTATAAATCAGTGTAGCTCAGCCATGCTGACTTACCTCAGTTGAGCATCTGACCTAATATCCATTTATATCTGCTGTGAGTAAAGCCAGATTTGTCATTAAAGATTTGTCATTAAAGATCACTTTGCAGTAATGGCTCCTCCTCTGCACCTTAACTTAGGTTTTTGATGTTGTTTGTCCCTAGAAGAATTCTAATATAATGAAGGGCTTAGTCTGTCTGTCTGCATGTCTGTCTGTATGTTTGTCTGTCCGTAATGCTTTTGGCTAACTGGGCATGTGCCACCGAGAGGGCACGCAGCAATTGGGTGCGCGGGTCGAGTCTGCGCGAGCCCGAGTTTGAGCCACTGCCAGGGAAGTTTGTGGCGGTGGTGAACATGCCCTGGCCGCCTGAGCAGTGGGGCTTCCCCATGCCTCCCTGTCTGGAGGGTGAAGGGAGGGTGTCCAGTGGCAGTGCCCCCCCACCGCCTTTCCCTGTCGCCCCCCCCCAGAACAGCCGGCAGGGTGGGGGAGGCAACGGGCAGGGAGAGAGGGAGGGGAACGGGGAGGGGGGAGGTGAAGGGGGGATCAATGTAAACACTCCCTGAAATCTATCATTCTTGACAGGCAATTAGCTAGTATTAAAGAAATAACAGTAAAATGGCAGACTCCATCTTTCCAAACTCTCGTCATGCCACAAGTGAGAGTGGGCAAATGAATAGAGAAGCTGACCCTGAAAATATAGAAACCTAAAAACTCTGTTTCTGTGTTAACCTGTAGTATTGAATGGAACAGGTGTTCTGAGCTGGGAATTCACTTGTTATTCTACAGAGCAGGGGTGTCAAATTAATCTTGTCCCATGGGTTAGATGAGTGGCTCTGTGGGCCCGTAGACCTCTTACCTCCTAACCCATGCCAGATCCAACACCCTCTCTGGCTAGGGTTACCATATTTCCAGTTTCAAAAAAGAGGACGCCTGTCAGGGGGGGCAGTGATATGCCTGTGCCCTGCCCCTCACTCCCAGGCCACAGCCTCCCCAGCCCTGCTGCTACCCCTCACTCCCAACCCATACTATCATGCCCCCCAGTCCATGCTGGTGCCCCTCACTCTCACCCTGCAGCCCCTCCATCTCTGCTGATACCCCTCACTCCTGACTTGCAGCCCCATGGTACTGCTGGTGCCCAGCGTTCCTGATCCACAGTCTCTCACTCCCCCAGCACCCCTCACTCCCAAGCCACAGCCCCCTCAGCCTTGCTGGTGCCCCTCACTCCTGATCCACAGCTCTCTGCTCCCTCCCAGCCCTGCAACATCTCCTGGCTGGCCCCACCGCCTGCCCTCCTCCCCTGCCTGCTTCCCCCACCAGAGGGACAGGCACATCCTCCCCCCCCACCCCGATGCCCCCTCCCTGCTCCAGCCCCAGCACCCAGACAGCTTTCTCCAGTGCCAGCAGTCACCCGCCCCCCCTCATATACCCATCCCCTCCACACATCCCTGCCACACACATACCCCAGACAGTCCCCAAGCCCTGGCCCTCCAACCCCTGCCCCCCATAGACTTACCTGCATCCAGCTGCGAGATCTGGTCCCACCTCCCTGTCTGGCTGCATGCCGACCATGTGCATGTGCGTGCGCAGACTCATGTGATGCTGCCTGCCTCCATTGGCGCCCCGCCCCCTGATCCTGAAGCAGCTCCTTGCTAAGGCAAGGTGCAAAGTGCTAGGAAAAATTTCAATGCTGAGCAGAGCAAAATCCTGGACATTTATTGATATTTAAAAAAAAACACCTGGACTGAGATGGGAGGACCCAAAAAGAGGACATGTCCAAAAAAACCTGGAGATATGGTAACCCTATCTCTGGCCATTCCTGGACATGAAATGTATGTGGAGTCAACTCCAGTCAGTCCGGGGCAGGCGCCATGTACAGTGCATCTCCTGGACAAGCTGGAATGAGTTCTGGACCTGACAGGTGTGGGACTCATGACCCCTTCCTTTTTCCCCCTTGCTCCCCACACATGCTGGATCCAGTGCCCATTCTGGCTGATCTGGGCCTGTACTATATGCAGCATCTGATCCAGGACTCATATTGCATCCAGGTCCTGCCCTGGACCAGCTGGAGCAGGCAACACATGTATTGGATCGGGTAAGTGGTAGGGCATCCTGGACTAGCCTCTTGCAGGTGCCACATGCAATGTGGATCCTGGAGCAAGTGCTGCATGCAACTCATACACAAGGGGGTGGTCTGGCCCAAGCCTGGCATGTGGGTCAACCTGAGACCCAGTTTGGGCACCAGGTGCCAGATGATGTGGCTCTGTGGGCCAAATCCAGCCTACAGGTTACAACTCAACACCCCTGTTCTAAATGGTTAGCTATATGTACCACAGAGAAATATATTGGCTGGGGTGGAGTGAAGGAAACCTGTTAGCATTGCGTGTCATAAATTCTTTGTACTAAAATGCATCTGAAAATCTGTGATGAACAAACTCCATTTATCTTTTCTTATAATAAATCTATTTTATATCATGAAGTATAAAAATGTTGGTCTAACAGCAGACATACTTTATCTCCATAACTGTAGAAGTCTGTTTCATCAGCATCCTTTTCACAAGCAAAAACCCAATATTGAACTGTATTAAAAAATGCATTAATTTTAATTTAAGATGTATTAAAATCTGAGAATAAAAAATAATTGCTCTGTGCATTTACATTTTTAAAGATGAAATATTTTATACCTCCACTGTATAATAATTAAAATAAAATACCAAATACAGCTATAACCAGTATTGTTGGAGTGAAGAAAAAACCAGTAAATGATTACAAAGTTGTGAATCATCATTTATTAGTGGGTTTGTTTGTTTTTCTAAATGATCTAGGACACCAGAGTTTTACATGGATATTCATTTTATTGTAGAATACTAAAAATCCAAATTAATAAGAATCATTTGCAAAATGAAGAAGTAAAACGTGAAATAGAAAGTAAGGACTGTTGTACCATGTAAGCTGTGTCCTTTGATAGATGACCATAATACTTATTGTTCCATCATCAGATTTGGCCACTGTCTATGTTCACTGCAATTTGAATGGTTTAGCTCCTTCAGCTGAATGAAGCTTCCCCATTTTGGGGTAAACTAACACAGATGGGGGGTGGGGGAGTGGTGAGGGACCTCCCAGTCCTGAGCAAGTGTCTTTTTTTTTTTTTCTTCATGTTTTCACCCTTCTTCGCATAGGGTTCACACATGCCTCCTAGCAAATGTCCAAAGAAGGGCAAACACCTTGTCTTTTTGAAAAATACGAAAGCTGTTTTGATCCAATGAACAAGAAACGTTATCAAAGCGTAAAAGGAACATTAGATTCAGTCTGAAGTCTGGCTATAATACAGTAGCAATTGCAACCGGCAAAATCCAGAAATAAAGAAAAGCATTGTTTCGTGCTTCGTAATTATGTCAGAACTGGTAACTCAGGAGCTCTTCACAAAAGAAAAAAGCTTACAACAAAAGCAGACTGGTCACGTTGTCCTTTACCTGCATCAAACCTATTTGCTATTGTATACATATAATTTCTACAAGGAAGCATAAGCACTTTGAGGTGAACACGAGAAGGAGCAATTCAACACTAATTAGGCTTCAAGATTCTTTGAGAGACGGTATGAAATTTCAGTCAGTCTGGCCATTCTAAGTCTAAAAATTCCTTTGCCTAGGAATTAATAAAGGTAGTAGGCTGCCAATAATTACAAGCTCTTCTATTTTATTTTTACATTCCTATCAGGCACCTCCACAGAGAACGACTGTGCTTTTGAACCAGACTACGCTATTCCTCCACTCCCAATGACCGAAGGTATGCAGCACATTCGGATTATGGAGGGCATGTCCCGCTCTCTTCCATCCTCCCCCTTACTCACACATCAGTCTATCAGTGTTCGGCTCCAACCTGTGAAGAAATTAACTGGTAAGGACTTTAAATAAGTTCAGTGGGGCTTTTAAGGTCAAATAATGCAGAATCTGAGAGCTCATTGAATAAGCTGCTTTGATCAACTCTTCATTTGTTAACTACATGGCCTGCTTGAATGACAGGATTTTGTAATTAAAGACTGATGCTTTCAGGATCAGGTGACCATAGATAATGGGATGGATCTCAGTTTGACAGGCAGATCTATCTACTCTTGAAATTATCCAGTTGGTTTGACATGTTCTACTATTCCAGGAAATTTCTGATATTATCAGGATGTACTGTAGTGACTGTCGTCTTGTGTATCTGTTTAAGTCAGACCAACAGATGGAGACATTTAGCAATGTTAAATAACTGTATGGAAGTTTTGAATGTTAGATAAAAGATGCATCAAAGTAGGTTATGTAATTTGTTACAGCTCTTTACAGCAGTTTTTCATAGCAAGGACACAGATGTGGGGGGACTTCTGAAGCGCCTGGGCAATTAGCTCTCATTTGGAAAAAAAATCAGGCCTTAGCTTTTATTGAATCCTGTTTTTAAAAGCTTATTTCTCATGTAAATGTTTTCACTCAAATCTGACATTATTTACTGCTCATCATTAAAAAGCATCAGCATAGGGAGCCACAGCTTTATTAAACTGAAACACCAGCAGGTTCTTTAGAGACAACTGTATTTGGCACATGTTTGGAGGTAAACCCTAGATGCACATTTTATTAAATAACTGTTTGTAACTAGTGAAAGTTTTAAAAGTAAAATATCCTAGGAGGAAATGTTGTAGCCCCGATGTTGGAACATTTTCATTTAATTCAGCTGCATTTAGGAGGTAAGTTCTCTTAGCAATGCAGTGGGATTTTGAAGCTTCTATTAAAACGTAACTGGAGTCATAATAAAAAATGTATATACCTTGTTGTTTTGCACCAGAACAAAATCTTGAAACCTGCAGAATGAGAATAAAATCTCTTGCTTAAAAAAAAAAAAATTCCCATGTAAGATTTCTGACCTAGCCCCTCATAGATCTGAAAGTTTGTGCAATGTTATCCTGGCTTTTCCTCCAATTTTTTTCTGTCTTTGGGCAGGTCCACAAGTGCTTGTTCACACCAATTCCCCTTTTGACACCAACAGTTATTAGGAGTTCGTTGTATAAATAGACATATGTACCTAAGTATCTTTGTAAATCTAGACCCTATAATCTGTTTGCGTCTCAAGACCCAGGCTATGAAGATCAGGATAACACTATTTCCTGGCTCCTGACTGGAGTTTTTTCTATTTAAAATTTCTATTTCTATTTAAATTATAAACTCTAGTTCCTGTCACAATGACACTGTGACACAGTGACACTGATCTCAGTCTTCACTTCTAAGCACTACTGAATATAAATAAAAATAACTTGATCATAGATACAGTGTGTCTCAGCAACTTCACGCTTGACTTGTGTCTGAGAATTGTGGCTTGCAGTTTTGTCTTGCATAAGCAATACACAACATTTCTGTTGTATTAGTTAGATGTTCTTATGCTACAACATAGCATGTGTAAGTGCGTTGTGTTTATTATGAGTGCCAACTTTGACTACCAAAATTGGAGACTATTTCTCAAAGTAAATTCTTATGCATTTTCTCACTAATAACTTTGTTCTTTGAGGTTAACAGAAAAGGGAAGCAAGGTAGAATCTAGCCCCTCTTTTCCATTATGCTTCTGGACTCCTTTAAAAACCTTAGCTAGTACCCTGATAGATGCATGCAGGAATAAAAGAAGTACCACTTTTCTCTTACTTCAGTACTGAGAGTATATTTCTTTTGCAGTGTTACAAACTCAGTATGAACTTTTGTAAGGGATGAACATCCCATTACATATAATTATTTTGCAACAATTCAGAACGCCAGATGAAGATTGCAGAGAAGCAGGGAACAAGACAGAGTACTTGTCTGCAAGGGGAGTACGATCTGAGAACTCCATGTACAGAAAAATAACTTTTCTTTCTGCATTGATTGACTCTGCAGATCCACTGGAACAAATAATACCCTGGAGGGAGGGCTGAGAATAGAAATAAAATATTTTTAACGTGATTCCTTTCATTTCAGTTGTAAAACTCTCGAAAGGCAGGAAGAATTACATATTTTGGACTTCCCCTACAAAATTGTTAACCATGCTGTAGAGCCGGATAGTTATTTCTAATATTTGAACTTTTGGTGAATTTTCTTGTGTGAGAGTGGAAATGCTTTTTAGTTAAGAGTTGGTACATAACTGCTCATACAAAAATGAAACCAAATATTTTATTACAATAGGGATCCCATGTGTTGAGTACTTAAATTATCATAATAGAATGTTGGTTGCTGTATTAATATTTGGCAGGTATTAATATTAATAATTTTCAGAATTGGTACAATTATTCATAATATTAATATATAAATAGACATTGATATAGTTGTTAATTATATTAATACCTAATATTAATAATATTGGTGTCAATATTAATAATTGGCAGGGTCATAAGTATTCATCACTCAGAGTATTTTTGGAAAACAGATGGTTGATACATCATTTAGTAAGAACATCGCCTTTTAGTTTTTCATTTAGCTTATAGGATTAGTTATCTTTGGTTTAGTTAGAAGTCAGAGAATTCTTTGAGAGAGAAGTTTAGGAATGTGAGATTTTACTCCTGCATTTTAATTTTTAAATTATTCCATAAGAAATATTTCATGTTCAAAATATGTTTTTTCTTTTTATCTGTTGCTCTGGAGCTGGGGAGGGAATGTTTAACCAGCCAGTTCTGTTTGGAAAAATATATTTCATTTTATTTCAGTTTTTTTAGTCTGTTCAACCTAGGATAATACTTTGTTTAGATTTCTTTATTATGCATAGAAGAGATGCCTTTTTTGCCAGTTGTACTATTATCTTTGAAAAGCAAAAGCAGTTTCTTTGGATAAGTTAGCTCCACTCAAGTCAAGGATAGAACAGTCAGGCCAAGATTTCACCCATGCCTTTTCCTTCTTACTTGCCTTGAACCTAGAGGATTCAATAAAAGCCTCCCTATTAACTGTCTTTAAAAGTGAAGGATACTAACGCAACAAACAATAACATTTACAATAAATTAAAATCCCATATCTCTCTCATTTAATATATTTTTCCCCTTATACCACATACACTTTTGGCAATGCTGAACGACATCTTCCTCTCCATATTCCCCTGCTTTTAAAGAGACTGATGCAGAGCTATAGATTCAAGTTAGAGATGCCAAACTTCACATATATACTAAGAGATCTCCAAGTAGAGCCTATTCGCATTGTTTTTCAGATTCCTGGCTCTTCAAGCAATGCCTCCATAGTATTTTCAGCCTTACAAACATACTCAGGGGAAGACTGGGCCAGGGGGTTAAACTTGTCTACATTAGTGACAGCACTTGTCAGTTAGTTTATGTGATCCAAAATTAATGTGGTTTGTTTCAATTTTTCAAATTAGTCCATATGCCTTTATAATAAGCTTTTCTGGGCAGGCGATATTTGTCTTATTTGTGCTGTGTAAATATACAGCCCATTTTTGCATTACCTTAAATAAGAGTGAACATTTAGTTTGTTTAGTATAGCTGTGGAATTCCCATGCTTTGTATGTATGGTTAACAAACACACTGTAAACAGTTTGCTTTCTTCTTGTTACTTTGATGCTCATTTTGCTTGCATGTAACACTTTATCCAATGTTTACAGTGATTGAGATGCATGTTAAAGATTCTCTTTTGTGAGGAATCAAGTTTCCCTGAAAACATACCTTGAATTTATGCATTTTTATGTAGCTACTCTTCCCTAACCAAATTATGTTCCTCACCTGGTTAAGGCATGATAGGGCCTTCATTTGCTCTGAAAGTTAGTGACTACTGTCTTATCAGTTCTCTGAGTTTCACTACCACTCTACTCTGATTAAACAAAAACGAAAATGTTATCACTTACCTCACTGTAGAGTTGACTGGTGTTGCTCTGTGGTGGATGGCACCAGCAGGAAGGGAGAGCATATGTTTAGGAATTAGGGTGGCCACTGACACATCCCCAGAATACAGGACAGATCTTTGGTGAATGTGTCTCGGCCGGCCGGAGCCGACTCGAGATGATTTAGAAATCACTCGATCGCTTGGGCGGGCTGGTGAATGGAGAGGCAGACAAAGCTTATTGGTTGCAAAAACTTTACTTACGCCGCTTGTAGCTGCGACGCAGGTGGTCCAGTCGCTTAAACAACTATGTGAGTTGCTCCAGCTGACAAGGCTCAGACCAGCTAATCCGTCCACAAATTAAGCCGGCAAAGGAAGGGTATGTCGAGGATTGCGCTCGGCGACGGGGAGAAGAATCGATAGGTGATCAGTCTATTGATCAGCTCAGCCGCAAGTCAGATCTCTTTAGAGGCACTCTGCAGCGTGCTCAAAGTTCTCCGACTTGGGCAGAAGTCGCACACAATTTTAAACAGCTAGCAAGCCAATTACTAGCCGCCACGTAGGAATAATTTAGAACTGGCCAATAGTGGGACACAAATTTGCATTCAGATGGCGGGAACTCTCTTGCACTGGGGTTTTTCTGTTGCAACAGAAAA
This sequence comes from Alligator mississippiensis, assembly GCF_030867095.1. NCBI lineage: Eukaryota > Metazoa > Chordata > Crocodylia > Alligatoridae > Alligator > Alligator mississippiensis. Next base: position 157,716,625 of record NC_081827.1, read on the forward strand.
CTTTCGCTGTGCAAGAGGCTCTCATGTGGCGGGAAAATTCCATCGTGCCGAGGCACCAAAATCATTGGGTTGTGACAGAATGATGCCCCTTCTCAGCCAATCAGCAGTGAGGAGTGGGGCCATTGGGCCCCTTGGTCGATTAGCAGCAAGGGGCCACTCTCCCCTCCATCCTTTCCTGGCTCACTCAGAACCCCTGTCCTCCTGGCTGTACACCACCCTACCTCTAGGCACAGCCAGTAGAATCACAAGGACAAGTGATTGACATGCATTTCCACCAATGAACTGCTGTCTGTTCTTCATTCAGAAATGGACAGGGGACAATGGGTTTAAAAACAGGATGGTCCAGTATAAAATAGGATCAGTGGCTGCCCTATTGGAAACCCAGGTGTGGCTCTTCCTCTTTTTTTTTCAAGGGTCAAGTTTCAACCAACTAACATGGGTTTAAGGTTAAATGCTGTCTGCAGTAGTAGTCAAACCTGGTAGTATGCGTTACTAGCATTTTAAACACTGTCAATTTTCTAACCCAGCTGTGGCTCTTGCCTTTTTTGACCTTTGGAGAATGCTGCAACTTGTGTCGATTTACCTAGGATGAAACCTATTCTTTTCTTCACAAACCTTTGCAGTGTCTGATACATGTATGCACAGGTCTGTGGAGCAGGGAAGAGGGAATTGGATATCACAAATCACAGTAGGCAAATGTTATAGGCCACTTTATGGACTGGAGCAGTTGGAGGCTGCCTTTTTAAGGCCTTAAAATAGGATGTTTAATTTTATTCCTTCCTCCACTGCTTTATTTCAAGTCAGCTAAAAGCCCCACTCCTCTATGAGTATGACATAATTGTGTCTCCATGGCTGCACAGATATCTTCCTTTCCTCAGGAGAAATGCAAGTGAGATGCTCTGCAAATACTAGGATGAATTTCATCCTCAGGCTTTTGAATGCATATAAGGGAGCAAGGATCATAGAATCATAGAATAGTAGGACCATAAGGGACCTGTAAGATCATCAAGTCCAGTCCCCTGCCATGGGCACGAGGTAGTTGGGCTCAAACGAGCTCAACGAGGTGCTTGTCCAGCCTCCTCTCAAACACCTCCAGGGATGGCAACTATGCCACCTCCGCTGGGAGTGCATTCCAGATTCTAAATACCCTTATGGAAAATAAGTTTTTCCTTATCTCCAGCCTAAATTTTTCCTGAACTAGCTTGTGCCCATTGGACCCCGTCCTCCCCAGAGGTGCCTTTCGGAAGAGTTGTTCCCCTAGATCTTGATATTCACTCCCGACGTACTTGTAGGCATCTATCAAGTCACCTCTCAATCTTCTTTTACTAAGGCTGAACAAACCCAGTTCCCAGAGCCTTTCTTCATAGGGCCTATCCTCCAGGCCCCTGAGCATATGGGTGGCCCTTCTCTGTACCCTTTCAAACTTATCCACATCCTTCTTGAAGTGTGGTGCCAGAACTGGCCACAGTACTCCAGCTGTGATCTCACCAATGCAGAATAGAGGGGGAGGAGAACCTCTCTGGATCTATTAGCCATGCATTAGCTGATGCACACGAGAGTTCTATTTGCCCTGTTGGTGACTTCATTGCACTGATGGCTCATATTGCTCTGGTCAGTTGTCACCCCCAGCTCCCTTTCAGATGCAGTGTCAGTCAGTGGACCACCACTCATTGTATAGTCATGATGAAGGTTTGCCCACCAGATGAAGGACCTAGCACTTGTCCCTATTGAACCTCATCTGATTGCGTTGAGCCCGGAGGACCAGCCTGTCAGGGTCCTTCTTGATACTTACCCTGTACTCAAATGAGACCACATTTCTCCACAGCTTGGTGTCGTCCACAAATTTAATCATTGCACTTTCCACTCCCTCATCCAAGTCATTGATAAAGATGTTAAAGGGCATGAGCCTAAGCACTGATCCCTGGGTACACAACTCGAGATGGCCCTCCAGGATGAGGCCATCCCATTGATTACAACTCACTGGGATTGGCTTCTGAGCCGTTCCCAACCCACCTCACTGTAGACTGGTCTAGGCCTGTGCCCTCCTACTTGATTGAGAGACTCAGGTGATACCAATCTGATTTCTGATACAGCTGTCTCCAGCTGGTAAGTCTGGTGCGGTGGAAGGGCAGGGGGCAGGGGCAGGTGCTGGTGCTGCCCAGGTTGGGGGACCGAGCTGTGGCTTGGGGGTGGGGGCAGCTCCCGCTTCTGCTTGCACCTGGGAAGGCACAGGCTCAGAGTGGGCACCAGTGGCACTAGGAGGATGCTGCATCCACCCCAAATTTCACTGCCCCCCCATGCCTTCCCAGGGTGCAAGCAGTGGTGGAAGCCTTCCCCCCTTCCCCCCCGCCACGATCCATGGCTCCGTCCCCCTGCCCCGCTTCGGTAGCACCTGCCCCTTCCCTCACCGGAGGGGGCATTGATCTGCGCCCCCATGCCCCTTCCCTCCCCTCCACTCCCGCCTCCCCTTCCACCACGCCAAACTTATCAGCTGGAGGCAGCTCTCCACACTGACGGCTCTGCTCCTCGCTAACTGAGTGCTGTGCTGTGGCTGTGCGCAGCACGGGCATTTATTGGCCAAATTATCGGCCCCATTGGGCCGATATCTGATACAGCCAATTTTCTTTATATTGGTACTGATCTCATATCAGACCAAAGGCCTGCAACCTCTAATCAAAGGCCTTGCTGAAGTCTAGGTAGATGATGTCAACCACTTGTCCCATATCCAGCAGGTTAGTTACTTGGTCATAGAAGGACGCTAGTTTTGTTAGGTATGACCTCCCCTTGACAAAGCCGTGCTGGTTGTATCTTAATACCCTGCCAGTTAAGAGCTTGTGGTTGATGACCTTTTTCACAATTTTTTCAAAGATTTTTCATAGTTTCGTAGTTTCATAGTTGGTAGGGTCAGAAGGGACCTGACCAGATCATCAAGTCTGACTCTTTGCCATGTCAGGAAAAAGTACTGGGGTCAAACAACCCCAGCAAGGTGTTCGCCTAACCTCCTCTTAAAGATCCCCAAGGTAGGAGCCAGCACCACTTTGCTTGGAAGTTGGTTCCAGGTCCAAGCCGCCCAGACTGTGAAGTAGCACCTCCTGATGTCTAGTCTGAATCTACCCTCTGCCAGCTTGTGACTGTTATTTCTAGCCACTTCTGGTAGTGCTTGGGGAAACAGGGACTCCCCCAATGCCTGCTGGTCCCCTCTGAATAGTTTGTAAATGGCCACTAGATCCCCCCTCAGCCTTCTCTTGTGGAGGCTGAACAGGTTCAGGTCCCTTAGCCTCTCCTCGTAGGGCCTGCCCTGCTGCCCCCTGATCATGCGAGTGGCTGTCCTCTGAACTCTGTCAGTGCTGTCCACATCCCTCCTGAAGTGCAGCACCCAGAACTGGACGCAATACTCCAACTGTGGCCTGACCAGTGCTGCATAGAGTGGGAGAATCATCTCCTTGGACCTGCTAGAGATGCACCTGTGGATGCATGACAAGGTGTGGTTGTCCTTCCTGACCGCGTCCCCACACTGTTGGCCCATGTTCATTTTGGCATCAATAATGATTCCAAGATCCTTTTCTGCCTCTGCACTGACAAGAAGGGAGTTCCCCAGCCTGTAGGTATGCTGCTGGTTCTTCTTCCCCAGCTGTAGCAACTTGTACTTGTCAGTGTTGAAACCCATCCTGTTCTCATCTGCCCACCCCTGTAATCTGTCTAGGTCCAGTTGCAACCTATTCCTCCCTTCTAGCGTGCCCACTTCCCCCCACATCTTAGTGTCATCAGCAACTTTGAATAGGGTGCTTTTTACCCCCTCGTCCAAGTCACTAATGAAGATGTTGAACAGCACGGGTCCGAGGACCGAGCCTTGGAGGACCCCACTGTCCACATCGCTCCATGTTGAAAATGACCCATCCACCACCACTCTCTGGGTGCGGCCCTCCAGCCAGTTAGCGACCCATTTGATTGCATAGGTGTTGACACCACAGTCCCCTAGTTTTTTAATGAGAATGGGGTGGGAGACGGTGCCGAAGGCCGTCCAGAAAGACTACATCTATGCTACCCCTGCGTCTAAGGATTTTGTAACCTGGTCATAGAAGGCCACCAGGTTGGTCTGACAGGACCTGCCTCTAATGAACCCATGTTGGTTGCCCCTAAGCATAACCTCCCCTGCTGGCTCCTCGTGGACATGCGCCAGGATAATTCTCTCAAAAAGCTTACCCAGGATCGAGCTAAGACTAACTGGCCTGTAGTTCCCTGGGTCCTCCTTCCTCCCTTTTTTGAAAATGGGAACCACATTGGTCCTTTTCCAGTCCTCTGTCACCACACCACAGCACCACAGATTCTCTTAAAGCCATGCCAGGGGTCCCTCAATGACCTCTGCCAATTCCCTCAGCACTTGGGAGTGGAGATCGTCAGGACCTGCTGATTTGAACATGTGCTGCCCCTCCAGAAACTCCCTGACTAGATCATCTCTGACCCTGGGTCTGGGTGCGCCTCCCCCGGGGCCTGAGGGGGTCCTGGTAGACGGGCTGATTTGGTCCCTGTTGAGGAAAATGGAGGCAAAGAAATCGTTAAATAGGTTAGCCTTGTTGTCTGGTGCGATAACCAGATTCCCTATCGTGTCTTGCAGAGGCCTCACGTTACCTGGTACCTTCTTTTTGCCCCCTATGTGTTGAAAAAAGGACTTCTTGTTGTCCTTGATCCGGGTAGCTAGTCCCAGTTCCATCTCTGCCTTGGCCTTCCTGACTGCCCCCCTGCAGCCCCGAGCAACCCAAGGTATAGTCCTCCCTGGTGATAACCCCTCTCTTCCATTGGGTGTATGCCTCCCTTTTAGCTAGGAGACGTTCTGGTATGCTTTTGATGAGCCATGGGGGCTTTTGTGCCCTCTTGCCCCCTTTGATCCTTGTTGGGATTACCTCCCTTTGGGCTTGGAGGATCGTCTGCTTAAGGAACAACCACTTTTCTTGGACATCCAACTCTCCTCCCCTCCAGGACCTCAGTACCTCCCCAACTATTCTTCTTACCTCATTGAAATCCACCCTCCTGAAATCCAGGGCTGCTGGCTTGCTGCAGGCTTTTGCCACCATGCGCTGGATGGTGAATTCCAACAGGTGATGAATTTTTTCAAAGATTTTTCCCAGGACCAAAGTCAGACTGACCTATCTAAAGTTGGCAGCGTTGCCCCTCTTCCCTTTCTTAAAGATGGGCACCGTGTTGGCCCTCTTCCAGTTGTTTGGAACCACTCCTGCGTTCCAGAAATCTTCAAACAGCCTTGCCAGAGGTACTGCTACGAGGTCAGTCAGTTCTTTCAGGACTGTCAGATGTAGGTGGTGTGGCTCAGCAGACTTGAAAATGTCCAAATGTTCTAAGAATATTTTCCCTTCTTTGAGACTGGTTTTATGTGGACTGCTGTCTTCCCCGTATTCTCTGGGCATCTGGACAGGTTATGAGTTCCCATCTGATTTTCAAGAATATTGATGCAAAGTAAGTGTTTAGGAGGTCTGCCTTTTCTCAAGGATCAACTGTGGGATGCCCCTCCATATCCAGTAGCAGTCCAACAGTGGAGCTTGATTTTTTTCTTGCTCCCGGTGTACCTATATAAGGACTTTTTGTTGTCTTTAATTTGGTTGCCAGCTTGATCTCTATGCATGCCTTGGCTTTCCTTATCTTGTACCTGCAGACCCTGGCTATATGAGTATACTCCTCTCTGGATGCTGCATCATTTTCTGTTTCATGTATACTTCTTTTTTCTTTTTGATAAGTTCTCTAATGTCCATGTTGACCCAAGTGAAGAGTCTCTTGGCCCCTTTCCCTCTCTTTGACTGCGTGGGGATGGTGTCTTTTTGAGCAGTGAGAATTGCCTCCTTAAGGAAGCACCAATGTTCCTGAACTCTCAAATCACCCAGTCACTGGTTGCAAAGGGCCTTCCTAACTAGGGTCCTTAGTTTACCAAAGTTTGCCTTTCTGAAGGCTAGGACTTCTGTTCTGCTGGTGGAATTCCCAGCCTTTTGGTGGATGGTGAATCTGAGAAGATCGTGATCTCTGTTGCCCCAGAGTACCTCCAGTCTTCACGTTGCCTACCATGTCTTCCCCTTTGGTCAGCAACAAGTCCAGAGTGGCTTTATCCCTTGTCAGTCCCTCCACAGCCTGTCAAGAACAGGTCGTCTATAGCTGCCAAGATGTTGACTGACCTACTGGAGTTGGCTGAATGGTCTTCCCAACAAATGTCAGGGTAGTTGAAGTCACCCATGACTATCAAATCTTTAGTGCTGGTTGCCTTGGTCAGTTCCCTAGAGAATGCCTGATCACTCTCTTCTTCTTGGTAGAGAGGTTTATAGTAGATTCCCACCATCAGGTCCCCTTTTCCTGAGCTCCCCTTGTATCTTGACCTAGAAGACCTCAAGGGGCCTCCCCATAAAATCAAACGTGACCTGCAGAGATGCGTATCGCTCTTCCACATAGAGGGCCACCCCTCTACCCTTCTTCCTGATCCAATCCTTTCTATACAGCCTATAACCCTCAATATCCACTGCCCAATCATTTGAAAGGATGAACATCACAGGAAGCAATGATAAGAGTGTCCATCTAATTATTTATCTCATGTCTTTGTGCTAATTTGAATATATTCACTTATGCTTTTAGCAAAGAATATTTTAATACTTTGGAAAACAAATATAATAATTATCTCAGTCTTCTATTTCCCACTTGTCAGGACCATTAATATGATTAGTAGTATGATTTCTCAGTCTATAAATAAATTTCAGCATTTTCTAACGTTGAGGTTTTTGATAGCCAAGCCATAAAAATTAATGAAAATAAAAAGGACACCAAAAGTAAGATTTTTCCTTTAGAAAATTACAGCCACAGTGCCTGCCTAATTCTAAATCATCTCAGAGGCATTTAGTGAAAAATTAACCTTTTCCAAGAACAAGCACAGTAGTGTATTCCAAGTCTTTTCTGATGATGCCTCCCCCCCCCCCCCCCCCCCCCATAATGAACTTTCTTAAGATTTGCATTTAAACCTGACTTTTTCACAGCAGAATTAAAGGGCACATTCTCATATGGACTGTTTCCTCTTTGTAAAACCATGAAGATGTACCACCATATTGACAAATACCATGTGAAAAACATACCGTAATTGCAACACATGTTTAAAGGGCTGCAGTATTGTCAGTGTTTGAATATTTATGATTTGGCTCTTTGTTTCACATTCAGCATTTCATTTATCTCAAAGTCCTGGTAAGTCATCAGCTATACTGTGTATAGGTTACTGATCACCATCAATCCTTACAGCAAGTCAGGGCCAGTTTGAGCTATGAAGCACGAATGGCTTTAAAATTGTTAGAATCTGAGGACTAGGGTACAAAATTGGGATTACTTCCTTTTCTAAATTGAGTGTCCTCCCATCCCACTGAAAAGAATGGGGATAGAGGTTGGCACATTGGTTTACTCAAAGCTTTATGCTGTAGGTAAATTTAAAACACAAGTACTTTGCAGGTTGGGAGAAAAATAATTGTAAGAGTTGAATTACAGGTTTCCTTACGTTAGAGAAAGCCATATAACAAAGAGGTATATAATTATAAAGTGGAAGTGCTATACTTCTTCACCTGAAAGCCAGTCTAACTGGGTTGCTATTTAGAAAAGGAATACAGAACACTCCCAAATGAACATTTCTAAATCAAGGAGTGCTGGTTGCAAAAGTGAGTCTTCCTAATCAGCTTGCTTCGGGGATAATATTTATAGCAATATGCCTAGGTAGGTTGCAAACAGAATTTAGCATATGGTAGTGTAGCGTTTTTATGGGACCTTGATAAAAGATTTCTTATTTCTGTGTTTTATAACTAGAGCAAAGCCCTAAACCATGTGCTATCTGGCATAGTAGTTGCTTCCTGATTTCTACTTGCCTGTCTATTCTATGATCAGTATTGTTGTGCTCAAGCATTTTTATGATCTAACACAACTGTTGAAATAAGAAAGCTTGGACTCAACAAATTACTCCCTGCCCCTGAATTTTAGAGGAAAGTGTGGTTTGTAAAACTGCTTCTACTTGTAGTGTAATTTTTTTGTATGAATATTTATTCTAAGGTTGAAAATGAAAGTCAAGTTCCATATACCATGTTTTATCACATACCACATGCCTAGAATATAAGCACTCCACGTTGATTCCTGCTCCAAAACCAACTACCCAGTAGCAGTAGTGACATTTCTATTCAGGCAGCTGAGGGAGTCAGTTGACTTAATAGTTCATTGTTTTTCACTTCCCAGGTGTTAACAGTCTATCCTTTATAATGGTCTTGGTAGTCCCCTAATAAACCTACACTTTCTTTTGGCAATTTTGCTGTCTGCTAGGTACTCTTGGTCTCTCTTCTTCTGTTTCCTAGCCTTGGAGACTTTTTAGCTCTTTTCAAAATTGTACAGCCATCCATGGAGACCAGTCTTCAGTAGCAGCTAGGTTTCATCATTTGGTTAAGCAGGAAAGGGAGGGTGAGTGAACTGAAGATTAGGCTCTTTCCTTGCTCCATACAGCCATGACTGGGGGAAAAAAACCTTTTTTTTTTCATTCTGCCTTCCCCAAACAAGGTGTGTGCCTTATTTGGGCACATATGGTATGCAAGAAATACACTAAATAGCAGTGATTGTTATTATCTTTTAACTGGTTGCATATTTGGGGTCAGGAAGGAATTTTACCCTATGGTCAGATTGGTACAGAGTGTAGGGGTTTTTGCCTTCCCCTGCAGCAGGGGAGGGCGGGGGGGAGGGGGTGGCCCTCTACCCAGGACCTCTTGAGCATATATTGACAACATTTTATAGAAGCAGGACATTGGCTGTTGTGGTTCCCCTGTTTTGCCTATGGCAGGTTAGGTCTGTGTTGTGTCAGGGTTGACAGCAGTCTTATGTATAGTTTAGATGTTGGGTTATATAGGAAGGTTTGGGTAGGGATGATCCTGCCTCAGGCAGGGGGGTGGACTAAATGACCTCTGGAGGTCCCTTCCAACCGTACTTCTCTATGCTTCGATGATTGTCTTCTGACTCCTAATATGTAAGAGTGAGTACTGAGCTAATTGATGAGGAGTTTCCACTGAAAATCCAGATTTCCAGTGTTTAGTGTCTGTACTGTTTGAAACCAGAGAGCCTGAGCAGTGCTATACAAGCTGGAAACCCCAAATGAAAGGATTTGACAAGAAGTATAGAAACAGTTCCAAGGAATCTCTTCCTAATATGGAGATGGTTATCAAGTTTTAACATACTATGTTTACACTTGCAAATTTGACATGAGCAAGTTTATTTTTTCTGATGTATTTGACATTTCAGAAGTAAATAGAGTTTTTTAAAGTAAAATAGTTATTAGTTAAGATTCTAGATCAATACATAAAAACTTAAGCTTAGTAGCTTGGTTCCTTAGATACATTCAAGAGGCAGTGGGCACTATCCAAAGTTCTCTCCTTGGTGTCCTTCCTTGAAAACCTACGTATGAAACTCTGACCTGTACTCCTGTTCCTGTTTTATCATCTTCTATCCCAAGAATTCAGTTACACATTTATTGGCCTCCCTGCAGTCATTTAGGGGGGCTTATAGTTCCTTGTGGTCCTAGGCCCATTGCAAACATATAACAAATAGCCCTGTCTCTGACAGTGGTAAGTTGTGGATGCTTTAGAGGAGTTGTATATGAACAGGGCATATCAAGAGTAATCCAACATCTGTCATAATCTCCCTGGCATCAGCCATCATTGTTTTAGGGATTTCACAGGATAACATCACTGATTGTCCTGTTTTCTAGATCTCAGTAGACCTGTCCTTCATGGCTTTGTCTAAGAAATATGAGAGACGGTCTCTGTTTTTTGCATTAAGTCATTTGGGCTAAGTACAAACAGTTAAAAAGCCCGAGGCTGAATCAGTTCAGTCTTTGCAGGTTAGTTTAAATTGCGTAGATTGAATTTTGAAGCAAGTGAACAGACATTCACTTTTAATTCTGGAAATGCAGCCACATACCTGTGGTGGCTCAGGCCAGAAGCTGGGGGGCACTAGAGCACATCTTTCAGCCTGCCATCTACTGCCAAAGGGAAGGGAGAAAAGCTGGGAGAGGAGGCTTTGGAGGCTTTTCCTCCTGTCCCTGCTCGAGCTGGAGGGGAGGGAGGCGTGGAGGGGTCTGGCCAGGCCCCAGCTGGCTCACTAAGTATGGTGGGGGTGGTTTAAACCCCCACCATGGCCTGCACCAGCCTCAGCCAGAGTGTGCAGGGGGGCAGGAAGCAGCCCCAGCCAGGCTTTTTCCCTGCTCCCTGCTTGAATGGAGAGTGGGGAGCATGGCCAGACCCTGACTTGGGCCGGCCCACTGAGGAGGAAGGGGGTTTTAAACCCCATCCCTCACCCACATGGGAACCCAGTCAGGGTCTGCCTGGCAAGGGTGGAACAGCCCCTGACAGGCTTTTCCCCATTCTCCGCCCCCGTCAGGCAGGCCCCAGCTGGGGTGCCATGCAGGCAGGGGAGGGGATTTAAACCCCCCATCCACCCTCTCTCTCTCATTGTGCCCCTCTGGCCCAGGGCCTTGCCATGCTTTCCACTTGAGCAGAGAGCAGGGAAAAAGTCTGTCAGGAGCTACTTCCCCTCAACCAGGCAGACCCAGCTGGGGTCCTGTGTAGGTGGGGGAATGGGTTTAAACCTCCCTCCCCTACCTCAACGTGCCGGACTGGGCTGGGGCCTGGCCATGCCCCCCGCTCTCCACTCAAGCAGCAAAAAGCCTGTGAAGGACAACTTCCCAACCCCCCACCCTGCCAAGCAGACCCCATCTGGGTTTCAGACCCAGGTTTGTCCCCACCCACTTCTCAGCCAGCCAGAACAGTGATAGTGCTCCAGCTAGGGAGCAGAGGGGCAGGACAACACTGCTTTGCTGGAGCAGACAGCACTGCCCAGGGCTGCAAAGCTTCCTGAGATGCTGGGGGACTGTGAGTTAACTTGAACCAGGAAGGGGTCTGGGACAAAAGTTCCATAAACCAGTTTGACCTAAATCAGTTCAGGCTGATACTGCATACAGACAGGTTTGTCTTAAACCGGTTTCAGCCATTTTGAAAGCAGTTTAAGTACACTGATATTCTGTTGTGTTACAGATTTAAATTGGTTTTTGATCACTTAAAATGGTTTGTGTAACTTCTCTCCCTAGCCCTGCTGCATGCCCCATTTTATAGAGAAACACTACCTTTGTGAGTTGACAATGTTGTTACAACTACTTCATACTCATAAATAATAGCACAAGTGGAACAGGACAGAATAGTTGTCTTAACTTTCTATATTTCAACTTAAGTTATAAACAAATACATTTAAGTATAAGATAGTTTTAAAAAAATGGTATTTTCCCTTTACCATGACATACCATTTAGGCCTCCTACAGCAGTTGATGATATCCAAAGCATGTGAAGAAAAGTAAGAAAATTATCTAGAACCAGCGATGTCCTGAAATGTTATAAGGGAAATGCAAAGCCATGAGCTTAAGACTTGACAGAAAGAAAGCTTTTAAATTTCCAATCATGCAAATGAGACTCAGAGCAATTTATCAAAATTATGATGGGCAGCTGTTTTATGGGCATAGCATTTTAACATACTGCTCACAATATGAAAGCACTGATGGAATATAGACAGTGCTTTTTCTTGTTAAAGAATTTAAACATTGATAGTAAGATTCATAAATGTCAGGTTGTACACCCTAAATTTGGGCCATGTTTTCTATAAATATTAAATAATTGGCATTGTAATTTTTGTTTTGTAATTCAGAGTTATCCTTTGATGATATTTCAATGCCTGTGTGTGAAATGAACCATCTTAGGAAGGTGGAATCAGTGTCTTGCTACCCACTTATGAACAGTGGCTATCACACTTCTATATGTTGTTGCTAACATCTGAAGATAGAAGTTATTATATGGATAATTATTATCATGTAATACAGTAGTGCTTGTGGGCATGGGCAAATCTTGGATTTAAAAAAGCGGGGGTGCAAACGGTGTGGTGTACCATCACGTATAACATAACAGACTTTTTCTCCAGGTAAAAAGAAACTAGAAGGTTTACTAATATGCTAGAGTCCTATTACTCAGCTTAAGATAGAAACAAAAATATAACACTATTAGAATGTGCATTAATTTGCTATATCATTATTAGTGTTCCACATTCTCCATTTTTTTATTTAAAAAAAAAAAATCCGGGAATTTTTTGGGGTTTATCTTTGAAACATGAAAACCAGGATGAAATTGGGATAAAAGGAAGAAAAGGAAAAAAATCAGTTTAAATTGGGGAAACATCAGCGGTGAGGGGGGGAGGGAGTAAAGATGGGACTATGAAAGGGGAGGGGCACAGTGCAGCCTGTCAGCCACTCCCGGAGCCTCAACAGGGAGCAAAGCTGGGGGAGCTGCCAGTGGGTGCAGGGTGGAGGGCGGCACAGCTCTTGTTGCTACAAGCCCCCCCGGGAGGGCTGCCAGTTGCGGGGCCTGTGTTGGGCTTCTCCCAGGGGGTGCATGCCCTTGGATCATCAGCAGGAAGCACATGGCTCCATGCCCTGCCTTTCTTCCCTGGCTGCATTTGCATCCTTTCCCCCTGCTGCAGCAGCCTGCTGGTGGGCTGGCCTGGCATTTAGAGGGAGCGGGTAGTGATGCGTGCCCGGACGTGGAGGGTGGGGGGACCCGACCCCGGCACCTCCCACCCCGCTCAGGGTCAGAGCTAGGAGCCCCGCACCCCCAGGCAGCGGCTTCAGGACCATGGGCCTGTGTGGAGCAGCTGGTGCACTGCCTGCCACAGGGAGTGGAGCCAGGCTCTCTCACTTGTCCCCCGGCGGGGTTTGCAGCTCCCAGCACCCAGGGCAGGGCCGAAGCGGAGCCGCCAGAGTGTAGCTCAGACCTACCTGCCCTGGGAGTGATTCCTGCGGCCCAGCCCACCCCACCTGGGCTCAGAGCTGGGAGCCCCTTGCCCCGGGCAGCAGCTCCAGCCACCCTGCCCCAGCCCCTGTGCAGCCACTGCCACCCCCCTGCCCTCTGCACCGCATGCGGCTGCCTGCCACCGCACCTCCCCTGCCCCACATCTGGCCGGAAACCTGTGCCTCAAGTAACCAGCACAGCGGCACTTTTAGCTTACCAGTACCACCCATTATTCAGTTCAAATTCCTCTTAACCAGCATGAGTGGGGAATGGGTTAATAGGGATTTGAACTGAAAAATGGGTGTAGATCAGTAAAAACTAAATGACTTAAAAAATACCAGGGAATGTATCAATGAAAATTTGATAAAAACTGAGAACGTGGAACACTAATCATTATGTATGACAAATACAACAAACTAGGCAAAAATAATCAAAAGATGTTTCTTTAGCCCTATAGTTATTTGGAGCTTTCAGGTTCATAAAGAAAATTAAGCCTCCTTAAGCCTTTTGACAGTGCATTCAATGTTACACTGAAAGTTATTTCCCCATCTAAGTTAATGTTCACTCGAGTTAATGTTTTCATACTTAAGTTAACGTTTTTAGCTCTAATTAAAAACAGTATGCAGGGCTGTGAAATAGGAGCCATGTTATCAGGAGCAGCTAAGAGCAAGATTGCAGAAGAAAGAATTGCTTGATTAGTAGAACATTAAGACTGTGGAAAAAGGAGAGAGGGTCATGTGGAATGAAGAATTTGGAAGAAATCAGGTTGATAATAAGGAACATTGAAGCCAAGTGACCCCATCACTGAATAGAAATTAACTGCCTGAATAGAAATTCTCAGGCCACTGCCAGGCAGTTAAACTCTGTGTGGAACAGGAATCAGATGTGGGGGTGGGCTGTGTGCAACTGCAGGGGACTCTAGTTATGGCCGCATTGTTCTTTACATTCAATTGACGTGCCATGAAGAAGCTGTCCTGGAAAGCTCAAAATCATACTCTGTGGACAAAAGAGACAACTGGGACATGATGGGTTAGGAGGTGTCACTGGTACTGTTATTTAAAAAAAACCCATAACCTTACCGTTTGTCAATTTGTTAACCGTATCAAGTGGGACTTTGTGCAGAATAGGTTTTGAGGAGGGTTATAAAAAGAATATATAATACAGTAAAAGCTCTGTTATCTGGCATGAGTGGGGAATGTGGGTTGCCAGTAATCTAAAAATGCTGGTTACCTGAAGCAGAAGTTTTTGGCCAGACACGGAGTGGCGGGGGGTGGGGTGGGGAGGGGGGTGGCCTCCACATGTGATCTTCTTCCCCTGCGTCTGGCCTGCTGGCTGGAAATTCCAGTTAGTAGTGTATGCTGGGTACTTAAATGCAAGTTAACACAGCGTTTACTATAGTAGCTTTACAAATTTTGATGAGAATATTTCGTTTCCTCATCTTAATCCTAGGCCTTCCCTGAAGCAGCTATCCTGCTTCATTGAATGAAAAAGTTACACTTAGAAAATGGAGAGAAAACAATGTGGAAATAAACTCCCGTTATGGAATGGGTGTAGCTGTGCATTCACAGTCATCCTTACATACCCACTGTATTGCTATGCTGTTCAGTTCTTTTGAATGAGTGTAGGCCTTCAGATTTGTTAGCAGGAGATCGTCTTTTATTGCCTTGCAGGCTTGTTCTGTCCTCTTTAGTGTTTGCAGCATTTCAGTGTTAGTGTCATCTCTAAATTGGATTACAGTTCACCCGATACAGAGAAAAAAATGCAGCAGCTGGAAGGGGAAAGAAAGAATGGGCTGCTTGTTTTTCGCTTTTGCTTATTTAACTAATAAAGTATCTGGAAGCCATGAATCTTGCACAGGGATGTTACTAAGTACAGCAAATTTGTGTGAATACTGACAGATGCTTTATTGTTACAACAGAATCAAATCCATGATGTCCAATTTAAGAACTAATGAGATAGGACATGATGCAAGTAGGAGGTATATTTTTAGATCATCTTATAATAAATGCAGAGTTACTTTAGAGTTTTGCTAAAATAGCTGACAAAAATCTGGTTCCTGGATCTAGTCAGTTAAGTTAAGGAAGCTGATGTCTTGGGAGTACTTTGAATGCAGAGTTTGTTCATTAATCTTGGTATATTTATTAGCTCACTATTTGCATTTTAAAGGCTCATTGGCAGAACCTGACTTGCTGTCCACCCTTTCCTTTCCAGTTTTTAAATTAGCATGTATGTATGTACCTGTGTTGGGGAGAGGCATATTTCCTAGTCTTATAGCTAATGTTAACATTTAAGATGTGATTCACCAAAAATATCAACAAGGTCAGCCACTTAATGAGAACCCTTACATCATAGAAGTAAACATAATACAGGTCAGGAAACAGATTTCCATTCCAAAAGGTCATCAGCAACCATGGAGGGCAAGGAGGAACAGGAGGATCTCACAGAATGTGGCCTGAGGGGCTTTCTTTCATGTTTTGTTCATTTTTCATTTTTTTATTCCCATCTTCTAGTTCATATCTCACCAGGTGCATGGCAGAAAGGTTTTGAACATGGCAAGGTGGCTTGGTGAATAGATTCAGGATGAGAGGTCCAAGCGTAAAGAAGTATGGCCTTGAAGTTTAGCCAGGAAGAATTTTTTTCAGACTTTGGCAAGAGCTATTTCTGGGAACTTCAGAGGATAGACGCTCATGAGGATTGGTGCTAGTGGTAAATGTGAGCTGAGGATGTAACTATGATAGTTTGCAGGCATCCCATTCAGTCAGTAAGGTGCTGAAAAGGTGAAAAGGATTTATGACCCAGGTACCTACCTTTTTCCAGGACGACCCAAACCCTCAGCCCGACCATGCCCTCTCCATTTGATAACAGGCACATTTTATTTATACACAGTGATAGTAGATATAAATAATGCAAACAGTTCTATATCTACCAGTCCCAGAGCTGTAATGGAGGGACGATGCATCTGGCCAACAGGCAAGCTTCACCCTGAGGTTCTTTCTGAAAGTCAGATGTCAGCAGCCTGGAGGTTGAAGGCTGAGCCCCCTCCCCACCATGGAATGGGTGAGATGGACTGGTGGTATGCCCTCTGTCCATGGTGGCCTCGGGTTCCCCTCTTGGGGACCCTCTGCTGCTCTGAAATCCTTCCTTTTGTATCCTTTCTTCCCTCTAATGACTCTTCATTCCTGGGCCTTGTTGGTTGGTCTCCCTGTGTCCATCATACTGTCCAGGTTCTGTCCTGTCAGCATATTCCTTTGTTTCACAAACCCATCACATGCACACGTCCTAGTTTGGTTATTTACCAGTTTCTCCTAATTTGATCTGTTTACAAAAGCCGGAAATCCCAAGGGCTGTGAAGTTTGGCACTATGACCTAATGCCACCTTATCTCATGTGTGGTACATGTCTTCAATGTCCTACCCTGTGTCTTTACTGGTTTTAGACACAGTGGGCCTTGAAGGAAACTTTGTCACAAACAGGCTTATAGAAAACAATTAATCCTTGCCATTCCCCTGGACCTTTGTTCTAATGCATATCTACTTTACCTAAAAACCAGTTCTGAAAAGCAAACCTCTAAATACCATTTTCTAGCCATCAAAATGTTATCAGATTGTAGCTGAAGACACAGATGGGGTGATGGCAGAATGTTAAAGGATGGAAGAGTCCAGAGTCTAGCTTAGTTACTCTACTGTCTTATAATGTTATCTTTGCATTACTAAGGACTATGGGACAGAATCCAGAGTGTATTTTGAAGGTGTGAAATATTTTGAAGCCTAAAAACAACTTTTCTCTAGAAACAAAAGGAAAAAACAAGTTTCCTCCTGAACAAAAGAAAAAGAAAAAAGAATGGAGCAATGCCAAATTCAACTTTGTATAGTCTTCATGTTGCCTAATATTAAAGAAGGTTAGCTAGTGTATATGGGTTATTCAGATTATGTGAAGCTTGAATCTTACCTAAAAGGAATTATCTCCCAATCCTTTTGCAAATAAGTTAATTTTTTTTAAGATGCTCTGCACTGTAGTCTAAAACAAAAACTGCCCTGGGATGCTTAGAACTACTTTTGCTTCATGCTGTCATCCTATGAGTTTTCCATTTCTATAGTGAAAAGGCTAAGAATGGAGTATGCTTTTCTTCAGAAGAATTACATATTTAAAAAATGACCTTAATTTAAAATTACAATTATTGATATTATGGCCAAGAATTGTAGCAGAAAATGCAAAAGCAGGCTCAGAACAGGATCACATTTCATTATATCTTAGTCTGATTTAGTGCTTTCTGTTGCTTTTTCCAGTTACCAATATTTCCTTGAGATGCAAATAGACAATATGCCATTTGCTGTACTTGGTGTAATTTGAAAGCTCAACATTCATTTGTAATGAGCTGTTATTGTTATTCATTAATTATTTCATTCCAGACAATTTACTGACAGGTCAAAAAAGGTCTTTCCCCAAAAAGCATGGAATACAAAAAATCCTAAGAGGTAAATACTAGACATGGGGTGTGTCTATACATGCAATTAATGTGAATCAATAAACCCTGGAGCAATTTGAGCTGAAGCAAACTACTCCTGGGCATAGCATCTACACATGTGTCCAGGACCTCAGGAATTTGATCTGGGACAGAGCAGATCTGGCCTGGCAGGAGGCACAGGAGGTCAGCACCAGGCTCTGGGTGGTAGTAGAGGATGGCTGAGGGGCTGGCTGGGGCTGAAGGGTGCTGAAAGTGCAGAACCGTGTGGCAGGCTGGGCAATTTATGCCCATGGTCAGCATCTACATGTGTGTTTAATCACAATAAATTACCCTGGTGTAAGATAGTACCCCAACAGTACTATCTTACAGCAATGTTAATTAGTTTACTGCAGCCTAATACTGTCACATGTGTAGATGGTAATGCTTTACTCCACAGGTAATTACTGTACTCCACAGTAAAGCACATGTGTAGACATGGCTACTGTGTAGTTAAATACTACCTTAAGGGCAAGATTCCTCTTCTCCCTGCATAAGTGTCAGCATGCATTTGTACTTGCCCTGTTTACTCAAATCTAAGAGTACCCTGAATTTAAGACAACCCCCCAATAATTTGATTCTTTATATGGAAAATTAATATGTTGTTATAATTTTCCAAGCATAGAATTCAATTGTTGGAGGGCCATCTTGAATTCATTCCCTCCACCTCCCCTTCCTGCTGCTACAGCAGGGAAAGCAGTGGCTGGTGGTAGGTGGTGAGTCAGGTAGCTGGAGGGTTAGGTGCCACTGTTGCCCTCTGCCCCTCCACCCCAACATCTTCCCCCTGCAGGTATCCTGCCCCCCTGCCACCTCTTCTCCCTCCATCTCCTCACAATCTCTGTCCCTTCCTTCCACTCCCCAGTCTCTGCCTTCCCCCAGCCACACCTCCTGGTCTGCCTTTTCCCCTCCCTCACTTACTTCTAGATGCTGCTTGGGTTGTGTTCCCTCCCCAGAGAGCAGCATGTGGAAGCAACGACCATGCTGGGCCACACAGCAGCATTGGTGCTGCTGATTGGCTGGGCAGAGGCCATGTACCAGTGTCAGCACTACTTATTGCCAGGCTGGGGACATAGTTCCATGTGCTCCATTCCCGGGGGGAATCCCGCCTGAGCTGGAGCTGAGCTGCACCTACAGTAATGGGGGGAAGGGAGCAAGTGGAGTAGAAATGGGGGAACAGGAGGCTGTTGTGGATCTTTCTCTGGCCCTGACCCAGGCTCAAGGCCAGAGTCAGAGCCACAACAGCTCTGTACCCCCGCCTTTCCGCACCGTGCCCCCCCCCCCCCCCTGGTGATTTATATGCAAATCTGAAGTGGCTTTTTTCCCCCATGCTGAAAGGGAGAAAGAGTGGAAACTTGTCTTAAACTTGAGTAAATATGGTATTTTATTTAACCAAAGCTTTATATATTGTAGGATTACCTTGGTGCAGGTTTTCCATCCTTATTTTCTCCTATGCTTATCTTTTTAATTTTTTCCATTTTAAAAAATTATTTTTCTTCAATGACTTCCTTTTGCTTGTCACCATGGAAAAGGAATTTCTATTGTAGAATATATCCACATTGCAGTATGCAGTGTAGTGCAGTGAGACATAAGTAAGCTTGAAATGAATTTGCATGGATGCAGGAAACAATCTTGTTTCTTAGCAAGATAAATTAGCCTTTGCAAAGGATACACCATGTTGCCATGGGTAGACCATGTCTGTGTTATCCTATAGCTGGCAATGTGGACATATCCTTGGATTATTCAGACAGCAGTAGTTACAAGTATCCTAGCCCCATGTTATTCTTTTGTTAATATAGGTGTTACTCCTTCTCCTTCATCTGATTGACAGTCCAGGAATTTTTCCTCCACGTGTTTGGCGGTGCCCCGCCCCTCCCCCATGTCCCTTCAACTCAGCAATAGGCTCCGAAGGGACCCTGGGTCCCCCAGACCTAGAAGCAACCAGTCACCAAGCTGGTGGGGCGGGAGCCCTGCATGCTCCCCGTTGGACCTGGAACTGGACTGGAAGTGCTTCTGGTCTACTTCCGCATCCGCCGCCGAGTGCACTGGGGACCCCCCACCATGCTCCTGTGGGATGCTCCATCCGCCCCAGCATCTCAGCATTCATGAGCTGCCTGGTACCTTGAGGTATATAGAAAAAACATTTAAAGCTGCGTCTACGTCAAAATCATTGAATTTCTCCGGATCTATTTGGAGGGTTGCAACTTGATTCAGATAGATTAAAGGGTCTCCTGATTCAATTTGAATCCGGAGATTCAGCTGCCGAATCAGGCCAAATCTCTGCTGAATCGGATCAGCAACCGAAGCTTTGCACAGCCCTGGTAATTATTAGCAGATCCACTGGCACATTCAGTATCCCAGAGGAAAGCTTCTCACTTTCTCATGCACCCTCTAGAACTTGTTGATTGCCACAATTCTGTGAGGATTCAGGAAGAATAAGTGGATCAGTCAGGTTGTCTTGGACTGCCCTTGCAAATCCTGCCTTGCAGAACTAATGTAGCATGTTTTCAGTGCAGGACATGGGGAAACATCATGGTTCTGTTACTGTTCAGTGCTTAAGCTTATGGATTGTGTTATTGTGGATGAAGTAGAATTCCCAGTGTCCATCACAAATGGCATTCAGCAGGTTACCCATGCCTGATGATCTAGTGTAGTAACTTCAAGCTAAGGAAGTAAAAGTATTACTTGAGAGACACACCACTAATGCTTTGAAACTCGCCACAGTTCTAGGACTTCAAATCCTTTTTTATGGATTTACTGGATGCTCTAGGTTGGACCTGCTAATTCTTTTACAGTTTTCCGGAAGAGAGCACTATTTAAATATCCAGACAATCCTACCCTTTCAATGCTTACTGAAGGTCTGAACCATTTTTTTCTTCCTTCAATAACATTAGGTGCATTAAGAACTTCTTCCTCTCTCTCATCTACTGTTGCATTTATGTGGAGTTTTGACTTCTTGTACTGATGTTCTTTCTCTTCTTATATAGTTTGAATTTGTGGAGCTTGTTTCTTTACATCTCTGATTTCAAAGTCCTATGGCCTATGTGTTTCTCTCTTTTCATAATGTGACAGTGGATTCAATGATAGATGCCATGTGCTGTCCGTAGTTAGGGAGAAAAGAACGTAGGGAGTGCTCAAATGCTGTTCCAGATTATAAACCTCACCCAGAAATCTCCCTCCCAGTTTCCATGTGTATAGCATGCTTGTCCTCGATAAGTTTTGGCATAAAGTTTGATTAAGAAATCAATGAAAAGGTGGCTTTGAATGTAAACAGTAGCATTTTATCTGAATATATCCCAACTCTTTAATCAGTCTGGCAAGTTATTTTCTGACAGCACCAAAGCATGCAACAGACTTCAAAAAATCAAATCAACAACAGCAAAATGTAAAGCATTAGCATGGTAGATAAATCTTTGTACATTCAAAATTCTCATTTCCATGTGAAATAAAATCTCATTCCATATGGATGTTATCTTCTTCCTGACCAAAGGAAACTTCCATTTCAAGAGTCTGTAGGTAGAAATGTGGTTGTCTGCCTGCTTTCTCAGTGGTAGAGAATGGACACATAGGACCTGATTTAGTCGAAAGACTTCCAAGAAGGGCAGGAGCAGGCCTTTACTCCTTTTATTTTAGGAATCAATTTTGAATGAAGGGTTCTAGCTTAGTCTTGTCTGAATGTAAACATTACTAGAAGTAAGCTAGGCTGTAAATTTATAGTGCTCTAGATACTCCACTCTTAGTCTCATAAGACTAAATTCTTTTTCACTTCACTATATAAATGGCATTTATGCACAGTTTGTGATTCAGCTCTGGGCGCTCAGGCATCTATCTATATGCCCATTGAGCATTCTCATTAGGGCTCTGTCAGCCACGCAATGGAGAGCAAGATGAAATTGCGTAAGTCCCAAAATTGTAGCTATGAAAAAAACCATGACTAGCAGGTGTTAGTTGGAGAGCTAACCCAATAGGTGAGTGCAGGTGTGTCAAATACACGGCCTGTGGGCTGGACTCAGCCCACAGGTCATCTGGACCACTGATTTTGCCCTGACCCTGGCTGCAGTCCTGTGGTGTCAGCCATGTGCCTGAGCAAGAGCCATGGTACTGGAGGTCCAGCAGCACCACAGGGTAAGCTATGGCTTGTTCCTGTAGCACGAGCCAAGCATCCATGATACTGGGCTTCTTCCTATGTCATCTAATAGGTAACAGTCAACTAACTGGTAAAACATTGCTTTTCCATCCTAATAACTGAGAAAAACAGACAAAAATAAGTGGCTCTAGGCAGTCAGACCCTAAGAATGTGGACAGATGAACAAATAATGCTAAGTTAAAATAGAGCATGTCAGCTGATCTGCAGTAACTGTTTTGTGTGCCCATTTTGTAATACAGTAACTAGAAGTTAATGCAGTAATTTAGCTGTTTATGCCGGGGTAGACTGCCTTAATTTAGCTTTCATTTAGTGTGGGACAGAGCAGACACGGGCAACAGTTATTGTGGGTAAGCTGACATGCAGTAATGTCATCTCCTTAACTTGGTATAATTTTCCTCTCATCGCTATAATTTATTTCCCTGTTCACACCCAATGTTTGTCATTAGAGTAATAATTCAGTTTTAACAATGAGAGAATACGCAGCGTTTACAATGAGAGAATATAAAGTTTAACAGTGCAAGAGTATAAAAAAGCAGGGTAGAAATGCACCTTAAAGACTGACTAAATCAGTAAAGGGTAACAGTAGATTCCTATACACGTGCTCTGGAGGGGGCATTTTAATTGGAACCCACAGTGTCTCAGGTATTCAGCATCCTGTGTTTCAAAAGGGGGGGGGGGGGTAACATTTGATGAGCTTTAGTTAAAGCACGCCCGCTACCATTTTGAAATGTAGGGACACTGAATACACGAGATGCTGCAGCACGCTGGAGGGTTTGAATTCGAATGCTCCAGCAGACTCGATTAATTGAGTCTGCTTCAGTGCGTTCTAATCAGAATGCATTGGAGCACATGTAAAAGTGCCCAGACAGTATAAAGAATGTTTACCAATGAAAAAGTATAAAGAAAGATAGCAGGAGGGTATTGTTTCACATTTGATATCACATTTAATTCACCCACAGAAAGATGACACAGATTTTCACAAGCACTGAAAAAGATTTAGGTTAACACATCTCACTATCTTTTGATAGGATTTGCGCTTATACATTTTTAGGTGCTTTTGAATCCCTATCTTAGATGTTCTACCAATGCACACAGCTTTGATTCCATTAGCTAGCAGTCCTGTTCTGGAACCAGGTAATGTTGCATGAGTATTGTTTTTATGAGTAGTTATATACAAAATACCATTAAACACTGATGATTAATTTCAGTTCAGTTAAAATTGAGAACAATTGTTTTGGATCCAGTGTTAGTTCAGTTTTCTTTTGGGCATCCAAATATCAAAGTAATCAAAAATCAGTTCGTGAGGTGAGTAGATTTGTCTTTATACTTGCATACTTTCTAGTGTTCACTTACTCCTCTGTCTTGTCCCTCTGCTCTTGGAGCGGAGCAGATAAACACAGGCTACCTTTAAGCATGTGCGTAAGCCCAGTGACTTCAAAGGAACATCTTACATATTTCAGTTCAGTTTGTGTTCTGGTGTATTGTTGGGCTAGGGTCTTTATTTTGTTTTGTTTTGTTTTAAGAAGATATACTATAAGTGCTGTAAAACATGAGTATTTTTCCCACTCTCAGCAAATAATTCTTATAAAAACATTTTTTGCCTTAATAAAGAAATTGGAAAATAAATGCTTTAATTTGTATTTTATGCATCATGTCTATGAGATCTATGGCACTTCCACCTCAGGTATTCCCTCGAACACTAGTGTTTGTCTCCTTTATTCATTACCACAATTTGAGTTTGTGCAGAGAGTTTTGGGAGCAAAAGAAGCCCTCAGCTAAGGAAGAACTGGCTATTGAATGACAAGCCATTTATTATATTAATAAATGAACGGTTTTGTCCTCTGGGGGACATTGTGTGTGCTGATGCATGGAAGGTCCTCATCCTTCTTGCTTATTATTTTGTAAAAAAAATATTGTCTCATTAAAGAAAATGTAAATGTTATTGATTACCTGTTGGGTTAGCCTTAGATTCACGTAGAAGAGTTTACAGTGTTGCACATTTCTTAACATAACGTATATCATTGCATATTCAGTTTTCCTTTTCAGATGGTTCTGGTATGCAGTGGTGTAACAATGTGTGTGTATAGTAATACTGATGTAACAACTTGATTAATAATCCTCCCATGATTTTGAAGCTTGTAGCCTGATGCCCATAGTTCAGCAATAAATGCAGGGGGATATTTTGCCAATCTGTCCTGGCTATGATTTTCAGTTCATTCTTTGCTTTTGTCTGATTCTTATTTCCAGCTGTTAATACTACACAATAAAGCCAGTGATTCTTTTCGAAAAAGGATGCAGGCTGCTGGGGAACTGAAGTATTACAAAGAGAGGCTTTGTCCAGCTGACAGTTGCCACATGGATTTTTCAAAGTGACCTTCAGAGCAGAGAAAATTGTTAAGAAATTATCCAGTTGTAGGGATGCTATTTCATGCTGTTTGGTTCCTAGATACATTTGTCTGTGACTAACCCGTTCATGCAGTGATTTCCATATCTGTTCAGTGACCAGATAGGTGGTTTGATACTATTTCCCTGTATAATTACCTTGGCATCTTCAAGCTTTCTTCCTAAAGATCTAATTTCTTGAGATACTTGTATTTTGCTGGTAAACTAAACTATATCCAACAACAGATTTGTATTTACAAAGATTCTTCAGTGAGGAAATTTGAAGTATGAAAGACCTTTCAGCCTCTTAATGACATAATTACGTTACAAGCAGTGTTTTATTTGAATAGCATGGAATGTTTTAGAACTGTACAGATGAATAACTATAGTTAATAATGTAGGATTGAAGATATCTGTTTTGCTGTTGATAGTATTTGGATTATAAAGCACATTCTCAGGATGTTGGTTGTAACTTGCACCAAGATGGAAATTTAGGTGCAGTTTTTTGTCAATAAGTTTGTGCCTTTGTGTTGCATGTGTTCACGTAACATACTGGACCAGATTCTGTGGTCTGAAATAATGTCACTTACATATCATGAAATAGCCTTTAAAACCAGCTAGAGATAGGACTTGAAAAATTACACAGTGCAGGACACAGGCTTCTAGTTTTTGAGAGAAAAAGGGAGTACATTGGGGGTGTGATGGAGCTTGAACAGGAGGGTGAAAAACTGTCCTGCAGCAGAGCTTTGCTATGCTTTGTCTTCTCCTGGTGTGAGCTACAGCTCCTCCGGTGAAGCAATAAATTACAGTTAAGGTTGAGTATCTGTAAACCAAGAAACACCTGCTCCCTGCAGTGCTCCATCTCCATTCAAGCCCATTATACTATTTGTGTGTGTGTGTGTGTGCACGTGTGCCTGCAAACTTGTGCACATGCATGCACATACTTCATGAGTGTTCATTTATCAATATGCATATGAGAAATATCTTTAGTGTGACTGTAGTAATGTAAGATCCTCTCTGTCTGTGTCTGTATATGTCTACCTGCCTATGCAAGATGTTTAAATTAGTCTGATTAATATAGAAGATGCTAAAAGGGCATTTGTTTTCCAAGTATACGTACATTTCAGGCATATTAATTCCGGGGAAAATGTTCAAAGGCTGAAATTCAAATATTCAATTATTTGAAAGTCAGTGGGGGTTAGGCAGCTAACTGCCATTTGTGCCTTTGAAAATATCACCCACAATGGACTAATTGCTGCTTTTGATCATAATTTTTTTTTTTAATTCTCTTTTATCATGAACTCATGAAAGCATGAGTTTTTTGTTGGCTTGCTAACTCCAGAAAAAGGCCTCTGCCAAAAGAAGCTGACAACTTTCCTGCATAGTTATCTTGTCATAGGGAGGGTTTTAAGACTATAGTAATAATACTTAGCATTCATTTGGTGTTTTAAATATTAAAAGCAGTGTGGATACATTATTTTATCCTTACAGTGTCCCGGTGACATTCTGAAGATGCAGATACCGTGCAGATTTTTTTAAGGCCATGCAGTGAGCCACTGCTAAAGGAAAAATTAGAAGTTAGACTTGCAGCGATCACAGTCAGATTCTCAAGCCCCTGGTGTATATGGCACAATACAGTGCCATACTAAGATACTCAAGCTAAATTGCATGCAGGAAGCAGTGTAGCATAACAGTGTAGCACCTTCCTAGGCTAATTAGTCCTGATGAAAAGTGGGATCTAATACCTTGAGCACAGTATCACAGTCATGTGAATGTGGCTAGACTGTTTTTGGTACCCAAGCTAGCTTGGTTATCTCTGCATGCACTACATTGTTCCATGTAGTCAAACCCATTGATTCAACTTGTTCTCATCACCTCATTATTAGCTAATTATGTTTTTACCATTTTATATCATCCTCTTCTCATGCTAAACATGATAGTTACGCTGTACTGCAGCAGGCAAGTCACAGTCACCAGTGGAGACTTCTATTTGTGTGAGAATCCATTTCCTCCGTATGCATTGCTGTTTGATGCTAGAAAGGATAGCACCATGATGCAAATTACATGAAACACATCTGTGCCTGCAGGAATTGATTGTGACTGATTGTTCCCAAGGCAATTCCAGCATCTCAACATGTGCTTTCATGTCAAAAAGTGAATTTGAAATTTTATGGGTTTTTTTACAGAACATAAATTGCCAAAAAAAAAATAATTTTTTTTTTGTGACTGTTGAAGCATTTCAACATGTGTATTTGAAATAAAACATTTTGACATCCCCATAAAAGCAATACTTAATTTTGATTTCTTGAAATGATACAAAATAAATTGATCCTTTAAGAAATTCCTTTAAGATATGGAGTAACACAAGGCTCTTCAAACATTTAATATTGTTAAAACTCAATTAAATGTGCATAAACTTAATATTACAATCAACATGTCATTAATATTCATAATAAAATATCTGTCATCCTTCATGAAATAAGTTTTCTTTAATAGAAGCTGAAGAATAAATATCCTAGGCAACAGATTCCACTGAAGAGGAATGCCATCTTTCCATGCTCTTGTGAGACTGAAATCACAGACCTACACTCAAAGGAGGGGGAGTGGGGAAAAAAGCCAAGCGGAAGGGTAAATGGGAAAACAGTGGGAGGAGTCTATAAAATCAGTTTAATTTAATCTGGAATGATAACTAACTACTACCATGTCTGAATAATTTAATATGGTTAGTTTACTTGGTGCCATTACAGAGTAGGGATAAAGTTACTTGCTGCCAACTTTGCATTTCCGGGCTAAGCTGGCTTGTTTAGTTACTGTTTTAACAAAGGAGTGGCAAATATAGGGTCTGTGGACTAGATTCAGCCTCTGGAGCTGTTCTCTTTGGCCCACTGGACATGTAGATCAGCAGCAGGGGTGCAAGTAAGATGCATGCAGCACAGCCCCAGTCACCTTCTGGCTGCTTCATCGATTCTCACTGCCTCGGCCCCAGCTCTTCTGCCACCAGCTTCTGCCATGTACCCCATGCTGGAGCCAGAGCTGGAGCTGCTGTCATGACACGGGGCACTTGGTGGTGGCACCTTCATCTCCGGCATAAAGCACATAGCAGGGGCTAGCGCTGCTGGCATGTATCTTGGATTGGAGCCAGAGCTGCAACTGCTGTTTCCACCACATGCTCAAAATTGGATCTGGAGCTGCTGCCACTGCTGCAGATTCCTCATCCCCTAAATTGGATTTAGCCCACAAGGATCTCTGCAGTTCAGATCCAGCCCAGAACACAAGGTGAGTGTGACACCTTCACTCTAAAGAGAAGAGTATTTTTGTCTTCTGCTTATTTTTAAATAATGGCCATTCCAAACACTTACTGTTTATGTTCTCAAGTGGTTCCATTTTTCAGACATGATAAAATAATATAAGATGCATTATTTTAACAGTTGTACCGCGTGTAGTATATTCTCAGTATAGTAGTCTGTGGGAACGTCTACACATGAAATGAATGCGACACAAGAAACTCCAGCATATGTTGTACCATAGTTTATTGCTCCCGGATACCATGTTTATGGCAGAGTCAATTAGTTAACAGTGGCCTAATAGGGCTGCATGTGTAGACGCCGAGTTTTTACTGTGGAGATCGTTAGGCAGTTTGACAGTAGACATCTCATGCAGACGTGCCCTGTAATCATCAGTTTTTAAGATCATGTTATAGTAAGGTTTATATTGTCCCAGATGAAGTCTTTTTTTTCTTTAAGCTGGATAGATCATCAAGAAAGCTGCTTTGAGCATAATGAGTAGAAATTAAATAACATTTATTTATTTATTTATTAGGTTACTGCGCAGTTAGCGTCACTTAAAAGCCATATGCTGGCGCTACTTGCATTGATTTAGTACTTGACTGAAATATTACAATGCAGTACTTGATTGCAATCAATGCAATACCGTACATTAATTTAGTACTTACTGTGCATTGGTTAAATACTAAACTTAATGTACAATAACTACAGTGCATTAATGAACACACAGACATGCCCAGAGTAAGAAATGGTTTTCTGTTTCATAAGGGAAATTTTGAGAAGTAAAAAGCACAAATTCTTTAAGTCATCCAGACTGAACAGCTCATGGGTTGGATTATGATGATAGATTGAAATAATCTTATGGCAAAGGTACAAAAACTGTTTCGGCTTTGTACCCCAAGCATGGGAAAAACTTGCAGGTCTGGCCCCTTCCCTGCCTGGGTGAAAGGATCACCTCAAAAACAGTAAATAAGAGTAAGGATAAAGTCTATACACAATGCAAAAAAAGTGTGTGTTGTATGCCAGAAAATGTTTGGATAAAGTAAGACTTGTTAAAAATCCTATCAAATTAGACCTTGCAAAGGAAATTAGTACACACAAAAACAAGTTCTCTTCCCATGTAGATAAAGAAGAATATAAAGGAGAAATGGTTGGACCATGTAGTGAAGATGATGTTGGTATTAAAAATAACTGTTTTGGCTTAAAAATGAAATGAGTACTTTACCTCAGTTTTCAATCAGATACAGATGTAGAACATGGGGGAAAGGTGGGATGGAGAAGAGAAATCAGAATATGGAAATGGAAATAACTGTATCTAAACTGGAATCAAAACTCAAAAACCTTAACATTCTAAACTTGGGAAGAGCAATTTATCTTCCTCCCACTGGAAGATAGCAAACATAGTACCTCTGTTAAAAAAAGGGGAAAAAAACAGTTCAGTCAGCTCGAGACCCATTAGTTTGACTTTGGTTTTATGACAGGTTTTAGAACAATAAGAACAAATTTTGAAGAAAAGAATAATGAGAAAAAATATAATGAAATTCAGCTTAGGTTTTCCAATGCTAGATTGTGCCATACTACCCTGATATATTTTTTTGATAACTGATTTTTTAGATGCAGGAAATACAGAAGGTCTAATCTGTCTAGACTTCAGTAAAACATTTGATACAGTGTCATGTGGGAAATGTCAGTAAAGCTGCAGTCCCATCCCATCTGCCCTGCCAAGTGCAGCCTGCCTGTGCAGGTCCCAGGCCGGGCTTCAGGGAGACCCCGCCTGACTGCTCACCCACTCCATCTAGCACCTCTGGCAGCAGATGTAGGGCGGATAAGTGGGGCTGGGTCCAGCACTGCTGGAAGGAGCTGCTGCTGCAGGGGCTGCTGGGAAGTAAGTCCACTTGCTGCACGGGCCCAGCCCCTCTGCGCAGCTAGGGGTGGCAGGACCAGTTGCTCATACCACAGCCTGAGCTCCCCCTGCAGGCTGGATAAAATCTCTTAGGCCAGATCCGGCCCATGGGATGTATTTTACCCACCCCTGCTTTAAGGTTATCCACATGGACACTGATACCAGGAATGCCTGTTAATTAGAATTTATTGAAAATAAACTATTGGGAATAAAGGAGGAGGAAGAATACCTGGGTACCTTAACTAATCACTGAATGACCATGCACCACCAAAGTGATGCAGCCTTAGAAAAAGCAAATGTGCTTCTAGAAGTATCAGGCAAGGTATTTCCTGCAGAGATAGGGAGATAGTAATACCACCAAATAAGGGTCTGGTGAGACATCATCTAGAATATTGTATGCAGTTCTGGTCACCCATGTTCAAAAAGATTAATGCAAACCAAAACTTGTTCAAAAAGTGCTACTAAATCATCTAGAAAATGAGCTTTGCTTTTTTTTTTACCTAGCAATAAGAAGGTTGGAAAGGGATATCTTTACTTGCTGTAAACAAATTGTAGGATAAGCACTAGGGAGGATGAAGAATTATTTAAGCTAAAGGGCAATTTTGGCCGAAGAATTCATGATCTAGATCTTCTATACCCATTAATAAAGGTAGGCTGAAAAATATGAGTAGGTTCTTAACCACCAGAGGAGTCATGTTTAGGAACAGCCTCCCAGTAAAATTTTAGCAGCAAAAAATTACTAGTTTTATTGGTGGAGCTTAATTAATTCATAAATAGGCCTGTTTGGCCTTGCTGGTCAACCTTGTACATTTAGTTCTGTCCACTACACCTATTGAGTGTTATTCTTAGAAGGGGAAAGCTAGGGTTACCATATTTCCAGGTCCAAAAAAGAGAACACTGGTGGGGGTGGGGCGGGGCAGGAGGAATATGATGATGGGGGGGCAGTGACATGCCAGCGCCCTGCCCCTTCTCATTCAGTTGCCCCTCACTGACAAGCCATAGCCCCCCCCTGCAGCCTTGCTGCTGCCCCTCACTCCCGACCCACTGACTCCAGCCCTGCCAGTGCACCTCACTCCCAACAAGCAGTACCCTGCCCCCCCTCCCCCTGCTGGTGCCCCTCACTCCTGATCTGCAACCCCTGTCCCCCTCCCAGCCCTGCTAGTGCCCCTCACTCCCAACCTGCAGCCCCTCGCCCCCCGTAGCCCTGCGGTGCCCCTCACTCCTGACCTGCAGCCTCCTACACCCCCAGCCCTGTCAATGCCACTCATTCTAGCCCACCGCCCCCTGCTGGTACCCCTCACTCCCGGCCCTCTGTGCTCTGCTCCCTCCTGCCTCTGATCACACTCCCCCTTTTCTCACGAGCAGAGCAAAGCAAAATCACAAACTCAGCTCCGGATCATGCACATGCCACACTATGGATCCTGGGAACTGTAGTTCTACCTAACAGTGGCCATATTGAAAACAGGCCAGGGAGGAAATCCCGGACATTTTGCTTGCATTTATAAAACCTGCCCAGGCGCAGAACAGGGGGCCAAAGAAGAGGACATGTCTGGGAAAACCCAGATGTATGGTAACCCTAGGAAAGCTTAACAGTAGAAGACTCTGGGAAATAATACAAGCTGCTTGTATGCAAAACAAGAAGTCTTAAGGTGGCGGAAGGTGGAGCTACAACCAGCTTTGTGACTATTGACAAGAATTCCCTCTGGCAGGTGGCCTTAGGGGAGCTTTCTAGGTAACTGGAAAGGACAAACACAAGATGGGTGAGGTAAAATGCCTTCAAGAAGAGAAAGCACTGAGGAACTGAGTAAAAAAAAAAAAAATGGTCCTTCTTCCTTTGCATAGGATTGTTGGCCTGGAAGCCAGAAATGTGGTCAGGTCTGGGTTACATTCCCAACTCCTAACAGAAGGGGTTACTAAAGATCAATGTCAGGAACTCTTGGAAGTTGTCCTGAGAAATAGAGAAAGGCTTTGTAAGTAAAAATGACAAAAAGCAGCAACAAACTGTATCTCTTCCTTTCATGTACAAAAATAACTTGTAAGCAGATGGGGAAGAGAATGAGAGAGGGAGGGCTTAAAAGAAACAAAGAAGAAAACATCAGATGGGTAAGTTTGCTGACAACCCCCAGGCTTTTTCTTTAAGTGAATCTTCCTATTAATATGGATTTCTTCTTGTGGGAAAATTATTTTCCACTTTCTCTCTCTGAAGGTTTTATTTTACCAGAGAGTGGTAGTTGGCTGTGTTAGCCTGAAGTCAGAAGGCAAGGTACATTTACAATGATGAGTCTAAACCAGGGTGCCAGGGAGCTCTAGGGTGCCTCCAGAAGCTTTGAACAGTACCATAAGGTGTACGGATATTAGCGAGGTATGAGGAGATGAGCAGGTTAGCTAAGCAGATAAACCAGGCTCAGGCTTGTCTCTGCACCAGTGATCCCACACTTCTACTGCCCAGCTCCTGTGCAAGGAGGTAAGCACTGTAATATATAAAGTAGTTTTTTGAATTCTGTGTCACTCAATTCAGAAAAGATATACAGGGGTGCCTCAGGTACAAAATTCTGAAAACCAATTTGAACAGGAAATTGCAGAACAAGACATCATTTGCAAATTGGACTGTGTTAAGTATGGTTTAAATATGGATTATGGATTCTTATGTCATTATCTGGATTAGTTTTTGTGACTCCTTTATTCCTATGGGTTTGTTTGTCTCTTCTAGCACTGCCCTTTCCCCCTGTCTTGTCTTTTGTATTCTAATTTTTCTCTTCTTATATTCTGATGAAATGAGCTTCATCTCATGAAAATTAGCATCTTTGTACATTAACTAAATAAGATATACACATAAAGCACAATTTTTCAGGGGCTGGGTAGTAAAGGCATGGCATCATCGGTGCAGAGACAAGCCTGAGCCTGGTTTATCTGCTTAGCTAACCTGCTTATCTCCTCACACCTCATCATGGGCAACTGGTGCCACCTTGGGGGGGGGGGGGGGGCATGTGCACCCCCCCCAGTGACCAGTCAGCGACAGGGGGGAGGTGCCCCCGCAGCCAATCTCACTGACTGGGGAGGGGCGGTCCCCCCACAGCAAAATTTACTGACTGGTGAGTAGCTGTGGCACTCCCAGAAGCGGCCACAGCCACTTGCGGAAATGGCCGCAGCCTACATCTGGTGCTCCCGCTCCTGCCTGCCCCCCCGCCCATCACCTAAGCAGGGAGTGCGGCCGGTCATGTGGTGCACCAGCATTCTCAGGGGGTGCACGTGCTCCCCCATACACCCCCTAGACATTGCCACTGCACCTCACTAATCTTTTCACACCTTATGGCACTGTTCAAAGGTTCTGGAGACACCCCAGGATTCCTTGGCACCCTGGTTGAGACTCATTGTTGTAAATGTACAAGAGTTTAGGAGACAGCTAGGAGTTTTTCACAGTAACATTGAACAAGTGACTAATAAAGAGCTACTTTGGGGCAGGACCAGAGAACAGGAAAATAATTTCCCATTTGGTTGTAGTGCCTCCAGTATCTGTTAGAAGAATGACTTGCTGCCTGGTCCATTTTGATGACTGTCCAGTACCATTGTGTTATAATCTTACATTGAGACTTAAACCATATTTTAAACAGCACAAAGACATGTGGAAGACGTACAGTGCTAAACCTTTTGACATAAGAGGATGTGATAAATCATTTTCCATTTATTTTTTCTTTAAAAGTTGAGGTAAACACAATTGCCTATCACAGTCTTTCTAGTGTTTTTTGAGGTTCCAAACTTAAAAAAGAGGTTTGCTAGAAAAGAAAGGGTTCTGCTATACCAGTGACTTAAATCCTAGGAAGAATAAGAATATGACTTTTCTGAAAATAAAGGCATAAAGGAAAATCTGGCCCATTCCATCTATGTCTCACTTCTTTAAGGAATGCATCTGTTTTTAAAAAAATCCTGGAACACTTCCCCCTCCTTCCCCCCCAATTAACAAGGTAAAATGAAGATAGGAACAAATGAATGAAAGGTGGAATAAATTACTTTAAAATTTGCACGTGCTGAATGTGTCCATAGGGCACATGTCACAAATGTCAATGGATAGTATTCTGCCCCAAACAAACAGCAATAGTGGTGTGCAAAACAATTTTCCAGAAAGTATGCAGCATGATAATGTACTTCTATATCTAGCAAAGGGAGTTCACCATGTGAAAAAGATTTAAACAATACTGTTAAGCCAGGTCTCTCTGTGCAGATAAAGTAACTATGACTTTATTAAGCAATGTGCACCACTGTGCAGGGGCAGCAATACATACAACACAAGGGGTATCCAGTTAATTCAGATCCCATTAATACGGTTGTTCCAGCTAATTGAAAGCAGCCCTGTAGTGTCTGCCTCACTACAGAGGTCATGTGAGTAGAACTGGGATATTACCCTCTGTGTGAACATTGTTCCTGGCATTGGAAAATCTCAGCAATATCAGAAAACAAAATACAAAAGAAAACCTGGATCATTGAGACATGAATTAACAAAGTGAAGGGAGACTAGAGCTCCATAGCAGCCAGCTGACAATGAAAGTAGTTAGAGGCCTCTGCTGTGCAGTGCTGTGATTCCATATAAATGGCTCTAGACTGGGGTGGGCAAAATGGCAAATCTGGCCAGTGGCAGGACTCCATTTCTTAGCAGTCCTTGCCCACATTGCTGTGGCCAGTTTCCATGGAGAACCCAGGAGCAGTGGAGCTGTGACAGTGCAGGGCCAGGGTTTCCATGGTGACTGGCCCCAGCAGCACTGGCAGGGCAGGAGGCTGTTCCAAGGCCAGGGCTGGGGCCGGGGCTGGGATCTTGTGATGGTGACAGTGAGCCAGAGCTGGGAATCTGCTGCCTGCACACCCTGGGCTCTGCCCTGGCTCTGAACCACGCTGTCACCATGCAAGATCCCAGCCCCGGACCCCAAAGCAGCTCCCTGCCCAGCCACGCACCTTGCCAGTGCTGCTGGGGCTGGTCTCCATGGAAACCCTGACCCTATGCCATCATGGCTCCACTGCTCTTGGAGTCTCTGTGGAAACCAGCTGCAGTGATGCAGGCAGGGGCTGCTAGGAAATGGAGTCCACCATGGGCTGGACTTTGCGCGTCCTGTTCTAGACAGAACCTGCAAACCTTTAGGCTCAATGTTGTCTTCCTCCTGCTCTCCCACCCTTCTTTCACTCTTCTTACCTGTTCTATAAAGTGGTTTAATTGTACATTTTTACTCATTGTGTTTAGTTAATTGTCATAAACCACACATTTGTAATTGAAACAGCAGTAAATAATGTGGAGTACACTTTTACTGAAAGAAAAAACTTGCAAGAGGTCCTTTGAGTGGATTTTTAATATGCTGTGGGAAAAGAAACAAAAAAGGACTTGGTGAAGGCCTGAGGTGGGGAGGGTGGAAGGAGGGAGAGGAGTTGAAAACCGAATCTGAATAATGTAGTTTTTATATGGAATTTCATGAAAATCTTTGAACGTGAAGAAGGGCCAAACTGTCCATATAGTTGAT
The DNA here is from genome assembly GCF_030867095.1 of Alligator mississippiensis. NCBI lineage: Eukaryota > Metazoa > Chordata > Crocodylia > Alligatoridae > Alligator > Alligator mississippiensis. The sequence continues at coordinate 157,751,220 of NC_081827.1, forward strand.
AAGCGTGCCATTTTCACCTCATAGAACAACATGTTACAGTCATGGAATGGAGTTGATGACATTGCTACCTTTGATTCAGAAAACACTATGCACAATTGCCAGGCTTTGTTTAGGTGAATTCCAGGAAGAGACTAATACAGAGATTGAAATAGACCTGACCCCTATAGAGTATGTCTCTGCAGGTTACAGTGGAGCTTGTTGTTGAGACACTGTGAAGAACCTGGCACTGCAGCTTGCTAGGGTGGTTTGTAAAGGTTTCTGTTTTCAGTGCTAAGCCATGCCCTGCTCACATGAATTAAAGGGGAACTGAATGTGCAGTATTGTTCAAAGAATTCAGTGATATTGGCACACATTGGTAGCCATACCTACGGGTGCAGACAGAAGTGCAGCTCCTAGCTGTAACACAGGATGAAGCTCACTGTTGGTTTCAGTGGGGAGAGGAATCTAGCTTGGGGCTGGGAGCTTGCAGCCAGGTTCCCATACCAGTGGCAAGGGCTTTCTGCCAGTGCTGGCTCTTCTCAGAATGGGAGGGGGGGAAAGCAGTGGAGGGAGCTTGTTCTTGGGGCTCCCCAGCCAGTGCTGAAGGTTGGGGTGGGTAAATTGGAGCCCCCCCACCTCAGGGGGAGGGAAGCTCTGATACACCTGCACCACACTCCAGGGAGGGCTGAAAACCCCCCAGACTGAACTCCTTCTGCTCTCTTCCCCCCTCCCATTCTGGAAACATCGACAGACTGGGAGCTCTGCAGACACAAGTTACAGAAGACACTACAATGAGTGGTCAGATTTTCATCAGATCAACCATTTTTGAAGCTGTCTGCAGCCATGCACTTGTGTTTCGTCACACCTATAAACTGCTTTTACAGCTTTACCTTTTGATCCCTAGCAATTCATAGTTTACTAGCACATCTTTCTACTTTTTGCTAGTTTGTGTAAATATAGTTGTATTTAAACTATTACTTAAGTGTGTCTCCCTGCACAGTGTCTGTCAAAGGTGACTATACCACCTTGTGAAAGGAAAGAAAGAAGCAGAACCCTCATTAAAAGGCCCAAAATATGAATAAAGGACAGGAGTTGAGCCTGAGCAGCAGCATCCTTACTCCCTTTGATCTTACAGAAATCTTTTGGCATGAATTTTGTCTAATTGGGGCTCTGCAGGCTTTTCTTTGCAAGGGATTGGGAGTGGGAGAATTCCTGTACTTCACACTGTGGGGAAGTACTCAAGGAATTAATGTTGATCCAGGAGGTTGCTCCACAGGTTTTTGCTCTGTGCTAGCAAATCCCCAGTTGTCTGGTTAGGGAGGTAACAAGGAGGTATTGAAACTATAATGGTTGCCAGAGGTCCAGGAGAAACAACAGAAGGGCTATTCCTCTGCTACTCCTTCTGTAGCTTTCTGTCTGGAGAACTAGAGAGTGGTGCTACCTTCCCATCCCTCAACATTTTTTAGTTTTTATTCTTCTACGAGGGCCTTTTTTCAGTATAGTTTGTCAGAAGTGCCTTAAGAGAAACCCTAAAAACAGCCACTCTTATACCAGAAAAAGGGGGTTGGACTGGTCATACCAGTCTTGTGGTGCTGGTGGCTATTTTTTAGATTTTCCTAGACAACCCCTACAGTCCCAGTTAGGCCATTACTGAACAAAATGCCTTTAGTGACAAACCCTGTGAGTTCTCTGTGGCAAGGATTAATACCTGGTAAGGCCACAATGAAGCCAGCAAAGTAATTTTCACTTTAAAAAACCCTGTTTGCTCAATGTACCATCTAGCCCTTAGATCACTTTACATTTTATATTTGCAGATTGCATGGATGATGGCATCGAATTATCAGGTTAACGCAGGCTGAATTTATCCTGATATTTACACTAGAGTTGTACTGGAGACTTTCTCATTGAGAAAGAAGAATATCTAGAGTTCCAGTCTGCCTTAAGTAATGGACTACGTAGCATCTTGGGGCATATCTACACTTTCAGAGGACCATGCTACAAAGCCAGTTCACTCACTCTATCCCCTGAAATGAGTGTAATGTAGCTGCCTCAGTGCAGTGCTGGGTGTGTGCCAATATGCTCACTCTCTCAGGAATGATTACTGGCATGCACCCAGTGCCACATTAAGATAGCCGGATTACATCTGCCTTTGCAAGTGGGCAACATGTGCTTCTCTGCAGCACTCACTATTGTGGCCCTGGGGCAGTGTAGACATGTCCTGTTCCTGTAAAAGAATGGATTGTAGCCAGTTTCTTTGCTGCATTTTCAGAGAAAGATTGAGTGAGGGAGCAAAGGAGGACAAAACATCGAAATAGCCTCCTATGAGTTAGGTATAGATAGATGAGCTGTATTCACATAGGAGTATGTTTTACACAGGAGTTGTGAGAATAAGACCCTATAAAATGACCTGAATCTGTAATAACAACCCTTAGTTCTGCACTTGAACATATCTTGTACATGAGGCTATTTTGCTTTACTTATAAAGGAATTCTTCTCAAAATGCTATTTAGTAGGCACAAAATAACAGCAGTAGAATTGTTTAGGTATGAAAATATACCATGGAAATATTAGACTTGGAACAATACAAGTAATGTAAATATAGTGAGGGGTGCCAGCGGAGGGGGAAATGTTATGATAAAGATTTTCTATATAGGCTTAATAAAGGCTGATACTTACCTCTGTTCATTATGCTGACCACTATCTGCTTATAGATGAAAACAAGATTGTTTCATGCTGAACAGCTAGATCAAAAAATTGATTTTTTGACACTGTCGTCTTGGTATTTTATTTTGAAGTGCTTTATAAAAGAAAGTTCTTGACATTTTACATTGACTACAAGAGAAGATTTTATATTAAGTGTTAGCAATTACACTAAGTATTGCATAATTAAAAAATAAGTTGTAATTTTTAGGCAATGAAGTTACTATATAACTTCATTGCTAATATAATGTAATTTATTTAAGTACAGTTATGTCCCTGTTGGAATCTGGAATGCTGTTGTCTGCCATGGAGCTTTCCAGTTTAATAGTATTGAAGTTATTGCATTAATACAACTACAAACAATTATAATGCAGCAGCTACATAGTGATTGGTGACAATTCAGGTGTAAAGAGTTACTGGGATTAATTGATGTGTTCCCTTAATTCTCTATTAGGCCCGTATCCAAATCCCACTAAAATCAAATTGAAAGATTCTTATTAACATCAATGACTGCTTGAAAAGGGGCAACATTTTTGTAGGTGCCTGTACACAACTCTGTGAGGAAGGGCACTTAGAATATAATAATTTCTTTCAGCCAAATCACAATCTCCCTCAGAAAAGCAGCAGTGAGTTAAAAGGGAAATTATGGCCTTTAAATCATATTATCCACAGTGTTGTCTACTTTCATAGGAAGAAGACATGGGCTTCCATCCCTGTACAAGTCCTGAGATCTACCATGAAAGCTTAAGGACTGCGAGACCTCTGGAAGGGTTGTGCCCTGGTCCTTACAAATATATAGGTGCCTCCTTCCTATTGAAAGCAATGCTGTTTTATAAATCATGAGATACCTAAATAGAAGTTTGGCACCAAATCCCCATGACAATCTGGGCCATGGTCCCTTCACCATATTTACTTGCCTTCGTTGCTATTACCCCCTTGCCTTTCTAAGTCCAGGGATTTGTCAGGTACAGTTCATCTGACAGTATCCATGTTTAGGTATACCAAGCATGACGTTATATAAAAATCATCAGAACGGAAATCATCAGCTAAGGAACTGCCTTGGTTTGGAAGGAGAAAGTGATAATGGGTCTTCAGTAAGGGTGTGTGAAGCAGGCAGTATTCTATTCAGATTCAGCCTGATTCAGGGGACAGTGATTTGATTTGCTGATTCGGATCACTGTCCTGATTCGATTTGCCTGAATCTGAAGATTCAATTCTGATTTGGAGAATCAGCGATTCGGCCGTAGACACAGCTTTATATGTTTTTTCTATGTACCTTGAGGTACCAAGCACAGCTTGTGAATGCTGAGCTGGTGGGGTGGATGGAGCATTCCACGGGAGCATGGGGGGGTCCCCTGCATGCTTGGTGGCAGACCTGGAAGTGGACTGGAAGTACTTCCAGGTCCACCGCTGAGCCCACGGGGTGGGGGATTCCCCGAGCTTGACGATTAGCCACAGAGGGACTCTGGATGCCCCCCGAGACCCAGGAGGCACCAGTCGCCAAGCAGGGGGAGGGGAGGGTTCCCCGCATGCTCCGCAGCAGACCTAGAAGTGGACTGGAAGTGTTTCTGGTCCACTTCTGGGTCCACTGCTGAGTGTCCAGGGGACCCCCCCTGTGCTCCTGTGGGACACTTCATCTGCCCCATCATCCCGGGTGTTCATGAGCTGCGCCTGGTATCTTGAGATATGTAGAAAAAACATATAAAGCTGTGTCTATGACCGAAACATCAAATGTCTCCGAATTGAATCAGAGGCTTCTAATTTGATTCGGAGAGATTAATGGGTCTCCTCATTTGATTCGGATTTGAAGATTCGGCTGCCAAATCTTGCTGAATCTCCTCCAAATCAAATCAGGAATCAAAATTTCACAGCCCTGGTGGTCTTCAGCTACTGTATTTTCTCAAATCCAAGATGAGAGGTTTTTTTCCCTCCAGTTGGCATGGTGGAGGAAAAAAGTCTCATCTTGGATTTGAGTACCAGCCTGAGCCAGGCAGTGGCTAAGCTCTATCTCTAGGCCTGGGCTCAGGGCTGAAGCCAGAGCTGATCTGCTGTCTGCCCCCATCTAGAATAACTTGTTTGGTGGAGAAAGGGGCATATGGCCTGGAGGTTAGTGATTAGAGCAGTTAAATGTTTTCAGGTCTTTAGGGCCAGACAGAAGGGACCTTAGTACTCTGAAGGAGTATGCTCTTGTTATTTCAGAGCAATTGGTTATCCTCCCTAACAACTTGTTGAGGTTGGGTGAGGTCCCAGATCACTGGAAAAGGGAAAATATAGTGCTCATTTTTAAGAAAGGAAAGGAGGATCTGAGGAATTACAGACCAGTCAGTCTGACCTCAATATTAGGTAAGGTATGGGGCAGATAATTAAGGAGTTTATATCTGAGCATCTGGAGGGGTGCATAGCTAGCATAGATTCAAGATCAAGTCATGCCTTACCAACCTGATTTCCTTCTGTGACATGGTGACAGGCTTGATAGATGGGGGAACAGCAGCAAATGTGATATATCTTAACGTTAGCAAGGCTTTTGACACTGTCTCCCATAATATTTTCATTAATAAGCTAAGGAAATTCAGATTAAATGACAGTACTGTAAGATGAATTTACAACTTTTTGGATCATTGTGCTCAACAAGTAGTTAACAATAGCTCAATGTCTAGTTGGGTGGAGCTATCGAATGTGGCTCCCCAGGGATCTGTCTTGGGTCCAGTTTATTTAGTATTGTCATTAATAACTTGGAGCATGGAATTGAGTGCGTGCTTAGCAAATCTTCAGATGACACCAACTTGAGTAGAGTTGCAGACACTGGAGGGTAAATAAACTTGACTTTGATAAACTAGAGAAATGATCTGAAAGTAATAGAGTGAAATTCAGTAGGGACAAGTGTGAAGTCCTGCACTTGGAATGGAACAGTCACATGCACAAATACAAACTGGGGAACAACTGACTAGGCTTCAGTACTTCAGAGAAGAACCTGGGGGCAGTGGCATGTTCTTGTTGCAAAAAAATCCATTAGCATACTGGGCTGTATTAATAGGTATGTCTCTTGCAAATCAAGGGAAGTCATCTTTTGCTCTATTTGGCATTGGTGAGGACTTACTTGGGGTACTGTGTCCAGTTTTGGGTCTGTGTTTCAAGGATGTGAGCATCATGGAAAGAGTCCAGAAGAGAACAAGAGAAATGGGAAGGGGCCTGGGAAATATGACTTATGAGGAAAGGTTGAAAGAACTAGGATTATTTAGACAAAGGAGAGAACACTGAATGGGAGACTTGCTAACAGTTTTCAAATTCCCAAGGGTTAAAAAAGGATGAAGAAGAACTATTTTGTGTGGCCACAGGGGACATGACAAGGAGCAATGGTTCTAAACTTCAGTGGATATATTTTAAGGGCTTCCTGGATGAGTGTTCAAACCACTAGAAAACTGGGCTAAAACAGGGCAGCTGCCCCTCCCCTCCCTCCCCCAATCCTCTCCCCCCCCGCTATTCCAGTGTCAACACTTGCTAGTTGTGTTTAGGGGTTTTTTGCCCGATTAGTTTTGGGATTTATGCTCGCCCAGTGTACATGTGGAACCAGATTTCAGCTCAGTCTGTTAAGACAACGTTTGGAACAGAAACAGACTGGACCAGTACAAAAATAAAGGTCAACTGATACAATCCAGAAACTGGATTGAAGTCGTAAGTAGTAAATGAGGAAAACAGAATTGAAAACAGATAGACTGTGAATGGTGTGACAATAGTTAAATCTAAATAGTGGTCATAATAATGGACTGTTCTGTGAATTGATCCCTTTTGGAGTCTTTAAAATAGAGACTTTGGGAAGAAGAAAATAAATATACCAGGCTAGACTGAACAGATTAAGCTTTACCTGTATATTTCTTTGTTCTTTGCATTCATGGTGACACTATTAGGCCTTCGTTATCTTAATCTTAGGCATTCTAACCCATCAGTTCAAAAGGAAACCCAGATGAGCTTGTCATTTCCACCAGCTTTACCTCAACCCTTAACGCCCTCTGAAATGGGAGACTTAGTTTCCAGCTCTCACCTCCTCTCTCCAATATCTTTTTCCCTATACAGCTAAAGAGGACATGAAAAGGGAATATTGTTAATATGGAATCTTAGTCAAAGCACTAAAAAGTATTCTTTGTTTTTATTCATTTTCTGTATCTTTAAAGATACAGAACCAGGTCTGTGATCAGAGCCCTGAGGAAGAATGTCTTGCATTCAAAAGCTTGTCTAACTTTATCCCAACTACATAGTTGGTCCAATAAGAGATATAATTCTAAGAAATCATTGCTTCTCTCACAATTTCTGGACTTTCACAGCTACAACATAATTTTTACACTATCATACTGTATGGTGACATAATCAAGTTAACAACTTTGGCTCCCTGGTTCCATTTGTTCCCTTGAAATTAATACAGGTGCAAAGGTGGGGGTGAGACATTAGAATAGGCTCAGGTCTACTGGGTGGAAGCCCGTAATCATAGTATACATTAGTGTAAATAACAAAAGGAGATGCAAGAGAAAAGTCTTGCAGCTCAATTTAGAGACTAGAAGGATGCTTTGTGGTAGTTTTCTGTGAAATTCTTGTAGATCCAGTTAGGAAGAAAGATCAAGAAGACAAAATAGAAAAGAGAGGTTTTAATTTTTTCGGCACTGGGTGCATGTACGCATGCACTTTAATGCAGATTAGCCTATTTTAACGTGTATGAAAGCATCACAAAAAAACCGTGCTCTTTAGCTAATTTGCAATAAAATAGGCTAAAGTGCATTTTACTACTACCTCACAATGGAGGGTGCCTGTACATGTGCATCGAAGCTGCTCCAACACACTAATTACAGCACGTCAGAGCAGAGTAGATTAATCAAGTCTGCTGGGGCGTGGTAATTACCATGCTCCAGCAGACTCCAATGTCATGTGTATCAATGTCCCCACACTGAAAAATGGTGGCAGGGGTGCTTTAACTAAAGTTTGTTCATTGAGCTTTAGTTAAAACACCCTTTCCACCATTTTTCAGTATGGGGACGCTGCTATACGTGATGCTCTGGGTACTTTAATTAGAGTGGCTCTCAGAGCTGCTCTAATTAAAGTGCCTCCCCTACCAAAGCATGCCTCCCGGAGCATGTGTATAAACACCTGGAGGTACTAGATTTAATGAGCATTACCTAAAGCGAGCTAATGAATGTGTAGACGTGCCCACTGAAAAACTTCTTGGGGAATGGGGTAGTCCATAGGCAGTGCAGCGGGAGGGTTGGGGGGCACACATGGGCACATTTCCCCTGGCCCCCCCAGGCTTCTGGGGATCTGTGGAGTATGTCTAGGGGGTCCACAAAAGGTGACTGTGCTGCTGCTGCTCCAATTCCCTATGCAGCCAGAGGCCAGGAGAGCAGCAGTAGCAAGCAGACCCTCCCCCCAAGCTAGAGGCTGCCCGATCGCCAGCAGCAGAGTATAGCCAGGTAGCAGCACCTCATCCTGTCCCTGCCACTATATCAGGTAGGATCTGGTACCACTGAAATCCAAAGAGGATCCACACTTCCATTCCCCATTTTTTACCAGAACCTTTAAATTATGCCTCCCACCCCACTATCAACACTTACAATTCACCTATGAGGAAGTGCATAGAGAAGAGGAACTTCCCTGACAGCAAGCTATCTTTTGCATGATATGCATGATTAAAAACACTGTGAGCTGGAGAAGTGGCTCAGCAAAACTAAACACAGCAAGTCAGAGAGCTCTATTCAGCAGGGGAGGGAGATCTTCTGAAATCATAAATGAAAACAAGATAACAAGACCAAAATAAAACAACCGTAATAAATAGCTCTTGTTTGAAGACCCATGTGAACCTCAGAGCCTTGCATTCCCAAATAACTTTCTTCCCAGAAGCTGTTGTATAGTCCATCCGCTGCATGGTTGAGTAAAAGGAATAAAAAAGGAGGAGACTAGAGGTTATATGAGTTATGGAGATCAGGTTTGTCATATTATGTGATACTCCTGTTAATTGTCAGGGATGTCAGTTTCATAGCGTTTGTATGATATATCACCAAGATACAGTATTTTTCATTTTTTTAAATTCTATAATGTTGAATAGTGTCTGGCATGTTTAATTCCAAAGATAGGTGCATTTTTGTGATGGGAGAATGAGTGATTGTTATATACTGTGCAAATTGCTTTGGGATCTCTTGGGATAAAAGACCCTATATTAAATGAAAACTTGTTATTACAGTTGTTTTGTTTCACTGAATTATCAGATAAAATGTTCATCTTTTGGAGGAAAGGTTTAGAAAGCTAGAAGAAAGATTTGTATAGCGGAGGCAAAAAAAAAGGTTTGCATAGCCAGTGTGTAGGTGAATGTTTTTGCTTAACCGAAGGAAACAAATAATATTCTTGTACAATAGTTTCAGAAGACATACCCAGGTTAAAAATGGCTGCCCTCTCCCATTGTTCTCAATGGGACTGAGACCAGAGCTTGTTCATATCAAACACAGCTATTATCTCAATTTTTCAGTGTTATCATCTACCCTAAGGATAGTTTGGCTTCACTGTTTTGAAGCAAGAGGCCTTTGAAAGATAATACCTTAATTGAGGCTATTCTTTTTGTTTCTTTGAAGAAGATTTTATGCACCAGCATACAACAGATATGTTTTCAGTTATGTAAAATAACTGAAAAAATTACCATTATCCTACCTCTGTCTTAACTGTTCAATAAGCTCTAGTTGATTTATGTTACATTTACGTTACAGATGTTAATTTAAAGGCACAAGGGGATCTAACGTGGGATCCCAACAATCATGTTTCCTGCCACATGTGCATGGCAGGAAATACAATTATAGGATCAAGTATCAGAACCTATTGCACCATATTGCTGGTGCTGAGGGAGGCCAATCCTATTCTCCACCTCAACCAACAAGTAGTAATCTTGGCTCCCTGCCCTCCTGTGGCTGGGAGCCTGGATCAGCTGGTTGGAGCTCCCAGCTGCAGGAGTGCACTGTGTATCTTGTACTCCCTGGCTGTTGGCTCCAATTCAGTGCTCCCAGCTTTTGGAGCACAAAAGAATTTTCAAAAGACTTCAGTGAGCTCCAGAGGATGGGGGCATTGACCACACATTGAGTTAAAGGCATGGTAGGAACCAGCCACAAAGTTATTATAAAAAATATGGATTATTCCTCATTTTATCACACCATTAATTGAATAAATATGTGGCCAGGTCACTTCTTAAGATACCAGCCAAATTCTTGTCATGAATGACAGATTTCAAGGGAGTGTTTACATGGCCAGCCCCGAAGGGTGTCCCTGCCCATTCTGTTGCCCCTCACTGCCAAGCCACAGCCCCCCAGCCCTGGTGCTCTCTCACTCCCAACCCACTGTCCCCAGCCCTAACAGTGCTCCTCACTCACCAAACTGCAGTACCCTGCCCCCCCGGACCCTGATAGTGCCCTTCACTCTTGACCCATAGACACCCACCCCCAAGCCCTGCTGATACCCCTCACTCCTGACCCACAGCCCCCGATGCTGCCAGTGCCCCCCACACTCCCAACCCACAGTTCCCCGCCCCCACCCCAGTGCCTCACACTCAACCCACAGTCCCCCGCCCCCTGTGCCCCTCACTTCCGACCTGCAGCCCCCTGCCCCCCCGCAGCCCAGCCAGAGGGGCCCCAGCTGTCCCCGTCTGGACCTGGCCATAGCATGCTGGCATTGATTCGTGTGTGCGGCAGCAGAGCATGTCCGGCCCCACCGCGGGCTGAGTGAAGATGAGGGGAGGCTTGTGACAGCCCCTGCCTTGGGATGAGGCTGCTGCACCGCACCAGGCAGCCTAGCCATGGCCCCTTCCCCTCCCCCTCCTCCCTCCCCACCCCCTTGCCTCCCCAATGTCTTGTGGATGCTCAGTCCCCGGAGCACAGGCACTGGCCCCTGTGCTGCTGGCCAGCCACGGAGTTCCACGCTGCCCTCCAAGCTCCCCACCCCACCCCACCCCACCCCTTTGCCCCGCTGGAGAACAGGCAACCCTCCCCTTCCCCTGCCCTGTCACAGCTACAGCCCCCACTCCCCCTGCCCTGACCAAATGTCTGCCTTTCTCCTTTGTTTTTATTCGGGGGGTGGGAGCAGGGGGAGGGTGATCACAGGCAGCCAGGAGCACCGCACAGGTCTGCGTGCCTCTGCAGCTGCAGGCAGGTCGGTGCGTACTCCCTGCTGTCTGTGATCGCCTTCCCCCTGCTCCCAGCAGTGGAGCCAAAGGAAATCCCAGACAGCCCACCCGGACAGAGATCAGAGGGCTTAAAAAGAGCAGAGACATGTTCGGGGAAACCCAGATGTATGGTAACCCTATCTCAGCAGTGACACACGTGCACTGAATCATTAATCTGTTATGGACAGACAGACTAAGCCCTTTATTGTATTTGAATGATTAACCAGTTAATCATTTGTTAAATGTCAAGTGTATCAGCAGCCACTGAAGTACTAAAAAATAGTCATGAGCACACAGGCAGATCTGGGCATTTAACTTAATTAAAAAAAAAATCTTTAAACTTGATTTTAGGATTATAGGAAAGTAGGACTGGAAGAAACCTTGTACGGTTAACTAGTCCTGCCCCTTGCTCAAGGCAGGATCATCCTTGACTAAATCAGCCCAGCCAAGCATCTATCTAACCTGTTTTTGAAAATTTTCAGTGATGGAGATTCCACAACTTCTCAAGGTACTCTGTTTCAATGCTGGACTGCCCTCACAGTCAAAAAGTTTTTTCTAATCTCCAATCTAAATGTCCCCTGCTGCAGTTTGAGACCGTTGCTCCTAAATCCTGTCCCCTGTGGACACAGAGTATAGTCTGTCTCCATCCATCCTCTCTAATTGTCCTTCAGATATTTGAAGACTGTTATCAAATCCTCCCTCTGTCTTCTCTTCTTCAGATTAAACAGGACAAGGTCTTTTGGGCCCCTAGCAGATAATCCGTTAAAGGCGCAATGGGATTTGATTTGCAATCCCAATAGTGTCTCCTGTCGTGTTACTTGTGCATGGCAAGTGGCATGATTGTGGAATCAGGGATCATATCCTAATTGCGTCATATTGCCATGGCAGGGGGAAGAGCCCAGGATCATGATCCTGGCTCCCCTTGCGCTAGCAAGTAGCAAGCTAAGTATGCGGTGTGCCGAGCTCATTGCACTAATCAGGTGATTGGTTTTCCCAGCCAAAGGAGTACATCAGAGCCAGTGATGCTTACGAGCCTGGAAGCAACAATCAGCTGATGGTTGCTGGCTACATGTTCAATTTAAGGCACAACAGGAACCAGCCACCTAAGTTATTATACAGATTTTAATTAACCAATTAATCATGTCTTCAGTGTAATGTCTGCTGAGAGCCTCAGTCTTTCAGTTTTGCTTCCCAAGCCTCTAATCATTGTTGTTGCTCTCTGCTAGACTCTTTTCAATCTGTCCACACCTTTCTTGAAGTGTGGAGCCCAAATCTGGACATGGTGCTACAAGTGAGGCCTCACCAATGCTGATTAAAGGTAAAGAATCACTTCTCTTGATTTACAAATGACACTCCTGTTAATATAACCCAGTATACTGTTACCGTTTTTTGCAACAAGAGCACACTGTTGGCTCATATTCAGTGTATGGTCTACTGTAACACCCAGGTCCTTCTCTGCAATAATGTAGCCTAGCCAATCATTCCCCAGTCTATATTTGTGCATGCAATTTTCCTGTCCCAAGTGTGGAATGTTGCATGCCTTTGTATCGTGCATCTGGTTGACTGGGGACCATTTTTCCAAGCTATCCAAAGTGTTCTGCACCCTAACCCTCCCTGCCAGAGTGTCTGAAACTTCCCGCAAGTTTGGGGGAATCCACACATTTGCAAATGGTGCATTCAATCCCAGCATCCAAATTATTTTAAAAAATGTTAAGCAATATAGGACTTAGGACAGACCCTGGTGGAACCCTACTTTATACTTCCTCCCAGTCAGGTATTGAGCCATTGATGTCTACTCATTGAGCAGGATCCAGCCATGCTCCAACCAGTTATGTATCTTCGGTAAGGAACTCTCATCTTATCTGTATTTCCTTAGCTTGTTAATGAGCTTAGCTTGTTAATAAGAATGTGGTGGGAGAGTGTCAAAAGCCTTGCTGAAAACCTTTAAAAGGGCACATCCCTTCATCCAAAGAACCTGTCACCATATCATGAAAGGAAATCAAGTTATTTAGATTGACTTGCTCTTAGTGAATCTGTGCTGGCTGTTCCCTTTTAAAGCTGCTTCAAAATAGTTTCCTCTACTTGCTTCAAAATAGATACCTTCAGGACCTGCTTCATGATCTTTTCAGGTATTGAGGTCAGGCTGTCTGGCCTGAGACTGTCTGGCCTGAGGATTCCATAGATCCTCCTTCCCTTTTTAAAAAATGGGCATTATATTTGTCCTTTTCCAGTCATTCAGGACCTCACCTGACCTTCATGAATCCTCAAAGAGGATAAGATAGTCAATGGCTCTGAAATTACCTCAGCCAATTCCTTTAGGATCCCAGGGTGCATCCCATCCAGTCCTGCTGACTTAACAGCATCTAAGTAATCCCTCACCTGTTCTTTCACTACTCTAGGCTGTAAGTCTTCCTCCTTGTCTTTGCTACCAGTACCAACTGTGCTTGTTATCTGGTAGCTGACCCTATATGTGAATCCTGAAGTTAAAAAAAACAATGAAATACTTCAGCCTTCACTATATCATCCATCACTAGATTTCATAGATTTCATAGACATTAGGGCTGGAAGGGACCTCGGAAGATCATCGAGTCCAACCCCCTGCCCAAAGGGCAGGAAGTCAGCTGGGGTCATAGGATCCCAGCAAGATAAGCATCCAGTTTGCTCTTGAAGGTGTTCAAAGAAGGCGCTTGAACCACCTCCGGTGGCAGGCTGTTCCAGACCTTGGGGGCTTGGACAGTAAAGAAATTCTTCCTTATGTCCAGCCTGAAACTATCTTGAAGTAGTTTGTGACCATTCGACCTCGTCATCCCTTGGGGCGCTCTGGTGAACAAACGTTCCCCCAGATATTGGTGGTCACCCCTGATAAACTTATAGGTGGCCATCAGATCACCCCTGAGCCTGCGCTTTTTCAGGCTAAAGAGCCTCAGGGCTCTCAGCCTGTCATCGTAGGGTCTGCTTCCCTGACCTCTGATCATGCGCGTGGCTCTTCTCTGGACTCTCTCAAGCACTAGATTGCCTTTTGAATTGCATAAGGGACCTAAAGTTTCTTTGGTCTTCCTTTTGATGTACTTGTAGAATCCCTTTCTATTGCCTTTAATATCCCTTGCCAGTTGCATCTCAAAACATAACATGTTTTGACCTTCCTAATCTTCTCCCTGCATATAATAGTATATTTCTTCAAATAACTAGAAGTGTAATGCAGCAGCATTATGATTTTCTTGTTTAGTGCTCTTATGTGAAGTCTTTAAGAAAAAAACCTAGTAATCTGTCAGATAAAACCAGCATTGAGACTGAGTTCATGTTGGGAATGCACATCCTATTTGGGAAAGCACGTTAGAAATAGAGTGCAGTTATCCCTAAATTAAGGATTAATTTTGACCTTCAGTAATACCATGAAGGAAAAAAAAAATTAGAACATATCCTTAAATACCAGTTTAATGTTATCTGGAATCATAGATATTCCTGAGTTTTTTTTTGATTTTGGGGATACCTCCTTATTCAGAATTTTTGGTGGGGAGCAGGGAAAGGAGGGTAGATATGTATGGGAACGAAGGCACAGAAATTCTCCTAAGATGATAACATTTTCATTTGCTGTTTATCAAATGTAATGTCTAAGCCTAAACTACATACTAAAGTCTATTTATAATACAGATCCCTGGGCAGGCTAGAATCTCATCTCGTGTCATATTGCAGGAGCAACTGAGATCACAAGTTAGTGGCCAGTAAGGTGTAACAGGATTAATAATGCCAACACTAGATTTTTTAATTATAGCTGTGCAGTTCCCCCCTCCCCCCAACACACCCGAGAATAATAATCAAAGACGTGTAATTCTGACAAAATCATTGTTCACTTGTTTTGTAGCTATGGTATTTACATATTTGAGGACAAGTACAAATGCGAAAGGAATTTTCTTGTATTAATAGTGCTTGAGAAGGTTTTCCTTTTTAGAGTATGCAGCATACACCCTTTTTGTGGGCACAACTTCTTATAATGGGATACAAGGGTTGGCTTTCGCTGTATTGTCAGTGTTTTACGGAAACCCACCTTAAGGTTCTTTATGGTGCTGCCAGGCTTCATTCCATAGCAGTGACTGAATTGCAGGTTATCCTCAGGATCTTTTCTGTCTGGGAGGAGTGGCTGAATCTCTAACCAGTGCCAGTGCTGCTCTGTCAGTCAGCCAGGGGATGGTGCTGCCATTTGCCTGCTTCCTGAAAGCAATGTTTGCTACCAGTGTGAGACCACTGGTAACATCTGAGGGTCTCATTCTGTGCTCTGCTTTGTGATCAACAGGCCCCCAAATGTGTTTTCAGTCCCTTTGCTTAATCATTTCAAGCTGAGTCTTTGAAATAACAGCAAAGCACATTAAGTTACGCTGTGTTTTGGTGTAGCGTTCCCAATAGAAATGTTTTTTCAATTGATGTGATTATGCATGTGACGATTTGTTATGACTGCTCAGGTCTGAACAATGAAAGCTGTACACAAATCTGTGAGAGAGGATGCTGCAGCTTTAAAGCTTTGGGGGTTTACAGCTTTTTAGTATAAATTGTTCCCGGAATCCATGTCACAACTCCTTATATGGTACTGCTTTTTCCTCTTAGTTGCCATGACAACAACAGCACTGCACCATTCATCAGCTCTGGACCTGGGCTGCATTGCTAGCCTTTCGTGTTACTCCTGAATGTTAAGGAGAACATCAGTGAATCATTCACTTTGGTATACTGCGCCATTATTTACCTATTCCTTCAGCAATTTGCTCTAACAGAAGAGCAAATTGAACTGCGCCATAGAGAGAAACTGTAAAAATACTTCATTTTTTTCCCCATGGGGGGGCATCCAGCCTACATTTGCTGCTGCACTCTGGAAAGAAAAGCTGTTTAATGCTGACAGATGTAATGAAGAGAGAGCTCAGTGTCTGTGTTAGCTTTTCTGAAATCAGCCTCGAGTCCGCTCCCTGGGAGATGTAGAAGAAGCAGAAGTGATGTTCATTAGGGACAGCAGGCACCTTAGGGAGATCTCTGTTGTGCTTTTGGGACCAATCCTGACATCAGCTGCAGGAGGTGTCACCTGTAACATCACACTGATGCTCTGAGCAGCAATATGGAGCTAGCTGTAGGGGATCAGTGAGAGGTGTGGACCAGAAGAGGATCTATACTGAAGTGCTGTTCTCGTGGCAGTGTTGCCTGTGAATTAAGAGGGTTTTCAACTTACTGGTGCAAAGATTTCATTCTATCGACTGCCGGGGAGAGAAAACAAAACCTTGTGAGTATATGCAGTGGACTGTTTATGTCTTGCATGGACTCTGATTTAAATTGCATTAGTCTTTTTTAGGCCTACTTTAAACTCTACAGAGAAAAATCAATGCAGGCTAAGAGATTCTGACACTTGTAGTTTACAGGGAAGCCATTAGGAGACTGCCAGTGTGAGTCCAAAATATTCTGCTTTAGTTGTTAGTCATTTTCTTGCCTGTTACAATTCTTACATAATATGTGATTTTTTTTTTCTCTTGCAAAAGAGCGCAGAATTCTTATACAAAATATGTTGCAAGGACAAAAATCAGTGTTCTAGTATGTATTTTCATTACATGGGAGATTTATATGTAGCTGTTTTAAAAAATATTAGGGGCATTGAAGGTGATGTTATTTATCCTAGAACATGGTACCAAAATAGTATTTTTGCTTTGTATTATGAACCTTTCCCACATCAGATTTAATTTATAATTAAAATATAATTTAGAATTAAATTTAGAACTGGGGGAGAGGCGGGTCTTTCATTCGAAGGTATTTGTTCCTCAAAAGAAAATTAGAATTGCAAGTCAGTGCTACTGGGAAAAATGGGAATGCTCAACAGTAATTTGAAAAAATAAAAAACCCCCAAGAAAATGCCATTTAGGGACCTACTATCCACGTCTCTCATAATTTATGAAGGGTTCCTGGTTAAAATGTATCATTATTTTAGAAAATTGCCCTATTCAAATATTATATGTGACCGGGATAGAATAACTAATGCACTTTTTTTCATTTTTCTAATTCGTGTGGGAAAGCTTTTGTTTTTTTACTTGTGATTGCCTTAAATTCTTATTTTTGTGTGGGAGTAGATGTTGGATTGGAGGCTCTCTCTTTCTTGCATTGCTAAACTACAGGAATGACATGGATTGAATTTTCTGAAAAGTCCACCCTTAGATTTATTTTTCACAAATATATTTTCTGGGCCTATTTTCCTTCCTCTTTCATTTTCTCTGCTAGGTTTCAAGCCATGGTTATCCTGGGACTGCAAGTAGCAAGCTTGTTTTTGTTAGATGAGGAGAGTTGAACTATGATTTGTCATTTGAAAAAAAAAAGTCATTTGGGCTTTGACAGAAGCATTTTAGCTGTATTCCTGAGTTTTAGCTCATATTCTTGAGTTGAATTTGCTGTTTCTAATTTCAGATTGTTTCCAAGAATGAAAGCTGTTGAGAAGGAACATTATTTTTATTTACAGATTGATGTTAGAATTTTTATACTGTATTGTGTTTTTTTTACTGTTTATTTTCTGATGATTCATTCATTTCTGTGAGTGTCTCCTGATGTGTTCTGACAGATGTGTAATGCTACAGATAGCAGTAGGTGTGTGTGTGTGTGTGTGTGTGTGTGTGTATGTAAGCATGTGTGTGTCTGTGAGCATGCTTGTATAAGGACATGCATATTTATGTTAGCATTTCTGCATATCTCCATTTTGCAGTTTATAAGCTGCCTGTTTGGTTTTGCACCAGTCTGAAATGAATCATACCATTTCTATAGCTAAGTACTACATATATTTTTAGCAAATTACTAAAGTCAAGCCAGTTTTTATTTAATTAGATAGCTACCAAACCAGTAACATTTTTGATGATTTTAGATATTAATCCAGCAATTCACAACATGGATGAAGATTTTATTTAAAAAAAACAAAGAAACAATGGAGGTGGCATTTTTTTTTATCGTTTGAAATCATCTTTTTCAGTACATGCTCTTCCAAAGTGCTGCTTACAAACTAAAGGTTCTGTGCATCCCTTAGTATGTGGGTACCAATTTTAATTCATAGCTGTCTTCCACATTTAGAGACTAGGGACCATCACAGAGAATGGTGCAAAATCCTGCATGATTTTGGTGGGTGTTTGCAAAGTAAGATTAACTGCCCAGGATGTTCTTCGAACCTTTGTGGTCTGCCCTTCGCAGGATTTTGCATTTATACCGTGTAACCATTCAGAATGCCAGCATATGGGATACTATGTAACTACACACATAATTCCTGAAAAGCCTGAGACCAGTTTTTTTTTTTTTTTTTTAGTGTTAAGGAGGAGGAAAACCCCAAAGATACAAAATTGGACATAATACAGATCACATAGTATAAAAGATTTTATTCCTTTGGTTTTCACTTATTTAAGACTTAAAATTTGCCATTATTTCACTTTGAGATGTCTAAGGCTTGACTTTCTCATACCTAAGTATTGATGAACAATAGGGAAGACTATGTAGCAATCATACTTTCGTTGTGAGGCAATTTGAATTCCTGGACTCAACTGAAACACAGGAAGGTGGAGCTGGGAGCCGTAGCATGGAGTGTTGTTAATTCAGGCCATTAATTTTCTTCTGTAATACAAAGTTGCACCTCTGCTCTTAGAGTGACCCCTAGAAAATACTCTCTTCCTTTCCTCACTTTATTCCTTAAGGAGGGAGGAAAGGGCTTCACAGTAAACTTTGCTTATAAAATGCTTGTTGCATTTCAGACTACTTCAGTTGTTTCCATTCCTTTCCTTCCTCCATATCAGAGACTGAGCCTGTGGGATTTTTTTGTCCGTCCTTATCAGAGCATTGGAGTTCTGTTTGTCCAGTGACTTCTCCAACAATGTGTTTAACTTCCATGATGCTTAATATCCATTTGCCTCAGATCACTTTGGTCCCACACATCACAGCGTATGGCATTACCATGATGTACAGAGTTGTAGGTGGCCCATCTGGCTAGCATAATTACACTGTTCCAGCTTCTGCAGCCAATAACACAAGGGAATGATTTGGCTAGCATTGCATTCAGCTGTCTCTGCCTCCTCATCTCAAATGAACAAGTACCCATTTGTAGGTTGGTCAACCAGGGGCAGTCTTCAATTTGAGTCTAAAGTGAGGCTCACACGTGTTCCTAGATATGTAGCCCACTACCTTAACCTCCGCAGTACAGTATTATACTATGTGATAGATCTTCTTGCAGTCTGAGGCTGTTGCTGTTTCCTAGCATATAATAAAATATTAAAGTGTTGTTTTTTCAAACTTTAATGCCTGCGCTTGACATTTCAGTTATGTTCAATTTCTGTCCTTCAAGGACACACATTTATTGAGGTTTCTTAGTGGTGTTTTTTAACATATGCAGCATACACCCACAGGACTAAAATTGGTTTTTCTAAAGATGTACGCTACACCGTGTGTCAGAGAACACTGGGAGAACTAATATGCCCTAGTCCCTGTTTGTGTCTTACAAAACACTGATGGGTATTTTTCCCTTTCCTTTCCCCTCCAGGCCTGCAGAATTATCTTTTTCAGGATTGTTCACCCTTTTACAATCAATAATAATAACATTTATAGTTGGGGGGCTGGTAGCAACTTTCATATTTAAAGGATGCCTAGGACTTTTTGTTACAAAAGAGTCTTTGGACCTTTTGTTTTTTTGGGTTTTTTTTTGGGGGGGGGGGGGGTTTGAGAATCTCAGACACCTCCATTGTGTCTTTTCTTTGACCCATGACATTTCAGTCATGTTTTCTGGAGTGATAAAACTCTGGAAAGTTGTCCTTTCCTTGCTGTAGCTGTTTTTCTGACTGTGTCAAGATAATCATCGAAAACTAACATACCAAACAGCAGTTTACACCACAGCACCAGGATGTAGTATATTGAGAATTGAGAATGCTTGGGAGCTAGCCCCCCCACCCCTGTGTCGGTTCAACCCATGAATCCCACACACAGAATCAGGGGCCCATTTTCTTACCTTGCAATAATGCTCTGCTTCTGGTGGCAGCAGGTGTAGAGAGTCCTGCACTCAAGTGGCTGAAATCTTTGCTACTGTGAGGAAGCTCCCTGGGGCTGCATTGGGCTAGGGGACCCTGGGCTGGGGTGGGAGGAAGCCCCCTGCCTACTGGACTGGGTCAGTGCAGACCTCCCTCTGCCTTTCCCACTTGAAAACTGAATGTCATTTCAGTTGGTTACCCGTGCAACCTATGCAGCTTAGAGGAAGCTGCCTAGTTTGAATCAATTCAGCCTCAGGCTTTTTGACTGTCTGTACTTAGCCTGTGTGTATGCATTTCAGTACAGTTACCTGATTCCATACCCTTTATTTCCATAGGACTCTTGCTTTGTTCAGAGCACAAGTTAGGCATACAAAGGGTTATCGTTAAGGTTGCATTGGCAAGTTACATTTTCTACATACTTTGCACTTTTTTTTCTGTAGGACATTCATACAGTTGATGAAAGGTATTCCTTTTATACCCATTCCCACATTAATTGAGTTCTGTAGGGATCTGTTTGGTCCAGTATACTTCAGAATGTCAGATATTAACATTAATTCCTGGCTAAGTGCTATGTAAGGAAATAGAGCAGGAGTGGGCAATTTTCAGGGCTGGAGGGCCACTTCAGGAGTTTTGCTGAGCTGTTGTGGGCTGGTATGGCAGGGGAACCACAGTTGACCTATCCAGCTCCAGGCCCGTCCACCCTGCACCAGGAGCAGAGCCATGATCTGTTCCCTACATCTCCCTGTGATGGGTGCTGG
Source organism: Alligator mississippiensis (assembly GCF_030867095.1). Taxonomy (NCBI): domain Eukaryota; kingdom Metazoa; phylum Chordata; order Crocodylia; family Alligatoridae; genus Alligator; species Alligator mississippiensis. The sequence continues at coordinate 157,771,844 of NC_081827.1, forward strand.
TTCTGTGGGCATGGACATGAGGGGAGCAGATTGCAGCTCTGCCTCAGGCCCTGACCTCATGCTCTCTCTACCCCATGTTCCTGGCCCTAGCCTTGCCTTCCTGTCCCACTCCCAGACATTGCTCCCTGCCTGCCCGCATCCCCATCCCCTCCACCGAGCCAAGCTCACCCTGCCCGTGAGGCTTCTGGGCCGATCTCCACTGAGACCCCACCTGCTCTGTCCAGCTCCTCTGGTAGTGGTTGTGGGGTGGACTGGCAGGAGCAGCCAGACAGACTGAGATGCTGCTGTGGGGCTGCCAGGAAGCTGAGTCTGGCTCCTGTACCACCCACATCCCACTGCACACCTGGGGATGGCCGGTCTGACTGCCTGTGCCATGACCTGGGTTGCCCCCCACTCTGGGTTGGGTGGGGTCAAGGGACCCCAGCTGGATATAATCCCTTGGTGGGCCAGATTCAGCTTGCAGGCAATATTTTGCCCACCCCTGAAATAGAGCATTATCCAGTACCAAGATGTAGCTGAGTTTTTCTTGGCAAACATTGTACATGCACAGATCCTTGTTTAATTCAGCACTTCCTTTGTAGCATCATTACAAAAGAAACTTCACACAACTGACTGGACTTAGGGAGTGAAGGCTTAGAACCTTTCCTGCCTCTAAGTAATATTTTAATGCTAGTTAATTTGTAGAAAAATGTTTTGCGGGCTTATTTAGTCGAAATTAGTGTTCCACCAACAGCAGTATTGCCTCCTGTTTCTGTGGTAACTCAGGATTTGATAGTGAACATGATACTTAACATCTTACTTTATCAAGTAGTTTGTTGTTTATAAAGCAGCTAATCAGAGTCATGAGACATTTAAGGAAGATGGAATGTGACATAATACAATGACTGCCCCATATGACAAGGTGCTAATATTCTTGTAAACTCCTCTGTTGTTTCTAATGTGATTTGTGGACACCGGTTCCTATCAGTCACCGTCTGAAATTGGCAGGGGCTTGTGATGGCTGCCTCAGTGCCATTTTATGTTTGGCGTTTTGTGCCTGGAAGGGATTGAACCATCTTGTTAGATATGGGTAGCAGTCTAGCTGAACTTTGTCAAACAAATGTCTTCTAAATGTTAAATTTTCTACTGTCAGATTGCTTTAAGAGGACCTTTGTACTCATCTTTAGCAACAGCTGCAAGTTGCTCTGAAGATAGGACCATCCCACAGTTTTCTTTTTTGATTGTTATTGCTTTAGGTTTTTGATAACTGAATGTTTTAGTGCTTTCTAAAAATGTATTACTTATAAATTCTTTCCCTGTTTCTGAGGCCTGTACAAATTGATTCACATTATTAAATCAGTCTGGCTGCATAGGCCAAGACAGTATGAACATTTGCACAATGTTTCCTGAAGCTAACATTTCCAAATCAGTTTTTTTGTCTTAAGTGATGGAAAGGAACATAGATTTTATCAGCACTTGTTTAGGATGAACTGCATAATTATTATTTCAGTGTGCCAAGCTAATGAAGTATATTAGTGCCTTCAAATTTTTTGTTATACCATCATCTGTTGCTATCAGTCGAACTATTATTGGTACCTCTATGAGTAGTTAAGATTGCTTAAAGCTTTCCATTTCTGTCCCCCTGTTTCAGTTATTTTTATCTCTGCCAGGTTTTACCCGTTTGATGCAATAATGTTCATATGTGATCATTATCTTAGAATGATTGTTTTGGGAAAGTTTCAACAAAACAGTTCAGCCACCTCTGAGAACAGGTTTAGTCATGGGCAGAGATTCTTCCAATCTGTTTTGGACTGATTGACCTCACCTGGAGTATTGAGTTCAGCGTTGGGCACCACTTGTGAAAGAGATGTTGACAAATTGGTAAAAGTCCAGAGGGGAGCAACAAAAATGATTAGTGATCTAGGAAACGTGACATGTGAGCAGATGTTTGAGTAATTGCAATTATGTAGCCTAGAGAAAAGAAGACTTAAGAGGGATTTGATACCACATTTCAAATACAAAAAGAGTTTTTATCAAAAAGATAATGATGCATTGATTCTGTCTTGAATAGAGGGTTGGACCAGATGATCTCCAGGAGTCCCCTTCTAGCCTTACTTTTCTGTGGCTGAAAACAGATATTTTCCGATATGATCAGCTATGCCGCAATATGTTGCAACACAGCCAATTGCACGCCATGGGCATTTACAGATGTTGCCGATTGCTGTTCCCCACCTAAGGAGTCGGGTAATCCCATACAGGGGATTTTCCTACACGTGTATCTGCAAGTGGGGAGTAGGGAACCCCTATAGGAGTTCCCTCCCTCTGTCCTTGCAGGTGTTCATGGAAATCCCTGCAGATGCCAGGCTGGGGTACAATTCTGGCAGCAGAGTGGAGCACAGGCTGCATACATAGAGGGGGGACCCCCCTATGAGAGTTTCTCCCCTTCTGTGCTTGCAGATGTGCATGGGGAAATCCCCTGCAGAGGGGTTCCCCCAACATGCATATCACTGCTATGTGGAACATGTGGGGGGGTTTGGTAAAAAATTTTATCATAGCACGAAGGTGACGTCTGTTTCTACCCTATGATTCTAGTCCTCTGTATTGGGAGAGGAGTCAAGAGGAGACTATGAATTCAAATCTTAGCACTACTGCAGACAAGTATTGATACAGGTGTGTATTTCACACCCTTGTTTTTGAGAGAGACCTCAAACCCCTTCTCCAAGACAAGTTTCATTCTCCCCGCTTTAGTAATGGGATAACTAAGCGACTGCATAAAGTTGTAGAAGCAAATGGTATTTCATAGCAATAGAATAAATAAGCATTGCCACATATTCAAGGAGGTAAAAAGAGACTTTGTCCTCATTTAGCCTCTTACGTTACACAGTACACGTCATCATAACTTGTATCGCCATATGTAAAGGTTTTCATTTGGATTTAAGGTGTTTATTTAAATATATCTTCATTATTACACTGACATTGTCATTTGATTTCATTTTCTGATTTTCAAATGTACTGTGAACACTATGAAATGAAAATTGTACACTGTAAATATAAATACATATATATATACAAGTCTTTAAATCCCCTTTCATTATTTATAGATTAGAATAATGTTTGCTTTAAACATTGTAGTTTGACTATTAATATGCACTAAATTAAGTAGTTCTATAGTGAAGGTATTTAATTATTTGGATGATTTTATTAATGCTTTATAACTTTATTATTTTACCTGTAAATTTTTATGCTGCAGTTTCTTTTGCTGTAAACAATCATATCACATGAAATGAAGAAGAGGAAATGTATTTGTCAGCTATTGCACAAATGGGTTGGCAGATAGTAATTTAAACTGAATGATATTCTTTGTATGTCCAATTTTCATTTGTAGAAAACAGTTTTATGTACCTTGCATTTTCTGTTGCATGTATTTCTGTATTTCATACTAGTTCATAAAGAGGTGAAAGGACTGGAATGTGTTTTGCTCTTTGACATTACTCTAACTTGTCTGGGTATTTTTGTGAAATTTCCCAGTAAATACAACAAAATAATGTAAGTTATTTTTAACATATTTGCCCCACCTTTTTCTTTTTTAGCTTGAATTCATTCATTAATGTTAGGATCTGCCCAGTTATCTCACATTTAGAGCAGTTAGCTTGTTGGACAGTCTACTTAATGAGCAGAAACATTTCTTTAGTTAAAATTCTCCATTTTTTGAACATCTATACAAGTTATGACTAGAGATACTTGATTTTCCTGTGAATTTTGTCTACAGTTTGAAAGATTTAGCTTTTGGCAAAGGCAGATGTAAAGATTTTACTAACATTTGTGTCTTTGGACATTTATTGCATGAAAAAAGCAGTAACCAATTGTTCACTCTTGTCAGTTCTACCTAGATTTTGTTTTAGTATTTCTTGCAAGTGGAAAAGATCTATAGATTTTTGCACTAGTAACTAAGGTCTTATCTTTAGTACAACATTAGTTTACCCTACTGTATCTGTTATAAACTGGAAAAAAAATATCATACCAAAAAGACAGCAATTTCCAAAACTTATGAAGAGCTCTGAAGTGTGATCATGTTTTGTATACAACTTAGGACTTAGGTTCTGCTTCTGAAAAAAAACTAATTCAAAATGCATATGAAGTGTATATTCAAAAATATTCAGACAAGCTGTGAGAGAGACTTCATCAAATTTATTGTTGTGCTGGGGTGCATGTGCTCCAGCCAGCTCTGAACTGTGTATCTGGTTACCTTAATAAAAAGAAATACACAAACTCCTATCTAGAGCCATTTGGCCCAGGATAATAAGACTTCTGTGTTACTTGAATCATTTTACTGTTTCACTGGTTCTTTTCTGCAGGGTTTTAGGAGCCAAAAGATGTCTTTTTCTGTTGAGAAGATGAGAAATAGGGCTCAGTGATAACTCTTCAGGCCACTTACAATTCTCTGGACCACATTAGACTAATACAGGCTTCATCTACATGTGACGTGCTGACTGTGCAGTAGCGTCGCATGGCAAAAAGCATGACGTGATGCTACTGCACAGTAATCACAGGCTGCTGTGCAGTCAGCATCACGAAAAAGCTGCATTGGTATGACTGCACAGTAACTCCAGTTACTTGCTCAGTCATTTAGTACTTGTTTATATAAGTACTAAATGACTGCCCAGTAATGACTGTACAGTCAGTGCTTTGTGTAGACAAGGGCACAGAGTAGCAACATGAAGTAGAACAGCGATACTGAGGAGAAGAGAATAGAGAATGGAGGAGGAAAAGAGAGGTACTGAGAATATTAGAAACAAAGGGGAATGGGACAGATGCTAGATGTAGTGAAGAATAAAGAGGCAGAGAAGGATAGAAAAGTGAGATCCAGGGAATGGTGAAAATGGGGAGGAAAAGTGTGTTTTTGATTCAAGGAGGGAAAAGATCTGAGTATAACAATGGATAAAGGGGCGTGAAAGCAAAGGAAAGTCACAGAAAATTTGGGAGGGACATCCAGTTATGCAAGAATCAGGAATCAGGTAGGACTGAGACAGATATATTATACAGGTTTCCCTCGTTTTATGCAGATTCTGTGTGTGCAAATTCGCTCTTATGCGATGACCATTTTTATACCATAAATATGTTTTATACGAGGTAAAGTCACTCTTATGTGATTGGTGTGGTAGAAGCCTGCAGTCAGCTGCTTTGTGTGGAGCATTGTGGGATGACACGTGCCAAAATATAGTTTCCCGTGTGGATCTCTGCTGCTCGCTTATTGTCTGCGACATTTGTTTCTGTAGTTTGCCATCCCTATTATGATAGTGCCTTGTGCTTGTGTGCACTGTATGCTGTTGGTGAATACAAAAATTGTCTCGTAAAAGTGGTAGAAATGGGTCTGGGGGTCAGTACAGTCAATGTCTTGGAACATATCCCCATTTGTTACATTGTAAAATGGGTTTCCTTTATGAGAATTCGAGTTATGTGCCATTTTCCAGGAACATATGTACAGCATAAACCAAGGGAAACCTGTAGTAAGTATTTGCATGGGGGCTGGCTGTATGGTGAATATTACACTAAAGAGGATGCAGAGGAACAAGTATAGCTTCTCTAAACCTTTACTGTGACATCCCATTTAAAAATTCTCCAGTGAGAAGGAAAAGTGGTTAGCAGAAGAAAGAGGATCAATATCTCTGCCCCTGCTCTCAACAACCTTTTATCTGTGAAAACTGTACCAGCATGATTTTTTTAAATTTGAAAATCATTTTGCCCTACTGAAGCCTGATTCTCATCTCAAGACATATGAGTGGCACATATGGCTGTATTTTGTAAAATCAGCCAATCTGCATGAGAGTTTAAATGCAATAAGTGATACAACACAGAGAAGAGTAGAACTTGGGACTCTGCTTTTTGTATTTTCAGGATATGGAAAGCTGAAACTTTGTGTCCAAAATAATATGAAAATACTAAAGATTTTCTTTGGAAAGTACAGCCCAGGTTTAGAAGGAGGAGGCTGGTTTTAATTTTAAATCTTCTTTCCTTCACTTTCCCTATCACTGCTGCTAATTGCTATACAGCAAAAGACCTCACATTTCTCTATGAAGAGAGGCCAGACTGCTTAGTTTCTTTCTAAGAAGAATAAGTGTCCCATTTTATATTGTTTCTGTCACAGTGTAGCATGGCTCTTCTTGGTTGAAAAATGCCATTCTTTTCACTACAGTTGGGAACTGTGAACAGAGAACTTCTGCACAGCAAAAATTGATCAATTGTTTATGTTACTGGTAATAAAGAGCAAATGCTGTTGTTTATAGGAAGAAAAGAAATATTTTGCTGGTACTTGGAAATAATGTTCTAAAGTGCCATATGTATCCTGTACCTAGAAATAGGATAGATGCCATTTTTGTTGGGAAATTTATATTGTTCATAAATTGAAATCCGTTGCAAGCAGAGCAGCACACAGACAATTTAAGGATTGCACTGACCTCCTTTTTATATTAAATATTCCCGTTGAATTACCTGAGGTTTGGCCATGTATGTTTGGAGCCACTTCAAAAGGGGAACATTTCAAAAAGGCAGCTCCTGTTAAATTCTGGTTGTTAAAAGTGTGGACAAGCTGGGAGCCATGCAGGTGCAGCAAAACTATTTCAGTTTTAGCACAGTTTCATCCAAGGTTTAAGTTTGAGTGGCTTTGCTACGTTTGTATCATTCCCTGCTTGACCATACCTAACAAAAACATAACAGCTAATGCCGTTTTGAGCCATTCCCCATTTGAAACAGTCTCAATTTTATGTGTATCCACACCACAAACAACTGTCTAACCAAAGGGATTATACATAGATTTGTTTAACAACAGTGTTAATACTACAAAATCCTCTATCATGAAAACTTCTACCAAGGCTCTAGTTATGACTGAGCAAAGTTTTCCATCTAGTCCTAGTCTAGCCCCAGTGATCTAATGGATATGGCCCTTGTTTCCTAATCTAGAGATTGTAGGTTTAAGTACCATCTGGTGTGACATATGCATTGAACTACTGTTGACTGTTAAGGCACTTCTGTCCCTTACGTTAAAGGGTGCAGGAGCAAGCTGCACAGGTTCTTTGTTTCGCACAGGAACTCTCAAGCAGCGTGTCACGGTTGAGAATCCTTTTCAAGGTTGCTGTGGGGTGCCATGCAATGTTAGCACCGTTAGAGGTGCAAATGCAGTTTGCAAGATAAACCCAGAGGCCACGGCTGGACAAAGATGATCGTAGTCATGCAGTATGTGGGGCCACAAGACATGTCTGCAGCACCATGTGTTGCATATGTAGGTATTCTACACATGCCTTGCAGCATGGGGGGGGGATTTTTTTAACGTTGGGAGACTCCAGAGTCAGAAAACACACCAAAAAAAGTGGGGAGGTGCAGATGGTGGCAGCATATGCCATCTAAAACTCAAGCCTGGCCAGCCAGAGCCACACTCCAACTGCTGGCCTGGTCCCAGCTATAGGAGTGCCATGGTCGCAGCTCCCCGAGGCCCTCAGGACCCCAGGTAAAGCTGCTGGGGCCAGCACAGTTGCTGGCCCCAGTTTACCCTACCCCACCTGGGGTAACCTGCTGTGCGCCAGAAGGCATGTGGTACAGTCATTTCCTATAGACAGCTAGCAGCAGCACAAGGTATGCCGCTGCTACTTGTCTCTGGGGAAACAAACATTCGTGCTCATATGGATGCAACCAGAGATTTCACATAGGTATCCACAGTATTAAAACCATTCTGTTGTGGTATTTCTCAGTTCTCTGCAACAAAAGAATTGCTCTAGTATTTTTCTACAGTCAAACAATGCATGAAAATGAAAAGCTCCCATTTTCTGAGGGGTGCCTTGAGTCTAAACAGGTTGAGAACCATTGGATTAGCAGGCCCAAGAAGCATGACTCATGAGCAGGGATCCTGTTTTTTTTCTGTTTGAAAATCCCAAATTCTCTGATTAAAGCTGCCCAAATCCATGTTTTTCTGTGATTAAAATGAAACACCATTATATATGTAGATATAAGCTGAACACATTATTTTATTGATATATTTATAATTTTAAAGCAATTTAGAAGCCTACCAGTGCCTCAATCAATATCATAAAATTAATTCTAAATACCTATATATTTTGGCATTTGATTTTGGTTTTTTTACCATGGAAAATCAGAGCTACCCCTGCCCTGTTCACTCACCAGGATGCAGGTCCAGCTGCTGCTGTTCTTCCTGCTGCTTTGTGGTCCTAAACAGCCCTGATATGCCCCTGTCCATGCCATTGCCTCTCACTCCCAACCCACAGTCCCCTGGCCCTGCCAGTGCCTCTCTCACAATGGACAGCTGCTCTGGCCCTGCCAATACTCCTTACTTCAGATCTGCAGCCCCCTGGCTCTGCCAGTGCCCTTCACTTCCCAGCCACAGCCCCCCAGCCCAGCTAGTGCCCCTCACTGCTGACCTGCTGCCCCCTGTCCCCCACTCCCAGCCCCCCCAGCCTATGAGGAAGAGGGTGTGTGGGCGCATAGGTGACATTGCGGGGCACAAGCAACGCATGATGGGGAAGGAGGGGCATATGCCTCCACAGACTTCTGTGCCCACAGCAGGGCATGGGGTTGCAGCCAGACCAGACCACCTCCAGGCATGAGCCGCCTCTGCAGCCTCGCAGGAAGAACTGGTTACAGGAGTAAGTGCTATGACACCATGGCCACCAACGTGAGGTGCTCCCTGCCCACCCAGCAGGAGCAGGGGACACAACTCCATGCAAGCCACACCTTGCTTTGACACACACAGTGGCACGGTGCTCTCTCCTGCACTGCCTCACCCATCGCCTGTGCTCCCCCACTCCCCTGACATGTGGCCTGTGGACCCCCCATGGCCGCCCCTCCCACGCATCACCTATGCTCCCTCCCTCCCCCCCCGCCCAGACTGACCTGGCAGGAGCTGTAGGAGTTGCTCTCCACTGCTGTCTGGCTGCCACGTGCATGTGTCTGTGTGCACACACATGCACATGGCACCACCTGTGTCCCACTCCCCCCAGCCCCAAGCAGCCCCGTGCAGGCTGGAACTCTGCAAGGGGAAACCCATGGTTTCCTGGGGTTTTCTCCTTTAAAGAAAATCCATGTTTTTCCCCAGCAAATGGAAATCCCGGATCCCTGCTTATGAGGAAAAACTGAAAGACCTAGGACTGTTTAGTCTGGAGAAGAGAAAGCAGAGGGGTCATTTGATAGCAGTCCTCAAAATACCTGAAGGGTGATTACAGATGGGATGAAGATAGATTATTCTCTGTGGCCGTAGAGATGAGGGCTAGGAACAATGGTCTCACACTGCAGAAGATGACTCTTAGGTTGAAGATTAGGAAGAACTTTTTGACTATAAGGGTGGTCAACCATTGGAACTGGCTACCTAGAGAAACTGGAATCTCCATTGCTGGGAGTTTTCAAGAGTAGGTTAGTCAGACACTTGGTCGGGTTAGGTTAGTGAGGGTTGAACCTGGTTTAATCAGAGAGCTTGGCTAGGTGACCTTTTCCAGCCCAACTTCTCTATGATCCTATTATCACACATTAAATCCAAAATATATTATTCCTGTTGTGCATTTTAAAGTCTTTCTATCTTTCCTACCATTTCTGCAGTATTGTAAGCTCCTATGAAATTTTAACCAAATACTCAGCAGTGACAAGTCTTCAGCTAACTAGCCAATTTAAGCATTTGTTTCTCTCTTCTGAGAAGTTGTTAGTTTCTTGTAACTATAAAATGTGTGACAGTTAGGTCATTTGCTTCAAACTGTACGAACTAATGTGACTACTTGTCTCCCATTATTACTAATGGGAGTGGAACAGATTGCCCTCAGAGAAGATGGTTGCTCCTAGTGGTGTCAGGAGATGGTGAGGAGTGTCCTGAAGAACAGATAAATATGACTCTGGTCATTTTTACTAAGTCCAAACTGCAGCTTCACTTCCAATGAAACTGTTAGAGATGGCAGCTATTATGAAAGAGTGCAGTTCCTTGGAGAATTCTTCAAGGAGAAAGTCTATGTGTCCAGCTCCCTAAAAGAAAACCTTTAAGTTTTGAAGAACATCAGTGATGAAACTGGCCATTAGTATTAAAGGAAGTGTTCAAATGTGGCATATGCATGAGATTACATATTCTTAGAAACAATGAATAAGTTAAGGACTTGCACAATAGTGATTAGTATAGCATGAGAATTTATATGTAGAAGGCCATTTGTGTTTGTGCGATTCCCTCATTAAAATTGTTTACAACAAAATAATATGCCTGGCCCTTAGTGTTAAATATTTAAAGATGCCGGTGTACACTTCATTTTAATTCAGAAATGAGCAGAATTTATTATTAGTTCTCAGAAAATACATTGCGATAGGCATTTGAGAACAGAAAGAGGCACCTATACCTTATGGGGCCTGTGCTTATTGCATGGCATTTCGATATCACTTGTGGATTTGTAATGGGTTTTTTTAGACATCATTACTACCTCCCTGCAATATTTTTCATTCTTAGTTGCTCATCAGTTCAATTACCTTAACTTCATTTTAACTTAGTTTTTGTCTAAGAATAGAATAGAGATGATCTCTTACGGTGTGTACGCTGGTAGGATTTTCTTGTAGCATGACTAACTTTCTTCTGAAGCCAACATGAAATACCTGTCGATTTGGCCACTAATAGAAAATCTACTGTGTAAGTCTACATATATGCAGTAGGTGTTTAAAGTTTGACAGAGACAACTAGAAATACAAGTTACAGTAAAAAGGAGTCTGACAGGTGCAGCCTTTATTTCTTCATGAAAGTCTAAACAGTTCTGTGCTGTTTATTTTGTTACAAATAATGTAGAGTGAGTACTGTCATACAATTTTATTCCTTGTACATATTTTGCTTATGTTGTAGAGGACAGTTTACTTGATTAGGTGCCACAGGGATGATGAATATATTTTCCTATAACTGTGAAATAGTCTAAAGCACCAAAAATGCAGTTAATGTTTCATCAGACTGAAACAATTAACAATTGAAACAGAAGCCTGGAGTTTGAAAAAGTATGCTGAATAGAAATATAGTTCCAGATAGTGTATTAGCTGAAGGTATGATTCAGTCTGTGTAGAAGATAGGCAAAGGTGGGTTGGCGGGGTGATTGGTGACCTTATTTTTCAGTACTTTGTTATTTTAAGATATTTCTCTCTCATTTATTCTCAGACCTCCTGTCCCCCTTCATTATTTGAGACAGTGAATCTGTTCCTTGCTATTTTGTTCTTGCATGTGAGGAAACGCATTAACCACTTCTGGCTATGCTTACCTCTAACTTCTGACCGATTTTTTTTTTCCTGTCCCTATTAGTATTTGTTGTTTGTGAACTTTTCTTATGGTTTCACCCACCATAGGAATAACTTGTGGAGAGCTATTGAGTATTAAAGCAAGTGCTTAACCTTCGTGTTTCTGCTTGATTAATAGCACTTAGACAAATACTGATGATGAGATTGTGACCTCAGAGGCTTGGCATTCTTTGTTAGCAGCGTGCACACAGTGAGGCAACCAAACAATTTTAGATTTTCTTTAGTACAAACAAGCCAAAGTAAAAACATTGGAATAAAAGATCTTTTAGCTCATAAAGAACACAGTAAACTTTTCAGATACTTTTGGAAGCGTATGTCAGCGTGTACACATGGGTGTGTTGTACTTTATTCTGTTTTGTCTCATTTTGAACTATAAGGAGTTTGTCTAGTGTTGACTCTTCAAATACCAAATGTTTCAGATGAGATAAGGCCATATTCTAAAGGATCTAGAGCAGTGGTTCTGAACCATTTTCAGTCGACGTACCCCCTGGTCTCAGAGTGAAACTTCATGTACCCCCTAGGAGCAATGTTTCCAGTGCAAGGTTGAAGCATAGAGCAGGAGTAGGATATCTGGTTTCCACGTGCATGCGTGTTTTATGGCAGTAAAACCCTTGTAATTTCACATTGTCAAGACTATTTTTAGGCCCTTCGACCTGTGTTGGACAATGTATGTCTAGAAACAAAGGATCTAGAGCTGCGGTTCATGAAATATATCTCACGTACCCCCTGACGAGGCTTCACATACCCCTTGGGGGTACATGTACCCCTGTTTCAGAACCGCTGATCTAGACGAGAATGATTTATGTAGTTTTTGGCTAGTATTTGTAGTGTCTAATACAAAATACTAGACACTCTTTTGTTATTAAAACTAATGTCTAGTTAGAGATAGACTTGACAGTTTGTTTTGACCTTTGGACAAACTAATCACTCATCATCAACTATTTATGCAAATTTTCCTTTATTTAATGTTGGTCATATAAATTATGTTTAAAATGTACCTGGCACATTCTCTGCACCACTTTACAAGAGATTTTTTATTTGCCTCTTAATAGGGCATAATTATGTTCTTTTGTTTCCCCACCCCCCTTTTCTTGCCAGGGAAATATCCTTCACTATATTCCCAGACTGAATAACCCTCTATATTGGGGCTTATTCATGATTCAGAGGTAGTGTTTTATCAGTTTGCACATTCAAAAAGAAGCCACAAATGTTTTAATGATGTTCACCCTTTGAACATTAGAATCCATCCTGCAGCTGTGTGTATACTGTCCTAAAAGGCAATATTTCTTCTTTTGCTTGTGATAAAAAATGGAAATAGTAGACTGTACAGATTAATAGGCTGGAGGAACTGGAGGAAAAGGTTTCACCAAGAATACCTAAATGATATTTCTATACATTTAGGTGTTACCTGAGATCTTTAAAGCAAATTGCACTCAGGGATCTTCATGACTGGTGTGAAAATACACGTGTAAGCTGCAAAATACTGTATTTTCTTGCATACAACATGGTCCCCAAATAAAACACATGCCTTGTTTTTGGAAGGCTGAAAGTAGAAAAAACAATTCCAGAATGAAGGCTTGCTGTGACATAGTATAAGTCTTCCTTGAAAGATAGTGTGTCCAAAAAGTATGGCATCAGGAATTTCCTTGTATGGCAGACTGTCTTTTGTGGTGCCCCATTCCCTGGACCCTCTGTGATCCAAGAAGGACTTATTCTGCATCATACAAAGTTAGGCCCCAAGTGCCTTGTAAAGAGCAGTTGCAAGGCTGTTACTTCTTTACTGAAAGTAGTTCTTGAAATAAGTTCCTGTAAACAAAGTATTGTTTCCACATCACAAACCTCAACAAGATGCTACCAGCAGCGCACATCCATGTGCGCACACGGACATACACTTCCAAAAGTATATAGAAAGTTCACTGTGTTCTTTATGAGTTAAAAGATCTTTTATTCCAATGTTTTTACTTTGAGCACAAGCTGCAGCGCTCAGCCAATAGCCATGGCTGCAAGAGGGTTCACACAAGGCTTCACCCCTTCAGTTTGCTGAGCAGACATAAGTGGCAGCCACGCACAGTCTCTCCAGGCTTGGTTCTTTTTCAGTAAAAACATTAGCTTCCCTGCTTAAGACTTTGAGGGTTGCTTCTGGGGACAAAGGTATATGATGTAAGAAAATACAGTAGGGGACTTGTTTGCTCAAGGTGTGAAGCTTAAATAGTTGGTAAAAATTGCTAGTTAGGAAAGTATTTATCTAACAGTTCTATATAGCTTATTCCTTTCTTTTTGAAAGATATGTTGATCCCTGGAGGCTGTAAACCATTTAAAGCTATACTACATAGAATCTAGAATCTAGCCGTACTACATAGAATCTGTACACATACTTAATTTACCTTGTTTACAGGGTGTTTTACCACCTAGACCTGGAGTATAATTGTTAAACCTCTCCTGGAAACCAGTTAAAGAAAATATGCTGAGGATGGATTAAGATCTTTTGGTTTCTGTGAAATTTGGTTCCAAATTCACACTCTGTTTTTTTAGACCTGTCCGTGGAAATCAAAACCCAACTCAAATAATGCCTAGAAGTTTTAATGTACCTGTGTATGTTTAATCAATTCACGTCCAGGGGTAGCTAACCTGTTGCAATAGTGCCATAAGTGGCCCAGGTAGCCTCAGTGTGTGGCATGCAGTAGATTTTGATGGGGGGGGGGGGTGCGGGAGGGCAGCGGCGGTAGTGAGACAAGCAGCACAGTGGCAGTTATGGCAGGAAACAGAAAGCAGAGCAGCTGACTGGGCAGGGAGCACAGGGCAGAAAGCATAAAGTAGATCAGCAGATCAGGCAGAAGAACTCAGAGTGGTACTCAAGGTGGGTGCAGGACTAATTTGTGGCACTTTTGCCATAAAGGTTGCCCCCCCCCCCAGTTTAATCTAATCCAGGTAGCTCTATTTTTAGACTTTGTCGCTCTTTAAAAGACTCTGGTTGTTTTATTATGTATTTGTATTACTGTATCATCTAGGAGCCCCAGTTTCAAAGGATGACCTGCATTAGGCAGGATACTGTACAAATACAGAGCAAAAAAGTGGTGCCTGCCCCAGTTAGTTTACAGAATATGACAAGTGACAACAGATGGACATTGACACTTGAAAGAATAAGAGGAAACATTGAGACAATACCAGTCAGCCTGGTAGGCAAGAGCCTCAACACACATCTTTACATTCTTTCCCTTCTCAGTTAGCTCAATCATCGAGCTCCAGTATATCGATGATGCTGTAGTGTACACTCACTCAGAAGCAGACTTGCAGGCAATTGTTGACATCTTTGATGAGGCATACAAGAAAATGGGACTGATGCTTAACGTTCAGAAGACTAGGTCTTCCATCAGCAAGTTCTGAATTAGCAGTCCCCAGCTCTGGTAACTCATATTCATGGTTAGACTTTGGAGAACATTGAGTATGTCCCATACCTCGGAAGCCATCTCTCACAGAAGGCTGACATTGACAAAGAAATCCAGCATCACTTCAAATGTGCAAGTGCAGCCTTTGGAAGTTTGAGGAAATGGGTGTTTGAAGATCATGACATCAGATCCGAAACTAAGCTCATGGTTTATTAAGTAATCTTGATCCCCACCTTACTGTACAGAGATGAGACATGGGCAACATACAGGAAACACCTCAATCGTTGGAGGAGTACCAGCAATGCTGTCTTTGGAGGATCTTTTCAATCCCGTAGACAAACACACCAACATTAGCGTCCTTTTCCAAGCTACGCCACAAGCATTGAAGTGATGATGATCCAGCATCAACCTTGCTGGGCCAGCTACATCATTTGGATATCTGACTCCAGACTCCTGAAGCAAGTTTTATTCTCCTAGCTCAGACAAGGCATATGCTGAAGAGGAGGGCAGAAAAAGCACTCCAAGAATGTCCTCAAGGCCAACTTGAAAAATGTAATTTTGATATGAACTTGTGGGATACTATCACCCAGGACCACCCCAAATGGAGGAAGAATCTTCTGCAAGGTTCATAGAATCATAGAAGTAGGGTTGGAAGGGACCTTGTAGATCTTCAAGTCCAACCCCCTGCCTGGGCAGGAGGAAAACTGGGCTCAAGTGACCCCAGCCAGGTAGGCATCGAGCCGCTTCTTAAAGACCCCCCGGGTAGGAGCCAGCGCCACTTCCCTTGGAAGTTGGTTCCAGATCCTAGCTGCCCTAACTGTGAAGTAGTTCTTACAGATGTCTAATCTAAACCTACTCTCCAACACTTTGTGGCCGTTATTCCTTGTTATCCCAGGGGGCGCTAGGGGAAACAAGGTCTCCCCCAAACCCTTCTGGTCCCCCCTAGTGAGTTTATAGACGGTCACAAGGTCCCCCCTCAGCCTTCTCTTGTGAAGGCTGAACAGGTTCAGGTCTCGTAGCCTGTCATTGTAGGGTCTGCCCTGCTGTCCCCGGATCATGCGGATGGCCCTCCTCTGTACCCTCTCAATGTTGTCCACATCCCTCTTGAAGTGGGGTGCCCAGAACTGGACGCAGTACTCCAGCTGCGGCCTGACCAGTGTCTCATAGAGGGGGAGGATCACCTCCTTGACCCTACTTGAGATGCACCTGTGGATGCACGATAAGGTCCGGTTAGCCCTGCCGACCGTGACCTCGCATTGTCGGCCCGTGTTCATCTTGGAGTCAGTGATGACTCCAAGATCCCTTTCTGCCTCCATGCTCTCAAGAAGGGAGTTTCCCATCTTATAAGTGTGCTGCTGGTTACTACTGCCCAAGTGCAGCACCCTGCACGTGTCCGTATTGAAACGCATCCTGTTTTTGTTAGCCCACCCTTGCAACCTATCCAGGTCTTTCTGCAATCTTTCCCTCCCTACTAGTGTGCCCACCTCACCCCAAATTTTGGTATCATCAGCAAATTTGAACAGGTTGCTTTTCACCCCATCGTCCAAATCGCTGACAAAGAAATTGAACAGTGTGGGCCCAAGGACCGAGCCCTGGGGGACTCCGCTGCCTGCTTCCCCCCAGGTCAAATATGACCCATCCACCACCACCCTCCTGAGTACAACCCTTCAGCCAATTTGCAATCCATCTGACCGTGTAGGCATCGATGCCACAGTCGCCTATTTTTTTAATGAGGATGGGGTGGTCGACAGTGTCAAAGGCCTTGCTGAAGTCCAGAAAGACTACATCCATGGTGACACCTGCATCCAGTGCTTTTGTGACCTAATCATAAAAGGCAAGCAGGTTGGTCTGACATGACCTGCCCCTAATGAAACCATGCTGGTTGCCCTTGAGCATCATCCCCAATGCTGGCCCATCACAGCTGTGCTCCTTGATGATCTTCTCAAAGAGTTTCCCCAGGATTGAGTAAGACTGACGGGCCTATAGTTGCCTGGGTCCTCCCTCATGGGGACCACATTGGCTATCTTCCAATCATCTGGCACCTGGCCCGGGCACCACGAGTGCTCGTAAAGCCATGCCAAGGGCCCAGCAATAACCCCTGCTAGCTCCCTCAACACCCTGGGGTGGAGAGCATCTGGACCTGCTGACTTGAACATGTCCAGCCCCTCCAGAAGCACTCTAACCCGGTCCTCCTCAACCTTAGGTCTTGAGGCATTCCCCTCAAGTCTGTCTTGAAACATGGTGGTTCTCAGTACTTTGATACCTTACAACAACAACAGGAAATGGAAAAGTGGGAGTGGCAGAAACAGCATGTCACAGCTTGAACCAGGAGCCCAGAGCCATCCATCTTGCACAGAAATGTGTGCCCAAGCTGCAACAGCGTCTGTCATTCCAAATAGGCCTCGTCAACCATCTTTGGACCCACAGATATGGCAATTATGGCAGACAATCATCCTCGACTGCAAGGGATTGCCAATGATGATGAGTTAGCTAAATTTCCCATTAGGATAAAATGTTGATGGTTTAGGTAGAGGAAGTGAGTCAGTATCTCTGGTTTCTACATTTATTTTAAACTATGTCTCCTGTGATGTAATTTAAATACACAATAGAAATCACCTACAATATGCAAATCCTGGGAACAAGAAGAAATATTAGTGATTGAAGCCAAAAGGTATTAATTGTGAGCAGTGACTGTAGTATCTACCCCAATTTATTTGTCTTGCTGTGAGAACCTGTCCTCTTTAACAATGCGTAGAAGAATAGGGGGAGTGGGAGGAGGAAAATCTATGCTCGCTCCCTTCCCCTTAGTATCGGGAAGTCAAGTGGCCCCAACAGTAAAGGGGCAAGACACAGGAGTGTTTGAAATGGGGCAACTGCAGAGCCTGCTCAGAGGCAGCAAAAAGAAGAAGCCCCTAGACAGGTCTGAGAGCGTGGAAAGAACTAAACCCTTACCTGCAGAGCACTCTCAAGCAGAGAAAAGAAGTATCCCTCTGTTGCAGAAAGCCTCAGGAGAACACAGAGATGGTCCAACCCACTTAAGGTTCCCACTAGGAAGCAAAACCCCTGGAAAGGGAAAGCCCCATTTGGAAATGCTAAAATTAGGGCTGGAACAGCCCAGGCTGTTTATAACCTCAGGGGAGGAGACACTTGATGTTAACTCAGACCAGCTGTCTCCCCTCAATACAGGACAGATGAGCTACAGCTGGGGACCAGAAACCAGCTTTGATAGGCTGGGTGTGCAGGGCGGAGAGCCCAAAAGGACACCAAGCATTAGTGAGAGGGAAAACCCTACATTGGAGAGCAATGGGGTAAGAAATACCCCTGCCCATATTTTTGCATTTTTGTTTCTAATGGACTGCAGGGGCTTCCTGGGAGTCATCCAGGAAGGTACTGAGAGCCGCTCCTAGCTGTGATTCCCTTAACAGCAGGAGCCTGTACTTGAGCCCAAAGGACTGTGGCAGGGGTACTGGTGTTGGAGGAGCCCCCTGTAAGGCCTGTGAGGGTCTGTTACAGACTCAACCAAATGAGTGCTACGAATGGAGAACTTTAAAACAATACATTATGCTAATGATATAAAATAATAATATAAAATAAAAATATAATAAAATAATAAGTATAATGGGGTACATTCCCCAAATAATCCCTGTACCAATTTCCAAGTGATATAAATTCAGGGATCCCCACTGACTCCACACCCCTAATTGTCACCTTGTATCCCATGCTCAAACTGATAATGATCATCAAACAATTATAGCCTCAATAATTAGACCTTGAGAGAAATATTTTCAGCTCCTGGTTTGCAAATCACCCAAGTCCTGTGTACTTGGTGGTTTCATTGGACCAAACACTTTCCTTCAAAGCATGTGTAAAGAAGACAAAAGGGAAAGTCAGCACCTGCAACAACATAATTCAAAGTTGGTCACTTCAAGTGGGGAGCAAACCCAGCTACATTACAAACCACTGCTATTGCCTTGGGTTACTCCACTGCAGAGTATTCATGTCTTATATGAGAATGATCGGTTTATGTCAAGAAACTAGACCCAATTCTAAATGACAGCTGTCATGAAATAATTGGATGTTGAAAGCCCACACTGAAGGATAGCCGGTACTTGCTGGCATTGCACCCCCTGATATCAGAAGAAAGGTAGAGAGTGAAAAAGAAAGATCAAGGCAGATGGAAGACCCCAGACATCCACTCTGTGGTTACATAGAAATAACTAAATGTTTTAGAGCACAAACATTTTGTGACCAGTATTGCACCATTGGACATGCCAGTTGACAGGGTGCATCTGAGGTTATGAAAGGAAAGATTATGTGCAATCAGGTGTTCCAAAATAGACTTGGAACCCTAGCAGGACCTTCCCAGAGGGGCTGATCTAGACTGGTCAACATTACAATGCGTGAGTTGCTTGTGCGCATAGACTGTAAGATCAAAAACCAGCTTGATTAATTGAAGCTACTCTAATGACATGAATATATGCAAATGTAGTAAAGTACAGACTATGGACCACCTGCTCGTTTGCTGACTTCTTGGTGAGACCTGTACAAAAGAGGACCTCGCTGCAGCAACAGAGAGAGTCATCACTTGTGCATGATTCTGGAAAAACATCTACTTTATGACAAGGATATGAGAAACAGAAGAAGAATCTAACCTCAATCAATTTATCATTAGAAGCAAACTTTGTACTGATTGACAGAAGCTAAACAGGACACAACTCTAAATTAATAAGGCCCCCTCTTCACATTACAGGTATTGTACAGTTAATGGGTGAACTGTGTAATTACCTTGCAACCAGCTACATGTGCAAAGTAACTATTATGCTATAAAAAGCTCCTACCAACTATGAAGTTAGACCTTGAAATGTGTACTATGTAGCTGGTTGTTACTGAGGTTTAATTTGTGCATGTAGTAGGGTCTCCCCTGTGCCTGGGAGCTCAGTTAGCTGATGGGGCTCCTAGCCACAGGGTTGCACTATGCCCAGCCAGGGCTAGGAGTCCCACAGCTGAAATCCGTGGGGCTGGGAGATTCTGGCTGAGGCAGTCTCCCAGCCTTAGGGGTTTCATGTACCTCCGGGCTCAGAGATTGCGGCATCTGCATCTCCCAGTCCCAGGGGTGCGTTGGTTACCACCCCATGGTTAGGAGAGTATCTGCTGAAGGAGCTCCTAGTCATGGGAGCTTGCTTTTGGCCAGTGCAGGGGGAGCCCAGGATTGGGCTCGCTGTGCACTGGCAATTAGACGCAATGGGATTTAATGCGGGATCCCATAATTGTGCCTCCTGCCATGCACATGTGGCATGGTAGGAGGTGCAATTGTGTGAATCACACATTAGATCCCATCACACCTTCACGTACAACTGTAGAGGGGTCCTAAGAAATGCAAACCCTGTCAGCTCATCTCTACTGCCACAACAATCAGTATCCACAACAAAACCCTCAGAATCCATGGAACGCTAGCAGGGGAAAAATTAAGGATGGAGACAGAAACACGGGGAGGAGTGCACTTTTCACAGAACAGCTGCTCCCTGTCTGACTTCAGACCTCATGCTCAAGGGAAATTTATAAAACACGTTCAGAAAACAGACCTGGGAACAAAAATTTGTAAGATTACCGGATTCTAAAACACAGACATTGACTTCATGGCTCATTATAATCTACTTGCAATCCTGCTATTCTCTCTGCACTCCACATACTCAACACTCTTTCCTCTTCAGTGGTTTTACTCTGCTGCTAATCAGGTTGTCCTGTCTACTGCATTTCTCTTGCCTGTTACCTACTTCGGATAATATATCTTCTTCTTATTTCACAGCCATGATTCATTCCTCTAAGCAGACTGTTTTTATTTACATATGGAGTCCTACACAGGCCGCTATTCTGTCTGCTACTTAGCTCAAAATCTGTCTGCTTCTTTCTCAGAAACCGTGCTTAAATCTCTCCCAACTAGGTCCAATAACAGATATCACAAAAATCTTTGCCTCTTGCATAAAACCAAGGAACAATTTTTCTTAACGTATGAAAAGGAAAGTTCTCCTCTCATTATTTAATATTTAGGGAGAGTAAATGGACCCAGTTCTGCAACTTAGAATAACAGAAATATAGGGATTAATTCTTTTCTCAAAATACTTCAGAATTTTTCTTGAGAGAGCTTTGGAAAGGAAGTATGGCAGTGGAAAGAGTGATACAGTTCAGTAATTTTCTGAAGATCCTGTGCAGTATCAGAGAAGCAATATTTTCCTTTAAAAAGAAAATTGAATTTGACAAGGAAACAGATGTGGCCAAATGAATGTTCCTTCGACAGGTGGGTCACAAAATCTATTTTATGGTCTATTCTGTGCATTCCTGCAGTCATGGAAAAAAAAAGTGTTTGCTTTGGTATTCTGCTTGTTGAAGTTTACAGATGCTTCTCAAAGTAGATTCTTTACCTTGAAGTATTAGAGTAGCATTTTTATGAGCAGGGCTGTGATCTTAGGGTAAGATGACCCTCTTGAATTTCAAATAGTGCTATACCTACAGGTTTACTTAAAATGTGATTGTTATGATGAAGACATCTATGCTTGTTTTAAAAAATAAAAATCCTGACCTTCCTTGAGGATTTCAGCTCAATTTTATCTGTGCAATATTTAGAAATTCTTGGATTGTTGATAAAGAGTCTGTAGGGTAACAGGGAATAGAGCTAGAGCAAAACATATCTTTCTTCGTTCTTGTGTCATGGGACATCCCTCTCATATCCAATTTAATTTTTATCATCAAATGGTATAGCAAAGGAAGGAAAATAGAAAAGCTCCTCACCTTAGCACTGGGCCAGTGCTGCTTTCACCAGTTGGAAGGAGCTCTTGATTTCAAGTAAAATTACATGGCTAAATTCAGTATAACCCTGTGTGGCACAAGTTCTCCTTCAGCACAACTTTTAGCACATGCCAAATTAAAGCTTTAAAAGCAAACTGATAAGGACATAAACGTGTAAGAAATGTCAGCTAATGACTGACTTATTTTCATAGATAACACAAATAGCTCAACAGATTTTGAGTTGCATACTTTTCTCTCACCCTCCTTCCTCCCACACTCAATTAATTCTGCAGTGAAACCAAACCTGAGATGTTTCTGCCAAAAACGTAATTTTGAAAAGTTGTATAAGAAGCCAGAAAGATGTAGAATGGATACTCCATGCAAATCCATACTACCATGACACTTAATTCTGAAGAAGATACACTTCTGGCAGCCAGGCATTGAAATCAGTCTAGTATAATTGAATGGAAGGTCTAAGTTGAATATATTAATTTTCATGCACTTATTTTATTTCAGTTATGTGCTGTTACCAAAATCTACTTCATTAAGCAGAATAAACTGGAGACTTTCTGGTAGTCCACACTAACAGTGAACTTGGGTGGAGAGAGACTGGGAGATTTTCCTGGAATCCTTTGTCAGAACACCTTTCTTTTAAAAGGCTTGCCACAGTTTTCTAAATAACAGCTGTTCAACACTCATTTTGGGATTCCCAGTCTGGTATAATCTAAATTAAAAAAGAGCATTTAGTCTGACCAAAGGAAGGCTCAATTTTCTGTCTGTTTTTTCTAGTGATGGCAATTAGCCATCAAACTTAATTTGCTATAATTAACTATAAATAGTCTTATTGCAGTAAACATGATCAGGATTAAGCTACTGTTCCTTTTAGGACAGCATATATGCATATTAGTGTTTTAGGATGCGTCCTTTTCTTCCATTCAGCACATTTAATATAGTGTTTGACGCTTTTGAGAAAGGTTTAAATAATCATTCACTAAACACTTACTTTACCCATGATTGATATTGGTTTCACCATACTTAGTTCACCTTTTTCTTGTTAACCATTCTTCCTTCTATATTTGATGAGGGATTTCTTAAAGATGCAGTGATTGAGCAGCAGTAAGTTAAAATCAGAGATGTGGGATAGCTGCCCTGAGGGGAGGGTAAAATGGAGCTCAGCAAGGTCTGCCTTCTCTCCAGTACTCCACTGAACCATACAGCAGAGAACCCTCCACCTTTGGAGCACTAGGATGCACAGGTAGTTCCTGCCCCCAGCCTACCCCACCACATTGAAAGTAAGGTAAAAGTGGAGAAGAGTTAACCAGTAACTTCAGCTGATAGCAGTAGCTGCAGAACCCGCCAGAGCAGGCACATTGGGTGTTAAAAAAATGCCAATGGTTTAGACTGGACATCCTCTATCCTGATGTGATTGGATGTTTGCTGTCTTCCTTCCCTTCCTTTTCAGTCTTTTGACCTCAGTTACATTCCAAATGCCTCGTCTCACCTACTCTTTCCCCTTCATCCTGCTTCCTTTCCCTTTTTTTCCATTTAGCTGAGCTGCTCGCCCCTTCCCCTCATCATGGAACTAAATC
Source organism: Alligator mississippiensis (assembly GCF_030867095.1). Classification (NCBI taxonomy): domain Eukaryota; kingdom Metazoa; phylum Chordata; order Crocodylia; family Alligatoridae; genus Alligator; species Alligator mississippiensis. The sequence goes on from NC_081827.1 coordinate 157,794,885, forward strand.
GGTTTTTGCTCCCCTCACATAGTTCACTCTGGTTGTGTGTTCTGCTCCCCAGTCATAGATTCATAGATGTTAGGGGCTGGAAGGGAACTTATAAGATCATCGGGTCCAGCCCCTCCTCCTCCTTCCCCCCCCCCACAGTTGGGCAGGAAAGACATGTGTCTCTTATTTTGATTGTAAGCTTTTTCTGTTAGCATTGAAAATAGGTTGATGCTGGGATAACTGTGCTCTGAAAGGTTCACTTGTTAATAAATCTTTAGGCAATAACAGGCCTTTTGCACTTAAGTATCTAATTAAAGAGACTTTCAGGGTCTCTACCACAATGGAATAATCCATTGCTATTGTATGAGGCAGTGGTTCTCAATCTTTTTAGACTCAAGGCACCCTTCATTAGACACAAGGCAACACTCATTAGACCCAAGGCAACCCTCAACAAATGCCAGCTCTTAGCTTTCATCTGTTTTTTTGACTACGAAAAAATAAAAGCAATTTTTCTGTTGTGAAGAAGTCAGAAAGGCTACAACAAATCAGAAATGTTTGTGATGTTATGGATTCCTAATTGCAAATTCTGGGTGTACCTTGTGAATCAAATGTTGTTGTTTGCACATTTAACATTGCTAATATTGTGGAGCACCCCATGCAACCTTACACAGATCCAATGGCATCCTGGGGTACTGCATGACCCTAACTTAAAATCACTGGCATAACAGAGTGTGTCTGGAATGTCCATCTATGAGAATAGGTGCTCTATATAGGTATTAACAAATACTGGGGGGTGGAGTGGGGTTTCTGTTTACCTTTACAGATGATTTTGCATACTTTCATTTTGGCTTTAATCTAATGAAAAGGCGCTTTCTACATATTTGACATCCTGATGTCATGGTAGAACCCTGTGTGAGCTGTGATCTAGTGTTTATATGGCTCAGGCCTGAACAGAACAAAGACTCTTGGGCATGTAGAAGAGATTAAAGACTATAGCTAGAGCTTTGTTGGGTGTGGTCCAGCCACTTTGAAACTGGTAGTTATTTGTTTGAGAAGCTCCGTGGATCAATAACACTGCAGCACTTAAAACATTTTAGTACAAGAACGACTTCAATAAAGGCAATTCTCGGAGGCATTACGTAGTCATTGGGCTGCTTCCAACATGTGAATCAGTCTCTGGCAGGGCAGTCTTCATTACTAACTAAACATGGGGGAATATACGACCTGTGAAGAGCGTGGCACAAAATGCCACTCTTGCTATCTTTGAAAAGTGGGTTTCTCCCACTTAGAAGTCTCCCTTCTAAAACAAGTCTCTTGACTTCTCTTTTGTGATCCAAATGCTTGGTAGGTTATTTGTAAAACTAGTGAATCATCAGCCATTTTAGTAAACCTAAATCAAGTAATCCAGTTCTGGTTAAATATACAAGTGTAAAATACAATCCATGCTTGTTCAAAACTTAAATAAAATAAACTTAATTAAAATATAAAAACTTATATTAAGTTTATTGTGCATTTTAAACAGAGAGCTATTCTGACATATTTGCAGTATATATAGGAATATTTTACTCCAGGTCTGGTGGGAAATAATATTTTTACTTATTCAGAAAGATACAAATGGCAAATTCTAATCTCTTCTCCAACTTGCGGTAATAGAAAGTCCATAACACAGTAGAATTTCACCAGCTATATTATGCATAAGGTGTCCACCAAATGGAAAGACCACTCAGGTCACTTTGAACTAAGCTGTATGTTCTGCCCCTCCTTGAGAAAAAGATTAGTACAGTGTATATAATATATATGGAAGGGTGTGATTCTGTGTAATGCAGTTCCACGTGGCCTACGAGTATGTCATGTCCTATCAGACTCCACATTGGGTATGAGGATTCCAGCTGCCATGCTATTGTGAGGGGAAATTGAAATGTTCCTAACTTGTTGCCTTTAACTGCGGATAAAAACAATTATTTTAGACATCCATATATTCTTCAGCCATATTTGTAATGTAAATGTATAGAATATATATATAGCTGTCTTTATTTTCTATAAATATTCCAAATATTTACTATAAACTTTCCAATAATGTAGGTAGTCATCTAAAGTCTTGCATAATCAGTCAACATTTTTGCATGTTCTTCCTTATATAAAACATTATCAAGCTAGGCCCAGTGTATCCTTAATTCCCATTAGTTCTTAGTATTCTTAGTTTTCACTTTTAAAGAAAAGAGAGCAGAGAAAGCCTATAAAATTTTCAAAATAATGTATTTTATTATCAGTGAATTATAGTGTCAAAATAAGTCAAGTGTTTCTCACCTTTTACTCTGTCTTTAAATATATTTTTATGCATAAATGTAACTATTCTCCCTTTCTCTCTCTCTCTAATTGGAAATTAAACAGCGTGCATAAGCATAGTGGATTACCAGGCTTGCCGGGTCAAGGCAGGGTGATTTCTATGGCCACCTGGTGCTGGAGAGCCTATGTCAGGCTGCCTTTTTCTTCCCAGCTTGAATGACCTTGTGAAGAATGAATTCTCACCTCTGAAATTGCAGTAAGACATCTTAACCCCAGTGATTTTCAACCACGGTGTCGTGGGACCCTGGGGTGCCTTGAGGTCCTTTCAGAGGTACCATGGCATGCTACACAGTGTTAGTGCTCTTAAGCGTGCAAATATGATTCACAAGATAAACCCAGAAGTTTCAAATAAGAATCCATAGTGTTTAAAGCATTATGACCTGTTGTGGTGATCTTTCTGAGTTCTTTGCAGCAGAAGAATTACTCTTAGTATTTTTCTGCAGTCAAAAAATGTGTGAAAATGAAGAACTGACATTTTTTATGGCTACCTTAAGTCTTTTGAGGACTCCCTTGAGTCTAACAAGGGATGCCTCAAGTCTCAAAAGGTTGTGAGGTGCTGTCTTAACCACTCTGCAACTGTGTTCCATGCAGTAAATTCACACAGTGAGAACTGAAGAATCAGATCACCTTGTACACTCAGATAATTGGCATTTATTTTCCTTTTAACAAGATTGAGCATATTCTTTAGATAGCTGGAAATGAATTTCAAAGATGAAAGTCTTTCAGTAATCCACTGCATTGTCATTTTATCAAGGCCTTTTAATAAAAAAAAATCTTTCCTAATTAAATGCTAACTCAGTTATGAACTGCGTAACAGAGAAATAATTACATAAATAGAAAATGCAATAGAATTAGTGAGCTCAAGAGATTTTAAGTATAGTAGACTAACAACACAGTGTTAATATGAGACAGAGAAAAGGTGATCATTTTAAATTATAGAAACATTTCTTGTCTCCTTCTTATTTTTTAATAGAATGGACTCCTGGAATTTAACCCAAACAGAACCAAAATTAATCCTAATACTCAACGTAAAAATACAAAAAATATGGACTGTAGTGTAACTCTTTATTTTCATAATCTTTTAATGACTGATTTGAGTGCATTTACAGCAGGGGTTTTCAACCTTTTTTGGGTCACTGTACCCCCAGCAGCTGGTTGAGAAGGTAGAAGTCCTCTAGCGGCCAGATGAGCTGGGGGGGTGGTTCCCCAGTGGCCAATTGGCGACCGGGGGGGGGAAGGTCCCCCAGGAGCTGATTGGTGACCGGGGGGGTCCCAGCATCCAATCAGCGGAAGTGCTGGCAGCAGCACCCACTGTAGATGATTTCTTGAGGTCCCTTTCAGACCTACAATTTTTGTAATGTAGATTTTTTTGAATACTCTAAAGATCTAGGTGATCTCTTGAGGTCCTTTTCGGACCCACATTTTTTGTAACGTGGATTTTTTGAATGCTCTAGAGATCTAGATGATCTCTTGAGGTCCCTTTCAGACCTACATTTTTTTGTAATTCTATTATATAAAAACAATTCTAAAATATTACTGTTCATGTAATATCTGTTACTGTTCATATGTATGGAAGATATAAAACAATCTAGGAATACAATACAGATGCTAGCAAGATTTATTCAGTTTGATAATCTTGATCTCTAAATGATCTCTTGAGGTCCCTTTCAGACCTACACAGAGGCAGGAACAAGTAATTAAGACCATCCCCACAAATTTTTCTCTAACTTACTACTTAAAACAATCTCCGATTAATTTCATAACCTGCCTATGTAGTCTATTCTAGTGTTTCACCATCCTATCAGCTGGAAAGGTGTCCTTAACGTCTATTGTAAATCTTTGCTGCAAATTAAGCTGATTTATTTTTGTCTGTCTCCCTCTGGCCATGGAGAACTATTGATTACTTTCCCTTTTTTGAACTCTTTTACCTACTGGAACAATTCATATGTTCCCTCCTGCTATTTGTACTGCTGTCTCATTTAGTAATGAACCTATACTTCCCTTTGTTTTCTTCCTACTTCTGATACATGCATAGAACCTTTCCCTGTAGCCTTTTCACGTCCCTTGATATTTTAAACTAATTTTGAATCTTAACCTTTTTGATTTTACCACCATATGCTTTGCTATTCCTTTTTACACATCCTTAGTTAGCTACCTGTGTTTCCAGTTTTGTATGAGTACTTTTTTGATTTTCATGTCATTAAAAAGCTCCTGATATATCCATAATAATCTCTTATTATGCTTCCTGTCTTTCCTTTGCAGTGGGATAATTTGCCATTGTGCATTTAATTTAGTCTCTTTCAGTAACTGCCAGTTCTTCTACACTCCTTCATTTAAAAAAATGTAGGTCTGAAAGGGACCTCAGGAGATCATCTAGATCTCTAGATGATCTCTTGAGGTTCCTTTCAGACTTACATTTTTTTATAATTCTATTATATAAAAACAATGCTAAAATATTACTGTTCATGTAATATCTATTTACTGTTTATATGTATGGAAGATATAAAGCAATCAAGAAATACAATACAGATGTTAGCATGATTTATTCAGTTTGATAATGTAATTTATATGAAATTCATAGGACTGACAAAGAATGGAAGAGCGAGCCAGGGAACACTTCGACAAACCATAGCACAGCACTTGTAAATCATAAAGGCATATGGTCATGAAATGTACCCAAACAGTCCACCTTAGGGTGATATTCTGTTCCCTTTCTGGTCATCTGTGGGCCATTTTTGGCACTTATACACACATAGATGATTATATAGGCACACAGACTTAGACATGTGCACTAGCTCTAACCACCACACCAAAAGTCAGGCATTATCCAGGCCCTTTTCTGGCACTTTTCTTAAAGCTGTCCTCCTCCTCTAGGCCCCCCAGTCACCTGCACAACGATCTAGCCAACTACGCATTATCCAGGTCCTTGTCTGATGCTTCTTTTGTACTGAGCCACAGGCCCTTGAACCTAACAGAAACCTGTATCCATTATTTTCCAGTTTCTGTTAGGTTCAAGGGACTGTGGCTCAGTTCAAAAGGAGCATCAGACAAGGACCTGGATAATCCCTGGTTGGCTAGAGCATTATTCAGGTTCAAACACCCACTGGGTGAGTGGGGGTCCTCAAATTCATGTAGTCTGCTTCCCAGGTGAGTGTCCTAGACACTCAGCAGGGGGTGGGGGCAAAAAAGGAGAAGACCTTTTTGTTCCTGAATTCAAGTCCTTCTGCATGTCCAGAACAGATGTATGTGTGCAGCAAGTGCACAGCCTACTCTGCATGTGTATGCAGTGAGCTGTGTCCTCAGACTGTGCAGCTAAGAATAGAATTTCTAAACCAAAAATACGAATTATATCATTAAGTCCCATAAGTTTTTGGGAGAGGGGGATAGTTCTCCTTTACGATTTTGTAATTAAATTACTCAGTAATTTTGATTGCTGACCAAGAATGTCAAGGATGGCCATGACAAGCATATGGTAAAAATTATCTTGGGAGGCAATTATCAGTAACCATAATTTTAAAAACAAATATTTGTCATCCAATCAAGAAATTTTGTGTAGTACCTTATTTACTCAAATACAAGATGAGGTTCCCCCCTCATCTTATAATCACAAACAAGGAAACCTCATTAAATACATTATCTATCATTAAACTGCTGCCAAAAGCAGCATGGGTTCAGCAATGGAAACCAACTAGGGTGATTAAATGCAGTCAATACTGAGCATGACTATAAAACACTTGGCCCATATTAAGCAAACATACTGATGGGAGCCTTTCCCCCCTTCCTCCCCCCCCTCAATTTTATTAAAAACACACATCACCCTGCACTTAAAAAGCTTCACATAGGGCATCTATACATGTGCTCCAGGGTGGGGGGCACTTTAATTAAAGTGGCTCCAAGAGCTGCTCTAATTAAAGCATCCGCAGCGTCACATTTATTCAGTGTTCTGTGCTTCAAAACAGCAACAGGAGCGCTTGCTTGAACTAAAACTTGTTCGAGCTTTAGTTAAAGTGCTCCCACTGCCGTTTTGAAGTATGGGGATGCTAAATACACATGGCACGTTAATTAGCACACTCCAGCAGACTTGATTAATCAAGACATCTGGCACGTGTATATGTGCCCAAATCGAGCATCCTTGTCTACCAAAGTTTCATATTGCAAAAACAACAACATATCCAAAAACATACAACTACATATATTAAACCCTTAAACAACACGTATTAACTTCCCACAAAAGAACCCTTTACAGCACTCTTTCTTCATATAGAAACCCATGAAAAACTATTCCCTCAGTAACTACCTGAAACTCTCCTCCCCTCTCTATCAGTCCTTTCTGTTGGTTTAGTGAAACAAGTGTGTCCAGTCCTGTTTCCTACCCTTCTTTTCCACCTCATTTTCTCCAATCTTTTCCTTGTACTGATTGATGTAGTATTTCAGTTCATGCAGCCCCAGCTTCAGGTACTTTCTTTCAAGTGAAAGCCAACCCCTTAAAAAGTTGGAGCCTTCTTACTTTCTGTAAACTAGTTTTAAAACATGCTAAGAAAGTCCTTAATAATTTTTCCTCCAGTCACTTTCGTATGAATCCATATAGTACCATCTACCGTGCTAATGACAGGGTTATTTTGGTGATGCTCAGAAAGCAGCGGACCCTTTCCCACATTCCCTTTGCATATGTACACTCCCAAAATACATGTCCCACCATTTCTTCTTCCCTGTACCTCTTCCTTGGGCACCTAGATAAGCTCATCAAGCCCCATTTGTGTTGTACCTCTCTCACAAATAGGATATTTCTTACAACCATCCATGCTAAGTCAGCATGTTTCCCCTTCAGTAGTTTAATTGCCACCACTCCCAACACATTTGCTTGTCCTTCTGTGAAGTTTCACGCCAGCGCTGTAGCAGTGTGAGGGGGACAATTTCAAGGCAAACCTCCAATAATTAGATTCTATACCTGGAAAATTATAACACATTTATAAATTTTCCATATATAAAATCTAATTACTGAAGGGTCATCTTATAACCAGGGTCATCTTCTATTCAAGTAAATGCGGTATATCTTTCAATTAAACAAATGATATTGTCTTAATTATACTTAAAGACAGGGTTCGCTAAACTTTGACCAGTGGCAATCTAGAGATTGCTGCTTTCATATTGTTCTCAACATAAAGTTCTTTGGGGTATTTGTTTAAGTATTTCCACATTTTGGTTGAACTGAGCAAATGCCAAAACCACAGTCTGAAGCATTCTGTTCATAGATGTTAGGTGCTAGAAGGGACCTCGCAGATCATCAGGTCCAGCCCTCCTGCTCTAGGCAGGAAGACAACTGGGGTCAAGTGACCCCAACAAGGTGACTGTCCAGTCTCCTATTAAAAACCTCCAAGGTAGGTGACTGCACCACCTCTGGAGGGAGTTTATTCCACATTTATTTCCCTGACTGCGAATGAGTTCTTCCTGGTATTAAGCCTGAAGCGGCCTTCCAGGAGTTTATATCCATACTGTGGTTCTTATCCTGCACTCATCACCATAGTGTGCACGTGCCTTCCAGTTGTGCATTAAGCCGCATAACATGTCACGCGTTATACATTCTTTAATTCTCTCCTTAGAGGTAAGTGTTTTTGGTGGAATACCGTATATATTTTAGATGAATCTGAGGCACGAACAGATGTTACTTTATTTACTTGATTCCGAGACAAGGTTCCCCCCACCTCCCCAAAGTTTAACAAGGGAGAACAAGCCCCTCACTTTACAATTGTGTACGAGGGAAATGGGGGGCAGGCCTCAGCCCCTACCTGGGGTCAGGGCCATAACTGCAGCAGTTGCCTGTCTCCTCCCCTTGCCACCTCTGCATCCCACTATCTCCCCCATTCAGCCTCTTTTCTCCATTCTCCCCCAACCCCACACACAAACTCTGCTCCTCCACCTGGCCCTCTTCTTCCCTGCTTACTTTTGCCCTATGCTGGCAGGCTCTGCACATGCTGTGGCCTGGGGCACTGAGCAAAGCCCCAGCCTGCCCCACAGCAACAGTACGCAGCCCACACTGATGCTATATGGGCTGGGCTGAGTTGAGCTGGGGCCATGCTCAGTGCCCCAGGCTAGAACAGCAGTGGAGCCTGCTGACTCAGATCAGAAGCTGGTAGGGAGCAGGGGAGCAGAGGCAGCGGAGAAGTGGGAAAAGCAGAAACTGGAGGGGATGTGGAGAGCAGAGGCTGTGAGAGGAAGGGGGACCCCAGGCTGTGAGGGGGTAGGCAGGGAGCAAAGGTAACAGGGGGACTGACACAAACAGGAGGAAATCTGTTTGATGTCCTCACACCCCGTAACTCCCTATTGCCTGTTCCCCTGCAATGGTGGGAAAAAGAATCCCTCCAATAATTAGATGCTATACATGGAAAATTAGAACAAATTTATACATTTTCCATGTAGAGAATCTTATTATTGGGGAGTCATCTTAAATTTTCAGTTAAATTAGATTTGAGTAAGTATGGTACATTTGTCATGCTACATAAATTCTTCTGGCATTACAGAAGTTGAAGGGACAGGCATGCGTACTCTCTGTAGTGCTACAAAAATGGCAGAAATGCTACATAATGCTCATGAATGAAACAGGAACTTCTCTAGAGCACTTTGTTTTGTCGTATCACTAGGGACTACTGTAATTTGGGCTTCAGGGGATTTTAGGGGAAAGCCCCAAATTTATCATTTCCCCCAAAGCCCTAGAAAACTGCAGTTTGGCCAAAAATGGCCTGAACCCATGGGGGAGAGAGAGGGCAAGGAATTTTTTTATTTAAACTTACCTGAAGTGCTCAGAAGAAAGGTAGCAGATCCCTGGAAACATTGTGGAAGCCCCACATGTTTCCAAGGGCAGCCTAGTATAGGCTGAGCCCCAGCAGGTTGTTCAACTCCCCGCTTCAGCAGGGAGTTTAAAAGCCCTGGCCAGAGTGAAGCAGGTAATTACCTCCTGCCCTAGTGGCTGTGAGTATAGTTATGCTGGGTGCCTGCCCCCACAGCTGGGCATGGGGCACTAGATGTCCCTGCTGTAGGGGATTCCCCCCACCTGGAACAGCTATCCAAGCCCCATTTTGTTTTGCTGCCATGTGGGAGCAGGGGGTGGGGAATTTCCCCCTCCCCTTCTGTGCACAGTGGAGCAGAGTGGGGCTCAGGAGACCTGTGCCAGGCAGGGGTAAGCCCCTGTGTGTTCACTTCCTCTTTCTGCTGCCCCCCAAGATCTCTGGGACTTAGTCCAGAATTATAGCAGCAGGACTCTGCAGGGTTTCTCATAACTTCCTCTTCATGCTTCTAGGTGCCTCTGGGATTTGTAGTCCACAGTTGCAGCCAGCAGTAAATTTGAGGGGGGAGGACAGGTTATTTAACCCCCTTCCCTGGCCCCAGACCCCAGCTAAGTTTTGAGCAATTTCCCACCCCCCCCCCCCGGACGATCCAAACAGGGTGCGGAGCCCGCCCCACAGCACTTCCATGGGGAAACTGACATCACGGCATGCCAGGGAAGGGACTGCGGCCAGAATTTCCAGCCATAACAGGTAAAGAAATGGACAGCCCCCAGGCGGGAAGGTGGGCCACACACCAAATGTGGGAGGTGCCGCGGGCTCTTGGCCTGGCTGGTGCCCCACCCCCTCAGCCAGTACCCAGGGGCCATGGCCCCCCCCTCACTACACCACTGGACCAAGCTCACCTGCAGCAAGCACAGCTGTTGGGCCAGCTAAAACAACCTCATCCTAGAAGGGAGGCAACTCCATGGTGAGTGAACTTATTGACAGGCTCCACTTCTTTGGTTGGGGCAGGGGAAAGTAGAGCTCCTCTGGCTGGAGAGCACTCCGCTGAATGCCTTCTCAGGAAGTTCAGAGTTCTCCTCCCCTGCACGTATTTTACACATACACCAAAATTAAATATTTGAGACTCGTGATTTCAGAGTGCTTATTTTAGTAGGTTTCACAGACCATCATTGATACCAAAATTTTAAAAGGAATTTCTGAACTATGACTCAAAACCTTTTGTCTGCTGTTGTCCACATTTACATCTGTGTTAGGATGAGTATCTGGTTTGTCAGGGTTATGGTTCTAGGAATTTACAATTGCAAATCCTTCCTTGTCTTGTCACCAAATCATTCCTTACCTTCTTTTGCCTGATTTTCTTTCTGTCTTTTTTCCCTGAACCAAATAGGAATATGTACTTGAGATATTCAGATATTTGTTGATCCTTTTTATTCAGTAGGGCTAAGTTGACATTTCAATATACATTTGAAGAATGGTATCAATACTTTTTTTTTAACCAGTTCAATACATTTTACTTTGCATACTTTTGAGTCTAAAATGATAGGCAAAAATGAAAGAATTGCTCATAATTTTATGATGCCTAAACTTATGTTTTAGGAAACTGTATATTGTTGAAGTTATATAAAAGTGTGACCTGTATCCAGGTCTTATCAACACTAAACTGCTGTAAGATAATTTGTTTACCATTATTTTAAATAATTGATATTACATCTTGTTTACCAGTTATCAATTCATACACATGATGTGAATAAATGAGAATTGAATTCACAAGTGTGTAAAATTAGTAAAGAAAGGAAATCAGGGAAGAAAGGAAGGGGGCATTAGATATAACTGATTTTAGAGAAAAGCAATCCCTTGTAATGTTACTGAGAGCTGAATTAGCAAGCATTCTTCAGACTAGTACATACCTTTCAGAACTGATTTTTCAAACTTCAATAAGCCAGCCCCTGAAGGTTAAGCAGAATATCATTAAAATTGGCTTCAGCATTTTGATCTAGAGATTTTAGAGCTTCTACCAATATCTTTAAAGGTGTCATTGTAAGAGCACAAGGAACTCCTGATTTTTCTAGTACAGGTAGCACAGAGACGCATACAACTCTGATTTTATAGATGGAAAAACATATTTGTAACTAAAGCCTTTGGCAGTTCCATCACGTACATCAGGACTGTCCAACTTGCAGGCATCTGGGGACCGAATGTCCCATCAGCCACGTGCCATGCAGAAGCCCTCCCCTGCTGCACCATGCTCCCATGCCCCGCTGCACCATGCTCCAGCACCCTCTCCCTCTGCTGTTGCACTGCATGCCCGAGCAGTCATGCCCACCCCAGAATGCTACACTGTGCGGCCCTAAGTTCACACTCAGCTACCTGGGCTGGGATGTGCGGTGCGGCATTCAAGCAAAAGCCAGAAGGGAACCCTGGAGCACCCGCACCACACACGCCACTGGTGTTGCAGCCAGAATTGAAGGAGGGAACAGCAGCCAAGCAGGAGTCCAGGGGCCACAACTGAACCCCACACAGGCCACTTTCAGCTCACAAGCCTCCAGATGGATGGCCCTGATGTATATTTCATCTTAGCAAGTGTCCAGATCACTCTGAATAATGGCAGTTAAGGCCAAGCAAACCAACTGGTGTCACAGCTGCCTGTGTTTAACAAAGCTCTTCTTCTTTGTTCACATTGTTTTTTGTGTCCACTGCCCAAAGGTGAGAGGGATTTTTACCACAGCTCCTCTATGAAGAACCATGGTCAATTAAGATATCTTACGTATGTTCAGTGATATCGCATGCATTCAGTTACAGTTAAGCCTCCTGTCTGTTACTGCCTTTCATCCTTTTGTGTCCTCTGCTTTTCGGTCCATTTTTCCCCATTCACTGCAAAAAAGAGCCAGAGCAACATAAGGCATAAATTTAAGAGCACTTTTAAAGATGCAGAGAGGAAGAAGTTGAATGTAAAACAGTACAAAAACTTTCATATTTTGCCGAATAAATATGGCTCCTATAAGTACCCATTTATGGCTGTTGTAGTCATACATAATGCAGTCCACTTCAAGACATACTGGAAGTGGACACTGGACAGTAGTAATGATCATTATCATGTGCCCTATAACAAGTAAATCATAGAGATGAGATAGCTCAGAAGAATGGGAGTAGGATACAATGCTTTAATTTCTTCTCAATTAATTGAATCTAATTCCTGCTAGTTATGACCCAAAGTGATTATTTTACTGCTATTCATGTTTTCATTGACACAGGTCCTATTAGTGAATAATATTGCCCTCTCACACATGTTAGTAGCATCTCCTGAACAAAGTTTAGGTACTGCCTAACAAAGTTGGCTGCCTACTGTACTTGCTGTGTGGAGAAAGGGAGGATTGCTGGCTGCCTCACCTTCAGTTCAGTTAAATAATTTTTTTTTTTCCAAAATCTTGTTGGTCTAATAAACGATATCATCTCTACTACAAGTTCTGATTGCCTTCACCTTCAGTTCAGCATTTTGCATCAAATTCATTTTCAAAGTAAGAAAGAGGTCATTATTGTGACTGCTCATGTTTACCCATGTTAGCTGAACAAGGTTTGATTGATATTTGATTTAAGATTCAGCTGTCATTGGAGGTAGTGTTCATGTCCTAAATTCAGCATAGACTCAGGTTCTGTTATTGTAGATACTGCTGCACATTATAACATCCTTAGCCCCAGTAAATGTATTCAAACAATTTGGATGCTAAATAAGTGTTCGCATTTTTTAGTGTTCAGTGCCGTGTTGTAATGCAAATGTGACAGCAAGCAAAGGATAACATGCAAATGTTTTGTGTGTTGTATGGAATGTATTATAAAATTTACTTTGATTGAGGAAATGTCCCCAATTCAGGACAGCAGTTAAGTACATGCCTAAATCCCACTGAATCAAAATAGATTTGTATAGTTTATTATCAATGTGCGTTCTCAACTGAAGAAACGGAGATGATTAAAAGAGGATCTAATGTTAAGAAGAAGAGCAAAAATCTAAAGGAAGCATTTTTAAATGCATTCCATGGCACCAAGGACTTTAGATGGATGGCCTTTAGTTTGGAAGTTACATAAGTCTGAAATCTAGATAAATACTGTAATGAAATAGAGACCTTTGGCTTACAGAATGAGAGATAAGAATGGAAAGAGATTCACAACAGTAGAGAGATTTTTTTATATTTGTGTATTTTACTACTACTTTTTAATATGAGATCCAAAATAACCCCTTAAGCCTTGATCTCCTGATCTCCTGTTATCTCAGTGCTTTAATGGAAATGCAGTTATGATCCGCTATTTTTTTTTAGTCTGAGGATGCTATATATTCTGAAATGCAACAATTCCTTTTGCTCAGTTTTACCTCAGTGTAACATTATATCATGGCTCTGAAATTGGTTCGGCCAAAACCATTACAAAGAAAAAGACAAGCTAATATCTGTATGTTGTATTGAAGTCCTTCCAATTTTTATTTGAACAGTAATAAAATAGTGCTAGAAAAATTTGCTTCTTCTAAAGGTATGATATGCCAGATCTTACAGTAAAGATAATGTTGTCAGGCCATTGCCTCAGTCATTCATTTAAGTACGTTTTCCTGCGTAAGTACAATTACTGCTGAAATGTTAGTAAAATTATCTAAGTTACATTTTTAAATGCATCACATTGCACAGTGTGGATTGTGTTGCACAGTGTAACCTTGGAGACCAAGGTGACTGTGGTGTATGTATATCAATATCCCTTAGTGTGTGCTGTGGAAAGTACCAGAATAAAAATGTTACTCAGCAGATCAGCTTCACTGAAACAGATTCTCCCCTAAATTACAGTAGTAGAAATCCCAAGCGTCTTACTCTACAGAGTTGTTCTACAGTTGCACCAGTGATGCAAATGGCAGAATCCAGTCCTCTGGATGTATTCAGTCTGGGAGTTACTCTTATGGGAAGTCACACAAATTTTTACTTGCAGATATCAGATTACTTGCCCACACAGTGGACTCATCTACACATGCACTTTACTGCGAAGTAAACTTATTAGCTGTGAAGCAAAGCGTCACTGTCTACATATGCTATCTGTGTTAGGTTGCATTATTATCTTATGCCGGGATAATTTACTGCGATTAAATGTATGTGTAGATGCCGACCACGGGCATAAATTACACTCGCTAAACCCAGCCAGCTGGCAATCGGACTCCTGCCTGCCACCTAGCCACATGACTCTACACTTTCAGGACCTTTGTGTCCCAGCCAGCCCCTTCACCACCTGATGCTGTCCCTAGAGCCCGAGGCCTGCTCCACCCTGGTTTAAATTGCTGCTGTTCCTGGGTGCACATGTAGATGCTGCACCCAGGAGTAGTTTAGTCTGGCTCAAACTGGTCTGGAGTTTATTGCTTCCAATTAATTGCACATATAGACATACCCAGTAAGTGAACTGCATTTTATTCCTTCTTTTGCATCATCTGCAGAACCACCAACTGATTTGCAGATCCATGGCAAGTCAGTTATAATCCTATTAACATTAGTGAGATTACTATCTGCCAGTAAAGTCATAATTTGACCTGGAGATCCTTCTTACAAGTAGTGCATGTTAGGGTAAGGATGCAGCTTGACTTTCAGGCCCCAGGTTTAATTTTCAGGATTGATAAGTATAAAACAGTCTTTCAAATTATAAAACTTGAGGATGAGCTTCAGAGAGATGTTAGACATGGAACCTATTATACTGCTTTCTTAAAATAATTTTTCAAATTAGACTTGCACCTTAATGAACATGTGAATTCATTCAAATGCAACTTTCATGATCTATTTTGTTCTGAATATTGTCAAACGTAACCCAGTTATCTTTGCCTCTATGAACCACGTTTCTCTAGATTTGTTTTTCATGGCTGCTAAGAATTTGCTGTTTAAAATCTTGGTACTAAAAGTATTCTATAAAATTATGTTTCATTACACACAGATATCCCAGAACCCAGTGCCTTAAGAATGCTGACAGCTCAAATCTATAATTTAATCATTTCTCTTTAGAACCAAAAGTCAGTATTGTTTTGCTATATTTTGCTATATCAGCTCAAGTAGTATTTAAACCCCCAAAACATTTTTGCTTCTTTCTTTTAAATCTCTCCAATCAAATGGGGTTCTAAGACTAAGAAATGAGGTGATTTGTTTCTTTTTTCAACAATTTAATTCAGTCTGATGATTCATATTCAATACTGAATTTTCTAAAGCTGACATTATTGAATGCAAATTATATTTAAAATTGAAACTTCTGTTCAAAGGAAATATATTAATTATCAAACATTTCATATTCAAGATTTCTTAACAATCTTAGCCTTTCTGTAGCTGTTAATCCAGATCTATTTGTTTTCTATAAAAAATATACTTAATGAAGCAGGGAGAAAAAAGAAAGTGTTTAGCTAACTAATACAATGCCTTGATGCTTGACCATTTTAAAGTAAAATGCTCCAGTTTGTTGTAGCTCTTTAACAAGACCCATCTCCTTTGTGAAGAATGCAGATAATTTTTTTCTGTCCCCCCCAAAAAAGAGTAACCTGATATGAGTCTGACAGTGTGTCGTTTAGCTAAGTGTTTCCATCTGTTGCTTGCTGTTCCTTTTACTCATGACCTCTCTTTTTGTTTCTCTTTTCTTCTTTCTTTTTCCTGCTTCCCTCCTCTTTCCTTTCTCTTTAGCCCCCCTGAGGAAGGCAAAGTTTGTTGAGAGCCCTCGAATTCCAGAGTCTGAGCTTGGCTCACCAACACTTACTTCAGCACAGAAACTGGACGTTGATGCATACTGCCCTGGTAAGCATGCATGAAAAGTCTCTGCATTAGATGAGGAAGGCAGGCCATTCCAGCTCAGCAACATTTCCTATGATTTGTATTTTCTTTTTATGAATAACTGCTTGGCCTTTCCCCAGCTGAGTTTTATGGACTTGCAGGTTGAGTGGGAGTTTCTGATACCTATATTTTTTGCCCTTTGTGTGTACAATTCCCCTCCCCCACCAAAAATATATTAAGAAGTTACTATAGAGTTGGTTATAGCTGAATAAAAAATGATCAGATAGGAATGCTGTTTTCTAATGACACATCTTCAGAGATGCTGGAATCAAACATATACTGCTGGTGTATTTCTTCATTTAGTACAATGGCCATACATTCCTGAATATCTGCATGTAAGGGCATTGCATTTTATTTCATAGGTAGCTATCAGTTTATGTATCCCACAGAATTCAAGAACTCTGAAAATGTATGCATCTTGTTACAGGCCTCTGGAGTACAATGATTAAAAGCATAAATAGAACTGAATGATCTCCTAGACTTAACCTTACATTTGTCTGACTTTTTGGGCAGTCAGTTTCAAAATATCTCCAAACGCAGACAGACCACTTGCAGATGTGTGAATTCCATTAAATCTTTATATAGCTGTATCTTGCTGAGAACTCAGTATCATTTCCCAGATTCTTCTGAACTTGGACTAGTTGCTTGGCAACCTCATTAAGGTTAGAAAGCTGTGTCAGAGGTGTTACAGCTAGAGTAGGCTGAAGATCAGTCTTTTGTTAAAGGAGCAAGAAGTGTTTGTTTTCAAATCTTTGCTGAATTCTGCAGGTTCTTCTTCTGACTGTTCAGTAATTTATAAAGCAAAGGGCTGTATTATCCTCATATTCCTGTGCTGTGGTAATAGGGTTCCAAATAGAAATTGGTCATGCATGGGATTTATAGATGTGCTCCAGGAGGGTGGGGGTGGGGAGGGACGCTTTAATTAGCATGGCTCCGAGAGCTGCATTAATTAAAGCTCCCAGAGCATCACATGCATCAGCATCCCCATGCTGAAAAATAGTGGCAGGGGTGTTTTAACTACAGCTAATTCAACAAGCTTTAGTTAAAGCACCCCTGCTGCCATTTTTCAACATGGGGATGCTGATGCACATGATACTGAAATCTGCTGGAGCATGGTAATTACCACGCTCCAGCAGATTCAGTTAATCAAGGCTGACCCAACATGTAGTAATTACAGCGGGTTAGAGCAACCTCCCTGCACGTGTGTAGGAGCCCGTAAAATCTTGCTTTTAAAACTGTATCCACATGGAAAGCAGATGATCATTTCACTCAGAGATAAATTTAAAGAAAATAAATTGGTGAATGAAAAGCCATGTTTTTTTACAGATTGGTGGTTAAACAGCTTTTTAGAATGTCACACAGGCATATCAAAGACATGGCCTATGGGATGAATGTATCCTACTCACCCAGCCCATGGAGCTCCTTGAGGAGCCAGGAACTAGTGGGTGATGTGAGGGTGTGGGACAGCTTTGTTAATCCCCATAGCTCCCTGAGCTGATGCAGCACTACTTGTCCTACCACCACCACTCACCTGAGAGGTAGGTCTGTTGCCAGCCTGTCTGGATTCAGCCCAGGGTGGCTGGCAAATTTGACACCCCTGATGTAACATGTTTGAAGTAGAGGGAAGTCTTTAAGGAAAATGCATTGATGATTGGAGAAAGTTTCATCTAAGGCCATGTTTGCTATGAGAAAAGTTCATTCTTTCTAAATGTATTTGTGATATATTGCAAAGAAGATATTGCTGAGAAAAATGTGTCCCTTCTGTCTAAATACCTCCTACTATGAAAATCATAATTAGGGAAAAACATTGTCATGATTGTATTTATAAAGCACTATAATTGATCAGTGTACTTTACATTAAAAATGCAAAAATCTCTCATTCTTTCTCTCTCTAAATTTGAATATGAGACAAAATTTGGAAGATGCTGACATGATCCCAAAGACCTAGGAAAGACACAGGGCAGAAATGTTGCTTTAACAGTGAAATCGTATATGTTGCTTTCTGTTCTGTTTCTCCAGCTTGTTGAGAGCATGGATGAACATGTAAAATAACATGGGGGTTCCAGCATCTCAATGTGCAAGAAGGGTAGCTTTAAAAAGCCTCTGTGATGCCAGTAGAAGTATTGGCTTGGAGTAAAAGCAGGCATATTATGGGAGGCCTGGAGAATTTGTTGTGTATAGATCTGTTTATTAAGATACCTGTCATGGGGAACCTGACCCCCTGATGTCTGAGTACACATTTGGCATCCAGCAGTTCTTCCAGCAAGAGAACTGCAGTTTATTAGATCCTAGAGAATGCTGAGTTTGAATGCCTGTGTAAACCTCAAATATGCAGCTATTTACATTTGTTTGCAATACGTGAGATGCAGCTGGATAAGAATAGAACAACATATTGAGCAAGGACTTTTGAAGCTGAAACATCCCTTTAAACAGAAAAGGGAGTTTGTATAGTATGCAGTTTTCTGTTCCTTTGTCCCCTCCTCCCCATGCAGTGTTTTGGGATATTAAAATGAGGTATGTACCTGGAAGCAGTACTTCATGGCTGTTTATTCCTCTCTTTTGTGGTAGAACTAGCTTATGCTTTAACTATCTGGATGCACAGTTCATATTGTGGAAACAGAGGTAATGTGAGGGATGGAGTTCTAATTTTCCACTCATAAATTTAGAAGAAATCTTTAGACCTCTGTGAGGTTTTTTTCTTGTTAGAATATAACTTCTCGCTTACATTGAGGTATTGTGACTAGTCCGCTTTATTACATACTTAGTAAAAGGGGGAACTGGCAAAGCTTCTGAAACATTTCACTCTAAAATTCCTGATTCCTATTTGCCTCATATTTTAGTGAAGTTATCTATGTGTAAAGAATATGGGGCTTGGCATTTCCAATACAGATTTCTAGACTAGGGACAGACATTCAAAAAGCCTGAGCCTGAATTGATTCAATCTTTGCAGGGTAGTCTAACCTGACTAGGCTGAACTGGTTTGAAACTGGACAGATATTCTCTGGACTGAGTAAATTCAGGCACGTGCCGGCAGTGGCTCAGGCTAGAAGCCAGGAGGTGCTAGAGCAGCCCTCCTTCCCCTTCTGCTGGGAGCTGAGCTGAGCGGGGCATGGCCAGCCCCCAGTGGACTCTCTCATTAGGGAGATTTGCCTGCATGGTCCCAGGCTTTTCCCCACTTCCTGTTCAAGGGGCGGGAGTGTTGCCAGCCCCCAACCCCAGGCTAGCACTAAGGCAAGGGGGGGTGTGCAGTGCATGCATCTGTTGACGATATGGAGCTTTTCAATCTCCCTCCCTGCTTTGTCATACTGTCTGCAGCAAACTGACAGGCGAGCAAGCCAGCTGGGGGGGCTAATAACAGTCTTTATCACCCAAAAAGTAAAACAATAGCATGTTTCCACATTACTTCAAACTGCTTAAACAGTTTACCAGCTGCCTGTTGATTAGCTCCAAAAGCCCTAAGCAGTCACTGATCTGTCTGCCTATCCCAGTGAATTTGGAGAGAGATGCACACAGAGACACCTCTCGGTATTAGCTAGTGTACCACATGCTGGCTACAGTCCCTGCTGGGGCAGAGGGAAGAAGGGATCTCTGCTTAAGCAGTGAGTGGAGTGGGGAGAGGGGGACATGAGGAAGTCAGCAGACCCATTTTATCTCAACCCAATTATCAATTCATCAGGCAAATTAAATACTGAAATACTTCCTTTGTTCTGTGACAAGCCATCTCAAACCTCTCCCTCTTTGAATGCTAGGCCCTGAACTTTATCACAACTGATCTGCTTTAAACAGGGGCTAACTTTAAAAGTGCCCTCCCGCCTCCGCCCCCCCGCCCAAAAAAAAAAAAAGAATAAAAATATCTGTCAGCGGTTTGTCCTCTCCATCTGCAGTTCTGCATAAGGAGAAAGGCAGGTAGGAGGGTAAAAAGTAATTTACACATTTAAAAGTAAAAAAAATGCTTCTATATATTTCACTTGGAAACTAAGAAGCAATGAATGCTGGGATACGAACATAAAAGATAACAAATGGCAGTTGAATTCTGTGTCAGGTTCAGTTTCCAGCTAAATTTAAGATATAACTTTCATAAAGCACATTGTAGTAACCTAGTCTTGAAGTGATAAAAGTTTGGCAGTGACAATATCTGCATTTAGAAATAAAATCCGTTGCCTCTTGACTGTATACATAAAATGACAAAAAGCCACTGTAGATGCCTCATCTTCCTATCCGGGCTCCCTACATTTCAAATGTAGACAGATGGCCACACATCCTAACTTGAAGGGACAGATGCTATCCTTTTCAGAATCTGTGGTTGTCCTCATTGGCTAATATTAACTCAGTCTTGTGTAAATTGAGCCTTAGCCATCTCACTCAAACACATATTAGTGGTTCGTTTATCAGTATATGCATGTGTAGTGCATCCTGGACTACACCGACGACCTTGTCCTCTTCGCCAACACTGCCGCCCAGCTGCAGCAGATGCTGAACATGATGTCTGAGGTGGCCAGGTGGATGAGACTGCACTTTAACATCTCCAAGTGCACCTCCCTGCACATCAATGACAGGCAGAAGAGCCGCATCCTAGATTCCACCCTCATGATATAGGGCTAGGTGATGACTCACCTGTGCGACAGCAAGGCCTACTGCCACCTCAGGACTCCCACTGGCCACCGGGCCAGGCAGATGCTGGAGGAGATCATCAACAGGTTCATGCAGGATGCCCACAAGCTAGACTCATCCCTGCTGGCCCCTTGGCAGAAGATAAACACAGTGAACACCTCCCTTATCCCCCGTGTCGCGTTCATCCTGAGAGGCTTGGAGGTCCCCAAGACCGCCCTCAAGAAGGTGTACGCTGAGATCCGGCAGCTGCTGAAGAAGTGGCTGCACCTGCCTCTGAGGGCCAGCAATGAGATCCGGCACATCCTCTACTGGTAGGGAGGTGCCAACATCTCCCACATGGGAGATCTCTGTGATATCGTGGTAGTCACCTATGCCATCTGCCTTCTGACCTGCCTGGACCCAATGGTAAGTAACATCGCTGCCAGCACCCTTGAGGAGACCACCCGCAAGAGGATCACAAGGCAACCTACTGGACGTGACCTAGCCCCCTTCCTCAGTGGCTTGCTGGAGGGTGAGTTCGGCAGAAATGGCTGGGACTTTGCCTTGCTGTGGAACCAAGGCCACAACACCACGTGCTGCCTCAGGAAGTGCATCGGTTGCACCTGGACCGGGGAGTGCTGGGAGCTGGGAGTCTCTCTGCAACCAGCCCTGCTCACCAACCACATCATTGTGATGCCCCTCATGAGGACTTTTCTGGAGCGGTTTCTGAAGGATGCAGTCCATAACTAGAACACCAGTGACCTGAGGGTCAAACCTGACCAGGGCAAAGTCTTCAGTGTCACCTCAAAGTGGGACTCCAGCAACCATTTCATGCCCAGCGGGAGCTTCATGCTCTTCATATACTGACGCTATTTCTACCAAGCCTGCCTCAACTGCCTGCCTCTGAACAGGGCTGTCCGCTTCGGTCACCGGGACAAGAAGTGCCAGCGGTGCAGCTCTGTGGCAGAAACCCTCCCCCACGTGCTGTGCAGCTGCAGGCCTCACGCCAGAGCCTGGCAGCTCCACCACAACACTGTCCGGGGCTGCCAGGTGAGCCCATCATGGCCGCAGCAGGGAAGATTTCCATGAACCACATCGCCCCAGGCTGCGAGAGCCAGATGCACCCCTACATCGTCATCACGAACGAGGAGGCCAAGAAGATTGTGATTGTGGATGTCATCATCCCCTTCAAAAACCAGTGCCAAGCTTTCACTGACACCCGGGCTCGCAAGTGGGAGAAGTATGCCTCACTGGCCAACGTCCCAAGGGGCTGCAGCTACGACGTAACAGTTGACATGCTCATTGTGGGAGCACTTGGAGCCTGGGACCCCAACAACAAGAGAATCCTGCATGCCTGCCACGTCTCCCACTGCTACCCCAAACTGATGCACTGCTTCATGGTGTCCGACACCATCCATTGGTCCTGTGACATCTACGTCAAGCACATCACAGGCCACCGCCAGTACACGACCCTGCGAGACTGACTGCTGCCGGACCGGACCCAGAGGGGACCGTCTGAACCCCCTTCTACACCTGATGGACTCCGAGAGGACTCTTCAAAGATGGACCACTCCACTCCACCTGAAGAGGACCCCCACAATGAGATTCTATATAGACTAAAAAACTTTCTCCAACCTGCCCCCTCCACTATTGCAGACCATTGTATCTATCTTTCTTTCTCAGCGTCACAACTCCCCTTCCCCAGCCCTGGGCTTAGCTGGCTAACACTGTATTTTCTGTAACCTAGTTGCGTTCTCCTCCTCACCCCCATTCCTCTTATGTTAGTCCCTCACTCAGGTGCTCTGTATTTCCCTTCTGGCTTTGTCATCTTTTTGGTTCATGATTCTTAACATCTACTAATAATATTTCTCTTTATTCTTTCTGTTCTTTGAACAAAGTCGACAGGATCCTTGGAAGCCAGAGTATGTAGTACTGGGTCTTCTATGGCTCATCACAGTCTTTTTTGAATAGCAGGGCATTTTGGGGGATCTCATTTCCCCCAAAAAAACAAATTAAAAGCTTAGATTAGTACTGGGAAGGAAGCCAAAAATATAAATAAGCTCTGTTTGCCTAACAGATCAGAGATGTTAATGCAGGGCTTTCATTGGTGCTGGAGATGGTTTGGCTGAGAGGGGGCCCAGGAGATGAGACCTTGGGAAGGAGTAACTGCTGGACAGGCAGCCACAAGGTCACCTCTCAACCTTCTCTTGTGGAGACTGAAGAGGTCCAGGCGCCTTGGTGAATAAATACTCACCAATTCCCTTCTGCGCCCCCATGATGAACTTAAAGGCAGCCACAAGGTCGCCTCTCAACCTTCTCTTGCGGAGGCTGAAAAGGTCCAGTTTCTCTAGTCTCTCCTCATAGGGCTTGGTCTGCAGGCCCTTAACCATACGAGTGGCCCTTCTCTGGACCCTCTCCAGGTTATCCGCATCCTTCTTGAAGTGC
Source organism: Alligator mississippiensis (assembly GCF_030867095.1). Taxonomy (NCBI): domain Eukaryota; kingdom Metazoa; phylum Chordata; order Crocodylia; family Alligatoridae; genus Alligator; species Alligator mississippiensis. The sequence goes on from NC_081827.1 coordinate 157,817,854, forward strand.
GGCGCCCAGAATTGCATGCAGTACTCCAACTGCGGTCTGACCAGCGCCCGATAGAGGGGAAGTATCACCTCCTTGGACCTATTCGTCATGCATCTGCTGATGCACAATAAAGTGCCATTGGCTTTTTTGATGGCTTTCGTCTCACTGGCGACTCATGTTCATCTTGGAGTCCACTAGGACTCCAAGATCCCTTTCCACCTCTGTGCCACCCAGCAGGTCATTTCCTAGGCTGTAGGTGAGCTGGACATTTTTCCTCCCTAGGTGCAGCACTTTGCATTTCTCCTTGTTGAACTGCATTCTGTTGTTTTCTGCCCACTTGTCCAACCTGTCCAGGTCTGCCTGCAGCTGTTCCCTGCCCTCCGGCATGTCCACATCTCCCCATAGCTTTGTGTCATCTGCAAACTTGGACAGAGTACATTTGACTCCCTCGTCCAAGTCACTGATGAAGACATTAAAGAGTATCGGTCCAAGGACCAAGCCCTGCGGGACCCCACTGCCCACACCCTTCCAGGTCGAAACCGACCCATCTACCACAACTCTCTGGGTGCGACCCTCCAGCCAATTCGCCACCCACCAGACTGTGTAGTCATCCAAGTCACAGCCTCTTAACTTGTTCACCAGTATGGGGTGGGATACCGTATCGAAGGCCTTCCTGAAGTCTAAGTATACGACGTCCACCCCTCCTGTGTCCAGGCGTTTCGTAACCTGGTCATAAAAATAGACTAGATTGGTCAGGCACGATCTGCCTGCCACGAACCCGTGCTGGTTTCCCCTCAGCATAATTTGTCCTGCCGGGCTCTCGCAAATGTGAGCCTTGATAATTTTTTCAAAGACTTTACCAAGGATGGAGGTGAGACTGACTGCCCTATAGTTGCCTGGGTCCTCCTTCCTCCCCTTTTTGAAAATGGGGACCACGTTGGCCCTTTTCCAGTCCTCCGGGACTTGGCCCGTGCGCCACGAGCGCTCGAATATTCCCGCCAGTGGCTCTGCAATGATGTCAGCCAGTGCCTTCATCACCCTCGGATGGAGCTCATCCGGGCCTGGCGACTTAAAGGCATCCAGTTCTTCCAAGTGACTCTGTACCATCTCATGTTCATTCAGAGTTAAATCTTGCCCTGTTTTGGAGAATATTTGGGAGAAAAGAGGTTCCTTCCTTCCCCTCCTATCACTGTAGGGTCTATCTTGCCGGGCTGGGACCAGTCCTTCTTCCATTGGCTCTGATTACATGCTGCTGTCACGATGTGATAGAGTGGTTTGCATGTTGTTCCTAGCCAAAGAGCAACAGTATGTTGGAAGTTGCTCTGCCATCCTGCCTTTCACTGGGAGGATAGTTCTGAGACCTAGTGCTCAGCCACCATCTCTCCTCTTCCCTATTAGCATGGCACAGCATGGAGGAGGAAGATTTGATCTTCATCAGCAGACTCTGTGGTATTGACTCCACCATTCATGATTTAATATGTAATGGTATCCATAGTATTTTTATTGTTATTGTTATCTCATTAATTCAGACATCTAATCGTAGCTTCGTAATGCGTGGCAAACTGTTCCCATTTTTTTGCTTAGTAGGTTATTTTCAGTACCTGAATTTTATTTTTTTTTAAACTTTGCATCCAAAGTATGTCCACTTTTTATTTAGAAATACTCAGGAAATCTATTGGACAGTGTCTGAAATGAATGTGCTTTCAACTAATTGCCTTTTGTGTTAATGCTTTCAGCTGCATTTTGCATGATTGATTACCCTGTCATTGTCATACATACATATGGAAAGGGTACCCATGTTACAACATTCTCTCTTAATTTGATTACATTCTTTAGAAATTTTAGCCGTGAATCTTAAATGTGTGGTCAGTCGATGTTTTGGTGCTCCAAATTAAGCTGAAAGGCATCTATTTTGATTGATAATTGAATTAGATATCCCAATGGGTACTTTTTCTATTAACAATGAAAGGCAGCTTGCCATCACAGTTATATTTATTTTTATCCAGCTGTTGGATAATAAGCTTTTTCTTTTTCAGTTTTAAAGTCTTTAGGACCTGAGATATGTCCCTGCTTCAGTCTCTTTCTTTTCTGTGTGAGGCCCATATAATTTATTATTGTGGATTTTAATGCTGCTTTTCACAACAAATGTTATTCTTTTTCTTTAACTATAATGCAGTGTGGCTCTCACCAGAAGCCTTTTAACAATCAATTTTCACATGCATGTGTTGCTGAAGAAAAAACATTCCAATGGTGAAACATATTTCTCTTCTGCCCTTCCATCAGGATGGTGTAGGCAACAAATTAAAAGAAAAAAAATATTTTAAATGTCTTTAAGGCGTTTTGGCAGTCTCCTGTGTTGTAACTATCCCTGCCAGTGCCTCCATAGAACCAGAAGCCTGTCCTTCTTCAAAAGCACTAAAGAATTGGAAAGAAACAAAAGGTGAAGTTGCCAGTGGTTGTACTGTTTAACCTTTCAGTTATCCCATTGTTACTTAACTTACTGACCTGAAGGGAATGTGGAATCAGTGTGATCAGGCCTAATTGCCAAAAAGAACCAGTCCTTCAATTTGTTGGTTCCCGTGGAAACCATTGACATTTTTGAGGCTTTTATTCAGAGGAAAATGGTCTGCTTTTCCATTGTACCTTGAGATAATGATATCTAGATAACAAATGATAGATACTTATAATTGGAAACAAAAATCTGAAAGCTAGTTTTTAAGGCTGAAGTATTGGAATGTGGTAGGATTGTTTTAGTATTTTATGAGTTACAGAAGTGTCTCTCTGGAATTATTCATAGATGAGCTGCTATTATGTAAACTTAGCCTTTAACCTGATACAGCCTTAGTGTTGAAAGACCATAAATAGTTAGTTATATGAGTATGTTGGATGGATTAACCACTTATCTTGGTTTATTGAACTTCTTGTCAAAGGGAGAAGGCCAGAGCACTTCTGGAAATTACATGTTATTGTGCACATATTATCTTTAGCTCTGCAACTTTCAGTCCCTGCTGTTACATGATGCAGTTATTAAATGGATTCTTAAACAGCTTTGGATAATACTGAAGTTCTTCCAGCTACACAGCATGATCTAATAATAACTAGTGTTTTGTGTGATGTGGGGCTTGGTTTCACCAATCCAAAGATGCCATCTTCATATTATAAACAGATTCAGAACCGTTTTAAATAACTTTAAAAAAATCACACAGCTAGTTTAAGATTTTAGCAACAGAATTTCCTGCAGCCTCTCACCCTTTACCTTTAATTCTCGGTAGCTCCCAGATGACAGTAGAGTTCTGCATCAAGGAGATGCCTGCTCCGAGCACCTCCCTCAGGAAGTGAAAGCTTTCTAGGCCACGTGCTTGTCTTTTCCAGTGCTGCTTGTAGCCTTTCAGCTTATCAATAAGGAAATGTATGAATAGGCAGGTTGTTAAGACCATAAAATCAGCTCACGTGTTTTCTGAAGGCATTGCTAATAGAGTTTTCTGCTTGTAGATCTTTGCCACAAGCAGCAATATAGATTGTCGTCATTTTAACTTTGAAGCAGATGTGAATAGGCTCTTCATATTGGACCAGATCTTGATATTGTCAAGGCTTCTAATCAGTCAGGCCTGGCTGAGTGAAGCTCTTGAGCTTCCTTCCACACCTACCTTTGATCCCAGGCTAATGCAATTGCCCTAGTTCTCTGTAACTGAAGTGGCTGCTGAGAGCACCACTCAGCCCTTTTAAGCAGACTTGCAGCCTCAGGCTGCAGGCTTGCCTTGACACCGGCCTCGGTCTATTCTGGTAACCCTTGCGTTCATTGTTCTCTCGGTTCTCCTGGCACCTGACTCAGCTTGCACCCCAGACTGTGTTTCTTGGATCTTCCTCTTGGCTCTCCTAGGAACCAGTCACATTCTCCACATGAGTGGTCCAGACCCCAACCTGATGCCCCAATAATCTGCACCCTCACCTAGCTGATCTGGTTACCTTCAAAGGTCTATCCACAGGCCCAGCTTCCTATGTCCTCACTGAACCCTTGCAGGTATGGAGCAGAGATCCCATATGGATTTGCTTTCACTTTTCCTTCTGATTATGATCAGAAAAATTAGGTAAGGCCAGCATCATTCTGGTCACTGAAGCTTGGGCCAAGCAATACTGATGCATTGATGTCCAGGACCATCTGCAAGATACCTTGCCTCTCTCTCCCCCATATTTCTGTTTCCCTCAGAGGCCTACCTCCATGATAAGCTACTTAAAGGGTGTGTCTACATGTTGATTAATGACAAGTATTAAACTTAATGCAGCGTAATTGGCACTACTGAGCATTAGCTCAGACGAATGGTTTTTATGTGACGCTAACACACAGTAGATTAATTCTTCGCATTAGCATGGTTTTTGCCAGCCACACTAATGTGCAGTAAAATTTCTCTACTGCAACATTAGCATCTCATGTAGACGTGCCCAAAGTCAACTCTACTTGGCTATTTTATTCTAACAGTAGAAGTTTTTCCCATAGCTGAGAGTGTCCCTACAGAGAACTCTCTACTTCTAGTCCTTTCACTTTAAACTGAGAGAAAGCCAGGTTGATTGCTTTTGCCACTCATGAACGTGGCAAGGAGAGATGCAGTCCCTAAAGCAAACCCTTTATGTAGGGGTTTATAGCTCTGAGCCAGTAGCTTAGATCAGCAGTTGGCAACATTTCCCTATTGGAGGCTGGAATGACTTAGCCCAGGTCTGAAGAAGGCCAGCACTGAGACCTGACCACTGTTGCTACTACCACCACTTTTCCCATGCCACCTACCTGCCGTATGGGGTAGGACAGCTCCCTGCCAACCAGCTGTGGGGTGGGATGGAGTAGAGTCGTCTACCTTGGGTGAATTACATGTTGCTGAACTGTGCTGAAGCCCCAGCTTCACAGTCTGGATCCACTGGTTCCATGGGTTGAATCCAGCTGTAAGCCATAGGGTAGCAACCCCTGCTATAGATAGGCCAGATACTGGGACACTGAGGACATGGTGACTTTAGTCATCATCGGCAACTTAAAACACTCATTTCTGTAGTGGCATTCACCACTGACACTGTGGCTTTGACAGCAACAGGATTGAGTGATAGTGTCATTAACTCTTTGGCTGCTGGCAGTCATAGTGAAAAGTCCCAGGGGCTAGGTGACACACCTGTGCAAACTGGATCTGGCTAAACTGGATATAATAATCTAGCTCTGAGGTAACAAGGCATAGATCATGGTAACAAGAATAGCACCTCCCTGGTTTTACCAGTTATCAGATTTTCCAATCCTGTGGTTTTCAACCTTTTTAGAATCAAGGCATCCTCCATCGTTAGACTCAAGGCTTCCTGCAAAAAATGCCAGCTCTTCATTTTTACTTATTTTTTGACTTCAGGAAAACTAGAGCAATTTTTCTTTTGTGAAGAACTCAGAAAGACCACAATGGGCCAGAATGGTTTTAACACTGCAGATTCCTATTTGAAATCTCTGGATTTATCATGTGAATCATGTTTGCATACACAATTCATACATTACATTGTGTGGCACCCTGTGGCAACCTTGAAAAGATCTCAAGGCACCACAGGGTACTGTGGCCTAGCTGAGAATCCCTGTGCTAATCAAAGATGGTCTTTCTCTGAATTGCATCTTAAAGTCACTTCAGTTTGTGGTTTGGATCATAAGATTCTGACTGCTTTAAAGTAACTTGTTCTGCAAGGGTGCAAAATATTTTGACTCCCCGCAGGAAATCAAACACACTGAGATGTCACTGCCACAAATGGAAAAGGTTTTCTCCAGGGGCAAGTGATAAGAAAAAAATCTTTCTCTATACTTGTCCTTTGTTTACTCCTTGGGGAGCTTTTTTCTGTTCTTGTTTATTATGTCTTGTCATCAGTCAAAGTACACCTGTTGGCAGTGTTATCCTTCAGCCATCCCAGGGTCACAAGATCCCTCAAAAGTCTCAACTTGGAATCTTAATTTAGTGATGGCAAATTGATGGATGCACCTTTTAAACTTTGGGGGAATGTTATTTACTCTTCCAGTTTTTAAGGACATTGTTTAGCTGCCAGATTCCTACTTTGATGACTGACCCTGCCTTAAGAGTGTTCCACAAAGACAAAGTACTATGTGCTTATCCAAAAAATAGCACATATGTACTATGTGCTTATCCAAAAAATTTCATCTAAATGTATTGTCTAAATTCAGTCTAAATCAGATTGCTAATCTCTTAATTTTATTTCATCGTCTCGCTTGGATTAGAGAGAACTAGACATCAATATTTTGGTTGGTAAGAGCTCTGAGTGTCATTGTAGATTTAGGAAGTCACCTAAGCTTTTGGTTGGCTTTGGATAATGACATTTTCCACACCTTCCAAAGTGGATTACACATGAATTGAAATACGTCATGTGTTTGCATCTGAAAGTCTTGAGGTTAAGGCAGTGTTGACCTGTCTTTGTAACGTTTGTATCATAGAACTCTTCCAGGCTCCGAACTAGAGTTCTGTTGGTACCCTTCACAGGCCTGCTTTTCATGTTAACTTCTTGATCTGATATTCGATGTAGGAGAGCATTTCTTTACTATGTGCTCAACTAGAACTCTTCAGCCCACCTTTCTCAAGTTACTCTCGCTGTATTCCCACTTCAAGTTTAAGTTGAAAAAGGAAAGAAAAGGCCTCGCTCTTTGACAGGAACTTGGGTTCATAGTGTTTTGCACTTTGTAGTTATGCTTCTTATCCACCATGCCCTCTTTCTCGTGGATCTACCTAGTTAAGGACTACAGAGTTCAGCAGAACTGGTTGAAATGCCCCTTTTTTCTTGCAAAAAGTAAATGACATTATCTTCTTTGAATATTTTTATGGAAACAAATCAATATTTTAAAAAATTATATTAAAAAAATAACAGTTTTATTGAAATAAAATGTTTTTCCATGAAACATTCCATTTTCTATAAAAACAACATTTTTAGCAACAACAACAACAAATATTGATAAAAACAGATTAACCGCCTCTGAATTTAAATAGAAAGGATTGAGTTAGTTGTGGTGCCTGTGTAGCCTCTTTTATCGTTCCCAAAGCTCTGTGTAATGATGTGATTCTTCAGTGATCCCAAGGAAAATTTCTTTTCTTGAAGTACACTAGTTCCAGGAAGTGCTTCCCACATGTAAAAATAGGGAAGAAGAATACTCCTGAAAAATCATAGAAAATTAGGGTTGGAAGGGACCTCAGAAGGTCATCTAGTCCAACTCAAAGTACAGGTTTCCCTCGCTTTATGCAGGTTCTGTATCTGCAACTTTGCTCTTATGCAATGACCCTTTTAATACCAAAACTTCGTTATATGCACAATAAAATCACTCTTATGCAACCGGTGTGGTGGAAGCCCGCAGTCAGTTACTTTGTGTGGTGCATTGTGGGAGTGATGCGCAGCAAAATATTGTCTCCTGTGTGGATCTGTGCTCCTCGCTTGTTGTCTGTAGTTGCCATCCCCACTATGATAGTGCCCTGTGTGTACTGTCTCCTGTTGGTGAGTACCAAAATTGTCTTGTAAAAGTGGTAGAAATGGGTCTGGGGGTCAGTACAGTTGAGGTCTTGGTACGTATCCCTACTTGTTACATTGTAGAGTGGGTTCCCTTTATGTAAATTTGAGTTATGTGCCGTTTTCCAGGAACGTATGTACAACATAAAGCGAGGCTAACCTGTAGTACCATCTCCAACTAGATCATCGCACCCAAGCCTTTGTGTACTTGCATCTTAAAAACGTCTAAGGATGGAAATTCCACAGCCTTTCTGAGGAACCTGTTCCAGTGCTTTACTACCCTCCTAGTGAGAAAGTTCTTCCTAATATCTAACCTAAGCTTCCCTTGCTGCAACATGAGACCATTGCTCCTTGTTCTGTCATCTGCTACCACTAAGAACAGTCTAGCTCAGGGGTGGGCAATTATTTCAGATAGAGGATTGCTTAATGAGTTTTTGGTGAGCTGTAAAGGGCTGCAAGAGTCACCCCCCCTCCCCCATCTTAACAGGTGCCCTGTCCCCTGGCTGCCATTTTAGGACTAAAAGTCTTGCCGCTATTCCCTGACCTTTGCCACCATAAGTTCCTCTTCTTGTGCCCAGATGTACTCCCTGGGGGGAAGCTGCCATCTTGGAACCAGAAAAGAAAATAGATCATATGCTAAAAATCAAATATGTACTGTAACATATTTTAATTTTATTTCAAAAAAGTTTTTACATGTTTTCCTAGTATATTTAGAGGTGATTGCATAATAGCTCACAAATAAAGTCTTACTCTTGTATATTGTGTGTAGGGTGTGGTTAAGGGGTGGGGGGGTGTTGTGGGGTGTGTGAGGGAGGTATGGAGGAGAGTGGGTGTGTGTGGATGTGGGGTTTGTGGAAGGATATGGCTGTGGGAGGAGTGTGTATGGGGGTGTGGCTGTGTGTGGGGGGAGGGTGTGAGGTTTGTGGAGGAGTGGCAGGAGTGTGGGGGAAGGTGTGGTCGTGTGCTGGCTGTGTGTGGTGGCATAAGGGAAGGGGTGTGTGTGTGTGTGTGTGTGTGTGTGTGTGTGTGTGTGTGTGTGTGTGTGGAGGGGCATGCCCTCTTCCACCCCCCTCCCCATGGCGCACAGCCCCAGCCGCCAGTAGCAGCAGCAGGCGGCAGGCCTTTGGAGCACTCATGGCCCATGCAAGTGGAACCACTTGGTGGCACATGGCTCTGACCACTTCTGGGAGTTGCACTTGGCATTAAGAAGTGGGGCCAGGCTGGCCTGCCTCCATCACATGGGGCTCACCACACCTCACATGCTGCTCCTAGGACCTAGTCAGAGCCATACACTGCAGGGAAGAACCCCACACAATGGAGCCAGCAGCTTGGCCCTGCTCCCTGCAGCCATGTGCAGGTCCCGGGACTCCACCCGTGCCGCACTCCTGGGCTGCCTCCTGCACCCCGTTCCCTGCTGCCACGTGAAGCTCTCAGGACTCCCAAGAAGCAGGGAACAGGGCTGAGCTGGCCTGCCTCAGCTGTGTGGGGCTCCCCACCACTTCCACCAGAGTCCTGGGAGCTGCATGTGGCAACGGGCTGGCGAAGGCTACCAGCTCCTTTGCATGCTTCTTCGCCCCAGCGGTGTATGAGTCTCAAGAGCTGCATGGGAACCACAGGGAGCCCTGCACGATGGAAGCAGGCCAACCCAAGCTCCATACTCCCACCACCCTGCTGGGTGTGGGCCCCAGGCTACATGCTCCTGCTCAGCTGCAGCTTCTTCCTGACCCCAATACTTCCCTACCTACTGCCTGGAGTGTTGCAGCAGTGACACAAGAAAGAGCTGTAGGAGCTGAATAGTTTTTTTGGCAGCAGCAGCAGTGGCCCTGCCTGGAAGCTGTGTGCTGGCTGGAGCCAGGGCTGTCCCTCACACAAGGATTGGAGCTCAGCATGCTGCCCTGGCAGGAATGGGCAGGGCTCAGGCCCTATGTGAGCGCAGCAGGAGCAGCCACGGGCCAGGCAGGATACAGTTAATTCGTGGATGCCCACCTGTCAGCTTGATGAAATTATCTGGTGGGCCTGATCTGAACTACTACTCCCCCTTCTTGGTGTCAACTGCAAAGTGGTTCAAGGTGCACGCTATCCCTCTTCCAGATTACTGATGAAGATACTGAACAAAACTGGCCCCAGGACCAACCCCTAGGGCACTGTACTTGATACTCGCTGCCAACTAGATATCAAGCCTTTGATTACTACCCATTGAGCCCAATGATCCAGCCAGCTTTCTGTGTACTTTACAGTCCATCCATCCAACCCATACTTCCTTAGCTTGCTTGCAAAAATGCTGTGGGAGACCATATCGCATGCCTTGCTAAAATTAAGGTATATCATGTCCACTGCTTTCCCTGCACTGACAGAGCTAGTCATCTCGTCAGAGAAGGCAATCCAGTTGGTGAGGTACGACTTCCCGCTGGTGAATCCATGCTGACTGTTCACTATCTTCTTCATGTGCTTAGAAATGGATTCCTTGAGGACCTGATCCATGATTTTACCAGGACTGAGGTGAGGCTGACTAGTCTATAGTTCCCTGGATCCTCCTTCTTCCCTTTCTTAAAAATGGGTACTATATTTGCCTTTTTCCAATCATCCGGGACCTCCCCCAATTGCCATGAGTTTTCAAAGATAATAGCCAGCAGCTCTGCAATCATATCAGCCAACTCTCTCAGCACCCTTGGATGCATTGCATCCGGCCCCCTGGACTTGTACACATCCAGCTTTTCTATATTGTCCATAAGTTGCTCCTGTGCCCTTAAGAGGGCCTCAGAATACAGCTAGCTCTCCTGGACTCATTTCCCCCTCAGATTTACCTCCCAAGGGAGCCTGCTTACCAGTTCCATGAGTTTGTCTACTGTGTTTATTCCGCTGCTCTCCTTCCTTTCTGAGCCTTAGGAATTGAAATCTATCATTTCATGGTAACATTCACTCAAGTTGCCTTCCACCATTACATTCTCAACCAGTTCCTCCCTGCGTATAAGCAGCAAGTAAAGAAGAGTTTCCCCTGTAGTTGGTCCCTCTACCATCTGTATCAAAAATGTATCTCCAACACACTCCAGGAATTTGCTGGACTGCTTATGCACTGCTGTGTTCCCCTCCCAGCAGATGTCCTGGTAATTAAAGTCCCCCATGAGATTTGGAAACTTGTGTCAGTTGTTTGAGGAGGGCCTCATGCCTCTTCCTCCTGGTTTGGTGGTCTGTACCAGATGCCTACTCTAGCATCCCCCCCCGCTGCTACTCCCCACTCTGACCTTTACCCGGAGGCTTTCAACAGGCCTACTTTCCACTTTATATTGCACCTCAGAACCCATGTATGTCTCTGTCATATAGGGCGATGTCTCCACTTTTTTTCCTTTGCCTACTCATCCATGACCATACTCGTCATGTAAAATATTTTACCATGGTTCTGTAATCCCAAATACATCATAAATCCTGTGCTTGAGATGTAATAATTGCATGCACAAATAAAGAGCCCAGGAATGACTGGCTAGGTTGTAGTACTGCAGAGAAGGACCTACTGGTTACAACAGACCGTAAGTTGAGTATGAGTCAACAGTGTGCTCTTGTTGCAAAAATGGCAACAGTATACTGGGTTGTATTAACAGGAGTGTCACTTTTAAATTAAGAGAAGTGATTCTTCAACTCTCTCCAGTATTGGTGAGGTCTCACCTGGAGTACAATGTCTCCACACTTGGGCCCCACACTTCAAGAAGGAAGTGAACGGATAGGAAAAAGTCCAGAAGAAAACAACAAAAAAGATTAAGAGGCCTGGGAAACATAACTTATGAGGAAAGGTTGAAAGACCTAGGACTGTTTCGCCTGGAGAAGAAAAACCTGAGGGATTTGACAGCAGTCTTCAGATACCTGAAGGGTTATCATAGAGAGGATGGAGATGCTTTTTTTTGCTGTCACGATAGGGGTCAGTACTAGGAGCAATGGCTTCAAGTTGCAATAGAAGAAATTCAGGTTGGAGATTAGGGCTAGGCACAGACATTACATATAAGCCAGTTTAAGTGATCAGAAACTGGTTTAAACCTGTAACAGAACAGATGTTCAGTGCACATAAACCAGTTTGAAAATGGCTGAAACCAGTTTGATATAAACCTGGTTGAATGTGGTATCAGACTTAACTGATTTGGCTCAAACCAGTTTATGCAGGGTTTGTCCCAGATGTCTTGCTGGTTTAAATTAAATCAGACACCCCCAGCATCCCGCCATGCTCTTTGGGCTGGGCAGGGCTCTCTGCTCCACAGCAAGGCTGGCCCCTCCCCTCTGCTCCTTGGCTGCAGCTCCAGCAGTCTCTGCAGGCATCTGCCTGGCTTCTGCTCCCCCCCTCTCATCCCCAGCCTCTGCCAAGCAGGCGTTCCCCAGTCCCTCACAGATGCCTCTCAGTATTAGCTAGCAGATCACATGCTGGCTACCTCTGAGCTGTGGCACACAGGACAAAGGCAGAATCAATAGATAGCTGGTAATGTCCCTCTGTTTTCTTGATAGGGTGATAAACACTGAGTTAGAGGTGATAAACATTCTCTGTTGGGTTGTTGGGGGGGCGGGGCATAACCCTCCCTAATCACAGGGTCCTGCGGGGACCTGGCCACACCCCCCCTCAGCTCTATGCAAGGGAAGGGATGCAACTGCAGGCATGTGCCTGCATTTTTGGGATGTCTGTCTGGTTACAAAACTGATTTAGCCTAGCCAGGTTAGACTAACCTGCAAAAAACAAATCAGTCCAGGGTCAGGCTTTTTGAATGTCTGTCCCAAGCCTAGGAGGAACTTTCTGAGTATGAGGATGGTCAGAGATTGGAACAGAATACTTAGGGAAGTTGTGGAATCTCCATCTCTGGTAATTTTCAGAAGCAGACACTTGACTGAGATGGTTTGTCAGGAACGATACTGCTTTGAGCAGAGGAATAGTCTCTAGATAACCTTCTAGATAGCATCTTCCATCCAGAGATCTCAAAGTACTGCAGAAACCCTGTGCAATATTTTTTATTTTACAAATGGGAGAACAGAGACCTAGAAAAGGGAAGTTGTTCCATGTCACATGCTAGATCAGCAGCAGAGAAATTGAAGTGGAATGTGATAGCTGCTAGGCTAGTGCCCTGTCCATGTGGACATACTGCTCTCCCAGCACTTTTTAGTGTGCTATTCATGCAGAACTCCACTACAGTTTTCCTAAAAGATTTCTCAGTTAGAACTTTCTGTTCAGCTTATGCATGCCATTTGTTTCCTCTTTCTCGGTCGTGGTGAAATTTCCTTCTTCCTTTACACTTTTGTTTGTAAATCTGTCACCATCCTCAAAACATCATACAGGTAATCACTGACTCAGTGGAAGATATTTTTTACATCCTTAGCCATAATTTACTATTTTTCTGCCTTCAAACTTTCATTTCATTCTGTACATCCTCCCAAGTCTTGAATCTTCAAACTTCAGAATATACCTACCCACACATTTTCTCACACGCTAAATAAATGGACTTTCCTGAGTATCTAATGTTAGGGGTTAATAAAATATCAAAAAGCATGTCAGTAGAAATTAGCCAAATACTGGATCAACCTATAAATGGCAATGTCACATAGAACATATTTGATCATTTATTGGAAAATGTAATTGAGAACTACAGCTAGTCACACAAAAATATTATTATTTAGCTATCGCCTTTCTAATTTAATTGTGCTAAAAAGCTTTGTCATCCTAACATATAGTGCTGCAGCCCTTCAGATGGATTATTTACTTTTTATTGAGCAGATTAACTGATATTTCTATACTAGGCTCCTTATAGTAATTAAAGGTTATTCTTTCACTTCCTATAAGGAAATGTTGGCAATTAAATCTGTTCTGGAAAGGATAACTTGTATTTTAAAGTATGAAGCAGGCTGACCACTCTGGAAAGCAGGAAAAATTCTGCTCTTACTGATCTTTTTACATAGGTATTCAACTACCAGTTTACTGTGATAATTGACATATTAATTTGAAAGTATGCTGCAAAACTAAGGAATGAAATGATCAGCTTCTACAGAGAATGGACAGTTTTTAAACCAACAGAAGCAGATTGCCAGGTTCTGAAGTTATTCTTGACTAAAGTGGGGTGGAAGGATAATGCCTAATACAGCATGGGACATGGGAAGATCCTATCTGAACTAACCAGAATAGGGAGGAGGCTAATGTCCTGAAGATAGGAAAGGACCAAGAGATTCTTCCTAATCTTCCCCTTTCCTTTTAACCTAAACTGCAGGCAGACTTGGTCATAAGTAGAAATCAGCTATGTTACAGGGAATACAATGGATGTGTCCTCCAGATAAATGAGTTTGAAGAGAAGGCATTTGCAGAATCATCCATCTGAAGTCATAGAGTGGAATTTTAGCCAAATGCCAACTTCAAGCTGAATTTTGCTCCCTCCTGGCTAAGACACATGACCCTATTGCCCTGCATTCAAATTCTGCTACTGATTCCTCATTTATTTCCAGGTCTAGTTTCAAAGCTGCCCAGTCTGTTCTAAAATCCCTCTTTGGGCTTGTATCAAACCACACCATGCCTTCCTCCCCGCATACCTTCGGTCATTTGGCTTTTGACCTCCCTTTTATTCATTCCTACAGTTCTATCACAGCAGTGCCAAAGCTGTTTCCTCTGCAGCGGCAGTCTCTTTTTATGACCAGGTTACAAAATGCCTGGACACAGGAGGAGGGGTGGATGTCATATACTTCGACTTCAGGAAGGCCTTTGATATGGTATCCCACCCCATACTGGTGAACAAGTTAAGAGGCTGTGACTTGGATGACTACACAGTCCGGTGGGTGGCGAATTGGCTGGAGGGTCGCACCCAGAGAGTCGTGGTGGATGGGTCAGCTTTGACCTGGAAGGGTGTGGGCAGTGGGGTCCCGCAGGGCTCGGTCCTTGGACCGATACTCTTTAATGTCTTCATCAGCGACTTGGACGAGGGAGTCAAATGTACTCTGTCCAAGTTTGCAGATGACACAAAGCTATGGGGAGATGTGGACATGCCGGAGGGCAGGGAACAGCTGCAGGCAGACCTGGACAGGTTGGACAAGTGGGCAGAAAACAACAGAATGCAGTTCAACAAGGAGAAATGCAAAGTGTTGCACCTAGGGAGGAAAAATGTCCAGCTCACCTACAGCCTAGGAAATGACCTGCTGGGTGGCACGGAAGTGGAAAGGGATCTTGGAGTCCTAGTGGACTCCAAGATGAACATGAGTCGGCAGTGTGACGAAGCCATCAGAAAAGTCAATGGCACTTTATCGTGCATCAGCAGATGCATGACGAATAGGTCCAAGGAGGTGATACTTCCCCTCTATTGGGCGCTGGTCAGACCGCAGTTGGAGTACTGCATGCAATTCTGGGCGCCGCAATTCAAGAGGGATGCGGATAACCTGGAGAGGGTCCAGAGAAGGGCCACTCGTAAGGGCCTGCAGGTTAAGGGCCTGCAGACCAAGCCCTACGAGGAGAGACTAGAGAAACTGGACCTTTTCAGCCTCCGCAAGAGAAGGTTGAGAGGCGACCTTGTGGCTGCCTATAAGTTCATCACGGGGGCACAGAAGGGAATTGGTGAGTATCTATTCACCAAGGCGCCCCCGGGGGTTACAAGAAATAATGGCCACAAGCTAGCAGAAAGCAGATTTAGACTGGACATTAGGAAGAACTTCTTCACAGTTCGAGTGGCCAAGGTCTGGAACGGGCTCCCAAGGGAGGTGGTGCTCTCCCCTACCTTAGGGGTCTTCAAGAGGAGGTTAGATAAGCATCTAGCTGGGGTCATCTAGACCCAGCACTCTTTCCTGCCTATGCAGGGGGTTGGACTCGATGATCTGTTGAGGTCCCTTCCAACCCTAACATCTATGAATCTGTCTGGAACCGTTTTCCTGCATCTCTACCATATTGATTATCCATCTATATCTAATCTGAAAGCTGCACTGTGTGTAATTTTTTGGTCTTCCTGCTGCATTCTTTTCTGTTCCTGCCTGGCACATGGTTTGTTCTCTTGACAAGACGAAAAGTAACCATATGCGAGGTTACCTGCATGGTCATCACCTGTACATTTTCTTGATAAATTTAGCATGGTGTTTGCAAGCAGCTGTCTTCTCTATTCAAAATACTAAGTATAGTATATTATGTCTCCTGTCTGGTTAGCCTTGATCAACCTAGAGCCCAGGAGACTAAACCTTAATTTGAAAGCAAGTTTCTTTAGCAGAGAAGGTCATTAAATGATATTTTTAAAATATAAGTTGAATATAAAAGAATGCAGCTTTCAATTAAGTGCTGTGCTATATGTTGGACACTACATTTACACAGGGGAATGTCCAAGATGTTTGTCTTGTGAAATGTTGTTTTGAAGCATCCATATCTAGATCTTAGTTTGTTCAGCTTGACCCATGCTTCTCTGTCAAGGTTGTGCTCAGTGGGGGGGACTCATTTGGTGTTGGTATAAAACACTGTGGAAATAGGTCTGACCTTTCCCAGCAGTCAGTTCACTCCATTGCTGCCCATAGGTTTTGTTCAGCATCCCCAATGTCTTCTAGGATCTTGTGGGTTTATGACTTTTAAGCCTTTTAAGCCTCCATCTGTTTGGGTCTTCAGTTAACAGTTGATGGAGCAGGTGATTTTCGTCATCTCTTGCTTTTATTGCCAGTAGTGATATTAGAGTGTCTCTACTTATATCACTTGGTCTAATGCCCGAGAGTATAGGGAACATGTATGCATGTGATGCAGCTGTACAAAAGAGAAATGCAACTTTGGGGAGGTGATAGTCCCTCTCTACTTGGCACTGGTTAGGCCTCATGTAGAGTGCTGTGGGCAGTTTTGGGCTCTGCATTTTAAAAATGATGTGGAGAAGTTAGAGAGGATTCAGAGGCAGGTGACAACATTGATAAAGGGTTTGGAAAACTAGCCATATGAGGACAGGCTGAAGGAGCTAGGCATGTTCAGCTTGCAGAAAAGGCACTTAAGAGGGGACAGGATAGTGGTCTTCAAATGTCTGAAGGGCTGCCATAAAGAAGAGGGAGAACACTTTTTCTCTCCTGCTGCAGAGAGTAGGATGCAGACCAATGGCTTGAAGTTGCAGTAAAGTAGGTTTAGATTGGCAATCGGAAAACATTTCTTTGGGATAAAATGGTTTATCCTGGAGGGAAATGTAGTGTCTGTTTTTAGCCTCGCACCCAAGGATTCTGGTTTGGTGTTGCCTGGGCATTGAGGAGAAAGGATTCTCTGTAGTGTTTCTGTCAGAACAGTGAGGCAATGGAATAGTCACCTAGGAAAGTTGTAGACTCTCAAATGCTGGAGGTGTTCAAGAAGAGGTTGGACAGCCACTGGTTGGCGATGATTTAGGCATAGGTCTATGTTCTACTATGGGTATTTCCCATTATTCTGGGCTCTGCTGGATGCTGCATGGGGTTGGGAAGGAATCTTCCTGTACCCGCCTTGCTGCTACATGTGTTAAGGTGCTTTTTATGCCTTTCTCAGAGCCATTGGTGTTGGCTGCAGCCAAGACTGGGAATTTTGACTGGGATGTGCCAGTGCTCCTGCTGGGACTTAAACCCAGAGATTCCTGGCTACAGGGTCTTGCCCGTCCACTCAGGATCAGACCAATTGCTATGGGTCAGGAAGGAATTTTACCCCATGGTCAGATTGGTATGGACTGTGTGTGTGTGTGTGTGTGTGTGTGTGTGTGTGTGTGTGTGTGTGTGTGTGTGTGTGTGTGTGTGTTTGGGGGGGCGGGGAGGTTGCCTTCCTCTGTATTGGGGAGTGTGGTCCACTTTCTGGGATCTCTTGAGTGCATATTAACAACTTTTTACTGAAGCAGGACACTGGCTGCCATGGTCCCCCTGCTTTACCTGTGGCTGGTTAGGGTGTTATATCTTGTATTGTGTCAGGGTTGACCGTGTAGTTTGGCTAAGAGGTTAA
Organism: Alligator mississippiensis; assembly: GCF_030867095.1. NCBI lineage: Eukaryota > Metazoa > Chordata > Crocodylia > Alligatoridae > Alligator > Alligator mississippiensis. The sequence goes on from NC_081827.1 coordinate 157,835,249, forward strand.
ATTATGGATTTATATAGAATGGTTTGAATAGGGATGGTTCTGCCTCAGGTACGTGGTTGGACTAAGTGACCTCTAGAGATCCCTTCTAGCCCTGCTTCTCTATGATTCTATGAAAAACACACTACCTCGAAACATATGAGTATAGTTACTTAGCCATAGCCGCAAATATGGTCCTGTTTGAAAATAAAATGTAAAAGGAGAGTTGTGATTAATGTTAAAACAACCTGGAGAACTTTTGAAAAAATTTGGAGCCTAGATTCAAGGCTTTGTCAGTACTGAAATTAGTTTTACATTCAGACCCTGAATCTTCAGGCTGTGGAATCAAAAGAGACTTTTACCTCAGAATGGCAATTCCTGGGGGCCAGTACATCTCCATCCTATAGTGGGATCCCATTTATACTGCAATCATGTATTAAGCAATATCTTTTTAAGCTGTTGAGTGATCAGAGACTACATGATCGGATCATTCAACAATATAAAAATGCACCTAGGAGTTGGAGTCATCAAAAAAATTAGTAACTAACAGTGTCTCAGTGTCTCTTAGGATACCCTTCTATAAGAAATTGAAACATCAATCAAGTGTGATTTACCCATATAGTTATTGCAAAGTACTGCAGTATTTTATAGCAAATATGTAAGAATTATTTAGTTTCACTATAAAGCATTGTACTGACATGATAGCTTACAGATATATTGCAATTAAATGCACAGTCTGTGGCTCCAATTCAAGAAAACATTCCTATTCAAGAAGAGTATTTCAACATATATTTATTTACTTTTCTGGGTTAGGGCCTAAATAACTGTAGTACCAGTGAAAAAGAAGATAGAAGCAACTCTGAATGCCTTTCCAAAATCTTTCTTTCCAAATATTCCCATCAGAATTGTCCTACATGCTGATAAGTCAGGCTGATGTGCTCCACAAAATTAGCAGTAGAGTATCTCCCTTTTCTTCCAATAATTGATTAAATAACTGTCGTTTAGGAGAGTTTTTTATATATGTTTCTGCATGTAATTTTCTCTGTATCTGTTATTTTAACTCATGCTGGAAATTACAATACATATGCATACTATGACATATGTGACTGTGCATTCATTCATTTATGTTTAGACTGGTAAGAAGAAAGCATTTGAAAAATACAGAGTATTACAATAATAACAGAATTTCAAGAACGCTGCGGCAGGGCACCTTTGGTGCGTACCACTTTAACAGCAGCAAACAGACAGCAGCCAGGGGCCTGATCAGGGCAGCCATTTTGGCCCAAGGATGTAAGCTGGGCTGCAGTTTGCTGGAGGAAGGAGGGAGGAAACATCAGGCTGAGAGGCTGCCCCGGCCACAGTCAGGAGGTAAGGGCAGGAACTATGGGGAGGAGGTGACCCCTTGTCCTGGGTAAGATGTAAAACTGCACCCTGCCGGAGAAGGGTGGTTTGGTGGGGCTTCTAGTGGTGTGGGAGCCCCCAGGAAATGCCAGGCCAGTTACCTCCCTGGTGAAAGGTGGGTCGGGGTGCCCTCTAACCCCAGCCCCACATCCTTGGTTGTGTTCTAGCGAGCAGGGGGAGTCCAGGGCTTGTTAAGGAGCCCTGAGGCAGAGCTCAGGCCAGAAGAGGGAGCTGGGGCCATGCCTAAGTGGCAGGGGAAAGCCTGGGGGCGCGAGTGAGACCCTGTGTGAGAGGGACGACGATTCATGAGACCCTTGTCAGCTGGGTGAGTAATGGGTAGCCTCCCGCCTTAGTAACAACTCCTATGTTTTCCATCAAGGCATGGCAGGAGAGTGAAGCGGGCAGTTACCCCAGGAGCAGGGTGGCCTACGAAGGCCTGATGAGGAGGCACCCTGTTACAAACACCAAACTGAGTTATTATGTCTGCAAAGTTATACTTCTTAAAGCATGAAGCTTGTAATAAAATTACCATGGCATCACTGAATAAAAATCCAAAAGACTGTTACAGACACAACACTTGGCCTGTTATACTTCTGGCTGTATAGTATGTAGCCTTCAGTCTTCTGGATCATGGTGTACACGTTAGAGATCTGTCTAGTCAGATGCCTGGTGAATCCGTTTGTGGCTGACCAGCCCCATTCAGGAGCAACACAGCTTGTTACAAGTTTCATAGATCCGTATATTATCTACGTTGGAGTCCAAGTTTATAGCATTCTGCTTTCTTCCTTCTTGCTTTGCTTCCATCCTGTGGATCAAAGCCACTTCGTGTTGAGCTGCACTCAGTGCCAGATGTTCCCTCCAGATCAGATGGGATTCTGAGCTCTTCTCCCAGCTTTCTACATTGATGCTGAATGATTTCATATAATTTTTGCACACATTATGGTACTGCCATAGAGGGCGACTCCACTTTCCAGGGCCATCTTGAATCTCACTATACAAAATATTCCTTGGGATGTGGTCTCCTGACATGGCGGATCCATCACAACTCCCTCTTCTTGATAGTGGTTTCTAAGTGTGTCAGTCCTGCACGCTCCAGTTCCTCCATATTTGGTATTATGTCTTCCCACTTTATTTTCAAACATCTTATGTGGAAACTGTTCAGTCTCTTGATATGCCTAGCATATGTAGTCCATGTTTTTGAACATAACGCAGGGATGACAGCATACAAGTCTCATGGAGATGCATCTTCACCTTAGCTCAGTGGTCTCCAACCTTTTTATGGTGAAGATCACTTTTTTCAAGTAAAGGGCACCCCAGGATCTACCACCCCTACCCTCCCCCCCCCACCCATCCTCTGCCTCCCAGACAAGCCACCTGGGCTCTGATCCCACTAACCCAGGCCGGCCCAGGTGGTGGGGGGCATGGCTCAGCTCAGCCCAACCACGTGCATCCTGACACTCTGATCATGGAGCCTCTGACACACTGAAATTGACTGTCAGAGGCTTCACGATTGACCAGTCGATCGATCAACTAGTTGGTGACCAGTGCCTTAGCTGATAGTTTACTGCTACTCCGTGCCTGTTTTTGTAAAAGCCTGAAATTTTTAGCTTCTTTTCAAATTCAAATTCTGTTAGTTCAATCTGAAGGTCAAGATTCCTGCTGATCTTAGAACCCAAGTAGAAAAAACTGTCAATGACACCAAGAGATTTATCCTTCAGTGTGATAGCGCTATATTTTCAAAATTAAAAATAGAAATTTGCTGATTTTTATAAAGGTGTTGTTACTATGTTATAGTCTCATGTGCACAACAGTTTTATAAAATGAAATTCTATGATGGTTTACCAAAGTCAGTAGACAGTTTGTGACACTAGACTGTTTCCTTCTCAAAGGAAGCAAAATCATCTTCCTGAACCCTTGCACAGGACTGTTTCCTGGAAAGTATTTTTTCCTGGTATCAGCCATATGGCCTTAAGCATGAAGCATGACATTTTAGTGGTTATTCTAGGTTGTGTAACCACAAATGATCATATTGAAACATGTTTACAATTGTTTTTGAATCTTACTAAGCATTTTAACAGCAGCAAAATAACCAGTACATTATATGTGGCATAAATATTTGTTTTGTTTTGTTGGCTTTTAATGTGGTTGATTCAGTAGAATCAATGTTTTATTGCAGGGGTTGTCAACCAGGGGTACGCATACCACCGGGGGTATTTGGAATGGTCCTAGGGGATATGTATGGGCCGGCAGGGATAGAACGCTGCCACCCACCACTCTCCACTGCCCAGCTGGCCAGATGCAGGGGTGGGGGCGGAGCTGTCATGTGCCCCATGCTGCTGCTGTTGCTCTGCACCCCCACCATGTGCAAGCTCCCCGCCCTCCCCGTCTGCTCCTCATCCGGCCGCTGCCACCAAAAGGGGTACAGTTCTTAAAAAAGGTTGAAAACCCCTGGTTATTGGATCAAGTTAAAAGAAGTCTGTGCCTGTCATAATGCTGTCACATAACGACCATGCCTTTAACATTAGATTGTAGCCACAGTTTCTGTAAGGTAACATAATTCCATTTTCATCCCTTTGCCTTACCTAAGACTTTCATTCAGCATGCATGCCCTTGAATACTATGGGTTGTCCTTCACCTTTATCTTCAAAATTACTTTGTTCCTTTTTGTTGAATTAACTCAAGCTACGAACAGAGAATGCTTTTGTCTCTGGACAAGCTGTGCATGCCTTTGTCTCAGAACACAAATATCCCAGGATTGGCATATGCACACATCACCCTTCTAATCAGTGTTTAGTGAGCTGATGAATACGCCGAACTGACACTTTTCTACCATTGATTCAATGACGCAATCCTGAGAGAGTTGTATAAATGCATTTAGCAGGGTCCCAGGATAAACTATTAGTACTTCTTATTTTGTTAACTTTTTTAAGATTTATCCTGGAACAACAGACATAGACATCGGAATGATTCCACTTTGTCCCAGGATAAAATGGCTTATCCTAGGGAAAATGTAAGGTCTGTTTGTAGCCTCATACCCAGGGATTCTGGTTTGCAGCTGCCTAGGTATATGAGGCGAAAAGATTCTCTGAAGCGTTTCTGCTACCTTTTCCACCACCTCCAAGCTGAGCAAAATCTGGCCTTTAACAGCTAACATTTTTAATTCATATTAGGGCAGTCAAATGATTACAAAATGTGATTGCGATTAGTTGCACAATTTAAAAAAATAGTCACAATTAATCATGATTTTAATCGCACAGCTAAAAATTCAAAATTATCTGTAGAAAAACTCAAAATTATGTAAAATTATGCAGGTACTTAGGTGGGGTACATGTGCAGGGGGCAGATTTGTGAAGGTGTGGGGAGCTGTGGTTATATGTGTGGGGTTTGGAGCCCAGGGGCAGGGGAGGAGGGGGTCTCTGCACACCCTGGCAGGATGCAGGGTACTGAGAGTCAGGAATGAGGTGCAGCACCAGCAGGGCTGAGGGGGTTTTGGCTTGGGAGTGATAGGCATACATACACAGACAGCGCCCTGATGGTAAGGGAAGGGGTGGGGGGAGAGGGAAGGAGTGGAGGGGGGCAGATCGAGGCCCCCATGGTGAGGGCAAGAGTGGGGTGTGGGCTGGTGTGAATGAGGCCCCGGGGCAAAGGCAGCAGGGATCAGAGTCCCAGCCCACATTGGGCAGCCCACCTCCACCCTGTGCACAAATCCAGGGGGCATGTGCCCCCCCATCCCTACCTTGTGGGGGTGTGCAGCCCCCCCATTCCCCCGCACCCCTGGGAAAGCTGCCCACAGCTGCCTCTCATGACCTGCCCTGGCCCCTGCCCCACTCCTTCCCTCACTGTGGGGGCCTTGATCTGACCCCCCACACCCCTTCCCTCTCCCCTTGACCTGCCCCTCCACAGACTTAGCTGCAGGATGTTGCTCTACACACAGCTGGGCTGCATTCCTGGCTGTGGCTGCTTGCCTGTGTATGTGTATGTGTCCCTCCCCACTGCTGCAGCTGCTCAGAGCCCATACCTGGGCTGCCCTGTGGTCCTCTGCACTGTCACTGCTGCTCTGCTGGGTGGCCCAGAGGCAGCAGCGGAGCAGAGCCCGCGTGCAGGCTCCAAAACCACATGCACAGTTAACACAAGAACTGATTAACACATTAATTGCAATTAACTGACAACCCTAATTTATATACACAATAGCAGATGGTCTGATCCAAACCTAAGGGTGATTTTTTTGCGACTCCTGCTTCCTTTCTTGCATCCTTGTGACAAAGTATTTAGGAGAATTTGTTGGAATCTGACAGGGCTGCGCCATGAGCGCTTCTTCTGTGGCCTTGAACTTGCAACCTCTGGACTGTCAACTGCACATCTTAGCACCCACACCATTCAAGCCCCTGTGATCTATGTTGTGAATGATGCCAAAACACTCTTACACCTATACCTGGCACCAGTGTTTATTCCCTGTACAGGTTCAGCCGCAATGTAGCTGGTCAGTGTAGATGTTTAGATAGAGTAACCGCATAGGGATTCTCACCTGGCACTTACCTTCCCTCCAAAGGTATGCATGCTTCCTGTGGCAGAAGAATTCAAAATTCCCATTGCACCTTGAGCTCCCTGAAGTTCCAAGAATAATTGATATACACATAGAAAATGAGACACAAAATTATTTCCCTATATTCTCACACAGTCAGTGAGTGACACAGGTGAGGACAAAGCCCAGCACAGTCTGATGGAGAGGTTATTGTCCATTTTTAACTGCTTCAGATGTCCCCTTGCACCCGTTCTGTCACATTTAGATACATTTTACCACAGTCATTCTAAACTCCTAGTGACATGGCAAGAATGGAGTTGTGAAGAATCCATTATCCTCACGTTGTGGAGTTTGTATCTAACAATGCGTGTTTCCAGTTCTGCAGAAGCCTCCGCTTGCTGATCAGGCAAGCAATTATTCCCTCATCCAAACTACATCTGATTGAATGTTCTCCATTTATTTCTTTTTCACAAGGCAGCGTTTACTACAAAAGTATCATTTGGTCACTGGTGATAACTTCCCACTATAGCTGTCAGATCACTGAGATAAATCAGGTGCTACTGTTCTCCCTCGCCCCCCTGCCTGTTCTCAGTAATAGTGATGCATAACTGAATTATAAAATATGTATTCGTGAGACTTGCATCAGATTCCTGACATCTGAGAAATTTTAAAGAGGAGGAAGTGGGAGACTTTTTGCAGAACAATTGTTGAAATAAAAAAAATGTTTGGGGCGGATTGCATGAGAGAAGCCTAATATAGCACAGTAAATGTATGAAGCACTGCTTAAGAGAATTCTACTGCTTGGATTTTAGCAAATAGCTTAACTGTAAAGGGAATATATTTTCTTTGGGTGAGTCTTACAAAGTGCTCTGCATTAGCAGCACTTGCAGATACTAACCTCCAACCCTCCTTGTGCTATAAAAGGTCAGGAGAAGCAACTATAATAAAAGGCAGACAGTGATGTTTGTGTCAGTTCTTCCATCATTGTATGTAAGTGCATGTTTGAAACTCCTAAGAGTGCTAATGGGAATTTGTGCATTCAGAGATAGGAGAATAGATCCAAATTTTATCTTGAGCATGATGGCTTAAAAACAACAGGCCAGAACTTTAACAGCTATAAATTGTGAATCTGTACCTATAAATCCTGTTGTCTCCTTCGTATATGTCCCCTCTTCCTGAACACATGGGATAAGATTTTTCTGTGTTTAGCTGCTATTTTATACCCCTAAATAAGAGCCAGTTGTTTGAAAGTGCTCAGCATGCACCATTGTTGAAATTATGGCCTATATTAAAAATTAAGTGTTTGTTGCTTTAAAGTGTTGTGCTCTGTTGAGTATCCATTTTCATGTTTTGATGCCTAAATGGGACTGGAGCCCTTGAATATCTGGCCCTGAGTATGGGTTACAGAGGGTTTTTTAACATAAAGTATAAAGCATTGAAGTCAGGAAGCTATGATAGCTCTGAAATTACATTTTACCTCCTGTTTGCAGTTCAGCCTCTGTGTCTTCATTGTCTCTTTCAGATCTGTGGGAAGGAAGTCTAGAAAACAACATAAAAAACTGTAATCTGGGGGAACTGGAAGTAGAGTGGTTCCTTTTGTGCATCTTTTTTGTGGAATTCATGTTAAAGAATGACTTAATAATTTGGGATTATTGATGATGCTCACCTGGAGTGAAAGTAGTTCAGTTTATTTTCTAAATGTATGGGTGGTTAAGCCAATAAAGGACCAACTCTTACTTATGTGACTAAAGTTACAGTATAGCATGCAGTAATGTATAGAAAGAGTATGATGATTCGGAAGTGAAAGTTTAGTCACTTTCTATATTTCTATGATTGCTGTTTATATTAATAGAGCTTGTAATGGGAACACCATATAAAATCCTATTTCTTCCCTTTACAGAGGGTTATCTATTCTACTTAAGGGTTAATTCATCTATCTGTTTTATATGGTTTTGTAATTTATATACATAGTCAACCATGAGTGACTGGTGCCTCCTGAATCTGGGGTAGGGCACCTACAGAAGCCGCTGACAGCGACGGCCCTGTTGGGGGGCACCAGCCCTACTGATAGCATCAGTTTCAGCCATTGGGGGGGCACTGGCCCCATCAGGGGGAGCATGTGCACCTCCGTGCACCCTCTACCAGTCGTCTATGTAGTCAACCCCAGTTGCAGTAGAACTGGCATAAATATTGTATGAGATTTATGGGGACAGGAAGGTGGTGTGCCAGGACCCATGTAGGATATCTCTACCCTCTTCTCACTATGGAATTTTGCTTAGGAGAGGGCATGAGATGGTGCTTATAGATCTTCTAGCTGCTCTATTTTTGCATTAGGGATGTGTGAGTGCCACAGATAGCAGAACAATTTCAGTTAAAAAGCAGTATAGTGCCCTGGCAGGCAAAATTCCTTCCCCTCTGCTCTATAGCAGTCCCTATAGATCAGTATTTCTCAACCTTTTTAGACTCAGGGCACCTCTTGTTAGATTCTAGGCACCCCTTCTTATACTTAAGACATTCCGCAGAAAATGCTGACTTTTAGTTTTCACTAGGTTTTTTTATTATAAAAATATAATAGAACAGTTTTTCTGTTGCAAAGAATTCAGAAAGCCACAGTGGTCACTCTTTGAAATCTCTGAGTTTATCTTGTGAATTGAATTTGGACACCTAGCAGTGTTTACATTGTGTGGCACCCCATAGCACCCTTGAAAGGATCCCAAGGCATCCCAAGGTGCTGTGGCACCCTAATTGAGAGCCACTGCTATAGAAACTATAGATACTCTGCTATCTGGACTTTGGTCTGGAAGCAGGACAGGTTCTTTCCTGTATTACTTACCAAAAACAACCTTAAAAAAACAGGTGCATATTTATTTTCAAAGCACTGGTATTGATAAACTATAAAAAGATACCTTGGGTTTTTTTACCACCTGTTATATAAAGAAGTGAATTTAACACCTTTGATCCTCTGGTGTTCTCAACAAATCAAAATTATTTGCAGAATGCTGTACAGCTGATATGTGTTCTCACAGGAACCATAAGCAATCAAAAAATGTTTTCCTGGTGAAATTATTATATCAAAGGATATCAGTAGGCAACTTGCCTGAAGTGGCCAATTATATTATTAGTTACAATGTAAAAAAGTCCTTCTACCCAGAAATAAGATTAAAGATATACATCCCATTAATTTAGAAATAATCAGGGGTGTACAGGACTAGGAAGAGATCTGGGCATTTTCTAATAGATATTTCAAATACAGTCAGAAAAAGTGAAAAGCAGATTTATGTAACAACAAAGCACGTTCAGATAATATCCGAGGAGGAGACTCATAGGGCAAGAATCCAAACAATAAGAATCTTTTGATCAGAAACACAGATAATATAATTTTCAGATTTATTTCTGGCATTTTGTGTTTGCTCACACTTAGCAAATAGCTATTCTGGGTTTTTTATGGTAGCTAAGAATTTTCCCATTTCAGATAATAACTCAATTAAATGTTCAATTTTTAAAAGGCAAAGTGTATGATGAGTCTCATTATATGAACCGTTATCCTAGTTCCTCTAGGTTAGACCTTCATTGATTTAGATTTCAAAAGTAATTTAAATAATATTGAGAATCTGTTTTCAGAAAGAAAAGGCTGACCAATTAAGCAGTAATTCTTTCTGTTATAACTTTGCACTGTAAGAGTTTTGAGGGGGGAGTTACCCATTATTTATCCATACAGGAAACCCTCGTTATTTGCAGGTTTGGCATTCGCGGTTTCAAATATTCGTGAATGCCAAACCCGCATCTTAAATACACTTAAAGGAGCTCCTTGGGAGCTCTGCGCTTGCCACCACTGGGCTCTCACCGCCACCACTGCGCTTCTGCCGTCGCCAGCACAGCCATGCCCCCCCCAGCCACCGAGCGCCTTGTGTTCACGAACGCAGACGGTGTTCGTGAACGCAGTGCCTTATTCGCAGATTTTGCCATTCACCAGGGATACAAATCCCCGGCAAATGGTGAGGGTCTTCTGTATTATGCAGTTAAAAATGTTCAACTGGTATAACATTCAGACAGACTCATAAAAGTCAGTAAAATAGAGTTGGCCACATTTAATTTTAAAACAAACATTGCTGTAACGTGTAGAACAGATTTCAATACAGGTTTTCCTCACTTTTATGCGGGTTCTGTATGTGCAAATTCGCTCTTATGCGATGACCCTTTTTATACCAAAAATTCGTTATATGCGGGGTAAATTCACTCTTATGCAGTTGGTGTGGTGGAAGCCCGCAGTCAGCTGCTTTGTGCAGTACACTGTGGGAGTGATGCCCACCAAAATTTAGTCTCCCTTGTGGATCTGTGCTCCTCACTCTTTGCCTTTGACACGTGTTTAGGTAGTTGCTGTCCCCATTATGGTAGTATCCTGTGCTTGTGTGTTCTTTCTGCTGTTGTGGAGTACCAACATTGTCTTGTAGAAATGGGTCTGAGGGTCAGTACATTCGAGGTCTTGGAACGTATCCCTATTTGTTACGTTGTGAAGTGGGTTCCCTTTATGCAAATTCGAGTTATGTGCTGTTTTCCAGGAATGCATGCACAGCATAAAGCAAGGGAAACCTGTATATGAATTTAAAAAACTGGACTGCATTTTAGAAGTACCACATATGTTGTATGATTTTTTGGAACAGAGAAAAAATTAATACATGCATACCTAACTTTAAAAAAAAGAAAAGGAAGAAAAGATAAAAATAACTTTTGCCAGGAATGCTTTGTGTAATCTTCCTGGAACAGTTAGGTGGGCTATATGTGGGCTATAACTTTGCATCTTTGTAGGACTGAGGCTATGGGTCTCTCTTGAGAAAAAGATTTTTTTCTAAATGTTATGGATTTATTTTCAAATTGTAAGAATTTCCTGAGCATTGCAGGAACAATCTATGTTCAACGTCAGTCAAAAATGCTAGCTGCCTGTCAGAAGCTGTTTGCATTGGAGGAACTTCTATAAGACCTGGCAAAATATGATGTGTGAGGGTAGGGGAAGGCACGCACAGTAGCTATTTTTGTTTTTTATTGTATAACCCTTTGCTTTTCTCCTCAAACTTTATATAAAAAAGGCAGCTCATTATATGGCTCCTCTTCCCTGTTCTGTTTCAGAAAGCCAAATTTCTTTACACAACTTGTAAAGCTGCACTAGCCAGGGAGCAGGAGGCAAGGATTTTCTGACAAAAGTTTTTTGTTGCTGTTTTAAAAATAAAGTGTTGCGAAAACTGTTTTTTTTAAATCGAAAGACTTCAGCCTTGACTGTTTTTCCCACAATACGTGCACCTAATACAGGAGGGTCAGATCCTGTTCTTCCGTTACTAAAACATAATCCAGACTAATGTCATTGCTTTAGTTAGTTTGGAGTTAATGGCATGAATTCCAGATTTGCATGAATATTTGGCATTAAATAGTTATTGGATAATATGTATAAACAGCCTTGAGAACAGAGTCCACAACTGAGGGCTCCCCCTGTGCCAGAGTAGTGCATGCCTCCCAGAGTCATGGAATTAGGCTCTCTCTCTCCTTCTGGCCCCATGACTCTTTACCTTTTAATTGCCCAGTAGACTAGCTCCAAAGAGAAAGAGGTATATCCTTCTCTCAGTCATGCCTGTCCCAGAGGTGGGTGGTTAGAGACCTGTGTTGGATTGTAAATAATATGGGTTCAAAACACTGAAGCTAAAGGATTTTATAACCTAGTTCTCCCGTGTCTTGGGCATGTGGATATGATATAGGAGCAGGATTTATACTGAAGTCAGTATTTTCCAATTAAGTAGATACATCTGTCCAGGTATGCATTTCTGTGCTGAGTTCAGAAGCCCTGCTAAGTCTCTCTAATATGGGCAGGAGTAAATAAAATTCTCACTAGTTGGACCCACCTTAGCACAGGTTAATATTTTTCATTGAAGTAAACATAGGCAGCAGATGACCTGTCACTGGAGGCATTTAACTGTTTCCCCTTGAAATTAGTAAGAGAGCCATTCAGTTCTTCAGGGTACAGCAGAATGTGACTGTAAAATCTGCACAAGAATGTGAATTAGCTCCCCACTGAACATAGAGGAGGAGGTTGTTCTACATAAAGAAACAGAATGCTTCCCTGCACCTGGTCAGGTTCACTTGAAAGAAAGCAGAGGCAAAATTGGAGATGTCTTAGCAGCCAAACAGAATTTAGCCCTTTGTCTCTTAGATTTATCCTGTCTTTCCACAGAATGGACCAACCTGGCAGACCTCTTGGCTAGGGACAGACATTCAAAGAGCCTGAGCCTGAATTGATTCAATCTTTGCAGGTTAATCTAACCTGACTAGGCTGAATCGGTTTGTAACTGCACAGACATCCACTCTGGACTGAAAAAATGCAGGCACATGCCTGCAGTGGCTTAGGCTGGAAGCCAGGGGGCTCTAGAGCAGCCCTCCCTTCCCTTCGACAGTGTTGAGCGTAGAGGGGTGTGGCCAGGCCCCGACAGGACACTCTGATTAGTGAGGTCTGCCTGCACCGTTCCAGGCTTTAACCAGCTCACTGCTTAAGGGGCGGGAGTGTTGCCAGACCCCAGCATCAGGCTAGCACTCTGAGGCAAGGGGTGTGTGTGCAGTGCATGCATCTGCTGATGATATGGAGCTTTTTAATCTCCCTCTCCCTGCTTCTTTATACTGTCTGCAGCAGACTGACAGGTGAGCAAGGGAGCAGGGTTCTGATAACAGTGTTTATCACCCCATCAGCAAAACAATAGCCTCTCTCAGTAGTTCAAGTTCTTCTTAAACAGTTTTTTCCAAGCAAGGAAAGAGGGACCGTACTAGCTGATCTGTTGATTAGCCTCCAGAGAGTCCTAAACCAACACTGTCCTGTCTGCCTGTCCCAGTAAAATTGGAGACACACGTACAGACATTTCTCAGCATTAGCAAGCATACCATGTACCTAGGGTCTGTGGGGCTGGGGTCCATGCTGTGGGAGATGGGAGGAGGGGATCCCTGCTTGAGCAGCAGAGAGGGAGGTGGGGGGAGAAGCCAGGCAGACCCTGCTGTGTCTACAGTCTCTGCTAGAGCTCTGGCCAGGGAGCAGAGAGGTGGGGCCGGCTCTGCTGTGAAGCAGAGAGCCCCGCCCAGCCCAGAGAGCATGCCAGGATGTTGAGGGAGTCTGGTTTAACTTAAACCAGGAAGGGGTCCAGGACAGACATTTCATAAACTGGTTTGACCCAAATCAAAGTAAGTCTGATACTACAGTCAACCAGGTTTATCTTAAACCAGTTTCAGCCATTTTGAATCTGGTTTATATGCGCTGAACTTATGTTCTGTTACAAGTTTAAACCAGCTTCTGATCATGTAAACCATTTTTTGTGTAATGTCTGTCCCTATCCCTTGTGTACAGTGTGGTTAAAATATATAACAGTTGATAATTCTCTGATGATTTCAGGAGTTTGGTCTTGGGGCAGTTATATTATCTGCTCTTCTCTCATTGGTACTAAAGTGCTCTGACTCAGGTCATTTTTTATCTCACTTTTGGGATTTAGGGTCCTATATTTCCTTTCTACATTTTTCTCCTTTTTCCACCAAAGTGAATGGAGGCTTTACGAATTAGGTCCTGAATTAGGTCCCCTTTCTCCACTGACAATTTTCTTTGACTTTTTTTCACATGGTAAGATAAGGTGCTCTGTATTTGTACTTTTTGAGCAACTCTGCTTCAAATTAACTAAACCTTTCCATCCAGATTATTCCCGTTTATATACTGTAGAAGGATGAGTCATGGTGCCAGCTGAACACCTTCAGTTATGACAGATAAATTTCTATTAAATCCCACTTCTCTAAAGATGGTTTACTATAAAAAGGGTAAGTTGTAGAATTAATGTATTTGGCTTTTCTGCAGCTTTCTGTGTAATTAAAGCCCAACACCTTTTATATACACTTCTGCATAACACTCCCTGGCTAGAGACAGACATTAAAAAATCCTGAGCCTGAATCGATTCAATCTTTGCAGGTTAATCTAACCTGGCCAAGCTAAATCCAGTTTTCTAATCAGACAAATATCCCAGAAATGCAGGCACATGCCTGCAGTGGCTCAGGCTAGAAGCTGGGGGGGTGCTAGAACAGCCATCCTTTCCCTTGCACAGGGCTGAGCTGAGGGGGACATATCCAGGCCCCAGCAGAACACTGTGATTAGGGAACACCACCCCCCCCCCCCCCCCCGCACTTTGATAACAGAAGATTTATCAGCTCTTTTATTGGCATTTAACAACCCATCAGAAAATAAGGCCTCGCTTTACAAGCTCTTTTTAAACAGCTTTTTTTCAAAGGAAGGAATTCAGGGACATTACAATCTGAGGTGTTGATTACCTCCAAAAAGCCCTAAGGGCACACTGTTCTATCTGCCTCACACAGCATTTGCTAGCATACCACGTGCTGGCTATAGTCTGTGCTGTGGGAAAGTGAGGAAGGGATCTCTACTTAAAAAGTGAGTGGTGAGAGAGGGGGAGGAGAGGGAAGGGGAGAATCGTTGCTTGAGTAGGGAGTGGTGAGGGTGGGGGTGGGAGCAGAGGGGAGGGGCCTAGCCTAGGGCAAAGCATCTGGGATGCTGGGGGACTCTGGTTTAAATTAAACCAGGAAGGGATGTGGGACAAACATTGCATACACTGGTTTGACCCAAATCAGTTAAGTCTAATACTACATTCAACCAGGTTTATCTCAAACTGGTTTCAGCCATTTTCAAACTGGTTTATGTGCACTGAACATCTGTTCTGTTACAAGTTTAAACTAGTTTTTGATCACTTAAACTTGTTTATGTGTAATGTCTGTCCCTAGCCACTGAGACCACTTGGCTTCCCAAGTTAGGGCTTTAATGAGGATGGCACATTTAATGGGAGGTCAGCAAATGCTTAATCTTGGGTAGCATTGACAGTTACTAGTTTAATTTATGCTACTACTTCAAGCCAGTACAGTAATGCACTATATTTAGCATAAGAAATGAAAGCCTGATGAAAAGTTTTGCTGTGTAATGAGATCACAGTGGAGTTAAATGCCAATTTAGATTGATGATTGCCAGAAAACATAGAAAGTACTTTGCTCCAGGAAACTGAAAAAAGTCACAGGTTTGAGTTTACCTTTTGAATTAATTTATCTAATCTCAACAATAAGATAATAGCACATCAGAGAAGCAAAAGAGTGCCAAAAGAAGCAAAAGAGTTTGTAGTTTTGCCCACTGGTCTGCCTTTCATGATTTTTGTTTTCTTGTCTAATTAGAGCCTGCAGGGTTCAAGAGAAAAACTACAGAGCTAGATTGTTCTTGAGTGAGTTACTTCCTCTGGGCATAGGGTGTGGGGAAACAAATATAATAACATACTGTACCTTGCAAATAGTGCTCCCGATTTTTTCAAGATCATCCCCTGAGGTTCCTATTAGTAGGTGTTTTTTAAGCAATTTCATTTTGTTTTGTTAAAGACGCTATATTTACATGCCACCTATTGTATTTAATTGAGAAGTTTTTAATACTTGGGGATGGAAGATATTCTAAATCTTCAAGAAGTTGGCCTCACTGAGCATGTCCCCACAAGCGGGAACATTCATTTCCCTAGGGAGAAATAGTGGTACATATTTGTGCTGCTGCTACTTATTCCCAGGGAAAACCCCTACATGTGCAATCTGCATCTGCTTACCTAGGGTCCTGGGGGCCTCCTGGAGCTGCAGTGGTGGTGATCCAGATGCGCAGAGTCTGGCTGGCAGCCAGAGCTGGCAAGGCTCCTGTTTTGGGTGGCGCATGCTGCTGCCACATGCAGCACCCTGCTTTTTTCAGGCGCAGTTTTTTTTACACAGGGAGATCCTGGTGTAAAAAAAACCTGCCACACTGCAAATTAGCAGTGCAGTGAAAGTGTGCATGTGTTGTGCGTGCAGTTTGTGGCACTGCAGACTGGTTTGCGCAAACCAGATGAGCACGCACATGCAGTTTGTGTTGCTGCAAACTGTATGCAGTGCACATGCACGTTTGCCACCCATGCATGCTTGTCTGGTTTTCACAAAGCCACCTACGATACCACAAACCACACACATCACACATGCACATGTTCACCACGCTGCTAATTTGCAGCACTGCAATTTTTTTTGACGCTGGGATCTCCTGGTGAAGAAAAAAAAATGCACCAAAAAAAAATTGGATAGAACATGTGGTGGCAGTGTGCACCACCTGAAACTGGAGCGTGGCCAGCCACAGCCATGCTGCAGCTGCTGGCCAGGCTCTGTGCTCCCAGATCACCTTCATTGCATCCCTGGGAGGCCCCCAGGACCCCAGGTAAGGCTGCTGAAGCCAGCCCAGGTGCTGGCCCCAGCCTCTCTTACCCTACCTGGGGCAACTTGCTGCGTGCCAGAGCGCGTGTACAGGGGTGTTCCTCAGGGAAAAGTGACACATCCACTGAGGCCATGTCTACATAGCAAATTTACTGTCTCCAGCAGCTGCAATAGCACTCCTGCCTGCCCCAGGCATGCCAACACCATTTCAGGCAGGCTGCATTCTCTACCTGAAGGAGTGTAGATGCCCCCATGTCATGTTCAGCAAATGCTGAGTAAAAATGATATGTGGTCATTTGTCCTTTTGCACGAGGGTGCCATATTAAATGAAATGTTTACAGGCACTCTTAATTCTTAAACATTTTCACATTTTTGAGTGGTGAACTTAGGAAACATGACATTCTTGTAACAGAAAGAATTCTGTTTGGTGTTTTGCTTTGGGTGTTTTTTTTCAATGTCATTTTCTAGATTTTTAAGAAGTATTTTAAAATGCCAGGTTCTACCGCGTGAAACCATTTTGACCCCATGCGGATTACCCACAGAGTTGGAACCTTAAGTTCTTTCGAATAGACCTTTACCACAATGGCTACCAGTAATAAAAGCAGTCTTATCATGCGTGTCAGATTAGTCCCTAGAAGAGCTGAAAGGTACAGTTTATCAGCTGATTTAACAGCATCTGTGGACATCAGAGAAGCACTGAGACTTGGGAACCTGGCTTTCTTTTCTAGGTTTCAGGAATTTTAGTGATTACAGACCTTTTTCTTGCTGTTCTCCAGCTTTCACATCCTCTGTCCCTGGATTTCAAGTATGTCCTGGTTTGCCCTACTGCTCATCCCCTTCTGTCAGTGGTAAGGGTCAAGTTGCTTCCATCATTTCAATTCACAATGGTTGGGTACCAGCAGGAGGGGAATGGAGGAGACAAGATAGATGATCTCTCTCTCAGTTTTTTGCCTACATCATAGCACCCCCAAGCAGCCAGGAAAAACTCCTCTTCAGTCCCTGGATGCAGCATATGTTGTATGTCTGACCAAGACCTCTGTGGGGTGGAAGCATACTTGGTGCAGATGGAATATTAAAGGATTTCATTGGCAACCTCTGGTAAATCTCCACCAAGCATGTGCTTAAGTTAATTTGAACAGTTTATAGTGCAGCCAAGACTAAGTGTATTTTCACATCAAAAGGTACCCCTCTGACCCCAGAGTGACCTCCCCATGGCAAATTGCAAGTCCCAGTCCCAAAGTAGAGACAAAGGCTCTTTTTTTTTTTTTTTACATTGGTGAAAGCATATATATTTCCAACCCTCATTCTCAGAAAGAGCTGGACAGCTTTATTGTACAGTACCTTTAAAACAAAATCAGCCTGTGGCTGACAACCATCATGGAAAATGTCAGCCCAGATGGAAAGTCTTTCAAAGTCAGAAGCATCTAAATTAGTGTTTTCTAATATAAAGAGTTAGGGGACTTTAACTCTTTGACTTTGGTGCCAGCTCTGCATTTAATTAAAAGAACATCTGTGAAACAATTCTAAAGACATATCCAGACAAAGAATGTGGTGATCTTTCTGAGTGTCTAAAATTAGGTACTGTTATTTGTACTGAGTCACCAAATCCAAAAGGCCCAGTACTCAGATGTACTGATCACCTGCAGATCCCATTAGCTTCCAGTTTTTTGCTGTTCTTTGTTGGCCCTGTCCATCCAGTCTGTACAACTCAAATCCCCTTGTTCTTTCCTTTATCTCCCTGTAGTTTGGAATCAGCGCAGCCAACCATTCCTCTTCAATTCCATCTACGTTTTTACCCACCACTAGCCCTGTCAATCAAATTCCTGTCGTTAATCACTCAATTCTTTGTACAGTTTCCAAATCTCTGCCCGTAACCCCTCATTTTCTCCTTACCTCCCTAATAAATACCCCAGCTTCTAGCCCATCCAGTTGCACCCCTTTTCCCCCTGTGACCCACTTTAGCCCATTAATCCAGGCATGAACTGTAGGATTTTCGTTATGTTGGTAACATGCGCCTTTGCTTATCTGACCCAGCCAAAATCATCAATTACCTCACTCAGTGCCTGTGTGAGATCAAAGCATAGATGTGAGCCTGTTGTCTGAAATTTGCTTCTGCAGAGATTGAGGTGATACCCTCTGGGTGCTTCTCCCAGTATTTTAGAATATCTGTCTCTTTACTAGTGGGTGTGGGTACATAATCTCTTGGGTAGGACTGCAGTCTAGGAGTAGGTTCAATTCCCAGCAGCTTCTAGAAAATTGAGTAGCAGCAAAAGGTAGCTCACTGAGGTTTTTTTGTTTACCTGCAGCCAAACTAGTGATTGTTCCTTTGAGGTGCAAACTTAGCAATTGTCTTCTCTTTGTTTTCTCATTAGATTATGGCAGTGTGTTCTGCATGTTGCTACACTGTAAATACATTTGGAAATAGAAGTAGCTGCAAAATATAGCATCCTTTCCTTCCTACTCCAGGAGCAATTTACTCTCAAGTAAGCTATTCGAGGGTGAACTCTGCAAAACGCATGTCTACACATGCAGGGATGCAGGGACAGATTTGCTGCTCTAAGCAGCAGACTGCTTCTGCTCCCTGTGGCCCTGCAACTGGCCTCTGCAGCAGCCAGGGAGAGCTCTAGGCTCCATCAGAAACAGCTGTCTCCTGGCTCTGAGATCCTGGTGTCAAAAAAAACTGCTGTGCTGCAAATTAGCAGTGCAGCAAATGCGTGCATGCACAGTGTGTGTGATTTGCAGCAGTGCTGATGGGTTTGCACAAACCAGATGAGCACACATGCAGTTTGGGGCTCTGCAAACTGCACGTCCTGCACATGCATGCGTTTGCCGCACATGCGCTCATCTGGTTTGCACAAACCCACCTGCGGCAACCACTGCACCACACATACATGAGTTCACATGTGGCAAATGCATGCGTGTGCAGTGCATGCAGTTTGCAGCGCTGCCGACACATTTGTGGAGCAACAAACTGCATGTGCATGCTTATCTGGATGTACCCATAAATCAGTCCACAAAAAAAATCATGAGGTGAGCTTAAAATGAGAAGGCATTTTTCTTAAAAACCATGGTGTTTTGCGGTCTGTGGTTTCTTTTGCTCAGTCTTGTTCAGATTTGGGTCACTTTCCAAGCTTGTCTACATGACCATGTGGGCTAAGTGTTCTTTAATGAAAGCACAGATTCTCATATCACTTGACACCAGGCATTGCAATGTCCCAGATATTGTGAATCTCAAATTTCTTGAGTTGCCAGCACTGATATTTTGTTTCTGGGGCAGGCTCTCTGGGACTTCCAGAATCAGAGAGCAAGAGAAAGCAAAATAATAGTTTTGCCAACTTGTAAAACAATTATATTAGAAGCACATTCCCCTTCAGTTGTAGTTGTGCAACCCTACATACACTTTGTTCAGTTTGTAGAAGTTCAACTTTGGGGTAGAATATGGCATTTGTACCAAACTAAGTAGCTGGTAATGCTTTGCTCTGTTTTCCAGTGGGCCCTGACAGATGTGACAGTTTGTTGCACAGTCGGCCACAGAAAGCACTCTACAACTATGCACTGACAGAAATGTACAGCTGCAGAGTGCTTTAAAAATGCCTGATTGCATGACAGTCTGAACTCTTGGGGGACTCAAATCCATCAGCCCCACCCTCTAGTTCTGGATGGGCACCCCCCAGACAAGCTCTCTCCACTCCCTTGCCCCCCTCCCATTCCAAAGACAGCACCAGGGCTTGGGGGGGGGGGAGGAGGAGCACCAGGGCTTGGAGGTGGGAGGAGGGAGGAGCTAAGGGAGAACAGCTGCAAAGACACAGACAGTCTAAGCTGCAGCTCATCTCCCAACCCCTGGGACCCAACAGTGAATGTCTGTTGGGTCCCAGGGATAGCTGTACCACGTGGCGCATCCTGCAGAGCACCATGAGTTACAGCAGGGAGCTGCATTTCTGTCTGTGCCCTGTGACCCTCACTCTGAGATGCTCACTTTTGAGACTAGATTCACTTATGTGCTAGAAAATTAGAAATGGTGGGTTGCTGTTTTCTAAAATTACTCTATTCTGCTTCTGAATTCAATCCATGGATTCAGCAAAGCTAAGACTTCAGTACTTCAATTTATTCCTTTCAAGATGCTTCTGACCTGGCTGATAAAACACCAGATACTCTAAACATGAGCAGTGTTCTAATCCACAAAAGCTACCTGCTTTGCCACTGTGTAAAAGCTGTTTTTTTATTTCTCTTATATAATGTTGCCCAATCTATATAGAGAACTGCTACCTATCTCTACTGGAAATTAAGAACAAAAGCCAGAACCTATTAATGTGCCGTTCCTGTTCATCAGTCTAACAAAAAATGGATAAAGGTTCTAGTATAACTTTTTGAATTATTTGATAACAGTGGAAGGCTCAGCACAAAAGAATCCCAAAGTCTTGTTTTCAAGTACACTGGTTCTTACAGTGCTCAAGCAGGGATGTTAGTTTTCACTTTTCTTGGTTTTTGGGTTTTTTTTAATCCATACTGGTTTGCACAATTTCCCTCTATTTCTGACTCAACCCTCCCCTTTAAGAGACTGATCCTGCCTTTTGCTGAGGAACCTCAGTGACTCGATGCTATTTAGAGTCTGGGCAAAACACAGCATCATACATTTAGTTTCCTACCTACACCTATAATGAAGTCCTGGGGCTAGTGGCAAACACAGATTAGTTCTGACCTCACATCCAATGGCTACAAAGTTGACACCAAATCTGAGTTATTTTTATTTTTTAAATTAAAGGCACCATATTCAATATACATAAAAATATTTATGTCATCTGGTCTCTGTTCTCCCATTTGTAAAATAAAAAATATTGCACAGGGTTTCTGTGCACAGGGTTTCTGTGCAAAAATATTTATGTCATCTGTAGTTAATCTCTGGAATTGATTTGTACAGAGAGGAAAACAATTCAAAAAAATCTCAAAAGAGATTAATTTTATTTGAATAATAATAGCAACTGCAACAATGCATGCAAGGACAAAGTTACCAGAAGACTCAATTGTCCTTTGTCAGAGCAGAACTGATCACTCTCTAGATTAAAAAAGAAAAGTCATTGTAGATCTTAAAAAGTATTGAAGAATAGATTGTATGGATGGAACATGCTTCTTTTATTTGAAACACCTAGAATGTCAAAGAAAGGAGTTCCAAATTAGATGAAACTTATGTCATGAGAAGTTGTAAGCTCTTTTGGTGTTACTGTAATGGAACCCCTACCCCATTACTGGAGAGGGGCAAACCAGAGAGCAGGCAGCTGGCTTCAGGGCCCTGGAGGAACTGTTAGGAATGGAGAGGCCTTTAAGAATTATGGCTGCTTGCCCCAGGTACAGAATACACAATCAGAGCTGTGATTGACAGGGCTGTTGGGGAAGTGGTGGGTCAGGCTCCCTGTGAATCAATACGAAGTGACGCTAGAGAGGCATGGGCATGGCTATAGGGGATGACAGAGACCACAATTCTCACCCTTAAGGCAGTTAGGGCATTGGGGCTAGAGCCCCAGAAATGGAGAGACTGTGAGGTCAGGATAGGAAGAGCACACTGAACGCATGGACCTCTGAGGGAAGTCTCCCCATTTTGCTATAATACCAGGGCATAGCAGGCGAGACAGCAGAGTGGGACCTTGAGAGGCCAGAGTGGGTGAGTAGGACAGAATCAAGGCAGCAACTAGGGGATGGTATGGCTGCCCTCAGGGCCTGTCCTGCTAGAGTTACTCAAACCCGGTCATTTGAGGTTATCTTCAGTTTATGATTAATTATAGAGAAAACAATACGTTCTCTTTCTATATAAATTAAGAACATGTTAGATACTTACCTGAGGGAGTGATGTACAGAGAAGCTAAGTGGCTTGCCCAGATTCTTGCAAGAAGTGTTTAACAAAGCAGAGAACATGTCCCTTTCTGGTTCTTCTGGTTGACCTGTAACTGTTATTCATCTTCATGAAACTTGTTTATATAATCATCATATTCTTGGACTAAATATGCTTTCATAGTATAAAAGGAACTTAGCTTAAAATTCAGTAAGTGAACACTACAGTTTAAAGATATGGTTATTACAGTATACATGTCAGTAGTGGAGTTTGGACATATTCAGCAGAAGGTCAGATTTTCTTTTATCGGCAGGCACATTTTTATAGTAAATGATTAATTAACTATACAAAAAGAGACAGGTGGCATTTTTGTCACTTTTTTTTCTCAGCAACCATCACTCTACAGCCATGTATTGGCTTCTACAGTGTAGAATTTTCCAGTTGTTTTCAGATAAATGCTCTCTGTTCATCAGAGAAAAATTTTTCATTATATTCCCTATAAAGTAGATAGCTGTTTTGTACAGAAAAAAATTTAAGTCCTCTTTATTAATTATGGAGTAATGGCAGTATCACAACATTACATTTTTCATTTAGGTTAGAAAAATAATAAATGTAATTACTTTTAATTTAGTATTTGGATGGTTTTGTAAAAAAAATTCACTATTTATAATTGTGCATCCTAATTTATAAGTGGAATAGTAAGTTTCCATTCCTTCAGATATGGTTTGACAGACCACAACAACCAAAAAAACTTGACAGGATTTGACAGACATCAATAACCAAAAAACTCCACAGGAAATGACAATGGCTGGAAGAGTACATTGGTCAATCTATAACGTGCATCTCAATACCCTGCCTTCTGCTTGACTTCTTACTAACACAGCTACCTACCTCCTTCTGATCACATGCATTATTCGGTTGATCAACATTTCAGGTTAAAGCTGAATAAAAATATAATTAAGTTGTCACTATTTAAACACAACTCGTCAGTGTCAACCCCCTTAACACATGGCAATAATAATAAATCACATTTTGGGAGTTTGATCCTATATCGATTCCCTGGTCACTTCAATTCAAAAGGAATTATAACTAAAAACCTAGTAAAAAAAAACAGATCCTGCCATTTGGCCTAAAGGAGAATTGCTAATTATTGTGAGAGAATAACAGTTTATGTAATTCCAATGGCCTCCAGCTCACCTGTGTCAGCAGATCAGGTAAATATGCATAGCTCAAATCCCATCAAATCTATGGGACAACTTCTTATATAATGTTATGTGTACTTTAATATTTTCTGCTGAAACAAGGTGACTGGTACCTAGACAGGCCTAGGATTCTGTTCAGAGCAATGGCTGTCATACAACGAATGCCATGAATGCACATGAAAATTTTACAAAGTTATCTTTAATATTATACCTGTATATCTCTCATTTTACATTTAGGAAATTTAGCAAATGCACTAGAACCTGGATCTCTTGTATTTGGGTGATTTTGCAACCCACTTAACCTGCAGTAGGTTGCTGAGTTAAGGACGATCTGCTCAGCTATTTGCTGCAGCTTTTACTTCAAGGAGCACTGCTTCCCCAATCAGCTGGAGTGCTTCAGCTGTCTTGCACAGCTGTTTTTTGTGGCTATATATGCTGCCTCCCCTGCAAACACTTTGCAAACCCTCATTTTTGCAGGGAGAGAGGAAGAACCTAATCTTGTGGAATATGCCTTTTCTAGTGTACCTTGGTAAAGGTAAATGCTATAGTGTTATAAAAAAATTAGTTGTAATGGCCTGTACAGTACACATTAATCAATATATTTACAAACCCTACCCTGAATATTCATTTGGAGAGTTTTAAATGGAACATACAAAAGAAAACCTTAAAATATTTGCATCATTAGAAGAATTTTAGAAAGGTTTTGGTGCTAAATATGAAAGTAGTGGTGTGTTCCTGTACTGTAATCTAGTTTTCAGGGAAGTTGTATGAGGGTTTTTGTACCAGATGGAGTGTACTTTTGCAATGTGTATCCTATGCAAAAGGATATGTTCATACCAAACACTCCAACAGCTCATTAGATACATGGGCAAGTCCTCAGGACATAGTGCCAGAGAGATTCTTGGTCAAGCTGCTACACATAGGGCACGTCTACACAAGATGTGTTAATGCGCATTATGGGTGTGTGTCTACATGTGCACACCCTTAATACACATTAACTTAGGCTAAGCACGCCTAAATTTGATACCTACAAATGCAGGTATCAAATGTAGGTGCAGTTAGTTAATGTACATTAATGACTGTGTAGACATGATGCGACACTTACATTAATGCCTGGTCTGCCCTGCCACAGGTGCTGGCAGCTGGTTCTGGCTTCAACATGGCTGCCAAGTGCTGTGGCCAGAGGCTGGAGCTCCCCCTGCTGGCTACAGGGGCATATGGCAGGGCTGCAGGGACTTTGAGCTAACTTTAGTGCCAAGTCCAGGGATTTGAGACTAACTTTAGTGCCAAGTCGCTGCATGTGTAGACACCTGCCAAAAATTGCTTAATGAGCATTAACTTAATGCACATTAAATGTAGTTGCACTTAAATGCAAGTGTAGATGCACCTATAGTTACCTGCTGATAAACAGCTATAACTGAGCTGATCCCTAGGGTTCTATCATGTCTTACTTCAGGATCAGCTCAGGATTTGAGCAGGGTACAAAAGTGATTTAAATCACCTTACTCCCTACCTTTCCCAAACTGTTTAGCCCTGTGCTCTCATACTAAGGACATTACCCAGAATGCTCATGGAGGAAGGAAGGCTCTGTGACTTTCACAAGGTCCCTCTTAATTCTGCTTTCCTGCCAATGGGGCAAGAATATACCTGTAGAATGCATCACCAGGGCTGGGGTAGTAGAACACCCCTGGAGTGCAATACAATTAGGCCATCTAATTAAGGACAGATTACATCTTTTGGCAGATTTTGGAAATTGGTTTTATTGCACTTTTTGGTAAACTGTGGCACCAAGAAACAAACAAAAAAGCCCTCTATAAACATCCGTTGTTAAAATACATGTAGTGACCTATAAGAACTGATTAATGATATTCAGAGACCAGTGTCTATGACAAATTGGTGTGTGAGAAAGTAAGTGGATAAGAACATGTCTTTGTGTCTTTATCTCAATAAAAACATGACCTTTCTAGTGTGGTCCCTTTTAAAATGGTGGCATAATTCATCACACTGTTTTAATCCCTTGAGATGGAAATTTTCTTCCTACTCTTCCTTCTGCCCTGACATATAAAGTGAAATTACACAATTTTGGGGTTCTTCCTGTACGGTGTCTAGGCACCATGGAATGACTTAAGCAGTATATTTTTTTACTTTTTTTTTTTTTGGCTCTAGCAGTTTGAGCAAGATTCTCACTATTACTTTCAGTGTTTATATGGAAATGTGTGAGTTGATATGAGATACCACAAAAGCTTCAACCTGTGGTCTTATGCATATGGCCCAGTTGGGTTCAGTGGGCTTACGTGCATATTGCAGAGCAAAGAATTTCATACTTTTTATTGATATATTGATTATTAATTACCTGATTTCACTATGATATTTCTTTTTGAGCTGGTACAGTTCATTAAATCAATACAGGGTTAGAATACTTTGAAGTATCTCAAGCTAGTTTTCCCCTCAGATATGTAGTCTAATATCCCATTGAGGTCAAGGAAATTTAATTCACTGAATTCTGTTAAAAATTGTCCAGACTATTTACTAGATAGCATACATGTTGATGGAGAAAAAAAAGCAGTTATGCCCTTTCACTGAACTCAGTGAGAGGCTATTTCATCTGTCATCTTTGAAAGGAAAGTTACAGCTTTTTTTATAATACCTTGGCACAGATTGCTAGGAGCTGTCTTGTCTCTTCCCTGACATCAAATTAATTAATCCCGCAAACATTTTATAGAAGTCCTGAATTCAAAATAGTCCACTGCAAAACTACCTTACTTGAGTTCTTTTGCATCCTGAAAGCTATATTCTAATAAAATAACAATTGGTCATGCTAAGCTATGTGAATTGCTTGAATTATACTACTTCATATTTTGTCATGTCAGAAGAGCCTTCCAGTTGAGTTTCATTGTGATAATCACTGTAGAAACATTTATTATCCCTCATATAATGAGAATATATACAGTATTTCACAGTGTTGTGATGTAGGATAAGCAGATAAGTTTGTTTGATAGTTAAATGACAGCTTTCTAGACTTCTCATTAGGTAGGACAGAACAGAAAAGGCTGGGGGCTAGTCTTGCTCAAATAAGCAAGCTGGTGTGTCTGTTGAGGAAACAGTCACTATTGCTGGGACAAGTGAAACCAACTGTTCTGCCCTAAAATCTACAAACAGTCTTTAAGGCAGTGGTTCTCAGGCAGGTGCTGCTGCCACGGTGGCAGCCAGGTAAAGCTGCCCTGCTCACACTTCTCCTGGTTTAAGGCTGTCTGATCGGCCTAAAGCAGGCAGAAGCTGGCTATATCCCTTCCCAGACTGATCCTTTCCACTCTCATCCTGGAAATGGGGGTGTGCAAGACAGTCCCACTTTTGTGCTCCTGTTTCTGGGAGGAGTTGGGGAGGAGAGGTGGGCACTGAACCAGGAAGAGCTACACAGCACCAGGCACCTCCTGCCTGCTTTAGGCTGACCAGACAACCCTAGGGACCAGAAGCCCTAGGGTTTCTGTGAAGAAAGGGCACTCATATACTACAGCCCTTCCCAGGCTGAGCATGCAGCAGGCATGGGACGGTTTTATCTGGAGGCAGCGACAACTGGCTGAGAAACACTGAGGTAAACTGAGGCAGCACCAACTGTGGTTCTCAACCATGGATGCCACCACATTCAAAGAAGTGGTGGAGGGGTTCCTTGACTCTGAAAAGTTTGAGAGCCACTGCTCGAAAGGAGCTACTGTAGCTTACTCACTGACTAATCCTAATAATGCATTTCAACCTAATTCAGGTAGCCCAAAATTCAGCAGCCTGCTTGCATAAACACATCAGACCTATATTCAGGGAATTGCACTGGCTTCTCCTTTGCTTTCATGGTCAATTCAAAGCACTAGTTTTCATCTATAGAAAGCTTTATGGTTTGGGTGCCAGGTACTGTACAAACTGCTTGTCTCCCCATGTACCATTTCAGCGAGTGAAATAAATCGATGCAGTCATGCAGACTGCCTTATGGTTGAACATTTTGACCCAAATTCAGTTACTACAGCATACCTCTAGTTGCTTGGATATATGATGGGAAGTGCTTTGGGGGCTTTTAAGTAGACCCGTCAAGCTTTAGCAGCTGCCATACCTCTAATTCCTCACTGTACTCTGGTACATATAGGCACCTACACAGGTGCACACATGTGTGTGCTTTCACAGAAAGACCTGGGTTCATGCTCTTTGTGTAAAATGGTCTCATACTGCTGAATCACACTAATTCATTAATTATGAACTAAGTTTTCATATGGATATCCGACAGAACTTTCAAGGCTCTTTACATTTACAGACATTAGCGCTATAAATTTACATATATGTTTTTCTCTCTCTCAGTTCATCCATTCCAAGCCTGATTTTCAGCAGTGGTGAACACTAACTGACTCAGGAATGCTCAGCAGTTCAGAAAATGAGGCCCTCTTTCTAAATCTGTCTCTAACTTAAATCTACCCTAAACACAACACGGGTGAATAAGCTTTTTGTTTGGCAGTAAAACAGTCCCACAGAGAAAGGCAAATCCTATAACCAGTTTAAGGCATCTGCTTTCATAATTTTCATAAAAGAAGCTGCCACTTGAAACAACTAAAAAAGCTTGTCTTCAGAAGTTTATAGTTGTTTGTTCACAGATTCATAAATTGTAAGGCTGGAAGGGACCTCAGAAGATCATTGGGTCCAGCCCCTTGCACCAAACAGGAAAGGCAACTGGAATCAGGTGATCCCAGCAAGGTGACTGTCCAGTTTCCTCTTGAAGATTTCCAGGGTAGGCGATTGCACCACCTCTGGGGGGAGATTATTCCACAGTCTAGACACCCTAGTTGTGAAGTAGTTTTTCCTAATGTTGAGCCTGAAACCGTCTTCCAGGAGTTTGTGACCATTACTCCTAGTTTTCCCCAAGGGTCCCCTGGTGAACAGTTGTTCACTGAGCCCTTGATGTGTGCCTCTGATGTAGCAGTAAGCTGATACCAAGTCCCCTCTCAGCCTTCTCTTTTTCAGGCTGAAGAGTCCCAGATCCCTCAGCCTTTCCTCATATGGCTTGCCACTCAAGTCTCTGATCATACAGGTGGCCCTTCTCTGGCTTTACCACATCCTTGTTAAAGTGCGGTGGCCAGAACTGGATGCAGTACTCCAGCTGCGGTCTGACCAATGTCGAGTAAAGTGGGAGAATCAGTTCTTTGGTTTTGCTGGAGATGCGTCAATTTATGCATGCCAGGGTATTGCTAGCCCTGCTTGCTCCAGCATCGCACTGCTGGCTCATGTTCATACTGTGGTCCACTATTACCCCCAGGTCCCTTTCATTTGGAGTGCTGGTCAGGTTGGCATTTCCACACCTATAGGTATGCAAGGGATTCTTTGTCCCTGTCTCTAGTGGGTTATGGAATAGAGAAAATACCACACAATTTACTGATTCATTTTGATGCACTGGCTGGGGGAATAGTTAACTGATTGCACGATTTCACAATGATTACACACTTAATTTATACAACACAATTTTATTTTAAAACTCTTTGCTACGTATATAACACTGCTTAGCTTTAAGAAACACCACAAACATTAAAAACACAATAATTACATATATTAGAAACAATGCTCTGAATGCACTTCCTTCCCAAACAATACTATAAGAATTAGTGTTACAAAAACAACTACAATTACAACTAAAAGTTAAATTTGAATCAATACTATTATTTTCATAATATACTTACAATCCTAGAATTCCAAGAAGCCAAATACCAAAATATGGTTTCATTCCTCAGTAGTACGATTCAATGGGTTGGCCTCAGTAGTACGGTTCAATGAAATGGGCTCAGCAGTACAATTCAATAGGCTGGCCTCAGCAGTGATAGGACTAAGTCCCCTTCCTTCAGTCCTTTTCAGGTGCTCCGCGGCTTCAGCGTGAACTAAGAGATTCGTGTTCACGGAGAGGGTAGTTTCAGGTGATCAGTCTGAACCGGGCTATACTTGCGATTTTTCCTTTGTTGTTCTACAAGTATAGTCACCTCCAAATTGGGACAGCAAGTTACCGTTTTTATTGAGCAAGTTGCCGTCAGCGGGCTCCTCCTACTCAATATATGGTTGCTCCCAAATTTGGGCTCGGATCTTACTCAACAGATTCTTTTACCTTTGTTGAGCATTTTAAATTACCTTTGGGAAACTTCCATATCACTGTAAATGCCCTTTTCTTACCAACCTGGTTAAAAGGCCTCAGGGTTTGATCTCTTGGAATTCAGGATATTTGCTCTCTTTGTAAAAGATTTCTAAAAGATGAAATTTAAATTAAGACTTTAAGCGAAGTCAGGACCTTTTGCACGTAGTCCCCAAAACAATGAACTAGATAAGGAGATAAATCTTATCTTCTTCCTGAAACTGGCTAATGGGCAACCTTTACAAACATTCAAACTATTTCATTCAATATGACAGTCCCCAGGTGGAGCACTGTACATTTCTTGATATTGAACTTCATCTGGTTCCAGTCTGCCCAACTTGCTAGCCTGTCTGTGTCCGCCTGTATCTGCTGCCTATCTTCAAGCATGACCAGTTTGTCAGTTTGGGGGCTGCAATTCATGACATACTGCAGCTGGGAAGTACAAGGTGGGCTCCCCATGAGGTATTTATTTAATCATCTTCATAAATCAGTGTTATCTGTGTCCTACTAAAAGCTTTTGTAAACTGCAGTAATATGACTGAGAGCTTACAAACTTGCTATATGTATCCATGAAATCTATAATATGACCTTGAGCTGGTTTCTGTAGGAGCAGCAGGCTAATCTAATTATCAAACTTTTGTATAGGTTACTATTTCAGCTCTCCTTATGAAGAACGACATTAAAGAAGATTCCCTCTACCTTAGCTGCAGGCTATGTTTCCCAAGACCCTTTTGAAGGATGTGATTAATCCATACTCAAGAAGAGAAAGATAAGGGATTAAATAAGATACATTTAATTAAAAGAAAAATACAGATCTAAGAAGGTTCCCTTCTGGAAGGGACTTCATAAAATTGCTACCCTTTCACACATCCACTGACTTTTCTGGCTGGAATGAGATTTCACTCTTATTAGCACCAGAGAATCAGCATAGGCCTGGGAAATAGAGATGGGTTTCATTTTTGATTGCACATTATCAAATTAATAATTATCAACATTTTCATCACACACCCAAACTTTGCCTTTAGCTGTTCCTCAGCAAATGCTGCATTGCATCTGGGATCAAGAAGATTACTTGGACAAATGGTAATGAAGAGAAGTAACACTATGTGACTACTTGAAGAAGGAGGGGCCCCAGAATTGAAAAGGAGCTATTTGAAGTCAACAAACACTTTCAAGCACTCTTCAGTGAAACTGCTGAGGAAAAGGCAGGAGAGAGGACATCTGCAGGCATGAGGCAGAGGAGGCAGCAACCTAGAGAGCAGGAAATGCAAGGCCTCGAGGGCATTGCACCAAGAAGGAAGAGAAGAGTCATAGTGGTTAATGACCCTTGTATGGGGAGCAGAGGCACCAATTTATCTGGATTTGGAAACTTGGGAGATGTGCTGCCTGCCTCAAGTCCCAAATCAGAACATCACAGAGTCTGCCAAAGCTCAGCCATCCTTTGGATGTTGGTATCTACCTCTTCCTGCTTGTTCATGTAGGCACCAACTATACTGCCAGGAATGACACTGAGCAGACGACAGGTGACTATGAGGCTCTTGGCAGAAGGATTAAGGAGCTTGAAGCACAAGTGGTATTCTCATCAATCCTTCCTGTGGAAGGCAGGGATCAAGGCAGAGACCATCATATTCTCAAAGTGAGCACGTGGCTGAGATGGTGGTGTTGACATGAAGGCTTTGGCTTCTTTGACAATGGACATATGTTCTTGGGAGGAGGGCTGCTATCAAGAGATTGGATCCATCCTGATGAGAACAGGGAAGAGCATCTTTGGATATTGTCTGCCCACCCTAGTAAGGAGGACTTTAAACTAGGTTCCATGAGGGAAAGTGATCAAATCCCTCCAGCAACAGAGGACATAGTCCAGAGGGGAAACAACTCAAGGAAGCAACTCAACTCTGGGAAAGTGCCAGAGAGCTACAGGATTGCAACAAGTGGCACAAAAGGGAAGTGAGGAAATCAGAATATAAGCTATGTCTGATGCAGATATACAAATTTGAGAAGTATAGGGAATAAACTAAATGAGCTGGAAGCTGTAGCCTTGAAAAGAACTCTGATCTGGCTGGCATCACGAAGAGTTGATGGAGCAGCTGTTACGACTAGAATGTGAACATCAAGGGTTACGGAAGGACAAGGTTGGGAGAAAAGGTGGTGGTGCTTGTTCCCTGGTTCAAGAGAAAAGTCTGCAAAGCAGAATACATTTGGGTGAAAATGAAAGGTGAAAGATGCAGCACTGATATAATAGTGGGGATTTATTATAGGCCACCAAATCAGAAAGAGGAGGTGGATGAGGCACTCTTCAAGCAGGTTACAAATCTCTCCAGAAGCTATGGGATCATACTGGTGGGAGACTTCAGTTTTCTGAACATCTCCTGGAAGAACAATGCAGCCAACCATAAAATGGCAAGCCAGTTCCTAACTTGTGTGGAGCCCAACTTTCTCTTCCAGCAAGTGGAGGATACAAGTAGGGGATCATCTATCTTGGATCTTGTCCTAGCCAACAGGGAAGAAATGGTGGAGCATGTGAAGGTGATGGGTAATTTGGGAGGAATTGATCCTGATACGATAGAATTCCAGATCCTGAGATAGGGAAAGCATGAGGTAAGCAAAATTAGGACAGTAGTTTTCAAAAAAATGGATGTCATCTGACTCAAGAAGTTGCGGCATGGTGTCATGGGAGGATAGATTGAAGGATAAAGGAGGGCTTCGAGCTTCTGAAGGTCACAGTATTCAAAACCCAACAAGAAACTGTCCTGACATGATGGAAGCACAAGAAGAAGAACAAGAGACCAATGTGGCTGCACAAGGAGCTTCTAAAATGCCTCAAATACAAAAGAAAAGCCTACAGGAAATGGAAGAATGGGCAGGTCACCAACAATGCATACCAGGAAATAGCAAGAACCTACAGGGACAAGATCAGGAAGGCAAAGATAAAGAATGAGCTGCATCTGGCAAAGGAGGTTAAGGATAACAAGAAGAGGTTCTATAAGTATGTTGGCCAGAAACGAAGGACCAAGGAAGCTGTGGGTCCCCTGTTAACAAGCCGGGGGGGGGGGGGGCAGGGAGTGTCGGATCTACACAACAGCTACTTTGCCTCAGTCTCCACAAATAATTAAGCTGCAGCCAGACACCTAATAGGGTTTATATGGAGAAGGAAGTGGGGAAAGCTGAGGGATGAGATAACAAAAGAGATGGTCAGAGAGCTTTTGTTGGGTCAGAATGAATTCAGGTCAGCAAGGCTGGGTGAACTTCATCCCAAGGTCCTGAAGGAACTGGTAGAGGAGATCTTGGAAGCCTTGGCAGCAATCTGCATGAAGTCATGGGAGATGGGCCAGGTAACAGAAGAGGAGAAAAGGGCCAACATAGTGCCCCTCTTTTAAAAAAGGCAAGGAGGACCCAAAGTACTACAGACCAGTTAGCTTCACCTCAGTACCTGGGAAGTTACTGAAGCATATCCTAAGGAAGGCCATTTACAAACATCTGGAGAAGGAAAGGCTGATCACAAGCAGCCAGCATGGATTTATAAGAAACAAGTTGCGTCAAACAAACTTGATCTTCTTAGACAGAATAACTACTTGGGTAGATGAAGGGGACATAGGGGGTATAGTGTATCTGGACTTCATCGAGGCTTTTAACAAGATCCCGCATGACCTTTTCATAAACAAATTGGAGAAATGTGGGCTAGAGAAAACTACTAGAAGGTGGATAGATAACTAGCTCAGAAGCCACAAGCAAAGGGTAATTATTAATGGGTCCACGTCAGAATGGCAAGAGGTTTCAAGTGGAGTCCCACTGGGGTCTGGCCCAACCTGGTGCTGTTCAATGATTTTTTTTTTTTTTATGATTTAGATGCTGGCATAGACAGCTTCTTGAGCAAGTTTGCAGACAGCGTGAAACTGGGAAGAATTGCAAACATGTTGGAGGACGCAGTCACAATTTAAAAGGATCTCAGGAGGTTGGAATGTTGGGCTAGAGCCAAGAGGATGAAGTTCAATGAGGACAAATGCAAGATGCTATACCTTGGGAGGAATAATCTAAAACACAAATACAAAATGGGTGACACCTGTCCAGATGGCAGCACTGTGGAAAAGGACTTGGGAATCTTGGTAGATCACAGACTCAATATGGATCTGAAGTGTGATGCAGCTGCACAAAAAGCAAATGTGGTTTTGGGCTACATAAATAGAAGCATTAGGTACAAGATACTGGAGGTGATAGTGCCTCTTTACATGGCACTGGTTAGACCTCATCTGGAGTACTGTGTGCAGTTCTGGGATCCACATTTTAAAAAGAATGTGTAGTAGGGTCCAGAGACAGGCAACAAAGATGGTAAAGGGCTTGGAAAGCAAGTCATACAAGGAGAGGTTGCTCAACTTGCGGAAAAGGCATTTAAAAAGGGACATGATAATAGTTTTCAAGTACTTGAAGGGCTACCGTAAAGAAGAGGGAAAATACCCTTTCTCTCTTGCTGCAGAGAGGAGGATATGGAGGCTTGAAGTTGCAGCAGAGTACATTTAGATTAGAAAAAACTTTATTGTTTAAATAGTGAGGCAGTGCACCAAACTGCCTAGGGAAGCTGTGGACTCTCCACTACTGGAGGTGTTCGAGGAGAGGTTGGACAGCCACTGGTCAGGGATGGTATAGGCATAACTATGCCTGCATTACACGATGCCTCTGGGCTTTGCTGCTGTTCTTTTTCTGCTATGTGTGTCAGGGTGTTTTTAAGTCTCCCTCAGAGATGATTTGAGATGCAACTATCAAGGGATGTAAACGGCAACAAACTCTATTCTACAAGTATGTCCGAAGAGAAAGATCAAGGAAAGTATAGTTCCTTTACTGTGAAGGCAGAGGGCAGTGTAATATTGTACGATGTGGTGAAGGCTGAAGTATTTAATGCCTTTTTTACTTCAGTCTTCACGAAGAAGGTTAGTTGTCTGATGTTGAGGGCACTTGGCAGCAAGGATAGGGAAGGACATAAGCAGCCTAGAGTCCTGGAAGAACAGGTTAGGGATTACTTAGTAAAGCTGGATGTTAAATCAGCAGGGTTAGGCGGGATGCATTCTAGAGTACTGAAGAAGTTGGCTGAGTTAAATTCAGAGCCTGGCTGAGTTAAATTGACTGGCTGTCATCTTTGACAACTTGTGGAGGACAGGTGAGGGCCCAGCTGTCTGGAAAAAGGCATAGACAGTCTCCATCTCTAATAAATGGAAAAGAGAGAATCCAAAGAATTACACACCAGTCAGTCTGACCTTGACACCTGCAAACATCATGAAGAGGGTCATCAAGGAGAATTTTAGTACCTGGAGGAGAACAAGGCAATCAGGAATAGGCAACATGGATTCACCAAAAGCAAGTCATGCCTGACCAACCTAATTTCTTTTTATGACAAGGTAATGGGCCCTATAGGTGGGGCGAGAACAGCATAAGTAATATACTTTGATCCTAGCACAAATGTTGATGCTGTTTTTAATGATATTCTCATTCGTAAGCTAAGGAAATATGGACTAGAAAAAAGTACTGTAAAGTGCATACATAACTGGTTGGATCATCATGCTCAATGAGGAGTTATTAATGGCTTGATGACCTGCTGGAACTGAGGTATCAAGTAGGATTCCCCTGGGGCTTGTCCTGGTCTGGTATTATTTAACATCTTCACTAAATATTTGGAGGGTGGAATTGAGTGCACACTTAGCAAATTTGCAGGTGGTACCAAGTCAGTTGGAGGTGCAGACACTCTAGGGGGTGGAGCTAGGATCCAGAATGACCTGGATAAACTGAAGAAATGGTCTGAAAGTAATCAAATTAAATTCAATAAGGACAACGGCAAAGTCCTGCACTCGGGATGGAACAGTCACATGCACAAATACAGGCTGGGGCATGACTTTCTTCTTCAGTTCTACAGAGAAGGACCTGGTGGTTATAATGAACCATAAGGTTGCATGTAAGCCAGCAGCGTGCAGTTGTTTTAATAAAGAAAGAAAGAAAAAAGCCAATAGCATACAGGGCTATATTATTAGGAATGTCACTTGTAAGTCAAGAGAAATGATCCTTCCCCTCTGTTCAGCACTGAGACCTCACCCGGGGTACTGTGTCCAGTTTTGGGCCCCAACTCATCAAGGAAGATTAGACAAATTAGAAAAGGCCTAGCAGAGAGCAACACAAATGATTTAGAAGTCTGGGAAACATACCTTTTGAGTAATGACTGAAAGAACTGGGATTATTTAACTGAGAAGATAAATTTGATAAGTTTCCAAATACCTGAAGAGTAGTTATATAGAGATTGCTGATAGACCATTCTGTGTGGTCATAAGAGACAAGGACAATGGTCTTAAATTGCAACAAAGGAAATTTAATTTAAATCTTAGGCTTTCTCAGTATGAGGGTGAGAGTGTGGTTAAGCACTGGCACAGATTACTTAGGTTGTGGAATTTTCACCCTTGGTCTAGGTTGGTTTAGACAGGCATGATCCTACTTTGAGCAGGCAATTGGTTTAGATCAGGGGTGTCAGACCTATAACCTGTGGGCTGAATCTGGCCTGCAGAGGTACACAATCCAACCTACTAGACTACCAGTGGGGTACCAGAAGTTGGGGGTATGTGGTGGTGGCAGCAGAGCATGCAGAGACAGCAGAGTATGCGGCAGTGGAGGCAGAAGAGCACATGGTGGCAGCAAGTAGTAGTGGTGATGGCAGCAGCAGTGGAATACCTTGCTGGGGCTCCCCTGCCACATCCCCCATGCTGGAGTTGGCACTGGAGCTGAAGCTGTCATCGCTGCCCAGAATGCACAGTGGTGACAACTCCAGCTCTGGCAAGGGGCATGTTGCAGAGCCTAGAGCCACTGCCACATGATCTGCTGCCTCCACCACTGCCATGACTGCCACATGATCTGCTGCTACAGCCACCACTACCACTATATGCTCCTCTGTCACCATGTGCTCCACTGCTTTCACTGCCCCATCTTCTGCTGCCTCCACCACCATGGCATGCTCCACTGCTGCCACCACGGCTTCCTTGTGCTCTGCACTGAATCTGGCAGTCAAGGAGCCACATGGTCCAGATCTGGCCCAGGACACAAGGTGAATTGGACAACCCTGGTCTAGTTGATCTCCTGGGGTCCCTTCAAACCCCACTATTTTTTATGCTTCTATGCTTTTCTGATTGTTGGGCTAGGTCAGTGGTTTTCATCAATCTTTAGGCACAAGGCATCCCTTGTTAGACTTGTGGCCACCCTGGAAAATGCCAGGTCCTAGTTTTCACTGATGTTTTTTGACAATGAAAAAATAATAGAACAATTGTTCTGTTGCAAAGCACTCAGAAATCACGCAACAGTTCTGGGTGTTTTTTAAACTGTGGGTTCCTATTTGAAATCTTCTGTTTATCTTGTGAATCATGTTTCCTCCTCTTAACAGTGCTAACATTGCATAGTATCTCACAATACTCTTGACAGGATCTCAAGGTACCCCAAGGTGCCAAGGCACCGTAATTGAGAATTACTGTGCTACATAGACCACATTGCCTCTAGTGTCTCTGACCAGAAGCATGTAGCTTACTATATCAAAATGCTAGTAAGGGTCTGAATGAGACTCACAAAGAACTTGATCTGAACTTCTAGCCAAACATATGCTGAATAATGGGAAGTCTTTACATCATATATATAAAAATCCACACATCCTTAGGTGCAACAAATTGTGATAGATGGAGAGTTTCAGTTTTCCATCTACATTTTAGGTTTTTTGTCAGTTTGAGAGGCCTTTAGCGACATTTTTTTTATCCCATGAAATTCTTTCAAATGTTTTAGGGTAGTGAAAAAAGTAAGACTCTTCTGGAAAATATACAGGAACTGAGACAAATGTATCATACTTCAACCCTATTTTTGTCCATTTTACCCAGTATTTTTTGTGTCACTTATACAACAGGCTCCTTCAAAATCGTTATAGCCTATTGTGCAAATATGTAGGGAGAGATATTGAAATGTTTTTTACCTAGCACAGTGTCTGAGCACATTCTGAGACATTATTTCACATGTAAATTCATAATTGGGCAGTTTGAAAAAACAAAAAGTAAGTATTTAGCTTGATAGACCATAATAGCATCCTAAGAGCTGTAATGTTTCTTGTGCAGTGTTTTTCCAGTGGCAGCAGGTGTGATAACAATCCTTCTCAATTTATTTTTTTGTGAAATGGCTGCACAAAAGAAATTGCATCTTGCAGCAGATAAAAATCTTTGCTTTTAAAGTGTTTTGAGAGGGTGAAAGATTTTTGCCTGCTAATTTACAAAATGCTGTATAAAGGGGACCCAAGGCTATAAGGGGTAGGCTATAATGGGAAGCTTGATTTTGAATGGATGTGGGTTGGAATGATTTTTCCTGCTCCCAGGACAGGGCTGAAAATGGGACTGTTATCTCATTCCACTTTCCCTGATGAACAATAGGTTATTCTTTAAACAAGTTCCTTAATTTTATGCAGTAATTAACTTCAGGTGGTTAGAAGCTTAGAAGCATGGGCTTATTGATATTTCTGTTACTTAGTGAGTAGTTAGCAGGAGATCAAAACAGTACATTTATGGTCATTTAAAGTGGTGTGGGCATGATGTGTATGTATACAACAAAGAGCAGGAGAGGCAAGGAGGAGCATGGTTTCTGGATTGCTGTTTCAGCAGGGTCCTGTTTCTTAGCTAAGCCTACAGTGGTTTTCCATTAACCTCAGGGAGAAAACTGACTAAATTGTCTTTTAATATGAGATATTAAGAATTCCTTCTAATAAGGAGTTGGAGGATAAAGAATAGAACTGACAGACAAGTAGGCTGAAAATCCAAATCAATCAATGACCAGCAGGTAGTATTGAGTAAGACACAGAAGAAATGCATGACCCAAAAACTGATCTACTGAAATAGCAGTGTGAAAAGTTATCTGTATTTTGCTGCTGTTCACCCACTGTTTGCCTAGACAAGCTTGATCAATTTCCATCATAATTTTCCTTTTTTCTTTCTGTGTAGGTGAAACAGAACAGGAGCTGGGACCCCCTCCATCCGTAGATGAGGCAGCAAATACACTCATGACTCGCCTGGGCTTCCTCCTTGGAGAGAAAGTCACAGAAGTACAGCCAGGGCCCCAGTACAGCATGGAGGTGCAAGATGAGAATCAGGTATGAGATCTCCTGCATCTTCTGGGATCCAGAGAAGCCATTTTTTGGGGTCTGATTATATGATGCACTACAAAATCTTTGTTATGGTGTCTTATTATTTTTTAACTATTATTAATAAGTTGAGGATGAAGCAATGATGGATTAATTGTCATAAGAAGAGAAAGGTAATATTGTCCCTGTGTTAACTTGTGCATTATCCTCACACTGTAGCACTATGTATTTCAGGGATTATTTGATATACTATGTAACATTTTCTGTCATTTTCCTGTTTGAACAACAAATTTCCTAAGAGACAGCAGCTTCTTTCACCAGATTGGTTAAAAGTGATCAAATAATGTGTATTTCCAGAGCAATTTAAGGAGCAGGCTTTAAAGCATTTGAATTGTATTGCATGAGCCTCACTAATCTCAGGTAGGTAGGTAGGTATAGGTACCCTCGTTTTATAGATTTTTACCTGATTTGCTCATGTTAGATAGTGAGGTGATTCAAGTCTGAAAACAGACAGAGAAACCAAATCATGATGGCTTTATTCTGGTCATGCTCTTATTAAATCCAAGTCATACTTTTTAGCTATCTGGGGAGCAGAGCAGCATCTGGACACCCACTGGGAGTTAAATTCACTAGGAGTTTTGTCCAAGTAAGGACTTGAGAACACAATTCCAAAGTCATCTCTCCTAGCTCCTCTCTAAACAAGAGGCTTACTCCCTGCATCGCAGAAAGGATTAAATCAATACAAGCTGAGGTCACTTGGTATAGTGGGGTGAGAATGAAAACCAAATGTAGAGAACCTCTTTAGTAAGAAAGGTCCATTGGTTAGTGCCCTACCTTGGGACTCATCACACCCAGCTTAATTCCATATTCTGCCACAGGTTTCTGTCCAGACTCTACTCCCTCTATTAAGCATGTAAGTTGACCTAGGTATCTGTGTGATTTTGTTTCATCCTGTTTTAAGTCTCTGAAAAACATTTAATGCAAAAGGTGGCTTGGTCCTCCTCCCACTGCTCACCACTTTTGTGGTCACTCAATCTTAAGGGCCTAATGATGACATCATAGCAAAAGTAACTGTATTAATGGATTCTCAGGGATTTGAATAGGGTGGAATAGAATCACACTTCAGCATCTAAATCCACTTAAATGCCCAACAGG
Organism: Alligator mississippiensis; assembly: GCF_030867095.1. Classification (NCBI taxonomy): domain Eukaryota; kingdom Metazoa; phylum Chordata; order Crocodylia; family Alligatoridae; genus Alligator; species Alligator mississippiensis. Next base: position 157,874,882 of record NC_081827.1, read on the forward strand.
TGGAATAGAATCTGGGCCTCAAGGGCCAAGGTGTTACTTAGATTCCTAACAGATGGAGTAAAACCTGGCTTATAGCGTCTGCCTCAAGTCCCCACTTATAAAATAATGCTTCAGTGCTGCACCGGGGAGTTAGTAAAATAAATATCGTATAGACTCACTTGCTCAGAAAGAGTGACGAGGGCAACATTACTACCAGAGCCAAAAATGTTGTAAACATGTATTTTCCTTACTTACTGGCTGAAAGGCTTATAGGCTGGCATGTCAATGACTTGCCTTTGAGCTAAAATGAAAAGTCTCTGATAGGCTTAACTTAATAATGAAGTAGCAAATGCAGGTGCCCCTCTGAGGTAGAATGGCCAATTTTTTTATTATTCTGCTTCATCATAAAGACCCCCTTTTCCCTCTTCTGTCTCACTACAGGTGAAGTTTTCACCAGCTTTTTTAGTCCTTTTTGTTTTCAATGCCACCGTACAAGAATTGGGTTAAATTATAATATCATTTTAACTATGGAAGTCACTACTGTATTTTAACCCTTCCTGAATATGGTAAGGTATAAAAAGGAGTTCCTGGCAGCCGCATGAGAAATGCTGTTGACAGAGCAGACATGGAGGGAGGAACAGGTAGATGAAACGTGGATCAGTTGGAACAGGTTGATAGGGGTGTTTGCAGCCAGACTTCTGGATGTCCGAAGGAAAGAATGACAGATATAGATTGGCTGTTCCACAGGGCAGGGAAGTTTTTTTCTATCCACAGGAGGTGAAGAGGTGAGCTTGCTGTAGCAGTAGTATGGTATGGTATGGTATGGTATGGTATGGTATGGTATGGTAGGAGCTGTTGAGAGGATTTGGCTCAGTTTTGCCAAAGAGTACTCTATCAGAGTGTTTTTCAGCAGTCCTGTGGTACGTGTGGGCTAAATAGTTAATGTGCTTTACTACTTAGAGCAAAGGAAATTTATTTTTGTAAAATGTTTATTCTTTAGCACATTCATTAAGCTTTTGATGATTTCATTTACTTTTTGATATAAGTTTGGTTGGCTGCCTTTGAAATGCCCTGTATAGTACATTGTACTAAAAAGTGTATTTTTAACAGGAACTTATTTAAATTGAATACTTCAAAGCAGAGCAGAGGCTTCCACTCTAAATGGATCCTTTTGTTGTTGCCTTTTTTTTTTAATTAAAATTCCATCTTTTCTCAAAAGCAAAGAAGGCTTGTGAGAACAAGTGAAAGAAAATATCTGAACAGAAACAGCAGTGACAGTTGCACTCTGAAGCAGATTGATATCTTGGTCTGTGAGTTAATTTCTGCACAAAAAAAGTTTTATAGGCCCTTTGGAATACCATTCATGTCCTTGGAGAAGATACTTAGTTAAATTTGTCTTTTATGAGCAGTCCTGGCTGTCAGCACCACGTAGTTCCCTAGTATACACAGTGGAAGTAGGGAAGGGCAGTTTAAGGGCTGCCGCAGAGTTCGATGCTGGTCTTACTCTTCTGCATCTACTGACTATTGTGGGGCAAACATTTGTCTCAGCTTGTCCCACTTTTGCTTCTGGTTCCTTGACAGGGGGAATACTTCCCAAAATAAATCCTCTTCTGTGTAGGATTCTTTTGTGCTGTAGCACGCAGCTATGCTCCAGACCCTGCAAGCTGGTCCTCCCAGAGTTAATTCTTCAGCAGCTTTGGGGAAAACACAGCACACTTTATTGACATTGTAGGACATTGTTGGAGTTTGCAAAGCTTAATTCTCCTATTAATCATGTGCTGACATCTGATTGAGACTTTGGCCATTAGTTTGCATTTGAAATTGGTTTCCTTTTTTTAGATTTTAGATTTGAATACATTAATTTCTATGGCTTGAGCAGAGGAAGACATGCCTGTATAAAAAACGGGGACCAGGGTTTTGCTTGCTCGTCTAACCAGGCTGTGCTCTCTGAAGCGAGAAAATAATTATTTACAATCTTCCCCAGTGGTGAGGGGAAATGGAGATAAGGGACGAAGGTGTTTTCACTTAAACTGCCTCAATCTGTAAATCTAGCACATTGTGCTTCCAATAATGTTCTTTATTTTAAATGTATCAAGGGGCACATTTTCTAATCAAATTGCTAGGAAATTGCATATTTTTAGTGCTGTTTCTTTCCTAAGCATGCTTTCCTTAATGAGAGAATAAAACCTTTATCTCCTATTCTTCAAAAAATTGCTTTCCCCTTATTGACTACCAGTAAAGCACAAATGAAAATGTGACTATGGTACTACAGTTCAGTTTTTCAAAAGCTCGTGTCAAAATCTAACATTGTACTGTTAATGCTGAAAATAAAAAATGGCCTGTAAGTGGGAATGTATTTTTAACACTGACATAGAGGAACACATGATGATTATATTTCAATATCAATACAAAAATCTGGGTTGTAATCCATATAAAACAATGCAAAGTAACATATTGAAGTTTTGAAGATTTCCATTTGCTAAGCATTTTGTTTGTAATTAGCAACATTAATAGCATTATGAATGAAAAACTTGATAAGAACATGGCTTGCCAATACTTCCAGCACTTCATGAAGCAATAATGTGATAGTCAGAGGGGTGAAAGCTGGGGTTTTTGTGGGTGATGTATTTTATTGGACCAACTGTATGTTTGCATTTGAAAGGTTGTCTAACTCTGTGACCCCTAGCAGATGTTACACTTAAGACATGATTAGTCTCTTAATTGTGTCTTACATGATAACGCCACCACATGTTTGACAATTAATGGTGCCACAAAAATGTTAAATACAAAATGCGTAATATTTTTGTGGCTGTTTTCCATCATATCTTAAAATGAACATTTGGCAACACTACAGTCTCCAAACCTGGAATGGTCACTTAATTGTCAGATGAATCTGGGACTACACTGGGGCTCCAGCTAGCCCCAGGATGGTTCCTAGCAGCTAACAAGCAGGTAGCTCTGATACCACGCTGGGGTTCAAACCAGCCCTGGGGCAGGCCCTGGAGTCAAGTGACAATCAGCTGATTTTTGGGTACCTGGCTTTCAGTTTTCAGCAAGGGAAGCCCAGGATCATGATCTTGGATTCTCCCTGCACTGGCAAGTAGGGTGTGAATGGAATCTGATCCTTGATCCCAAAATTACATGTCCTACCATGGATATGTGGCATGGTAGGAGGCACAGTTGTTGGGATCAAGGATCAGATCCCCTTTAAATGAATCAGTGCCATTTAAATGAATCAGTCAGCAGCCTAGCTTAGCAACGCAGTTGGTCTACTAAATGATATCACCCACAAAAAGTCTTGCCTCTCAATAATAATAATTGTTAATACTACTACTACTAACAATATGATATTTATATGCATCTCTTCATTCTGAGTGATCCAAAGGTGACATGTATGGGTGACATTATTTCAGCTAGGTAGGACTATAGCAGGGACTGGCAATTATTAGAGCTGGAGGGCCACTTAATGAGTGCTTGAGGATCACAAAGAGGTGCGCGCATGCGCATGTGTGCTCCCCACAGCTCTTCCTGCACCCCCTCCCCAAGTCCCCGACACGTGGCTGCATCATGTAGGAGCCATTCCAGCCGCTCCAGCTGCACCCACAGATACCGCATGGTTCCTGGCCCTCTTCTCTCTGCACTCTCTCCCCTGCCAGCAGGAAGAAGCCTACCTGAGCTTTGAGTCTCACTAGGTGCTGGGCACTCTGGTCAGTGAACAGCCACAGGGTTGGAGCTGAGCACAAATAGCCTCACCAGACAGAAGCCTGGCCAGAGGATCAGTGCCCCCTGCCTTGGAGCGTACACGGGGGGCAGGACATGGTGGGCTAGGATGGGGTGGGGAGTGGCTGCTTGGCCTCTGGAGAAGGGCGAGGGGCAGCAAAAGCCAGGGCAGCTGTGGGAAACATAGAGTTCTCCTTCAGAGGAACAGCCATGAGCTGGATAGAATCATTTGGTGGGCCGGATCTGGCCTGTGGCCATATTTTACCTACCCCTGGACTATAGATTAGGATTATAGGATTATAAAAGTGGGTTGATGGGTTTGTCTGGGTGATTGTCATATTTGTAATCTCACTAATGTATTCCTTCAATTTTAGGATATTACATGCTTATACTGAAATCATTGAGTTTACACTGGCAGAAAACTAGTCCAATACAGGAGTGACTGAGTGCCCAAGCTTCTACAATTTACACAGTCCTGACTTGTTCAGGATGTTCTATTTTCCCTCAAAATGACTGATTGCCTTCTGAGTGAGCAAGAATTTTCACAAGCCACAGTGTGTTGTGTGAGACATAAATAGCTTCCATCTAGCTACACATGGGATCTGTCTTCTAATTTAGAAGCCAGTTACTCTTTCACATATCCTACTTATTAGGGCTGTGTGAATCTTCGGGTGCTGATTTGATTCGGAGGAGATTTGGCCTGATTTGGTGGCCGAACCTCTGAATCTGAATTGAATCGGGGACCGATTAAAAGGTCCGAATCAATTTGAAGCTCTCCAAATCAATTTGGAAAAGATTTGGAAAGCTTTGGTGATTCAGGCAGTCCCTACCTGCTGCAGCAGGGAGCTGGGCCCGGACTCTGAGCTGGTAAGTAGGGGCTGGGGGAGGGGGGCTGGAGGACAGCAAAGGGGACCATGGGGGGACCCCCACCAGGCCCCATCCCCTGCCTGCTTCCCCAGCCCCCCGACCCCCACCCACTCCCCCAGCCCCCTCATGGCTGCCCTGCCTGTCCCAGCTCCCGGCCATTTTAAAAAAAAGCCTTGATTCACCAGCTGCTGCCTGATGCGGGGGGGCAATCCCTGCTGCCCCCACTGTCCCATGCTGCGTGGGGCACTCTGCCATAAGTCCCCCAACCCCCACCTGCTCCCCCAGTCTCCCCATGGATGCCCCACTCGCCCCAGCTCTGGCCCTTTAAGAAAAAAACAAACAACCCCCCCGAACTCACTGGTTCCTGCAGTGGCCTCAGGTTTCTGGGGGCTTGTGCAGAGCCCCCCAAGTGGTGGGGGGCAGCGGGGATCACCCCCACACACACACACCTGGCAGCACCCAGTGAGTCAGTGCTTTTTTTTTTTCAAAGAGGTGGGAGCTGGGGCAGGCAGTGCAGCCATTTAGAGTGGGCAGGGAATAGGGCCTGCGTGATTCGGAGATTCAGCTAATTCAGCAGCAGCTGAATCTCCGAATCGATTCAGGACAGTGATTCGAATCACCGAATTGAATCACTGTCCCCCAAATCGGCCAAATCCGAATCTGAAGTGAATACTAGCCTCTTCACACAGGCTTATTACATATAAAAATCAGTCTTGATCATTTTTCAAGTTTTATGCCAGAAGAGAAAATGTTAGTCTTTCAAAAATGCCTGTAGTTTGCAAGCACTGCACTTCCATACTGCGTTTTCCCAGCAATGCTGAGTTAAAATGACACTTTAAAACATTTGGTGAACTTTATATAACTGTTATAAAAATATTAATTGTAGAACAAACAGCTCTATTAAAATTAATTCGTACTGTGATTTCTTCTACACCAATATAATTTTACCTGATGGCAAGAGATTATTATGCAGGGGGCTAAACATTTTAATTGGACAGCAGATAAAATTGCAAGAAGAACATGGTAACAGCAGTGCAACTAAGCTTTTAGGAAATAAGAAGTAACTTTCTCTTATTGTAATAAAAATGGTTTGAGGGAACCAGTCTGTTCAGAGGACATCAACAGTGCTGAGCTGCTGAGTAGATTTGGTGTATTGTAAGCAAAACTACATGGTCCATTGAATCTCCAAGCTACACAGGAGAACTCAGTGATTCAGTAGATAAAGTATGGAAACTTTACCTTGAGGACTATGATTGAAGGTCAGTATACAAGGAAAATGACATTGGTTTGCTGGTCTTGTTTCCGGCAACCAATGTATTTGTAGAGGCAAGTTTATAAGTATTAAATATGCATGAGGCAAGGATTTTTTAGGATGATATCTTGTATTGGACCAACTATGTACTTTGGATATTAGACTTATCCCAGCTATAAAGTTGGTCCAGTAAAAGATAGCACCCTATGAAATCCTTGCCTCACACATAATTTTTGGAACATCGTGGCTACAAAATCACTTTCACACAATTGTAAGCATTAAATAGGCACTTCAGTGAAAATGTACCCATAAGTATACATATAATGCACAGTGAGGTTGATAGGCATTATAGTGGTGGGAGAGGAGTTGAGGTGCTGGCTTCCCTATAACAACTGAAATATGTATGAGCACTACTGGAACTTAAATCAGGAATTATTCCTTCAGGGATACTGAAGATATTGAGTTTGTGTTTAGTGCAGGTTGTTCAACTTCAATTTTTGGAAGAGGCTTCAAAGTTAGCTTTTTAACTTAATTCCAGAAAAATGCTAACAGCAGTTATGTTCATGGTCTGACGTACAATACTATGTAACTTTTAATAAGTAACTACATTTGATAGATAAAATCACTTCAACTTGGTTATGGGCCATGTCCCTCATTCCCAACCAGATGTACTTAAGTAATTGCACTGCGTGCACCTACATGTGCAATTAATTAGAAGCAATAAACTCCAGACCAGTTTGATCCAGAGTAAACTCCCATGCACAGCGTCTACATGTGCACCCAGGACAGCAGCAATCGGAGCTGGGGTGGAGCAGTTGACTCCAGGGCCGGGGCCAAAGGGGGTCAGCCCCGGGCTTTAGGTGGCAGTGTCAGGTGATGGAGGGACTGGCTGGGGCACAGGGGTGCTAAAAATGCAGAGCTGTGTGGCTAGGAAGCAGGCAGGAGTGTGGCCCCCCTGCTGAGTGGGCACAATTTATGCCCACAGTCAGTGTCTGCTCATGCATTTAACCACAGTTTATACCCTGGCATAAAATATTACTGTCCCTGACAGTACTATCTTATGGCAGCATTAATTAGTTTACTGCATGACACATGTAGACAGTGACACTTTACTCTGCAGTTAATTAGTCTAGTCTGCAGTTAAGCATATGTGTAGCTGTGGCCACTGTGTGACATTTTTGTATCCAGATCGAGGCAACCCCCACTTAATGCTCTTAATTGGTTCTGGGAAAACAGAGCGTTAAGCAGAAACCCGTTTCCCCATAGGCATTAATGTAAATAGAAATAATTGGTTACTGCTGCTTCTTGCCATAGCTTTTCACCATCACTGCCGCCTCTCCCCACCCCTCTGTCTGCCTGCTGGCTGCTCCGGCCCCACATGCCAGCCCACACCCCACATTCCTGCTGGATCTTTCACCACAGGGCCCCTCACTCACTGCTTCTTGCTGCCACCGCTTCTCCCCACCCCACTGCCCACCAGCCGCTCCAGCACCATGTGCCAGCCCAGGCCCCGTGTTCCTGTTGCCCCGCCCTGGGCCCCTGCCGGCACTGGCAGGGGCTCTGCACTCATGTCTGCTCCCCCCCACTTGCTGCTTCTTGCCACCGCTGCTCCTCCCCACCCGCCAGCTGCTTCAGACCCATGTGCCAGCCCGGGCCCCCTGCTCCTGCTGCCCTGCCCTGGGCTCATGCTGGCCTTGACCCTGCGGCATCAATGTGGGCCCCAAGCTCATGCCCGCCTGCCCACTCGCTGCCACTCACCACTTCTTGCTACCACTGTTGCTTCACTGAGTGCTATAACACAACTGGCTCAGCAGTAAGTGAAATCAGGTATGAATTTTAAATGAGCGCTATAGCAAAATAGCACTAAGTGAAACCGCGTTAAGCGGGGGTTGCCTGTTGTGTAGGATGGGATAGAACCAAGTTAATCTGTATCTCTAGAGCAGGTATCCTTTTTTGTTAGGGAAATATACACATTATCTGTGTGTTCCATAGCCTAGGAGTAGATGGAGGATTTCATTTTTACCCCTGGGAACCTTATGCTTCTTTTATTACTTTAACAAAAATCTCTGTTCGTAGTATTGCATCACTAAGTCTGCTGGGATGCCTTTGTACCAGGATTCCCTTACAAGGATCTCATAGATCCTTTTGATGATCACTGTTTTAAAATGCAAATCTATTTTCTGGTGTCACATTTTTGCCTTGTCCTACCTTTTAAGGGAAATATTTTGCTACTGTAACATCTGAAAACTCTGTATCTGTTGTGGAAACCATTTCTACTGGAGAAAGGATTTCCTTCATTAAGATGTGGACCTTTGCACTTCTTTCACTAGGGCACAAAAGAGCATTGTTATTTTTCTTGAATGAAAGAAGCCATTACAAAACAACACAGAAATTGCAAAAGGCCAACTAAGACTGCTGACCCGATGGAAATGATGCAGAGATCTTTATAAGATTTCCTGTGTGCATTATTTCTTGCAATAAGCATTAAAATAAAGGTGAGATAATGCAGTATGTTTGTCACCAGGAACTGTGGTCATATTGAAAAGTAAAAACCTCAAGTCTTACAGGTAATACTGATACGTTGGGGAGGGGGTTGTTTTTTGTTTAGCACAGGGGCGGGCAGTTATTGCCGGTGGAGGGCCGCTTAAGTTTTGGCGAGCTGTCAGGGGCTGCATAAGTAGTCCTGCCCTTGACAGTTGCCCTGCCCTCTGGTTGTCACATTGGGACCAGAAGTTCTGCCACCTAACCCCTGACATTTGTCACCAGAAGTCCCTCCCCTTGGGGGGCATGGGGGTTACTATCTTAGAACCAGAAAAAAACCAAATCATACACTAGAAGTCAAACACCTACTATATTTTAATTTTATTACAAAAAGTATTTGTCATGACTTGTGATTGTGTACTGTATATAGAAGGGATTATATAATAACTCAAAAATAAAGTGTCACTTTTATATTGTGTGTGGGTGTGGGAGTGTGTGGGGGGCTTGTGAGAGGATGTGGCTGTGTTGGGGGGCATAGGATATGTTGGGGTGTATGTATATGTCAGTAGGGATTGTGGGGGCAGGAAGTAGGTGTGTGGGGTGTGAGGGAGGGTGGGGACTGTAGAGACCCCCCACACACTTCCCCCATGGTGTGCAGCAGCAGCAGGCAGGGAGGTCAGGGTGCTCGTGCCTGGTGCAGGCATGGCTCCAGCCAGTACTGCACAGGGGGATGGAACGGAGCCTGTCCTATTGCTGGGGCTCCACGCCACACGCCTATAGCTCCAGCACTTGCAGCGGGGGAAACCCCGCACTGGAGCCTGCTGCTTCACCTGCTCCCTGCTGCACAGGTTGCTGCACTCTGCTGGGAGTGGAGGGAGCCCTGCCCCCTGTTTTCCTACAAAGTCCAGTGTGGGTCTTCTGTGCTGTCAGTGTGGAACTGGAAGTGCCCAGTGCAGAGCCCCTTAAATAGAGGTGGCCAGTGCTGTGCTGTGAGTGAGGAAGCACACCCCCACGCAGCCTGCCTGGCTGCTTCTATCACAGGGGCTCTGTGCCGTGCGACTACAACTCCACACTCACAGTAGGGAAGCCCCATGCTGGACTCTGCAGGGAAATGGGGCAGGGCTCCCTCCACTCCCAGCAGAGTGCGGGGACCTGCGCAGCAGGGAACGGAGGAAGCAGCAGCCTCTAGTGCGGGGCTTCCCCTGTAGCAATTGTTGGAGCAGCAGGCGTGCGCTGCAAAGTCCCGGCAATAGGGCAGGCTCCGCTCCCTCCTCCTGCACAGCGCTGGCCATAGCCACACCCCACCAGGCTTCTGCACCAGGCATGAATGCCCTGACCTCTCCCCACCTGCTGCTGCTGCTGCCAGCACCTGGGGCTGCACGCCAAGGGGGGAGTATGTGGGGAGTCCCTACACTCCCCCACCCACACCCTGCCCAGCTGAGCTCCGTGCTCCCACTGCCCCTGTGGGCGCAGGCTCCATGCTGTGCTCCCGCTTCTGCTCACTCCATCCCCCCCAGCAGCCCCACTGCTTCCCTACCTGCTGCCCCAAGCGAGCAGGTTCTGGCTGCAGGAGGAGCCCTGCCCAGAAGCTGCTGGCTGGGCAGAGCCCTTCCACCCATGAGGGTGAGAGTGAGGCCCAGTAGGGTATGTTGGGGGTTGTACACGTGGGCACCTCGCTCCCACCCTCATAGGCCGAAGGGCTGGGTGGGGTGCTATTCATTGGGGGGGGGAGGGGCACTGCATTCCAGAGGAAAGTGCCTTGTGTGCCGGATGTGGCCTGTGGGCTGGATTTTGCCCACCCCTTAGCACAACTGAGTACTAACTGGGCGTGCCTACACATCCCCTTAATGGACAGTGATAAACTCTGGAGCTTATTGCTTCAGAGTTTATGGCTCCTGAGAAGCTCCTGGGCATGCTGTTTACACAGGCACCTGGACTGCAGCCCATTGAGCTAGGTTGGAACAGCCCCAGCTGGCAGGAGGTCCAGGGGGTCAGCAGGCAGCCCTCGCACTGAAGCACCCTCATGCCCCAGGCAGCCCGGTCAGTGTCTATATGTGCGCTGCTGTGCATGAAGAAATTTCTCCGCAGGGTAGTACTGTATTTACAAGTAATACCCTGCTGCAGAGTTTATTAATTTTGTGTTCTCTAATAGGAGTGCATGTGTAGATGCTAAGACATTCACTGCAGAGCTAATTAGTCAGCTCCACAGTAAATCTCTCATGTAGACGTGCCCACTGGAAGCAAAATGCTAAACTTCCTTACAAACTGGAGTCACGACACAAACAATAAAGTTACTTCACAGTGGATGCGTCTACATGTGCCACCATGGCACCGTTGCTACTGCGCCATCATTTAGTACTTCCTTTTGGAAGTACTAAAAGACGACGCAGTAGCAGCCAGTACTGCGCTGTGCGCACCATGCATGGTTATTTGTAGGCAATACATTGCCATAGCGATGCTGTATAACAGGGGGAGCGCATCACTATGGCAGTGTAGCTGTGGCATCACAGGTTTTGCCCACAAATGTTACGTTGCTGTAGCGTGTTGCTACGGCTACATAGCATCACATGTAGATGCGCCCAGTAAATCTCAGTTTGTACAAACTTCTCTAGATTTCCAGTTGAACTTAGGGCATAGGATCTTTTGTGTTCAAATTGTAAAAGAAATGTAAAACAAACTATCGGTGCTTTTCATTTTTTCCAGATGAAGAGTCTGAGTACAGTGGGTATTTTCAGAGTAAATCCATATTTTGTTCTTTATTATGAGTCAAATTCTCACGAGAGGTACAGAAATACTTTTTTTCGCAGTAATTGATCATGGTGAATGATGTTTCTGGTTTCATTTTTTCAGACCTCAGCAGTAACTCAGAGGATAAGTCCCTGCTCTACATTGACAAGCAGCACAGCCTCACCACCAGCCAACAGTCCCTGCTCCACCCTCCCTCCAGTCAGTACAAATGTCACATCCAAGGATTGCAACTATGGGGCTGTTACCAGTCCTACATCCACTCTTGAAAGCAGAGATAGTGGTATTATAGGTAAGTAGTGTCCTCTCTCTCTCTCTAATATATATATTTTTTTTGTAATACTAACCTAGGCAATCATTCTTTGTGTTTGGTGAGCAGGTAGTGTTTAAGATTACATGTTGGGGCTGTCTGACTTGACTACTATTTAACAGGTCATGTTAGCATCATTCAGATTTTTACCATCTAACATGGCTGAGTGAAGGTATTCTCCATTTCTCACTCTCCAGGGTTTGATAAAATTGTGCAAAACCAATTAATGTTGGCAAGAGTATCAGGATGAAAGAGATTGTTTAAGTCCTAGAAAGAATTAAAATGAAGATATAAAGGAGGCAAAACTTTGTTTTTCCTTCATTGTATGTTTTTTCTTTCTTTCCTCGGTATTATCTCTGTCTGCCTCTTCCCTTCCTCTTTCTGTTTTCTCAGATACACTTTCTTTTGTTCCTTTTCACCCTTCTTCCCCAAATCCTACTTTTTCTGCATGCCATTTTCCCTCCGTGTCTGTAAGGTTACATTTTTGGTCCACAGTCACCATTCCTGGATGCTGAAGAGCACATGATACTGGTGCTTACGTACCAAAGCACTGTAGGATTTGCAGTAACAATGCTTGATATTGAGAGATCAGTCGAAATTGTTTTTGTCAGTCTCTGCACTAAGTTAAAAATAGTAACCCTTCCTAATCTAACAGTGTTGGCTTCATAGTTTTAGAGGAGTTATGGTAATTAGCTTATGCAGGGTAGTCCCTACACTTTTCCCATGAGGTTGTCACATCTGTCGCCTTCAATCTTCTTTCTGTTTTAAAATGAAACAGAAAGCATTTTCAGTGTTCTCAATCCCAGTGGTTGACCACTGGAAGGACAGTACTCCCAAGAGGACAAGACCTATTTCAGTTTGTATGTGCCCTATGAATGACTGCAGTCTGTACCTGTGACTTGTCTGAACCTTTAGGTGAATGAGCTCCCCCTCTTTTTCCCATGCTTACTAGTTTTCTGCAGCACATCAGTCAGCAAACCTAGCCTCAGTGAAGGAGCCTGTGTTGCTGTAGCAAGCATTGACATATTTCATCCAAGCCATTTACAGACTCCAGTATTATATTTACTCAAATCCAAGATGAGGTTTTTACCCTCTGTCTACAGGGGGAAAAATAAGCTTCATCTTGGATTTGAGTACCAGATCTCCATCTCTGCTCTGGCCCCAGTCTCAGCCCAGGGCCAGAGCCAGAGCTGCTAGAGCTGGTGCTGGTGCTGTTTGGAGACAGTCAGCAGCAATCTGGTTAGTGCAGGTCAGGGGCAGGGCTAGGATTCGGGATAGGTGGCAGCGTAGGTGGGGCAGGGATGGTACAGCAGCGCAGTTAGGGATCAGGTGGGGGAATAGGGAAGCAATGTGCTGCTGCCCTATCCCCTGATCCATGCTGCTGATCAGGCAGAAGTGCAGGTCAAGGGAAGCGGCAGCAGCATAAGTGTGGGATGGGTCAGTAGCACATTGGTGGATGTCACAGCAGCATGCACTGCTTTCCTATCCCTTGACCAATGCTGCTGCCCCATCCCCCCTTCCCCGACTCGCACAGTTGTTGTATCCCCTGACGCACTTGGGTCAGGGGATGTGGTAGCAGTAGCACACCTGAGGAATGGGGCACCAGTGCATTAGGGGAGGGGTATTATTCATGAATGGGGGCTCAGGCAGCACTAAACATTGGGGTGGGGGGTCATCTTAAATTCAACCTTGTCCTGGATTCATTTAAACATAGTAGTTCTTTTATGTAGAACGGAAAGAAACACATTTGGATGTGGTCTTTAGCTCAATACCAATAAAAGACACAATTGAGGAAAAATGAATTGCTGTGTAAATCAAGTAGGATGTTTCTAGCTCAGTAGTCCTTCTCGTGTTTCAAATATTGAATGTTTTTCTGGCTAAGGGAATTCTGTACCTTGGTAGCTGGTAAAAAGAAAATGGACAAACCAGACTCATAATTTTATAGTTTTCCTAATCATTGTTTTGTTGGTTGGCTGATCAGGAAATCTAGACTTAATTTCAGTATTTCCACTTGCAGAAAGTGGCAAGTGTTTATATCCCTTTTGCTTTTGTAATGCTATTTTATAAATTACTCTGAATTAGCTGTTCAGTGGTTTAATGACCTCTGGGTGAGTACTGAAGCATAACACTGTTCTCTGTTTGTGGTCCTTGGTCAGAACCTCAGTCTGTTCAATCTGCAAGATCCATTAAGTGAAGTTATCCTGGGAATCATGAATGACAAGGCAGTATCTGGGTTAGACTAGATTATAGTTCATGCCTAGGCCTGTGAATTATTTTCCATCTAGGAAATATGGGAAAGCTTTGAAAAACTGTGGAGACGGTTTTCCCTATTTTTTTCCTTTTTTTCCAACAAAAAAAGAATTCAGCAGGAATTTTTTCAACCAGGTCTAGTTTTGCCATGCCTCTGCTCTTTTCTCTAATGATATTTTGACCATTGTGGAAGCTGATTTATTGTAGGAATTGACGTGCAGTTTGGTCATTAAATTAGAGACTTCTAGAGGTATGATATAAGTCTGTGGTGTTTCCTAATCACTCTGAGAGATGCTTATTTGCATGACCAAACAAGCTCTGGAATGATCTTTAATGCAGTATACAGTGGACAGAATCATCTCCAGATATGACACATTCCACACCTTTTGTAAGATTAGTCTGGTTATCACTGAGAGAACACATGTAAGGACCTCTCTTCCCAAAGGGGCAAGGATCAGGTTTCTCCTTTCAGGAGCTTTCCCAGTTACCACGTCCCTTGTGCATTTCTTATGCTCTCCCTCATTCTTGGTTAGGGTGACCACTTTCAAAAGGGTTTACATCCCAAAGGATTCTGACTCCTACGTCAAGATTGTGCACCTGTCAATCTAACTTGTTGAGAGAGATCCTCTAAACATTTCCTGTATTCTTCTCAATCTTTATTAATGATAGGAGAAGAGCTACACATTTTCTTAGAAGGTTCACTTTTCCTCAGTAATGGTACCTCCCCTCTTCGTCTGAGTTGATAAATAGAAATATTATCTCATGCCAGTTACAGTTACTTCATTATTTATCTGTTTATAGGTATGTATACATGTAGTTTATTTCAAAGCCATCCCATTATCATATACTTTGGGTCACCAGACTCCTTGCTTCTAGGAGTCTCATGCCAATATCTCAATATGGTTAGGAACTGCAAGACACATACTATGTACATTTTGCCTTCTGAAATTCCCATACACGAGAAGAGAAGAAATAAATAGAGTTATCCTTCCATTCCATGATAATATTTATTAGGGACATGCAGTATAATACTTACACATGCATTTTCAAATTGAGTTTGCACTCTCAGTTTGCATAAAGATCCACCGTAACACTGCTGCATGTCATTAGATGCCTTGAAGGTCTGCATCCTAGACATATCTGCCTCTTTTTGGCACAGTCTTGCTTCTTTCATTCAGGCTGTAAATCTCCAGGAATCTGGGCAAGAGCATTTCTCGTAGCACGTCACTCCCTAGAAGTAGGAAGCTGCACTGCACTTTCTCTCCCATCAGAGCCCAACTGCTTAGCAGTTGGTTGTCAACAACTAAAACCCTCCTCTGCTTCATTTAGGGTAGACTCCATACTATCTATGTCAGAGGTGTCCATGGACTGGATCTGGCCCATGGAGCTGTGTCTGATGCCCCCCCTTCCCCCCTCCCCCGCCAGTGCTTCCTGTGGGTCTCTGAGCCATGGATATGTGGCCATGGTGGCAGCTCCTGAGCCATGCAGTGCAGCCTGGCAATGGCTTCAGTGACATGCACTGCAGCACAGGCTGTGCAACACAGCCCAGTGGCGGCAGCTCTGGAGCCATGCAGCATCACTCATCCAGCCTGTGGGGCCAAAAGAGTTTGACACTCCTAATATATGTCAACCCACATTTCCCTAGCAGCTCATGAGCTGCAGTTTGCCTCCTTTCCATCTTTTATGTGCAATCCATATGAAATTCTTTGGTTTCAGTTTCTTAACAATTGAAACCAGGACACTAGTTTGCTGGCACATCGTTTGTGTTCTCTTACCTCTTAATAATATCACAATCATGAGTCACCTCTGTATCTTATGCTTAAATAAAATACAATGGTTCCTGAACTGTTTCAGAGAGCTGACTAGTCGCATGGTATTTTTCTCTCCTCCTCGCTTCCAGCTGCCAAGTCACATTAAAGACATCTAACAGCAGAATACTTCTCTAATATTACTTTCCGCTTAAACAGATGCTAGGTTTTCCTCTGGGATGTGGGATGTGATCACAAATTTGGGGATGAGCCAGAAATCATTGCTACTAGGATGTGGTCCAAACTGAAATAATTATGAAAAGTCTGGTTTTAGGACAATAAAAAACAGCAACAAACTCATCTTATTGTGCCTGCCTGTCATTTGTACATGGTATAAAAAAAATTGTTTTTTTTCCATAACGTATCTGAACACATTTTAACATCATTTTACCCATTTACTTTGATGGTCTCTGTGGATCCATTGTCAAACTTCTGTATCTTCATTTA
This sequence comes from Alligator mississippiensis, assembly GCF_030867095.1. Classification (NCBI taxonomy): domain Eukaryota; kingdom Metazoa; phylum Chordata; order Crocodylia; family Alligatoridae; genus Alligator; species Alligator mississippiensis. The sequence goes on from NC_081827.1 coordinate 157,890,741, forward strand.
CGTACCTAAATTTCTGATCTAGGCATATAAATAAGGAACTTGTCTTGGGACTTTGGTGGATAAAATGGGTATTTAAGCACCTATATATAGATGTAAGACCCCAATCTTGGGAAGTCATATTTAGAAATTGGTCTGTATGGCTGCATCCACACAAGCAGGGGTGTGTGCTTACAGCAGCACAGATAGTAGCGGCACAAATTAGTGCCACTACTTTTTGCTGCTGCGCATACCCCTGCACGTGCAGTTTGTTGTGGGACACATTGTCGCGCTGTAGGCAAACTGCCTGTGCCCAGCTCCTCCTGGCTCCCAGTGTGCTGCTCTGACTGGACTACATGTGCTACGTGGGTGCAGGGGGGGGAGATCTGGCTGGGGCACAAGGCAAGTTCCTTATTTATATGCTTAAACCAGACATTTGGGTGTGTAAATGAAGATATAGAAGTTTGACGATGGATCCTCAGTGCAGGGCTGGCTGGCAGGCAGCCCTCATGCCCAGCATCCCAGCCAGCTATGGAGCAGCATGTGGAGAAGGGGGAGCAGCACATGGAGCCCGGTCGGAGCAGCACACTAGGAGCCAGGCGGAGCTCTGTATTTGTCCTGGTGCATGCTATTTTGGTGTGCTTTACGCTGTTTTTTTTCCAGGGGTTCTTTTTACTACTGGGATGTCCTGGTATCAGATTTTGCCCCCGTGCTGCAAATTAGCAGCACCACACCCAGTTTAACGTACAACCTGCAGTTTGTGGCACAACAAAGAGGTTTGTGGCATCACAAACTGCATCTCCCTGCATGTGTGAATTCAGCCTGTGTGTCAGTTCCACTGGTGCTCTGCAATCCAGTTCCTTCTGAATTATTTGATTAGTGTGAATTTCCTGGATATTTTCTAGATCTTGTTCCCATGGTTTTACATCTCTAATTATCATAAATAAAATGAATTGGCCGCCATCTCCTGCATACGGAGCCCCAGGATAAATTCATTGTTTGTGCTAGTGTTGGTTACTTTGAAGCCCTGTACTGTCCAGTGGGAACAAGCTTGGCGTATTTAGCCATTCAGTATATCAGATACTTTAAAAATACAGAGTCCTCCAAGCTCCAGCACTCTACACTTTTTCAAGGACAGGAAGATGTGCTTCCTAAAAAGGAAACTCCCAGTTTCTCTTTTAGATTAATTCCATTGATGATCTATGCACAACAACATTATGCGCACTTCTAAAGGGTTTTGCTCTGCATTTCCCATGAAGGAAAACATCTGTTGATTTCAATCTGCTTGCTTCAATTAATTGCATTTGTTGACTTGTATGAGAGGATGTAGGTTCATACCCCAACATTTTATTCTATCATTTGCTGCTATATCCCAAATTACATTTTTACTGTAATTGCTATGGTGGCATTAACAATTCTTATTTGGCTGCAGCATTGGTTATCTCTATGTGCATTAAGAACAGGGTGATTTTTTTTTCTACTCTTTTTTTTTTTTTTTCAATTTAAGGAAGGTTGATGGTGTTTTATATTATTTAGCTGGAGTTGTTTTATTTCCTCTTTACGTGAATACATGTTTCTCTGAAACATATACAAACTAGTTGGTTTAGTGATCTTATAGATCATACAAGTGAGGCAGCTGGTTTGTATAGTCCTAAGCTTATTTTTCTTATCACAGTTCTTAGAAAAGTACAATCTAGGTTATAAGCATTTTTCTACATAATAGCTCCCTCCCCTCCACTTTTTGTAGGCTCAGTCTCACTAGCTTATGCATTATATAAATGATCTTCAGAATTTCAGCTTAAAATATTTTGGTTATGTGATGGAGAGATGATAATTGTGCCTTGAGAAGAAAAAATAAATCCTGCAGATAAAGGAAAAGCACCAGCTAAATATTTATTCTTACGTCACTTATGATAAGGCTTAAAAGTTTATTTCACTTACATTTCTTCTTGTAGCTGGCAAAAGTCCCAATAAGTGTAAAACTTAAGGTGTAAAAGGAAAGGAAGTTTGGGGGGGGTGAAAAGTAAGGCAACACCAGAGATAGAAACAGGTCATTGCTTTTTCCTGTGAGCCACTGAATTCTTTTCTTTCAAGGGGAGTAACTGGTGAAAATGTTGACCTGATTTTAACCCCAGACTAGCTTCCAGGTTTTTTTGCTCTTGCAACATAAATGCAGCCAACTGTTAATGTTCAAGAACTGCTACTGAAAAAAAACTGGTAACAGAATCATGTGCTTCTGAGATGAAAACTCGTACATCAAGTTCCAGCAAGAAACAGACTTTTAAATCTCAGTTGCTAACTATTTAAATAAACTAGAAACTATGAGTGATCACCAGTTGTCTTATGCAAGACAATTAAATAAAATATAAAATACAGGGCTTGGCATGTTTGTTGCAGTCAGCTACTTTGTTTGCAGTCTTTAGTTGCCTAAAGATTCAAAAGAACAACAGCTTTACATTTTGAATCTTCCTGGGAGAAGCAGCATTTGTGGTTGTACAGTTGAACCAATCATGGAATGGATGTGTATATTTCTTCCTGAAAGTAAGCATTTGTTAGGGCCTTCAGGTTCTTCCTCTCTTAAGTGTCATTTTCTTAAATGAGATTTTTGATGGCAGTTAGTGAGCAGTAAAAAATTGAGGCTGAAATAGCTTAAACCATGAACTGTGCAGTCAGGCTGCAGGGCTGCATAGGATGGATACATCTGATACCACCTGGGCAGCCTGCTTCTCTTCACTTTTCTAAGATTTTAATTGTTGTAATATCTCAGCATGAGGCAATGGGTCTTCATTCCAAAAAGTCCGCTGGTAAAGCAGCTTTCATGTTCGGCGTTCCTCATCTCTTCCTCTGACTCCCTTGTTTATACCCAGCAGGTTCCTACAGATTTCTGTATTTCTGTGTGTAAAAATAGCTTTGTTAACAAATTCATGTAGAGTGCATGTTAAACAGAATAGGTGATTCTAACAGCAGAACAAGCTGGTTCAGTTTACAAGTCACTACCTGGAGAAGAATAGAGCAGCTCAAAAGGCACTGTTGGATAAATCTAGGTTAAATATTCTTTGTGGTCTTAGAGGGAAAAACTTAATTCTAATACTCTTGTTTGGTGCTTGCTAATAAATCAGGTTTCTAAGAACTCCACAAACCTTGTTAATCAAATAAGCCTTTTTATTTGAGCCCCTCCCAGACAGGGGCAGATAGTTGTAAAAGGTTTAATTTTGATGAGTGCTGAGCTTTTGTACACTACTGCATGTGAACCCTGAGAATTATTACAGTGGCAGTTAGAGAGATGGAAAAAGAGAGTAAGTACCAGGCATCTATCTAATCAGGTGCAAGGGAAAAAATCACTGGGGTCATGGCAATATCACTTGACCCTTTTTTTGTCTGCATTACATTAGCAAGCACAAATTGAATAAAAAGAAAGCTGCGTTTAGCTCATGTGCATTGTGGCATGATTTGCTGGTACTCTTGAGTGTAGGTGGTCCAAACAGTGTATCTACCATAAAGCAAAAGTATTAATTAAAAGATGTATGTCACCATGCATGTTCAATCTATGTTTGGAAAGCTATTTGAAATTTGAAAGCACTTTTTTTTGTTGCATTGAGTTTAAGGATCCCATTCTGCCTCTCACTGAGAGAGAGTATCCCCATCCTGTAAAGGAAGTCCTGTTGAATTTAGCAAGACTGGTTACTATATTTACCTGAATCCAAGGTGACCTTGAATTCAAGATGACCCTCTCCCCAATAATCACATTCTATACATGGAAAATTTATGAATTTGTTGCAATTGTCCATGTATAGACTTTAATTATTGGGGGGTCATCTTAAATTTGTCCTCTCCACACTGCTTCAGTGGGGGAAGTAGTGGCACGGGGCAAGGTGGTAGGGAAGGCAGGAGGGAACATACAGGTGGTGAGGGAGGCAGTGCAGGGAAGTAGGTGGGGTATGACCCTTGCCCCTTGTCCCCCCACCTTGCTTCCTGCTGCCTGTCCACACCCCTCTGTGATTTCTGCCTCCTACCCCACCAGTGCTTGCCACCTCCCCACACCCTCCACAGCCTCAGGGCCTCCTGCCTCATCTCCTCCCCCTGCAGCCTCTGCTCCCTGCTCCACCACTTACCCTTACTCTGGTTCTGGCAGATTCCATCCCCACCACAACCTGGGGCACAGAAAATGTATTTTGTTCCACCCCAACCAGGCTTCTGAACAGTGCTGGCAGTAGGGTGACCACCTTTTTAAAACAGAAAGGAGGGACACATGCCTGTATCTCTCCCCACCTCTTCCCCTAGCCAGGCTGAGTGGGGAGTGCATGTGGACTGCCCACTGCAGGCTCAGGGCTCCCTACCCTGCTGCCTTTCGTTCTGGAGCGCCATGTCAGCTGTATGCCCCCTGCCCCCCAGCAGCAGCGGGGGCCGCAACTCAACGTCAACGTTGCTCCCGCTGCTGCCAGGCAGGTAGGTGGCATGTGGCCAGTGGGGGGCTTCCAAGGGAAAGCCAGCAGGGTGGGGAGCCTTGAGCCCACAGCCTGCATCCTCTCCTGCTCAAATTGGGGGGGGGGGTGCACAGCAGTGAAGAGATGCCCCCCTGCACTCCCCGGATGAGCTACCTGTGGCACTGTCCAGTTCCATGCCCCAGGCTCTGGCCCCTCTCCTTCCCTCACTTTGGAGGCTTCAGTCTGCCCCCCAGTGCTCCCCCTTTGCCCCCCCCATAGACTTACCTGCAGGGAGCTTCTCTCCATGCTGCCTTGCTGTATACCTGGCCACATACACGTGTGCACACGCATATGGCACCCGCTGCGTCCCAGTCCTGGCAGCCCCATGCAGGCTGTTGCAGGCTGGAATGCTGCCAGCCTGCAAAAGAAAACCCGCCATTTCCCAATCCCTGCATGATACTGTGAATCCAAAACAAATGCTGTCCTGGAGTCGTGCAGCCTGGTACCTGGACTTGATATTCCCATTCCAGTACTGGCCTGCCCAATTAGGGACAGGGATGCGTGGTCACCCTAGGTAGCACAGTAGCAGTTCTGGCCAGGCCCTGGAATTAGGGCTAGAGCTGCCATGCTGCTGCCACTGCTACAGGGCTAGGCTGTGGCCAAAGCAAACGCATGCTTTGCAGGGCCAGATTAACCCTTTAGGCAAACAGACTCATGGGCCCTGGGCCAGTCAAGACCCCCCCTCCTTATGTCCACACTGCCACTTGTGGGGAGCAGGGCTTGGAGCTGCTGCTAGGAAACATCTGCTATGGCAGTGAGGCCAGCAGAGGGGAAGGGAATGGGAGGGAGGCAGACAGACCTGTTTGTGCCACCGCCAGAGAGGGAAAGACTGGGCCTCCCTGCAGTTTAGGGACCTAGACATGTGTCTAGTTTGCCCATGCATTAATCCGGCCCTGATGCTTTGTGCTCCAGGCTGCAGCAGGGATGGAGCCAGCCAGAGTAAGGGTAAGTGGTGGGGAAGAGAGGCAGGGGGCAGAGACTGCTGGGTGGGGGAAAGAGGCAGCAGGTGGGCAAGTGGAGTGGAGGCTGCAGAGAGGGGGCAGAGGTGGTAAGTGAGTGAGGGGGGTCTTCAGGCTGCAGGGTGATGGGAGGCAGCAAGAGGCAGACAGTAGCTGAAGCACTGGCCCTGGCCCCAGCAGCCACCTGCTCCCCCTACCCCCTGCCACCTCACTCAAATACAATACAAAGGGCTCCCCCCCTCCCAGGGGGAGCTCTTCTTGGAGTTGAGTAAATATGGTGTTGGTGTGAGAGAAAACAACAGACTGTGGCCCTTAATATGACAAGAAGGAAAACCTGAGGGAATTACTGAAAGAATGGTGGTTGAGCTGGCAGCAATGGTAGCTATTCTCCTTGTACACTAAGTGGGCTGGTGTGCCAGTCACCCACCACTTGTTACACTACTGAGGTGTCTGCTGCAATGACGAGGAAGTTTAAGCCCAGCCCGCAGGCCAGCGTGACAAATGGCACAAGCCGTAGAGAGAAGAGAACATGTATGCAGCAATAAACTGGACGGACCGGGCCAATCATAGCCAGAGGGAGGCTGCTGGCAACTCTAAAGATTTTTATTATGGACGCTGCCATACATGGCGTTTTCCTTAAGTTCCTAGCTGTTGAGGCATGTGGTTAGCTGAGAATCTCAGCTTTCATTTTAAGAAAACAAGTTCCTAGCTCTCATAATTGCAAAGAAAATCTTGGCATGAACCAACTGTGTCCTAAAAGCATAAGAACTAGAGGGCAAATTAAAATATCTCTTAATTAAAACCTCATACTTTTTAAACCAATCTAATGATGTTCATGGGCATTAACTCAGGATTTTTTTGTTTGCCCTTGGCAATACCAATGAGAGGAAAAATAATCAGAGTTATGATTACAGGTCTACCCAACCTGAGTGGGAATACTGGCCGATTCTGTGGGCAGATCGTGGGGCCAGCTGCCGTTTTTGATGGCTTATCATGACCGCCCTCCCCCCTGCCATGTGTCTCTGATTGGCTGACAGGCCCCAGTGGCCCTGCCCCCCACTGATGATTGGTGGAGAGAGCTGTCTGTCATGTGGGCCCCACCACTCACTGCTGATTGGTGGAGAAGGGTGGGATTGCATGACAGGCAGCCCCATCCCACCTAGGGACTTTAGGTTAGCTGTTGTGCAGCGGCGGGGGGGAGTGCTTTTAGCAAAACTCCCTGTGTGACCTGCAGGCCCAAATAATTGCCCACCCCCTGGGATAAAGGATAAGTAAGGCCTTTTTTAGGTGAGGATGAGGATCTGAAATAACAAAAGAGCAAAACTTGATGGAAGGGCTTAATCAGAGTTACATGGCTGGATGGCTCTAAAGTCTACAGCCATCCTTCTGGGATGATGTCTGCCCTCATGTTGGGAAGCAAATTCCCCAACAAATTATCCTGCTGGTAACTAATGCAGGGTGTGGTTTCAGGCAAAGAAAGTAGAAGAATGGCACATAGTATGTATGCACACCTCCAAGTGCAACACAATCTGTGTCCTGGATAATTTTGGTGAGTCACTGCTAAATTATTTAATTCCAGAGAACTGCTCAAGTTTGATTGCTTGTATCAGTGACACATTTAAATAATATTTTAGGACAGTTTCTTTTTTATCTTCATACCCTTTCAATCATCAGTATTACTGACCTCTGCATGAGATTTCGATTTTATGATAATAGGCTTATTTAAAATATGTAATATTAGACATGACAGACAGAATATATTAAACATTTGAGCAGTGTTGCTTCTGCCAGTGATAAGCTGAAGTAGAAACTGGTCTGTTTGATCTCATGATCACGGTATTTACATTAGGTAATCTGTTCTACAAGCCTGGGTGTGGCTTGCTTTCTGTGCAGTAATGCTGTTTTATCTAGGCCTTACATTTCCAGAATGAATATCAGGCATGAATCTCCAGTGTCTCTGATACATTAACTTCCTTCTTCATTCTGCTCATCTGCCAATTGATTAGGGAGTTAAATTTAGAGCAGAAAGAATAAAGGGTCAGGATGAGTCGGCTTTCAAGGTACTGTTCAATATATTTGAAGTCCTTTTGAGTATTAGCTGTCACTTATAAGTGCTCTTTGAGGTTTGAAACTGAAATCAGCTTGATTGTTTAAATTCCCTGTCTTTCTCTTGTTTGTTTGTTATTAGCCAATGATCCCCCCCCCCTTTTTGCAAATGAGACCATTGCTTCAACTGTTTTAGGGAAAATTAAGCACACAATTATGTGGACTTTGACTTCTCCAGCCTTGAATACTATTGGCTTAAAATCTGTATTTATCAGAAAGAAGCCCTTGCTTCTGCTGATATGTGTTGTCTATCTGTAGTAATTCTAGTCTTCTGAAAGCTCCACAAGGTTCTGTTTGGAGGCCATTACTGTTCAGAGGGGTGTTTCTTTTGACTGCATCATACTCCTGCACAAAGCTGCCAAAGGGCAGAGTGGAGTTCATCGGGGTGAAATGAATCCTGCCTACCCAGTTTCTAAATATGGTAGCCTAATTCTCAAGAATGATGGGAATCCTGCCTACCCAGTTTCTATATATGGTAGCCTAATTCTCAGGAACGATGTGTGGTGCATATTTACATGAATTCTTGTGTGGTTGCTTCACAGAATACTTTTTAGGTGTATTTTAGATTGTGTCAGCTAATAAAGGTACTCCTCACTTAACGTCGTCCCGGTTAACATTGTTTCGTTATTATGTCACTGATCTATTAGAGAACACATGAACGACGCGTGCCCCCGGAGGCTGGGGGGCCACGGTGGTGGTGGGAACATGGCAGCGGGAGTGCAGTGGCAGTAAGCAGGAGTTTCTGCTCATGCCCCTGGTATTGTTGGCAGCCGGGGGGAGCGGGGTGGTGAGCACCAACCAGAGGTCAGTGACCACCCACAGACGCTGCCAGAAGTGATCGTGGACCACCTGCAGACGCTGTCGGTGACTGAGTGGCAAGTGGCGACCACCCGCAAGTGCCACCAACAATGTTGGCAGCGCCTTTTTCTGGGGGGTGTGCCACCACACTCAAGGGGTGCACGTGCACCCGCATGCACCGCTACTCATTGCCCCTGAGAAAACATACTTGTTTAAAATCGCGCAGTGTTTGGTTATAATGTTGTTTGGCCGCTGCCTACTAGTAGGTAACTACTGTGACATAATTGGATTCGCTTAACATCATTTCACTTATTTCAAGAGTGTAACTACAATGTTAAGAGAAGAGTAGCTGTACAGTGTAGCGCAAACAGTGTCTATTTAGTGCTATTTAGCGAGTTTGGTGTTTAAAGGTTTTAGCAGTTAATTTAAATTCAGATTACATAGTTAGGCACCTTGAGGTAGTTATCTCTGTAAAAAATAGCCAAAAGGTTTTCTTGTAGTCTAGACATATTCTAAATCTCATGCTGCTGATGCCAGTTATAGTTACTGAAAATCACTTTCCATTATTCCTTTATATTTCCATATGCTCAAAACTTTCTGTTTTGTTTATATTGGAGCCAAAATTTTCCAGGAATGCTCTTTGGCTAAAGTAGAATTTAGGGCAAATTCTGAAACGTTGTATGAGTTTGGAGAGACCAGTTTAAGACCTTAGATTTTAGAACATAAACCAGTTTTTAATTGATGGGGATTAGGAAAAAATTCTCTCAGATGCAGGATATCACATAACTGCGTAGAACTTGCTTTGAAAGATGTGATTCTGTCCACTGCCACAGGCTGGATATTGGTCTAAATGGACTGTTTCTGTGATATAATAATACTTTTAATTTGTTTCTATGAAAGAAAAATACCTTTTTCTTATGGTGAAATAATTCTAAATAAAATGTTTTGCTAGGGAGCAAAACCAGCCAAAGTTTGAAACTGAAAGGTTGATGTAGACATATTGGTGAGTCCTTAGCTGATGGCGAAGGAAATTGGAAACAAGCCTAAAACATAGTTCAGGAATACGTCCTTTTCCGGCATCAAAGTGCATATTTTCCCTGACAAGCCCAGTGCTGCTGCTTTCAGACTGCTGCTGTTGTTACACTTTGCATGAAGGACACTGTTAATGGCTTTTTGAAAGAGCTATGGCAGATCCCCCAAGAAAGTTAAGAGAGAGAATTGCAAGACCTGCAAATGTTTTGATCCTGCAGCTGTAGTCTTCAGTTTTCCATATGCTGTATTATTATTTATTAATAATGTTTTACAGCACCCAAGAGATTGCTGGATCTTCCACGTGGGAATATGTCAGCCTAAGAGAAATGTACTTTCACAAGCTGTGGTTGTCATGTTAGGCAGTAGCAGTCTAGATGGGTTCTAGATACTTTGATATACCTATATTATAAAGTAGCAGGAACACTTCTAGTATCTTATTTTTGGGCTGTTTTTCACTAAAAGCAATAATTTGTCAGCCCCAGCATTTGGTTTATCCTTCTCTTATCTCTATTGTATTGGTAAAAATAGTAGGATAAAGTTTAAGTTTTCTGGATATTTTTAGTTACTTAGTTGATTATTCTAATATTATAAAAGCTTAAGTCTGTCTGTGTCTGTCCATCCGTAACACTTTATTCACACTCTGATTGGCTGATGGAAACAGCTCACTTTAAGGACCAGACGGGGTGGGGGAGCCGAGGCCAGTGCTTCTGACCTCTGCTCCCCCACCCCGCTCCCTGCAAGAGGCAGAACAGTGGCAGCATGGGGCATTAGGTGGTGGCACTCCATCCCAGCCCCCTCCCCACCCCCTGCCATTCTTGACAGGCAATTGGCTAGTTTATTCATAACTTCCAAGGTCATTGGCCTTGTTAGGGCCTTGCTACATGTCTCACTTTAAGCTGCTCAAATGTTGATCAATGTTAGTGTTAGTTTGAATTTAGAATAGTTACATGTTCAGGCTAAAAACCTCTGACTATCCTCGATCTGCACAGCTGTGATTTGCCACTAGAGGGCTAGTGAGCAAGGGCCTGACTAGGAGCTACAGCTGTGAGTTGCCTAAACAGAACAGGAGGGTGAGAGGGAGGGATACTGCATCCTGGGATGCTGGAGGACTGAAACTTGAGTGGCTTATCTCTAAGGAGTGGCCACTTATTCGTGGAATACAACCCGGGTAACACGGATTAGAGGGAAACCTGCCTTGGAGTGGCATAACTATAAAATGCCTAGCGGGTGCTTAAAGGTAGTTTAAATGTCTTAAGGTGTGGACATTCCAGGGATTAAGAGCTCCCTGAGCCACCTAAAATTAATATGTAAGAAAGCCCTTAGAAAAGCTAACTGTGATCTTGGCTCTCTTCTTTGCTTGACATTCTTTGACCAAGTCAAAAGACTCCCATCCCTTCAGTAATATCATTTATCTTCATTTTCTTTGGACAGCCTGCCTTTCTCCTTGATCACTCTAAGTTTTCATTAAAAAATGAAACCCTTAAGAACCTTTGCACCAGTATCTCTTTTGCTGCAGCATTACCCCCAGAACTCTTTTGTTAAGAAATAGGTTGTTTGGCCCCTCAGTCAAAGTGGCCATTACATTACTGGATTCCAATGTCTCATTTTTTCCAAAAGGATTGAAACCATAAGGTGCCCTCAGGGGAGCTGGCTCTCCACTTGGTAATGCCTTCATTCTTCTGCCCCTTCAGACCTGTGGATGAGCGACACAGTCTAAATGTGCAGTGAATGGCTTATCTATGGAGTGCTTGAGGTCGTTGCATATCAATTCATGATTGACAGATTCTAAGTTTTAACTGTGATAACTGATCTAAGCATTTTTCACTGTGTGAATTAAATAATCCAGTGTTCTTCTTAAAGAAAAGGAAAACTTGAAAAATGGGATTTTTATCATGTGCAAACATAAAGATTTCCCACATGGGCAGGATGAGTCCATCATATTTAATATAACCAAAGTAATGGTACCAGAAGGAAATTTTTATATAATTTGGAGGGTCACTTTATATCTAAAATATACTATTTTGATAACAGAATGTTTCTGTCTCAGTGTGTTTATAGTACTATAAATAAAGAAACTATATATGAGTGGGTACAAAGGTCCTATGTCACTGCAGTAGAGCTTAATCTTGCAAAAGCACAATTAATTTGCTTCATGGACAAATGAAGATGACGGGGGTGGAAAGGGGGGGGAGGGGGGGCGCGGGGAGGAAAGCTCGGTCTCCTGGTGCATGCACAGACCTGGTTTTGGACTGCCTGGTTTTGGACTGCCTTAGCATATGACCATAATAGTTTGGGAAAGAAGAACTGCATCACACATGCTTTCTTTTCGTTGCAGTTGTTCTTCTGTGTGCTTAAGTGCATCCTGCTTTAGCTCAGTATAGCTAAGCTATCATCATACTTCCTGTGTACACAAGTCTTATTAACTTTTCTCTGTCTGCTGTCACACTGAGACAGACTCCTTTGACGTAGACTATCTGACTTTTCTGAGACAGAAATGTGTTGTCTGAAATAGTGATTGAGAGGTGGTAATTTCACAGCTCCAGTTGCCTGGGGCTGAGGCACAGCTCTTTGGTTGCACCATTATTTATGTTGTAGGTCTCCTCAGGGACATGCAGTACATGTTGGTTCATGCTGGTAATTTTTAGCAGTCTCTTTGTTTTGCCTCTTAAATAAAATCAAAACTATTTTCATTTAAAGGAGCTCATGAAGCAAATTAAACCCATCGTGCCATTGATTCCACTCTGCAGAGTAGCACTTAGATCACCCAGTGCCATTGAGAACGTAAATTAATCCATGGGGAACAATCCTGAATATCTGATTCAATGAAAAGTTTACATATAAAACAGTTTTAGTTTAAACCAGTGAAAATTACATTTCAAAAAAATAAGAATTAACAGTTAGAAAGTTGATCTTCAGGGCTCATTTTCATTTTATTTTGCTAGCTCATATTTATAAAATATTTTCACTATTTTGGATAAATTTGCCAGGTTTGAGGATTATTTCTTTTGGGTCTTGATGCATTTCCACAAAGATTGGTTGGAAATATGTTAAATGGATATTGGATATGAATGGATTTTGCCATAAATAAGTGGTACTATGTCTCAGCAGTGCAAACTAAAACTTTGAAATGGAGATTGTAGAAGAAGCAGCGGAAAACATATTTCTCAATATTAAACAGTTTTTTGGGGGGGGGACAGGCAGGGAGGCTGCTAACATCTGTTACTTGTTTTATCTCATTTTCTCATGTTAACTCTGTAAATTTGTTTTCTCGACAGAAAATGTATATTTAAATGCCAGTATGAAAATATTATCATTTAGCACTTGTATATAGTGGTTTTGAACTTCAAAATGCTTTATAAACATTAACTAATTCTCACAACATCTCTGTGAGGTAAGAAAATACTGATCCCATTTTACAGAGAGAAAGCTTAAAATACAGGAATATAAAGTGGAATTAACATCAGAACTTACATGTTGCTTGAATCTCAGTCCTGGACTTAAATCATTAAGGAAGGGTTAGCAGTGTTGGAGTGATGTTGTTCCTGTTTGGTCATCTGATTCCCAAAAGTTTGTCCAACCGCTCTCCCCACCCATACAGTTGGTCTAATAAAAGATATCACAAATAAAGTCTTGCCTCTTGAGTGTTGCTAAAGAATGTATTCCATTACCTTCCTGGCCCTCTATCCAGGGTTGATCATCTACATGGCATTTTTGGTCATCTAAGTGTCAAAGGGCATTTATACACGTAACATTTTTTGCCCTTTCTTGCACTGCAATGACGAAACTGTTTGCACGAGCAGGTTTTCCGGATAATTTAAAAGTCCTTCTGGTGCGTTAAAATGAAACTCCTTGATGTTGTGTAGTTTGGTTTGACACAAATTAAAGTGTCAAGTCCATGGATTCATTGCATACAAACACAAAGCCACTCAAAGACATGTGATCAGCCTCTTTGTCCAAGAGATGGCACTGCGACTTTTTTGTAGGTCACCCCAACAAATTGCTGTCACTTTTGAATTGCTACCACTTTTTTTTTTCTTGTGCCATGTGCCAGCTCCCTGCTCCCACAGCTGCATGGCAGGGCATGGGGTGGGCAGGGAGGCCAGGCTAGGGGGGCAGCACGAGACAATCCCACTCTCCTGCAGCACTGGCTGGTGATTGGGCTTAATTTGTTCCAAAATCTCTGTCAGTGCAAACACTGATGCAACGCTCCAAAGCTTAATTCATTCAAAAACCTAGTATATGCAACACTAAAGTAACGCTCCAAAATAAACAAGTTTAAATTTTATAAACCTCTTTAATTTAATGAGGATTACACCCCGTGATGTGTATAGGTGCCCAAAAATGCCACTTACAGACATGTTAACACTCTGTTTCTTGCTGTGTAGCCTGCCCACAGGGATAACCACATGCACGTGCAGACTGGACATATGCAGTAAGATATGCACTGGCCACCTATGTAGCTGGGCATGTACACATGTCCCTTGTAGATACGTAGTGCATCTAAGACACAAAGATATTGTAAACCAAAATCCATATGTAAAGGGACTTAGACTCAGGGACAGAAGAAAGGGGACCTTCCCATACTTTCCCCAGTTGGGATTAGTATCTAGAGACACTTGCCTAGGAAGCCCAGAGGACCTGTTTGGTTACATAATTCTTGCCAGTGTTGGCATTTCCAGCACTTAGACAACCAAAAATGATTGTCTGCGTGGCAGTGTCACCCTGCTTGGAGGCAACACCTTCATCTCAAAATACACCAATGGATCTTTAAGCCAACCTTGCTTTTTTGTGGGGTTTGTTTTTTTTTTTTTTTACATTTCAGTATACTTGTGTTTACTAAGGAGACTTCATTCATTTCTTGCTAAAGCGTAGCTGTGCATCTTTATTCTTAGCAATTCAAAGGGAGGTGAGACCTGTAGAATTGTTGTTTGCCAGTCTCATTGCAAGTTTCCTTTTAGTTTCAAAAAATTTGAAACTCTCAAAAGCTAAAATAGTACCTAAAATCAAGGACTTGTTATTTTCATACTAACAGGCATATTATCTGCTGAGAAGGCATTTTTTTTTCCTTTTCTGTAGACAATAGTTACCCTAAAATGCCCTATTCATTTCTGTCAGGCATCCAGGTTGTAGCCATACTGATCTAGAGAAAAAAGTAGTCAGGGCTTGTGGTAGAGGTGATATCTTATATTAGACCAACAAGATTTTTGCAAAAAAAATTCTTTAATTGCAAGCTTTTGGGCACAAGCATCTTTCATCAGGTATCGGAGAAAAGATTGTAAAAGTTCTCCTGGGTAAAAATGAAAGTTCATATTTTATAGGATTTCACAGAGGAGTCAATAGATGGAAAACTTCTCTGGGCAGGCAGTTCCTAGCTCGTAAGGATACCTGACACATGGAAGATACCAAATTTTAGCCAATTTTTTTTAATGAAATCTTCATAATTTCCCAAGCAGGAAGCAACTTTGACCACCTGAAACCTGAGATACAGCTCCTGCCTTTGTTAAGGTCATTTCTATCATCGCAGAGCCTAACAGGAGAGCTGAGAGACTCCTTACCAGCTAAGAACTGCCTGCCCAGAGGAGTTTTCCATCTATGTGAAATCCGATGAAATATGAACTTTCATTTGTACCCAGGAGAACTTTTACAGTTTTTTCTCCGATGCCTAATGAAGGGTGTTTGTACCTGAAAGCTTGAAATTAAAGAAATTATTTGCAAAAATCTTGTTGATCTAATAAAAGATATCACCTCTACCACAAGCCTTGATTGCTCCATTCATTTCTGTAACATTCTTTTTTAATTATTATTATGATGCACGGCACTTTTGCATCTGCTTCTAATTATATCGACTTAACTATAAATGTTAAATGTCTGCCAGACCCAATGGGCCAGAATAAGCCCAGGATATTTCCACTGAGGTTAGTAGATTTACATGAAGTATCATTTTGGTATTGTATGCTAATACTTAAGAATTTGTTGTTCGTATTTTATTACAAAAAACATTAAAAATGTTCTTTTGCAGATGGAATTGCTTTTGTACATTTTGCCTTACATTGACATTTACATTAGAAATAGTTTTAAACTAAAATCATATCCATCTTTACGGATTTTTCGGGTTTGTTTTTACCATTTAAAAAAACCCCCTGCTCTGGCTTGTGGTTAATGAGACCATGTATCTCAAGATAGTATTTTATGAGTACAAGGAGAAAAGCCTCTTTCATAAAAGAGAACATTATAATAGAGTACCTTGGATGACAGGAATGCGATTTTTATATTGCAAACAGGAAGTGATGAATTCATACTGTTTTGTCTAGGGACAGCTGGCAAAGGCTTATTACATTTTAGACAAATTAGCATAGAATTTAGACTTGGAGAGGTAATTACAGTGATTCAGTGAAAATGAAGACATTAGAATTTCAGTGGAGACATGGTTTAGAAAATAATATTTGTAGATAAATTTACAAATGTCTAGGTTTATGACAGTAGTGCATGTGTGGACAGTTCAAATAGAAAGGGAAGATGGTGAACTTTGGCTGAGGCTTCTCTTCTCAGTAGGTGATAGGATAATGTTTGGATACACAGGGATAGTTCATTCTGACTAACAATAACTGCTGCCTTCCCCATTGACTTCAGTGAAATAATATACACTAGGTCTAAATTTGGCCCATTCACTTGATACTCTGACAGAATAAATACTTGAGACAGGTCAGAAAAGGCCCCAAAAACTATAGCTGCCATAATATCAAAATGAAAATAGTACTTAAGGCTGGATTCAGAAGAGAAAAGGCTACAAACAGACATCACATTTGTCCCAGGATAAACTATTTTATCCCTGGACAGAGTACAGTTGATAAGATGCCCATGTCCATTGTTCCAGGAAAGATCCTTAAAAGGTTCACAGGATAAAAAGTACTAACATTTTATCCCGGGACATTATCAAAGTGCGTCTGAACAGTTACTAGCTGTGTATTCAGCTAGTCACTAAACCGTGATTAGAAGGGTGATGTGTGTGCACGCCAATCCTGGGATATTTCTGTTCTGGGACAAACATGGGCACAACTTGTGTAGGGACAAATGCAATGTCTGCCTCTAGCCTTTATGAACATTAGCAGTAAAGGTTAGTAGTAGATCCTGTTGCTGGTCAGCCCACAAAGGCCAAACTAGGAACATCGCTTAGCTTTCGTACTAAGAGTTGTGATATAATCACGTAGCATGAGAGTGAATCTGTGGATTACTTCTGAAGCTGTATGAAACTGTGCTAGAAATCAGGTATGATATTGGAGTGAAGTATGTGTACTAAATTGATTCATAGGAATTGACTGTTCTAAAACAAGCTGAGTCCTGTATTTTATTGCACATTTTTGTTGACTATTCAAAACAAGTTTACAAACTATATACTGATAAGGTTTATGACTGCAGTGCATTTAGGAGACAATGGAGACAATGAAGAAAAACTGTCATTGTGTTGTTTTTTTTGATTGCCTTTATTTGGAGACTGTGGGATCATGTATTTGGACAAATGCTGGTATACCTAACACTTTAAAGCTTTTGAGAACTGCATATGCTGTATAGTAGTTGAGACAAAACAGCATAGTTAAACATTTTGAAGCAGTAAGCAGGACATTTTCAGTAAGCAAGGTTTTATAATCTCATTTCTGAGAGAATGCTGGAAAATATTATGATTTATTTTTGGTATTTTCATTGCCTATCTTGGCACATATATTATGCATGCAGTCATTTCTTTCTTTTTCATTCATTTTGTTTTTATTGTTTCCTTCAAGCTACTTTGACAAGCTATTCTGAAAATGTGGAGCGCACTAAATATGGAGGGGAGAGCAGCAAAGAATTAGGATCCGGAGGAAACATGAAACCTTGGCAGTCTCAGAAATCCAGCATGGACTCCTGTTTATACCGGGTGGATGAAAATATGACCGCCTCTACCTACAGTTTGAACAAAATCCCAGAAAGAAATTTAGAGACAGTTTTATCTCAATCTGTACAGTCTATTCCACTTTACCTTATGCCACGGCCAAACTCAGTAGCAGGTAAGAAATAATATTTGTAATAATATTTTGATAAGATCAAAGTAAAATGAGCCACTAGTACAGCTTTACTATTTACCTATTTCATGTTTTCTTCATAGAAATTATAAAACTTATTTCTGGGCCAGCTGCCACTGGATGGGACATAAATGATATTTTGCGGGGCAGAAATGGATTATAAAAGAAAAACCAACCAAGAAAGTACATTTCCCTCTAAGCATAGTGGTTACCTCATGAATACAAGACCCCTGCTTTTTTTAAAATTTCTTTGGGGAGTGTTAAAAAATTTGCTTAAATGTCAGTGTATTGCTTTGGATTAAATCATATTACAATACAAATACCAGACCCACTTCTAATGTAGTAACACATGATTTCAAAGCACAGAAAGTTTCAGCTCTCATAGTTAGCATCTAAGTTAATTAGCAGCATTAATGTCAAAAGCCTTTTCTGCCGTTCATAATTAAAATGCAGGAGTCCGGAGAACAAGGATAATAGGTTCTGGCATTTTGAAAGCAAAA
This sequence comes from Alligator mississippiensis, assembly GCF_030867095.1. Classification (NCBI taxonomy): domain Eukaryota; kingdom Metazoa; phylum Chordata; order Crocodylia; family Alligatoridae; genus Alligator; species Alligator mississippiensis. Next base: position 157,908,653 of record NC_081827.1, read on the forward strand.
CATAACAATACCACAATACATTTTATAAATGTTAGTCTCTCCTGTCCTGGTTAGAGTGTGGGGGAACACATAGCCAGGTTAAAGAGCCAGATTTAATTTAAACAAAGTAAGTGAGCATCCAGAGAAACTGAGAACTACTAGTAAGATTACACATATTGTTGAATTGTACTGTGGATAGATTTTTAAGTCAGAGAGATCACCACCATCATCTAATCCGGGGATGGGCAATTATTTCGGGAGGAGGGATGCTTATCGAGTTTTGGCAAGCTGACAAGGGCCACGTGGATAGCCCCACCCCTTGACAGGTGCCCTGCCCCCTGGTCGCTACCTTGGAACCAGAATTCCCACCCCCTAACCCCTGACCTTTGCCACCAGAAGTCCCTCCCTGTGCCCCCAGAAGTACTCCTTTCAGCAAGGGGTTTTGCCGTCTTGGAACCAGAAAAATACCAAATTATATTCTAAAAAGTAAACATCTACAACATTCATTAATTTGATTTCAGAAAATATTTTTGCCCTGGTTTACAAATGTTTGTATAATATACATAATATAATATACATAGATTGCACAATAGCTTAAAATGAAGTCTTACACTTGTATATTGTGTGGGGGCAGGGGGTAGAGGTTTGTGGGGGGTTGTGGGTGTGTGGGTATGTGGGGTGAGGGAGCATGTGGGTGTGTGTGTGAATATGTGAGATGTGGGTGGGTATAGGGTTTGTGGTGGGCTGTGTGTTGGCGAGGGTGGCTGGGGTGTGTGAGGGTGTGTGGGTGTCTGCATGTATAGCAGTGTGAGGGGACGTGGGTGCATGCGTACAGTGGGTTGTGCGTGTGGGACTCGCCCTACAAACACACATTCACTCTGCCCCTGCCTGCACCACACACACACACACACACACACACTGCCCCTGCCTACACACACACTCTCTCTCTCTCTCTCTCTGCCCCTGCCTGCTCATGCACACGTCCCTGTACTGGAATTGCCCCATGTTCCCGGTCCGGTGATACAGCCGGGAGCCATGTGGTGCTGGAGCAGGGCAGGGACAGGAAGAAGGGAAATGGCTAGGGTGGATGAAGCTGGGTTCCTGCCTCCTGCTGCCAGCTCCCCCTGGGTCCTACTGCCCCTGACTCCTGTCGCCTTTGACAGGCAGCCAGGAGCAGATAAATATTTTCTAAATGTTTTAAATTAATTTTCTAAATTACCTGTGGGCCGGATAGAATGGCCTGGTGGGCTGGGTCCAGCCCGCAGCCCATATTTTGCCTGCCCCGATCTAGTCTGACCGCTTAGAAGCTCTTCCATACTACATAAGTAAATTCCATCAAGGTCAATACCTTCTGGTCAAACAAGAATTCATTCAGGCTGCTCGTAGACATTAAAAAAAACCCCAAAAATGCGCTTTGTCAGAAGAAGCAGCATGTTACTTCAACCTGGCTCCACTAAAATGCCTAATCTACACAGACGTCAAGCAAGCTGGGTCCAACTAAGGCACTACATCTTCTGGGCATGCACTGGGCTCAACGCAGGAATGCTCTGAGTTTAAAGTGCCATTTAAAAAAAAAAATTTAATGTCTGCAAGCAGGTTCAATGACAGCTTGAAGACTCCAAGTAATGATTAATTTCCCGCATCATTTCTTAAGCTGTACCAGTGGCTAATTATTTTCACTTATTAAATTAAAAAGTAACATTTTATTTTTCTAACTTCTGCTTTTCAGATCATTATGTATTTAAAAATGTGAATGATAGTCTTGGTTTTGGAAGCAGGTGTCTTTCCATAAATTCTTTTCTGGTTAAAAACAACTGTTTTTTCCTGGTAGAATTTTATATTGAATTTGATAGGAGTTAAAATCTGCTTGTTAATCTTTCTTATAATATGTGAATTTGCTGATCCTTGGTTTTAAAAATGAGGCCTCTTGATTTCCTTGAAATGTCTATTGTCTGAAGGATTTTAATTGATGTTGCAATTTATTTTAATGCTATTAATTTACAATTTAATTCCATTCCTGAAATTCCCTTTTTTAGTGAAAGTAGAAGGAAGAAAAATAATGCAAAAATTTATTTTACCTTCATTTAAAAGTTTATTTTATGGATTCCTCCTCACTTAATGTTCTTATAGAATCATATGGTTGGAAGGGACTTCAAGGATTATTTAGTTCCCCTCCCTTCTCCCCTCCCCCCCCCCAACAGATATTGTAGAAAAATTCATAAAAAATCTGGCTGCATGCAACTTCTTTATGTCCAGGAATCCATATTCATGACTATTGGGTAACAGCATGATAAACAGTGTAGGGCTACATAGTTTTTAAGCTGTTTCCATGCCCTCTTCTCATTGTGGAAGACCTCCCACTCCGCCTCCTCTTCCCCCTCCCCCTCTCAATGGTTATTTCCAAACACTGTGAAAATGTAGCTAATCACAGAGCATGATCTTGTTCTGATCTGAAAAACCTGATTTCCTATGTCACTGTTTTGCCTCATCTATAACTCTACATCAGTGACTTTCTGATGGACCATAATCACTATAAAGCTGCCTGCAAGGCACAGTTATTGCCAGTAGCGTACCTTGTGGAGGCAACCCACATGGGCATCAACTTTGAGCAGTTGGGGTACAAAAATAGCCGCTGCTATACTGGCAGCATGGCAGCTGGCACTGCCTCATATCAGTGGGCTGAACCAGGTTTGGGGAGTCAGGGTTAAGGTCACAGTCCTAGGAGATTAGAGCTGAGGGTCACAATATTGGGGGTCCTAGAGCTGAGGCCAAGGGTCAACAAACCAAGAGTCCAAAAACCAAAGGAAGTCATGAGCCAACATGATCACCATACCAGAAGTCCAAGAGCTAAAGCCAAGGGTCACAAACTGGATATCAAGCCAGGGATTGAGATGGGTTCATGGTCAAGGCAAGCCCTTTGTTGAGTCAGCAGGACCAAGACAAGAACAGGAACAATCAGGAACAGTCTGGACAGGACAGGAGCAGGCAAGGATGAGAGCAGGGGCAGGGGCAGGCAGTAACCAGGCTAGGCAGGAGCAGTGCAAAAAATTGGGATCAGGAATCAAGATGCAAGAGCACCGGTACTAGACAGAAGGGGGGTCTTCTTAGGTGAGAGCCTTCAAAACACTACAAGGGCTGTTGCTTATATGCAGCAGCCACAACCAAGCACTTTAATGGGGCCCCACAAAGGGCACTTAGTTAGCTGGCAACCCGGGCCAACTGGGGCCTTGTTTCCCTGCTTGCTACCCTGACTTCTGATACCCTGTTATGCCTCTGGTCATTACCATAGTTATTTAAATGGGCTAAAACTGTCTATTACAATATGATTTGCTTATGTGGGCTGGTTCTTACAACTAGCAGATGAGAAACCCAAGTTAAGAAGCCTGCTAGCCATAAGGGCCCCGCCCATGCTTAGGTAAAGGTGTGATGGGATTTAATGCACAATCATGCTTCATGCCATGCCACACTTGCCATCATGTATTAGATCCCATTGCATTTTATTGCTGGTGCAAGAGGAGCTTGATCCCAGGCTCACCCTGTACTAGCAAGAAGCAAGCTCTTGTAGCTTGGAGTCCCCTCAGCTATGAGATTCTCAGCTGTGGAGGCACCCCATGCATGCCTATGGTTAGGAGACTGCAGCTGCTGTGATCTCCCAGCTGCAGGGTACCTCATGCGTTCCTGCAGCTAGGAGATCACAGCAACACTCTATGGCTGCCAGGACCCAGCCATTGGGGGGGTGCTGGGATCCAGCACCCACAGCTGCTGGGGCTGAGTGTTCCCTCAGCTGTGGGACTTCCAGCCCTGGCTGTGCATGGTACACCCCTGCAGCTGGGAGCCAGCAAGCTGATGGGGCTCCCAACTGCAGGGGCAGGCCTTGCTATACATGCAAGTTTATAGCAAAATAATAACTGGGTATAAAGTTATTATACTTTTTCCAGCAATAACTGTATAGTTGTCTGGACCTTTTTATGGCACTATAATTCATTTGCATGTGTAGCTGGTCTATATTAATTGTGCAATTAACCCAGTAATTATGTGATACATGTAGAACGGGCACAGAGGAACCCTTTACTTCTTGCAGAGGCTGGTTCAGCCCACCGCAGTTGAAACACAGCTGTGCAAAATACCTCATCTGCCCTCTCCTGGATTTTATCAGACCTAGCATGAGGAAAATCCAGTGACATCCACAGTGTTGAAATTGGAAATCCATCTGTGATTCAGTCATTTCAGACACCTTTTTTTGCTGATCTGGCAGAGGGTATCTAATATCTGAAAACACTGACTCTTGTAGTACTGCCAGGTATCATTTTCCTATAGCCAAATGAGCATTCTGTTTAGTTTGAGATTAAGAGTTGGCATTTCAGAGCGATTTGGGGTGGTAGAAACATGACTGGAGGCATATCTAACTGACCAGCTAAGTTTCTTATGGGGTTAGGGTATAGATTGTTATATGAACAACCACAGCCTCTGCCACATCTGCAAAAGAAAAACAAAGGTGAATCCTCAAGGGTAATGTTTAATTTCACTTGCAGAACATGCCATGGTTGGCCTACCTGGTAGACTCAACGACATAAAAATATCAGACAGGAGGGAGCCTCTTGGGCCATATTGTCCAGTGTCCTGTATTTGCAAGCAATCATTAATTGAAGAAATACCCAAAATAACCACTTCAGACCTTCACCCCCTCTGAAACACCAGAGAATTCCCTATAATGTGCCATGTGAAAAAATAAGGCTTGATCAGGGTACTGCCACTGCCCTCCCACAGAAACAGTGATCATTTCATGAGTCACCTAAGAAAATTAAGAAGCACATATTTCTTTTCTTAGCTATCTTTTGCTCCTCTCCTCACACAGTCCATAGTTATGCAGTATCTAACACAACTGGTACTGCTGTGCACCTCTTAATCATAGTAACTGTGCAATCTGCAAATGAGATAGGGCATGGCATGATCCCTTTAAACAGTTTGCTATGAAATTTTAGTAAAGTTTACAAGTAACAAGCCTGACCTTTTATTTTTCCAGGTTGGTAGACCCACTTGCTTCTGTGCCTTTGACTCATAATACATGCTAGCCAAGTTGGGACTAATATAATATTTTTGTGTTAATCTTTCTAACAAATTCTACCAGACTATTTTAGCTTTCTTTGAATACATTTACTTTACAAGGAATTAAGTTATAAAAAAGCACCATATCATCATTCTAATATGTAGCAGGATTTATCCCAGGAGATGTAGAAGATTTTATTTTAAAAATTCTTGTTGTGTGTCTACAGAAATCTGCATGAAAGTATTCTCTTATTTAAGTGGTCTAAATGCAACATTTCTTTTGCTATTTAACAAGCCCTTCTGCAGTACAAGGAAAGCATGAAATAAAGGGGAAAACTCAGTAAACAACAGTAATTCTCTTCATAAAGTATCACTCTAGTCCTTCACTTCTTTGTATGATATTTATTTTTATTTGGTCAGAAATGGCACTGATTGATATTTTGTTGAAGGGAAACTTGTTTATTAAAATGTTCTGGAACACTGGAGGCTCATGTATATGATAATTTCCTGTGCTGGGATGTTTAATTTACTGGAGCTACATGTTCAGCAGTTTGGCTGATCGCTTGGATTAATGGATGACTGTAAATGTGATATGATTTTGCGGGGGGGGGACGACACAGAACTGTACTGTTACCCAGCACATCCACAGGTGGCAGATAGTGGAATGACCTTCAGGGAAAGTTACCTATGAAAAAGCAGTTGTGGACTAAGCAGCAGTAGCAACACCAGGATGTGGTGAAGACAGGAGATGGCAATGCTTTCCCTCCTGAAAAGCCACATATATCCTTTGACAGTGCTGTGACATGGCAAGTACAGGTTATTACTATTATAAGCCACCCCAGCCCCCAGCCATGGGTCTATAAGTTTTCAATGGCAGAGCAGGCAGAAAATGATGTTAGAATCCCAGTGGCTGTGCAGGCAGATGAAGGCTGCAGCAGAATGAAATCCCCAGTTGTTTTGGTCTCCTTGCCATTGGATCAAAGTCCCATTCTGCAAATAGCCATGTGGAAGCTGAAGTGCAGCAGCTTCTCCATAATAACAGAAGTCACACACAGGTGTCTTCCATGAAAACAGGTTTTCCAGCACATTCAAGCCCTTTGGTAACCACCTAATGGTGACAGGAGCAGGATTTGTTCTGAGACCTGGAAGCTCCTAGTCGTGAATTGGCATGAAGGTGGCAGTTACAAGAAGGTCATCTAGCACTTGGGATGAAAAAGAAGTATCATTCAACAGCTGTAACTGTGACTGAGCAGCCCTCTTCAGAATCTGCGCGGCTCACCCCATGTGGGGGGTGGGCTAGAAAAGGTGCCCTAAAACATAGTTTGTCTACTTTCTTCCTAACTGGATAACCATGTTCAGTGGGATCATCTTACTGTGGTTGAAAATACCAGTGAAGATGTACCATCAGTTTCAGAACCTGGAACATCAGGATCCTTATGGCCAATCCTAATAGTGAATGCCCAGAGCACCACACTGCAGTTATGGCCCAAGAACTCAGGCAACACAGCATCAGTGTAGCTGTATGGAGCGAGACCTGGTGAGCGGGAGATGGGCAACTCAAAGAACATGGAGGCAGCTATACCTTTGTGGCACAGGGGCAATCCTGGCGCCAGTCATAATGTTAGCCCACCCACCTGTCCAGGGTACTCCACCTGACTCACCTGCCACACCTTTCCTGTAAAGAAGTAGTTGTTTCTAGGTAGGAGGCTGCCCATTTAATGCTCTGATGCCAAGGGCATAATACAAGCTCCTACCTTCCCTTTACCATGTCCCATGCCTCACAGATGGCATCTAAAAATCACTTCCACTATTACTGCCCCCAGCCCCATTGCTGGGCCACACTTGGCCTCAGGCCCAAACTTGGCCTCAGGTGTCCGTAGATGTGCCTTGGCCACATCCCCCCCCCCACTGGGACCTCTAATCTGCCACCTCACTGGGGCCTTTACTCCCACACATGCTATGGGCTTCTTGCATCTCATTAGGCTCCTAGCCCCTCAAACTCTGCCCCCTCACTGGGGCTTCTGGCTTTATGCCCCTTGGGCCTCAGGTGTCTGTTGACGTGCCTGGATCCTGCTCAGGCCTCAGGCATCTGTTAACGTACCTGGACCTCACTCTTGACCTCCCGCTAGGCCTCACCCTCACTCAGGCTTTGGGCCTTAGGCCCTCCTGGCTCGTGTGCTGTTGCCCAAGCCTGGTGCTTCTCTCTCAGATTGTGCTCCCCTAACCTTTCCCCTTCACAGGGTCACCAACAAGGCAGTGAGGGCTGAAGCTTTCCAGTGCCCCATACTTGTCTTTCACTAGGGAGGCACTGATGTGGCATTTCCTGGAGACTGCCCCACCACAGGCAGCCGCACCACACCATCCAACCCCAGCAGGGTGTACTTTTAGGTCATGCCCCAGGACCAACTGCAGGCCTACCTGCCCTGGTCTTTCCTTACTGAGCTCCTGGATGTTCTCCCTGGGCTATTAACTCCTGGGCACTCTGGGGCCTCCATTTCATAACCTGCCCTCAGTCCCTGACCCCATCTCTCTCAAATCCCACTTATAGGATTCATCCCAGCAGGAGGTTGGACTTCAGCCTCCATCATTTCAGTGTGCTGGTTGGCTAAGCAGCTGTCCTCTCTTGGCAGTGATGTCCCCACCCATCCAGGGGATCTTCAGCCTCTTTTAAGCTCTAACCCCACCTCTGGGCTAGTTAGGGTACCAGTAGCCCTCTGCAGCTCTTGCCTGACCCTCGCAGTGGGATTACTTACCGTTCAGCTTGTCGTCTCTAGCCCCCTTGCAATGACCAGTCAAGAGCCCTGGGTCATTTAACACACAGCTGACTCCTTTCTTCAATAGGGGTCCCCTCCTGGGCCTACCAAAAAGCCAAAAACTCATACCAGGCTTGCTTAGAGCCCTAGAGATCTTATATCTGGCTGTCCTTGACTCCACTGGGTTCATCTGAGCCCCTGGCCTCACCACCAGTTCCAATTAGTGCCTGCCTAGACCCTCACTAGGCCCACAAGCTCTAAGCCCCTTCCTAGGCTGGCCTGTACCTTCAGCCCTAGGTGTACATGGCCTCTCCACAGCCCCAGGCCTACAGCCACTTCCTTGGGGGTTGGGACCCCACTGAGTCGCTGGGAATCTCCTTCTTCCCCATAGTTCCTCTCTAACCTCCAAAATATTTCTGGCAGCAGCAGATCTCCAGCTAGGTAATGTTACCTCAGCAGCATCCCTGCAGCAACTGTTGGCTCTGTTCCTCAGGGATTGCTCTTATACTGAGGCTGCTCAGCCCTGCTCCAATCAGGCAGTCTCCTGGCTGTCCTGTGACAACCTGTTTGGCTCTGCTGTCACCTGCAGGCTGCCTCATAGCCTGTTCAAGCCCTTAAAGTGGCAAGCACCCAAAGGTGCTCTGCCACAGCCTTCTTCTGGAAGGGTAAACAGGAAGGAGAACAAACACCAACTTCACAGAGTTGGTTTTGCCATTAAGAGTGAACTCACAAACCAACTCAATGAATTCCCTATCGGAATTAATAAGTGCCTCATGACTCTCGGTCTTAAAGTGGCAGGGAGCCACTATGTCACTCTCATCAGCACATATTCCCCAACTCTTGACACCACCAATGAAACCAAGGAGGAATTCTATGCCATCCTTGACAAAGTCCTTTCTGATATTCTGGAGGGAAAGAGATTTATTCTTCTTGTTAATTTCAATACCAGAATCCGGACTCTAACCTCTGGAATGGAACCATCAATAAGGCAGGAGTAGAAAAAGTCAACTCCAATGGCATCCTCCTCTTGACCAAATGCATGGATCTTGAACCCACCATCACTAACACCCTGTTGTACTAGAAAAACAGATACAAGACATCATGGCAATGCCCACAATCTGAGCATTGGCACCTGATTGACTGTGTCATTGTCCGTTCCTGGGATCATAAAGATATCCACATCACACGAGCTATGCTAGGAGCTGATGATTGCTGAACTGATCGCTGACTCATCCACTTGGTTATGTCACTCAAACTGGCTCCCAAATGATGGCTGCATCACAAGCAGAAAATAAACATTGATGGACTGGAGGACTCAGGCAAGCAAGACCTCTTCCACCGGTGCCTCAATGAAAAACTGGTGAATTCCAATCAACAACAATAGGAAAATGTCAGCATCACATGGGGTGCTCTCAAGGCCGCCATCATCAGCACCTGTGAAAAGATGCTTGGATTCTCTGCCAGGAAACATTAAGACTGGCTTGATGAGAATGACCAGGAGATCCAAGAGTTGATTGATCGCAAGCACAAGCCCTTTTGGGCTTGGCAAAACAACACCAACTCCAAGCAAAAGAAATTGAATTTCTCTAAAGCAGAGATCCAAAGGAGGACCCACAATATGAAGAACAAATGGTGGGAAGACAGGGCTAAGGAGATTCAGCATCTCGTTGACATCCATGATACCAAACCGTCTACAGCGTGAGCACTCAGGAAAAGGGAGCCATTGATGCCTGTTGGCAAGAGCATTTTGAAGATCTTCTCAATTGTGAGCCTCTTTTGTTCACAAAAGTGTTCTCAACTCTATTCTGCAACACCCAGTCAAAGATTATCTCAAAATCCCTCCAACCCATGACGAGGTGAGGAAAACCATCAAACAGATGAAGAACAACAAGGCATCTAGAGTGGATGGAATCCCCATGGAAGTCTTCAAGCAGGGGGGAAAGGAACTCACATCGTATCTTAAGGATTTGGAATGATGAGGAGATCCCAGATGACCTCCAGGACACCATGCTTGTGACGGTCTTTAAGAAAGGAGACAAGTCTGACTATGGAAACTACAGAGGGATCGCCTTGCTGTCCACCACAGGAAAGAGTATTGCGAGAACTCTCCTGAACCATCTCCTTCCACTTGCTTAAAGCTCCTCCTGAGATCTCAGTGTGGGTTTAGTGCATCAAGAAGCACAACTGACATGATCTTCACAGCTTGCCATCTGCAGGAGAAATGCTGTGAACAACAGAAGCCTTTCTGCAGGGCCGCCTTTGACCAAACGAAAGCTTTCAACTCTGTCAGCCAAGAAGTTGTGGAGAACCCTTCTGAAATGTGGATGCCCACCAAAATTTGTCACCATTCTCTGACTGCCCCATGATAGTATGCAAGTGGTAGTTCTCAGTAATGGATCTATCACAGATCCCTTTGAGGTTAAAACATGAGTTAAGCAAGGCTGCATCATTGCTCGAACACTCTTCTCCATGCTTGCCACAATTCTTCATCTGATCACCAAGATGGCTACCAGGGGGGCGAGGCACCTGTCAAGAGGTGGGGCTACCCATGCGGCCTTTGACAGCTTGCCAAAACTCAGTAAGCATCCTCCAGCCAAAATAGTGTGTGCTCACTTCGAAGCAGACCTTCAGGCTTCATCGACATCTTTACCAAGGCATACTAGAAAATGGACTGACACTCAACATTCAGAAGTCTAAGGTCCTCCACCAACAAGCTTCTAATGGAGAGTCCCCAGCTCCAGTAATCCAGATGCACAGTTAGACTTTGGAGAACATTATTTCCCATATCTCTCGCAGAAGGCTGACATCAATAAAGAAATCCAACATTGCCTCAAATGTGCAAGTGCAGCCTTTGGAAACAGGTGTTCGAAGATTGTGATATCAGATTTGAAACCAAGCTCATGGGTTTTCAAGCAGTCATGATCCCCTCCTTGCTGTACGGAGCTAAGATATGGACAATGTGCAGGAGACTTCTCAAATCATTGAAGAAGTATCATCAATGCTGCCTGCAGAAGATCCTTCAAATCCAGTGGGAAGACAGATGCACCAACATTAGCATCCTCTCACAAGCACACACCTCAAGCATCAAGGCAATAATCATCCAACATCAACTTCCCTGAGCTGGCCATGTCATCTGGATGTCCAACTCCAGACTCCCAAAGCAATTTTATTCTCCCAGCTCAGACAAGGCATATTCTCAAGAGGAGAGCAGAAAAAGTGCTTCAGGGACATCCTCAAGGGCAACTTAAAAAATTGCAACATCAATGGCAGCTCATGGGAGACTATCACCCAGCACAGCCCCAAGTGGAGGAAGAGTCTGCTTCAGGGATCTCAGTACTTTGAAACCTCATGACAACAACAGGAGGTGGAAAAGTCGGAATGGCAAAAACAGCAGGTCATGAACCAAATCAAGAATCCAGCGCCAGCCACCCCACACAGAAACACATGTCCAAGCTACAATAGAGTCTCTTGATCCTGAAATAGGTCTCATCAGCCATCGCTAGACACAGAGATAAGACAGTCATGGAAGAGAATCATTCTTGACTGTGAGGGATTGCCAAGGAAGAAGATGATTTATTAAATGGTCCAGTTGTGGGAATAGATGGAGGTTTTCTTTCACATGAACTCACTAAAAACATATATGGGGACCAATTCTTAATGATTCACTGCATAGAATATAAAAGTTGAGAAGCAGTTTTATGGTACTAAGGCAGCAACAGCTGTGAAGGCCACTGCTGCTGGGTCATGCAGTAGCAATTTAGGTATAGAAAGAAAGAAGGATTGAGTAGTAAAAGGAAAAGAACATATAATTTTGATGGTAGTGTGCAAGCAAACTTAAGAGTTATTGGGTTTAGGCTTAATTTATGGGCAACAAATTCTACTTCCTGAGCAGTAGGCTAAAATACTAGTAATAAAAATTAACATCCCCAGTACAAATAGATGTACATTTAAAATGAAAGGTTAATTATTTACCTAACAAGGGGGAAATGCTCATTGAATTAAAAAAAAATGGAAGGAAATTTTATGTTCTCTCAGGCATATTTTAACAAGCCTTGCAGCAGGAGGACACTGACAGCCCTTGTCCCCCTGCGTTACCTGTGGCAGGTTAGGTTGTTATACCTTGTAGTTATGTGACAGAGTTGATTGTGTAGTTTTTGTAATAGTTTAGACAAGGATTTGTGTGGGATGATTTGGATAGGGATGATCCTGCCTGAGGCATATGATCTCCTGGTATATGGATGGTCCTGCCTCAGATATATGACCTCCAAACATCCCTTCCAGCCCTTCTTTTCTATGGTTCTAACTGAAGCCAGTATGGGCAGGAGGATATCTGAAAATTTCTCAGTGGTGGCATCAACTTGTTAGGGTTGTTTCAGTTGTGACCCTACAATGTTGTTACTGTGTCTGAGCAGTGTCTCTGTTTTATTTGAAAAAATAATGCACAACATGAATGTGGTAACTTTCTGTATTTTAACACCTCACTAAAAAAAGCCAAATTCTGCCACCAAGTTAACTCAGTAATTCTTCTGAATTAGTCATTTAAAAAGTGTGCTGTGTTATTTAAACCAATGTCATACTGCTTCTGTGTTAACCCCGCAAGATGAAGGAATGCAGTTCAGAACATTAGCCAGTCAAGCTATTCCAGCTCTGAGTTTCACGGAGTCTTTGCAGAGCGAAAAATGCAATTGTCTAAAATTAGTACATGAAACCATTCTCAGTTTGCCTTTATACATGCAAAAAAAAAAAAAGAAAGAAGAAGAAAAGAAAGAAAAGAAAAGAAAAAAAGCCAGGCTATTTCTATAACAACAAAGTCTCAATGTTGTCTTTTTTCTTTTGATATAGAAAAAGGTATTACTGTTCACTAACACTCTTGGGGTAATCTTTTTAAGATATCTTTATTGAATCAGCCTCTCTCTCTCCATCCAATTTTTTTTCTTAAAAGCCAGTGGAGCTAAATATCCTTTCACCTTTTTTAGACTTATCCCAGACTCTATCTCTGGAACTCCCAGTCTTTTTGCAGTACTCTGATGCTTTGTGGATATTTTTCAATTATCTCAGTCCTACTGGTTAACTTGTAAAAGGCCCTGTAGCTCCAAAAAATATCAGTAGTTTTCCTGATGTCTTTTATCTTTTGAGAGAACATTTACATTCATCATAAAGTATATGAAATCCAGAATATCTACAAAAATATCCAGCAGATCTCTTATTCCTTTGGATTTGGAATCAGATTTGCTCTGCATCACTTGTTGGAATATGATTTAATGTTTGTGGAACTTTTGCTTGCCTCTGCCATTCTAATTGTTAATATTTATAGTTGAGGCAGATATACCTATAGTTATGGTTACTTAATACTTTCCAGTACAGTACCCTGTTCTGCATATAATTTTACCAGACTTTTGCTATGTGAACAGAAGTTTTCCAAGCCATTTGTTTGCCACAGGTGGATTGTTTTTGGAAAGCTTCAGCTAAAATGGTTCGACCATTTCTGATAGCAAAATTTGGGAAGAAGTCTGTGCTTGCCCATATTAGCCTTATAATCATTTCACTGTACAGGAAAGTATTTGTTTGTATTAGTCTGCCAACCTGTCCTGCCTTCTGCCAGTCATTTCATTGAGAAGTTCTACCATTTCTGAACTTTTGTAACGTGGTTTGAAGTCAGCAGGGGTCTTCTGGCATCCTTTATTACCTTAATCAAGCCCTCTTTTTGGTTATGTGCATATTTTTAGTAATCTAAGACAGGACTGTCCAACTGGCAGCCCACAAGGGGTTAAGTTCCTTTTCCTGGGCTCCTGCATGGGTGTCACTCCCCCATCACTCTATTTGCAACAGCAGCTGGAGTCTCTGGGCTTCCTCTGCCTCCTCCAACTTCTGCATTCAGTATGTGCCCTGGGAAGCAGCGCACTGCAGTGTGGCACTGGGCATTAAGGGTGAGGCCAGCACTGTGCAGTGCAGTGGTGGGGCATTCACATGGGTATGCACTGTGGTGGCGGCAGGGACATTGAAGTGAGGTTGTTTCAGGGGTTGGAGGGGTACCTGCATGGGCATGAACTGAAGTGATGGTGGTGGGGAGGGGGGAGTACAATGAGGGGGTGTCCATGCAGTTTGTGGACTGAGGGTCTATGATCCCCACTGGATCAGCCCTGCGTAAAAGTTGGAACAGGACTCATCTGAAACAACTTTATCTATGTCATTAAGTCAAGAGCTGTAGAAGTCATGATTAGTCTTGCTAGCTCATTGGCTGTGATATTCTTATTTAAATAAGGTTCAAGCCCTATTTATGTAAAATGTTCATGATCATTTGAGAATCAGTTTTGGGCAGCAGTTCCCAAATTGTGTGGAATTCATGTATTAAAACAGAAAAATGTTCTCCCCATTCTAATCTAGGAATCCCCCTTCCTTCCTGCCGCCCCCCCAATATAAATAATTATAGAGCCTACCCACATAATCAGAATAAGGTGGCTTTCCAAGTATACATAAGTTCACAGGAATCTGGCCTTTATTGCACAGGGAAATGTCACTTTGCTTTTATAAATTGATAGCAGTCTTCCTTGTTGTACCACCTTCACAAAACGTCACTTGCAAATCTCTAGTTCTAATATGAATCCACAACCTGGGATCTTTTTTGCTTTTTCTTTTTGAGCAGATGAGAAGGAATGTGACTGTGTGTGAATAGAACTGGTACCTATCATTTCTGGGGGGCAGTGAATCATAGAATCAGCCAGAGATTGATACTAAAGAAAAAAACTAAATGGCAAACCAGGCCATTTTCACTTTATATATAATGTTTATAACAACAGCTAGCCATTTGGGAAATGCAATACCATGTGCTAATCAGAAAGGGCACAATTTATTTATTCATTTAGATATATGACAAAAGAGGGAAAGTACCTAGGAAAGTATCTATCCTGGACCATGATTGGCTTGGATATAATTTTTCAAATACAATGGTATGAGCCAACAGCCTTTCCAAGCATAGCAAAATAAACAACCAAAGAATGCAAACTAAGTATCCTGCCAAAATAAGACCACATTGGCCAACAACAGACAACATCATGTACCTTGCTGCATGCTCGTCTTTATCTTCAAAGGAACCTTCCTTTATTAAACAGTCTAAGACCTTGTCTAGACATAAATTGTAGATCTCTAATTATACCAGTGTGTGTGTGTATGTATATATAAGCAATCCTGATATAATTGTGTGCATGGTGGAAGAGTGGGGAATTTGTACCATTAAACCAATTTGTGTGTGTGTGTGTGTGTGTGTGTGTGTGTGTGTGTATATATATATAACAATTTGTACCATTAAACCGTGTGTGTGTGTGTAAATGGTTTAATGGTACAAATTCCCCCATCCCTCCAGTGTGCACACAATTATACCAGGATTGCTTGTTCCCTTATGAAGGTGAATAAGCTTTACTGTTTTAAGATACCTTTATACAGATATAGCTGCAACCCCTTTAACAGTATAATTAAAATATTCACACCCATAACCAGCATGGCTTACACTGATACAAAACTGTGTAGCTCAGGTCCTCTGGTATAATGTAGTCATTTTAGAAGTTCCTAATAACCAGGAAGAGTAGGGATTGCAAAGTTCATGTAGGAGACCCTTTGACTATGGCACTTCATTCTTTCATAAAGGGGATGCTGATGGCAAACAAACAAGTTTTCTCTTCTACTCATCTGACCCCAAACAATGAAATCACAGTTTCATGATGACTTTTGGTTGCTGACTGGGAAAACTTTAAAATATATGTATATTTTCTTCTTCAACTGGCAAACCATTTCAGCAGTTTAAAACAATTATGCAAGTTCCATTTTATGGTAGTAAATGAAAAGAGACCCCTTTCCTGCTGTCAAAAAATGCAGTGATCCAAGAACAACCCCTATTAAAATAATCCCTCAGCCTTATATAAATCTTTTTTCACTTGGCTAACCAAATTGATTGTAAATCTATGTTATTTTTCTCAGAAATTAAAACTTTCTATCTCAGTACAGCTAGTTCTTCATTATAATCTATTTTGTATATTCTAACATTTCATGCCAACCATCCCAAGGTACTTTGCATTGGAGTTATGTATATCTGTTTCTGAATAAATACAGATACCTTTATTACAGCATTTAGCTTCATTTTCTATGCACTTCAGTGCATAGAACTAGACTTGTCATATTTCTGCCATCCATAAGATGAAATACCAGATCTTGCAATAATTGGGTCACATAATTGGCTTTAGGAAGCCTGTTAAAATTATACAAAATAAAATCACCCATGCAAATAGTCAGTTACCTTTATTCCACTCCTTTATAAAGTGTGAAGTAACAGCAAATGTAATACTACAATGTTAATTCTTTTCAGATACTTGTCCACATGCACATTCTCGGCTAATTCTTGGAAAACACCATCACTGAACTAGGAAGAGAGGTTAGAGCTTGTTTTTCTTGCTTTGGGGGGCAGCTTACTGCCTTCAGACTTTGGCTTTGCTCCAGGCTGTTCACCATTAATAGAATGGCACCAGCACCACAGACACTGCTGACTATGTTCTTCCCTCTTACCACAGTTGGACTCATTTAAGTCCTTTGAAGTATAGGCAGGGGTACCTTTCCCAGACTGGCATAATCTTTGAGGTTCAGACAATGCCCCTTTTGTGATGGCCTAGTGCCAGGTTCAAAAGGCCATACAGACTACCTATAGGAACCAATATTTCCAACAGCTGTTTGATCTGTCTGCCATTCAAGCTAAGAATAAGCTTTTCTCCTGGATAAATCCCTTAGCTGTGTGTCCAGTTCAGGGTCAAGAGCCTCAATGCAGCTTCATATACCCCCTGGCACCAGGAGTCAGCATGGAGCAGCCTCTCCAATGCCAGCAAAATTGGTGCTGACTCATCAGACTGCTTATAAAAAGTAGAGACAAATCATAATCATTAGCAGCAGCAGCACAGAGCCAGACAGGTAGCTCCCCTAACTGGGGAAGAGTCAGCATGAGAGAGACAAGACATCCAAGACAGAAGTGTAGCTGGGGAGTGCTGGCTGTCATAGTACTGATCCCTGCACAAAGCCAGCAACTGGAGCTGCTGCCTTGTTCCTTACCCCCTCTTCCCCGTCCCCCTCTTTATACTATTGCTCCAAGACCTCTTGGCTCATATGAGTGATGGACAAGGCTTAGAGGATTTAACCCAGAATTGTCACCTGTCCTGTCTTTTTGGCTCTGTGGGATTTCCCTGAGAGCTCAGAAAGGTCCAGAACAGGATAAAACAGGACCTCCTGGTAGTAAGCTTAGAGGACAGAATGTGGAGGGAGCACCTCTGCATCAAGACACATCCTCTTATACCCCAGCTAATTGAAAGGCCTATTGCATTACTATATTTGTCACCAATGAAGCAAAGAGCAACCAGATGGCTCCATCATTTCATCACACAGTAGCACTCTCCCTGTCATACCAAAATAACCTGCACTTTTCACTTGCATGGATCCTGAAGTATATTTTATTACTGAATGCTCTAGGCCAGCAGTTCCCAAACTCTGACAGATTGTGCACCACCAATTTAAAACGATACGACCTTAAGTACCAGCAGCAAATTTTTGTCATATAAAGTAATTATAATAAATCTGATAATGCATAGCACTGCCAAATTGTATGCGCACCACTGGTGATACCCATACCACAGATTGGGAACCTCTGCTCTAGGCCAATATTCCTTATAGCAATTGTATTTGCAAAGGTACTTGGGTGAGATCCAGGTGCTTTTAGTGCATTCTCCCTGCGCTACATTTTAGCCAGATAGAGTACCTGTTGGAACAAAGCCTAGGTTCCTGCCCCTTTCATTTAGGGCAGCAATCAACCTGCCAGTGATTCTTCTTGAAACCTCTTTATTCACATGCGGAGGCTTTGTTGCATTCCATAACTGTGAAGAGGACGTTAGTCTATTATCTTCATGAAACAGAGCTGTTCAGAAAGTCTCCTCATCTGTATTATGTCTGTAGCTTAGAGATCAAAAGTCATGGAGATCAGCCAAGAGATTATCAAAATGGATCTTAGGCTATATAAAACTATATTATGAAACCACTGACTTGAACCTGCCATTAGTGATAAGGCCATGTTCCACCAGAACTTAGGGTACTCCCATAGAATCCCTGCATAATGTTCCCATAAGTGATCACATTGGCAATCCCTCAATTCGAGGATGATCTCTGCTGTGGTTTACTGCTGTGTCCTGAGGTGACTTAAGAGTCCAATCCTTGAGTCACAGATCTATCAGCAGAAGTTGCAGGTCTTTCTTCAGAGGGAGTATGCTGCAAGCTTGGATTCCTCTCCATTTCCTTCACCTCTGCTCTCTCTCCTCTGCTTTGAGGGCAAAACACTGCACCTTGAAATGGGCTACCACTTGGTTGAGGTTGCAGCACCATTGGAGCCTTTTAGCAGCTAGCTCCTCCCAGCTCTTGATGTCAGAATCCATTATCTTGAGGTATGCCTTCAGTGTGTCCTTGTAGCATTTCCTCTGGCCACCATAAGATTGCAAGCCTTTATTAAGCTAGGAGTAGAACACTTGTGCAGATGCCTGACACTCAACTACCAAAACACAATGTCCAGTCCAGCAAAGTTGGTGCTTGAGGCTCATTAATTCCATGCTGGTAACATTGGCTTCGGCAAACATGCTGGCATTTGTGTGACAATCTTCTCATTTGATATGGAGGATTTTCTGGAGACATTGTTGGTGATACTTCTCCAAGCTCCTCAGATAACAACAGGAGGTCACCCACATTTCAGATCTGTAGAGGAGAGTGGGGATGATGATTGGATCGTTGATCTGGATCTTGGTGTCTTTCTGGATACCATGATGAACAAAAACATCCCAAAGCAGTTTCCCAAAGGAAAGGTCAGCACACCCGATCCTGTGCTGGTTCTCCTCTTCAATGTTTACTCTCTCAGAGAGGTGGTTACTGAGGTAGGGGAAGTGTTTCACTACCTTCAGGGTCTTTCCTTCAATGGTAATTTGTGGAGGGGGTGACATTCAGGCTGCAGAGCACTTTAGTCTTCTAGTCTATCAATGGAACCAGACTTTAGTCGTCTTGATGTTGAGAGAGAGGCCCAAAGTTCAGTAGGCTTCTCCAAAAAGATCCAGTGTGGTCTAGAGGTTTTTGTCAGTGTGTGCAAGAAAGGCACAGCCATCAGTGTAGTGTATTGAAAGTGAAGAATAGTTGTTTTGAGTATTATGGTCTTTGAATGAAAATGCCCCAGATTGAAGAGCTGTCCTTCTATTTGGTATTCATTGTCAATTCCAGAAGGACGGTGGTCCTTAATGAGAACCAGGGTAACTGTCAAAAAATGGAGAACAGAGTTGGGATGATAGCATATCCTTGCTCGTGTTAGACTGATGTCAGCAAATGGATCTGTCTCTGATCTGCCACAAAGAATAGTCATGGTCATCAAGTCATGGGGAAGTCTTAGGACCTTGATGTGTTTTTTCAGGACATCCAAATCTGGTCAGTACTTTCCACAAGGCTTCAGGATTGATGGATTCAAAGGCCTTAGTAAGGTCAATAAGGCCATATACAGGTCTTGATGTTGTTCCTGACACTTTTCTTGGACCTGGCATGCAACAAAGATCATGTCAATTGCCCCATGGGATGGTCTGAAACCACACTGAAATTCCAGCATGACTTCCTTAGCAAGAAGTAGAAGATCATTTAGGTGGATGCGGGCAAGAATTTTCCATGCTGTGAAAAGAAGGGTGATACCTCGATAGTTCCTACATACATCTTTATCTCCTTTGTTGAAGATAGTTAGGATGCTGGCATTCCTCAGATCCCCAGGGATCTCTCTGTTGTTCCAAATTCAAAAAATAAATTTGTGGAGTCCATAAGTGATATATGCAGGCCAGCTACCTGGAGCTCTATTCAAACTTTTATTAACATGGGAGCTGGGAAGCCTCCAGCGCAGATGCTACATTTGACAGGGTGGTTCTCTGTACATAGTTCCGAGTCCCCTGGGGGGTCTCTGAGAAAACTTCCAGATATGTAAGCAACTGCTTTAGAGTCACCCACCAGGGGAAAAATTGTCCAATCATAGCACAGGGAATGAGACACACCTGCAAGTGAGACTGTATGTATGGACAGTACATCTTGAAGAATTTTGGTTCTTGATAAGAAACTTAATTTTATGAACTCCCTATGCAGTGAAAGGCACTGCTTCAAAGATCAAGGCATTCTTTTCGTAATGCCTACAAATACGAGTTCCAGTACACAGATGATGCTGTAGCAGGTGCTCACTTAGAAGCAGATCTTCAGGCATTCATCAACGTTTTTACCAAGGCATACAAGAAAATGGGACTGACGCTTAACATTCAGAAGACTAAGGTCCTCCACCAACAAGCTCCTATTGGAGAGTCTCCAGCTCCAGTAATCCAGATCCACAGTGAGACTCTGGAGAACACTGAGTATTTCCCGTATCTCTCGCAGAAGGCTGACATCAGTGAAGAAATCCAACATCACCTCAAATGTGCAAGTGCAGCCTTTGGACACCTTTGGTATAAGGTATTCAAAGCTTATGTCAGATTTGAAACCAAACTCATGGTTTATCAAGCAGTCAGGATCCCTACCTTACTGTATGGAGGTGAGACATGGCCAACATACAGGAGAGATCTCAGGTAATTGGAGAAGTACTGTCAACACTGACTACAGAAGATCCTTTGAATCCAGTGGGAAGACATGCACCAACATTAGTGTCTTCTCACAAGCAAACAACATGAGAATCAAGGTGATGATCATCTGACATCAACTTCCCTGAGCTGGCCATGTCCAACTCCAGACTCCCAAAACAGTTTTATTCTCCCAGCTCAGACAAGGCATATGCTCAAAAGGAGGGCAGAGAAAGCACTTCAGGGATGTCATCAAGGCCAACTTGAAAAAAAGTACCATCAACGTCAACTTGCGGGAGACTATCACCCAGGGCCTCTACAAATGGAGGAAGATTCTGCTGCAAGGACCTCTGTATTTTGAAACCACATGATGACAACAAGAGACAGAAGAATGGGAGCAGAAGAAACAATGGGTCACAGACCATATCAAGAACCCAGAGCCACCCACCCTGCACAGAAACGTGCCAGAGTTGAAACAGAGTCTGTCAATCCTGAATTGGTCTTGTCAGCCATCTTTGGACCCACAGATAGGGAAATCATGGAAGACAGTCATCCTTGACTGCAAAGGGTTGCTGATGACAAGTGGCTTTTGAGTAGTAGGGAAAGGGTGCAGTGAGCACCGGTGTAGCTTGAAGGAGCAACCTGTCCCCTCACATTTGGCAGATTGTAATCTTATAACTATCAGCATTTAGATCCACCTGAAAGGGAGAGCTAGGTGAGCATACTGCTGCTTGGAAAAGTATACTATCCACAGCTTTCTTTTTCCTCACCTCCTTTAAGGAGCTAAATGGTAAAAAAGAGGCATTCTCCCATGTCTGCAATACACAACTCTTGATTCTTTTGGTTAAGTGCATGTTTCACTTGATTGAAATCTTCAGTGCACTCAATAAAACAGGAATAATTCTACTCTATGTAGTACTCCTGACAGTACAATTAACATATAAGAAGATTGGTGTTAAGTGCAATAAAGGTGTTTGTCCACTCTCCCTGACAGCTAGCTACTCAAGACTAGCCCTAGAATTCTGTGATAGTATCAACAGAGCATTCAGGAAAATGTGTTTCAATTTCTTCCCAATGCTGACAAAGGTGATTCTTCAGTATCTATCCTGTAGCTCATTTTTATCCAGTTAACCTAGAAGTAACACCTGACAACCTGCATATCCACTGGAACTTATGTTTGTTTTATTTTGGGGGATTGTACACAGCAGGAGAGTAGTTCTTGTCTGACTCACAGGCTTCATTCAGTACTATTAATATTCACTCTTTAGAGCAGTGGCTCCCAAACTGTGGGTCACAACCCCAAATGGGGTTGCAGCATCAGTGGATGGGGCTGCAGGAGTGGGGGGTTGTGAGTTGGGAGTGAGGGGCCATGCTGAGGAAATGGGGCCATAAATAGGGTCGTGCTGAGGAAAAGTTTGGGAAGCACTGCTTTAGAGCTTGAATTTTACTTCAGACAAATTAATGTCATTATTTCAAGTTAGGTATCGCATCTATAACCTCAATCCAATTTTCTTCCATTTTTACTGATAAACATGCTGCAAATTTTATGACTATCTGCCAGAAACCTGATCTTGATTGTGATAGAACTGTCTGTCAAGCTCAACCAAAAAAATACTAAAGTTCTGTCCCATTCCCTTAAACACTTTGGCTGCTTGCAGATGTTAACCCCCCCCCCCCCCCCCATGGTGATTTACTTTAACCTCAGCACACTCGCACATTGAACCCAGTACCTGCCCAGAAGAGGTATCACGTTAGTTGGACCCAGCTTTAGTAGGGCTTTTTTTGGCACTTTTATCTAATAGCTGATTGAATCAGCTATTAGATAAAAGTACCAAAAAGCCCCTGTTGAAGTGCCTGATCTATACAGATGCTGTGGAGCCAGGTTGAAGTAACTTACTGCTTCTTCTGGTAAAGCTCGGTTGTTGGTTTTTTTCCTTTTAATGTCTGCAAGCAGTCTCTGGTTTCATCTCTCATCTTCCCCCTAAGATTCCTGTATACAATTGTATTTAATTTGGAGTTTAACTGCACCCAGCACTGTGAGTTAAAAAGCAAGAGTATTCTTGTAATGACTTCTGTATTGCAGCTTAAAGGCAAGAGCATAGGGCTCTCTTGGAAAGCATAGCAGCAGAAAATGCAGTAACAGATCTGATTAGACTCTTCTATCTTTGCCACAATGCATTTCTTTTAACTTTATAATTTTGCTTTCTAATTACTGTATCAAGAGAAAGTGAAATCTGAAAAATATTCAAAGCTATGGCTGTGCTCACTCCTATCTCAGATCATAAGATTGTTTCTTGTTATTTTGTCACTATTAGATCATATTTCTTTGTTGGCTTTTGTGACTGTTCAGAATAAAGATGTAAGATTCCTCTGAAGAGGAGATGGGAGAATAGACAATGCGAATGTATTTCCACTTCAAGAAACTTCGTAATTGGTGACCAGTGAAAACTCTCTGTTAAAACAACTCTTTCTTTGAAAAGCATCTTCCATGACACTGTCCCCAGAAACTAATATATCTTTAAAGTTAAAAACAAGACCAAATGACAATTAGATTACAGTTGGAAAAAAAATACAAAACAATTCTGAATATATCAAAATACATTACACAAGTTTGAATGCCATCATTATACTTCTAATAGCCATAGAGTCCATATAGTAATCATGTCCATAGAGTAATCATTAATCTTTGGTGTCTATTTTATTCTCCATATGTTTAAGAAAACTACTTTTCAAAAGATAGATGCACATATAGGCAGCTAAAATGCACTGTGCTTTCTTCAAGAGGGTCATTGTTCAACTGGGGCAAGCTACTTGCTATTTCATATTCCATTATTTATTATTATTCATTTAAATGTTCTGCTTTTTTCTGTTCAGAAATGGCTTGTGAAATTAATTAAGTTTATCTGTAACTTGGCAAACATATTTAAGCTTTTATATAGTTGATAAGCATTTCATAATGTATGCTTGTACATGTGTGACATTCAGAACACAGTATTTGAGTTATCTGATGTATAGTTTACACAGCATAGTTTCTGTTCTAAATTTGATCAGAGAGAGGTAGTTCATTGTGTTAGTCTGATGTCAGTCAGAAGGCAAGGTAGATATGCACCTTTATAGACTAACTCAATAAGACATATATAGAGAGAGCATAATCTTTTGTGAACTCAAGTTCACTTTATCAGATGATGTGAAAGGATCTGTAGAAAACAGAGTATAAGAAGGAGAGAGAAATTAGAATACTAAAGACATAGGGGGAAGAGATAGAGAGAGGAGCAGTGCTAAGAGAGAAAAGCAAAGAACCTGTAAAAACAAAGGCGGTTCACAAAAGATAATCCAGATAATGAGAAGATTTGCAGGTGAGTGAATTTTGGATGTTGTACTCCTTGTTATTAGGTCCAATGATGATGTGGTCTGTATTGATGTGGGACACTGCAAGGCCTTGTGCCTCAGTGAAGATGGGAGTTTATTAGTCTGTTGTTTGAAGTTGGGGGCGCTGTCTATAAGCCAGGATATGTTTGTCCCCAAAGACTACCTGGAGGTGGTCATCCTTTTCTAAGAAGGTTTTAAGGTCAGCAATGATGTCTTAGATGTTCAAGCAGGGGGTAGTTGACAACCAGAGGAATTCTGTTGTCCTAGTCTCACGGCTGGTATTGTAGCTGCCCAGATGGCCAGGCAGTGGCACACATGGCAGTAGAGCTGCACAAAGGCCAACTGTGCAGCCAGAGCCCACTGGCAGCTGGCCCAGAGGTGCAGATGCCTCTGCTGCAGCCATGCAGTCCCCATCTGGATCTGGCAGGTGTGCAGCCTTGGGGCCACATGCTGTCTCAGGTGGTAGCAGATCACAGCCAGGGAGCAGCTCCCACTGCCAGACTGCTGCAGTGGGTAGAGGGTGCAGGGAACATTCAGGGCTGCTTCAGCAGTCCATCTGGCACAAGGGTTAGTGCCCCCAGCTACCAATTGGCTGGGCCCCAGAAGCTCCTGTCTATTTGTATCTTCTGGTGGACATGGGCCTGAAGGCCCACCCAGTTAACTAATAGCCTGCACTGCCCCAGAAGCTCCTGATAGCGCGTAGTCCTGAGCTACTTGCCAAGGCAGCTTTTTTATACTGCTGGGGCCAGCACAAGTGCTGGCCCCAGCCTTTAGCTCCACCTGGCTGCAGATCCAGTAGGAGCCAGGCAGGGTTATTTTGCCCCAAGTGACACAATTTGCACTATACCAAAGTGTATGTCTGGGCATGTACACTGAGGCAAAAAGCCCTGGCTCAAATTTGCACCGCTTCTATTTGAGCTGCTGCAAGCACACGTGGCTGCACGTGTGGACGTGCCCCAAGGGGGCATCTGAACTCCAAGGCCTCTGGGCTTGGGGCTTGCATGTAGGATGCCTTCATGTAGTATGTATCTAAAGCCCCAAGTTGAAGAGTTTGGGAGGTAAGATACTTGCCAGTGGTAACCTGACACAGACTTAAATGAATGAGCTCTGCTCAGTTGATAGAATTCAGAACTAATTTGTCCCAAAACATTAAATTAAAAAAATGCAGTAGGTTCACATCAATTTTGTGGCAGTGGGGGACTGCTTTTGCACTTTTCACTAGCTGTTCCTTGGCCTTTTGGGTAGGAGTAAGCAAGATGCAGTTTTGGCACCAGGGGTGGATGTCAGAGCTTGCTCCAGTCTCTCCAAGTGCCAGCCTGGTATTCCAGTACCTCTAGGCCTGGTGCTTGTTCCCTCCTGGGGGAGCAACTTCCCGTTTTTTTAGGGACACACACACACACACACACACACACACACACACACACACACACACACACACACACACACACACACACACACACACACACTCACTCACTCACTCACTCACTCACTCACTCACTCACTCACGTATGTTCCCCTCAGTATCTGTTTCTGGTATGGGCCGTGTGTTTTATCATGCTCAGTGTTGGCTGCATTTAATCAGCTTCATAGTGGGTTTCCATTACTGAGCACATGCTGCTTTTGGCAGCAGTTTAATGGTAGACAGTGTATTTAATGAGGCTTCATTGTATGCGAATATAAAACCAGGATCTATTTCCCCATGCTGAATGGAAGAAAAAACCTCGTCCTATATTTGAGTAAGTATGATACCTCTTTTTGAGCCCTTATAACTAAACTTACATTAACTGTCTTTTAAAACATTTCATAAAGCACAGTTACCATTTATTTCAATGTAATCATCTAATTCAGAATACAGAAACTTTAAGAGACTTTATGATTCCTCATAACATAAAAAGTTTCACACAGTCTTATGGTAGTTGGTAACAGCTTCTAGTGTGAATATTCAAATACCAGTATTTACCCACATGTGAATTAGTGAGCTTACACATGAGCATCCATGTACATTCATGAAACATGGCATATCTACTAGGAAACATAAAAGTTATCCATTTGTACTCCTCATGTAGGTTAATCAGTCTCTGTGGTATTATAAGATTTTTTTTTGTTTTGACAGTATTGCTTATTTTCCTATTCCAAAGTCACTAATTTTATTAAATAACCAGAAAATATGTGACTTTTACTGCTTTTCCAAGTACATCTCCACATTAATCTGCATATTTTAAAACATGCTGGTGCCCATTACCTGCTGTGTTTAATTATTAACAGCATTAGTGTGATAAATAACAATAATTAGTGCAGACACTTCACTTTTGATTCACAGTTAAAAAGTAACAGAGTATGCAAGCATTTTCATGTGTCACTTCTCTGAGGGTGGAAACAGATGTCTCCTTTGTGCTGCCATAATTTCTTTTTATCTGATTGCAACAAAAAGTAGTAATTATGTGTGTTACTTGATTGTGGTGGACATTTATTTACTTTATAACAAGAGAGTGTGGGTAGCCCAGAGCTACCTGCACTTTCTGGCCATCCCAGGTAGGTGTTCCAGAGGCTTGAGGCATCTAATCCTACAGGGTCATAGGAATTCCCAGGAAGGATTGGGCCCTTCAAGCCCTGGGAATACCTGCCAGGCTTTCCCCACTTACCAAGATGCATCCTCACGAACTCCAGAGCGTGCCTTGGTAAGTGAGGAAAGCCAGGCAGGCTCTCCTAGGGTTTGAGGAGCCTGTTCCTGCCCTTGAATTCCTGGGGTGCACAGGACCAAATCCCTCAAGCCTCAAAAAAATACATCACCTGTTGTCCCACATGGGGGGCAATGAGTGAGTGACATGTGTTTCGCTCAGTAAAGTAAATCAGCTGTCAGGAAATACCCCAACACAGCTGATCCACTTCATTTGGTGACGTCTATTTCTACCCTGAGACAGGTTAGGTTGGGTTGAACATTGTCTTGTCTTACAGAAGATCAATACAATCTAAAAGGCCAAATGGATCACTTAGGAATGGCAAGAAGATGAATCAAGGACATTTCCCAAAACATATCTTTATGTGCTGTCCTCTGAAAAGTTCAAAACTGAACAAGACAACTGGGATCTTGGACCACCTGATTTAAATCCCAAGCAAGGCAGAGTAGTAAAAACTTTCTCTGAAGCTTTCTTCTAAGTTTGTGTTCCCAAACTAATTATGGAGAGTTCTTTCTCAGTAAATACCCTGAGGGCCAAGCAGCAAAATTATTTTATTAACCCCTTTTGTCACACTTACCTCTCAACCCCTCACCCCCAGTGAATGAATTTTTTGTATTAAATAGATTTCACAGAGAAGACCAAATGAATTTCAGCTGTGCAGCTGTTTACTAGACTTTTTTTTTTACTTGATCATACATCAGTATTTTCTTGCCCATTTTTACCCAGTCACAGGCAGTTTATATACAATGTAGATAGGTGCATATTATTGGAAAAGGTGCTATGTACTGTTACTGCTAGACAAAACTCCCTGGACAACAAGGGATCCTAAAGGACCACAAGTGTGCAGATGTCTTTGATAAACAGTAGATATATCCCCTCAATAAGAGAAATATTTGCATCTCTTTATCCCTCAGCCAACTTCTTCAGATATTTTCCTCTGTCAATCAGCATCTTATTAATAGCACTATAGTAATACCTTGGATTTATGTATAACAGACTGTTGGCAGCAGTTAGCTGTGAAAGTTTCACTTTAGCGTAAATATGTTTTGTGTGAAGTAATCATGTACTTGACTTAAGTTTACATTTCTCCTTTGAGCAAAACTGGATCGAATTCAAATAAAATGTGATGGTAGGGATCCATTTTGAAAAAGAAAAGTAAGTTGGGATTTTAAATCAGCTTGAAAGGAAGGAAGGAAGTGTTTCTGTGTTTGTACAGTTGTTATGCTAGAATGAGAACAGTTGCATACATTATTTTCAGAACAGTTGTTCCATGTTGCCTTCTAATGCAGTATGCATAAATGAAGAGTTTTCACAAACGTACTCAGTAGAAAAAATCGAGAGTCTTTTACCCATGGTTGAGCTCTTTTTTTCTCCCTTCTAGGTAATGTTAATGCTTCTTGTACATACCATAGTCTTGTCTTTTGTTGATTTAAAGAAAAGGAAAATGTAGGCTATAGAGGGTTCAGTTTAACTATTGTCCCAGTACATTGAGCCTCAAATACGCTGCATTATTCAGCTGCAGTTTCAATGCAGGTATATTGTTCGCAATATGCAAATTCGCTATTATCAGGAAGGGATTTTGTATTCGTATTTTATCTCACAATCACTGACTCCAAGTGGAGGAAATAGGGTTTGCAATGGAAGTGGTACTTTCTTCTGTTTAATATTATATTGGATAAGTTAAACTGATAATTTCTAAATAAATTTGAATAATTCTCTAAGAACTGGAATATGTTTTTAATGTAAATTACATTTAGCTTCTTTCTGTTCTTTGATCTCTTTGATCTTTTAGATTTAGAAATGCAGAGTAGTTAAGGTAAATTCATTGACTGTATAAAGGACAGAGGAATTTATTGACTTAGGGCGTTTGTACATGTCACATTTTTTGCCTTTTCTTGTGATGCAATGGCATGACTGTTTGGACGAGCGGGTTTTTCAGACGCTTTAAAAGTCTTTCTGGTGCAGTAACGTAAAGCTTCTTGGATGTTGTTTAGTTTGGCTTGCCATGAATTAAAGCGTTGTCTCCATGGATTCATTGCATGCAAACACAAAGGCATTCAAAGACATGTAATGAGCCGTTTTGTCCACCAGATGGCGCTGTGACTTTTTTGTAGTTCACCCCTTCAAATTGCTGCCGCTTTTGAATTGCTGCTGCTTTTTTTTTTTTCTTGTGCCATGTGCCAACTCCCTGCTCCCACAGCTGTGTGGCAGGGCATAGGATGGGGAGCCCCAGGCGGGCCTGGGAAGCAGTGCGTCCCACTCTCCTGTGGCACTGGCCGGGGACTGGGCTTAATTTATTTGAAAACCTATTATGTGCAAACACTGATGCGACTCTCCAAAGCTTAATTCGTTTGAGAACCTAGTACATGTCAACACTGATGCGACGCTCAAATAAGTTTAAATTTTATAAACCTTTTTAATTTAATGAGGATTAAACCCCATGACTTCTACAGGCTCCCATAGGCAAAATATTCCACTGGGGCATGTAAGATGCATGAGCCAAATTGTGCTGGATGCAGTTCACTGATACTGTAACTGTGGATGAATATTCTTAATTGTGGCAGACCGAGGAGGTACAGATAGAAAAGAGCCTGGCAAATATAGATGAAGCATTACCACCCTTTTTTGACAACCATATCCGGGAAAATATGGAGGAAGGATGACTAACTTCAGGGTACAGAATACAGTTACCCCCATTTCAAACCACCATTAGTCTGCATACTGGGTACTGTGCATGGCTTGACTCATCTCAAAAACCCAGATCTTTAGACTTCGTTGAAACATTTGTCTCCCATCCGCCTTTATAGAAGCATGATATAAGATGAAAAACTGGTTCTTAAAACATGTGGCTACACAATTGATGATCCCCATAGGAGGCACCAGGAAGTCAGTTGTTCATTGCATTTATCAGGACACGTAGGTCTCCTTTGCTTCATAGACTCTCCCTCTGCCCCTCTTATCAGCATGCTAACTGATATTGTGAATCAGCTCTTTCCTTTCCATTCTTTTTTTAGGACAAACTGTTGTTTTTTGCTGTTTCCATAATAAAGTACTGAATATAATGTTTGTAGGATGCATCTTATAAAAGTTTTGGTTGTGAGATGATGGCAAAAAATATTTCTCAGGCTCTATTGTTGTCTTTTAACCAAAACCCCAAATTACAGTTATGTCTACAGAATTGAGGCAATTTAAGAAGGTTTTCAACAGCTCTATTTAAAAAATTTCTTCCCATTAACACAGTTCAGCCTGTACTGGCAAAATGACATTGCTCAGAAACTGTCATAGGTCACAGACTTGCTGAACATTTTGGCAACTAATTAGTTTAGATAGAAACATCACTGTAGATTTTTTTCAGAAGCGGGCCTCCCGAGTCTGGGGGGGCACCAGTGGGGCATGACCGGGGGGGTCCCCCAGCAGCCAGCCGGCAATGGGGGGGAAGGGGGGTGCGCTGGGGACATGGTTGCAGCGGAAGTGCCAGCACTTCCACCACCAACGTGCTGCCAGCGGAGTCAATTTCAGGGGTGCACTAGCGCTCTCCATGCCCCCTTACCAGCCAAAGCGCTTGCTGTCAGGGGGGGCATCAGTTCTCTTGGGGGGGGGGGGGCATATGCCCACCCATGTCCTCCCTACACATCTCCTCAGTGGCAAAAAACTATTCTTACTTTAGCTTATTACTTGGCTTCTTCCTTAAATCTTTTCCCTTCATTATAATTTGTGTATTTTAGTTAAGAGGTGAGTGTGAAGCACATGAGACATTCTTATCTTTATCTAGTAACTATGGCTTTTATATAAGAGGTCCCACAAAAGATCATGAACTGCAGTAAATAAAATTATTGCAAAAGAAATTACTGTAAATGAACAGAATTATTATTTTCTTCACCAGAAAAAGCAAAACATCTCAAAATACAAAGGCACTATAAACTAAGTACTGTCTTCTGCCTCTGTTTTACAGAAATGTTTCCCCCCCATTCACACTGGTTGCAACTTGTTTAAAAAAAAAAAGACAAAAACCTATCTAGAAAACTTTCAGAATCTGCCAGGAATTGTAATATGACAAAGGGTGTAGGAACTATAAATTGTGCATGACATGCAAGGTCTGTCTCTTCAAAATAGCATCTTAAAAACTAAAATACCACATATTTTATATAATAAAATTTCATATGCTGTATATGTAGCAGGCAGCCATCAATCCACTGGATCTTGGTGTACACATAAGAGTGCATACAAAACTCTTTCATCAGTCAGATGCCTGATGAATCCGTTTATGGCTGACAAGCCCAATTTGAAAGCGATGCAGCTTATTATAAGTTTTGCAGATCCATATGTTGTCTAAGTTGGAGTCCAAATTTACAGCATGCTGCTTTCTTCTTGGCTTCCATCCTCTGGATCAAAGCCGCTTCATGTTGAGCTGCACCCAGTGCCAGATGTTCCCTCCAAATTGGACAGGATTCAGCTTTCTGAATTGGTGTTGAATGACTTCACATCATTTTTGCATACGTTGCGGTACTGCCATAGGGCATGTCCAGATGAGCATGCACATGCATCTTCCACTGTCTCAAAACCCTTTGAGACTCTGCAAGAGGCATGTGTGGGAACAAAAAAACATTCTCCCTGCTGCAAATTTGCCGCGCAGGGGCAAATTTAGACCCCTGGATATCCAGGGGTCAAAAAATACCCTGGGGGGAAAAAGCGGGGCAGGGCACAGTCCTGGACCATGCCCTGAAGCTTTCAGAGGCTCGGGTCCTCCACAGAGGCACTCTGGTAGCCAGCCACCCAACCAGAGCGTCTCTATGATTGGCCCTCACCCCAGTGCTGAAGCATGCTGCCTGCTCGTGCAGGGTAGGCAGCATGCCAGCTGCAGGGAGTTGGACCCGGGCTCCGTGCTGGCAAGTAGCGGGGGGGGCTGGGGGAGGAGGGAGGGGACCATGGGGAGACCCCCACTGGCCTCATCCCCTGCCTGCTCCCCGAGCCCCCCCCGATCACTGCCCTGCCTGGCCGCATCCCCTGCCTCCCCCCTGAACCCTCCCGATGACTGCCCTGCCTGGCACCAGTCTCCCAGCAATTAAAAAAAAAAAGCCCCGCACTCACTGACAGTAGAAGCTGCTGTGGGGGTCACTGGGGCCTCGTGATAGAGCCTCCCCACCCAGCACAGGGCAGGGGGGGCAACGAGGACTGGCTCCAGCTGCCTGGTACCCGTATTGCCACTGTCCCGTCACATGGGTGTGGCCAGGGTCGGCAGAGCTCTGTGTGGCTCTGCGCGCTGTCAGGCATCTGGGGCCAGTCGGGCTGAGCAGTGCTGGGCCCTGGGTGACAGCTGCAGCAGCCCCAGCTGCCCAACAGCATGTGGAGCTGTGTGGTGACCTGCCGACCCCGGCCGCACCTGAGCGATGGGACAGTGACAGTGTGGGTGCCAGGTGGCTGGGGCTGGTCCTCGCAGCCCCCAGCCACCCCATGCTGTGCGGGAGGCTTTGCCACAAGGCCTCAGTGACCGGCCCCCCATGGCAGCTGCTACTGCCAGTGAGTGCGGACCTTTTTTCTTTTTATTGCTGGGAGGCTGGGGCCAGGCAGAGCAGCCATCAGGGGTCTGGGATTGGAAGCAGGAGGTGGGGCAGCAATCCAGGGGGCTGGGGGTGCGAGCGGGGGATGGGGATGGGTGGGGCAGCCATCAGGGGATCTGGGAGAGCAAGCAGGGGTGGGGCATGTGGGCCCTGCAGGGGGGGGTAGTCCCTGTAGGGGCCATGTTGCCCCTATTAGGAGGGCAATCCGTGAGCTGGGGTGGGAGCTGCGCCCTGCGGGGAGCAGGAGACTCACGCCTCCTGAGCAGCCCCCCCACCACAGTCCCAGCACGATCCACCCACACCTTCCTACACACCCCATGGCCCCCCATATCCCTCCACAGCCACCCACATCTTCCCATCCCGCTTATGCAAACTCCACGTCCTCCCAGCATGTACCCTGCATGCCCAGCTGCCAGACAGGATGACACCTGATGGCAGAAGATGTGGCTGCAGGAGCAGCTGTCCCCACATCCTGGTTAGTGAAGGGGTCAAGGGGAGCTATAACTACTCTATGGTAAGAAAACCAAAGGCAAACAGCAAAACATATAAGTATTTAGAATTAATTTTATTATGATGATAGAAACACTAGTAGGCTTCCAAATTGCTTTAACACTGTAGATATATCAATAAAACATTGCCCAACTGATCGCTGTCTCTCTGTTTCACTCTCTCAATATATGTAGTGGTCTTTTGTTTTAATTGTGGAGGAACCTGGATTCAGAGTGACTTTGGAATTTTTTTATCAGGGATTTTTCAGTTTTCAAATAGGAAACACCAAAATTCCTGCTAGGGAGGCAAATGGCAGGACCCAGGCAGAGGAGCATACTCAGAGCTGGCACCTTGGACCCAGCTGGAGGTGGCAGACCTCCTGGCCACTTGGGCCCAGGAGGACATGATTTGACAGTTCAAAGCAGGCCCCCACACTGGGAACATCTTCCGGGCGATAGCTGCCCAGATGACCAGGTGGTGGCACACATGGCAGTAGTGCCACAAAAAGACCAACTCTGCAGCCACAGCCCACTGGCAGCTGGCCCAGAGGGGCAGATGCTTCTACTGTCTGTGCAGTCCCCATCCGGGTCTGGCAGGCACACAACAGGTCACAACCAGGCAACAGCCCCCACTGCCAGACTGCTGCAGTGGGTAGAGGATGTAGGGAACTCTCAGTCCAGCTGGCACAAGGGGTAGTGTCACCAGGTACCAATTGGCTGGGCCCCAGAAGCTTCTGAGAGCGAGTAGACATGAGCTCCTTGTCAGGGCAGCTTTTTGTACTGATGGGGACAGGACTGGGCAGCTTTTTACACTGCTGGGGCCAGCACAGGTGCTGGCCCTAGGCTCTACCTCCCCCCTGGGTGCAGATCCGGCAGGAGCCAGGCAGAGTTATTTTGCCCCAAGCGGCACAACTTGCACCACACCAAAGTGCATGTCTGGCCACATGCACTGATGCAAAAAGCCCCAGCTCAAATTTGCACTGCTTCTATTTGAGCTGCTGCAAGCACACCTGCCTGCATGGTCCATCACAACCTTCACTTCTTGATGGTAGTTTCTAAGTATTTCAGTCCTGTGCACTTCAGTACCTCTGTATTTGGTATTCTGTCTTCCCACTTTATTTTCATGAATTTATGCAGACATCTCATGTGGAAGCTGTTCAGTCTCTTGATATGCCTAACATATATAGTCCATGTTTATAAACCACAAAGCAAGGGACAGCACAAAAGTCTGACAGATTTGCATCTTCACAATAGCTGATAGTTTGTTGTTGTTCTGTGCACATTTCTGTAATAGCCTGAAATTCTTAGCTGCTTTTCCAATTCCGTTAGTTCATTGTGAAGGTCAAGATCCCTGTTGATCATAGGACCCAAGTAGCAAAAACTGTCAATAACGCCAAGAGATTCATCCTCCAGAACAATAGCAGGTATTGGTTCTTTCACCTCTTGATACATGATGACATCCTTTTTGAGCCTAACTGCTGTCCTAAATCTCTTGCATGCTTCAGAAAATCTACCCAAGAGAGATTTTGCAGGAAAGATTCACTGTGGACAACTAGCGTAATGTCATCTGCAAACATGAAATCTCTCAGAAACAATTCTTTCACCTTCTTTTTTACTCAAAACCTTGCAGTGTTAGACAAGCCTTCATCTATTCTGGTTCAAAGATAAATGCCATCATTGCTGTCCTTGAATGCATGAAGAAGCTGGAATGAACAGTAGATGTTAAAAAGCATGGGGTCCTAAGACACCCTTGTTTCATGATGTTGATGTCAAAGGCATCTGATTCTTTGTTTTCTTATACTAGAGTTGCCTTCATACCTTGATGTAATGAGTGAATGATGTTCAGCAGTTTTGGGAGGACAACCCAGTTTCTTCAGAGTAGTAAAAAGACCTTGTCTGTTGACTGTATCGAAGGCCTTCATCAGACTGATGAAGGCCATGTACAGTGGTATTCATTTTCTTTACACTTCTCTTGCAGTTGCTTGACCAAAAATATCATATCAATGGTGGAACATCCTGAGCAAAAACGGTATTGATTTTCTGGATAGATTCTGTCACGTAGAGATTACAGCCTAGGGAGCATGATGTGAATGACAGTTTTTCTGATGATGGTCAACAGGGAAATACCTCTATAGTTGTCACAGTTGCTTCTATTCTCCCCCCCCCCTTTTTTTTTTTTTGTATAATTGTACAAATGAAGTATCTTTGAAATATTGTGGTACTGCTGCTTCTTTCCAACAGAGCAGTATAACGCCTTGAAGCTTTCGAGGTAATTTGTCATTGGCACATTTATAGAATTCAGCAGGCAAACAGTCGTTGCTGGATGCTTTGTTCCCAGGAATAGATTTAATGGCTTTCTGCAAATCTTATGTAAGCTCATTGTCTAAATCCATTATAACTTTGAACTGGGGTAATCCTTTGAGGTCTTTGTTTAATTATATACTTGGTTTCACTGGAGTGTATAATTCCATTACTGTTCAATCCAGTGCTCAAGTTGGTTTTTGTTCATCGTTAATGACATTTCTGTTTTAGTCTTTCAGTGGAGCTATGTTCTTCTTGACTGGACCAATTGCTTATTTGATGCTTTCATACATTCCACAGCTATCAACTGCATCAGCTGCTTTCTGAATATCATTACAGAGTTTCGGCTGAAAATCTTGGGCACACCTCTTAAAATCCTTTTGCATTTCTCTTCAAGCCTTTCTCAGATTTTCTAGGATTATGGTGTTGGGAGATTTCTTATAGTTGGTTAGTGGTGTCTTTTTGTTCTCAGCCAGTGGTAGAAGGGTTTCAGATTGCTCTTTAAGCCAGTCTGCATTTTTCTGCATTTTTTCCCAAATGCTCATACAGCAGCATTGTGCTATTAAGCTTTCCCATGCCTCAGTAGCTGGATTATTAGGTAAACTTGCTTTCAGAGCTTCTTATTGAATAGTCTGCATTTTTCTGTCTTCAGTTTGACTGGCTGATGGCGACTGGTAGTTTTGCTATGGTGGATCTTTTTACATAGATTCTGACTTTGCAACAGACTAAGGCAGGGGTTTTCAATCTCTTTTAATAAGTGTACCCCTTCTGCCTCAGAGTTTCAGCTCATGTACCCCTTTATATTTTTCTCTTGTTTTTAAGGGGCGAGGAGATTGAGGCCTCTGTGGTGAGGGAGGGAGGAAGGGTGTGGGGCTGGGGTAGTCACTGCACAGCCAAGACAGAGTGTGGGACAGAGCTGTGAGAGTAGTACATCTGGGGCACGTGAGCAGGGGGGCGGCCCCTTTTTGCAGGGGGTGCACATGCACCCACGTGCACCCCCTGCACGTCGCCCCTGGTTGAATAGATACAGTAGTGGGGCTTTCATAGAAAGATAGTAAGCTATTTCTAATAGCAAAACCTACTCTCTGCTCTCTCCTTTCTGCTGCTGGTTTCCTGTGCCAGAATATGGTGTAATCATTCTCTCGGAGAGAACCTGTATTTGAGAGCTGAGTTTCTGATAATGCAGCAATGTCAATTCCGAGTCTAACCAATTCATAGTTTAGTAGTACCATTTACCTTAATTCTGAGTGCAAATTGAACCCGGGGTCATTCAAACTCAGTCCAAACATTCCAGCATGTGAGTTGCTTTATCATTTTACCTAATACAAATCACACCAAGACCTTCAGTGCGTACGCCTAGGCAAGAGTATGGAGGAGTGGAGGCTGCCCTAGACCTCCCATCCCCCTTTTAGACCATTGAGACAAGAGTCCGAAGGCCAGACTGAGTCCAGATGTTCAAGTGCCTTAATGGCTGTAGCTTTTGCCACATATAAGCGCTGTTTCTGACTGCTTAACACCTCAGCAAGGGCATGTTTCTGTCAGGGTGATGTCCCTTAGCCGTTTTTCATTCAAGGAATACCAATTCCATTCAAGGCAGTGGGGGCTATGGCTTTGAGGTGCTCTAAATTCACCTTACTCTTGAGGTTGCAATATTGTGGTATTTTGTAGGAGCTACCCCTCTACGAGTAGCCCCACCATGTTGCCACAAGCCTTCCAGTTGGATGCAGTTAACAGTCATACCTGGACCAATGCTGTGTATAATACCATAATAAAATATATTTTAAAGCCAGGAGATATATGCATGTGCACATAGCAAGGCATGCAGCAGATTTATACTATATTAGTTCACTTTCACTTGTGCATGCATGGACTGTTAGTTTGGTTTTTGCTAGCCTGTTTTCCCTGAAACTGCAAAATGAAGAAGAAAAAAACATTAGTGTCATAACTTTGATCTCTCTTCTAGCACCAATATGAATTTTCATAACAAGATTTTTATTGGTTGGTTTTGGTGGATGGGTAATCCAAAGAAACTAATTTGACATTTTTAACTGTGCTTGTATAAAATTGAAAGGAAACATCTATCAATTTGCAGTGGCACTGAGCAGGTTATGTATAACAAATGAAATTTCCAAGAAGAGTAGTGCCTATGGTCATCCTTGATGGCTTTGTTTGTGCTTCGAAGAATTAGAATGAGATTGATGCAGAGCTGGACAGAGAATTTAAATGTAGAAAATGTTTGCTGTGTGGCAGTTTTTGTCAGTACTATATGTATAATGGGATGAGGGTGTTATTGATGAGGCACAGGAACAGCGGTACTGTAATATAGGGCTTCATTTCTACTTACACAATGTTCAAAGCTGCACATTTTCTTAAGAAACAGGAGCTGCTTAAACCAGGTAACAACGACTTGAGTGCACTAAAGCAGGGGTTCCCAAACTTTGTGTACCCCCAGGACTCCATGTCCCAACATCTCTGGAGGATATGCAGGAGAAACTCTGTAATAGCAGATTTAATTTTCATTATAATAATAATTGGCGTTTAATTGGTTAAAATTAAAAACATAAATAAAATTAAAAACAAACTAGAGAGTTTGGAACTAAGCTAAGCAGGAGCTGTGGCCCCCTCCTGCCTGCGCTGACTGGGAGCAATTTGTCAGCATCTACACATGCGCATTAATGTAAGGCTCTATCAAGTAGTACCTGTATCTGTCAGTACTACCCAATGTGCTTTATATTAATGTACTGCACACTAATAGTGGTGCACGTATAGATGATAACGCTTTACTGTGCACTAGATTAACCTAATGTGCAGTAATGTGCACGTGTAGATTCACCTTCTGTAATGCATTAATAGCTCCCATTCAAGTGCAGAAGATATGTTTGGAAATCCTTAAGTTAATGATCTGCACAAGCTTACTGAGGTATAATTTACAAACATAGAAGCAAAGCATTCAGACTCTGAAATAACCAATCTCCTTTGCCAGAATAGCTCTTTTCTAAATGCTTTCAAGAGCATTTAGGGTTGTTGTTTCTGGTTTGGTCATTTAGCATATTCTAAATGGACTAATGGGTTCTAGTATATTCTGTTGGTTTGATTTTTATCTCAGTGCCTGGAGAGCCAACAAAGTGAATATTATTTGCAAAGAAAATATTATGCATTAAGGGCCTTGTTCTCATTTCCACATGAGGAACATCTATACTGTACTTAGAGGTGTGATAGCAGCAAATTTGGGTGCACCAAAGCCAGTTTTAGTCCAACTAACTTGGGTACCAATACCAGTGAATCCTTGGTAGCATAGACTCCCATGTCGACTACCTAACTAATAGCCAGAGTCCCAGGTGGGTTTTAACACCTGTCCTGAAGTGTGTCAATTGAGCTGGTTACATTAGAGCTAATTTTAGCATGTCTAGGCACACTGCTGTCATACTCATGATTGGAGCGCAGACATTCCCTTGAAGGACTGATATCTAATTCTTCCCAGGCCCCTTTTGAATGTTCAGGCCCATGTATGCTGCCTGGAAGTTGATGTAAAATACATGTCTGTGAACTTAAAAGTCATCTGCCAGTTACTGAGTGGTATGAAGAACCCTCTGTATAAGTTAAAGTAAGTGTTTGGAATAAATAACTTCCCAGCATTGTTAAATCAGGTCCTTTTGAACCACATCATGTTAGCATACATTAACCTTCTTCTTTTCAATGAAGGGGTTGATCTTTTAGTAAACTCTGTAGGAGTGTAGGAGCAAAAAGGAGAAAGGCATTTTTTCATAATTTAGGGAAAACGTCCTAAAAATTTTATTTTATCGTTTTAACTCTTTTCTCCCTTTTCCAGCCCAATTATTAAACTTTTGTCTGCATTTTTTAAATGTTTAATTTTATCTAATATTTTCCATTAGAATTCCCTTTTTTATAACTTTACAAAATTCTAAATCATTCAAGGTGAAATCTTGCATGCTTGAGTTCTGTCTCCAGCCATTATGTTTAGGAAAGTTTCTTTAAAAATGACTGTCATTTGCAAGAATGAAGTTATAGAAAACAGATAGTTTTGCTAGTGTAATTTTTCCCTATGTTTCTTCTGGGATTAAGAGCTCTAGCATAGAGTAAGAATTATGATATTGTATCAACACTATAATTTGTCCAGGCCAGTGGTACTCAGCCTCCAGCCTGTGAGCTGAATCTAGCACATAAGGCTGTGTCATCCAGTCAGTAAGGCTTCCCCTGGGTCCAGAAATTTAGTAGTGGAGAGCGGTGGCAGCATTAATTGCCATAGCTTCCAGAACCATGGCCATTAATGCTGCCAGTGTTTCCCCACTGCCAAATTTCTGGACCCATGGGAAGCCCCACATATTGGCATATGGAATTGCTCTACAGCCAGATCCAGTGCATTGAGTTAGGCCATGGCCAAAACTGACACATGGGGCCAAGCTGGCCTGCAGACCAACCCTACCACAGGGCTGGAAGGTTGAACACTACCAGTCTAGGCCAGTATGCTTTCTCCATCAAAGGTGCAAGAAATCATATAGCAGCAGAAGTGAGAGAATTCATTCTCAAGCAAGACTGATTTTAACCACCAATAGTTAGTGAGCAGCTTAAACCCCAAATCATGAAGTTTTATATCTTTAAAAAATTGACAGTAATCATATCGGTCCTCAGATCTTGCTAAATTCCTGACCACAACAACCTTCTGTAGTAAAGCATTCCATATTTGAATTTAGTGCTGTATACAAAAGTTTTTCCTATTAGTGTTGATGTGCCACCTTCCTCATTGATTGCATTCATCCCATCCTGTGCTAGGCAAGAAAGAGAAAAGATGTTCTCTTGCCTTGGAAGCCTTGGACTTGGACTTAAAAGAGCTGGCTCTAAATATTTGAGTTTCAAAGGATTCATTTGCCAAACCTACACAGAAAATCCCTAGAAGAATCATGTAATCAACAATTTTAATTCAAAATAGTAATTTTGGTTTATTTATTTACTTAATACTAAATAAATGAATGAGATCATTCAAATTGTAATAATTTGTTTTTTATCATTCACTTATCCCACTGAGACCACCATAATGCCATAAAATTATAATAATAATGAGCACATTAAATAGGCAATCTCAGATCCAAACAAAATAGTTAAAAGTCTGAATAGCAAGCAGTATGATTTCCATTCCTGTATGATTAATAGGCATTGTGGAGATGATTATCTGAACAAGAGCAAAGCCAGCAATTATGTTTGTATTCCAGTTGAAAGAAGACTTTGCATATAAAGTAGTGCCTCTAAACCCTGTTGTGGTTAAAGCTACCTGGTAATAGTGCCAAGCTGCCTAATCCTCCCAGATGGTGTGACTGGGAGATATATCTCAAAGTTCCCCTTTACTTTGGCATCTATTAAAATGTATACATTTCACACAACTTCTCTTGCAGAAATGTTGATGGCTAGAAAATGGTATTCAGAGGTTTGCTTTTGGGAATTAGCTTGTAGGTAAAGTAGATAGGGCATGAAAATAATGGTCCAGGGCAATGGCAAGGGTTAATCAATTTCTAAAAGCCTGTTTGTGACAAACATTTCCTTCAAGGCTAGCTGTGTCTGACACAGGCAAGCAGCAAGCAGACACACAGGCTGGGAAATTGAATACACATGCCACAGTGTTCCATAACAAAGGTAAAGGACTCTGCCATGTTGGCCAGGTCACAGTGACCAACTGTAGCCACTTAAGATTTCCAGTTTTGGAAAACGGACCAAATTAGGAGGAAACTGGAAAAAGCCAAAATTAGGAAGCATGCATGTGATGGGTTTGTGAAACAAAGGAATATGCTGACAGGACAGATTGTGGACAGTATGATGACCACAGTGAGACCAATCAATGAGCCCAGAGATGAAGAGTCATCAGAAGGTGGAAAAGAATACAAAAGGAGGGATTTCAGAGCAGCAAAGGGTCCCCGAGAGGGGAACCTGAGGCCACCATGGACAGAGAGCACACTACCAGCCATCTCACCCACCCCACAGCAGGGGAGGAAGGGGGACTCAGCCTCCAGCCTCCAAGCTACTTACATCTGACACTCGAGAGACAGTGTCAGAGTGAAGCTCGCATACTGGCGAGTAGAGCTGTGTGAAGCTTCAGTCTCTGATTTCAATTGGCAGAGATTCAGCCCAATTCAGTGGCCAAATCTCCGAATATGAATTGAATCAGAGGACCCTTTAATCTCTCTGAATCAAATCAGAACCCTCTGACTCAATTTGGAGAGATTTGGAAAGATTCAGAGATTTGGACATAGACATAGCTTTAAATGTTTTCTCTATATACCTCTAGCTAGCAGGCGGCTCATGAATGCTGAGATTCTGGAGCCCATGGAGTACTGTGTGCAATTCTGGGCGCCACAATTCAAGAGGGATGCAAATAAACTGGAGAGGGTCCAGAGAAGGGCCACTCGTATGGTTAAGGGCCTGCAGACCAAGCCCTACGACGAGAGACTAGAGAAACTGGACCTTTTCAGCCTCCGCAAGAGAAGGTTGAGAGGCGACCTTGTGGCGGCCTATAAGTTCATCACGGGGGCACAGAAGGGAATTGGTGAGTATTTATTCACCAAGGCGCCTCCGGGGATTACAAGAAATAATGGCCACAAACTAGCAGAGAGCAGATTTAGATTGGACATTAGGAAGAACTTCTTCACAGTTCGAGTGGCCAAAGTCTGGAATGGGTTCCCAAGGGAGGTGGTGCTCTCCCCTACCCTGGGGGTTTTCAAAAGGAGGTTAGATAAGCATCTAGCTGGGGTCATCTAGACCCAGCACTCTTTCCTGCCTATGCAGGGGGTCGGACTCGATGATCTATTGAGGTCCCTTCCGACCCTAGATCTATGAATCTATGAGTGACTTCATGGTGTCATAGGTGGGTGTGGGCTCAGCTCCAGGGCCTGATAGGCAGACTCAACATCACCATTTTGGTAGGGCTATAACTTAATAGCTCCCTAATCATGCAGCCACTACTCACTAGCCACCTACTCAAAAGTCTCTAAGAAATTTTTGGGGTTGCCATAGAATAATAGAAAATTGGGATTGGAAGGGACCTCAGGGAGTCATCTAGTCCAACCCCCTGCTCAAAGCAGGACCATCACCAACTAAATCATCTGCCTCGCTTTTCGTAAGCGTGCCCCCTGCATCCATCTGGACCTGAGGTGCCACACCCCCTTTCAAGATTTTACCTGTTCTAGCAACAGGAGCATAAAGTGCTGCTGTTTCTTTTGCATCCTTTGCTGGAACTGCTGCTGCTGTTGTAAAGCCTGTTGCTGCTGCAGCCCCTCTGTCCATTTTAGCACTGCGTCAGGGTTCATTCTAATGGTTGATGGCTGAGCCTGTAGCAGGCTGCCACCTCAGGGCCTCTTCAACCAGGCTTTTGTTCCCCCTTTGTCTCTCAGCGCCCCCCAGTAATAAAGTCTTTTAAACTGGATGGCTTTAGCTCCCTGGGGCACCTTTCAGCATTCCTCAGTAATATACAGTCTTTTAACAAATAAAGCAAATAAACCAGATAAATCTTGGTATCCTGTACACTTGGGGGGGTTCCCCTGTGGCTCTAACCTTCCCATAGCAGGCTTGTCCCCTCTCATAGCCCAGCAGTTTCCCATTCAGGTGCTTCTCTTCCACACCTCCCTCTGGTTCTGCCTGCTGTGATTCTTGACTCCCTGGGAGCCTGCACACAGCTGCAGCCCCTCAGCCAAGCTGGCTGCCTCCTCTTGAGGGGACAGTTCACGTTGTTTAGAGTGAGGCTTAGGGCCAGTTGATTGGGGTCATTTTAGAGACAGATTGTCAAGGTGAGGGAAGTGTTTCAATATGTCTTGTTGGTGACAATTAAATCTGAACTAAAGTGACTCGGTTCACTTGACCAGGCATGAACTCCTCATGCCTCCCAAGGCTGGAGGGGCACAGCGACCACCTGCAGGCAGTGGTGTTGGTGGCAGGGTGTGGCAGCAGCGAATGAGGACCACCCGCAGGCAGCCACACTGACATAGGTGGCAAAGGTGGGCCAAGCAGGGACCAGCTGCAGGTGGTCAGAGTGGTGTTGATAGTGGGGGGGAGGGTGGCGAGTGGCAACTGCCCGCAGGTGCCACTGGCACCGTCAGTGACAGCCAGTCTCAGGGGGTGCATGTGCACCTCCCATGCCAGTGCAACCAGGGATGTATATACCTCACTGTGCACAAGTGGCCTTCATACCTGGCCTTTGAAGAGTGAAACAGCAATTGATGTGTACTGTGGTGTATATGGGTGTTGGTATTTCCTGGTGTGCTTCTGCTTGATAGAAGGGTAAGCTGGTCACATTGCATTTTGGTTTTGTAATTTTAGATAAAGGGCAGGGTACTCAGAGCCTGAGTACATGTGCCTTTTATTCTAAACTCGAAGGAAAAAATAAAAATAAATGGCTAATTGCATTTGGATTTCAGTCCCATGTGAGATTCTGGCTTTAGTGCTGGGCACATCTACAGGAGACTTTTACTGTGGAGTTGCCTAATTAGCTCTGCAGTACAGTCTCAGCATCTATAAATGTGGATCTATTAGGCCACAGTAAACTAATTAACTCCCCTGTTAATTAGTACTTGTAAACAAAAGTACTGTCCTATGGTAGCGTTATTTATTTCATAGATTTCATAAACATTAGGGCTGGAAGGGACCTTGTGAGATCATTGAGTCCAGCCCCCTTCCCAAAGGGCAGGAAGAAGTCAGCTAGGGTTAGATGACACCAGCAAGATAATCATCCAAAAGCTTCTTGAACATGTCCAGAGTAGGTGCTTGCACCACTTCTGGGGAGAGTCTATTCCATACTCTGGAGACTTGGTCATTAAAGAAGTTTTTCCTTATGTCCAGTCTAAAATGGTCTTCCAGCAGTTTGTGACCGTTGACTTTGTCCGAGTAAAGCGGGAGGATGAGTTCCTGGTCTTGCTTTAGTTGCATCGGTAGATGCAAGCCAGAGTTTTGTTTGCTTTGCTGGCTGCGGCATCACACTGTTGGCTCACATTCATCTTGTGGTCAGTCATGATCCCCAAGTCTCTTTCGGTCATGGTGCTAGCAAGCATAGCATTGCCGAGCCTATAAACGTGATGTGGGGTCTTTCTCCCAAGGTGGAGCACCTTGCATTTCTCTATGTTGAAAGTCATCAGGTTTTGATCCACCCACTTTGCAAGCCTGTCCAAGTCGGCCTGAATCCCCAGCCTATCCTCTAATGTGACCACGTTTCCCCATAATTTGATGTCATCTGCAAACTTGTCCAGTCTACTTCTGACACCCGAATCCAGGTCATTTATGAATATGCTAAAGAGTACTGGACCGAGTACTGAACCCTGAGGGGCGCCACTGGTCACCATGTGCCGTGTTGACTCGGTTCCATTGACTATCACTCTCCGGGTCCGACCAGGGAGGTAGCTCCGCAGTGATCAAACCATAAGGTTGTCAAGGCTTCAGTTCCCCAATTTTGTCATGAGAATGTCATGGGAGATGAAATCAAAGGCTTTTTTGAAATCCAAGTAAATTACATCAGCCTC
The DNA here is from genome assembly GCF_030867095.1 of Alligator mississippiensis. Taxonomy (NCBI): domain Eukaryota; kingdom Metazoa; phylum Chordata; order Crocodylia; family Alligatoridae; genus Alligator; species Alligator mississippiensis. The sequence continues at coordinate 157,952,972 of NC_081827.1, forward strand.
TCTTCCCCTGTCCAGGGGACATGTCACCTGGTCACAGAAGGAGATGAGGTTGGTCAAGCACGACCTACCTGTAATAAAGCCGTGTTGGCTGTTTCTCAGGATGATGCCTTCTGTTAGCCTATTGTTGATGGATTCTTTAATAATTTTTCCATGATCTTTCCAGGGATTGGGTCAAACTGATTGGACTGTAGTTCCCTGGATCTTCCTTCCTTCCTTTCTTAAAGATAGGCACCACATTGGCCCTCTTCCAGTCTTCAGGGAGTCTCTCCTGAGCACCATGAGTTCTCAGATATCCTTGCCATTGGTCGCACTATGATATGAGCTAACTCTTTTAGTACTTTTGGGTGCATTTCATTTGGTTCAGCAGAGGTCCAATGTTGCCCTTATTTCTCTTTTGACTTCCCATGTATCTGAATAAGGACTTTTTATTGTCCAGCCATTTTGAGCTCTGTTTTGGCCTTGGCTTTTTTGGTCCGCTCCCTACAGGTGTGGGCCAGTGATGCATAATCCTCCTTAGAGGTATTTCCCATCTTCCAACCCTTATAGGCTTTACAGCTAGGAGTTCCTATAGGCTTCCCACCTTCCTCTCTGCTCAGCCAGTCTCACTGTTATGTGGCCTCTTGATTACTATTAGACTATCACAATACATTTTATATTTTACAAAAGATGCTCATCATCATTTCTCTTTCTGGTATGCTCTACATTTTTTCTGCTAAGGAAACCATTTGTCTCTGTTGATTTGAAATAGCTTGTGATATATTGCTCACTTACTGCAAGGTGTCAGTGGGAACCTGCTTCCATTCCCCTCTGGTACTAAAACTCCTGTTTATAAATATTTTCAATCATTAGGTGTCTGAGTAAAAAATAACACTTAAAGAATCAATCATTGAAATGGGCATATTTAAATGTCACAATTTTGATAAAGCATACCAGATGTAATCAAAGTAATCCCTGAGGCCATCTGATCCAAAGATAAGTAATTTTCAAAATCAGGATGAATGTATCCTTTAAGCTATTTAATTCATCCTACATAGAAGTTATTTGTTTTGATCCCACATGGAAGTTTTGCCTGTAGCATAGTCCCTGCAGAAGTAGCCCAAGCACTTAGAGTGCTTCTGCCAACTGGTGGTGTATCACTCAATTTTTAGTCCTTAATTTCAGATTGGAAGGAATAAAATAATTTGCTTTGTATTACTTGGCAGTTTCAGATTGCTGCTGGAAAATCTATCCCTGGCCTTTCAAAAACTGACAAGTAATACAGGACATTTCTATTTCTATTCACATAAGGGTGGTGCTTTCAACTAAGAGCAATCCATTGCTACCAATTAATCATGTATTATTAGAGGAACAAAGTTCTATCACGCACAGATGATGTTTGTATAGTAACATCTTTTTTAGGACAGAAAGTCTCTTCTTTTTATCATTTGTACGTCTTTTTGCCTGCCTGTTGGGGTATTATATTTCCATAAGTCATTCTACCTGTCCGAATAGATGGATTTCAGTGTCCAAACTGAGTTGATTTAAAATGATTCATGAAGAGATTTGTTGCAATTCACTTAACTGTCATTGTTAAATTCCTTTTGATATGGCAAGTCTTTGATGATCTTTATTAAACTTCTTCCCTATGCAATTAAATTATATTTTTTCAACAGAAGAGGGTTGATGGGTATAAGTATCTCCTTTTCTCTTTGTCTTTTTCACTGCTGAACAACATCAGGAAACTAAGCCAGTGTAAAATGTGTTGGGAATGTTTCCACATCTCCTTATTCCTAGCTGTGTGAAATTACTGTGTCCTGTCTTTCTGAACTTGCTTCATGGACAAGCTATCCATATTACTTGTAATTTCTACCTTTGAGAAACTAAAGAGCAGGAAGGAAATGCACAATTTTTTCCTGGCCTAAGCAATTTGAATAAAGCTTCTCAAATAATATTTTACGCTTGTATTTTTGTCCACCCTAGGATTTGTGGCATGTCAAGGTTGAAAGTAGTAATCCATAATATCATTTCTATGCTTACTTCATCTCAGCTGTGTTGATTTAATATAGTTATAAATGTAGGTGTTTTGTTTAAAAAATAAAACTATATGAACAAAAATACTAGAACTTGGAGCCAGATCTGATTTAGCTGTTTGCTTTCTCTTGGCAGCCACCAGCTCAGCCCACTTAGAAGATCTAGCTTACCTGGATGAGCAGAGGCACACACCCCTACGCACCTCCCTCCGAATGCCTCGGCAGAGCATGGCAGGTGCCCGCACACAACAGGATCTAAGAGGTAAGCTCCAGATGGAGAACCTGTGTGCTGTAAGAAGTGGTTGCCAGTGGTGTCCATGATGCCCCTACTCCTCCTCAATTCATGCTTTGTCTTGGTGGGAGTGGTTGAATCAGATTAAGTTTCATGTTTTATACACATGAAGTGCTGTCTTGCCGCTCGGAGCTGAGGTGGCTTCCTTTGATTTGCAGCATATTTCCTCCTAGCATTGTCAAATAAGAGGGGAAAGGCAAACATGAGAGAAGCTATCATCACAGACTTGAGTACTGATCTCTTTAGATGATAGTAGATTGTCAGTAGCTGGCCCACTGTTCTGAAGACACTGATGAACAGTGCAAAAGGAGCTGTGGGGAAGCAGTGCTAAAGTAACCTTTCTGGGTTTCTTCTTGTTACAATGTTTGCTTAAAAAGCAAATGTGTCAACTTTGATGTCTATTCAGTTTTCAGAATTGTGTGCTGGTAAGTTATAAAGATGTGTTCCACACCACAGTGTACTTGCCCGAGTTTATCCTTTTACTGGGTTTTGGCTTGTTTGCATTTCAGCAAGCGCTGCTTGCAAAAAAGGCATCATTGTTACAGATTCATTTTTCACCCATAGACTAACTTAGTTGAAAAAAGATGCCTGAGTTTTGAATTGTATTTCAGATTGATAACCAGCAGGGATCTGGGTTTTCTGTTCCCCACAGAAAAACACAGATTTTCCACTTCAAAGGAAAAAATCGTGGATTTTCCCCTTTGCAGCAGGAAACCACAGTTTTCCCTTTGCAGGCTGTTAGAGCTCCAGCTTTCAAGGAGCTGCTTGGAGCTGGAGGGAGGAGGGTGGGGGGAGAAGGCAATCGGAGGCAGGGGGCATGACGTGCATGCATGCACACGCACACACATAGCTGCAGGAGCAGGGAAGAGAGCAGCTCCTGCAGCTGCCTGCAGGTAAGTGTATGGGTGGGGGGCATAGATGACATGTGGGGACATTAACAATGTGTCAAGGGGCAGTGCTGCAGCACTGACAGTGGGGCGCAGGACTGTAGCCTGGCCAGAATCAGCACCTAGCAGCAGCAGAGGAGGCGGGGAGGGGCTGAGGAGTGGCAGTGGGGTGGGTAGGTGGGTGCTGTGAGCAGCATTGCTGTTGCAGCTGTGCCTGCCTGCCTCACCGCAGCCCTGCACCCACTGCTATTGCCTGCACAAGGTGGGATGGGACCTGTGCACCCACCTGCCCTCAGCACTGCCCACTGTGCTTGTTGGGGCACTGCTGCTGCAGGTTGAGGAGGTGCAGTGGGCACCATGGGGGTTAGGCGGGCACACAGGTCCTGCAGTAACTTATGCAGGCAGCAGTAGTGGGTGCAGGGCTGCAGCTAGGCAGGCTGGCATAGTAGCACTGCCTGTAGCCCCCACCACCCCTGATGCAGGATGCTGTTATGCTGCCCACAGCAATACACAGCACTGTGCAGACCACTGCCTATTACCCCACCTGTCCCAGTGGTGTCCACCAGCTGCAAGAGGTTGGCTGTGCCACCCTGCATGCTGCCCTGCAGACCCTAGCAGGTACCGACAGCCTGGGGTAGGAGGCGGAGGCCTGACCCACCAGCTGTAGGGGCTGTGGTGCCATCTCTGACCTGCCTTTAGCCCTTCTGACTGTCCTGGACCCTCCCTGGCCTAGCCCCAACCCCATTAGCAATGTCTCTGGGGGCACTCTCCCCCTTCCCATTTCTGCACTGACAATGGGATGCAGAGATTTCATAGATTTCATAGACATTCAGGCTGGAAGGGACCCCGGAGGATCATCGAGTCCATCCCCCCTGCCCAGAGGCAGGAAGTCAGCAGGGATCATAGGATCCCAGCAAGATAAGCATCCAAATGTGTCTTGAAGGCATTCAAAGTGGGTGCTTGAATCACCTCCAGTGGCAGTCTATTCCAAACCTTGGGGGCTCAGACAGTAAAGAAATTCTTCCTTATGTCCAGCCTGAATCAGTCGCGGAGGAGTTTGTGACCGTTCAATCTTGTCATCCCTTGGGGCGCTCTGGTGAACAGACGTTCCCCTAGATCCTGGTGAACACCGCTGATAAACTTATAGGTGGCCATCAGATCGCCCCTGAGCCTGCGCTTTTCCATGCTGAAGAGTCCCATGGCTCTCAGCCTCTCATCACAAGGTCTGGTTTCCTGACCTCTGATCATGCACGTGGCTCTTCTCTGAACTCTCTCAAGCTTCTCCACACCCTTTTTTAATTGTGGGGCCCAAAACTGGACGCAGTACTCCAGCTGCAGCCTCACCAAGGCCGAGTACAAGGGGAGAATGACATCCTGGGATTTGCTTGAGAAGCATCTATGGATGAAAGCTCGCTTTACTAGCCGCAGCATTGCGTTGAAGGCTCACGTTCATCTTGTGGTCAATGATGACCCCCAAGTCTCTTTCTTCCATAGTGCTAGCCAGCGTAGCACTGCCGAGCCTATAAGGATGCTGCAGGTTTTTCCTCCCAAGGTGGAGAACCTTTCATTTTTTGGTGTTAAACACCATCAGGTTCTCGTCTGCCCATTTCCTGAGCCTGTCAAGATCTGCCTGGATCACCCTCCTATCCTCAGGAGTTGATGCTTTACCCCAGAGTTTGGTGTCGCCAGCGAACTTGGCCAGTCCGGTTCTGACACCAGTGTCTACGTCATTGATGAAGATGTTAAAAAGTATAGGCCCTAGGACAGAGCCTTGAGATGCAGCCTGGCAGGAGCTAGCACCTGACAGCAGCAGGGGAGAGGATGGAGGTGGGGGCTGGGGGCACCTCCCAGGCAGGCCAGTACCCAGGTTCTGGGGCTGGACCCGGGACAGGCAGCTACAGCTTCCTTAGGCAGAGGGTGTTTTTGCAGCCACCATGAGGGGAGTCTGGGCCTGGGGAGGGGGGTGGGGTGATGGGGACCCCAGCCATTCCCCCTGTGCAGTCCCCAGCTCTGAGGGGTGGACATATGCCTTCCCATGCTCCACAATTTATTGCCTATGTGGGGGTGTTGGAAAGGTAAGACTTGGGGACCTTCCCTATGCCATTGGGGCTGTGGGCCAAGCTCTGGTGAGCCTAAACCAGCCCTGCACCATCAGGGACCCCCTGATGGCACAGGGGTGGTCTGGACATGCCAGAGCTTGGCACACAGCCCAGATGGCATGGGGCCTGTCTTGGCCATCAGGGGCCAAGCTCTGGCAAGTCGGGACCAGCCCTGCATCAGGGGAGGGGCCAAGCTATGGAAAGCCCCACAAACCCACTGCCTTACCCACACACGCACCCCCTGCCCCACACACTGGGGGGTTGAGGCCTGGAGGCAGGGGAAAGCTGGGGTGGGCAGGGGGGCATCCAGAAATGAGGGCAGCCCCACCTTGTGCCTCCTCCTCTGCCCCCACGCAAGCTGAGGTGGGGCCTTGCCCTGGGGTACTATGATCCCCCCCACCTCAGTGCCCTGGGTGGTTGCCCTCACTGCCCACCCCTAGAGCCAGCTCGTCGTGCTGGCAGGACTGGTGGTGGCAGGGCAGTGGGGTGTGAGTCATGCTGGCACAGCTTGGGGGGCTGTGGCTTGGGAGTGAGGGGCACTGACATATCATGGCTGCTCAGCACCACGAAACATTGGAGGGGACAGCTGTAGCTGGACTCGCATCCTGGTGAGTGAAGTGGACAGGGGGAGCTCTGATTTTCAATGATAAAAAACCCAAAATCAAATGCCAAAATATATAGGTATTTAGAATTTTGTTTTATGACGATGACTGAGGTGCTAGTAAGCTTCCAAATTGTAAATAGATCAATAAAACATTGTGTTCAACTGATACCTATATGTAGTGGCATTTCATTTTAATCATAGAAGAATGCAGATTTTGGGGGTGTTAATTAGAGAATTTGGGATTTTTATCAGAGAAAACCAAGATAACTGATAATCAGCAACAAGTCTGTCATCTAAACGTGTACAAATCAGCAGGTCCTGACGATCTCCACCCCAGAGTGCCGAGGGAATTAGCAGAGGTCATTGTGGGACCCCTGCCACGGCTTTACGAGCATTCATGGTGCTCTGGCGAAGTGCCAGAGGACTGGAAAAGAGCCAGTGTGGTCCCCATTTTCAAAAAACGGAGGAAGGAGGACCCAGGAAACTATAGGCCCGTTAGTCTTATCTCGGTCCTGGGGAAGCTTTTTGAGAAAATTATCCAGGAGCACATCTGCGAGGGACCAGCAGGGGAGATTATGCTTAGGGGCAACCAACATGGGTTCATTCAATGCAGGTCCTGTCAGACCAACCTGGTGGCCTTCTATGACCAGGTCACAAGATCCTTGGACGCAGGTGTCATGGTGGATGTAGTCTTTCTGGACTTTAGGAAGGCCTTCGACACTGTCTCTCACTTCATTCTCATTAAAAAATTAGGTGACTGTGGCATCGATGCCTATACAGTCGGATGGGTCGCAAATTGGCTGGAGGGCCACACCCAGAGAGTGGTGGTGGATGGGTCTTTTTCGACCTGGAGAGACGTGGGCAGTAGGGTCCCCCAGGCCTTGGTCCTCGGGCCCACACTGTTCAACATGTTTATCAGCGACTTGGACAAGGGGGTGAAAAGCACTTTGTTCAAATTCACAGATGACACTAAGATGTGGGGAGAAGTGGACACGCTGGAGGAGAGAGACAGGCTGCAACTAGATCTAGACAGGTTACAGGGGTGGGCGGATGAGAACAGGATGGGCTTCAACACTGACAAGTGCAAGGTATTGCACCTGGGGAGGAAGAACCAGCAGCATATCTACAGGCTGGGGAACTCCCTTCTTGTCAGCACAGAGGCAGAAAAGGATCTTGGTGTCGTCATTGATTCCAAAATGAACATGGGCCGACAGTGTGGGGACATGGTCAGGAAGGCTAACAGTACCTTGTCATGCATCCATAGATGCATCACGAGCAGGTCCAAGGAGATGATCTGCTCCCTCTATGTGACACTGGTCAGGCCATAGTTGGAATACTGCATCCAATTCTGAGCACTGCACTTCAGGAGGGATGTGACCAGCATCGAGAGGGTCCAGAGGAGGGCCACTCACATGATCAGGGGACAGCAGGGCAGGCCCTATGAGCAGAGGCTACAGGACCTGAACCTGTTCAGCCTGCACAAGAGAAGGCTGAGAGGGGATCTGGTGATGGTCTACAAACTGGCCAAGGGGGACCAGCAGGCTATGGGAGAGTCCCTGTTCCCCCAAGCACTACTGGGAGTAACGAGGAATAACGGCCATAACTTGATGGAGAGTAAATTCAGGGTGGACATCAGAAAACACTACTTCACAGGCAGGGCAGCTAGGAGCTGGAACCAACTTCAAAGGGAAGTGGTGCTCACTCCTACCCTCGGGGTCTTCAGAAAGAGGCTGGATAATCACCTAGCCGGGGTCATTTGACCCCAGCATCCTTTCCTGCCCGTGGCAGGGGGTCGGACTTGATGATCTGCTCAGATCCCTTCTGACCTTACCAACTATGAAACTATCTAAGGGGGAAAAAATTCTTATGAATAAAATATTTATGGATTTTTAATTTTTTTTTAATTGGGGAAAAAACACTCCATTCCAATTGAATTCGGTACAATTCCAGCTGTCTGCATGTGCACTTTAATGTGCATTAGCCTATTTAATTGTGCATTAAAGCATTACTAAAAAATGTGTTATTTAGTTAATGTGCGTTAAAATAGACTAATGGGCATTAAGCATCACTTAAACCCATGCTCTTTAGTTAATGCATATTAAGACAGGCTAATGCACATTTCCCAGTACCTCACAGTGGAGGTACTAGCTTTAATGCACATTAACTAAAGCACGTCAATGCACGTGTAGATGTGCGCAGCATGTAGATAAAACAAAAACAAATATACTGTGTATGGGTGCATCCAGACAAGCATGGCTGTGCGGTATGTGGTGCCACAAACGCATCTGGACCACCACATACCACGCAATCTGGTGTTCTCTGTCCTGCAAGGGCACGCTGCCCAGGCGTGTGCTGTTCTAGGTTTTTTTTCTGTGGAGTTTTTTTACCTATGGATGAGGTAAAAAAAACCTGTGGGGAAAAAACGTGGAGCATTACATGCATGGGCAGCGCACGCCGCTGAAAATGCTGCGGCTCTGCCTGGCAGGATCGCTGCAGCTGCAGACCCAGGAGGCCCCCCATCCTTACCTGGGTAAGGCTACTGGGGCCAGCACAGTGCTGGCTTCAGTCTCCCCTACTGCCCCCAGGGTAACTTGCGTGCCAAAGTGCATGTGGCCCAGGTGTTCCCTGGGGACAAGTAGCTGTGGCACAAGGTGAGCTGCCACTACTTGTCCCCGGGAAACCAAACACCTGAGCTCATCTGGATGCGGCTTATGAGGTTAATTTGAACTGAGAGTCACTATTTCAGTGTTTTCCTAACAATCCTTTTGAAAAGTATTTCTAGAGGGAAACTTTTGTGGTCAGATATCTCTCAGTATCAAGGAGTTCTAGGAAAGGGAGCTACCATTTGAAATTCCAGGGGTTGATATTGATACCTTAGAGTCATCCTAACTGTGTCTGCTTTATTTATTTTCAAGGAAGTTCAGTTATATATGCTGCTTTCTGTAACCCAGTCACTGGCTTTGTGTTGCTTCTCCTTTAAGTGGAGCACTGGCAACTGATTGTCTCTGGAAATTAATATTTTTTCTATTAACTATTGCTTTAACTATTAACTAACTCATATTAATTATTAGGTTCTTCTGTGTAGCATGTAGGAACCGGGAGTAGCATTTCTTCCTAGTCCTATGCTACTTCATAGAGCAGTAGACTAATCAGGGAAGCTCACCCTGTTCCCTCAGAAATGATCAAACAATTTTGTGCCTTGGTGACATGTTTCATGTCCTGTAGTCTCAGGATGAAAGCCTACAAATTGTTTGTTTCCTCCTCTTGTGCGAGAGCTTTTCTGCTGTTGCTTTGCTATAGGTCCAACTTACGTTTGCCTGTCTACAAGGCATTCACTGCCTGTTAACAATGCATGGAGCTCTCCTCCTCTGCCCTGGGTGACATGATTATTTTTTGCTTGAGGAATGGACCAACTCCTTCAAGTAAGGAAGTGTGAATTCTGAGTGCATCAGGACATCCTAGATTTGTTTCTAGTGCAGCAATCAAATGTCATTGTAAGGTTGGCCAGTTTTAATTCTATGAGGAGTTTCACAAAATATGCAACCCCCTGCCTGAAAGAAAAACAGGATTTTGTGTTGTTTTGGATCATGGTTTGTAATGAAATCATATAGCTGGTGATACTGTTATAAAAATGTATTAGCAGGCTGTAAGTGAAGAAGGCAAACAGAATTTCCATATGTTCTAACTGAGCTGTTTGCCAAGCCTTCACAATTTGCAATGATTGCATCCAAAACATTAAACTTTATTGTAGGAACAGAATCAAATTGTTTTCCAGACACACTTTTAAAAAATGTGCAGCACCACATATTTTCTTTTCTCTTTTGGAGATGGTTGAATCCTCATAGCAGCAGTGTTTCATGTTTTATGTCTTTCTCTGGTTCTTGTTGAGGTGACACGCTATCCTACAATAAGGAAGGGGAAAGAAGGGAAAAAATACATTACTTCAGAAGTCTTTTTTATTCCTGGGACTTGTGTTTTTCCTAAATGTTATAACATCCTAACATTTCCCTAAAATGCTCTGTTGTCCATATCTTTGTGTTCACCAATTGGAAATCCAAGGCTTGGGTTAAGTTTTAATAGCTCAAACTTTGGGGCTCTTCAGAAAGAGTTCTCCACCTTGGGAAAAAAAACCCGCAGCATCCTTATAGGCTCGGCAGTGCTGTGTTGGCTAGCACTATGGAAGAAAGAGACTTGGGGGTCATCATTGACCACAAGATGAACATGAGCCTGCAATGCGATGCTGCGGCTAGTAAAGCGACCAAAACGCTGGCTTGCATCCATAGATGCTTCTCAAGCAAATCCCAGGACGTCATTCTCCCCCTGTACTCGGCCTTAGTGAGGCCGCAGCTGGAGTACTGCGTCCAGTTTTGGGCTCCACAATTCAAAAAGGATGTGGAGAAGCTTGAGAGAGTCCAGAGAAGAGCCACGCGCATGATCAGAGGTCAGGGAAGCAGACCCTACGATGACAGGCTGAGAGCCCTGGGGCTCTTTAGCCTGGAAAAGCGCAGGCTCAGGGGTGATTTGATGGCCACCTACAAGTTTATCAGGGGTGACCACCAGTATCTGGGGGAACGTTTGTTCACCAGAGCGCCCCAAGGGATGACAAGGTCGAATGGTCACAAACTACTACTAGATCGTTTCAGGCTGGACATAAGGAAGAATTTCTTTACTGTCCGAGCCCCCAAGGTCTGGAACAGCCTGCCACCGGAGGTGGTTCAAGCGCCTTCATTGAACACCTTCAAGATGAAACTGGATGCTTATCTTGCTGGGATCCTATGACCCCAGCTGACTTCCTGCCCTTTGGGCAGGGGGCTGGACTCGATGATCTTCCGAGGTCCCTTCCAGCCCTAATGTCTATGAAATCTATGAAATGGTACCCAGCCTTTAGTGGCGCATGTATTGGTTTCATATGTAAACACTAAAGCTTATGACCATTTTTTTAACCTACTGATTCACCTAGTGCTTGATATTTAATTTTTTTCATGCAGAAGCCAAATGGGTAAACATCAGGTCAAGGACTCTTCCCTTCTTTTGATTGTGACTGTTATACCACTTTATTTTAATAAAGGGAACTGCATTGAGTCCCTGTTTAATCCCAAAAGCAGGAGAAATATCTTGTACAAGTAGCTGTTGTTAAACAGACTAGTGAATTGACTTCTCATCTCACTGACTTCAGCCAGGGGACTTTAAAGCTATTTTAGTTTCTTGTAGCCTAACATAAAAGATAATAGTATGGCAAAAATAGAAGGCAAGTAGAGACAAAAATACTGTGTATTAAAATATCCCCAGCCTTGCCGTCATGTTCCCTTCTCAAATGAGGGCAGCTTAGTGTTAATTTACTATGTAAAACAATCTTGTGAAATACTTTAGGAAGGATTGGATAGGGAATTCTCATGTATTAACACTCTTGCATGAGAGTACAAAGCACTATTCTTAATTCCAGCAGTGCTATACTGCTACATTTTATTTATCTTCCTTTGTGAATTACTGTTTCCACATACTTGTCATGACAGCATACTTTGACCTGTTAGGCTTGAGGTTTCCTTTTTGACTGACATTTTTGAAAACTTGAAATAAAAACTTGAAAGCAGAAATGTAATCAGGGCAACATTGGTATTATTTATATATGGAGAAATGAATAGAAAATCAAGATCCGGAAGCATTTAGTATAACAGGATTTGCATGCTGCTGTTTAATACGGGATAGATGGAGAAGACAATAGACATTATTGTGTTCTTCTGAACTCTGCTTCAGTTGGAATAAGTACTAAAGCACTTCTGGCCTGGTCTTGATGTCTACATATTTTCAATACTCTTGTTTGGTGTCTTAGTACTGTATGGGCTTTATATTAGGCAGCAAGAAATCTTTGTGTTCCAGTTGGCGGTGTGAAAATGGAACCAGTAGCAAATGAACAACAACATTTAATATAAATAATGAATTGTGGATACTTATTGCCAGGATAGGTAAGAAGGAGTTCTTGTTCTCTTTGGAAAAAGACCAGTCTGTAAGCCAAATGGTTTTCTAACAGATGCTTTTAGGGCCTTCTTATACGTGAGCTGCTCAAATGTTGATCATTGTTAGTACTAGCTTGAGTTTGGAGCAGTCACATATCCCGACCAGCATGGTCTTGGAGGACTAAAAGGTAAGAATCTCTCTCCTCCTATTCCAGGTTTCCTCATCTGCCCACAGGGCTGCCCCAGTTCTGCTGCCATCCACCTGTCCCCCGCCACCCTTTGGGGTCCCCTCTGCCTTCCCTGCTCCCAGAACTCTCCTGTCCCTCACTTACTTGTGGCTGCCTGCGCTGTCTGGCCTAGGGAGGCAGGCAGGGAAAAGTTAATTGCCCTGCCTAGTCCCTGCTGCCACTCCTGTGGCTGGGCTGCTGCTGTTCTCTGGGCTAAGCCTGGCCCAGAGAGAGCAGTGGTGGGGCTGGCCAGGAAGGCAAATTAACCCTTCCCTGCCTGCTGTCCTGTGACAGACTGTAGGCAGCTACAAGTAAATGGAGGGGCAGTGAGTGGGGGTCTGGGGTGCTGGGGAGGGTCGAGAGGGAGGCAGTGGGCCTGATCCAGGCCAGAGTAGGAGGTGGGGGCAGGTAGGATGTTTCCACTAAGATGTAGCCTAGAGTGGCCACACTTTAGTGTAACATGAGCTGGGTAATATAGATCAGAGACAATCCTGCCCTGGAGTAGCATAATTTTGAGCTGCCTAACAAGTGCTTAAAACTAGTTTTGGGTATTAATGGGTGGATAATCCGCTGTTAAGAGCTCTAGGAGCTGCCCAAAATTACTGTGTAACAAGGCCCTTACAGATCCTGTAACAAAATCAAACTGCCATTACAAATTCCATCTGCGCAGGGGAGAGGGATCTATCTGTGAGTTAGGGAAAGGAGTCTCTTTAAAGGGTCATGTACCCATCTGCAGTTTGGGGTTGTAAGTGAAATGTATTAGTGGATCTCAGCCCATTCCTTTCATGTCTTTGGTCCCTATTATACAACCAGATTTAGTTTAATAGGATTGGCATTTATCTTCTGCTCTGGAGGGACACAGGTCAGAAATATAAAGGGATGTTTCAGATCATGATTGAAGTGGATTCTGCATAAAAAACTTGCACAGCCTTTATATTGTCAATATGTTATTAGTATGAAAATTCACACTCTCCCCACCCTGTCTTCTCCTCCTACCCCCTCCTTCTGTATAAATATGGGTTTAATTTACCTCACCGTGGTATCTCACGTTCTGGATATTACCATGGGACTCTAGCTTAAATTCTATAAAATGCTTCATTAAAAAATAATATTAAAACCAGCAAGGGGTTGACAAATTGTCGGGTATAAAAATGCAAGTCATTAATGCATTTTGTGGTTTTAGCTAGCCCTGAAGCCAAGCAAGTAACCCAGATCTTCCAAACTGTGCACACACATTCTGGCCTGCTAATAATTAACATTTTTTGTTTGGTTCCTTCTGAGTCCATTCCAGCTATCTGACCTTCAATTAATTGCTGTTTAAAATGTAAAGGCTGTGATGCTGCCTTCCTACCCACAGTTTCTTCTCCCTCCATGATGTGTTTTTACTTGGTTTCTCATTCCCCATTCTCTTCCTCTGTTGCTAAATCAGCTTTTAGGAAAAAAATGAAGGATCATTTGTCCTCTTGCAGAAGTTAGAATGCAGGGGTTGCTGCTGGGAGTACATCAAAGCCCTGCAGTTAATCACCTTCTGTGACATGCTGCTTAATAAAAGCACAGCTCTGTGGGTCTTTATTATGTGCCTAAATCTTAGTACTTGCCACCATTCTGGACGTGTCTACACAAGATACTAACTGCACAGTAGTCTAATAACATTGTGCAGTAGCATGCTGGGCAAAAACTATGCTACTATGCAGTAGTATTAGGCTAGTGCATAGTAAGCATCACTAAAAAAAAATACATTGGTGCTACTGCGCAGTAGCGCGAGTTACTATGTGTTAACTTAGTACTTGATTATCCAAGTACAAAACTTAATACATAGTAACTATGGCGCATTAATGAATGTGTAAACATCCCCTCTGTGTTTTGCCTGATTCTGCTTAGAGACTGGAAGCTGTTGAGGATTATAATATGAGGAGGGAAAATGCTGAGTGTTTCATCAGATACCAAGAGTTAAATACATATCTGGCATATAGCATGTGACCAGACATTGGCACTTGAAAATGATTTTGCCTTTTTTTCCCCTAAAACTGTTAGCAAATTCTAAAGCTATTTTCTGCTTTAAAGATAAGCAGTTTTGGTTTAAAATAGGTATTGACTAGGTAACGTTTTAACAGAATTTTCAAAATAGGAATGTGGAATGCTGACTACACTGCAGGCTTTTATTTAGTCAGCACAGTATTTGAGGCCTTTTCCTACCATGTGGAGTTAATCTTTAAGCATTTGGTACAAATATAACTTTGGTGGCTAATGAAACAGAGAACATATCATGAGTGCTGATGTCCAAATGGTTGTGGCACTAAACTTTTTCTTACTGGCAAGGTACTTAAATGGAGCACAGAGATTACAGCCAATTACAAAGGGGGGGAAAAAATCTCATATAATTTATACTTATTAGCCTGAAATATGGGTCTGACAGGAATAGGGTTCATAGAGAGGTCTCAGATACACCCCTCCCAGCAGGCAGTGATGAGGATTTGGGGCAACTCTTTGGTATGAGGACCTGATTAGTTAAAACCCCAGAAGGGAAAGGGAAGGACACTTTCCTGAAATAGAACAGCAAAGTAATACGTTTTTCTGTTAAGAAAATACTTGAAATTAAAAAAAAAAAATTGACAGAGTTAAAAATATAAAAGTAAATAGTATTTCATGGTTATGTGGGCTGCTGTTTGTTGATAGCTGATTATATTACATTTTTCTTTCCTTGTTTTTTATAGTTATTTTTCAAAAGCTGTAATTGTCAGAGGTAAGAGTCCCATCACAAATAAAAGTCGTTTATTTTTTTTAGACCCTGTTCTGACTTATTGATCAATATTGGGCATGTCAGACTACCTCCTAGGGCTCTGCTTAGCACACTGAAAGATATTTCATGGAAGAGAACCTCCCTCAAATTCCTTACCAGGGCACTCATTGTTATGGCCATATGGGATCAATAAAATATGATTGCCATAATAACTTTATTTTAAGGTCAAACACCAAAAAAAGTTTTAAGCATTTAGGTAGTTTTCAAAATGTTAATTTAGCCACATTGTTCCAATGTACTTCTTGGTCTGTCCCCTAAACTCCTTTGAAAATTACATGCGAAGTGAATGTTTTAAGTTCACTTTTCAAGTTTAGAGTTCCAATGACTTTACATTTTGGACATATCAGTGTTAACATTGCATTAATGCTACTTGTTGCATTCAAGAACAATAACTAGTTATAGCCCCAGACTAATGTAAAAATAATTTTCAATTTGATAAGCATTTGGACATAAGGAATAAATAGGCATAAATACAAAACTAGACTGGATATTTAAAAACCTGTTAGTACATCTTCCAAAGAAGGTAATGCAAGAAAAAAAAATTGAAGCAGTAATTTAATAATTACTTGCTCAAAATGAAAACAGATTTACCTATATAAAAAAGACCTGCATTCTTTCCACTGTTTAAGAGTAAATGTATTCATCCATCTTCTCCCCAAACACCCTATTTCATATAGTTTTTTAATGCTTTCTGTGAATGCTATCATACTGCTGTGTGCATAGCAATGCAGACAGGGAGGCATGTGTTAGAGTATGTATGTATGTAAATTTGTCATCAACTTCTAGAAAAAGGATTTAGTTCCGGGTTTAGTATGTGAGTGCAGGAAAGTTATCTCACTTTGACTCAAACGCTGCTGCTTTAATTAGCTGTATTTGCAACATGAAATACCTTTGCAGCTCTCTGAACACTCAATATGTCATGCATTTTAATGATGGAACCTGCTAAATTAGAGTTACCTGCTAGAGTCTTCTATTTTCTATTGAAGCTAGATGTCTTTGTTTAGAGTGTGTTATCATTTTCCAGGTACAGAATCTAGCTATCAGAGGGCTATCTTAAATTTACCCTGCACCCCCATTGTTACAGCAGAGAAAGCAGTGGGGGTGAAGTTGGGGGGGGGGTCAGGCAGCCCCCTTGCCCTCTACTCCCCACTTCTTCCCCCTGCAGCCTTCCTGGACCCCTGCCACCTGTACCTTCTCCCCACCACCAGCTCCCCACAGCCTCTGCCCTTTTCCCCCCACTTCCCTCCCAGTCTCTTCCTCTTCCCCCCTCCCTCCTGGTCTCTGCCCTTTCCTGCGCCCCACTGCCCCCAGTCTCTGCCTCTTCCTTTCTCCCCTCTTACTGTCAGATGCTTTTCAGGGTCTGTTCCCTTCAGGAGCATAGCATGTAGAAGCACAGCCCCTGCCGGTCATACGGCAGTGGCAATGATGCTGATTGGTCAGGCAGAGGACAGAGTTTCCCTGTGCTTCATGTCCAGGAGGGAATCCAGCCTGGGTTGGAGCTGAGCTGTGCTTGACGGTAAGGTGGGGTGAAGGGGATGGTGGGAGACAGAAGGTGCTGTGGCTCTGATTCTAGTCCTGACCTGGGCACAGGGCCAGAATCAGAGCCACAGCAGCTGCTTGCCAGTCCCCACCCCCTTTAGTCAAATCTAAGACAAGGGGCTTCCCACCATGCTAACAGTGGGAGGAGGACATTGTCTTAGATTTGAGTAAATTTGGTAAATTGGCTGGCATACTAGAAGAAGGTAGGGTAGATTTATAAGTAGTGATTTTCCACCAGGCTGCCCTGGCACCCTTCCTTTCCTTAGTTCATGTCTTTATGACAAGGTATTTAGCAGAATTTGCAGATTTTCCTTTGGATTCTGAAAGGCTGCACCGGGAATGCTTCTGCTATGATCTCAAACTTGAATTTCTGGGCTGCCAAGCATCACCTTAGTGCCCATGCTACTCCAGCCCCCCACAGCCTTCCGGGGTGCCCTGAGAACCTTTCAAGGTTGAGAGCTATTGTTATAGACTAACCCAAGTAGATATATATTGCATAAGCTTTTTGTGAGCTAAAGTTAGCACTCTCTCTCACTCGCTCTGTGTGTGTGTGTGTGTGTGTATCACATGCTGTTGTAAGATGAAGCACCATGGCACCCTGCTTGAGGATCACTGTCTATACCCTGCCTTCTACCTGACTTTAGACTAACATAGCTAACTGTGTGTCCCTGAGATACTAGAAGCCCAACTACAGGATTGCAGTGCTTGTTAGAATAACATTCTCTGAGTAAATCAATGGTACATTCCATGAAAAGTGTTATAGTCTTGGATGTATTGATTTTCTCTTTAAGCTTAGGAAATTTCAGATTTAACCTTGAAACTGATGTTTTTTATGTAGATTGCATATATAATTAGATGTAAAATGCCTTTCAAAATATGATTGTGAAAATTAAGGGGAAGACAGGTGAGAAAACTCACTGGCTATCGAAATGCCTTGAATATTCTTGACCTTGCCATTCTGAGTGCAGAACTGGGCATGAAACATAAATCACACTAGTAAAGAATTTGCTGTTATACAATTAAATCTTACCTTCCCCTCTACTTAACATGTACTTAGGGCTGCAAGGAGGTATGAATTTCAGTTTTTCAAGATGCTGGCAACTTCTGACTCTTCATCTCAGTCTCTCCTGATGTGCACAGTGCTATTGAAAACCCGGTCTAGTGTTTAAAAGATATTGGGGCATGCATGAGAGCTAGCACAGATAAGAATTGTAGTAGTGTTCATAGAATCATAGAAACATAGAAGTAGGGTTGGAAGGGACCATGTAAATCTTCAAGTCTGAACCCCTGCCTGGGCAGGAGGAAAACTGGGCTCAAATGACCCCAGCCAGGTAGGCATTGAGCCGCTTCTTAAAGACCCCCAGGGCAGGAGCCAGCACCACTTCCCTTGGAAGTTGGTTCCAGATCCTAGCCGCCCTAACTGTGAAGTAGTTCTTATGGATGTCTGACCTAAACCTACTCTCCAACAACTTGTGGCCGTTATTCCTTGTTATCCCGGGGGGCGCTAGGGGAAACAAGGTCTCCCCCAAACCCTTCTGGTCCCCCCTAGTGAGTTTATAGACGGTCACCAGGTCCCCCTTCAGCCTTCTCTTGTGAAGGCTGAACAGGTTCAGGTCTCGTAGCCTCTCATTGAAGGGTCTGCCCTGCTGTCCCCGGATCATGCGGGTGGCCCTCCTCTGGACCCTCTCAATGTTGTCCACATCCCTCTTGAAGTGGGGTGCCCAGAACTGGACACAGTACTCCAGCTGCAGCCTGACCAGTGTCGCGTAGAGGGGGAGGATCACCTCCTTGGCCCTACTTGAGATGCACCTGTGGATGCACAATAAGGTCCGGTTAGCCCTGCTGACTGTGACCTCGTATTGTTGGCCCATGTTCATCTTGGAGTCAATGATGACTCCAAGATCCCTTTCTGCTTCCATGCTCTCAAGAAGGGAGTTTCCCATCTTATAAGTGTGCTGCTGGTTACTACTGCCCAAGTGCAGCACCTTGTACTTGTCCGTATTGAAACGCATCCTGTTTTTGTTAGGCCACCCCTGCAACCAATCCAGGTCTTGCTGCAGTTTTTCCCTCCCTACCAGCTTGCCCACCTCACCCCAAATTTTGGTATCATCAGCAGATTTAAACAGGTTGCTTTTCACCCCATCGTCCAAATCGCTGATAAAGAAATTGAACAGTGCGGGCCCAAGGACCGAGCCCTGGGGGACTCTGTTGCCCACTTCCCCCCAGGTCGAATATGACCCATCCACCACCACCCTCTGAGTATGACCCTTCATCCAATTTGCAATCCATCTGACTGTGTAGGCATCAATGCCACAGTCGCCATGTTAGTAGGTTGGGAAAAGAAGGTCATCTACTATTTACTGAGAGTATATTTCCACACTTTGTAATTCATTTTTGGGACTGCACCAGAACTCAGCGTGGAAACTTAACTAATACAGAAGGTAGTAGCCTGCTTAATAAGTGTTGTTTTTAGTAGCAGGAGACAAAGGTGCTCTCAGAATTACACTGACTGTTGATTCATTTTCAGTTATAATTAAAGATGCTGAATTTGACCTGTAAAGTCCTAATAGCTTGGGATCCTTCTACACAAGTGACAGCCTCTCCTCCTGCCATACCTCTGCAGTGTAGTATCTGGAGATGCTGTATATAGTATCTTAGGCTAGTGATAGAGCATTTGCCAAGAAGGTCTCCTCGTTTTGGGATCAACCAGAGAAAGGGCCTAGGATTTTTACATACCCGAGGCCAACTTTTATGGATGGGCTTTTGTGAAATCTATATAGAATGGAGGGGTCTGTTGGGGAGGGGTTCCCCCTTTCTTTTGGACTAGGATTCATTTTTGTTTGGGGTTAGTTACTCACTTTTAGTTGAACTGTTGTTGTAAAATTATTTTTATTTGATTGTCTCTAAGGCAGAGGCAGGCAGTAATTTCAACTGGAGGGCCATTTAACAAAGGTTGATGAGCTATGGAGGACCACGTGGGTAGCCCCCCCCCCCCCCCCCCCCCCGACAGTTGCCCTGTCCTCTATTTGCCATCTTGGGACTGGAAGTCCCACGCCTGCCCCCTGATGTTTGCCACCAGAAGTCCCTCCCCTTGCCCCCTTTCGGGAGCAGGGGCTTTGCCATCTTAGAACCAGTAAAAAAACCAAATCATACACTAAAAGTCAAACACCTTGCACGAGAAGAGTGCTTCCAGAGCAGTGTGAGGCTTTGGATTGGCAGGAAGAGCGCTGAATAGATTCATAGATTGTTAGGGGCTGGAAGGGACCTCACAAGATCATCGGGTCCAGCCCCCTGCACTAGGCAGGAAAGACAATTGGGGTCAGGAGACCTCAGTGAGGTGACCATCCAGTCTCCTCTTGAAGATTTCCAGGGTGGGTGATTGCAGCACCTCTGGAGGGAGCTTATTCCACAGTTTGGACACTCTCCTCGTGTTGAGCCTGAAATGGTCTTCTAGGAATTTGTGGCCATTACTCTTAGTTTTTCCCAAGGATGCCCTGGTAAACAGTTGTTCCCTGAGCCCTTGATGTATTCCTTGATATAGTGGTAAGCTGCTACCAAATCCCCTCTCAGCCTTCTCCTTTTTAGGCTGAAGAGACCCAAGTCCCACAGCCTTTCCTCGTATGGCTTGGCTTGAAAGTCTCTGATCATACGGGTGGCTCTTCTCTGGACTCTCTCAAGTTTTCCCACATCCTTGTTGAAGTGCGGGACCCAGAACTGAATGCAGTACTCCAGCTGCGGTCTCACCAATGCTGAGTAAAGTGGAAGAATCACTTCCTTGGTTTTGCTTGAGATGCATCAGTTGATGCATGCTAGAGTATTGTTTTCCCTGCTGGCTACAGCATCGTACTGATGGCTTACGTTCATACCATGGTCTTTTATTATCCCTTAGGTCCCTTTCAGTCATGGTGCTAGTCAGTTTGGCGCCACGAGCCTGTAAGTATGTTGGGGATTGTTCGTCCCCAGATGGATCCAGCACTTTACACTTCTCAGTGTTGAACTTCATCTGGTTCCAATCAGCCCAAGTTGCCAGCCTATCTAGGTCCGCCTGTATCTGCAGCCTATTTTCAAGTGTGTCCACGCTCCCCCATAACTTGGTGTTATCTGCAAACTTGGCCAATGAGCTCTTCACCCCCACATCCAAATCATTGATAAAGATGTTGAAAAGCACTGGACCAAGCATGGAACCCTGCGGGACACCCCTTACCACTTCTCGCCAGGATGACACAGATCCATTCATTAGACCTCTCTGGGTCCTGCCCCACAGCCTGCTTCCTACCCACCTAACTTTCAAGCAGTTAAGCCCGCAATCCTATAATTTTCCCATGAGAACATCATGGGATACTTGATCAAAGGCCTTTTGGAAGTCTAGGTATACAATGTCAACTTCCTCTCTCTTATCCAGGTGGGGAGTTACCTGGTCGTAGAAGGAGATTGGTAAGACAAGACCTGCCCACGATGAAGCCATGGTGGCTGTCATTCAGAATCCTATCTTCTGCAAGCCTATCGCACATAGACTCCATGATGAATTTTTCCAGGATTTCCCCTGGGATACAAATTAGGCAAATTGGCCTATAGTTGCCTGGGTCTTCTCTCCTCCCCTTCTTGAAGATGGGCACAACACTGGTCCTCTTCCAGTCTTCAGGGACCTCCCCCGAGCACCACGAGTTTTGGAAGAATTTTGCCAGAGGTCTCACGATGACTTTGGCCAGCTTCTTCAGCACTCTTGAATGAAGTTCATCCGGTGCTGCTGACTTAGAAAAGTTAGACATTTATAACTGATCACGGACCAGCTCAACTTCAACAGTAGGAAAGCGGTCATTCTCACCATGCCCTTTCTGAACCTTATCTAGTATGATTTTCCCCTTAGTCCAGTGAAATACCAAAGCAAAGCAGTCACTCAGGAGTTCAGTTTTCTCCTGAGTGTCAGTAACCAGCTGCCCTGAGTTGTTAAGCAGTGGCCCCATTCTTCCATTTGTTTTCCTCCTGTTCTCTACATGCCTAAAGAAGGACTTCTTATTGTCCTTGATTTCTGTTGCTAATTTAAATTCAGTTGCCACCTTAGCCTTTCTAATCTGCTCCCTACACGTTGTTATAGTCCTCTTTGGGGACTGTCCCAAGCTTCCATTGTTTGTATGCCTCTTTCTTCTTTTCAAGAGGACCATGATATCCCTATTAAGCCAAAAGGCCTTTCCAGCCCTTCTGCTACCTTTCCTTCGCATGGGAATGGACTTATTTTGTGCTTCAAGGATTGTGTCCTTGAGGAACGACCACTCTTCATGCACTCCTTTCACCTTTGGTCCCTGGTCCTGCAGCGCTTCCCCTACTATTGCCTGGAGCCTGTTGAAATTTGCCTTTTTGAATTTCAAAACTTCAACCCCGCTAGCTAATTTGCCTACCTTGTGATGGACAGCAAACATGATGGTTTCATGGTCACTGTCACCTAGGCTACCCTCTGTATTCAGGTCACTCACCAGATCATCTCCTTTGGCCAAGACCAAGTCTAGGAGAACATTACCTTTGGTTGACCCATGCAATTCCTGAGTCAGGTAGAGCTCTTCGATACAGGTCAGGAAGCAACATGACCGATCCAACTTAGCCAAGTGCTTCTCCCAAGAGATGTCTGGGTAATTGAAGTCACCCATGACAACCATGTCCCCTGTGCGTGCGGCCTCTGCCAGTTCTCAAGAGAACTCCAGATCGAGCTTCTCCCCCTGGTTTGGTGGTCTATAGTATACACCTACAGTTAGGTTTCTCTCACTTCCCCCCTCCATAGTTTGACCCAGAGGGCTTTGAGCTACTCTTCTTTGGAGCTGATGTCGGATTCCAAGGAGGTGTACTGCTCCCTCACATAGAGAGCTACACCTCCACCTTTCTTCCCTACTCGGTCCCTTCTATGCAGGGTGTAGCCCTCTATAGTTATGTTCTAGTCATGTTAGGAGTCCCACCAGGTCTCTGTAATCCATACTAGATCGTAATGCCCACTGGAGAGTAGGAGAGCTAGCTCCTCCTTGTTCCCCATGCTTCTGGCATTAGTGTAAATGCACCTGAGTCCTCCAAGTGAGACCCTCAATTTCTTGTCACACTGAGGGAAAACGATTCCCTCAGCTCGTGCAAGAGTAGCTCTCTTAGTGTCCCCAGCTTTGGAGCTTACTTGTGTGCTGGTCTCTGGGCATGCTCCAGTCAGTGTTTCCCTGTCCCCCAGCAATCTTAGTTTAAAGCCCTATCTAGAAGATCGGCCATCCTGGCCGAGAACAGGGACTTACCCTTCCGCATGAGTTGGATGCCGTCCCTTCCCAGGAGTCCTCTCTCCCTGAAGTGCGCGCTCTGGTCGAAGAAACTGAAGCCTGCTCGGGAGCACCACCTCTTGAGTCAGTGGTTCACTTCTTCAACACGTCCTTCCCTCCTAAGTCTGTGGCCTGCAGCCAGAAGCACAGAGGAAAAAAATACCTGCAGCCCAGCCCCCAGAGCCCTGTAGTCACTCATGACTCAGTCCGGATTACTCCTGGCCATGTCATTCATGCCCATGCGGATGATGAGCATGGGGTAGTGGTCAGAAGGCCGAACGAGCATAGGGATCGTCTCCTCAACATCCTGGATGCAGGCCCCAGGGAAGCAGCAGACTTCATGGGCTAGGGGGTCTGGACAGCAGATGGGTCCCTCGGTGCCCCGCAGGAGGGAGTCCCCCACCACCACCCTGTGTCTCCTCTTGGGGGTGGCAGTTCACTGACTACCCACCTCCTCATCCAGTGTCTCCATCAGAGCCTCCTCATGCATGGGGAGAAGCAGCCCTAGTCCTGCATGTCCTGGAGTCTGAGACAACTGTCTTCCATGTAGCTCTGGGTGGGTCTTTTCAACCAGCCTTCTTGTTGGCCACCTTCTCCTCTATCTTATTCTCTTCTCCTGAAGAATGAAGAAGAGCTTGACTGTAGTAGTCATCAATCTGCTCATGGGACCTAATGGCATGAAGTCTGCCTACCTGGGCCTGGAACTCAGTGACCTGGGACTCCAGGGACCTCACTAAGGAGCATACACCACAGGTGGGGGTGACCTTGACCCCATTCCCAGTTGCTGGAAGCCATGCCAGGTAGCTCCCACAGGCCAGTGCCAGAGGCTCTGTCTGGGTGGAGGCCAGAACAATAGGTTCTATCTGGGTGGAGGCCTCTGGTGCAAGGGAAGGGAACACCAGTTCAAGTCGCTCACCAGATCATCTTCATTTGGGGCTGAGGCGGGAAGCTGCAGGATATGACGCATCAACGGAAAGAGGCACAGAGAGAGGGTGTGCAGTGTGCAGCAGAGAGGGCAGGCTGAGTGGTTCCAGGACAGGGAGCAGCCAGCCCAGCCTGAGAGGCCCGGTGCTCACAGGAGCACCGAGCACAGAATCCAATAGCCTGCAGACATGGGAGCAGTGATCTGTGACTCCAGGCAGATGGTTGGAGACAAGCCATCTCTCAGGTCAGAGGGACCCTGGATAGAAGCAGATCGGGTGGAAGACCTGGGTGCTGGGACATTACTCACCTCCTGGGGGCTGTTGTCGGACCCAGGGGTCAGAGATCAGTCTGGAACAGGGCTGCACACCCAGGCTCTACTTACACTGGAAGGGCAGGGGCAGCTGGAAGCCCCAGAGTATTTAATAAGACCCTAAGTCTAAGGATCGAAGGTTACCAAGGCCTAGTAGGACTGTTAAAGAGGCCTCAAGTGGCAGGACCAGGACATGTGAGGGTTACAGTCCTAAAGGGACTTCGGTTGGGGAGAAGAACTATTCCTATGTTGATGGAGTAAGCCAGCAGTGGCCATGGCCACCACCGTATTGATTTTTGGGCTCAGGTATATCTAGGACTATATTTTGACTGCTGAGCCCACTGATTAGCAGCTGTGGACTTTCTAGCTTGGCGGAGAGAACGATAAAGGCTGGAAAGGAGCTAGCCAAGTGGGCCCCCTGTCAGTATGGCCACTGAGAGGAGTTTGCATCACTAGAGTCATCTGGAAGTCTTGACAATATACATCCTCGTCAGAGACAGGACATGGTTAGGGTGGGGTAAAGGGGAGGTTTGGAGACCCACGAAGAGAAAGGAGTAAAGGATATAGAAGGTTGCCTACAGGGAACTGCCTCCCAAAAACTACATCAGAGTCGTGGCGGGCGAAGAATACAACACCCTATAAGCAGACAGAATGACCTAACGTAGGTCCTACCCTGTCACCACCTGTAGGTCAGCGATCCCTGGGAAGGTTTCTTAAACCATATAACACCTATAGCCAACACACACCTACTATAACATATTTTAATTTTATTACACAAAATATTTGTATCATGATTTGTGTTTGCATAGTGTATATAGAGGTGATTGTATAATAACTCAAAAATAAAGTCTTAGTCTTGTATATTCTATGGGGGTGTGTGGTTGCAGGGGTGTATGGTGGCGTATGGGGGTGTTTGTGTGTGGGGGTGTATGGTGGGGTGTGGGGGTTTAAAAAGGAGTGTGGCTGGGTGTGGGGGCAATAGGGTATGTTGGGGGGTGTATATGTGGGGGAGTTGGGGCAGGATGTGGGGTATGAGGGTGGATAGGGTGTGAGGGAAGGTGGGGGCATGTGGGGATCCCCCCACACACTGCCCCCATGGCGTACAGCCCCGCAGGCAGTAGCAGCAGGAGGGGACACTCAGGGTGCTCATGCCCGGCGCAGGCACTGGTGCCCAGTGGTGTGCAGCTCTAGCTAGCACTGTACATCTTGTTGGAGAGCACAGCCCTTGCTGAGCCACCTCTACATGGGCAGCCCCCCCACTCGTGTGCCACTTGCATGGGCAGCCCCCACACTCATGTGCCACTGGAGGGAAGTTCCATGTGTTGGAGCCAGCTGCCTCACTGCTCTCTGCCGTGTAGGTCCTTGGACTCTGCCAGAAGGAGCCCCAGCCCCTGCTTCCCCATGGGGTCCTGAGACCTGCACGGCAGGGGTCGCTGAAGGCAACTGGCTCAAGCATGCAGACCTTCCCTACATTGGTGCGAGTGCGGGGGCTGCCTGTGTGTGGTGGGGAGCCCTGCAATAGACAGCCTGGCAGGGGCTGCACTCCTCACTCCAATGTGTCTTGTGTAGATGCACCCACAGTAGCCTACTGGACCACCTAAATCAAAAGAGCTATATTTAAGCAGTGTTTGTCTACACCACACTAAACTCTTGAGACCATTTGCTATTTGATAGATTTTTGGCTTTCTGCTTTGAAAGGCCCCTCTTTCAACTTTTCAAAAGTGTTACAGAATATTTTCACTTGTTAACATGCAACATGAATATATAAAATATAAAAACAGAAGAACTAAATCTGTAACTTGGCGAGTATAGAACTTACCCTAATGTTTTCAAAATGGAGACTTTTCTTCCATTGCTTTCTTCAGCAATGCTGCCAAAATGCAAAGAAAATGTGTCGCATTAAGTATATTGCTGGAATATTTTCTATGCCAAGATTAATTCTGGATTGATCAGTTTTACCATCTCACCTATTTGACTTGGTCAAAAGCTTGCCATAGTGCTCAGCAATTTTATTTGTTCCTTAACCTCGACTATAACATCTTTCCTTAGGGCCATAATCTTAAGGAGCATATCCATCATTTTCAAGTGGGAATGAAATACATAATTCATGTCATACTACTGTTTCCTTTGTGACAAGAGACCTTTCAGAAGCATGGCATGGGTTAAAAAGTGTAGTATTTCTCATGCATTATAAGTGAGTTTTCTCTTTGGGAACTGAGCACTGCACAAAGTTCTCATACCCCATTGCAAAGTCTATTTGAACAGTCACTTTATCGGCTGGGCTAGTGACAGTACAATACTAGATAAGAATAGAGGCTAGGGACAGATATTCAAAAAGCCAGAGCTTGATTCAATCTTTGCAGGTTAATCTAACCTGCCTAGATTGAATCAATTTACAAGTGAATAGGCATTCATGAAATGTAGGCACATGCCTGCAGTGGCTCAGGCCGGGAGCTGGGGGGCACTAGAAAACACCCTCTGGTGCAGGGAAGCTGTGCTGGGGGGAGCGTGGTCAGCCTGGCAGTAGTCTCAAGTAAACTGGCCAGGGAGTGGGCTTTAATTCCCCCTTCCCTGTCCCACTGGCACAGACCTGAGCTGGGGTCTGCCAGGTGCTCCCCCTCGCTGCTACAGCAGCAGGGCCGGCGTCATGGCCAAACGCCGATGGGCATGGCTTCTTAGGTAGAGGGGGCAGGGAGGGGGGTTCACTACCCCCAGGGGACCGCAGCCAAGGTGTGCCTGCCCTGACCACCACCGCTTCTCGCTCCCTGTGTGTGGCAAGCAGCGAAGCTCTCTCCTGCCCCCTCCGCCAGATAATGGAGGGAGTGGGGAATAACCCCCCTCCCTGCCCCTTTGCCTAAGGGACCCTGCAGGCTGGTCTCTGGCCAGGCCCCCACCCCACTGCTGGAGTGGCAAGGGGGCAGGGCTCTGACAGAGCAGCAGCCCAGGGAATACAACCCCCACTTGTCTGTGGCAGCTTTGCCCATGACGTGGCCCCCCCACCAGGAAGAGGCTTGCATTCTGGGATGCCGTGACAGAGGCTGCAGCCTCTTTGGTGGGGGCAGGGTGGGAGACTATTTCCACCTCTCCCTGCAGCATCTGGTAGAGGGGGCAGAAGGAGGCTTATCCTGCCACTTGCTCCCTTTTGGGGGGGTGCGAGCAGCAGCAGTGGCAGTCAGGGTAAGCGGACCCATTGAAGTCCCTCAGGGGCAGAGGGGGAAATAACCCCCATTCTTGCCCCCAGTTAAGGGGGCTGTGCCAGCCGGCCTCTGGCCCCGCCCCCTGCTCCTGGAGCAGCGAGTGGGGAGAGACCCTGACGGGCTGCAGCCCCTGTCAGTGTCTCAGAGTGCAAGACTCTTCCCAGCAGGGGGGTCACGCTGTAGGCAGGGGCGGGGAAAGCTGCCACGAGCAGCTGTGGTGGCAGTGCTAGGAGGGTTTGGGGGGCTATGGCCCCCTCTGAGCCCCAGTGTCACCATTTGCCGCAGTCTGCAGCAGCTCTGATCCACCACTTGCAGCTCCCCTCCATGGGGAAGAGGCATATGCTCCCTGAACACCAGGGTGTGGGCTGCTGCCCCATCAGGACCCTGCCCCTTTGCTGCTCCAGCAGCAGGGCGGAGGCCCGGCCAGAGGCTGGCTGGCACAGCCCCTTAGGCAAGGGGTTATTCCCCCCTCCCTCCGGCATCTGGCAGAGGGGGAAGAAGGGGGCATATCCTGCTGTTTGCCCCTCACAGGGAGTGAGCAGTAGCGGTTGGGGCAGGTAGACTCTGGCTGTGGTTCCCTAGGGGCAGTGGGGGTAGAGGGGCTTTAACCCCCCCCTCCCTGCATCCTCTGCCTCAAGGTGCCACACCGGTTGGCATCTGGCTGCGACCCTGGCCCCGCTGCTGCAGCATGAAGGGAGGAGTGCCTGGCAGACCCCAGCTCAGGTCTGTGCGAATAGGACAGGGAGCGGGGAATTAGATGCCTTCCGTGGCCACTTCACTCTAGGCTACTGCTGGGGCTGGCCATGCCCCCGCTGCTGGAGCAGCCAGCAGAGAAATGCAGGTCCACACCATTGGGACAGGGGACAGCGCGGTGGGGGAATAAACCTCTTCCCTGCTTCCTTCCAGGGCCAGTGTCTGGCCAGGCTCCCGCCCCTGCCTGTCCCTGCTCCAGCTGGGGAGCAGAGGAACAAGACCAGCCCTGGTCCACTGGAGCACAGAGCCCAGCCCAGAGGGCATGCTGGGATGCTGGGGGAGTCTGGTTTAACTTAAACCAGGAAGAGGTCTGGGACAGATATTGCATAAACCAGTTTGAGCTCAGTCAGTTAAGTCTGATACTACATTCAACCAGGTTTATCTCAAACCAGTTTCAGGCATTTTGAAACAGGTTTATATGCACTGAATTTATGTTCTGTGACAGGTTTAAACCAGTTTCTGATCATTTAAACTGATTTACATGTAACTTCTGTCCCTAGCCAGAAGGTCAGAGAAAAACAGAAGCTTTGACAGTGACGGAAAAGCAGCTCTTGTTATGATGGAAAAAGGGAATCTGTGGAGGGATTCAAAGAAAAGAAATAAAACATCTCTGATGTTGGAGGTTTTCTTCCTAACTGCCATAGACATTCATTACAGCCTGGGAAAGGACCAAATGCTAAATAATAAAACCTGGCACAACATTCTTGTAAATTTTAAAGGCAGACTGATTATATTTACAGTAGGGTCAGAGGGATGGTCACATAGTTATTAACTAATCTTGTTAAAATTCAGTACTGTTAAAATTTGAAATACAAGTTAAAATTAATTTAACTTTCCTTGTTCAATTTTTCAGTAGAAGATATTGTGCTAAAGCATTATCATCACCACGTACTGCCCTCAAGACCTAACAGTGAGCCTGCACAGGATATTGTACTGCCATTTGTTCTTTCCAGATTGGGGGTCAGCAGAAGAGAAAGCATCTGGAGAAATATGATATTGGGCCTTTTCTCTCTAGCTCCTGGCTGTGATTATTTATTTGTACATTTTCTGTAATAGTGATAGCTGAGACATCTAGGAGCCATAATGCTGAAACCAGCAAAACAG
This sequence comes from Alligator mississippiensis, assembly GCF_030867095.1. NCBI lineage: Eukaryota > Metazoa > Chordata > Crocodylia > Alligatoridae > Alligator > Alligator mississippiensis. The sequence goes on from NC_081827.1 coordinate 157,981,955, forward strand.
TCTCAGTTAAAGCAGCAAGTTTAAATGAACAAAGCGTGGGTTTTGTTGACACTGTGTTCTCTAAACCAAGAGTCCTGCCTCTTTTCATCAACCCAGGTCTCTAACCTCCTCTGTGTGTGATTTTCCTTAAAATATGCTGTATACGCATCTAGCTTTAACATGGTTATTTTCATCTGCATCTTGGTATGCAAATTCTCAAACCAGAAATGGTTGGAAATTTTGAAGCATGGCTCTTCTCTTTTGCAGCTAGATATTTGACTTCTTGGTCAAGAATGTTTTTTTGTTTGTCAGATACTTTCTATTCCGCCTGCTGTCACTTATCCTGGTTTTACTCCATCAGCTTCAATGGAGTTCATTCTGCTTTGTACGAGTATGAATGAAATCGGAATCAGGCCATTATGGTTTAGAAATAAAATTCCCCAGCTTTAGAGAGCAATATAAAGCCATGTGCAAGGGGAGGACATTCTTTTTCTTCATGGCTTCTACCTCATCCAACAGTTGGGCAGCTTTTGAAGAGCTGCATCATTGTCCTTTGCAGACAAACAGCTTAGTCAGGTATAATTAGAGGAGAACACAGTCCCAGGTTATCCATGAGCTATTCTTGTACCCCTTGTCCCATTTACTTTATGCTTAAAACCCCTTGGCAATGTTTGAAAGCTGGAAAACAAGAGACGCCACTGTTATGTACAGTAATTATGAGCCTTACAAGTTGCACGATTCATTAAATGCACTTTTTGGATCCTCTAGTTTGCTGAATAGCTGCTCCCTGCCCCCTCCCCCCCCCCACTTTATCCTTCTTATTTCTGTGAAGGGATTGATGTACCACCTAGCTGCATCTCCTCTCTATGCATGTCCCCTCCTCCTCTGTAGGATCAAGTCACAGAGAGGAGAGATGAGCCTTGCCATTTTCCATTATGATTCACAATTAACAATTGGCCCCATTTCAAAGATAATTTTAAATGACGTTTTTTTGTCAGCACCAACCTCAAATCCATACAAAAACAACATGAAACACTTTGAAATGAAGGAATGACTCAACCTAATGAATAATTATGTCAATTAGATGACTTTTGTTTCTGTGTCAGGACTAGGGTGGCTACTGACGCATCCCCAAAATACAGGACATGCCCTTGGTGATGGGTCAGGACCACTTCCTCCTTGACCAATCAGTGGTGAGGGGCATGGGTGCTACCTCCTCGGCCAATCAGGACTGAGGGGTGGGACCATGGGTCCCTTGGCCAATCAGCAGCAAGGGTATGACCACAAGAAAAAGACCAGGGAAATGGCACCAGCCTTGGCTTATTGCTGGCAGTTATTTTGCACTTTTAATGACATTGAAGGTCACAGAGAACATGGCATAGCAGGTGTGAGGCTCAAGCACCCTCTCCCTCCACTGGGATCCAGTCTCACTCTAGCCCAGCTCCATGCTTGGGAGCCAGGGGCACACACTAGACAGGGACCTCTCCTCCTCCCCCCCATCAGCATTCAGCATGAACACTGGACACCCAGGAATCTGCCCTGGTTGCCTTCTGGTCGGAGCTGGGCTGAGTGGAGTCGGTGGGCGTTGGATGTCTGTGGCAGTGCAGCCAGCTGCTTGGTGGGACCGTCCCTTCCTTCTCCAGGAGACAGATAGGTTTGCCTGTCCCAGAGAAGAAATAATGGCTTAATGACTTGGCCCAGGAGCCTGGAGGCCCTTCTGCCCAAAGCGCCCCCTCCCTGCACAGCAGGACACCCTAGGGACTCACTGGCCTGCTCTGTGGGTGCAAAGATGGTTACAAGAGCTTCCTTCCAGTCCCTCTGGCATTCCAGCAGATACAAATGCAGTGCTCTTACCTGCCTGCTGTCAAAGCCATTATCTTGTGCTGAGACAGCGCAGAGGTGGGTATGTGTAGACCAACTGCCTGGCCCTGGCAGCTTAGTGTGCCCACCTGCACATGCCCAGCCTGAGGTTGGGGAGCTCAGGCACGCTGCAGCGCCTCAGCTCTCATTGTGCCTGCACTTGCACTGCAGCCATGGCTCGTCACACAGGCACAGAGCGGCCAGCCCCTCGAGTCCTCCACCTCCCTTCCTGGCCAGCTCGGAGCCCTGCTCCTCTTGGCTGTGCACCTCTAGGCAGAGCCAATAGAATCACAAGGACAAGTGATTGACATGTATTTCCACCAATGAACTGAAAAGCAGGACTTTTTGCAGTCTGTTCCTTATTCAAAAGTGGACAGGGAACAAAGGGCATTTTTACACAACACAGGGGTTTAATTCTCCCTAAAATGAAGCAGTGTTTTTTTAAAAACACCACTTCAATTTAGGGCGAAATAAACCCTGTGTCGTGTACATCTGTATCAGAGCCCAATGCTTACCTGTCTCTCCAGCAGTAGGGAGGGGAGAACGAGTTGCTGGCGGGCAAAGAGGTCTCTGAGCTGGGGGAGGCTGGTGCTTCCCTCCATGGCAGTGGCGCCGCCCCCCCCCCCCCCCCCCAGCGGCACCCACCCACAGGCACCCAGCTTGGGCAGTCCCGGGAGGCATTGCAACCACAGAGGGAAGCACCAGGCCCTGTACAGCTCAGGCAGGCAGACGGGCTCTGGGGCAAAAAAAAAAAATATCAGGCTTACTGCTTTTTTTTTTTTTTCCCTTCTGTGGAGCCTGTCTTACCAGGCTGCCTGCATGGTCTGCCTGCACAGCCCCTGAGCCTCACGGAGCCCAGTGCTTCCCTCTGCAGCTGTAGGGTAGGAAACTAAAACTCCTTGGAGGTGTTTTACTTTGCAGCACCCCAAATCATTTGCTGCATCCCGAAGTCATTTAAGGCACATCACATTGCCGAAAGTGCTACAGCGGTTGGAATTAATGCGCAATACACTGCCAAATGTGCAAATAGCAGTGACATTAAAGCCGTGCAAAAGGCATTTAACCCACTTTAAACCTGCTTTAAAGTGTCGTCTACAAACCCCCAAAGAGTTTAAAAACAGGATGATCCAGTATAAAACAGGACCAATGGCCACACCCTAGTCAGGACTAATGCTGGATTCTCCCTTCCTAGGGGCTAAGATGGGAGTTACGCAAAGGGAGGATTTGGTCCTATGGATATCCATCAAATAGTACAGCCCTGCTTAAATAATACAGAACTACTTCAACAAATTATTTGCTTTTTAATGTCATTTGAAGACAAGAGAGTCTCTGTGCAATCAGTTTTCAGTGTAAATTTAAAAATAAAAATATTGTAATTGGGTCACTGAACATGCAAAGAGAATGGGAATGGCTGATAAAGTAACTGAGTGGGGATTCCCCAGCCTAGAATTAGACTCTGATGCAGCTACTCAGGGAATCTTATTATGGGCAAGGAAAACAGAAGGCCCAGGCTGCTCTTGCTATTATAGTACATGCTTAATTAAGTAAGAACATAACTCCCGGTGGCCAAAAACACTAGCTCATTTGTTACCAAGTGGTGATGATAATAAAAATGATAATATCCTTCCTCTAAAGGTCAGAAAAGCATTTTCCAAGAAAGCAAGATTCTGATAAATGGAGTCTCCCAGAACATCCAAAATCTGTCATCACACTTGTTGTTTGTAGGTAGATTTAATAACAAGTACACTCCTTTTTGTTCCAGTTGCACCAGAAACTCCATTTATATTATCATAAAGTATATTCTGGAAATGTAGTGACTGGCTAGGAGAAGAAGTTCTTTTTGATTCTCTTCTTACTAAGAGGAAGGAGTTGTGCAGAATCTGAAGCTGAATGGCACTTTCGTGATAGAGATCTTGAAATGCTAGAGTTCATTATCCTAAGGCAAGAAAGAAAGGAGAATTAGAAAGCGGAATTAAAATGTTGAACTTCAGACTTCAGTGCAACAATGGACTTTAGAATTAATTGAGGAGACAATATTAAGGGAACAAAAGCATGCTGTCCTGATGCAAAGAAAATATAGGAAGTATATCAAGTGGCTTGCTTCACTAAACTGTGAGCTCTACAATAACTTGAAACTTGAAAAAGAATATTGCCAAAAATGGAAACAGTAATATTACTAAGAATGAGGTGTATAGGGACAAAATTAGAATGACCAAGGCACAAATTGAGATAGCAAGGGGCAAAAAGGTGACATTTTATAAATGTTAGGAGTAAGTGGAAGACCAAATGTCGGTCCCTTACTGAACATGGCAGTGTGGAGAAGGCTGAAGCACCTAGTGCCTTTTTTTAAGTATTTGACAAAAAAGTCAACTGTCAGATGAGAAGCACAATTAGAAGCAGGATGGGTAGATAAGTTATTCAGCCAGGAGTATGGAAAGCACAAATTAGAGACTTTTACTAAGCTAAATATTTTCAAATTAGCAGGCCCTTCTAAAGTATTCAGATAATTACTTGAAAAAATTGCAGGGTCATTGGCTGTTTTCTTTGAATACTTCTGGAGGACATGTGACATCTCAGACTGGGAAAGGGCATAGTGCCTATTTTTTTTAAATAGTAAAAGGAAGAACTGGGGAATTACAGATGGATCAGTCTAACATTGGTAACTGGATAGGTAAAAGAGATGTCATCAACAATTGGTTGTGAAGCTTTTTGACACACTGTCACACAATTTTCATACATAAACTGCGGGAACTAAGTCCAAATCAGGGGTGGGTGTCAAACATGCTGCTCTCAAGCCAGATCCAGCTCACAGAGCCTTATCATCTGGCCCATGGTGCTGCCTGTAGGTCTTGGAGTGACCCACAGACAGCATGTAGGATGTGCTGGATGTCCCTGTGTGCTGCATGGGAGCACCTGTTCCAGCTTGTGTCCTGGAGCAGTGGAGTGGCTGCTACAAGCAGCATAGCCCCAGAGTGGCCACGTGCTGCTCTGGGGCCATGCAGGATGAGGCAACTGCTCTGGAGCTCCAGAGCTGTGCTGTACAGCCTGGCAGTGGCAGAGACACCAGGTCCATGCTGCACAGCCCAGCAGTGGCTCTGGGTGCAGGACTGGTCTATGGGTTTGGTGCAGTCCACAGACCAGCTGCCCCATCTAGGGCCAAATGAGTCTAGATCTAGATTGATTGTTCTCAGACTTTTTAGTCTCAATCCACCTCTTGGAAAAAGCCAGCCCTTATCTTTCACTCATATTTTGACCATGGAAAAAAAATTGAGCAATTCTTGTGGAAAGCGCACAAAAGATCAGAATGTTTTTGACACTGTGGATTTCTATTAGAAATATAGGGGTTTATCTTGTGAATCGTGTAGATGTTTGCACACCCAACAGTGCTAATATTGCATAGCACCCCACGACACCCTTGAAAGGATCTTGCATCACCCTAGTTGAGAGTCATTGATCTTGTTGAAACTGCTACAATGTGAGTACATAATTGGTTGGATAATTGTGCTCATAGAGCAGTTGTCAACAGCTCAATGACTGACTGGGAGGAAAAATATCAAAGACCATCCCCATGGGTCTGTTCTGGATCCAGTACTGTTCAATATTGTCATTACTGACTTGAAGGATGGAATTGATATGTACTTTATTAAATGGTTGATGACACCAAGATGGGTATGATAGCAGTGTCTTTAAAGAACAGGATTAGGACTCAAAATGACCCTGTTAAATTGGGAAAATGATCTAAAGTGAACAGAATGAAATTCAATAAGGACAACTTAATAGCATAGTGGGCTCTCTTAACAGGAGCATTACAAGTCATAGGAAGTAATTTTTCTGCTCAGTTCAGCACTGGCTGGGCTTCATCTGGAGTCCTCTTTATATACATAGAAAAGAAGAATCAAACACACACACAAAATAAGGAATGACTGAGTAGGCTATGTAGTATTATAGGAAAGGCCATAGTTATAGTGAATAGGAGTCAACAATGTAATATTGTTGGAAAAAAAGTTAATAGCATAGTGGGCTTTCTGACCTGAATTGTTATATACAAGTTCCAAGAAGTGATTTTTCCACTCAGTTCAGCACTGGTGAGGCTTCATCTGGATTTCTGTATGTAGTTTCACATATTAAATATAACATGGACAAATTGGAAAGATGGGAGGAGAGCAACAAAAATTATTAGAGGTCTAAAAGCATGACATATGAGAGAAGGTTTGAAGAACTGGGATTAATAAGGCTGGAGAAGAGAACAATGAGGAAGGATGTGATAACAGACTTTTTAAATCAGAAAAGGCTTGTTATAAATATAATGCTGTTTTCTGGGTCCTCCAGAAACAGGATAAGAAGGAATGGCAATAAATTGCAACAAGGGAGATTTAGGTTAGATATTAGGAAGAACTTGTTAAGTATGCATGTGGTTAACTACTGGAACCAATTACTTAGGGAGATTGTGAAATCTTCATCTTTAGAAGTTTTTAAGTGCAACTTAGACAAAAATTATTGTCTGGGATGGCTTGGACAGGGATAGTCCTGCCTAAAGAAAGCTAGGAAAGCTGATTTCAACCTAGGAAAGCTGATTTCAATGAACTCAGGGGATTAGTCAAGGACGCACTGCAGAGTAGGAGATTTGAAGAAATGGAAGCCCAAGAAGGGTGGCTGTGCCTTAAGGAAACGATCCTTCGGGCACAAAGCAAGACGATTCCCGAGCGAGGCAAAAGAGGGAAAGGGGCCAGGAGGCTTCCCTGGCTGACCAGAGAAATCCAGGGCAGCCTAAGGGACAAAAGGGGAGCACATAAAAAGTGGAAACAGGGAGAGATCACCAAAGACGAATATACCTCCTCTGCTCGTGCTTGTAGGGAGGCAGTTAGATGGGCCAAAGCTACCATGGAGCTGAGGATGGCAACCCAAGTAAAAGACAACAAGAAATTGTTTTTTAGATATATAGGGAGTAAAAGGAAGACCCAGAGAGGAATAGGACCCCTGCTAAATGGGCAGAAACAATTGGTGACGGACAGGGGGGACAAGGCTGAACTCCTCAATGAGTTCTTTGCCTCAGTGTTCCTAAGCGAGGGGCAGGACAAGTCTCTCACTGGGGTTGTAGAGAGGCAGCAGCAAGGTGCCAGACTACCATGCGTAGACCCTGAGATGGTGCAGAGTCACTTGGAAGAACTGGATGCCTTTAAGTCGGCAGGCCCGGATGAGCTCCATCTGAGGGTGCTGAAGGCACTGGCCGACATCATTGCAGAGCCACTGGCAGGAATATTTGAAAGCTCGTGGCGCATGGGCCAAGTCCCGGAGGACTGGAAAAGGGCCAACGTGGTCCCCATTTTCAAAAAGGGGAGGAAGGAGGACCCAGGCAACTATAGGGCAGTCAGTCTCACCTCCATCCTTGGCAAAGTCTTTGAAAAAATTATCAAGGCTCACATTTGTGAGAGCCCAGCAGGACAAATTATGCTGAGGGGAAACCAGCACGGGTTCATGGCAGGCAGATCGTGCCTGACCAATCTAGTTTATTTTTATGACCAGGTTACGAAACGCCTGGACACAGGAGGAGGGGTGGATGTCGTATACTTAGACTTCAGGAAGGCCTTCGATACGGTATCCCACCCCATACTGGTGAACAAGTTAAGAGGCTGTGACTTGAATGACTACACAGTCCGGTGGGTGGCGGATTGGCTGGAGGGTCGCACCCAGAGAGTCGTGGTGGATGGGTCAGCTTCGACCTGGAAGGGTGTGGGCAGTGGGGTCCCGCAGGGCTCGGTCCTTGGACCGATACTCTTTAATGTCTTCATCAGTGACTTGGACGAGGGAGTCAAATGTACTCTGTCCAAGTTTGCAGATGACACAAAGCTATGGGGAGAAGTGGACATGCCGGAGGGAAGGGAACAGCTGCAAGCAGATCTGGACAGGTTGGACAAGTGGGCAGAAAACAACAGGATGCAGTTCAACAAGGAGAAATGCAAAGTGCTGCACCTAGGGAGGAAAAATGTCCAGCACACCTACAGCCTAGGGAATGACCTGCCGGGTGGCACGGAAGTGGAAAGGGATCTTGGAGTCCTAGTGGACTCCAAGATTGAACGTGAGTCAGCAGTGTGACGAAGCCATCAGAAAAGCCAATGGCACTTTATCGTGCATCAGCAGATGCATGACAAATAGGTCCAAGGAGGTGATACTTCCCCTCTATCGGGCGCTGGTCAGACCGCAGTTGGAGTACTGCGTGCAATTCTGGGCGCCGCAATTCAAGAGGGATGCGGATAACCTGGAGAGGGTCCAGAGAAGGGCCACTCATATGGTTAAGGGCCTACAGACCAAGCCCTACGAGGAGAGACTAGAGAAACTGGATCTTTTCAGCCTCCGCAAGAGAAGGTTGAGAGGCGACCTTGTGGCTGCCTATAAGTTCATCACAGGGGCACAGAAGGGAATTGGTGAGTATTTATTCACCAAGGCGCCCCCGGGGGTTACAAGAAATAATGGCCACAAGCTAGCAGAGAGCAGATTTAGATTGAACATTAGGAAGAACTTCTTCACAGTTCAAGTGGCCAGGGTCTGGAACGAGCTCCCAAGGGAGGTGGTGCTCTCCCCTACCCTGGGGGTCTTCAAGAGGAGGTTAGATAAGCATCTAGCTGGGGTCATCTAGACCCAGCACTCTTTCCTGCTTATGCAGGGGGTCAGACTCGATGATCTATTGAGGTCCCTTCTGACCCTAACATCTATAAATCTATAAGCAGGGTACTAGGCTTGACAAGCTCTTGAGGTCCCTTCCACCCTCTTTATGATTTTGTGACAGTATAAAGTGATATCATATTGAAGTTCAAGATGTCATTAGCCCAATACAACATCACTGGAGGAATTCTCAGAGGCAGGATCAAGTTTACCGGGGTTTTTTAGCTTCATAGGCTGCATCCACATGAGTGAGCACTTGTCTGTTGGAGCGTCTCAAAGCAGTTTGAGACACCGCAGAAGGCATACCACAAACTAAAAAATATTCCCCACACTGCATACTGGGGAATCCCGGTATCAAAAGAAAACACGATGGAAAAAAGCAGCACAGGGCACACTCCTGGAACATGCCCAGAAGCAACTGGAGGCTGGGTTCTTCAAAGAGATGCTATAGCACCCAGCTAGAATGTCTTTATGCCTGCCACATGCCTTTGCTGCTCCAGGACGCTGCCTCAGTCAGGAATGATACTGGTCAAGGCATGGGTACATCAGGGACTGACTAAACTACAGTAAGGATTATCATAAAACACAGCAAATGCTGGTTTCTTTACCCTTATGCCCATCGCTGTCATACATTGCAGAAAGTTTCAACAGATACTTTTTGAATCAGTCGTAAGATTATTACTATTGCATTTCATTGCTGAAAAGTATATATTAATATGTTTTTCTTACAGCAAATGTCATACATGACTTCAGAAATTCTAACTGAAGAAGTATAGGGAAAACAGTCTTTGAGAGGACTGTATTTCTAGCTGTAATGTTAATATAAGTGGGTTTCCTTCCTTAAGTGGCCTCTACATATTCATACTCTTGGGATACCTGAACTGTATAGCTTAGATCAGCACTTCATAGCAGTACTCTTTGGAGTGTGCTTGTGTGCTGTGCTTCTCCTCACATAGCACCCAGTACTTAGCAGGTGAGACCATACAGGAAGTGGCAGGACTTGATGTACCAGCTGCATCAGTTCGGTACAGCCCTTTTCTTCCTATCTGTGCTATTTCAGAAATTGAACTTGCATTTTGCTAAATCATTTTGCTGTTTACAGTTGTGCGGGCCGCGTGCAAATCCGCGGCCCTTGTCACACTGCACGCAGGCTGTGGCCGGCAGCCCGGGCACGCCGGGTCGGAGAGGGCGGGCGCCGAGCTAGAATTAGGCACAGATGCGTAATGGTAGATTTTAAGATTGTTTACTTACACCGGGATGGTCGCGGTGCAGGCTGGAAAACTTGCTTGAGTTGCGGTTACAAACAAAAAGAACACGAACAATCATGTGGAGTTTGCTAGGCTCCACGCAAACAGAACTCCGGATGTCCTGGACAGGCGTGCCACCGAAATGGAAACTCGTAGATATGTCTTATAATTTTTCGTTCCAAGAAGGGAAGAGGTGGGCTGTGGATCAGGCCGCCATACTCCTCTGGATCTCACACAAGGTTTCTATTGCCCTGCCGTGTACCCAGAGTCCCCACAAGATCGATGTGGAGTCCTCCTCGGCTTGGGCGGAAACCGCTCAAGCCTCTTATACGGCTAGCAGGCCAATCACTAGCCGCCACGTGGGAATAATTTAGAACTAGCCAATAGCGGGGAACAAATTTGCATATGGGTGGCGGGAACTCCTTTGCACCGTGCATTTCTGTCGCAACTTGAGAAATGCACCCTGCAAAGACAGCTGCAAAGTGGCGGGAACTTTTCCCTTGCACGCGGGTTCTCTATGCAGCAAAACTCCACCATGCAACGAAGCTGTAATCCCATGGGGATAATTCTAGTGCCGAAGCACACACAAAATCATACCTTTGGGTCATGACAACAGTCAGCTGAAGTTCACATAAAAGCAAATTTCAAATTGTGTGGACTGGCTGAATGCCGTTTAATTCAGTGCGTTGTGCTCTCTTTGAAATTAAGAAAACAATTATATTTTAATATTATGCAATTCTTGTGACTTATCCTAAACCTATTCAGACAGAACCTATGACACTTCTGTATTAGCAAAAGTATGCTTTAGGTGGAATCCTGTTCTCCTGTGCTCATCTAAATGGCAGTTCTCCAGCTTTCCACCTTGGCCATTTTTGGCCTCTGCTTTACACTTCGGATATATAAGGCTGTGCACATAGTCTACACCTGCACATGGCTATGTACACATGCATCTTTCAAATAAAGTAAGGAGGCAGGAGAAGGTGGGCCTTCCTGTGTTTTAGCTGCAAATAGCTTTGTGGTTGGGGCACTTGGCAGGGAAGCTAAAGACCTTGGTTCTAGGTGCTTAGCATCCAGACAGGGTTTGAACCTGTGTTTTTCTCACTCCCTAGCATGGGGGTGGGCAATTATTTTGGTTGGAGGGCCAGCTTCAGAATTTGGGTGAGCTGTTGTAGGCTGGGGAGGAGGGGATGCTGGCCCAGCCTGGGGGGTGGGTGGCAGCAATAATTCATAATTATCTGAATAAGCAAAGATTTTTTGTCATTCCTCATAACTGGGGGGAGTGATCATTCGGCTTTAAAATATGGGGAAGTGTGTGTCAAGTCATCTTCTAGTGGCTTTTCTACAAAAGCTAACAATTAGTTACCACAAGTGGCAGAGGTCTGAACTGGGGCTCTAAATACCAAGGGTGAAAACACTGCGATTGCTGACCTCAGGAAGATGTTATGAGATTTTATGTAATACATACAATGAGCATGCATATTTAGAAATGATTGCATATTTAAAAACTAGAAATCTATACATAATTGAATAGGTATTATGTATTCCAGTCACTTGTCACTAGTTGTGTTGCTGATGTCATATATTGGCAAGTTGAAAGATTGAGAGAAATGTTTCACAGTGCTAGGGCAGGGACCAAGAGGAAGAAAGAGCACAGTAGCAGACCTGCTGATGGAGGGCAAAGTGCTCCTAGATATACCCATTTTCAGAAGGCTGTGAAAGGCAGCAGTGTATGTCCAGAAATGAATGACAATACTGATTTCTTCATGGAGGTTACCTTCAACTGACAGGTTATGTTGTTAATGACAAGTATGGTAGGTTGTTCTTGGAGTACTTACTGAAACTTTTAAACAGAGACAAAATGATGTAGACACATGACATTTAATGAAGCAAGTAGCAGCCTTCTTCCCTTCAGGAAAGTTGATGCAGCCAGGAGTGGCTTCACCAGTACTATTTTTCTCTGATTCCCAAGCAAGTTCATTTGTACTTCCTCTCTCTCTCCACTTCTAGGCCCTGGGTAGCTATTCATGAGATGTACCAACTCTGTATTAAGAATCTAGGCAGTGAACACAAATACTAAACTTAGTGACTGTGAAGATTGCATCAGCATACATCTTATCTACCCAAAGCTTGAAATCAAAAGCTAAAAGTTAGGGGGAAACGATTCTTATATTCCTTGCTAATTTTATATTGCACAAGACTTTCAGTTCCATCTCCAAAAGATAACAAAAAGTAATACATATCTTAGCTTTATCAAATTTGCACTCAAGCATAAAACTTGAATGGCAACCTCAGCAATTTTAGAGCAGATTCATTTCCAAAATGCTTGGAATGTATGACAGATGTGCTGATCTATTGATACATCGATATTGCAGGTTGATGTTGGAAGAGATACAGAGCTGGTAATTATTCTTTTCTGTTAATACAAAACATTAATGTTTGGGCTTGCAGTTCATTATTAGATTTTAAAATAGCGGTATTCTAACAAAAGCACATTGTTTTAGAGGTTTTATAGTTATAATTTTTCTCCTCCAAGCAGTGTTGTAAAGCTAGCCCATCTTTATAGGTATAAAGACACAAAATTGTATCGGTTACACATGCTAAACATTCTGAGAACAGGTTGTCTATAGTAAGATGTGGCCAACAAAGTGAAGGTATGGTGTGATTTAAAAATATCGTGCCAAACTGTTTCAGATAAAACATTTTCACACTGGAAAACACAGAGGAGTTAAAATCACCATTCTCTATAGCACAGGTTCCCAAGCTTTTTCTTATTGCATACCCCCTTCCAGATTTACCAGCTGCCCACATACCCCTACCAACATGCGTTTTCTATTTTAACCCCTTACATGCCAATTATTACAATGAATATTCAATCTGTCATTACAGAGTTTCTCTCACGTTCCCCCCCCCCCCCCCCCATTGATGTCTTGGGTACCCCCAAGGGCATGCGTACCACAATTTGGGAACCTCTGCTCTACAGGATTGTCCTTCACACACGTGAAAACACTTAGTTTTGGCTTGTCTGTTTGACATGCTCAGACAGAGGACTGAGCTCTCATTAGTACCTTTGCAGCTGTTTGTGTCATGTAAGTGCATTTTAAGATGTGTCTACATGGCTATTAAGGTAGTCCTCAATGAAGTTGAGCTACAGTGACTAAAAGCTACCCTTTTAGACAGGAACTTTTTTCAAGTGAATTTGACCTAGTTATTTTACTTATCTGCGTCTCAGTGCTGGCCCCAGCCTCCTCTACTGCCCCCAGAGTAATGTGCTGCACGCCAGAGTGTGGGCGGCATGGGCGTTCCCTGGGGACAAGTAGCTGCAGCACAAGGTGCACCACTGCTGCTTGTCCCTGGGGAACCAAATGTCCACACTCATCTGGACACAGCCTTTTTGTTTCCTGAAGGACTTATTCTATGTCAAACAATCAGCTACAACTCTGGAAAAATCTTTTTTTCTACCTTCTAAAAAACAAGGTGCTTGTTTTATTTGGGGGTGTGTTGTAAGCAAAAATGCACTGTTTTATTAATAACAAGCCTCTGAGAAAAAAAATGCAGGCCTGTTAATCGTCACTGAAAACTCTTTTCAGCATGAACACTGGCCTTCTAAGAGATTTTAATAAGTAATTTTGTAACCATGCCTTTACTCCCATTCATCTCTTAACTCTCTGTTCTTTCCTTGTGTCCCTTCTTTACAGTACGCTTTGCACCTTATAGACCTCCTGACATCTCTTTGAAGCCGCTGCTCTTTGAGGTGCCCAGTATCACGACAGAGTCGGTGTTCGTTGGCCGAGACTGGGTGTTCCACGAGATCGATGCGCAGTTGCAGAGTTCCAATGCCAGTGTAAACAGAGGCGTGGTCATTGTTGGGAACATTGGTTTCGGTAAAACAGCTATCATCTCCAGATTGGTTGCGCTGAGCTGCCATGGCACACGCATGAGACAGATTGCCTCTGATAGTCCACATGCCTCCCCAAAACGTAAGTATTAACGTGTTGAGAGCTCTCCAGATCCTCTTACGTTTATCCTTTATAGAAGGATCCTGCTGCCACCCTCACCTAATAGACCATTACAAACATTGTTGCCAAACATTTGATCATGATGGACATCCCCTGGCAATGAGATATTTGCTGTTCCTGTTCCAGGCCCCCCTAATCTCTTATTCCCCGTTTCCTTCCAATAGCACGTATCTCTGCTGCCCCTGTGGCCTATTCCTTCCCTTCCAAATGACCTGTCTCCATCTTTTATGGCATAGGAGCTCACAGAATGGTCATCACACTGCATCAGTCCTGACAACTGTATCTGCCCTACTTCTTGTCCACCAAGACAAATTGATTTACCCTCCTCTAGAATTCAGTGCCCTTGCAGGTAAAATCCAGCTTCAGTTTAAAATGACCCAATGACACTAAAATGATGGATGCTGGAATCAGTGAAGTTCAGATCCTAAGTACTTAAGGATCTGTCATTTTGCCTTACTGAAACTGTGGTTAAGCCTGTTGAACAAATGCTGTTTGCTAGACTAACCTGTTCTCATCCATGTATGATGAATAATGAAAGGCAGGACTTGGTTTTATGGTAACTGAAAGCCTGCAGCAAACCTGCATTAAGTTCCTTCCAGTCTGAAGAGACTGTGAGGGAGATTACAAAGGCTATTGTTTAGCTGTTCCTAAAAACTGTACACTCGGCAGAGGCCCAGAGGTAAAATATTTCACATTTCTCACTTGCAAATCACAGAGAATGGCTTCCTGGGCAATTTAATTAGCCACAGCCTTCACATATTACCCTAGCATTTCAATGAAGTAGCAGCAAACTGTAAAGAGTCTTGAGTTTTTAGTTCTGGATATTCAGCTCTAAGAGGGAATGCAAAATTTTGACTAGGGTTATTTGCCCAATAAGTGGGCCTGAGCTCCTAAAAATGGAAAATACCAGGTTTGTTTTGGAAACAATAAACCTTATGTCCATCTTTATTTTTGCATGTTCGGAAGGCAAACCCCTTTAATACGTTTATTATTAACTGAAGTATCAGTCAGGTGTCCCAGAGCATTATAACAAGCATATGATCAGTATTAGTGAGCTGGAACAAATAGCCCCAGTAACTGTTTGTTTTTGTCTCCACCAGGCTGGTAGAAAGGGTGAAGGAGGGTTCATGGGTTGAAAAACAATGCTGTAAATGTATTACTTGGTAAATAAACTTAAATATTAATTATTTCGGTAATGGATGCTATTCTTAATGGTTTCACTGACATAAAAACTGATCACTATTACCATTTTGACTTAAAGCTGAACTGAAGCATACATTAGAGAACTCAGGAAAATTCTCAAATTGTAAAGCCAACCTTGGCAGGACCTGCTGCTATTAGAGTACACTTATGAGCAAAGAGAGAGAGAACAGTGATTAAGTATTGCGAAATACAAAATCTTTTCTTTATTATTAAAAAAAAAAAAAATCAAAAACACCTAATTTAGATCTTTTTCTCTGAAGTCGTCCTGCAGCTGGTCCTGACACCATTTCTTCAGTACTGTTTTTTTTGTGGGTGACCCTGAATCACAGCTACACTCTCAATCCAGATCTTTGTCTGATATAGAAAACATGTTAACCAGCTTAAACGGATCCCAAACAGATACCTGCCACAGAGGTTGTACAATTTTGCCTTACAGCTGTCCTGTAGTAATGTGTTACCTTCTTTGTTTAATACAGACGTGGATGCAAACAGAGAGCTCCCCCTAACACAGCCACCATCTGCTCACTCCTCAATCACCAGTGGAAGCTGCCCTGGAACTCCTGAAATGCGTAGACGTCAAGAAGAGGCCATGCGGAGACTGGCCTCACAGGTATTAAAGGATTTTTGTGGTGCCCTTTTCTGTACACAGCGGGGTCTGTGAGTCAGTGTCCTGTCTCATCACTGCTGTTATCTGACAGTGTAGCTCAGAACGTGAATATTGACATTAAAGAGTGTGTGCATGCTAACCAGACAGCATACAGGGAAATCTTCCAAAATGGAAGCATCAGTTGACTTTACTATCCTAAGAAAAAGATTTATATTTAGAGTAAAATTCATATAATATCAACAGCTCTGAGGGTTCATCTTTCATAACATAATCAGCATCTTTAAGACTATATGTATGTCTTGATAAACAGCATTACTATTGTAAATTTTCTTTTTTGAATGGATGCAGTGTCACTGGGCAACTAGATGGGGAAGATGTGTGGGGCCGGGAAGATGTGTGGGGCCAAGAAGAGGGCAACAAGCCAGAAGTATGTGGCTAAGCAAGATGAATGTTGCCTTGGGGTCTGATTCTGATCCTGCTCTCCACAGTAGGGCTAGGGACAGACATTACACATATACTGGTTTAAGTGATCAAAAACTGTAACAGAACAGGCATTCACTGCACATAAACCAGTTTCAAAATGGCTGAAACCAGTTTGAGATAAACCTGGTTGAATGTAGTATCACACTTACCTAATTTGGCTCAAACTGGTTTATGCAATGTCTGTCCCAGACCCCTTCCTGGTTTAACTTAAACCAGACTCCCCCAGCATCCCAGCATGCTCTCTGGACTGGACTCGCTGCTTCAACCCAGCTGCGCTGGCCCAACCCCTCTGCTCCCCAGCCCGAGCAGGAGCAGGCAGGGGTGGAGGTCTGGCCAGAAAGGGATTTAATTCCCCCACCCCCTCTGCCACTGGCAGGAACCTGAGCTAGGTCTGCTGGGCACTCCTCCCTTGCTGCTGCAGCAGTGGGGCACCATGGCACCTGAGGCAGAGGGGGTCAGGGAGGAAAATTAGTTTCCCCTTTACCCCTCTAGCAGCCTGGTCTGCACACCATCACATTCGTGTTCACTCCCTGCAGGGGAATAAGCCCCCTACTGTCCCCTTCACCAGACGCCAGAGGGAGGAGTAATAAACCCTGTCCCTGGCCCCCCAAGGGGCCCTGCAGTTTGGCATCTGGGTGTGCCCCTACCTGGCCGCCGCAGAGAGAGGGGGCAGGGCCCTTGGTGGGAGCAGCAGCCCCTGTCATAATGTCTGGGAGCATGAGCCCCTTCCCAGCTGGGGGGGGGCTGCTGTGGGGCAGGCAAAACTGCAGCAGACTGCGTGTGGCAGCACTGGGGCCCAGATGGGGCCAGAGCCCCTCCCCCCCAGCACCGTGGTACAGGTGGGGACCAGCACACGCAGCCCTGACCCCATGCTAGCTCCAGGCTCACCCATCCGGGCTGAGCAGCAGTAATGCAGGAGAGAAACTGCTGCTAAGCGCAGGGCCAAAAGCAGCCTCTCCTCTTTCCCCTCCCACTGCCAGCACTTCCTGCTGCAGCCACCCAGAGCCGGCACCAGGCTGCCCTTTGTCTGCTCTTCACTGCCCACGGGGCAGCCTGGAAGTGGCGGTGATACAGCGGAGACATAGGGCAGCCCCGCACAGGCTCCAGGCAGCTACACCTGGAAGTGCCGGGAGCAGGAGAAGGAGGGGCCACTTTTGCCCCCATGCTGAGCAGCAGTTTCTCTCCCATGCTGCTGCTTCTCAGCCTGGAGTGAGCCTGGAGCTGGCTTGGGGTGCGTGGTGTCAGGGCTGCACGCACTGGTCCCCACCTGTACTGTGGGGCTGGGGCCAGCGGCAGCAGCAAAAGAGCTGCTGTGGCTGGGCTGCCTAGAAAGGCAGTCCCACCACGGAGCAGCCCCAGCCCAGCTGTGTGCCCAGGGAATGGTACCTCAGCCCGGTGGGACTGAGGGACTTGCTGTGGGCCAGACAAAGCCCCTCTGCAGGCTGGATCTCCCCAGCGAGCAGCATCTGAATGTGCCTCTGTCTGGCCACTGGAGCGCCTGGCAGACCCAGCTCGGATCCCTGCTAGTGGGACAGGGAGGGGGGGAATTTAAACCCCTCTCTGGCTAGTTCAGCCCAGACTGGCCACATCCCCCACAGCTTCCCTGCAGCTGAGGGCATGCTCTAGCACCCCCAGCTCCTGGCCTGAGCAACTGCAGGCATGTGCCTTTATGTCTGTTTTGCTACAAACCGGTTCAACCTAGGCAGGTTAAACTAACCTGCAAAGGTTGAATCAATTCAGGCTCCATCTTTTTTAATGTCTGTCCCTAGCCTACAGGCGAAACTTTCCTAATGTGGTTTATCTATTTTATCCAATAAATAGTAAATGCAAGGTGTAGTGGACCAGCTTGAAGAGGAGGGCTGGAGAGAGATTTGGACAATGCCGTTGTAGGCCCATTGTTTCTCAGCCTTATTTGGCTCAAGGCACCCCTCTGAAAATGCCAGCTTTTAGTCTTCACTCCTTTTTGGAAAAATAGTAGAACAATTCTTGTGTTGCAGAGAACTCAGGAAGACCACAACAGATCAGAACATTTTTAATATTATAGATCCCTATTTGATATCTCTGGGTTTATTTTGTGAATTATGTTTGCACACCTACCAGTGCTAATTATGCCTGCACACCTACCGGTGTCACGGCACCCTAGTTGAGAATCACTGGCCTAGGACATAAACCAGTGGTTAGTGCATCTTTCTGGGAAGTGAAAGAAACAAGTTCAAATTCCCAGTATGTGGAAGAGGCCCAGAACTCAGGTCTCTACTCCTTAGGCACTAAGCCATTGGTCCAGAAAACAGAAGACCCTCCATTGCTGTTGCTTTACTTAAGGCAGATACACATACAAGGATGTCCTGTTCTGCTACAGGTAGACATAAGATCCAAACTGTGCATAAATACCATAAAACTGCAACTACATAAATGCATGTAGAGCAGAAATAAGATTTTGCCCTAAATATCCAGAACTCGCTGGTGAAAGACTGTTTCTACTAGTGAAAAAGACACTGGCTGAACAGGTGTGGATATGCTGGTAGGGTGTGGATATGCTGCTTATGATACCCTTTTTATGGGAAACTCTGTGTAGATGGATAGTAACTGTCAAAAGTGATTTCCAAATTATTTGATGGTCTGACAGGGAA
The DNA here is from genome assembly GCF_030867095.1 of Alligator mississippiensis. NCBI lineage: Eukaryota > Metazoa > Chordata > Crocodylia > Alligatoridae > Alligator > Alligator mississippiensis. The sequence continues at coordinate 158,000,640 of NC_081827.1, forward strand.
GGATTATATACAATGTTATTACTTATTGTAGGTGACTTGTAGATTGGATTATATTTTACCTTTAAGATACATCCCTACTTTTGATGAAATTGTAAGTGTGGCATAATGCTGCTGCTACAATTTTTCAAAAGGTGGCTTGCAGTTTGTTTTCCTATTGCCTGCTCCTACTCTGGAGAGTAAAAAGTTATTTTACTTGGCTTTTTGTACTAGGTACAATCTTGCCCTATACATTTGTTTTATAGGGCACCCAAATGGCAAGACAAAGGGTATATCATGAATTTCAACATAAATTCATTTTAAAACTTTAATAAATGCCCTCTGCTTCTACATGCAGCACTCAAAAAATGTGACTGCCAACTCGACATTGTTCAGCACATATTAGTCATTGTGCTCCTTGTGAATTGTACACAGCACACACTGACAAAATGACCAGAAGGAAAGAGTGTTATCTCTGCCTAAAATACTGCATTTATCTAAAGACTTTCCCCTCCCTGACATTCACAAATAATCCTGCTGGATATATATCTGAGAAATGGATACATTTTTTACTTCAATTTCCTTCTTCCCTTAAAAAAAAAAAAAGCCAAAGAGTATGACTATTTCACACAATGTGGTTCTTCCCAATTCACATCCATAGATTATGGGCTTTACTTTTGGCATTTCTGATCAAATAAGGAGGAAAGAAAAAGCAGTCATCTTTTAAAGCCAGAAATATGAATTGAAGAGGCCCATTTGGGAGTACTTTTAACCAGCTTCTAGCTGAAAAGAAAGCTGGCGTGCTATTTAACTGTAAAACAAGAAAAGAGCCATGGTACTACCTCTTACCATAAAATATGTGCATCTTTTAGTTTGATAATCTGGTAGTAAATCTTATCTTGAGTATTGAAGGCTAGGGACAGACATTCAGAAAGCCCGAGCCTGAATTGATTCAATCTTTGCAGGTTAGTCTAACCTGCAGAGTTTGAACCAATTTGCAAGTGGATAGACATTCACTTTTAATCAAGAAGTGCAGGCACATGCCTGCAGTGGCTCAGTTTAGAAGGGGGGGAGGCGGCACTAGAGTAAGCCCTCCCTTCCCTCCAATAGTGCTGAGCTGAGGGGCGGTGTGGCCGGGCCCTGGGAGGACACTCTGATTAGGGAGGGGTTTAAGCCCCAACCCTACCTGCACAGTCCCAGGCTGGGGTGTGCCTGGCAGGGGAAGCAGCCCTTGCCAGGCTTTTTCTGGCTCACTGCTCAAGGGGCGGAAGTGTTGCTAGATCTGGGCCCCCAACTAGCACTCTGGGGGTAGGGGGAAGGACTGCTTGTGTGGACTGCATGAATCTTTTGATGATACTGAGCTTTTCAGTCTCCTTCTCTCTGCTTCTTCATGCTGTCTGCAGCAAGGTGCAAGCAAGCCAGCAGCGAGCTGATTAACACAAAGTTTATCAGCCCATCAAGAAAATAAAAGCCTCTCATTAGTTCAAGCTCTTCTTAAACAGCTTTTTTCCAAGGAAGGAACAGAGGGACAATACCAGCTGATCTTTTGATTAGCTCCTGAAAGCCCTAAGTGGACACTGTTCTTTCTGCCTTTGTCCCAGTGAAACTGGAGACGCATACACACAGACACCTCTCAGCATTAGCTAGCTTGGGGGGTGGCATGACTGTGACCAGATGCTGGCTAGGGTCTGTGCTGTGGGAGAGGGGAGGGCAGGGTAATCCCTGCTTGAGCAGCAAGGGTTGGGGGCAGGGGGAGACCAGGCAGATGCTGCTCTGCCTGCAGTCTCCACCTCCGTCTCAGCCAGCCGGGAACACTGTGCCCCCGGCTAGGGAGGGGAGGAGCGGGTCCAGTCCTTCTCTCTGGAGCAGGCAGCCCAGCCCAGGCCTGAAAAGCATGCTGGGATGCTGGGGGACTCTGATTTAACTTAAACCAGGAAGGGGTCTGGGGCAGAAGTTGCATAAACTGCTTTGACCTAAATCAGTTAAGTCTGATACTACATTCAACCAGGTTTATCTTAAACCAGTTTCAGACATTTTAAAACTGGTTTATGTGCACTGAACTTATGTTCTGTTACAAGTTTAAACCAGTTTCTGATCACTTAAACCAGTTTATGTGCAACTTCTGTCCCTAGCCTAACTGTAAATATGAATTGATTAAAAAAAATAATTGTCATCACATTCCAAACACTAAGCCCTTTTAGAGGTTTAAAGCCAATACTCAGGTTCATTAGTTGACCTTAAAATTCTTAGTCGAATCTCTTTTAACACAACAACTTGCTTCATCAGAAGTTTGAAAAAGTACTTTAAGAGACAGTTATGGTGACAAGTCTAAGGAGAGGTGGCCTTGCTAGTGGTGATGGGGAGTGAAAAGGGTTGGGTTCTATTGCTTGCCCTGCTACCGACGTGTTGGTTCACCTCAGGCAGTTTTCTTCACTGCTCAGTGTGAAATGGGAATGAAGATAGTGATCTCCTGTATAAAGCATGTTGGTGTCTACTGATGGAAAGTGCTTGTTAAGAAATTACTTCAACTCAGAAAAGTATTTCTGTTGAGGACTGCATTTTATCACGTGAAAGTTGTGCAAAACACTAAGCACATTTTAAAATCCAGGCTCAAAGCTTTATTTTGTACCACCTACGGTCATTTAATTGAAAATGTCACCTTTGGGTTTCATAGGCGGTCATCTGTTTCTGTTGCCTATTCCTCATCTTAACCAGAATCCTCTTCATATTAGATCATAATTTCTGGAACTACAAACAGGATGTTACAGCAGAAAGTGGGTGGCAGAGAGCAAGCTGTAGGGAACAGCAAAGCAGTCTTGGGTCAGATTGAATCTTGTTGCCTAAACAGGTCCTGTTCTGGATCAGGGGTTTAAATGGGGAAAGTGGAGGGTCAACTGCCCCTGACTGGCCACTCTGGTGACAGGGAGTGGGTGGAGGGTTAGACCTTGCTGGAGGCTTCAGTTCAGACTTGCCCTTATATGGGTGGCAAGCCATGAGCTGGCAGGCTTGGGTGAGTGGCTGAGTGGGCCGGATGCAGGGGTATTGTAAAGAGTGAGTTCTGAAATAAACTGTATGGCAAGTTCCAAAAATAGTATGTTACAAAAAACACACAAGGCCTAAACACAGATTGAAGTTAGAAGTAGCTGTTCATTTGGAGTGGCAGTGTTTGTGCCACTTAGTTGAAGATTTTTTAAAGAAATAAAAAAGTAGATGAAGTTTAATAGCTCTAAGTATAAAAGTTCTACCTCCTTGCCAACAGAGAATGTTGTCACTGTGCTCCAGAAAAGTAAAGGGATTAGACAAATTCTTGGAGGATAGGTCCATTAATCTCGCTGTGTACTAAGGCAAGCAGGGCAGATCCACCTGTCTACCATACCACCCCTAAAAGGGTCTTACAGCAAGCACCCTGGTTGAGAACCTGCTCTAGATGCACCCTGTTCATACCTAAACCATCTGATGTTGTCACTGTCAGATACAGGATACTGCATTAATGGATCCAGTATGGCACTGCTTATCTTCTTATTATATTCTTAATAAAGAAAATAAGCTCCCCATTATGGAAGCTTGTGAATAAAACAGAAAAATGTTTAAGTAACTGTTGATATGGGCTGCAGAAATCAGATGTGAAACATGCCATCACATTCACCTCCTCCTTCCTAAATCTCACTCCAAGGTCATGAATTGTGAGTTTATAAAAACAGAAGCAAAAGATAAATGCCTGCTACCTCTCTCTTTGGACTTTTCAGTATTGCACTATCTCCTCTATGACTGTTATTAAGACAGTGAGCTCTTTGGGATGGAGTTGCTTTTACCTTTGGCCTTGCACAAGTGCTGAGAACATTGTAAAAGCTAAACAAGCAATTAAAATTAAAAAGTGCCTATTGGGAACTCCAAGAGAACCCATCTTTTAAGTTTCATGCCATGCCATTCAAAAGCAGCTTTTTGCTGTATTCTGAGGGAACAGTTTGAAATCTGTTGTGTTTTCTAGCTCACTAACCATCAAGGGCTGACAGTCTTCCATCAGCCCAGTGAGATCACCCTGCCTGACAAGAGGCAGGATCACCAGGGGAAGGGCGAACCAGCATCCACCATTACCACTGATCTTGTGAGGGAACATCTTAAGAGGCTGGACATCCACAAATCAGCCGGCCTGGATGGAATGCACCCAAAAGTGCTAAAGGAACTAGCTGACATTATAGCACAGCCTATGGCGAGGATATTTGAGAACTCATGGCGCTAGGGCGAGGTGTCTGACGATTGGAAGAGGGCCAATGTGGTGCCTATCTTCAAGAAGGGGAGAAGGGAAGATCCAGGAAAAAATCCCTGGAAAGATCCTGGAAAAAATTAAGGAAACCATTACCAACATCCTAGCAGAAGGTAATATTCTGAGAGAGAGCCAACACAGCTTCATGGTGGGTAGATCTTGTCTGACCAACCTGATTTCCTTGTATGACCAGGTGACGCATGACCTGGACAAAGGAGAAGAGGTAGATATAATATTCTTGCACTTCAAGAAAGCCTTTTACCTGGTGTCCCACGATGTCCTCATGGAAAAATTGAGGAATTGCAGCCTAGACAATTTCACGGTCCGATGGCTGCGTGTGGCGAAGCACAGTTGGGGTACTTGCCACGTGACTTGGACTGCAGCTGACTAGGGAAGAGCTAACAGGGAAGGCAGCTGGAAAATACCCCAAGGGTCATTTTTAAGCGGGGAGGGGTGTGGCGGAGCACCAGTGACATGCTCGTCACTCTAAGGCTATTACAGGCTCCATGGGAGTTTGCTTGCAGAGCAACAGGGAAAGCCTCTTCAGGAGCCAGTTTAAGGGGGAAGGTGGGTGGCAGAACACATCGCATGTCTGCCACTTTAAGAGCTGGGGCAGGTGTTGCCCCAGCTCTGATGAGCAGTCATTTTGGATCCAGGCCAGCAGAGCTGGAGGCAGCAGTCTGCTGCCTGACGCTGTCGAAGTAACATCTCCTGGTGGAGCCGCTGTTCCTACAACAACTACAAGGTAAGGGCAAGAGGTTATGGGGATGGCTAGGAGGCTCTTAGTCCTGGGCATGACCTAAAACTGCACCCTGCCAGGGAAGGGTGGCCTGGTGGAGCTCCTAGTGGCATGGGAGCCCCCAAGAAATGCCAGGCCAGTTACCTCCCTGGTGAAAGGTGAGGAGGGGCGCCTTAACCTAAGCCCCCACCTTTGGGTGGGTTATTTGTCATCAGAGGCAGCAGAGGGCCAGGCATGCCCTGGTGTGGCACCTGAGCCCATGTGGGGTGTAAGACCCCGGGGAGTGGATAGTGGGGCCAGGCACAGCTGCAGCCACCTGAGCCCATGTGGGGTGCAAGACCCTGGGGAGTAAGGCGGGTGGGCCAGGCATGCCAATGAGTGGCATCTGAGCCTACGGAGCAATGTTTGACCCCAGGCCCCAGTGTAGGGGGCACAGTACGTGCCTCAGTGGAGGCGGAGTTACAGAGTGGGGGTGCAAAAGGGTACCTAACAGCCTGCACCAGAGTGGCAGTTAAGAGGCCCTAGAGAGAGGGGTGAGTAGAGAGTGGAGTAATAAGGCCCTGCGAACGCGGGGGCTTGAGATGAGACCCGATGAGGAGGGGGTGTGAAGTGGGCCCCGGTGAGCAGGGGGCTTGACAGTGCAAACCGCCCAGGGCTCGCTTGGATGAAGGCAGCAGGAGATGCCCGAGAGGCCGTGTGCTTGCTGGCTGAGGAGTGCAGGGAAGCAAGCCCAAGGACCCTCTGGGTGAGGGTAGAATGAGTGTGGCCCCAGGGAAAGGAGGAGCAGTATGAGTGTGGCCACACAAAGGGGGAATAAGAGAGAGCCTGCGTGAGACACAGTGGAAAGAGAGAGGCCTCAGTGAGAGGGAGGTGGTATGAATGGGGCCCGGAATAGGGCTGAAAGCAAGAGGCCTAACACTGTGATGAGTTGGGCCTGGCCTCAGGCCGGAGCCAAACACAGCTGTCAGGAACATCTGCAAGGCTTGGGATGCAGTACAGGGGTGGTTGGAGCTGCATACATAGACCCAGAACAGGTCTTTCAAAGGGCAGCCTCCTGCCTAATTAAGACCATAATTATCTAACAACAAGACATGGCAGGTAAGAGAGGCAGGCGGTGTGCCTAGAGGAAGGTGGGAGACTAGCACTGTGGCTGGTCAGGGAGTTCCCACCTTTGCCAAACTGGGGAACTGGCTCTATGGACAGACCTAGAGAGTGATAATTGATGGAACCAAATCGACTTGGTGCACTGTAACCAATGGCATTCCCCAGGGCTCCATTCTCAGACCTGTACCCTTCAGTGTGTTTATAAATGATTTGGACTCGGGTGTTATAAAAAGACTGGCTAAGTTTGCTGATGACACCAAACTATGGGCAAGTGCAGCCACCCCAGAGGACAGGCTGGCAATCCAGGCTGACCTCAACAGGCTTACAAGGTGGGCAGATCAAAACCTAATGGCATTCAACACTGAGAAATGCAAGGTGTTCCACCTTGGGAGAAAGAACTCACACCACACTTATAGGCTCAGCAGTGCTACACTAGCTAGCACCTCATCTGAAAGAGACTTGGGAATCATGATTGGCCACAGGATGAACATGAGCCACCAATGTGACACCATAGCTGGCAAATCAAACAAAACTCTGGCTTGCATCTTCTGATGCATCTCAAATAAGACCTGGGAAGTCATCCTCCCACTTTATTCGGCCTTGGTGAGACCACAGCTAGAATACTGTGTCCACTTCTGGGCTCTGCAATTCAGAAAGGATTTGGAGAAGCTTGAGAGAGTCCAGAGGAGACCTGTGTGCATGATTAGCGGTCAAGAGAACAGGCCTTATGCAGAGAGGCTGAGAGGCATGGGACTCTTCAGCCTGGAAAAGTGTAGGCTATGGGGTGACTTGGTGGCAGCCTATAAGTATATAAGGGGTGTGCACTGGGAACTGGGAGAATGCCTGTTCACCAGGGCACCCCAAGGGAAAACTAGATCCAATGGTCACAAAATCTTGGAAAGCCATTTTAGGCTAGACATAAGGTAAAACTTTACTGTCTGAGTCCCCGGGACCTGGAATAGACTCCACCCAGAGGTGGTACAGGCACCTACTCTGGATTCCTTTAAGAAACACTTGGATGCCTATCTTGCTGGGATCATTTGGCCCCTGCTGACTGCCTGCCCTTTGGGCATGGGGCTGGACCTGATGATCTTGCAAGGTCCCTTCCAGCCCTAATGTCTATGAAATCTATGAAAGTGGCTAGTGAAGAAGAAAACTGCCTAGAAATACACCAATTTAGACAACCAGCAAGCAGATATATTTTTTCCCATGGAAAGCTGCACAAGAAAATGAGCTGTTGCTGTCGGAGAGTGCTTCCTACTCCTCAGGACTCTCACAGGTCATTTGAAATTATCTTCACTAATAAGAAAATCATTATCAAAAACACAAATTATCAGAAATGATGGGCAGAATCCTGTTCCCGTTGAATTCTGGCAGAACTCCCATTGAAGTCTCTTGTTTCTGACTATAACATCATAATGTCAAGACTGCAACAGGAATAACTGCCATGGAGAGAAAGGCTATAGATTTTTTTAGGCAGATAAGGTTCTTTGGCTAAATGTGATTTATTTTATTAGACCAACTAAATGTTGGAAAAATTGTTCTTTGCAAGCTTTCAGGCACAAACATCCTTCTTCAGGCATAGGGAGAGTCTGCTGTTGCTTTGTGTTGGATGGAATAGAAACCAATGTGCAAAATGCAGGTCTATCAAAATGCAAATGTGTAGCAGTGAGGAACAGAGGCCACGGGAGACGATAGGTGTGAGAGTGGGGGAAAAGGGGCGAATGTCGACCTGGTAATGGAATGTAGCTGGTAAAATGAAGAGAGGTTACCTGAGGTTATCAGGTGTCAGACAGGTTATAATGTGCGTAAATCCAATGTCTATATTTGGTGCATGATTTGTTTGTATCCAGTGAAGTGAAGTTTGGAGGCTTGTCTATGAAAGGTGTTTTGTAAATTCCCTTTGACGGATTAGAACTGTGAGATTGGAGAGAGAGTGGTTGTCTTGTAAGAAGTGTGCACCCACAAGTAATTGGATATTTTTGTCTTTGATAGATTTTTGGTGTGTGTTCATTCTCGTATGCAGTTGTTGTTCAGTTTCTTTTACATATTTTCCAACAGGGCATTTAGTGCACTGGATGTGATATATTACATTTCTGGAGGTGCAGGTGTAAGATCCAGGAATGGTGATGGTTCTGTTTTGGGGTGTAGTTATTGTGGGAGTAATGGAGATATGTTGGTAGACTTTACATTTCTTGTCCCGGCATGGTCAGGATCCATTTGGTGTGTTTTGGGCCATAGGCAATTTGCTTCTGGTGATGAGATTGGTGAGGTTCAGTGGTTGTTTAAAGGCTAGGATGGGTAGTTCTGTGAAGATCTCTTTAAGAATTGGGTCTTCTAGTACGGGTTGCAATTGTTTGAGGATTTTCCGTATAGGTTCCAGGGAGCGATGGTATGTTTTAACTAATGGTATGTGATTCATGAGGATTTTATTTTTGTACTGCAGCAATTCTTCACGTGGTATCTGGGTGGCACTTTAAAAAATGCAGTTTATCTCTCTTGAGGAGTGTCCTTGTTGAGTGAAAGCCCTTGTGCGACTGGTGAAGTGATGATCACAGATGTTCTCCTCAGTGCAAATTTGATGGTATCAGAAGGCTTGGCTGTATATTACAGCTTTCTTGGTGTGTTTAGGGTGACTGCTGGTTCTGTGCAGATATGTATGTTGGTCTGTGTGTTTCTTGTATATGGTGGTTTGTATTTTACCATTGATCATAGTGTCTAAAAAGGAAATTATGGTGCTGGAGTATTCAAGAGAGAGTCTGATGGAGGGGTGATGATTATTGAATTGTGATGGAAATTAATCAGAGCTTTTTTAGGGATTCCACTGCTTCCTGGAAATAGTCTTTGTTTCAAAACTTTGTTTTTTCTTAATTAAAAATGCATTAAAATATCAGGATATCAAGTTATTCATGTGGCTCTGAAAAACCCTACTGTGTTTCTGTCTTTTCAAACTTCTCTTTGAAACAGGCTCACTGAATTTTCTGATGCCTTTGCAGGTAAAAAGAGAACTGTTCTCTCCATAGTGTTCTGTCTTCATGTTCCTCCATATTCTTTGTTTCCAAATATCCCCTCTTCCTCCTTTCTCCTGATGGCCTCCTCCTCTCTCTCTTTTTTTCTGTTCCTCCTAAAGCTCTCTCTTGCCTTCCTGTTGAAAAGTCCTTCCACCCCACATTCTCCTGACAGTATAGGGGGCTTTCTTTCCTGAGGGCAATGCAGCTTTGTTCCCACTGATAACAATGAGAAGCCACGACTAGTTTTGTGAAGGGCGTCTTAAGCTTCTTTGTGCATAAGCTGAAAAGAAATGACAACCCTCTCAGCTGAAGGCAGCCTGTGTCTTCAGTCGCACTTACAGCAATTGAAGGTGACAGTTACTTTCAAAGAGGTTAATTCCTGGTGAGTTTCTATGTATGAGATGTAAATACCAGTCTCTGATAAAGCATAAACTTTCGGTTATGAAAAGTAATTGCCAAATGGCCCTTAGTCCTAAAAGTGTGTTAATAGAAACTACTCCTGACATCAGATATATTCACAAGTCAGTTCACTGCAAATTTGTTGTGGATAGACAACGGTTAGAATAATTAAATTTGACCAGGATGTATAGCTTCACACTTCATGTGATACATGTTGCAAGTAAGGCTTTTTTTGTATTGACATTGATGGGTGTTGTGCATCTAAATCTCCTATTAGGTTAAAATATCCTTTTTAACATTTTTAAAATTAAAATAATATTTTTTTAAATAATCTCTTAGCAATTAAGAAAAAAGGGAGTTGACAGCTGTGGACAAATTTGAGACAGACTAATTTGAGATACTTCTTTAAAAAATTATGGACAGGAAATGAATCATTACACAGAAGATTCAGATAGAAAAACTAAAACTATGTAAAAGTTTACACTGAATGGTCCCCTCACTCAGAGAAAAACAGGAATCTACATCCCATTTTAAAACCCACTTTAGAAGGCAACCGTGGGTGCGTCTACACGTTCATTAATGCTCCTTAGATACTGCGCATTTAGTTTAGTACTTGCTTAATAAAGTACTAACTAAATGCACAGTAAATAGAGTTACTGCACAGTAATGCCGGCGCATGGTTATTTTGATGTTTAGTGTGCATTAATCTAATAGCACTGTGCAGTAGGCTATTAGCGTGGTTTTTAACCGCCATGCTACTGCACAGTGTTATTAGGCTTATGTGCAGTAAGCGTCTCATGTAGACCTCCCCCACAACTAGCCCATTAGACATTCTTTTTGATATTGTGTGAATATGTAGGTTGATATCATTTAAGAGTCACCAAGGCAGAGAGCTCCCAGATCCAAGGCTGAGGTGTGTTAGTAGAGAAACATGCTCTCCTTACTGGAGAATATGAAAGAGCCACTACCCTTGAATCTGTTTTATAAAACTAAACCTTCCCTGGATGCTAATAGTCTCCCTTTGCATAGAATCTGAATGTTTTGATGAAGAACTGTTGTTCAGCTCTAATTATAATAACTGTATTTAGTCATTTCATTACAGAATTATGAACTGATCTTGCCAGTGTCGGTCTTGGGTTTAATGGAAAAGAAATATTTGCTGAAATTATCAGATATTTTTTACTAATTTGTGGCTAAGGATAATTGTTTTGCTCTTGCTAGTCAGTGCCACTGCAGTGAAAATGGAAGATATAATTAGAGAAAAATAGTTCAGAAACGTAGCTTACATATCAGGATTCAACTTAGCAGCATTTATTTTGCAAATGTCATTTCAGGTAAACGATGTGGGCTTAAAAAAAAATATATATATATATATATATTTGTAAAAATAAGATTTTTGAAGGATGACCTTCCCAAAGTTATTTCAGGTGCTACCTACAGAAAACAAGCCACCTGCCAATTTTGCAGCACTGTTAAGGTTTTATATAGTGGGCCAGATCTCTCAAATGGTTGAAGTTGACATAGATTCATGGACTGCAACTGAATTAACCCAGCTTGCCCTGTCTGGGGATCTGGTCCAGTATTTCTCAATATTTAGTGTGATGTCACTGTTGAATCTGTCTGTTTAGTTTTTATATAGCAACTGTCACCATACTATCCATGTGTCAGTTTTAGCATGCAAAATGTAGACTTTGCACTCATAGAACCAGTGTTGAGTGGAAGGACAAAAAAGACAGGGATATGTTGTAAATATAAAAAGTAACCATCTTCCATCTAAAATCCTGTAAAGAGTACATGAAGGTGACCAATAAAAATCCAGGTGCACCAGTCATATGACAAAGTAACCCTTCATACCATCTATTTTTAAGAGCAAGAAGACATCTGTGTGTAATGCTTTTGAGTTGAGGTCTAATGAGCACTAAACCATGACAGGGGATAGAATCCAGTTTGATAAGCTCACGGCCGCACCTTTTACTGGTCTGAGGCAGTCAACTCATTCAGCCTCTCCATGCTGAGGTATCGTTGTTTTCTTTGTGTTGTTGAGAGTTTTTCTGCCCCTCTCGTGTGTGTTGTTCCTTTTATTAAAACATAGGCCTGGAAAAGACCAGCCCCAATGAACCACTTGAGACAAAAACAGGCAACTTATATTAGCAGCTTTGCATCAGTCAAGAAGAAGTTGTTGCACTGTTTCCCTTGCAGTTTTGTTTTCCTAGCACCAGGTGATACTGTGTAAAGGTGTAATTTCAATATCCCCAGCATTGAAAATGTGAGCCACCCCAGTTCAGGAAATTAAAACAATTATTCTCCTTGCAGTCTCACTGGCATCTTTATATGTACTCCAGGGATGGGAGGAGGGGCCTTTAATTAGAGTGCCTCTGAGTGCTGTTTTAATTAAAGCACCTGCAGCATCTTGTGTATTCAGCATCCCACACTTCAAAATAGTGACAGGGGTGCTTAACTAAAGCTCATTTGACAAGCTTTAGTTAAAGCACCCCTGCAGCCATTTGGAAGTGCGGAGACACTGAATACACGAGATGTGGAGGCTGCTGGAGCACACTAATTAGCACACTCCTGCACACTCAGTTAATTGTCTGCTCCAACACACTGTACTTACAGCGTGTTGGAGCAGCGTCCCTGCACGTGTACAGGTGCCCACAATGTCTGCCCACAGATAACCTTCCTTCTTAGCTGGTCTTTACATCTCTCTGAGTGGCACAGCCCACCCTTTGGGAAACACTGTTCAGAGCTAAGAAGGGGCCTTAAGATAAAGGAGAGTGGAAGAAAGAAGGGGCCAGCTCTGCAGTGCACTCCCTGCAGTTGGGCTCCCCCTTCCCTGCCTTCCCTTTGTGACTCTGCATCAGGGGCAGGCACTTATTTTGGGGACAGGGCCATTTAACAAGATTTGGTGAGCTGTGGGGGCCACATGGGTAGCCTTGCCCCTTGAGAGGTGCCCCACCCCCTGGTTGCCACCCCTACCCCTGACCTTTGCCACCAGACGTCCTTCCCATTGCCCCCGGGAAATACACCTTTTGCAGGGAGGGGGTTGCCATCTTAGAACCATAAAAAACCAAATCATATACTAAATGTCAATCCCCTACTGTAACATATTTTAATTTTATTACAAAATATATTTTTGTCTTGATTTGTATTTGTGTACTGTATATAGAGGTGATTGCATAATAACTCAGAAATACATTCTTAGTTTTTTTTATATTGAGGGGGTGTATGGTGTGGGGGGGCTGTGTGTGGGAGGGTGTTTGTGAGGGGGTGTGGCTGTGTGGGGGGCATAGGGTATGCTGGGGGGTTGTGTGTTGTTTGTGGGGTGTGGGTGTGTGGCTCTGGAACACACTGTCCTTTCTTGCAGTCAAGTAGGCAACAGTGGGGAGGGGGGTAGATGTGTGTGTGTTTTGTGGGGTGTCAGGGAGGATGGGAGGGTTGTAGGGACCCCCCTCACACTCCTCCCATGGCGCAGCAGCAGGCGGGGCCACTGGTGCCTGGCTCTGGCCAGGGCTGCATGTCACAGCGCGAAGTACGGTCCCCGCTGGGCCGTCTGTTTCCCTGGTGCTCCCCACACTTGTGGGACACTGGAGGGAAGGCCCACACCTTGCAGCCGACTGCTTCCCTCCACCGCCCGATCTCATGCCTGAAGCTTCCCTCCTGTGCCCTACGAGTGCAGGGAGCACCAGGGAAAGAAATGGCTCAGTGGGGGCTGCGCTCCTCGCAGCGCTGGCTGGAGCCAAGAGCCCAGCACCAGTGCTAAGTAAAACACCCTACTGCTGCTGCTACCGCCACTGCCTGCAAGGGCTGTGTGCCATGGGGGAAGTATGGGAGGAGTCCCCATCCCCCTGACTCCTGCCCACCTGAGTTCCACACTGCTGCCGCCCCCCAGCGCTCTGCGCTGCAGCCATCCCCAGCCCTGCGCTCCTGCCCAGCTGCAGCCCTGCTCTTGCCTTCCCTACCTACTGCCCGGAGGGAGCGGGATGCCAGGAAAGCCTGCAGCAGCAGCCCCACCCTGCTGGCGGGGCCAGCCCTTTTGCCTATGAGGGACTGGAGCGAGGCACTTGGGTTGGTGTACATGTGGCTGCCTTGCTCCAACCCTCGTGGGCGGAAGGGCTAGGCAGGGCACAATTCATTAGGGAGCGCTCTGGGCCAGATGATAGTGCCTAGTGGTCTGGATCTGGCCCATGGGCCATATTTTGCCCACCCCTGCTCTACATATAATTTATAAAAGAATGTTAATAGAATGAACATGTATTTTTAATTATCTATGTAACAGTTATACCCCTTGGGTTTCCACCAGCTCTGTGATTGCTTGCTGTACTATTTTAGGGGCAGACAGCAGCATTTACACAAAAATGTGGATTTGGAAGCAGACTCTAGAGTATTTAAGGTTCATGCACTATGCATAACAGCTGGTTTAGTAGCTGTTTTTTCTGTTGAGTTAGTACACTTGACTGAAGCCCAGCATTACTGTTGAAATCACAGGCCATTTTCCCCAGTCTCCTGGCCAGAAGTGAGCGTGTTTATGGTTGCTGGGGACATCTAAAAAGAAAGGGAATGCTTTCTGATGTAAAGGTGGAGAAAGAAACATGAATCCACTGCATCTGAGACCTGATGCTCTGTGACACTAATGAGTTGCAGAGGGCACTTACTACCATATTCAACTGAGTAGAAGTAATGAAGAAACATTCACCATAAACTGGGTCACCATATACATGTGCAGTCATATGCAATGAAGAAAATACTGCAATGCTGATTTCAATGTACATTATTACAAGTAAAGTAATACTTGGCAAATGGCCTTTTGGCACATAACTGCATTATGCTGTATTTACTTCCAAGCCATTTTATATGGCTTAAAAAGAGAGAAATCTTGTTAGATACTAAAAGTTGATTAACACGTGGGTTCAGGCCTTTTATTAAATGCGGAGGAGCATTGCAGGAATTGGAACTTTTCCCTGCCTGTCAGAGGACAGCTTATTTGTACTGGGGTGGTTTTGCTGTATAAGAAAAGCAAAGACAAAATGGCCTCCTTATCTCAATGAGGGTGCTTTATCAAGAGAAGCTTAAGCAAAACACATCTAGAGGTTTAATGGCAAAAGAATGCTGCCTTAAATTGAAGGTATTGCTTTTCACAAGTGGTGCCAAAGAACTGCTTAAAATTGTCCTGTTGTATTAAGTAAAAATAACTGTTTTCCCATGTGCCATTTTTCACTCCCTACTCTCTAGCCATCCTACCTTGTCCCCTTTCATGTGTACTCTTCTTTCTCATTTTACCCATTCTGGTCATTCTCTACTGCCTCCCTTGACTTCCTGTCTTTCATTTCGTCCTCTTCTCTATCCGGATGCTATATAATCTTCTTTTCCATTGATCTCAAGTTTGCTGTTCTCATTTCCCTTGCTCCCTGAGCTCCTTCCAGACTTTTCTTTCCTTACTGTTGCACTCACTTCTGTCCATTGTCCACTTACTCTTTACCAGTGCTGTCTAACATTCTGGCTCTGCAGACCAGATGAGTGGCATGGGATTGGTCCACAAACCAGATCCCACATGGAGTCAGTCAATGGGCCTGATTCTGCACCACCCCAATCCAGCCATATGATGCCTGCCACCCCAACCAAGTTGTCTGCCCCCCTGATCTGGCTGCCTGTCCTGTCCCCCTCCACTCCATGGTCCAGCTTTGTGCCCCCTGCCACCCCAATCCAGCCTCACACTGCCCACCTGTTAGATCTAGGCTTGCACTATCCACCAGCCGCCACGCTGATCTACCCATGCACCGCTCGCCTACCAGATCTGGCCCTGCATTGGCATGATCTAGCATTCAGGGCCACATTATCCAGCTCAAGTGGATCCCCATGGGTTTGTTAATTTGGAAGCAGGAGAGTGTCAATTAACCCTGCCACTGCTCACCTGCCACCAAATTTCCAGAACCTTGGGGAGCCCTATGGGCTGGATGACATGACTCCACAGGTGGAGGTTGTGCACTCCTGCTTTGTAGTGATGTTGCCCCAGACACTTGGAATGGTCCTTCTCTTTTTGTCTATCAAGCACCCTGTTTTTCCTCCTGTAAACATCTCCTTTAAATCCCCCCATACCAGGAAACCTTCTTTTCTTCTGGAACCTTTTCACTGTTTCTAATCTGAACTAAAACCCAGTATGAATTAAATATCTGTGTATTAATGTTCTGAACTGGACTGGGCTGTATAGATCAGGTAAAATCATTAGCTAGTCCTGGAAGGTATAATGCACAACTTACATAGCCAGGGTTTGGTTTCCCTCTTTCTAGAGTGGAGATGTGAAGACCTCTGCTGATTGCCACATCCAGATAAAGACAGCTAAATAGGGAAGCAGACTGGGGTGATGGAACAGAGATAGCATGAATAAAGGCTGATAGCATACAAGTTGTTTGAGGCTGAATAAAAAGAGAAAGTGGCAGAGGTTGGAACAGAATGGGAAGAAACTTGTTACTCCTTGACCCCATTTTAGGAGTATGAGCATGTCTTATCTTGGCTACTATCTACTATGGCTAGTTTTCTGGCTTTACATATCTGGTATTAAAAAAAAAAAAAAGCTCTGTGAAATGCATGTCTAATGTAAAAACAAAATTTATTTTGTCTACAAAAAAACCCGATGTCCATTTTTCTTACAAAAATATCTTGGCCTCCTTTTTTTTTTCCCCTGACCACAGAGGGCGCATCCAGACAAGTGTGCATGTGCCTCTTGTGGCGTCTCAAACCAGTTTGAGATGCCACAAAAGGCACGCTGAGAATGGAAAAATGTTCCCTGTGCTGCATATTTGCTGTGCAGGCTCAAAATTTGATACCTGGATTTCCAGATATCAAATAAAAACACTCTAGAGAAAAGCAGCGCAGGGCATGGTTCCCCACTGTGCCCTGAGGCAAGACAGGGCTTGGACCTCCAGAGAGACTCTGGCATCTGGCCAGAACATCTCGACGGTGCCCCCTGCTGCCCTAGCATGCTGTGTCCGCATGTGGGGCAAACAGGAGTGGCTCAAGGCTGTGACCCAGGCACTGTCTCTGGTAGGTAGGGGCTGTGGATGAGAGGGATTGTGGGGGCCTCTGTAGATGTGTGGGGGTTCTGTGTGGGTGGAGAGGCTGGTAGGGTGGTGTGGGTCCCCCACGGGGCCTAGAGCACCTCCCAAGGCCCCAGCCCTCCCCTCCCCCTGCAAGGCCCACAGCTCACCCCCGCAGCAGCAGTGGCCGTGGGGTGGTTGCGGGGCCGGGCCAGCTCAGCAGTGCAGTGCGGGGCCCTATGGCTTCAGGCAGCACTGGGGCCACTCGGGCTGTCACCCAGGGCCTGGCGCTGCTCACAGGGACCACCTGTTGCGCTGCACCGGGTCCTTCCTCCATGGAACTGGCCTGGCCCGATGATGCGTGGGGCCTGTGCACGTAGGACCTGGCACAGCGCGATGCGCAGTCCCCGCAAGTGGAGCTGGGCCCCGAGTGACAGCCTGAGCAGCCCCAGTGCTGCCTGAAGTCACACAGCCCAACACCATGCCAATATGGCCTGGCCCTGCAACAGGCAGCACTGGCTCATATGTAATCGGGGCCATGCTGTGCCACTGGGGGCTTTGGCTGCAGCAGGCCCTGAGCGTCCCACTGCTGCTGCGGGGGTGAGCTGTGGGCCCTGCTGTGGGTGTGGGGGCATGAGGGCCCTGCAGGGGCACATGAGCGCCCTGCACAGGGGCATGTGGGCCCCGTGAGGGGGCATATGTGTTGTGCAGGGGGGAAGCTGTGGCCCTGTGGGAGGAAGCTGTGGCCCTGTAAGCGGGGGGAAGGGGCTGTGGCCTTGTGGAGGGAATCTGTGGGCCCTGTGGTGGGGGATAGTCCATGTGCTGTGTGTGGGGGTTGTGCCCTTTGGGGGGCAGGGGACCCACACAGCCACCCCACAGCCCCCCCACAATCCACCCATAACACCCAAATCCCCAAGCCACCCCCACAAACCCCTCACCCACATACTCTGCCATAAACCCCTGCACTAGCCCCCTACCCCCACAAATCCTACACCTACCTACAAATTACCCCAAAACCCTCCTTCCATATTGCTTTACACTTGTAAATATATCAATAAAACGTTGCCCAACTGATCTCTCTATATATAGTGGCATTTCATTTTAATAGTGGAAGAACACTTTCTGGGGTATTTTAATGAGAGAATTTAGATTTCTTATCAAAGTCTTTACAGTTTGTAAACAGGCAACAACAGGATCTCTACTGGTGAGTCAAGACCCAGGCAAAGGAGCCTGTCCAGGGCCAGCACTGGGGACCCAGCTGGAGGGCAGATGAGGTGGCTGACCTCTTGGCCATTTGGGGCCAAGGGGACACACGTTGACAGTTCAAAACAGGCCACCACAAGGAGCACATCTTCTGTGTGAAAGCTGCCCAGATGGCAGAACGAGGACACCCCATCCAGGTCTGGCAGGGGTTCAGCCTTGGGGCCGCAGGTCCAAGGGGGAGGATGCTGTCGTAGTTGGCAGCAGGTCACAGCCAGGCAGCAGCCCTGACTGCCAGACTGCTGCAGTGGGTAGAGGGTGCAGGGGCCACTCCAGGTTAGGGCTGCTTCAGCAGTCCAGCTGGCACAAGGGGTAGTGTGCCCAGGTACCACGTGGCCGGGCCTCAGAAGCTCTTGAGGTCAAGTAGCCCTGAGCTGCTCACTGGTGCAGGTTTTTATATTGCTAGGGCCAGCACAGGTGTTGTCCACAGGCTCTAGCTCCCCCTGGCTGCAGTTCTGGGAGGAGCTGGTCAGGATTATCTTGCTCAAAGTGGCACAATTTGCCCCCCACCAAAGTGCTTGTCTAGGCACATGTGCTGAGGCAAAAATCCCCAGCCCAAACTTGCACTGCTCCTATTTGAACTGCTGCAAGCACATGTGCCTGCATGTGTGGATGCACCCAGGGAGTGCACAGGAAGAGTTGCGAAAGAATTGTAACACTGGCAGAGATAGAAACAAAAAGATTTGACTACATATTTTGCCTTCTCTTGGGGAAAGGAAAGGTTTCTGCTTACATGGCTCCCAGCATTTTGAATGGAATCACTTGGAGGAATTTTCTGTTTTCCAAGTTTCAGGAGTTCTGTGTAATTTCAAATTCACAAATTCACAGAATTTTAGGGCTGGAAGAACAGTAACCCCACTGCACACAGCAACTATATAGATAGCATGTCTCAGATGGTTGGTTTCATGATCCTATGCTGCAACATGTGGAACCACTTAAGGTAAAATATGCATGAAACAAGTTTAAATTATTTTGAAACTGTCATAAGACAAAAAAGAAAATATATCGTGTGTAACCTTTGTTGCATTTGTTGTTTAATATAAACAACATAAATCCTTGTCTCCTTAACATTTTACATGGAATGATTAGAAAAGGTGACATATAAATGCCATGCTTAGTTCTTAACAAAATAATGAAAATACACTTTTTATACGTAATCTTGCATGCTCATTTCACTCAATTTGCATGCATATTTTACATTGATATGATTTACAGTAATTGATTTACATATAGGGTATCAGTCCTGTATCTAGACAGTGCTGGATAAAAAGTATTTGAGATTAGGTAAATTAAACTGTATCAGACTGGGACAGAGAACTTTAGGTGCTGTCTTCAACTTTTTAGGAGTGACAAGAACTAAAAGTAAAAGTCCCTTTATGTGTTTATAGCCCCCTTTTGCCCTTTGATGCTGAGGCTTAAAGTGAGATATAACCAGAAAAACATTGTCTTGCACACTTGCATCTGCATGTTTCAGGAGAAGATAAATGTTCACTCCTGGCCTGTAATGACCACATCTTTGGAAGCACAAACTGCTTTTTTAATCTGCTTCTTTCATCATTACATAATTTCCAGATAAAATCAGATCCTCTGTAGTTGTGTCATGTGATAGTGTATACTGTAGTGTAAGAGTCATGTGATTGAAACATTCCTACCCACTGTAATATATTGGTTTACTTTTTGGTTGGAAAATGCCAGTTCACCAAAACATAAACTTTTTGTAGGCAGGTAACTGTTGCAAGGAAAGTTTCATTAGGAAATATTTGTTTTAGGTTCATGATGGAATATTTTATCAAAAGTAGAAAGAGAAAGGGAAAGCTATATTCTGGAACAGTGGCAAGCAATTATTTTGCCCCAGGGGCCACATAGGGAGTTTTGATGGGCTGTTCTGGGCTGGATCAAGAGCAGCACCCCCAACCCCATCCCACTGCAACAACTCACCAAAACCCACTATGTGGAATGGGGCCACGGACAGGGAGTAGTGTTCAGAGATGGGGGTTGAGGCTGGAATCACAGGGTGGCGTCGCGGGGTGGTGACAGCATGGGGAATAACATGCAGCCTGGTAGTCAGAGTACTCCACCGAAGTATAGGGCTGTGATTGGAGCAAGGACTGGAACCTGAGTATCCCACATGCCTGGTAAGTATCCTGTATACTAGGCCAGTGATCAGCAACCTTTTCAGACTGTGGGCTGGAATGATCAAGCTTGGGTCAGAGGCAGAGGGAAGCCCCACCCCCTGCCACTGAAGCCCTACATCCACAGGTTAGATCCAGTGGCTCTGTGGGCCAAATCCAGCCTGTGGGCCATAAGGTTGCTAAGCCATGCACTAGACAACGGAGTTAGTCTCTTTCTCTTTGGCCCCATCAGAATGTTTTATTTATATAAAGTGGAGTATGTCCAACAGGAGAAATCAAAGGAGACCCAGTTCAGAAAAGCCAGTGGCCTAGTGATTAGAGCACTCACTTTGTATGTGGGAAAATAACTGAATAGTGCTTGAGTCTTGATCTCTTGTACCCTGGGCGAGTGCTGCACCTACCACTGACCTGGCTCTCCTGGACTTCTATGACTCTCCCTCTCTTGTTCTCTTGGTTTTTACAAAAAAATGGGTCTTGGCTTCATCCCAAGGTAGAACACGAAACATTTTGGAAGTGTCAACAGTTTGAGGGAAAGGAAATATAGTGGACCACTCAGGCCCAGTTCTGCTATATATGATATGTACTTGACTCCAAGATGAGTTTTTTTTCCCTCATTCAACATTCCCAACATTCAAAAAACCACTCATATTGGATTTAAATACAAGATGGGGCAGTTGCTGCACTGCCTCTGCCCCTGGCCACTGCCTCCACCCCCCATGCTGCCTCTGCTTCTCCCCACTCCTGCTGTTGCTTACCTTCATTGGCAGCTCCATCAGGGAGCATGGAGTACATTGTGGTTTGAGCCCAGCCAGGCAGTAGCAGTTGCAGCAGCTGCAGCTCCAGCTCCTGTTTCAACCCTGTGACTAAGGATGGAACTGGGCTTGGGTGGGGGTTGGGGCCAGAACTACCACTGCCATAACCACTGCTGCTTGCCAAGTGGGGACAGAGCAAGAGTGGAGCGGCACCTGGGGGTAAGCAGCAACACGCGGGGTTTAGGCACTGCAGCAGGGGCAAAGTGTTGGGGAGGCAAACACCAGGCAGTGTAGACAATGCGGATGGGCAAGGGTGGCAAGTGGAAGGGCAGGGCAAGGGAGGGACCAAGGGACAGGGGATAGGCCACTTGAGCCCCAGCTTCTGCTTGCCCCCTGCCACTGCTTTCCCTGCTATAGCAGGGAGTAGGGGGAGGGGACAAATTGAAGATGACCCTCCAATCATTAGATTCTACACATGGAAAATTATTAAAATGTTATATATTTCCCATGTGTAGATCTAACTATTGGGAGGTCATCATAAATTCAAGCTTTCTTGGATTTGGGTAAATACAGTAATGCCAAAGAACATGGTTTCAGATACAGGTACTCCTCACTTAACGACCTACCTGTTTAACGACTGCGCGGACTTACGACCAGCTCTCCGAGCAGTCGGTATTGTACGAAACGTATTGTGGAAACGGCAGCGCGGCGTCTCAAGCCAAGGCACGCAGTATCAAGGGGCGGCTCCTCGCTTATCGACCAATTCGCTTAACGACCTAGTCGCAGGAACGGAACTCAGTCATTAACTGAGGAGTGCCTGTATATCATTCAGACTACAGGCCTCAGTTTTAGCAATATCTGGTTTTGACTTAGAAATTCACAAAATGTCATGGAATAATTAACATGAAGGTGAAATGCTGGTACTGTCATTGTTATAAACACACACTAGTCTTTTTCTGTGGTTTCTTTTCCGAGAACCTCATCACTTCCTGGTTCATTTTCAGGGTCTATTTTTTTAAAGAATTATACTATTTACAATTATACCATTTCAGGATTAGTCAACATGCCAATTAATCCAGCATAAGTAAAAGAAGGTATTTAAAACCATTTAAACTGCTTGCTTGAGATATAAATGGGTATTTGATCCCCCCCAAAAAAGATACATTGTTTTCTGTTTGGGTCTTCGCTGTGAATTTAGCTAAGAAAAAATATCCTATCATGACAGGATATTTCTCCTCTTCAGAGGTATCGGAGTCCAGACACCAGCCAGTCACTGCTCCATTGTATGGCCCTTCGAGGTTCCTGGTACTCCACAGGGGTCCAAGACTTGGGGAAGGGTTGAAGGGTCCTGTGGAATAGTTAGTCCTTGAGGAAAACATGTAGGCTACTGTATGGTCTGGCTACAAAACCAGGAGCCTGTGAGTTGTGTATGGAAGGTTTAAAAAGGAGTGTGATTGGATAGGAAGGTGTGCTGCAAAAGAGCTGATCAAACTGGCAGGGACTGCACAGGAGACAACATTTGCACCTAGTGACTAGGCTGTGTGGTGGATATTAGTGGAGGAATTCAGGATGGTATCAGAAAAAAAAACAGCTTCTAGGGAGGAATTCTGATGTGCTCCAGAGAAGGGTCATGAACAAGGAGGGACATTTGAAGAAAACAGGTAATAAGGTGGGCGAATGGGGTGGAGGGAATCTCATTGCTTTTCTCTCTGTGTTTGAGAAGGTGAGAATTGATTTTGGTCCTGTGCAGATCCAAAGAACCAGGCCTCCAGGAAACTATAGAGAAAAGGAAACATTTCTTTTTCCTTGCATTAGTTCTCTTTTTGAGGAGCTTTATGAGAGAGCTTTATTTAATGTCCAGTAAATCTGGTGCCCCCTTAGTTTGTGAGAATGTATAATTTGCAGGTCTTACAGTGCTTTAAGGCAGGTGTTGTCAACTGGGGCTACGTATACCCCTAGGGGTACTAAGAAGGGCTGTAGGGGGTATGAGCGGGCAGGCAGGCGGAGATGGAGTGCACTGTGGGGCATGGCGATGGCGTCTCCCTTGGTGCATTCCCATACTTTGCTTCTTACCCTGGGGGTGGGGAAAGGAGTGTGCCGGGCACTGGCGGCCTCACACAGTACACTGTAGCACCTCCCTGCCCTCCACCTGAGCTCACTCTTTGTGCCTGCTTCCAGGAGCATGGGGCCAGGGAGGCGAGGGCAGCAGTGCCCCTCTGTGGGCCGCACATGTGCCGCCCAGCTGGCTGGACAGGGGGGAGGCTCGCACATGGTGGCTGCCACTGCCCCCATCACCACCTCACACCGCCACTGCTGCCATGTCCCACACTGCTTTCTCACAGCAATGACATGGGGCAATGATGGTGGCAGCAGTGGCCACCGTGTGCGAGCCCGCCCACCCCACCCCCCGCCCCTCCGGTTCGGCCACCCAAGCGTCACATGTGTTGCCTGCAGAGGGCCACCACTGCCCTGCTCCTGGGAGCAGACACAGAGACACATTCCACCCCCACTCCCCTGCGCCAGTCTCAATCTGGCTCTGCCCCACCCCACCCCTTCCCCCCCACAGACACTGGGGGGACGGTATTTGTGTGTGTGTCTGTCTGCATCTGTCTGTGTGTCTGTCTACATCTTTGTCTGTGTCTGCATCTGCGTGTGTGTATGTCTGTGTGTGTCTGTGCCCCACTCCCTCCCTCCCTCACCACAGGGACCTCGATCTACCCCCTTCCCTCCCCCACCATCCCTTAAAAACAAGAGAAAAATATAAAGGGGTACATGAGCTGTAATTTTGAGGCAGAAGGGGTATATTTGTTAAAAAAAGGTTGAAAACCCCTGCTTTAAGGTATTCTCTTCAAAGCACTGTCATTCCTCTCTACCTAGCCTGACATTCTGAAAGCACTAAATAAAATGTGAGTTTAAAAAGCCGTCACAACTTATTACTGAGGTGGAGCTCTGAAATGGAGCTTGGGGCATAAGTCAATCATGTAGTACACAGACAGATCAGTTAGTTATTGTCACTGTCCATCTTTGTGAATTGCTGCTGTTTAATATCACTTGTTTCTTAAGTGGCAGATCCAATAGGTTTTGAGGATCAGTACCTGCTTTTTTCCCAGCCAATTCATCTGGATCATGTCAGAGGTAGTTAACACAAGGTCCCTTTTAAAGACCTCACCTGCTGGAATAAATGAAAATCGCACTGAAAACTGCTGCTTTCAGACCTGCCCACCCGGGGTCTGATGTGGATATGTTTGTGTTCTCTTCCTTTTGGCAGGTTGTTGCTTATCACTACTGCCAGGCTGACAATGCCTATACTTGTCTCGTGCCCGAGTTTGTACACAATGTGGCAGCACTGCTCTGCCGCTCACCACAGTTTGTTGCGTACAGAGAACAGCTGCTGCGGGAGCCACATCTACAGAGTATGCTCAGCTTGAGGTCCTGTGTTCAAGACCCCATGGCCTCCTTCCGGAGGGGAGTCTTGGAGCCTTTGGAAAATCTTCATAAAGGTACTGTGATTGAGGCTCTTTCATTCCTCTCTGCAATTTTTAACATGGCTTTTCTTCAGGTCTGTGTCCCCAAGCTGAGGAACAGCTGCCCAGCTTCCCAGGGAATTTCAAGGGCTCCAGGAGAGAAAGTTTGACTCAGGGAGGCTGAGAATACACCAAGAAACACTTTTTAGGGGGTAGTGGTAGGAGTGAAGAGGAGCCATTAAGTCCTCTCCCAATCCCTCCTTTTCTCTTGCCAGGAGAATGGAGGGGATGCTACCATCACTGCACACTTGGACTTGAGGATATTTGGTTTCATTCCTACACTAAATTTACCCCCCAAAAAACTGAAAACAGATGCAAACAGCATCTGCCTACACAGTGCTGCTTAGAATGACATGTTTAATTTAATTTGTTAGGTCAATAACAGTGTTCTCCCCTCAGTTATCCATCAGAAAGTATTATCCTTTCAATCAACTCTTGGTAATTCTCAGCTGCCAACACAAATACTAACTATATAAGTCTGTAGATAACTTACGTAAAAGTGCTTGGGGTAACTGTAACAGATCATATCCTAATGACTGACTCTGAGGCTATATCAAAAGTCCTTAAGATTCTTATCATTTTCCCAACAAAACGTCAGCTTTATCTGTTTCTCTTCCTTATGTTTACAACGAAGTTGCAATTAGTTTTTCATAATGGAGTAGCTAACTATAAGACCTTTGACCTCTATAGCAACAGACACGGTCCAGGATAGGGCTTATAAATATTGTGACCTGCATATTGTTGCCTGCAGGAATTGTTTGCATGCTTGTTTGGTTTACCCTGAATGCAGTATAAAAAACCAAGATAAAGCAGATGTAGGTCTGGCTGACTTGTTCTAGTAGAATCACTACTTCACATCTGAGCGTCTAAATTCTTAGTTTTATGTATACAATTTTGGAGTGGCTATCGACTCCAGCAGGCACAAAGGGTCTGTAAAGCTGGCTTACCTGTGCAGATGTTGATACAAGGAAACCTCAGAGTAGGTAGGACCAGCACTGCTATCCTTCCATGCCACTATGCCTGGCATAAAGGGAGTGTTGGCAGTATAGTTGGCAGGACGGGAAGCAGTGCCTTAGGAGGCAAGCCACTCAACACAACTTAGCACAGTTCTGAGCATGCTTAAATTCTGCTGAGAGCCAAGTGGATCCCCATTTGGTCCCAAGGTCTGGGGAAAGAAAAATTTATGTGTGAGTCTTTTTTTTTTTTCCTCGAGCCTTGCATCAAGCACACCACTGCTGGATCCACAGATCAAAACTCCAGTCTTTTAGCATTGCCAATTTAGGTTCTTGGCAAACTCATTTGTAGTGAGTGTTTTGTGACAGAACAAACAATACATGAAATTTGGTTTTAAAATATATAACATTAAGAATTTGTAAATATATCAAGAAGTCTTTTAGAAGGTACTTTTGAAAATTTAATGCTACTGGGACAAAGTTATTACATTGTTATTAACATTGAATGTTGTGGACAAACTTAGATTTGGGTTTCTCAAATTTATTTCAGTTTCAGGAAATCTAAACAACTGTTAAGGGAACAATGATGTGATTTCCCCACAATGTACCTGTTATAAGCTTTATGAAAAACATGAGATATTAATGTAAAAATCAGGGTTCCATAATATGAGGTCATAAAGATAGTTTCCTAGTGCCCCCATAATCATATGCAAAAGTTAAATGGAAGAACATAATTTCAATAAAAATGGTTACCTTTTACATAGATATTAACAGTAAGTGGAGAAATAAAAAGCATTTAGGATAAGGTAATAGTAAATTGAGATTTAATGTGTAGCTCTTCTTACCATATATTTGTACTGCTTTCTGTTTTCCCTTGAATACCACAGGGTCAACTGATGTCATCAATATACCTTTTATTTTAGATTTCTTAAAATATTTCCTAATGTTATTGAAAGGAAACAGTGAAAAGATGAACTATAGCAATAATACTTAGCCCTTTTACAGTACAATCCATCTGTGGTGCATGGCAAAAAAGGGAAAGGTTTTACAGCTAGGTACAAGGGCACAGCACAAACAAATTATTAATGCACTAGGAACAAAATTGGATCTCCCAAGTTCACTGGATCAGAGATACTCAAACTGTGGTCCGCAAACCACCACTGGTCCACAAGCTCCATTCAGGTTGTCCACAGAAAGATTGCGGAACAATCGAGAATGTCTGTACTTGTAAGGTAAGACAACTGGTATTAAAATATGAGTTGTGTGCTTTGATTTATAGAACAAAAAAAGTTTTTTAAGTGGTCTACCGAGACTCTCAGCAATTTTCAAGTGGTCCACAAAAAAAAAAAGTTTGAGAACCACTGCACTAGATCATACTGCCTTCCAGAAAGATGTGGCTAGCACCAAGGCCTTCAATCTCAAAAGTGTTTAGGCACCTAAATAAGATTTAGATGCCTAAATGCCTTTGGGAATCTGACCCCAAGATCATAAAAAATGGCTAGATAAGTGCTCTGGTGAACTTGCCAGAGGTAGTAAATTCAAGATCTAAGGACTTTTCACGAAGAATGCCCTATTATTTACTTTAGGTAAATCATTTGCAGCCATGTGATTCACAGCCTACTTAATTCACAACAGGTTGCCAAATGTAGAAGGAGCACTCAGTTGTTCTGCAGTTTTATGTAAAGGGCTCCACTTCTCCACTCAGGTGGTGTTCATCAGTGGCCCTGCACAGCAGGGCAACCTGCAAAATAAAGTCAGTAGCAAACAGCCAGAACAACTTAGCAGCCTGGTGCAATGTTTGCTGCAGATATATTAGCC
This sequence comes from Alligator mississippiensis, assembly GCF_030867095.1. Lineage (NCBI taxonomy): Eukaryota > Metazoa > Chordata > Crocodylia > Alligatoridae > Alligator > Alligator mississippiensis. The sequence goes on from NC_081827.1 coordinate 158,027,603, forward strand.
TTCAACTAATTCACAAACTCTTATTCTCTTGTGGGGAGAGGAACCCTACCCTGTGGAGAATCCAGATTCTGATGCATATACGGAAGGGGTCTGTGAAATATGCACATATTCCAGGCTGAACCTGGAACTGCCAACAAGGAATTAAGCCATGCCCCCTCACCCTAACCAGTGCTGGCATAGGTTAATGAGACAGTTGCTAGATTGGCATGGGAGGACCCTGGCTTCCAACTTGCAAGCTCTTGTTCCCTGTCAGGCAGAAATGTTCTTCCTGTACTGCTGTCCACAGTTTCTTTCCACTGCCTCTCTAAAGTGCAGGAGGCAGAGTCCCATCTTCAAAAAGGGCATAGGAGAAGGCTCTGGTACAGTGTTTGGAGCACTACGCTGGAAAGTCAGAGAGAAATAGAAACTCAAAAGCCCTCTGGAGGAGTGGGATCTAGAACCACTGGCATCCTAGGAAAGTGCCATAGCCTCTCATCAGTCAGGGCTAAATCATAAGAGAACCTTCCTTCCCCTCACACTCACATTTTGTTGCTGGCAGCCACATTGCTGCCTGCCCACCCCCTTCCCCCCAGGTTTTTTAAAGAGCAGGTAATCTAATTAGCAGGTACTATCTTTTTTAATAAAACTGCTTCATTAAATGTGAAACATCATCTAATTTACTGGCAGGATCAAAAACAGTAATTTATAGGGAGTTCATGTAAGGGCAAATTCAGCTGTTTTGGAAAGTAAGTGCTCGTCTTTGTTGTATAAGAACTTTTTTCCCTTTTGGGAGAAGAGAAATCTAGGGTGTCTTTCCATAATGATATGCTAAATGTCTCATTTAGAATGGTCCCCTCTACAGAAATATTGGTTGCATATTGGATCCATATTCTGTAACCATAGCCAATGGGGTCAGTGAATATGGAAATCTGTCCTGTAACAAGGTTATAAATCTTTATGTAGCAAAATGCAGGTCAAATAACTGGGAACAGGCAATCATGACCTCTTTTCAGCACTCACGTATGAGACCTCTTTTACGTTTCTTTACCTGCTTGTTTCTTAGCTATACATTTCATATGAATCAAGATAACCAAAATGCAGGAAGTAGTGCAGAAAATAATTGTACCATCTATTATTGGTCAGTTATTATTATTCTGAAACTATCTGATTTTCTAATGGCTCAAAATGTATCCCATTATTTGAATCAGCTTTTGTAGAAATGCAGGTTTTTTTGCATATACATAAGTGCACTAGCTGTGTGCCTGATCAATAGTTTTGTCTCTCTCAATAGATATAATATTATACGGTGATTTTTTTTCTTTAACAACACCCAAAGGGATCGTGGGTAGCTGACTGCTAGGGCTGTGCAAAGCTTTGGGTGCTGATTTGATTCGGAGGAGATTCAGCCCGATTCAGTAGCCGAATCTCTGAATCCAGATTGAATCGGGGAACCAGTTAAAAGGTCCCAATTGATTCAAAGCTCTCTGGATCAATTCGGAAATGATTCAGAGAGCTTCAGCGATTCAGGCAATCCCAGCCCGCTGCAGCAGGGAGCTGGACCCTGACTTCGAGCTGGTAAGTAGGGGCTGAGGGAGTGGGGGCTGCAGGACAGAGGAGGGGACCGTGGGGGGACCCCCACCAGGCCCCATCCCCTGCCTGTTTCCCCAGCCCTCCTGCATCCCATGGCTGCCCAGCTCGGCCCCAGCTCCTGGCCATTTAAAAAGAAGCCCCCCCATTCACCAGCTGCTGCCTGCTGGGGGAGTGATCCCTGCTGCCCCGCACTGTGCCATGCCACACCACATGGGGGGTCTGCCACAGCACTTTAAGAAAAAAAAACAAAAAAAACCCTGGCTCACCAGCTTCTGCAACAGCCCCGGGCTTCGGGGGGCTTGTGCAGAGTCTCCCACATGGCATGGGGCAGCGGGGATTCCCCCTCCCCAGCCAGGCAGCATCCAGTGAGTGCAGTGTTTGTTTTTTTTAAAGGGCCAGAGCTGGGCCAGGTGTGGCAGCTCTGGGGAGGCTGGAGGAGTGGGCAGGGTCGGGGGGCTCGTGACAGAGCCCCCCACGTGGTGTGGGGCAGTAGGGGGCAGCAGGGATCCCCCCTTGGCTGGGCAGCAACCAGTGAGTGGCAGCTTTTTTTTTTTTTTTTCTTTTCAAAGACCTGGGAGCTGGGGCGGGGGGGCAGCCACTGAGAGTGGGCAGGGGATGGGGCCTGTGTGATTCAGCTGATTTGGCAGCAACTGAATCTCTGAATCAGATTCGGCCAAATCAATTCAGGACAGTGATTTGACTCACTGAATCTAATCACTGTCCCCCGAATTGGCTGAATCCAAATCCAAAGCAAATACTAGCTGCTTCACACAGGCCTAGTGACTGCATCTCAGGGACAGTTTATGATTCTAAGAACACTCCCAGAGCAAATGAGCTTGAAGAGAGAAGATTTTCAAAGCCAAATAGAGAGGTAGATGCTCACTTTTTAGAAATTGCTGGAAGTTGATGCCTTTTTCTGAAGCCTTTGAAAATCCCAGGCAATGCAGCTTGTGGTTTTAGAATTGTATAATTCATAGATATGATGTCTCACATAAAAAGAACTAGGGAACAGTCCTGCATGGGTTGAGACTAAGTGGGTGACTGCATGGGATGCCTGTTCCTTTGATTCTATAAGTTGGGACCTACTGAATTCATAATTGTGCAGTTTTCACAGGAAGTATGAAAAATGGCAGGCTTCGCAATTTTGGTATGCTCGCTGCAACAGAAAAAACAAACTTAACTGCAAGCAGAGAAGAGGGCAGGAAGTCCTTCATTACTGAAACAAGGGGGGGACAGGGACAATCAGGACAAGAGGGAGCAAATTAGAGGCTGAGTCTGATGTGGATCAGTCCAGGAGCCAGTCCCAGGCCAGTCAGGGAAGTGAGAGGGTTTTGGTGTTGGCTTTCAAAGTGGCCACCTGCAAGCTGGTACAGCATGTTGCAGCCTGAGTTGGATTCTTCAGCAGGACCACTGAGAAGACAAGACAGCCAAATACATTTCAGCACTGGACCATGTACGGCAGTATCCTGCAGGGATCTTGCACACAGATAGAGGCAAATTGTTCTGTACTGCCTGCAACGTCCAAGGTTCACATGAAGCAGTGGTGAACATCCTGCTGGAGAACCTTGATCACCTGAAGTTAAGGGATTACCTGAACCAAAATGTGTGGAGTGCTGGCAGTTTCCCATGTTTCCCATGTGCCAGCAAGCACACCACCTTTTGCCTTGCCAAGCTGCTTTGCCAAAACTATCTCCCTGCAGTGATTGCTTTGCATGTACAGTCCACAAAGTCTGCATTGGCAGAATATGAATCCTTCTCCATTGTGGCTGATGAAGCCACCAACCATCAAGATAACTATGTGCTTCACATTTTATTTATACTGAGGAGGTGGACAGATCGAGATCTGCCTAAGTTTCAAACTGAGCCGGACTACCTCACATCTGTCAATTTTTCTACCATGTCTCAAGTCATAATGAAGGTGATTGCCAGCTATGGCTTAGAATTTAATATGATCTCAGCATTCCTGTGCAGCAATGCCATATATATGTGCAAGGCTTTCTCTGATGTGTTCCAAGAATGCTGCTCAGCGTTGTTCATGCCACCTGCAGCGTACACATCCTGTACCTAGTAACATCTGCATACAGTTCCTCAATTTGGATTGCCTGGTGTCCTTCAAGAAAGCCTTCAAGCACTGTCCAGGCCACAAAGCCATAAGGTCCAGTCCAAGAAGTCCATCACTAGTCAAAATGGAGACTCACATGCCACTTTGTCACTGCCATCAGAGCCATTGTTCACATGGTGGAATTCATGGTTCAATGCAGTCCATTACCATGCCAAGCATATGCAATACTATCCACAGTTTGTGAGTGAGGAGCTAGAAATCACACCCAGCACACAGTGCATGCTTAAGCTTCACCATCTCTTAAGGCAAGGCAGTACTCAAGATAAAGTGATGTTTGTGGGTGAAAATGCCACCCGGTTCATGGAGCTTTTAATGTGGTGTGAAGGCTGGTAGGCTGTGATCATTCTGGCATCTGGTAGGCTGTGATTCATCAGCACACAACAAGCTGATGGTTTTTATAAACTGGGTCGAAGACATGGCAACACAAGAACTATCAAGCTGTCGTCATGAAAACCAGCGGAGACAAGAACTGTTCCAGGCAATAGCTGTGAAACTGAAGTAGTACTACAGGTATGACTTGTCACTACCATCATGGTTCATATAACTGGCCACCTCTTTCCTTAGTTCTGTTCACATTTTGGACCCTGACTGGGTGTATGTTCTGAGTTGTGACCCTCAGCTACTGAAATCAATCCCTGGATGGTGGAAAGAGCATGACAATGAATGTGCTGTTTACATGAACTTTGTCAAATAGTGCCAGATGCCTTTGCGTGTGCCTGTGTTCTGTCTGTGACTGGTTTCCACATCTCTGTGCCCTGGCAAAATGCTGTCTCATCATTCCAATGAACTCAGTGGATGCTGAGTGTGCCATCTCAGTGTACAGACAAGTGTTCACCCCACAGAGACAGAGAATGTCTGGAGCAACTGCCACTGGATGCAGCATGCAGCATTTAATAGCTAGCATGAATTGCTTGTCTCAAGGTTAGCGTTCAGTAAACTCCTTTTTACCATGTCCTTTAATAGAGTCTATATAGGTGGTATTAGTCAATAAAGTGTATAGTGATGGCATTAGTTACAATTCATGTCGTGTATAGCATTAATTTCATAAGTTATTTCAGTTTAGAGTTTAATTAAATGGTTATATTGCTTAGTAATGCATCAATGAATGGCTTCCACGGGCTTAATCATGAGATTAAGCCTGCAGAAGCCATTAAAGGAAACATTATTAAGCAATTAAGCTATGGTTTCAGGCCATCTGGCAATCTGTGGGGAGGGGTCAGACTGCTTGGCCAATCAGAAGCATGGGGGGGCCCTGTCACACACAGCCCATGAAAAAGGCAGCTGGTCCTGGGATCTGCCTGCAAAATGGGCTGGCCGCCTCCTTGAGTTTGGTAGATCCCTATTTATGTCACTTTGGTTTGTGGTAGAGAAGCAACTTGCACTGAAATTCCTTCTTTTATATTTAACAAGCTACAGCATTTGTGATATCATTGGGTTCTAAAACTTTATTGCTAAAGTTGAAATTCAGACTTTAATATCTGTTTCCAGAAATGTTATCTTCATTGCCTTAAAGCATCAATCTTTGTATTTCTGTCATCAGCAGCATGAAACTCTCCCATGACACTGTTTTCAAATGTCTACATTCAGTGATTAGTACATATATTATGGTCTGGGCCGTATAATTCAAATCAGACTTTCCCAGTTCATTAGTCTTAAGATTCAAGCTCATTTGGGACAATTTCTACTGAACAGAGAGCAGTATTTTGAAAGTTTGTGTGACTAGCTCCTACACATGATAATCAACTTGTGCTCAGACATCTATGAATCAGATTTACACCTGTTTTAAAATCTAACCCAAATGAGCATTATTTGGTTTAAAAGCCTCCTATGTGCCTTCACCACATATATCACTGTGCTATCTCATAGATCAGGAAAAGGCAAGGAGACTTCTTGCTCTCAAAAGGGCTTTATTGTGACAGCTAACACACACCAAGATGGCTGACAACTTCCTGCTGGTATCAAGTCAGCCCTTGGGAAGGGAGTTAATCCTTCCTACGACTACAATTACAATGTGAATTAGGGGCAGGTGCTAGGAACTCTCACTTTTGTGTATATATACGCATATGTAATACATGCATCTAGCTATTGTAATGTTGAAACAGGTTTTCATCAAAGTGTTGCTGAAGTTTAACATCTGGAGTGTAAAGTTCTGTTAATATTCATGTCAAAATTTACTGAAAGATCTTGCCTTCAGGTCTTAGATAAAATGGCTATGCCTGTTTAAAAATTACCTCCCCCGCCAACTCAATTTTGACAAAGTACTATCAAAATTGTGTACACGTTGTTAGTTAAATACATATTTTCTGAGTCCCATTCACCTGCCCACTGTGTACAGCCAGTGTATCCATAGATATTGTTGTTTTCGCTTTATTTTATCTTCAGATAAGAACAACATGGTGACTAATTAGCATGGAGCCAGGCTGCTAGCCTCTGAACTAAACATTTTTTCTTTTTCTTACAATCTCAGAGAGGAAGATCCCTGATGAAGATTTCATCATATTAATTGATGGTTTAAATGAAGCAGAGTTTCACAAACCAGATTATGGGGACACCATAGTATCATTCCTGAGCAAAATGATTGGAAAATTTCCATCCTGGCTAAAGTTAATAGTAACAGTCAGGACAAGTCTACAGGTACATTGAGACTATGTTTCTGGGTAAACACATAAACACTGAATATCTTTGCAAAATGGGTTTTCACTCCTAAGGTCTTAACTAGTATCATATTGATTTGATTATTGATTGTTTTGTGAAGTTATCACATTTTATCACTCTTTTGCACCTATCTGTCTGCACTGGATTCAAATTGGCTTTTGTGTGAACCTCTACCACTGACTCATGCCAGTAATCCTTATTCAGCAAGGCAATCTATTAACTTCAGCAAGAAAACTCATGTGACAAAGAGCTCCCTGCTGTCAGTGAGCATTACCAGTTACAAGTTTGTGAGGCAAGGCTGTTAGGAAACCAGATTTCTCTTATCCCAAATGAGAGAAGTTGGTGGACAGGATTTCATGCATACATTCCTCCTTGGACAGACAGGGCTTATGTGTTACATTTGTTAAAACTGAGAGAATCATAATCCGAGTCCAAGAAATTATTTAGCTCCACTAGGATTGATTTTTAGGTTGGTTCTGAGATTTTAGATATAATGTAGATAACACTGCTCTGTGTTTTCATCTTAGCTCATGCAGAAAATTCAGTTTATATTGGTAATGGTTACAACACTAGCATCTTTGGACCTCGCAACTAAATGAAAGCCTAGAAGAAAATACATAAAGTATATATAACTAGTCTTTAAAGAGTTAAAAATGCCTGCATTTTTAGAGCCTATGCAAAGTAGCATAATGAAAAAGGGCAGGAAGTACCAATGAATCAGTTTTAGCCGTAATTCTTCTAGACACATCCAAGATGTAGTTTGCCACTATCATAAATTCAGACACGCATTGGCTTTCAGTTCTTATTGGCTGATTATTTTTTACAATAGCAGGTTGCACAGTCTTCTTACTACAGAGTTAATTTCCCTTTGTTTTAAGGTTGTTTACATTATATTTTGGAAAAGGATTATGTCATGTTTGTTTCAGTGAGAATTTTATATTGTAATCCTAGCATTTAACCTGCCTGCCATTTAATTGGTCAGGGCTTTTGGATCCCTACATTTTTTTAAAATTATATGGTTGATTCTTTATCATGCTTAAATTTTGCTTTTTGGGAAGCTGGCCAATACAGCTTCCTGACTCTCCCCAGTTTGAGCAGAATCACCTCTTTCAGCTTTGTGCTAATTGAGGGTTCTTTGCATAGAGACTTCTCTATGGAAAACCTCTGGCAGGGTTAAATATGTTTTATACTGCTTATGCAGCATAAAGTGAATTTACAAGATCAGTGAATCCTGCCCGCATTGTCCCTGTGACGCATAGTAGACACAGAGTTCTGCACTACATGCTCTTTCGGAAACATCCTTTCAGCTGAGAAAAGATTGAACCTACTGCTGACTCTGAACAGATCAACAGCATTAGAGTATTTAACTATGGTCTTTACTGTACAGTAGTAAATCTCTGTTATTAGCTGTGCTAAGATTTCAATATACCTCCCTATTAATCAGCTGCTGCATGATACTGAGGATTGCTAGAGTCAGCACTCCTTGAGATATACTCAACTGTTTCAACAAAAGTCCTACAGTGTTGGACTCTATCAGCTTTGACTGCCCACGCATCATTCCCTAATCTGTCAGTATTTTATATGACAGCACAGAGAACTGATGGTATGTGTGAGAGTAGCTGGGGTGGTTTTGGGTTTTAAAAGCATTGCCCTGTGTGCTGGGATTTAAAAGCATTGCCCTCCAGCCCCTTTCCTAGGAAAATATATTAGGAAAAAATGGTTTCAGGTTTACAAAAATGTTTAGATATTCATCTAAGTTCATAAACTCTTTGGGTCACAAACTGTCATCACAAGTGCTTGCTCAGCACCTAACAAAGAGGGCATTGATTGGAATTGGTATGTGCTGCTCTAATACAAATGTTTATTTTGTTAATAATAAGCACTTCTAACATGAATAATTGCTTTTTCTTTTCTTTTTTTAGGAGATAATAAAATTGTTGCCCTTCCATAGGATATTTCTGGATAGACTGGAAGAGAATGAAGCCATAGACCAGGACCTGCAAGCATATATCCTTCATCGAATACACAGCAGCTCTGAGATCCAGAACAACATCTCCCTTAATGGCAAAATGGACAACACTACATTTGGCAAACTCAGTTCTCATCTCAAGACCTTGAGTCAAGGGTCTTATCTATACTTAAAACTCACTTTTGATCTCATAGAGAAGGGCTACCTGGTACTAAAAAGCTCCAGCTATAAAGTAGTCCCAGTCTCTCTTTCAGAAGTTTACCTGTTGCAGTGCAATATGAAGTTCCCGACACAGTCTTCCTTTGATCGGGTTATGCCTCTCTTGAATGTGGCAGTGGCATCTCTGCATCCATTAACAGATGAGCATATTTTTCAGGCTATTAATGCAGGTAACATTGAGGGTACTCTGGAATGGGATGACTTTCAGCAGAGGATGGAGAATCTTTCCATGTTTCTTATCAAGCGGAGAGATATGACACGAATGTTTGTTCATCCCTCTTTTCGAGAGTGGCTTATCTGGAGAGAGGAAGGAGAAAAAACCAAGTTTCTTTGTGACCCTAGGTAAGTAAGAAAGACATTATGAATTTGTTAAAATCTCTGAAGCACTCCACTGTCTCATCTTAATCCTTTTGATCCATGGGTTTGCATATAAATAAGGAGTATACAGTCCAAAGGGGAGGTTTTTTTACTGTCTTCTGCAAAAGCATAGCATCTATTTGACATAGATGACAGAAAGATGAAAGTGAAACAGCAGATACATGTCTGTATGTATTGGGCCAACTTCTAGAATCACTCTATTCATGCAACTCCCATTAATTTTGGAACCAGAATGAGATGCAGAATATGAATGCACTGCATTTTTTAAGTGTGAATGTGTTTCACATACACTGACATAATAAGGCAAATTATTAATTGTGTTTCTGGCATAGCTATTGTGAAGCTAACTTTTAATTTCTCCCAGATGTATATTCCATGTAAACCAGTCACGTAAGAATTCTAAAACCTTATTAAAACAGTTCCATATTTCAACTCCAGATTGGATGCAAGTATTCTCACTGTAATTTTAGCAGCCCATCCCAACAGGGGCAGTCTCAATTTTTCTAGTCCATTCCTTGAAACAAGGATATAGATACTAGGAAACAGTCATTCATATTCTAAACCACTGCAATCCATCTCCTTGACTTATTAACAGTCAATACTAGGAAAAGGGATAGTGTCTGCTGAAGCTGAAAGTTATGCAAGGTGACAGCTATTCACTTCATTAAAGCAAGTAATTGCTGTTAGCTTGGCCAAAGTAAAAAAATATATTTGCCACCCCAGGTTTGGAAGGGTTTTTTTAATGATAAACAGTCTTTAGAAAAAAAAAAACAGAGCTGCTTTGAGAGAAATATCACATCTGCTTTAGTAGATTCTGTGCAGCACTTTGTCACCCAACCTTTGTAAAGCATCTTCGAGTTGAATGCAGTTACCTTTAAATCAATCATTGTTAGTTAATTTAAACATAATATCCTTCCCAAGCATCAGTAGGTATCTCTTGCCATACAGCGTGCTTCCCAGCTTGCGTTACACAATACAATAAAATCCCTGTTATCCGTCACGAGTGGGGAATGAGGGGTGCCAGGTATCTAAAAATGCCGGTTACCTGAGGCTGGTGGTTTTCAGCCACATGCGAAGCGGGGCTGTGGTGGGTGGCAGTTGCACGCAGAGCAACTGCAGCACAGGGTGGTGGCTAGCAGCAGTGGCCACTGTGTGTGACAGTCCAGCTCCTTTCTGTCCATGGTCAGTGTGAGCAGCTATACACAGTTTCATCAGATAAAAGATGACCCTCCGAGTTACTAGTCATTAACCTTGCAGAATCATCACTGCCCCCTTCTCTGGTGGGCCAAAACCTACAGCCTTAAGAAAAAACTTTAATACTTACTGTTGATGATTAGTGGTACCAGAAAACTTGCAAGAAAGTAACTCAGAAAAAGTAGTCTCTTTCTTTTTTTGCCCCAAACAAAATTAACCTGTAGAAGGTTAAGTTGTGACATTGTATACCTGTAGTAGTAATGAAGATTATTTGTACAGCTTTATAAATATAAGCACTTCAGTTACCCATCTTCTTGGTTTTGGTCCACATGGGTTTGTGCTCTCTGAATTTTCCTTTGAGTTCAGGCTTGCTATGTTTCACCTAGCTTTGCTCTAAAACCAGGGCTGCCTATGGGCTACATGTGGTCCACAAGAAGTTAGTTTGCAGCCCCCAAGCTCCCACCTGGCCTGGATGTGGGGCAGAGCACTGTTGCACAGCCACTGGTGCCGAGGAAGCCCATAGCATAGGTTGCTGGCATGGTGCAGGCCAACAGAGAAGCTCATGCCAAGGGAGTTGATGGTGAGGCTGGGATACTTGTTTCTGTGTATCCATGTGCGTGGTGCAGCAGGGGAAGTGCTAACATGCCTGGTGCAGTGAGAGATTGGGGAGAAGGGAAGCAACCACCTGCCCAGTACAGCAAGGGGGTAGGAAGTGCCCATGTGCACAGGACAGTGGGGGAATGCCTGAGGGGCCTGTGGCCCACATTGGTGAGGCCTGTGGGGTGTGCAGCAGCCCCAGCCTCTAAGTTGGACAGCCCTGCTCTGAAACCATGCTTATGAATTTCATATGGTTTTAGCATGAAATCATGAATCAGTCTTGACTCACTCAGCAGTTAACAAAACGTTTGAAAAAAATGTGTTAAGGATCTGGTTTCATGCAGTTTCATGAGCCCTAAGCACAGCATGAACATCTTTGACAGCCTTCACAACTAACATAACCTGGAGCTTTGAATGTATATAGAATCATAGAATCAATGGACCGGAAGGGACCTGGAAGATCATCAAGTCCGGTCCCCTGCCACAGGCAGGAGGTTAATGCGTTCAAACTAGTTCAACGTGGTGCTTATCCAGCCTCCTCTTGAACACCCCCAAGGATGGCGACCGTACCACTGCTGCTGGGAGTGTGTTCCAGGTTCTAGTTACCCTTACGGAGAAGACGTTCATCCTTATGTCCAGTCTAAATCTTCCCTCTGTTAATTTGCATCCATTGGTCCTTATCCTCCCAAGGGGTGCCTTCCTGAAGAGTTGCTCCTCCAGATCTTGATGCTCCCCCCGACATACTTGTAAGTGGCTATCAAATCACCTTTCAGTCTCCTCTTACTCGAACTGAACAAGCCTAGTTCCCGGAGTCTTTCCTCATCTGGCCTATCCTCCAGGCCCCTGATCATGCGGGTGGCCCTTCTCTGCACCCTGTCAAGCTTATCTGCATCCTTCTTGAAGTGAAGGGCCCAAAACCGGGCACAGTACTCCAACTTCAGCCTCACCAACACTGAGTAGAGAGGGAGAAGCACCTCCTTGGATCTGTTGGTAACACATGGGCTGATGCACACCAGAGTTCTATTCGCTCTGCTGGCGGCTTCATCGCACTGTTGGCTCATATTCATATTCATCTTCTGGTTGACTGTGACCCCCAGGTCCTGTTCAAGTGCTGTGCCAGCCAGTAGGCTGCCACCTATCCTATAGTTATGGTGAAGGTTCTTCCTACTCAGTTGAAGGACCCGGCACTTTTCCCTTTTGAACCTCATCTGATTCTGATCAGCCCATAGAACCAGTCTGTCTAGGTCCTCCTGGATCCTTACCCTATCCTCTGGTGTGCCCACATTTCCCCACAGCTTGTTGGCAAACTTAATCATAGAGTATTCCACCCCTTCATCCAAGTCTTTAATAAATATGTTAAAAAGCATGGGTTGAAGCACCAGTCCCTGTGGGACACCACCGGAGGCAGTCCTCTCGGATGAGGCCATCCCATTGATCACAACTCTCTGGGACCAGCCTCTAAGCCAGTTATCCACCCACCTCACCATAGGCTGGTGTAGGCCAGTACCCTCCCATTTAGTTGAGAGAATTTCATGGGAGACAGAGTCAAAGGCCTTACTGAAGTCTAGGTAAATGATGTCTACCACATGTCCCTTGTCCAGCTGGTTAGTTACCTGATCATAAAAGGACACCAGATTTGTCAGGCATGATCTACCCTCCACAAAGCCATGCTGGTTGTTTCTTAATACCCTGTCAGTTAGAAGCTTGTGATTGATGGCCTCCTTAACAATTTTTTCAAAAGTTTTCCTTAGGACCAAAATCAGACTGACCGGTCTATAGTTTGCAGGGTCATCCCTCCTCCCTTTCTTAAAGAGGGGTATTACGTTAGCCCTCTTCCAGTCATCCAGGATCACTCCCAAGTTCCACGACTTTACAAATACCTTCACCAAAGGCCCTGCTATGAGTTCAAGCAGTTCTTTTAGGACTCTTGGATGTTGGTCGTCTGACCCAGCGGACTTGAAAATTCCCAGTTGCTCTAAGAGGACCCTCACCTAGTCAGGGCTGATTTCATGTTGTCTGTTGACAACCCCATATTCCCTGGGCCTCTAGACAGGTGCACAGCTGCTGTTAGCTTTCTGGAATACCTATGTGAAGTAACCATTTAGGAGCTCTGCCTTTTCATGGGATCTACTGTGAGCTGCCCCTCCGTATTCAGTAGGGGTCCCACCGTGAAGCTCAATTTTTTTTTTCTTGCACCCCATGTACCTGTAGAAGGACTTTTTGTTGTCCTTTATTTCAGATGCCAGCTTAATCTCCATGCCTGCTTTGGCTTTCTGTATCTTATACCTGCAGACCCTGGTTATATAAGTGAACTCTTCTCTGTTTTTTTCCATTGCCTATATGTGTCCTTTTTCTTTTTCAAAAGTGCATTAATCGTCACCATGTTGCATACTGTACCTTCGCTGGCCTTGAGTATACACTGCTGACATAAAGGAACAGAATCATACTCTAAAGGAAATTAAATCCATCTTCACTCATATAATAAACAGAAACCAACTTCCATGTTTTTCTGCCTTTATGTACAGTTTTCCCTCGCTTTATGCGGGTTCTGTATATATGTATTTGCTCTTATGCAATGACCTTTTTATACCCAAAATTCATCATATGTGAGGTAAATTCACTCATTTGATTGGCATAGGCACGCTCTCCCCTCCCCCAAGCAGGTAAGTCTGTGGGGGGAGGGGAAAGGGCTGTGAGGCCAGGGCCCAATCTCCCCACCCCTCCTGCAGCTGCTCTAGGAGCGGCCAATGTTAGCTGCCTGCAGCTGCTGGGCTGTGCCAAGCCCTGAACCCCCCGGGGCTCCGCTTGTCCCTACTCACCCCAGCCCCTGGGCTGTGCCATGCCATGGTGCAGGAAGCTGACGTCGGCTCCTCCTGCGGCCACTGCAGCAGGGGCTGGGGTGAGTGGGAACAAGCAGAGCCCCAGGGGGCACGGGGCGCGGTGCAGCTTGTCCTCGCTTACCCCGCCCCTGCTGCAGTGACCCTGGGAACAGCCAACGCCAGCTGCGGAGGGAACTGTCAGTGGGTGTGGGGTGGGGGGCTCAGCTCTTGCTGCTGTGCGCACCCTGGGAGGGCTGTGGGCTGGGGGGCTGCGCAGGGCTCTTCCTGGGGGGCACATGCCCCTGGATCTGCACACAGGATGAAAGCAGGCTGCTGCCTACCCCAAGCGCCGGGAAGAGCCCGGTGCCACCGCCAGCCCCAGCCTGCAGTGGCAGCTTGCTCTCATCCTGCCCACAGATCCAGGGGCACGTGCCCCATGGGAAGAGCTTGGCACAGCCCCCCAGCCTGCAGCCCTCCTGGGGTACACATAACAGCAAGAGCCGTGCTCCCCTGCCCTGCAAGCCACTGACAGTTCCCTCCACTTTGCTCCCTGCTGCAGCCCCAGGAGCAGTTGATGCCACCTGCTTGTAGCTGCTGGGCTGTGCCGCGCCCATCCTCCCGCCTCTTCCCTAGCCCCGGCCTCACTCCCTCCCTACCTCACCACCGTAGGAACGTATCCCTATTTGTTACCTTATAAATTGGGTTTCCTTTATGCAAATTCAGTTTATGCGCAGTTTTCCAGGAACACATATACCGCATAAAACGAGGGAAACCTGTACTTCAAAACTCAGATGGCCTACGATATTATAACAGACTCAGTCCTAGGCATCAGTTTATATATGTATTTACCATATTAATACAGATAGATCCATAAATAGCTGAAAAAGGAGGGAAAAATTATTTTAGTAGTTATGTAGTCCTAGACCAAAGCTAGCCAGACTTTCCTTATTTACCGTACGTCTCACGAGAGACAAAGATGAAACAGTTTGATGGATTGAGACACAACAGTAAGTAATACAGGCTTCCAGTAACTTATGGTGCCCAGAGTAAAAGCCTGTTTGTATTGAAGGACTAATAAATATCTCTAATGCATTACATATGCTAATTTTACTCTACTGTGATGGCAGAGCTGAGATATGTTTCAGTGATTAATGGAGAAGGTCCCCTGAGATTTAGCTATTGTATAACTTCAATCCTCCTGTCCAGCTTTCAGGGAATGATTGATACTGAAACGCTGAGCTCCAGGCATGGTAAGCACTCAGCAAGAATTAAGAAAAGCAATGATTTTTCACTTCATTACAATAATAGGAGCACAACTTAACAGTGATTTGGCTAATAATAGGAGTGGTATATAAAGACGGTTTCATTTTGCTTGAAAGTTTGATTTCTTTCCATTAATGTGGGAATTGCAAGGGTATTCTGGTGTTTGGTTTGGTTTCCTTGTTCAGAATTTCAGACACTAATAGCTAATCCTGTGCTTGTAGACTTCACCATGAAAATATGGTAGAGGCCCAGGTTGCTGAGGCTGATTTTTCTCATGAGAATAGATTTAGAGCTGAAGTGTATTCATGTGAAACAGCTCTTAATTGACTCTCCCTGACAGAAGCTAACAGTTTTGGAGGATGTTGTGGAGGAAATTGAGAAAATAGGACACTGCAGCTTAGATGGTCTTTTCCCTTCCATTAGTACAACTGAAAATCTCCTTGCTCCATCCTCTCAGCAGTAAAGAAACACGGCGGGGCGGGAAGGGACAATGACTGAAAATTATGTTCAAATTAGCACATGTTGTTCTAACAACATATGGGAAAGCAATAGACCCTTTGCCTCCAGTTTTTTCTTTTAGCCTATTGTGTTACAAAGCTGCTTCTTCCCTTTAATGCTCAGCATGAAGTTTCTAACCAAGGCAAAGGCTAATTGGCACTGAAGGGAAACACTATCATTTTAGGCTCTCCCACAAGGGAGCTACTTGGTACTGACTGTTGGTTAATAACAGGACATGAAAAAGCTGTTGTTGCAGATCCTGCAATAATGACTTCCCTGGTCTGTCGGAGTAGCTCTATTAGCTAGTTTTATTATTTGACAAACCATATAAAGCAACATATGGAGAGACTGTACCCAAAAAAGCAGTCATCAAGATTAATTTATCTTCATTTTCAGTCTAAACAGTGTTTATACCACTGTGGTGTTTTTCACGTGGGTTTTTAATTTACAACCTTGTGTCCAATGAATCCATGGACTTTTTACAAAATTAGGACTGATAGGGAAACTGAGTCACTGAGGGGTGAAATAATCTTTCTAAGACCAGATAGTAAGGCAATTACAAGCAAATATAGACCCAGTACTTCTGGTTCTGTGTCTACTGCTGTACAATGTGCAAACATCAAACATATCCAGAGTCTTCTGAGATGAGTCTTTTTTTTGTTTGCCTATGATAAGCACATGTAAGGTGGGAAAGAGGCAAGCATTTAATTGCTTTTGCGCATGCTTAATTCTCACTTTAGCACCTCAAGACAGTACTGATGTGTGCAACTTTGTAATCTCCGTCATTGGGCCACTGCACCAGCACAAAATAGCTAAACAGTACACTCTGGAGACACCCTTTTTTTCTGGTCAGGGAACCTTCCCTTACAATAATATGCTTTCCAAATATCTCAGTCTGTTCTGCTTCAACGCAATGAAATCTACACAGAGTACATCTTCTAACATGGGCAGCTTTACTTTTGAACAATTAGATCCCCAGGAGGAAATGAGTTGCTTTGTAACCAGAAGTGATACCTCCTTCCTCCAGCTAGATGTTGTTAAGCCAAAGCAGAATCAGGAAGTCTCTGCTGCATTTGTTCACTAAGCCCAGTTCAAGAATCAATATAATGAGGAAAAATCTACATTTACAAAAATGAACCTCTCTCTCCCTTGCTGTCTAGAGGAGGATTTATCTTACTGCTGAGTCATTTTGGTTATGCATACGTGCTTTCTACACTCAAATTTAAATCTGCAATAAACCTTTTAGTGGGGACTAGTTCATTCTCATTTCACCTGCTTGAATCAGCTTTAGCAAAGAAGTTGGTAGTGATTCTTGTGTTGGAGTAGAATCTCTGTCATTAAAAATGCCTTTGGAGAAATGGCCCACAGTGCGCATGTCTACATGTACATATTAATGCAGAGCAATAAACTCCAACACTTATTGCACCAAAGTTTATTACCTCTGGGTGCCATGTGTGCTCCTGGAACCGCAGCATGTTGAGCTGGGTCAGAGCAACCCTGGCTGACATGGGGCCCAGGGGGTCAGCCTGCCAGCCCAGAGCTTCTCTAACCTGGCTTAATGTGCTCTAGAGGGGCAGGCTGGGGTACAAGGGTGCTCCAGTCCAGGACTAGCTGCCAGGCAGTCCCATGCTGAAGCACCCTCATGCCCTAGTCAGCCGCATCAGCATCTACACATGCGCTGCTGCAGAGTAAAAACTCCACAGCAGGATAGTACTTATATTTACAAATACTATCTTGCTGTGTGGTTTATTAGTTTACTCCAGCCTAACAGGGCTTCACATGTAGATGCAAGGCACTTACTGTGGAGCTAATTCGTCTGCTCTGCAGTAAGCATCTCATGTAGAAGCACCCTGTATATTTTTACTAAATGAGTATGCAGCTTTATCCTCATTAGACTTTAGACGTATAGCTTTCTGTCTGAGTTCTTGGATACCTGTAGTCACCTTTCCAGAGGTGCTGAACACTTGCAGATAAAAGAAATTGCCAGCTCACAGTTTCTTTAAAAAATCAGGCTGCTGGAAGCTAGACTCAGATACAGTGCAGATGCTGCTCAGCCAATTTGACTAGGCAAACCTTAACCAAGCTCCAAAACCTTGCAGAAGAATAAATGTATTCTAGTAAATTTTCCCTAAAGTACACAAAGAATGAGGCATGCAACTGCTGCTCATTAACATTAATAGAAGAGGCTGTCTAATGCCCCAGAATACCACTGTAACAATTAGAGAGAGGCACTATTCTCTGCATAGTTAAGATTGAAGCTAGCTTCTCACATTCCTCTTTTTCACCTGTGCAGGATCAATTCTGTTCACAGCAATTTTCCAAACAAAAGGTAAGTAAGTTATGGCAAAATCCTGTTTCATTCTTCATGCTCAAATAGCAGTTACTCAGGCATGGCAGTTATGCATAGTTTAATTCCTACTTTGTGCAGTGTATTCACATAAGTCCAGGACGCAAGTGGTCCAAGTTCTAGGCCTCTGTCGCTCAGAGAAAATGTGAACCTCCAGGTCTTCAACTTACAGACACAGTGCATTTACTACCAGGTAGCTCAGTGTCCTCTCCAAACTGCACCACCGTTAACTTAATAGTCATTGGGTAAACCAGATGGAGAATAAAAAGGAAGTTCCTGCCTAGCAAGAATATGGGTCACCTGCTTGTTGGATGAGTGCCTTAACCACTCAGCTGTTGGGCTAAAATACATGATGGCCCTCCTCCTCTGACAGCCACTCACTATAGGTTTTTGTTTGGCTACCATTTTGTGACTTAAGTTCTCCAGGTGTGCATATACAGACCCATGTACCTGCCAAACCAGAGTGCAGCCTAGTACACAGGCTCAGATTTGATCTTGTGTGGATTACTGTTGGGTAGCAATCTAATCTGCATGGGTGAGGCTATGAAACAATACTTAGCGTTGCCATAGTTTCCATTGGAGTTACCTCTGAATATCCTCCAGTATACATAATTTACATTCTTTCCTTCCCTAACACTTCCACAAAAGCATGCTGTAACTGAAGGGTTTTAGTTAATCAAAATGCAAAACTGCAATCCCTGGTTCTTACCCACTCAGAAAACTGTTTGTTTTAAATTAACAAAAATATTTTTTAAACATTGAGATAATGCCTAGGCTTCCAGAGAAATAATAGTTCCCAAATGAAAAAGAAGTAATTTAGAAAGCTTGGAAAAAATGAGCAGGAGGTGGCACTGAAGATGACTTTTATAAGAATTCAGCTACAGCTGAGTAAACTCTAACTTCCTAAAATGCTGGTATATTCTCATTTTACATAGTGGATTTTTTTTAATTATCTAAGATTAGCTTAAAAGTGCATTTCTTTGTTTGTCATTATAGACAAGTACTTAATTGTTGATTGTTTTCATTCATCTGTTTTCAATTCTGAGAGCTCAGAAGTCTCAATAATATGTTCTTTATAATTAGGTGATGTAGTAAAGTGTTGTAAAAAAAGATGGGAACAAATTTAAGGGTTTTATTGGCGTACGTGATGGATTTTATTCAAGGAAGTGAAAGTGCTGCTTGGATACGAAGCAGGAAAGAGAATGAAGTTTAACAAGAAATTATTTGAATCTTTTGCATTCATGTATATGTGGGGAAATATATATAGGCCTTCGTACACGCCACAAAATTGGCTTGTAAAGCAACTTAAATGCCCTTTTGCGCCTCTTTAATGGCATTGCTGTTTGCACGTTCGGTGGTGTATTCCATTTTAATGGCGTTGCTGTTTGGATGCTTGGCAGTGTATTATGCTTTAAATGACTTTGGTACATAGCAAGATAAAATACCTCCAAGTTGTTTTAGTTTGCTACCTAACAAAGTGCACAGGGCACTGAAAGCCGATGTGCTTAGGGCTTGATGGGCCCTGCACAGCTCGGGGGCTGTGAGACCCAGCAGCAACCCATGCAGGCAAGAGTCTCTGAAGAAAAAAAAAAAAGTGGCAAGCCTGATCTTTTTGATCTTTGGAAAATTTGTTATAACGGCCTTAAATTAAGTAAACTGATAAATGTCACAGGTCAGAGAAGCATACCTAGGGTATAGACCAATGAATAAATTATAACCAATTAACTCTAGATTTACTGTGCATCAGTTGCTTTGTGATAACTCTTACCTATGTCCACTTCTGTCCCATGATAAGTGGAAGCTACCATGATAACCCTTTTAACAATTTTTAATGCATTTGTCTATCCATATAACATACTGCAGTTCTAATGACATTCAGTAAAATACTGCCCAGAATAAAATGAGGTTGTCTTAAACCATCATATTTATCTAACAGCTATACAAAGAGTTTATCACAGCTGAACAAAATGAACATTAGAAAACTTACTTTATGTAGGTAACCACCTTTAGGAAGAGATGTTCATTTTTACTGGTAGAAATTTCAGAGAAATTCTACTGTTGGAAATCCTGGAGAGAGAGGAAACAGTGTAGACTTCAATCTGCAGTCACCCTGTCTCCCCTGCTGTTGATCTGCCAGTGGGGCAGCTAGCAGTGAGCACCCAGCTAGAAGCTCACTGCTAGCTGCCCCACCAGTGGGATAGCTCCTGTCTACTGCCAGCTAAGCAGTGAATCCCCATCCAGCCAGGGACTCACTGCGAACTGCACCACTGGTGGATCAGGGCAGGGGCTGGGACCTGCCCCTCCCCCCGCAGCTCATTCCCTGCCCCCAGTCGGGGAGCTGAGGCCAGGAGCTCCCTGCTGCCAGGGCAGGGGGACATTGTCCCAGCCCGAGCTCCATCACTGGAGCGCCCTGGCAGCAGGGAGCTCCTGGGGGCAGGGAGCATTCTCCCAGCCCTCGCCAGGAGACACTTGTCTCCAGGCCTCGTGCTCCCTGCCAGCCCCTGGGCTACCACCCAAGGGGAAGCTGAAGCACCCCATAGCTGCTGCAGGGGACAGAGCAGGGTTGGAGTAGCCTTCTCTGGCCTCCCAGATGCCTGCACGTGTAGACGCCTGCCCAGGGTGGGTTTACTCCACAGTAAATTACTGTTGAGTAAACAGATGGAGCAGCATTTGCATGTGTAGACGTGCCCACTATCTCCATGAGAATCAAAGAATGCTTATTGTTCCTTGCTGAACCATGGTTTGGTTGCTGCTGTGCACTTAGAACTGGCCTGACCTACATCTTTGTCACTGGATTTCCAAGACAAGCCCTTATAAGTTCCTGATTGTTCTAAAATTATTTAAAGCTGCTGAATTTTTACATGGCTTTTATTTGGGAGCTACCATTTTAGCACTTGCTTTCAGGTAGCTTTATGGATCAGTTACTTGGAGTGCAGGAATAGAGCATGTACAGTGGATAGTCTTGGTGTCTGGTTCAATTTAGTTAGTCTGTAGGTGTCTGCCTAATGGCATCACATTACATTGATTGCTCCTGATATTTTGTAGCTGACTAGTGCCCAAACCCATTGAAAGCAATACTATTGGAGAATTATTTACTCTCTGTGATAGAAACCTCTACATGCTGTACAAGTTTCTAAATACAGAATTTGTTCAGTAAAATGACCCATCTGTGACACTCTTGGGAAAAGGTTCCTTTTCATGAGAAGTTTATCAGAAAAAACATGCATGCTTTCTGAAAAAGAAAGTTCCCTAAATTCTTCTCATTGTGACCATTCCTTAAATCCAAAGATCTATCTACTAACTAAAATAACTTAAAATAGTTTATTGCAGGAGAGACCCTGCTTTTTCTATTGTTTTGTATTGTTCTATTGTTTTGTATTCTGCGTGGTCACTTACATCAAATGAAGTAAGCTGTTGCTTACAAAAACTTATACATCTTTGATTTAGTTAGTCTTTAAGGTACAACTCTACCTTGTCTTCTGCATGTACCATTTACACAGAATTAAATGAGAACAGAGTGCTCAAAGAAGCAGGCTCAGCATATCTATATGGCTAAGATAAATTTGTCTTATATCCAAGATTGTTGAAGGACAGAGTTTGGAGAAGCCCTTATTACTCTCTCTACCTTGCCCATCATATATACATATGGTATTAAATATTAAACATGATATTCCTGTGATTACACTTTGTTTAGAGCAACATGTATTTATGTTGAACACAAAGTACTCTGTTCATGGCAGCCAGTGAGTCAGCTGAACTGGTTATGAGCTAAACCAGAATGCAGAGATTGACTCTTTACTATCAGGATTAATTTTACTGAAACTCATTGGGATCTCTAAATTATTACAATGTCCTTTGTTTCCTTTGTTTTCTTTTTATTGTAAAACCTTTTATTGCCATTAATCTAACAGGGGCAGTAGAGTTCTCTATTTCCTTCCTTCCTGATTCTCCTGATACTTTTCTTGTCTGTCATTGGTATCTGCCATATTTCAGCCAGGTCAGTGCAGATGCTCCCTTAGATCAAGTCCTGATGAGGATTTGGCTATATTATCCTGAGTAAACTTAAAATGTTTCATTTCTCTGGCAGAGCCAAGTGTTCAACATAATACAGTACACAATAACACATAGGCCCATTGTTACTGATAGGAATGGAATATTAAACAAAACATAACCTTGAGCAACATAAATATTACATTGGGATCATTAGCAGTTTTTTGGCCTAATTTTTGCTGAACTGCAGCAGTGTGATGATTGCTGATTAAAGTTATCAAAGAGATGCAAAGAAACTTGGCAACTTTTTGCCCTGAATAATAATGTTGCAGGAGAATGTTAATGCCATGTCAACTGAGGGCAGGGAGCCAGCTTCTTCCAAATAAGAACTCATTTGGCATTTACTCAGTAAAGTATCTCTTGATGTTGAAGATCTTGCTAGTTATCTTTTTGTTTTATCCAGTCTTCCGTTCTCCTCTCCCTTCTTTTATTTCTGGATGAAATTGAGAATGTTAGATCCAAGACAGATTAGGCTATGTCTGGAGTGAGATTGCTTCAATTGTGTCTGTACTCTTGATCTAGATTTTAGCTCATGTGCAGAGCAGAGTGCTGGTTTTACTGCTGGATGGTCACATCCTGAAAATGAACAAGTGAACTAGCTGATTTTTAGATCCATCAGAAATTTTTAGTCCCACTAACCAATGCTTTTTGTTGATTTGACTGCAGGCCCTTGCAAGGGTAGCCCACCTGAGAATGATACCATTCCTGCTTCTTAAATAGCTCTGAGAGAATTGTATCGGGCATTACCCACCTAGCTTTTGTCTCTCTTGTATGGGATTTCACTGTTTTGCCACTTCTCTCAGTGTATATGGGAGACCAATTGAGATGATAACAAAAACATTTGGGTAATAATGGCACCACTACACTGATCCTATGTGCAGTTATGTGCCTCTGGGTGAAGTTATACATTACAGTCAGATCATACTATATCTGTGGAAGGTTAAGTGGTGTTAAAGTTAGAATGTGCTGTGAACATCTTCAGATTAAGGATTAATACTGTTTCTTACCTATACTGCTCTGACTTGCCACTGGACTAGGGGCAGAAGTTACACATAAACCAGTTTAAGTGATCAGAAACTAGTTTAAACCTGTAACAGGTTTACCATAAATTAAGTGCACATCAACCAGTTTCAAAATGCCCAAAACTAATTTAAGATAAACCTGTTTGAATATAGTATCAGAATTAACTGATTTGGCTCAAACCAGGTTATGCAACTTCTGTCCCAGACCCCTTCCTGCTTGAAGTTAAACCAGAGTCCTCCAGCATCCCAGCATGCTTTGCAGCTCTAGGCTGGGCTGTGCTGTCTTCTCCAGAGAGCAGGGCTAGCCCCGTCCCTCTGCTCTCTAACCCAAGCAGTGGATGTGGTGAGACACCAGCTGGCACAGCCCTGTTAAGGCAAAGTGGGCAGGGAAGGGGTTAATTCTTCCCTCCTTCCCCTCCCCCCTCACCACAGCTGGGGTCTGTCTGTCTGCAGATGAGCCATGGAGGTAGCAGTCTGGCCTGGCAGACCCTAGCTGCTGGGCAGAAGGGATGGAGGGAGGGAGGAACTGACCCCCCCCCCCGCCTCTTTCACCTTAACGGGGCCATGCCGGGATGGCATCTGGCCACATCTGGCTGCTGGATCAGCAAGGGGACGGGGAAGGTCATAATGCCCAGGAGGGGGTTTACTCCCCACCTCCCTTCCCTGTCCCACCAACAGGGACTGCAGCCATTCTGGCATGACCCCACTAAGGTTAGGGGGGTAGGCAGGGGGTTAATTCCCCCCCTCCCACCAGGGGACTACAGCTGGGGTGGAGCACCCCCTCCTCATTCTTCTGCCGCAGGGTGGGGAGTGGGGCTCTGTTTGGGGCTGCCCGATGGGGGACTCTTCCCCCCCCGCTCCTCCCTGCCCATCCCCATGGGGGAGAGAGGGAGGCTGTTTTCATGCTGGGGGGGACCCTTCCCCATCCTCCTTCCTCTGGGGCTGGGAGGGGAGCTCTGTGTAGGGCTGCCCAGCCCCAGAGGGGACAAGCCCCCACGACACCTCTGAGCCAGCCTGGGTAGCCTGCTGTCCGGCCAGCCACCACCCGTGCGCACTGTGTCAGGCGGCTTTAACTAACAGGGCTCAGCCTCCCCATCACTGCTGCTGGGGATGGCCCCGCCCTCTGGCCTGCAGTGCAGCTGCTTGGGCCAGGGCTGAGTGGGGCCAGCCCCAGTGGCCATGACTCAGTGAAAGCTACTCCCTGCGCCCAAGCTAGGCCAGGCAGCACTGGACAGTGCTCCCTCTCCCCGCCCATGGCGGGGGGTGGGGAGAGGTGGAGGAGGGGGAAAAGTCCCCCTCTAGTACCGAACAGAAGCCCCATCCCTGCCCCATGGAGGTGGGAGGAGGAGGGGGAAGAGTCCTCTTCTGGGGCTGGGAGCACCACACAGAGCCACCCTCCCTATCCCATGGCAGCAGAGGCCAGAGGGGGAGGAGGGGGAAGAACCCCCCTCTCCACCCTGCTGCCCTGGGTAAGAGGCAGGAGGAGGAAGAATCCCCTCTGGGGCCAGGCAGCGAAGCTATATGCCCGGGTTGCTCCTGGCAGTCAGGGAGCTGCTGAGATGGGCAGAGCTCTCCCCTCCTCATCCTCCCCTGCCACAGGGGTCTGGCCACGCTCCCTCTTCCCCCACTCTCCAAACCCTGCAGGTCAACGTGGGGGTTTAAAGCCCTCCTCAGTCTTACTCAGGCCTGCTGGGGCCTGGCTAAGCCCCCTCCCCCTCTCCCCCTTCAGCTCAGCTTCCCTGTAGAAGAGAAAGGAGGCTGCTTTAATGCCTCCGGGTTTCTGGCCTGAGCCACTGCAGGCATGTGCCTGCATTTCCGAAATGAAAAGGGGATTTCTATCCACTTGCAAGCCAGTTCAGTCTCTGCAGGTTAGACTGACCTTCAAAGATTGAATCAGTTCAGGCTCAGGGTTTTTGAATGTCTGTCCCTAGAGGGCTGGTGAGCAGGGACATGGCTAGGAACCAGGGGCTGTATCCCTGCTGTGGATAAGAAGGAGGGGGAGCTGGAACCACTGCATCCTGGGATGTGGAAAGACTTGAAATTGTTCATTTTATCTCTGTGGAGTAGACTGAAGTTATCCTAACATGAGCTAGGTACCATGGCTCAGAGTTAACCCTCAACTGTGGTGTAACTTTGAGATGCTCAGAGGGCACTTAACATGAGATAACAAGCCTTAACATGTGGATGCTTACGTTTTAAGTGCCCTTAGTAAGGTCTAAGGGTAACATGTAAATTTACCCTTTGATTCATCAAAAGTGGGTTTTCTGGCATCTAAATTTGGCTGAGATAGGGTCTTCATTGAGACTTTAAATAAACACTGGATGTCTTCCTAAAATATATGCTCCAATTAAACCACATATTGTTGGGCTGGATACAGAAATCACTAGGTAAAATTCTGTCATTTGGATTATACAGAAGATTCAGGTTAGGTGATCATAAATGGTCCTTTCTAGTTTGAAAAGGTCAGTGACTGTGTTTTTATTGTGTTTAGCACCTAGCACAGTGGTTCCCGGTTTATGATTAGTGTCTTTAAACACCACAGCAGCATAATAAAATGATTCTGGTAATCCCATGACTGTCTTGGTATGCGCTGGGTGAAAAATGCAACCGTGGATTATAATAAGGTAGACATCTTACCCCTTTATATTAGGACTGGGCCTACACTTCCTCAGAACAGCTTGCAATGATGGTCCTCAATTGCTCCTAGATTTCCAGGTGACTTGAGTTCTGAGTATCGTTATTCATCTCTGTGGTACATGATGGGTGCAACTGTTTTTCTTGGCTGTGGACTTTACTGTTCTGTGATATGGAATCAATTGGCTTAGGAAGAGTCCAAAAAGTGTGGGATAATCATACAAATAAGTATAGTCCCTGCAGTGACAAGAGAGGGTTGAATTAGGAGGGCTTATATAAGCTTATAGTAAGTGTACCCACTTACATGCTTTTCCTATTTTTTTTTTTTAGTTGTTACTTGCATGGAGTTTAATTACCTCCATGCAGTAAACAGTTAATGCATGAGATAAATAATTGGGACAAAATTGGTTAATTAATTTCAGTGATTAAGTATTCTTTCAAAAATGCACACTGTGATTGTTGAGCCTTGCATTCATACTCTGTGCACACTAGCCAGGGCACTAGATGAAAGCTTTTCTTATTATTTTTTCCGCTAACTGCCACAGTAGACTTTATTTTAAAAGAGACTTTGAAAAATGACTAGTAGAAAATGAGAACTGGTGATTGCTGGAACAGAGACGACTGTGCGCGCCACAGTTCTTACACAACTGCACTTTGGAGCCGTGAATAAAATATGAATACAAGTCTCCTGAAAAAGCAGATTCACTGGGCACAGTGTCAGCTGTCTGGATTCTGGCATGGTTTCATTCAATTAGCGGGAAGAAAAACATGGATGTAAATCAGGGAACTAGGAATTAGCAGTGCACAGGAGCACAAAGTAGCTATATTGGGCTTGATTCTCACCCTTTTTTGCCACTTTGACAATATAAAATTTTGATCTACATCCACTCTAAATCCCATTTATTTGGCCTGAGTGGCAGAAAGGCAGCTTAGTATAATGCAAAATCAGGCCCGTAATCTTTGACTAGCATATTTTTCCATTTGTGCATCATTCATAACAAACTTTGGGCATGCTGGAACTTTACATCTGAGGATATATGTCTTGTCCCTTTCTATCTGTGGCTAGAAGCCAGGAAGGAGAATGGGTATGGAAACGTTTTAGGCAGAAGGAATCTAGTAAAGTGGAAAGTTGGAGCCATATCTTTAAAGCTAATATTGCTTTCCTTAAACAACTGTTCCTTGGTCAATATTAAAGAAAGCTGTTTTTCCTGTGATTCTTTTGATTGTCACATGATACAATAAAAATGATAGAACAGCTCAAATAAAGAGCTGAATTCCCAACCTGCAAAAGAAAATCAGTCTTTCCAGACAATGTGCTCAGGAAAGATCTGAATAAATACATTTTACAGCTTGCCTTAAAAGAGTGAAAACAAAGCCCACCCCCAACCCTCTCTGGCTTTGTTGTACCAATAGAGGAAGCAAATTCCTCTCCTATCCTGAAGACAGTACAACCATTCAGAACTGCGTTAGTGGAAGGTTTCCAGTTGATTCTAATGGCCGAGAAGGTGAAATAGAGGATCTCCATTCAGCCAAGATATGGCCCATGTAGGTCTTTGAAGATTAATTACTTTCAGTATCTGCTGTGGGTAACAAATTACCAAATTACTAGTTTTGTACATATCAGTGTCTGTTTCTCTATTTCTGAATGTTCTGGCCCCCTTGGGTTTTCACTCTCAGTCTCTCCACAGATAACTATATACTGCTTTTGTGATTTGGATCAATATTTACCAGGGACCAAGGTGAAACCACCCAATTTATGACCACCCAATTTCTGTTTACTGATGTCCTCAAAGTGCATTTGAACCCAAGTCTCCAGTGAGCAATTTAGAGAAAGGAAAGCTGGACTAAACTGACTTATTTTTTCCAATGTGGTACACTAATTTTTATCTCCTCTAATGAAACATTAGAATGTGAAGCCTATGTGTTTTCCCTGAAAATTGAAATTATATATATATATATTATAGAGAGCTGGACATGGTCACAGTTCTATCAGGAGGCTCCGTTACACAAGTAGATTTTAGCTATTCCTAGTAATGAATTGCAAACTGTTCCAGATTAATGAAAACTATTAATATTTGTTTTCTTATTAATATTTGTGTTTATTTTGGCTTTCCCAGAGGCATCTAATTCTTATCTTTTCCCCTAAGTTGCTTCATGTATATGAACCTTGCACCTTATTCTCATATACTCTTTCCCTTTACTCTTGTCTGACAAGTTTTGTAATTTCTCTATCACCGGAGTCCAGCAAAACAGTAAAATAATCTGTCTTCACAAAGAGTGATTCTCAGTCATCAGATATCACTCGGGTTTGACAAATTTAACGTGCAGAAATTCCAATGGGAACTCTTCAGCACAGTGTGAGCTACTACTGAATATGCAAGAGGAAACATGGCACATTACCCTATGAAATCAGTTTTTAGTAATATTCTCATCCAGAAATCTTCCAGTGCCTTTGACCTTCCAAAGCCCTAATTGTAATATCAAGAATTCAAAAGTGATATATCAGAAGGGCAACATTCTTTTTGGAAATTTATCTCAGAGCTGTTATCTAAGTTTTTTTCCCTCCTGTTCCCTCACTTTCAAGACCCTAGGGTTCTTGGCTTTACCTATAATTTTGACTCCATATCTTCCTGTTTAAAGGCATGTTTTTTTCCACTGGTGCTAGCATTAAGAGTTAGTGGGTCTTACTCATTTTATCTCTCCATTTCTTCATTGTTTGACTGTGAGCTGGAACATGATAGACATGGCTTTCCAAGAGTCTGAGGTGTTCTGTTTTCCTTCATCCTAATCCTATATGGCAAGGGTTTTCAACCTTTTTGGATCAGTGTACCCCCAGTGGTTGGATGCAAACCAGTGTACCCCCAGTGGCTGAGTGTGGGGGGGGAGGGGGGTGGCATGTGTCCAGACGTGGAGCAGCAGCAGCAGCCATGTGCGATCTTCCCCTGCATGGCAGCATGGGATGGTACGTGGCGGTGCTCCATCCCCACCCGCACATACCCTCTAGGGCCTTCTCAAGTACCCCGGGGGGGTATGTGTAGCCCCAGTTGACAATCCCTGATATATGGTGCTCTCTCTATATATCTTATTTAGTTAGGCTATAGAGGTGCATTTCTACCCTGCCTTCATCCTAACCATTTACCTTGTCCATCGAAGTCACTGGGATTTTATCACATTTGCGATACGTAGTTTTTCATAGAGCTCCCACAATTTTTTACTACACATGGTTCTTTTTTACTAGCCACAAAATTTGGCTCAACACTTACACTTATCTTTCTTTTTTCTTAGTTAGCAACTACATCTCAAAACTGTAAAGCAGTAGGTTTCATAATGCAGTGGTTCTCAACCTTTTGCACCTTACGTCCCACCAACCATTTTGGCAAAAAACCCTGGTCCCACCATGATAAAAACAAACCCCCACTTTTGCACTGTTCAAGATGTCTGTTGATTCATCTATTTGAAGTGCAAATAATTTTGATTTTTTTCAATCCGGCAATGACTTGAAGTCCTACCTACACGACCTTCACGTCCCACTGGTTGAGAAACACTGTCATAATGGACTTGTACTTAAAGCTTAATCTTTCACAGTGTTTTAGAGCTATAAATTATCTTCAAAGAAAAGTAATAGGCATTCTAGCTCTATACCCCTGTTATAATTTCTTTCTTCATCAAATTGTTTTAGCAATTAATGCTCCTAGGTACGTAAACTAACTTGTTCAGATTTATGGTAATCAGCTGCTAGGTACGTTTGTTCGTCTAAGATCATTTTATTGACTTAAGGCCATGTATTTGGATTTTGTCTTCACTGATGTTCCATCTCATTTTTTCCTACTTTCTTCAAGTCTCCAGTCAGTCTTTGTACCATAACTCCTGAGCCCCATGATAGTTATCAGCATATCCAGAACACTGAAGCAGTCTAAGTAAATTCTTCCCATCCTGAGAATTCTGCTGTAGCCATACCACTTTTTCTATAACTGCATTAAAAAGCAGCAGGAATAGTGAGTCTCTCTGGATTGACATCAAATGGGGCAGAGATTTCACTCCCTACTTGTACTCTACTTTTGGAGCTATAAACACATCAGTAGAATCATCCTAATAATTTTCCCAGGAGCTCTGAATTCTTTTATTGTGGCCCAGAGGCTGTCTTGCAATATGCTGTCAGATGGTCTCTCAAAACTCTATAAAAGCTATATATTCCCATCTTTATTTGAGTAATTGGCAAAGAGAAAATATTTAATCACCAGTGGAGCTTTGTTTTTGGAACTCACATTGGTAATCCTCTGTTCCTTCTCCCACATACTACAAATATCAAACACCACTAACATAGTGGAGTGTTTAGATAGTCTCCCCTGGAACATACAGTGCGGTAGGCTATTCTTTCTGAGTTTTCATTCCTAGATCTGCTTGCTGATGGCATGATCCTGCAGCCTAAAATGAACCAAGCAACAGGATGGTTTGTACAGAAAACCAATCTTGCACCATCCCTTTGCACAGGGTTTGATCATTTCTGGCGTGGGTGTGGAATGTTCTGTTTCCTATAGAAGCGCACACTAGCAAATGATGATCAAAATGAGGAGGATCCCAATAGAGCCAGAACTTGAATTAGCAAGAATGCAGCTACACAACCACTTTATTCCAGCCTTCCTGCTGAAGGGCAGTCTGGGAGGAGTAACATGTAGGCAAGAGCTCATATCATGTGGGATGCACCTGTTCTTTCTCTCTGCCTCATGCTCTTTTATACCCTATCTTTTGATGAGTAAAAAAACCAGGAACACAAGGACTACCCTGCTTTGTCCAGAGCACTATGCCTCATGTTTACAGTTACCTGTATTCACACTTAGGCTTCTCTGTACTGCCACTAGTTTTAACTTCTTTGTGCATGTCACCTGATACTGCGCAAAGGCTTGCTGGGCCAGAGTCATTATTTCTGTAAGATGTATATGTCAATATGGGAAGATTCTGTGAATTATGCAGCATTAACATGCAGTAGCACATCCCATTTCTGAGAGAATGAACAAAAGCTTCAGAGCTGGCAGCACTATTAATTTTTCACAAAAAGAAATCTTACATTAAAAATAGAAAACCTTGGATGATAAATTTTGCTGTGATGAAATTCAAAGCAAATCATTTCACTAGGCACCTTGATATAGACATCACTGCTGCCAATTTTTTCTGAGCTTTAAAAAAGACTCTGCTGTTAGATTCAGTTTTAGTGTTCAATTAACAGTGACAGAACAAGGGACTGCAAGTATTTATCAGCAAGTCCAAAGTCAGTGCTATTAGGCCTACGAAACATTGCATGGTGCTGATGTATACTACACTCAGTTCCGCAATGGTTGATACATGCCTTTTTTTTATAACAGCCAGAATCATGTACAAAATTGTATTTAGCCATATACATTGCATTACCAGCTGCGGCTGGAAAGCAGTTTGGGAACTAATGCTGGAGCCTGGAGCTACATGTGTCATACTTGGAATTGCACCTCATCTTTGGGTAACAAAAGCCAGGCACATTAGGGAGGCCTGGATATCCCATTAATACATAGCATTAGCATAGCAGACTTTGTGCTTAAAGCCCTTTCCAAATGTTTTTTGATTCATCCTCACTAAGGTCTGTGCAACAAGCCAATAAATATCATTAGCTCCTTTTCAGAAGAAAGGAAAAGAGAGGCAGGCAGGTTAAACGATTAGGCCTATATGTTGAGTATGTTGAAGCCCAAAAATAGGGCTCTCAAGCTCCCCTTTCCTTTCTAGTGTATGACTATGCCTCTCTCCCAGGAAGGGCAAGGAGCCAGGGTCTCTGAGTTAACTCAAACCACCAACCTTTAGGTTGGGTAAATGTGTTAGTCCATGTCCAAAAGTTTAGCATTCCATTGTGAATCAGATTAGCCAGTTGAGATGAATTTGGTACATTAAAGTGATTATGGGTTTTCATAGTCTGCTAAGCTGGTATGGATAAAATCTTTACATTTGCTATACTCTTTGAGCATACCTGGATCTAACAAAGCTCCAGCTGTACATCACAGTGTCTATTTCTTTTTAATCCATTTTCTTCCTTCCATGTCTCTTTGGTCATTTCTAAAGGTTAATCAACAGTGGGTGTGTCTACATGTGCACTTCAATGTGCAGTAGCCTATTTTACTGCACATTAGAGTGCCATGGCAAAAACTGTGCTAATATGTTAATGCGCAGTAAAGTTAGGCTACTGTGCATTAAGGCTAGGGACAGACATTACACATAAACCAACTCAAGTGACCAGAAACTGGTTTAAACCCGTAACAGACTGGATGTTCATTGCACATAAACCAGTTTGAAAATGGCTGAAACTGGTTTGAGATAAACTTGGTTGAATATAGTATCAGACTTAATTGATTTGGCTCAAACCAGTTTATGCAATGTCTGTCCCAGACTCCTTGCTGGTTTAAGATAAACCAGACACCCCCAGCATCCTGGCATGCTCTCTGGGCTGGGCAAGGTTCTCTGCTTCACACCAGGGCTGGCCCCTCCCCTCCGCTTCCTGGCTGAAGCTCTGGCAGAGACTTGCAGGCACAGAGCATCTGCCCGGCTTCTTCCTGCTAAACAGAGATTATTCCCCACTCCCCTCTGCCTTACACAGACACCTCAGCATTAGCAAGCAGACCACATGCTGGCTATGGTCCATGTTGTGAGAGACAACAGACAGACAGGCTTTTCGGAGCTAATCAACAGATAACTTAATGTCCTTATTTGGAAGAGCTGTTTACGAAGAGCTCCATTAGTTAATGGAGAGAGGCTTTGTTTTCTAAATGAGTTGATAAACACTGAGTTAGAGGTGATAAACACTCCCTGCTGGGCTGCTTAGGAGGGGGGGTGGGGAATAATCAGAGCATCCTGCCAGGGCCTGGCCACGCCCCACTCAGCTCAGCCCTGTTGAACTAAGGGAGGGCTGCTCTAGTGCCCCCCAGCTTCTAGCCTGAGCCACTGCAGACATGTGCCTGAATTTCTGGGATGTTTGTCCAGTTACAAAACTGATTTAGCCTAGCCAGGGTAAACTAACCTGCAAAGATTGAATCAATTCAGGTTCCAGCTTTTTGAATGTCTGTCCCTAGCCTAAGCATCACTAAAAGAGCATGCACTTTTGCTAATGCACATTAGGGCAGTCTAATGTGCATTTAGTTAGTACCTTACATTAGAGGTACTAAATTTAATGTGCGTAGCAAAAGCACATCAATAAATGTGTGGATGCACCCAGTAATGATCATCCTTTGCAGTTTTTGTCAGTGCATTTCAGAAGACCATCAGTATTCTGAACATTACTTTTTCAAGATTATCTTCTTTAAAGGTGCACAATCAACTATAAGTAGGGTCTTCCAGGGGTAGGGACGGAGCTAAAAGTAATTTCAGCTGCGAGAACTACTACAAAGTTCCCTTCCACTTGTATGGCTTTCCAGCCACACGAATATTGTTCTTTGTTCATGTTTTTCTGTCCCTTATTGCTATGTGGAAAACTCACACAAATCGGAAAGTGACTAACTTAACACAGCACATAGGTGGGGAAATCAGTGAAACTAACAGGACACAGTGCTGACAATTGCAAAATTATACAAACTGAACTGAAAGATATATTTTTTAGGCTAGGAACAGACATTACATTTAACTGGTATAAATAATCAGAAACCAGTTCAAATCTGTAACACAGCAGAAATTCAATGCATATAAACCACTTTCAAAATAGCCAGAACCAGTTAAAGCTAAAGCTGGATGGGTATAGCTGATCTAGGTTAAATCAATTTATTGAACTTCTGTCCCAGGTTCTCTTAAGATTCAAGTTAGCACACAATCCCCCAGCATCCCAGGATGCTTTGTGCCTCCCCCAAAACCTTCCCCCCTCCCTTTGCAGGGTGGGTGGGCTAGTCTTGGCTCAAGCTGTTTGCTCCAGTGGAGCAGGGAGGCTTCTGGCCTGGGCCACTGCAAGCATAGAAGATCTGGGGTTCAGGTTCTGCCTTGCCTGGAAAACAATTGAAAATGAGTTTTGTTTCCCATTCTGTTCTGCTAATGGGCACGTGCTCATTTCCTACATCTGCTGCATTATCTGGCAACTAGTCATCAGTCTCTGCTAAACTGAATCCTTACATTACCATGCAGAGTTGAGGGTCATTAATAGGGCTCTGGAGAAGTAGCCTGTTGAACACGTGGCCATGATCACGCCTCCTTCATTTTTATTCTAGAAAATTCTCTAAGGATGATCATTTTCTTTGAATTTAGACATTCTGATAAGGCTCTAACATTGTGGAAGTATTGTTGCTTTCTATTCATCAGTTGCATTTAGACTAGTATAAGAAGTCATGTGTTTTCCATTATAGTAGTTGTGCTTCACAGTGTGAGGAAGAGCCTGTAAATAATTGACTCTTCTCACATATTTCCAAAAAAACCCCAAAACAAAAAAACCCAAGCACATGGACAAAACCTAGTACCACATATTTGTTAATTAGTGTAATTGGATGTGCTTGATAGATCTAGAAAAAAGGCTGAACTGGCACCTGAGTATCCTGGAGGGTCCCTGTATCAGGGCTGCTGGCTCAGGGATGCAGTACTGCTTGTTGTAGCTCTGCTTTTCAAAGGATGTGTTCTATTGAATCTTTTTGTGGAATTTTATTCCCTTTTAAAATATACTGTGTTTCAGTTTAAAATAAGAGAATGGTGTTTGTTTATGGAGAGATTCTCGTGCCAAAAATAAATCCATTTACCAGACAAGTGGAGCACCCAAGTTAAAAAGGTTAAATAATTAGAACTTTCTTTAAGGACTCATCTCCATTGCTTTATATTTTCTGCTGTCACAGTCACCACAACACAGTGGGTGCAGAAAGCTGCCTGTCTGACCTGCTAAATGTTCTACACATACTTTGTACAGGAAGATGTGACAACTATGTTTACTGGGCCACCATCCTCTTGAACTACCAACATGTTCAGCCAGAAAAGTATGTGTGTTATGGTTACAAGTTACATCACAGGTCGCTAGAACTGAAAGAAGTTAATGAAATACATTTTTCCTTTGACAGAACTCTGTGTGGAGTCCAAATTAACTTGGCTTCCCGTAGGGTCAGCTGGTTAGCTTCTCCCTTGTTGAAAATGCGTTTATAAATATTAACAGAGAAACGAAAAACCACCTTGTGAAATTGTTTTGCACCAGCGTAAAGTTTCACTAGTGTTAAGATGATTTAACCATGGAGAATCTGCTCTGTTATTTAAAGGTGTTCTATCAAAAATTGATTTTTTTTAAAGTGTGTCACTTAAAAAAAAATGATGACAACTTTTCAAAGTGCAACTTTACTTTGTAAAGTGACTATAAAAATAGAACACAGGATTCTATGATACTGTATCTCAGAAGCATAGAAAAGTAGGGCTTGAAGGGACCTCAGGAAGTTATGTACTCCAACCCCTTGCTGAAGGCAGCCAAGCAACTCTGTTTCATATCATCTCACATTAAAATTAACATGATGTATTTTATAATTCCCAGCACAGTTTCTTCAAGGCTGTGCTCGCCAGTAATAAAAGTTCTCCAATTAGATAATGTTTTACACATTAGAATTCAGTCTCACTCATTTTCCCAGAGCTGGGTTGGCTTGTAAAAAATAAAACAAAGAAAGAACACTGTTGTTCAGAAGCTCAGAAGGTGAACAGAAAGCAGATCTAATGAATAAGGGCTTGTCCATACATGAAGGGTTTTTTGGATTAAAGTGGGCTGTGAATTTGCTACTTCAGTTAACTTGCCCCCATAGAAAAGCCTAAAGAAGGTAATATTTATATATCACTTTTCTGACCATACTCACAATTTCAAATGAGTTGACAAAGAATGAAAAGGAAAAAGACAGTACCAGGTACTGTAGCTGCAAAGTAAATATGAAATGAGGCGGATGCCTCTCATTTAACAGGAATATTTTCCTAGCCTCAGCTTCATGATTCAGCCTTTCTTACATCAAGAGATTAGTGAGGTATCTTATAATGAAGTATGCTGGAGAAGTTTGCAGGGATACATCATGATTAGCTTGACACAAAGCGGTTGCTCAGGCTCTGTTGCAACCCTTTTCTGGTCAGAATTGACAGTCCTCCTCGGTTTACACTGCAGCTTAATTCCTCCTGGCAGGACAACACGTAGACTAAACAACCCCAGTGAAGTTGGAGCTGGAATTTAAAAATGAAGCGAATACTGACCTTTTTTTTAATTTTATTTCTAGGAGTGGCCACACGTTGCTTGCCTTCTGGTTTTCCCGACAGGAGGGGAAGCTAAACCGACAGCAGACAATTGAGCTGGGACACCACATTCTCAAAGCACACATTTTTAAGGTAACAGGAGTTCCAGCCAAGGCTTACCCTTACCCTATCTCTGTTATACACGATCTGCTAGAACTAGCTATGTGAGGTCTTTTCTTGTTGACGTGTTGCTGCAAGGAATGACATTGCTTCAGGTTTCCAAAACACATGTAGAAAGTTAGAGAACGGATGATAATTGAGACCTCTCAGAAATCATATTGCCTATCAGACCATACGTTCACCCATCCAGTCCTGCCCCCTTAAAATTCTTCTTCTTCTACATAAGTTTCTGTGCTGTGTAGGATGAATTGAATTTAATCATGCCAGGTTTCCATAAAAGACAGGAATAAGCACAT
Organism: Alligator mississippiensis; assembly: GCF_030867095.1. Lineage (NCBI taxonomy): Eukaryota > Metazoa > Chordata > Crocodylia > Alligatoridae > Alligator > Alligator mississippiensis. Next base: position 158,063,582 of record NC_081827.1, read on the forward strand.
AAAAGAATCTAGACATAAAGAGTTGTAAAGGGCTGAACTAATAGCTTTGACTGTAAAGGAGAAAAAAGAGAGTGAAATCTCAGAACATGTCCTGTTTTGTTAAACTGCTCCATACAGAAGAGCAGCTAGGGCTGTGCGAAGTTTCGGTCCCTGATTTGATTCGGCGGAGATTCAGCCCAATTTGGGGGGCGAATCTTCGAATCCAAATCGAATCAGGAGACCCTTTAATCTCTCTGAATTGAATCAGAACCCTCCGAATCGATTCAGAGAGATTCAGAAAGATTCAGAGATTTGGACACAGACACAACTTTAAATGTTTTTTCTACATACTTCAAGGTACCAGGCGGCTTGTGAAAGCTGCGATGCTGGGGTGGACGGAGCGTCCCACAGGAGTGCAGGGGGGTCCTCAGCGCACTCAGCAGCAGACCCAGAAGTGGACCAGAAGAACTTCCAGTCTACTTCCGGGTCTGCCAGGGAGCATGCAGGACCCCCCCCCCCCCCCCAATACTCACCTGGCTTGGCAACTGGTGCCTCCTGGGTCTGGGGGTGGGGCACCCAGGGGCCCCCCGTGGCCAATTGCCGAGCCAGGGAGCTGGGGGGGGGGAGGGGCAGCATGTTCCCAGGCGGACCCGAAAAGCAGACTGGAAGTAGTTCCGGTCCACTTCCAGGTTTGCCACCAAGCACATGGGGGGGTCCCCCCGCACTCTTGGGGGACAGTCCATCTGCCCCACCATCACAGCGTTCATGAGCTGCGCTTGGTACCTCAAGGTATGTAGAAAAAACATTTAAAGCTGTGTCTATGGCCAAATTGCTGATTCTCTGAATCAGCATTGAATCTTCAGATATGAATTTGACCAAATTGAATCAAGGACGGTGATCTAAATGAACAAATGGAATCACTGTCCCAGGTTCAGGCCGAATCCGAATCCAAATTGAATACGGCCCGTTTCGTACACTCCTAGCAGCAACCTATACAGGAACATAGGAGTGGAAGAGACTTTCTGGGTCACTGAGTCCAGTCTCTTGGGCTGGAAACAGATGTTCTAGGGGGACCATGGTCAATTGTACTGTAATATATTGCGGCATAACTGATCATGTTCCAGGGACATCTACAGCCTGACTTGGGGTATGTCGGGTATGTCTGATATGTCTGCAAGTGGGGAAAATCCCCCACTTTGCAGACATGCCCCTGTTTTGAGGAGTGGGGAAATCCCCCACAGTGATTCCTCCCTCCGCATTTGCAGGTGTGCTTGGGGAAATCCCTCTTCAGGGGGGATTCCTGTTGGAGTTGGAGGGGTTCAACCCTGACATGAGCAGGGGTTTTTCACTGCCCAGTCAGATCCTGGGGATGGATCTGGCTGAGAGATTGTTTTAGCTCCCTGCTTATCTGTCTGCTTTGTTCTTAGATAGCTAAAAGAGACTACGCTATTTCATGATCTGCTTTCCCACACCTGGCTTCTTTTATGTAAGCAGCTATATAATTTTGATTGGAGTTTCCTTCTTTATAAAATGCTTTGAGATCTACAAATGTGTATTTATTTACAAACTTATAGTGATGGCAGAGGTGAGATACTGCAGGTTTCACCACTGTTGAACTTATTAAAATAAAATGTTGGTTATTGGTGGTTAATGGTTCATTTTTAATCTCAACACTAAAACTGAACTCCCAGATAGTTCACATCTAAGTTCTTAGCTGAGCAGCAACATACACTAGTTTGGATTACATCCTTGCATCCAGCACGTGACCAATCAGAATATGAATCTGTTAGGTTACTGTAACTGCCACAGAGATAATATATAATTTCCTAAAGTTAAGATGGTCTCTGGGAGCTAAACATCTCTGAAAACTGTGCCACTTATATAAGTGATTATATCTGGATTTAGGTACCTGAGGTTAACCACAGGCACTGGCCAATAATCTTTAAAGCAGTTGGATAGTTCCATACAGAATGGGTCCATGTTGTCATCCTGCCAGATCTCTTTATCTGATTTCACACACTATATTAATACTCGTATATCAGGGTCAGCAACCTATAGCCAGTGGTCTGGAACCAACTCACAAAGAGGTCGGATTTGGCCTGTGGAAGTCTGATCCTGCATAGAGGATTGGTGTCATGGAGCTGCACTGCACTGCCCATCCTCTCCACCATGTTTTGCTCCACTGCAGAGCCTGCTGCTCCGCAGAGCCTGAGCTTCCCTCACTGCAGAGAGGCTGGGAATGTGACAGCTGGCCGCTTGAAGGACAGGGAAAGGGGGAAACTTCCAAGCCATAGCAGGGGTGGGGTTTCAGGCTGTGCAAAGTTTTGGGTTGTCATTCGATTTGGAACAGATTCAGCCCGATTCGGTGGCCGAATCTCCGAATCCAAATCGAATCGGGACCAATTAAAAGGTCTGAATCAATTCAAAGATTTTTGCATCTTCAGAAAAGATTTGGAGAACTTTGATGATTCGGGCAGTCCCTGATGGCTGCAGCCTGGACTCGTAGTTGGGGGGCTGGAGGACGTGGAAGGGGACCATGAGGGGACCCCTGCCAGCCCCCAGCCCCTGCCCACTCCTCTAGCCCCCCCCACCACCACCACCGGTGCCCTGCCCACCCCAGCTGCCAGCATTTAAAAAAAAAGCGCCAATGCTCACTGGGTCCTGCTGGGTGGGGAGGTGATCCCTGCTGTCCCCACTGTCCCACGCTGCCCCCAACCCCTCCCCCATCCCCGCTACAGGTGCCCTGCCTGGGTCAGCTCCGGCCCTTTTAAAAAAGAAAACAAAACCCAAGACAAGCCCTGGGACTCACCAGCTCCTGCAGCAGCCTCAGGGCTTCAGGGGGCTCATGCAGAGCCCCCACATGGTGCAGGGCAGCAGAGGGGAGTGAGGATTGGCCCCAACCGGCAGGAATGGTGAATCCAGGGTTTGTTTGTTTTTTCTTAAAGGGCCGGAGCTGTGGCGGGCAGGGAAGCCATGGGGGGAATGGGGCAGCGGGGTGGGGGGGAAATCGGGGGGCTTGTCCAGAGTCCCCCATGCAGCATGGGGCAGTGGGGGGCAGCAAAGATCGCCGCCGCCCCAGCAGCACCCGCTGAGTCAGGGCTTTCTTTTTTCCAAGTGCCAGGAGCTGGGGTGGGCCGGGCAGCTATTGGGGCTGGGAGAGCAGGCATGGAATGGGCCTGGGTGATTTGGAGATTCAGACAAATCGATATTTGGGACAGTGATTCGAATCACCGAATCTAATCACTATGCCCCAAATTGACTGAACCCGAATCCAAAGTAAATACTAGATGCTTCGCACAGGTCTAGTGGGGTTTTAAGCTCTGGCCTGCACCTGCAAAAGGCTGTCAACCCCTGCTCATATGTAATGGTGTCTACATCATTTTGAGAGACAATGTGTAGAAGTAAAGTAAGGAACCCCAGATAAGTAGATTTTCCATTAATTATGTGCTTTTCAGATTTTGAGCTTCATCTCCAGTGCCAGTTTTAGCTCTGGCATTAGTGTACTCAGCGCCTATCGACATCAGTGTCAAGCCTGAATTTAGTTCCTAGTCTTATTGTTTTACACTTTGTAATGGAAACAAATAGCAAGATTTTAAAATCTAAATAAATGACAGTTTTCATTAACTGGATAGTTGCCCAGAGCTTCCAAATGTAAATGAAAAATATTTACCATCATCAAAAATGTCTGTAACATATGAAAAATGTCAGTATTTCTTCTGTTTCTAATTACTTGGCAAAACCCTTGTTTTTACCTCATTTCAGTAAGAATATTTTGGCTGAGTGACAGACAAATGTAACAGCACATTTTGTAGAGTACTGCAAAGTTCTGAGATGAGTTTGCATTAGATGCTTATACATATGAAAAGCATGGTGAGATTAGCCTTTAGTGTTCCTTGAACAGATTTATTTTTATTCTTTTATTAACAATAGTAGCTCATTTCATGAGGCTTTGTTAGTACTTACTAAATTAGATCATAGCAGCATTGGTTCTTGGATGAGAGACTTTCAAACTAAATATACCAAAGGAAAATGTACATGTAGGATATATGGTATATGCATTCTCTTCCCTCTTCTTACAGACCCTGTTCATTTCTGAAACATCACTTTCTCCCTTAAGAGCTTCTCATTTTGCCTAATCTCTTAGCGGAATCTTTGTAGCTGTGACACAGGTTTTTTGCCAAGTAAAATAAAATGCATGTCAAACTAAATTCAGAATGCCTTTTCTGTAGTATTATGTTAGAACAGGAGCCTTATCTAAATACATGGGCTCTCATTTAGAACCATCATACACCGGTTTGACACCAGGGTAACTTCAGTGGATATACCCTTTACATTCTTTGAAAGGAGAATTGGATGCAAAATATTTGGCAGAGCTGGTAGTGAACCACTTTGCATATGCTGATCAGATTTTGAGTAAGAGAATCAGAAAAAAAAGAGTGTGTGCTTTAATACTATATTTTCTCACATACTACATGCCCCCACAGCAAAATCCATTCCTTGTTTTTGGAAGACAGAAATGTAGGGAAAAAAGATTTTTACAGCAATGGCTGAATGTATGACATAGAGTATATCCTTCTGGAAACACGGAGGCCACGTCTACATAAGACGTTGACTGTGCAGTTGTTACTGTGCAGTCATTTAGTACTTGCATACACAAATACTTAATGACTGCGGGCCAGAGATACTGCACAGTAGCATCCCTGATTGGCTTTTTGATGACGCTAACTGTGCAGTAGCTCGTTACTACTATGCCGTAGCTCGTTATTACTGTGCAGTAGCATCGCATAATGAGGTACTACGCAGTCAGCGTCTCATGTAGATGTGGCCAGAGTGTCCAGGAGGTGTGGCATCCTAGGAAACAGTCTGGGTAAGGCAGCAGGAACTTCCTAGTATGGCAGGACATCAACAAGACCCAGATCCTTGCAAGGGCAGTAGTAAGATTATTTCTTTTCTGTAAATAGTTCTTTATGCAAGTTCCTGTTAATAATAAAGTGTTGCTTCCACACCACAAATCTCATCAAAATACTACAGACTGCTTGAAGTGGCTTACTTAGCCTTAGCCAAAAGCTACTGCCCTACCAGTGACTATGAGAGAGTTAACACTAGACTCCTCCCCTGCTGCTGCGTGCACAGTGTCTACTTGCTTCTTTTCTTCCATGCTTCTATTTCAGCAAAGAAAAATCAGCTTCCCTGCTTTAGATGCACACTCTAATTTGGGAGGGCTGTTTTTTTAAAGAAAATATGCATGTAGTATGTGAGTAAATATGGTTTTAATCTCAATCAGATCAACTCCACTGTTTGCTCAGGGCGGGCTTTGGACTGGAACGTCAAGATGTGCAGAATCTGTTGTTGTATAAATTATTAAATACCAATCACAGTCAGATGCTTTTACAGATATATATAGGGAAACTTGCACACTCTCAGTTTACACTGTGTCTTGATTCAGGACTTGAAGTGCCCTCAAACAGGAACAACTTCAGACACTTCAAAAAATAGCTAAGTACATAAGTCTTAGTTTTATATATGTTACCAGTCTCAATGGGAAAACATGAAAACCTAGGTTATAAACCATGGCATATAATGGAAAGGCATCAAGAGAACCTTACAAAAAACAGTATCAGTAAGCCCAAACTTCAAGCTAACATGTCCTTTGAAAATCAAGCAAAGAGAAGTCCTTAATTTCAGTCTTAATTGACCTGCAAAATGTTGGTGATCCAGAAATGAACTTCCCTTGTCCCTAGATGAAGAGATTGATTAAAATTACAGGCAATGAAAACTCATTACTGCAGCTAGTGAAATGAAAAGATGTCTGGTAGTCCTTGAAAAGCAGTATTACAGAATTACACTGTATAAAATTTAGTTGGTAAATTGTTTTAAAGGGTAGGCCTTTCACTATTGCATTTCAGTTCTAATGCTTTCATGAGTCACAAACAACAATTACATTGTTTTTTCTCTCATTCTTAGAAGAATTGTTTCTATATTACAAAATAAAACCTGTGTACATTATTCTGTAATGGGGGCAAAGATTTGCAATAGCCGGGGATGTAACAGGTTTGGACTAATATGCTTTGACAGAGTTCTGGGAGGACCTTGGACTGAAATAGTGTGGGTGTACAATAGGTGAGGACTGAGATCCTTTGGCAGAGCTGCAAATGAGGATTAAGGTTTAAAGTAGCCTGGGATATTGTAGCCAGAATTGTGGTTCTTAGGTAATGTTGCCTACAGGAAACTAGCACAGAGTTACCTCATACTAGTCGTCTGTTCCTGTCCATTAAGCTATTAATGAGATCAAAACTACTCATCTAATTTCAGAAATTTAATCTTGTATTAAAGTGGGATTCATTGTTGCTGACAGATGCAACTTGAGTTTATAACTCAGAATATAAATATTACAACTCATATTAAATAGAAAAGGGAAGAAGAAGATGCTAGCTATGGGCTGAAGAGGAATAAAGATTTGTTTCCCCTACTGAACTCTTTGGCTGCTTAATGCATTTATTCCAGATAAGACAAGCATCTTCTTTTGTTTAGCAAACTGTCTTCGATTCAAGTTTAGTTGTTCCAAAATGCTTACTTAAAGTATTATAGCACATAATGTTATCTTCAGATGGCCTTTTTGAAAGGCATATGTGCTTTTCATATCAGACCTAAAAGAGAATCAAGGTTATTTATGGGTGTAGTAATATACTAATTGTGTTTACCATTTATGTGAAATTGTGGCTTCTAATTTGTCAAAATTATACTGTACTCAGTAAACTAAAAATTAATTGCTAACATGTAATTGTCTTAATTAAAAAGCAGGCAGTAATAATAGCTAGAATTCCTGAGATCTTTGATTTCCACCTCTACCATACATACAAGCTTTTTGTTTGACAGCCCTCCAGCTAAAATCTGTAGAATTTTTTTTTACCTGTGTAGCACTCATACCAAGCACTCCAGCCTCTCCTCTTGCCATGCCCCTTCCACACACCAAGGGATAGTAGAGCCCAGTACACGTCCCCCATTCCTCTTACCTGCCTGGCTGAGCTGTAGCATGTTTCATATTGGCTTGCTACTCATGGCCTTTCATTATGTGTACGTACCAAGAACTGCTTTTGTCCCTTTTTCCCTATTTCCTGACTTTCCTTTTTTTTCTTCTTTTCCCTCAGAACAATCTTCACAATGTTTTGTTGCTTTTGGACTAAAAAGCGTTTGGGGCTTGTTGCTCCCCACATGCACCACTTTCTTGTATAGGTGTGCACTGTGACATCACTGTTTGCACAGGTGACTGGTGGGGGGGACCTGGGGGAGCATGTGCCCCCCCTGAGATTGGCCCCCAACTCGGCACCGCTCAGGATGGGGCATGTTTTTTGCCACGTGGGCCGGCAGAGTGTTTGGCGGGGCAGGGGAGGAGGGGGGCAGAGAAGTATAGGAGTGGATATGGTGCTTTTGGCCCGCTCCTGCGCCTGCCCACAAATTGTACCGCCCCCCCCCCCCCCCCCCCCCCGTCACTCCTGACTGTTTGTAGTCCAGACTTGAGGCAGAATACCCTCCGAATCAGTGATACTGTTGTCCTTGGCCTACACTGGCAACATAGCATTGGGACTGTCATTAACCCAGGTGCATCCCAACATAGCAGCTGTTTCAAGAATAGTTGAGCTTGTCTCAGCACTCTTGCTGCTAAATTATCTGGCACTGGAAGACTAAATGCCAGCATAATTTCTCTTACCTTCTTCAGCACAAGCTTCTCTCACATCCAGGGACTGCCTTTCAATACAAAATCTTCTACTTCGTATTCCAGCACTGAAGATAACCCTGATCCACACTCACTATTGCAGCTTCCCAAGGCTTTGTCATCAGAGTCCTCATGGAAAATCTACTGTACCTGGTACCTCTGGGAGTTATGGAGCATGTTCCACCCCTCCTAAAAAGGAAGGGGCTTTATAGCTCTTACCTTTTGATCCCACAAAGCACAGGAAGATAGAGACTGATCCTGGACTTGAGAAACTTGAACAGGCACCCTTGTAAGCTCAAGTTCAAGGTGGTCATGTTAACAGACAATGTTCCATCTCTAGCAGCAGAGAAATGACTAGTATCTCTTAATTTGCAAGATGTCTGTTTTCATATCACACTTCCCACATGCAATATCTTTATAGTCTTATCTCTTGGGACCGCTGTCAGTATTGGGTCATCCTGCTCAGCCTCTCTTCCACCCCATATCCTTCATAAAAGTGCTTATAGCACTGGCTGCACACCTCATGAAACTGCATTCTCCTCTAAGCTGGCTTATAACAGGCCATACAGCACTGTGCATATCAACCATTTAATGACTATAAACCTCTTCCAGACACTGGGCCTCATGATAAATTACTAAAAAACAATCCTGACCAAGATACAAATCTCTGACTTCACAGGTGCTACCTTAGACATAACATTGGCAAAGGCTTTCCTCCCTCAGGAGCATTTCCTCTATGTGAGGAGACTAATCCTTGAATTAGAGGGACACCCAAGAACCTCAATTAGATCATGCCTCTCCTTTCTTAGCACATAGCATTCTACACCTTCCGGACACCACATGCCAGACTACACCTAAAAGACATGCAAATCTGGTTTCTGTTAGTCTACCTCCCAGGGAGACGCATTCTAGGAATGAAGATCATATTTTCCATTGATTTTCTACCATTATTGAGCTGATAGAAGGTCCCATCATATGCCTGCAAGGAAATACCTTTCTGGCCTTGGCTGCCCACAGCCTTGCTGCTGACAGATAGGTTTGGGGACTTCCCCAAAACATCTTGGCCATCCACAGGGAGTTGACCCTTTGCCCCAGGAGATAACCCTTCACATAAACATTCTTGAGCTGAGAGTAGTCAGACAAGCCTGTAAAGCATCCTTACCCTCCATTGTAGGCTACCGTGTTCAAACACTGACAAATGACAATTCTTCCATCTTTTATAAGTAAGCAGAGAGGCACCAAGTCCTCCCAGCGCCACAAGGAATCCTCTCAGTTGTGTCTTGATACATTTGCCTCCCTATCCAACTTTCAGTGGTTCATCTGCCCAATTTTCACAATAAGGCAGGGGACTGTTTGAGTAGGGTCGTATTTGTCAGTACATGTCAATCTGTCATGAATAGGAAATCAAGGACTCAAGGTCTTCTCTTGGACTGGGGTTCTCCAACTATAGACCTGTTTGAGTTGAAGCAGAACAGAAAGCTCTTCTGAAAGCAACCAGGGCTCCAAGACCTATGCTTAACAGCACTGAATTGCAATCCCCTGCCTCTGCTCCCAAACTTGGTCTCCCAGGACAACAGCAGTGTGTTTCACTAGGATTTGTGGTCACCTCACATGACTACTTGGTTTTTGGACAGTTCTCACAGATAGAGTATCCGTTCCATCTCCATTAGAAATATTTGAATGCACAGAAGAACAGTGTCTTATAGTCCAGATGGTCTTTGTGGTGCCTATTGTTGGGGTATCTCCTCACCACTGTCTTTGATCCCAAACATTCTAGGGTACCGGTTGGACTTGAGGACCTCAGACATATCACTGACAGTCTCAGACTAACATCTTCTGTTGAGGTTGATTCCATCACACTGAGATTTCTAAAGGGGTTATCAAAGGGTTTCCCAGGTGTCAAGGATTTAGTCCCCGCAATGTGATTTAAACCCGGTCCTTATTCCTCTAATGTATCCACTATTCAAGCTGGCAGAATCCTGATAACTCCAACAGATGTCTGTGAAGATTAGCCTTCTGGGTAGCGATCATTTCTGTCAGGTGAATTGGTGAGATTCAGCCCTACTGGCAAATCCATTGTATACAACCTTCCATCTGGACAAAATGGAGCTCCATATCCACCCTAAAGTCTTGCCAAAGGTGGTTTATGAGTTTCACCTCAATCAGCAAATTTAATTACTTGACTTTTTCCCAAAGCTGCACAGTTCAAGGCCCAAGGCCACCCTTCATACTCTGAACTGAAGAGAACTCTAGCCTACTATTTGCACAGAAACAGACCCTTTAAAACAGGGGTCACCTGCTTTTTGGAGTGGAGGACTGGGCAACTGCAGTCCAGCTACTACCACAGGCTGCTGATTCCCCTGTCCCCACCACAGATCCCTTGCTGCTGCAGGGCCCTCCCTGCTCTGTGGCCCTTCTCCACTTACCAGGTGCCACTAAAAGCTGTGGGTAATACCAACAGGGAATGGAATTTGGCAATACTCAAACCAGTCTTTTCCTGTGAGATGCCAAAGCCCGTCTCCAGGGTTGTGGGCACTGCTTTGGAGTCACCCACATGTGAGAACATGTGTGGACAGGAAAAAGGGAAGTTACTAACTAGTAACTGGAGTTCTTCAAGATGTGTTGGCTATGCACATATTCAAATTCTAACCTCCTTCCTCTCTTCCTCAAAGTCTGCCGCATTGCAACTCTGCTTGAGAGAGACTGAGGAATAGAGGTGTGCATTCTCTTGCTTTCTCCCTTCAGTTTAAGGGGGGAAGGAGGCAAGGAGTTTAAGGGGAGGAGCTAGATCAGACTCGACATATACTACAGTGACTGAACTCACCCATGCATGAGAATCTGTATAGTATGGACAATACATCTGGAGGAATTCCAGTGAAAATTTCCTGTTTGTCATAAGCACCAGCACATTCTGAATATTCTTCACAGTCGCTTCTTATTTCTTTATATAGGGGAGCCCATTCACTTGACTGATACTCACTATAATGACTCTGAATATCATTACAAATCTTTAACTCTGTGCAAGTGATGTCATGATGTCAAGACAAAAGGCTACCAGTGAATATATATAGAAGATCCTGTCAAACTGTAGGGGCAAAACAGACATTGCTAATTAATAGCAACTAAATTATGATAGCCAAATAATAGCTGTTTACATAGAAACTATGGGCCTGATATTTTTCACTGCCCTGTACCTTATGTGTTCATTTATATCATACAATATGAATGTGTCTACACGTGCAATGCTATTAGGCCACAATGAACTAATTAACATTGCTGTAAGATAGTACTGTTGGGGGAGGAACTAGTGAAGGTGCGGGGAACCATGGTGGGGGCAGCACAGGCCCCACCCCCACCTGTTCCCTGCATGGCCCCAGCCACCCCACAGCCCACTGGCAGCAGCAGTGGTGATCAGAGCACTCAGACCCTCATGGCACAGCCTCCCCCCACACAGTATGGGGCATCGGGGGGCAGTGCAGCTTGGCACCGGCCACCTGACACCCATGCTCCCTCTGCCACATCATGCGGGTGCAGCCCAGCTTGGTGTGGCACCATGCGCTTTTGGGTAGCTTGGGGCTGCTTGGGCTATCACCCATGTCTCCGTGCCACTCGCAGGGACTGCCTGCTGAGCCAGACCATGTCCTGCATTCATGGAAGCGGCCCGTCCAGATGAGACGCAGAGCCTGTGCACTCACCATGGCAGGCAGTCCCCACGAGTGGCACGGGTATGTGGATGACAGCCTGAGCGTCCCCAAGCTGCCTGAAAGCGCATGGTACTGCACGGCACTGCGCTGAGCCCAGCCACACCCGCATGATGTGGCAGAAACAGCGCGGGTGGCAGGCATCCAGCACTAAGCTGCACTGCCCCCTGCTGCCCCGTGCTATGTGGGAGAGCTGTGCCACAAGGCCCTGAGCATCCTGATCGGCACTGCTGCTGCCAGTGAGCTGTGGCTGGTGTGGGGGCAGGGTCAGTAGCATCTGTGAGTAGCTCTGGACACTGCAGGGGGAGGTAACCCCAAGGTGGGGGGCTTTGGGTCCTGCGGGAGGGGAGCTGTACCCCCTGTGGGGGGACTCTGGTCCCTGCAGAGGGGCTCTTGGCCTTGCGGGGAGCCTGTAGCCCCTGCAGGGGGGTCTGCAAACCCTGCCAGGGGGCAGTCTATGTGCTGTGTGGACAGGCTGTGCCCTGTAGGGGGCAGGGGACCCACCCCTCCTAAGCAGCTCCCCCCACACACAGTCCTGACACACGCACATTCCCGTCACAATCCCCCACACCTACCCACATACTCCCACATCCTTCCACACCCACCCACACCCATCCGTATCCCCCCACACCTCTTCCACCTTACTACCCCTCCCCACCCCTCTCCATCACACACCCATTGTGTGATAAAAAAACCAGAAGCAAACATCAAAACATATAGATATTTAGAATGTATTTAATTATGATGACAATGATACTCATAGGCTTCCAAATTGCTTTAAAACTGTAAATATATCAATAAAACATTGCCCAACTGATCTCTCTCTAGATAGATAGATCTATCTATCTATATATAGTGGTCTTCTGTTTTAATTGCAGAAGAGCATGGATTTTAGGGTATTTTAAAGATTTGGGATTTTTTTATCAGAGATTCTGCAGTTTTTAAATAAGAAACATCAGAATTATTCCTGCTAGTGAGGCGAGTGGCAGGAGCCAGGCAAAGGAGCCTGCTCAGGGCTGGCACCTGGGACCCACCTGGAGGTGGCTGACCTCCTAGCCACTTGGGGCCAGGAAGACGTGCTTTGACAGTTCAAAGCAGGCCACCACACTGAGAACATCTTCTGGGCAATAGCTGCCCAGATGGCAGGGCGGTAGCACACACGGCAGTAGTGCCACACAAAGGACAGCTGTGCAGCTACAGCCCACTGGCAGCTGGCCCAGAGGTGCAGATACCTCTACTGGCTGTGCAGTCCCCATCTGGGTCTGGCAGGTGCACAGCCTTGGGGCCACATGCTGTTGGTGGGTAGAGGGTACAGGGAACTCTCAGGGCTGCTTCAGCAGTCCAGCTGGCACAAAGGGTAGTGTCCCCAGATACCAAGTGACCAGGCCTCAGAAGCTCCTGTCTATTTGCATCCTTCAAGTTAGCGTGGACCTTACAGCCCACCCAGCTAACTAATAGCCCCCTACTGTGTGAGTCCAATGGGTGAGAGATACAACTGAATTCCCCAGAAGCTCCTGAGAGCAAGTAGCCCTGAGCTGCTAGCCAGGGCAGGTTTTTATACTTATGGGGCCAGCACAGGTGCTGGCCTCAGGCTCTGCCTCCCCCGGGCTGCAGATCCAGGAGGAGCTGGGAAGGGTTATTTTGCCCCAGGTGGTACAGCTTGCCCCACACCAAAGTGCTTGTCCGGGCTTGCGCACTGAGGCAAAAATCCCCAGCTCAAATTTGTGCCACTCCTATTTAAGCTGCTGCAAGTGGACGTGCCTACATGTGTGGACATGCCCACAGAGTGCGTGGTGGTAGGAAATAAGTCCTTGCTTATTAAAATAGTAACCAAAGGCATCTGTACAACTCCATAGAAGAAAGTGAAAGTAGAAGATGTGAAGCAAAAGCAGAACAAAATAAGTTATTAATTTAAAACCCTGATCCAAAATAGGTTCCCTTCTCCCTCCATGCCCCACCCCACTCCACCCCACTCTCCACATTAAATCAGATCATATATTGCTACCTGTTTGTAATGAAGAAATTATCACTCCTTTGGAAGGGAAGGAAGTTTACGCAACTGTTCTGTGCTGTATTCAAGAGAAAGATGGCAGGATCTCCATGAAGTAGCTATGATAATCAAATGGTAAAGTTGGAGGCAGTCTATTAGTATGAAAATGAGTATTATTTCTTTGGAAGACTTCCTTCATATATTTTGTTGTGCACAGGCATTGCAGTGTGCAATGAGCTATCTATGTGAAGGTAAGAATATTCTGTGAATCAGTTATGCCACAATATTATGTACATAATATCAAAAATTATGCCATATTTCCCAGAGTAATGGGATACTCTGAATGAGGGCTCATGGGGTTCATATGCCTAAGAATGACAAGGCTGGATTAAAGGCATTGTGGCTGGCAATACTAATTTAGGAAGTTATGTCTGGTGGCCACAAATTTATCAATTCACAGAAAGGACTAATGTGATAAATGGTTGTGCTGTCTTCCATATCAACTTAAGTCTGTAGAGACCCTTCTTAACTGGCAGGGAAGAGTATTTTAGCTACCCTGTTACTCTGTTCAAGAAGAATGGTGCAGTATGTGTGATCCTTTTACAGTGAGCCACAGCTATGCCTTTCTATGGTGATGATGGCATACATTGCTGTGACAGATAATACTATAGATCTGTCCCAACACATCTAGTTTTGGGGGGTTGTTTGTTTTGTTTAATTTTTAAACAAGTCTCCAGTAGTGATCCTACATTGTTGATAGAGGTTGAATATGAAGTGAATGTGCTTATTATTTGTACATATTATTAGTGCCTGAGTTAATGCTCAGCTGGCTGCCTTTATGTTGTTAGCAGAAATCTAATTCTGCAGGCGGTGATTGGTGAAATATGTTTGTTCATTAATGTTTTCTATTAGATGTAATGATCCCTGCTGTATAACAGAAAGCAAATAAGTTGAGTACCGAATCATTCTCTTTCTTTTAGGGGCTAAGTAAAAAAGTTGGGGTATCCTCCTCTATCCTGCAAGGGCTTTGGATCTCCTACAGCACAGAAGGTCTTTCAATGGCACTGGCATCTCTGCGAAACCTCTACACCCCTAACATCAAGGTACCATAAAAATGAACAGTTCATGAGATAATTCTTTGCTAGAAAGACAGGTGCCAGCCAGCCTGCGGTGGTCTAAGTATGGAATGTTCTCTAAGGCTCTGGTTCAGCAGTGAACTGCACATGTGTATATTTAAGCATGTGAACAAGTCCACTGGAGCCAATGAAACTGCTTGTTTAATTTACACAAGTGTTTAAGTGTTTGGCTGAATTTGAGCCTAGGGCTTTAAGACAGGGGTGTTAGACTCACCTTGTGGCCCAGGCTGGACCTGGGCTGCAGGTCACCTTGCAGGCTGGATCCAGCCCAGTGCATGAGGAAGTGGCAGTGGAAGCAGTTCTTGCTCCAACCCAGAGCACATAGTGCTAGCTCCAGCTCTGACCTGGAGCATACAGCAGCACTGGCACTAGCAGCTTTGACTGCAACCTGAAGTATGCAGCAGTGGCTCCAGCACGCAGCACAAGCTTCATGCCAGAACTGGAGCTGCCATTGCTACATCCCCCATGCTGCAGTAACAGCTTTAGCTCTGGGTCCAGCATGAGGCACATGGCAGTGGCCAGCAGCTGGGGAAGTAGGGCGGCAGCAGTGGTGACAGATGAAGTGGCCAGAGAGCCATTGGGCCTGCATTACCTCTTGCTTGCCCTCCTCGTCAATCACCATGGAACCTGAAGGGCCCAGAGTCTGTGGTAGGCCATGCCCTTCCCCATCCCCGCAGCCACATCCCCCAACTTCCAGATAGAATGACTCCATAGGCCAGATCTGGCCCACAGGTTATATGTTTGACACCTCTGCTTTAAGGGAATGTCTAAAGAGATTTCTAAGACATTTTGGATACTAGAAATGTTAGAACCACATTAGCACAACATTACATGCAAGGCTAATTAGCTCTGCTGAGAAGCAAGTTGCCATGTTCTTTTTAAATATAAGATGCACTTTTTTTTAAAGGAAATATTTCTTCTGAAAATGGCTTGCATCTTAAATGCCAATAAAAATTAAAATAAAATGCTCTTACGTGCACCATCAAGGTTGTTTCCACAAAAATGTGGTTTTTGTAAGAGATGTTATTTTTCTTAAATTGAGGCTCAGAATATTTGGGTTCATCTTGAATTCCAGGGTATCTTATATTCAAGGGAATACAGTATATTAGCCTGGACAGAGTGCTATGCTAGCACAGCTACACTATTTCCAGTACTAGACATGGCTCATTCAAATCTAGCATGAGTATCTCTGCAGGACATAACATCGTGCCAAGTAGACCTACCCAGTTAAGGTTTGGGAACCAATATGTGGTGGCCTCTCAACCCTTCCATATTCAGAAGGGATTTTCTATTAAATGCTGTTAATGAGCAGCTTCATTTCTGTTCCTAGTAAACATGCTTCATTTCCCATTTCTGTCTCCCAAAGATACAGAAATCAGACTCTGGCATTGAAAACTTGATGGCATTTTAGGATTTGTCTGTGCTACAGTTCTTTAAAAATTGATAATACCTTTGAATTACCTGATGCATTTACATATACTAATCTAGAAACATTAACAATGTTTGTGGATTGTACAGATCAGCATGTCCAGACATATCAGCTCAAGAGGAAAAAAACCTGTGGCACAGACAAATTTGTAGATAACCATTTAGACTTGCAGGTGGGCCCAGCTTAAGAAAGCTCTTCATTCCTGTTCTCTTTTACTTGGAGAGGGAAGCCCAGGATCCTCTTCTTTGTCCCCTTCATCTTTCTTTCTCTTCTGCTGCATGCACTGTCTTCTTCACTCTGCAGCAAAATGCAGGAAGAGCAGAGTGACCAAGGCAGAGGAATGAGCAGCAGCATTCAGGTGACCTGTAGATGGATTAGCAAGGCTCCTGTGGGAGGGATGTTCAAGTATTTTTAAATATTGAGAAAACTGAGTACCTGTTTGGTTGTCCTATCCCCATTTGAGACTCCACAAGCCCTTTGTCTGGCTGTATAGTTAAAGCTACCCTACTTCAACACTAAGCAAACTACAGAGGTCAAGCTTTTTCCAGAATGTCAGAGATTAGGCTCTCTGCCAATAGTAAAGTCACATATTCGGCATGTCCCAATATTGAGCATTTGTGTCCTATGCTGAGGTGAATTCTGTGTTTTGGGGAAGGCCCGAGCAACTGTTTAGGTGTTTAAGGACCATAAACAAACACCTGTCAAACGCTTGGTTCTTTTCTACCCTGTAGGTTAGTCGATTGCTGATTTTGGGAGGTGCAAATGTTAATTATCGAACAGAAGTTCTGAACAACGCTCCAATATTGTGTGTCCAGTCACACCTTGGTTACACAGAGATGGTGGCTTTATTGCTGGAGTTTGGAGCCAATGTAGATGCCTCATCTGAAAGTGGCCTGACACCTCTTGGCTATGCTGCTGCAGCTGGGTACCTGAGCATTGTTGTGCTGCTCTGCAAGAAACGAGCCAAGGTAACACATCTGCATTTATCTGATGCCTGACTTCCCATGCATTCTACATTTGTGCGAGAGATAGTTCTGGTAGCTTGTAGAAAATAAGAGACCTCTAAAGACAAGTTGACCCATTGTTGTTCCCAAATAATTCTTCTTAAATATTGTTCTTTGTTCTGGTCTGTTCAGAAGGCTAAGATCAATGATATAAGCAAGGCTGTATGTCTGATGGAATGGTTTCTGCACAGCCAAAACCAGATGCTGACAGTTGCCATAGGCCAGTGATTCTCAACCAGGTTGCCATGGTACCCTGGGATGCTTGGAGAAGCTTTCAAGGGTGCCATGGGGGTCTCGCACAGTATAAGCACTGTCATGTGTGCAAACATGATTTGCAGGATAAAATATTTTAAATAGGAATTAATAGTGTCAAAAAACATTCTGCTTTGTGAGGTCTTTCAGAAGAATTGCTCTATGATTTTTCTGTACTCAAGAAATGAATAAAAAAGAAGAGCAGGCATTTTTCAAGGAGTGCCCTGAGTCTTATTTGGAGCACTTTGAGTCTAAAAAGGTTGAAACCACAATCACAGGCTATCTTTAAAATCTGCAGTTTCCTAACCATCTAACAAAAAATAGTTATCCTTTATTCTCAGAACTCAGTCCTGTTGGGCATGTTCTGAAAAGTCAAGGGAAACAGATTGTTGGACAGCTCATAGGATTAGATTATAGCTGCTTTACGGTGAGATTATCCTTCATTAGGTTCCTGTTGTAATGTAGATGGCCAAAGTAACTACCTGAAATGGCAC
This sequence comes from Alligator mississippiensis, assembly GCF_030867095.1. Taxonomy (NCBI): domain Eukaryota; kingdom Metazoa; phylum Chordata; order Crocodylia; family Alligatoridae; genus Alligator; species Alligator mississippiensis. The sequence continues at coordinate 158,081,281 of NC_081827.1, forward strand.
ATTTTGTGTTCAGATATGCACCAAATGCAATCATGGCAGTATAAAAAGCAGAAGAAGTGGCTAGTCCGCAATTTTCTATCTGCAGGAAGCTTTTTGAAGGTGCCATGAAACCATCACCTATTCAGTTCACGTGAAAGTCAGTTGTAATTAGACACATTACTGTCTTTGATAATGCTGCTACATGCAGGTATGCATGCATATGTGTGGTGCCTGCACACACACAGAGTTAATATTTAACACAGTTTTTGCCTGCCTAACATCTGTTTCATCTGCTTAACTAGCCAGTGACTCCCAAAATCTTTGAACCTGGGGTGGCACAGGTAGGGCCCGCAGACTGAATCTATTATATAGAGCCCTAGCATCTGGCCCTTGATGCTGCCTTTTGGTCTCAGACTGGCCCCATGTGCCATGTACAGCTGGTGCATGCATGTGGTGTATAGGACTGGACCCAGTGCACGTTGTATTCAGCATGCAGGGCTGATCCAAGACCCAAAGGCGCAATGGGGTAGATGCCAGGGCTCTGCAGGATGGATATAGGGTGCACGCTGCTTGTGGTGCACAGGGCTGAACCCAATACATGCGCTGTATGCAGCGTGAGTGGCTGATCCAGGGTTCATGCTGGTTCTAGTGTGCAGGGCCAGTCTGTGTGCCTGATTTGGCCCACAGGGTAAGATGAGTTTTATATGCCTGATCTAAAGGAGTTAGATGCCTAATTTCCAATGAATACAACGAGATTTAGGATCCTAATTCCTTTAGACTCATTTGAAAATCTTTACCTTAATCTTTATGTATCCAGTCTATTTTATCTAAAACACCTATTTCAAAATTATTCATGCATTATACTCAAAGTAGCACTAGGAACAACTTAGTTGGCAACAGTCAAACTGCTTCTATTATTCCTTGTGTACATATCTGGGTTTTTATTGTTACTGGAGTTTTGTTGTTCTTGAGATATAAAGAAGATCCTAATCTTTTATAGATGGCCCCAGGAGAGTGGTTGTAAGGCATTCGTTTCTATAAGAGCATGGTGCTTTGAAACATATCATTGGCACAAAAGGCATACTGACTCCAGAGTTTGTAATTAGCATTCTGGAATTCAAGCCTAGTACTGGGAACAGTCTAACCATACTTTCCTAAATGGTTTGTCAAAGTCATTTTTTGTAAAATTCCTTAACTTTGCACACTGTTAATACAGCAACCTTGTTTTTGCAACACACAATGGATTTAAAATTCCTCATTTGGGCACATTCTTTGAAAACTTATGTCAAACTTGTCCAGAAAAAATACCCTTTGTTTAGCTTTGTGTTGAGTGTTTCAAGGGTTAATTCTGTATAGTGAGTCAAGTTCAAACATTTTGTTAAGAGAAAAATTGTACTCATAACTGAAGTGGCAGCCTCCTGGAAACAATTTTGGTTTCTATAAATGCTTTGCCTCAGTTCTGAAAGAAACTAAAGGCTTGTATGGTTTTAATATGAATGTCAAGATGACTAACAGACCTATTTAGCTCTTGCTCTATTGTCTGTAATAAAGTCAGGACAATGTAAAGGAAAAAATGAACAGTTTGGGGTTCTTTTTCTTCTTTTTAAAGACAAGCTGGGTGAGCTGCTGACACTGGTCAATAAGAGGCAGTATGATGAGATCCCAGTGGAGTTCCATTATACCCTCTCTCCAGAGAAATGGAAGAGAGAAAAAGGTCACTAAAGGTGATTCAAAAGATCCCCCAACCTAATAGGAGAAAAGGAAGTTGATGTTCTTGAGTATTGAATTTTCAGGGAATAAACAGCATTCTGGTAGCAGCTGTTTTTGGCCCAAAGGCTAAGACACTGGATTGGAGCACAGAAAAATATTAAATATTCCTCAGGATAAATATATGACATTTATCTCTCCTGGCTATATCTGATGTGTTGTGCATCAGTGAAATGGTTAATCAGTAGAAGGAAAACAACTGAAATGTTTACTTGATGATACTATTGTGGGCGTTATGTTACTTGCATTATGGTAGGACCTAAAAGCCACCAGTGATGTTCACAAACAGCAGGAAAAGACCATTCCTTATCTTGAAGAGCTTATCAACCCAGTTTTTTGTTGAATATCAGATTATAGTACCACTGAATCACTCTCCATTTTTCTTTTGCCCACTGCTAACATCGAGCTCATGTGATGAGGTCTTTTTGCTTTTTTTTAAAGAACGTTGAAATAGTAGCTTTAGAACATTCTCTCCTTTCTCTTGTGGACTTGGACAAATAACAGTGTATAGAATTTCATTTCAAAAGGAACTACAGTTGGTGCATTTAATAACAAAGGGAAAATGTTTTTTTCAAGAAGAAAGCTGGCATGCTTTTAGCATGAGGAAAACTGAAGTTGTAAAGTGGTGACCTGCCCAAAGAAAACAGTTGCGGCCAAGAAGAAGCCTAAACATAGGGCAGTGTTTCTTTGGGAAGGAATGTTGACAACTTGTGGATGGATTCGTTAATTAGAAAAATGCAGAGAATGTGTATCTTGCACATGTGGAATTATTATGAAACCAAGGCTGGAAACACTGAGACAGCCATGACGTTTCAGCCATGATTTGGTTTAATTTTATTTTGTCTTTTTCTTCTCCTTAAAGGTGGATCATTTGGACAAAAACGGTCAGTGTGCTCTGGTCCATGCGGCTCTCAGAGGTCACCTCGAGGTAGTCAAGTTCTTGATTCAATGTGACTGGACAATGGCTGGCCAACAGCAGGGGGTGTTTAAAAAGAGCCATGCCATACAGCAGGCACTGATTGCAGCAGCCAGCATGGGCTACACTGAGGTAAGACATAACTATACTTTGCTGAATTTCTGTGGAATAGGGAAATAATACGTCTGTTTTGTAGTCACAAGTCTGAACAAAGGTCTAGGAGGAGGAGCCAGTAATTTCACCCCCATCCCTCACCTTGCGCCATCCATGGGATTCTTGGCATCCTATGTAGCCTGGGCAGGATTCCAGCCAAAGAAAGTGTAAACGGTCCTTAAATTATTTAAATAAACCTAAGCAAGCAAGGATAAGCTATGTAATGATTGTCATTTCCTTGGTGGTAGTAGGAAACTGTTAGACCAAGCGGTTGTTAGCTGGTTAGAGGGGAGAAGAATATATGAGGCATTTGCTCCTATTACACTCTGCACAGGTTGCTGATAATATGCTCTGTATTTCTCTGTCGGGAAATAACACTAAGCTGAAAGAGGACTTCTGGCTAAAAGAAGCCCTCCATTTCCTCCCCCCCCCCCCCCATTTTTCTGACTTGAAATGTTGCCTTAGTTAAATATAATCCATGAAAATTATGTAACATGAGCAAATTGGAGAAATTAATCAAAGGAAGCTGCAGATCTTTTGCAGCCTGACTGCATGATACTTTTTTGTGGGAAGATTCCCCAAGATTATATTGATATATTTGTCATCTTAAAAAATACCTCCAGAATTATGGACTATTTAGTTAGTGTTATATATGTACATGGCTCCTTACAGACAAAGGAACTGGAAGTCCTTGACCTGAGATGCTTCAACTGATTAGGCAGTTTGCTAAAATATTTAAGCATTGCAGGGTTTCCCACTACCACCATCAACACCACCTTTTTAGTGTTTTAACAAATATAAAAAATGTTTGAAAACTGATTTAGGGTTTTACAGATTAAATGATCATGTTGCTTTATGGGAGGGGAGGCAGCATACTTGTCCAGCAAGATGTAAGCTTTACCTAGCTGTGAGACATGTCTAGGTAATGCGAGTTTGCATCAGCTCATCGGTTGCAGCTCTTTTATTTATCTGCTCATATCCCATTATAAATGAAGATCAATCAAGGTAATTTACATTGAAATGAAACAGCTCCTAATTACTGCAGTTTAGCTTTCATTTACCTGCATAATAGTATAGACACAAAACATTTGCAGCTTATTGGGTGTGTCTACATGTGCAATTAATGTTCAGTAAGGTTACTGCACAGTAATATAAAGTGCAGTAAACTGCAGCCAGGAACGTCTCCACACGTTCACACTGTCAGGCACAGATTTATTCCCAATGGCAGGAGCCTGGTCCAGGGCTGCTTCTACCCTGCTCTGCTCTCCTGCAACAGCCAGGAGAAGCTCCTGCCTCCCCAACGGCTGGCAGGGGGCACAGGGATTGGTCCTGATGTGAACAGGACTGGGAAATCTGTGAGGCTGCAGGGGCAGCTGTCTCCCAGCCCCATGCACATGGGGACAGAAGATAGCTGCCCTGGAGCCCCACAGCTCCCCTGGCATGGGGGCTTATCCAAACAGCAGTAGCCCCCTACTGGGTTGACTGGGAGCAAAATTGCTCCTGGTCAGCACCTACACATGAGGCACTGCACAGTAGCTACTGCATGGTTAATCTACTACCTGTATCTACAGGTAGTATCAAACCACACAGTAGACTAATTTAGTGCGCAGTAAATGCCATGCACTTGTAGACAGTGACATTTTACTGCTCAGTAGATTAATCTACTGTGCACTAAAGCATCTCACACAGATGCGCCTGTAATGTAGTAAATTCCCTCCTTTAACCCTTAAACAGCATAACAGGTTCATCCATACCCTTAGTCTCTGAGTGTCTACAGTACAGTTATTGCTTTGACTAAGATGTAACATAGCTGTGCCCAAGTTAGTTTTAACATGCTAGTTTGGATACTGGTCACACTCTAGCCACAGCAGCTACAGGACCCACTCAAGAAACTTGGTGAATACTGGTGAAGTTAGCCCACACTTAGTTCAGTTCTAACACAGCTACACCTCTACCCCTACCCAAGATAGCTAGTTTAAAGGTAGCTTAATTCTGTCTGTGCTACTTTACAGTGGAAGCAGTGGTTGTAGTATCATTATATGCTCTGATTTCAAGTTCCCCTTTTGCCAATGTTGTGTGTGGGAATTTCAGCAGTATGGGAACATCAGCAAGTAGCTTAGAAATGGCAGTTGTAACTGAAAATCTTTTTTTCAAAGCCCCCTCATATAGTTCACTTTGACAAGAGAATTCATGCCCTTCTCTGCTGCCAAACAGTTACACTGAGCACAACAGGCATAGTTTCTTCTTCACTGTTCAGCACTACACTGGCTTTAGCATAGCTCTAAACCAACAGTTCCATCTCCTAGGGTGAGAAAAATATATTGTCATCCATCAGTCATTTCCTTACTGTCTCACATCATCTCACCATGCCAGGAGAAGATTTTTAATCGATTTTAAAAAATCATCCTTAAAAGAAATTAGTTTCATTCTCTGAAGTTCAGGCCAGAAAAACAATACTGGCATCTTCTAACAAGGAAGCAGTGAGTATTTTCTAGAAATACCCTTTTATCTGGTGGCTGGGGCCCAAAACACTCTGAAGACTGATATTCTGTTCCTCTTTGTGCCATGGACTCACTTTGTAACCTGAAGAATATCACCTCACCTGTGGCGTGTTCCAGTTTCCTCATCACTAAATCAGGGGTGCTAGTACTTACTCTCATAGCAAAGAACTGCCAGATGCCAAGGTGAAAGTCGCAACAAAGTATTGTTTCTTCACTGGTTGCAGAAGCTGCGGCTTAACTTAGGAGTGAAAGAGGACTCACTGCGCACACCATATAATTTGTCTACAAGACATACCTAGGTTCTGAATTGCTAGGTACCAACAAAATAAAGGTTTATCATATGCAAGTTTGCTACTTACTCAGGGCAGTGGGCTCAGTCATTGATCTCAGGAAGAATATTTATTTATGATAAGATGCCAGACAGACACTTTGTTCATGTACTTTTGTGTGTTCAGAAAAGCTCGTGTTAAGATGTCAGCATTAGATATGTAACACATTAAAGTTTGTTAGCTAACATATCCCTTTGTTTTAGATTGTCTCCTACTTGCTCGATCTTCCAGAGAAAGATGAAGAGGAGGTGGAGCGAGCACAAATAAACAGCTTTGACAGCCTTTGGGGAGAGACAGGTAATTTCTGTTGGACCTATACCTTCTATTTTCTATTTTTATTTATGGACTCATTAATATCTAATATGCATTTGATACTTATGAGTATTTTGACTTCTCTATTTACTGGAAGACTATCACCTTCCTTATTGTATTTTGACTACAAAGTAGGATTATTTACTCTAGCTTGAACTTCTGTACAGACACTGATATGGATCACAGTGGGTGTGTCTACACGAGACTTTTTACTGTGCATTAAACTCAACTAACGTGCAGTAAAGTTTCACTGTCTACATGTGCACAGCAATTACTGTGCAGTCTGTTAGTATATTAGGATGGGTCCTGATCTCCACAGGGCTGGGAGGCAGCTGCCTACCCTGCCGGCCCCACCCTCTGACTCGGGGCCAGCCTGATCTCCCCCAGGCTGGGACAGAGCTGCCTGTTGAGCTGGGACACCTTCCCCACTGCTCTCTGGAGGCTGGGTGTAAGCCCTCATGCCTTCTGCCATCTGGGGGCTGGCTCCCAGGGGAGCCTGAAACTCCCCCTGGCTGCTGCAGAGGGGCAAAGCAGGGCAGAAGCAACCCTGGACTGGGCTGCTCTTGTTGGGCCAATTTGTTCCAATGGAGGTACACATGTAGATGTGCTCAGGAGAGCACTTTAGTGAACCTGAATTTTCTGCGCAGAAAATTCAGGCCCATTAATTCCACCTGTAGATGCTAAATGGGCTCCTGTTGAGCTAGATGGGTACAAAACTCTGGTATCTCTTTCTCTCTGTTGCTATTTGTCACAATTATACTAGGGGTGTTTTTTCCCACCAAAATAACCTGCAATACCATCAGTTAAGCACTTGAATTTTAAATTAGTCTTTGGTTTTCTGCAACCTCTTAATTGCTCATTGTAACATTGAAAATGCACCTAGCAATTAAACAAATGTGCTGTAATAGGGGTATTCTGTTCTCTGAGTTTTGATGTCAGTCCTGAAGTGCCATCTTCGTAAATTTTATGAGAAAAAAAAACAGCCATTCATTCTCTGCACTTTAACCATGTAGCAGGTACCATCATTTCAGTTTCAAGCGGTGTGCAAATTGGAATTGTTGGCTTTTAATGTGGAGCATCTATGTAAATATTAACTATCATGTTTGCTTGACTCTGATCTATTTAAATCACTGTCGTTTCCACGATAATGTTCCTATCTGAGTATCACCACCCTGATTTTGACCTTACCAGCTTTTTTCATAAATGACACAAACCAAGGCTACAAATGTAGGATAGCATGCAGTCCTGTATGTGATCAGATGGCTTTTACTAAAAGAAAGACACAATTGGGCACATTCTCAACTGATTCTGATTTTATAGACTGAAAAATTATACTAATGAAAACCAAACCTCTGAATAGTAGCTGTGTCTACAGGAGATGCTGACTCTGCAGTTGTTACTGCACAGTCATTTAGTACTTGTATAAATAAGTACTAAATGACTGCACAATAATCTGAGTTACTGCACAGTAGTGCCAATGAATGGGTTTTTTGTGACACTGACTGCGCATTAGCCCAAGGCTACTGCACAGTAGCATTGCATCATGTTTTCTCCCATGCAGTGCAAGTGCACGGTAGGCTTGGGCTACTGCGCAGTCAGCATCTCATGTAGATGTGGCTATTGTCATGCTTCTGGCAAAACCCAAATTAATCATCGCAGAGCACTAAGCTTATTGGGGAGTATTCCCCATGGCAAACTGAACTTAAGGAGGACAACAAGAGAGAAAGGGCATAGCAGGCAGCCTGGAAAGTAGCTGATGGGAGCAAAAGGATGAAGCTCCTGGAATCAACAAGAGGACCTAACTATATAATGAATTAGGCATTCTGACATGAGCTGAAATAAGGTAGGATGTAGGATGCATTTAGTGGGGTATTTCAGAGAGTAAGGACAAAAAAGAAATAAGGTGCAGACTTATCCAGATGCAATCTTAGAAAGAGCCATAACACTCATATAATAATGGCAAACCTCTTACAGGTAAGATCTTGATTCAAATGGTGACTAGCAAAGATCTAGCATATTTTAAAAGTCCTCTTGGTATTTTGGGCTTTGTTTGTAATATCAAAAAGTTACTGCATTCATAAAAAACAGACACTGGAAGTAGGGACAGTAATCCAACCTAATTTTAAGATTTCATTAAAAAAACCATGAAAAGTCTCTCTACCATATATCTTCATAAGCAGCTTTGGATAGTGCAGATATTATCGTTGGACATGAGCTAAGATAACTTTGGGTTGTCTGGATAAAGCTGACAAAGTCTGATAATAAGCCATACAGATTTTTGGACTAGTATATGACACACTTTTTCCTGCATGGTCGCTCTAAACTTCCAGACATCTCCATGTCTCGTTCCCTGTACAGTGATCTTAGCCTGAAGGCTTTCAGTCACATAGCTTTGCCTGACAGATTCCAGCAGTTTTGTGTCCTCTCTGACCTTTACCATTTCCACACATCCTGTGCAGCCTTCTTTGCCTGACCATTTTCTTAGTGATACTTCCAGCACCTTCCATGTTGCCCTATGGAAGGAATAGTTTGTGCTGCCTTGACTAATATATATTTTTGTATTTAATGGGAGCTATTGAGTGAATCTGGATACCTTGGAGCAAAGTGGATTTGTGTACTAATTACACTCAAATTGAAGAGTTATTTCTAAAGAATAACAGGTATCAGATTAAAGCTGATGTTAAGATGGAAGAACAGGCACCAGGCAGTTTCATAAACTCTCAAGCTCAAGATCCTATTTTTCTGCCCTGGAGAAGGTGAGCTGCATGGGTCTCAAAAGGTGCCATTTGATTTTGGTTTACTTTCCTTCCCCAAAAGTACTTAGTGCTTCTAGGTAAGTGTAAAGACAAATGTAGCAGAAAATGCACACTCAACCTAAAACTAGTATTCAGCTCCAAACATCCAAATGTTCTTGTTCTGTTCTGACACCTGTAGCTTATGTCTACTCATGCCTAGAATAGAATTGACTTCCTGACTTAATGATCTTATCCTGCTATTGCCTGAATTGCAGCGCCAAGTTATATCATAACCTCAGGAATTACTGACAGCACATTAAAGCCTGCTTCAGTTGGAATATTTACCTTAAGTACAAGACTAAAATCAAAACCCAACAGATAAGTGTGTCAACAGTAATAACGCAGTCAGAGATGGAGGTGCAAATACAATGGTGATAAATGCATGAAAATATATTTTCTCTGCTACTGAGCTATGCAGTAGATAAAAGTACAACCTAAGAGACTGAAAGCACATTAATAAGGTGGTTGTCTTTCCTGGTAGGGAAAGTTGATTTTTTTCTAAGAAACAGCTCAATTGCATTTAAAAGAATATTATTATTGAGCTTGACTAAGAATATAGAATAGATGCACATTTAAAAATTGGCAGCTCTACAGTTTTCTGTAATGACATTTTGTTAGAGACTGTGGCTCATCCAACATAATCCCATAAATGACTGAAAAAAGGCCTATTGGCACTTAAAATGTGTTTTGTTTATATTCATGTTAAGTGATCTGCAATGAATATTGTGGATCAGGTGTATCCATCACATTGTTATTTAGTAATTAAACTACTTTCACCTTGTATTGGAGTAACTGAACTGCTTTGCTGCTGTGCCCTAAGCATTCTGGGATTTTCCCTTCTACACCTTGTGAAATACCTGTTGATAGGCACTAGAATTCTAGGGGCTGGTGTCAGGTTCCCATGATTCTTCCTGTTTCTTCATCATCACCATCTTAGCAAGCCAGTGCTATTTTCAAAGAGCAGTGGGCAAACAGGAAAGAAATATAGTGACTTCAGAACCAGGGTGATACAGGCAAGTGAGGAGGAAGAGGCCAGAATCAAAGAGACATTTCTAGATCTTTTCTGTGAGTAGCTTCACCTCACAGGGTGTGGCATCTGCATTTGGCTAACTGGTATCATTTGGCAATGGTGACAAAACATCAAAGTGACAAAAGCCACTCTTAGATGCCTTAAAGCTATAATGGTGAACACTAGCTCCCTTCAGCGTGGAGAAGTACAAAGCCATTATTGTCTGGAGTCTCACATGCCTTATTTGCTATCATTGTGCTGATATCAAGAAGGTGCTGTTCCTTTGGGACCCCACACCAAGCCTCAAGTTCATCAACAGAAAAAGTATTTCTCTTTGGTGCTGCCGTGTCTGGTCATTTACCATCAAATTTCATCAGTATTGATATAGGGTAACCTAGAAAGATCTGCAATACCAAGATCTTAAAAAAATCTGATGCATTTACTGCAATGTGAAATAGAATTTAACACTGATGGTCTCTGTGGGCACTGATGTTATTGTCATTCTAGGATACCTGGTTTACATGCAGCTTCTCTGGGTTATGAAGCTGTTTACCAGAAACTTGGGCAAGAGGAAAGATTTTTTAACTGTACCCAGAGTTGTGGCAGAAAGAAAGTAAAGTTAGTAGTTAGAAGATGGAAAGGCAGCTACAGAATTCTGATGCCAAGGCCTAAGAGTCATGGAAAATATCTGCCTCTTACAATAGCTGTTTGCTTTGTTAATAGGGCTGTGCAAAGCTTTGGGAGGAGATTTGGCCCGATTCGGTGGCCGAATCTCCAAATCGAATCAGGGGACCAATTAAAAAGTCCGAATTGTTCGAAGCTCTCCGAATCTTCGGAAAAGATTCGAAGAGTTTTGATGATTCGAACAGTCTCAGGTGGCTGCAGCACAGAGCTGCAGCTGGACTTGGAGCTGGTAAGTAGTGGGCAGGAGAGAGGGGCTGGGAGAGGGGACCATGGGGGGGACCCCTGCCTACCCCCATCCCCTGCTTGCTCCCCCAGCCCCCCTGAGAGCCCCCTGACCCCTGCCTGTTCCCCCAGCTCCTGGTGCTTTAAAAAAAGCCCCACCCATTGGGTGGTGCTGGGCAATCCCTGCTGCCCCCCACTGCCCCACGCCGCATGGGGGGATGTGCTACAAGCCCCCCACCAACCTCCCCCCAGCCACTCCGTGGCTGCCCTGCCCAGGCCAACTCCGGCCCTTTAAGAAAAAAATGAGAAAAACTCCAGGACTCACCGCTCCTGCAGCAGCCTTGGGGCTTCAGGGGGCTTGTGGAAGAGCCCCCCACGTGGCAGGGGGGCAGTGGGGATTGCCCCCCGCCGGGCAGAAACAGTGAGTCCAGGGTTTTTCTCTTTTTTTTTCCCTTAAAGGGTCAGAGCTGCAGCAGGCAAGGCAACCTTGGGGGACCAGGGTGGGGGGGGAGGATCAGGGGGCTTGTGCAGAGCCTCCCACATGGCGTGGGGCAACGGGGATCACCCCCCTGCCCGGCAGCACTTGGTGAATCAGGGCTTTTTTTTTTTTTTTTCAAAGAGCTGGGAGCTGGGGCAGGTAGGGCAGCCATTGCTGGGGTAGGAGAGCGGGCGGGGGATGGGCCTGGCCTGGGTGGTTTGAAGATTCCAAATCAGATTCAGCCAGATCAATTCAGGGCAGTGATTCGAATCACCGAATGGAATCACTGTCCCCTGAATTGGCCGAATCCATAGTGAATACTAGCTGCTTCGCACAGGCCTATTTGTTAACCATGATCTATATGAGAGCAGGGAGAGAGCCCTGTGAATGAAGAGAAGCAGGAGGTGAGCAGACTTGCTGAACATTTTGGACAAGAGAGGGAGGCCTCTATGACTACTCAGCTCTTAGAGGCACAGTCAGAGAGGCAGTGTGCTTCTATTTGAAGGGTAGGGGACAAATGTGAATAGTGTATGTGGTTTTGTTAAAGCTTTAATCATGTTTGTAACACATTTTAATACGCATGCAGTGTGGCAAGAATCTTATGATTCATGTGCATATGTTAGCATAACGCATGTGGGGATTTAGTGTGGACTTCAGTATAATGCATGTCTGGGTTTCACAGCAGTTGAAAATGACCTTCTAATGAATTGTGTAAGTCTCAAAACCATTAATGTAATGACATTTTCAGTGATTTTTTTTCAGTAAATGTGAGCCAACATTTGGCTTTTCTCTGTGGCTGTAGGGGACAGGACTAGGCACAATGGTTGCAAGCTGCATTAAGAGAAATTTAGGCTGGAGCTTAGGAAGAACTTTCTGACTATGAGGATGTTCAGGCATTGGAACAGGAAATGTAGCGAAGTTGTGGAATATCTGTGCCTGGAAATTTTCCAAAGCAGGTTAGACTGACACTTACCTGGGATGGTTTAGCTATTGTAGGGAAAATATGTGAAGCCTTTTTCTTCCTTCTGTCTAAGTTTAAGTCTGGCAGTTGTGAGTTTTAGTGAACTTTATTTTCAGACATCTAAGGCCATTATGAATACACAAAGTATGTACATACCATATCTACCTGAATATAAAATGGCCCTGATTCTACAATGACCCCCCAAATAATTAGATTCCATATATGGAAAATTTATAAATTTGTTATAATTTTCCAGGTATAGACTATAATTACGAGAAGTTTAGCTTAATTTTTTTTTGTCCCCCTTCCACATGTACAACAGGAAAAAGAAATCTGGAGGGGTCAGATGGCCCTCTTGCCCCCCAACTTCTTCCCATCTGCAACCCCTCCCCCACTGTCAGATACTGCTTTCCCTGAGCACATGGAAGTGATGGGCACATTTGAAAGCACTGACTAATGAATTGACTCATTTGATCTTTTTTAAAAACTGTGAAAGTTTTAACACAGGCACTCTGTAAACACATTTTTAATCAGCACTTTAACACCTACTTAGAGCAAGTTCAAACTATACATGATATTAGTCCAAAGCCCAAAGGCTCATGATTTACTGTATAGTTCATTGGGCTGAGCAGAGTCCTGGGATCCTCCAAAAATGTATATGCAGATGAAGCATAGGGCAACCTGGTCTGGCTTCACATCACATAGGATGGAGCCACACTAATCATATGTGACAGGCTGAGAAAGGGGCCGACAGAGTGATTCTAAGTGAACTATTTGGGGCCTTGTTCGGTGATGTTTGCCGGACATTTAAGGCTGGTAAAGAATCAGGATTCATTAGAAATAGGAAAAAAGATGCAGCTCATCTGTAGGAATGAAGAGAAAGCCAAAATATATAGAATGTAGAGACTCACCATGACTTGAAAAGGAGTTGGTGCTGAGGAGGACTGCAGTCAGTGGGCAGTACCATATATTTTATTCAAATAGGTTGCACTAGCCTATCCTTATGGTAGGTTCCTATGAGCACTGAAAGCCTGATCAGTGCCTTAAAGGTAGAAAAAGGGATCAACAGAGTGTTGGAGTGTAAGGAGTGGAGGAGGGAGACCCAAAACTTAAAACAATGGCAGTGGTGGCAAGTAAGCATTAGGTGAAAAAAGAGTTGAAGAGCAGAAATGAAGATCTGGAGACAGCTGGAAAGTGGGTGAAGGTAGAGAAAAAAGGAAAAAAGAAGGTGACAGCAGGAGTGATGGCGGAGGCAGCAACAATGAGAGTGATGATGCCAGAAGAAAGACAGGAGCAGAGGAGAGGGAAAACAGAGCAGGAGCAGCAGCAGAGAGGGTATGTTGGGTGAGAAGCAGAGGACAGCAGGAGCAGGCCAGCCCACTGCGTGTGGCATGATGGGTAAACATGGAAGAGGCACCCAGAGAAGCTAGAGAGGAGTGGAGGCTGAGGATAAAGGCAACTTTAACTGGCAATGGAAGGCAGATGGGATTGACAATCAGATATGATTTTCTGAAACAGGTACTGTTTGAGATTTTGGAGATGGAGGTGGAGCATCTCACCAGCCTGATTGTTTTCTTGAAGTGAAAGATTTGGGAATTGACTTACTCAGATGGAGAAGGGTATGAGAACTTTTGGAAGAAATATGCAGAGAAATGTGGGAGGGAGGAATTAAGAGGGATAAAGTTCATAGCAGGAAAAAAGTCAAGAGAAAGAGTGATTATAGTTCTAACATACACAGATATACTAGAAGCAGAAGACATTGAAAGATAGATGAAAAAGTACATTCAAAAGGTAATGTTGGTAGAAAAAGTAAAGGACAAATATGGTATCTGGATAGGCTCTTGGAGGGCACAAGTGGTGTTACAAGCAGATGAGTAGAGTGCTGCACCTCCTGACAGTGATCCAGATCAGGGCACACTGGGGTTTTATAATGTATCATGGGCAATCAGAATGGAAATGCAGAAAGATGGGGTACCTGTCCACACGCTGTCCCCTCACGGTGTGCTACAGATAAGAAGGGAAGGGGAATAGAGCAACAGAGTGCCAGGAGTCCCTAAAATGCACTGTGTGCAAGGGAGAGGGACATTTGTATCATGGGTGCTCCAAAGCCTTTGCAAGTATAGTCAGATCCCCTAAGGTACAGCAAAACGCGAAGGAGGAGAGCAGAGGAAAAGGAGAGATTGGAGACTGAGGTAGAAATGGTGGAACATTTCGTGTTTCAATGGTGGAACACTTCCACAGGGGGTGTGAAACAGAAGGAGTGAGATGAGATGTCTGTGGTTGAGGCAGTGCAGGAGGAGATAGGAGACGGGATGGAAGGGAAGGTGGGAACAGCAAACAGCTCAGACATGAAGGTGGGAGTGGGCAAGAAAGAAGACACCCTACAGACAACAGAAGTGGAGATGGAGCAAGAGAAAGAACTAGAGAGTCTGGGGAAAGAAAGAAAATGCAGGGGCTGAAGACCAGGAAGAAGAAAACTGATAATGAGGGAAGTGAGTCGGAGAAAAAGCCGAAGAGCAGTTTCCTACTGCTAATGCCTCTGTGGAGACCAGAAAGCAGGAGGCTGGGGTAAAGTGAGAATATGCAAGCCTTCTTAAATGCAAAAGCGATCCAGCAGCTTGCAAAGGCTACAGGAATGTGGGGGAGGGAGGGAGAGGAGTGGAGTCAACCACCTCAAGCAATGGCACAGACAGACCAATGGCACAGACAGACCACAGACAGGCAAGGGACAGGCACACCCATTTTAAAACAGGCAAGGGACAGGCACACCCATTTTAAAACAAGCATGAACATTATTGACAATAGTTTCACATAACACAAGAGTATCTTGACAAGGAAAAGATGAGAACAGATTGAACCAGTGTTGAACCAAATAACTCTGCCTACAGGAAGGTGGTATACCAGGGGAGAGGGATTATAAACACTTTGAGAAAAGGTAGAAATAGGGATCATCTTGGTGGTCAGGGACAAATAAGAACAGCACAGGAAGGGTAGCAATATTATTCAAGAACCTAGAGCTGAGAACAAAGCAAACAGAAGAAGTCATCAGTGGCAGATTGCAATGAATGATACTATCAGCCAGAGGAACAGAATTAGAATTTTTCTATGTATCTGCAGCATCAGAGAGGGAAGGAAGGAATGTGCTGCTTAGAAAGCTATTGGTTTACATGGTTGGAGGGAGACTGAACATAATAGTGGGAGATTTCAATGGTATCCTCAAAGTGGGCAGTTAAATAAGGGAAGGAGGAAATGGACCTTTAGACAGCTCATCCTGACTGGTAACAAATATAATAAAAGAAGAGTCTCTAAGAGATGTCTGGGTAGGGGAGAAAGTTTTCACTAGAAGAGACCCCAGTGGAAAGTAACAGTCAAGAATTGACTTTGTGCTTCGTGCTATCAAAAGGAAGGGGGATAAGGAAGAAAGAAACCGTACATGTGGCTTTTAGTGATCACCAGATGCTGAAAGTAAAAATGAGTCTTGGTAAGAGCCCCATGAGAGGGAAAGGACTGTGACAGTTAAGTGTGTGGCAGTTACAAAATGAAGAGATATGTTAAGCATACACGAGACAGTATGAAGGGTGATAAAGGAGTACTATAGAAGGGTGGATGATGGTAAAGAAGAGGAGAGGAGAATTCTTTAGGAAGGAAGGCTGAAGAGGCACAGGGAAAAGAAGAAAGAGCTTAGAGAGCCGTACAGAAGGAAACAGCAGCTGTTAAAGGAAGCTGCAGAAGGAAGACAGGTGCGAGAAGAGCTAGAAGAAACAAGGCAAGAGTTAGAAGCCTGGTTTAAAAGCAAAATGCGAGAGAAAATGTTCTTAGCACAAGCCTCCTGGGTGGGGAAAAATGAAAAGTGATCCTGATACTTTTTGACCAGAGTGAAGGTGGCAAAGGGAGAGCTTAAAGCAGTATGAGAAGAAGTTGGTTCCCAGGTGGAAAACCAAGAGGAGGTAGATGTTGAAGGTGATGAGAAGATTTTATGAAGAGCTATACCAGAAGAAGGAGAGAGAGAGAAAAAAGATGAGGGATTTCTTGGAAGAGATTGAAGAGAAAGTAGAGGAGGAGGAAGCAAAGAAGAAGGAATAAAAGATCAACTTGAAGTAGAGGGGTGTTTAAAAACCTTTAAAAGAGGGAAATCACCAGGAGCAGATGGACTGCCTATAGAATTTTACAGGAAGTTTTGGGCATGGGTAAGGAGGGATATAATGAAAGTTTTCAAGGAAATAGTGAAAACAGGAGAGGCAGAGAAAGATTTAACAAGCGGCACGGTGATCTTACTCAACAAGAAAGGGGAGAAGGAACTCCTGAAAAACTGGAGATTGATTACACACCTTAATATAGATTATAAGTTAATGGCCAAGATGCTGGCTTTGAGGATGAGAAAAAACCTCCGGAAGATAATACACGGAGACCAAGTATGGGTAGTACCAGGTAGAAGGATCTCCAAAGCAATCGGAGTGATCAGAGATGCACTGTCTCACATCCAAGAAAGGAAAACAAGCACAATTATAGCAAACCTAGATTTAGAAAAAGCATGTGACAGAGTGGATCATGATTACATATTTGAGGTGCTAGGAAGAATGGAGCTCCCTGAAAAATGTATATGTTGGATAAGGTTATTTTATAGAGAAGCAGAGAATCGTATCCAAATTAATGAGCACCTAAGTGGAGCCTTTAAAATCCATACGGGGTGATACAGGGTGCCCCCTTGTTGCCACTACTGTCTGTACACAGCATGGAACCATTAGCACAAAGAATAAGAAAAGACAAGGTAATAAGCAGAGTAAAGATACTGGGAGGGGGGAGAGGTAAAATGCATATTATATGTGGATGATATAAATGTAATAGAGAGAGACTTTCGATGGAAAGGGTGCTAGAGCATACATCAGGGTATGGAGAAGCGATAGAAGCTAAACAACATAAATCAAAAAGCACCGTAATGGTAGTGAGGAACTGGGGGGACTTGGAAAAGTTGGCCCTTCAAATAATAGAGAGAGAAATCAGAGTGAGAGCGATCACTATGGATGCCAAAGGGAAAGGTAATACAGCCTGAGAAAATGTGACGGAAAGACTATGGCTAATACTTTGGTTATGCTCTGAAAGGATGCTGTCTTTTGCCAGAAAAGTGGCAACAGTTAAGGCAGTGCTACTGCTGGTTATTCTGTATATGGGAATTGTATTCCCACCAACATGGCAGCAGAAAGTAAAAGTACAGAGGGAAGTATATGTGTTCTTCTGTTATGCCAAAGAGAGGAGTTAGCTAGAGCTGAATTGTACAAAGCAAGAGAGATGGGGGGGATGGGACTGCTGGACTTGGCATTGTTCATCTATGTGAAATATGTAAGCTCAATACAGATGGTGGTAATGGAGGGAGAAGGAAAAGCAGTGCATATCAGTGCAATTTTGAGAAAATGGGGAGTATATTAGACCTTTTTGAAGAGTCCATGGGCATGGCAACTGCTGATTCATTACATCAGGATGGAAGGATTCATGCAGAGGTATAAATTAGGGAAAGTTAGGTTGGCGGTCCTGAAGGATCGTAAGAAATTGATTAAAGCTCCAAGGTGGAGAAACAGGATGGCTCTGGTGGGAAACTTCACAGAAGGACAAGTGAAGAAGGTGTGGGGAGTGGTGGTGGGTAAACAACTAAAAGACTTATCTGCTGTGACCCATCATGGATGGTTGTAAGAAATACCTTGCCAGTGAGAGAAGTGCAACACAGATGGGGCTTAACAAGCTCATCAGGGTGCCCAAGGGAGAGGTGCAGGGAAGAACAAATGGTGGGACATGTATTTTGGGAATGTACATATGCAAAGGAGGTGTGGGAAAGGGTCCATTGCTTTCTGTGTCACCAAAATAAACCTGTCGTTAGCACAGGAGATGGTACTATATGGACTCATACCAAAGGGACTGAAAGAAATGTTATTAAGGACTTTATTAGCATGTTTTAAAACTAGTTTTGGGAAGTAAGAAACCTCTGGATGTTTAACGGGTTGGCTTTCACTGAAAAAGAATCCCTGAAGCTGGGGCTGCTTGAACTGAAATACTACATCGATCAGGACAAGGAAGAGATTGAAGAGGCAGAGAAGTGGAGGAAAAAGGATTGGACACACTTGTTTCACTAAACCTACTGAGAGGACTGATGGGAGGGGCAGAGAGTTGCAGGTGGTTACTGAAGTAACACTTTTTCATGGGGTTCAGTACAAAGAAAAAGATTTATGTCATGGTTTGTTCTTTTGCGGGATATGTTGTTTAAGGGTTTAATATACATAGCTGTATGTTTTTGATATGTAGTTGTTTCTGGGATGTGAAGTCTTACTAGAACAAGGACACTCAATATGCGTCGCTTTGTAAGTATAGGGTGACAACTGTGTTTTTAATAAAATTTATTTAACAAAATGGTTTTCATTAGTATGTTTGCCCCTTATGGGCCATGACTTTATAGTTATGTTCAGTGTTGACTGCATTTAATCAGTTTCATAGTTGGTTTCCATTACTGAGTACATGCTGCTTTTAGCAGCAGTTCAAAGAGAGCCAATGTATTTAATATGGTTTCCTTGTATGCAAATGTAAGATGAGTGGCTTTTTTTCCCCGTACTGATTGGGTGGGAAAACCTTACCTTGTATTCAAGTAAATACAGCATGTGCCTTGGCTGCTACTGTGCATGCTCAGTTTACATGTCTTTGTAGCTGTCCATAGTGGTCCACGTGCATAGGGAAGCGCATCCAGCAATAGAATTTCAGCGTGCTTGTAAGTGGTATTTTAGGCACTTAAACAACCAAAAATGTCACGTACGTAGCCAGATCTGGACACCTGGACAACCAGAATGGCAATAGAATGCCACCCAAATTGTGCATAAGTGTAAAAAATACCACTCGAGCAACAGGGTGAGTTTCATTTACCACAAAGAGGAATAACATGCTGTCCTTATAATCCAGCCAGTGCACCTGTCACTTACTACAGACTGGTTAGGTTCCTGGTCCTACTGTTCTTCATTTTTTGAATTAGTGACTAGAACAGGGGCAGGCAAAATATGGCCCATGGGCCGGATCTGGCCCGCCAGGCACTTCCACCCGGCCTGCGGAGCCCCTTCAGACCCCTGGTAATGGCGGCTGCTGACACCTCGGGCTGTTTACTTGGGTTCTGGTTGCGAGGCAACCAATCCTGACCTCAGCCCGACTCAGCTGGCCTCGCCCTACCCCTAGCTCAGGCCAGGTGTGCAGCTTCAGAGGGGCAGGAGGGTCTGGTCCAGATCCTGTGGCACCAGCGAGGGGAAGGGGTGCCTGGGCCAGCTTCTGCCTCACTGCATGGGACTGGACAGGCTCCTACCACCCAGGTAAGGGAAAGCAGCTGCTGGGTAGGCTTCCACCATGCTGCACCATGCTGCTTGGGCTGGGCTGGGCTGGGCTGGGCTGGGCTGGGCTGGGCCGGGCCAGCACTGGGGAGGGGAAGCAGCAGCTGGGCTGGCTTTGCCGTGTGCTGCTAGGCCAGCTTTGCCACATGCCGCTCAGGATGGGTGGGCATTGGTAAGGGGAAGCTGTGTCTTTGCCACATGCTACTTGGGCCAGACCAAGTCGGCACAAGAGAGGGAAAGCCATGGCTGAGCCGGCTGAGCCATGTGCTGCTCAGGAGGGGACAGGCCTAGTCAGGTCGGCACCAGAGAGGAGAAGCCACGGCTGAGCTATCTGAGCCACGTGCTGCTTCATTGTGTGCCGCTTGGGACCAGCCTGCCCTGTCCTGAGCGCTTTCCCTCCCCAGTGCCAACCCAGCTGGGCCCAAGCGGCACGCAGCTCAGCTGCCACATCTTCTCGCCAATGCCAGCCCAGCCAGCCCTATCCCGAGCAGCACCAAGGAGAAGAAGCAGTGGCTGAGCCGTGTGCTTTTGGGAACTGGCCGGAACAGGCTGGCACAAGTAAGGGGAAGGTGGGGCTGAGCCATGTGCCACTCCGGCCAAGCTGGACTGGTCTCATTCAGCACGTGGCTCAGCCACCGCTTCTCCTTGCCAGTGCTGACTTGGCCAGGCCCGTCCCAAGTGGCGCACAGGGAAGTCACAGTTGGGCCTACTTCGGCCGTGTGCTGTTCAGGATGGGCTGGACCCAGCCGGGTCGGCACTGGCAAAGAAAAAGAGCGGCCGAGCCTCCTGCCTCTTGGTACCGGCCATGACGGGAGCGAAGAGGGAAAGCCGCAGGTCGGCTGGTTTTGCCGCATGCTGCTTGGGACAGGACGGGCGCTGCCAGGTTGGCACCGGGGAAGGAAAGCCATGGCTGAGCAAGCAGAGCTGCCTGCTGCTTGGGAAATGACAGGTCCTGCCCCTGCCTTGTTTGATTTTTTTTAGAATATAATTTGCTATTTTTCTGGTTCAGAGATGGACCTTGCTGAAAGGAGTAATTCTGGGGGGCAAGGGAAGGGACTTCTGGTGGCAAAGTTCTGGGTTAGGGGGTGGGACTTCTGGTCCCAAGATGGCGACCAGGGGGTGCGGCCCCTGTCAAGGGACGAGCCTACCCATGCAGCCCTCGATGTCTTGCCAAAACTCTAAGTGGCCCTCCGCCTGAAATAATTGCCTGCCCCTGGACTAGATTTAGTTGGTTGGTGATCAGACTTCAGAGGGGCTGGGACATGTTCTTTTTAGAGGGCAATGAAGTCTGCTGATTGTGGATCTCAAGCATAGTTTAACAAAATTCTTCTTAACCGTGCAGTGACAGGGCACTGACAGAGCCCTCCTCTGCTTGCTTTACCTTTGGCAAGTTAAAGAGTGATTTTGCCAGTTTTAACAACAGGTAGACAGCTACTTGTCTAAAATGATTTAGACGGGTATGATCCTACCTGGCTCAGGGGTTGGATTAGACCAAGAGTCAGCAACCTATGGCCCGTGGAGCCATTAGATGAAGCCCATGGAAATGGAGCCTTCAGTGGCATTCTAGTGGTGGGGGGTTCCACCCAGGTGGCCAAGCAGTGGGGAGGAGTAGTGATGGTGGTAGCAGCTGGGTCCTAGTGCTGGCCCACCTCAAATGCAAGCTGGGTCATTCCAACCCAGAACCCCAGTAAGATTATGCTGACCGAACTAGATGAACTCCTACGGACTCTTCCACTCCTACTTTTCTATGATTCTAAATCCAAGGCTTCAGCATGGGACAGTGCTGGAGCAGCAAGGCATGACTGCTCAGTGACTGGGCATAGCACACGTGTATTAACTCCCTAGAAGGTAGAGTCTTCATAGTAGCCCCTGGATGCATACCAGCATTAAAGCAGGCAGGTGATACCCAATCAGGATGGCTGAAGAGTGGAGAAGTAGAAAGAGAAGTAGAAAGTGCGTAGTTAAAGAGGTAGGAAAAGTCCAGCAAGTGACCATGTACCACCAGACAGACTGTCTTCTGAATGTGTAGCTGATGTTGAGATCCACACAGATCTCAACATCAGCTACACATAAGACTATGGGTTTGACAGTGTGGTGTTCTGTTTTTTGGTAGGCTGTTCTTTGGTGTCTCTCCAGCCCAAGGGAGAGCAAAATAAAATGCATTTGGAAGTGACTGTATTCACCACCATTAACAGTGTTGCAGTTGGAAACCCATCAGCATCTCTTAATCAGCCATCCCACAGAAACAATCTTCAAAGAATAAACAAGCTAGATCTGCTAGAAATAGACTCCCACCTTCTGCTCAGACTCCTACTAGAAGCAGTGGAGCACCGAGCCAGAGGAGCTTTGCTGAAATATGCATGAAGTTGAGGAGGGGAGGGAGGAACTGAAAAATCTAAAATTAATACTGAAGACTAGTAAAAGACAAGTCCTATACTAATATCTATTTTCAAATTGAATGCACCTTTTCTAACCCAGCCACGCTGTCAGAGTTTACAATGCACATTTTGTCAGGAAGGGGAATGTTCATGTTACCCAGAGCATTTGTAATATTGAAAATTAAAGGTAATTTTTGGTTTTGCATAAAAAGGCATTTGTTGGTGGATTCTGGCCTGGCCCAGAAACAAAGGCCAGAATTAGCATTTAAATTGAAGAATGTTTGAGTGTATGCATGTGAGGCTTGCTTTCCAATTGTTTCCTTGATGGAGTTTCAAAGATTTACAGACTAAAGTGGAATATTAAAAATAAAAATTCCCCATCTGAATAATGCTGCTCTACACTAGTCCTGACAAGGAAAACCACAAACTTCACTAGCTTCCAGCTGGCAAGAAACAGCCTTTCAATAAGTCCTGCTCCTCTGCACACACACCCCCACATCCCCCACCAGCCTCTCTCTCTCTCTTCTTCCTTCAAGAAGCTCAGATATTCAGGTTCCCTGGTGATGTAGTAAAGTACAACGTAAACTTCATGGAAAGGCTTTAAAGTGCACATAAGGAAAGTGCGTACCCAGCAGTTCACGTTTGCTGTTAAAATTGTTCCCAAGCAGTGTTGTATGCAGGGTTAGAATCACTGGCTCATATGATCCACTTTGCAGAAGAACTGCAGGAGGTGAAAGGGGAGGTGTGTAGGATTTCATATGACACTGCAAACTGTTTCATGTGGTGCTGCCTTGAATTTCTTAGTTACACAGACCAGTAAATTAGCTGATGATTACTGCAGATGTTCTTCACAACCTGATGAAAATGATGAAGATTTTTGTCATATATCATTCATCTTCTATGAATCAGGAGGTGCCTTTGCAGAAAGAATTGACCTTTGCAAATACAACATACATGACTAGTGAGGATTAGGAGCAGTATGTATTCTAGTCTGTGGCTCTCTATCTGTCTTTTCGCTTTCTTCATCCTGCCTACAATCATCATTGTGTTGGTATGTAGGCACCAAATGCAATTGCTTTAATATTCAGGGCTATCTTGATAGGACTTTCTTCTTAACTCCGCTCATCATGAGAGCTTAAGGAGGGACTGGTTAAACATCGGAAAATGTGAGGATAAGAGGAAAATGCTGATGTTCTGGAGGGGCAAGCAAGAAAAGAAAAATGGATGTGACGTTACAGGCAGAAATCACTTGCATGCACAAATTCCCACAAATGAGCCTGGCAGGCTTTCTTCTTATGGGATCAATTGCTTGGTGATCCTGGCTTTGTGTTACTGTTTTTCATTTGTTTTTATTGGGGTTTTTTCTTATTTCACTGTAACATTCAAATACCCAACTGAGCTGCTCCTTGCACTTGGCAAAATTGAAAGAAAATCTGTTGAACTTAAATCACATTTTATTTACTGATGGAAAGTAACAAAGCAGATACTTTTCTCACTAATGAAAACATGCAACTCCAAATGTCTTCTCTCTCTTTTCCTTCAGCCCTGACAGCTGCTGCAGGACGGGGCAAGCTGGATGTTTGTCGGCTGCTTTTGGAGCAAGGAGCAGCTGTGGCACAGCCCAATCGACGTGGAGTAGTTCCGCTGTTCAGTGCAGTGAGACAAGGCCACTGGCAGGTAAAGTGGGACATTACAAAATCCTCCAGTGTCGTTTCCCACTGTAATGGAATAGTGAGAGTCCAAACCATTAGAAACTTCACAGCTACAGTTCTGGACAATCTCTCACACTATTATTCGAGAAAGAGATGGAAAGGGAGGGAATGCTGCTGCCCTCTGTGGAAATGGTCTGGATAGGATATTAAAGAATTTGACCATAGCTAAACGTAGTGTTACGATCTCACGCACATTCTCGTATTGGATGTTAACCTTCCCTAGCTCTTGCTGCGGGCAGGTTTATAGCTGATAGACTTTGATAAATAACTATGCTATCAGGAGTGTTTGTCACCAGTGGATGGAATGCTTTTGAGTTGTGTTAATAGGTTATTTTTGCCCCTGTGATTTTGTTATCCCTTTTTTCTGCTTTAACTTTGATAGCTAGTATCCCAGACATTCAAAGCTGGGCATTTCCCTAGCTACCCCACTGCTAGAGCATCTCAGAGGCAGTGGCTGATCAAAAGTTAGCTGTTCCAATTACCAGCCACATAATTTCATATATACATTCCATATATCTTTACATTTTGGGCCCGTGTGCATATCCTGAGTGTCCATGACATTAACCTCAGAGTGGTAGCTCCTAATGCCTATGCCACACCAATGGAAATTTAGTTGCACATAGCCACATTCATTTTAGCTTGCAATATCTTCTTTCTTGTCATCTGTGCAAGCTGCAAGGCCAACTCTCAAGATTGTCTCAGCCATAGTGAAGAGCGGAGAAAAGATGGCAAGGACACAACAATAAAACAGAACCCTGTGGACCAGTTCATGCACCCACCCATGTTCTCAAACACACTCAGAGGGTTGTTAAGCTTCTGTACTGTACCAACTTCCTTATTAGATTTGAGGTACACCAAAGAGTTAAATTCCCTCTGGAAATTAGCCTACTGCCCAGCCCCTACCAGAGGTACAAACACTACCAATGCAAACTCCATGCACAGGAATGTTAAGTTAACAACAGGAGTATATTATGACAAGAAACAACTACAACAAAGTACTATAACAACAGTATTATAAAAACTATACAAACAATATACAGTTAAAGAACCTAACAGCAGTCTGTTACCCTAGGTGGCAGATAGGGTGGCCATCAAGGTACCTCAAGAGTAGAGGGCAGTTGCATTTAGTACAACTGTCCCCAACACCATGAATGTTGCGTGCCTCCCGAGGCTGGGGGGGACACTGTGAGCTCCTGCAGGCGGCGATGGCGGTGGGGGTATAGCAACAGCTAGCAGGGAGCTCCCGCAGGTAGCCACAGCAGTGTCGGCAGTTGGGGGGGGCAGTAATGAAAAATAGAGGACATAGTCATCTGGTTTCATATCAATAGAGGAGAGAGGACCAAAAAACTGGACTGTCCTCTATAAAACTGGACAAATAGCCACCTTAGTGGCAGACCATATCGCCCTAGAGAGCTGACAGACAGGGAAGACCTGCTCTGCAGCCTCACACCCCTAAGGATTTCTATGCTCTTCCTTCATACACAGGTAGGTACTGAGCACCTCAGAAAAGGAAGGGGTGATATTTTACCCAACCGATGTGACGCGAGGACACAGTTGAGTGGCTGGCAAGTGCTCAGGTGATCAGGACCCTCCTGTCATTGCTCCTGAACACTGTCCCACCCACGCTGCTCTCACTTGCTCAACAACAAACTCTTGGCTCCAAACAACCAACACAACTGAAACGCTGAGCCAATTCTGTGCTAGTTGTACTTGCACACTCAGTCACACACACCAATCAAAGAGGGAGAGAGTGCAAGACAGAACAAGCCTCAGCGAGATCCAACCCCATTGACGACGACCCTGAAAAGCCGCTATGGACCCCAGAGAGCCTACTGAACCTGCACTGGACAGTCTTTTATAATGGCCAAATCATGCTGCCTGTCCATCAAATGGAGATCCAAACATTTAATCTCTGATCATTGTCAATCAAAGTCAATCACAGTAAGGACCATACTAATCGAACTGTCACAGTAGCCCATAATAACTTATTAGCATAATGGTCCTAACTGTCATGTTCCCCTGGTTATCAAACAAACAACTTGGCCTTCAAACAAACAACTCGCTGTGCATGCTCAACTTTTAAAAGTAGGTCATGACATCGTTACGGTTAGGAGTTCAGATGTTCTAGAACAGCAGTTCTCAAACTTTTGCACCTTATGTCCCACCTATGTAAGGTCAAAAAAAAATCGATGAATGGTGGGGGGGTTCCCCAGAGGCCAGTCAAGGGTGGGGGGATCCCCCAGTGGCCAATTGAAGCATGCAAAAGTGAAACCGGAAGTCCCGCCATGGCATGTATGGTTTTGCTGCTGCGACCTGAGTCCCACCTAGAGGACCTTCATGTCCCACCAATTGAGAGACCCTATTCTAGAAGACACTAGTCATCCTACACATGGGTAACCACACCAGGACTCTACTGTCTAGTATTGCCAATGGAGAGCAAAAGTCCCATACCAACTTTATATATGGCAGCACAACTCACTAATATCACCAGGCTTTTGCCTTGCTCTCTAAGGGTGTGTGTAGATGAAACGGGGGCCCTAAATTGAAGCAGTGGGTTTTTAAAAACACCGCTTCAATTTAGGGCCAATTAAACCCCTATGTCTTGCACACACCTGACTTACCTGCCTCTCCAGCGGCGGGGAGGGGAGGGCAAGCTGCCAGTGGGAGGAACGGTCCCTGGGCTGTGGGGGGGCGGGGGTTGGTGCTTCCCTCCACGGCAGCAGCGGCCTGCCCCCTGCCAGCACCCTCATGCAGGCACCCGGCTCGGGCAGTGCCAGGGGGCACCACAGCCACAGAGGGAAGCAGCAGCCTCTCTGCATGGCAGGCAGGCAGGCAAGCTCCAGAGGGCAGAAAAAAAGAAAATAAGGCTCACCACTTTTCTTGTGTGGAGCCTGTCTTCCCAGGCTGCTGCCAGGCTGCCTGTAGGGCTTCCTGCAGAGCCACGGAGCTGCATGGAGCCTGGTGCTAGGCTTGCGGCTGTAGGGACAGCAAACTAAAACTCCTCAGGAGTTTTAGTTTGCTATGCCTCAAGTCATTTAAGGCGCATTACACTGCCAAATTTCCTACTGCAGCTGGAATTAATGCGCAATATGCCGCCAAGGCATGCAAACACCAACACCATTAAAGTTGTGCAAAAACATTTAGCCTGCTTTAAAGTGTCATGCATACATGCCCCTCATTTTGTCTACACATGACCTAAAAGTTTTAGCCTAAATGTATCATAAAGGTGATTGATTTTTAGAGGCCAGAATCTAAGAACATAAAATGAAGCCTCTTCAAAGTGTCTCAGTTTGGACATCAAAAATCATCAGTCACCTTAGAAACTATAGACCTTCATTTCCAATGCTGCGTGCTTTGTTCATTCCAAGTATGGAACTGTTATTGCTGTGGTGAAACAGAACAGGTTCTGTGTTTTGAAAGTTTTGAAAAGATTCTGTGATTGGAGTTAGAATGAATAGACACTTTAAAAGCCCCAGTAACTGTCCTGGTGCATGCAGTAGCAACACCCTGAAAGAGAGAACATGGTGGAATGAACTGAACAGTGGTTGTTAGAACTGTCATGACTGTTATTACAGCATTTCCAATGCAAACAATAACATTTTCCAAGTACTGGAAACCACCCCCACCACACCTCACTGTAAAAGACAATAGCAAATAAAGCCTAGGAAACAGATCAGGAGCCAGGGTTTCCAGATCCCACAGTTAGCCACAAAAACCCCTGCGCAAAGAAGCAATTCCTTTCCTCCTGTACCTAAGGTTTGGATAAGGCTCCAAAGCAAGGGCCCAGCAGTGCTCTTTCTTAGCTCTCATTTCATCCCATCAGAACCTCTTTGTATAAACTGTCTCCTCTTTGTGTGTGTTTGCAGATTGTCGATCTCTTACTCACCCATGGTGCTGATGTAAACATGGCAGACAAGCAGGGCCGAACTCCTTTGATGATGGCTGCTTCGGAAGGGCATCTGAGCACAGTGGAATTCTTACTTGCACAAGGTTAGAGTTGAGCGTATGCCTAGACCTATGCTATTTGTGTTTGAAAGAAGCCCGGGAACTCCTGGACAGCTGATTACCTCTCACCTGGTGGAGAAGTTTCAAAAAAGTATAATTTTGCTATATGACTTGGCGCCCACAGGTTCTCTGAGGACTTTATACAATGCCCTCCTGGTAACTTTTAAAATTAGTACATGAAAAACATTGAAAACTTTCATTTAAATATCAAAAATCCAAAATTATTGCATCTGTTCTGAAATAATCCTTAACTCAAATAATCCTTAGACTGTTCTCAGCTTTCAAGTTATTGTTATTCCAAATTTAGAAGCCATATACACTAGACGGTTTTTCCTACAATTCATCAACCCACAATATAGCCCCACATATGGCAGTGGTGGCTGAGTATGGACCCTTGGCTGGAATTTTACCCACCAGGTCATCTAACCCTATTCAGAGTGCAATCGCATAAGAGTGAATTTACCTTGCATATTTTGGTATGAAAAGGTTCATTGCATAACAGCAAATTCACACATACAGAACCCACATAAAGCGAAGGAAACCTGTACTAAATTTAATGTGCGCTGGAAAAGGCTCACTAATGCACATGTAGATGCGCTCACTGTTAAACTGTTTTCAGCAGTCATGTAGCTGCCCCCATTGCTAACACCAGTGCATCTAGTATAGACAGGAATTTAGTGCATATGATGATGACAACTGAAACATTTTATCAGGCGTTTAGAAGAGGAACTTGTCATGAACTGCTATAAATAAATTTTGCTGAGTACTTTCAGTTGCTAGTTATGATCTTTAAAAACTAAAAAAATCAGTAAGAAAGAGTTTATATTTAATACACATTAATCTCCAAAACACACATTTGGAACGTATCAGTTCAATAAATCGGGCTTAGTAGCCCTGTTGGTCTGAGACAAGAATACATACAAAAAACTAGAATTCTTGGTTCCAAAATGATACCTTTTATTAGACCAACTGGGAAATCGCAAGAAAATTGTCCTTTTCTTGCAAGCTTTCGGGATCAAAGTCCCTTTATCAGGCTCTGGGAAAAGTATAGATGGTACAACATTGTAAAAAGTCCCCATAGGTAGGAAATAAATTTGATGTTTGCACAGAGGGAGCTAAAGATGGAAGGCTGTTCCTCTGGGTTTATGAGAAAGTTTTTGTGAGCTATGCTGAGTAGCTCTTTGATGTGCAGATCAGATAGCATTCCCTTCCCTGGAGGTGTCAGATGACAGGCAGGGAGGTGAAAAAATCTTTCTTGTTGTTCTACAATGAAGTTTAAAATCTAAAATTGGCTAGAATTCGGCATCTTCCATGTGTCAGAGGTGTACTTGGTAGCCATGTTGGTCTGAGACAAGAAGACATACAAAAAACTAGAACTCTTGGTTCCAAAAGAACTCTTGGTCTCCGTGTCTCAGACTAACACGGCTACCAAGTACACCCCGTTCTAGTTTTTTGTATGTCTTCAGTTCAGTAAGAGAAGTTGTCAATATTCTGTGACTACAGAAATCGAATATGAACAGTTAAATGAACAGCTTCCTTTTGAGGGCTGATTATTTGTTTTGGGCAGAATTAATCTTTATTTTAATTTTTGCATCTCATCCCGCCTGGTATTTTCTGTCCAGAAAAGACAAAAATCTCTGAAATAAGGCCTACTTGCAAAGGAATGAGCTCTTCATTGTTTTAAGTATGGGGCCAATGTGGTTCCCATTTTCAAAAAAAGGAGGAAGGAGGACCCAGGGAACTACAGGCCAGTTAGTCTTACCTGGATCCTGGATAAGCTTTTTGAGAGAAAAATCCTGGTGCATGTCCACGAGGGACCAGCAGGGGAGGTTATGCTTAGGGGCAACCAACACGGGTTCATTAGAGTCAGGTCCTGTCAGATCAACCTGGTGGCCTCCTATGACTAGGTCACAAAATCTTTAGACGCAGGGGTAGCAGTGGACGTAGTCTTTCTGGACTTCAGGAAGGCCTTCGACACTGTCTCTCACCCCATTCTCATTAAAAAAAACTAGGGGACTATGGTGTCAACACCTACACAGTCATATGGGTCGCTAACTGGCTGGAGGGCTGCACCCAGAGAGTGGTTGTGGATGGGTCATTTTCGACCTGGAGGGATGTGGGCTGTGGGGTCCCCCAGGGCTCGGTCCTCGGACCCGTGCTGTTCAACATCTTCATCAGTGACTTGGACGAGGGGGTAAAAAGCACCCTATTCAAATTTGCTGTTGACACTAAGATGTGGGGGGATGTGGACACACTAGAAAGGAGGAATAGGCTGCAATTGGACCTAGACAGGTTACATGGGTGGGCAGATGAGAACAGGATGGGTTTCAACACTGACAAGTGCAAGGTGCTGCACCTGGGGAGGAAGAACCAGCAGCATACCTACAGGCTCAGGAACTCCATTCTTGTCAGTGCAGAGGCAGAAAAGGATCTTGGAGTTATTATCGATGCCAAAATGAACATGGGCTGACAGTGTGGCGACGCGTCAGGAAGGCCAACTGCACCTTGTCATGCATCCACATATGCATCTCAAGCAGGTCCACGGAGGTGATCCTCCCCCTCTATGCGGCACTGGTCAGGCCACAGTTGAAGTACTGCGTCCAGTTCTGGGCCCTGCACTTCAGGAGAGATGTGGACAGCATTGAGAGAGTCCAGAGGAGGGCCACCCACATGATCAGGGGGCAGCAGGGCAGATCCTACGAGGAGAGGCTAAGGGACCTGAACCTGTTCAGCCTCCACACGAGAAGGCTGAGGGGGGATCTAGTGGCTTGTTACAAACTAGTCAGAGGGGACTAGCAGGCATTGGGGGAGTCCCTGTTCCCCCGAGCACTACCAGGAGTGACAAGAAATAATGGTCACAAGCTGGCAGAGGGTAGATTTAAACTAGACATCAGGAGGCGCTACTTCACAGTCAGGGCGTCTGGGATCTGGAACCAACTTCCAAGAAACGTGGTGCTGGCTCCTACCCTGGAGGTCTTTAAGAGGAGGCTAGATGAACACCTTGCTGGGGTCATTTGACCCCAGTGCTCTTTCCTGCCATGGCAGGGGGTCGGACTTGATGATCTGTCAAGGTCCCTTCTGACCCTACAAACTATGAAACTAAGTAACTGCGCCTATCAACTTCTAACTGAAATATTAATTGAAAACTCTTCAGCATAATTTCCCAAGCCATTTAAAATATTTATTTGCATTATAGACCATTGACAACCTTTTGTCACTATGGGCTGCTGCTTACAACCTAGCCCCTGCTGCAGGCCCAGGGTTCCCAACCCAAGAAGTTTTGTTTTGACAATCTGCACCCCTTTTACTGACAACCATTTTTTTTTACTGATACATGTACATAGTATAAATGTAACCCTTTTGCCAGGATTTGGATGGATTTAGAAAAGCTGGGTAGTTTCTTAGTTTTTTATAGACAGCTCCAATTTTTTACAGACTTCACAGACAGGCATTTCTAGCCAGGTTGTTTTTTTTATGGACTGCCCAGACATTTATGAACAGTTGGCAACCCTGCGCTATCCACACTCCTGTACTCCCTGGCAATGAGGGGACTAGAAAGAAAAAGACAGGTGTTAGGATCCCAGGGAATGCAGCCTCTGCTGTTTCAGTGAGAATAAACTGGACATGGCCGGCAGTAGGACTCTGGAGATGTCTCCTCTGTTGCTCTGGCTGGAGCCTGATACCAGTTCCCTGAGCTGACATGGGCAGATCCAATCTCTTCATAGGCTGAATCCAGCCTGCCAGCTTCAGGTTGCAGACCCCTGTTCTAGAACTTCCAAACTTTCAGGTGCAAATTATCTGTTATGGGTATATATGCTAAGGGATGCTCACTGTTTGCTTCAATGAAGTGGGCAGAGCTGAATTAGAGCCCTAGACATTTTGCATGTTAATCAACCTTCTTCTTTTTGTTCCAGTTAAGATTTAAATTGTCATATCCTTCCATCTTCCTAAATGGCACCCTTGACACCATCTGCAGCTATTGGTTGAGTTCATGGAAAGGACTTAAAATACAGTTTTTAACAGACACAAAAATTCTTCACATTTGTTAAATCGGGAATAAAGGAGGCAGAGGATGGAAATACCAGCTGATCTGATACTGGATATAAGAGAATGAGTAAAGTCCAATTCACATGTATTGTGCCCCTGTGCTTCCTGAATCATAGAATACAAAATTAGGCTTGGAAGGAATCTCAGGAGGTCCAACCCCCTGCTCAAAGCAGGACCATCACCAGCTATATCATCCCAGCCAAAGTGCTTGTCTAGCTGGATCTTAAAAGCCTCCAAGAATGGAGATTCCCTCACCTCTGTGGGTAGTCTGTTTCAGGGCTGTACTACCCTCCTTGTACTACCACTATGTCTGTGTGGCCGCCTCTTCCCCTGCACTCAGGGTTGTTGTCCGGTGCCAGCTGCCCCTGTGCCAATGAATCCACCACCCCCCAGCCCCTCACCAGCCCTAGCTGCCTCCCCTGGCCCCAGCCCCACACCATCCGGGGGGGCCCTGTGCTGCCGGGCCACAGGGGACGGAGCTCCCGGGACCCCTGCGCTCACCCCGCCCTGAGCTGAGGCAGGATGGGTGAAGTCATGGCTTGTCCAGGGGATGCGCGGGGGGGTGGGGGGGGTGGAGAAGCTGCACACATCCCAGGAGGAATGGGGGGGGTCCGCATGCCTCCAGATCTGCACAGAGCAGGGCAGGCTGTTTCTGCGAGCTGGGGCTGGGGCAGTGCCAGGCTCTTCCCAGTAGCGGGGCCAGGCTGTGCTGGGGTGGGCAGCAGTGGTGCTGGGAGTGGGGTCAGTGTAGGATATGGTGAATTTGGGGTGGCTGCACCCCCTCCCCCATAACCCCCTCCCAGTGTTGTAGCCTCAGCCTGTAGTGGCAGCCTGTCCTGCCCTGCACAGATCCAGGGGCATGTGCCCCCATGCCTCCCAGGGTGCGTTTAGCAGCCAGAGCAGCACCCTCTGGACGAGCCACTCACAATTTAGTCCTGCTCCCTACCAGCTCTGCAGTGCCTGCCCTCCCCTAGCCCCAGCCTCAGCCCCACTCCCTCCCTGCCCCTGCTGCAGCCGCTGGAAGCGCTCGGCCAGGTTGCCTTGCATTTGGGGAGGCTAAGCCCTGTTAGCCTCCACTTCTACAGCCTATGCCCCCAGGTCCTTTTCTGCAGAGCTGTTGCTTAGCCAGTCAGTTCCCAGCCTGTACCGGTACATGGGATTTTTCCATCCTAATTGCAGGACTTTGCACTTGTCCTTATCATGAGATTTATTTTGGTCCAGTCCTCCAATTAGTCAAGGTCTCTCTGAATCCTAGCCCTACTCTTCATTGTATCTATTCCCCTCAGCTTGGTATCATCTGCAAACTTGCTGAGGGTGCGCTGCATCCTATCTTCCAGGTCATTGTTACCCTGTGCCTGGGAGCAGTGTACTCCAGTTTAAACTGCTAGAGTTTATTTCTTCATGTGTAAATGCACCCAGTGTGTTTTAATTAAAATAGCTTTGACAGTCCTGTTCACTTTTTCATTAAAATCAAAGTGTGAATCGTAAACCACGAGTGTTAATGAGTATGTTGCAAAGCAAATCTCATTGCACTGTACTTGATTAACAAAGTCAGCATTTGTAAACACTTTTTATTAACAGAGTTGCAGTCATCAATCAGTTTGAAATTCACATTTCCAGAATTACCCCCTGTTTTCACTAATATCCAGGAGATATGGGTATGCAGACAGTATATGGAAGCCCTCTGGCTGCAGTTCAGTTGACATTTGTCCTATATCAAGATGAATCTGTTTTATGTAGATGCAAGAGAAGTCTAGATGAGCATTTGATTTTGAGATCCTCTTTGGTTTGGGGTGGATGCATCTAAATGTGCAATTAATGTGAAGCAACAAATTTTGACATAAATCACACTGCAGTTTATTGCTCCTGGGCTCTGCATTTACCCATGCATGGGTCAGGGTTGGAGCAGCACCTTCTGGCAGTGGGACGGGGGTGGGGTCAGCCTGCCAGCCCAGTGCTGCTCCAACCCAGCTCAATGAGCTGCAGAGGGGCTGGCTGTGGCATGTTGGTGCTTCAATGCATTGCTAACCAGCAGGCAGCCCCTACACTGAAGCACCCTTGTGCCCCAACCAGTCCCATCATCATCTACACGTGTGTTGTTGTGCAGTAAATAATGCCACCACAGGATAGTACTTGTATTTACAAGTACTAACCTACAGTGGTATTAATTAGTTTACTGCAGCCTTGTAGAGCCACACAGGTAGACACGGAGACTTTACTGTGGAGCTGCAAGGATCCTGGTTTTCTCTGATAAAGAAAACAAAACAAAGCAATTTTGGGGACATAAAGCAGCTCTTCTCACATAATCACCAATCGTGGTGCAAAAAGCTAAATAGAGGAAAGGAGGCAAGCAGTGGTTTTATGTCTTTGAGTATTTCATAAGTGAGCAGATAGTCAAGGAAACCAGAAGATAATATCCTTCCTCCAGGATATGCCAATGCTTTTGGCCATCTTTACCATCCAACAGCAGTAAACTTAAGGGTTTTAGAATGGAAATGAGGAAAATTTCTTTAAATACTTTATATACTTGTATTTTTCATATGATGCTTTGCCACACTCAGCTTTCATACAAGAGTTTTAGATGCAGCTTCTTTCTACCCCATTGACTGGATCATCAACATATTTTGGCCAACAAACAGCTTTCTCTTTCCTTCCTTCTTAGATGAGAAATGACGTTTCAGGATGGTTTGAACAGTTAACAGCCAATGGAATAAGTGTTCTCTATTCCCTCAATTATAAAATGTCAGCAGACCCTGTTGTGAGAAAATTCTTAGCTTTATCCTACAAATTCCCTTAGCTGCTGAGACGTCTGAGGCAAGGTCTCAGGATTCACACGATAAAGTATAACTGGAATTAGAGTGCCGGGGTGTTTTGCTCCAGCCTAGCTCATGTATCAAGAAGTGGCGTGATCCCTTTGCTTGATAACATTTAGGGAGTTATATTTGCCACGTACCAGGAGGGACTAGTCTAGAAAAGGCTTGCAAAAAATCTGCCCGTCATTACGATTGAAAATATTCTTGTTTTTACAAAGGTACAGGTTATAATTATTCTTCCCTCTCCAGATTATGTGCCTCTGTTGCATAGTACTGAATTGAAAGCTACTGAAACCATACCTCCTTCTCCAGCTGATGACACATCTTTGTAGCTGCTTTGACCTGTAGATGCCTCTTTGGTACCTTCTCTCCAGAAATTCTTATCACTCATTTCTTCTGCATCTGGCACATTCTGCTAGTACTGACAATTCTAGAGCTGATCCTTAGCCCTCTGGCCAAGTCAAAGCCTTCTTACTTTATTAGTCACTGACTTACCTTTAAATATAAAATGGTGTCTGGTTTACTAAGGCTTCATGGTTTTGATGCAGCTCCTTTTTCTCTTGCTGGTGATTCTTTGTCAGATAAAGTATCTTCACCCTGCTTAATTTTCAGATAAGCAGCATTCCAGTAGTTTTAAGAAGTAAGCTTGGTGCACCAAGATAAAAGTCTTTCCTGCTGCAGCAGAGATCATAACTCATTTAGATATGTTATCAGTTGCAGAATGTCACTTTGGGTGCTGACAGACATGCAGGTCTCTGCTCTAACTCATGGCACTTCACATAAAGCACCATGGGTTAGAGCAGGGGGAAGCAATTATTTTGGGTGGAGGGCCACTTACTGAGTTTTGGCAGGCCATCAAGGGCTGCATGACAGGCAGCCAGGGGCAGATAAATATTAATTTTCTAAATTTTTTAGGGGCCCCGTGAGCCAGATAGAATGGCCTGCTGGCCGCATTTGGCCCACCCAAGTTAGAGTGACACCCCCCCAAGACATTCATCTGTTGAGGGGGAGGGGGAAATCGAGCTCCACTTTGGAGCTGATCCAGCGGAGGAGCCTGCCTGCAGCCTCTCTCTCCCCTAGTGCTCCCCCCTCCCCAGCTCTGGTGCTGTATGAGGAGGGAGGTGTAGGCTGGGGTTTGCTGGACCTGAGCTGTGGGACTGCGGGGGTGCACGAGTTGGGGGGGGCTCCAATCCAACCACCCCCTCCAATTCAGGATAGGGCCAAACCTGAGCCCATACCTCTCTCCCTCTCTGTCCCTCCCCCCCCCGCCACTTCCTACAGACAGCACTGTTGGCAGCCCAGCCTGGATACTCTGACAAACTGACCCTAAGGAACAGAAGTTCCCTAAAGTGCTTCACTTTGAGTGTCTTCATCTGATCCCTCCTTAAATAAGAGTTAATTTGTCATGCAATCAGCTGCTTTTAAAGCGCTCTGCAGCCATGCATGTGTGTCACAGCATGGCTGTAGAGCACTTTCAGGGGGCCAATCACGTAACAAATATCACTTCTGTCAGCACCCTTTGAGCTGACTGCTTAGAGGTCAGGCACCTTTAATCATATCTGGCTATCCACCACGCTAAGTAGGCTATAAATGCCTATAATGTGCTAGAAGGTCAGAAAAGCAAGTGTAGAACCTGTTGGGAATGATAGCTGCATCCTGCACTTGGTAATTCTGTAGACATAAAACCCAGTAGGCCTAGGAGCAGCAAACTGATATCCTTGAAACAGTCTCCATTGTCCATTCATTTAATGTTTCAAGTTACCTACTGCCTCGATACTCCAAGGTTTTCATGCATCTCTCTATGAAGGAATATGTCCAGTTCATTGCTAGAGGAAGGGCTAAATGGTGGTATGGCTGTCCAGCCTCTCCCAGTTTCCTTGGGAGGAAAGCAGAGTGAAAACTTTTGGCTGCTTTATCCCTACAAAATAGATGGGAAGTGAGAGGGGGAACAAACAAGTAAGAGTGCCTCTGCACCCCTCTGATGATAAAGCTGCCGTCTTCTTGGCTGCCTAAGGCTTGAGGACCTTTCATAAAGCCTTTACAACTGTTCAGAGACCAAGTGAGGGGAAATGTAGGAGCAGGCTGCTGGGAGAAGAACAGCTATTGGTAGTAATTAGAACTGGGTTTAAACACCTACTGTAAGACAGTGCAGGGGAAAATTCCACTGCCTAGATCTGTTTGAGTGGAAACAGGTCCCTTTATAATAAGGTTACCTGAACCTGGTTAGCTTGACTGGATAGTTTCCACGTGACCAGCTCAGGTGATCCCTGCACAGTGCTAAATCAGATGCACAGGAGGTGGGGAGGGTCTTTGATCAAACGGAACTAATTCTGCTGGAAAAAGCACTGCCCTTTTTACCCAAATAGATGGAGCCACTTTGGCTGATTATTCCAGGTTTTCTCTTTATCTCTTTTCCAGATCCATACCGGTAAGGCTCCTTTGTCCTCTCAGGGGAGGAATTTCAAATCTGCTTCGCTGAGCAGAGGGAATTTTCCAGAAAAGTCTTAAGTGGGAAGAATGTTTGGTTTGATACAAATCTACTCCAGTTTGCTGCCGGCTCTTCTAGTGGATTTTCAAATACCATGACCTTCTGCTGGGTTTAAGATGCTATACATCAGCGATCACCAACCGGTTGATCCCAATCAACTAGTCGATTGCAGAGCCTCGGACAGTTGATCTCAGTTTGTGGGGGCTGAGCACACATGCATTCAGCCACCCCCAGACTAAGATTGACTGTCAGAGACTCTGCAATCAGGAGCGGTGGGACGCACGTGTGGAGCGTCCCCTGAGCCACGCCCCCTGCCACCAGGGCTGGGCTGGGCCAGGTGAGTGGGGTGATCCCCCTCTGTGTCCTGCCACCCTGCAGTGAGGGAGGGACTGGGGCAGGGGCGAGTGGGGCCTCAGCTGGGTTGGGGGAGGGTCAGAGCCCGGGCGGCTCATCCAGGGGTGCCGGCCGGGGGGGCTCCCACACTGAGGCCTGGGGGCCATGTGCCCTCCTGATCTGTGCATGGGGCAGAGGTGGCTGCCAGTGCAGGAACAGCTTGTCCGGGGGAATGGGGAGGGTGGGCCATGCAGCCCAGGAGGGCATCGGAGGCATGTGCCCCAGGATCTGCATTTGGGGCGGGGCAGGGAGGGCTGGGTCTGGGGTGGCACCAGGCTCTTCCCGGCATGGGTACTTGTGCTGGGTGGCATAGGCAGTGCTGAGAGGAGTTCAGGGAGGGACTACGGTGAATTTTCGGGTGCCTGCAGCCTCCCCTGCGGCCCCGTTCCCAGAGCACCACATAGCCGGAGACCCTGGTGCCGCCTCAGCCCCAACCTGCATGCAGATCCAGGGGTCATGCCCTCCTGGGCTACATGCCCTCCCACTCTGTACCCCCCGGACAAGCCGCTTGTGGCCTGCCCCTGCTCCACTCCCTCATTTATTGCCATGGGAGGAACAGATCAAGGCTCCAGCAGTGAGCGGGGCACAGGCAGGGGCAGGAGCAGGAGCAGGGGCTGGGGAGGTTGGGGACAAGCAGAAGCCTGATGGGCACGTGTCTCCCGGGCCTCTGCTTGTCCCACCACCTGGCCCGGCTAGGCCCACACCCCCCAGCCAGGCCCACTCCCCCCAGCCCCTGCTCCTGCCCGTGCCCCACTCCCTCCCTCACCGCTGGGGCCTTGATCTGCCCCGCCCTGTCCCGTTTCTCCCTCCCCCCCCACACAGACCTTTTCCCCTCCTCCACCACTTCCCCCACAGACTTACCTGCTGGGGAGGGGGAACGCCGCCAAATATTTTTTTCTCCCTCTGCCTCGATTTCCCGCCCCCGCCCCCCTCCCCCCGCCCAGACTGACCTGCGGGGGGCAGGGGTGGGGGGAGAAGTGTACGGGGAGGAGAGCTGCAGTGGCACAGGGTAGATCTTGGGTTGCTTTTTAATTAAAAAAAGTGATCTCCTACCCAAAAAGGTTGGAAACCACTGCTATACATTCTTAGTGCTTCTAGCCTAAGTTGCTAGACTAGCATGCTGCAGCAACAGCTGTTATGTTTTGCTTTTAACAATAAGGCCCTAAGCATTAATCCTCTCCCTGATTTAGAATAAGAACTTCTTGCAGCAGGGGTGTATCCTTCACTGTTTTTGCAGCATGGCTGGTCCCTAGTGCATAATGACTAGGCCAATGTGCTGCTGCTTTCATATTAGCTTCTGGCTTTACATTCACCTTTAGGACGTTATTCCAGGGTTCATTGTTTCCCTACAACTCTTGATAAGAGAACAGGGAACTGTATTCCCTGTGTTCACTTCAGTTATTACTTCTGTAGCTGGGAGAATGCAAATTTCCTGAGCTCAAGCATTGCCATGTAAGTAATCAAGATAGGAACCAAATGTCATATACTGTGATGCATGTGTTAATTTTAGGTAAATTTAGGCATGTGCTTTTAGAGATGAATCTGGGCCCCTTGGCTGCAGAGGTTGCATGAGAGCTTCCAGAGGCTACATCAGTGGTTGGGCTCAAGCAGCATCCAATAGGCAGCTTTAAAGCTGCAGTGCATCCTTTTCATCCCCCTGTACAGATTTTCCCACTGCTGTACCCAGCTACTCAGAATTTGGTCCATAATGGTTTTCCTTTTTCAAGAATTCTATTTTATTGATATCTTTAAAAACCCTTGAATTATATTGATGATAAGTTGACAGAAAGTAAATGTGACTGGAGGTTAAGGAGGAGACTAGAGTCTGAGTTTTTATTCTGACTCTCTTTAAGGGATCCTTATGTGACCTTGAGCAAGTCATTTAGGGGCGTTTATACACGTGCTGTGGGAGTGTGTGTGTGTGGGGGGGGGGAGGAGGGGGGGCACTTTAAACATAGTGGCTCCATGAACCACTCTAATTAAAGCACCCAAAGCGTCTTGTGTATCAGTGTTCCCGCATGGAAAAATGGTGGCGGGGGCACTTTAACTAAAGCTCAAACAAGCTTTAGTTAAAGCACCCCGGCTGCCATTTTTCAGTGCGGGGACGCTGATACACAAGACCACACACCAGCAGACTTGATTAATTGAGTGTGCTCTGATGTGCTGTAATTACACTGCATCAAAGCAGCCTCACTGCACGTGTATAGGTGCCCTAAGTGCTCAGTGCATGGCTTTTTTATCTGAACAATAGGAATAGTCAAATCGGTGACCTTCATAATGTAGTTAATATTCATACCTCAC
The DNA here is from genome assembly GCF_030867095.1 of Alligator mississippiensis. Lineage (NCBI taxonomy): Eukaryota > Metazoa > Chordata > Crocodylia > Alligatoridae > Alligator > Alligator mississippiensis. The sequence continues at coordinate 158,120,876 of NC_081827.1, forward strand.
TCTGAAAGTAGAGTACTACTGGCTGTTGCTACATGTTATTATGTAATAGTAACAAATGTATGCAACAGAAAGTTCTTAAGTAGATATGCACATGTTCTTCCAGGTGCATCCATTTCTTTAATGGACAAAGAAGGACTGACTGCCCTCAGCTGGGCCTGTTTAAAAGGCCATCTCTCTGTGGTGCGGTCCCTGGTGGAAAATGGAGCTGCCACAGACCATGCTGACAAAAATGGACGCACTCCCCTGGACCTGGCAGCTTTTTATGGTGATGCAGAGGTGGTAAGTGTCCCTTTGAATAAATAACAGGGCAAGAAGGAAATCAGCTTAAAAACCATAACATAGTTGTAGTCAAATGTGTAACTCAGAGCACATTGCCTATGTTCACATGGACTAAGTACAGACAGTTAAAAAGCCAGATGCTGAATCAATTCAATCTTCACAAGTTAATCTAAGCTGTGAATTGATAAGCAAGTGAACAAGCATTCACTTTTGATTCTGGAAATGTAGTCACATGCCTGGAGTGCACCAGGTCAGAAGCCAGGAGGTGCTAGAGCACACCTTCCTGCTTAGCTGGAACAGACAGCTTGGGCCAAGAATAGCCCACCCACCCTGCAAGCGTGGTGGCGGGGAGCAAGAGGATTAGCAAGGGAGGTGCAAAGCATTCTGGGGTGCTTGAGAACTGTGAGTTAACTTGAATCTGGAGGGGATCTGAGACAGTACTCCAGTAACCCAGTTTAACCTAAATCTGTTAAATCTGATGCTACATACATCCAGGTTTATCTTAAACCAGTTTTGGCCACTCTGAAAGTGGTTTATGTGCACTGAATTTCTGTTGTGTTACAGATTTGAATCAGTTTCTGATCACTTATACCAGTTTATGTGTAACTTCTGTGCCTAGCCATGAGATGCTATCCTCCAGACATTCACCTGCCCTGGTTAGTCTTCTGTAAGATGCCTGACTGAATTTTTTTACCATAGGTTCAGTTTCTGGTGGACCATGGCGCCATGATTGAGCATGTTGACTACAGTGGGATGCGCCCACTTGACAGGGCAGTGGGCTGCCGCAACACATCTGTTGTTGTCACTCTTCTGAAGAAAGGAGCAAAGATAGGTAGGAAGAAGGGGGAGATCCTCTTTCCGCTGTTTACTGTAACAGGACTTTTGAGCAGTTGGTCTGGTCTTGTAGACTATGTAAATGTAGCTTTGTTATCAACCTTAACCCAGCCTGCTGCTGCAATTCAGAATGCAGCATAGTGACTCAAAACTGTCATGTTCTGTTTATTAAACTGTGATTTTTTGCTGCCATACTATTTAGCAAAGTTAATAAAGCAACTGTTTCTTTGGCAAGGTCTCTCCTATGGTAATGCTTTTCTATCTTTACTAGTCTGGTTTTACAAGCGTACTGTGTTCATACATTGCTGTGAGCTGCTGCTTTCACTTGCTCTGTATATGCTTTCAGATCCTAGCGTGACCTGCGCTGCTCTGCACAGCTGATCACGTTATGTTTTCCTGTGAAAGGGGATTTTGCTGGTGCATTGGCTTCTTTGCTGCCTGCCTCTCACAGCTGCTTTTTTTCCTTTCTTTTTTTTTTTTTTTTTCACCTTCATCCATTTTTTTCCCCTCTCTCCTACAACTTTTTGTTTTCTCCTTTCTTTGAAGGTTGTCAGACGTTACCGAGTCGCCCACGAGGTATATTTCACTGCTGTCAGCATCAGGCTTGATCTGATGGCTTTGTCAGCTTTGCTTTCTCCTGTTTGATTTTTGCCTGCATGCATTCCCTTACACCCCTAATCTTTTAATTTACCTCACCTTAAAATAATTTTTAACACCTGTTGCAGAGAATAACTTGAACTCAAAAAAACCTAACCCTGAAAAATGCACTGGATCCACTTTTAAAATATCACTGACTCATTCTTCACCCAGACTAATGAACTCTTCTGAAATTTGTGTTACTCCCATCCACCTGTATTAGGCCTTGAGCCATCACTTGCCTCCATGTGGGTGGATTTCTGCGCTTATTGAAGTCAGTGAGGACTGCACTGGTATAGGGCACTGGCTGTCTGGAGTCATTGAGGGACCAGGGCATTAGAATGGACTGTGTCAGCATAGACTGTACCTAAAAAGATATTGCCTTTTTGTTGTTCTATCACATAGCTTATTCAATTTTCTGCTCTTTTTAGCATTTAATCTCTCAAAGTTTTAAATCAGTCGCTAGTCAGAATATTTAAGTAGCTGTTAAATTTCTATACATTTTAAGTCAGAAGTGCTTTTTTCTGTGTAACTGCTTTGATTTCCTCTTTAAACATTTTTAAACAGAATCCTTTTCCCCAAAGCTGATTCTACAACCTGCACTGCCCTCTTGTGGAAATTACTCTGATAATTCAAAGACTCGGTTGTTTTTAAATGAGTACAAAGGAAAGACATTGTATTGAGGATGGTGTTAATTTAAGAAATGCAAGATGAATTGCCAGCTCTTTAATCTGGAGCATTCTGCTCCTTGAACACACCAAGTTGTTCTCTCCAGCAGAAATTCCCACCCCAGGATATTTTTTCCACCTAGCTTCCTACCACCCTTGCATTGTATGAGTTTTTTACCCATCATGCATCCTGTACACTACAGGTCCAGCAACATGGGCGATGGCCACCTCCAAACCAGACATCATGATCATCCTGTTGAGCAAGCTGATGGAGGAGGGGGACATGTTTTATAAGGTGAGGAGAAGGGGTAATTTCAGAATTCCTCTGTGTGGTACTGTTTTTCCCTCCCTGGTGTTACGCAAAAATAATCCCTCAATCGAAGACAAAAAGTTACACTTTGACCACAAGGAATATTTGCAGGATATCTTCCATTTCAAAACAGTTTGCCTTTTGGTTGTTAAAGATTAAACCAAGCTGAAACAAAGCAAAAATATGTCTGCATTCCTGGATTTGAGCTGAGGGTAGATCAGTGTCTTGAACCCCAGCAAATAAGATGTTCAGCACTAATATCATTGCATTAGTTCATGGGAGAGCCGTTGTTACATAACATAATTGCTGTACAAGAAAGAGAAAAGGTGGTAGAAGATCCATGTAGTGAAAGCAGATTCTCAGGGCATGGCTTTGTCATGTCAGCAGCACAAGAGATGGCATTTCACCATTGCAACTATTTATTTTTGCCTGATCTTTAATACCTGAACATTTGCACAGAAAAATTGCAAGTACTATGATGATTCACTGTTCATCTCCAAGTGAGGCAAAAAAAAAAATATGCAGAGCTGGCACTGTACATGTAGTCATCTTCCAGGGATACATGATACAGCTGAGAAACTCGAGTCTAAAGGTATTGAAAGTTGCATAATTAAGGTCTGGATAGCTGTGAATTGTATATGTCCTGATTTCTTTCTCTCCCTCTTTTTTTTCCCCTTTCCATTTGCTGCCCATGTGTCAGACTTCTGCATTTTTGTTTTAAATAGTTAAGCTACAATAACATGACAAGGCTTATCCTTGCTCTCAGAGGGCCTTGTTACACCTATATTGTAAGCCGAACAAATGTTAATCGTTTTAGTGTTGTTTGGCTTAGTAGATCAGTCACACCTTAAGGTGATAAGCCTGCTCCAATTGTCCTTCAGCTGCACAGCGGCTATGGAGAGGCCCAATTCTTTTTTTCTTGGGAGCTGCTCACCTCCCCCCACACCAGCATTGACAGGGGCAGCAAGCTGGTCTGGGTGGCAGTGGGAAGCCCTGCTGCTGCCAGGGGCTGCAACACTCACTTTGCCCAATGTGCCCAGGGGGCACAGGCAACTGGTAAGGGGGGGCACAAGCCCCACCTGACAGGGCCATCCCTGCCACCGCCATCTGCGGGTGCCCGCCAGCTCTGTCCCCACCATCTGCAGGTGCCCGCCAGTTCCATCCCCGCCACCGCCATCTGCGGGTGCCCACCCGAGACTTACGAGGCACCAGTCAGCCATGCCAGGGGTGAGGCACCAGTGGTTCCCACATGCCCTGACTTAGGAAGGGCTGCTGCATTCTGGGAAGCTGAAGAACTTCAACTTGGTGAAATAGCTGCGGGATGTGGCTACACCTTAATAGAACAGGAGCAAAATTAGGCGACTCAAACATAATCCTGCCCTGGAGTGGTATAGCTTTAAAATGAATAATGAGTGCTTTAAGACACTTAAAAGCTGTTAACTTGCAGCCATTCTAGGGGTTAAGATCTCCAGATATTAGATTTCTTCTGGAACAAAGCCTTTTTTTTATTGTATTTCTACAGACCTACAAACCCGTTGTTCTACTTTAGTACCTATGAAGTATCCAAGATAACACTTTTTCATGGGATGATCATAGCTCATTTCAGTCAATTGTCATTCAAGCTGTGTATGTAAGTGGCTGTTCCACCCTGTTTGTATGAAAGTCAAAGCCCAGGACAATCAGATCCTCTCCTTCACACCCATGTCTAAGCACTGGGGTTCCACTAGAGCTCCCTGCCTCAAATTTGTCACCTCAGGCAAACTGTTTAGCCAGTAGCCTTCAAGCTATGGTGTCTTCATCACCCTTTAGCCACCACTGGTCTGCCGGTATAAAGCTTAACCAAAAACATAAGCCCACTGGCTATAACTAAAATACCCCCACACTGGGTCCTACTCCCTGCAACCTGTAAGCATTTACCTGCAGTCTCCAGGGCAGCTCAGGTGCCAAGCAGTTCCTCACCTGTAGCCATCTGGCTCAGGAGCCCCTCTTTCTGCTACTTGCAGGGCAAGACTGTTCTGGCTCAGGCCCTAGGTTTATATGCCTCTCAAGCCCTATCCCCATTCAATCAAGTCATTTGCTAGCCCTGGCAGCTGCCTCTCTTCCACTCCAATGGGCAGCTTACTGTTGCTACCCTGGCTGCTGTAGCAGTGTCTTTGTTGTTTCAGCAGGGCTCTGCCCTATTGTCCTTTTGCTGGGTAAGTAGCCCAGCAATAGGTGCTTGCAGCCCATGAGTCTCTGGCTTTCTTATTCTCTGACAGCCAGTCCTTCAGGAGCAGTATTCCCCACAACCTGGGGACAGCCCTGCTTCTACTTCTCCCTTCAAGTAACAGGAGCCCTCTGGCTCCCTGTTATAGCTCGCCATTGCTTGGCTAATCAGCATGCTGTTTGGAGGTTTTGTTTACTTTGCAGCAGCTGAGTGTATACCCCACCTACCCATGCCCAAGCAATGAAGACTGTTCAGGGCCTCCCTCTATGGCTGTTTTTAAGACCTTGGTCTGGGGAGTGCTTGAAAGAAGCCACCAAGATGACCCCAGACCAGCTTCAGCAGGACACTTCTGAGTCCTGTACATGCCTACAGTCATGAGTGAGCTGGGCCTGCTCAAGCCTATCCTAGCCAGAGCAACTACCACCATGATGCAGACAAGCCTGGAGAGGGAAACAGAACACAGCAGAAAGTGTTCTTTACCAGACTCGTTTGAGGAAAGACCTTTGTTTCTATATCCTGTCACCTTTTGATCCACAGATCTGAATCATAAAATCAATGGACTAGAAGGGACCTGGGAGTTCATCAAGTCCAGTCCCCTGCCATAGGCAGGCAGTTAATGAGTCCAAACTAGCTCAACAAGGTGTTTATCCAGCCTGCTTTTGAACACCTCCAAGGATGGCGACCGTACTACCTCTGCTGGGAGTGTGTTCCCGGTTCTAGTTACCCTCACGGAGAAGACGTTCATCCTTATGTCCAGTCTAAATCTTCCCTTTGTTAGTTTGTGTCCATTGGTCCTCATCCTCCCAAGGGGTGCCTTCCTGAAGAGTTGCACCCCCAGATCTTGGTGTTCCCCCCTAACATATTTGTAGGTGGCTATCAAATCTCCTTGTAGCCTCCTCTTACCCAGACCAAACAAGCTCAGTTCCCAGAGTCTCTCTTCATAGGGCCCATCCTCCAGGCCTCTGATCATGCAGGTGCCCCTTCCCTGCACTCTCTCAAGCTTATCCACATCCTTCTTGAAGTGCAGGGCCCAAAACTGGGCATAGTACTCCAGCTGTGGACTCACCAATGCTAAGTAGAGAGGGAGAAGCACCTCCTTGCATCTGTAGGTAACACATGGGCTGATGCACACCAGAGTTCAATTCGCCCTGCTGGCGGCTTCATCGTACTGTTGGCTCATATTCATCTTCTGGTCAATTGTGATCCCCTGAGTCCCATTCAGATACTGTGCCAGCCAATGGGATGCCACCTATCCTATAGTCATGGTGAAGGTCCTTCATCCTTCCCAGATGGAGCTGGCACTTTTCCCTGTTGAACCTCATCTGATTCTGATCAGCCCACAGAACCAGGCTGTCTAGGTCACCATGGATCCTTGCCCTACCCTCTGGTGTGCCCGCATCTCCCCACAGCTTGGTATCATCCACAAACTTAATCGTAGAGCATTCCACCCCTTCATCCAAGTCATTAATAAATATGTTAAAAAGCAGCCATCCACTGGATTAATTGCAGCCATCCACATTGTAACCCTGTCTTGTATGTGATCCCCTCAAAACTATTTAGTTTAATTGGAGTGTTTGTTATTGAGCTTGCAATTTGAACAAGTTACCACATGGTTGTTGGCAGACCTGCAGAGTGTGACACCAGTCTGCAGACATTGTACAGTTTTCCGCTTTATGTAACAGTACTGTTTGGGAAGTGTTCCTAACTGATCTCCGTGGTATCACCTCCCGAAAGAGCATGATACTTCACATACTAAAGAAAACTAACTTCCAAGAGTTCCAAAAAACTTTTTCAAAGAGGGAAGCTGCTTACATCACAAAAACCTGGAATTTGATAAGAGTCACCATCAGTATAGGCAATTGATACAAGTTTGCTTTCAAGACAAAGTAAGAATAGATGTTCAGACATTTGTAGAACTGATGGAGTGCCACCTAGGGTGTCATGCTGTAGAGAATGCAGTGGCAACTAGATTCAAGAAAGCAGGGATAACTCTAAGTTGATTTCTGTTGCTACCAAGCTTCTGCTGTTTTCTACCGTCATGAAGAACTTGGGAACCCTATGTGAATTTGGGAGAGTTGTTCTTGCAGGATGTATCTCAGTTTCAGAAATTCTTCCCTTGATCAAATGTTCAAGCTGTTCTTTCTGAAAAGGAGGTGAGCGGTGAAGTCACAGCACCTTAACCACACGGAACACTCATTTTATTAATAAATTGTTTTGCTGCGGTTGGCAAGCAGCTGCAGCTCTTAAATCGGCACAGTGGCGTACTCTGACATGTTTTCCTTCTATCAGAAAGGTAAAGTGAAAGAAGCTGCCCAGCGCTACCAGTATGCCCTGAAAAAGTTCCCTAGAGAAGGGTTTGGAGAAGACCTGAAAACATTTCGTGAGCTGAAAGTGTCACTCCTCCTTAACCTCTCCCGATGTCGAAGGAAAATGAATGTAAGTTGCACGCGCCCTTTGAGGTCTTTCCAAGCAATCTGCTAGCTTCCTGCCTGCGCAAAATAAAGCGTGTCTTACCCGTAGTTCTGCTATGGCCTCTGAAATGTCTCCTCTTTGTAACCTGGTTGTCCTTCACAGAGCACTGACATTTATAATTCGGAAGAAATAAAGTCGTGATTTAATATTCATTTCAAACAATTAAAAATTCATAGCTATATTTATAGCATTCTGAATTTTTTATTACTCTCTTCTGATGATGATATGAATTTGGGGTAGAGTTTTTGTAGTGAATTTTTCTACTTTTTAGGGCAGTGATGAGAGGAGGAGCTAGGAGGTGTGATCACTTGCATACAAATGAATTTAAAAGAAGGAGCATATGTTTAGGGAGCTTTCACTTCCACAAGGCAGTGACTCATCCTGAGACTCCTCCACACATGCTCTGCCTCCTCCCAGAACTGTCATATCCCTGTCCTCCTCCCTGCGCTAATTTAGCTGTGTCTAGGGATAATCTTCTGCAGTGTTTCTGTACCTCCAGAAGAGCTAAATGTCACATCCCCCTCCTTTCACATGAGAAATGAAAGTCTTCATTCAATCTCTGTGCCGGGCCAGGTTATAATGGGAGGGAGAGGACTTTATGATGCCTTCATTTCTTTCAGCTGTGCAGGAGGCAAGTAAAACCTTAATGCCAACTTGCAAATAACATAACAGGCAGACAACAACTAAAAGCTTAGCTTGTCTGTAAACAAGCCAACTTTCTGCTAAGCCTGCACCTTAAGAGACAGATTTTCAGCTTAGCTTTAGCTGGGACTGCCTTTCTTGGCCCGAGATGGCAGGGGCATGTATTTGCTGCTACAGTTTTTTGCACCCATGACTTAGTCACAAAGTCATCTAACCCCTGGGCTGCATCACCAGTTCAGTGTCATAGATCAGGGGTGCTCAACCTCTGGCCTGCAGGCCGAAAGTGGCCAGTGGAGCCATTGCATCTGTCCTGCGGGGTTCCCCATGGGTCAGGAAATTTGGTGGTGGGGGAGCAATGGCCATTAATACAACCACCCTCCCTCATGCCAAATTCCCAAAACCTGTGTGCCTGGTCGGAGCCAGGCCGTGCCCCCTTCCCCCTGCAGGGCTGGGCTGGGGCTGGGCCACAACCTCTTTTTTCCCCCTGTGGGGCCACGTCATATCCTCTTCCCTCCCTGCCCCCCCATGAGGCTGGACCATAATCTCTTCCCCGCGTGGGGCCAGGTCATGCCCCCTTACTACCGACATAGGGAACACCAGGTCTCATCCGGCCCTGCGTTCCCTCTCCCTCTCCCCCCAACTTCTGCAGGGCTAAGTGAAGCTCCCATCCCTCACTGTAGGGCTGGGCTTCCCCCCCCCCGCTCCCATTGGCTGGATGGTGGCTGCTGTGCTGGCCCCGGGCGCTGGATCAAAACAGCCATCCAGCCCACAGTCAGACCAGGCACTGCCCTTCCAGCCTGCTAGGCAAAATGATTGAGCACCACTGTCATAGACAACAGATGCGTGGCTGGAATTGCAGGGACTAATTAAAATCAGTGTCTATGCCTCATTGTTAATAAGTTTTTTCCCCCCTCCATATATTTGGATGCAAAAATCTGTTTAATAATTTGACTCTGATATGCTCAATACAAATTTATATCAAACTGTAGAGTTAGTGAGACATGGCAAATGTCTGGAAATAGAACTGAAGCTAAACCCACAAGGGGAAGCTTTCTGCAGAGACCTCCTGTTCTAGAGATTTTGTTTTCATGAGATACAAATGCCTTGACTTGGAATGGCTAATTAATTGGTGTAAGAGTGCTGCATGGACCACATACAGTAGAAATAAAAGCCAGACCCACAGTCTGGGAACTGTGTATTAGTTGTCAAATAATACACATATAGTTGTGTTTCATAGAAGTCCTTTGCTTTCCATAGGCACTGTATGTAACACCAAGTAATTACTTTTCCAAGTAATACTTGCTAGAAACCACAGCCCAGGGGCAGTAACAAAGCCCATTTCTAGCAGAGCAGAGCTTGCCTCACTTACTTTTTAATCACAATGTAATTTCATTTAGTGCTGTAGCCTAGAATGTTTTAGATTTTTAGCTCAAATTCATGGCCCAGTGGGACAGACATTCAGTCACCATACTAAAGCTAACCCACGAGGAAGCAGGCTTCTTATGAAGAGCTCGGATGAGCTCTGTGGTAAGTCTCAAAGGCCAGTAGGAAGACAAGGAGAAGGAATTGTTGTAGGGAAGAATTCCACAATGCCGGATGATGTTGCATTCATAGCCATGGCACACAAAAGTGTTTTAACCGGCCTGCATTCCATTCTATCCCCCCTCTGTGCATTCCCAAACAAGCATCTTCTAAATAGTCTCCAAATGCAGGAGACAGGAGCAGAAAAGAGGGCAGTGAGATAAAATTCACTGTGGAGTGGATCTTAGACAATATATTCCTGCACCTGGCTACACAGGCAATATTCCTTTCCTTCAAGAGCAGTCTGGTGCAGTTCCCCTTTCAAGTGTTTGAGCACGTGCCAGAGAGGAAAAGGAAGTGGGGAAGGGTCTCCTAGTGGTTTCAACTATGGAAAAATCCTCCATGAGGTTCCATTCCAGCTTCCATTAGACTAACTGTTTACTGAAGGAGCTAGGCCACTTAAAAGGGGCTGCATGCACTTACCTGAGACCCCAGAGGTGTGAAAAGAGAGTAAATGTCTACTGTACAGTGTCTAACATTGTGAAAGCGCTTTGAATCTCCAGATACCATTGTAGCTCTGGCTATCAGGGTGTCTGATCCATGTTCAGAATACCAAGTGCCATCAGGTTTTCCAATTATACATGCAAAAACAATGTCCATATAATTTTGTTTTATTCCCAAGTTGTATATATATTTTATATCATTTTTTATATATATATATATATATATATATTCAATTACTTATCTACACACCTATTGTAATGACAGGATTTTGGAATGGCGGAGGAATTTGCCACTAAAGCACTGGAGCTGAAACCGAAATCTTATGAAGCTTACTATGCAAGAGCAAGGGCCAAACGCAGCAGCAGGTGAGGAGAGAGAGAGAGAAAAGTGAGAGGGGCTATTCTTGGCAAGTCTGGGCACCTCGGTGTAGGCATTCACCATGCAAAACTAGATATGTAAGAACATATCGCAAAGGGACATTCATTAGGGCAGCTGTTAAGAAACAAAACCCAAATCAACAACCTCCCTGATTTTGTAACCCAGATGGGGCACATTTTAATGTAAAAATGTGAGAGGCTCATCATAGTTAAGTGTTTGAATGTACTCAGGACCTGAAAATCAGGATTGGATGTTCTTCTACAAGATCTTGTTCAACGGCAGCTATTGGACTTGTCTCAAGAATTAATTAATACAAGTCCTGCGGCCTGTGTGCTGCAGAAGGACAGAGAAAGTGATCACCGTGGTCCCTTCTGGCCTTAAAAATCAGAAAATCTGTCTGTCCCAAAGCAAGGCAGAAATCTATAATTAGTAGTGCAGTGACTGCAAATGAATGCCTGCCATCTTGCTTTCAGCAATAGCTCATGGACAGAGCTGAGCCCTAGAATGACTTTTTTTTAGACAGCTGGAATGCTGGGCTCTCAGCACTTCAAATGGATCCCTTAGGGATTCCCTTCTTAATCTCCCAGGACCCAGGGAGATGAGCTGAGATTGTCTTCAGAACCTATTAGTGCCATTCCTGAACTGGTAAGAAGTCTTGCTTTAGAGTCACTTTCTTAGGGGCTGAGCACACTGCCATTGCATAATGCCTTGTCTCTGCTCAGTCAGTGGATCAAGACACCAGCCACAAATTGAGAGTGTCCTGCATGACAGTACAGAAAACCACCAATAGCCAGAGGACATTGAATGTCCACCTGCATAAGCATCGTAGCTAAATAGAAGGCACCACAGTTTAATCTCTCATCCTGCTAACAACATGCTTAACTGTGTATCTACCCTAGCTAGTACTGCATGGCAGTGAGCTTGAATCTTGATGTGGAAGTTAAACCCTGTGACCTATTCCAGAAACAAGTCCTGCAATTTGAACCAGACTGACATTTTCTAGCTTCCCTTTAATGCTTGTGCTCTCCATTATTTACAACACTTCTATAGAAGCTTAAAAATAGAAGACCTTTTCTAGTGGATTTTAGTTCTGTCCCCCATCCAAGCAGCATGATGCTCCTGCTTCTTGAATGAAACAGGCACCCCTATGGCTTTTTTGGTTTACTTCCTTATTAGTGCACCAGCATAGGTCAGTTTAGGTCTGGGGAGCATGTTGCTGTTCCTGTTCACACCTAGCTTTGAGCAGGTCTTGCCCCAGCATAGACAAGCGTTGCGGGGTATTGGGAGGGGTGGGTGGGTTCTTTATTTGTGGCAGGGCAGTGAACTGGAGCATTATAAACAGTGGTGTGTCAGATCTGGAGATGATTCACCACCAGCTCACAATCATGTTACAATAGATAACATTTTTGTTCAAAAGCAAACAGTGTCCCTGTAAATGACAACCCACCTCCCCACGTACCCTACCCTGCTACTCCTCACAGGCTAGCCTTTCCAGTGTCAGTCACAAGTATCCTTCACAAGGGCCTTGCAGCCTTGCAAATGCTGGGACCTCCTCCTGCCGTGTTCCCTCTGTTCTGAAGACATGAGCCCAATCCAAAGCAAAAACCGAGAGGCAGCCATGTCTAATTCATTGGCCATGGAAATCCCTGGGTTGTAATGCCAGTCCCTGCCACTGCCTGGCCTCAGAACAAGTTAGAAGCAGTTAAATTTGCCATTGGGTTAATCTGAAATAGTTCTCACCTGTTTTTCTTGACACCAATGGTGAGCTTCTTGGGTAATACTTACACCTCAGTGTCCCCTTCCATAAAGTGGGGACAGTGTACTGACAAAGCTCATGTGGGTGCTGTGAGGAGTAATTAATTAATTTTTTAAGCATTCTACCACCAAAAGGATATTACTAGAGTGGGTCCTGCTGTCCTGGTTATGTGTTCCCTCCTCCCCAGAATGGCTAACTGTGTTTCTTCAATTGGGGTAAAGAAACCAAAGAGAGACACACACAAGGCAGAGCTTAAGGAACACAGCCAGCTGTAGTGGTCCCAGGCATTTCCCTAAGAACAACAGACAAGCTGCTTGAGCTCTGTAGCATCCCAAAAATGCTTCACCCAAATCCAGAGTAACTCCATTCTCATTTCTGTCCCTCTGTCAAGCAGGCAGTTTTCAGCAGCCCTGGAGGACCTGAACGAGGCCATCAAGCTGTGTCCGAACAACCGTGAGATCCAGCGGCTGCTGATGAGAGTGGAGGAAGAGTGCAGACAGATGCAGCAGCAACAGCAACAGCAACAACCACCCCCTGTGGAGCCAGAACCTGAAGCCCAGCATGAAGAACTGTATTCTGTGCAAGACATCTTTGAAGAGGAGTATCTTGAGCAGGATGTAGAAAATGTTTCCATTGGCTTACAGACAGAGTCGAGACCAAGCCAAGGGCTCCCCATCATCCAGAGCCCACCCCCATCCCCTGCCCACCGGGATTCAGCCTATATTTCTGGCTCACCTCTTGGTTCTCATCAAGTCTTTGACTTCAGGTCTAATAGCTCTATGGGTTCACCAACAAGACAAGGGTACCAGTCCACTTCTCCTGCTCTGTCTCCAACACACCAGAACTCTCATTACAGACCTAGTCCACCACATACATCTCCTGCTCATCAGGGCTCTTCCTACCACTTCAGCCCACCTCCTGTTGGGGGCCAGGGGAAAGAGTATCAAAGTCCACCACCTTCGCCCCTCCGTAGAGGTCCCCAGTATCGTGCCAGCCCTCCTGCAGAAAGTATGAGTGTCTATCGGTCACAGTCTGGCTCCCCAGTACGTTACCAGCAAGAACCTAGTGTTAGCCAACTCCCAGGTAGACCAAAGTCTCCACTGTCCAAAATGACTCAGAGGTCCTTCCAAATGCCCCAGCTTCCTGTCGCAGTCCCACAGCAAGGGCTCAGACTACAGCCGGCCAAGGCACAGATTGTCAGAAGCAACCAGCCAAGCTCTGCAGTGCATTCTAGTACTGTGATTCCAACTGGTGCTTATGGCCAAGTGGCCCATTCTATGGCCAGTAAATACCAGTCAACATCAGGAGAAATGGGGGTTGGGCAAAGTAGGTTGGTCTACCAGGGTTCAATTGGTGGAATAGTAGGGGATAGCAGGCCAGTGCAACATGTTCAAGCCAGCCTTAGTGCAGGTGCAATCTGCCAGCATGGAGGACTGACTAAAGAAGATCTTCCACAGAGGCCTTCCTCAGCATATAGAGGTGGGATGAGATATAGTCAAACCCCTCAAATAGGACGCAGTCAGTCCGCTTCCTATTATCCAGTCTGTCACTCAAAGCTTGATCTGGAACGCTCCTCCCTTCCCTCCAGCCAGCTTGGTTCTCCAGAGGTTTCTCACCTAATAAGGCGGCCAATTACAGTCAACCCCAGTGAAATAAAGCCTCACCCACCAACTCCAAGACCACTACTTCATTCTCAAAGTGTTGGTCTCAGATTCTCTCCTTCTAGCAATAGCATCTCATCCACTTCCAACCTGACTCCCAACTTCCGCCCTTCTGCTTCTATTCAGCAAATGGAGATCCCTCTAAAGCCAGCTTATGACAGATCATGCGATGAGCTTTCACCAGTCTCTCCAACTCAGGGGGGTTACCCCAGTGAGCCAGCCCGTTCCAGGACCACGCCATTCATGGGAATCATAGACAAAACAGCTCGGACTCAACAGTACCCACATCTCCATCAACAGAACCGGACCTGGGCTGTGTCGTCCGTGGATACTGTTATTAGTCCTACATCTCCTGGAAACCTTCCCCAGCCAGAATCATTTAGCCCACCTTCTTCAATCAGCAACATTGCCTTTTATAACAAAACCAACAATGCACAGAATGGCCATTTGTTAGAGGAAGACTATTACAGCCCCCATGGGATGCTGGCCAATGGGTCCCGAGGAGATCTTTTAGAGAGAGTCAGTCAAGCCTCCTCGTATCCAGATGTTAAGGTGGCTAGGACACTGCCTGTTGCACAGGCCTACCAGGACAACCTGTACAGGCAGCTTTCCAGGGACTCTAGACAAGGGCAGACATCCCCTATCAAACCAAAGAGACCGTTTGTGGAGTCTAACGTGTAAATGACACTTGTTGGAGTAAGACCCTTATGTTTTCAGCACACACTTCTGGGCTTGATTTTCATGCATATTAGTATTCTTCTTATTATTTTTTAATTTCTATTTGATAGTTTAATGACCAAGTTTCTCCTGTAATTGCTATGTGGTGATCAGCCAGCCATGCACGTGCTCAAAGCCCTTTGTTATCCAGCTGACTGTGAAGCCAACATCAAACAAGCCAGTATTGTTTGCCCAATTGAAACTGAGTTCCCTCACAGTTTTCAGCTGTCAATCAGGATATTTTAGTATATGGTATAGGTTAATCCCAATATAGCCCCTACACAGTGGGAGGTAACCAGCTCTTTTCAAGAGACAATCATGTTCAATTCAAATTGGTCTCTTTTGTCTGCTTAATAAGATCTTGTGAAATTAAGAAAATTCCTAGTGGGAACTGGCCTAGACTTGTGGCAGCCTTTACAGAGTGCATTGTCCAGTGTTCCCCTAGACAACCAGTACGTTCGTCTTCCCAGTTGTCTCCTTGCTAATTACAAAGAGCTAATTACCCGCACAGAGTGGGGCTTGATTTGTTTTAATACTAAGTAGCTATGCATAATAACCATCCTGCTTTATCTGGTTTATAGAATTTTAATCTGAATTATATTTGTTTGTTCGTTTTAATGATGTAATCTGCCAGCATGGGTGGGGACCACAAAATGCTGCGCGACTTTGACAGTTGTGTTCCAAATGCCACAGCACCGATTCACTCTGAGGCATTTTAAAAATGTGTCGAGAAGCAATTGAACTTGGCCCCTTTTATGCATCTTAATCAGCCCAGGTAATTGGCTCAAACCATCTTGTGCATTTTATAAACTGAGATTACCACAACCTTTCCTTCACACTGTTAGCAGATGACTGCACTTCACATATGCACCAACACCATGTTTTCACCAGGACAGTTTAAGAATTTGGTTTAGTTTGGTTTGGCTCAAAAGAAAAATGGGATGGGAAAAAGCTTAATTAAGGAAGGAAATCTTCAGTCTTTCTTTGCCCGTGATGCCCAAAGCGACATGATGGTTCCCAAGACAGAAAGTGGCCGAGGAGTCACATCAGTGAAGTCCTTCTGAAAACACAGCCTTGCCATGCCATTTCCTTTCTGTTTGCACCTGCTCTTTGGAATCTGTGTGCTGTAGTGAGGGGCTGCACTCCTCAAAGGGAAGAAGGAATAAAAATGGGTGTTTTCCTAGAGCTGCCAGATTTGTTTCTGGAATTTTGCAAAGCAGTTGCTGTGTTCCATACCTGTAAATGCTAGAGGCAATGTTTTGCTCTTTAAGGACCTGTAGTTAAAAGAAATATTTATAATTAATTTATGTGATCTATTTCAGGAAATTTGTTTTGGGTATATCTTTTTTTTTCTTTAATTAGATGCAACTAGTATTGAGGCAGTGTGAAAAAGCAGGGGACATTTCCAAAACCCGGTTTACAGAGCTTTCCAAGTAGTCTCTGAAGTTTTGTTTGCATAGAGGAGACTTTCTGAGCCTGTTCTACATTTCTTGTTAGTTGCATTTTATAATCCACCTTTTCAGTGACTAAGAGCAAACAGCCAGGTGAGTGGAAAAGAAGTTTGTTACTGTAACTTGTTTTAAAGCAAATAGTGCCTGCTACCTAACACTGAAGCTAGTTCATGTCGACTCTTAAAAACAGAATGGGAAGTGACTCCGAGGGAGAGAAGTTAAATATGTTTCTGTTTCCAAAGGGCTATGTGAACCTGGCATTGAAGGAAGGAATCATTGAACCAAAATAAGGGCCAATCCGACATTAGAGTCAATTGGCATGTCTATATTGTGATTTCTGTGCAGCTACCCTGATTTATGCCAGACAAGGGTCTGGCCCTGAATCACTCAGCAAACTCTGGCTCTGATTAGCCTTTTTGTTTGCGTGAAGCTGTGAAGCGGATCAGCGCAGTTTGTTGTAATTTGCTTACTTATTTTGCTTAGACCAAATGGAGACACACAGGCCTCAGGACAGGTCAGGCTCGTGTCCCACAGACAGACTGAAAGTACTCTTGGTTTTTTTGCCTCTGCATTGTTTGGGGATTATTAAGTTTCTTTAACTCAAGTTATTTATGGGTCTATTTTCTATTTGTCCAAGCCAGTATTTGTATTGGGGTTTGGGGTTTTTTTTCTTTCCCAAGGGGGTATGAAGGTACAACACAATTCTTACCCTTTGCTTTATTACAGGGATCTGTAAAGCAGGTTATAAAACTGGGAGCCTCCCCAGATACTTATGCCTCCTTCCCAGCCTGTTTGTATGAGGCCATGAGGAAATAGGAATGTGCATGCACTATTCCTCTCTTTGAAAGGGATGTTGACTTTTTTGTTCCTCTCTTTTTTAAGAAGTGTGCTCTGCCTTATAAGGAATAACTGATTATTTTAATCTGCATACCGTGCACCTAGTTAGCTAGAACTTGTATATTAATGGGTTTTTTTGAATAGCGTCATGTTTTTGTTCCAGGCCTTCCTTCCCTCAGCTTTCCTGAGCAAATGAGTGGCTTTCTATCTTTGGTAGTTTCTTTTGAAAGGACAAAGTAACCAAATCCAGCCCATTCCCTTTTTTTATTACAGTTAAACAAGATGTGCTACTGCCATAAGCCAGTCATCTCCAATTTCCTTGTTATCAGAGAATCCAAATGGAATGATCCTTGTTGAAGAGAATGCCATTATAATAACTCTGACTGTGCTTTGCTTCGCTATTCACTGCCGTGTGATTCCAGTACTGTACTTTAGAAATGTCCCCTAACAAGCACTTACATGTACAACTTTGGGTTTATGAAGATGTTGTAAGGGAAAACAAAACAACAACAAAAACAGCTCACACTTTAACACAAATACAAAAATGAAACAAGGCTTAAATACTGCAGTGTGCAGGGTTTTTTCACAACGCCATGTGTTACATTTTCACAGAATTCTTGCACTAATGGTTTACCATCTGTTCTTTCTGTAAATGGGTGCACTTTACTGTTTGAATTTGTTACTATGATAAATACTGGATATTTAAGCGTGAGTAGTGTCTTCATTAGAAAATAGCAGAACAGCTCTTGTCTCTCAGTGTATTTTTCAAAAAAAAAAAGAAAAAAGAAAAGAAATGAAGCAATGAATCATAACATTTATAGCACAAGAACTCACAGTTGTATATAAGCATCAAAAGATTGAGTAATTTTTAAATACAAAAATATTTACCGTGATTTTTTTAAAGCGCTTCCCCAGCAATTTTCTTAGGGACAGCTGAAACATAATTGTTGCTTTAGTTACTGGATCAGTAAGGAACATACTTCTCACTTGAAAATCAAATATTGTGTGTCATTCCAAGTCCTGATTGGAATTTGGCATGGGCAAAATGGAGATTATTTTGTATTTTCTGTTGTATATGGTCCTGATTGTAAAGTACACTATCCAACCACAACTCAATAGAGCACAAGACTGTAATTTTGCTTACTGTCCCTTCACTCTTTCATCTTAGCTGCAAATCTCATGAACTTGTCCACTCACGAAAGTGTAGTAGGACAGTGTGCAGTAGCCCATCTGGCAGTCAGACTTGCCAGGTACGGTGTTAAGTGATTCAGAGATACTGTACCTTTTTCCTGTTGAAGTAATTGAGACTACCAGCATCATCCCTAGTCAGCACCCTAGCTGGAGTCAGGTAGTTTGAGAATCCCCACACTGCTAGCTTGTAGGTGCACCAAATAAAACAGATTCTTGATACCTTAAGACCATAGGAATTTGTTCCTTGGAATGTATTCTGTTGGCTATGCCTAAGCAAATGCTTGTATTTGACCAAACCAGCCACTAGATGGCTCTTGGACTCTGCAGAAAGTTGCCCTGAGAGCCTTTCTACTGTAGTGATGCGTCGCTATAGACCTAAAGTCCCAGTTTTGGGAATCGGGTGCTTGTCAAGTTCCTGTTGAGCACATTTCCCAGATTTTTTTTTTTTTTTTTTTTTGATTTGCAGGCTGGAAAGGCCTCAGGCAAGAGGGCAGTAGCTATATGTGTATGTCTCTCCAAATCCTTAGCTGCTGGTTTCAGGGTGGCATCAAAGGGCTTGAGAGCCAGTTGTCAGCTCATCTAGGTGCTTAGGAGATGGAAGTGTTCTATAGAGCTGAGGTCAAGGGAGCAGAGAGCTTGGCAACCTGTTTCCTTGTGTTGCTGGATTCAAATCAATGCTCTTGTGTAGGCGATGAAGGCTGTGCCAGCTACTGACTGACCAAGGCCTTTGGAATCAAGCTCACAGTAAGTTCAGATGGTTTGGTTTGAAAAGTAGATTTTTCCCCCTTTAAAATGGCTGTAAAGCAACTTGCTTGGCTGGTGGAAATGCTTTTTTTGTGCATATGATGCATACCTAAGCCATAGTTTGGATTAGGTCCTTGCCAGGATGGCTGCTAAATTCCCAGTAATTCAGTTCCCTAGTGCAAAGACTATTGTCTATTCAGGGTTACCCAGAAGAAGTCTAGCTAAAACCGAAGTGCCAGCTATGCCTTATGTAGAGAACAAAG
This sequence comes from Alligator mississippiensis, assembly GCF_030867095.1. Lineage (NCBI taxonomy): Eukaryota > Metazoa > Chordata > Crocodylia > Alligatoridae > Alligator > Alligator mississippiensis. The sequence continues at coordinate 158,139,946 of NC_081827.1, forward strand.
CAAGCCTGAGTGCCTGCTAGTTTTTCACCTTAAATGCTGAGGTAGGTCCTTGCTGATCTGTCACAAGCTATTTGGTTGTTGCATCTTTTTATTTTTTTCTTTTGAGAGTTCCAGACAATTCATCTACGAAGATTAATGGTATTTAAACAAGGGCTTAGGGAAAGAGCTACTGTACCTCCTGTGACATGTCACAGAGACCTCCAGAGTTAAATGCCTTTACTCAGTACTGGAAAGTTTGGTGGGGATGCATTTGGACACAAGCACAATGGCAAAGGTTGATCTGCTTTTTCAGGGTTACTTGAACAATTGCTGGACTTTCATTCAATCAAACTTTTTCTAATACAAACCACAAAGGGCTCAATAATTTAGCAAGATTTGTTTGTGTCCAACTCCTGACAACAGCTGGATTGCACTGGAACCTTTCCTGATACACAACAGATCCCCACGAGAAAACAAAGCAAACGCAATTGTCACCATTAAAGTAAATGGAGCCAAATAAATATTCTGTATCCTTCCCTAATTTTCTAGCAACCACTTAACTGCTGTCATGCTACTTAGCAGGAAATAGTCAGTTCCAGTCTGACGTTTCTGCATCTTGGTTCCTGTAGTCATTAAAATGGAGGGCTACTGTGAAAAGGGGCTTGTCACTGATCTCTCGTACATATGGGTCAGTCCAAAGGAAGGAGAGTACTAGGCCTGTCCTCCAATAACTGCTAACACATGGAGTCTTGTTCCTGGTGGGTGGGAAAGCCTCAGGCTGGTAAAGTTAGGTCACTTTAGCTGCAGTCTGCCTTGCTCTGCACTGATATACCAGACACCATTAGTAATGTTTAGAGATAAACTAACAGCAACACTGTGTGCATAGGTTCATTTTGTCAAGATACCAGTAACGTAGAGACTCCAGCGTGGACTCTTCCAGCAGCGAAGGTGTCATTTCTGTCTCACATTTTCTTTTCCACGGTATTTACAGCATTTCGTCTCTGTTCTGTCTTCACTTCCAAGAAGATTTGACTTAGTACAAATATGTATAGTCTATACACTTTGGTGATTTGTACTATTTGCCATCCTTCAAGACACTTGCTGGGAAGATCTTTAAGACACTTAATTTTCCTTTAGCTTTTCTATAATTCTGATGTAAAGGACTTTCTCTGTACAGTATATTATTCAATGCATGTTCTGTTCTCTCTACTGATATATTGAACACCACACAGTTGTGATATTGTGCAGTGGGTAAGGCGACCCTGCACTCAGCTGAGGCCCTCAGCCTCTCATGTATAAGGAAAGAAAAACTATTTTTTCCTTTGCTGTATTTGCTTGAGCAGAGTTTTCTTGTCTGTACATGTGAGCTGTGAGATAGATGTGAAAAGTTCAAATGAATGCATTTCCCCAATGTATACAGATTGTAATCTGTACAATGAACTGTATGTATGAAAAAAATGTACTTATTTATAAATGGTTAACACTTGGAAACAGAGTTTGCCTGCTATTTTCCTCATGCTGCAGCCTGAAATTAAGGAGTGTGCATTGGTTTCATGGCGCAGCTGTACAGGAACTAAAATAAACTGTTAGCAGGCTGGTGCACACAAGGGACTAGATGTGCTCTATTAGTGAATGGGGCAAACTGGGAGCAGAAGAATAGATCCAGTGGCTGCTTCAACAGTGAGTTTTCCACTACCCCAGATGGCACCTAGTAGAGGTGGTTTCGCTCCATCAGAGTGGCTCCCCTGAGGAACACAGGCCACCACCAACATATTGTATCCATTCTCCTGCTCCTGCAGAGAAGGCCCCATCCAGCATGGTGCATTGTGGATAAATAATCCAACACTGACACCAGAGGGAATGTTCCCCAGTCAGAATGGGGGTTCTTGTCTAATACTGGTTTTCAAGTGGTCTTGTAATGGGCTGCACTGAAATGCCACAGTGCTTGTCAGCCCGCTTTGTGATCCTAAGCCAAGGATTAGCAACATTTTTGAGCAGTGCCAATAACACCTGCAACCTTGACTTGTAAGATGTTGGCATGCCAGGGGCAGACAACAGGGGAGCTGTGAGGGACCTGATCCTTGTTGTGGCAGTGCAGTCCCTGTCCCTGCCCCTTCCCCAAGGTGCACATGCCAAGCAAAATGCCTTCATTTGCCAAGCTCTGGCCTGCATGCCAGGGGTTTCCTACCCCTGTTCCAGGCAGTGGAGCTAAATGTAGGATTTTACTTTGATGCTGTATGTACATGCAGCCAGCATTGCACCTGAATGTAGCTTGTATTACCACTGGGCACTGACACCCTCCTCCCCACCTCCTTCTCCCTCATCCCCAGAATGGACAGCTGCTAGAGAGAGGTTAAGGGTCAGCACTACTGCTGCTTCCTGGCCCTCCCTGACAGGATAACTGCATTTTTAACTGAGTTAATTAATGCCTGTGCACCAACCTGGGGTAAACTGCTAGGAATACAAGGCACCAACCTCTTCCTACAGTTAAATTCAGTGAGGTAGCCCACTGCCCCTCGGTGACTGAGAGTTTACCTTTGAGTCAAGCCAAACCACTTTGTCCTGTATTTGTAGCTCAGGCTGCTTTTGGATTAGTTACCCACTAGGTTAAAAACCAAAGCCAACGATCCAAAAGCAGTTGTGTATGTTCTGTATAGCAGGGCAGAGGAGCCCAGAATTGCAGGGAGTCTTTTTCTGCTATAGCTTAGCAAAGAGTTGTAGTTTAGGAAACTGTCTCCAATTAAGGATAGTTACAGCACACGCTGCCCTGAGAAGGTTTTTCTCATCTTCACCCCAGCAGTAAGGCTTCCCTCCCTGCTGCAAACACTTCCTCACATGCACTCACTCCCCAGACACCTGATCAAGAGTGAGGCTTATTTTCTTTATTGTCCAAGTCTCATTTGAGCCAAATGACTGACTTCTGTGGCTCTAGTGCAGGCAAAACCACTATTGCCCCAGGTAAGTTAGGGGGCACCTACAAGTGCGCTTCAATGCACAGTAGCCTATTTTACTGTGCATTAAAGCATCATATCAGAAACTGCTAATATGCTAATGCACAGTAAAAATGAGCTACTGCACATTAAGCGTCACTAAAAAATTGTGCTCTTTCACTACTGTGCATTAGGGCAGCCTAACGCATATTTATTTATTACCTCACATTACAGGTACTAAATTTACATGTGCAGTTGTAAAAGCGCATTAATGAATGGGTAGATGCACCTTAAGTATTCTATTTCCAGCTTGGTCTATGGGGTTAGGTATGGACTACATAGTTAAAGGTACACAGTGCCTACAGGTGCCCCATGACACTTTCAGATCCAGGGTTTAGAGATCTTTCAGAAATCAGGGTTTTAATTCCTAGTTCTGAGCCCATCTCAGGACTAAACGCTTTCTGTCAGAACCAAGTGCCATATATCCATTGGACGTTAGCTACCTGCTCTCCAAGAGTAGCAGGCAAAGCCTGCAGTAATCAGTGTTAAATATTAACACTGGCTCTGGAACCAGGAGCACATGGCAGGCAGGAAGGGGAAAAGAGTTGTACTGGCAGAACAATGGGCATTGGGAATGACCAGCTGGCTGGCACACAGGAGATAGGCCATGCTCATTGCAAATATTTATTGACTCAGGAGCATCCACAAAGCAGACAGCATGGCACACAGTACAGCAAGATGCAGCTCTGATAGGAAACGACATTTCAGGTCAAAGTTGCACAAAACGTGATTTTTCTTCTGCTTTCAATAGGCATTTGAACCAACAAATCCACAGCTCAGCTAGTGCAGCTCCCCCCACACACAATGGGTTTCTTTCAGAGATTAATTACAGCGACAAAAAAAGATCAACTGTGTAGAAAATATTTTCAAGTATAAACATTATCAACAGCATCTTGGGCCAGGTCAATACCTGGCATGTGGCACAGCAGGTGCTTGCTGACATAGAAAAGGTTTGTGTGGTGTCTCTGATTACTGGCAGTTGGCTGCTGCAGCACCGTGCATCCCAGGCCAGCTGCATACTGAGGTATACTTCCCTGAGCACAGCGTGCAGATTTAGGCAATTGTTTCCATAGGGCCTCACCTGAAGGTCTGTTTCCACTAATGTCAGCAGGGAACAGGCTTTCAATCTCCATCCTAGTAATCTAGTACATACTTGGAAAGGTTATAAGCAGCAGACCCATACCCTGAGCATGGAAATATTCAAGGTAGAAACAGATATTGCCAAATGAAGGAAATCAGCTGTGCTGGCATAGGTCTTGTCTTGATACAGCAGATCCACTTCAGTGGGTGAAACACATTGCCTACTGTTCTGCCTATTCATGCTGCAGGACAATAGGTGGCGTGTTCTCCTAGGGCTTGAGGGGGCTGCCCTGGACACCCAGGAAGTTCCCATGCAGGCCTAGACTCCTCCATCCCTGCAAACACATGTCTGGCTTTTCCCTCTTTTCCCCAGGATCCCCAGGGCCATGTCACAGAAGGGAAAGCCAGGCAGCAGCTCCCAGAGATGAAGGAGTCTGATCCAACATAGAAATTCCTGGGGTGTGCAGGATTGGGCCCCTCAAGCCCCCAGAGTACCTATCAGGGCAGCTGGAGAGCACAGCTGGCTCCGGGCTACCTGAATCCCTCACTTGATAAAGTAAACATCTGGCATGAAACAGTGACACAAACTGGTACCTTTGTCGAAGCCACATTTGTGCTGCAACAAGGGGCACCGACATCTGACAGCATGGCTTTTGTGCTGCCATAAAAAAATGTCATGGCACCACAAAGGCAACAGAAGGCACATCTGTGTCCACCCTCAGTTCCAAAGCAGGGAAGAATGTTTCTTTCAAGACTAGTATGGGCAGGGTGGGATTAATGAAGCTTTTGGAAGAAATGCCTTGCTCCGTTCCTTCCTCACCCCATGGATTGACCTTTCCTGCTGTCTTGTATGATACAGAAGATCTAAGCTAAGACTTCCAGGCAAGACTAAGCGATTTGTGGGTGCTCCATTGAAACACCTTTGAAAGGGACCCAATTTTTCACGAAGTGTTAAGTTAAATGCAGGCAGCAGAACCCCAGAGTCAGTTACTTGTGCCATTTATGCCACATCAGGGAAGGAGGTTGTTTGAGAGCCCCTGTGGGCATGGGCAAGAGATTGTACAGCATGCAAACACAGTAATCCCCAACTCAGACTTTGTCTGGATCTGGTCAGTCTAGAAGGACTCCAAATATTTGAGTCTGCCCTGAACCATCAGACCAGGGCAGAGGCCACTGGCTCTGGGAACCATTTATGGGCAGGGATCAATAGCAGAGCCAGGTGTCTTTTTGTTCATGGCAACACTGTTTACACAGGATACCTGCTAATTAACAAATCTAATATTGCTTTCCTAGCTCCTCCCCTTGTCAGCAACTCTCGTCCTTCTGTCAGGCAGCCCAGGCAGGAGCAGTGTCACCAGACAGCCTCACTGGGCCCCTAGGCTGACCTGTGCCCTGTGCCACCTTGTGCCTAGGGAGGCAGGGGGTTGAACACACTTTCAGAAGAGGGCCTTGAGTTCCCAGCTGATTCTCAAGCCCAGTTCCCTTTGCCTGTTATTCTTCATCGGTGATTTCCTTCACTCTGCTAACATGGAACTATTAACACTCCCATCAGCCTGCTGCTTCCACAGCCAAATGTCTGCATCAGGTCAGCCTGTTCACTCTGGAGTTACTCACCGATTCAGAGGCAGGCATACCAACTGTCTGATCAACCTTGAGTAACTGCTAGCTGGAAAGGCCTGTGCAGCAGCACTGGGCACTTGTGATGCCTTTCAGCACCTGGAGTGGAGGAATCCCATGTCTGTCTTTAATTGCAAAAAAGAGCCAATATTGGAGGCGGATGAGACAAGCTGTAACATCAGATGTGAAAGGAAGCAGCTGCCAATGCAATGGGGCTTCTCATGTAGGCTCCGAACAGTAAGAGATGGAGCTGGCACAAGCCCTTTAGAGAGGACACGTGCTTTCACTTTACAAACTGACTGCTCACCAAGTCATTTAAGGTCAGAAAATGTAGCGGAAATCCCCTGTGTGCCTTCCCTGCTCAGAGTCCAGCTGGAAGTCCAGCCCCAAAAATGCCCCTGAGCACCAGGGAGAATCAGGAGAGAGGGGGACAAGTACTTCCAAAATGTTGTTAGCTAGATGGGCGTGAGAGTGCTTTGACTTTGGCAGACATCTCCACTCCTGTGGCTGGCTGTTGTGAGCTGGTTGGGATCTGATGGGAATCTGCAGAAGCAGTACATTATGGGGCATCAGGAAGTAACATACCTCAGGGCAAGACAAACACCACTGTGATCATTAAAGGCACCAAAGCTTTGGCATTCAGCCAAGGAGTAGGGGCACTGAAACGGAGCATAGGACAGATTTAAATCCACCCAGGACCAGGTGGACTGGCACAAACACTGTTTTCAGTACTGCATGAGCTCCAGGAGGCACAATGAGGCAGCATGCATGAAATGATAGGAGCCAGGTTGAAGGCTTCATCTTTCACCTGAATTTGGTTTAGGCATTTACCTACAGGTTCTTTCTCTGTGCCCCTGGCCTGGCCTGCCAGGCTGGGAAGTAAGAGCTCTGCAATCCTAGTGCAAGAGGGGCAAAATTGCCAGCCTCAAGAGGTTTGGAGAAGGAACCAAATACCTAGAGGAGCTCGGCTGGTATTAAAGGCTGCAGCACAAAGAAAGCAGCCCTTGAGCAAAGCCAGACCTCAGTGCTTTGGGTAGGAGGCAGGGAAGAGGCCCTGACTGTCACCCTGGCTCAGTGGGGAACAAAGAGCAACCTGCATGTCTCACAGGAGCACAACGCACAGGACTACAGTGTGGGCTGGGAGAGCAGCTGCACTGGCACACGGCTCCCCTGCACATGAGGAATTAAAGCCCTCCCCTCTCATGCCAGCTGCACTTGATGATCACTGGGTGGCAGGGGAGTGAGGCGGACACCAATACACCAGGGAGGTAGAATCCGCAAGACAGCAGTGGAGCTCTAGTTACACAGCACCCATGCACAGGGCTGAAAGCAAGGACTATGGATGATAAGAACACCAAACCCTCGCCCTCCCCCATGCAAGGGCATCACTGGCTGCCACTGGGACTCTCCCCCTCAGTGAGATTTTTAAAATCCATGGACAGTGCCAGTTCCTCAGCAAGTGGAGGTCTCTTCCACTCATCCCGTGTCAGGATGTACCCGATCAGCAGCCCAAAGGTGATCAGCAGCAGGCCCAGAACGTTGGCTAGGATCCCTTCAGGCACAAAGGAGCTGTACGTGGTCCTGCAAGAATAGAGAAGGGCAGTGCTAAGGACACTGGCTTCCTGCTGCCCTGAGGATACAACAGATCCACACAAGGGGCAGCTTTTAATTCAGTCCCGGCCCTGAAATGCTCCCATTCACCCTGACCCCATCCCAAACACCATCCTGAAAGAACCAGCAGCCTGACTTAAAGACAACAAAAAGCTACATCCCTTCACAGAATTGCACTCTGGTGAAGGAACCACCCTCCTGTAGTCCAGGAGGGGCCAAACCAGGCTGGGCTTTTAGCAGGACAGCAAGCAGGCTGTCAGGCTGTACAAGTTTCTCTACAACCACGCAGGAACTGCCTATTAGATGCTACTGCCTCTCCTGGCTGGTTTGGGCACCATGTTGGCTAAGTAGCAGAGACAGCTCAGGCTGTGCTTGAAACAAAGAGTCAGCCAAGGGATTTTTCCCACTGGCTGTTTGACACCAGCCGTCCCATGTGTGGCATAATGAGACGGCCAATCCAGCCCTTGTCTGGATCAGCACAAAGGATCCATATGGCCAGTAAGAGCTTGAAGGAAAACCTAGAGGCATCAAATCTGGAAGCTAACCATTAGGCATGAGAAGGCCAGAACTGAAACATGAATCCAACAAGGAAAAGCCTCTCAGAACCCAGCATTTTTATCTAGAAAAGAAATCACAAACCACATTTCGCAATATCCTGCAGCACCTGTCACTGGCCTGGACTCCCGAGACATCTTGCCAACACACTACTGCCTTAGAGAAAGTCAGACATGTCTACTAAGGTCTACTCCAGACCTCAGCGGACCACAACCCATAGCATCTAGGGGCCTGAACACTGCAGGAGAAGGAACAATGGGACTGGGAACTAGGTTTAGAGGGGCTGTTTTCTCCCACTGCCCAGGAAGTGCCTCATGCTGAAGCCCATGTGAAATCCAGTGGCGAGGTGGGGAGAAGAATACAGGCCAGCTGTTTTAGCCATGTACTTAATACTGAAGAGGAGCAGCTCCTTGATACCCAGCAGGCATGTGGCGATGGAGAGGATAAGGAGGAAGATGCCAAAGAAGACATGGTGCGATTTGTACTTGTTGCGAAGTGAGAAGGATGCTCCAGGAAACAGGAAGAAGCTGAAGCCCATGAGCCACTGGAAGGGAAAGAAAAATGGCAGGGGGCAATAAACCACTGAGTCCTCTCAGGGTTGGAACCAAACCGCAGTGGACAGCAATCCTTTCCCAACAAGACCTCAGCTCTCACTGCAGCAGGCATTATGGCAGCAGGTTACAGAGGTTGGGGCAATTTAGCTCTTCCTACCTCACTCCACAGGCAAACATGAATTAGTGCCCAGGGAAGAGTCCAACTGCACCCTGCTCAGATGCTGGCACCGCATGTCTCTCCCAACCCCCAGGAGCAACTTCCAATTAAAATAACAGGGGACTGAGTTGCCCCAGATCCCGCAGGGCATGTCAGTAGCAGAGCTAGGACTAGTCCTGACATCCAGCCCCCTGCTCTCACCGCTAGGCAGCTCAGCCTGTCAAGACAGGAGAGAGCACCCAGCTCCAGGTCACCCTCTGCCCCTCACCTGGATAAAGTAGAGGCTGAAGGCTGATATGCCACACCAGCTGTGCAGGCTGTACATGTCCGCAAAGTTGTTCTTCCTGTGATAGTCAAACACGGCTATCAGGCCTGTGGAGAAGAGAAAGAGGCCTGTTAGAGCTGGACACCCATCCTCAGCCAGCACATTCATTGCACTCTGTGTACCCTTCACAGTACCAGCATGCAGGTAGTGAGGTAAGTGGCAGTGGGTGAACAATTACTCTGCTGGCTCCCCAAGCTGGCCTTGGCAGGGTCCTGACAACCAGGTTCACTGGGCTCTGGCATTACCAGGCTACTACATCATGCTACAAGTGGCACTGCTACATCCACCCACCCACCTCTCTGGCTCCAATGCTCCCCTCTCTGGGATGGTCTATGACCTGTAAGAGGAAAGGGGCAATGGAGGGTTCCAAACCCCCCTGCTCAGCACACTGCTGCTCTTGGGGACATCTTGCCAATGATGCCCTGCAGCTGGAGGAATCCATCCAGGCCACCTTCCTGATGGCTTGTCCTTGTTGTGGGGGAACCCAGGACTCACCCACAAGGGCAATGACCAGTGCAAGGACATGAAGGAGTCCATGGAGGATTTTGGTGGAGCGCTTGCTTTCGTTCCTGAAGACCCGGTAAACCAGGAGAGCTGGTGGAGAGAACATATGTGAGACAAGTGCAGGGGGGCAAGTCAGGAAAAGGCCCCCCACCAAAAAAGACTAGGTGTAGCTGTGCTACACATGTGTAAAATTAACTCCAAGAGGGCACGATACCCAGTGCGGGAAGTGAGCCACCGAAGGGAGGCAGAGGGTGACTCATACTGCAGGGAGCGTTAAGCACTTTGTTATTCTCCCCACTGCCTTCCCCAGATTTAATTTGCTAGCTTTAATCTTTCCTTAAAGCCACAGGACCTGGCTGCAGGGCACCTGCTACTGCAGCTTTCCCATCATAGCTCTGTGCAGATGTGCCTGGCTGCGTGCTTAAGAGGCCATCTGGGAGACAATTACTGCTGCTGGTTCCCTGAGCAGCACTATGACAGAGCAAGGCACAAAGCCATCCTCCACACCCAATCCATTTAGCCCCTGCTAAGTGCTCTGCAGAAGGCCTGACCCACGTCAGCTCCACTCAGACAACAGCAAGGGTTTCATCACCAGCATGAGGAAGCTTTCCATAGGGATCTGTTGCTTTGTCATCGGCTACGAGAGTAGATGTCCCATAGCATCCCTCTCCTGCACCCTTCAGCTGGAGCAGAGAAGCCAGCCTTGCTTTGCACTAGTTCAGTGCAGATGGCATCAGTGCACCCAGTTGCAGTACCAATTGCTAATGTCATGGGACAGCTTTGTACTTTTCCAGAATGAGTAGCTTGCTGCCTGGGCCATGTCCCCTTTCAGACCAGCAGGCTGATGGTGCTGAATTGGAGCAGTGTGATGGAAAGCAATACCAGACCAGCATGAAACGGCCCAGCTCCTCATCCAGTTACTGGTGTAAATTTGGACTAACTCCACTTTAAGGCTGTACCCAAAATATTCAGTAGGGAAGCACCTATGGGACTACAGTGGAGAAGGAATTATTAACTCCATCAGTCAGCAGGGGGGCTGAGGCCTGGACTCTCAGTCCCCTGAAGGAGCGTTGAGGAACACAGCAAGCACCTGCCCCACTACCTGCGACCAGGCCAGGTCCTGGTCCCAGCTTACCATCCCCTTGGAGGAAGACCATTCCAATGATCATGCAGAGTGGGTGGACATTGAACTCTAGCAAGCTTTGCCAAGCGATGCCCCCCCGGAACTGGCCCATCCAGGCTCCAGTCATGGCAATCACTGTCAGTCCCAAGAACTGGGAGATCGCCACATAGCAGGAGAGCCCTGCTGGGCTTGGAGGCCTTGCAAGGCTGTCTTCCATATCAGGCAAGGCAGATGACGCTCAGCAACAGGATCACAGGCTGCAGGCACAACAAGAAGAGTGATCAGTGTGGCAGCACACCAGGAGCTCAGAAGGGATCCATCACCTTTCCCAGGCACCTCATGAGCATCCAGGACACTATTCAACTGATATTCTTGCATAAGAGCCAGAGTCCCAGCATCAGCTTGGAGATTGTTTGTATTTCAGGCAGGGACCAGATGGCTGATCTCAAGACCCACTCCCAGTTCTCACATGCTTTTGAGCACAGGAGCTTGCAACCACAGCTGACTACTTGAGCTCAGCAGGCACCTATGGAACCCATCAGCCCAGGGCACTTCTGTGGGCTGCACCTGCAAAGCCAGCCCAGGTATGGGCATAACAGATTGCAAACAAGGGCAGCCCTGTGCTGTGTTGCAGGCATCCAGCATGCAGACAGGAAGTGTTTTGTTGAATCTGAAGGCATTACTCAGTGTTTGTCCAAAAGAAAAACAAACCTGGTCACACCCAGCCTGGGTATTGTGCCCAAACAGTCACCAAGGCAGCTAGGCTAGTATTCCCCCTACTTGGGCAAGCCACAAGCATGGCTAAAAACAACAAGGGAGAGAAGGTTAGAGACTGTTCTGCCAAACTAGGAGCTGCAGCTGCTCTGCATGTGACCCCACAGGTCCTCACTGCTCCAGGCATCATCTGCCATCAGGTCTAGAGGAACTTCCCTGCTGACTTATGAATGGCCCTGGGTGGGACTCCCGTTCTCAGAGGCTTGCCTGGCACATGGATCTAGCTGGCTGATTCAGCATGGGTGGAAGCTGCAGCCTGCCACAGCCTGAATAAAACAAGACTTCTCCTTCCTTGTTCATCAAGGTCCCCTGTCACAGCCTCCCAAGAAGGCTCCAGCAGGCTCTCCATTTTATCTTCATTGCTGACCCTTGCATCCTTCTGTCCTCACCAGATGCCCTGATTTTTCCCCAATTTCAGTCTTAAACTCTTTTTTTTCCTGTTTGCACAGCTATGCACTGGGGCTCCTAGACACTCTTCAAACTTGGTTGTGTATGGCATGATGGTAGTGGCTCCTACTGGGGTAGGAGCATTGTCAACTCTTCAGTCTGTCACAAATCCTGCATTCTGGTGTTTCTCATAAAGAACCAGTCATGTGAGACAGGACCAATGCTTTAATTAAGAAACAGATTTTAACCCTTCTGTTTGCAGGCAAGAGCCTGGAAACATGAATCCTAAAAGGCCCAAATATCCTCATGTGTCAGGTATCCAGGTTGTAGCCGTATTGGTCTAGAGGAAAAAAGCAATCATCTATTGACTCCTCTGTGAAATCCTATGAAATATGAACTTTCATTTCTACCCAGGAGAACTTTTACAATCTTTTCACCAATGCCTGATGAAGGGTGTTTGTGCCCAAAAGCTTGCAATTATACAATGATTTTTTGCAAAAATCTTGTTGTTCTAATAAAAGATATCATTTCTACTATGAGTCCTGGTTGCAAATATCCTCATGTCCTTCTATTTTAAAGTGATGGGATTGTCTTAAATTTGGCAAGGAAAGAGTGGCCCAATTTATGTTCTTTGGGTACCAGGGTCTGCTGGCAGAAGGCTAGAGCAGCAGGAAGCAGCAGAAAACTTTATTCATAAAATGTACTGCTAAAGAGTAGGTCAGGATTGCTCCCAGAAGGAGCCAGTCATCTTGGATGTTCTGCTCGAACCTAGGCAAAGAACAGATGGTGTTTTCCTGCACTGGCCTAGTCCAGGTCTAATGAAACCCATGGAAGCCTGGCTTCCACTGGTATTCATGACAAACCACTCAAGTCTTTGTCGCACTTACATGGGGCAACAGATGGTAATTGGGAAGCAAGAAACATTAACAAGCAGTTGGGATTTTTAAGGCTGATTTGGAATAAATGAGCAAAACGAGGGGCGTAAAAGGAATCCTGGGGAGAAACCATCCTTCAATGGGAGGTGGGAAGCTTGCATTGTTCTTGAGAGAACCGGCAGGAGCCTCATGTCCTAAGGGGGCAGTTACAGACATCTCAGTCAGGGTGAGCACTCTTACATAGATTGATGGCATTACTGTAAACTGTAGGTTAAAGACTCCAGCTCCCCTTCTGCCTTTTGTATTCAATTTACACTCTCCATTTTATACAGTACTCTGTGCACGGTCTTTCACAGCATCTGATGAAATGAGCTCCAGCTCCTGAAAACTTATGCTACATAATTTAGTCAAAAAGGTACACGTCTACCCTGTCTTCTCATTTTAGTGTTGCGACTCCATTTTTTGCACAAAGATAAGGAAGGGTCTGCAGGCAGCCTCCGCACACTGAAATGGTCCTGCTTTACCATAAGCCAGCCTGAAACTTGGGGGAAAGATCCCTGGGACTGAAAGCAAAGACCACAAATTCACATCTGGTCTTCCTCTGACTGCTACTAGTGCTTCTGAGCATTTTACAGCCCTCTTTGCTGTGCAAGGCCTCCCAGCCTGACCTTGGGGGCCAGTAGCTATCAGTGTCTTCATCTGACAGATAAGGGAGACTGCATAGCATCACTCCAATATTGCAGGCCCAAGCCCTCAAGGTTGTGTGGATAACATGTCAAGCCTTGTCTCACTCCTCCTGTCTAGCCTCATTTCTCATCTGATACCACAAATTCTATTGACTTGTGCAAACTACCTGCAAGGTGCATTAGCTCAACTACTAAAACCTGAGGGTCCCCCAGTCGCAGCCTATACCGCTGGCTCACGTTAGCAGGCATTGGAGCTCCCCACCGCAAAGGGTCTGTTTTGCCAGTGCAGCAGGTTAAAGTGGAGGTCTTTTTGTCATTGTTTTGTTTGCAAAACCCTAGCAAATGGCCATCAGACAGGCCTGGGGACAGGTAGGGCAGAGGTCTGGCATGGGATCCTCAATCTGGCCAAGGAGCACCAAGAACAGATCAAGATGCCATCCCCACCAGCCTCCTACTGAGCAACAGCATGGTTTTTGCTCTCCACAGCTGGGACTTCCAAACCCTGCAAAGACCTCCCTGCAGAGTGCAGTACAAGGAAAACTCCACGCATTTCCTGAAAAGACAAGGGACCCAGGACAGCTACCCATCCAGCTATAAACCCATGCCAGTATAATGGCAGGAGACCCTCACTCCTAATACAAGGGTCACTTCTTGGTGCCCAGCACAACAGTAAAGCTGTACAGTGCCCTGGGGCTCAGCCTGGGTTCAGGAGCAGTGCTGCCAAGGGGAGTCATTGCTGTTACCTGGCCCATCACAGAGCTCCTGTACCTTTCCATGCCCAGTTTCACAGACACAATCCTAGGCAGCAGGAAGGCATTTTCTGCTATGAGCTTCTTGAAGGTTGGGCAAGAACTCCCTGCTCCAAGAGAACAATCTTACAGGGCACTTGACAAGGCACCAGAGTCCCAGCAGGTACAAATTTAAGGTTGTTCAAGAAGCAGGTTGCAAGCTACCTACAGCCTGTTGCTATAAGCCCATGGCATCTCTCCTTCCCCCTCCCCAAGTTACCCTATGATTTTTGGGGACATTTATGAAGGGACCCTCATGGGAATCAAGAAATGCTCAAAGTGCTGGGAGCAGTGGCAACTCTTCCAACTCCACCTTAACAAAGTTTGCATGTAAGCAAACATGTCAGAAATGGATCCCGACAGACAGATTAACGATGCCAGTTGAAGTGGGGAAGATTTATTAAGAACACGCACACTTTTCTTCCTAGCCAGAGCTGCAGACTTTATTGGATCATGCAAGATAAGTGGATTAAGACAATTGGTTTATTCTATTAGATTGCACTACAAATGCCAGCTACGTGCTTATGGCTCTTGCAGCTTGAGGTCAGAAGAGGCTCTGGAGGGGGCATTAGGGATCAAAGCCTTGAAAGCAAAGGAGATCACTAGGCACTCTCCCTCTGGGAATACTAAGGAAAAGGGCTATAGCTTTCCCCCTTTCCCCCCTCTAGGCCATGGCAGGCACCAGCGAGTGTCGTGTGCTCTACAGATTCTGCTGTCTCTCACAAGGGGGTATGACTATGTGCCATGTTGCTCAGGAAGGGGTTAAAAAGAGCCTGGGGTCTCAGTCCTTCCTGCCTCATTGCACCTGCAGCAGGTAATGTGCCTGGGAGGTAGGGATAAAAGGAAAGAACCTAGTCCAATTGGGAGGGTGGGAATGACTAGGTCTCTAATTCTTGCCCAGTGAGGAAAATGTGGTGGAGACCCTCACTTCATCCCCAAGGCAAGGCAGGTCTGAAGCAGGGAGCTCAAATGGGAGTGGTGCGGAGAAGGCAGACTCTGGATGAGAGAGCTGGGCCCAGGACTGCGTGGGGGCAGCGTGCTCTCCTGTTTGGTTTTGGTACACTCTTTTGATGCTTGGATACTCCTGAAGAGTTGGGAGTCGAGTGTCTGAGCCTGGAGGGCCATGTCATTGGGAACTGTACTCCTGGAAGGAAACTGAGGCAGGATAATGGTGGGACTGCGACATGCCACAAGTTGCAGAGGCCAAGCCTGCCCGGGGGAAAGAAGGGGCAGACAAACACCTAGCGCTCCTCTTCAGCGTGAAGAGAGGTGGGGTCAGGCCTGGTGCTGAGACAAGACCTCTCTGCTCAGGGAAATCTTGTCCACCAGGGAAGAGGAGGAGCTACACAGATCTCCCTTCCCCCAACCTGACAGCTTTGCCAAGGATCCCAAATTCCTAGTGCCAACCCTGGACTAGATCACCTGAGAACAAGCAACTGTTCTCCAGCCCAATGCCAAGCCACCATGCAATGTGACTTAATGCTAGTCTGACTCTATGGCACAGCCTGCCCTACAAGGGGAAATGGAGCCTCAGACAGATGTGGACAGATGTTGCTTGAAAATGGCCCTGCAGCCTCCCTATCTGCAGTCAGGACAGAAGTCAGACCTGATAGGACTTTAAGTCATAACAGGGTAGAATCAGTCAAGTAATAAGACAATTGGAATCAGAGCCTAGATACTGGAACCCAGAGCATGCTCTTCCTCCCAAGTACTACGGCAGCTTTGCACCAACAGGCCTCATGCCTTTTGCTCTCAGCTGTTACCATCGTGGGAAAGAGCTGGGCATGGCTTTGGTAATGACAGTCCTGCCACCAGAACAGAATTCAAAAAGCCCTGAAGCTGCCTCTAGCGATAACATGTCCCAAGACACGGGCATGCAGAGCAAATAAAAGTGACGCCAATGGGAAAAGCCACTGGAGAACACAGACAGCACAGTACGCAATGCGGAACCTGCCATCTTAACCCTTTCAAGGTGCAAAAATTAATCTGCGTGCTGTTAGGCTCCTAAAATAGAGGCCTGAAAACGCCAGTACGGTTAGCTTGTTCCCGTGAAGCAGCCTTATAACGGACTCTGCTAGAACAGAGCAACTTGAATCTGTCCTGCCCCGTTTAAAGGGTCATAGTTTCCAGGAGACCTCTGCTTTTCCTGAGGCACTGTTGGCAGTGGACAAGATTTGCAGGGCAGGAGCCTCAATGGACTGAGCTCTGTGTGCATCAGCATCAGAATGGGTGCTAAGCGCTCTGAAGGCTGGCCTCTAGTATCATGGTCTCCAAAGAGCAGCAGCCTGACAGCATACATACCATGTTCTCTTCGATGAAGACATTACTGTTGTGCCTGTGATCCACCCATGGCACACACTGTTTCTGGGGAAACACCAAGCAGAGAGCAAGGGACAGGAGCTACACTGAAATCAGGCTCCGTTTTCCAATACCGCAGCTTTCAACTCCCAACTCATGCTTTCCTCCTGACCCCCTTACGGTTATTAAAGGAGTTATCCTGTACTGCTAGAAAAACAAGTCTCACTAACATGCTGTTTAATAACATCAAAGTCTCTCTCCAGTGTCTCTCCTCTCCAGCATGTAAACACCCAGAGTAGACAGACCCCATTACAACGTTTGCACTTACAACATCCTCGACGTGCAACGTTTCAAGTTACAATGTTTTGCCCTGACAATGTTTATAAATTGACACCCTGTTTCAACTTTATGACATCAGTTTTGACTTTACAACGCTTGATCCGATGCAATGCCATGCCAGCGAACAAGTTCACTGCGTCACTCATCTTCCTGGAGAACATCTGTCCAAACTTCCTTGGATACTTTCTTTAAGAAAGCAGACAAGACTCCAGAAACACCTGCAGCCAAGAATCTTTCAAGAAGTCCAACCAAGAGCCTTCAAAACATCCAGCAAAGTCACCTCAAAGAAGTCCTTCCAAATCAATATGGTTGCTATTTACAATATAAATACATTAATGTAGCTATATTACTCAACTATAATTGATTAAATACAAAATTCTGGGTTATTTTTGGTGAAAATAGGGTATGGAGCCTTGGTTCAGGAACCAATCCCCCATTTATAACATTGTTTCCTATGGAAAAAAATCAGTTCCGAGTTACAACGTTCAACATAAGAGGTGGTTTTCAGGAACCAACTGTGTCGTAAGTCTGAGGACTGCCTGTGCTACAACACTTTGAATTATCCAGAACCCTTTTCTCTGCCTCTGTTGGCTATGCAGCCTCTATGGGGGACCCCATGCCTGCTCTCCTCTCTTGATCTTTGTTTTCAGAATGCTTCCAAGGAACAGCAGCAGCTGCCAGTGGGGAAGCCTATGGCCCCAGGTGAGGAGAGAGATTTGGAGTGGACACAATTTAAGAATCAGGCCCTGCAATCTGAAGCTGCTACATACCCTTCCCTCCCCTGGACTAAGGCAGTCCCAGCCAACACTAAATGACACGCTCACGCTGGAAAATGAAGCAGTCAGTCCCAGCACTAGCAAACATAAGATCCCAGTCTAAAAACCAGCTGCTGAAGCTGCTTCAGGCAGCGAATCCCAACCCCACCCACCCCAAGCCAAAATCAAAGCCTTGGAGAGTCAGGATAGAGGATGCAGACTCACATGGACTCCTGGAAGTGTCTGTCTCTAGCAACAGCAACAACCCCACTGCCTGCAATTCACTGTCACCAGCCTAGCAAAAGCTGATTGCCCAGTGTGTGATGATGATCCAGGCTAGGTTAATCATCTCCTGAGAATCCTCCTTTCCCAAACTGATAACACCTGGAGCAAGATTCCCTATTAAGGCAGCTCTGCATGCTGGGAAAAATGCATCCCTAGCCAGTTAACCCATTCCATTTCACAAGCTGGTTGCCTTGCAACACTACTGAATAGAAACGTAGTCATTGCTGGCAAAGGTCTACTTTCCCCATGGGCAGCAGAGGCAGAGCACAGGAAATCATTCCCATCCTACCCCAAGTAATCTAGCTACTGAGATAATACCTCCCCAGATGCAGGGAATTAGTGAGATTCATATGTCCTACTGAGGACCTGAAATAAACTGCCTGGCACAAAGCATCTGGCATAAAAACAACAACAGCCCTTTTATATTTAAAAAAAAAAACAACATTCAGCATTTAGAGCAGAAAATTTGGAAATTTCTCTAAATTAGAGACATTTAGAGCAGGAAATATCCCTAATTTCACCCTTTGCTCACTCTTAGGAGGGTTCTTTATTTCATCCCATTACCTCGAGTTAACCCTGCAGAGTGATTCTCTCCCTTCTGGACCTTAACACTGTGTAAATACAGGCTATAAGAGCTGCCCTTCAATCATTACTAACCAAGTTATACAACATCCATCTAGCAGTCCTACAGGTCAGTGTTTTACTAGGTTAAGTACGTGAAATATCCTTTCATGATAGATGCTGCGCTCTCGTGACAGTCTGACTGTAAGTGGCCTGGTGGGACCCGAGTACTTCTGCAAACCTGGTAACTGAACTGGAGATGGACCCAACTCGCTCCCCAGAAGGCTTTCTGTGGGTTCTGAGTTGTCAACTAACCTAGCCCTCAAGACTTTCTTATAAATCAAATGCTCCAGGTCTCTGGTCAGTTCTGTTGCTATTGTGAACCTATCTGATGGTAGTTTTATGTGCAGAGTCCTGAGCAGTGCTCCAGGTACAGTCACACCTCGGAGACCCATCAACTCCCTCATCTGTCAATAGTGTCTGTCTAGCCAAGCCCCACTCCCAATAGCATCAGTGGCTGATTTGACAGGCAAGAGGTGGCATGTTCGAGGCCATAGCAGAAGCATTCACGGTGCAGCCTGTCAGAGTCCAGTGAATCTGCAAATTCTGTTAAAGGCCTTGTCACAGGGACATGAAAAAGGAAAGGAAAGTGGCCCACTATAGTTAGTACACTCACCCTTGTGAACACAACCCCCATGTGAGGCAGGGTAGTGAGGAAGAGACTAAGTGACATGCCTGAGGTTATGTAGGGAACCTGCAGCAAAGCTCTAAGTCCCAAGTCTCTTGCCAGTACCATAACCCAGGAGCGGCCAACCTGGGGCACGGCTGCCACAAGTGGCACAGGCAGCCTGTGTGTGTGGCATACAGCAGCTCAGGGAGGGGACAGGCAGCACAGCAGCAGATAAGGCAGGAAGCAGAAACCAAAACAACAGGTTGGGCAGGGAGCACAAGGAAATAAGCAGAAAGCAGAGCAGCAGATGAAGCACTGAGCACAGGGCTGAGAGCAGAAAGCAGAGCAATATAATTGGGCAGGGGAAGCGGGTTTGAGTGGCACTCGGGGAGGATGCGGGGCTAATTTGTACCAAAAAGGTAGCCCCACCTTCCCTGATCAATGAAACACCTTTCTCCTCTGCAGCCCAAAGATTACATTTGCCTGTTGTGCAGCCATGTCCCACTGCAAAATCCTGTTTGACTTGCTGCCTACCCTCACGGCAATGTCTCTGGTCGTGACAGTTTTCCAGGTGTCTTCTCCCTCATGTGGCTATTTCAGATCACACCCATTTGATCTGATGTGTAGACACACCATATGAATGCCACCGGATGGAAAACCCCAGGTCTGAAGGTTACTCCCGCCTGAGAAGTGAAGTTTGCTTAGCTAGGCCTTATTTTAAGGGAATTAAAAAAAAAAATCTATGAGAGAACACAGAGCTGCAAAAGGATCACGTGCCAATAAGCTCCCCTACAGAAAGCAGTAAGCGGGATGGAAAGGGAGGCCGGAAAGGGCCTTTAAGTAGCTTATTAAATAAACGAGTTCTATGGCAACTGCTACAGGCCACCGTGCAAGGCAGAGAAATGGTTCAGTGGTGACTAGAGATTATCTTCCCTCCCCATTTCACTTGCTGTAGGAAACGGAAGCATTTCCCAGAAATGGAAGCAAAGGCAGCAAGTGGGAGAGCTGCACCAGCCCCTGCAAGGATGCCGCCTGGCCTCGGTCTCACAACCACCCAGCGCACCTCCCAGCCCAGACAGTGCGCAGCTGCAGCGCTGCAGGGTGACAGAGGGTCCTCCTGCCGCCTAGGAAACGCCACACCGAGAAGAGTGCCTGGCACTGCTCAGCCGGGGCCCAATCCTGCCCCGCTAGGCTGCCAGCGGCCGGCCGAGCCCTAGCAAGCCCCGCGCGTGGAGCCAGCGCGCTGCGTGCCAACAGGGGCCACAGCAGGAGGGCTGGGGACAGCAAAGGCAGGGGGAGCTGGGCTCTCGGCGCACACAGCCCTGGCGGAGGGGCCGCCCGCCCGCCCCGCTGCACCTGCCTCTCGTCCCCGGGGCCAGCAGCGGGCTCCGCTCCGGTGCGAGCTGTCGCCGCGCCACCCCCGCCGCGGTGCGCGGCCCGGCCCGGCCCGGCCCGGCCCGGCCCTGTCCTGTCCTGTCCCGTCCCGTCCCGTCCTCCCGCTGCGCCCGGGGCCGGGCCGGGCCGGGTCGGGCCGCCAGCCGCGCCTCTCGTGCCCCGGGCACCGGCCTTCGCGCGGGGCGGCGCGTCACGTCGGCGGGAGCCCCCCCCGGCCGGCACACACTCACCCGGGCCGCGCTCCGGCCGGCAGCTGCTGCTGCGCTGGCGCCGGCGGGGCGGGGCTGCGGCAGGAGCCCCACGGCTCCGCGGCCGCGCACGTCAGCCCGGCCGCCTGCCCCGCCGCGCCCCGCCGCGCGGTCTGCGTGAGGAGCGCCGAGCGGCTCCGGCTCCGGCTCCGGCTGCCCAGGGCCGGGGCGCTGCGGGCTGCGAGACCCCCGCCCGCCCTGGGGACACGGGCCCCGGGACGGGGCGACCGTGCCTGGGACAAGTACGAGACGACGCGGGGAAAATAGATGTGTGTGTGTGTGTGTGTGTGTGTGTATGCATCTGTGTATACATATATGTACGTGTGTGTAGATGCATGTGTATGTGTGTATATACATATGCGTATGTGTATGTGTGTATGCATGTGCATATATACATATATGTATATGTGTACATGTGTGTATATACATGTATATATAGGTAGGCATATGCATGTGTGTATATATATAGGTATGTATGTGCGCGTGGTCTTTGTGGTTCACTTGGCAGATCAAAGCACACTACAAACCCGTTACACAGCACACAGCGTATCCGCACACCCACACACCCATCTCCGGAGCTACCCATGCCCCCAACCACTGCCCTCCGTAGAGGGCTTGCCCCTGAAAAAGTTAATGTCAGTCTCCTCTCCACCAGATGAGGTCTGCCATTTCTTTCCTGTGGTCCTCTTCTGTCTTCCTGCAGTACCAGGACAGAAATGGGATTTCACTTAATCCCATTTTAATACAGTCCTTGACTGTGGGGTCCAAGTGTCTGTTGATGAGCAGGTTCCTGGCTTTCCGCAGGGCATACCTGAAGCAGGAGATGAAGTGGTCAAAGCAAGCTGTTGGGGTCCCATGCTGTCTGGCCAGGTGCCCGTAGAGAACCGCTTCCTTGGTCAGGTCTCTGAAACCTGTCACCATCAGAGGGAGTGCACAGATTTTCTTCCACACCTCTCTAGTGTATGGGCAGCCCCAGAAGAGGTGGTCGAAGATTTCTGCCTGCCAGCAGCAGGTCTGCCTCGGGCAATTCAATGGACCTCTCTGCCCTGCACTGTTTCTCCATGCCCTCATGGGAAGTGCCAAGGTGGGCTGCCTGCCAGTTCAGGTCTCTATGCTCCTTCTGCATGTCCTTGAGGAAAATTTGCTCCTACACAGCCTGACAGCTGTCACCAGGTAGTAAGTCTACGGGTGATAATGGTGTTGCTTGCCTTTACCACCTCCCATATCTTGTGGTGGTTCACCAGCATCACTAGGGTAGCATTGTCCAGCTTGTATTTCTCTCAAAACCACTTCAGGATTTTGTAAAACCATGGGGAAACCATGGTCCATGGGCTCCCATTGGTGGTTGTGTGCAATTGCCACTGTTGCAGCAGCTGCCCTGCAAAATACTTAACAAAGCGGGCTGTTTTAGATTCCACCCCTGTTGCCAGTTTGCAAACCTGGCTCATGTATTTGGCCCAGAGGAACAGAAGGACATCTGGGATTCCTCTACCTCTGGACCGTTTCGCTCTGTACAGCTTTGTCCTCACTACTTTCTCCCATGTGGAGCTCCAAAAGAAAACACACATGGCTCTTTGAATTCTGCAAACAACTTGTTCTAAGGATGGGGGGGAAGACTAGGGCAGTGTGTAACAGCATCGACAGGTGCACTGCCTTCATCAGTGCCACACACCCCCTTCCGATAGGCAGCATGATTGCCATACCTCCAGTCTCTGTCTCGTCTTAGCCTCTGTCTTTTCCCATGCCCTCTGCTCTGTCAGCTCTGGGTCAAACTCCGCCCCGAGGTTCTTTACCTCCTTCCAGGAGACAAAAACCCCCAGGTCCCTAAGCTTACCCAGGATTAAGCAGGTGATTTTGCTCATGTTGAGCTTGGCACCTGCTGCTGCTCTGTATGCCTGAGTGTGTTGTAGTGCTCTTTACGCTGACCTTTTGTCCCTGCATGAGATGTTCAGGTCATCCATGTATGCGAGGACTTTTGTCTCTTCCCCGTTTCTCCTGGGGATCTTCACAACGCTGATCCCAGGGTCTTATCTGAGTTGTTGTGCTAGTGGCTCCATTGTACAAATAAAGAGAATCAGGGAAAGCGAGCAGCCCTGCCTGACACCCGATTCTACTGCAATTGGGGCTGTCACCTGAACCCTGCTGCTCACATTGGTGTACAGTGCCTTTATCTAGGTAACAAAGGTGCATGGATTCCCATCTTTTTCAGAGTCTGTAGTAGGAAGCAGTGAGATACTCGTTCGTAGGCCATCTCCAAGTCAAGGTTCAGCATGGCGACATTCTATCTCCTCTCCCTCTGGTACTGTAGTGTGTCACACAGCTGCATCAGGGCATCATGGATCTGTCACCCGGCACTGCGCACACCTGCTCCTCATAGGTCACTGCACCTGTAACAGACTTAAAACTCTAGGCTAAGACTTTGGCCATCGGTTTGTAATCAAAGTTCAGGACTGATTGAGTGCCAGTTTCTCCAGTCACACCTCTCCTCCTTCTTGTAAGGAAGGGTTATGAGGCCTTCCTCCATTCCCGCTCCCAGGTGACCTTCCTGCAAATGCTCCCTATAGGCCTCCAGCAAGTCCAGGCCCGCCTGGTCCCAGAAGACAACACACAACACCTTGGGCAAGCCATCTGCCCCAGGAGTCTTATTGTTCTGGAAGCTGCAGAGCATCATGTTGATCTCCTCCAGCATCCACTCCTCCACCAGCCTCTGTACCACATCCTCCCTGAGGACCCACAAGCCTCTGCAGGCAGTCCTGCATTGCCTTGGGGTCCTCTGGTCATGCTATGTAGATCTCCCGGTAGAATGCTGCTGCCATCTTCAGCATCCTCTCAATCATTGTCCCTTCCAGGACAAGGGAGGACTCGGGGACCTCCCATGCTGTCCAACCAGGGGGTTGAATGAAGGTGGAGAAGGGCCCCAAGGCCCGCCACACCAAGGTCCCCCCCTCCCTCCCCTCTGGAGCTTTGCAACAGGTACAAAACTCTTGCAGCCCCAGCAGAGCCTGCTAAGTTGCCAGCTCTGGTAGGCAACACAGACTCAACTGCAGCTACCGCCCCTGCTCTCCCTAAGACAAAACCCAAAGTGTTTGCCATGGGAGACTCCATCGTGAGGGGGACTGAGGGGCAATCTGCTGCCCCGACTCCTTAGCCCAGGAAGTCTGCTGCTTCCCAGGAGCCTGTATCCGGGACATTGCGGAGAAGATCCCTGAGCTCCTTTGGCCCACTGACCACTACCCTATGCTCCTTATTCATGTGGGCATAAATGACATGGCTCAGAGCAATCCTAGCCGGGTCATGAAGCGCTACAGGGATTTGGGAGTGGGACTTAAGGGGTTGGGGAGCAGGTGGTGTTTTCTTTGATCCTCCCAGTCTCAGGCTACGGGCTGAGGAGCGACAGGAGGATTGAGGTAGTGAACCAAAGACTGTGGCGCTGGTGTCATCAAGAAGGCTTTGGCTTCTAAGACCACAGTCCGCACTTTGGTGAGAGAGGCAGCGAGCTGCTGGGAAGGGACGGCCTTCACCTCTCTCCGCTGGGGAGGAGGCTCTTCTCAGCCAGACAGGCTGACCTGCTCCACCAGGCTTTAAACTGAGCTCGCCAGGGGATGGGGGGACTACTGCCACTGCTGGCCCACTGAGCAACCCTTGCAAAGCCAGCAGGCCAAGGCACTTAAGGGAGCCCACCCCTGCCCCAGCCCTGGAACGAACTGTAGGCAAAGCAGGGGCCCCAAAAGGGACACTTGCCTGCCTGTGCACAAATGCCAGGAACTTGGGGAATAAACAGGAGGAACTTGTCCTCCTGCTTAATGCAAATAATTACGATGTCAAAGGGATAACAGAGATCTGGTGGGACTCCACCCATGACTGGACCACAGGTATAGACAGCTATACCCTGTACAGGAGAAATCGAGTAGACAAAAGGGGCGGGGGTGTATGTCAAGGAGAGCTACGTGTCCCTGAAAGCTAACATTAGCACCCGGCGTGGACAACTGGAGATGGTCTGGGTCAAGGTTCCCATCTAAGGTGTGCGTGTGCACAGCTGCGCACCACTAAAAGTCTGGCCGCGCACAGCCTTTTCAAGGCTGCGCACCAGGAGAGGAGCTGAAGGTAAGCTCCGAGGTGAGTCGAGGCGGGGGCGGGGGCCTGGCATGGGTTCTGCTGGCTCTGGGGAACTGCTCCGCTCTCCCGCATTGCCTCGGGGAGCGAGGAGGCACATGGCGTCAGGGCCGGGGACTGCAGCAGTTCCCCGGAGCTGGTGGAGCCTCACTCAGGGCAGACAGCGGCTCCTCCCCAAAGGGAGGCAAGGCAGGGATGGAGGCTGGTGCTGGGGGCTGGTGTGGGCTCTGCTGGCTCCAGGGAACTGCTTCACTCCCTGGCTCTGATGCCACATGCCTCCTCGTTCCCCGAGGCAAAGCAGTGGAGCAGAGCAGTTCCCCGGAGCCAGCAGAGCCCGCACCAGCTCCTGGCTCCAGTCTCCAGCTTCAGCCCCAACCCCAGCCTCTAGCTTCAACCCCCAGCCCCAGCCTCCGGCCCCCAGCCCCAGCCCCCTTCAGTAAGTGTCCCATGCTGGACTGAGGCGGCGCACTCATGGACCGAGGTGGCATGCTCACAGACCACTACTCCTTAGAGGGAACATTGCTCTGGGTTAAAATCCATGGGGAACACGGCACAGGGACACAATGGTGGGAGTCTATTACAGACCTCCTACCCAGGATCAAGAGCTTGACCAGGAGTTTGCCAGGGAATTGGCTGAGGCTGCATGCTCCAGGTCTATGGTTGTCATGGGAGACTTCAACTGCCCTGACATCTCATGGGAAGAGCGCTCGGCCAAATCTGAGCAGTCGCAAAGCTTTCTCTCGTGCATGGATGAGCTCTATCTGATGCAAGAAGTCTACGGGCCGATGAGAGGTAAAGCGCTGCTCAACCTGGTACTGGCAATGGGGGATGACCTAATCAGTGACCTAACGCTCGAAGGGAAGCTGGGTGACAGTGACCATGAGCTGATCACCGTCACCATCCACCGTAAAGCTGGTAAGTCAGTCAGCAATACAGAAGTCCCCGACTTCAGGAAAGCTGACTTTGACAAGCATAGGAGGCTTGTTGGCAAGGTCCTAAGGTACCATGACCCAAAGGGGAGGGGAGTTCAGGAAGAGTGGTTGCTCCTCAAGAGAGCAATCCTGGATGCACAAGCAAAGTCTATTCCGTCTCAGAAGAAAGGCAGCAAAAGGGCACAGCAGTCCCCTTGGCTCTTCAGGGAACTAGCAGACTTCTTGCATCTAAAAAGAAAGACCTACAAAGGATGGAGGACTGGATCCACCTCCAAGGAGGAATATTCTGCAGTGGTCCAGACCTGCAGAGAGCAAACCAGGAAAGCCAAGGCTGCGACTGAACTCCAGCTAGCTACAAACATCAAGGACAATAAAAAGTCCTTTTTTAGATATGTGGGGAGCCGGTGGAAAAGCAAGGGTAACATTGGACCCCTGCTAAAGCAGATGGGACAACTGACAACCGATGCCCAGGAAAAAGCCAATTTACTAAATGGGTACTTTGTTTTTCACCAGTCCTAAGGGATGCCTCTGCCCATTACAGGACAGGAACACCTGGGTGAGAGTGAATCCTTACCCCCCATCAATGCTGACCTCGTGAAGGAACACCTTGAGAGGCTGGACACCTTCAGGTCAGCTGGCCTTGACAATTTACACCCCAGGGTACTCAAGGAGCTGGCGAGCATCATAGCTCAGCCCCTGGCACAGATCTTCAAGAACTCCTGGTGCTCTGGTGAAGTGCCTGAAGACTGGAAGAAGGCCAATGTGGTACCTATCTTTAAGAAAGGGAGGAAAGTGGATCCGGCAAACTACAGGCCCATCAGCCTGATCTCTATCCTGGGAAAAGTCTTAGAAAAGATTATCAAAGAGGCCATTCTTAACAGACTGGCTGATGGCAACATCCTGAGGGATAGCCAGCATGGGTTTTTTGTGGGTACATCTTGCTTGACCAATCTTATTTCCTTTTATGACCAGGTGACCTATCACCTGGACAAGGGAGAAGAGATTGATGTCGTATATCTTGACTTTAAAAAAGCCTTCAATCTGGTATCCCATGATCGTCTCTTGGCAAAACTGGCCAACTGCAGCCTCGGCTTCACCACAATCCACTGGCTGGGGAATTGGCTACGTGGTTGGACCCAGAGGGTGGTGGTTGATGGAAGTCAATTGTTGTGGTGCGCTGTGACCAGTGGGGTCCCCTAAGGCTCAGTCCTTGGGCCAACACTATTCAACATCTTCATTATGTGGACATTGGAATCAGAAGCAGACTGGCCAAGTTCGCCGATGACACCAAATTTTGGGGTAAAACATCCATACCTGAAGACAGGAGGGTGATCCAGGCAGATCTTGACAGGCTCATGAAATAGGTGGATGAGAATCTGATGGTGTTCAACACTGATAAATTCAAGGTTCTCCACCTTGGGAAGAAAAACTCACAGCATCCTTATAGGCTCGGCAGTGCTACGCTGGTTAGCACTATGGATGAAAAGGACTTGGGGGTCATGATTGACCACAAGATGAACTTGAGCCTTCAATGTGATGCTGAGGCTAGAAAAGGGAGCAAAACGTTGGCTTCCATCCATAGATGCTTCTCGAGCAAATCCCAGGATGTCATTCTTCCCTTGTACTTGACCTTGGTGAGGCTGCAGCTGGAGTACTGTGTCCAGTTTTGGGCTCCACAATTCGAAAAGGATGTGGAGAAGCTTGAGAGAGTTCAGAGAAGAGCCACGCGCATGATCAGAGGTCAGGAAAACAGACCATACGATGAGAGGCTGAGAGCTATGGGACTTTTCAGCCAGGAAAAGCACAGGCTCGGGGTGATCTGGTGGCCACCTATAAGTTTATCAGGGTGCTCACCAAGATCTGGGGTAACTTCTGTTAACGAGAGTGCCCGAAGGGGTGACAAGGTCCAATGGTCACAAATTCCTCCATGACCATTTCAGGCTGGACATAAGGAAGACCTTCTTTACTGTCCGAGCCCCCAAGGTCTGGAATAGACTGCCGCCGGAGGTGGTTCAAGCACCTACTTTAAACACCTTCAAGAAAAATTTGGATGTTCATCTTGCTAGGATCCTATGACCCCTGCTGACTTCCTGCCCCTGGGGCAGGGGGCTGGACTCAATGATCTTCTGAGGTCCCTTCCAGCCCTAATGTCTATGAACTAGTGCTCCACCCCTGCTCCAGCTACCAGGCTGGTCATTTCTTCTTTCTTGGTTTCCTTTATCTTGCTAAAATAAGCAGATCACTCTTCCCCCTCCTCCACCCAGGGGGCTCTGGTGAGGAAGATCTTCTTCCTGGCCTGTTCCCTGTGCCAGGCCCCCATCTGTGTCTTCACCTTCCTCATAGCCTTCCTCACATCCCACCCACAAGCTGCCTGCTTATGCAGACTATGGAATTTGTGGTTGAGGCATTCTTGTTGCCTTCTCTGTAACCAGCCTGCACTCCTGACTTTCCAAAAGAAGTCCCTCATTCGCTCTTTCACACTGGCCCACCACCCTGTGTGGTTCCAGTACCAAGATCAGAGGGTTTTCCATCCTGCATAGTGCTGCCTGAACTCCCGCTGTATCTTCTCATCTTCCAGAAGCTTTACATTCAGTTTTCACATGCCCTTGCCTCTCTTGGGCTGCTCTCCCATTTCTGCTTTAACTGTTAGGAGGCAGTGGTCTGAGAAGCAGACCAGCATGGATTCAGCCTTGGCTACTTTCCACCCTTTTGGGAGGAGGATGAAGTCGATACATGATTTGGACTGCCCTAGGGGGTCTACCTGGGCAAAATTTCCCACAGGACCTGTGGCCTCTTTGCCTGCATCCACCAAGCTGTGTTCGCTGATAGGCTGCTGCAGTAGCTTGGAGGATCTGTCCAGTCCTTTCATTTGGCCTCTGCTTATTCTGTCACCCACCTCAAAGATGCAGTTCATGTCTCCCACAATCATCACTGGCCAGCCACTGGGCACCACTACCATCATGTTCTTGAGGAAGGCATGTTTCACTATCCTATTTGCTGGTGCATATGCATTTAAAAGCTCGAACATCCCTTCTGTTTCCGGTGACCTGCAGCAACCTGCTTGCAGTGATTTCTCTGTGCTGCACAGGCTGCACTCTGTCTTCCTTCAGGAGCACTGTGATCCCCTGCTGCCTGGTCATCACTATCTCCAGACCAGAAGGAGGGGCCGTGTTGCCACCTCTCCTTAAAATCAACATAGTGTCTACTTTGATTTTTGTGGCCTCAACAACCTTATGGTCTGATGGCTGGGAAACTGGATCCATGGTCAGACCCAGAGAGCGATAGTCAATGGAACTGAGTCAACATGGCATATGGTGACTGGTGGCATCCCCCAGGGCTCAGTACTTGGACCAGTACTCTTCAATATATTCATAAATGAGCTGGATTCGGATGTCAGAAGCGGACTGGCTAAGGTCACAGATGACACTAAATTATGGGGAAGTGCAGTCATGCAATATTGGCATTTGGATATTGGCAATTCAGGCCAACATGGACAGACTCACAAGGTGGGCAGATCAAAACCTGATGACAGTTAACATGGAGAAATGCAAGGTGCTCCACCTCAGGAGAAAAAACCCACATCATACTTATAGGCTTACACTCACTAGCACCATGACCAAAAGAGACATGGGGGTTGTGATTGACCGCAAGATAAACATGAGCCACGAATGCAATGCTGCAGCCGGCAAAGCAAATAAAACTCTGGCTTGCATCTACTGATGCATCTCATGCAAGACTCAAGAAATCCTCCTCCTGCTTTACTGGATAGAAGAAATGAAGTTGATGTCATATGCTTGGACTTCAGAAAGGCCTTTGACTTAGTCTTTCATGATGTCCTTATGGTAAAATTGGGAAATTGCAGCCTCAACAACTTTACAGTCTGGTGGCTAGGAAACTGGCTCCAAGGTAGGACCCAGAGAGTATTCATAGATGGATGTTATCACATTAGCGGGGTACTGCCCATTCCTCTGGTTCTCGCCTGCCACGACTTGGATCTTATGAGGGGAGGAAAGAGATTGATGAGATGTTAATTGGTACCTGCAGAATGACCACTCCTGACGCGTTATGTTATTCTAGATATTTTATTTCTTTTTTTCTTATCTTTTCCCTTACAGTGGCCTGGGTTGGAGGCGGCAGCAAGTTCGAGCTGCTCCATGGATCACCCTTGGGCTCAAGAGGAGATCTCCGGCTGTGGAATCTTCAAGGTAAGTACCAGCCGGTGTTTCGCAGGATTAACTGCCTTGTTAGTAGTTCACACATCTGGCAGCTTTTGTTCTGTGCCAGCTAGTTGCATAGAGGATGTCCCCGGCTTTCTCCCTCAGTACGGGATAATTAGGCACAATCCCAGCTCAGTCACTTTTGAGTCATAAAGGAGGAAGGGAACAAGGAGTTTCCCCACCCGTGGCTCTGTTTATCGCTGCTAATTGCCCCATTAGCGGCAAGCACTCTCCACATTCCTCATTCTTCACGGGTGCACAACCCAGGGGAGAGCCTCCGGCTACTCCCCCTCATGATCAGTTTTCTGTTCCCAGTTTTCCCCACTCTCCCTGGGCTTCAGCTTTGGAGATGCCCCTTTCCCTTGCTAAGGAACCCAATCCTTTCTACTTGCAAGTCCCAGCGGATCTGCCGCCTGGTGCTTCCGCTTTCCCTGCACTCCCCAGCACCGCTGGGTTTACCAGCAGGATAATCTCTCTGGCAGTTGCCCTGCCACTTCCCTCAGGGACCTGCCACCTGGTATCTCCGTTCTTCTCCTCTTCCCCACACTTGCTGGTACAGCAGGATTCTTGGGAGGGTAATCCCCTCTGCCCCTGGTCTGCCGCGTACCTCAGGGCTTCATTCCTTCCTGGGGTCCGTCCAGGTCTCTGATAAGTCTTCCTCTTTTCCCTGGAACTTCATCGTTCCTTGCTACTTCTTCTGTTGCCCGAAGGCGTTTTCTTCAGGACTTCCCCTTTCTTTTATTTCTGGAGATGGTCTCCTATTGGCCAACCATGCAGGGGTGGGGAGTCTTCCCCCAGCTGTCCAGGATTTTCCCCAAGTAACAGGGCTCCTAACAGAGACCCTACCTCAGGGTTCAGTACATGGACCAGTGCTTTTCAAATTATTCATCAATTATTTGGATTCAGGTGTTAAAAGTGTACTGGCAAAGTTTGCGGACAACACCAAATTATGGGTCAGTGTGGTCACACTGGAGGACAGGCTGGGGATACAAGCTGACCTGGACAGGCTTTCAAGGTGGGTGGATCAAAGCCTAATGATGTTTAACATGGAGAAATGTAAAGTGCTCCATCTGGGGAGAAATAATCCACAACACACTTACAGGCTTGGCAGTGCTACATTTGCCAGCACCACAACTGAAAGAGACCTGGGTGTTGTGATAGACTACAGTATGAACATGAGCCACCAATGCAATACCATAGCTGGCAGAGCGATTAAAACACTGGCATGAATATACTGATGCATCTCAAACAAGACTAAGGATGTCATTTCCCCACTCTACTCAGCTTTGGTAAGACTGCAACTGGAGTACTGCATCCAATTTTGGGTGCTGCACTGTTAGAAGGATGTGGAAAAGCTTGACAGAGTCTAAAGGAGGGCCACGAGTATGATTAGAGGTCTGGAGAGCAGGTCATATGAAGAAAGGCTGAAAGACATGGGATTGTTCAACCTGGAGAAAGAAGACTTAGAGCGGACTTGGTGGCAGTCTATAAGTATATCAGGGGCACACATCAGGGCCTGGGGGAGCATCTGCTCACCAAGGCATCCCTGGGGAAGACAAGGAACAATGGACACAAACTGCTAGAAGATTGCTTCAGATTGGATATAAGGAAAAATGTCTTTATGATTCAAGTGTCCAGGGTCTGGAACAGACTCCCTCCAGAGGTGGTACAATCACCTACCCTGGAGATCTTAAAAAAATGTCTGGGCTCGCACCTTGCTGGGGTCATATGAGCCCAGCAGTCTTTTCTCCCCAAGTGCAGGGGGGCTGTACCTGATGATCTCGTGAGGCCCCTTCCAGTCCCTAACATCTATGAATCATACAAACATTGCCTCCATGTAGGTCTGTGACTTGGGGCTTCTGGTAATCACTAGTCCCTGCCCCTGTTGCCATTCATGCATCACCTTTGAATTTGGTATTGCCTGCGCATCTCTTCTTTTTACAAGCGGTTGCTATTGTGCATCGCCAACCACACAGTACTTTGCGAGAAACAAGCCTTAAATTAATGGCAAGGCAAATCTACATGACCAGAGGTTTCTATTCTGCTCCAGCCCCTTGATTGCAGCCATTGTGAAATATTCCTTCTTGATCTTCCTGCTTCACCATTGAGGACTTTTATTTTCATTTTTGGATTGCTGTTAGTCTGGAAACCTTGCTCTTAACCTTGCTGCCATGAGTGACCCTACCAGGAATATGCCATTGGCATCTCTCTCAAGGTCACTGGTAGAAAACAAGGCTCTCCACCAAATCAAGTTTGCAATCCCAGGGATGGAACATGCAATTCAAACAATTTATCACACACTTCCATACATTCAAGCAATTTATCACCTGAGAACAAGCCACAAAATTGGTGATCCAGCCACAGAGATGTTATTTGTTATATTTAGAATATGTTTCCAGCTCATTTGTATCATGCTTTGATTTGTGGCCTGTTATACATAGGTTAATACTGTTTGGCCTCCAGCATCCCAGGGCCTCCACTGCCCTACATCAACATCATTAGAGGAGGTTAGACGAGCATCTAGCTGGGGTCATCTAGACCCAGCACTCTTTCCTGCTTATGCAGGGGGTCGGACTTGATGATCTATTGAGGTCCCTTCCGACCCTAAAATCTATGAATCTATGAACCCCTTTTCCCCTGTCTCCAACCAGCCTTCAAGACTTCTGTAAGTTCCCCTACTCTGTAAGTCGTCAGGGAAGCATGCTGCAGAATTCAGTCAGTTATATCCCCAGCTACAGATTACCCACCCCCATGACTCCCCAAAATCTGGATGTAAGCATCCCATCCCCTTCCCTGCAAAGCATGCTCATTAGGTGCTCATTCTTGCCCACAGTGTCAGAGCCACAAAATTGCGCACACGGTTGTGAACCAGTTCCCAGTGGCATTTGGCAAAAGTTTATTTGTTGTGTGTATCCACACCCTGAGAGATTCCCAGATCTTTTATTTTGCTAGTGCCATGGGGTCCAGCATTACCCCAGAGAAAGCAGTTGTGAGGGAAAGAAGAAGTACTTTTTCGCTCTCTCTGGCTCTTAAGTTCAAATGAATCTGGATTTCACTTTAACAAAAATGATCATGTCCTCTCCATGTTGGGTGTTTTTCCCCAGACCCAACTTGGTGTGGGGTATGGCAGCCAGGTGGGAACCTGTGGGCCACATACTAACCCTTTGAGGGCTGCCAATTGGAAAGCCCTGACAAACACAACCAAGCTCCTCGGTCTGGGAGTATTTGATGGGGTAGATTGTGCCACGGTGCAATCCAACTGATAGGTCAGAGGACTGTGACTCAGAAGACTGTGATATTGTTAGTCCCTGCTCTACTGCTGACCTATTATGGGACCTATGGTAAGTCATTTGTCCTCTCTGTGCCTCTTTACTCTTCCCTCCTTTGATAGAGTAGGAATTATTCAAGACAAGAACCAACTCAATAGAAAGAAACCAGCATAAGAAGCAAGGATGGGAAGGGATGTCCTGGGTTTAGTGATTCCCTGCCTAGTTCAGGGAACAATATCACTTCCATAAAGTAACCAAGCTTCACTTTAAAACTAATTAGGTTTCTCCACCTTCCTCACTGCTCCTATGGGGAAGCTGTTCCACACCTCACTGTTCTGAAGTTTAGAAACTTTCTTCTGATGTCCAGCCTGAATTCATTCATAGACAGTTTATAGCAGGGATATAACAAGCAGGGCACAGGTGACTGGTAGTGGTGGCACATGCCCCCCTGAGATTGGCCCCTGACTCAGCACCGCTTAGGACAGGGCAGTTTTTTTGCTGCATGGGTTGGCAGCGTGTGGGGGGGGGGGGGGGCCTAAACCATGGCACAGAAGTATAGGAGTGGATATGGGGCCTGTCCACAAATTGTGCCCCCACAGACTCAGGAGGCACCAGTCACCCTTGAAGCAGGGTTTGCACCCTGGACAAACCCTGTGAGAGAGTGGGGGGGAGGGGGCAACAGTTGGGGGGTGGGGAATGCAGGAGTCTTACCTGTACTGGGGACTCAATAACAGTCCCCAGCTCCTGCCATTGCCACTGTTGCTGCCACAGCACCATAATCTGTGGAGCTGCTTTTGCTGTCAGGGAGACTCTGAAGGGTTGGGAGGGTGATTCAGGGGCCTCTCCTAGGTTGGTGCCCAGGGCTGCGGCCCCTCTTGCCTACCCCTAGTTAGGCTCTGCCGGAGACTGAGCCTATCACGGGGGCTCGGTCTCCGGCAGAGCCTCACTATGCCATCCTAATGCTAATATTAATGGTTCCATTAGGTCAGTAGACTGATTGCAGCCTTTGTGCAAGTAGAAGTCAGTGAGGCTACATCTTTTCTTTTTGTTCCATCCAAGAAGAGCACACACCAACTGCTGAAACTTCCTCAGCCTGACAAAGGGTTTTGGAACCCGAAAGCTTGCTTAAAAATTTTTTTTCCAACTATTTAAGTTGGTCTAATAAAAGATATGATTCACCCAAAGAACCTTGTCTGCCTATGCCCTTAGACCAACACAGCTACAACCTACACCCCTGGGGCTGCATCTTATACTCATCCCAGTACACCTTTGGGTTTGCAGTAAGCAAGTTCCCTTTGGGGTTTACAATTTAACTACAAACCGAGACTCATGCTGCACATGGGATTTTTGAGCCTGGAGGTAGGACAAGCCATTGTTTTTCCAACCACAGAAGTTGTGAAGGATGGGGTGCCCTCTTGTGACCACATTGCACAGCTACATCTACCTATGCCAATACCACTATTGGGTCCAGAATAGAACCTTGAAGAGCAGCAATAATCAGCTGCCTGGGATTTAAACATTCTTCATTTGAATTACTTATCTTTTAGGCCTACTGCAGAACTGGGAGACTTGTGCAAAGAAACCCCAGAATTAGTTAAATGTGTTTGTGCTACACATCTGGCTAGATTCATAAATGGAGTTAAATAATCCCTGGGAAGCATGTCAAATAGATTTGTGCAGATTCATGGCCTTTAGTTGCAGCCAGTGCCATAGCAAAAGTGGGGGGAGGGGCAAGTGGGGTGACTGCCCCAGGAGCCAAAGCCAAGGAGCACCAATTGGCGCTGCCCAGCTGGGGTGGAGTGTGGGATATTGCTGCAAGCGGCTCATTTGGGGAGGGGGGTGATGATGCCCGCCTCTGTGTGCACTCCCAAGCAAGCATGGAGTGGGGCATGTGCCCTCCAGATCTGTGTGCAGGGCAAAGGCAGACTGCCACTGTGGGCTTTGCCCTGAGCACCAAACTTCATTGCTATGGCACTATTTGCAGCAGTACCTCTGGCTGCTGATATTGTGGGGAAGGAGTTATGAGAGAGAGTTTGTATGCATGTGTGTGTACTTGGAATTATTTGCTTCTTTTCTACCTCGGAGAACACAGAACACCAGCAGAGTCTCCCTATGCCTGACAAAGGGTGTTTGTGCCCAAAAGCTTTCAAAGAACTTTTCCCCAACTTTTTAGTTGGTCTAATAAAAGATACCCAAAGAACCTTGCGTACTTGGACTGATGGCAGCTAAGAGCTGGGGGTGGGGAGAGGAGTGGGGAATAAGCTATGGCAGTGGTGGCCACCCTGCAGCATGGGTGTCACAAGTGACATGGGTAGCCTCTGTGTGGCACACGGCGGATCATAGAGGGGGCAGGCAGCACAGTGGCAGATAGGGCAGGGAGCAGAAAGCAGAGCAATAGATAGGCCAGGGAAAGGGGATTGGAGTGGTACTCAGGGTGGGCCTAGTGCTTAATTTGTGGCACACCTACCAAAAGGTTGGCCCTATCGAGCAATTTTGGGTCCTGGGGCTGCGACCAAAAATCAGCTGATTGCTGGTCCCAGCTGGGGGACCACACTGGAAATGGTTCAAGACCTTGGCCCCCCATGCTTGCAGTTCCTTAAAACCATGTTTAAATCAAACCAGAGCTGGTTCAAGAGTCCAGTGTGATCCTAGAGCTGGAACTGGCAAACAGCTGGATGTCAGTCCTAGCCGCAGAACCTCGTAGAGCGGGTTAAAGAGTCCAGCGCAGTCCTGGGGCCGGGACTGACGATCTGTGGGCCAAAGATCCTGTTAGAGACTGTAGGAAGCATTACTGGGCCACTGCTCAGAACATGTTCAGACTTTTAAAAGGACATGGGAATGCATACTACAATCCAAATAAAATACATGCTAAGTGTTCTGTGCAACAAGGTCCTAATATTGCTAACCATGTCTCTGCTCAGGTTATGACTGATCAGGTTTATAAGTGCTCAACATCCACAATCAGGGCCAGAGTTTCCAAAGAAAATTCTGCCCCCCCAAAAGGCAAGCTGATATGAAAAATGTGGCCAGTCTTGCTAGTGTGTAAATGCAAGGTGAGTAGGCATCCCTTCCAGAAAATGCCATCTTCAGGTGTTTTTAGAGGCCAGGCCACTAGGTGTCAGGAGGAGTCCGGAAAACCCCAGTCTCTTCTGAGCTAAACCAGCAGATTGTAGTCATTTTGAAGGCAGTTTCCCGTGACATTTCCTGTGAGTTTCCTATTGCAAAGTCTAATGTGTACCGTCTTACCTGTCAGGTGTGTTAGCTTCTTCCTTTCTAAAACAGGGTTAGTAACCCACAGGACACTCCAAGGATCAGTCAGTGAGTATTTGCAAAGTATTTTAAGGGGCCCGGTAGAAGGGCAAAGTGCACCTCCTACAGACTAGGGTGTCAAGGCACCTCTAAGTTGAAGTGGTCTGCTGAGTTTCTAGGAACAGACCCAGATGCCTGGACAACCAGCACCCTGCTCAACCTATCACGTCACATACTATGCCACAGAACAGTATGTGCAATTTAATACGTGTCAGGCATGAGTTACAGCAACTGGGCTCCAGAGGACAGCGTCTGTGCTTGGCATTAGGACTCGAAGTGGCGATCCGTGGGGCGTGCATGGGGGTGCATGTGCACCCCCTGAGACTGCTGGTGCACCCCCTGACAGGTCACACTCCCCGCTTGGGCAATGGGCAGGGGGGGCCGTGGGGAGCACCAGTGCCCCCTGCAAGCATTGGCTGGGGAGTGGGAGCACCGCAGTTGCTTTCGGGAGCACTGCGGCCGCTTCTCGCTTGGCGCGATTGGCTGCAGGAGGCCCCCCCCTTCCCCTCCCCCACCCCCCCCCCGGCTGGCAAGATTGGCTGTGGGGGGACCCCCCTGGTCGCTGACTGGTCGCTGGGGGGTGGGCCTTCCTAAGGTAGCACCAGTCACCCATGAGGACTAGGGTGGCCATCATAAAGGACATTCCAGTTTTCTGCTACTTTGTCCTCTGTCCTCCATTGATACAAAACCAGATGCCTTTATTTTTCTTGAAGAGAAAAATAGAGGACATAAAGGTGTTGGGTTTCGCATCAATAGAGGACAGAGGACAGCCGGACTGTCCTCTATGATGGCCACCCTAATTAGGACTACTCCATAGGAATAAACCCGTGACGTACCTGGGGTTGTATTCCACCATCCTATAGTGGATTGCCACCTCAGGGTCCCTTCAACCAGGCTTTTCCTCCCCAAGCATCTCTCAGCAAGCCTAGCTGGTCTTTACTCTCAGCACACCCCAATAACATACAGTCTTTTAAGAAATAAAGCAAGTAAACAAGAACACCTTATTGTCTTGGCCACTGGGAAGGGTCTGCCATGGCTCCAGCTTGCCCACAGCAGGCTTGCCCTGCTCATAGCCAAGAAGTCTCTTGTCTTTGGTGCTTCTCTGCACTTCCCTCTGGTTCTGCCTGCTGGGGTTTTGGATCCCCAGGGAGCCACCCCTTCATCAGCCTTCATACAGATGCAACCCCTCAACCAGGCTGGCTGCCTCCTCTTAAAGGGACAGGACACGTGTTACACACCCCCTCCCATAACTCCGAGGAAAAGAAAGCCCCATGCACCCCACCTGTAGGAATATAAGCAATGAGACAGACTGCTGAGACTGTACCCAAAGGCCTGTTATCTTTGGTTGGATTTCATAAAGGCACAACAGTCCACTTGCACAGATGACATTGCAGCATCAGGGCCTACCTGGTAGCATTCCCTGTGAAATAGAATTAGATACAGGAGTAAGCTTTGTGTTCTGGTGAAAACTATTGCGTAGCGGCCATCTTCCAAACTACAGTTCTACCCTGTCTCAGCTCCCTGATGGGCCTAACCACCTGGAAACATTCAGATTAGTGCTGGTCCTAACACGCTGCAGGAATGGCCTGCATGCTGGCTTGGCAGAGCAGGTTTGATTGTTGATACAGTTCTAACAAAAGCCTTCTGTGTTTCCTGCCAGCTTCTCCACACCTCCTCAGGTTTCCAAGAACCATAGCTCTAGGACCAGGCAGAACAGCGCCGTCACATCAGGGCTCCTTTCTCTTTGTCTGAGAGCTGGAAATTGTGAAGGTTTGTTCCAAATGAGAATAAAAAACAAATTTTAAAATGTTGACATTGACTGCACACAAGAAATCAGTTTCCTTGGCACTCCTTGCAGGAGGGTGGAGACATGAAATACATCTCTGCCAAACCATGCATTTCCACACCCAAACCAGCTGAAGCTGGACCCCTTTTCCCAAAGAGAGGTGAACATTGTGTGGTCCTCCCCCTCCCCCCAAGGGTTTGAAATATTCAGTTATTTATTCCCTTTCTCTGTCATGCACAAACCCCCTCCCTCTCTGCCCCCCTCCCACCTCTCCAGCAATAATAGACATTAGGGCTGGAAGGGAGCTCAGAAGATCAAGTCCAGCCCCCTGCCCCAGGGCAGGAAGCCAGCTGCGGTCATAGGATCCCAGCAAGATAAACATCCAAATGTTTCTTAAAAAAGTCCAGAGTAGGTGCCCACACCACCTCCGGAGGGAGTCTGTTCCAGGCCTTGGGGGCTCGTACAGTAAAGAAGTTTTTCCTTATGTCCAGCCTAAAATGGTCTTGAAGGCATTTGTGACCGTTGGACCTTGTCATCCCTTGGGGTGCTCTGATAAACAAGCCTTCCCCCAGATCCTGATGCACACCCCTTATATATCCTTATAGGCAGCCACTAAATCACCCCTGAGCCTGAGCTTTTGCAGGCTGAAGAGTTCCATGGCTCTCAGCCTCTCATCATAAAGTCTGTTCTCTTGCCCTCTGATCATGTGCGTGGCTCTCCTCTGCACGCTAAATTACCAATGATAAGCAGCACAATCTGCATTACCAATGAAAAGCAGCTAAAACCAACTGTTTATGCGTACAGTCTAGATCAGGGACACTTATGGGAGTGGGGGCCAATATCATCTGAGCTTCTCATAACCCCCATGTGAGGCAGGGCAGTGCCACTGTTCCCCATTTTATGTATGAGGAACCAAGTCACAGAAAAACTTGAGTTGCCATGATCATGAAGAAAGGATCCCCCCTAGCAAGGGGGCAGTCCCTCTTCTCCCTTGGACCATCCTGAAGACTCAGAAATCCTGGTCAGACTGACACAGCTCTTTATAATTTTCAAGCTATGTTACTGCGCTTTTCAACAGAGTGACCAAGGAGCTGATCAGCAACACAAATATGAAGCCAGCCTTAAGTCCATGTCCTCATTGTCCTGGGCCTTGCCATTTACACTGGTGAGAATGGAGTGCAAAGAAGGGGTAAAATCCTAGCACACCAAAATGACAGTATTTTATATTCACTTTGCCCTGGTGCCAAAGACTCACTGGCCAGGGAGTACAGAATCATAGTAAGATTCCCCTATATTTATTTTTTTAACTTAGGTAATTGCTGATCCAAATGGCAGCATGGTTTGTACACGTATCACAGATCTGACAAAACAGGGTACCAAACTTTTCTCCCCCTAGAGGAAGTTGGGGCCTGTTTCTGTTTTGCTGGAGGCTGCTCCACACACACCTTTTGTTCCATTATTGCTTCAGTAGTTTATGACACAGCGGGCATGTCTACACATGCATTTACTGCACAGTAAGTTACTAAGCAACTTTTAGACCGACATCTACATGCACAGGTGTTACTGCATAATAACACTGTGTGTGCTCCAACTTGGGAGTAAAGTTAGTCCCAAGTTGGAGCACACACACCTGCCTTACTGTGCAGTGGGGGTGTGCGAAGTG
Organism: Alligator mississippiensis; assembly: GCF_030867095.1. Taxonomy (NCBI): domain Eukaryota; kingdom Metazoa; phylum Chordata; order Crocodylia; family Alligatoridae; genus Alligator; species Alligator mississippiensis. The sequence goes on from NC_081827.1 coordinate 158,179,791, forward strand.
GGCCCTATTCAATTCGGGTTCGGTCCGAATCAGGAACAGTGATTCGATTAATTGATTTGGATTACTGTCCCTCATTCAATTTGGCTGAATCCGAATCTGAAGATTCGATGCTGATTCAGAGAATGAGCGATTTGGACATAGACATGGGTTTAAAAGCTTTTTCTACATACCTTGAGGTACCAGCGCTGCTTGTGATCACTGCGATGCTGGGGCGCATACAGCATCCCACAGGACTGTGGGGTGGGGGACCCTCCACATGCTTGGCAGCAAACCTGGAGCATGCTGGCCCCCCCCACACCTCCCCAGCTTGGCGATCAGCTGCAGGGGGACCCCAGGTACCCCCCCAGACCCAAGAGGCACCAGTCACCAAGTCGAGGCAGTGCAGGGGAGCCCCCTAGTGCGCTCCCCGTTGGACCTGGAAGTGGACCAGAAGTGCTTCTGGTCCACTTCTGAGTCTGCTGCCAAGCACACTGGGGAGCCCCCTGCGCTCCTGTGGGACACTCCATGCACCCCACCATCACAGCATTCATGAGCACCTGATACCTAGAGGTATGTAGAAAAAACATTTAAAGCTGTGTCTATGTCCAAATCTCCAAATCTTTCTGAATCTCTCCAAATCAATTTGGAGGGTTCTGATTCAATTCGGAGAGATTGAAGGGACCTCTGATTCTATTCAGATTCGGAGATTTGGCTACTGAATCAGGCTGAATCGCGGCCAGATCAAATCAGGGACTGAAGCTTCGCACAGCCCTACTGTGCTGTTACTAAGTGGCATAGGTTGCCCAACTTGGAGTAAGTCGCCATAGTTACCATGCAGTATGGGCACACACGTAGACACATGACCGTACAGCACAGTAACTGTGCACATGTAGACACGCCCAGTGAAAGCCATAGAACTATCAAGTGTTAAATTACCATGAGGAAGCTGTACCAGTCTAACCAGCACTCGCATAGTACAGGCACTTGCATCTCTTTAACTATCTCTGCTTCTAAACCTATAGAGCTTCATCAGCACCAAGCTGGCATGTAGACAAATCCTGTCTGAAAATTGCCACTGGTTGGACTTTACTCTGAGGCAGGGACCAGAGTTTGTTCTTTAATCAGAACCATCAGGGCTGCAATCAGTCTGATGGTGTAAACACCATTAATCCCTCATTTCCCCATGATTTGCAAGGCCAAAATGTACCTGCTGACCTAAACACTTCACCAGGGGCTAATAGCCCTGCAGCGAAAAGGAAAAAGCAGAAGCTATAGTGTGATAATAGTCAGGGTCCAGGGTACAATTATTACACAGCTGATGCTGGAGGTTTATTAATAGAAAGGTTATTGGGAGACATTTGATTTGTACTAATCAGCAGGATAAAAGCCACCATAAGCTGTACTCCATTAACTGGTGTGGAAAACAACTGCCTGCTTCTGCCCAAACATTTCTCCAGGGTCTAAGAGCAAGCAAAGAAGGTTTAATGCAGGGATGGATGGCCTGTGAATAAGGGATGAAAATGTTTTTTCCAGAAGGATGAGAGTGTTTCAGTGATGATGGACCAGTTCTCAGAGGCTTGACTACAGTGCTTTACCGATCTGGGCTCCTTACCTCCTTCCGTCTGATCCCAGAGCTCCTTGATTGTACCCACAGGGCTCATCTACACAAGATGCTTACTGTGGAGCTGCCTAATTAGCTCTGCAGTAAAGTCTCAGTGTCTACAAGTCACAATGTCTAGCCTATTAGGCCACAGGAAGCTAATGAACTCCACTGCAGGTTAGTACTTGTAAACAGAAGTACTATCCTGCAGTGGCATTATTTAGTGTGCAACAACACACGTGTAGACACTGACACTGTTGGCTGGGGCACAAGGGTGCTTCGCTGCAGGGTTGCCTGCTGGCTAGCCCCACACTGGAGTACCCTCATGCCCCAGCGAGCCCATCTGTAGCACATTGAGCTGGGTTGGAGCAGCCCTGAGCTGGCAAGCTGATCCCTAGGGTCTGACCTGGCTCAATGTGCTGCGGTCCCAAGCACACGTGAAGATGTGCCCAGGAGCAATAAACTCTGGTGTGGTATGTGCTGGAGTTTATTCATGTGCATTAATTTCACATGTAGCTGCTCCCACTGTGGGTTTGAATAGGACAGTGCCATGGAGAATGGAGACAGTTAGACTAAGGCAGCAGGCTTCTCCATTACACCCCACATGTGGAGTTTCTCCACCTATATCTCCCCTCGCTGGGTGCAGGTTTTTCTAGCAATGTGCTCTAATCTCCCTTGTTCCTGCTGATCTGATTTCACCTGGGGGTGCTTTTGCAACTGGGCTCCTAGGAAACAGTTGTGCAGGAGAGTGCTTGCTTTCCTAAGTGTTGTACACATGGAAAGACAGTCCTTCTCCTTTAGATTCACCCTCTAAATACAGAAGACAGACAAAGGGTGGGGGGAAAACACATATTATAAGCCCTGTGTTACTGACAGGGATTTGAGGCCTAGACACTAATGGGCGCAGAGCCTGAAGGTATTTAGACACCTACTGTAAAGGGGCCTTGATCATCCAAAGTAATTTGGTACCTACCTTAATGAGCTATAGGTGCCTAACTAGCTCAGTGATTGTGGGGTTTTGTGGTTTGCGTTGGTATTTTATGGCACAAGGATGTCAATATCTGCCTATCTCCGGCCTTAGCTCTCTGAATAAACAGCGGCTCAGGGCATCAAGAACAGGTTAGAGGAGGCTGGATCATATACTGTCCACTGTACTGATTTCAGTAGCAACGGGTAGATAGGCCACCGCTTCTCCCTTCTGCTGCTTCTCTCTTCTACTGTGGCATGGCAGTGGAAAGCTCCTTGTGGCCCAGCTGCAGTGCAGCATGGTAGAGCATGGTACAGGCAAAGCCCACCACCACCAAATCCTGTGAAGCCCCCACCCTGTTGCTTGGATCCAATGGCTCTATGGGCTGACTTCAGCCTTTAGGCTGACCCATGTTTTAGTTCATCAGTTTTCCCAGCTTCACACCTTCACCTTGCACTTGATCAGGAGAGTGGAGGAGGCAGAGTTCCCTGCACCCCTAGGCATGATTTAGCCCATCTGACCTATACTGTTTTTCCTGAGATGAGGGTTACTGTAGCCAAATATGACTGGATAGACTTTCCCATGCCTGTTGGCTGAGTTAAGTAAAATAGCCGATCGATCCCAGTCCCCCTTGGGTCTATCCTGGACTGTTCCCTCTAGGGCTTTCTGAGTCTAATTTTATTCTTCCCCCATGTGGAGCTGCAGCCCTTTACTTCTTCTGCAGCCCCAGAGAGCTCACAAATAAGCAGTTTTTCCTGATACTAAGACTCCATTTCTCTTTCATCTTCACCCCACTGCATGTCCTTCTATCCCCATTTTCCACACTCAAATCTTCCTCTCCAGAATTTGCATCTTGGTAAGCAAACACCCCTCCCCTCATTGCTGGGCAAGGAAAGCTTGCTCCCCCAGGCCAAGGGACAATCAATCCTGCACTGTTTGCCTCTATTACTGCACAATTCACACAGTACCTGTTGTAGGTCAGATGTGTTGAAAGGGAAATTACAGCAAGATCTGAACCCAATTCATGACAGCAGCGTTTGGTGACCAGAGAGCAGCACTACAAGCAGGCAGTGCTTGTGCCCCTCAGCATTTCCCACCTGCCACCACTGATAGATCATAGAAGGCAGTTGAGAAGTAGCTTGCAGTTGCAGTGAAGAAATGAGTTCAAGTCTGACGCTAGCTGATCCAGTTTTGTAAGGGCTGGTCTAATAGGACCAGGCTGCAATGGGAAGAGGTGACAGGACATGAGAGTTTGTTTAACTGGTTCAAAATAGAATTGAGCTGGAATTAAATATCCTGAAATGTAGATCTAGATCCTGATCCTTGGTCTGCTTTGCTCAAATTAGGACCAAAGCCATTATTTAGTTGTTCTGGATTTTGTTAGATGAGTCACTGGTTTCCATCCAGTCCAGAAGATGTTATAATGTGGTCCTTGGTTTTCCATCTAAGCCCATCTAAGCCCAAAAGAATGGCTTTCTCCTCTCACTGGATGGAGGACTCTCATGGGCAGGCCTGAAGCATATTGCTATGAATCTTTTCATAGATTTCATAGACATTAGAGATGGAAGGGACCTCGGAAGATCATCGAGTCCAGCCCCCTGCCCCAGGGGCAGGACGTCAACTGGGGTCATAGGATCCCAGTAAGATAAGCATCCAAATTTCTCTTGAAGGTGTTCAATGTAGGTGTCTGAACCACCTCCGATGGAGGCTGTTCCAGACCTTGAGGGCTCGGACAGTAAAGAAATTCTTCCTTATGTCCAGCCTGAAATGGTTTTGCAGTAGTTTATAACTGTTTGATATCGTCATCCCTTGGGGCGCTCTGGTGAACAAATGTTCCCCCAGATACTGGTGGTCACTCCTAATAAACTTATAGGCGGCCACCAAATCACCCCCGAGCCTGCGCTTTTCCAGGCTAAGGAGTCCCATAGCTCTCAGCCTGTCGTCGTAAGGTCTGTTTTCCTGACCTCTGCTCATGCGCGTGGCTCTTCTCTGTGCTCTCTCAAGCTTCTCCACATCCTTTTTGAATTGCGGGGCCCAAAACTGGACACAGTACTCCAGCTGTGGCCTCACCAAGGCCAAGTACAAGGGGAGAATGACGTCCTGGGATTTGCTTGAGAAGCACTATGGATGCAAGCCAGTGTTTTGGTTGCTTTACTAGCCGCAGCATTGCGTTGAAGGCTCATGTTCATCTTGTGGTCAATGATGATCCCCAAGTCTCTTTCTTCCATAGTGCTAGCCAGCGTAGCACTGCCAAGCCTATAAGGATGCTGCAGATTTTTCCTCCCACGGTGGTGAACCTTGCATTTTTCAGTTCCTTTTGTTCTTGCTGTACCTGTCCCTCGAGTAAATGGAGGTTTCACTGCTTTGAGGGGTCAGTGCAACACCTTTGGACAAGCAGTAGAGTCTGGAGGAGCAGGTTCACAACTCTTTGATCCAATCCTGGAAAGGCAACTGTTGACAGTAGAGCAAACTGCTTTACCTCTTTTCCCTCCAAACATTCAGCAGTCTTGTCCATTTTACCCTGCACCCTGTGGAGCAGGGACTGTCTTTTCATGTGTTTGTACAGCACTCTGCACATTGGGACTTTGGTGGTGGTTGGAGCCTGAACATAATGCTATAATACAAATCAGTAATAATACTCTTTCATAGCCCTGAATTATACTATTATTATGGCTAGGTAATCAAGGCTAGAAATGCACAGAAAGCATTCTTAGGCAGTGAATATAGTGTGAATATATGTGAATATAGATCACGGGTACAGAGACAAGCTAATTTATCTCAGGCTGGGTTTGCTGGTATATGCCTAGATCTGGCAAACAGTATGGGTCATGTCTGTGTTTTGTTCAGGAGACTGAAATCACCATCTGGTGAAAATTGCCATATTAAGTTGTTTGATGATGTCTCTTTCACCATGTTTTCTTCAAGCTTAGCAAGGCACAGAATCCCAGCTGAGAAACTGATGGTGCTTCCTCACCAGCAGGCTGGTTCCACGCCAGGTGGAAGACTGAACACTCAGCCGCTGAAATTAACCAAGTAGAAAAGCACCAGCAGGAGAAATTTTTGTTCTGCAACACAAGCTATTTTGTCCATGCGCCAAGGACTCCAATACAACCCTGAGGCTTTCTTCATTTCAGAGCCAAGGCACCTTTGGGCTGCCCTGATGAGGTAGGAGAAGAGAATAGTTGGTCTTATGGTCCAAGCCCTGGGCCAGAAGAACTATGTGCAGTTTTTGGCGTGGCCATGCAGTTTTTCAGTGTTGCTGAGCAAATCACTTTCATCTTCTGAGCCAGAGCATCCTGCTTTGCAGCCTCGTGGCTTGGATGCCTCCATGTCTATCTAGTTGGAGGATACACTCTTTGGAGCAGGCACTCTGGGTCACTCCAGGCAGTAATCATGGTCAAAGGTGGACGGGGGTGGGTGACACAGACTTCAGCACAGTCTAGCAAAGTGGCTAGGCCTCTTGGGGCTTGTAGAGCATTAAAGTCCACGCAGTAGCATCTTCACTACTATTGTTAATCATGTTAGGTAGGTTAAATGTAGTGTATTTATGCCTACCTGTGCTGCAGTTATGCTGTTACTGCACTCTGGCCCTAATCTCCATTGTGACCCCCAGTTGCAGCCCACCTACAAACAGCAACAACATGGCACGCTTAGTGCATGTGTAGGGGGAATTACATACTCCCAGCCATGTATTTTTAGGTCCAGGCCAGAATCATGCTTTTATCTGAATGCATAACTTAGCAATGATGGTGTCTGCAGGATTAGAGCCTTAAAGCAATAAATATTCTGTTTACACTTCAATAAGCCAGTCTAATAGCAGGATAGCTGCTTGTTAGTAACAGATCCTTAAACAAAGGTAGCCACATAGAGCAATCTCTTCAGAACCAGGGACAGAGAGTGAGAGTGATCTGTAAATAGCTCTTTAATTAAAGAGGTTGCCTTTGGCTTAACTGTTTTAATAAATCTACCCTGGCTTTCAATGTCCCTCCATGGAGCAGTAATGAAATTTGTACTGTGCTGCCTCTGGTAATGAGTCTGTTTTGAGTGAGATCTTGCCTCTTGCTACTCAGTACTCACCCTGTCTTGGAAATGGTGTGTAGTATGTGAGCTGCTGAATCAAGAGGATAAATCAGAAATCAACAGGGGAAGTGGAGCCAAAAGCTGGGTTCCTTAGCACCCTGCACTGGAAAGATGGCCTCATGTTATGGCAGTGAGGTTCCTTGAACTGCAGCTCTGCTTTAGCTGTGCTACTTCCCTATTAGACATATATAAATAGGGACAGAGAGAGAAGGTGGAAAGTCCTTTCTCCAAGCAAAGTGTGGGAACAAAGCCAGGCAGAAAAGTGGAAGGGATTTGTTGTGTTGGAGCAGGACCCTAGCAAGGCAGTATAGTCCTGTAAGCAGGGTCTTGGAGTAGGCTTGGGAGACCTAGGTTCTGCTTTGAGCATTGCTACTGATATAATGAGGAGCCCTGGGCAAGTTACTTAACCTCCCTGATTCCTAAGGCTGCAGTGACAGCTGGGGAATGGGTCTGTGAAAGAAACTGTGGGTGTGTCTACATATACATTTGATCTGGGATCAGTTTACTCATGATGAGTAAACTACTTGTGAGTAAACACTCCTTGGCAGGCATCTGCACATGCAGGAAAGGTGGAGCAGATTTGCTGTGAATGGCAGCAAACTGCTCCGGCTTCCTGGGGCCCTGAAATGGGCACATGTCACCACCAGAGGGAGCTCTATCCCCCCCAGGCAAGGAGCACTCCTGGATGGGGCTGGGACATTACACCCTGCCCCCTGAGGGTTGCCTGCTGCTGGGGCAAGGGCAATGTCCTCCTGCTCAGGCAGCAGGGAGCTTCTGGCCTTGGCTCCCTGATAAGGGGCAGGGGACTTGGAAAGACCTGCAGGGGAGGGCAGGTCCCAGCCCCCTGCCCCAACCCACCAGTGCGGCAGATAGCAGTTCTTTCTAAGCCCCATGTTTCCAGCTTCCACCCCACATGCAAGGCAAAGGCTGGTGAGCCTGCTCCCCGCTCAGCTTCGTGGGCTGCATCGGGAACAGGCTGGGGAACAAGCTGGAGAGTTTGTTCCCTGCTCAGCTCCACAAGCATGCAACTGAGCGGGCAACAAGCTCTCTAGCCTGTTCCCTATTCTGCAGGTACAGGATTTGGAGACTCTTATCTCCCAGCGCCAGCTCCGCAGTCACAGGGCCAGTGCTGGGAGATCCTTATCTCTCAGTGCTGACCCGGTGATCGCAGAGCTGACACTGGGAGATAAAGGTCTCCCAGCCCCCCACTCCACAATTGCAATGGCAGACCAGGGCCTGGGAGATATGGATCTCTTAGCCCTTGCTCCCTGATCTCGGAGCGGGGGCTTGGAGCTCCATGCTGCTGGAGCAGGTGGACACAATCCCTGCCTGGGCCCTGGTAGTGGAGCCTGTGCCAGCAGCAAGCAGCTCCCAGGGGCAGGGAGCAATCTCCTGACCCTGATAGACAGCCGGCCAGGAGTAGATTTGCTCTCAGTCAGGCATCTACATAAATGCTACTGTGTCATTACTAATCAAAAGTAATTTTGCTACTTGTATTTGCAGGTAGCAAATTTACCTGTGGAGGTTTACTGTGTAGTAAGCACATGCACGTGTAGACACACATACTTACTGCACAGTAAACTACGTTATTGCGTAGCTAAGCACCTCATGTAGACATGCCCAGTGAGTACCAATGATTATTATAATCTTAGTTATGAGCTGGGCCATCCATCATGCAGAAGACTTCACCTCCAGTGGATAGACTGCCTGAAAAGCTGAGAGACAGCATATAAGAGCCAGCAAAACTGAATGACTCTTCCCTCCCAGAACAAGGAGCTTTCTACCAGCAAGACAGTTGAAGGCTTCCTGGTACCTAACTCTCCCCCCACCTTGAAGCACGCTAGGGAAACAGGGAACAGGGTCAATTCAGAAAAGCGCATTTCACTCCCTAAAACCAGAGAGCCCGTCCAATTGGGCCCAAGTGCGTGGCCTAAAGTCTCAGACCAAACCAAAGCCAAATAGAGGTGCTGAGACCAGCCAGGGAATTCATTCACAAGTTTTGTTTCCACAGATCTCTTCCTCCCTTGTACTTTTCTAAGGGTAGAGTATTTGAAAGACTCTTTGTCTCAGCATATGTGTTTTGCTCGACTGCTTCTGAAGTGCAGAACAAGGACAGCAGAGATCCCACAGACACAGAAAGGACTCTGATTCTCTTCCAGGCAAGCAGATCCTGGCAGTGGGTGTCAGGAGTAGACAATCTTGGCTGGATTATCTCCACAGGTTGCATTTATCCAGTTCCCCCCCCAAAAAAATGAAATGCAGCAAAGCAGATTTTATTTTATTTTTTTCATTTAAAAAATAAATGAATGAGAAATCCTAAATCATTCTGACTCCAAAGAAAATTTGTTGCTGGGCAGTGTTGATGTAGTGCTAGGGGAGGTGTAAAATAGCCCGGTTCATATCAGTGGAAGGATGATGTTGTAAGGACCCAAGGCTCAAACTGAGAGGTGCTGTTGCACTGCTGCTCTGCACCAGAGTTTATGCACGTTCTGCTGCACATGTCTATTTGTACAGTAGAAGCAGCAGTGAGGGCAAGAGTGTGCTGCCATGTAGCCACCACATGCCATGATGCCAAATGCAAGAACATCTCCCAAGCTCAAAGTCTAAGGGCTTTATCCTGGCCTCTGTCTCCATATAATCCCTTCACTGTCAGCAGTGTGATACCCCTGCCTTAGGGCTGACTTAGAACTCAGCACCACATGGAGATGTCACTAGTAACATTAGCCTTTGCTATGTGGTCCCTCCCCTCACACCCACTGTGCCATCCATCAGCACATGAAAGCTGCCAGAGGGAGTTTAGTCATCCATTTGCAAAGCTTAACCAGAAAGTCTCTCTCTAATCTGACTCCATGTGCTGCCCTGGATTAATGCAATTTGTACTGATTGCTGATAGCCCAGGGTTTGCAGTCAGGCAAGTTGACACGCACTGCACCAGGCCTCTTGAATCTGCCATTGCATAATGGTATGGGCATGCAAACTGCAGATGGCTTTTTATGCATGCCCAGCTTGGGGTGGGCTCTGAAGGAAAGCCAACCTTCTTTCTGAGGAACACTGACCTCCCTGCTTCCCTGAAATGGCTGCTTATTGTATTGCATTAGATTATTATCTGGGAGGATGAATACAATTACCTGTTAATTACAGGATGATTATTTCCATCTTCATACCTGAAGGACAAGTTAATGGTTACGCATGTGCTCTGAATTCACAAAGTCTATTCATGACCAATTAACCCACAGGGGTGTGTGATACTTATGTAATGATGAAAGATTAATTTGGGAAATTGGAGGAAAGAAGAGAAAGCAGTGACTGAGGCAAGCCATAACTTCTGGAGCTAGGAATCATGTGTTTCCTCTGCCACAGATTTTGTATGTGGCTTTGGACAAGTCAGGCCTGACCTTCATAGGTATTTAAGCACCTGGCTTAAATAGGTGCTGAAGTAGCTTTGAGGATCTATGCCTCAGTTTCCCCTTTGTAAAATGTGGACAGCAATAGTGCTGGAGCCACAGGGTAATGTGAGAAGGAGGAGGAAGAGGTAAAAGATGCATCATTGAGACGCTGATGCTGGGGGACACAGAAGTGATAATGATAGAGAATTACTTCATAATGCAGGGTATTTCTGCCATCCTTTAGTTTACTTAATATTTTCCACTTTAGGGTTTTGGGGGTTTTTTTGGTTCCTCATCCCATAGGAACTCACCATGCCTCAAACACTAGACATATTTATTCTCATAACATGCTATGAGGTATAGAAGTGCTATTATCCTCATTTATATACACAGATCGAAGTAGAGGTAGACAGGACATCATTCTCTCATTCTGCAAAAATGTTCAAGAGGTGCAAAAATTTTTCCAGGGTCAAATCAAGATGAAAGGTCAAAATCTTGAACATTTTCACAACTGAAAAATTTGAAGGAAAATGTTGGTTTGGATCAATCAAAACTAATTTTGAGATTTTGTTTCCCATTTCTATCATGTCTCCTTTTTTCCCCTGTAGCTTAACTTCGTAAGCAAGAGATCCTTCAAACCATACTTTATCATTTTGAGAATGAAATGTTTCAATAAGTTTTATTTTTTTCCCAAAACTTCTGAGTTGAAAAATTCACTGACACTGGCTCTTTGCTGTGAGTAAAATGGTTTAAAAAAAGGCAGCATTTTCCCATGGAAAAAAAATAGTTGGTAAAAAAATGTATTGGTCTGCGTTCAACCTGAGGCACAGAGCAGTCTAAGTGTGGTGAAGTAAGCCTGCTGCCTATGAAAGCTTATGTTAAGCATCTCTGATTTAGTTAGTATAAGGTGCAAAACTATTGGGCCTTCTGCCTAAGTGTGGTGGCCAAGGTCAAGGAGTTGTGTTGGAGAGAAGCAAGATGGGCCAAACTCTCCAAAGTACTAGACTAATTCTGAACTCTCCTTCCTCTCTCATCTTTCATATGCCCTTGGTGTGTAAAGGCTATTTGTTAGGCAGTCAAAAATCATAGAATCATAGATAAACAGGGTTGGAAGAAACCTTAGGAGGTGCAAGGCAGGACCAACCCTGTCTAAATCATGCCAGCCTAATGTTTTTCCAGCCTGATCTTAAAAATGTTGAAGATTACACAACCCTTCTAGGTAACCTGTTGCAGTGCTGTACCACCTTAATAGCAAGAATGTTTTTTCTAAGAGCCAACCTAGATTTCCCTTGTTGCAATCTGAAAACATTGCTCTTTGTCCTGTCCCCTGCAGCCACAGAGAAAAGTCTGTCACCTTCCTCCACATAACTGCCTGTCAAATATTTGAAGACTGTTATTAAGTCTCCCCTCAGTTTTCTCCAGACTAAATAACCCTAGTTATTTCAGCTTTTCCTTGTAAGCCATGCTTCCCAGGCCTCTAATCATTTTTTTGCTCTTTGCTGGACTCATTCTAATGTGCCCATCTTGAAGTGTGGTGCCCAAAACTGGACCAAATACTCTAGGTGAGGCTTCATCAGTGCTGAATAGAGTGGAAGAATTACTTCCCTTGCAAATGATGTGCCTTTTCATACAACACAGTGTGCTATTGGCCTTTTTTGCAACAAGAGCACACTATTGGCTCATATTCTGTTTATAGTTCGTTATAGCTCCCAGGTCCTTTTATGCAGTTTTGCAGCCTAGCCATTCATCCCCCAATCTGTATTTAGATGTATAATTATTCAGACTATTTCTCCAATTTATCAAGGTAATTCTGAATCCAGCCCTACCCTCCAGAGTGTCTGCAACTCCACCCAGATTGGTGTTATCTGAAAATTTGCTCGCTCTACACTCAGTCCCATCCTCCATCACCAGTGAAGATATTAAACAGATATTAAACTATCCACAAGCTTTACCCAGGGCTGCTCCTTTGTGTCTGTATTGCTCAGACCCTGGAACACAGAAAAGATGCTCTGAGACTCCTTTAATAATAGCCTGGCAGAGTTAAAGCTTTCCATTCATTGCTCTCCACTCCAGAACAGCCTCTTTAAGTATGTTGGTGTCCTTGCATCTCTGGTAAGAAATCTGTTTCTTTTCATCTTAGTCTGAGACACTGTCCAACGGGAAGGTTTTGTCGCTGTTTGCCTGAGTGGGTGACCATGTACATTTGGCAAATTCTGGCAGTTAATAGTCTGGTACCTTAGTGGAAAGGTCAGTGATTCAGTCTATCTCTGCAGGTCAGTGACTCAGTCCATCTCTGCAGACCTTCACATTCAACAGGATCTGAGCTGCACTTGTGGCCCTATTCTAGGAAGTGCTGAGCTACCTCCAAAAGCAACAGGAGTGGAAGGCATTCAGTGTCAGAGGACAACTGGGGTATAGGCAGTTGGGGCTTGGCTCTAGAGGGTCACAAACTAGGGAGACAAGATCCAGGTTAGTCAGCTTATTGCGTTAAAGGCAGTGGGCCCAGGACCAGCAAGAGAACTATAAGCTTCCCTTACTCAGGAAGCACAGCGGCTGATTCCAGGGAAAACAGGCCAGTTGCTTGCCACAGGTAGCCTGCCTTCCCTATACCCTACCTAGGCTGGGTCAGGGCTGGCTCCTGGTGGCAGCTGCCATGGTGGCTCCAGACCAACTCCCTCCCTTCTCCTCTCTACAGGCTGGGAAGTTTGCTTCTGTGCTGTTGGGCCCATGGCACCCAGGATTCTGCCCAGCTGGGACATCAAGCTACTGATGCCCCACTGATCCCGGTGGCCCTCTCTGGAGGGGCACCCTAGGCCAGGGAACACACAGCGCATGGCCTGCGCTTGAAGTGTGCCTCTGGTCAGTCACCAAGGCATGCCACAATAGTCATTTAAGCACACTTAGGGGTGCCCTACCCACTACACCCTACTACTGCTGATTGCCATAGTGCCCCGTGCGCAGCAGAGAATGTGGCTTTGAGGACACCCCAGGCAAGCCTGCGCTTCCTTGCAACATGCATGGCCATCTGGAGGGGTATCTCTGCCTACTTCATGATTCCCTGGCCTCAGTGGCTGAGGAAATTGCTGTTGCCATCAGTGAGTTTCCCTGCATGTGATGGGCCCTGGCTACCTAGCTGTGAGCCCGCAGGCTTCTCAAAAGATCCTGAACTGCCTCCCACCTTCCTCTGTGTTATGGGGGCAAACTCCGGCTGGCAGTAGGGGAGCTTAGCCAGCCAGGAATGGGGGGGAGGGGAGGGGAGGGAAGGGAAGGGTCCCTCCACCTACCCCTCCCTCGTACAGGGCCCTTGGCTCCAGAAGTGTAGCCTGGGGGCAGGTGGGTGAGCTGGTGTGGGCACGGGTGCAGAGGCACACTGCCTGACCCCTTGGGCAGTGGTTACCTCTGGGGAAGAGTTGGAACTGCTTGCTGCTGAGGCCATCTCTGGCCTGCGCTCCTCACTTGGTGTGTGCTGCTGGAGTTGGTGGGGCAGGTGCTGGTCTGGACTGCACAAGCTGCCAGGTGATGCTGAGAACAGGGAGTGCCCTGGGACCTGGCACTGGTGCCCTGAGGGCCCCCCGCCCGCTGAGTCCAATGCCTCGCTGGGCCATGGCACAGGCTCCAGCATCCCGCCTGTGCTCAATAACATGTGATGGGGCCCAGGATCCAGTACAGCTGCCGCATGAAGGGCATGGATCTGTGGGCAGCCCTGGACCAACGTTGTGGTCCCTGACGTGGACCCGCTGTGCACGCAGAGCCTTGACCTTTATGCATTGCTGGTGGCCACACTCCTGCATGGAGATGTGGGAGCATGGCCATGTATATGCGCACATTGGCCCAGGTGGCCCAGCCAAACTGCCACTGAACCTCTGTGTCACCCCAGATTGTGATAAGGTCCACGGTTTTGTGCTCAGGCGAGTTTGGTCTCCAAGTTGATGTCTCCATTGTCAGTGAAGCCAACTTGGTAGCTGCTGCCAGGGGCCTCGGGGGGTCAGGCTGGGGCTCCTGATGCTGGCATCAGTTCACACGTGCCTGCCGGCATGGGGCATGGTGCCCAGGAGACAGACTCTGCCTGTGTGGAGTCCTGGTGGTGCAGAGCCTGGGCCCACAGGACTGCATGGCCCAGCATGCACCCACAGCAATGCAGCACAGAGCCCACAGGGCAGGCAGTTGCTGGCACGGGCCCTGGGTGTAGTACTAGGGTCGAGGAGCTGCAGCACCCAGCATGTGTCTGCGCTGGTGAGGCACAGTTCCCAGGGCGCAGGCAGAAGCTAGCATGGGCCCAAGAGTCAGGCCAGCGATTCAGAGGCCAGTTTGGAACAGCCAACGAGCTGTCCCTGCCATGTGACTGCAGAAAATGCCAGCCATGTGGCTCTGCACCAAGCAGAAGGCTGGCCCCCTGATGGTGCAGCTGACCCGGCACAATTTGTGCCCAACAGCAGTGCCTACATGTTCACTACTGCACATTAGCTAACGCACCATTTTTTTAGTACCTGTATGTTTTGGTACTAGCAAATGGCACATTAACCTCATCTAAAGCACAGTCACTATCACACACTTGTAGATGGTACATTAGATTATTCTAGTGCACAGTAAAGCATCTTCTGTAGATGTGCCCACAGAGGAGCAGTGACTCCATCAAGATAATACACAGTCAGTGACAGAATTGAAGAGTTCCAGTTAGGTAATAGCACCTAGTCACAAGACTGCAGTGTCAGCACACTGGTTTGCAATAGATGCACTCCAGCTACACGTTCTGAATTGATGTCTACATGAACAGGTCATCAAACGTCACTGGTAGAAGGGCCTCTTACAACTTGCTCCAGGCAGGGGAAAGTGGGAGTGAGCAATTTCACCCAGGGCATGACACAAAGTAACTGTGTCATGAAGTTTATAATTACACCCACACAAACACACACACGGGATTAAAAAATATTAAACTCTCTGCTTCATCCAGGAAGTGGCATTTAAACAAGGAGAAAGTCCATTTGTTTTTCTGGTCGTAATTATTGATTCTAGCACTGCTGTTGGTGGGGAACACAACCCCATTAGAAGGTTCAGAGATAAGATATGCACAGCTAAGACAAATATTTAATCTATTTCAAAACAGGACAGAAGAAACATTTATGGTGATTTTAATAGTCACTTAGATAAGCTACTTTGATGGCATGTATAGGGCTTAAAGTAAATGATTGATAGTTCAGTAACTGTCATGCTTATTTGTCTCAGAGTGGATAATCCTGTTATTCATTAAAAAATGATAGTGAACTTTATCACATTTTCATAGATTCGTAGATGTTAGGGTCGGAAGGGACCTCAATAGATCATCAAGTCCGACCCCCTGCATAAGCAGGAAAGAGTGCTGGGTCTAGATGACCCCAGCTAGATACTCGTCTAACCTCCTCTTGAAGACCCCCAGGGTAGGGGAGAGCACCACCTCCCTTGGGAGCCCGTTCCAGACCTTGGCCACTCAAACTGTGAAGAAGTTCTTCCTAATGTCCAGTCTAAATCTGCTCTCTGCTAGCTTGTGGCCATTATTTCTTGTAACCCCCAGGGGCGCCTTGGTGAATAAATCCTCACCAATTCCCTTCTGTGCCCCCGTGATGAACTTATAGGCAGCCACAAGGTCGCCTCTCAACCTTCTCTTGCGGAGGCTGAAAAGGTCCAGTTTCTCTAGTCTCTCCTCGTAGGGCTTGGTCTGCAGGCCCTTGACCATACGAGTTGCCCTTCGCTGTACCCTCTCCAGGTTATCCGCATCCTTCTTGAAGTGTGGCGCCCAGAATTGCACGCAGTACTCCAACTGCGGTCTGACCAACGCCCTATAGAGGGGAAGTATCACCTCCCTGGACCTATTCGTCATGCATCTGCTGATGCACGATAAAGTGCCATTGGCTTTTCTGATGGCTTCGTCACACTGCCAGCTCATGTTCATCTTGGAGTCCACTAGGACTCCAAGATCCCTTTCCACCTCTGTGCCACCCAGCAGGTCATTCCCTAGGCTGTAGGTGTGCTGGACATTTTTCCTCCCTAGGTGCAGCACTTTGCATTTCTCCTTGTTGAACTGCATCCTGTTGTTTTCTGCCCACTTGTCCAGAAAACAACAGGATGCAGAAAATTTTATCGGCTCACAATAGCCTTTGGAAGAATATCAAGGGCTTCCTCCATCCCTGCTTTTATTCTTAGTCAGCTTGCCATTTTCTATGCTTTATTTCATTTTTTGTGGAAGTGTTTTATGCCTTCTGCAGGAACAGAGAGCAGGGGTCTGTTAGAAAGGCAGGCAGCCCAGGATTTAGAAGCCTTGGAAGTTCTATTCCTTGCCTCTGACCTCTGGCAGATGTGAGTCTGCTCCCTTTCCCTCCACAGGCTGTGGACTGTTTAAGGCTGGGATAGGGAGGGTGCATCTACATGAGATGCTTTACTGCACAGTAAAGCATCAACCTCTAAGAGTGCATTGGGATTTACTGTGCATTAAATTAGTCTAATGTGCCGTTTGCTACTACCAGCACATACAAGTACCAGAAAAATGGCATATTAGCTAATGCACTATAGCGCATGTGCAATTTGGTTCTGGTCATTCCAGACAGTCACGGGCCATGGCTACTTGGCTAAGCCCTGATGCAGGGGGGAGCTGTGCCAACTGCAAGGTCGGCTGCCTCCCTGAGATGTGGGGATCTGGACCTGTCCCAATCCCCACGTGGTGGGGAGACAGCTGCCCCTGAAGTCGGCACAGCTCTCCCTGCCCAGCAGAGATTGGGACCAGCCTCTGTGCTCACTGCCAGCCCCTGGGAGTATGGAGTTCCCCCTGGCTGCTGTAGAGGGGCAGACCAGGGCAGGAGCATCCCTAGACTGAGCTGCTCCTATCAGGCACAATTTTCTCCCAGCAGGGGTGCATGTGTAGACATGCACCTGGTAGTGCATTAATGAGCCTGAATTCCCTGCACAGAAAATTCAGGTGCATTAATTGCACATGTAGATGTGCCTGAATTGTATCATGCCTGGGTTAACTGGGCCCAGGTCTCAATTGAGTGTCTTGGCCCTGCTGTAATTCTACTAGTAACAGCTTGAGGATGCTATTTTAATAGTTGCTTCTAAAGTAGGGGAGCTTCTGCTGAGTGCCCTGAGCTACACAGGCAAGCAAAGAGCTAGGGAGGAATGTGAAATAATGGAGGGAAGAGGACTAAGTGGAGGAAAAGGCCCTGCCTGGACGGAGGAGGTGTGAAAGGTTGTGACACAAAAAAGAGAATTCAGAGTGGGCCTGGGCAGCTGCTGGAATAACATAGGGAGAACTCAGGGTTGCAGGCTGCTAAGTGGATCTTGCTGAAAAACTCAGGATGAGCAGTTGGAGCCGGGAAGTCCTGCTTGGGTGTCTCTTCATGACATGTTTACTGCAGAGCAGACTAATTAGCTCCGCAGTAAATGTCTCACATCTACACATGTGGCCCTATTAGGCCTCAGGAAACTAATTAACTCTGCAGCAGGGTAGTACTTGTAAATGCAAGTACTATCCTGCCATGGAGTTTTTTACTCTGCAGCACCACACTTGTAGGCACAGACACTGTTGGCTAGGCCACAAGGGTGCCTCAGTGAGTGGGCTGCCTGCTGGCTAGCCCCACACTGGAACATCCTCATGCCCCAGCCAGCCCCTCTGCAGCATGTTGATCTGGGTTGGAGCAACTCTGGGTTGGGAGGCTGACAGTCTGGGCCCCCTCCCAGCTGGGGCTGCTCTGACCCCAGTGTGCTGTGGTCATGGGCACACATGTAAACGCTGCATGTGGGAGCAATAAATTGCAGCACAATTAGCACCAGAGTTTATTACTTTGCCTCAATAGCACATGCAGATGTGCAACTTTAGTCTTGTACTCCTTACTTGCTCTTTTAATGCCTCTCTAAAATGCAGCATCTGAAGAGGGGTGTTGTGAAGCCAAATGATTGGACACCTGTGAAGCACCCTGACAGCCTCTGAGAGAAGAAAAAGTATCCTATGGTCTGCGTGCTGCCTCTGAAATTGCAAAGCCCTTCTACTGATCTGGGATTCTACTGAACTACTAGCGGGGAGAGTGGTGAGTGCTCTTTGTCCTACTTCAAACCAATATATGTTCATGGAGCTCTTCGGAGAGTGCAGCTGGGTCCGTAGAGAAGTGGGACACAGTGGCAGGGGAAGGATGCTGAAATCCCAGAATGAAGCAGCCATTATGCTACAGGTAGATGAACAACTCCAGGGTTAAAGTCCTCAGGGTGTTACTGTCATGCCAGGTCATGGGGAGCCAGGTCTGGGTCAGAAGCAGCCACCAAAATCTGAGGGGGATGCACAGAGACTGAGTGTAGGGGAGCCAGAAGCCAGGACTTCCGTCTAGGGAATCGAGTCAGAGATTCAGAGGGTCAGGCAGAGTGCGGGGTCAGGCCAGCCAGGTTGAATATCCAGGAGATCAAGCCAGGTGGGGGAACCAAAGGGTCAGACCAAACTCAGGACCCATGGGCAAGGGTAGCCAGAGAATCCATCAGAGAACCAGTAGAGGCACAAACTGAGGGAAGGCAGCCTGAATACAAGGTTGTGGCCCAGACACTTCCTCTTCTGGATCACGGGTTTTTACAGGAAAAAGGAAAGGGGCAGCTGACCCTCATGGGCCACTCTGGCTGCAGGGAGTGGGTGGGTGGCTAGGCTCAGATAGCAGGTTCTGGCCACCTTTGTCCACCCTCATGTCCAAGTGAGGAGGTAGCAGAGTGGGATGAGTAGCTATGTCAAGCAGACTGACACCCCAGGTTCAAGGCTTTGGTCTGCCAGGTTTCTAGCTTATTGTACAATGTCTAAGGAGGTGGTCAGAGCTTTGAGCCCTTCTCAATAACATGTTGTCTTAAATAGAGGCAAGGGGGCAGAGTGCCAGGTACTCGCCACCCAGGTAAATGGATTTGGGTGTCTCAGCCTGGCTGGTCCCACTTTCTCAAAGACTGAAGCTGCCCTATAGATAGGATGGAAGTGCCTGAGGCACCAGGGTGCAGTTGTGCCACCCCTTTGATTCCTGCTCCATTCAAAGTTTAAAACCAACTGTCTGGCAGTGGCAGCAGCATTTCTAGTGAGGCAGCAATGAGAGCGTCATTTGAATTCATGGTTCATTAAAATCTACCCGATTCCTTCCAAACTCTTCATTCCACGGGTGTGAATGACCCTTTGTCTTTTTAATGGACTTGATGCTCCACAAATTAAGCCAGCCTTTCCTCTGTAATTCTGCTGTCTGCTAGCTGCTCCTGGTGATGTAATTCCCATTTCACAGCCCTGCAGGCTGTTTTTAACTTATTCTACTGAAGTTAGATCCAATTAAAAACAAATATTAAATTGAATAATGCAGCCCAAGAATATAGCATGCCAGTAAAGCTTCTAGTTTGTTTGTTTTATACCTGGAGAAAAATATGTGTTGTGTTGCATGGGATGATGAACCACACCATTGGCACCTCCCTTTTCAAAATTCTAGATCCGTCCATGATTTCCCAGTAATCCAGTCTTCTACCCCTGGTGCATACCTTCCTCTGCTGGGGAATTAGCAGTACTAGGTTTTATTTTCAGTTATTCCAGGCTCACAATGGGAACTCAGAGCTTGGAAGTTGCCTGTGGCCTTTTATTGTTTGCACTTAGCAGAGGTATCTGTTGGATTTCTCCCAGCCCATGGGAGACCCCAGCTGTCACCACTCTATTCAGCCTCTCCATGTTAATTCATAGGCACAGCAGGTGACACAATGCAACATCCCCACAGTGTCCCCTGTCCAACTGACTCCTTCACCCTCCTCTGAGCACCTGCATGTGATTAGCTTGTGGAGGAGCAGGCCCGGGGGAGTAAGTCCAGGGAAGTGAGAAAGCCAGAAGGACTGCAAGTCGGCCTGTCATGTCTCAGCACAATACAGCAAGGAGGTGTGCTTAGCTTGGACAGCAGCCAGCACTACAGGGCTGGGATTTCTGGTAGCCAAGTGGTTCTTGTTGTACAACATGTTCTGAGACCGTTTATTTCCATTGCGCTGGGGCCCCCTGCCTGCCTTGATCCCTTTAAGCACACTGAAGCCAAACAATTTGTAGCTCTGCTTATGCTGCACTTAACCCAGGGCGGGCAGCTCCCACGCCACGCTGACCTCATCACCAGATGGGGCCTGTACTCCATCTTCTTGGAAGGCTGTTCTTGTCCTGAACTGCTTAAGCAAGAACATGTGAAGTACCAGGGAAAATCTGCCTGCTGTTATTTGTAGAAGCATTGGGCATGTGATCTGGGTCATGGGCCAGAACCACACTGTGCTAGGTGCTGTACAAACACAGGATAATAAGGCAGAGTCTGTCCCTGGAGTTTCCAGCCTAAGTATCAAACAATAGGCAGCACATGGATGCAGACAGACATCGCCTTGGCTGTGTTCCCTGACCGTTTCAGGGTGGCAGCCCCTTTTTTAAGTGCTTTTTGGGGATCTCCCCTATTCCAATTTAGTATCAAACTTAGAGGAAAACTACATCAGTACTAACAATTTAAAAAACCCACTGGCAGTCATAGGTGCACTGGTCTGTGTGCACTGGGAAGGTGGCAGACAATGTTTCACCTTGACTTCGAAAGTGAGGTTGTGTGGGAAGTTAGGGAGCAAGATTATTTGCTTTGCTTTTGATTGTATTACAATGCTGAGCTTCTCCTGCCCCTTCCCCTCACCTTCCTGATCACGTCTGGAGAACTCCCTCAAGGGAGGTTATGACCCACTTGGTCACAACCATGCCCTGCCCTAGATCAGGGGATGCGACTGATGCAGTTTGCAGGGCATGGCACTTACCAACAGGTGCATGAGTATTGTGTGAAGACATGAGTTGGGGGACAGAATGACCTCTACTTGAAAAGTGGGGGATACCCGGAAATATCCAAGCCCAACTTGACACCTTGTGTTGTCACTTGCGCAAGGGCATTGTAAAATGCTACTGCTGTTTTTGGTGCTTGGCAGTCCTGTCTTGACAGTATTTCACTTACAACAGAAATGAAGGTACCAGGGGTAGGGCACGGGTGACTCAGGTGCTCACAATCATTACTTGTGTAAAGGAAGCCCCTCCATTACACATGCAAAGCATGCCAGGGCTCTATCAAAATGCAAAGTCATTTTCCTGGGCAGCCCTGGAAAGCCACATGCAATACCCCATGTGGCATTTTGTACGGACACTACCTCTCAGTGCCCTGTGCAAGGGCAAGGTACAATGTTTCGCAGCCCCACAATCTCTTTGTCACTATCTGAATGTGCCCTCCAGTTTCCTAAGACCGTAGCTCCTCCAGTCAGATGGAGCCATAAAAACAGCTGAAAGTTGCTGAACCATGGGAGTTCAGGGGGGCACACCTGATTCAGATAAGGAGCATTTCTGCTGTGTTCAGCCCACACTAGCAGCTGAGCTTGCAGCTCAGATGCTAAGTAGCAATTACCACTGTTAAGTGGGGACCTGGTCATGAGATGAGATAATGCCCCAGTCTGATCTCCTGGAATTCCTGCAGATTTCTTTTGTGTACTGCACATGCCTGAACATAGTACTCGCCTCTGGCTGATTATGAGGTAAATTGCACTGTCATGATTCCTATGAGCATGAAATGGGTCTATACTGGAAAAGGGCTGACCCACAGGATCTGTCAGGTATCAGCTAGCTGGGCCCATGCCGATAAAGCCCAGTTAACATTAGAGGACTATTTCTGTGCTATTAGAGGACTATTCCTTTTATACTAGGGTGGTATCACACCGATTCTGGGCCAGCAAGGGGGCTACTGCCTTTGCGGTCTATCTGGGGTGTACCCTGGCTCCAGTCACACACTCTCATAACCCAAAGTCCTTTCTCCTCTAAATATCACTGTGCAGTGATAAAGGCTCTTCTCATTTCATGGAGGGACTTGCTTAAGGTCACACAATCTTTGGAAGAGTAAGGAACTTCACGTTGGTCTACAAAGGTGTAAGCAAGGGTTTGAACCACTGGAATACACTTCCTTTCCCCCAAATCCTAGCCCAGAAACTCTGTAGGGCTGCTTAGCACCAGGCAGACTGCCTTTCTCATCCTGACGGCTCCTGCAGTGTAGGGTCTACTATGTCAGTGATCTGCTTGCTCTGGGGATGCCTATGGCAGGCCGTGACTCCTTGTGTACCACCAGAACCACATGTAGGGGCTGGGACCTGAGACCAAGTGTCAGTCACTGAGGCTGGGTCCTAGGAACATGCCCCTGTGGCAGCTAAAACCAGTATTTTAGGTACAACCCACTACATCTGCTGTACCCTGTGAAACCTCTGGAAACAGCCTCAGAATTCACCATTGTTCCAATGGGGGTTTTGTTTCCAATGGGCAGAGAAAAAGCCATCAGTAAATTTGTGGCAACAGAAGTATGTGCTGCCAAAACACATGGAACCCGCCTGGAGCACATACCGCCTTCTGCTCAGCTGCTTGCAGACCCTGGGGAGCAATGCACGCAGAAAGCCTGTGGTACTGAGCCACTTTTTGGCAGCTACACTGTGCTGCTGTTTCCACTGTGCTGCTGCTCATACCACCTGCTCCGCATTCACACTCCAGAAGAGCTGCAGATGCAGAAGATTTTTCATCATCTTCCAGAACCAAGGAAATCTCTCCTCTTCCTAAATGCAAAGGTTAGTTGAGGGTGGAATGGGGTTGGAGTTTCCCCCATCATTTGCACTGCAACCAAGGTGCCATTGCTTCTGCATAAGATGGAATGACTCCATGGAGACTAAGGGCTCAGAGCTGTATATTGCACCCTTAATGACCAGTCCTTCAAGTTCTGGATCTGCTTCTCAGTTGCTCTCTCTTGTTAGGCAATGCAGCATATGGCAGAGATGCACACCCCATGTGTGCTTTCTTGTGGCTGCCAATTTTGTTCTTGCTTGGGTGTTTTGTTCTCCCCACCAATGCAGTGATATTCATACCATTAGCCCTGAGCCACAAGTGGATCTCCAGTTTAGCACCTACAGCTCTTCCCCAAAATATTATCAAAGTCTTTGGAGGGTTTTTTTAACTGTGTGCACTGGGCATGTCTTTTCATAATCATGAATAAACTCATGCAACTATACCATTGCCACATGTGTAACTACCTCCTGTCATTTTTCTTCTGAGCGGGACTGTTTGCCACAGTTCACTTCAGGGGGCATGGGATCTTGTAGTTCTTTGATTAACCCTGACTGTACATATGGCTCCTGGGCCAGGAAGAGCTGAGTGTCTGGGATATCCTACAAAGGTGGATCTTGTTGAGTTGCACTCTGTTGAAGGTAAGATACGAGTCCAGGGCATTGAATCCACATGTTACCACACATGGCATGTGGACTAAAGAACTGCTAAGGTGGAATGCAGAATTGATACTAAGGTGCCCGGAGGTGGGGAATATAGTGAGAATAGGTACCCTTGAACAGAGTCTCACAATAGGACTCAGGTTCACTTTGATGTGTCTTGAGAGAAAGAACAATCTGGTGCCCTTTAGCCTCTTCATCACAGGTAGATGAAACCATGGGCTCTGAAGGTGTAGACACACAGTAAGGAAGCATTTAGAAAGCCTTTGAAACATTTTAAAGGGCCAGCTGTACACAAGTACAAGCCCTTTGCAACAATCTAAAAGTGGCTGAAACACTCCAAATACCATACTTTTTGCACATAAAACACTGCCCCCCCCCGAATATAATATGCATTTTGTTTTTGAAAGCAGAATTAAAAAAAAAAAAGATTTGTTCCAGATTTATGACTGGATAGAGCAGGGATAGAGTAATCTTCAGCGGGCTCACCTTCCCTTTCCTGCTTAATGAAAGCAATTGCTGCTGAAGACTGGCATCCATGGATGGATCTATGATTTTGAAAAAAGCTAAAGAATTTCCAGGGCTGTGGAATAAGAGAAGAGAGACCAGGAATAGCTATAAGTCAGCAAAACTGCCCTAAGGATGGTTACTTGATTAGAGGAATACCAAGACAATTAAAAAGGAGAGACATTCACTACCGTGAAGCAGAATGCTTCTCTCTTGGGCAGAAAATCAGCTGCTCTGCTTAATACACACACCTCAATTTGGGCAGGCTGATTTTAGGGGAAAAGATGTGTGGTATATACAAGAAAATATGGTAAAACATCCTGAAATGAAGGGGCTGCTTTGGAGCATTTCTCATTTTGTTAGGTCTGGTTGAGGAGGGAAGGAAAAAGAACAGGATCCAGCTGCTGGTTTCCTGCGGCACTGCTGGGTCCCCACTGGAACCCCTGCACCCTCCACTGGGATCCTTGCCCCTGCCAGACCCAGACTTACTCTCCTCCACCAGACTGCTGTCAACTCCCAGGCCCCGACCAGAGCTAGGCCCTTCAGCTTCAGTCCACTCACCTTCCCCTGCTCCAGCCCCCCGTCCCCTTTGCCTCCTGCCCCTGTGAGGGGAGGGAGCCTGGCAAAGCATGGAGCTGCACTGCATGTTCCTGCAGCTTGCTCAAGGGCCCCTGGCTGATGCTAGAGGTCGCTACAGTGTTCTGAAATGCTTCACCCAGGGAACAGCAGAGAGGCACATTTGTTCCCTGGCCCAAGTGTTTCCAAGTGCATTTCACTTGGAAACATTTCCATTGTTACTTCTGTCTGCACCCTCAGACACCAATGAACATAGCCAGACCTTGCCCACTCTTGCAGCAGGAGCACTGTTGTCTGCAGAAAGCACTATGTGTAGCACAGAGGAGGGCTCAGAGGCAGACCTGGATCCAGGCAGCTGCCTGCAGCTAAGCAACCTCCGGTTCTGGTCCCGGCCCCTCCTCTGGCAGGACAGAGGAGCTTGGACTCTTCTACCAGGGTGCAGGAACCCAGGCTAAACCTTCTCCTAGTGGAGGAGTAGCACAAAACCCCAAGCTTTGTCTTAATGAACCTGGAGGACTGGGGTTTGCAAGGCTTTGAATGGCAGAGAAGAGATTGACCTAACTTCCTGCTTTGAAATCAGCTGCACCAAGAGAACTCTAGCTGAGGGAAAGGGGATCATACCTTTCCTCACATCCCATCTACCTCCCTAGGGGACATCTTTTTCAGATTACTTCATTCTGACTTGACTGGAAGGCAGCTGGAGCTGGACTGGGGGAGGAAGACAGAGGCTGAAACCAGCAGAGGTGGGAGAATTGAATCATGTCTCCAGCTGGAGGTAACCAGAGCTCATTAATGTGCTCTCTCCCACAGGAAGGCAGGAGGGAGGGACTGAGTAGCAGCCATATACAGGAGTGAGTAATCTTAGACTATGCAGAAAGGCCCTATCTTGTGTGCATGCTGTCCTTTACTGTGAGCCACTCCCTCCAAAGGTTAACAATTTGGCAGTGTATCATTGTTTACAAGTGCCTGCTTTGGGAAAGCAGAACAGGCTTAGAAGGGGATGGTGCCACGCAATTATTGTGGCACCTAAGGGCCACAGATCCATGCAAACCAGATTAGGGAGCCATCCTCTGATGCTTCTCTGCAACTGGAGTGCAGGAAGAGTTAACACAGATACCAGCAAACATGCTATAGAAATGTTGCGGTGAATGGCAGGAGCCTGGGCTCCTGGGTTCTGATCTTAACCCAGGGAGAAAAGGCAAGCATAGCACCATGGTTTGAATCAAGGACACTGGTTCCATATAGAGAGCAGCAGGAGAGAAGTGTACAAAGTTTCAGCTAGGAAGGGGCAACATATTTATTGTTATAGGAAAGCACAGCTGATTCCACATTGTTCAGGTCTGAAGTAGGACCTGGGCTTCCTTCCTTCCTTGGTTTCCCTACTGGGAGGGCACGTCTACACATTCATTAATGTGTAGTAGTTACTGCACATTTAGTTTAGTACTTGCTTAATGAAGTGCTAACTAAATGCGCAGTAACTACAGTTACTGCATAGTAGCATCAGCACGCCGTTTTTTAGTGACGCTTACTGCTCAGTGGCCTAATTCTACTGCGCAGTAGTGTACTAGCGTGGTTTTTGCCCAGCATGCTGCTGTGCAGTGTTGTTAGTAAGGGTGTGCGAAGCGAGCCCTATTCGATTCGGATTCGGCCCAAATCAGGGAACATGATTTGATTAGTTGATTCGGATTACTGTCCCCGATTTGACTTGGCTGAATCTGAATCTGAAAATTCGATGCTGATTCGGAGAATGAGTGCTTCGGACATAGATACAGCTTTAAAAGTTTTATCTACATACCTCGAGGTACCAGTGTGGCTTGTGAAAGCTGCGATGCTGAGGTGCATGGAGCATCCCACAGGAGCACAGGGGGGCCCTCCACGTGCTTGATGGTGAACCCGGAAGTGGACCGGAACTACTTCTGGTCCACTTCTGGGTCTGCTGCGGAGTGCGCAGAAGGGCCCCCCACTTGGTGATCGGCCATGGGAGGACCCTGGGTGCTCCCCCAGACCCAGGAGGCACCAGTCGCCGAGCCAGGGGATGCTGGGGGGGGGCCTGCATGCTCCCCAGCAGACCCGGAAATGGACTGGAAATGCATCTAGTCCACTTCTGGGTCTGCTGCTAAGCGCGTTGGGGAGCCCCCCACGCTCCCGTGGGACACTCCATCTGCCCCAGCATCGCAGCATTCACGGGCCCCTGCTACCTAGAGGTATGTAGAAAAACCACTTAAAGCTGTGTCTATGTCTGAATCACTAGATCTTTTGAAATCTCTCCGAATTGATTCGGAGGGTTCCAATTCGATTCCGAGAAATTAAAGGGTCCTCTGATTCGATTAAGATTCGGAGATTCTCCCACCGAATCGGGCTGAATCTCTGCCAAATTGAATCAGGGACCAAAGCTTCACACAACCCTAGTTATTAGGCTACTGTGCATTAAGTCTCGTGTAGACGTGCCCAGACATTTTCAGATCTCCAGTGTACTTTATGCAACCCTACAGAGTGGGTAGCTTCCCTGGTCATCCCCTGGCTAGCACCCCAAAAAAGAAGCCCAGACAGATTTGGAACACCTACTGCTCTCCAGTGCCTAGGAAACAGGCAAGGTATTCAGCAGATAAGTGAGTGGGACCCAGGCGGGTGTGGAAGGGAGTTTTCAGGTCTGTGTAGCTTCCTTCTTCCTAACAAAATACCCCGCCTGTGAATCAGCACATAGAGTGAGTATGGTAAACATGTCTAGGCACAGGCTATCCCTACAGAACAGCTGCAGCTGGTAAGCTTCTGACAAGTTAATGTGGAGAGTCAAGGACAACCAGCCTCACCCATTCAGGTGAAGCTGTGTTTGAGTGTCCTCTTCCTTGCCAGTCCATGTCCTGGCTTGACACTGGAGAGTGGTACCCAGATATCATGATGATGGATGCAATGGAGGGATGGGTACTGTCTCAGGCAGTGCCTGTCAGTTTTCTGACTCTGGGGCTGGTTCAATGCAGACTGCCTTGCTAAGCCCATAACTCACATACAGGCCAGACCCCCTTGGAGCCTGAATAACAGGAAACTATTTCAGAATGGAATTCACACCATCATTGGTAATAGATTTGCTCCTAAACCCACGAATGTCCCAGCTGGAGCCCATCTTGTCCTGTTAAACTATTGAAAGTACCCAGGAAGCTGATGTCTGGATTGGTCTGTAGCCTTTAAAGAAGGAATTCAATCTATATTTTAATGAGATTTTATTTCTCCCCCAGCAGAAAGGAGCTGGTACCAAACTACCTTCACTATTATTTTTGGAAAGCCACATAAAACCAGTTTAACTAACCGGCGCCTTAATGAGGCCCCAGCGTGCAGAATAGGTTTGCAATTTCATGGCCCAGTGTTTCAGGTTATTATGTATCTACAACACAGTTCCAGCCCTGCTGTGCTGCGCTCCTGCCAGCACCAAGACTGCATACAGGCCAAAGTAAGGCTGGGCAGTGATGAGGGTAGCAGGGGGGATGGGACATAAGAAACCCATCAGTATAGATATTGTACATGGCCAGCTTCACAGTCTGGATGGACCACAACCCAGTGTGTCAAGTCGGCACAGACTGGAAATGTGTCTGGCCTGAGGGACATGCCCCAGCGAGGGCCACAGCCACAAGATCTACAGAGCCTGGTATCTTCCCTACTATTGGTTCCTTCATGCTTCCTTCCCCTCTTGTTCTGTCCCTATGTGCTTTAGAGCAAGAAGGAGCCACTTGGCCCTGCCTGTTAGTGCTAAAGGAGTGGCAGTTGTGCTGCTTGGGAAACTATGCCTGTATTGCCTGGGAGGACTCTGCTAAGCCATGATAAACAGACCAAGCCCTCAGCGCTAGCTCTGCTTCCCACCTCCCCCCAGAGCCAGTAACAGCAGAGCCGTATCGACCAACCCCACAAAAGGCAGAAGGTATATGGGTGGGTGAGCACCAAGATAACCATTTGGGATAAGGGAGCCATCAACCAAGCATGACACATAGGTCACTGTTTCTGGGGAGAAATAATAATATTTCACATTATTATTATGAATAAAAATCATAATTTCCTATGGGCATCGCCAAAGTGCTAACCTCAAATTATACTTTTAACTTTAAAAGGCTGAAACAAATGTTTTGGCTTTCTTTTCATTTAGAAAAGACTCGTTGTTGTCAAATTTCCTTCAGTTTTGTTACAAAAATAAACCAAGATAAGTTTTAAAGACTTTCCAAATCTAAAAAATTTCATTTGGGGGCCAATGAAGTGTCTCACCCAGCCCGAGCTGACTTTCTTTATCAGGTTATTTGCTGAAATTCTTGCCTCAGGCCAATTCAGAATGATTTTCCCCCTTTGTTTGGACTTGCCAGGGAATGGACACACAGTTATGTGTGCAGCTCCATTAATGAACAGTGTAAGCGTTGGCCAGAAGGCCACTGGAAAGAGTCGTCCTTGGAGCTGAAGGTTAGACATTTGTCAGCATGTCCCCATCCAGAGCTTCTTCTGCACCCCTGGCAAGACAATGACACACAAAGCAGTTCTAGAAGGGGCTAAAGTAAGAACAATTCCCCAGATACCTTGCTGCTGAAGGCCTGGACAGGCCTTGAACCCACATGATAGAGTGGTATTTCTTTCCTGTCCTTGATGCTACTCCCTACCACTGAGCTGCACCACTAGGCACTAATGTTGTTCCAGGAGCAAGTGGGATGGCACATAAGGAGAACATTAAAGAAAGAGGAGCCCATTTTTATGGGCATCACCACTGGCTGTGGTGATGTCCTGTCACAGTAAGAACACAGCAGACACCTGCAGCAGGGTCGAGGAGAGGTGGCTAAATGGAGAGGGAGCAGGTGAACGTGTTGTTCTGGACATGAGTTGCATTGGGCAGCCTGGCCCATAGAGACTGGGAATGTGTGATGAACAGGAAACAGATGCAGGCTGAGGATCCAGACAAAATCTCCATCCCCCCCAGCCTTTTCCTTCCCCAGCCCCCCCGCCCTTGATTTCATTTTGGAGATGGGATATTGACCCAACCCACTATGAGTCTTTAACAGGTGAGGGTAGGAGAGTTATTTCTTCCTCCTGTTGCTCAGGTTGCTCAGGTTCAGGAGGTTTCTGTGGGGGCTGTAACATGCACCAATGGGTGGTGATACAGATGCTTTGCGAAGAAGCCTCTCCATCCCTTTGCCAGGCCAGGCTGTGATACAGTTGGCCAGAAGCCAAAGTACCCCTGACAGATAACAGCCCTGATCTCATCTGAAAAGCGTTTTGAGGCTCACTGATGAAGACCATCATATGAGCTAGGCAGATTATTCCCTTACACGCACCCCTGCTCCCTCAGATGGCTTTTGGATTCAGTGCCTCAGCCCAGGCCTCTTGGCTTCATGGGTCCAAGTCTTATGTTTCAGGGACTTTCATTGCTCAGGCAGGACCTTTCATTTTAGAAGTAGCCTCTCAAATCTAGCCCAGCAGGTCTGCCTGTATACAAGTCCCTAAACACAGTGTTTGGTGGCTTACTGGCAAGGACAAGGGGATCACAGTCCACAGCAGGAAACCCCTAACTCCAGCTACAGAGCTCATTTATTCTGTCTCTCAGTACGAGGGCTGAACCTTTATGAATTGAGGGCAGTTATGAGTGCTGGCTCAACTGTGGGATCACTATGAAGTGTCCTACCTTTGCAGAAGTGTCAACAGCACCCTCCCCCCCCCCCCCCCACCCCAGTCCAAGCAGAAAGCAAGCTGCGGTGTATGTTCAGCAATATGCACCCTGCCCTTGCCCACTGAGAGCATCCATTCAGACAGGCAGTGGAACTCCCTGGCACAGAAGGCTGCAGAGTCAGGTGCTACAGCTGGATTTTTACCTGGAAAGACTATTTTATAGTCAACACGAAAAGATAGTAATTATATGTAGTTACAGTTATGCACTGGGATAAGGGCTGCCAGCTTCATGCTTCAGGTTCTCAACTGATCCTCATAGGATGAGGAAGTTTTCTTCACCCGTTTATTCACCACTGCATTACTATCCAATAGGATTGTATCTTGGACCTTCACCTTCCTCTGAAACCTAAGGTCCTGATCTCTGCTGATGCTTTAAGGGACCAATGTGCTGCCTTCTGACTGACTTTAAATTAACACAGCTAACTACCTCTCTCTAATCTGGGTTGACCAGCCCTGTTATTCTTACAGCAGAAGGCACCAGGGGACATATCTACATGTGCATTTACACTGACTTAAATTTACTGTGCAGTAAGTTACTGCTCAGTAAGCGGGAATAGGCTGGCAATTACAGGTGCCGGTGTTAAAGCGCATTAACACTGTGTATGGACTGACTTGGGACTAAAGTTAGTCCCAAGTCTGTCCACACACGCAGTGTTACTATGCAGTAAGGTGTCTATACATGTGTTACTGTGTAGTAACTAATCAGGCATAAATTTGATACCTGCATTATGCAGGCATCGAATTTACACTCAAGTCAGCATAAGTCACCATATTTACTGTGCAATACAGGTGTGCAAGTGTAGACGTGTGCCTGTACTGTGCTGTAATTTCAGTTACTGCACACTCAATGCTCACATGTAGACATGCCCAGGTAGCATGCCTACAAGCTCTTTTTTTTCTTAAGATATGTGAAATGCTTTGTTGTCAGGAATTCTGGGGCTCACTTGACTTGGAGGGGATGTTGTGCCAAGCACCAAAGGCTTCAATTCCTGGAGCACAGCTTCTGCCTAGGAGCCAGGCATTGGCGTTTGGACTGAGAGTTCTGACCCAGGAGGTTGCATGCATGCTGTATGTGACCACCTCTGTTCCAAGACAGATCTTGGGTAACTAAAAAAAGTCTCACAAAGAATATACTCCATGTCACTGATTTCCCCTCCGACAGAATCTCATCTCCCTAAAGATGAGAAGCAGTCCCATCTTCTGCTTCTACACAGCAATGGGGCCACATTATTATTCTTACTGTGGTAATACCAAACACCCCAGTCAAGGAAGTTCCTTACTAAATACTTGAGTAAGGAACTCTGCGCGTGCACATGCTGTGTACATAGACATGTAGGCGCATCCACATAGTGCTGCCCTCTACTGGGTGGCATCAGAACTGTTCACCTCTGCATTCTACATAAGGTGACCATAAGGAAATCCAAGATATTTGGGACATCCAAAACACTGCCCCCCCCCTGCAAGTCAGCAGCATTACTGTAGGCAGAGGCCAGTGGGCAGGGGCATGGGCACAGTCTGGCAAGGAGGCAGAGATGCCTGGCATACCACACCACTCTTCCTCCCTGCCAGACTACACCCTGAACCTCTGTGATTCCCAGACTCTCATTTTAATTTTCACCAACTGGTCAGGACCAGCCTTCGAAATCTGGGACTGTTCTGGACAAATCAGCACATATGGTCACCCTAATTATAGGTCCTACACTGCTGAAAGCCATTAAAGATTATCTTTTACCAGTGTAGGGGCCTGGTTTGAGGTGAAGGGGGTAATGCTCTCTCCTCGTTGTTGCTAGGAGGAGGGGCTGAGTGGCTATGGTATTTACCCAGGGTCATCTGAATAGTCTCAGAATTCTTTCTACACCATATTTCAGCCCAGATACCTCTCAGAGTCTGTCTGGACACTTATCTTAATCATTGCACCCACCTTTCTTTCACCTTTTAGCATTGCAAGTACTTATCATTCACTGTGGCCCATCACTCTATACATCCTGCTCACCCACTTTCAGCTCCTTCACTCTTCAGAATTGATGCTGCAAAGGCACAGACAATGAAAGAAAGAGAGAAAAATAACCTTACACAAGCTGCACAATGGTCTAGAAAGCATAGCACTGTCTGGATTTTCGGGGGGGGGGTTCATTCTAAGCCTTAACCTTAATACTCAGATTAATTTGGTTTAATTTATTGTTATTGTTGTTACCTTCCATTGGACATAGTATATAATCTAGTGTTTCATGTTGATTTTAATAATCACAGGTCTAAAATTAACTGCAATTAAAAGGATTTTAAAAAGGATCACAAAAGAGCTGTTTATATGAAAAATTAAGAATGGCAACTTTTTTTCCCTTCCAGCATCATCACAGCATCTGGGAAAGCAGCTTAGCGAATTATGCAGGATGATAATTGATTGAATTCATAAATAAACCAGCATAATTTAGAAACATGGCCCAGGGAGATAAAAGTTCTTCCAATGGTAGTGGCTTTACTAAATGATGAAGAAACCATCATGACCAAAAGACCACTGCAGTCACAAGAATTTGTGCAATAGAGCTCATGTCCTGGAAAAGGGTCCTCATTAATGGGAAAAAGTCCAGGTAATATGCAAGCACTTAAATGAATCCTAGGATCACTAATAGCATCTTAGGTACTAAGGCAGAGAGGACAGCATGGGGGGATTTGTAAAGCTCCCTGTGGATTTGGACACTTGCTTCCTGTTAAAATTAATGGTAATCGGACATTCTGATACTGTAACAGGAGCAATTAATAGTACCCAGCTTGTACTGCACGCTTCTCCGTCTAGCACTCTTATCTGGCACATAGCACTCCTGGATATACTGAGATGCCTCCAGATGCAGATTAGGGGCCTAGTGAGATTTTTAGAGTTGCTTTTGAAAATCCCTCTAGGCTCCTATCTGCCTTCTGGGGCATCTCAATACCTTTCAAAATCTATCCCTAAGGCACTGTCCCACGGTCACATAAGAGCTCTGTAGCAGAGAAGGGAACTTAGCCCAGTCTCTTGAGACCCCAGAAATTACACTTACTACTGGCAGCAGTGGTAGCAGTCCCCTGATATGAGAATGACAGTCTTCCAGTAAATAGGAAAGACACTGGTGAGTCTGTAGGTAACCAAGGAAGCAGATCTGAGACCCTCATGTTCAGCTTCATGAGGTAACTAGTTTCAGAAGGAAGGAGTAGATCCTGCTGATGTAGGCTCCCAGCTCTTTCCCTTTGTCTCTCTCATCTATTCGACTCTGTAGTGTGGCAAGTTTGCTCAAAATGGTCAATGCCTTGGCATACATCACAGAGCCTTTGAGAATGATGCTTGTGTTTCCCAGATGTGGATGTTAATATTGCATTTCTTTAGATTGGCCTTCAAGGTGTCCTGGAATCTCTTCTTTTGCCTACCTCTAAAGCAGTGACCATCAGTGAGTTGGGAGTATAGGACCTGTTTTGGAAGCTAGTTGTCAGGCATTCTAGTGACATTCCTGTCCAATAAAGCTAGTGCCATATAAACACTGTTTCAAGGCTGGTGGTGTTTGCTTGAGCCAGAACACTGGCATTCACTCTTCTGTCCTTGCAGTTGTGATGGAGGTTTCCTGAAGACATCGCTGTTAGTAACATTCCAAAACTTTCAGGTGTTCAGGTGTTCATATTGAGCAATGGAGGGCAGGGCTCCCCCTCTCTGCTCTGGCTGTCCAACTCCCTGCCCTCAGCCACATGAAAAACAAAAATACCCAGTTTCAGGTATTTTTTCTGGGTCCAGCCATCCTTCAGTTGGCCAGGACATAAGGAATGGAGAACAGGTTCTGGATTGGGAGATCCTGCCAGCCCCTAAGTAAAGAAAAGGGCAACAGAGGAACACAGGGATGATCCTGTTGCTTTTCACACTCTGTACCTAAATGGGGAAGGGGGGCTTTTCTCCTGCCCCAGTCCCTCTCAACCCAGATGCACACACCCCAGGATGTGCCCAGGCAGGAAGTGTCACCTGCATCAGCCTTGTGGGCAGGTACAAGATTTCTGCTTTATAAGTGGGGACAGAGGCCAGTTTGGATCCTAAACACTGTGTCACAGGAAGGGGTCCCCAGGGATGGCCGTGACACCCCTAGGGCTCCGTGACCGTGCCAATCTTGCCCAACGGGCACACTTTTTCTTTCCTGCCACGTCTTGTTGGTAATTATAATAAATAGGGAGGCTGCCCTCAAGTGTGTTTGGACCCAGTTCTGATGGACCCCAATGAACCCTGTGGGTTCTTGGACCCCTTTTGGGTCCTGCTCAAAATGGTTACCTCACGGGACACCCTCAGCCTTATGGGCTATATGCGTGGCTCCAAAACCGCCCCTTCACCAACACCCCAAGCCTCGCAGATGGTATTTAAACATCGTCCCTCTGAGGGCTTAGTCTAGTTCAGCTTCCTGTCATCCCTGGGCTCTTTGCAGCCCTGTCTCTGTGCCTACACTGGTGCTAGGGGCCGCTCACCCCTTTGTCACTGCGCCCCCTAGCACTGCGCCTGCTGGCGCTGGGGTCTTGACACTGCAGTGTGCCCCAATGAGGCCTCTTCCTCAGCTCATTCCACTGGTTTATAAACAGCAACCAAAATATGAGTCCCTCGTCTATAACATAATACAAGCAGTTCATGGTGCGCTCCGTCCCTTTAAAAGAGTCAAACTTCCCCCCAGCACTAAGTGCCTTGTAGGCCAGGATACCTAGTGAGCTCCTGGAGCCCCATTAGCCTGATATCCAGTGTATCAGGCAGCCACAGTATCTCTGGGCAATTCTTCCTTGGAGGCTCCTTCCCCTGGCTGCTGCCAGAGAACTCCTGCTTCACACTAGGGAGAGTAAGAAGAAACTCAAGGTCAGGGTCCTTCTGAAGTAGGCATCCTTTCTTTCCTCAGCCCAACAGGGTGTCCTAGCTTAATTCAAGGAAATCGTTATGGGGCAGCCCTATCTTGTACCCTAACAAGACTGTGACATAATCTTTCTTCCGGCTCAAAAGCAGAGCTCCTTAGAGGCACCTAGCTTTCCTTAACAATTCATGGGAATTGGAGTGGTTGGTACTGCCATAAATTCATGTTGCTTCATATATGAAATGTTGGTAGTAAAACTTGTAACTGGACATCAGACAGGGCTTTAACATTTGAGGACCCCGTAGAGGCCCGTTTCATTATTTGGAGCTACCATGGGATATTTCTTCAATGCCAGCAGCTGCTTAGGGCCTAGCAGAAGAGAGCATCAAGTTCTGCTAGACAGAGCTGGCTTGTTGGCAACTTAACACTCAAAAAGGACACCAGGGACTTGCCTATCAAGGCCTGGGGGAGTTCAGGTTGCTGCAAAGACAGCATTGTGACCACATCAGATGCACAAAAGGCCCAGAGTTTCTTCAAAGGAAATCTGAACTAAGAACTACTACAAGACTTTCCACTGCTTGAGAGGGTACAGGGGGCACCTCTACAAGAACAGCAAATGTGTTTATTCATGGGTTGTTAATTGTAACTCATAAAGTAGGAGTTCATTAAGTAGGTCTGGAGTGGAGATGAGGTGTGTGAGTATTGCTGCTGGAGCCTTCCAAGGTCAGTGCACTGGACTGGAGCAGCCAGAGGCTTTGAAAGAAGGATGCTGAGTGCGGGGGGACCGGTAGCAGGACTGGCCCTGAGGGTAGCCATAGTGATCCCTAGCAGCTGAACTAATCCGGCCCCCACCCCAGCTCCTCATAGCAACCTCCTCATCAGCCCACCTGCCATGCCTTGGTGGAATCCTACTTTATATTTGGAGGCTGTTCCCCAGAGCTCCTGAGCATCCTCTGGGCACCCCCGTGGTCTTTGTTCATCCCTATGGGTAAAACCTGGTCCTCCAGTCAAACATGAAACACAAACATCAGCCCACCAGTGTCTAACATAATCTCATACCCCAACCTAAACCCACTGGTCTCTACTTGATGCAAACCACTTTCTAGGTTCTAGCTGCACAGCAGCTGCTCCTGCAGGCAGAAGCTCCTCTTCTACAAGGGATCAGGGCCCGACTGGCTGCTCTGGGTCAAGGTCAAATCAGCCAAATCAGTTTCAAATCATATTGATTGAGCACTACTTAATGGTTCCAAAAAACATTTTGAAACCTTTTGATACCTTTGACACGGTATCCCATCCCATCCCATCCTTATTAATATTAATAAACTGAGGGGATTTGCCTTGGATGATTATACGGTAGAATGGGTAGCAAACTGGCTCGGGGGTCACACTCAGAGGGTGGTGGTGGATGGGTCAGTGTCAACCTGGAAAGATGTG
Organism: Alligator mississippiensis; assembly: GCF_030867095.1. Lineage (NCBI taxonomy): Eukaryota > Metazoa > Chordata > Crocodylia > Alligatoridae > Alligator > Alligator mississippiensis. The sequence continues at coordinate 158,216,115 of NC_081827.1, forward strand.
GGCAGTAGAGTCCCTCAGGGCTCAGTTCTGGGGCCGGTGCTATTCTGTAGCATGAACTGAACTAATGTAGCTCATGTTAACGTAGAGTGCAATAATAGTGAAATGTAACCTTGTTAGTCTTGTCCTGTAAGCACCTTGAAAACTCCATTTTGTATCCTTCTGCTTGACATAAGTGAATGAACTTTGCATAGCCTTTATGTATGAGTGTGTGTAAAAGGGTGAATGGTGAGAGAATGTCATAGAGACGGGAAAAGAAGATTTAACTGTTTATGTAAGCAACAAGGCGCCAGATGTAAGTTACTAACCACTAACTAACTAATAAATGGCTGAAGTATCCCTTTGAAGCTCAAAGGCACAAAGGAGATAGCAGAAGAAGAAATTGTGTCAGATGGGCAACAAAAACACTCCAAGGCTAAGATAAGCTGAAGAAAAAGAAGAACAACTGCAAAAACAGAAGCTGGGTATGGAAAAACCCCAAAGCACTGAAACAAAGGATGCCAATCCTTATAAAAGAACACTTTGAAAATGCCAAGTTGGGTGAGTCTCTTTCTCTACTGCTGTTTCATCGGAGCACAGATGCATCTGTTCACCCCGCTCCAGCTGTTATCTTTAAATCTGCTATCTTCAAATCATCAACATCTACTCAATAAGCCTGGGTTGGCCACCCTGGGCTGATATTGAGCAACTATTGCTGGTAACTATATCTGGTGTATGTGTGGATGAAATGGTTGTTTTGTGTATGTGTATGCCTGTGTGTAATGATGTGTATGATGATTTGTGTGTGTTTGTACGAACGGTGTGCCTGAACCTCTATTCATAGATTCATAGATGTTAGGGTCAGAAGGGACCTCAATAGATCATCGAGTCCGACCCCCTGCACAGGCAGGAAAGAGTGCTGGGTCTAGATGACCCCAGCTAGATGCTTATCTAACCTCCTCTTGAAGACCCCCAGGGTAGGGGAGAGCACCACCTCCCTTGGGAGCCCATTCCAGACCTTGGCCACTCGAACTGTGAAGAAGTTCTTCCTAATGTCCAATCTAAATCTGCTCTCTGCTAGCTTGTGGCCATTATTTCTTGCAACCCCCAGGGGCACCTTGGTGAATAAAAACTCACCAATTTCCTTCTGTGCCCCCATGATGAACTTATAGGCAGCCACTAGGTCGCCTCTTAACCTTCTCTTGCGGAGGCTGAAAAGGTCCAGTTTCTCTAGTCTGTCCTCGTAGGGCTTGGTCTGCAGGCCCTTAACCATATGAGTGGCCCTTCTCTGGACCCTCTCCAGGTTATCCACATCCTTCTTGAAGTGTGGCGCCCAGAATTGCATGCAGTACTCCAACTGCGGTCTGACCAGCACCCGATAGAGGGGAAGTATCACCTCCTTGGATCTATTCGTCATGCATCTGCTGATGCACGATAAAGTGCCATTGGCTTTTCTGATGGCTTCGTCACACTGACGACTCATGTTCATCTTGGAGTCCACTAGGACTCCAAGATCCCTTTCCACTTCCGTGCCACCCTATGTCTAACTCATGTAATCAATAAATGTGGCACCTTTCCTTATACCCCTTTATAAACTCTCGCTTGTGATTTGAGCAATTGGTGATTTGTGTAACAGTTCCACATCTTCATCAGTGATCTGGACAAGGGAGTGGGAAGCACCCTGTCCAAATTCTTAGATGACACAAAAATATGAGGTGAAGCTAACGCCCTGGAGAGGAGGAACCAGATCCAGGCTGACTTAGATTGGTTGGGGAAGTGGGCCGAGAGCAACAGGATACAATTCAATAAGGACAAGTGCAACGTGCTGCATCGAGGGAGAAAAAACTGCCATCATACCTGTAGGCTGGGGGGCGACTTTCTCAGCACCACTGAGGCAGAAAGAGATCTTGGAGTCACTGTTGACTCCAGGATGAACATGAGTTGTCAATGTGATGAAGTAGTCAGCAGAGCCAATTGCACCTTGTTGTGCATCCATAGGTGCTTCACAAACAGCTCCAGGGAAGTGATTCTCCCCTTCTACGCGGCACTGTTCAGGCCGCAGCTAGAGTACTGTGTCCATTTCGGGACACCGCAGTTCAAGCGGGATGCGGACAACCTGGAGAGGGTCCAAAGAAGAGCCACTCGTCTGATTGGAGGACTTCAGATACTCCCAAATCCATTGGCACGTATCCTATGTGCAGGCCCAAGCCCGGAGGTCTTGGGATTCAGATGCCTCCGTATACCAGTCAATTTTATCCCACAAGTGGCCAAGGAACTTGCACTGCTGAGCTACTTAATGTAACTGGCAGCTGCCCCCACCTGAATACAACTCTAGCCAGCTGCTCTCCCCTGTTAAAGTAACAGGAGCCTTGGCCTGTTCTAGGACCCAGTAAAAAAGGGCTGTCCATCTGGTGCCCTGTGGGCTACATGAGGCCCCCAAGTAGTTAATCTGCAGCCACCAGGCTCCTACCCCGTGGCTGCTTCTCCCAGCTCTCCAGCTCAGGAGCAGGTGTGGACCTTGGTCTCTCCCACTTCCTCTGGCATCCACCTCCTGTCCCAACTTCAGGGTCAGGTGCATGGTGCAGCTTGGACTGCAGTGCTGTGGAGCTGAGGGTGAGGCTGGGACATCTGCGCCTATGGTGCAGTGGTGGGGTGCACATGTGTACGCGCTGCAGCCAAGGAGAGTGCACACACAACATATGGCCTGAGGGGGCTGTGGCTTCTGTGGGTAAGGCCCATGCAGCATGCAGCCCCTGGCTGCTTAAAAGTTGGACAACTCTTCAATGGAAAGTTCCTAGGTAAGAAACTTGATGGAGGCAGCTGTTAACTCAGTCTGAGGCACAGGAAACCCACAGTTGTGACAGACCCCTGTTTACCTTTACGGATCTGGCCTGAATCCTCCCCCACTTAAGCAGCCCAAGAAGAATGCCACGAGATGTCCATCCTGTCCATTCATGGTGCAGGAACTCAGCCCTATGCTGATAGAGAACTTTAATGCTTCTTCATCCAAAGGTTTTGGGGCTCTGTAAAAAGATAGGAAGCATTATTCTGCAGTCTGCCAGCTTGGGAGGCTCAGGCACAAAAGGGAGTCACATTTTTAGACTTATGCAGCTATACTGCTGAGTGTTCAACACCTATAGCCAGGGCTGGGCTTTCCAAAGAGCTTGGCACCTACCTTCTAGAGCTCAACACCCACCATACAGAGCTCATATACAGATTCTGGCCATAGACTCAGAACATGGTTGATACATAAGGCCCAGTTTTGCTTTCTGATAAATGGGTGTCCCTTGCGCAGGGTTCTACATCCCTGCAGCAATGGTCCTTAGCTTTCTAGATGGCCTTCTTCATTCCAACCCCCCCCTGAAGTCCACTGTGTACCAAACAAGCTAGTACTTTGTAACAAGCACTATAATAGGTCAAGGTTTTGGTCACAAGAGTGAAGGAGGCCAAGGACAATAATTAGGAGACACCAACTCTCCTCATTGAGAGTTTGCACACCGAAACTTGAGTCAGGTCAGAAAAAAGGATGCAGATGATCACCCCCCACCCTCTCAACAAACAGGAGCAGCTGCTTCTCTGCTTGTCTACCTGTTTCACTCTGGACTCTTCACTCAGAGCCAGATATGTGTAACTCTGGGAGTTGGTAGTGCTGCTGCAGGTTCTTGAGCATCTGCTGAGAGAGGGCCTGGTGTCCCATGACTGGATGCAATTGGTCCCATGGCCAGTGTAACTGTGAGACCATGCACAGAGCCAAACAAGTTAAAGCATAACATAAGCAGGCTCCCCACAGCCATTCCCAAGCTGTCCTTGGATTGCACCCCATCAGAAGCCACCTGGAAGTATTGAGCAGATCATAGCGACCATCAAATCTTCAAGCTCTAAAGTGCTGGGCCCAACTACCTGAGATATGGGAGATTCTCCTATACCTGTCAGCAGCATGGGGCTCGGGATACACAGTCAAGCAGTACTATGAAAAGAATGAATGATTTGTTACCCTGCTTAGTAAGCATGATGCTTTTGGTTTTTCATATTCATTATACTTTGCACAACCCAGCAGTAAGGGTTAATAACAAGCAAGAAACATGTATACTCATCTGGTCATTAACTAATAAAACCCTCACCACGCTGAGTCAGATCAGTTAAGACATCTATGCTGCTCACACATTGAGCTGCTTATGAAAAAGGGGTGTCATTTTCTATTATAGCAATGAGACATGATGGCCCATATTCGACCTGGGGGGAAGTGGGCAGTGGAGTCCCCCAGGGCTCGGTCCTTGGGCCTGCACTGTTCACTTTCTTTATCAGCGATTTGGACGATGGGGTGAAAAGCAACCTGTTCAAATTTGCTGATGATACCAAAATTTGGGGTGAGGTGGGCACGTTAGCAGGGAGGGAAAGACTGCAGAAAGACCTGGATAGGTTGCAGGGGTGGGCTAACAAAAACAGGATGCGTTTTAATACGGATAAGTGCAGGGTGCTGCACTTGGGCAGTAGTAACCAGCAGCACACTTATAAGATGGGAAACTCCCTTCTTGAGAGCATGGAGGCAGAAAGGGATCTTGGAGTCATCACTGACTCCAAGATGAACATGGGCTGACAATGCGAGGTCACGGTCGGCAAGGCTAACTGGACCTTATCGTGCATCCACAGGTGCATCTCAAGCAGGGCCAAGGAGGTGATCCTCCCCCTTTACGTGACACTGGTCAGGCCACAGCTGGAGTACTGTGTCCAGGTCTGGGCACCCCACTTCAAGAGGGATGTGGACAACATAGAGAGGGTCCAGAGGAGGGCCACCTGCGTGATCCGGGGACAGCAGGGCAGACCCTACAATGAGAGGCTACGGGACCTGAACCTGTTCATCTTCACAAGAGAAGGTTGAGGGGGGACCTGGTGACTGTCTATAAACTCACTAGGGGGGACCAGAAGGGTTTGGGGGAGACCTTGTTTCCCCTAGCGCCCCCTGGGATAACAAGGAATAATGGCCACAAGTTGTTGGAGAGTAGGTTTAAATTAGACATCCATAAGAACTACTTCACAGTTAGGGTGGCTAGGATCTGGAACCGACTTCCAAGGGAAGTGGTGCTGGCTCCTACCCTGGGGGTCTTTAAGAAGCGGCTCAGTGCCTACCTGGCTGGGGTCACTTGAGCCCAGTTTTCTTCCTGCCCAGGCCGGGGGTTGGGCTTGAAGATCTACAAGGTCCCTTCCAACCCGACTTCTATGATTCTATGCATTTCTGAGTGATTATAGCAAGGCCCAAGGATACTGAAAGTAAGGAGGTTTGGGCAGTTAAAGAGTACAATGAAATCAGTCTAAAGGACCATGCCTGGTGCTTCCTGTACTGCAGGATGGTCTGTTTTTAGGGAAATCAAGAAAATCAGACCAATGGGTGGAATCACAAAGGAGGCTGGAATGACTTGCTCACATTTTGTTTTCCATTTAGCTGGAAAACTGACCATGTTTTGATAATATCTTGCTCCACAGCAAGCCTCTTAGGCAGCGAAAATTAGACCATCTCATCCCAAAGGTGACTTCTAAGCTGGGAATCTGGTGTGGTTTTGAGTTGCAAAACTGACCTTTTCTTTTTAATTTTGAAAATTTGAGGGGTGCAGAAAGTCAGACCATGAGACAAAAGGTGAGATGCTGCAGATAAAATTTATGGAAAGATTTGCACCAGATTTGCCCCATTCTTAGAAACAGTTACTTCTGCTTTTACTTAATTTCTCATTGTTCCCAGGGCCCTTCATACATTCATAAGGGGAGAGCAACATGAAGTAGGGGACTGTCTGTTCACCAGAGCACCCCCTGGAACAACAAGGAACAATGGCCATAAGGTATTGGAGAGTAGGTTTAGACTGGACATTAGAAAAAAGTTCTTCATGGTCAGGGTTGCCAGGATCTGGAATGGGATCTGGATAAGTAATATATACTTATTCTTGTATACATAAACTTACACTAAAAAACGTTACAAAAATGTTGAATTTGGACTCAAGCAAGCTGAAATTTGGAAATGCGGTATTTGAGGTTGTCTGTGCAACCTTGTGTCCTTTAGAGTCTTCAGTTACGAGATCACATGCTGTTTTTCCAAGGACCCAGTGCTTTGTTTGGTGTACAGGATGGATAGGCTGACTGAATTTGTTAACTGTTCTATATTTCTCTTTTTTCCTTCTTATGTAGCTCATGGGCCTATGAATGACTGAATGCAGAGTTACTAATTTGCCCAGCGGCTGTTCTGTGGATCACTACTCTCAGAACAGCAGTTTATTTCTTTACAAAAATAATGACTTTATCTTCACCACACCTCCGGGAGACAAAGTGGGTAGCTAATTTTGGGTGCCTAATCTTTGATGGCTTGTTGATTTCTCCAGACTCTCATTTGCAAATCATTTGTGTATCACCACAAATTTCACCTTCAAGACAGTGTAAGCAGGCATTGCATTTCTCCTTGGAGAAAACCTTTTGTCCAGGAATCCTACATAGGTTCCAAGCCCACTGTACCATTTTAAGTACCTGTGAGTATGCAAGAGAAAATGTGATAACACTTTTTGCTGGGAAAATGCAATGTAGTCATGGCTCATTCATGTAAATTACCAATCATTTAAAGGACAGGCCTGCCCGGCTGTGTGCTCTCCCTGGCCAGTGAGCAGCAAAGCAGCTTATAAAGCATGCAAAGGGTTGTGCTGCTTCTCTTTTGACTCAAATCAGTCAGGACCTCTTCAAATGAGAGTCTGTTTGTAGCCTGAGGAAGGTATTGAATGGTTCCTGCCTGCTGTCTGGGATAAAGGCCTGAGCTTTGCTCAGGAACTGCACAGCACGAGCATATTAATAACTATCATGGGAAGGGCTAAGACCATAACCTAGGATGTATCAATGCTTCCTCTAGAACAGAGATGCTCAAAGTGCAGCCCTCAGACCAAATGCAGTCTGTAGAGCCACAGTATCTGGCTGGCTGGTTCCCTACAGGTCAGAAAATTTAGTGGCGGGGGAGCTGTAGCTATTAATACTGCCACCCTCCTGCATTGCCAAATTCCCACACCTCCTTCCCCCGGCACACCCAGATAGGTCTGGGCCAGGGCCACTTCCCCATAGGGCTGGGCTGTGGCTGGGGCACATACCCTTCTTCCCACATGGCTGAATCATGATCAGGCCATGCCCCTGTCCCGTCGTGGAGCTGGGTTGGGGCTGGGCCATGCCCCCTTTCCCCACGCAGCTGAATCAGGGCCAGGCTGCCTCCTGAACCCCTCTGTGCAACCAAATCCTGGCCACAGAGAGACTGGACACTGCCCATCGGGCCCACCAGTGAAAAAGATGGAGCATCACTGCTCTAGAACAGATAAATGTATGAGCCTCCATTCTGTTTCTTTCATGTTATGTGTGAGATGGTGGCAGAGAAAACATACCTGCCAAATGTGTCTCACAAAATGCATGTACTCGTCACTTTTGGTTGTTTTCCTATCCTGTCACTATGTTTTTCTTAGACCCAAAGAGCAATCAGGTGTTTCCAGTCTGGGTGACTCTTCTGATTAAGCTGAGAGCAGGATGGGAGAACAACACAATGCAAACAGAACAGGTCTCAAGGATAAAGCTCTGTATTCTTGATATTAAGGCAAAACTTCCTTTGACTTTGATGAGCCCAAGCTTGTAAATATGAAAAAAATTGCAGCAGCCTCATTTGGAAAGGGAGTTCATGGTAGGTCATAATGTCACAGTCAGTGCTTGCAAAATTGTCTTCTCTGGAAAGCAACAGACATCATGGCATGCTTTCTAAGCTGGAGTAATAATTCCCAGGGGAAAAAAAAACTCCTCGCATTATTTTTGGTGTTTCACTGAGACTTGTAATCTAACCACTTGTGATGGAGAAGTGATGTAATTCCATGGAAATCCTTGTGGCTGCTAGAAGCCACCAACTCTCATTACTCATCGTGTCAAGAAAGCTTTGTCCACTCTTCAGGTTTTCTCCATCGCAGATGCACTAACAAGCACACAATGGCTGCATCCAACGTGTCTGCACAGCATGTCTCATGGATTCAAGAGCTCAGGTACCAGGCTGAGAGGAGAAGGGGTTTTAGCCAGCATCATCATGACATCTGGCTCATTTTGGTCCAGTCCAGAACCCTGGCCTCAAGCCCACCTTCCTGCTAAGAGTGGCAATGTCAAGGAAACCTGTCTGTGTGTGTGAGCACCTATGAGTATATCTAGGTGCGAGTCTGTGTGTGTGTCCATGTGCATCTACATAGCAACGTCTGAGGGCATTCGTGTGTGCGTGTGTGCATGTGTATGGAGGCCTAAGCAGGTTGTTACTCCTCCCTGTCTTGCATCATATTTGGGATTGACAGAGGTTTCCTAATAGCTCTGGCACTAAGCTTTTCTCCCTCCCCCCCCCCCCCCCCCCCCCCCCCCCCCTCCGAGCCATGTGTCACTAGGGTCATTTTTTATATGAACTGAAAACAAAAATAAGGAGAAACATAGTAAATGAGTTAAACTAGGGGGTGTCAAACATACAACCCATGGACAGATTTAGCCTGCAGAGCTGGGTCACCTGACCCATGCACTTTTGCCCTGGCTTGCTACCATGGCAGGGCTTCCCACAGTGGCAGCCAGAGCTGCTGGGGCTACCCAGGTCCTAGCAAGAGCCAGGGGATGCTGACTGCCACCACTGGAAGTCCCCCACCATGGTCAGAGCTAGAGCTCTGGCTGCAGTGGCAGGACTTCTTTCCACAATGCTACGAAGGATGCCTGTCTGAAAGCTGGGGAGCAGCCTACAGGCATTAAAAAATAGGAAATACAGCCTTCTAACAGATCTGAGCTTGACACCCCTGAGTTAAACTAACCCAGACTGTCTCCCCACATCCCAGCAATCTGCCAAGCAAGGTTGACTTAAGTGCATTGCCCCAAGAGCCTGCCTGTGAGCAGAATGCTGCTCTGTGTCTCTGTGCCTCTAAGCCTTCATGTATCAAGTCTGCATCTGTGTGCGTGTATATATTCACATGAGTATTCATGTACTGCATGTGTGTTCACAACTGTGGGTCCACACAGGTGTCTATGTGGATGGTGTGAACTGATTTGTGTAAACATGGCTATATAAACCTTTGTGTGTGAATCTGTTTGTGTGTGCATGCATATACTCACATATGTGTAAACCTGAGTGGGAGCCTGTTGGATCCTGTTAGAGCCCAGATGCATGAACAGACAAATGGACCACATACGTGCATATGTATCTGTGTACAAGACCAATCTCACTACTCTCTCCACTCCCTCTCTGTCCTGTTTGTTCAAGCACTCCCTCCAAGGAGCATCTGTCTCCGTGGCAACGTTTCACATCTTTTAATACCTCTGGTCCCTCTTGTCTGCTCAGTCTGAAGTTCTGATTAAGCAGAACACATGTGGCCTTGGGCCATGCAGCAGTGACTCACTATGGAGATAGCACACTTAGCTTGGCAGGGTATGAAAGTGTTCACCCTTCCCACATCTCCCTCTGCTGGTACATGGCTCTGCTTTGAGATGGCCCACCTGGGAGAGGTGGGTTCTGGTAACAGTGGAGGGCAAAGGAGAGGAAAAGGTCCTTTGGATATTCTGGGTAAATTGCTTTTAGTACATCCTTAGAGGTAACACCCAACTCGCTGCTCAGGCAAGAGTGAGAGCTATTGTATTTTCTTTAACCCCCGTGATGCAGAAAAGCAGTGTTTCTAGAGAGGAAACAAGGAACTAGGGATCAGGACTCGTGGGTTTTATCTCCACCCCAGCAATTGGCTTACTTTGTGACCTATGGCAAGTTCCCTCCCCTGCACATGCTGATGCTCCTTCCCTGTGTCACAGGGGACATGGGGCTGACAGTGACATCACTTGTGCATTTGTCTCAGCAGATCTGGATCTGATAGTCACTGTAATATAAAGTGAGTTTTCTGTGGCTTTTGACAATAACGGTTTAATGCCTTTCTTGTGGAGAAGCATCATGGGAAAGGATTAGCTCAACGACCCACCAGCCCTTTTCTGTTGCTCTCAGCATCCTAAATCAGTTGCACACAAACATATCTCTCAGTCATTCCTGGAATCCACTTACCTTACTGTCCTTAGCATAACAGGGCTCTTATTAAAGGTCATAAAAGAAGAAGTCCAGAAAACACTGCAGTTCATCTCATATCTAAAATGCCTCACAGGCTGTAGGATCTTTACTTTCACAGTGCACAGTAGAGAAGTCCTGCTGTCCAAGCCTGAGGCACAGAAACCAAGTCCTCAGAAGTATGTAGGTGCCACGCTCCCATTTGAGGCTCTGCACCTAAGTGACTTGTCCACAGTCACCAAAAAAGCCAAATAGCAGCCTGGGGAATTGAACCGTGTAGACCATCCTTTCCTTTTCTGTAGAGCTCAGATGCAGACATTTAGGATTCACCCTTCAACTCATGTATGCAGCTGTGATGGACATTGCTCCAGGACTTGGCCTTGTCAGTGTCTGAGGAGGTAAATGGCAGATGCATTTTGACAAGTCATGTGGTTGTGTCCAGCTAGTCACAAACCCAGCTCGTCTTCTGTTGTGAGTTAATTCATTAAAAAAGCACTCGGAGAATCTGAGAGGCACGTGCAGAAGCAAAAGGCCTGTGCCGAGCATCAGTCTTTTCCTTGAGGAGGGAGTTGGCTCGTGAGCCATGGCAAAAGAATTTTCCTCTCCTCTCCTTGGGACAAATTCACCATGTCCATTAGGCCCAGCTCTCCTCTTACAATGCACTGGCTGAAGTGATGGCAGCACAGCCTGACTTGTATCAGTGATTTTTTTTTCTACTCTGTCTGCCTCACGTGGATTCATTACAACTGGATGTATCACACTATGTGCCCAGTTTTCCTTTTCCATGTTGTAGACAGAAAAATGAATATATGAACAAACAATAAAAATAAGCCTGGAGCCCAGTGGTAATTGCACGCGAGCTGCAAGACCAGTGCCAGGCAAACTGTGCATAGCTCAAGGGGCTGAATTGTAGGGAGGCAGATTTTCACGTCTGGCCCTGCTGTACTTTATATTCCTGATGGGCAAATAGGGGTGAGTTAATGTCAGGCTGACCAGCAGCATGGGCGTCCCTTCACACTGCTGGCTGGATGCCTGGCCTGAGTTTTGTTGTAAGACAAGCAAGGAAACAAAGTTAAAATTTTAAATGCAAAAGAATTTATTAATAAAGCAACAAAGGAATTAAAAATAAAAGCAAAGGGCAAGGACAACAAGGTGAGTAAATAACAATAATCACACAACAGTGATAAAGTATGCTTTACCAAAACTATTGAATAGCAGTGCAGGTATCAAACAGCAAACAAGACCAGTGAACTGCAGCAAGCAAATCAAGATATCAACGAGCCAAAGTCGAAAAACCAGCAGAACAATGCAGGTCAAATCTAAAAGGTTGGAAGGCAAAAGGGTTGCAGGAGACTGAGCTTTAGTGGAGCTGCTTCTTCCTTTCCACCTGAAGAGTTGCAGACTCTAGACCAGGGTGGGCAAAATATGGCCCCCAGGCCAGATTTGGCCTGCTGATTGATTGTATCTGGCCTGCGGCTTCCGCCGCAGCACTCTGCACGAGGCCAAGCTCTGCCTGCTCCTGCCTGGGACAGCCTGTGCTGCTCTCCTGCCCACATCTGTCCTGAACCCAACAACAGCCCCTTGGCCCTGGCCACAGCCCCAGCCCCAGCCCAAGCAAATGTGCACAGCTTCCCAACCAGGAGCTGGAGCCCCACGTGCTGAGGCAGGAGCTGCCAAGCTCCAGCTCCCTCCCCACCCCACACCTGACTGGGCATGTGGCGCCTGCAGTATAAATATATATAAAAGAAAGAGCTACGCTTTTCCCATTCCCAAAGTGTAGACTTTAAGAACAACACCAAAAATCATGAGAGTTGGCAACACTGTGCTCCAATGGCCGCTGCTGCTCCCCTGCACTACCTGCTGCCCATAGAGGCACAGCAGGGTCAGGAGGAACCGCTGGAGCTGGGGGGATCTAAGCAGTACCTGAGCATCTGCAGCAGCAGTGGGAGCAGCTCCTCTGGGAAGCTGTGTACACTGGCTAAGGCCAGGGCCGGACCCCGTGCCAGGCTGGGGCCAGGGTGGTGCCATCAGCAGGCGCGGGCAGAAGCGCTGCACGTGCTGCCCCAGACAGGAGCGGGCAGGGCTCAGCCCTATGCAGAGTTCTGTGGAGGCAGCCGCAGGGTGGTTGGGTGTGGGCACAGACCACATCTGCACGTGCATCACCCAGATGAGCTTTACTACATGCAACCCCTGTTACCCCCCTCTCCCTCCCCCCACCCCAGCTGGCTCCCAGGACCTGGCAAGCAGGCAGGCCCCTCCCCACCACACACCTGACCCCCGCACACACCCCCACACACCCCATGCCCCACACCTGCACACACTTTTCACATACACCAGAAACATGCACCATGGCCAGCACTGACCAAGCCCTCTTTGCAGCCTGCAAGTGGCTCTGCCTCCTCATTAGCAATGCATTGTGGGAAAGTCCAGTGTATATCTGTACAACTATCCACTAGCATAACAAGGAGGGGGTGAATGGGACCCTGGTGCTGATTAAAGAGGGTGCCAGGGAGTTCATGCCGTGGCAGCAGCAGCAACAGCCCTTGTGCAGGCAGCCCATGGCATGGTAGCAAGCATCCCAGCAGCATCCAGGATCAGGTAAGACTCTTCAGTGCTTGGCTCCTCTCCTCACTTTTCATAGAGTCATAGATGTTAGGGTCGGAAGGGACCTCAATAGATCATCGAGTCCAACCCCCTGCATAGCAGGAAAGAGTGCTGGGTCTAGATGACCCCAGCTAGATCCTCATCTAACCTCCTCTTGAAGATCCCCAGGGTAGAAGAGAGCACCACCTCCCTTGGGAGCTCGTTCCAGACCTAGGCCACTCGAACTGTGAAGAAGTTCTTCCTAATGTCCAGTCTAAATCTGCTCTCTGCTAGCTTGTGGCCATTGTTTCTTGTAACCCCCGGGGGCGCCTTGGTGAATAAATACTCACCAATTCCCTTCTGTGCCCCCGTGATGAACTTATAGGCAGCCACAAGGTCACCTCTCAACCTTCTCTTGTGGAGGCTGAAAAGGTCCAGTTTCTCTAGTCTCTCCTCATAGGGCTTGGTCTGCAGGCCCTTAACCATATGAGTGGCCCTTCGCTGGACCCTCTCCAGGTTATCCACATCCTTCTTGAAGTGTGGCGCCCAGAATTGCACGAAGTACTCCAACTGCGGTCTGACCAGCGCCCGATAGAGGGGAAGTATCACCTCCTTGGATCTATTCATCATGCATCTGCTGATGCACGATAAAGTGCCATTAGCTTTTTTGATGGCTTCGTCACACTGCCGACTCATGTTCATCTTGGAGTCCACTAGGACTCCAAGATCCCTTTCCACTTCCGTGCCACCCAGCAGGTCATTTCCTAGGCTGTAGGTGTGCTGGACATTTTTCCTCCCTAGGTGCAGCACTTTGCATTTCTCCTTGTTGAACTGCATTCTGTTGCTTTCTGCCCACTTGTCCAACCTGTCCAGGTCTGCTTGCAGCTGTTCCCTGCCCTCCAGCGTGTCCACATCTCCCCATAGCTTTGTGTCATCTGCAAACTTGGACAGAGTACACTTCACTCCCTCGTCCAAGTCACTGATGAAGACATTAAAGAGTATCGGTCCAAGGACCGAGCCCTGCGGGACCCCACTGCCCCCACCCTTCCAGGTCGAAACCGACCCATCCACCACGACTCTCTGGGTGCGACCCTCCAGCCAATTTGCTACCCACCGGACTGTGTAGTCATCCAAGTCACAGCCTCTTAACTTGTTCACCAGTATGGGGTGGGATACCGTATCGAAGGCCTTCCTGAAGTCTAAGTATACGACATCTACCCCTACTCCTGGGTCCAGGCGTTTCGTAACCTGGTCATAAAAAGAGACTAGGTTGGTCAGGCACGATCTGCCTGCCATGATCCCGTGCTGGTTTCCCCTCAGCATAATTTGCCCTGCCGGGCTCTCACAAATGTGAGCCTTGATAATTTTTTCGAAGACTTTGCCAAGGATGGAGGTGAGACTGACTGGCCTATAGTTGCCCGGGTCCTCCGTCCTCCCCTTCTTGAAAATGGGGACCACATTGGCCCTTTTCCAGTCCTCCAGTCTCCACTGAGACTTTTGGCACTCAGTACATCCCCTTTCCTATTCCCTCACCCCCACACCCTATTCCTAGGATCTCTGCTGAGAGCTTACAAATCATTAATCACACCTTTGCTATTCTCCGCTAGTACTGTGCACATCTGGGATCTCAATTAAGGGGCACATGGAGTCACTCCATGTTTACACTACTGTAAGGAGAAGTGAAGCTGGCCCCAGGCCTGATATGCTGGCACCTTTCAGCAGCATGACATTCACACACACAATGACTAGATCATCAGTCAGTTGATCCTCTTCCAGCCTGCAGCAAAGCCCCAAGTCTTACTAAATGGATTCTTCTACTGCTCCATTTGCCACAGCACTTCCAAGCGCTCCCACATTAATATAGCTACCCGAAGCTTCTTCTCCCTCCCCCTTGATGGGGCCTATTGTGAAACAGGATTTGTATGATAGCTCCTATTTTTCTAAATACAGAAACTTTCCAGGCCGCTCCCCGAGTTTTAGCTGGAGCTTTACAGAGTGCTCTCACTGCTGGAGTCTGCTGACAACAAATCCTGTTGGAGTTCACTTCTCTTTCCATATTCCTATTTCACTAACTGCACATACAATCCAGCTTGTAACTAAGGGGAAAGGGTTTCACTTTCCTCCTTTATATTTCAATAACATTAAAGCATGTACATATACAACACATGTCTCATGTCACAGAATCATAGAGAAATAGGGCTGGAAGAGACCTCCACAGGTCATCTAGTCCAGCCCCCTGCCTGAAGCAGGATCATCCCTATCCAAGCCATCCTTTACAAATCCATTGTCTAAGCTATTCGTGAAACTACCCAGTCAAGTCTAACACAGCGCAAAGCATAAGACCCTAACCTGCTACAGGTAAAGCAGGGGACCCATGGCAGCCAACATCCTGCTTCTTTAGAGGTTGTTAATATACACTCAAGAGAGCTCAGGAAAAGGCCATGTCCCCCTGTTACAGAGGAAGGCAAAAACCCCCATAATCCATACCAATCTGTCCAGGGGATAAAATTCCTTCCTGACCCCAAATATGGCATTCAGTTTTACCCTGAGCAGAGAAGCAAGACCCTCTAGTCAGGAACCTTCAGGTTTAAATCCCAGCAGGAACACTGATGCCCAGTCAAAAATCTCCAGCCTTGGCTGCAGCCAGCACCCAATGCCTCTGAGGAAAGCTTAAAAAAACCTGACACATGTAGCAGGCAGGGGCATGGAAGGGAGGTAATTCCCTCCTAGTCCCATGCAGCAATCAGCAAAGCCCAGAAGCATGGGAAATACCAACAGTAGAACATAGGTATAGCTACACCCATATCATCCTTAACCAGAGGCTTCTTGAACATTTCCAGTGATGAAGAGTCCACAACTTTTCTAGGCAGTCTATTTCACTGTCACACTGTTCTAACAGTGAAGAAGATTTTACTGACATCAAGTCTAAACTTATTTTGCTGCAACTTTAAGCCACTGGTCCATGTCTTCCTCTTTGCAGCAAGAGAGAAAAGGTCCTTTCCCTCTTCTTTATGGCAGCCTCAAGTATGTGAAAACAGCTATCACATCCCCTCTTAAGTGCCTTTTCCACAAGCTGAACATGCCTAGCTCCTTCAGCCTTTCCTCATATGACTGGCTTCCCAAACTCTTTACCACCTTTATTGCCTGCCTCTGGACCCCCTCTAACTTCTCCTCCTCCTTTTTAAAATGTGGAGCCCAAAACTGCACACAATACTCTGAATGAGGCCTAATCAGCGCTGAGTACAGAAGTACTATCACTTCCCATGTTATGCATCTAATGCTTCTATTGAGACATCTCAAAACCACATTTGCCATTTGTGCAGCTGCATGATGCTGCAGACTCATATTGAGTTTCTGATCTACCAAGGCTCTTAGATCTCTCTCTGTAGTGCTGCCATTCAGCCAGGTGTCATCCATTTCATATTTGCATTTTTGATTGCTCTTCCTGAGGTGTAGCACCTCATTTGTCAGAACTGAACTTCATCCTGTTAGCTTCAACCCAGCTTTCCAATCTGTTGAGATCCTTCTGAATTGTGCTCCCATCCTTCAGTGTGTTCACAGTCCTCTCCAACTGTGTGTCATCTGCAAACTTGCTCACTAAGCTTTCTATGCTAGCACCCAAATCATGAATAAGCACATTAAACAGCACTGAACCCAGGACAGATCCTGGTGGGACTCCACTTGAAACCTCCTGCCATTCTGACATGAATCCATTAATAATATCCAATCCATTCATAATATGGATTGGATGGATTGAATGGATTGAATCCATTAATAATATCCAATCTAATAATAACCCTTTGCTTGCAGCTATTGAACCAATTGTTTATCTGCCTCATAGTAGTTCGTTCAGTCCACATTTCTCCAATTTACTTAAAAAAAGGTTAGACAGGACTTTGTCAAAAGCCTTGCTAAACGTCCAAATACACTATGTCCACAGCATTCCCTTCACCTACCCAAGTAGCTACTTTGTCAAAGAAGGAGATCAGGTTTGTTTGACATGATTTGTTCTTAGTAAATTCATGTTGGCTGCTTGTGATCAGCCTTTCGTCCCCCAGATGCATGCAAATGGACTTCCTTAGGATATGCTCCAGTAACTTCCCAGGTATTGAGATGAAGCTAACCAGTTTGTAGTTCCCCAAGCCCTCTTTTTTGCCTTTTTAGAAAAGGAACATTATGTTGGCCCTTTTCCAGTTCTCTGGTACCTCGCCCACCTCCCACGCCTTCACAAATATCATTGCCAAGGGCTCAGAGATCTACAATGCCAATTCCTTCAGTTGGGATGAAATCCATCAGGCCCTGCTTACTGCTGCATGATCTCAACACTTATTGCTTCATCTGATAGTACAATGCAGCCGTCTTTAGGGAACAGCATGACAGCTGGTTAACAGCACACAGCAACCCTTCACAACTGTTGAAGCACGGGAAGGTAGAATACAGCACCCAACTAAAAATGCAGGAGGTGTTTAGGGAGGCAGAGAAAAATGCCTGGGTTCAAATTTGGCATGGACACCAAAGTTATTCACTCTGGGAAAGGCACAATGAAGCGTGTATTCTCTGCAAGCGGTAAGGACTTTGGTGGGGTGTCATGTCTGTGGCAGCATCCCCAAAAGCACAGCCCTACTAGATCCTTGCCAGGACACTGCCCATGAAGTGACTTGGCAGGATGGGTGTTCCCCTCCTGCATTGCCAGTGCAGCTTCCTGCAGCACATGTCTATCAAGGAACACGGACAACACATTCAGCCCCTACCAAGCAATAGAGCAGCATGGCTCTTATCTCCAGCCGACTGACAGCAGCACTCACAGATGTGAAGGGCCTCATAGGAGGCTGTGAAGCCTTCTGATGCAGACCTATGTCCCTCACAGGCTTAGGGGAGAGGTAGTTCGCTGTGTGCATGTCCCAGCTGTACGAGGCAGAGGATAACTTTAATGCAGACCCATAGATCAGTGCCTTGCTTCTGTGGTTTTAATGGCACTGCTTACTCCTAGTGCCACCCAGAGGCTGCAGCAGGAACTGCACTAGTTACTTAGTGCTCCTATAGTACCAATTGATGAAGTCTCATCTCACAACACCCCAGGACACAAGGGGAGTACAGTCCTGCCCTGCCTGGAAAGCAGGGGTTCTGGTTTAGTAGGGATTTTTTTTTTTTACATTTTTTCAGTCCCAAGTGGACCAAAATGAAAATATTTTAAATTTGCTCCCTAGATAGGAGACTTCCTGGACCTTGCGAGTGCTTGGCCAAATGAGGGTTCATGTCAGCTTCACTGGTGATGCCAGCAGTGCATGCAGGAAGCAGATATCAATTTAAATATCCAGCTGGAGGGATCTGCCAGGTCCCTGGCTTCACGGCAGACCCACCAGATGCATTTTATCAAGGGCAGCAGCTCTGCAGCTTCCAGTGGCTCTGGCGCCCAAGTAGTCTTGCCAGGAATGGAGGCATGTTTCTCTTGGACCTTACCTCAGATTAGGCAAAAGTAGATGAACTGGCAGTGCACTGAAAAAAACATTTGGGGCTCAATAAACAGAACGTTTCTCAGCCAACTCTGTAGCAGTCCCCATTTCACTGAGACCCAGCCTGGGTAAGCATCTTATGAGCCAGCAGTCAAAGGCCCACTCCCACAGCCAGCTCTCTCCAAAGCAGAGCCCTGCCACGATACACAATGCTATGGAATAGCAGCAGCCGCCTGAGTGCAAATCATGTCAGGCCAAGCCCCTAGGCAGGGACTTATTCCTCTATGGCAGCATTCAGCAGTGGTTTAGGGTGGTAGGCTGAAATGGCCCAGCTTGGGTCCCGGGCAGGCCAAAGCTAGGACCTAGCTGCCACTGCTGCTGCCAGTTCTTCCCCTGCCTGGCTGCAGCACAACATGGGAATGCTCCTAACTGCCCAGCTGCCCACCTTCCTGGCTGCTGTACAGTGGGTATGGCACAGTGGGGGCAAAGTCACCACCACTAAACACCCCCAAAACCTTAGAGGCTGGATCCAATGGCTCTATAGGCTAGGTCTGGCCCACAGACTGCAACTTGCTGTCCCATTCTGTTCATACATACACATCGCTTGCAGTCTGTTAAGTCAAGTTGGATGGCCTTGCTATAGTTTAAAAACAAGCCACAGACTTGATACAAAGATTGCTGTAGGACAGGGGTTGGCAAAATATGGCTCATGGGCCAGATCTGGCTCACCAGTTGATTATATCCAGCCTGCAGCAGTGCTCTGCATGGAGCTGAGCCATGTTCACTCCTGCGTGAGGCAGCCTGTGCCATGTTCCTGCCCACACCTGCCCTGTGCCCACCAATAGCACTGCCCTGGACTTGCCAGCATGCACAACTTCCCGATGGAGCTACTCTTGCTGCTCTTGGGTAGTACTTGGCTTCCCCAACCTCTAGTGGCTCCTCCTCCTCCTTCTGCCCCTGTTTGTGCCACTCTGGGCAGCAGGTAGTATGGAGAAGCAGCGGCATGGGGGAAGCTGCACCTGGGTAAGTTAAGGCCCCAGCGTACAGGGCTCCAGCTTCAGCTCCTAGCCACTTTCCATCCACTCTGCCCACCTGGCATGATGAGTGCTGGCTAGGGTCAGGGCTGGGGCCAGGGCAGTGCCATCAGCAGGTGCAAGGTGGGTACAGGCAGGCGTGTGGCATGGGATGCCCTGGGCAGGAGCATAGGAGACTTGGCCCCATGCAGAGCACCATGGGCATGGGTGACTGGTGCCACTTTAAGCAAGGGGGGGGCATGTGCCCCCCCCAGCAACCAGTCACAGACTGGGGGGAGGTCCCCCTGCAGCCAATCTCACTGATGGGAGATGCCACCAACCAGGGGAGGCAGGTCCCCCTTGGCCAATCTCGCTGATGGGGGGGTCCCCCCACAGACGATCACTGCAGTCTCTTCCAGAAGTGGCTGTGGCTGCTGTGGCCGCTTCTGGGAGTGCCACGGCGCTCCATTCCCTGGTCGGCACTTGCAGGGGGGCACCAGCACTTCTGCCTGCCCCCCCGCCCATTGCCTAAGCAGAGAGCGTGGCCAGTCAGGGGGTGCACCAGCGCTCTCAGGGGGTGCACATGCACCCCCATGCACCCCCTACGTGTTGCCACTGACCACAGGGGCAGCTGCAGACTGGATAGGGTGGGGAGGACCACACCTGCACCGCACCACCTGTGCAAGCTCTGCTTTACGTGCTCCCTGCTGCTGCACTGTGCAGCAGGAATCAAAACAGAGTGCTTCTATTTGGGGCAGACATTCTGCTTCCCTGCTTAATACACACACCTCAATTTGGGGAGGTCGATTTTGAGGAAAAAGTGAGTGCTGTAAGTCAGAAGGATGGTGTGTTCTGAATAGAGGAGCAGAATCACTGCCCTTAATCTGCTGGCAGCACTCCTACTAATGCAGCCCAATATGCCCTTAACCTTCTTGGCAACAAGGGCACAGTTGGCTCATGTTCAGTTTATTGTCCACTGTAACCCCAGGTCCTTTTCTGCAGAGCTGCTGAAGAGCTAGTCAGTCCCCAGCCTGTACCAGTGCATGGGATTGTTCTGTCCTAAATATAGGACTTTCCACTTATCCTTACTGAATTTAAGATTGTTTTTGGTCCAATCCTCCAATTTTTCTAGGTCTCTCTGAATTCTAGCCCTATCCTCCAGTGTATCTACTACTCCCCATAGCTTGGTGTCACCTATAAACTTGCTGAGGGTGCAATCCATCCCATCTTCCAGATTGTTGATGAAAATATTGAACAAAACTGATCCAAGGACCAACCCCTGGGGCACTCCACTTGATACTGGCTGCCAACTAGACATCAAGTCGTTGATTACTACCCTTTCAGCCCAATTATTCAGCCAGTTTTCTATCCACCTTATAGTCTATTCATCCAACCCATACTTCCATAGCTTTCTTGTGAGAATGTTGTGGAAGACTGTATCAAAAGCCTTGCTAAAGTCAAGCTATATCAGGTCCACTGTTTGCCACACATCCACAAAGCCAGTCGTCCCATCATAGAAGGCAATCAGGTTGGTTAGGTATGACTTGCCTTTGGTGAATTCTTGTTGACTGTTCCTAATCACCTTCTTCTCTTCCAAGTGCTTAGAAATTAATTCCTTGAGGACTTGCTTCATGATTTTTCCAGGGACTGAAGTGAAGCTGACTGGTCTTTAGTTCCCTGGATCCTTCTTCTCTTTCTTAAAAATGGGCACTATATTTGCCCTTTTCCAATCATCCAAGATGTCTCCCAATCCCCATGAGTTTTCAAAGATCATAGCTAGCAGCTCTGCAAACACATCAGTGAACTCTCTCAGCATCCTCACGTCCATCACGTCCCGCCCCATGGATTTGTACATGTCCTGCTTTTCAAAAGAGATCCTAATCTTTTCTTTCACCATTGTCGGCTGCTATCCTCCTCCCTAAACTGTGCTGCCAGGTGCTGTATTCTGAGAGCTGACCTTGCCTGTGAAGGCTGAGGTGAAAAAGTCATTGAGTACTTCATCCTTTTCTGCATCATCTGTCACTAGGTTGCTGCCCTCATTCAGTAAAGGATTCACATTTTCCCTAGTCTTCCTTCTGTTACCGACGTACTTGTAGACCCTTCTTGTTACCCTTCACATCCCTTGTTAGCTGCAACTCCAATTGTGCTGTGGCCTTCCTGATTTCATCCCTGCATGCCCAAGCAATACTTTTACGCTCCTCTCTAGTCATTTGTCCAAGTTTCTACTTCTTGTAAGCTTCCTTCTTGTGTTTTAGCTCATTGAAGAGTCCCTTGCTAAGCCAAGCTGGTCTTCTTCCATACTTGCTAGTCTTCCTGTGCATCAACATGGTTTGTTCCTGCACCCTCAGTAATGTTTTTTAAAGTACAACCAGCTTTCATGGATTCCTTCCCCTTCAGACTGGCCTCCCAGGGGAGCCTGCCCATCTGTTCCCTGAGTGAGTTGAAGTCTGCTTTTCTGAAGTCCAGGCTCCTTACTCTGCTGCCCTCCTTCCTTCCTTTTCTCACGATCCTGAACTCAGTCATCTCATTGTTGCTGCTGTCCAAGTTGTCATTTACTTCTACGTTCCCCACCAACTCTTCCCTGTTTGTAAGCAATAGATCAAGAGCATGGCCCCTAGTTGGTCTCTCTAACACTTGCACCAGGAAGTTGTCCCCAATGCTCTCCAGAAATTTCCTGGATTGCCTGTGAACTGCTGTGTTGCCCTCCCAGCAGATATCAAGGTGATCAAAGTACCCCATGAGAACCAGGGCCTGTGATCAGGAAACTTCTGATAGCTGTTTGAAGAAGCCCTTATCTACCTCATCCTTCTGGTCTTGTGGTCTATAGCAGATACCCACCACATCACCCTTGTTCTTCTTCCCGCTGACCCTAACCCAAAGACTTTCAACAGGCCTGTCTCATTTCATACTGTTTCTCCAAGCAATCACACAGCTCTTTTACATAAAGTACAGCTCCTCCTCCTCTTCTCCCCTGTCTGTTCTTCCTTAACAGTTTATACCCATCCATGACAGTGCTCCAGTCATGAGAGCTATCCCACCAAGTTTCTGTTATTCCAATCACATCTTGGAAAACTCAGAAAGGGACACCTAAGTTTGGACTAGGGACCTCTTGATTTGCACTCAAATACTCTACCACTGGGCTATACCCCCACTTTACTATTGGCTTCTCATTTCCTGCTGCAAATGAAGTCACTGGTTACTGAAGGCGATGGATACTTCTGAAACACCAGGCTTTATATCCAACTCAGTGGGTGCATCTACATGAGATGCTTTACAGTGGAGCTGACTAATTAGGTCCACAGTAAAGCATCACTGTCTACACATGTGGTGCTATTAAGCTGGAGAAAACTAATTAACTCCATTGTAGGATAGTACTGCCCAACACAAGTACTATTCTACAGCAAGTTATTTACTCCACCGTAGTGCACATGTAGATGCTGCCAGCTAGCCCTGCACTGTAGCACCCTCGTGCCACATCCAGCCTCTCCACAGCACATTGAGCTTGGGCAGAGCAGCTCTGAGCTGGCAGGCTGCCCCCGCAGACTCCCTGTCAGCTGGGGCTATGCTGCCCTCGGTCAATGTGCTGTGATCCTGAGTGCACGTGTAAATGCTGTGCCCAGGAGCAATAAACTCCAGTGCAAACTTCACTAGAGTGTATTGTCTTACATTAATAGCACATGTAGATGTGCCCAGAAGAAAAGGATTGATGACACTTTCCTTTTAAGAAGGATGTCCTCACTCCACCTCCTCCCACTTCTTTTACAGTCCCTGTTCGGTGCTGGCGTCTCTTTTCTGAATTGGTTCTGAGGTCCCAACTATCCTTGCAGAGTGTCCATTTTGGACACTACAGCACCTGTGTGTACGTGACAAAAAAATTGCGCTTCAGGAGGTTGAACCCTGCCTACAGCATCCAAAGCATGTCTGCTGGGCCTGCACTAAGGAGGCTGGGGACTGAAGGGATGGCTTAGGGCTCTACCTCCTCCCTATCTCCTTTAGGGTGGCTTTTTCCCCAGGCAGGCTAGGAGAAAGCAGTCTCTGTTTTGAGTGCACCCCAAGAATGGCATTGTGCCATGGTGATTGTGGGGGAACAGGCTGCTTCCTTGTGTATCTTGTGTTTTCCCACAGTGCCCTGGGGATGCTGCTGTACTCCCAGTGGAGTGATCTGGCTCCATCCTGATCCCCAGTCAAGCCAATGCCCCATGGAATGGCAGAGGAAAGCCAGTGGAAGCTGCAGGGGTTGGAGTGGGATTAAAGATTGTGCCTTTGAGGATCGAGCTCCCTAGCCAGAAAGGATGTTTTGCAGCTCTGTTGCACAAACCAGCTGAACCCAGACCCACACTGAAGCTTGCCTCTTTCAAGATGCTCCAGCACTTCTTGAGCCCTGAACACCACGCTTAGCATCTATGCAAAGGCAACCAAAGGGTCAAGCTTCTAAGACCCTGCAGCCTCTGGTCTGATGCTTGCCCAGGGGCCACCCAGGATTTTTGCAGGACATTTTGAGACAACTGCTGGCAACCTTAAAGCCCACAAGCACTTGGTTTTACTGCTGCTGGCAAAGCCACAGAAAGCATACATTCTCCAAGGAAAGAGAACTAGCTGGCATCAACCCAAACTTATTATTGGAGATTTGCATTGTGGTAGCACCTAGGAGGCTGTGTGCTGGACCAGTGCCTGATAGGGTTTTATGCTGTACAAACACAGAACAGAAAGCCAGTCCAACTCCAAAGAGCTTCCAATCCAAGTATTTGAGTCAGCTCTCGTTTTTACAGGGCTACTTCCCATGAGATGATGTTTCTTATAGCTGGGGGAGGTGATTTATTTTGCAGAGGTATCCAGGCATGTCAACCTCACATCATGGAACCCTTAATAGTAACTTGCAGCTCTTGTGTCTTTCACCCATACAGATCCATAGTAAGGAGCAAGGATCTCGAATGTCATTGTATAGGTGGGGAAACTGAGGCACAGGGTGCCATGGCTTATCAAAGGCCATTGCAGCCAATCATAGGCTGCCATAGTAGGAGAGCTAAGAATAGAAATAGTGTCTCCTGACTCCCACCCCACTGCTCTTCCTTCTGAATGTATTTTTGCACATAAAGCCTCCTGCTACGTGCTGCTGTCTCACCCCCACAGGGGTGATGTTTCTTGTTTCCAGCTACTTAGCCAGGACTCCAGGACAGCAGGAGTTCTTTCTTCTCTCATGGTCAAGCTGGGACACAGCTGTGGTTTTGTTTAGCATCCTTCTTTCAGTCCTGAATCTCCCAGGCCTGTCAGGGAAGCATTCTTCCCACTGGGCTCAGCAAGGCAGGAAGACTCCTTGTCTGCTCCAGGACTGTTGGGCAGGGGGCAGTAGAAACAAAACAAATGGGGAGCTACATCCTGAACCCCATTTAGGATGGGGACAGGTGGACCTGAACTGCTTTTCAGGGGAGACTGCATTTGAGGGTAGGAGCCCTTATTGTAGTATCCCATTGGGGAGGAAGAAGGAGAGGAGGGGGAGGATTGGGGAGGGAGGCCTTACAACCTGAGCTGGGAGAAACTGTTTGGTTGACTAGTTTTTCACCTAACAGTGCAGAGACAGGTCAACTGAAATCTGAAATACGTCATGTCTTTGTGAAGAATCGAGTGGATTGTTTTAGCCCAAACTAGAAAACTGGAAAAAATACAAATGTAGAAAAGTCCAAGTGTTTCCATTTTTCCTGTTGAAACAGCTTCTCATCATGGAATTTGCCTCAGATTCGTTTTTTTAAAATAAAATACAGAGACACTGAAAGACCTTCCATTTTTTAATCAAATGAAATGCTTCCTTCAACCCCAAATGAAACCTCTGTTGGCTTTTTGTTCTGGCAAGAAAGAAAAAATAAAATATTTTTGTTTCAGCCTGACTCAAATGTGAATCTTTTCCCAATCTGTTTTGGCCAAGACACAGAAACCATCAGTCTGTTTGTACCGTTCTGCTGCTGCTTCTTCTCGTGTCTCTACACCACATTTGACCATTTTGTTAATCATTCTGATTACAGCCCAAAATCTACCATCAAGGCTGTCCCTAGGGAAGGGAATGAATCAGGGCAACTGCCATGAGCCACGTACTTTGGGAGGCCCCGCGGAGCCAGGCGGAACGGCCTCAGCAACTCCGCACTACCACCAGATTCACGTCTGGCCGCTTGGCACCCCCCCCAACTTCCTCGTGTTTGGGGACAGGGCCCCGCACAGGCTGATTTGTACCAGGCCCCACACCCTGTTCAAGTCGTTTTTGCCCACCTTGGAATGGGGCACTCAGTGGTGTCCTGGTCCAGCCACTTTGACTAAGTACAGACAGTCAAAAAGCCTGAGCTGAATCAATTCAGTCTTTACAAGTTGTCTAAGATGCAGAGCTTAAACTGAGAAACAATTGGACACACATTGACTCTTGATTCAGGAAATGCAGCCACATGCCTGCAGTGGCTCAGACCAGAAGCCAGCGGGCACTAGAGCACAGCTCTCTGGCACTAATCATCATGGGCTGTGTGTTCACTTCCTCTTTCTGCTGCCTCGGAGGTGTCTGGGATTTCAAATCCAGAATCACAACAACAGGACTCTGCAGGGTTGCTCATCACTTCCCCTTCCTGCTTCCAGGCACAGGCAGGGGCTGTTTTCCAGTGCCTCTGGGATTTGTAGTCCACAGTCACAGCCAGCAGTAAGTTTGAGTGGGGAAGGGGTGTTTAAACCCCCTCCCTGGCCCCAGACCACAGCCGGGGTTTGCCTGGGTAGGGGCAATCCCTGCCTCCCCTGCCCCCCACAACCCTTCTCTGCTGGAGCAGACAGCCCAGCCCAGGACTGGAAAGCATGCTGGGATGCTGGGGGACTATGATTTAACTTGAACTGGGAAGGCATCTGAGACAGAAGTTTCATAAATTGATTTGACCCAAATCAGTTAAGTCTGATACTACATACACCAGGTGTATCTGAAACCAGTTTCAGCCATTTCAAAACTTGTTTATGTGCCCTGAGCTCCTGTTCTGTTACAGGTTTAAACCAGTTTCTGATCCCTTAAACCCATTTATATGTAACTTCTGTCCCTAGCCTTCATGGTAGAGGGCAGTGACTGTAGTTTAGACCCAGGTTTTGAGGTGAAGTGGTGGCTAGTCCTGTTGTGTAGGGAGTTAGGTGAGAGGCCTGGAAGCTGGCAGCCTCCTGGCTCTTGGGTAGATGAGCGCCTCTGTTCCAGGGTGAAATGACAGTGAAGCCTTCAGTAGGAGTGTGATAAAGTGGTCAGTGGTGCAGAACTAGGCACAGCAAAGGTGACCTCAGCCAACTGCCAAGTCATTCATATGCAGAGACAAAGGAGCCACTAAACTGGAACAGGACAGTGATCCACCTAACCTACAGCAAGCCCTGCATGGGAAAGCAGCAGTCCTAGCTTTCCGGCCAATGGTACAGGCACTGTTGGCTATGGCTGGTCTCCAGGTAACTGGGGGACAGAGGGTGCAGAGATCCGGAAGGACTCTCTGGCTCTGCACATGAGTTATAGGCAGCTCACCCCCCTTCTGCCTTCCCACTCCATACTGCCAGCACCACCTGTGCCTCATCTTACACACCCTCAGCACCCTTACACAAGCCCTTATCCCAGGGGATACTATATAGGCCCCCAACTCTTTCCACATTCTCACCTCTAGCTGGGATCTGGCCATTATCCCATTTCATTCAACACCCTGGAGAGGCAGGGTGCCCATGCCCCGTCCATCC
Organism: Alligator mississippiensis; assembly: GCF_030867095.1. Lineage (NCBI taxonomy): Eukaryota > Metazoa > Chordata > Crocodylia > Alligatoridae > Alligator > Alligator mississippiensis. The sequence continues at coordinate 158,242,919 of NC_081827.1, forward strand.
ATCCATCCTGGCTGGGGTTCTCAGCCACATCACCACTGGTGAGTGGAGGGGGAAGCCTGGGGGGTGGAGGTAGGGGTGGGGGGGTCATGGGCTGAGCGATGGTCCCAACCCTGCATCCTCCCTGTCTGCTGGCCCTGAGCCAGAGCCCAGGGGATCCCAGCACCACCCCAAGCCACTGCCAGTGCATGACAGATAAGTGCACACTCCTTCTGGAGTGTCTGCTTAAGATCAGCCATAGTTTGGAGATGTGTCGGGAGGAAGGGCAAAGGACCTTGAAGGGAAACATCCCTGAAGCCAGCCTATGCCTGAGCTAATCCAGCCCCAGCCTGCTCTCCTGTCTGATCACTGTTCAGCTACTTCCTGCTCTTCAGCAGCATCTTTGTGTGCTCGGAGACTGGACTCTGACCAGGAGAAATTAGACTGCTCAGGGAAGATGTTCTTGGGTGGGCTGTGTGGCTGACAGCAGGTCTCCCTGAGCCATCCCCTCCCCTGGGGAGAACAATGGGGCTGGGCTTTCCCGGGGGAGTGGGAGCCATGCGCCTCAAAACATTAGCACTGCCCCTCAGGGAACCTTCTCTTTCCCCTTTTCTCTCCCCTCTGCTCCTCTCTTCCTCCCCACTCTTTCCCTTCTCCGCCCCCCCCCCCCCCCAAATTCCTTTTCTCCTGTCACAGTGAGGCATGAAAGGACTTTGGAACAGAAAGCAGCTCTCTACAAGCCGCTGAAGGGAAAGTAAAATGTTCGGTCTTATCTGCTAGGAGAGGCAGCCTTGGTGGGCAGGGTCTCTGCAAGGGCTGCTGGCTTATAAGCAGCTCACAGCTCAGGGAGGATCTCTTTCAAGGCATTAAGGGGAGAGCCTTGTGGAAGACAGGCTCTGGCACCAGGGTTGCTGCCAAGATGCCTCCTCTTTTAAGGCTCCTGCTGCTGTTCCTCAGCCCGGCTGCTGCCTTGGAAGCCAGTCTCTTGCCCCCTGAGGGTGACCCCACTGAGCAAGGGGCTGTCTTGTTTGCAGATAAGTACAACAGCACAGCTGAGATAGTCCTGTTCAAGAGTGTGAATGCCAGCTGGAATTACAACACCAACCTGACCGACTTCAACTCCAACCTGCAGGTAGGACCTCTTCTGGCAGTGGGGCTGGGGCTGGGGAGAGGGGGGTGCAGACTTGGAGCTGGCAGGGTAGCCAATCAACACCTTGCCTGGCATCTTGGGGGGGGGTGCTGCTAGGACCACGCCACTGACTCTGGCTGGCGTGAACTGCCATCAGAGAGCTTCCTGGGAACAGGTTCCTGCTCTGTTTCCCCTACCTCCCAGGTTGTTCAGTTATCCAGCCCCTGCTCCCCTGGAGCCTGTTAATGCCATGGTGTTCCTGCCAAGATTCAGCAGACTTGTGCTCCCTCCCTGGGACAAAGGGAACAAGAGTGACACTTGAACCTGTGTCCCAGGCACAGCAGCACAGTGTTCCCTGCACCCCCCTCAGTGAGCTGAGGGTCAACCCTGCCTAGTACTCGCCTTCCCCTGCCGATTCCTGCGGATGGTTCTGCCTGGAGCAGGGGCTCGGAGCAGGTGACCCCTCCAGGTTCCCCCGGCCCTGAGATGCTATGATCCTGTTAACTTGCCAAGAATTCCCAGCAGATTAGGCTTATAGCCACTCCCTTCCAGTTTCCTTTCTTGTACATCAGAATCAGGTCCTGGGAAAAGGAGACCCCTAACTACTGCCTTGAGTCATCATGGTCTGGGGGTCTCTCTTGCCTTGGGTGTGATTGGTCCTGGACTTTGGGACATGGTCATGTTTTCTTGCCAGAAAGCTACAGAGTGCTGTGGAGAGGGACAGGTATGGAGGGGAAGTGAAGATCCAGCCCAGATTGACTCCTAGTGGTTGGGGCCTGCGACATGCAGTGGCTCTGGACCCCATACCTAGGAGTCTCTGCCTGTGAAGCTGGGATCTCTTCCAACAGTGGCACTGCTACCAACCTCCTGAATGTACAAACGGCTCTGTCCGGAATCTCCCTTCCCCTGGGCAGGTTGGGAGTCCCATTGCCTGGGACAGTTACAATTAGACTGGGAAAGTGCTGGGAATAGATTCTAAGGGGAGGGATCCTCCACACCTGGGAGGGGTGAGACCTGCTAGCACCACTTGCTTCCCCCCACTAAGGCCTGTCTGTAGAGCACAAAGGTATCTGCAGAGAGGTTTTGCCAGCCTGTTGTCTCTGCAGAAGAGGATTGCATTCTCTAGACCCCTCAACCCCTTGTGCCTTGAACATTGATACCAGCATGTCTGGGCTATCTGCATATGCCTATACAGCTTATTAGCATCCTGGCTGTTGTATGTGTTTTTGCATATGTCTGTATGTCCTTGCCCCAGACACATGATCATTTTTTCTGGAGGGAGAATCCTAGCTTCTCCCAGCTGATGATGTAAGATGTGGTAAGAAGAATTATATGTAAATGGGTCTCCCTCCGGGCAGTTTCTAGTAAGCATAACGGCTTTGAGGACTATTGGTTAGATCAGCCCTGTGGCTGCTCTGGACTGTACAAGGTGTAACAATAAGCAGTGAAGCAAGTGGATGCAGCTTGTGACAGTACATTGACCTTGGGAATCATATGACTAGTGCCATGAAATAAAATTTTCACTTGTGGACCAGTGCCCCTGCAAGCTGAGACCCTCATTATACTGGGGAAAGGATCTGGAATAGAGGAACATTGCATTAATCACTCCTGTGATATAACTGAGGATTTGACCTCCACCTGATTCTGTACAGTGTATATGTCTTTTAGTGCATACTGGATGACTGGCTGAGGGAACATACTTGTATATATGTATATTGGTGTGTATACATGCATGTGGGTCTGTCTGTGCATCTACATATATTCTATAAGCCAAGTCCTATGCAGGCAGTCCCCTATAATGCTATGGACCTCAGCTGGATTTCATGGAGAATAAGCTAGTGAAGAATTTGGAGCTAGCTGTGTATTTAAGTGTGTGTGGCTGTATTAAGTGTGTATATCTTTATACATAAGTCTCTCTTCATGTGTTGGTGGGTAAATCTATTCATATGGCCTTGTACATGTGTAAATATAGCTACAAGTGTGCTTTTAAACCTGTGTGTGCAAAAGAATATAAGTGTGTGCATGCATTTTTATTAACATGTGTGTGTCTGTATATGGGTATGCATAATCATATATTTACAAGAATGTGTGTGCACACGTATATAGGAACAGATACATATATATGCACCAGTTAGTGCAGAACGTTGTAGTCCAACTTCTGACAGGGGTGAGTGAGCAGGAGCATATAACTCCAGTCTTTCAGTATCTGCATTGGCTCCCAGTAGCTTTCTGGGTGCAATTCAAGGTGGTGGTTTTGACCTATATAGCCCTTATTGGCCTGAGACCTATATACCTAAGGAACAACCTTCTCCCCCATGTCCCATCACAATTGCTAAGATCAGCTGAGAGCAAACTCCTTCAAGTGCCATTAGCTTGCCAAGTCTTCTCAGCAAAAACACATGTCAATTCATTCTCAGAAGTCATTCCTCCACTCTGGAACTCCCTCTCTCTTGAGGCCTGCCAGAGCCCCAGCCTGGAAATCTTTTGGAATTGTTGCAAGACCTTTCTGTTTAGACAGGCATTTGCACCTAGGACTAGGCCGAGATGTCTTTTTGTGGGTCTCCATTTCATTTCGGTTTATTTTGTCATTTTGTTTTATTTATTCAAGCTGCCGTTTTGAGTTGCTCTCTTACTGTAAGCTGCACTGAGCTTTTGTTGGGAAGAGTGGACATATGAATCGCATAAATAAATAAATATATAAAAATGCATATGTGCCTGTGCATATAAGGGGGCCTCTTGAGTGTGTGTTTACAAGTGGAAATGTATGCCCTACTAAACTAATGGCATGTTGGGCACTGGCATACAGGACTCCTCATGGGCAATGGCTTTTCTCCTCACTTTATTGGCCCTGTAAGCTAGTAACTTCTCTCCCTTGCCCAGAGGGGTGGAAACTTCACAGTGCAGGCCCCTCCATTTGCATGCCAGATAATTTACTATTTACAAGCTGGAAGGACACTTGTCTAGGTTAACCTCATTAAGCAAAACAGTCCCTGGAGGGGCTTGGCCATTAACAGTGCTGTAAAGGCTTGGAGGAGTCCCAGGGAATTTAGCAAGCCTATCTGTTTTCTGGGGGCCCTGTGTAGTCTCCTATTCTGCCCAGGCTGGGACATTACAGGCGCAGCGGCCTGCTGTTTACTGGGTGCAGTGGGCCAAGGATATCTACATTGGCACCAGAGGAGTGATCACAGTCCCTACAAACAAGCTGAGCTAGCCTCTGTACCAAGATAATTGAGACCATGGTGTCGTAGGCTGCAGCTACAAAATCCCAGGTGGGCTTGTGCCATCTGTGCTGAAGCCCCTGCCATGCCAGCTGTGCTGCTATCAATACCAACCAGCCAGCTCAGGTCTATCTGTACACACTGCAGTCCTGCCTTTCCCACACGCGTAGGAGAGAAACTAAGGGCCTTATTACACATTAATTGTAGGTGGCTCCTGGACCTCTTAACCCCTGGACTGCCTACACATTAACACCTAAAACTAGTTTTAAGCACTCTTTGCCACCATAACCACTCCAGGACAGGTGTCTCTCTGATTCATGTTACCCAGCTCATGTTCCAATAATGTGTGGCCAGTCCACACAGGTGAGCTGCCTAAGTTGCAGTCTTCCAGCATCCCAGGATGCAGTGTCCCCTCCCTCATTCTCCTGTTCTCTAGAGACAAACTTTCCACCCCCTGAACTCCTCTGGCATCAAGCCAACTCCTCTTCTGCCCCCAGGGGTGTGACCTTCCAACTCCCAAGGGTGCAACCCCATGCAAACAGCCTGTAGAGCACATGCCAGCTAGCCAGATCACAGGGCATGAACAGGTCCAGGAGTGGGGTCTAGAGGGGATGGCAGGGGAACAAGGTAGGGGGCTGGATGGGGTCCCCATTTGCTGGGGCTTCTTTCCCAGGGCAGAGCCAGTAGCTCCTGCAAAAGCACCTTCCCTCACTGTACCTACTTTCCAGCCACCACAGGAAGCACAACCAGTATTCTCCACATCTCTATCCCAAATCCCAATTTATTAAAACATGAGACCTCCTTTCACTTACTTCCTCTTTATGTTGTTTAAATTCCGTTTTTTAATTTATTTTTATTTTATCCTTCAGTGGCCGCAGCATTGCCAACCCCATGCATTCAAAAATCACGTCAGGCTGCAAAAAAAAGAAAAATCATGAGATCAGCTTCAAAATCATGAGGGTCTAAATTTAATAAAATCTTGGGCTCTCTAGTTTCTGGGTTTTTAGGCTGTCCTTGATCACATATTCATGTTTTCTTCTATAATCATGAGGGCTAGTAACTCTTCAATAAAATAAAATGAAAGCCAGGAGTTTCATGTAATTACAGAATTCCAGGAGCTGCGGCTTTAGGGGGGGAACATTCAATCACACAAGAATCACAGTAAAATCAGGACAGATGGCACCAGTGTGGCTGGCTGACTTCAACTTCCCCCACCCCCATTTCCTTTCCACTTCCTATTTCATTACCCACCCTGTCCCATTAATTCTCCACCTCCCAGCTTCATGTTCCTGCCCTCCGGCTCAGTCGCTCACCCTGTCCCCCCACCTAGAGCAGGGATAGAAGTCTGTCCTGGCTCACCAGCCCTGTGGAGGCAACTCACAGCTGCTCCTAGTCTGACCACTGCTCACCAGCCCTCCAGTGGCAAGTGACAGCTGTGCAGGTGGGGGACAGTCAGAGGAGGTGTTTTAGCCTTATGGTGCGACTGCTCCAAACCTGAGTGAGCACTAACGCTGATCCATATTTGAGCAGCTCAAAGTGCAACATGTAATGAGGCCCTAACTCACATTCCTGTCTCCCATGATCCTAGGAGCAGCCATGCTCTGATGATCCCCCAGCACACATTAGAGCACCAACTGATGCTGATGAGGAGTGCCACTAGGTGCTCCCTTAAGGGCAGTTTCTGAATCCTTAGCACAAAGGGGCAGGATCCAGGGCACCCAGTTAGGCCCAACGTTTCTATGGCAGCATTATCCAGTCTGCACCCTGTGGGTAAGACCTTCTGCTGGAATGAAGTAGTGTGACCCAGTGGATTTATACCAGCTGAAGATCAGTGCCTGTGTGCTTATGGCAGGTGTCCAGCAAGAATCAGCCCTTGACCTTCAAGGCTCTGGGATTTGAGAACAGGGAAAGAAACCAGGAGCTGCTGCTAGGATTTGCCTCACAGGAGCGCAAGTTAATAGTCAGCACTGGTGGTAGAGTTGAAGCCAGGACATTGGGGTTCAATTGCTGGTCGTCAGGAAGTATGTGGTGGGGCTGACTCTGGGCATGGGGACACCAGAATGTCCTGCAGGCCAAACTGCTACACGTTCACAGGCCGCTTCCTGTTCTTCTTTCCCTTTTTGGTCCTGGCACTGGTAATAAAAAACAATGCAGAAATTTCACATCAGCAATGCTGTTAACGCTACAGCAGGGTATGCCGGCAGCCTCCAGGGCCAGCCCACACACTCCACTGCAGAGGCAGATGACTGCTCTCTCTCCACGCGCAGTAGGGCTGTGTGAAATTTCACCCAGTGTTTTGTTTCGAAGATGTTTCGATGTGTTTCGAGCTAAAAACAGTAAGACTGAAACAAAAGAAAAGCCTTCGAAACAGCTTCAAAATGAAACAAGGATATTCGAAACTTTTTGAACGTTTCGAGTTTTGAAGCCAGGCTTTCTTGGCTTCAGCGCCAGTTCCAGCTGGCAGCACCAGCCTCCTGTCATCCGGCAGGCAGATCAGGGGCTTGTTCACACCCCCAGGAGGGCTGCAGGGGCTGTGCCAGACTGCTTCCAGGGGTGCAGGCCCCCAATCTGCCTCCCAGATCACAGGAGGCTGGTGCTGCCAGCTGGGGCCAGCGGTAGCACTGATCTTCCTGGCTCTGGCTGTGGAATAGCTTATGGGCAAATGTCGAAACAGCATCGAAACAGAGAAACAATTTCAATGAAATGGGACAGTGCTTTCAAAATGAAATGAAACTCTAAACGAAACACTGTTCCGTTGAAACAGAAGTTGAAGTGGAACGGTGCTGTTTTGCACAGCCCTAGTGAGCATCAGCATCTCCAGGCCTTTGGGAGTGTGAAGCCAGGCTGAACAGTCCTGACTCATGGGAGTCATCAGGTGCAGCTACTTACCTACCCAGATAGGCAGAGGAACTGGCTGAGCTGGTGGGGATCTCCTCAGTCTGTTCCAGGCTGAGCTTGTATGAGTGCTTCATTATAAGGGGTCTGATGCAAATGCTTGCAGTAGCAGGGATTCTGCCTGATTGATCCTTGCTCATAGGGGACGAAGGTGTTTTTGTGTTGTTGGACAAACTTTTTGGCACAAAGTGCCTTTCTGCAAGTATACCATCTTTCCCAACTACACAGTGAATCCAATAAGAGATATTACTAAAATAACCTTTCCTGTACCATCATAGCTATAGCAATGCTTCAACCCTACCAAAGCACTCAGGCCAACTGCTACAAAACCTGCCTGCTGTTGCTTCCAAGAACTTTTTAGATTTTACTACAACACAGTTCTCATAAGCATGTAGCAGCTATTCAGTAAGTATATAAACTTTGTGTAGCTTTTATTCATGTTATTAGCCAGGTGATCAGACTACTCGAGAGAAGAGATAGTGCTGAGTTAAACACAAATCCAAAGTGCATTCCTATTCTATTCTTTTTATCTGTTAGGAGCACGTATATGAAGCTGCATCTTTGCATTTTATAATTTGCCATTTAATGACCCTTATAATTACAACGTTCCCCCATATCTTTCCAGGCCTACTTACCAAGTTTTGGTTATACCTCCCTACATGCTTTCCTTATCTATTATACGAATTTGTACTGACTCTGTCCATCTCAGGATATCCTTGAACAGATCCCAGATGTTTTGATGCACCCTGTTGACTTCCCTATGACTTCGGATCTGCAGGCTTTTAACTTTTACTGCTTCTGACCTACACCTCCCTTTAGAAAGCCTGTCTGGCTCAGATGGAGGGGTGCAAATTTCTCTCTTAGAGAAGCTGTTCTGAACTAGAAAGAACCATAGTTGGGTGTGAAGTCCTAACTCTACCAAGCTATTATTAAGGGAGTCTCAGGGTGTCTTTGCTGTGCTCCAGGGCCTTAGCAATCCAGACACAAAGAATAGCCCTAGGGAAAGTTATTTAATAACATAATGATTTGGAGGATAGGATTGAGTCTGGCTAGTAAATTTGCAGATGATACCAAGCTGGATGGAGTTGCGGACACATTGGAGGATAGTCAGGATTCTGATTTTGAATGGCCTTGATAAATTGGAAAAATGGTCCAAAAATCAAATGAAATTCAGTTAAGACAAATACAAAATACTGCACACTATTCCTTTTGTTGCTGTATAAGTCTCCAGGTTTGGCTCACTACCTGGCATTTTTGGTTGTTCAAGTGAAAAACATGCCACTTAGATCCCAGGTAGGAATTATAGTCCTGGCTGCATAGTCTGTATGTGTAGGCAACTATGTATATGTGCAGATTGGATATATACAGTAAACTGTGCACTGGTCGCATCCCAAACCCGGCACATGTTCATACATCTTTCAGATGCACAGTGACGTTAGAAATCAGAAAATGCAGTCAACCAAAACTCACACTTAGCAGGACTTAGACACAGGAACAGAGGCAGGGAGGAACGCTTCCTGACTTTTGCTTGCATTAGCTGCATGGGTAGGGCTCTTGCCTGGGAAGGTGGAGGCTCTGGGCTCCACCTAACACAGAAGACGTTTGAAGCTGGCTCTTGCAGACTTCCTAACCCAGCAATCTAACCACCCCATCACTAGCCAGGCACTTAACAAACACCTTCCCTAATGGCAGTGTCATGACCTCTTGCTTCCTGCAGGTACAGTGGGACCTGTCAGGAGCCAAGATGCTTCCCCTTCACCATGCAATTATAGCACTTGCACATCCTGGTAAATAGCTTACACACGGGTTCCTGTGGGCTCGTCCATAAACACCTTACTCTGCCACCAAACCTTCCAGCACAGACAGAAGCCCCCTCCTGCCGACCTGCCAGAGCATGTACATGTCCATGCCCTTTGAGCATTTCCACAAGACCAACCAGCAGCCGCACTGTCAGAGCATGAAGCAGCTTCTGAAAGAAGGTACCAGCTACTCCAGGGTCCATGGCAGACAGCAGAAGGCCTGGGAGTGTTGACCTGGACTTTCTGCCAACTGCTGGATAGCAACAAAACCTGATGTAACTTGGCAAAGGTGGAGTAACTCTGACAGTAGAAAGCAGTGCTCTGCTACCACAGAGGGGCTTGAAGCATGAATGCTGCTATATACTAGACCCAAGTCCTCCCTGCATAGTCTCTGTCCAGAGGTCTTTGGCAACCCGTTTTCAGCCTTTGGAGCTCTTTGGATTGGTCCCACAAGCTGCATGATATAATCTCTGCTTCATGATTGGGTGCCAGTAAGGAGGAGCCCCTTGGTTCTGCAGGTCTAGCTTCCCCAAACTTTTGTGCAAACACAGCCTCATTCATCAGACTGAGAATCAGGAACATGGTCAAAACAAAAGAGCTGTTCAGAGCTCCAAGCATGTACCATTTTGTTCCATCCACCCACATCTGCTGCCCAGGGAAATGAGGCCTCTATATGAAGAGAGAGATTAAAACAAAACAACCCAGGCTTATTGGAGACTGGTTGAAATGCCATAAATAACAGCTAATGAGCTATAAATCAAATTCTAATAGACTGTACAATAAACAGGCGCTTAATGTGTTTTCATTCCATTGCTGCTAAGTGTGGACTTGGACCCGCTGCTCATCAAGTCAGCATTTCCAGCCAATTCTGCTAGTTAGCAAAATATTAGCACAGAGCACCACCTGCAGAAGCAGCTCCTACCCTTTGGCTTTTCTAGGAAAGGTTGTTCTCAAGGGCCTCCTTGGCTTCCAACCCTGCAGTCTCTGCGGCTGCATATAAACCAGTCAGCTATGAGCGTGTGGTGAACCTCAGAGGGCTTTGAAGCCTGCTTTAGGACAATTCCTAGGTTTTTTTCCCCTCTGATAACCTCTCACTGAAGTCACTGGGTCAGACCCTGAGACCTTTTCACAGTGTGATGGTTGTGGAGACGAGAGTCAATTTTTAGTCTGTGAATAAAAAAAAACATCGCCTAACCATGCATGTGATGCTCACTGATCTAGTTGTGGCTCTATGTTGCCAGCTAGATACTGGATTGCATAAGAGGTTTTGTGCATTTCCACACTAGCACCAGCAGTATCAGGGTATGATGTTTAGATCCTGGCAGGCAACCCATCCAGCATCAGTATTGTTTATCTACTGTATTTAGCCATGGCTTATTTGCAAAGAACTCCCCAGGTTGCATCCAGTTCCAAGTACAGCTGAATGGCTCCAGCCTTCATGTAACATCTTGGAGTGTTCTCTGCCCTACACCTTCCTTTGCCCAGTACCTGGGCTCCAGCCATGGGGAGCAGCAGATATCTCTTTTCAAGAACTACAAGTGAGCTGTTTGAGTCCAGTATTCCTTTCCTGTGGATACAGTGCACACCACAAAGGGGGTGATTTTGTGAATGATGGTGAAGCCTACTGAGATGAGAAAGGAACGCCCCATTTCCACAAGGGAAACCATACTGAGCCTGTAATATTAAGCATAGTTCATGCTGTAAACTATATGCTGGGGGTGAAAGGCAAAGGGTTGCCATGGGTAGCAAGAGTGAAAGGTCCAAAACTGACTTAAAGACAGGTCTTCTTTTTATCTTACAATTTGTGCAGAAACAAGGAGAGCTGCCTCCCCATAACCTCCCCCTCTGGGCTAAAATAAATTAATCTCAGGGTACTTTTCCGTTATAGGATCACCAGCCAAGAGGCCACCAACTGTTCTAGCAGTACCTCCCAGCTGGGACCCAAGACTACAACCCAGCCAGCAAGAACATGGCAATAACTGTTTCTGTCACTAGTGGTAGGGACACAGGCTGGCCATAGTGAACCCAAGGTGAAGGGCTCTGAGCCCGAGCCCAAGCCCCAGCCTGCTGAACAACCTAGTGCATTGAAAAAGGCATGGGTTTTCTTTATAGATGGTGGCTACCATCTCTCCCTGGACAAAATCTGAGTGGGGGGCTTTGTGCAAGGCTGGAGTAGAATTAAATAAACCCCTGGCTCGCTGGAAGGCCTACTGACTCCCTTCTGGAGGATGCAACATGTTAATAGATCCACATAAGATTGTCCCAGGCATGGGCTTGCCCAGTATTCCCTCCATACCAGTGCTCAGGCTCCACAGCTAAGTACAGACAGTCAAAAAGCCCAAGATTGAATCAATTCAGTCTTTGCAGGTTAGTCTAAGCTGCAAAGATTAAACTGAGAAACTGGACACACATTTACCTTTGATTCAGAAAATGCAGCCACATGCCTGCAGTGGCTCAGGCCAGAAGCCCAGGGTGCTAGGGCATGGCTTTCTGGCACTTCTTCCTGCTGCCCATGAAGTCTCTGGGATTGGTGGTCCAGACTCACAACACTAGGACTCTGCAGGGTTGTTCATCACTTCCTTTTCCTGCTTCCAGCACAGGCAGGGGCTTCTTCCAGGTGCCTCTGGGATTTGTAGTCCACAGTCACAGCCAGCAGTAAGTTTGTGTGGGGGAAGGAATGTTTAAGCCCCCTCCCTGGCCCCAGACCTCAGCCAGGATTTGCCTGTGGTGGGGCAGTCCCTGCCTTCCCCCACCCACCCCTTCTCTGCTGGAGCACACAGCACAGCCCAGAGCTGGAAAGCATGCTGGGGGACTGTGATTTAACTTGAAGTGGGAAGGGGTCTGATGCTACATTCAACCAGGTTTATCTGAAACCAGTTTCAGCCATTTTGAAACTGGTTTATGTGCACTGATCTTCTGTTCTGTTACAAGTTTAAGCCAGTTTCTGATCACTTAAACCAATTTATATGCAACTTCTGTCCCCAGCCCATCTGTGGCCCAAGTGGGCTGGAGACTTTTTTTTGTACCAGCCTTCCTGCTTCCCTGAAAGGCCTGGATAGATGTGGGTGTTGCCTCTGACTTGCAATCAGTGAAGTAATCATCATGCACTGTCCCTGGACAGTTTAGCAGACCACAAAGCAGAACCCAGGACACAAAGCAGCATATGCAGGGGATCTACAGGGCCAACAAGGTCTCCACCCTCTAGAAATAAAAGAGATGAATCAGCCCTTGCATCTTTTCCAGGGCTCTTTTGGCACAATGCAAACCACTCTCCTGGTCTTGAAGGCTTAAGGAGTTCACAGTGGGCTCCAGCTAAATCCTGCACCCACCATCCAGCTCCCCTGCCTTAGGGATTTTTAACTTTGTTGTGTACTGTAACCCAGCAGCTACTCAAGTACCAGCTGTACCCACTGCAATGAACAAAGGAGGGAATAGCCTGGAAGCTGCCCTATGTAGCACTTAGGTTTGATGCTTATTGGAAGCACCTGTGTTGGCAGCCTGTGCCAGGAATGCTGACACTGGAGCAATTTGCTCACTGGAAAAACATCCCCCCTCATCTCTGCAAAGGGAATAGGGCAGAGGCTGGACACATACCCAGGCTCACTGGGATTTTTGCATGGCACAGAGCTGGATCTAGATGCCCCTGTTCATCTCCAGCTGCCCCAAGGCATTGCCAGCCAAGGACTGCTATGAAATCCTCCCCCACAATGAAAAAACATGGCCTGAGCAGTTCACCTCTTGCTGCTAGACATGACACCAGTCAGTCTGGGTCCAGTATGCTGCTGAGGTGAGCTCCCTAATTACTGTCTATACTACACCTCCTTATGGGATCAGGCAAAGCCATCACTCCCTGTGGCTGCCAGGTCAGCACCTTTCACAGGCATTGTGCTAGTCAAGAGCATGACATGATTTGAATGGATCTAAACCCAGAGTGGTTGGGTGCTGTGCTGTCACTATTTGTATTATGCTAGCTGACCCAGCTAGATCAGGTCCCCTTGTCCAAGACACAGGGCACACATGTTAGCAGACAGACCTTGTCCCAAAGAGTTATAGTTTAGATCAGGGGTTTTCAACCTTTTGGATCAGTGTACCCCTGGCAGCTGGACACAGAGGAGTGTACCCCTGGAGGCCGGATGTGGAGCTGGCTGGCAGGGGAAGGGGTGGTGCGCAGCTGAATGTGGAGCAGCGGCAGCCGCCATGTGCAAGCTTCCCCCACCCCCCATGTCCTTCCAGGCAGGTGGCACCTGTGCGGCAGCACAGGCTGATGCATGGCAGCGCTCTGTCCCCGCCTGCGCATACCCACTAGGGCCTTCTCAAGTACTCCCAGGGGTACACGTACCCCCAGTTGACAACTCCTGGTCTAGATAGAGAAGACAAAGGAGGGAAGGGAAACAAAGACACGAATCGGGAAGTGACTTGCCCAAAGTTACCCAAAAAATCAGTTCCAGACCCAAGTACAAACCCTAGGTCTCCCAGGTCCATTTCATACTCACTGGACCCTGCTGCCTCCCAAGTATAGAAGAATGGTTACTGCCTAGATCCAGTACAGATGCCAGACACCTGGCAAACTTAACAAGCAGCTGAATACAATACATGTCTTATGTGCCCTAGATTTGTGGGATGCACCTCGATGCTACTGGTGCCCAGCTACATCCGGGATGAGAACATTAGAAATACTTTGGACAAAAAACTTGACAGAAAGATAATGCAGCATCTGCACTGTATGTAACTAGGGCACTATGCCTTTACATTTCCCAGTGTTCTTCCTACCTATTGAGTTATTTCCTTCCACCTATTTCTGAGTAAGATATACACACTGTGCTCTCTCTCCACTAAAGACTTTTCTTTCCATGGTTGTAGTTTTCCTTAACCTAAGATAGAAGTCTCAGTCTTGCCAACCCCGAGCTCCCAAAAGCCATGCTTCAGAAGATAATAAGATTGGCTTGAAACTTATGAGACATAAAAAGTAAATGCCTATATTTGGGGCTTTTATTTATATCTAATATGCTTTTAGCTGTTAGGCCACACACAAGTCCAGCTTCAAGCTTCTCTGCAAACACAAGGGTCAGAAACTTCCTTTTTTAAATTCAAAATGGAAATTGAAAGGTGAAGTTCTCACAAATCTGGGAAGTGGTACTTTATGCAAACCACCAAATATTGCCAGTTTGTGATAAAAATCACAAGTCACCAATGCAGGACTTTCCAAAGAAACTGGCATTGCTGTCTCCATTTCCACCAAGACTGAGTCAGCCTGAGTCAATGCTTCCGGAAAATCCTGCCCTGAAAGGGAGCAGGAACCCAGGCAGATGAGAGGTCAGTTCCACTCCTGACAAAGATTCTAGTTGTAAAGAGCTTACAAAGGGTTAATACATGATGAACAGCTGTTTGAAGCAAGTTGCAGACACAAGCTGCTTATTTTCATTGTTCTTTTAAACACATCACTAGAAAATGCAAGAGGCAATTGTTAGCCATGGTTATTTGCAAATGATTGACTTTGAGGCCTTGATAAACACTGATGCAAACATCTTCTAATGATGTTAGTCATTCATAATCTAATCGAAATGAAGCCTTGCTGTAAAGTTTGACCAACAGACTTCCCCTTTCTCAGCTGTGCAATTTATTTAACTTTAGCTCTTGCAAATGTCAACAGAGCTTCCCCTGCAAGGCACTTATAAGCCACCTGCTGCTTCCATTCAGTTCAGAAGCAAGACCTTGAATGACACCCCTGGAAGTGCTTGTTTGCTCCCTGGAGAAGCTCCAGGCAGGGAGAGATTTCTGCTTTGGCTGGAAACCGATGTCTCCTCTTATAAATGTCGAGGATCTGTGCAGCCTGTACATTGCCTCTGATTATCTGCCTCTTCCCATCCAGCCTTCACATCAAGCACAGTAATTAGCAGCTCATGGCACTTCCTCCCAAGTTGGCAAGGTTTGCCTCTGCAGAGCTGACAGGTGAGGGTGAGACCCAGCATCCCAACAGAGTCCAGGTGTGGTGTGAGTCCCTAGCAGGGGTGGGCTGCAGCTCCTACACAGTGGAGTCAGTAGCCAGAGCCCATGGCAAGAAGGAAGGTTATTCCAACACACAGGAATACTGCTAATTACTGAGATGAATAGAAAAAGGGCAACATTTCTGCAGCTGACCACTTCTCTCACTGGCTAGGCAGTTGTCTTCCCACAAGCTGTTGGAACACTGCCTTAGATCTTCCATACCAGGTGCTGGGAATCTGAATCTGGCTCATGGTTCCCCATTTTCTATTTAACTGGCCACACCATGGTCTTGCATTCAGACACCCCAAACATGGGCATGTTGGGAATCCAGAGCTGGCTTATCTCAACTGCTTGCAAAGCAGGACCCAGACACTGCTGTTTGTTCCATGTGGGCAATGCCTCTTCTTACAGAGAGCCCCCCATCTTCCAAGGGAATGTGCAGGCCTAGCAGGGAGCCCAGGTGCAGTGAGCTGCAGGATTGGTGCCTTGTGGCATCTACTTTGGTGCTGCCCTGAATAGGAATGGACTTAAGCATGAGTTTCACTGCTTTTCCAAATCAAGTCCTTTCAGCTTACCATATTTATCCTATTGCTTCTCTTGCTTATATTATAGGAAATAGCTTGGACATGGTTGTAACTGCTAAGTGGAAACCTTCCCACACTCTCTTTCTCTGTGGGAGCCAATAGATCATGGGATCACCTGTTCCTGGAGAGTTTTGTCCAAAGTCAGGAATGATCCCAGAACCTGATCCCTAGCTTCTCAGTATGAGGGTAAAACAAGCATTCCCATGCCTTGTTTGTTGATCCTTCCCTGTCATCAGAAGTTGCTCTCTTTTGCCATTCACTGGGTTTTTTCCCTTTCTCCTTGTCATTTTCTTTCTCTCATTTGTAATTTTGAGGTCAGATTCTCTGTAGCCCTAAAGCTTGTGGATCACATACCCGTGTAAACCAGGCCTGCAGCTCCTTTACACTCAGGTCCTTTTACCCCACACTGGTAGTGTCTGCAAGGGGATTATGTTACATTACACTCCCCTCTACGTTCCCTTATGCTGCCAGAACAGGGCCTTGATGTGAGAAAACATCAGGCTCATTGAGTGCCAAAGGCGGACATGACACACAACCAAAATGGTAGTGACTCAGACCTGCTTTGCCTTCTCCTGGCACTGTGGAAATGTCAGTACATGGAACAGGCAGGGGCAGCCTGGCTGCATGTGGTACCTTTTTCCTGTTAACACCAGTTTCAAGAGAAAGTCCAAGCCCTGGACTGGAGTAGGGAGGGGAAGAGGGCGATACTACTTTAGGGACCCTCCTTGGGTTTTGCTAAATAAAGGTGGCTCCAGACAGGGGCCTCCCCCACTCCCCCCTGCCTGATTCTACTCACTGCACAGGTGTTTTCCCATCCTATCCCATCCCAGCTAAGTCCCAGGGCACCCATCTTGCTATACAGCAAGGCTGTCCAACTGGTGGCCCAGGGGCTGCACGCAGCCCATGAAGCATTAAGGTGGGACCTCCAGGCTCTTGCCTGGCCATTGCTTCTGCCGCTACAGCAGCTGGTGTCTCTGGGTGCAGGGAGCTGAGGGCGAGTCCAGGGCATGTGTAAGGTTGTGGGGGGGGGGAGGTCAGGTCCAAGTTGGGGGGGATCCCAGTGCAGCAGTAGGGGGTTGCCCATGAGGGCACATGCTGCTGTGGGAGAGGGGAAACGCACCTGTAAGCCCACATGGTACAGCAGTGGAGGGAGGGGGTGCTGTACAGCAGGGCAGAAGCACCTGGTGCAGCAGTGGCAGGGGGTGTCTGCATGAGTACACAGACCAGTGGGCAGTGTCCACATAGCCCAATGGCCCATAACTTGCCTGATGTGGCCTGTGCACTGTGTGGTCCTGCTGTTGTGGCCCTCAGGGCCTTATAAATTGGATAGCCCTGCCTTACAGCACTGCAAAGTGGGCCACAGGTGCTGTTTTGGAAAAAATCTGCCTTTGTCTAAAGCATGAACTGTTAGCCTTTGCCAAAGATAGGCAGTTTGCCCCATGGGAATGACTAGTGATAATCAGAGCAGTCACTTGTTATGTTGCATTGTATTGCCTAAGGGCAATACAATAGAACAGGCTCTAGAGACTAAGGACAATACAAGGGCAGTATTGCCTATGGGTCTGGGCAGTGCTGGGTCCTTGTGAGACAGTCCCTGTCCCCAAGTGCTTAAAATTTATTTGGGCAGCACCAACTCAGCTGAGGCCCAGGCAGGGGTGGATCCAGAGGGTGTGCAGTGGCATGGATGCAGTGGCTGGAAATGTATAGGCCTTTCAGTTTGTTTCAGGTCAGGGCTGCTTCTTGTTCAGCTGAGGTCTGGACAGAGGGAAGCACAGGCCTTAAATGCTAGATGGCCACAAATTCCCCCCCAAAACCTGAATATCTGCCTCATAAAGGAGTATTTCTTCCTGTCTTCCAGATCATGGCCTCGCTGGAGGAGCAGAATTTCACGGAGGCCTGGGGCAAGAAAGCCAAGCAACTCTATGGCCCCATCTTCAGAAATTTCACAGACCTACAACTGAAGAAAATCATTGGCTCCATCCAGACCTTGGGGCCTTCCAACCTGCCCATGAACAAGCGGGAGCAGGTAGGTATCCTGCTGGGTGGGGTCTGACACCTGCTGGGGAACT
Organism: Alligator mississippiensis; assembly: GCF_030867095.1. Classification (NCBI taxonomy): domain Eukaryota; kingdom Metazoa; phylum Chordata; order Crocodylia; family Alligatoridae; genus Alligator; species Alligator mississippiensis. The sequence goes on from NC_081827.1 coordinate 158,260,574, forward strand.
AACACTTGTTGGCAAGAGGTCAATGAAGATAATATCACCAAGTGTCTGTGGGGAGTGAAGGTGCTCAGGGTGCAGGTCAATCCTGGGAGAGAGACAGCGGTGAGGAAGCCTGTCACTTGGTGTGTGAATGGAGCAGAATTGATGGGGAATCATCCAGTCAGACCAACATCTGCAGCTCTGCAAATTGGGAATCCTATGATTGCTTTTCTGACTCTAGAGGCACTTTGAACCCATGCCAAAGGGTGGTGCAAGCCATGATAACCTCAGTGAAGTTTCATCTGCTTCCATCAGGGGTAACTCTGCTCCATGGAAACAAGAATCTCCTTTTCCTATATAGCAATTGGAGAAGGGAGACCTTCACTCACAGTGGAAAGCAGGAACCAGCAGCAGTTGGAAGGCCCAGCTGCTGCAGGTTGGAAGCATCAGCCTGATTGTTATGGGAGTGCTATACCATTGCTCTCTGGCCCTGACTGCTTCCCAGTGAAGAGCTCCATGCAACTATTGACAAATTTGAGTCCCAGTTCCTCCCAAAGAGCCTCTAATGCAGAGGTTGTTAGGGGGCTAAGAAGGAGCAAGGCAGGGCCATGCCGCATTTGTACTTTTTGGCAACCCCATACAGGCCAAATTAGAGAAACCAACTCTGTATGGCCCATACTTAGGACAGGCCAGAGGAGAGAAGGGCAGGCCTCAGGCAGGAAGGATCATGATGCAGTGGCCACATCCCTTGGTAACTATTGCTGAAAGGATCTTTGGGAAGAAGGCAAGGCAAGTCCCAGAGGACAAGTATGACCTTGACACCATTTGGGGCTTTAGAGCGAGTCCTCTACCCCTTCACGAACTCAGTTCACAAATTCAGTGCATTTCCCTGCTATACATTCATAGTTCAAAGCCACTTACCAGGGTCATACCTCAGTGGTATGCTAATGCTTGGCCACACAGCACAAATAAGGCCAAGACAGATGATTCAGCAGGAGTCAAGGACTGGCAAGAATGTGCACAGAGCAGCAGATCCAGGAGGACCATTTACAGACATTAGGGCCTGTCAGGAAGGCAGGATGCCCTGTTCCTAACAACATAAATTGAAATGAGCCATGCCATCCCCTCACAGCAAAGGTTGGGATGGGAGCACTGACTGAGCCAGGGTTGATGTTGAACACTATGGCATGTCACATGACTGAAGAGCCAAGAGGACAGTGTGAGAGGGTTTCTTCTCATAGGCCATGTCTACAGGAGATGCTTACTGCGCAGTAGCTCGTTACTACTGCGCAGTAGTGTTGCATAGCACAAACTGTGACATGACACTATTGCATAGTAGTAATGAGCTATTGTACAGTAGTAGCAAGCTACTGAGCAGTCAGCATCACCAGGAAGCTGCGCTGGGATGCTACTGTGTAGAAATACCGCTCTGCTTTTTACTCCCTGCCCTGTGCTCCCAGACTGATTAGCTGATAATCTTTCTGCTCCCTGCCACTGTGCTCCCTCCTACCTCCCTGACCTGTCCTGTGCCATAGGTTGGCCACCCCTGATCTAAACCAAGACTACAGATACTTTTGTCCCTGTGTATTACTTGTTTGCCTCTCCAAGCACTGTCCCCCTCTCACCTCTCTCTCTTCCCTGTCTTTTGCATTCAAGCAGAAGGCAAGGTAGATTTGCAACTTGTAGACTAACTAAATTACAGATGGATATATAGCATAAGAGTTTGCAAAACCATGCTCACTTCATCAGATGCTGTGAAAGAACAGGCATGGAGCACTATATAGAGAGGGTGATTAGAATTCAAAAGGCGGAGGGGGGGTGCAATTCTGAGAGAAGCAAATGGGACATAAACCCATAGAGACAAAGGGGTCAGAAAAGCGAATTCAGGTAATGGGATAAGAATCTGAAGTCCCTGTTTAGACCAAACTTAATACAATCCAGTCTGGGGATGATTTTTTTGTTCTGCAATTTCACATTCAAGTTCATTTTTAGATTTGTGTTGTCTAAGAACAGCTTAGAGGTCAGTGATGGAGTATCCAAGGAGTTTAAACTGTTCTGCAATAGGCTTGTGTGTCATTCTGGAACTGATGTCAGACTGGTGTTCATTCATCATAAGGATCACCTCATCAACCCAATTTAGACAGCAGGGGGACACTAGGCAGGTATTGACACATATGACATTGGTAGAGGTGCAGGTGAACAAGTCTCAGATGTTATAAACTGTATTATTTGGTCCAGTGATTGTGTGGTTTGTACTAATGAGGGGACACAGTTGGCATCTGAATCCCTTACAAGGCCTGGTACTTCAGTGAGAATAGGAGTTAGGTAGCCTGTTGCTTGAGAGATGCCATTTGAGGCTGGGGGGCAGTCTGTAAGCCAGGATGGGTTTGACCTCCATTGCTACCTTTAGATAGTTATCTTTTTCCAGGAGGGGTTGGAGGTCATTAATAATTTTATATCCAAATCTCTGTTTGATAGACTACTTTGGACATGTCCGGCTCAGAAAAGTTTATGGATCTCTAATTTAGTTAGTTTGTAATGTACATCTTTACCTTTCCTTCCACCCCTTAAACCACAGCAGACGAACAAGCTACAGTACAGTTCCACTTTAACCACTGGGCATTTCTTCCCATCTGCCAAAGCCACTGCATGAGAAACCGAGGAGTGCCTGATTACTTCGCTTAATGGCTTTTTCCTTTCCTGGTTGTCATGAATTCCTGAGCAGCCAGGGTTTCCGAATTTCCTTGCCTAGGCTTACTTTTTTTTCAGCGGAGCTCATTGCTAGTATATTAGTCAAGCCTGCTTGATTACAGAACAAGTGTGTTGAGTATATACACCAGAACTGTTGCAACACCGTCTCCATTTGCTCCCAAGGGGCTGCTGTATGCTGGATAGAAGAGCAGGGCCCTGCTGCCTTGCAGCTTGTAACATCCATTTACCCTACTCTAAAGAAAGCCCAGAGGGAGGGGTAGCACTTGACACCAGTGCTGCATGAGGTGCATGGCAAGAGGCATCCAGGGCATCAAGCACATAACATAAAGGAGATGCAAGCTGGTACCACACAGACTATCCCAGGATGACAGACACCCAGAGTGGGAGGTGAGAGGAGCAAGGGGTAAGCCCTGCATACACAGGCTTGTAATGTCTGGAGATTCCTAAATCACTTGAGCCCAGAGAGCAAATCTTGGCTTTGATCAGGGGAGATTAAAAGGCAAGGAGACATCATTTGGGAAGCGGGGAGAGGGCTAGAAATGGGGAGGTATGCTGCCATGCTGCTTGACAGTGTCAGACAAAATTGAACAAACAATAGAGCAGGAATGTGCCATAAGAAAAAAGTAAAGGTAGGACAAGCATTAGAGAGGGAGAGAGACTGAAAAAGAGTAGGCCTGGCTCTGGGATGAAAGGGTTCTCCCTCTGCAGTGTCACTGGGGATAATACTAGGGGATCCTTGACTGTCGCAGCTAATCTAGGCATTGCTTTTATACATCTCCCAACAACAAGTGCACTGGGAAGGGAGAAATTTGCCCCAGAAAGTGGATGTGTCCCTTCCACGTTCTGACCCTGTCAAGCTTATAAGTTCACTTGGTAGCAGTGATCTGGGCCCCTGTGAACTAGAACACCTTATGGCTCAGGGGAGCCGGCTGACAGTTTGAGACCTGTGCTGGGGATGGGGCACGCTCCTGCTGTCTGCAGAACCCTTTCCACTGAGCAGTGTGATCATTGAAGTGTTTACTAGCAGGTGCTGTCACCTGAGCAGGCTCAAAGGAGTTCTGCTACCCCAGCTAATCCATTCCCCGTGCTTGTACCAGTTAGTTTGCTGCTACCCAGTTGAACTATTCTGAGGGAGGGGGAGAGGAGAAAATACCTATGTGCTTGGCTCACAGTAGGGGGCAAACAGATACTAATTTAAAACCAAGAGGTGTCCTTAGGCTGGACTGATCTGGCCACTCTGGTGCATGTGGTTGCAACCCTGTACAGGTTTAGAAGGATTCAAACCTGACTGTGCCAAGCAGTAACCACTCACAAGTTGCCCCTGTACCAATGCCAGCCAAGGTCTATGCCAGCTGCTCAGGAGGCAGACCCTGGTGGCGTATGAGAGCATAAGGGCTGTCAGTAAAGCTGGGATTGGAAGGCATGAGCCTTCTCTACCCCTCACCTTGTCATTTGCCTATGTGCCAGTAAGTGCTGGGAGGTACCAGACCCGCAGTCTGCCCCTACTTGTACTAGCACGTGGTGATAATGAATCCCTGGTGAGAGTGGTTCTTATTTGCTTTGCCCGCAGTGAAATTGTTGTTGCTACTGAGGCATTTCATACCCAAGAAATAGCTTTTCTAAAATGCTGCTCCGTGCCCTCACCCTAAACGCTTGCATTTTGGTGGCAGCTAAAGATTTCACACAGCCCATAGGACCATGGCTCCTAAAACAAGCCCAGGGCTGGGTTTCCCAAGTGCTCAGCACCCAGAACTAGACCAGTCTTCTAGAAAAGCTCAGCACTGACCATGCATTATGCTGAACTCTTAAAATCCAGGCCATTGTTTGGGTGCCAAGGATAAAGCTGAGGTGTTCTGAAAACCTGGCCCCCATTCATCAGGTGCAGCCAGAGGTTCCAGCCTGAACTATCCTGTCAACCAAAGGACTACTCTTGCAACAGCAAATGAGGGTGGGGGGTTACATTCATAGCAATACCCACTTGGAGGCAAGGCCTCCTGGCACCAGTGTTCATGGTCTTCTGCAGAGAAGCTGCATCTCCAACCCTTCCCAGCTGGCAGGCTGGCTGTAGAAGGCACTGACACTGACATCTTCCTCCAGAGCATCTCTTTGGATTCTTCTGCAGCCGATAAGGTCATTCAGTGAGCACAGGCCTGTGGGAAGTACTTCAGCATCTTCACCTCCCCTCCCCCTTCATGCACTGTCACAACCACAGAGAAGGACCAAATTATGGGATTTTTCCTTCCTTAGGAATAGCTGTTACAGGCATGGTTCAGGAAATGCCCCCATTGCTATTTTTGCTGTGCTCAGTGACTAGAATTCACATTTCTCACATTTCTACCTCATACTTATATTTTCCCTAAGTAAATACTGACTCTGCCACAGGCCTGCAGGAAAAGGACATTATAAACAGCCACATTCCGGGGGATCTCATGATCTAGTGCTTATTGGAAAGGATCAGCATCTATATAAAGAGTGTCCCAATGTGCCTCCCCACCCTGAAATACCATTGCCTCTAGACAGCTCTTTTGACAACATGATACCACACAACTCAAAACAAGGAGTGAAAATGATCATTCGAGCACAAGGAAGATGGGTTGCGAATCTGGTCATAACTATGAGGCTAATTATTAAATCTTTGATGCTCACCAGGATCCTGGGGTCTGCATAGGATCCTGGGGTGTGTGTGAACTGGCTAGTATTTGCTTAGGTTTTGGATTTGGCTGATTCAGGGGACAGTGTTTTGATTTGGTGATTCGAATCACTGTCCTGAATCAATTCAGCCAAATCTGATTCAGAGATTTGGCCAAATCTCCAAATTGGCCAAATCTCTGAATTGGACAGGCACTATCCCACGCCCGCCCTCCCAGTCCCACCAATGGCTGCCCTGCCCTGCCCAGCCCAGCTCAGCTCCCGGCTCTTTAAAAAAAAAAAGCCCCCACTCACTGGCTCCTGCCCAGTGGGGGCCAACCCCCGCTGCCCCACACTGCATGGGGGCCCTGCCACGAGTCTCCAGAAGTCCTGAGGCCGCTGCAGCAGCCAGTGAGTGGGGGCTTTTTTATTTTTTTATTTTTTTTAAGCCAGGAGCTGGGGCAGGTGGGGCAGCCATAGTGGGGGGGGAGGGTCTGGGGGAGCAGGTGGGGGTCAGAGGTCAGGGGGGCTGGAGGAGCAGGCAGGGGATGGGGCCTGGTGGGCGTTCCCCCATGGTCCCCTGCACCCTCCTCCATCCCATCCCATCCCACCCCTCCCCCACCCTCTACTTACCAGCATGGAGTCCTAGTCCAGCTCCCTGCTGCAGCCAGTGGGGACTGCCCAAATCTCCAAATCTTTTCCGAATTGATTTGGATGCTTCAAATCGAGTAGGACCTTTTTATTGGTCTCCTGATTCGATTCAGATTTCAAGATTCAGCTGCCAAAACAGGCCGAATCTCCTCCGAATTGAATCAGCACCCGAAGCTTTGCACAGACCTAGTCTGCATCTCATCATACAACCTGCACTTCAAGCATTTTCACCCCCTCAGCTCAATGTTACAAGAGGGCCCAGGGGTTAAGCCAAGGACAGAAGTCTATCACATTTGGTGCTGCAAACACTCCCAGGGAAGACAGTCCCTACTACAAAAAAACAGCAATTGAAGTACTGCATTTCATGGTGTGTAAGTTGAAATTTGAAGCCAAGATATTTACCCTTAAATTTCCACCTTGACTTATACATTGTATCAGTACTTTGAAATAACAAAATACTGTGTTTCAAAGTTCATTCATCTTTGAAACAGTTATCAAAGCAAAGCAAAGAATGGCCACCAACATTCAAACTGTGTTTTGTTACAATTAATCGCACAATAAGTTAGTGATGATAGTTTGAACGCACAAGGCATGAGGCGCGGTTGCACTAATTACATGAATTAGTTACTGTAATCACACCTGTTATGATCAGTTCATTGTTTATCCCCCTTTATGTAAAAGTGTGATTCTCTTTAATCATCTTACATTATTGTTTTAGACTTGTGATTTGGCACTATTTTAACAAAAACCAAATGAACTTAATTACTGGTTGTAAACAAAGACCATTATCAGAAACAATCATGGTGGTGATTGTTCGTTCTGAATTCTTCCTACTATAAGAGAATACTTACCGTACATGGATTTGTTTTACAAATGGATCATTATAAAATGTGGGTTGACTTATACACCAGATCTATGAAAATCCTAACTTTTTAAATCAGAACTATGGCGTTGACTTATACTCCACATAGACTTATAAGCCATGAAATATGGTAGAGAAGGAAAACAAGAATCAAAAGGACTGCCCAGAGACACTTAGTGGGCGCGTGGCAGAGCCAAGGGCAGATCCTGCTCTCCTAACCAAATCCACTAGACTGCTGCTTCCCACATGTTAAGAACAACCCCTGCAACATTGAGGGTAGGAACCTATTCCACTTTCTGCACCCAAGTGGCAGTAGCCCAGCCATGTGGCTGCTGGTTTTGGCACTTCATGATCCTACTCAATGTGCAGTGTGGACATGCATGTTTTTCACTACACTATGGAGTGAGCAGTAAGCTGTGCTCTGGCTGGGCAGGTATGTGGCCCTATACAGGGGTAGGAGCACAAATCCTGAAAATGTAGCTGGGCTGAAATCCAAGGCTAATGGGTGTTAGAGGAGTAGTAAGAGGATCTTCTAATGTTTCAGCCCTGGTAGCTAAGTAGTTGTGTCACTTGCCCTAGAAGCAGAAGACCTATGTTCTGTACTCAGCCAGTGGGAATCTGAACCTGTATCGCCTACTTCCCAGCACATTGCTCTAACTACCAGGCCATGATTGGGCATTAGCCAGCCCTCCTTTTGAAGCTGAGACTCTGCCCCTTTCATTTAATAGTTAGTGGAAGAAATGGATTATCAGTAGCAGCAGTGGAGAAGTTCTGCCCCAGTGGGGACAAGGCTAGAGCCCAGGGCCTGCTCCCTTGCAAAAGGGAATCTGTCTCAGTAAACCACACACCCTGTAGATTGTGCCCTTCCTCCTGACCCTACATACTTTGGCTGGCCAGCAGATCAGATTTAAAAGGAGGGATGGACAGTGCCTAATCTGTACCCTGTGCTGGGAAGCAGGAAAATTACAGGTATAAACCCCACTCTGGGGCTCAGAGCCTGAGTCTCCCACTGGGGCAATCAGCCAGACAATCTCTAGGCCAGGGCTGTCCAACTTTGGCATGGCTGGGGGCCACATGTTACAGAGGTGGGCACCAGAATCCCACCACCACATGGGTAGCACTTGGCCCCCTGGGATTCCCCCACCATCACCACCATGCATGCAGCATCAACCCCCTGCTAGTGCACTGTATGGGTGGTATGGTGTGCAGGCCCCCTTTCACCTGCTGCATAGACAGTGCTGGTGAGAAGCAACAATCATCCCATTCCACCCCTTCCGCATGTGGCAGCAGGAGAGGCAGCTGCAGGGGCCCATGGCCTACCAGTTGAACAAACTTGCTCTAGGTTACTGGGCTAAAACATGGGCAGGACCTTCTCCTCTTCCATCCCCCCATTCTCAGTAGCTGTGTGGATGCTTGCACATCCACAGACTGTGCTTGGTGCCAAAAATAGCAGTTGTGTGGGGGTATAATTGCCATATGGGCATGTAAAATGAATGAGGATACTGTCCTAAATTGACTCCTTTGATGGTACAAGGATCTGGATGGTACAACTACACAAGCAAAATTGGGCCTGCACCAACCTGCATTTACAATAGCCTCCTAATAGAGACGCACAAAATTCTATATATAAGACTACACACAGGTGCAATGTTTTCCCATCAAGAGATGTACACACAAATCTATACACACACCCCCACACATACCCCCTCCCCAATCTACATATACACACCCAACCTGTCCCACAAAACCACATGCTCACAAAGACAAGACATTGTTGGTAGGTTGGCTCTGCTTAGATCTTTTGGTGAATCCAAGATGATGGTGACCATATGGTCTGTCCCCATTCTTTGATTCCTAACCTCAGCTTTTCCCTCCTCCCCCCAGTACAACACCATTTTGAGTGAGATGGACAATATCTATTCCACTGCCAAGGTGTGTCCTCCACACCAGATGTCCAACTGCTGGTCATTGGAACCAGGTATGGTGCTTTCTTGTCCCAGCTGGCTTGGAGCATTAGGCCTGGTTTTACATGCTGTCACCCTCTGAGATTCAAAACTCCTCACTCAGATGGTTGTCAGGGGCTCATCACCCTCAACCTCTGTTGCAGCCAACAGGCAGTGAGGACAACCAGCCTTTTGTAGGACGGGTCTCCTTCTGGAGGAGGTGAGAAAGCAGAATACTGCTGCCTGCTTGCCCCACTGTGACTGTGATGTGTGGGATCTACCATCTCAGCTGTGTTGGGCTGGACTCCACTGGCCCAGTCCTTCTACCACCACAGCAGTGGGAACTTGGTCCCCACCTGGACTTCAGAGGGACTGTGGAAAATCTAACCCCATTTTACAACAATCAGACCTCGTGATCCCTCAGGGCAAAGGGAAACGCCCCTGTTTCCTTGCTATATTGCTTAATTGGCTAGGTATATTACAGGACTGTATACAGGTCTCACGCATTAGTGATGGGCAGACAAGTGTGCTAGAGGAACCCCTAATATGGTAGAGATTTATCCACATCCAAATCTGCTCCAGGTTGGACTAGCCGGGACCTGGACTAGTAAAACCACATAATTCAAATGATCCAAATATCAGAAGCCCTTGGTGTCAGTGCTGTCTCAAACATACATGCTTGGCTTGTGTGCTACTGGCCCAAAGATTCCTTGCTTTAGCTTGCAAACACCCCCCATACATCCATTCCAGTGGTGTTGGAACATGCTTGAGGCTGAGCTCAGGCCATGCTCTGCTGAGCCCACAAGCCATAGAGACCTTGCCTGAGGCCCAAGGTTCAGTGTGGAGCTCTCCCTCTGTTCCAGCCTCTCTGTGACATCAGGGATCTATGTAGCCCTGAGAAGCTGCCCTGTCTGGCAGCTCAAGCCAACCTGACTAACTGCCTTGTTGTTCTTCTTTGTGTCTCAGAGGTATCTGACATCATGGCCAATTCCCGCAGCTACAAGAAGCTGCTGTATGCCTGGGAGGGGTGGCACAACTCTGCTGGCAACCCCCTGAGGCCCAAGTATGAGGAGTTTGTGAAGCTGAGTAACGAAGCCTACAGGATGGACAGTGAGTGTCTCAGAGTGCTTAGGCAGGAAGGTCATGAATTGTCCCCAGCCTATGAGAGTGTGTGTGGAAGGGGGAGAAGAGGCAGGGGGAGAGGGGAGGTGGTCAAGAAGAAAAGTTCCCCTTCAGATTGCCTCAATCATTACAAAGCCTGGCACAGAGTGTAGCATTGCAGAGATTCAGCTCTCCCTCTGTTGTAAATTGGGAACCAATGGACTCCTCCCAGAAAAGCCAAGAGGACAGTCTAGTGCTAGTCACTCTGTATCTGGTGCTGGAGATCTCAGAGACCGGGCCCTGACCCAGGTGGACCACAGGGGTGCTTATCCACCATTGCGCCATGGCCAGGCTTTCACTGCCTTGCTGTGAGTGACCTCTTGCTCTGCCAGTTCAACTGTGTGAAACCAGACCTGGCTCTGATCCCACCTACACCTGGGTAACACCTAAGACCCTCCCAAAGTTCTACCTTGAGGTGTGATAGCTCCCTCTCAGACTCCTGAAGCAAGGTCCAGCAGGGCTCTGCTCAATGTAAGGCCTGGTAAGGTGCAGCAAAGGTAACCACAGGGCTGCTCAAGCTTGTGCCTAGCTGCCCACCATTCCTGCAGTGCACTTCTATCAGCCAGGCCCAGGTGGGGTGCAACTGTCCCCTCCCCCGGTTTGCTCATGCCTGCAATCACTGTAGCTTGGAGAATGGTATACTGCTGGCCAGATTGGCCCTAGAGTAGGCCACCTGGAGATCCCTCCTCTAGCCCTGTGACAGGGTGCATTCCAGGGGTGATTATAGCACCTCCTAGTGGTGGCACAGCACCTATCCGCTACTCCAGTCCTTTGATCTGGCTCTTTCTCTTCTGCCATTCCTTGATGTTATAAGCTATGTTATATAAGGTATATGTGCTCCGGTGGGAGGGGCTCCGAGAGCCACTCTAATTAAAGCACACACAGCGTCACGTCACAGCTTCCCCATGCTGAAAAATGGTGGCAGGGGGTGCTTTAACTAAAGCTCATTGAACAAGCTTTAGTTAAAGTAACCCCACTGCCATTTTTCAGTGTGGGGATGCTGATACACATGACACTGGAGTCTGCTGGCACACAGTAATTAATCAAGTGTGCTCCAATGAGCTGTAATTACAGCATGTCAGAACAGTCTCATTGCACATGTATAAGTGCCCATAGTTAATATGTTGTTTAGGTGTTTGCCTTCAGTTTTTCATAGATTCATAAATGTTAGGGGCTGGAAGGGACCTTACAAGATCATCGAGACCAGCCCCCCCTGCACTTGGGCAGGAGACTGCTGGGGTCAGATGACCCCAGCAAGATGGGCATCAAGATGATTTTTTAAGATCTCCAGGGTGGGTGACTGTACCACCTCTGGGGGGAATCTATTCTAGATCCTTGGCACTCAAATTGTAAAGAAGTTTTTCCTTATGTCCAATCTGAAGCGATCTTCAACTAGTTTGTGCCCATTGTTTCTTGTCTTCCCCTGGGGTGCCTTGGTAAACAGATGCCACCTTAATCAGGGGGGCATGTGCCCCCACTGCGACCAGTCCTGCCAACTGGGGTGGGGACTGGTCCCATGATGGGCGATTGCTGTGGCCAAGTGCTACGCTTGCTTAAACCACTTCTGGGATGGGCTGTGGCTGCTTCTGGGAGCAAGCACCAGCAGATTGCTACAGCCACCCCAAAAAATGGCTGCAGCAAGCGCAGCAATCAGCCAGTGCTTGCAGTGGGGGCACCGGCGTTCCTGCCTGCCCCTCCTGCCCATCGCTTAAGTCACAAGCGCAGCTGTCAGGGGGTGTACGTGCACCCCTATCCACCCTCTATGCATTGTCACTGCTGCAGACAGTCATCCCAGAAAATGTTCTAGCTTTAAAGGGATCCTGCTACTTTTTCTTACCTGGCCTTCTCTTTTCTGTAACAGGGCTAGGGATCTCTGTTATAGGCCCCAGCTGGGAGTTAAATGGTGCTGTGAGTCGGGGGGAGGGGACTCACTACCCTTTATGCAGCCTGTTGGAGGGCAGCCAAGCCCCCCAGTGCCAAATGGAAAAACTGGGGAGGATGCCCTCCAAACTGCAGCCCAGGTGCAAGACTCACAGCTGTTGGCTATGTGCTCTCTACGGCTAGATTTTGCAGACACTGGTGCTTACTGGCGCTCCTGGTATGACTCACCCACTTTTGAGGATGATCTGGAACAACTCTACCATCAGCTGGAACCCCTCTACCTGAACCTGCACGCTTTCGTCAGGAGGAAGCTGTATGACCGCTATGGTGCCAAGTACATCAACCTCAAGGGACCCATCCCTGCTCATTTGCTGGGTAAGTGAAGTGTCCTTCCCCTTGGGGAGGGTCTCTCCCCCTCCTGTTTGAGCATGTAAAGGAAACAGCTGTGCCAGTATGCAGCTCAATTCTGGCTGTGAGAGGGGAATTGTGGAATTGCCATGAGGTGAGGAACAGGGGATTGTGAAAGTTGGAGAAGGGGATTGGGGCAGGTAACTGCAGCCTATTTGCTTTAAAAAGGGGTAAAAGACCTACCCAAGCCTAGCAGCTCATTGGGTGGATGTGGTGAAGGCTTTCCAAGCTTCTGTAGTTAAGGGCATGCAAGAGAGGGAACCATTCAGCATTACATCCAGCTGCCTTTGACTCCCCAGCCAGCATGACCAGGTGCCCACTGACAACTGGCTGGTCTAGAGGCAGCCTCAACACAAGCACAGATCATGGCTCATATGGTCCAGTGAACATAGCTTGCTTCTGTATATGCACAGAATTCTGTACCCCTGGAAGGGGTCTCTGAGGCAGGAGTCAAATCCAGAACTACTGGGTCTTAAACCATGAGCCTCTACTATCTGAGCTGAAAGACTGCTCTACTAGCCTAGCTGTTGCATATTCCTCAGCTTCAGCAAACAGCCTAGCCACCACTTAAAGGAGAATGTGGGAATGGGGCCACACATACATTCTGCACTTGTTCCACCTGGGGAAATTCCCCTTCCTCCATGGCGCATACAATGAAACCCAGCAGAGTTGAGGAGCTGTGCTCTGACTTGTGCACTTCCCACCATTGCAGAATGAGCCACAGTGCCTGCAGGAACTCTTAGAGTTCATAGGCATCTCGGCAAAGGGCAGAGCAGGGATGGGAAATTCCATTGTTGTGTAAATCTTAATGAAAAGTATGCAATCCCCTCCCCATCTGCTGGCACTAACACTTCACACCTTCACAGGGCTGATCATCTGAAGACCAGCCACATTTTTCACTTTAGCCTCCCAGCTTTCCTGGCAGACAGTCACTATTCCATCCCTACAGACATGGGCACTGAATGCAGAGAGGGGAAGTGCCTTGCTTTAGCACACACTGTGACTCATGGGCAGAAACTCTTATTCCAATGTTTCCACCCCCTGCCAAAAAAACCCCCAAAAAAGAGCAGCTGCTTAAAATAATCAAGAAAAGAGAAGGTCTAAACTCATCCCTTCTCCAAGAGGAGACCTGTGGGTCCTCCCACGAAGTGTCTCCCTTGTGGTGCCCAGAGGGCTCACATGGGGGCAGAGGTTCTAAGCAGCTGTCTGCAGCCCTACAGGGCACTTCCCAAAGCATGTTCTTGGGCCCCTCCCCTCCATCAGAAAACATCCATTCTAAGAATAGACCAAGCACTTGCCTGCTTTCCCAAGTCCCTGAGTTATGGCTGTTTTTTCTCCAGGCAACATGTGGGCTCAGCAGTGGAACAACATCTATGACATGATGATCCCCTACCCAAACAAGCCCAATCTGGATGTCACAAATGCCATGAATCAGAAAGTAAGGAACTGGCTGCTCTTTGTTGTCTCTGTGTATTACCTTGCCCACAAGCCTGACACAGGACTTGGGCAGCAGCTGTGACAGCAGCTCTAAGGATTGTGAGTAGTGATATGCAAATCAACAAGCAGGCAATGAGAGGCCTCCCTGCCATCCATAGGCTGCCTTGCTCAGTATTGCCTGTAGCAATGAGCAGGGATGCTCCCCAACCTGCAGGTTGCCTGAGGTGCTTAAATTCATTGTTCATGCCTTGTGCTAACTGCATCTGCCTGCCACCTTGCAAGATAAAATAGCACGGGCACAGCAGTGCTGCAGGGGAGGGCATTGCATTGTCAAACCAAGGGCCTAGAGCAATGGTTCTCAACCTTTTCAGACTTGAAGCACCTCTCAGAGAATACCAGCTCTTAGTTTTCACCATCTTCACCAAAGGCATTCTCCCTGAGGAGCCACCACTAGAGGTGGGGCCAGGTCAATATCAAGAGATGCCCGCATAGTCCATATCAGTGGGATAAGTGGAGGCCTCCATTCTTAACCTGGCCATGACATTCTCCAAAGGCAGAACGTGGCCTCTTGCCACACAGGCACTTGCTGTGTGACTGGCCCAAGCTGGGCAGCCACTGGTTAGCCCTCATAACAGCAGCCTCCTCTGGTCTCTGCTTGCACAGAACTGGAACGCCACGCACATGTTCCGGGTCTCGGAGGAGTTCTTCACTTCCCTGGGGCTTCTGGGGATGCCCCCGGAGTTCTGGGCTGAGTCCATGCTGGAGAAGCCTACAGATGGGCGGGAGGTGGTGTGCCATGCCTCAGCCTGGGACTTCTACAACCGCAAGGATTTCAGGTGTGTGGGGCACGGCCTGTGGAAGCAGGGTGCTGATGGTCCCTTTGTGCTATGCACATGACCCCCACCCCCCCAGTAGGACCTGGCAGAGGCAGACAGGGGGAGGTAAGAGTAGCCATATGAGCTCTGGCATGCATCCATAAAAACAGGCCTCCATGCCCCCTAGTCTCCATTTTCTGCCTGTGCTCGTGCCCACCCCAACACCCTAACACAGCAACGAGACAGGAGTTAGCTGCCTCTCCAGGCTGGTCAGGAAATCCTCCCCTCAGACGCAGGAGCCCTTGCCACCTCCCCTACTCCATGCACTTACAGGTGGTCTCATTGTGCACATTTTCCCCAGTGCACCACCCCTTGGTGCTGCTTTGATTATCCAATACTTAGGAGATGCTAGACAGCAATACATGGCTGTTCTCCTTCCTATCAGACTGGGGCGAGGGGCAGGGGGAAGAGGGGGCTTTCTCCTTTCAGGCCTCCCTTCCCCTCACAGAGGGGCAAAGCAGCCGCAGGAGCTGAGTGCATCCCAGCAGGGGAGAGCTGGCAGCCCCTGCACTCACCAGTGCAAGGGATGTGTGTAGGCAGGACTCTGCTCCAACTCACAACCCACCCCCTGCCATGCAGGATAAAGCAGTGCACCACAGTCACCATGGAGCAGCTCTTCACCGTGCATCATGAAATGGGGCATGTCGAGTACTATCTGCAGTACAAGGACCAGCCTGTCACCTTCCGCAGCGGGGCCAACCCGGGCTTCCATGAGGCCATTGGAGATGTTATGGGCCTGTCAGTCTCCACCCCAAGCCACCTCAAGAAGATTGGGCTCCTTGACCAGGTCGTCCAGGATACAGGTACAAGGATTACCCCCAGCCACAGGTGACACAGACACAGTGCATGAAGGAAACTGGGCTCCTTCTGTGGACTAGAGGGAAGGAGAGGGCAGTGCCTGAAGAAGTGACTGCAGCTTGGGATGAGATCTTTGGGCTAGAGGATGCTCTACAGAGCAAGCACCCTCACTGGGTTTGCTTTGAAGTCTCAGTGGGAACTGGGTGCCTGAATGCCTGTGGAAACTGTCTGCCCAAGTGCTGTGCCCAAGGTCACCCTAGTTGTCTATGGCAGAGAATAGGCAGACAAGGTTCTTTGGGTAAATCTGATCTTTTATTAGACCAACTCAAATAGTTCAAACCCAAAGAACCTTGTCTGCCTATGTCCTTAGACCATCATGGCTACAACCTATACCCCTATGGCAGGGAATGGCATTTGGGTCTCCTGTATCTAAGGATAGTGCCCTGAACCCTGAGCCTGTCCTGCACAGCTTGCTCTCTCCTTCTTCATGGTGTATGAGGGTAATGGGGTTCTGTTGGCTTGGGAAAGCCATGCTGCTACCTCTGACTCTGACACCTAGGTGCACCTGGTGCTCCAGGGAGGAGGGGTTCCAGCTGGCATCGTACTCCTGGCTGTCCCATCCCACCCTCTCTGCACTCTGAGATCATTGCACACCAGCAGCATTTTCACTCACCCAGCAAGATTATATGAGTTCCCTGTTAAACTGGGGGTGAGGGAGGGATAGGGATTTTTCCTTTCCACTCACTTTGCTGCCAAGAGAACAGAAGCTTCCCTTGTGAAAGGCTCTTGGGGCTGGAAGCCCTTGGCAGCCAACTAATCCCACCCCCAAGGAGATGCCAGCTCCCAGGGTGGGGCTTGATGGCACCATTCACATTCAGCAGAGCTTGGCAGGATACCTCTGCAGCACCAGGCAAGCAGAAGGAACTAATTCCTGCTGGGAAATGTCCAGGTTGGATAGGCTCCATCCCAGAGCTAGGTTTTACCAGCTCACATGTGGAGCCAAACCAGAGCAGATTGAGCCAAACACATTTGCAAACTGCTACTGTGTGCTGTGGCTTCTTTGCAGAGGGAGGAACATTTCTGGGATCCAGTAACTATGACCAGTGTTTATTCTGGGAGTGATGATGGATTGATGCCATCAGGTTGGAACTGCTCAAACACAGTTGCTGGCAGTCCTTGCCCTGCTTCCCCGTGCCTCCCTACTCAAAAAACCTATGACTTAAATGGGGATGGGGAGGGCAGGGGTAGAACACACACGCCGAGTGAACTGGGTGATGGCAACAAATGGCACATTAGAGCCATGGCTATTTTTGGAGGGGGGTTAGTTAGGATGGGATTGGCTTAGTACAGGGATCTCAAATAGGCCTGTGCGAAATTTCACCAGCAGTTTTGTTTTGGTGCTGTTTCAACTCATTTCGAGCTCGACACAGCAAAATGGAAATGAAACAGAGAGCTTCGAAACAGCCTCGAAACGAAATGAGGCAGGGCAAAATGTTTTGAAATTTTCGAAACATTTCGAGTTCAAAGCTCAAGCTGGGCTTGCCTTCAGGGAAACAGAAACTAAAGTAAGGAGAGGGAGTGGGGAGAGGGGGAAGGAGTGCTCTTATTATTAACTGTGTAGCTGGCCTGTGACTGTCATCCTTCCCTGAGGTCCCTTCCAATCCCAGTGCTCTGGGGGAGGGATGGAAAAACTGCATAAAAGGCAGCATTGTTTGAACTGCCCTGCTTTCTACCTTGGGGTCAGTTGAGTGAGGGCACACCTTAACACACGCACAGTGTCACTCACCCATGTCACGAGTTTTGCCTGTCAGCAGCTAGGGGTGCAGGGCCCCAGAACCCAGACTCCCTCTGCACCGATCTCCTTGACAGCTGGCAAGCTCTGTGGCCGCAGCAGGGCCTAGCAGGCCTGCAGTTTTCACTTCCCTGTGCCCCAAGACAGACACAGTCCCACAAGCACCCATGACACAAGTTTTGCCTGTCAGCAGCCAGAGGTGCAGGGCCCCAGAACCCCTACACCTATCTCCTTGAAGGCTGGCAGGCTTTGTGACCTTAGGAGGGGCTAGCAAGCCTGCAGTTTTCACCCTGCTGTGCCTTAACACACACACAGTGTCACCCATATCACCCATGTCACCCATTATCAGTGATTTGGAGGTGGGCGTGGAAAGCACACTGTCCAAATTCGCTGATGACTCAAAGATGTGGGGAGGTGTGGGCATACTGGAGGGGAGGGACAGAATACAACTAGATCTAGACATATTACAGAGGCGGGTGGATGAGAATAGAATGGAATACAATGCAGACAAGTGCAAGGTGCTGCATCTAAGGAGAAGGAACCAGCAACACACCTATAGGCTGAGGAACACCCTTCTCAACAACACAATGACTGAAAGGGATCTTGGAGTCACTGTTGACTCCAGGATGGACATGAGCCACCGATGCGAGGAAGTGGTCAGTAAGGCTAACTGCACCTTGTCGTGCATCTACAGATGCATCACAAGCAGGTCCAGCGAGGTGATCCTTCCCCTCTATGGGGCACTGGTCAGCCCACAGTTGGAGTACTGTGTCTAGTTCTGGGCACCGCACTTCAAGAGTGATGTGGCTAACCTTGAGAGGATCCAGAGGAGAGCCACCCACATGGTCAGGGGGCAGCAGGCTAGGCCCTATGAAGATAGACTAAAGGTCCTGAATCTATTCAGCCACCACAAGAGAAGAGTGAGAGGGGATCTGGTGGCCGTCTATAAATTCAGCAGGGGGAAATAGGTGAGGCTCTGTTTCCCTGGGCACCACCTGGGATAACAGGGAATAGGGGCCACAAATTGATTGAGAATAGGTTCAGGCATGATATCAGGAGGCATTACTTTACTGTTAGGGCCGCCAGGCTCTGGAATGGGCTCCCAAGCGAGATGGTGCTCTCCCCTACGTTGGGGGTCTTCAAGAGGAGGTTGGTTAGATATATGGCTGGGGTATTATGATCCCAGCACTCGTTCCTGCCCAGGGCAGGGGGTCGGACTTGATGAACTGTTCAGGTCCCTTCCGACCCTAGAAACTATGAAACTATGAGTTTTCCTTGTCCGCAGCTTGAGGTACAGTTTCCCCCAAACCCCTGCACCTATCTCTTTGAAACCTGGCAGGCTTCGTTGCCTCAGCAGGGGCTAGCATGCCTGCAGTTTTGACCCCACTGTGGCTTAACACATACATGTGACATGAGTTTTTTGCTTTCAAGACTTTGAGGTGCATTTTCCCTGAAGGCCCTACACCTATCTCCTTGACACTTGGCATGCTTCATGCCCTCAGAAGGGGCTACCATTCCTGCAAGTTTCATCCAACTCAGGGCAGAAATGACAAAGTTATAGGCTGTTTCAAGCTTCCCCATTATAGCCTATGGGCGAAACATCAAAACAGCATTGAAACAGTGAAAGTGTTTCGAGAAAACGAAACAGAGCAGCAGTTTTGAATTGAAACAAAATTCAAAACAAAACACTGTTCCATTGAAACGTCAAAACGCAAGTCAAAACAGAACGGTGCCGTTTCTCACAGCCCTAATGTCAAACTCATTTGGCCCCATGAGCTAGTTGAGGGTCACTGGGCCTGTCTGTGGGCCCACATGCAGCACCCACAGTGCCAGGATCAGCCTGTGAACCACATGCAGCACATGCCAGCCCCCTCCAGGGCTTGCTGTGCATGTAACGTACACACAGCACAGGAGATCTGGGGCACAAGCTGTGAGCAGCACCCCACCAGACTGGCCCTGCATGCTGTCTCTGGGACCAGTCCAGATTAGTCTTCAGGATATCTGTGTGTAACCCCAGGAGCTACCCATGTCTCTTCATTCTCTGCCCCAATGTGAGATGCAGTAAACAGAAGCTATGCTGGTAACATTTCACTGGTGAGAAGCAAGGATGAACCTATCCAGAATCCATGCCCTGTGCCACATTCAGTGCCAAGTCCAGCCCACACACAATCTGGGTGCCTGGGCAGTAGGGCCAGGTCTGGGAGTGGTGGAGACACTAGCAGTAGCAGCCAGAAAGAGCCACCACTGGGGCTGCCAGGAAGCAGTCTGGCCACCGTGCTGCCCCCACCCTGCCATGTGCCTGATGATAGCAGGATCAGCTGCATGTCCCTTCCTGGGCTGTCCCTTGCATTTAGGCCAGATGGGGCCAAGGGACCCTCCACAGGCTGGACAAAATCCCTTAGTGGGCCATATTTTACCCACCCCTACTGTAGACACATATGGCCTGGTTCACTATATCTGTGCTGTGGGCCCTGTTTCTTACACAAATGGAAAATGGGCATGAACCACTACCACAGCTGGAAGGGGCCAGGTCCATGTTAGCTGCTTTTCCCACCATAAATCCAGGCCATCTAAAAGGAGCATCTAGTGCCCCCATTGGTGATAGAAAGGGCATGTCAAACCCTGAGTCTTAGTTACAGAGCCTGCACTCCTTGTCCAAGGGGAAGGCAGTCTCTGAAGAGCTCTGAGTTGCCATGGGGCAGCTGGATGCTCTCTCCAGGAAGCCTGGATAAATGCCTGCCTTTAGCAAAGCCCCTTTCCTGACATGATTAAACCCTGATGTTCTTGTAGAGAATGACATCAATTATCTGCTAAAAATGGCCCTGGAGAAGATTGCCTTCCTGCCTTTTGGGTACCTTATTGACCAGTGGCGCTGGAACGTCTTCAGTGGGCACACCTCACCAAACCGCTACAACTACGACTGGTGGTACCTGAGGTAAATGGGACCGTGTGTGTGTGTGTTGTGTGTGCATGCATGAGTGCACAAGTGTGTCCAAGCACTTTTGTGTCCAGAGGAATGTACAGTGCATGCTTATATCTGTATTCGTTTGCACATGTGTATTGTTCAGGCATCTACCTGTGTGCATGGGGTTTGTGAGTATGCATGCGTATGTATGTGCATGTGTGTATGATATGTATCCAGGTTGTAGCCGTATTTGGTCTTAGAGGCAAAAGGAATCAGAACTCATGGTCAAGGGGATATCTTTTATTACACCCACTAGATTTTTGCAAAAAAAAAAAAAAAAAAATCTTTAATTGCAAGCTTTCGGACACAAGCACCCTTCTCAGGCATAGGAGAAAAGATTGTAAAAGGTCTCCTAGGAAGAAATGAAAGTTCATATTTCATAGGAGAGTTAAAGGTGTGGTAAAAACTCCTGTTTGGAACAGTTCATTTTATGTATGTTAGGCTCAGAGAAAAGTTGGAATAGTCTGTTTACCTCAAGGTTGTTTGGTGTGTGTATGATAGGCATGCATGTATATTAGACGTGCATGCATATACATGTGTGTTTGGTGAGTGTGCCATGTATGAGCACTGAGATGTGCACAAATATGTGAATAGGACAAGCTTTGTGCCGCTAATTATTTGAAAGGTGCACAGTAAAAACAGGCTGTGATACCCCCTGAGCTGCCCATGTCTCTTCACTCTCTTCCCTGATTTGAGATGCAGTAAATAAAAGCAACACCAGTAACATTTCCTCATAGAACATAGGAGCAGGAACAAACCTGTCTGGAGAAGACAAGGCATTGCCCCAGACCTCACACCTAGCCCTTTCAGGGTGGCATCACCTTTGGCCAACTTGTATGACTGCCCCAGCTCTCCTGCTGGCTGGCTGGGACTGAAAGTGGAGAGACCTGTGACCAAGTCTGTGTTGCAGGATTTGGGAATATCAGAAGACACACAAGACAGCTCATTCTTGGTCTGGGTTTGTGGGTGGGTGGGCAGCTGATTGAACGAATGGATGTGCATGTGAATGGATAGATACATGGGTATGCATGTGATAGCCTGATATGTAGGTTGGTAGGTGGATAGACAGACAGGTTTAGGACGCCTGTATGTGCAGATAGAGAAGTGGGAAGATCTATGGGCAGATGGACAGACAGAAAGCTAGACAGGAGATGGAACTATGTGCTATGACTTCCTACCTAGATATGCATAAGCTTGTCTCCATTGTGTTCCCCTTTCCTTCCCTGTCTCCCTTCTATACTCAGCACTCATTAACCATTGGTGTATCTGTTGCCTTCTTTCTGCCTCATGCAAATATTCATTATTCCCCCCTCACTCTCCCCGCTTTGTTTACAGAACAAAATATCAGGGAATATGTCCTCCTATTGCAAGGAATGAAACCAACTTTGATCCTGGTGCAAAGTATCATATCCCTGCCAACACACCCTACATCAGGTAGGAGAGCTGCAAGTGACAACATTGACATTCGTGTCAGAACCAGGGCACAGCATGGGCAGGGTATGCAAGGGCAGGGGGAGGCCATGGGTTATTGCTAGGGTGCAGGACAGGGTTGTGTGAGGAGCCCAGGTCTGCAAGGGCAGGGACTAAAGGACAATACAGGACTGAGCCTGTGAAATGCATGCTGCACCTGCCTTTGGCCCAAGTGCCCTCATTTCACTCCCTTCATCAAAGCAAAACCCGCTGTTCAAGCTCTGAAAGATCAGTGGTCTCATCAGGCTGCTGAGCCAGACCTGTCAGGGCTCTTTGTTGCTCAGAATGATTTGAAAGATGAGAAAATGCTGATGGTAGGGAAGGGCATCACGACCCCCAGACGTACTTTGTCAGGGGCTGGCACCTTCTCCCAGAGGCAGACAGCTGTGGTCACTCTTGGGGCCCATCTCTTAGTTTTCCATGCTGTGACACCTGCTCTCTTTGCAGATACTTTGTGAGCTTCATCCTGCAGTTCCAGTTCCACAAGGCCCTGTGCCAAGCTACCAATCATACAGGCCCCCTGCACACCTGTGACATCTACCAGTCCAAAGAAGCTGGAACAAAACTCAGGTGAGAGGGATAGGGAGGGGGAAGGTGTATGTATGTGTACAGGCATCTGGGAGACAAAGGTGAACTACTCAGACCAGAGTCGCAGCTCCAGCAATAAGAATAGAAACAATCCCACTGGCAGACAGCTACCTTTCTCAGAAGCATCATCTCAACTCCCCATAAATATCCCTGGTGCAATGGTTCACCTGGGAAGTATGTGGTGATCTTACCCATTCTGGGGCCAGAGGGCTGGGATACTCTTTATTCCTATGGAAGGACTTGCTGGAGAAAACTTGCTTTTAATTCAAGTGCTGGAATTATTGTTTTTAGAACCACAGATCCCTGCTCCAGGTCCAAGCACAGGAAATGGGATGGGTGTTTATGAGAAAGGAGATGCTTTCAGACTCTTAGACTGGGGATTGTGTGTGTGTTCTGCAAATCTGAAAGTCTAGGGGTAATGTGTTCAAAGATGTTGAAGTGAGTTGGGAGCCCAAGTGCCATTTTCAGCACTGATGTAGGCACGTAGGAACTGAGTTTCACAGGAAGGCAGTAGAACTTACTCTTCTGTGAGTACCTCAGTCACCCTTGAAACTAGTATGTGGGGACTTCTGACAATGTTGCTTCAGGCATCTCAGAATATGTCTAGGCTGCCTGAGGAGGTGGTCCTTGCAGGGTAAACTCTGTCCCACCTGGGATCTGAGTGAGGCAGCAGAGTAGAGGATTCAATGCTATTTAAACCATCTGTACTGGTCCCCTGGGTCCTCTGGGAAAGATGTGCCCAGAGCAGCAACAGCACTCTATGCCTGGCAAGCCAGCCTCCAGGAGCAAGGAGTCCTGAGCACAGTGTGGAGGTGACAGGCCAGTTGTGTTTGTGTGTGTTTCGAACTGATAGGCGTAGGCTGCTGCCCAGAATTGGCACTGCAGTCTGTCTGTCCTGCTGCTGTGACTCACATACGGGATCCCAATGAAAGCAAGAGGCCAATGCTGGAATAGATACTGGGTGATTATGTTTCATGGATGGGATTTTCCAAGCCACCATAGGTTGCTGTCCTATCTTCCCCAGCATATGAAGAACTAATGCCACAGCCCGAAGTCAAGCCAGGCCCTTCATTTAGAGCACAGACATATTCATCAACTATAGGATCAGAAAGTATCACAAGCAATGATCTTTCCCTACTTAGGCTGCCGGGCTCAGAGCCCAATCCCCAGGTGTCTTCTCCAGTATCACCCTTGGGAGGGCTTATCTTCAGGTGTGCTCTTCCAGCCTTTGCTGAGAACCACTAGACCCTTTCCCTGCTACTTTCTCTCCTCTACCCCATCCAGATGTCTTCTTAAAGGGGCTTCGTCCCTGGACAATGCTACCTGTCCCAAGGACTCCCTGACCCCGAATCACAGAGAAGTAGACCTGGAAGGGAGCCCCAGAAGACATCAAGTTCAACCACCTGCCTAAGGCAGGAACATCCCTATCCAAGTCATCCTATACAAATCCATTGTCTAACCTATTAGCAAAATTATACAGTCAACCCTGACACAGCCACAAGACATAACATCCTAATCTGCCACAGGTAAACCAAGGAAAACATGCAGTCAATATCCTGCTGCTGCAGAGCTTGTTAAAATATGCTCAAGAGATCCCAGGAAGAGGGTCATTCCCACCCCTACCCCCTTGTCCAGAGGAGGGCAAAAATCCCTATAGCCCATACCAATCTGATTATGGGGTAAAATTCCTTCCTGACCCCAAATATGGGTATCAGTCTGACCCTGAGCAGTGGGGCACGATGCTCCAGACAGGAACCTCTGGGTTTAAGTCCTAGCATGAGCACTGGCAGACCTCAGTCCAAATCCCCAGCCCTGGCTGCAACCAACACCCAAGGAAGACTTAAAAAAGAACCCTGACACATGTAGCAGTGGGAGGGGGGAAATTGCTTGTGGCCCCATGTGACAAACATCAAAGCCCAGAATCATGGAAAATACCCATAATAGTAGGCATAGCTACTCCTAGATCCCCCCTGGCTGCACCTACATGAGATTCTGACTGCGCATTGGCATTCAAAGGCATCACCTTTCCTTGTATGACTTGCTATCCAAGCAGAGCCCTTTGCAACAGCCACCTGGCCACTCATTTTAATATCAATCAAATGTCAAAATCCTTAGGGTAACTTTGCAAATCTAAGCTGATTTGCTAATCAAGGGACATTGTTCATGATGCTGCACATGACATCAAATGGAGATGGGGCCTGTCCCAAAGCAGTTACAAAGTGAGAGCTGAATGCAGAAAGGAAATGCAGAGTGGAGGGTGTCATCTTCCTAGCAGCATAGGACCATTGGTATCCAGAAACATCACTGTCTTATAATTGAAGCAGTGTTCAATTTAACCATTAGCCAATGCTGGAGTGGAGGGAGTCCTTGAACTCTTATATTGTGCCATCCATTGTGATGCCTAGTATGGACAGTGGCCATGAGAATTGAGTGCTTGTCCTTTGCTCTGCAAAGCTCCAAGGTCTGTGGTTTTTGGCCCTACCCCTCTCTGTGTCTCACAGTGGCATTTCTTATTCTGGTTCTCTGCAGTGAGATGCTGAAAGTTGGTTCTTCCAAGCCATGGCAAGAAATCCTGTTCACTATGACTGGCACCAGAAAGATGGATGCTGGGGCACTGTTGGAGTACTTCAAACCTGTGACAGAATGGCTGGAGCAACAGAACAACAAAACCCAGGAAACCCTGGGCTGGCCAGACTTTGAGTGGCGCCCGCCTGTTCCTGAGGGCTACCCTGAGGGCATTGGTAAAGCTCCCCCACTGTCTCTTTGCCCCAGAGCAGGGTCTGGGGTGGCTGGAAGGGGTGCAAAAACAGATGGAGTGTGACATTGTTAATCCATGTGCACATGCAATATCTGCTGGTGCATGGTGTGCTGGGATAGGGAGAAAGAATGCAGCATAGACTGGTCACCAGCTCAGGTCTAGAGATCACTGTGCAATCATGTTTCACAAGGTACTTCACCTCACTATTAATCATGTGCCATGGGTCAAACACAGCTGAAGTGACCTATGGTCTATTCTGTTCCAGTAATCCCTGTCCTCCTGATGTAACAGATCATCTTCCCTGTGCTGTCTCTTGATTGGCTGATTGGGAGGGTCTAGAATCCAGTACTTGTCCTGTTGACACCTTGCCCTGTCCAAATAAATAAGGACAGATGCTCCACCAGCTCCCACCTGCCTGCTGGCTTCTCCTATCACTTCTCTCTCAGGGACCACCAGGACAGGAATGCAGATACTTCCCAGGTCTCCATCACATCCCCAGGCTGTGCCTTCAGTACTGGGAAGGGCTCAGCCATGGAGTTTCCAAAGAGGGGTTGCTCTCTAGAGGGGAAAGTTTTCTTTCCTGCCTCACCATTGTGTTTTCATCCCCATCTCTTCCTAGATAAAATAGCGGATGAAGCACAAGCTAAAGAATTCTTGGCAGAGTACAACCGAACAGCTGAAGTGGTATGGAATGCCTACACCGAAGCATCCTGGACATACAACACCAACATCACTGATCACAATAAGCAGATCATGGTATGAAAACAAGCTATAAGCAATAGTCTGACAGTGAAGGCAAAGGCAGGCAGACAACACAGAAAACTAGAGCAGCCTCTGCTCCAGCCAGGGAGCTTCATCCGTGTGTCAGGAGGTACCCTCCTCTAGTATCCTTGCCCATAGCCAAGAGGCATTTGTAGCTGCTCCTTGTTTACAGATTAGACTTGGTCCCTGGGCAGTCATGGGGAAGAAATGCCTTAGTTGCCCTTTGCATGCTGCAGCATACTTAACAGTGACTTGTGTCTGATGGAGCCCCATGGGGCACTTCCTCTGCTATCCCCTCTTGGTCTTGCAGCTGGAAAAGAACCTGTTGATGTCCAATCACACCCTGCAGTATGGCATGAAGGCCCGGCAGTTTGACTACTCCGACTTTCAGGACCAGAGCATGAAGCGCATCCTTAAGAAGCTGAGCGACATTGAGAGGGCTGCATTGCCCAAGGATGAGCTGGAGGAGGTGAGAAGGATTGGCAAGAGAGTGCTCTGAAAGTGTAGCCAAACATGTCCACCCAAACACCCTTTCAGGAGCCTATCATCTACTCCTGACTTGTGTAACATGGGGCAGATTGTAGCTGCCAACCTGGTTCATGGGGAGCCCCCGGATAGAGTGCACTAACTGCTTTCCAAACAGAGGTGAACACCATTTCTGCCTCTAAGGAAGCACTCTTCCAAAGACTATAAATCCCAACATTTAGTGTGCCCAGGTGCATGGCATGCTGGGGGCCTGGATTCTCCCATAGCACCCTCCTATGAAGAGTGAGGGGTCCTCTAAGCTGCTTTGCAAAGTTCTCCATGTTGCATTTGGCCTGAGGGCTGTGCCTGGGCCCTGCATTGATGAGAGAGTTGAAGAAGGAATTGAAGAAGGATGTAGAGGCAGGCTGATCCCAGGTTGCTGTTGAGATCACAGGGTTCCAGTTGAGATCAAAATAATGAACCCCAGCTTGTATTTTGTGTGATCTGAGATCATGTGTTTTTCACCATCCAGATAGTGATTGCACAAAGTGTCCTTCCCTCTGTCTCGATCTCTTTCTATGAATGATATGGCAGTACAAATATAATGCAGCCAAAATCATTTCTACCCATCAGCCTGGAGCCTTGGAAGGATTGGGGCTTGCGGGCTCTGGCAGGCTCAGGCAAAAAGCACCTGCTCTTATTAAAATGCAAATTATTTTCACTCGCTGAAAGAAAATTTAAAAAGTAACAGTGAGCAAGTCAATGCTCAGAATAGAAGCATTTCTCCCGGCTCCCAAGCATGTGAATGTGAAAATCTCATTGTAAAGAGATCCAGGCTCTTCTGTTCTGACACAGTCAATAAATGGTTAATAAAACAGTGAGAGCACTGTAGTGAATGGGGGAGGGTGGGGAGTGCATCTACCACCCTTTCTGTATGGAGGTGGCACTGCCAGCTGTATTTCATTGGATCTATTCTGTTGACACCTCATGAAGATTTCTTCTTATCCCCCATATGGCTGGGTCAGTGCTGTAGGTGCACTTGCTCTGAGGTATGTGAGGGTTACTGGCACTCTGAAGGGTAGGAAATGAGGCCCATAACTCTGTCTGTGACTCATTTATTGAGTCTGGATAAGCTTCTTTCCTCTGTGCCTCAGCCACATCCACATTCACTTCAAGACACACACAGGTCTGCGTTCTGGGCAGTGGTGAGACTGAACTCATTCATGTCCGTAGAGTGTTTGGAGTTCTTGCATGGCAGGCACTAGAGCAGGGTAGCTGGTGCCAGTTAGTGGGCAGTGACGTATTCCCATCTTCTACCATACAAGCAGGAATCCTTGTCTAACGTGATCCAATTTCTTTCTCAGTACAACAAACTTCTCTCGGACATGGAGACCACATACAGCATAGCCAAGGTCTGCAAGGAAAACGACAAGTGCTATCCACTGGATCCTGGTAAGTTGTAGAAAAGTCTCTGGAGGACTTTCCTCGGAGTTCTTTGGAGATGACCTAGAAAAGAAGGAACCTCCACCTATAGGGCAGCAAACAGGGAGGAAAGTTCATGGATGTTCTCAGAGGCCCATGTAATTCTGACGTTAAACTCTTATGTTTAGCTCCAAAGCCTAAAACCCATCAGGAGCCTAGGACTGAGTCAGGCCTGGCACCATTTGCCACTGCCTACTTTGTTGCCATGTAAGAACTGGCATGTCCCCTGCTGGATGAGGTTCTACTCCTGAGCATGTGAAACACAGATGACCATAGAAACTAGAGGAAACTATGACCAGTGATGGTTCTCCCAGGAGGATTTTAGGAGTAGGAGACTTGGTGAAGAAAAGCAGAGGGAGAACTTTGTTGAGGAACAGTCATCTCACCAAGTGCGTTATGGGCATGTGGAGAGGGTTACGGTGGAAGGATTCGCAGAGAGGAGCCTGGGAAGGGGATGAGCCTTGGGAGCTGTGCTCTTGTGCTAAGCTAGGGTAGACAGGGAAGGGAGATCTTCAGGCCTCTCCAGGGTCTGTCCAACAGTGGGAAGGTACACAGCAGGGAGACTGTGAGTTTCATTTTTTTTTTCTCCCTTTGTAGACCTTACCAACATCCTCGCCACCTCAAAGGATTATGATGAGCTCCTTTTTGCCTGGAAGGGCTGGCGGGATGCCTCTGGGAATCAAATCAGAACCAAATACAAGAGATATGTGGAGCTAAGCAACAAGGCAGCCAGACTCAATGGTCAGCTTCCCGTTGTGGTGCCTGTTTCTCCAGTGGAAGATGGCCCTCAGAAGCCTAGCGGCTCTCAGCCATTCTGCTTCCCTACTCTCCCACAGCCACAGGCCACCAGCTCCCTGCACTCACTCCTGAGTCCCTTACTCAGACAAAACTCTCTTAAGTCTAACAGATCTATGGGTACTCAGTGCTGCTCAGGATTTGGGCCTCAAACAATATCTAGAAGTTTGATCCTGCTCTAATAGAGATGAATTGCGAATGGATCACAGGAGCTTATTGAAAGCAGGGTACTGAGTGCCATGCAAGCCCCATTGACTTCACTGGGTCCTCAGTGCTTCCTGGAGGGGCTCAGCACCACCCAGGTTCAGGGGCTGAGTCAGGACTTCAGGGTTTGTTGTGTTATCTTGTGAAAGATCCTTGGCAGCTGCTGCTCTTTCTGCACCTCTAGTATCCAAGTGACGTGAAGGCACCTCCACCCAGTGGAGGAGGGACCCCACCCGATGCCTTTATGTCCTCTATTTTTCTCTTGAAGAGAAAAACTGAGGACATAAAGGCATCCGGTTTCATATCAATAGAGGACAGAGGACAACTGGACTGTCCTCTATGATGGCCACCCTATTCTGAAGCAGGGTTATGTGAAAGATTTTCAAGGGTGCTGCTGTGGCCAATTTGAGCTACCCAGCATGACTTTGTTTCCAGGAGGGGTATGCTGGGTGAACTGGGAAGCAGGTGCAGCAGGAGCCCCTCTCTTGCAGCCTTTCCTGGTCCACCCCACATGCCCACTTCTGGTAAGAGAGGTGTTGGTGACTGGAGCATGAGTCCTAGGCACCAAACATGGTAAGGATGCTGGAATGGAGGTAGACAGTGCCTGAGCTGACAGCAGGGGTCTGTGCTTGGCATGGGCTCACCCAGACACCCAGATGAATCTGCCTGGCCAGAGTCAGGGATCCCCTTGCTGCCTGGCCCCTCCTGTACTTCTCTCCCCTCTACCCCCCATATTACTGTAAGGCAACAGCTACTTTGTTAACCCTTTCACAGCACAACCAAATGAAGACTTTTACAACCACAATCTATATGCAGATGAGAGCCTATCTATATGGCACCTGTGAAAGGATTAATGGAGGAGAAGGTGAGTGAGGCTGACATGGGGACTTCACATCAGGTTCCCACTGTGAGCCTGTAGCCCATGGATGAGCCCAGGCTGTGGCAGGGTAAGACTCTACCTGGACCTTCCAACCCTCCTTCCCCTACTCAGCACAACTCTGTCCCTGCCTCACATCTGTGCCCAGGGTGCAGAAATAGCTAGTTATGCCCCTGGAACCCAACTGTTGTTGTGTGCCCCTGGTTCCCAACTGGGTGTTGTCAAATTCAAAAGAGCTATGGAGGGGTGTCTATGGTCTGAAAAAGCTGAGAATCACTGATTCAGTGCTGGCTATTTTCCGTGGCTGATAATAATGCTGCTGGTGTGCCTTGTGGGCTGAGACTATGAGCTTTGACAAAGGCAAATCAGGGTGGCAATGTGGGATGTGAACATTAGGGCTTTGCCTGGTTACAGTGGGAAAAGCAGACAAATTAGGAAGAGTTTGGGACCAGCCACAATGGTCCGAGGGCAGGGCATGATCAGGAACCTGTCATCCTGCAAATGAGGTAGCAGAGATGTGTCTCTCCCCCACCCCGATCAGGCAGTTCCAATGGCTTCTTTTCTCATCCTGCCTTTGGACAGGTCATGCTGACAATGGTGCCTTCTGGAGATCCCTCTATGAAACACCCACCTTTGAAGAGGACCTAGAGAAGCTCTACCTGCAACTGCAGCCCCTGTACCTCAACCTTCATGCCTATGTGCGCCGAGCCCTCTACAACAAATATGGGAAGGAGTACATCAACTTGAAGGGCCCCATCCCAGCCCACCTGCTAGGTAAGGCCCTGCTGGGCATGGATGGGGTTTCTCTCTGTTGGGAAATGGCATTCCTTAGAGGGCACAGATGTCTTAAAGGCATCCGTTCCCTGAACCCCAGACCACTGGTTATGGGACAGAGCATTCCCCAGAGCTCAGTGCCACAGTTGGGCCCAGCTTGTACAAAGCGCCAAGGTCAATGGGAGAGTGCCAGGTGCTGAGCACTTCAGGAAATGCAGTCCCAGTATCCTGACTTTGTGTGAACATTGTAGCCTAAGCCATGTACCCACAACCACAAAGGGAGTCAGTGGCAGGTCCCAAAGATGGACCTTGGGGTCCTGATTTGTGGCCGCCTGCTTTAAGTGATAGGATGTTCTTCCCCCACCTCTTACCCTCTCTGGATTCTTGAAGCCAAACCAAAACCTGGTGGAAGCCAGCCCAGCTCTATTACTGCTGATCCCAGGTCCTTTGCTCTAGGGGCCGAGCGCTCAAAAAACAATGGCCTGAACCTCCCAGCACCCTAGTGAGAGAGAGTCTTGCCATGCTCCCCCCTTGCAGAGATGGAGAACAGAGGAACAATAAGATTGAGTGACCTGTCCAGGGTCTCACACAGTCTGTGGCAGAGCAGGAAACTTAATCCAGGTCCCCTTGGCAAGAGCCTTAATCCCAGTGCTCTGACCGGTTAGACCCTCCATCCTCTCACTGGTGCTAGTGCAGTTACATTGGTTTATGCCAAATCTTCATTGAAATGTGTTGTACAACAGGGGAGCTTTGCAGTCATGTGTTATGTTGGGAACAGGGCCATGTTTGGGGCATGTGGAGGGACTCAGACTGGGAGGTAGGAGGGTCACTAGGGAGGGGCAGAAATCGTGCTGTCTTGGTGGAGGGCAAAGCCTTGACAGAAGCCCTTAGGCTTCTTCACAAATAGCCAAGGAAGGTGATGTTCTGGCTTATTAAAAGATTTGGAATAACCATTTGCTTTTGTCCTTCTCTCTTTTTCTCCTCTTTTCCCTGATTCTCTGCCCCTCCTGGGTTTTCTAGGAAACATGTGGGCCCAGTCATGGTCTGCCATTTTTGATCTGCTGACACCTTTCCCTAGTGCCACCAAAGTGGATGCCACCCCAGCCATGAAAAGCCAGGTTAGTGAGCTTGCACCATTTAATGCTTTTTCCTTTCTATAAGATGCGCACCACCCTTCTTCTCTAAACCATCCCAGG
Source organism: Alligator mississippiensis (assembly GCF_030867095.1). NCBI lineage: Eukaryota > Metazoa > Chordata > Crocodylia > Alligatoridae > Alligator > Alligator mississippiensis. The sequence goes on from NC_081827.1 coordinate 158,292,034, forward strand.
ACTCAGTGTGCTGTCTGCTCACTAGACCCCATGCTTCTCACACTGACCCAAATACGAACTGGAAATCAATGGGACACCCTTTTAAGCTATAGAGACAGGATCTTGCAGAGAAGTTGAGTTCTTCTACTAATTCATCCTAATAATCAGGCTATGTGGATCCTTCTAGGTCCAGCCTAGAGGTAGAACAGACTTTAATGGTCAGTGTTAGGCACAAGCTGGAAGCCCCTTGTAGTTTGTGTCACTTGCAGCTTCCTAGGCATCTTCACAGATGGCAGTCTCAGGGAAGTCCCTGAGCCCACAATAGCAATCCTGCATTTTCTGCTCACCTCCCACAGCCAGAATATACTCTTCCCTTACACTTCCCCCCCCCCCCCCCCCCCAGGATAAGGCTGTGCACCAACATCCTCTTCCCCATCACCTCTGGTCACTGTCAGAGCTCAGTCCCAGCTCTGCAGCAAGCCATTTCCAAAACGTATTCCCTTTGCTTACTCACTTCTGCTCTCCCCTTCACTCACTGTTCTGAGGACCAAATCCTGCTCCCATACAATAAGAACTTTGCCCCAAGGGGATCAGGATCGCAGCCTAAGCTCAAGAGTCAAAAAGTGGAGCTGTGATACCAGCTCTGGCTTCCTGCCATTCATGCAATTGCCAAAGCCCTTGTGTTTTCTCCCACTCTCATGCACAGTCTTCACTGTCTCTGCAGAACTGGACCCCCAAGAGGATGTTTCAGGAGTCAGACAATTTCTTCACCTCTCTGGACTTGATCCCTATGCCCCAGGAATTCTGGGACAAGTCCATGATTGAGAAGCCATCGGATGGGCGGGAAGTGGTGTGCCATGCCTCAGCCTGGGACTTCTACAACCGCAAGGACTTCAGGTGCCTCTGGGGAGCCAGGGAAAGGGCTGGGAGGTACTGTGCCCTTCAGGAGAGTTGGAATTGAGCAAAGCAGAGGAATCTAGCTAGAGCCTTGGCCAAAAGGCCTGCTGCTGTTGCAAATCCCATTCCCTGGAGGCTTTGTAGTGCTGGCACCAGTGCCCACAATACTGCACTCAATTTGGCATTGTTGCTAGTACCCAGATGGCCGTCATACTAGTTTGTGACTAGCTAGGTCCCCTCAAGCATCAGTGGAACTCCTGGGTGTGCCCAGCAGACTTCCAGCAGCTCCTTGACCTGGAGGCTCTTTGCCTACTGCTGTCTGGCACATACCTGAGGCTTTGCCTGTTTGCCAAATCCAGCACCAGGGCCGGGTTTGCCCTCTCTGCCCAGAGATGGAGCAGGGTAAAGAGCAGTATCATAGCCTTGGTCCAGGACAGCAGGCAGGTGCAGTTCATCACTGCCTGCAAAAGGATCTGAGCAGAGCACCAGAAGAGCCAGAGAGAAACTGCACTGCAGCATAGGGCTGTCAGCCCAGCATGTCTGCAGGACCATAGAAGAACTCTGCTTCAGCCCCTGGAATAGGGATACTGATGTGGTGAATGACTCATTGTGTGAGTACACGTGAGTGAGAAAGAGTCTAGGTATAGCACCCCTTCTCCACCCCCATATCTTCTATCTGTCTCTGTCTGTCCTTGCCCTTGTCTCATGCTAGCTGTTGACCTCTGTGTTCTAGGATTAAGCAGTGTACGGTGGTGAACATGGATGACCTGATCACTGTGCACCATGAGATGGGCCACGTCCAGTACTTCCTGCAGTACAAGGACCAGCCCATATCTTTCCGTGATGGAGCCAACCCTGGCTTCCATGAGGCCATTGGGGATGTCATGGCCCTGTCAGTCTCCACCCCTAAGCACCTGCACAGCATCAACCTTCTTCCTCAGGTTGAGGATAATATGGGTGAGTTCAGTCAAGCCCATTACTACTCCATAGGTCTCCCATGGACTCAGCAAGCTAAGGCAGGCATGGAAGTCAGGGAAGTGCTGGAAGTCATGGGAGACAAACTGTCTACTTGGAATGGGCTGCCTCACATCCTCCACATACCCTTGCCAGACAATGGAGCAGCTCAGTAACATGGAGGAATCTGGTCATCTCCCCTCCAGGATGGAGGCCTAGGGGAACAGGGAGAGGGTGATGTTCAGGCAGGAAGATTACTACCAGGAGGTACAGGCAGACATGTACTATTAGCTGCCTCCTTGCTCTGACCCTTTGATGTTCTTCAGAGACTGAAGGAGTGTATGAACTGCCCTGGTTTTGAGAACAAAGCTGGGGGGAGGGAGGGTGTCAGGGACACAGTGTGTTACACTGTGTTGCAGCAGTGCTGGGTCACTGATAGCAATGTCTTGCAGGACCCCTCCTAAATTCTCCACAGGTCCATGCAGTGGCATTGCTACCAGGGCATTGACTGGGATGAGTACGGCTTTAACAACTTCCCATCCTCTGTCCCACTCCACAGAGAGCGACATCAATTACCTGATGAGCATTGCCTTGGACAAGATTGCCTTTGTGCCTTTTGGCTACCTTATGGACCAGTGGAGGTGGAAGGTGTTTGACGGGAGGATAAAGGAAGATGAATATAACCAACAGTGGTGGAACCTCAGGTCCTCCTTGGGCTTCATCAGCTGGAGGGGTTGCAGAAAAGTGAACTCCTGGACAGCACATAGCTATTCTTGTCTGAGAGCAGGGTCTTCACTCTCAGCCATGGCCATACCCTGGCCTGGATAACACCTCCCCATATATGTGAATGGTCCCTCCTTCCAGTGGGATATGATAGTGCATGACACTCCTTGCCATTTCTTGCTGCAAGCCCACAGGTCTGTACTCTACTTCACCAGCCTCCAGGAGACTGACTAAATCTCTACCTGCTGCCAGGCCACTTCATCCCACCCCTCACTGGCCCCGGTCTGTTCTAACTGCTGCCCCCTTCAGCCCTCCTGCCCCAAATGCTCCCTATCCCAGTTACACTAAGCCACTTGCTTCCTTTTTCTTTCTGGACAGAGGTTCCTATGCCTCACTCTTCTCTTTGTCCCCTGCAGGTTGAAATACCAGGGCTTGTGCCCACCTGTGCCCAGGTCAGAAGCTGACTTTGATCCTGGTGCCAAGTTCCACATCCCTGCCAATGTGCCATATGTCAGGTAAGGTATCGTGCAAGTCAGCACCCCGTCCTCCACACTGAGCCAAGTGAGAGTGTGTTAAGTCAATCTGTAGGTAGCCCAGGACCTGAGAGGGGTGGGGAACAGTGACCAGGGAAAGGGGCTGACAGTGTGGGACAGGCCTATGAAGTGTTTGTGCACCTCCAGTTTGTGGACTGGACATGGACTCATTGGTCCTCACCTAATGGGGATGTACCAGGCTTCTGGGCTGCAGTTTCTCCACAGTCAAGCCATAAAAGCTGTGGGCACCAGAAATGTTTGTGCTTAAATGTCACCCTAATGGATAACAATCCCCCTGAGCTGCAGGATCACGGGCAACCTACAAACTTCTGTGGGGAAGGGGATGTTACAGAGCAATTATAGCAAGTCATATGCTGGCACAGGCTGTTTTCAGAGAGCACCCTGGGGAGGTGATGGGCCATGGCCCCTTAGGTGTGTCCAGTAATAAATATTGGATCCCTTGCATCACTTAAGTCATGGTCCTGAGCAGGGCCAACAGGACAATCAAACTTGGTGCTGACACCTGGGGAATTTGCAGAGCAGAAAGAGTGAGCTGCTAGAATGTCTCCTCCACACCAAGGGGGTGGGAAAACTTGTAGCCCATGAAGATCAGGCTCAGAAATGGACATGCAGCACTCAGAACTTACCCTATGCAGCTCTGGCTGTAGGGGGCCTCCTCTCTGCTTGCAGATACTTCTTGGATGAGTGACTCATGGAAAGTCTGGTGCTGCAGTGTTGTGTGTTCAGGACTGCATTAACAGCATTGCCAGTGCTCAGTTATTGATGATGTGAGCCCTGTAAGGCTGCAGGTCACAATGTGACACTTTGGGCCAGGCCTAGCTTCATTCCTTACGTTGTTGGGCATTCAGCTCCCCCTGTGGCTTCTGCTGGACCGCAGCTCTGCATGTGTCTGTGCACATCCATGTAGCCACATTCTCTGGCCCAGCTGAAGACTGATGTGGATGTGGATGTCTGCTCCCCTGGCAACTCAGAGCAAACTGCACATCTGTGAACAGGCTGTCGCTCCACCTGACCTGGAAACACCAGAGATGACCTGTCTTTGCAGCCCAGTCTCACTCACTTCCCTCTGATGCATTTGCAGGTACTTTGTCAGCTTTGTGATTCAGTTCCAGTTCCACCAAGCCCTCTGCAAAGCAGCTGGACACACTGGCCCCTTGTACAAGTGTGACATCTACAAATCCAAGGAGGCAGGGACCCTCCTGGGGTGAGTATGCCAGCAGGGAGAAATGTGGGCCACTTCCAATGAGAGGCCACTTCCCAAGGGGTCTCCAACCATTTCAGCTCCATACTCCAGCTTTCACAACACTTTGCTAACCCCTGAGATCTTTGCACTTGTATGATGGCAAGCAACTGAGGAGCCAGATAATTAGGTTCTATTCCCAGATCCCCCAGTGACTGCCTGGGAAAGTGACTGTGGTCAGGATTTTCAGACCTGTTCAAGCACATGACTCCAATGGTTTTCAGCAGGAACTGGGAGCCTGCGCACCTTGGAGGAGCTAGGCTTTCTGCAGCCTAGCCCTCAGCAGGTGCAATAGTAAATGTTGATTGTGTGCTATGAGAGCCAAGTGCTGCTCCTGGCAGGCAATGATCTGCCTTGAGCTCCTGCCCACCCCTACCCCAGCTACTGACATGGGGAGCCTTAATGTGGCCACTGGGGTCTGAGTGGCTTTGGGCACCACTGCTTAGGTTCTGTCCTTCACCTGTTCCTCCTTCCCTGCCACATGGTGGAGTTGAGGTGGAGCAGAGAGGGTCTCACAAGCGCCTCAGGGGAAGGGCAGGAGCTGCCTGCCCACCGTGAGTTAGTGCCAGCTGCTGTCACAGAGGAGGCAGCCCTGTCTGCACACATGGGGCAGGTGGGTTGCAACACTGAAAGCTGCCACTAGATGGCACGTTGGCTTCTGTAAGCACTCAGGCTTCTGTTTAAGGAGGTACCCCAAATTCCCTTTTTGCTGGGATCTAGATCTTCCTGTGGGGGCTGAGGGATGAGAAGGACTAAGGGGGCTTTCCCTGAGTTATAGCTCCATGTTCACACCACCTGAAGCCTGTTAACCAGTCTGCCTACCAAGGAATCAGCACCTACACTGCACCTTCCAGGGAATCAGCTGGTGCCCCAGACCAAACCCCACATCCACCTGCCTGTGCCCAGCCTTCATCCCCCTGCAGTAGGCTTTTCCTGTGTGTCATCACAGTACCCTCTGGAGGAGGCCTTTGGCGCATCCCAGCACTGAACAGCAGGGGCTAGAGCAGACTCCAAGGGTCACTGGCAAGTGCGAGTACCTCTGGGCATAGCCTGCTGCTGCAGGGCCTGATGGACCTGCTTCTGCTTCCACAGGAATGCCCTGAAGCTGGGCTTTAGCAAACCCTGGCCAGAGGCCATGCAGCTTATCACCGGGCAGCCCAACATGTCTGCAGATGCCCTGATGATGTATTTTGAGCCGCTGATGACCTGGCTGGTGGATGTGAACAAGAAGAATGGGGACATTCTGGGCTGGTCTGATTACGACTGGACGCCATATGCAGGTACTCCCACCCCAGCGAGAGTGCTGAGCACCTCTCTCCTACTGGACACATGGGAAGCGGGGGTCAGGTCTGGGGGGCTCAGTCCTGTGGGCAGGTCCACTGCCTCAAACTGAATGGGCTACCACTGTTCTGTCTCCCTCCTTGGGGAGCAGGGAGTGAGGGAGAAGCTGGTGCTGCCACTCTTTGTGTGCACTGCTTTCTCCTAAGCTGTCTTTACAACACCCACCCATAGCCAGAGCTGATGCCCCAAGAGTCATCCAGTTCAAAGGCAGGTGGGAATGAAGCCCTGGAGCCCCTGGAAGTGGCATCACCTCCTTAGACAAGGGCAGGGTATAGTGGTAGGGTTTCTGCAAGGGGCATCCTGGGCCAGTACAGCTGACTCTTCTCTCCGTCCACTAACCCCACCCCCACTTCTGTCTCAATCCTTCCCCAGGGTTTGGAGAGGGTGGGAAGGGGAATCCATGCCTCCCCATCAGGCCAGCAACAGGCCAGAGCAGAAGTGCCTGCACCTGTGGACATGGGTGGCCAGGAGCATGCTCACATTACCAGCTCCTAGCACTGCAGGCTACCTCACTTGGCTCTGGAGGGGATAATATGTTGCAAAGGCTTCTCCTGTACAGGAAGACATGTTTCTGGCAAATCCCTTAGCTACATATTTCCCAATCCTCCAGAGGCTTGTTTTAAAACATTCATTGCTCAGGTGCCCAAGCTATGTGAGGGACCGAGCTGTCTATCCTGTCCTGGGGCATGTATCTGCTCCATCCCCCAGTCAAGCAAGCCCTGTGTGTGACTGCCAACACCATTTGCCCTAGCCAGCTCTGACCACCACACATGGATATACCCGCCAGTCAAATGACTTCAAAAGCCCATTTCCTTCTTGCTCCTCCCTTAGCTCGAACAGAGTCTACAGTCAATTTTCTGGGGATGTCTCTGGATCGCAATCAAGCCACTGCTGGCCAGTGGGTCCTGCTTGTCCTGGGACTGGTCCTGCTTCTGTCCACCATTGTCCTTGGAGTCAAATGCTACTCTGCAAGGCGGAGGGCCTACAAATCCGGCTCAGAAATGGAACTGAAATAATAGTGATTCACCTTCCCATTTCACTGCTGTGTGTGCCAGGTGCATGTGTGTCTGTACACATGCGTGAGTACAGGCCTAATGTATGTATGTGTGCAAAGGATATGTGTGTGCAGTGTGTACACATTAGCCTGCAGCCTGTGTGTGTGTGCGCGCGCACACAAGGGCCTGGTGCGTGCATGCAAAGTTCATATGGGTACCTGTGTGAGCCTACTGTGTGTGTATGTGTGTATGGCCTATGCACTTACATGAGCCTTACATATATGAGTGTGTGCGTGTATGTGTGTGTGCTTGAGAGAAAGAGAGAGAGAGTTCTGCATTATAGAAAGTGTGTGTGTGTGTGTGTGTGTGTGTGTGTGTGTGTGTGTGTGCCCACACATGGGCCTGGTTCAGGGGGAGCATGTTCACTTGCCTCATGGGCAGCTGAGGCAAGAGTGCCAACAGGTGCATAGGACTCTTTCTTCCAATCAGGTCAAAACTCTTTGACTATGCAAGAGCCAAGTGAAACGTAATTATTTATTCATAAATGTCTGGAGTCCAGGAAGAAAATTTACTTGAGATGACAAGCAGGGTCGTGGGGCTTCAGCTCAACCTCCAGTTGATTGGCCAGTCCTAATCAATGTTGCATCAGTGAATTCCCTAATAATCTTAAAGGTGTTTGGGCCGGGGAGGGGGCTCAGGCAGGATCCCAGGCACCACCTCTGCAGCTCTGATGGTGGGGACCCAGAGGCAGTGGGGTGTGTTCAGTGCAAAGGGAGCCGTTTGCTTCCTGACAGTTTTTCTCGTCCCAGCACACCCACTGCTGACTGTTTGCTTGTATGGAAGAAAATAAAAAGTGTCATGTTTTCTCCCAGGGCCCTGTGGTTGTTATTGCTGGAGGGAAGCATGGGAGCAAGCTGGGGTGCCTAGTGGCCACAGAGGTGATTACAAAAAGCTGCACATAATGCAATAAAGCCAAGTGTCCAGCTCGCTACACCTGTGTGCTGTAGCGACAACTGTCATCTGCGACCTCCCATCTCAAGCCTTCCCTCTCATCCCTTCTATTCATGGCCCCCACCCACAGAGTAGACTTCCCCACTTCAACAATGCAATGAAGTCTGTGTCTACCTTTAACTCTAAAGTCAATAGATTGATTACTCGCATGCCTCAAGTAAAGCCGTCAGGGCCAGGGCAGCAGGCTAGCCAAAGTGCCACAAGCTGGCCTTAGTTACCTGACTTGGCCTGCTTGCCAGAACCCTGATTTACCCCCACTTGGCCTCAGCTGCCTGCTGGGTGTGTCACCCAGCCTACTTTGAGCAGCCACCCTTTCAGTGCCTAGCAGGTTGCTCAACAAAACAGGTACTTTTTTGTCTAGCCTGGGGCTGCTGACTTCCTGTTTCTGATTTCCTTGGTTGGTTCCTTGTTTCTTGTGCCCTGGGTCCTGTTTCCTGACTTCATCTGGGTGCCTGCCTGCCTGTTCCTGGACCCAGACTGCACTCCAGTGCTCCCAGGATGCCTAGCCAGCTTCTTGACCCCGCTGTGGTTCGTGTTCCATGTCCTTCAAGCTCCTGACTTGTGGCTTAGCTAGGTGATCACATCCATCCTGATCCCATATAGTTGTAACAGCCTTCTCCAGATCCCCTGGCTAGTGATGCAGGCCTGGATCCCTGCCCCCGTTCCTGACACCCGCTTCTTTGCCTATGGTTTTACCCAGGGGGACTGCCTATGTCCCAGTCCCTTACAGACTTCGGCCTCATGACTCACTTGCTGCTAATCCCCTGACTCGCAGTTCTAGTCTAGACCCTTGCTTCCCTGACCTTGCCTGTTCCTGATTCCCTGGACTGGGACCTCTTACGCTCAAGCCCTTGTCATTTGCACCCATACATGTCCCTGGCAAAAGTATATGCTCATGTGCTGTGCTGAACTGGGGTTTTGTTCTTTCTCACTTCCATCCCAGAATTTCCTTCTGGGTCTTCAGCATGGGTTGGTTGTGCTGGCTCAGGTTACCTTGCCTGCCAGCCGGTGTGAAAGGGTGTGGTCTTGCAAACAGCTCCTTCCATGAATACGCTCTCCTTTCATTCTTCACGCTGAAATGCTGGAGTAGTGGGCACAACCCCACTTGTGGCAGGAACTCTGTTCCACTGTCTGTCCTTAAGGGCAAAAGAGTTATACTGAGCCCAGCCAGCCCAGCAGCCCATCCCCAGTGGCTGCAAGTAGTGGCTGCTTTAAAGGAAATGTGCAAGAAGTAGGGTATGTATAGAGTGGCCCTTCCCCTGTCAGACCCCTCCATCACCAGTACCTAAAAAATTCCATAAGTTAACACCATGCGCCCTCCACCCCCTAATTTGAAAAAGACCTAGATGGCTTGAAGCAGGAAAACTTAGCCTGGAGTAATCCATGGTAAGTCATTGTGAAGTGACATGGTGCTTCACAAAACATGGGAGAGATGGGGGGGCTGCCCCCTGCCAGATGTACACTGCACTTGGGAGTGGCCCCCACATCCCTATGCCAAGGATTACAATTGGCCAGTACTCTGCATGCCCTCTGCACAGGTGTGAAGGAGTCTTTGCAATCCTGTTCACTGCACCCTCGTGATGCCATTTACATGAGTGCAAAGCAGGTGCGGAGTGTGTTTCACCCACCCTCAAGCAGGAACTAATATCAACAATCCCATTAAGGGCAGGGCAAGAGCATGTGGGGCCTGTTGCTCCTTCCCTCTAAGGGCCCAGGCCAATCCAGGAGGTGTGAAAGGTAGCTGGGCTCTCAAGGAGAAGGCATGTCCATCACCATCTCTGAGACACTGCAAGGCAAAAGTGCAGTGCTCCCTGCTCCACCATATTCAGCTGCAGCTGGGCCTGAGCCGACTGAACAGACTTTCTCTCCTGCAGGAATTTCCTTGGATTCTGAATCAGAATGAAAAGACAGTGTTTCCCAGGAAATGGGAAGTCCAAAAATCTTCAGTTCAGTGCCACTGTGCCAGTGAACTGTCAGTTCCTCTCCAGCCATATTAAACAACCCTAATATGGACCATTTGACATCCTAGATGGACAAAACATAATGGACAGCGCATGGCCAGTGCTGGAAAGCAGAAGGGGATCGAACCCAAGGGAAGAGGTCAAAGGGTGAGGTCTTCACTGCAGTGAAACAGGAGGCTTGGCTGTTAAGGGAATGAGAAGGTTGTCTTGGCTTATTCTGACACTCCCAGGTGAAAATGTTAGTGAAGCTGAAGTGCTGGTTGTGGCAAAGCAGCATGTCCTGAAGAGTGCTGCTCTGCCAGTGTTCTGGGCCACATGCCAATGGTGAATGTCTGATGGGCATGGGCACATCCCACATCTGTGCTGGGGGGTGTCCACTGAACCTCGTGGGCTCTTCCAGCCTTAGGACCCTGCTGGTCTAATGAAGCCACCAAGAAATTCCAGGGCAGGGTGGCGGTATGAGGTGGGGCTGGCAGGGTTTGGTGGCCAGGTCAGTGGATTGTTACCCTGTGCTCTGCTTCAGGTTTACAGCAACCCACATGCCATATGTTTATATAAGCTTGGGATGGGCTTTGGAGTCAGCAATCAGTTCCAGGCCCCCTGATCTTTGCTTCCTCCAACCACTGATTATCTTTGGATCAGCCAAGCTGGGGCTTTTCTCCCTGCCTTTCTTCTGTTTCTGTAAATAAGACTGGTATTTGTTCTGCAGTGATTAGGTTCAAAACTAATCCCAGGCCAGGGATTATTGCAGCCTTAAAGAGCCAAGATCTCCAACAGCCCCCAGTGTTAGGGGATCGAGAGCAGAGGGAGGCTGGGACCAGGAAATGGAATAACAACCTCACACCCTTCCAATGCATCTTCCCTCTGGGGATCTCTAAGCACTGCTCAGACAGGGAAATGGTCAGGCTGTGGTTGAGCCAAGAATCCTTTTCCTTTCCTCTCTGCCAAGCACAGGGAACACTGTTTGCATGCATGGGGCTGCCAGTCATAGGAGACCAACTGTTTTCACAGTGCGAAGAATCACCCTCCGCTGCCTCAGAGCACAGCACAGGGCAGTCTCCATTTCCCCATCAGATGGTCACCAGTTTAAAGGGAACGGTCAGACCTTTAGTACCAGAATTGTTTGCTTCCCATTACTGAAGCCTTTACAGTTTCCCCTTCTCAGAAGATGTGGCATTATTGGCATCTTAGGTAGCTCACGCAATCTCAGGCATTATCCTGCATTACCCCATGAAGAGGCCCACACCACCCTCTGCACTGGACATGCCACACTCCTCAAGGCCTGGTTAGTCAGCTCTTAATCCTGATGGCTGGGACTCTGAAATGCCTGGAAACCCTGAGGATTAAGCAAACAATTATTTTCAGGAATCTGTTGATTAACAGCTCCAGGAAGAGCCGAGTAGCCTGACTGCCACCATATGGCCGTTTTAATGCACAAATGATGGTTGCAGCAAAGTGGTGCCCTTAGGGTGTATCACAAAGCAGCATCGCAGTGCATTCTTCCAGGACAGAGGAAGTGCCTGAAGTGCAGCCCCATGACAGGCTGTGACACACAAGAGTTGTTCACCAAGTCATGTGATAGTGCAGACCATGCAAAAGCACAGGCATTGCAACTCCTTGTGACAGCTCTGCAGCAGGCAGGCAGGATACAAGTGTGGTCTGGATCACACAGGCTGCTCATAGCCACATTTTTCATGTAAGTTCCAGCTGAAGGGAAGCCAGGCTCTGGGGGAAGGGAGATGAAGGAGAAATAGTGTTAAAACCATCTCTGACCAATGGAGTGTAGAGCCCCTCTCTCTACCCAAGCACAGAGGAACTTTCCTATTCATGTCTGTTACCAGACCAGCAGAGCTCAGGGTGCCTGTCTCTGCATCACCTCAGCCTGGGGGAATGAGATGGCAAATCATGGGTCAGGAGCGGACAGGGGAGAGATTGCGCTGATCACCCTGCCCCAGTTACACTACTGTAGCCACCAGCAAGGTTCCCTCATGAAATCCACAGCTGTTAGGGGCACCAGCCCAGGTGCCCAGACAGAAGGGAGGAGGCAGCCTTGATCTGCACAGGCCAGCTGTGAATCCAGCTCTGTTAGCAACTGCCACCTGAGCTGACTGTCCTTGAGACTCTGCAGAGTGCTCAGCTTGCGAGAGGGCTTTGAAAAGGAAGGCTGTAGCTCCTGCAGTGTGAAGGCAGAGTTTGCTTATAGCACAGCCCGGAGATCAATGAAAATGCAGTGTCTGGGGCAAGGCTGAGACATGCCCATGATGGACTTCTGGGTCTGTCTCACCTCTTCTGGGCAGCAGAGGGTGCCATTCTCCCTTTCCCTGTATCTGCTGAGGTCTTATCCCTCTGGGGGAGAAACTGGTATTTGCAGGTAGAGTTCAAGAATGAAAAGGTCAGAAAGACTGAGTGCCACAATGTACCCAATGTTGCCTCTCAAGATCAGGGAGCACTGAGTGACACCCAGAGTCCAAGGATACTGCTCTGGCTTTGGAAGGGCTCCATGTGCAAGGAAACCTTGAAAGAGCTGCCAGGATGCCACCGTGCCAGCCTGTTTCCACAGGGTTGGTTGGCAGCAGGACGATGCCAAGGACACGTCCTGGGGAGGTGGCGCAGGCTGCAGGACAGTATCTCAGGCACCTCTGGCCCTGGCTTCATGTGAAGGGGGAAGTGTTTGCCCCATTCCACCCTAGTAAGGTGTGATGACCCCTCCCAGGCAAAGCCCAACTGCTTTGGCCTCTGCACCTTTCTGGTGGTGCAGGAGGGGATGAAGATTTATCCTCCACCCCAAAGCCCTGCACCCTGTGCCAAAGCCCCTGAGCCCTGCACCAGTGTGATGCAGCTGCCAGTCCCAGGCATTGGTACTGCATAATTCCTTCCCTCAGCCTTGGAGCAGCTACCCCTAAGCCAGCAGGTTAGCGACAGCCCAGCCTGCTTTTTTTCCCAGGCCAAGGATGTTCTATTCTTGGGCTGCATTGAGAGCCCCGGCCCCTTTGCCAAAGCAGAGCTGGGGCGGGGGGTGCAGGGATAGCAGGCAGGGATGTGCAGCCTGCATTCCTTACATTCTCTCACCCCACAGGGACAAGGAGCTCATGGAAAAATGCTGCTGGCATGGCCAGAAACAGCAGCTCTTCAGGATGAGTCACACCAGGGGGGAGAGGGGAGAGGCACCCAGGGGGGGCAAATGCTTCACAGCTGCTCTTAGCAGAGATAGGGAGTTGGTTTTGCTAAATCAGGGGCTGCTTCACAACTCAGAACAGCTGGAAGCCAAATGCTGCAGCCAAGTTCAGGTGTGCCCACTTCCACATGGCCAGAGGCTGGATGTGGGAGTGAGGACTCAGCCTTGGACTAGGGGCATTCACTGGGGCCTTTTCAGTCCCTTTATGCCCCAGGGCCAGGTACAGGAGCTTCTCCAGAGCATAGTACTGGATGGCTGCGCTCAAGAGAAAAGAGAAGGAGAGTCAGGCCCTAGAGATGGGGCCAGATGTATGTGTTAAGTTGTGGGACTTACCCTTAGCTTCCCTGCAAAAGGACACACCATTGGGAGCACCTGGGATTGGAAACTCATAATGTGCAGATGGAAGTGGGGACGTTGGCATCCCTGCTCTTTCAGACAGGGCACAGGAGCCATAGGTGTAACTGTGTAGTCATTAGATATCTCCACTTTTCCCTCCTAGTTTCCTGCCCTGCCTTTGTCCACAGTGTTCAGGTATTCAGGGTCCTAAAGGGCTGGCATGAAGGCCTAGTTCCTAGGCCAGTTTGCAAGCCCCACCTTTTGAGGGGTGTGCCTTTCTGCTTGGTGCAAGGAAGTAGGGGAAAAAAGGAACACTTTGGGGCCAGTGAGCAATTAACAGGCCAGCTTTCAGGTGAGTTTGCAAGATAAGGTATGCTTGGAAGAAGAGCAGTAAGAGAGAAAGCAGATTAAGAGGCACAGGGAAATGGCTGGAGGCCACTGCAATGCCAGAGCCATTGCCATTGCCTCTGCTTGCACCTGTGAGGTTTCTGTCCAGGCAGAACCACTCACTGTCAAGGCTTCCACCCAGGTCCAGGTTTGGCACTGTGGGAATTGTGGTTTGCAGGTTCCTTTCAGTGATGGCCAGGTTGGGGAGTGCCTGCGGTGTGAGCGGTGTCTCCTGGTGATGTCTCTCAGGGAACAGGAAAGAGAACTACAGGAGGAGGTGGCAAGGCTCTGAAGCAACCTCTGTCATGAGTTTATTGATTCGATGCTGGAAGAGACCTCCAGGACTCTGGAGGAAGAAATGTCAGAGGCAGCGCTCGAGAAGAGAGAGGACATGGATGCCCAAGACGGTGGAAGCTGGACACTGGTGACTTCTGACAGCAAGCAGAGGCTCTTCACCTCCACCTGCTATCATTCATCTGAAGAACAGCTATGCAGCCCTAGCAGCAAAGAGGGAGGAGCACGTTCTATTGGTGGAGGAAGACAGACCAAGCCTCACCAAGGTGGGCAGGATTGAGACGACTGCCACCAAGAAGCAGCGACGGGTGGTGGTGATCGGAGACTCCCTTCTGCAGGGAATGGAGGGAGCCATCTGCCAACTTGACTTGGTGTATCAGGAAGTCTGCTGCTTGCCTAGAGCCTGCATCTGAGATGTCATGGAGGGACTACCAAGACTCATCCCGCCCTCTAACAGTATGCCTCATACTGTTCCTCCATGTGGGTACCAATGATTCTGCTAGGGTAGACTCTGAGCATATCAAAAGTGACTACCAGGCTGCAGGGGTGAGGGGGTCTGAGGCTTAGGTTGTGTTTTTGTTGATCCTTTCAGTCAAGGGAAAAGGCCCGGGAGGAGGCAATAGGGGAGGTGCTCTCACACTTCTTGAGAAATCAAGGCAATCAACTAGTTACCTCAGGTGCCTGTACATGAATGCACAGAGCCTGGGAACCAAGCAGGAAGAACTGGAAGTCCTCACACAGTCAAGGAACTATGACATGACTGGAATAACAGAGCCTTGTTGGGATAGCTCTCATGACTGGAGCACTGTCAAGGATGGGTACAAACTGTTCAGGAAGGACAGGTGGGGGAGAAGGGGAGGAGGAGTTGCACTTTATGTAAAAGAGCTGTATCGTTGCTCAGAGTTCCAGTATGAAACTGGAGATTAACCCAGAGACTTTTGACAGGCCTGAGTCAGAGGAGAGAGCAACAAGTGTGATGTCATGGTGGGAGTCTGCTATAGACTACCAAACGAAGAGGATGTGGTGGATGAGGCTTTCTTCAAACAGCTAGCAGAAGTTTCCTCATCACACTCCCTGATTCTCATGTGGGACTTCAATCACCCTGACATCTGCTAGGAAGGCAACACAGCAGTGCACAGGCAATCCAGGAAATTTGTGGAGAACGTTGGGGACAACATTCTGGTGCAAGTGTTGGAGTAGCCAACTAGGGGCTGTGCTCTTTTTGATCTGCTGCTCACAAACAGGAAATAATTGGTGGGGAATATAGTAGTGGATGGCAACCTGGACAGCAGTGACTATGAGACAGTGTAGTTCAGGATCCTGAGTAAAGGAAGGATGGAGAGCAACAGAGTAAGGACCCTGGACTTCAGAAAAGCAGACTTCAGCTCACTCAGGGAACTCATGGGCAGGAGACCAGCTTGGCTTAGCAGGGAATTCTTCAGTAAACCAAATCACAAAAACGAATCTCATAAGAAGTGGAAACTTGGACAAATACTAGAGAAGAATATAAGAGCATTGTTCAGGCTTGTAGGGATGAAGTTGGAAAGGCCAAAGCACAACTGTAGTTGCAGCCAGCAAGGGATGTGAAGGGTAACAAGAAGGGTTTCTACAAGTATGTCAGTAGCAAAAAGAAGATCAGGGAAAGTGTGGGTCCCTTACTAAATGGGGGAGGCAACCTTGTGACAGGATGCAGAAAAGGCTGAAGTACTCAGAGCCTATTTCACCTCAGTCTTCACAGGCAAGGTCAGCTGCCAGACTACTGCACCAGGCAGCACAGTTTGGGGAAAGGTGAGCATCCAACAGCGGCAAAAGAAAAGGTCAGGGACTATTTAAAAAAGCTGAACATGTAAAAGTCCATGGGGCTGGATGGAATGCACCCAAGGTCGCTGAGGGAGTTAGCTGATGTGATAGTGGAGCCACTGGCCATCATTGAAAACTCATGGCTATCAGGAGAGGTCCCAGATGACTGAAAAAGGGCAAACATAGTGCCCATATTTAAGAAATGGAAAAAGGAGGATCCAAGGAACTACAGACCAGTCAGCCTCACCTCAGTCCCTGGAAAAATCATGGGGCAGATCCTCAAGCAATCTATATCCAAGTACTTGGAGGAGAAGAAGGTGATTAGGACAGTCGGCATGGATTCACCAAGGACAACTCATGCCTGACCAACCTGATTGCCTTTTATGATGAGATAACTGGCTCTGTGGATGCAGGGAAGCCAGTGGATGTAGTATACCTTGATTTTAGCAAGGCTTTTGATACAGTCTCCCACAATGTTCTCACAGGCAAGCTAAGGAAGTACACGTTGGATGAATGGACTGTAAGGTGGACAGAAAACTGGCTGGAGCATAAGGCCCAGAGGGTAATAATCAATGGCTCAATGTCTAGTTGGCAGCCAGTATCAAGTGGAGTGCCCCAGGGGTCAGTCCTGGGGCTGGTTTTGTTCAATGTCTTCATCAATGACCTGGAAGATGGCACAGAGTACACCCTCAGCAAGTTTGCAGATGACACCAAGCTGGGGGAAGTAATAGATATGCTGGAGGGCAGAGATAGGATTCAGAGTGACCTAGACAAATTGGAGGATTGGGCCAAAAGAAATATCATGAGGTTCAAGAAAGATAAGTGTGAAGTCTTGCACTTAAGACAGAATGATCCCATGCACCGGTACAGGCTGTGGGCTGACTGGCTGGGCAACAGCTCTGCAGAAAAGGACCTGGGGGTTACAGTGGACAATAAGCTGAATATGAACCAGCAGTGTGCCCTTGTTGCCAAGCAGGCTAATGGCATACTGGGCTGCATTGGTAGGCGTATTGCCAGTAGGTCCAGGGAATTGATTATTCCCTTTTACTCAGCACTAGTGAGGCCACTTCTGGAGTACTGTGTTCAGTTTTGGGCCCCCACTACAAAAAGGATGTGGACAAATTGGAGATAGTCCAGTGTGGGGGCAACAGAAATGGTGAGGGGGCTGGGGCACCTGACATATGAGGACAGGCTGAGGGAACTAGATTTATTTAGTCTAGAAAAGAGAAGATGGAGAGGGGATTTCATAGCAGCCTTCAACTACCTGAAGGGGAGTTCAAAAAAGGATGACCTACACTGTTCTCAGCGGTGGCAAATGACAGAACGAGAATCAAGGGTCTCAAGTTATAGCAAGGGAAGTTTAGGTTAGATATTAGGAAGAATTTTCTCATTAGGAGTTAGTAAAGCACTGGAACAGGTTACCCAGGGAGGCTGTGGAATCTCCATCCTTGGAGGTTTAAGACCTGGCTACACAAAGCTTTGCCTGGGATGATCTAGTTGGGGCTGGTCCTGCTTTGAGCAGGGGGTTGGACTAAATGATCTCCTGAGGTCCCTTCCAACCCTCATTTTCTAGGATTCTATGATTCTAAGGCCAGTATGCACTAGCTTAGCCACAGAGGAACAGGAGACATGCTGGCAGGATGGCGATGCTAAATGAGACACCCTGACTCTCTTGTACCAAGCACAGAGCTGTCTGCAGCTGTCAGACATTGTCTAGCCTGCCCATCTGGGAAGGCTGTCTCGGCCAAGCCCTGCTTTTGGGAAAAGCTCAACAGCAAAGTTGTGGTGACAGCTGAGGGGTGACCTCTCAAAGACACATAGCAGCTGTACCAAGAGGCCTCCCATTATAGTTCTTGCTGAGCTGGCTCTCTCACAATGGGTAGCCATCCCCCAGCCTTCAAGAAGTGATGGGGCATTAGTTTCTCAGACCAGGACTCCTCCAGGGATTCCCTATTTACTGCAGCCCTAAGGAGTCTTTCACATTGCTTCTCATCAGCAATTTTTCTGGTTGTAAGACCAGTTCCCAGCTATGGCATAGAGCAAACACAGGAGGCTGGATGCTGAGCCCAGGGACAGTCTGGGGTATTGGAGCTGAGGACTGCTTAGGCCCCAATGACTATAAAATCCTACCTCCAGCGAAAGGAGAGGAACAGCATGGGGAAGAAGGGAACAGGGCAGTGACCCCAGTGGTATTCATTTCCAGTGCCCTCACATTCACTTTCATGCAGTTGAATCTCAGGACTGCCAGACAGAAGCTGTGGGAGGAGAGATGTCTCTAGGAAGCACATAAGCCCTATCTGCATCAGGACATTTGCACTGGGATGGCCCTCTTAGTTCTGAGGGGAGCTCATGCCCTTCACACCTCCCAGGGTCCAGGGAGCACAGAGCTGGCCTCAAGGCACTGGTGTTTTCCCTCCCCTAGTGCATTCCTCTTGTGTAGAGCAGACCTAGGTCATGGTGTCTCAATTCTGTGCACATGTAGCACTCCCAAGGTTCTCCTCACTGTTCAGACAGACAAGTGTGGTATTTTGTACTGGGACTTGGGCTGAACAATAAACAGAAGAAGTCATAGGCGACTGGTAGGGAGGGTGGGGGGGCATGAGCCCCGCCTGACAGCTGTCCCTGCCGCCAACACCAGTGGCAGCTTCTGCAGGTGCTTGCCAGCCTCATTCCCACTGCTTGCAGCTTCTGCAGGTGCTTGCCAGCCCTGTCCCTCCTGCCAAAGCTGCCAGTGGCTTCTACAGGTATCAGCTCCGTCCCCACCACTGACGCCAGCTTCTGCAGTGCTCACCAGCTCCATCCCCATTGCCAATGCTGGCTTCTGTGGGTGCTCACCAGCTGCATCTGCACTGCCGATGCCAATGCTCACTATTGATGCTGCCACCAGCTTCTGCGGGTCTCCCCCCAGACTCAGGAGGCACCAGTCACCCTTGGAAGAAGTTGTCCCACTCTGTGAGAGAAGAGTTTTGAGGGGTTTGGGGTTTTGTGTTTAGATTGGGAGGATGAATATTTATTTGTGATGTGTGCATGTATGTATTTATATTTATACGTGTGTGTGCTTTTGTATTTTGTATATGATGTGTGTGCATGCGTTTGAGAGTGTGTCTATGTGTGCGTGCTTTGTGTCTGATGTACGTGCATCAGTGTACAGTATGTCCATGGTTTGTATTTGTATCTGATGCATGTGTGTTTTGCATAAATTATGTGCATATTTATATGAGATATCTGTATTGGTTGTGTACTTGAGCATTTATATCTGATATGAGTGTAGTTCCAACACAATATTGAGAGTGCTTTGTGTTGCATGCATACATACACATGTGCCTACATACGTGCAGTGTTTCTGACTAACATCTGGTGTTTTCTGTGGTGGATCTGTGTGCCTGTGTGTCTTGTTATGCTTGTCTAATGCATGCATAGCTGTGTGTCTGAGTTTGTGCATGCTTTGGGAATTTGAGATATGGTGGTGTGTATATATGTATGTGTAATATATGAATGTGTGTGTGTGTGTGTGTGTGTGTGTGTGGGGATGACTAGTCAGTTGGTGCAAATCCCAAGTAAAATCTTTGCCAACAAATTGAATTTACCCTGGGGCAACTGAGCACAGAATCAGAACTGCCAGTCCTTCCTACAGAATAGCACATTTGGGAGTGCTGAAAACACTGGAGTCTGCTCTGGATTCAAGAGCCATTAATCAGCTTAACACTCCTTTGCCCGACGCTGTCAATTGCACACTCCATCACAAACGAACATACCACAAGACAGTTTAAAAAAAAGAAGCTCTTGTCTCTCTAAGAGGTTTTGAAGTCACTTCCAACAAAGCTGTTCGCACAGGTAACCTTGAACTCCAGCACCATGAACTCCCATTTATATTTCATGAGAAGTTCCTGCTCTGCGTCCTTGTACGCAATGGAAAAAGAAAGAGAAAATTGCTTTAGACTGAAAAGCAATTCAGTCTGTGATGCCTGACAGCAACACTCCTCATACCTCAGCAGAACAAATCATTGTTTTTCAACCAACCAAATACGTTCTCTGCACACCTCTGCCCCTACTGTCCTCTGGCAGGACCCTTCTCCAGGATGCACAATGACTGCTAGCCTCCAGGCACTAACTCAATATCAACATTAAACAACACCCCCACTAATCACATTTAACATACCAGAGCATTTTGTGAGATTTTTGCAGGAATGTTGCTAGAACAGGAGCCTGGGAGATTTCTGGCTTCTGCTCCAAGCCCTGTCACTGACTCACTGCCTGACCTTTTACCGTTAATGTCACCAGTCAGTGCCTCAGCTATCCCAACTGTTAAATGAAGACAAAGATGTTGCACAAGGATTTTAGGAAGCTCTATTCATTGCTGTTTGTAATGTGTTTTGAGATTGTTGCATGAAAGGGGCCAGAAGGTGCAAAGTATCTTTGCACTTAGTACCTGTAGAAGAGCCAGACCTCTGAGGCCAGCCATGGTACCCCCTAGCAGTCTTACTTAACCTGCTTAATCTCCTCTGGCCTCTCAGGATATCACCCTGCTATCTTGCCTGCCATGCTATGATGGCAAAATTGGGGCGACTGCCCTCAAAGACCAATGTGAGCTTTCCAAACACAGTCCCTTACCCAAGGGGCTCCAACCCCCTGGGGACTGGAAAAGGGCTAACGTGGTCCCCATTTTCAAAAAGGGGAGGAAGGAGGACCTGGGCAACTATAGGCCAGTCAGTCTCACCTCCATCCTTGGTAAAGTCTTTGAAAAAATTATCAAGGCTCACATTTGTGAGAGCCCGGCAGGGCAAATTATGCTGAGGGGAAACCAGCACGGGTTTGTGGCAGGCAGATCGTGCCTGACCAATCTAGTCTCTTTTTATGACCAGGTTACGAAATGCCTGGACACAGGAGGAGGGGTGGATGTCATATACTTAGACTTCAGGAAGGCCTTCGATACGGTATCCCACCCCATACTGGTGAACAAGTTAAGAGGCTGTGATGTGGATGACTACACAGTCCGGTGGGTAGCTAATTGGCTGGAGGGTCGCACCCAAAGAGTCGTGGTGGATGGGTCGGTCTCGACCTGGAAGAGTGTGGGCAGTGGGGTCCCGCAGGGTTCGGTCCTTGGACCGATACTCTTTAATGTCTTCATCAGTGACTTGGACGAGGGAGTGAAATGTACTCTGTCCAAGTTTGCAGATGACACAAAGCTATGGGGAGAAGTGGACACGCCGGAGGGCAGGGAACAGCTGCAAGCAGACTTGGACAAGTGGGCAGAAAACAACAGGATGCAGTTCAACAAGGAGAAATGCAAAGTGCTGCACCTAGGGAGGAAAAATGTCCAGCACACCTACAGCCTAGGGAATGACCTGCTGGGTGGCACAGAGGTGGAAAGGGATCTTGGAGTCCTAGTGGACTCCAAGATGAACATGAGCCGGCAGTGTGATGAAGCCATCAGAAAAGCCAATGGCACTTTATTGTGCATCAGCAGATGCATGACAAATAGGTCCAGGGAGGTGATACTTCCCCTCTATAGGGCGCTGGTCAGACCGCAGTTGGAGTACTGCATGCAATTCTGGGCGCCACACTTCAAGAAGGATGCGGATAACCTGGAGAAGGGCAACTCGTATGGTCAAGGGCCTGCAGACCAAGCCCTACGAGGAGAGACTAGAGAAACTGGACCTTTTCAGCCTCCGCAAGAGAAGGTTGAGAGACGACCTTGTGGCTGCCTTTAAGTTCATCACGGGGGCACAGAAGGGAATTGGTGAGTATTTATTCACCAAGGCGCCCCCGGGGGTTATAAGAAACAATGGCCACAAGCTAGCAGAGAGCAGATTTAGATTGGACATTAGGAAGAACTTCTTCACAGTTCGAGTGGCCAAGGTCTGGAACGGGCTCCCAAGGGAGGTGGTGCTCTCCCCTACCCTGGGGGTCTTCAAGAGGAGGTTAGATGAGCATCTAGCTGGGGTCATCTAGACCCAGCACTCTTTCCTGCTTATGCAGGGGGTCGGACTCGATGATCTATTGAGGTCCCTTCCGACCCTAACTTCTATGAATCTATGAAACCCCCTCTAAAATGCTGTCCCTCTTGTGTAGGGCTCCAACTACCTCTGGAATTAACTGTACCAGCCTACTGGCTCCGGCTGTCCTACACTGGGCCCTACTGGCCCCACTTATGGCCCTCCAGACTGTAATCACCTTAAAAACTTTAATTATGTCCCTTTAAAAGTGGGGTCCCTGAAACAGTTTCCCATGTATGAAGACATACCTGCCTGCAAAGTGACAAGTTTGTAGACACATGCTCACCACATCCACTGATCAAGCTGGACAGCACTAGTGTGTGGAGGGTAAAATCCATCTTTCCCACAACCACGTTGTTTATCACTCCAGCTCCTGCCAAAAAGCTGTTCAGTCAAAACATCTGGGCACTTTCCACATGAGCCAGATTGTGCTGAGGGAACACCTGGCTAATGTGGATAGTGGGGGAACCAAAAGGGTAACAGACACCAAACACCCTGGGGAGAAGGTCCCAAGCAGGGTAAAGCTCTGAATGAGACTCCTGCTACTGAGGGCTAGGAACTAGATCCATGGCAGAGACGCCTCTTCTAAGAAATCCATGCCTCAAGCCTGGTCTAACAGTATCTAATGACAAGAGCCAGACAGCCAGGGGTGCAGAGCAGAAGCATGTGGTGAAAAGCAATTGAGAGCTCCAAGACAGGACCTGATGTACAAAGGGGGGCATGTCTACGAGTGTGCTTTAATGTGCAGTAGCCTGTTTTATTGTGCATTAAAGCTTCACATAAAAAAAAAAACAGGCAATTATGCTAATGTGCAGTAAAATAGCTTACTGTGCATTAAGCATCACTTAAAAACTGTGTACATTGGTTACTGCACATTAAGGCAGCCTAATGCACATTTCTTTAGTACCTCACATTGGAGGTGTTAAATTATAATGCACGTCACAAAAACCACATTTATACACATGTAGATGTGCCCAGGGACTGATGGCCAATACTAAGGGCCAAGGTTACTAACCAGAGATACACAGGGCCTAGAATGCAAGCAGGCCCAGGGGTTCTGGATCAGAATGCAGGGAGTCACAAGAGGGCCAGGGACCTGCTGCGTAGGAGACAAGAGGCAACCACTCGAGGAAATGGGGCACCTTCTATAGTAATAGGGTTGGCCAGGAACTGAGGCTGAGATGGTACAAATGGCTATGCCTGAGAGTAAGTGCTGTAGGATCAAGACAGAAAAAAAAAAAACAATGGCAAAGTGCTGAAGTTAACCTAGGATCCTGATTCTCAGTTGCGCCAGCTCTAACTACTAAGCAGTATTTCCCTCCTAGCAAATGGAAGACAACCCTGGAGTTCTGACTCCCAGCCATGTCCTTTCTTCCTACATCAGACTCCCAGGAGTCCAGAATCTTATGCACCCCTGCTTTATTATATAATTTTCCCTCCTAGAAAATGGAGGAGAACCTAGGAGTTTGGGTTCCCAACCCCTTTGCTGACAGCAAGGCATGACGTCTCCTTCCACAGCCATTCCCCATGGCAGTCATTCACCGCTCTCACATGGGGCTATGCCTTCTATGAGGTGGACATTACTGTGCCTTGCTCTCATTTCCAACACAAGTCTGACATCATTCCCTCCCCCCACCATTCCCTCACTCCCAGCAGTGGGCCAAGGCTCCCCTCTGACTAATGGCCTCCTTCCTCATGAAAGATGAGTTCATCTGCTGCACATTGAGGACACTGTCTCCCTAGCATCAATCACACTGCTCAACAGCCTGCACCATGCTCCATCAACAGTCCCAAGACACTCATCACTCACCTGGCAGAGGGGGCTGCCCCTCTGGGTATTCACAGATGCTGTGTTCAGGGGGAAACCTTCCTCAGGCAGGAAAGACAAAACAAGCCGGGTCCCCTTGTCTGACTGCCGGCTGAGTTCTCCTTCACTTTTGATCCCCTGTCCCAGCAGTCTTCCTCCAATGCAACTACTCCTAGTTTACACCAGAGTGAATGTAAAGTCAGACCCTGGCTTCAGTTCACTGTGGGGAGCCAGTTTAGTCCATTGGCTAAAATGCCTCCATACAAAAGACTGCAGGGAAGATATGGGGTTAATTTAAAGGCAGCCCACAGATCAAAATATGAGGCTTGTGCCTTTTTGGGGGGGCTTCAGAATAGAGGCAAGAGACCAGAAAGCAGCTTTACTTGCTAGTTAATGTGAAAATGCCTCCTCTCCTTCTTGACTTTACACTAGAAATTTAGGTTTCATTACCTAGGAGAATTCCTATGGTGGCCAGAGACCTAAAGGCATCCGAGTGGCAAGAAGAGCAGAAGCTGAGTGAAGGAGGTGAGGAACGTTTTTATTAATGTTAGAGTTGGTCTTACAAATGGCCAGGATTTCTTGGGAAAACACCCACATTTCTTTTTTTTTCAAATTATTTTTTCTGAAAATGTTCCACTTTACATGCAAATGAAGCAATTTGCATTTTGCTGAGAATTGAATTCCAGAGGAATTTTGTTTTTTGAGTTTTTTGCCTCCTGCTTTTTTCCCTTTTTCATCTTTGGTGCCTCTTTTCCTAGACTGCCTGGTGACCAGAGCATTTGGTTTGGATGCAGGTGACCCAGGTTCAGCTCCCAGCTCTGGCACTGGCTTCCCAGTAGCCCTGGGCAGGATTGACTATAACTGAACCATTCCTGGTAGATATCTGCCCAACTTCTAATGATGGCAATTGCCCGGCCACCTGAGGTGATCTATTCCAGTAGTTCAATATCCCTAAAACTTTTGAAGTGTTTCCCCCAATATCCATCTATATCTCCCTTGTTGCGATTTAAGCCCATTACTTCTTGACCTATACCTAGTGGACATAAAGAACAGCTTATAACTTTCTTCGTTGCAGTAACTTTTTATATTTGTGTAGCCTGTTATCACATCTCCTCACAACCTTCTTTTCTCTGTACTAACCAAACCCATTTCTTTCAATCTTTTCTTCAGTCATTCAGCTTCCCCTTGCAGAAATGAGGATAATAATATTGCTCTTTTTGAAAAACCTCTTTGAGAACTGCTCATGATAAACCCTGTAAAAGCTAAATATTGTTACTATTACTATTTGCCATTATATTTACTAGTGGAAAAGTAGATGAAAAGGGGAAGAAAGAAACAACAACACCCATTTTGCCCACTGCTTCTGTGATGAAAAGTTTCTGTGAAAACGTTTGTGTGGTAAAAAAAACCAAAACATTTTTCAGCAATTTGCCCCACTCAAAATCTGACAAAAAAATCCACCCATTCTAAAAGTCATTTATTTCATATTCTGGAGAAAGATTGTATTTCTGAAGGGATAAGCATCAGCTGAGCTTGTGAACTTCACACTCGTGATATTCCCCAAAGACTGTCCACTAAACCAAGAGAGCCTACATTTAAAAGAACCCCTCAAATTCTCAATTTTTAAAAACTAATATATTTGTTTCATATATATATGAAAACAAAACAACACTTTTAAAATAGCATCAAAGAAGCTCTGCAACCCCCATGGTACAGTTTAGAAAAGGTGTATGTTCAGTTTTTGAATATTATTTGGCAGGTCACCTTGAAAAGGAAAGTATCTTTAAAAAAAAAAAAAAAACAACAACAACAACAAAAAACCAAAACCAACTTCCTTAACAGCGTCCAAACAATGAAATGCCATCTCAAACCTAGATCCAATAGGCAAGTGACTGAAAACCACAATCAGCTGACTGCTTGTGGGCTGATGTGAAACTATTTGTTAGGTCTCTCCTTAAATCATAGCAGACTTCAAGAGATCCTTGGGGTTTCATCACGTTATAGTGCTCTTGTCTCCTAAAGGGCCATGAGTTTGAGTCCTAGTAGAACCAGCAGTTCAAATGCAGATGAATAAATGGTCAAGCCCCAATTACTTCCAGCCGGGGCCTAAATGCTTTAGAAAATTGCTCTGTCTTAAATAGTCCCCCATCTCTGCTGGTGCCCTCCTTAGTAGTCATAGTAGTGAGCACTGGCTGACTGAACCCTGACCATGCCATTCACCCTGAAGAGATGAGGTCCAGGACAGGAGGGAGTTCTCTTGGCTGATCACTATTGGAAATCATAGTCTGACGCTGCTTAGACAGGGTGGGTTGTGTTGGGAGAGCAGGGATCACCCCTTAGGATTCCCAGTATCCACATAGCTAGGGTTTTTGGCAATGGGGAAGGAATTTCTGATTCATCCCCATTGGATGAGCATGCATTTCCCAGGAGAGTGCAGCCCTGATGAGAGATGTCTGAGGGCCTTGGTGACACCCTTGTAGGGCTTGTCTCTATCCAATATCTGCCTTACTTTAACCAGATTGGTGTAGTTCGAGATGTCCCATGTCCTGCTTGTAGATGTGGTTATAGTGGTGGAAGTGTGCTTGTACTACTAAAGCTGTTCTCACACAGGAAAGAAAAAAAAAAAAAACAGAAGGCCCATTCACACCAGTGGCAGTACCCCCACACTACAGCACAAAAGCAGTAGAAAGCATCACATCCTTAACCAATGCTACTTTGTGGTGCAAAATCTGTGAGAGGACCAGGCTTCAGAGTGGCCAAGGATTGAAAGGGGCATAAGGGATAGATTGTGTCTCCACCTCATCCTCCCTGCCCTGTCTTGAGCTTCTACAGGCAGGGGAAGCTGCCACTGCCATTGCTGTGACTGAGCCTTGCTGTTGATGGAGTCCGTGACAAAGCTCTGGGGACTGCAGTGGATGCCGTGTCCATGCAGCCAAGCTGTTGATCCGGTTTCCGTCTGCCGTGCTCCCTTATCACATCCACAAAGCAACATTTAAAAAATTATGCAATTAATCAACAAGACTCCTGATTAATCAGAGGCCTAGTGTCCTCACATGCGTATGCACATTGGCTTGAACAGATAATCCCTAAAACTCACATAACCATCTGCATCTCAACCTGCTTGCTGGCAAGCAGTCATGTGGGACAGTGGCCTTTCATGGGCATTGCTTGGAGTACATAATCAGGCTGGATACTGGGCAGGGAGCCTCTGAGGGGAAGCTTTGTTTGGCCCCGGGTGCAGAAGCAGGTACTGCTTCTAAGTGCAACTTTACTTCACTCAGGAAAAGAATTGTACTACACACAAACATTTGCATATTGAATAACAATATCACTTACCACTTTCCCTCTTTAGATCTCAACACTGTCCACAAAGGCAGGTAAATATTATCCTCTGCTTACAGATGGTAAAGCTGTGGCACCAAGCAGAGAAGTGACCTTGCCCAATGTCAAACTGCTGGTCAGTGGCAGAGCTGGGAATATTTCCCAGGTCTCCTGACTTCTCACTCCGAGAAAGAAATGGTTTCTACTCTATATTCATCCTTTTAAAAAAATACTTGACAAACAAAGGATCATTCACAGAACACATGGAAAGAATCATCCTTGAAGGGCCAGGTGCATGGCATTATAACAGAACTAGTGTGAGGATGAGATGCTGTTTTTAAACAGATGAAACTGTTTTCTCCATGCTCTGGCACAAATCCCCCTTCCCTCTACCAGTGGATTATCTTCCCAGTTTCTGAAGCAAAAAATAAATTCTCCTTTGGGCTGATAACAAGCCTGATCATCATCAGCCCAAACCAGAAGAAGCTACATCAGATAAATCCTCAGGATCAAAAGGTACAAGCTCCTGAAAATTAAGTTATTTAGGGCTATAAACTGCTGGAATCCAGCACACAGCTGAGGGATGACTTGAGAATTTTGAAGGGACTGACCACCTCTTCACTAGCATAACATTACCGCTGTGTTCATGCACATGCTTATTCCTCAGAGGATAAGGACCCCTGAGTACATACAATATGTCAGAATTCCCAAGATTTACATCTGACAATATAGGTCAACAATTTCTGAAGTGAGGATTGATGCTTTTCAGGGTGTCTTATTTGCTGATTATATAGTTGTTATATGCTAGCCATTCAAAATCAGAAGTTACACTTAAAAATTCTGGCCCTAGCTTCAGACTTAATGGCTATTGCTCTTGACCATTTAAATACATATAATCACGCTGAATTGCCCCTCCACCATATTACTTTGTTCAACAACTATCACAGCTGCCTGCTATGTTGCAACACCTAACCTATATACAGTGTGGACTATCACACTCTGCAAAGTGCAAATATTTTACTTCCTGCTTTCATTATTTGAAATCCTCAGATGCTCTTTGTTACCTGACAGACTCCCCCCACCCAAACTAAACACTGTTCTTAGTGTATCAATGTTTGCAGCCACACACAGCTTTCTATTCATTGATTATGTTGAGATACTAGACCTCCATTGATAATACAGAGGATTTAGTTCCCAAAGAAAATGAGGCTTGTCTTCTACATGTGATTTCCTTTCTCCAGAACCACAGACAGAAAGGAAGGAAGGTAAGGAAAGACCCAGAACCTCAGACATATTCAGGCACTTGACTACCAACGGGAGCTTTGCCTTGGCAAATTTCTGCTGAAAACAAGAAAGGAATCTTGGAGAGAAAGAGAGAGAGGAAAAAAGGAGAACAAAAGAAAAGGGAAGCAAAGACAAAATTACAAAAGGCTCCAGCCATTATAGCTAAGTGGAATATTTCCATGTCTTTGACTGGAACAGGAGGTCACAGGTCCCACTTCTAGACACTTACGATTTGGGACAAAATCTACCCATGATTTTAATATTTAAGCTGTGCCCTGACTCTGGGTGGTATTTAACCTGGGTTCAAGTGTCTATATTGGAGTCTTGGACTGTTATCTCTTTGGGCCAGGGGCTGACTCTCAGTTACATGTGTGGAGCTCTGCGTGTGCACTCATGAAACATCACTGCCCATTCTCATATCCATGCTTCAGGAAAGAGGTTGACAAATTGGAAAGGAGTCACAAAAGAGCCATGAGAGTGGTGATGAAAGAGCTGAGAAATATACCTCATTATGAGGGAGTCCAGGAGGTCAATCAACTGAACTCATTAAAATTCAGATTAAGGGCTGACTTGAGCATAGTCTGTAAGTGCCTACCTGGAAATGAAGGGTGCTTATGCCTGAAAGCTTGCTAAGAACAATTTTTCCAACTATTTAGGTTGCTCTAATAAAAGATATCAGATTTACCCAAAGAACCTTGTCTACCTGGGAACAGAATTTTGATAGCAGAGGACTCTTTAATTCAGCAGACACAGGCAGGACAAGAACTATAGGCTGGAAGTGCAAGTCAGATGAATTAAAACTAGAAATACAGCACTGTGTTTAATTCTGAGGGTAATTTGCTGCCAGGACAACTGAGAAAAGGCTGTCATGCATTCTCCCTGGCTAGAAGTCTTTAAATCTTTAACACTGGGATGTATTTCTAAGAGCTGGGCTGTACCTTAGCTCCAGTAACTAAGAAGTAACTGAAAGAGGTCTAATGGTCCACTTAATGCAGGAGTTTGGAGGACCTAAGGAAAACCAGCCTTTCTGCTAATCCACAAGGGCCTTGATCTTTGGCTGGTGCCTCTACCTCAGGGGTGAGCAAAATGCGGCCCATGGGCCAGATGTGGCCCACCAAGCCATTCTATCCAGCCTGCAGGGCCCCTAAAAAATTTAGAAAATTAATATTTATCTGCCCCTGGCTGCCTAGTGTGCAGCCCTCAATGACTTGCCAAAACTCAGTAAGCAGCCCCCTGCCCGAAATAATTGCCTGCCCCTGCTCTACCTGCTACCTCCCTCCTCCTCATCATCATCAGAAAAAAATAGACTTAAAATTTGAGGATGAATAAACCCAGTCAGTCGTCACTGTGTGTTCTGGTGATATATGATTACTTTTATTAGGTATACAACATGTTGCTCTTCTTATTTTCTGTTTCTTCCAGAAATCTTCCCCTGAGGACGGGGAACATGTAAAGGGCAAGTGCAGGTTGCTCATGCTATAAAGATGGGGAAACCAACGCAGAGAGAAGGTCAGTGATCATCACCCATTGTATTGGGGAGAAACAGCCCAGAGGAGCTCTCTCTCTCAGGCACGCTTCTCACTCCCACAGCTATTAAGCTGCATCCATGTAATATAGAGCAGCACATCCTCAATAAATCACAGTAAATCATGGCCGCGGCAGTGTGGAAAGTAGGCTGGAGAAGATAATGAGTTTTTCACTTTCTCTTCAACGATGGAACAAGTTTGCTCTGCCGAGGGAAGGTCAGATTTCATGGGTGAAGGAGATAAAAGCAGCCAGGGCTCCCAGCTCTCACTCCTTCCCTGAGCCCCTGCTCTCACCAGGTAGACCCCTGGCCCACGTCAAAACTAGCCTGCAGAGACTGGGGCAAAAGCCTGGTGTGTCCGCGCCTGCGTGTGTGCGTGTAAGAGGGAAAGAGAGAGAGAGGTGCCCCGGAATATTAATTGAAAATCCCTGCAAAACACTAATGCTGATGATAATGGACTGTAATCCTCTTAGACCAATTTTATGCCTGGGAAACGGTGCAATGATTAAGAGCCCTCGGTGACCCCGTCCTGCTCCGTGTGGGGTGAAGGGGGTCAGGCTGGAGCCAGGACAAGGACGGGGCGGGGAGAGGCTGTGGCCCTCGCTGAAGGGTCCGGGGGGGAGAGGGGCTGAGGGGGGCCGAGGTGCGGTCGGAGCCCCCGGCCCTGAGGTGAGGCCGGCGGGAGCAGGGCCCCGAGGCGGGAGGCCTTTCCCCTCCGCGACCCCCTGCACCCCGCCGGCGCCGCCTCGCCCCGCAGCCCCTCCGCGGGACAGGGGCGGGTCTCCCGCGGCTGCGGGCGGCCGCCGAGGGCCCGGGACGGGGCGGGGAGCTGCCGCCAGGGGGCGGGCCGGCCCCCTCCCCGCCCCCGCATTAGCAGCAGCTCGGGCTGCCGGACGGCGCTTCAGCACCGCGGCCGCGGACAGCTCCGGCGGGCGCGGCGGCTTCGTGGGGACGCACGCACGCACGGCAGGGCCGGGGGCGCGGAGGCTGCAGCCCAGCTCGATGGGCGCGGGGCGGCGGCCGCGGCTGCTGACACCCGGGGGCTGGGGGGCAGCGGTGACTAAGCACATTGAGGAGCCTTCCCCGCGCATGGACCCGCCTAGAGCCGTGCCCGGCCCCGGCCCCGCCCTCCCCGGCCCGCGGGGGCCCCGGCGGCAGTGAGCGGCAGCTCCCGGGCCGCCGCGCCGGCGGGAGCAACTTTCCTCGGCCTGAGGGCGCCCCGCCGCCGCCGCC
This sequence comes from Alligator mississippiensis, assembly GCF_030867095.1. Lineage (NCBI taxonomy): Eukaryota > Metazoa > Chordata > Crocodylia > Alligatoridae > Alligator > Alligator mississippiensis. Next base: position 158,322,847 of record NC_081827.1, read on the forward strand.
GCCCGCAGCAGCAGCAGCAGCAGCATCATGCCGGTGCGGAGGGGCCACGTGGCCCCGCAGAACACCTACCTGGACACCATCATCCGCAAGTTCGAGGGGCAGAGTGAGTGCTGAGCGCCGGCCCAGGGGGCTCCTGGCACAACTTCCCCGCAGGCGCCGATCCCCGCTGGGCGGAAGGGGATGGATCCCCCCCATAGGGAGGGGACCCCGCTGCAGTCACTGGGGTTCAGCTCCAGCGGGACAGCCGCAGCGAGGAGCGAGCCGAGCGGTGCTGGCAGAGAGAGGCAGTGCGAAACTGGGAGGGGGGGAGTGTTGCCTCGACTGGCACAGTGCCTGCACCTGCTTGTAAGAGCCCCCTAGTACAAGACCCGGAGATCTTGTCACAGCTGGGAAGGGGCAGGAGGCCCTCCCAAGGTGACTGCTTCAGGGGATCTTTCTTTTCAGACTGGGTGTGTGCATCTGATTCAGTGCGGCCCATGTAAAAGCTGGTGTCGGAGGGGGGTCTCTTTTTTTTTCTGCACTGGGGGCGTGAGGTGTAGGCTGGCTGGGGCTGTGGGCTCTCCGCAGCAGGGTGATTCAGTCGCTTTCCACCGCCCAGTGGATCTGTAGCTGGCAAGGGGCCGGGATCGGTCCTGGTGGTGAGTGACGTGATCCTGGCCATGGGGAGTTCATGGAACTTGCCTGGTGTATCAGTCTGCCTTGGCAGCTGCAGCCTGGAGCTGCCTGTGCTGGCTGAGGAGCTAACCTGGAAATAAACAGACCTCTCCCTGCACCCGCCCTCCCCCCCCCCCCCCCCCCCCCCCCAGCCTGCTGGTCTTGGGAGTGGGGGGGAGGGAGTCAAACGGGAACTTGTTGCTACTTGCAAATCTGCCTGCTGCCACTCCTGATAGAGGGCCCCAAGATACTGCTAAAGTGGCAGCTGCAGAAAAGCCATAAAGGTTGCCTGTCACACTTCCTTCCCCAGTTGTAGGATTTCATCTCTTAAACTTGCCTCTCTGTCCATTTTAGAAGCAGGATTTAATCTCTTCCCAACAAGCCTTGGCCCTCCCAGGGAGGCAGCGAGGTTTGAGGGACTCAGCAGAGGACGGAGGCAGGAGCTGCTCAGCTCTAATCCCTCTCTCTCTGAAGGGCCTTTGAGTGGTTTAACCTTTCTGCATGGGCTGCTTCCCATCCGTTCCAGTTCTGCACCAGTGGATGACAGTGCTCTACCCTGATTACCAGTGGTATAAGGCGAGAGATAGACCAGGCCTCTTTTCCTCACTGGACTCCCCCTGTCTCTGCCCCCACTCCCCCACATTCTGGGACTTTCTATCAGGAAAACCCATTTATTTCTGGCTCTCCACTCCATTCTGGATCGTATTTGCCAGGCTTCCTGCTGTGAGTCACTGAAACCCCCAAGACTTTAATTCCATTTCCCTCTGAACCGGGTTGTGCTGTCTGGTTAAAATCAGCATCCTCTTTTCCCTCTGCCCACCAGTCCCAGATGCCCACTCCCCTCCCCAGTTCTGCCCTAAGTCCCAACTCACTGAAATATTGGTTAGAAAACTAATCCTCTACCAACCTGGCTGCTGCTCCCCTGCACTGTGTCCATGTCCGCTTTGGAGGTAGTGGCAAGATGCAGTTCAGGGGATGAGGATTGAGTTTGCATTGAATTTGGATCAGAAGGGGAGGACAGGGCAGCTAAGTGAGCAGGGCAGTAACTCTGTACTCAATCTCCTGAGTTCTATTTTTGACTCTATTGCTCACCCCCTGTGTGATCCCAAGCACAGCACTGACCCTTAGTTTAAGTAGCTTTGAAATGGCCATATAAAGGACCACTTCCTACCTCCCCACAGTGTTGGAGCTAGAGCTGGGTGGATTTTTTTTCAGTGAATAGAAAAAAACTCCAGAAAATTGATTTTTGGAGGGATTAAAACTAGTCCCCAAATGAGGTTAAATTAAGTGAATAGTTTTGACCCCCCAAAATAGGGGTTGTGGGGGGGAATTTCTGAAAATGCCAGAGCATTTTGTTTCAACAGCTTTCAACATGGCTGATTGGACTTGCAATTTCCGAATGGTAGTTTCTGGCAGGGAAAGATGTTATAATCAGGTTATTTTTATAATTTATAATTAATATTTTTAAAATTGCCTGAGAAATGATTTGGGTCAAATGAAACATTTCAGGGTGATCCAAAACAAAACATCCTTTCATTTCTTCAAAAATGTTCCCATTTGTCTCAGACTCAGTTCCCTGTTCTCCCCCCACCTCCCTGATTTTTCATTTCATTCACCTGGACCTGAAAATGCCATTATTCACCCAGCTGGAGATTAATTCATTAATGTTTGCAAAGTGCTTTCTAATCCACCAGTGAGAGGCCCCAGGGAAGTGACAAGGGGAATCCCCCAGGTCTGTCCCTTGGGTATTGCTGGTAGGTACACTGAAATCCCTCCTCTCAGGGCTACAGCACGCATCTCCAGACCTTTGGTGAGTCTGACACTTTGGTTTGTGAATGCACATTCCCTGCTAGGTGGGAAACGAAGCAACAGCAGAACTGGAATAAACATGCTGCAGATGCCATTCCTATGTAATCCGCAAGATTAATTAGGGACTGTGCTAATAGCTAGACTCCAAATGGACCCTCTGCATTTAAGACCTGGCTCCAGCCAAAGCAGATGCCACCTCTTGGGAATTATGTCCCTGCCCCCAGTGCCAAAAGGCATATTTTGTTTGTAGTTACATGCCATAGAATTTGCTGGGGCAGAACCAGGACCTGGGTTCAGCCCGTTCTTGTCGGAAATGTCCCTCTCCCTGCAGATCTGAGCAGCTGCACTTCATGGCAGCCACACACCATGCTCTCTAAATTGCTAGATTATATTAAGGACAGGAGATGAGATGCCTGCTCTAATCCTATGTATCATCAGCTTGAGCTTTACAGGGCAGCTTCCCAAGAGAGCTAAAGCAATGTGAATAGGCAGGAGAAACCTTCTGTGCTGGGGCAGGTCGACCTCTCACATTGTTGTCTTTGGCATTGCCCAAAGGCTGCCATGAGTCATGGATGGCTTGGCTTTCCTGGTGTTTCCCAGCATAGGACATGTTTGTCTTTCCAGCATTTGCCCTAGCACACAGTAGAACTCATTAAGAAATCCTCTCAAGGGGAAAGCTAATGTAGGTGGCCTTCTGTGTTGCCTTCAGTGATGAAGCCACCTCAGCACAGCTGTGCCCCATTTGAAGAATCTGGTCTACCAGGGCAGGTACTGGATTTAAGCAAATTTTGAAAAGAGTGAGTCTGGCTAGGTTAAGTATCTGCAAAAAGAACTGAGGGGAAAGTGTGCTGCCTGGAGTATGGATCCAAGGCCAAGAAAAATAAAACTATAAAATGGAAAAGCTAGCAGCTGATCCCTCAGTCTGATTCTAATACTCTGGATTTACTCCCACCATAACCAGAAAGACAGATTCAGAAAGCAGAGAGACATAGTTAGCCCTTTCACAGCATCTAATGAAGTGAGCTTCAGCCCATGAATTTATGCTATATATATATCTATATATATGGTCTATAAGATGCAAATCTACCCTTCCTTTAAGGTTCAGAGAGCCTCAAGATGGGAAAGACCTCCCTATATCACCTCCTTCCTTGGAAAGCACCAAATGATCCCCTGTGGTCCTGTGTTTATGTAGCTTCAAAAGCTATAGGCTTCCACTGCCTCCCCTGGGGAACCATCCCACAGGAAAACCAGCCTCACTGCCACAAAGAGGATTCTGCTATTCTGCCTGAATCACCTCTTTCTTAATTCCATCCTATGGGGGAGCTCTTAGACTGGGTCTCCCAAAGGGAAGGGCTGGAAATGGCATTATCGGGGATACTGAAAAGAGAGGGAATGCAAGGCAGTGTGGTGCGGGCAGCAGAGCTGGGAGGCACCTTGGGCCAAAGGGCAGGGCCTGGAGCAATAAGTCTACTTTTCCTACCACCCTACCATTGAAGTCACTAGTTCTATGCCCATTGATGCTAGATCTGAGCATCCAGCCCCAGGCTAAAAGTTCTCCATTTTCACAGGCAAGATCCCTGAGGGGAAGGGAAAATAAGTGTGTAGGAAATATCCCTGCCTTGCACCAGAATGACAATGGCAGTGAACTTGATGCGCTGTAAGAATTAGCAGAGGGTGTGGCCAGCAGAGGAGAAAGATCCCCTTTACTTCCATCTGTCTGGGTCACCAGCATTGATAATCAGGGAAGGAGGAAACAGCAGGTAGTTTGGGACATTGCTGGTAGAGGCAGCCATGCATGAATTTGCACATTGATCAGGGATCAGAACTTTGGGCCTCTATACTTGGCATTATTGTGAAACCATGGAATGATCACCTGTCCCCTCCAGGGCTTGTTTTCCCATCCATACCTAGAGATCATATCTGTGGGCATTGTGCAAAGTTAGTGTCTGTCAAACACCACGAGATCCTCTGTTGGGAGATGCTAATGACAGCCCCGTGAATCTCTGGCCGAGTCACATTCCAATGATGATGATGTCCCACTAGGATACTGGGAAAAACCATGCTGAACAAAGGAGTGCCTAGTGTTTTATTATCTCTAGTATTCCAGGAGTCCCTTGAGGTTCCAACTGAGACTGAGCCCACCTAATACTAGGTATTGCATGAAGACTTAGTAAAAAGCAGCCCTTGCTTCGAAGAGCTTACAGCAGAGAAGTTTAGGGACAAAGAAAAAGTAACTGGTTCCAGATCACACACTAGGTTTGCAACAGAGATAGAAACAGGGTGCAGGTTCTCTGGGTCTGAGCCCGTGGCTGGGAACTAGTCCTCTTGCCTGTGAGATCCCCACTGACATGAGAACTGCAGTGGAGGAGCCTTGTCAAACCTTTGTGCCCAGCTGTGCAGGTGGACTAGCTCTGGCCACACCCACCTAACCATCCTATCCCAGGAAGCATTTCAGGGGTCACCTCTTGTTTTAATCCTTTGCTTCCCATGTTTCTCTACAGACCGCAAGTTCCTCATTGCGAATGCACAGATGGAGAACTGCGCCATTATCTATTGCAATGATGGCTTCTGCGAGATGTTTGGTTACTCTCGGGTGGAGGTCATGCAGCGCCCTTGCACCTGCAACTTCCTTACTGGGCCTGACACCACCAAGAACTCCATTTCACAGCTGACACAGGCCTTGCTGGGCTCTGAGGAGTGCAAGCTGGAGATCCTCTACTACAGGAAAGACAGTAAGAGCCCTGCATTGCAGCACCTGCCTGGGTTCTCCCAGCATTGCAGTGCCATGTGTGTGTCAGTGTGGGGTTGGGATGGGGTAACTGGCTGGAAGTTTCACCCCAAGAGTTGTTTTTCATGGGAATGATTACAATGTAAACAGCACCTAGACTGGTCTGGCACTGGGTAGAATAGAGGTTTGATTCTCCTCTTACACTGATGGATCTCCACATCCTTTGCCAGCACAGAAAGGATTTGGGATCAGGGAAGTGAAGGTAGGAGGAAGTTGTACCTGTTGGAGAACCAGTGATATGTACACCAGACAGAGCAGAAGCAAACTCTGTGCTCTGGGAGCATTCCTTCTGTTCTTCTCTTGCTCACTCTTCCTCATGGCCTGTCCAACAATGACCCTTTTCTCCTGTGCTCCCCAATGCTGGTGCATTTTGTACATCTGGTCCCAGGTCACCTTCCTAGCAGTGAGATGCACTGATCTTAAAGCTACCCAGCCATGCTGGGCTAAGGGAACCTCTGTGAGCAGGTTACATCCAGCGTTCCCTCTAAGCTGAGCGGTGTGTGCGGCTGCACAGGCGTGCCTGGCAGCGCAGCATGAGCGCGCCCGTGTGACTGAGCATGCCACGCAGCTTAGAGGGAATGCTGCTTACATCCACTCTAAGCATCCAGCAGCCCCAGTGTGCCTGGTTCTCCGTTGCTCTGCACCTGGTGCTCTTTTTGACATTGCAGTGTTGTCACTCTTCTGACATGGTAGCATTTTGTACCCATTTTTGCATGGAGGTGACTGATTGCATGAGGTGCAGAGCAAGATCAGGTGCTATGTGCCATTCTAGACTTGCCCCAGGCCATGTGGGGTCAGGATCTGGCTGACTCTATCTGCACAGGGGAGAAGAGGCAAGGTGTGGGAATGGCAACTTGTTCCCTGAGCCTTTGTGCATTTCTTGAGATACATGAGTTGAGCAGAAAGTTCTTCTGTCAGGGCTGACCTCCAACACTGTATTGGACAGAGCTGGGAGCCAAAGCTTGGACTGTACCTGTTTCCAAACCTTTGATGGTAATTCCAGTCTCAGAGACCAAACCTTGATCATCTCAAGTTGTCTCCAGGGTGACTTATCTGGCCATTATCATAGGATGTAAGCACTCCTCAGACTTCTGTGTAGTCATCAATGGTGCCTCAGGGTGGTGAGGGGAGCAAGGGATTTTTGCCCCAGGCCCAGGCATTCCAAGTGGCCTAGACCGGCAGGTTCTTTTAATAAGTCATAAATGACTTTTGTATAACACTTAAGAATGTTTGTGTTAGAACACTTCTAGGACATAGCTACCCATGTCTAAAATATAGAAACAGAGCTAAAAATCACCATGATCCTACACTCAGGAGGTAAGGACTTGGGTATCAGCTGGGGAGGTGGGGCATTAAAAACTCCTCTTGGACACAAGAATTTCTGGGGGTGACAATGGTATTTACCTTCACAAGCCCCCATAAGGCAGGACAGGGCAGGACTGTTATCCCCATTTTACATGTGTGGACTGAGGCACAGGGACATTGAGGTGACATATGAAGTTCACAAAAGAGCAGTGATATGAACCTGGGTCTCATGAGTGCTGCTTTAACCACTAGACCAGTATTCCTATGCCTGTCTATGCACTATATAAATATGAGTTCCCTGGACCGAGAAAGGTTCCTCTTGTGCTAAGCTTGGTGGTTATATTACCACATAGCAGGCTAGCCCAGAGCCATCTGAAAAGCCAGTAAGGTGAGTCTGGTGCCTACAGGAGAAGAGATGTGGCTAGACTCATTTCATGGACATAGGCAGAAGCCACCTATGAGCAAACAATGTTTCCTAGCTTGGGCTCATGAAAGCTTATGCTACATAGCTCTGATTTAATTAGTCTAGAAACTGCAAATCTACCCTGATCTCTTTCCTACTTAGCAAACGCAAACATCTATTACAATCCCAGGAGCATAGGAATACTGGTCCAGTGGTTAGAACAATACTGGTCCAGTGCTTAGAACAGAGAAATTCTTCTGTTGCAAAGAACTCAGAAAGACCACAACTGGACAAAATGTTTTTAACACTAGGGATTCCTATTTGAATTCTCTGAGTTAATCCTGTGAATCATGTTTCCACACTTAATGGTGCTAACATTGCCTGGCACCCCAGATCCCTTTGAAAGGATCTCAAGGCACCCCAGGGTGCCATGGCACCCTGGTTGAGAATCACTGGGCTAAGCTGTAGACAGCAGGAAGTGACGTCAATGCCAACAGCTGAAAACTCAGTGAAATTCCCATTGGCTTCAATGGGCTTCAGTGCAAAGCCCAAACACTTCATTCCAGGTGGTTAAGACTCATTCTCATTCAGTCATCCCTGTGCTGCCCTATCTGCCGATGGCATCCAAGCAGCATTTTCATCCAGCAGAATATGCTTGTGCATGCACAGATGGATTCATGCTAAGATGAAAATGAAGCTTTGATGGAAAATACTGGTGATTAGTTCTAATGCTGGAGGGAGCTAAATAAATATTTAGTGCTTGATGCTGCACATGGGCAGTATGTGCAGGACTCCCAGCAATGTCAATGGGAGCTCCACTGCGGGAGGGTTAAGAAGATCAGGCACTTACTAGACAAAAAAAATGCACTGTTTATAGAAATAATCATCTCAATTACAATAGAACCTACAGACCCAGACAGCAAGCAGGGCACAGGGATGCAGGGTGCCCTATGCATGCATAAACTAAAATCAAACCTGGACGTTTTACTACTTAAATAGGCACAGGTGGGGAGGGCAATAGCTGTGAAATTACTCCTATGGTTTGAAAGAGAACAGAACCCAGATGTCTTGAATTTTAGCCCTGGTCCCTATCCACTGGGCCAGAACCATGTTGTCCTGACTATCTGCCTAGTATCCCGTGGGGTAGGCAACACCCCTTCTCCCCACACCATGTTTTGCATTCCATGTGACCCTGACTGCTGCTGCTGTTTACTAGGCCAGGCTCACACAAGTTTTTGCCAGCAGTTATAACAGTGAGGAGTATGACTTTCTCCTAGAACTCTGCATACTGATCAAGTCCTCTGGCATGTTTGCCAACAGCTTATTTTGCTTAGGGAGTTGCTGCAAACTGCACTAGCCAAAGCACTTCACTGTCAGTAGAAGGTTTGCCCACTCAAGGACAGTATTATTGGTGTACCTCTCTGAGATGCTTCACACACGTGCATAGTTGCTGGTGCAGATTTGGGGAAAGCAGCCATGTATACCTGCTAGGCCACAGGCAAGCTGCTTTGTCAGGCAGGTACTCAACAAATGCCACTTCTATTTGAACACAGGATGTTCCATAGTGGACTAATAGCGGGGCACATGCCACCCCTGACAGGGCTGTCCCTGCCACTGACACCAGCGTCTGTGGGTGCTCGCCAGCTCTCTCCCTGCTGCCAACGCTGGTGTCTGTGGGTGCTCACCAGCTCCATACCCGCTGCCGCCACCAGCGTCTGTGGGTGCTCACCAGCTCTGTCTCCACCGCTGATACTGGCTTCTGCGGGTGCCCCCCCCATACTCAGGAGGCAGCAGTTGCCCACAGGATGTTCTCATGTCTGTTGAAAGTCCTACTGGAAAAAATAAGACTGCCCTTATGCCAGCTCTGAACTCTGCTTTCTAAGTGGGGGCTGTACTCCTTGAGTCCTACCATTATTAATGTCTCTCTGAGCCCAGCAGCAGCAATGACCTCATTAGGTTTTCCCTGAAGGCAAGAGCTTCCTACAGGAGCATTAATTGCTCTTTTTCTATTTCAGAAACTTTAGAAAATGGTGCCCAGTGACTTGCCTTTCTCTGTAAATAGATGCATCTGTGAGGAGAGGGTCTGTGTTACACTGTGCTTGCTCTGTAAGAACTGTGGGCCTGAGCACAAGGTGCTTACCTCAAACACAGTGAGCTGACAAGAACACAGATAATCTCCTCTGTCTTGCAGGGTCTGAACACCCTGAGAGAAACAGAACATAGGGGCTAGAAAACTGTTCCTTGTAGTGTGGAACTGGGCATGAGCATGCTTGTTATGTTCATACAAAGGGCTTGATCCTGTAGTGTGCCAAGCTCCCTCATTTTCTCAGTTCCCGGGGGCAATGCAGAGCGAGTGGGCTGCTCCAGTCTGTGGGACAGGAGGATTCTTCCCTGCCCCTCCCTCCATCACTGTGTGAATGAGATGGGATCATGTGGGAGCAGGATGAGTGTCTGCAGGGAGGGGAATGAACCAGTGTGCTGTCTTCACAGAAGGGTCACAAGGGTCATGGAAAGTTACTGTGTGCCACTGAGGCTGTGTACTACCTTTTTCTGCTACCCTCAGTAATTTCCAGGGCTCCACTTCCTAGCTTAGTTCCTGTGGGTACTGTGATAGAAACAGCCTTGTGGTGTCCAGTGCTGGCCGGATACTGATCAGGCTAGGACTCCCATGATGCCTACAATGTAGGCATCAAGAAAACACAGGAGAATGTGCGGACAGGGCTGCCAGCATGTAGGCTGGGGGGAAGGATTTGGGTGGCAGGGAACCCTTGATTGCACTTCTTGTTTGGCAGACACAGTGAAGCTAGAACCCTCTCCAAAAATGTTGTGCAGTGGCAGAGGCATCTCATTACAGACCTGAAGCCCTGAGCCCAGGCTGAGGGCTGTTCCTAAGCTGACCCAGCTGTTGGGAATCGTATTTTGTCCTGTACTTGCACAGCGTCAGGTGCTGCACATTCTTTAGGTCCCTGCTTCACTGCTAGGCCGCCCACGCACTACTGCAGTCCGAATGATAAACAGGGCTTCTGGAACATCTCTCCTGGAGGCTCTGCCCCCTCCTCCTTTCTGTCTGAGCTCCTCCTCTGGCTCCAGAAGAAGCTCAACAAGTTCAGCACTTGCTTTCTGAGCTGGATTTTTTTTTTCAGCCTTCAAGCAAGCCATTCATGTCTATTTTTAAAACCCTGCCCCACTAGCAAAAAGCTTTTCCATTGTCTCCCCACAGTCTTCAGCCTGCGATCACTCAGCCCATTATAAATGGGTCTTATCGGCAAAGAAAAGGCTTGCTTTATAGGGAGCTGCTGCTTAATTAAACAGTGGAGGCTCAGAACCCGATCGTCTTCTTTTTTTCTATGTCATAGCCAATCTTCAGGCTGTACCTGCTGTTTATTACTGCGGTGATCCCAGCTCTGCAGCTTGCTGGGTTGTTTTGTTGCTTTTGTGAACTGCCAGTGATGTAATAATGTCCAGCACCTTCAAAGCACAGAACCTGGCTCCTTTGAACGCTGCTGCAAAGTGCTGTGTTCTTTGCTGGTGATTACTCATTGAGCAACAGCACTAAGGGTATCCCAGCTGTACAAGTGGGGCACAGAAATGACTGTGGGCCTCAAAGCACATGTGTGCATCTACATACATGGACATCTGCAAATGCTTGCCCACGGGTATGCATGCATGCTTGCATGTTCACTTATGGCTGTGCATGTAGATGTGGGTATGTATGTAGGACTATAGGGATAAAAGTTACACATAAACAGGTTTAAGTGATCAGAAACTGGTTTAAACCTGTAACAGAACAAAAGTCCAGTGCACATAAATCTGTGTCAAAATGGCCCAAACTGGTTTAAGATAAACCTGGTTGAATGTAGTATCAGACTTAGCTGATTTAGGTCAAACTGGTTTATGAAACTTCTGTCCAGACCCCTTCCTGGTTCAAGTTACATTGGAGTCCCCAGCATCCCAGCATGCTTTGCAGCTCTGGACTGGGCTGGGCTGTCTGCTTGAGCAGAGTAGGGTTGGCCCAGACCCTCTGCTCCCTAGCCAGAGCAGTGAGGGCTGGCTGACAAGGTGGTAGGGGTGGGAAACCTGGCTAGCACAGCCTGGTCTGCATGGTGGGGGCAGAGCAGCCCCTGCCAGACTTTTCCCCATTGGAGTGGAGGGGGTGGGGGGCATAGGCCAGCAGGCTCAGGGGGAAGAAGTGGAATTAAACCCCTCTTCCTCCCCTCTCCCACCCACACAGGACCCCAGCCTGGGTATACCCAGCTTTCCCCCCTGCTCACCACTCTAGCGGTAGGGGCATGGCCACAGCCTGCCCAGGCAACAGCCTCAGGCAAAGTGTGGGGGAGGGAGGGGCCATATCCCCTCTCTCCCACTCTCCCCCTTCACCTGAAGTGCTGCCCTGGCCTGTGTCTGGCCATGCCGCCCCAGCTCAGCTTCCCTCCAGCCTTGCAGCTGCTGTGGAAGGGAAGGGAGGGCTCGCTCTAGTAACCCCCAGCTTCTAGTCTGAGCCACTGCAGGCATGTGGCTGCATTTCTGGAGTCAAAAGTGAATGTCTATTCACTTGCAAATTGATTCAATATATGCAGGTTTGACTAACCTGCAGAGATTGATTCAATTCAGGCTTGGGGTTTTTGAATGTCTGTACTCAGCCTGAATGAAGGTATAAGCATGTATAACTCAGGCTCCCCTTAGTGGAGGGCAATTGGCCATCAGTGGAAGGACACTGGTTGACTATCTTTCCCAGGAAAATGTAAAACTAGAAAAGACCTATTGGATCATTCAATACAGCCTCCTGAAGAGGCACACTATTTGGCTCCCTCCCGAGGCTGAGAGGGGATGCACTAGTGGAAAGCAGAGGCAGGTCTCATCCATCCCAGTTGAGCCCTAGCACCTCTGAGAGCTGTGAGCAGGGTTCAAATTACAGGGGAGCTCAGGGGGGCTGAGCCCCCCCCCATAAGAGACAAGAACCCCAATGGTTTGGTCAGTACCCCTTCCATTCCCCCCCCCACCTGCAACAGCTGGAGCCCATGTGCCACAGCGCACCACCCCAGGCCCACCTAACTTGTGCCTTTCAAAGCAGCCCTGGTGGCAGCAGTAGCAGCTCCTTCCGGCTGCCACCGCCGCTGGCCCCAACCCCATGGTACTGGCAGGGCACACTGCCCTGATCTCAGCCAATTTTTTTGCAGACCCCCTCTACCCCTGCCAAGAGTTAAAGTGTAATTTGAACCCTGGCTGTAAGAGTCACATCCAGATGTGCCCTGTGACTCTGGGCTGCCTGGGGCCAGAGGCTCTGATCTGGGCCACTCTGAAAACTCAAGAACCCTTGATGTAATTATTACTTCATTCATCACAGGCAAAATCACCTCATTCACAAACTGTGGGGCCTTCATTCAGGACTGGCTTCAAACCACAGGGGTAACAGGAAAGCAGCTCCAGTCACGTCGGTCCCCTGGAAGGCAGGACACTTCACATGGGAGTTGCTCTGCGACTAAGGGTTGGCTCCTTTCACTGACCAAGGCAGAGGAAGAAACCATTTCCTGGGAGTATCCTTCCTGCAGTCAGGATCTGGGGCTCTCCTACATTAAAATACAGACACCTTGCTGCTGCTATAGCTACTGCAGAAGCCCCCAGCAGTGCCATTGCTGTTCCAATCCCCTGGGTGGTGATTACTGCTCATCTCCTTTCTTTACTGCCTGCTGGTTGACAAAGCCTGGTCTTTTGAATAAGGGTTCATGCAGACACCCTTAAAGGCATGGCTGTTTTACAGCGTGGGCTCCCAGAGCTCTCATTTCTGCAATGACGCCAGATCATATCTACTCAGCTCCATGTAAAAATGAGCAAACAGCCCTGCCTGGAATCCAAAGGTCAGCCCAGATTCTTTCCTCCCAAGCACTGCAGTTGTAACAAGGATCTCACAGCCCTGTGTGATGGATGGAAACTCCCTTCTCTTCACTGATGCCCTCAGTGGTTTCCAAGGCATTTTCAATGGCATAACCAATTGTGACTTCACAGGCTATTGTGCTGAGGACACACACAGAAGAGCTATGTTGTCTCCACAGAGTAAGAGTGAAAAAAGCAGGAAATGCTTAATTCAGCCACTGAAGCCAACAGCCTGGTAAAGTAAGAAAGGGGTTACTTTTAGTCACACTCTACCCCTTTTAACAGCACAGAGTGAGGCAGAACACATGGATAGGCATGCATGTCCAGGCCTATTCCCAGCTCCACCATGGACTTGCCTTGTGAGCACCACAGATCCAAAAAAAGTCCAAAATTTTCTAATGAACACCCCACCACCCAAAATCCACATTTTTCATGATTAAAATGAAACACCACTGTGTGTGTGTGTGTGTGTGCGTGTGTGTGTTCACGTGCCTGCGTGTGTGTGACACCACTATATATGAAACACCACTATATGGTGGTTTGTTTTAATTACAGAAAAATGTGGGCTTGGCAGGGAGGGGGGTAATCAGAAAATTTTGGGGGGGGGTTTCAGAGAAAACCAGGGTCTGTGGTACTCACAAGGCAAGTCCATGGTGGAGCTGGGAATAAGCTTGGGCATGCATGCCCATCCATGTGTTCTGCCTCACTTTGCACTGTTAAAAGGTACCCCTTTTAGAGTGTGACTAAAAGTAACCCCTTTCTTACCTTACCAGCCTGTTGGCTTCAGTGACTGAATTTTATCAGAGAAAACCAGGATCCCTGGTGATCTCAGAAGAAAGTCACTTCACTACTCAACGCCATAGTTTCCCCATGTAGTGACACTCATACCATGCCAGAGGTGTTGAGGATTGCTTGTTCGGGAAGCAACTCCAGGCCTTTGGGTGCTAGGAGCTGTAGGAAGGTAGGCATTATCAGAGACCCACAAGACGGAACAATTAAAACTTCTTCCTTCTTCTCTCTGTGGGAGTTCTGTGAACTGTAGAAAAAAGACAGCCTTTAAAAATAGATGCTATCAAAAAGTTTATGAAACCTATTTTGTTCATACCAGATATCTTTTTTTAACAAACATTTTCTTTCACTAAAATATCAATTACAACACTTGGCTGGATTTCAACAATATAAGTGAAAGTTGAATTGCTTCTTTTATCCATTATACAATAAGAATTATTTTTTAAGTTTTAGGAAATGCCTCTTTCCAATAGGCTAGCCTATAATATGGGCATGGTGTGGTACAGGTGCTAAGGCACATGGTTAACAGCCCAGAGGGTACAAGTTTAAGACCATAGCAGAAGTGTTCATGGCATGACCCTGTAACATTCCACAAAATCTGCAAATTCTGCTAAATACTTCATCAAGGACACAAAAAAAGGAAAGGCCATTCCTGAGAGCAGACTCACTTGTTCTGTTATTGTTGTGTGTCTGCCCCTCCACAGTCATGGGGTCTCTGCTGATAGGTTGAGGCTGGTAAAGGTGATATACAGGACTAGGTGGTATGGTGCCATGGGCAGGTCCCTGGTCTCTGACTTGGGTTCTGTTCCTCAGATGCTTGCCTAAGTAGGCTGCCCAGTCCTTGGGCAAAGAGGCTGTAGCGCTTTAAGTGTCTAGCACACAAGGGCACTGATTGCAGGGTCTCTCTGGTGTTCCTGTGATGCCAGTGTCTGTAAACGTAGATCTTTCTTTAGATAGAACAGCAAAGGGAACCTGAATGCTTAACAATGACACATCCATTATCTATGGTGGGGGCAGCATCCTACTATCAGCCCCTTTTTGTTCAGGCTGCAGATATGCTAGAAGGGCAAGAACTGTTCTTAAGCCCTCCACTCCTATTTGTGTGCTTAGCTCTGTAAGACAGGCCTGTGCCCCAAGGCACTCACCATGTGGTGCAGACATGGCCAAAAGTGACAAGTGTGGTGTGGTCATAGAAGTGGCCTGCGTGGTCCAACCTCTGCTTCATGCATGCATCTTTCTGGGTAGCATGTGGTGGGGCCAGGAAAGGGATGTGTAGAGATGTCCTTCCCCCTCCACCTTGCAGCAGGTCCTGGGAATGCTGTTGAAATGACTGAAGCCTGACGTGGCTGATTCGGCATCCCTAATCCACCCTCTTCAAAAGCCAGAAGATCAGTCAAAAGTTAATTTCCTTAAAAGATGCTTGACAGCTGGGCCTGACAGTGACAGAGTATGAGAGCCAGGAGGTTAATTACAAGATCAGTCATTTCAGCATACTCCCACTGCAGGGAGGGAGCGGCCATGGGCCAACCCCATCCATCCCCAGTGCTGCTGTCAGAGTTCTGGCACTTGGGGTGGTGTTTAACAGAGTTCAAGCAATGAGGGGGCCAGGAAGGCTCTTCCTGTCATGGACCCAGTAAGGGCTGCCTTGCTCTTCAAGGCCTGCTTCAGGAGATTGTGGAGAGCATGGATGCAGTTTGTAGTGTCCTTGCTTTAATGCAAACAGGAGCTGCTGTAGTTATATCAGGGCCACTGTGAGACAAGCAAACTGGCACTCGCTTTCCCAGGTAAGCCTTGGAGAGCCCTCATGTGTGGCAGTGACCATGCCTTGCTTCCCAGGATAGATCATACCCTGTGCCAAGATTCTCACTCCACCCCTACTGTACTTGAGCTGCAACCTGTGGATGGAGATAGATGAGCTCCCTGGTATAATATGCAGCCATGATAGTGGACTCTTCTCCCCTCCTCCCCCATGCTGGTTAATGACTGAGATGTACCTCCTCATCCAGATACCATTTGGTGGCATGCAGTACTGATTCTGTAAAAGCCCAGGACCTGCATTAAAGTCATCAACATGTACCTGGTGCCAGCACATTACAGCAGCATGAAATAGGTGGAAATCAGTGTCAGGGTTTTATATTCAGATCATGCCTGTTTTGCACTGGGACATGAGTGAGGGCCCACAGGAGAGCATACTTTCTCCTTGCTGACTGGGGATGCAGGGTCTGGGTGGTGCTGACACATTGGCACTGCCCAGGGAGCAGCAGCTGGCAGGCTCCATTAGCATGGAATGGTTTTCTTGTTAATCTGCATGAATCTGATGCTTATGAAACTGGAGACCTCAGCCTGGATCCAGGTACCAAGCATCTGGTGGATCAGCTACCCTCATCCAGTTCTGTTACAGCACCTCGGGTCTAATTTGCAGCAGTCCATGCTGTTCTGTACCCCCACCTGCCTCTTTGATGCTCATCAGACCAGATTTACCCCAGCTGTAGTCCTGTCCTGAGCAGAAGCAGCTGGTCTGTGTGGGATTCTGCCCAGTAGCACCAAAAATTAGTGACCATGACGAGCCCAGGAAACTCATTTCATTTGTGACTGAAACTGTGATTCGGTCATGGGATGCAGGAAGGAGTGCAAATTAAAATACTGAAAAGTGATATGCCCTCCATGGTGTCACTGTGGGCCTATATCTAGTGTCTGATGCTCCACTGTGACCTCAGCCTGTCTGCTGCCTCCTGGGCTTTCAGCTGGCTGCTTAGTGCTTAATACATCTTAGAATTAATGAATCAGGCCCTAATTTGGCCCTATCCTACATGCAGCTTTTTGCACTGGTGCAAAGCATATGCAACACTCTCACACTGCAGGGTTATAAGACTGATGTCGATCCTACCTACCTCTGACTGATCACGTTTTATGACACCGCAGCAGTGTAAAGGACAGCACAAGGAGCAAGGCAGTGGGAAACTGGGCTCTTTCTTCTGTGGCTCAGGGTTGCTGCCTTCTACCAACACCTGAGTCAAGCTGTCTTGCCCCTCCGTTGAGTTGAGGAGCAGGAAAGAATGCACAAGAAAAAGTCCTTATTCCTAGCCCTGCTCTTCATGTTCCCCACAGCACAGAACCCTTTTCAATGTGTTACTAGAGGCTCAGAGCCAGGAAGCCTTGGATTCCAGCAGGGAGGTTGTACTTCTTTGTTGGGAGAGAAAATACACATGATTTTCCACTGGTTGGTACCTCATGTAGTCATTTATACTAGTTCCAAGTTACTCTAATTTAGGAGCATTTTATAGCCACTTAGCACAGGTGTGAATGGGCTGTAGAGAGCTAGGCAGGCTCCATGAGGAGAGGCAAACCTGATGTTTGATCTGAGATGTCTCCTGTTAACAGTGTTTCAGGTGCTGTAGGATGTGCCTGTGAACCAGGCATTAGCAGAACACATCTCAGCTCCTGGACCCAGCTGTGTGTATTCATAACTAACTCCACCTGTACATGGATGAGCCTGAGTCTCACTTCCCTGCACCTTGTAGGGAAGGTGTAAAACACTGCTTACCTGGTCATTCACAGCAGGGTTATACCCATGAGGCTTTTGTGTCAACCAAAAGCCCAAGGCAAGGGAAATTTCAGTGCCTTGACCTTATCTTGTCCAGAAAATTTTGCAGCCATTATTAACATTGCAGATTCCCTCCCAAAATCTATGCCTAGGGGATAGGGGTACAGCACCCACAGAACTCAGGCATGTTGGTTCTGCTAGCTAAACTCTGGCAATGCCACTGCATGCATTACTATGCTTGGAGCTTGTTTTAAAAACTAGCTGCTGGAGTCATGAGAATAGATGAACATCCTGGCCTTGGTTGAAATAACAGAGTATGTATCTAGATGTAACAGGGGGTCTCTAGCCCATGTTACTTTAAGAGGGAATGAAGGCAGCATTATGTGGCTGCCAAGATTGCTAGCAGCTGAATTGGTGCCAGCTGCAAAGAGACAAGTAGCAAAAGAGAGTTAAAAGTCATAGCTCCAAGACAGTAAAATAAGCTGCCAGCCACTTACCCCCAGCAAGCAGGAATAGGATAGGGAGCTGAACTCCAGGCATTTATTTACATCATTGGTTCCTAACTTTGGGGCATGACCCAAATCAGGGTCACAGGGGGTCCTCAGTAGGGTCGTGAAGAGTCCACGTGCACACACACGCAGCCTAGAAGCAGCAGGCAGGTGGGGTAGGGCTGCTGCACACAGAGGGGGCAATGGCAGCACCCCCGGGCTGTCACTGCTGTACTCTGCTCCCAGCAGCCCCGCAGTGCTGGGTCAGGAGGTCCTGTTGGTGGCCAATTTAGGGTTGCAGCAAAAAAAGTTTAGAAACTACTGATTTGCATGGTGCCTGCAGAAAAACCGCTGGACTAAAAAGAAATTCTTAGACCCAATTAAGAGAGCTAGGGTCATGTGCTTGGAAGAGGGTGGAGCCCAGGACCCTATAAGCCTGGCTCCTGAGGCAAAGGGAACTTTAGGGCTTAGGATTTGGTGGAGAGAGCTGTTCCTTTGAAGTTTTGTGTTGTGCTGTTTCTGGCAGGTTGGAAAAGAAATCTCTGGCATTGAGGTATGATTCTGTAAGTATGTTCAGAGGGAGCTGGTGTGGGGCTGGTGGTACACTGCAGGCAGGAAATCCAGAAAGAAGCAAGCTGGCTAGAAGGGGGGGAGCCTTAGGGATAGACAAGCTCTAGGCTATAGGTGGTCTATGGATAGAAATTGGGAAGGGCCCTAGGAAAGGGAAACCTCAGGCTATAGTTGAAAGTAGGGGAGAATCTGGGGAAGTACAAACCCCAGGTGTGAGTTGAAAATTAGGATGATGGCTATAAGGCATGAGGTGTCTAATAAAAGGTGAGTGGAAGCCACCAAGGGTGCTCTGAGTCCAGTGCTATATACAACTGAGGATTATAGATGCTGTGAGCCCAGGGGTTATCCTAGAGGCAGGGCCAGAACCTTAGGGAAACTGAAGTAGGGCTGACAGAAAGGGGTCTAGTGTGCTACGCAGAAGGGAAGGGTGCTGTGGAGAAAACTTTGTAGAAGGATAATTATGCATGGCTTGAGTACCCGTGCTGAAGGTGAGCATCCTGGAGGACTGTGTTGGGGTGCACCCTGTACATTGTACTGAGCCCCCAGATGACTCTCAGGACTGGGAAGCCCTGAGGAAAGTGCCAATAGGGAAAGTATATAAAGAGGCCACTTTGCCTTCTAAAGGCATTTTCCCAAATTTATCATAACATTTAACATGAAAGCACAGCAGGTGGAAAACAGGAGGTGCTAGAGAGGGAAGAGAGCACAGCAGGCAAGTGTGACTTCAAGGGGGCATCTGGATGGAAGCCTGCTACATTAGGCTCCTTGGATCATGCTTTCTAGCATTTTTTTTGTAACCAAGTGCACCTAAATGGTTCCACAGTCAGAAGAGAAATCAAGAGAATGCAGACTGTGTTATTAGTTTAAGACTGGTACAGGCAGTCAGAAAGCCCAAGGCTGAATCGATTCAGTCTTTGCAGGTTAGTCTAAGCTGTGCAGCTTGAACCAATTAATAAATGGAAAGACATTCACTTTTGATGCAGGAAATGCAGCCATACACCTGCAGTGGCTCAATCCAGAAGCCGGTGGGGGGGTGCTAGACCACACCTGCTAGATGGGAGGGAAGAGAGACTCCCCGCCCCCCCCTCTGCTGGAACAGAGTGGACATGGCCAGGCACTAGCCCAGGGCTAGCACACTGGTGTGGGGGTTTAAATCCCCTCCCTGGCCCACACGGGACTCCGGCTGGGGTCTGTGGTGGTGGAGGAGGGCACTGCCTGCCAGGTGTCTGCCCCATCCCTGCTCAAGGGGGGGGGGGGGGCAGCTGCTGCCAGATTAAGGAGGGGGTGGGTAGGAAAAAAGGTAGTGGCACTAAATTCATAAAAGCTTGAGCAAGAATACTGCTGAAACTTCCTTAGCCTGATGAAGGGTTTTTGAACCCAAAAGCTTGCTTAATTGTTTTCCAACTATTTAAGTTGGTCTAATAAAAGATATCTGATTCACCCAAAGAACCTTGTCTGAGCAAGAATAGTCCTTTCTCTGAAGCAAGCATGTATTGAACACAGCACTTTGGTTGCTCTGTTATGTGCTAGAGGTTGCAAAAACCATTGCCTAAGCTAAGATGCAGCCCAAAACACAGGGAGAGCACGCACACTTTAGTGTAACTTAACTGGAATGTAATAAACCAAAAAGACAAGTCCTTACTTGGGCATTCCAGTCTCCTACCTTTTACAGCTTCTGCTTTGTAATGTAAATGTACTTCCCTGCATTCTTTTGTCACACTAGCTCAAGCTGTCTGAAACCCTTGGTCTCATCTTCAGCACATACATGTGATGATTATACCAGGTTTTTGCCAACACCTCCCACCTCTCAGTCTGGTCCTGCAGGGCTTGGCTCTGCTGACGGGTGGCAGGGAACCAGTCCCGCCAGTCCCAGTTCCCCAGCCTCTTCTCCCTCCCTCATGCCCTGGGGAAGCTGAGGGGAATCATACCCCCTCCCCCATGGGCAACTTGTGCTGCCTTAGTCAGGGTGGGCATGTGCCCCGCCCCCCACCAGTCCTGCTGGCTGGGGGCGGGGGTTGGTCCCCTGCAACCAATCTTGCTGGGGGAGCGGGGGGCCTGTCCCCCTGTGGCTAATTCTGCAATGGCCAATCCCAGGGGTGGTTGTGGTCGCTTCTGGGAATGGCTGCAGCAATCGGCTGGCACTCCTTCCTGCACCCCCTGCCCGTTGCCTAAGCGGCGAGTGCGGCCAGTCAGGGGGTGCACTGGCCCTCGGGGGAGGGGGGGCAGTACACATGCACCCTCTACGCATTGCCGCTGCCCTCCCCCTTCCCTTATCAACTGCTTACTTTACCTTCTGCCAGAGGTAGGAGAGGATGGAGTCTTCTCCTTAAGAAGAGTCCTATCTTGTCCCTTCCTCTAAGTCTCTGGATAGGAAAAAATTACCTGAAGAGCCTTGTCTGCTTATGTCCTTAGACCAACACGACTACAACCTACGCCCCTGAAACATGGGTAGGAAAATACATTTTGCTAGGTAGGTGGGTCAAAGATTGAGAAACAAGACTTAGCCCTGCAGTCTTGATGGCTCTTGGATTAATGTTTTAACAAGGTGTTAGTTACCCTTGCTGTGCAGGTAGTGGTTTGATATGCAGATGTTAAAGATATGGCAGGGAGGAAATAAACCTCCACCCTGGCCCCTTTGCCATGCCCCAGCCTCTGCCGCTGGAGCAGCAGGCAGGGTTTGGGGGGGAGGGGGGGGTCCTTGACAGGGGCTGATGTCCCCTGGTCAGGCAGACCCCACCTGGGATCCTGGGGGAAAGGGGAAATAAGCCCCCTCCCTGTCCCCTTTGCCTCAGGGGGCCATGCCAAGCCAGGAGCATCTGGCCATGCCCCTGGTGCTGCTCCAGCTAGAGAGCAGAGGGGCAGGGCCAGCCTAGCTCTCTGGAGCAGAGAGTACAGCCCAGTCCAGAGCTGCAAAGCATCTAGGATGCTGGGGGAGTTGGATTTATCTTAAACAAGGAAGTGGTCTGGGACAGAAGCTACATAAACTGGTTTGACCCAAATCTATTAAGTCTGATACTACATTCAGCCAGATCTATCTTAAACCAGTTTTGGCCATTTTGAAACTGGTTTATGTACTTAAACCAGTTTGTGTAACTTCTGTCCCTAAGAAGTTTAAACTAATCTCATGATTAGGAAGAAGAGTTGTGTGCAGCATCTGACACACCAGTTTTTAAGGCTGGAAGTGAACAGTGCTGTAAAGTACTTGGGAAAGGGCCTGCCTTTTTGCACTAGGTTTAGACAGCCCCTTGGTCAGTGCAGTCCCAGGTGTTACAAAGATGGCGATACTAATCACATGAACAACCTTTGACTCCCTATCGTGTAGCCAACATCGCTTTCTAATGGAGCAGGAGAGTTGCCAGTACAGAGGCCCTAAGATGCTACAGAGCCCAGTCTGCAGTATTTATGTAAAGGGGTCTGGTGCTATTTTTTTCTCTCTCTCGCTCTCTCTCTCCCCTGTCTAGTAGCATCATCATTAAGCAAAGAAACGGCTCTGACCTTTAAGAGGCAGCTCATGGGAGCAATCGCCACATTGATGCATCCATCAGTGTGAGACATCCTATATTCAGCAACTTCTTCCTATTAACACTTCCCAGGGCAGATTCAGTCCTAGAGAAACACTCCTGTCCCTGGTGCTGGTTCTCCCAGAAAAGTGACCCTCACACCCTTATAAGGCTCCTTGGTTATAGATGAGATGCACATCCACATATGCAGGTATGTGTGCTTGCAGCAGCTCAAATAGGAACAGCACAAATTTGAGCCAGGGATTTTTGCCTCAGCACATGTGGCTGGGCATGCACTTTGGTGTGGGGCAAGTTATGCCACTTGGGGCAAAATAAACCTGCCCAGCTCCTCCCAGATCTGCAGCCAGGGGGAGCTCGAGCTTACTTCTCTCCTGCCTGGAAATGTGCTTGAACAAAGCACCAGTAGGCAGCATCCATGGGCTCCTTGGATGCCTTTGAGGACTGGTAGGTGCGGCCCAAGGAGCTCTGCTCAGTGTTCCCCTTGAACACTTGTTTTCACGTTGGCCGTCATGTCAGTCCTATCTTTTTTTTTCTTCCTTGGTTATCCCACAAAATCAGTTGTTCCATTCATCCATTAGCCTCCATATAGTGAGGGCTACTAGTTTACTGGGTGGACCTTAGAGCCCATGGCAATTTTGAATGGACAAAAAGACAGGAGCTTCTGGGGCCTGGCCAACTGGTATCTGGGGACACTAGCCCCTTATGCCAGATGGACTGCTGAAGCAGCCCTAACAGAGTTCCCTGCACCCTCTACCCACTGCAGCAGTCTGGCAGTGGGGGCTGCTGCCTGGCTATGACCTGCTGCCACCCGTGACAGTATGTGGCCCCAAGGCTGTGTGCCTGCCAGACCTGAATGGGGACTGCAGGCCACAGTAGAGGCATCTGGACCTCTGTGCCAGCTGCCAATGGGCTGTGGTTGCACAGTTGGCCTTTGTGCAGCACTACTGCCATGTGTGGCACCACCCTGCCATCTGGGCAGCTATTGCCTGAAAGATGTTCTCAGTGTGGTGGCCTGCTTTGAACTGTCAAAGCATGTCCTCCTGGCCCCAAGAGGTCAGCCACCTCCAGCTGGGTCCCAGGTGCCAGCCCTGAGCAGGCTTCTCTGCCTGGGTCCTGCCACTTGCCGCACTAGCAGAAATCCTGGTGTTTCCTATTTAAAAACTGCAAAATCTCTGATTTAAAAAAATAATAATAATCCCAGATTCATTCTTTAAAATACCCCAAAATCTATGTTCTTCCACAATTAAAATGAGAGAGGGAGATCAGTTGGGCAATGTTTTATTGATATATTTACAATGTTAAAGCAGTTTGGAAGACTACCAGTGTCTCTCTCATCATAATAACATACAGATATTTAGAATGTATTTTTTCCTGTTTGCTGTTGGTTTTCTTATCATAGAACAGTTGGAGCTCCCCCTGACCCCTTCATTAAGTAGGATGTGGAGACAGTTGCCCCTGCACGCACAGCTCCTGCCAGCAGGTCTCATCCTGATGGGGGGGATGTGGGGTTTGCAGGGGGGGGGAGGAGCACAGGGGGGTAGAATATGGGGGGCATGAGGGGACTGTGTGTGGGGCGCTACTTGGGAGGGGTGGGTTCCCTCTTCCCCCCCCCCCCCCCTCCCGGCAGGGCCCATAGTTCTCCCTGTATGGCCCACATGCCCCCTGTGTGGCCCCTGACCCCCCAGCACGGCCCATAGCTCACTGGCAGCAGCTGCATCCCTTGAGGCCTCCTGGCACAGCGCCTCCCGCGTGGTGCAGGGCAGCATAGCTTGGCCTTGGCACCCGGCGCTGCCCATGCCATATTGCACAGGCCCTGCCTGGCTTGGTGTGGCACCATGCATCTTCAGGCTGTCACCTGGCCACCCCATTTGCGGGGACTGCTTATCTCCTTGGGCTGGGTCCTCCATGCGCAGAACTGACCAAGCCTGACAGCATGCAGAGCCTGTGCATGCAGAACCTGGCCTGGAGCAACGGGCAGTCCCCATGAGCAGCACAGGGGCCCAGGTGACAACCCAAGTGGCCCAGAGCTGCCTGAAGGTGTGCTGTGCCAAGCTGGGCAGGGCCCGTGTGACATGGCACAGGCACCGGGTGCCAGGCGGCCAAGGCCAAGCCATACTGCTCCATGCCCTGCGGAGGGGCTATGCCAGGAGGCCCCTAGTGCCCCAATGGCCACTGCTGCTGCCGGTGAGCTGTGGGCCATGTGAGGAGGCTGGGGCTGTGTGTGTGTTTTGAGGGGGGGGAACACCCATCCCTCCCTCCCTCCCAAGCTGCCCCCGCCACAGTCTCCCACACCCTCACAGCCCCTCCACCTCCCCCAACCCCCTACTTGCCTGGAGCAGAGCCTGGGTCCAGGTCGCTGCAGCCTGCATCGCTGTTTGCTTTGCATGGGCCGGCAGCATGCTGCAGCACTGGAACCAGAGGCAGGCATAGAGATGCTCTGGTCAGCTACCAGAGTGTCTCTGTAGAGGACCCAAGTCTCTGGTTGCCTCTGGGTGCAGTCCTGGGGGGGCTGTTGATACTTGGATATCCAGGTACCAGATTTTGAGCCTGTGCTGCAAATATGCAGCGCAGGAAACTTTTTGTTCCTAGAGTGCCTCTTACCATGTCTCAAGCTGCTTTGAGATGTGGCAAGAGGCACGTGTGGGCTCATCTGGCTGTGCCCCAGGGTGTCAAGGAACACAGGGCTATAAAGGGTCAAGTTTTCCTGTTAGCAACAGAGATAGTTAGCTGTGTTAGTCTGAAGTCGGGGAGAAGGTAGGGCAGGATGACACCTTAGGTCACTTCTACATGTGCTCTGGGGGGAGGAGGGGAAGCGCTTTAATCAGAACAGCTCTCGGAGCCGCTCTAACTAAAGCACCACTGTCTTGTATATCGGCACCCTGTGCTTAGAAATGGTGGCAGGGGTACTTGAACTAAAGCTCATTCAATGAGTTTTAGGTAAAACACCCCACCACCATTTTGAAGCACACAGACACTGATACAAGATGCAGAAGGGTACTGGAGCACAGCATATGCCACGCTCCAGCAGACTCGATTAATTGAGTCTGCTCTGCCATGCTGGAATTCCAACATGTCAGAGCAGACTGCACCCTCATGTATAGGCACCCTTAGAGATTAACTACTTCAGAAAGGTATGAGCTTCCATAGGCAATAGCCTACTTTGTCTAGTTTTTCTGAACTAGTTAGTCACTAAGGTGTCACCCTACCCTGTCTTCTGCTAGCGAGGAGGTGAACCGCTCGGCTCCAAAAGTGCAAGGTTGGGTTAATACCAGAGAGGGAGACTAGAGGACTGCATGCACACTCTGCTGTGAGATGTTCTCATCTTAGCTGATTTACATGAGGAGAGTGGGGTCTGGTCTTGTCTCTTGCACAGATGCTTGTCACAGCCTCACGTTGATTCTGTTCCGGAGTTTCCCCACTTGCACAATGACTTTGTTACTTCACTACTTCCCAGGACACTTAAAACCATGGACCTTTTCCTCCACAGGGAGGAATTTTGCTGGGACAAAACTTGGATTTTCCTGTCCCAAAGTACAGGCCCCCATCCCTAGAAGTAAGAGTAAAGCTTCCCTAGTTGATAGCTGTATGGGATCCTTGGACCCCCAGCTGAGCAGCTCCAGTTTAGTCCTGCAGAGGGCAGTACGTATACCCTTACTACAGGGGCAGGCAATTATTTTGGGCAGAGTTTTGCCAAGACATCAAGGGCCACATGACAGGCAGCCAGGGGCAGATAAATATTAACTTTCTAAATGTTTTAGTGGCCCCACAGGCCACATAGAATGGCCTGGAGGGCTGCATTTTGCCCACCCCTGCCTTGTTACAGCACTAAATTGTCATGGCATTTCAGCTGTGACTGAGCCACTGTATGTCATTGGACTGCTTGGGGTTGAGGAGGGGGATGACAGTAACCACTTTGGAAAATGCTGTGAGACCTTGCTGTGGGATGTGCTGAAATGGAGGGGTGGTACTGTCCCATCACCGGTTCCCAAAGGGCAGCTCAACAGGGCTTCGGTCTGCACTCAGGAAATGTTTCCAATTGGTGTTAAGTGTCTCCGGTGATCTACTGGGCCTAGGGAGGGGGAGGTGGCTAAGCTACACTCCTTGTAATTGGTCTGAGCTTCTCCATGTCCTGAAATCAGCTCAACAGTGCATAGAACCTCCCTCTCCCCAATCGATTGCTGGACTAGTACATTAGGCAAGTGCTCAACCTTGTAAAAAAACAAACAAACAAAAAAGTAGAACTTTAAATGCTTAGAGCTAGCCAGTTAATTATGCTAACTAGCAAGTTCACTGGGTCATGTTGAACTGTTGTTTGGACCTGCAGGTCTCCTTGGAGACATCAGCACCACTATATAGTCCACTTCTTCTGGCTGTTGTCCTGTCCTGGAACTCCCCCACTTCCCTGTACTGTGACTGTCTCCTCTAGGAGGTCACCCAGTGTTCCTTGCCTCTCCCTTGGGAGTTGAACAAGAATCACAGGGTTAGGAGGGACTTCAGAGACGCTTCATCAAACATCCATGCACAGGTGTCACTTAGTTCTCCCCAGTTTGTCCATGTCTAGTGACAACTTCATGCACTGACTTGACTGCTTCTTCTGCCATTGCTGCTTGGGAACACTGTTTCGCATCATAAATATATCCAGCATCATGGACATTGAAATGGTTGCAGCTTCAAGGACCACAAAATATACTGAGCTGTTTCTGTTTTGCCTTGTCCATCTATCTCTTTTGTACTTCTGTAAAGCTATAGTGACTGACATCAGTTTCTCATGGGTTGGAGGCATTGCTGTAGCTGTGATAGTCCAGTAGGCTATCTCTTATTGGATCAACTGTATAGCTGAGAGAGATGTTAGGCAAGCAAAGATAACTTTGATATCTTCCACTTGCTCCAAGGATACAGCCCTCTTCCACTTTGACTATTTTCATTTGCCGAAGAAGTTTAAGCAAAAATCTTTGTTTTATCTGGTGTTTAGCTTGGGCTGTACCTGCTTCTTTTCTTTTCCAGCCCTGAAGAAAAGTATGCTGTGCCCAAAAGCTTGTCTAATATCTCTCAACAATGCAGCTGCCCCATAAGAGAGAGCACCAAAAAAAAATCCCTATCAGTTTCTAATGCTGAGGGCTTTTTGGCTTTCAGTTTCATTTTGACCACAATGTCAACAGGTTACAATCCATGTTTTGTTGACATTGCTCTGCAGTTTAACAGAGTTAATGATGGATAAGAAGTACCTCCTTTCTTAGGTACCTTATTACATCAATGTTTTCTACCAACCCACTGGACTGGATGGGTAACAGGGACCAGCAGTTGCATAAACACATCTAGCATACATCTTAGGGCAAAATGCTTAAATGCCATTCCCTCTCTTTACAGACAGATTGTTAGAGATTACTCTTGGCTGTGCTTTATCTAGTGAACTTAGATTTAATGTGAAAGATCACTTCATTAGCTGAAGTATCTTCTCATGACAGTAGCTTGGGGAAGTGAGCATAATAATCGTCGACAGACAGGTAACTTTTTTTTATTTTCAGTTGACGTAAACAGGCTATGTCTGTTCTGTCAACTTTTCCTGACATGGCCTGTATCTTTTAGGGCTGTGCAAAGCTTCAGGTGGTAATTCGATTCAGAGGAGATTTGGCCCGATTCAGAAATTCTGCCACCAAATCGAATTGGGGGACCAATTTAAAGGTCCGAATCGATTCAAAGCTCTCCGAATCTTCAGCAAAGATTCAGAGAGTTTTGATTCGGGCAGCCCCCGGTGGCTGAAGCAGGGAGCTGCAGCCACTCTGACCTGATAAGTACTTGGGGCGGGGGAGGGGACCATGGGGGGACCCCTGCCAGGCCCCCTGACCCTCACCCACTCCTCCAGCCCCCCCATGGCTGCCCCACCTGCCCCAGCTCCCAGTGCTTTAAACAAGCCCCAGTGCTCACTGGGTGCTGCAGGGCAGGGGGCGATTAGCACTACCCCACACTGCATGGGGGGGTTCTGCACAAGCCCCCTTGACCCCCCCCCTGCTCCCGCAGCCCCTCCACAGCTGCCCTGCCCACTGGGGCTCTGGCCCTTTAAGAAAAAAAAAAAGTGGAGCAAAGCCCCCGGACTCCCCATTCCTGGTGCAGCTTTGGGGGCTCCTGCAGAGCCCCCCACATGGCATGGGGCAGCAGGGATCGCCCCCCGCCCACAGCAGTGGTGAGTCCCAGGGTTTCTTTAGGGTTGTTGTTTTTTTTTCTTAAAGGGCTGGAGCTGGCCCGTGCAGAGCCCCCAACACCGTGGGGAGCAACAGGGATCACCCCCTGCCTGGCAGCACCTGCTGACCCCTGGCTTCCCCCCCCTGCCCCTGCAAGTGCTGGGAGCTGGGGCAGGCAGGGCAGCCATTGCTGGGCTGGGAAAGGGGCGGGGGATGGGGCTGGCCTGGCTGATTCGGACGAATGTAATCAGGACAGTGATTCGAATCACTGAATCAAATCGCTTTTCCCCCAAATTGGCCAAATCCAAAGCAAATGCTAGCTGCTTTGCACAGGCCTAGTATTTTTGGCTTGTGCAACAAGTTGCATCAGTAGGTTAATGCCACTGTCCATTTGAGTCCAGTATAAAGGAACCTTGGCTCTTCTATCAAATTTTTTTTTTAATTCCAAAATGACCTTTTAAGACTTTTTTTTTTCTGTAACACCTTGGGAATTAAATCACATCTAGTACAGAGAGCACCCTTCAGGTTGATAGTAGGGACCAAGAATATGCTGTCCCAGCCACCCTGTGCTTGTTGCCTCAACTGCATTCTGATGGACTTGGTAGCTCTCTGTCACACTCCCCATGTCACCTGAGAACAGACAGGGCTGTTTTTTAATCAGACTGATATATAATCTAACTCTGGACTGTACTCTGCTGGCCTTTTGTCAAATGTTTTGGAGATTGTTTGCAACCCCCAAGTCTCCTGTTTGGGATTCAATTGCAAGTCATACATCTATAGCTTGGAAAAAATACTCCCTGTATTGTCAGGAGGGAAGCTTGCCAGGCCACATTTGGCAACAGGAGTAAGTGGTTTCTGGTCAGCTTCAACTAACACTGGCATCCCATAAATAAAGACGGGAAACTTTTTTTTTTTCTTTTTTTTTTTTTTCTACTTCTATGGACTGAGGCCAAAGCATCCTTTTCTATTCGGGCATATTAAAACTCAGGTTTTTTTTTTGTTTGCACCTGCAATATAGAAGTCTCTGGTCTCTGATTATGACCATTCTGTTATAAAAAGGACTGGTTCGGTCCAGTACCCTCTTGGAAAGTGTTTGTGGACAACTTACTTTTGCACTTTCCCTCCTGGTGTATCAGGACTTCAATTAACTCGATCCAGTCTCAGACCCCTTACTTAGCTCAGTCCATCTTAGCACTGTGTTGCTCTGAGGTTGCTACTTCAGGCAGGCAGGTAAGGCACAAATATTCTTGCACACCTCATTTTCCAAAGATTCTTTATATCCCTTTATGGGGCAGGCCTGGCTTCCACCTCAAGGTCTTCTGCCTGTCCAATTGTGGTATCTGCCACCAGAGGCCTGTGACTCCCATTACACAGTAGCTTGGTCAGCTTCAGCCCATCTCTGTTAGTTCTTTCTAAAGCCAATCTGACCCTAGTTTTGTAGTATTTCCCCCTAGATCAGGGCTGTCTAGTTGTTGGCCTGTGCATTGCATGGAGCCTGTGAGGGGTTAATGTGTGGACTCCTGACTCCTATATGAATGTTGCTCCCCCTATCACTCTGGCTGCTGTTTCAGCTGGGGTCTCTAGGCTCCCCCTCACTCCTTCAGCTTTTGTTTCCTGCTTCCACTTCAGGGGCTGGGGTAGCTCAGCCCATGCTGCCTGGGGAGCCTGTGGTATGGTGCAGAGGAACTGAAGTAGGGGTGCCACCCATATGTTGCAATAGCCACCTAGGAATGCAGTGCAGTGAGGGAGGGGTACCACCTGCATGTGCAGTGCAGCAGGGTGTGTTTGGGGGTGGGGAGACATCTGTGCACGTGCTACAGCAGAGGGGCTGTGGCCCCCAGCTGCTTGGAAGTTGGATGGCCCTGCCCTTGATGAAAAGTTGTCCATGTGAACCATAGTGCTCTTCAGCAAGAATCACAGAGATGTAGGGAACCTCAGTAAGTCATCTAGTCCATCCTCTTAGTAAAACTACGTTCAGCCCTGATGCAACACAAGACCATGACACCCTAACCTGCCACAAGTAAGACAGAGACACCACAGCAGCCAATGTTCTGCTTCTGTAAAAGGTTATTAATAAATGCTCAAAAGCTCCCAGGTAGAGAGCCATGCCCCTCACTACAGAGAAAGGCAACAACCCTCACAGTCCATACCAATATGACCATGTGGTAAAATTCCTTCTTGACCCCAAATATGACTTGACCCTGAATGGAGGGGCAAGAACCTCTAGCCAGGCTCTGGCTTTAAGTCCCAACAGAAGCACTGATACACCACAGTCAAAATTCCCTGCCTTGGGTATAGCCAACCCTCAGTGCTTCTGAGGAAGGCATAAAAAAAACCCTGCAATCCTGACATGCAGCAGCAAAAAGGGCCAAGGATGGGAGGTGGAATTCCCTTCCAGCCCTAAGCAGCAACTAGCAAAGGCCAGAAGCATGGAAAATGTCTAATGGAACACAGGCATAGTTTTTTCCTATATCATCCCTGACCTATGGCTGTCCAACCTCTTGAATGCCTCTAGTGATGGACAGTCCACAGCTTCCCCAAGCACTCTATTCCACTACCTCACTCTTCTAACAGTGAAGAAGTTTTTTCCTAGCATCCAATGTAGCCATACTTTGCTGCAACTTCAAGCCATTGACCCACATCCTACCATTTGCAGCAAGAGAGAAAAGGTGTAGCACTTCAAGTATTTCAAGACTACTATCATGTCCACTCTTAAGCACCTATTCTGCAAACTGAAGCGTATTGCATTTTCCAAAAAATGCTGTCATTCTAAACCCAACTGAAATGGTATCTCCCATGGTTGGGGATTGAACATGTATCTGGTTTCCTACAGGTGTTTGCCTGCTGATGCATCAGGTATAGAAAAGGGTTGGCATCAGCCTATGCTCCAGAATTTCTTCTCTAGAAGGAGTGGAAGATGCTCCTTTCTTACATACTTATTCCATTCCTTGGACTTTGCCCATAATCCAAGCCTGCTGACTCTTCCTGCCCTGCAGTTCCTCTGGAGTTTTCCCAGGCTCCTGGTTCTTTTATTCCTTCCATGAGGCCCAGACAGAGTCCATGCAGCTCTTTTTCCCCCCCCCCCCCTTTTTTTTTTTCCACCTCTGTCTCAGAAAACTTTCCTAGGACCATGAGTTTTTTGGAATGGCTGGGCTTCTCCAGCTTTCTGTCTCTCTTCCCTCTACTGAGCACTCTACTCCCTGGAGGATGTCTTTTATCCCTTCCCAATTTTTTCAAGTCCCCTGTCCCTCAGTCAGGAGAGAGCAATGCTTCTGAGTTCCTGTAATATAGTTTCACCCTCCTCTATTTGATTGAACTGTGAAAGATATTAAGTGCTTCAGGGTCAGAAACTGCCAGAAGTTTTGACAGCCATGATATGCATAGTTTCTTCAGTGTAACAAAAGCTATCTATGGGCCAAGAACACAAGGAGCTGTCCCTCTGAAGTCCAAAGACAGAACAACACTCTCAAAGGCAGCTCCATCTATGCGCAGTGGAAGTAACACTTTCAAGAGCTTCTGAACCAAGAGTCTAATGTCGAAGATAATACCATCAAAGCAATTCCACAACACCCCATTAAGGGCTGTGTTGCAGACAACAACCTAGCAAGAGGCCTTGAAGGACATTGAGCAGATGAAGAACAACAAAGCATGTGGTCCTGATGGAAGGCCAGCTGAAATCTGTAAGCATGCTAGAAAAAAGCTCTCTTTCTCCAGCTACATGCCATTACTCTGAAAATCTGGAAACATGAACGGATTCCCAGTGACTTGAGAGATCCCAGAATCATAACCATATTAAAGAAAGGAGATGGATCAGATTGCAGCAATTAACATAGCATTGCACTCCTGTCCACAGCTGGGAAGGTTCTTGCCTGCATTCTCCTCCACAGGCTCACTCCCCGGGCCGAGGAGATTTTACAAAAGTTCCAGTGTGGTTTCAAACCAGTCAGAGTTACAATCGACATGATCTTTGTTGCTAGATAGCTACAGGAGAAGTGACACAAGCAATGCAATTGTTACATAATCTTCACTGACCTGGCAGAAGCCTCTGATTCAATCAACAGAGAGGCCCTACGGAAGATCCTGATGAGGTTTGGATGCCCACTAAAATTTGTTACCATCATCAGACTTCTTCAGCAACCGTTCTAAGCAAAGGCTTGGAAATAGACCCTTTCACCATTAGAAC
This sequence comes from Alligator mississippiensis, assembly GCF_030867095.1. Taxonomy (NCBI): domain Eukaryota; kingdom Metazoa; phylum Chordata; order Crocodylia; family Alligatoridae; genus Alligator; species Alligator mississippiensis. Next base: position 158,354,951 of record NC_081827.1, read on the forward strand.
TGGAATCAAACAAGGATATGTAATTGCAACAAGCCTTGGAATGTTACAATAAGCAGTGTCTTCAGAAAACCCTCCATATCAATTGGAGGGACACCGAAATGAATGCCAGCATTCTGGCTCAAACAAACACCACCAGCATTGAAGCCATGTTTATGTGGCACCAGCTCCATTGGTCAGGCATCCTTATGTTGTCTTGTCATCTGGCTCCCAAAACAGGCCATATAGCTCCAACTTGCCAGTGCTGTAGAGGTGGACAAAAGAAGAGAGTCAAAAACACCTTGAAGGTCCACCTGAAGAAATGTGATATTAATATCAGTACTTATGTAGTGGCCTCCTTGAGCACTCAATCATCCCCAGTGGTGCTGTGACATAGGCAGGCCATCAACACTTGACCAAACTCACTTTACTATGAAGGCAGAAAGGGGAGAGAGACAAAGGGAAAGAACTGGGAGTCAACATCACCAGGATCTACTCCTTCCTTCTGGAACTGCATGCTATGTCTGCAGTCAAACATACGGATCTTGGATTGGCCTCCTGGGTCATCTCCAGACTCGCTGACTTCCCTATTTACTGGAAGACAGTCATCATACTGAGGAAATGCTGGTGCTGACTGCTAGAAGTAAAGCTACCTGCAGGCTGTGCTCCCTTACGTCAGGGTACCAGGGGTTCAAACCTGAAACTCTAGCACTTGCAGTCAAAAGTCCAGGCTGTAGTACCACCAGGCAACTAGCCAAAGGCCAATCCCAGCTTAGCCTCATCCCTCCTGGTAGAGAATCAAGTGACTTGGGTGAACCAGTAGGAGCTACAAGTCCTTAATGGGAAGGCTATAACACCCCTTTCCCCACCCCACCCCCTTCCTGTAAGGCCTCGTCACAGCACCAGTGTGACTAGGTATTCCTGCTCCCCTAACCTACTGTGATCTGGTCCTGCCCCAGCCTGACTACCTATGTTCTGGTTAACCCCTACATATGTGCTAGCAGCTGTTGCTTACAGGTACAGTGAAGCACTGTTAAAAATTTGTCCAGGTGTCTTCCACATGTCCAGCAGAACCAGAATGCACTAGGACTTTGAGCACTCTTCTTCCACTCAAGCAATTTCCTTCAGTGTTCAGCAGGTGCTCAGAGGAAGGAATCTGACAGGACTCTAACAGAGACCTGCTTCAATCAGTGTCTCTCTTCTAACTGATGAGCATTATAACAGGGCAAGCTAGTTCCAGCCATCTCACGCCAGAACCTCTTAAAGGTGCAATTCCCTACACCTTTACCTTCTTTATCAAAAGGAGACCCTAGTGAAAATAGTCATTTCCTATCAGTGATCACTGCTAAGCTGTCCACCCTATGTTTCCTTTGGATTGGTTCGGATGTCCCCTTGCAGGCTGCTCCAGCAGCACATGCCTGACCTAAGGCAGGAGGGACACCAGGTGCATACTAGTGCCCATCCAGCAGAGGGCCTGCTAAAGAACTGAAGTAAGAGAAGGTAATGGACCTGAGAGTGCACCAGTTGCAAACCAAATGAGTGGCACAGTGCCAGTCCATGGGCTGGATTGGCCTTCATATTGCTTCTACTTGGCCCCATACAAGGATCAGTTCATACTGTTTCCAGCTAGCCCCATGCACCAGGATCAGGCCCTGCACAGCTTTTCCTAGGGATGTGTGCAGGTGTGTGTGCCTGCGCCTGGGGGGAGGCATGTTTCAAGGCTCTCTAAGAATCTATGTAGTGGCCTCCTCAGCCAAGATAAAACATGGACCAGAGCCATAGCTGGCTGAATCTCCAGAGTAACCGCAGCTGCAGGCACTTGCGCAGGGGGACAGCTCTGTTATGCCAGGGCTGCACGGTTCCAGCTTCTTGCTGGTTCAGTGTTAATAGGATAATTTTAAAAGGCATGAAGCTGTGATTTGCACCTGTGCTTGCTGAGCCTGAGACTTGTTAAAGAAAATGGCCTGGCTGGCACATCCGCCCTCAACTGATTCCACCACTGCCTTAACAGAGAGGCAGGCAGAGATTTGTAAGGGTTTCAGGCGGTTCCCAGCCCTTTCCCAGGGACTGAAAGACAAGAATAGAGTATACACTGCTTGTTCCTCCTGTTATGGGTCAGGCATGTTCTTCTGAAACAGCCTGCATGGGGAAATCTGAACTGAACTAATTGAAATGCAGGATGGATAGCTCAGCGGTGCTGCTGGCATTGTTGATGGGAAGTGATCAAGATGGTTCACATGGTTTTTATTGTTTTGACTTGGATGCTATAACAGGCCACCAGGAGTTGAAAGGAGGAGGTCTAAGTAAAACCCTCCCACTTCTTGCAGGGCCTTGTCCTGACAACAATATAGTTAGGTGTTGTTGTCTTAGACTGTCCTGCTTGCTTCTGTTCTTGTCTTGGATCTCCTAGTCCTGAGCAACTGCTTGCACTGATCATGACCTTGTCTGAGCCTTTGACTTGATACTCTGGACACGGATTGATACGTGTCTTCAACCTTGGTTTCCACTGTGGTAAACTCCTGACCTGGTGTGATCTGCTCAACCCTTACACACTCAATCCTTTTCCTCAGCTGGTTCTGCTCCACATTAAAGTCAGTTCAGTGGTCTGTTCCCTCAGCTTCTGGGAAGCAATTCTAGGACTCCACTCTGCTGGTTAGGAACCACTTCCTCAATTCCAGTCTGAAATTTGTCATAGCCAGTTTCATAGATGTTAGGGGCTGGAAGGAACTTTACAGGTCATTGGGTCCAGCCCTCCTGCACTTGGGCAGGAAAGACCCCAGCAAGGTGGATGTCAAGACACTTTTTAAAGATTGCCAGGGTGGGTGACTGTACCACCTCTGGTGGGAAAGCCTGTTCCAGACCCTCGGTACTCAACTTGTAAAGTTTTGCCTTATGTCCAGTCTGAAGCAATCTTGAATCAGCTTGAGCCCATTGTTTCTCATTCTGCCCTGGGGGGCCTTGGTGAACAGATGCTCCCCCAGGCCCTGATGTACACCCCTAATATACTTATAGGCTGCCACCAACTCCCCTCTGAGTCTTTTCTCCAGGCTGAACAGTTCCCATGTCTTTCAGCCTCTCCTCTTATGACCTGCTCTCCAAGCCTCTAATCATGCACATGGCCCTCCTTTGGACTCTCTCAAGCTTTACCACATCCTTGTTAAAGTGCAGCACCCAGAACTGGACGCAGTACTCCAGCTGCAGTCTCACCAAGGCCTAGTAGAGAGGGAGGGTGACATCCTTAGCCAAGATGCCTCGGTAGATGCATGCCAGTGTTTGATTAGCTCTTGCAGCTACAGCATTGCACTGGTGGCTCCTGTTCATTTTGTGGTCTATCATGACACCCAGGTCTCATTCAGTTGTGGTGCTGGCACGCAAGCATAGCACTGCCAAACCTGACTGTGTGTTGCAGATTATTTCTCCCTAGGTGGAGCACTTTACATTTCTCTATACTAAATGTCATCAGGTTGAGGTCTGCCTACCTCACAAGCCTGTCCAGGTCAGCCTGTACTGCCAATCTATCCTTGAGCATAACCATGCTCCCCCATGGTTTGGTGTCATCAGTGAACTTTGCCAGTTCACTTTTAATACCCAAATCCAAATAGTGGATGAACATGTTAAAAAGCACTAGTCTGAGTACTGAACCCTCAAGGATGCTACTGGTTGCCTTCCGCCATGTTGACTCAATTTTATCAGTCAATACTCTCTGGGTCCTACCTCGGAGCCAGTTACCTAGCCCCTGGACTGTAAAGTAGTCAAGGCCGCATTTTCCCAATTTGCCATGAGGACATGGTGGGAGACTAGGTTGATGGCCTTTTTGAAGTCCAGGTATATGACATCAACCTCATTTCCCCCATCCAGGTACTGAGTTACCTGATCGTGGAAGGAAATGAGGTTCGTCAGGCATGACCTGCCCCTAAAAAAGCCATTTTGGCTGTCCTTTAGAATACTTCCGTCTGTTAGCCTATCAGTAATGGATTCTTTAATAACTTTCTCCAGGATTTTACCAGGGATTGAAGTCAAACTGATTGGCCTGTAATTCCCTGGGTCCTCCTTTCTCCCTTTCTTAAAGATATGGCCTTCTTCCAGTCTTCTGGGACCTCTCCCAAACACCATGAGTCTTCAAATAGCTTTGCCATAAGTCTCATGATGATGTTGGACAGTTCTTTTAGCACTTTTGGGTGGAGTTCATCTCGTCCTGCTGGCTTGTAGATATTTAGCCTTTGTAGGTGCTTCCCCACAAGATCTATGCCAACTATGGTCACTCCCACCTTGATCATCCTGTATCCTGTCAAGCAGGCTAACACCCTTGGACTGGTGGAATACCGATATGAAGTATTCATTCAGGCGTTTGGTTTTGTCCTGAGTGTCAGTTATCAGCTGTCCCATTTTGTTCATCAGGGGCCTTTTGCTTCCCTTATTTTTCTCTGACTTCCTACATATCTAAAGAAGGACTTTTTGTTGTCCTTGATTCCAGTTGCCAATTTGTATTCGGTTTGTGCCTTGGAGACCCCAGCAACCACGGGGCCATGATAGCACAGGCCCAGGGTTTCCATGGAGACCGGCCCTAGCAGCGCTGGCAGGGCACGTGGTTGGGTGTGGAGCTGCTCCAGGGTCGGGGCTGGGATCTTGCAGTGGTGACAGCATGGTCCAGAGCTGGAGCACAGTCACAATCTGCTGCCTGCATGCCCGTCCCCAGGGCGTGCAGGCAGCAGATAGCAGTTTTGCCCTAGTTCTGGACCACACTGTCACTGCCACAAGATCCTGGTCCCAGAGCAGCTCCCCACCCAGTCGCATGCCCTGCCAGTACAGTTTGGGCCCAGGATTTCCATGGAGACTGGCCCCAGCAGTCATAGCCCCACTGCTGCTGGGGTCTCCATGGAAACCAGCCACAGCGATGGGGGAAGGGGATGCTGGGAAATGGAATCAACCGCAGGCCCCTGGACCAGACTTTACCCACCCCTGTTCTAGAACATGGATGACTGGAATTTTACACAGCATCCCAGAGGAAGGCTGGGATGGCACTGACATCTCTCTGTCTCCTACTCTATCTCTCTTCTGGAACATCCTAGGATAGCATTGGACTTCTTCGTAGCCATGTCACAGTGGTAGCTCATAACCAATGTGGGGCCAATCAACATGTCCAGGCTTTTCTCCTCCTCTGTTGTTTGCAACTGATACATCCCCAGCTCATAGCAGAAATTCTTGTAATTGGTCCTTAAATGCATGACCTTTGTCCTATTAAAAATGACCCAGCTGTACTGCTTGGCCATGTCATATCAGAATCTTTTAAACGAGATTGGATTTGTTGTTTCACTGTAAACTTCCAAGTTTGACTTTTTGCCTTAGTTTAGGGCAGGAATAAGTGCTGGAATATCAGAATCTCCATCATAAGGGAAATGCCAGGTTTCACCAGCTCCCTCATGTTCCTTAAAATGGAGAGCGAGAAGCACTGCTACCACCAGGAGGAGCTGTCAGCCTGGACAAGAGTCAACAGACAAAGTCAGGGGAAGCCTAAGTGAAGGAGACCCATGGCCCTCTACTATGCCTGCATGATGTACGCCAGAAACAAAGAGGAGAAGGGAGGACGCTTGGGGACAGTTTTGCAAGGACTCAGTGCTTACAGCTGACTGACATGACCTCATTTGCTAACTAGTTTAGCACCCAAAATGCCCCTGATGTGCAGACCTCTGGCATAAGGCCCTGATCCAGTGTAGTGCTGAGCACCCTCCACTCAAGCCCTGCAGACATATCTGGGCAGCAGGCAAGAGTCCTTCCTTGAGAAGGCAAGGAGCAGGGACAAACTGAACAGGAGCTGCAAAAGCAAGGGGGAGCCTATGCCATTCAATCTCCCATGGGTCTGGCCTAGATGCAGACCTCTACTCTTCTGCTGCGGTGTTTGTAAAGCAGGCACAAGATGAAAGAGTGATCCATGTTACCTTGGGAACCTTGGTCAGATGCTCTGTAAAAACAGTCTATGCCCAAGGGAAGGGGGTAAGCAACAGCTGTGCCAACATAGTACAACTTGGCTTGCTGCTGCCGCCACTCATCCTGTCAGGTCCAGATCCAAACTGCAGGACTCCTGGCAGGCTGGATTTAGGGTGAGTAAAGATTTATCAGCAAGATGCATCCTATAGCAGGGGTTTTCAACCTTTTTTGGTTGGGGTACTCCCAGCAGCCAGTCGAGGAGCAGGGAGTTGGCTGGCCAGTCAACAAGTTGGGGGGGGGGGGGGACCCACGTGCAGCAGCAAAACCAAAAGCGCTGGTGGCAAAACTGGAAGTTGCCCCCCGTTTCTCCATGCCACTGCCACATACCCCCTGGGGTCTTCTCAAGTACCCCCAGGGGTATACATACCCCTGGTTGACAACCCCTGTCCTATATATTCAGCAAGGAATATTGCTGTCCTCACCTCTCTAGGATAATGGAAGGAACTCACGTGGAGGAACATTCCACCTACAACCCTTGGAGGTTGTCAGGTGATGAAGGTGATCCTGTAAATTAGTAGGAAGGTGACTATTCCTAGATCCGCAGGTAGGGCTCAGCTGTGAACTAAGACCTCTTGACCTTTGGCCCTTGAATGGTCAGCACTCAACTCCTAAATGACAAGGAGTCCAAGATGACTCCCTAAGCCCTAAAATTATATGATTAAATGGGCCTCCAGCCCAGGAGTAGGGACTTGTGTTCTAGTCCCAGCCCTGATACTGACCTGACTCTATTTCTACATCTGTAAAATCGAGATGAAAAGAAGTGCTTATGGGACTGTATGGGCAGAATATGACTCTTCTACCCATTAATGATTTGAACATGACTGGTGACTCCCCTAAATCTTTGTGCTTCTCCTGTGAGTGACTGATGGGTAGGTAACAGGTCCCCATCCAGGAGGCTGCAATAGCACTTTACAGTATGAATCTCTGAGAATTGGCTAGCCAGAGTAGCCTTAGTCTTCTGCCACTGCAAGTGATCCTTCATTGTGGGAGGTCTCAGACCATCCCCTCCAGTGGCAAGTTGAGGCAAATTCTTCCAAAGACTTTATCTCCCATTTAAGTATTGCAATAGCCCAGATTTCCAGAAGTACTCGGTATATCAGGCGCTCATTTGGTGCTTGTGAAAACCCAGCCTGGATAGTAGGCACTGAGCTCTGAAATACCCAGCCTAGAGATGTCCTGCCAATTTGGCACCCCAGTGTATGTTGGCATCCTTTTCACCTCCATGCCCTTGCCAGCTACTCTTTCCTGTGCTCCATTATATAATGCTGATATAGATTTAGCTACTCTACCATGAGACCCTGAAGATTAAATCCCACAGCAAGCCAGGAGGGAAGGATTCAATAATAGCTCCCAGGGGCAGATTAATAGCTTGCTTTTTTAATATTTATAACAATGCTGTTTTGTGTCCAACTCCTGGAAAACTCCATGTCCTGTTGATTAGTTTAATACTGATGATACAGGCAAATACATTAACCACACTAACTGCTGCTGAGGATAAACAGGCTGGGGGAGGGAAAGCTCCTATTAGGATGGCATTTTTTTATGTTATTAAATGCTTGCTTTTATCAAGGTCAAGGGACAAGAGGGTTTGGAAAAATATGAGCCTCCTACTTGGCTACAGTAGGAAAACAAGAATGAGATTCCAGCTGGCTCTGGGAATTTTTATGGTGATAAGGACCTGTAGCCCCGGACTAAAGGGTCAAATCCAGCCCAGGCTGACAGTGGCTGAAAGCAGCTCTCAGCTGGCAGCCATATCTTGCAATTTGCCAAGCAAGTCAGCAGATGCCAGGACACTTTTGGACACGTTAATGTATTCCCCAACCCAGCTGAAAGCCAAGTTTGACCCAAGGCCCAGTGAGTCATGGGGACCGAAGGCTTCAGTCACCCCTAGCATAGTCCTTTTGGAGAACTGTTGGGGCAGGTTAGCATGGAAGAGGCCCTAGGTAGCTGCTAATCAGGCCAGGGGATAAACAAAGTCCTGGTCCCCAGAGCAAGGTCAGATCCTTTCCCAATATGAACATAATTCCCAAGGTCAATAGAGGAAAAATAAGCATTATTGAACAGGCTGCATAGCCTGGGTGGCAGCTACTCTGGCTAGGAAGTGTGGCTTGGCCTGACCAGGGAGAACAAGGCACATGATAATTTCACCAGGGCTGCCAGACTCACACCACGCAGCATTTTCTCTGCTCCCCCAAGGCTGGGCTGTCTTTTGCCATGACAGGAGCAAGGCTCAGTCTGTCTTCCCTGCTTCTCCCCCTATCAGTTCAGACTTGTTCTGAAGATCATGCTGTGGGGACTGCCCTCAGACATACCTTACCCAGCAAGTGATAGGTTGGTTTTTCCGGTTTAATTTGGATCCAAATTAACTTAATTTTGGTTCAATTTATTCTTGAAAGGGGGCTCCCTTGAAAGGTGGGGAAGGGCACCCTGGAGAGCTAGGGCAGTATTCACAGCCCCCAGATGAGCACTTCCATCATTCCAGTAATGTCTGTAGGTTGGATACTGTGCTCAAGGTATGTGGGATGCCCCCTAATAGCCCTAGCAAGGTGTTTTAGTAGAGGAAATGACTGTATCTTTGTGCTACCTCCAGGAACTTCCATACTGGATCAGACTAACAGAGCAAAGGCCAGGACTAGGTGTTTTAGTGATGATGCAAAGATCAGTGTAACAAGGACTTGAACAACCTACTGAGAGAGGGCATTTTGTATAGGGGTTGGCTTCAGCCCTGAGGCAGGAGTAGCACTCTGTGTGCATGTGTTTGAAGAAGGAATGATTAAAGCAAACCATTTCCTGCAGACACCAGGGCCTCTGAGGCTGTTGTTGTTCTCAAACAATGATGTAAAACTAGAGTAACTCCAAAGTGGGAAAGCAGAATCCAGCTTTCTGTTGTTACTGTGTGTGTAACAGGTCCAAATTATGATTCTAGGTTGTTGCTGGTTGTGACTCTCTGTGATCAAAACAGGAGGCGCATTTAGTTCAATCAAGAGAAATGTAACACCTTTTGCACACAGCACATGTGTCAGACAGCAGGGTGTGGGGGGGGAGGGGGGTTGTATAAAAAGCTGTGATTACACTACGCTTAGCAAAACAGTGGAAATGCAATTAAAACCTATACAGGCAGGAACAGATTGGCTTTCTGCTGGCTTTTGTCCAAGGGGTGGGCAAATCAGTCTGGGACAAAAACAAAGACAGGTTCAGACCTCATTGTAAGGCTTTAATCCTTTGGGCCCTGAGATAAGAACTCCGTTTTTCATTTTCCCACTGCCCCTGCACATCTTTCTTTCCGCTGGCACAAGAAGTGGAAGAACTGAAAATGGGATGGCTCTACCTGACTTGGGACTAGCCCAAGGGTGCAGCTTAGCTTCCAAATGGGCTCAGTTTAAAAGAAATAGCAGATGCTTTAACTAAAACTCTGTCCTCTTGGCTGCTGCTCATCCTTTCCCTCTTTTGCTTCTTGTTCATAGCCTTTTCTCCTCCTTGAGGGGTCTATTCTGTCATGTTTTCCCCACAAAGGGCAAGTGCAATAAATTTGCAGCATGTGATCTTGTCTCCCCCTAGTGGCCAGCTATAGGTTTTGTGCCAGTGTACTACCTGTGCAGAAGCTACTCCTTTTAGTTCAAGTGATAGGGAGCAATGTTTTTAGATGGAATTGCTCTGGCAACCATACTGTGCGTTTGTGTGCATATGACACTCGCTCCACATTCTGCATTTCTTAGGTTAGGTGACTTTATTTCAGATGAAGACAATTGGCTAACAAACAAAACCAAAGTTTCAGAGAAAGGGGTGGGTGGTTGTGTGTGTGAGAGAGCACCTCTTAGGTTAATAATTTGCATCTGTACTGAAATACAGAATAGTACTTCTCCTGAACCAAGCAAGAAACCTATTGCATATTTAAAGATACCTTACACAGGAAACAGAGTGGTATCTCTTCCCAGGTACAGAGCCCTCTTGCCACAAAAGACTTATCTATCTATGATAGTGGCCTTGTCTCCCTGCTTTACCTGTGGCAAGTAAACAGGTGTTGGTGTTTTGGGCATTATGCCTGGTAAGTGTATGTGAGGGTTTATTTCTGAAGTTTTAGGAATAGATTTGACAAATGTTTGTCTCGGATGGTTTAGACAGATGATCCTGACTTGGCCTAGATGATCTCCTCAAATCCCTTCCAACCCTACTTTTGTATCATTTCTACTTCCATAGATAAAGATATGCCATATTTACACACATACCACACACACTCTCCCCCCCCCCCCCCCCCCAAAAAAAAAAATTAGCCTTCCAAAACTGAGGTGGATGTCTTAAGCTGGGAAGCTGATTTTTTTTTTTTGCCCAAAATAGCAGCAGGTGCATCTCTATTCAGCCAGTGCTGAGACAGTCAATTGACTTCATGGATGATCATACTCTATTTGATTCCTGATAATTACTCTGCATATAACAAGTGTTAACAACCCACTAATTAAGCTATTCTTTGCAATTTAGAAATGGCAGAAAAAATTGCAGTTTAGCTACCTCTGGTCTCTCTCCTCCTATTTTAGTCCTGAAAACTATTTTTAGCTCTTTTTACAATCCTTGATCTGCCCATGGAATCCAGTTTTCAGCAGCAATTAGTTTCAGCTTTTGGCAGAGCAACCAAAAGCAGCTAACAGCTCAGCTGTGAAAGTTAAAACTGTAGCTTTTGTCTGAGCAGGAAAAGCAAGGATGAGTGAGCTGAATATTAGGTTGTATCATTGCTCTTTTTGGCCATATCTCTGGAAAAAAATTTTCTTCATTCTGCCTTCTCAAAAACAAGGTGCATGTCTTATTTGGGGGGCTGTAGTATGTGCAAAAAGACAGTAGTATTTCACTCTTCCATGGATTTCTCTTCACCACATTCCTGTGAGGAAAAGAAGTGTTATGCCCAGTACTGAGAACCTGATATCCAGTTTTGCTGTGCATCATTTCAGAAAATGGCCAAGCTCCCACCATCTCTTTAGGGGCAAGTTTGTTTAAAGGGCTGAGAGCCAGATTTTCAATACTTGGTGACCAACCTTGAAACAAGGGCTCAAAACTGCATTTTTCTCAGCTAGTCAGCTAAATAAATCCCATCAATGGGCACCTCATAAATGACTAGATGGGGTAGGTTGGATTCTGTGAATGGATGTGCGCATGAATGGAGGAATAAGAACTGATGAATAAAGATCAGATGAATGGATAGAACTAGTCAGAAAAGATTAGGTGGCTTGATGGATGGAAAGAGAAAATAGAGCAAGGTTCCTGAGAGAGAGAGATTGAGCCAATAGATGGGTGGGTAAATAGTATGAGCAGACAGACAGACGGAGACAGTTCCCTTCATCGGTCAGTTCTAATCTCTGTCTATGTTACACAGAGCAATGCAGCAGGCTCCCAAACACAGGATTTCAGAGCACCAGGGGGACTGAGATGAAGGATATGCTTACTGCAGCAAGTAGAGCTTTCTCTGAGGTGCTAATGAGGCATTAAGACAGTGGGAGCAGAGTCAGACCTGGCAGGTGATAAAAGTGATAGGCCTTTCCAGGAAAGAAGGCTGTGTGCTAAAGCCAGGCATTTTGCCTTCTGCTGTGGGGTATCATGGGGGCCTCTCTCTCCATTGGCAAAGGAATGTTCTGCTTTCCTAATCAACCTAGTGCACATCAGATTTGCTGGCTGGACTTTGGGAAGGCAAAAATGGGCATATTGATTCAGCGCAAACAAAAGCCAACCTGAAAACTCTGCTCCAGGTTCTAGCTGGCAGTGAGATGCTAGAGAACCTTGCAGGAGCTGCCCGGGTGTTATTCTGAGCCCAAGAGGAAGGAGGAAGTGTCAGGGGTGCTTTGGGGCTTCAGATAGCCATGGGCTCTAGCCTTCCAGATCCAAGATGCAGCTTTAAAGAAACATTCAAGTGTTTGGCCCCTGACCAACCTCACTTGCCACCTCTGGCTTCACTCCTCACCTGCTTCCTGCCCAGTTCCCCCTCTCTTCAGTTCTTCTCCCAGGCCCTTGTTGCCCACAAAACTACATGCTTGGGGCTAACTTCACCTTGGTCTGTCACCCTGCACCTCTGTCCTTCCAGCCCTGTGCCTTGCTCCATTAAACTGCACAGCATTGGACTCTTACACACACCATTTCCTCTCTGGGACATCTCCCTGTAACACTATAAATCACCTTTATGTACTCCCTTGTTCACCGATGATTATTTTGCTCTTCATAAATTCTTTCCAATCATGGTCCAGATACCAGGCCACTGACGCCTCTTAGCCACAACAGTGGATTTTTCCATGTGGTTTCCTCCCACCAGCCAAAGACAGCAGCTCAGTGCCATTCCTGCTTGCCACCCAACCTGGGCCCAACCCCACCCTGGGACCTAAATGCTATGTTTGGACATATGCCCCCTGTGTACACAACCTCTTTGTAGCAGCATGGATAGGGAAAGACACCCTAAGGTGCTCTTGTGCCAGCCTCATTTTAGCTGTTCAGGACCTCATAAATCATCTTGATACCTTGTACAATTTCTCAGGCAAACCAGAAAGCAAGGCATAGGCCCCTGCAGCCTGAGGTGCAGAAACCCAAGGTTCAAATCCCTGCTTTGCTGTTCTTCTACGCTTGACATGCATCATCTAGCTGCCAGAGGTTAGGCTGTTCTAGACTGGGTCTGTCTTGTGTTGAAGCTCTTCTGCTTTGCAAATGTAATGAAATATAGGAGCAGGAACCCAGGGTCTTCCACATGTGAGGGGAGCAACCTTTCTATCCACAGATCACTGTGGGGGCTTCTCTCTCCCTCCATCAGGCTACATGTTCCATCCTTGAGCTGAGGAACCTTTCCCAGTTAATACTGTATCCTAACTGAATAGAAAGTTTCAGGTGCAGTGAATCACTGTTTCCTCACAGAAGCTACCCTTGGTCAGAAATGTCCAGCCCAACCCCTATCATGACTTGTGTGGGGCCCACGTGGATCTAGGCCAGGGAAGGTGCACTGGGTTACCAGGCAAGGCTCAAAGGGCCACACTCTCAGCATGGCTGTTAATGGATAGAGGCTGATTTACATCAGCTGGCTCAACGTGAGTACTGGGGGGCTAGTTGGCACCTATTTTGTGGTTCAAGTGTCAGAGAGAACAAGGAGGTGTGCACTGTGCCCCAAGAATGACCAGGGTACCCTCAATAAGAGCAGGAGCTAACCTCACAATTTCTATTGACTACCATGGTGTTCAGATTATAAAGTTATCTTTTTTTCCCCTCCAAAAAACTATAATAATCTCACTCAATTCATATGTGGAATCAACCTACAATCGGACCATCTACAGTGTGGACTTCTGTACTTGCTGTATCTTTGTACATATCACAACATTTTCCAGGACAGTTTTTATTTCAGTATTTTTAGTGCATTTAACCTTTTGGGTCCTTTTCTTGGTGATTTGATTCTCCTGTGACATTTTGCAAGGACACTTTATCCGTTGTTATCAACTTACAGCTTTTTTCTCTGTATTTTTTTCCCCTTAAAATTGAACCAGAAAATGTAAGGTCAACTTACGTGCAGGGCTGACTCGTAATCAGAACAATATGATATGCTGGCAAGGCTGTAGTAACTTCCTCTGGGTGATCAGAGCACAGCATCAAGGTAATGTAACAGGCAGAGCTCAGCAGCAAGTGGGGCATTGCAGGTAGACAAATGAAACCTGGGAATTGGATGCAGCCAGCTGAGACTACAGACAGCTGTGTGGGACATTGGGCAGCACAGACTGAGAGAGAATACCAGGGAGAGCCACAGTCCACCTGTATCCAGCAGCCTCTGTAAAGAATCCCCCTTCATATTATATACAGACCAGGCCTGTCTCCTCTTGGTCGTGGAAGACATGATGGGGAGTCGGTAGGGGTGTGGTTTAATAATTAGACTGGCAGTGGGTGCCTGGACAGGACTCCTGGGTTTTTTCTCTGTCTCAGCAAGGGTGTGTTCCTTGGAGCAGGAGCCCATGGGCTGCTTGCAGCCTGCAAGGAGCTTGTGGACAGTTAGCAAATGGACCTTTTCATGGTAGCAATCCTTAATAGTACCAGCTGAAGGATGCAGCTGCAGGCAGTGATTGTTCCATAGGAATAGACTGGCAATCCTCAGTAGCAGCTCTGCACTCTGTCATTAAGGATAATGGATGTCCTTTGTAATAAGCTTAGCAAGCCAGTAGGGAGGGCAGCCTTCCCTCTCCCAGTGGCTACCAGCACTGCTAGACACTCCTCAAGACCACTCAGTGTAGGTGAGGCATGTTACATTACATCTAATGAACATAAAGGCAGTTCATCTTGTGCAGTCCCCTGTAATAGACTTACCCATTAAATGGTCCCCTGAAAACAAAACTTTGGGAACATCTGATTTAAAGCAAGGTGTTGGTGTCAAGACTCATGAGTTCTCTACCAAGTGCCTCCAGTGAGGCTAATATTCATGTACCAGTGCCACGGTAGGTCGAATTAACAATTTCCTGCCCTTGAGGTGTGTGTGTTCCCTAATGAAAAGATGTTAGTGAATGGGAACAGTCTATTCTCCATGACTTTGTTAGTTCTGGAGAAGCAAGAGGAGCTGCATGCCTATGCTGTGTAGTTCAAGTTCTGAAGAAACTGGGAACCCTTCCCACTTCTCTGAATTTCCCTGGGAGCAGTAGCACCTGGTGAAGCAAGTGTTCCCCTAGTTGGGACAATTCCTTTCTGAGAAGGGGCTACAGGGTAGCTTGCATCCATACTTGAGTGATAGCTCAGTCCTCTGAGTGATGCCTCCACATACCCAGTGGTGCACTCTGCTAGTTACAAGATGCTGCTACTTCACATTACGTGGTTGCCAGTGCCTCAGCTAGTGCCAGGCACCATTCAAGGTGGGGCTCTGAGCAGTGGACCTTTTAATGTGGCTTAAAGTATTGATCTAGCAGATACAGCTATGTTTACATTGGATATAGGTACCACTTGGGCCCAGCAGTTCTTGGTTCCTCCCTGCTGGAGTTCTATCACAGCCCACTTGATTTCTTGTCCATAAATCTCTCCAAAGCCCATTAGTGTCTTGCTTTGCTCCATGACTTAGACTCACAGATGTACTCAAGCTGCCTAATCATATTTTGTGCAAAGTCCTTGAAAACTCCCATTTGTCTTTCTCAAGTCTCATCCTGTAGCACTGACAAGCACAAGAGGCAGCAAAATGCACGTATCACAACTGCAAGTCAGGCATCTGGACCCAAGCAGGTCCTGCCCTTAGCTGGAAAGTCAACCTGGTCCTCAAGGGTCTGAGAACCTGCCTGCTCTGTGTGTGTGTGCGTGTGTGTGCATGCACGCATATGTGAGCATGTATGTTTGTACACATATGGGCAGGGGGGCTCACATTGTTCTGAGCTATTTGCAGCTGGGTCATGTTTGGGGGATGCTTGCTAGTGACAATGTCACAGCTTCTTGTCTAAGGATTGTCTGTCTGAGGGGGGTTTTGTACTGTCTGTCACAAAGGTGTCTGAGCCCCTGGCCTGTTAAATGAGTAGTCATGACATAGCACTTAGTGAATTTCATAGAGTTGCTGGCACTTCTTTCTCGAGAGGCAAAATTCTTCTTGGGTTTGGTTTGTTCCTTGTTGATAGGAGCTTAGAGGAGAACTCAAATCTGTGCTGGGGTATATGGGCATAGGGGGATATCAGTATTGGGGTGTCATGGTCAGGGATGCATCTTTATCCATCACCATGGAAACCCGTGTTGAATCATGAGGAGTGGACCCTGCCCTGACTTTCACCCCCCACCAAGGTGGGAGTGGTCGGTCATCAAATTTCATAGTCCTGCCATCTCTGCTCCTCCATGTAGATACTTCCAGCACTAAGCTGACTGGTGTTTGGAAATAGCTGTCACTTGCTGGAAAATTCTACCTTTCTCCTCCAGGAAGAGCTTGATCAATTCGTAGGAGGTTTTTTGTGTGTTTTCTTTGTTTGTGGTGAGTATAAGTGAGGGGCCTTGTGCCTAGATGAAGAACGGAGAGGGGAAAGGCTCGGTAGAGATGGGGTGTGCATTTAGTCTGTGGCACAGCAAAGCACGTGGTATCTTGTCTCCCAGATCAATGAATTCATAATCAAGGGCCTGTCAGGTCATTCAGCTTCATTCCTAGTTGTGAGGAGTTGCATTAGTCATGCTCAGTGGTTGGAGCACATCTTTACAACCAGGTCTGGGTCTGAGATGATGGGGTACCAGCCATGGGTGTAGATCGGGGGTTGGCAACCTTTTAGCAGTGGTGGATCAAAGTAATGGTGGTTGGAGCAAAGGCAGGCCACTGCAAGTACTCGTTCTGTCAACAAATCTCCCCACCACCCCCAAGTTTCTGACCTGCTCACTGTAACAACACATGACCCATCTTCTGCCTCCACTTCCCTTGCCACCAGTGCACTTCTGTCACCACCAAACCCTTCTGCTATCAAATTGCTGCTGTCACTGTGGTTTTCTGGGCCAGATCTGGCCCATGGACTGTGGGTTACTGACCCTTGGTATAGATTGGCATCGATCCAGTAGTGATAAGGTAGTTTGAAGAGACCCAAGGCTGGGAACCAGTTTAATAGTGGACAATATCACAGAGGAGGTCCTTTCCGTCATACTTCCCATGCCCAGGAACCCAGCCAAACCTCTTCTCTTACCATTTATGCTTTCTGCAGGACCTGTATTCAAATGGGGCATCCATTGAGCTGGGTGTCATATGTCTTGGTGGCACCTCAGCCCCTGTGGCCTTATGTGCCTTCCCATGGCTCCATAGGGACATTGGCTGATACCTCCTGGTGGATTTTAGCCCTGTGAGACTTCCTGGGGTTAGAGCAGTCGGTACTGCCTATAATCACCTACCAGGTTTGGTTTCTCCCTAGTGGAAGGGAAACCTTCCATTCAAGCCCACCAGCTGAACCCACAATTAAAGAAACAACCAAAACCCATCCCCCTGCCCTCCTGCCCCACCCACACCCCAACCCTAATATTACTTGGAAATGAGGATATAGTAAAAAAGCCTGCTCATGAAAATGGGCCTAGATGCAGCTGTGACATTTGAAAGCAAGTATTGGTTAGAGTAGGCTAATACTGGTCCCTGAGTTTCTTGCGGCTGGTACATTCCCTTGCCTGCCCTGGCTGCAGATCTGCAGTTGGCCTGTCCCTTCAAGCTATGCATCTTCAAGCTCTTTGCAAACATCTGTTAAGCCCACATCTGAGATGGGTAAGTGTCACCCTTCCCTCTTACACACAGAGAACCCACACCACAAGCAGAGTGGGAGGTAGGGGCAGAGCTTACCCCAGGATCCCCACTCTAGCTCTTGCCCTTGATGCTGCCCTTACCCCAGGAGCCCCACTCCAGCCACATGCCCCCTGCCTGCCTGGCAACAGCGGGGGGCACAATTCCATCACCTGGTGTGATGACAGACACACCAAAGGAGCATCTGAAGAGGTGGGGAAGAACTAGGAAAGGACAGCCATGGGAGAACTAGGAGGACAAGGCTCCAAGAAGGAAGTGGTCAGTGGCATCAAAGACAGTTGCTGGGTGAAAGATGATGAGGCTGAAGGACTGAACCTGAGCTTAGGCTAGGAGGCACCAGAGCCTTGGGGTGGTCTTAATAGGGAAGCAAACTGGGGGTGATCAGGTGAGTGGGAAAAGGTAAACTCCAGGCTGACTGCCAGCAGTGCATCCAATGAGCTTAGAGCATGTGTGTTCAACTGGCATCTATGAGAGGTTAATGTGCAGCCTCTAGACTCCTACCTGCTGCCATTCCTGGTATGGGAGGGTGAAGTGAAGGGGGAAGGGCTGCCTCCACGTGTGGTGCAGCAGGGGACTTGCAGCCTGGGGGCCCATGGCTGTCCACCAGGGCATGTGGCTCCTGGCCACTTAGAAGTTGGACAGCCCTGTCTGACAGGGTGAGGGGAAGGAGCTGGAGGGACAGACAAGGCCCACTGTGAGTTTCCTAGACAGGGAGAGATTAAGGCAGGGGACAAAGCTGGGGCCAAGATCTTATGATGCTGTTGCTCTAGCAAGTGCTTTGAGGCTGGAGGTGTAGCTGTGAAAAATTGAGCTACACCTGCTTGCCACATACAGACCAGCAGAGGCACCCCATCCCTGACATACCAAGCTCCTTTTATTCCAGCCCCGGATTCCCCATACACCATCCTGCATAGCACTTCAACTCTGCCCTATAGTGCGCCCTGCCATTTCAGGCCTGGCTCCTGGCACATGCAGAGCTCTGCTGACACCCATATCTACTGGCACATAGCTCTGGTGACTGCCTTCAATCCCAGACTATTGCTCCCATGTAACAGCTTTGCTAAGGTCCCTTAACCTCAGTCGTGGAGCAGGTGGCCTGCCAGTGCTCTGTTCCCCACATTCCCATCTACCTTCCTGCAACACAGGCTTGGCAAACAGCTGCTGTCCACAGCGGGGCAGGGGCAAGAGTGCCTTGCAATGAGAGGCAGCATTCCAAAGTGCTGGGTTGGGGAGATGCACAGCATCGTTGCAAAGACGGTAAAATGGCATTATACTCTAAGGAAGAGAAAGTCCCATCACCTCCTCCAGATGGGCTTCCCATCCTAATTAATCCCAGCCACAGCATCACCTAAGAAACCACTCTCTGCTGGGTGCATCTCCTCTGCCAGCTCTCTCAGTTTTGCCTCAGGCAAATCATAAACAATTAGAGGATAGCTTATGTCCTTGCTCCTGTCCTGGGCGAAGCCTCTTCCTGGTGGGTTTGCTGCTTTTTAAAGTACGGAGAGAAAGCATCTCACGTTTGGCAGCTGTCTTAAGATTGCTTCGTGCTTTGGGCAAATACACCTACCTGCACACCCACATGCACCTGCATCAGCACCTACTCACCCATGTGTATACATGCACACTGGCATGCACTTGTATGCATACACATTAGCAAACACATACGTATGTGTGACCAGAGCTCTTCTTGCTGCTCTGCTTGGCCCCTCAGACTGCAGACAGCAGTAGCAAAGCATAGATTATCCTACTGCAAGAACAGTGCCCCTGCCAGCCTGCTCTGGCCACTCCACAAGGGTTGGGACTTTGAGCCTTTGGATCATAGAAAAATAAGGCTGAAAAGGACCTCAGCACATTATCTACTCCAGTGATTGGCCACCTACAGCCTATGGTTTGGATCCGGCCCTTGGAGCTATTTGATCTGGCCTGCAGCCATGGGACTTCAGCAGTGGGGGGGCTTTGGCTATAGGCAGAAGCGGTGGCTATGGGAGCTTTCCCTGTGCTGCTGCAAGAAGAAAGGGGGTCGGGGAAAGTGAGGGGAGGCACTGGAGCTCTCCCTGTGATGCTGTGGTAGAGAGAAGTGGCAGTGGTGGTGGCTGGGTCCACCTGACTCTGGCCTGAACTGGGCCATTCCAGCCCTCAGCCTGAAAAGGTTGCCAACTGTTTATCTAATCCAACCCCTTGCTGAAGGCAGGATCATTTCTATCTAAGCCAGGGGCAGCTGGCCTGCCACAAGTAGCAGAGGCAGCCTCTGTGTAGCACATGGCAGACCAGGGAGAAGACAGCCAGCACAGTGACAGATAGGACAGGAAGCAGAAAGCAGAGGCACAGCTCAGGCAGGGAGCACAAGGAAAGATGCAGAAAGCAGAGCAGTGTCTTGGGCAGGGAAAGGGATTTAGAGTGCCACTAGGGGAAGGTGCGGGGCTAATTTGTGGCGCACTTGCTGAAAAGATTAGCCTCCGCTCTTCAAAGTCATCTTCTACAACAGTGATTCTCAGCCAGGGATCCGTGGTTCCACTGGGGTGCCTTGAGATCCTTTCAAGGGTGCTGCAGGGTGCCACTGCCTGTTAGCACTGTTAGGTGTACAAAGATAATTCACAAGATAAACCCAGAGAAGTCAAATAGGAATCCATAGTGTTAAAAACACTCTGACCTGTTGTGGTCTTTCTGAGCTCTGTGCAACAGAAGAATTGCTGTAGTATTTTTCTGTAGTCAAGAAATGAGTGAAAACTGAGATCTGGCATTTTCTGAGGGGAACCTTGAGCCTATTAAGGGGTGCCTCAAGCCTGCTTAAAAATTCCTCGAGTCTAAAAAGGTTGAGAACTGCTGCTATAGAAGTATTTGTCTAACCTATTCTTAGAACTGCATGAGTGGCCCTTATCCAAAACTACCCAGCACAGTGCCTGATAACAGCAATAACACACTAACTTTCCTCAGGTAAAGCAAAAGGATGCATGCACAGTCAATCTCCTGCCACTGCAGAGACTGGTAGCCTTGTGCCTCCAAATCCCAGCTAGGATTTTCACTGGAGCCCTGGATAGTGCAGATGAATGAGTTCCTAAATGGAGGCAGCTTTGGAAAGCTCATCCCTAACATTAAAGGCTGGACTGAGGGACAAAGGAAGGCAAAGGAAGGGAAAGAGAAAACTAGCAGTAGCACTGGGCCCCAGTGCCCCTCCTTGCTTAGCAGCTGTTCCCCACAAAGCTGCTTTGCTCTCATCAGTCTTTACTCTGTCTTCTGTCTCCCGAGGTCCCAGATTCAATTCCAGGAGCTGCTTCCAAGTCCCTGCCAGGCACACAGCAAACAGCTGTTACACGTCATGCTGAAGTGAACCGATCCTTCTTGCATGGCTCAGCCAAGTCTGAGTAACTCTATACAGGCCTCATGATCCAAACAGCATATGGGAAAAGAGCCCATATACTAGGAATGCTCTGATGCCATGTGCCATGGGAATTCCTCAGGTCTCATCTAATCAGGCAGCAGCCTGATCTGATGCCTCTAAAACTATATGATGCACCAAGTAGGTGAGCCTAAATTACTCACCCTCTATAAGCAATGCAGTGGACTCCTAGGTTCTTCTCCCAGCTTCCCAGCTCCAAGAGAGGGTATGCCCAGTGGTTTAGTCAGAAAGCATTGGAGTCAACACCCCCAGTTCTGTTCCTGTTTCTGGGAAGGAGTGTGACTTAAGTGATGAGAATGGAGGGTAGAGGATTTTCTGGGTTCTTTGCTTGACTGTAGCCTGCAGTAACCCATGATCTTGGAAAAGTCTCTCTTGAAGTCCCCTCTGATATAAAATGACAATAATAATATTCCCCCATTTTGCAAATTGCAGGGGAATAGTAGTGCTCATAATGATAATTATATTTTCCCCCACTTTGTAAAGCTCGTTGAGCTCTCAAGGTGAAAGATGCTATTGGATGACAGCAAATCATTAGTGCAGCTATTTGAACCCCTGGGGCAAACAATGCTCATTAGAAATGCGGCTTCTTAGTTGGGGGATGGGGGGAAAGGAGCTCAGTCCTCTTTGCACACGTTCGTTATTTGTGAGGACTCATCAGTAACTGGTGATTACAGTGTTCGAACTTGAGTGGGCTCTTTGCCTATATCTCATGGCATGTGCTTGGGTACCAGGTCATGTGGTCTTGTTTCTGATTGGAGGGCTAGAAATGTTTTACACAGCAGAATTCTGGAGAGAGAATAAAGCCCTTCCCAGCTGGAATCTTCCCATGAATCATCCTTTGGGCCATCTTTGGGAAACTCTTGGAGCATCTCTGAGAGTCTCAGAGATACTTTTGCATCTGCCTAGCAGAAACCCATGTACTTGGAGAGATAGCAAGAACCTTTCTCAGGAGTTCAGCTTTAGGATTTACAGACCCATTTTTTTGTTTTAACCGTCACATTAGCTCTCTTGCTTTCCCATACTTTCCCTTTCAGTGGATTTCTCTTGAAAACCCCCACTTGGCTCCAACCTACCTCATTCTTTAATGGACTTATCCTACATGCATTGCATAAATAAAGATATATGTGCATGTGTGTGTGTGTGTATATATATAGATGTATTTATGTGTGGAAGGATGCCATCATAGTCTCTTCCCAAACTCTGCTATCAGGTTTTTTGTTGCCATTGTTCCATTACCTGTCTGTCAATTTGGTTACCATGTTTACTGGGGTGGGCAAGCAGCTCTCCCCATACCCTGCTTGAGGTAATCCTGAGGTGTAACCCGAGGCAGATACATTCCTGAGGGCAGGGGGAACCTGCTCCCTTTGTCTCAAGTTTCCCTGCCACTGCAAGTTGCGTGGCTAGCTTCCTAACCCGGGCAGTACTCCAAAAGGTACCCTCTCTCCAATTGAAGGGAGGAAAGCAGGTGCACAAGCGCTGTGGGAGGTGTAGGGACTCTCCTTCCCCTATAGAGCAGAGCCAGACCACCACTGGGGACTTAACCATATACCTTTTAATGAGGGAACATAACAGGCATAATCAGGGGGTATAGTGGACACTACAATGCCCCAAGGGGCAGGATTCAACAAAGTTCAAACACTTACAATCATTGATAAAAGACAGGGTTAGCAAAATATAAAATGCAAACAGCAGAGCAAACAATACTGGTTGGGGAAATATAAAAAGGCACAAAATACAAAATGTCAAAGGACAAAGAAATATAGGGCCTAGATACCTGGAAAGGGAGAAAACACAATGGCCCCTTTCCACAGGAAGAAGAACTTCTCCTTGTTAGCTCACTCACCCCAAGTTAGTAAAGCTGGGACTTGAACTTGTATCTCCCATGTGATAGGTAGGAACACTGCCACACAGCCACCAGTGTTGGTATTGCTTTGAACTGCTAGGGGTCTTGACCTTCCTGGAGCCCTGGCCTCATGTCAAGCTGCCTGGTCTCTGATTGGAGGAGCTGGAAGCTGAGCTGGGAACCCCTCAGGTCACTGCTCAGATTCTTGCTGAAGCGGGAAGCCTCTCCTGCCAGCCACAGCCTCTTGTAGGGGATCCTGGAGCCCAGCAGGAAGCCTCTCCTGCCAGCCACACACCATGCTGCTGAGGGTCCAACTGCTGCCTGCAGGTCCTGCTCAGGTTTCCTGTAGGCTCTTCTGGAGCAACTGCTTCCGCCCCTCAGCTCTTTGAAGCTCTTTTCTCATGGTCCCTCCCTGGTCTCTCCCTGAGTCAGCCATGCTGCCCCTTTTATCCCCCTCTAGGTGACCCAAGGAACCAATCAGGGGACATGAGGGGCAAGTCTCTGGGTCCTGATTGGTGAGGAAAGGGAATCCCAAGTCCTCCAATCATCTTTTGCCCTTTCAAAACCCCTGGACTAGGTCACTGCCAGCTAGCCCGTCACAATGTTATTTGAAACTACTGGGCTTCAGCCAGTGGGGCTGCTCCTGGCGAGACCTTAGTGATGAGGTCACAATAGGGGAGAAAAGGGGTCCCCATAAAGAAGGAGGGGCAGAGCCATCTTGGAGAGCCATTTTTGGCAGAGCCATGCTAGAGAGAGCCATGCTGGAAAGCAGGGAGAGAACTTCCATGCTAGAGCCCTAAGGCTCCTGGGGAGAAAGGAAGAGCAGCTGACAGCTGCAGCCCTCTCCCTCTCTGTCTTGAACCTGGACACACAAGAAACTGCCTGCCTCCAGAGGAAAGCAACAAGCCTCTGGACGATACTTGTGAGTAAGCTACTTGAGGTCTATCTAGATATATAGCTTGCAGTACAGCAGTTCCATAATCAAAGGCTACCTAGCCACACTGTTTGCTCTAAAGTTAATCTGTGATACCTCTCTATCCTGTACCCTACCCCAAACCTATTCCCTATAACCAATAAAGTTCTCCATTGTTCTAGGTGAGGTGACCTTGCTGGGAGAGGGGTATGTCTTTGTGTCCCTGTGGTTCGGCTGACAAAGGGAGACCACTATTTCAGCTTCAGGCTAAAGGAAGCACCCCAAGTTCTAGCAGTGGGTTGAGCACCCTCAAGTCTACAATGCCTGTGTATCCCAGGGGACACAGGGCTGTTGACAGACCGAGACTCCTAGGTGGTGGTAGCGGTGACCCCAGGCTTGCAGATGTGCTCCAGGAAGGGGGCCGGCCAGACATGAGGCACCCCTAGGGAGGTACTCAGAGCCTGGTAGGTGGTTGGGCACAGTGAGGTTGGTGGTTCAGCATGGGAGTGCCCCCTGCTGGCCCACCACACATGGTGGTAGTGGTAGGATCCCATAGTCTGCTGTCTAGAAGGCATACTTTGGGGAAAGGAAGTAGAGTCACTGAAAACCCTTGAGCAAACATTCTCTAATTTGGCATCGGGTCAACTGGAAAGAGTAGTTAGCTAGGATGGCCGGCAAGTCTGACCACATGACCATGGCCGAACTGGTGGAGAAACTGAAAGAGAAAGGCCTAACAGCGCCAACACGAGTACGAGACTAATGGGGCTCAGCTCAAGCGTCAGCATGACCTGTCTCTCAAGGCATGCCATTCAGAGCTGAGGCGCTGTCCTAGGGTGGAGCCCAGTCAAACAGTGGCAGAGGAAACCGAGACTCTCGA
Organism: Alligator mississippiensis; assembly: GCF_030867095.1. Classification (NCBI taxonomy): domain Eukaryota; kingdom Metazoa; phylum Chordata; order Crocodylia; family Alligatoridae; genus Alligator; species Alligator mississippiensis. The sequence continues at coordinate 158,379,163 of NC_081827.1, forward strand.
GGAGGGGTTGAAAACCACCTCTGTGGGGGAAGGTGCGCTCCGGACAGGAGCACCAGAATCCCCCCTCCAATTCTTTGAAAAGTCTTTGAAGTCTTTGAAAAAATTATCAAGGCTCACATTTGTGAGAGCCCGGCAGGACAAATTATGCTGAGGGGAAATCAGCACGGGTTCGTGGCAGGCAGATCGTGCCTGACCAATCTAGTTTCTTTTTATGACCAGGTTATGAAACGCCTGGACACAGGAGGAGGGGTGGATGTCATATACTTAGACTTCAGGAAGGCCTTCGATACGGTATCCCACCCCATACTGGTGAACAAGTTAAGAGGCTGTGACTTGGATGACTACACAGTCCGGTGGGTGGCGAATTGGCTGGAGGGTCGCACCCAGAGAGTCGTGGTGGATGGGTCGGTTTCGACCTGGAAGGGTGTGGGCAGTGGGGTCCCGCAGGGTTCGGTCCTTGGACCGATACTCTTTAATGTCTTCATCAGTGACTTGGACGAGGGAGTGAAATGTACTCTGTCCAAGTTTGCAGATGACACAAAGCTATGGGGAGATGTGGACACGCCGGAGGGAAGGGAACAGCTGCAAGCAGATCTGGACAGGTTAGACAAGTGGGCAGAAAACAACAGAATGCAGTTCAACAAGGAGAAATGCAAAGTGCTGCACCTAGGGAGGAAAAATGTCCAGCACACCTACAGCCTAGGGAATGACCTGCTGGGTGGCACGGAAGTGGACTCCAAGATGAACATGAGTCGGCAGTGTGACAAAGCCATCAAAAAAGCCAATGGCATTTTATCGTGCATCAGCAGATGCATGACGAATAGGTCCAAGGAGGTGATACTTCCCCTCTATCGGGCGCTGGTCAGACCGCAGTTGGAGTACTGCGTGCAATTCTGGGCACCGCAATTCAAGAGGGATGTGGATAACCTGGAGAGGGTCCGGAGAAGGGCCACTCGTATGGTTAAGGGCCTACAGACCAAGCCCTACGAGGAGAGACTAGAGAAACTGGACCTTTTCAGCCTCCACAAGAGAAGGTTGAGAGGCAACCTTGTGGCCGCCTATAAGTTCATCATGGGAGCACAGAAGGGAATTGGTGAGTATTTATTCACCAAGGCACCCCCGGGGGTTACAAGAAATAATGGCCACAAGCTAGCAGAGAGCAGATTTAGATTGGACATTAGGAGGAACTTCTTCACAGTTCAAGTGGCCAGGGTCTGGAACGGGCTCCCAAGGGAGGTGGTGCTCTCCCCTACCCTGGGGGTCTTCAAGAGGAGGTTAGATGAGCATCTAGGTGGGGTCATCTAGACCCAGCACTCTTTCCTGCTTATGCAGGGGGTCAGACTCGATGATCTATTGAGGTCCCTTCCGACCCTAACATCTATGAATCTATGAATTGCCTGGCTAGGCAAGAGGTGCTCATGCAGGAGCAGGAAGACAAGACCCTGAAGGTGAGGAAGCACCTGCTGGGGGTGCCAGACTGGCACCAGGAGGAGCTGCACCAGCAGTCCACAGCCCACAGGGTAGAGCGGGATGACCTGAGGCAGCAGTCTCACAAGTTGCAGGAGGAGAGGGAGGCCCCAGGACAGGAGGCTGTCCTCCTGGTGCAGCAGCGAGATGCTGTCTAAGAGCAACTATGTTCATTCAGGCCAAGCTAGCCACCCAGGATGCTTTGCTGCAGCAGCCATGAGCTGACCAGTGTTGGACAGCTTCCGCGGGGAGCACCTGCAAGCAGAGACCAAGCAGAATGCCCTGAAGACCATGGAACACTCCAAGGAAAGCCACAACGGGAGAGCAAACCCTCTGTTACAAGGAGATTCTGGGTACTGGGTCACATGGACTCAGGCCTACCCGAGTGCTCTGGCATGGGAACTCCCCAATGTGCTTTGATATTCTGTGTATTGTTGTTATGGTTTGTCTCATGCGTTGGCTGATTTCTCTTTGGGTATGAAAGAGAACCCTTCCAGACAAAGCACGCCTGGGCCCACAGCTCTGAGAAGCCATGTGCCTAAGCTTTTAAAGGGGGGGGGGGGGGGGGGGGAAGTATGGCATAATACCATCTTAGTCTATTCCCAAACTCTGCTATCAGGTGTTTTCTTGCCATTGTTCTATTACCTGTCTGTCGGTTTGGTTACCAAGATCACTGTGGTCAAGCACCCTCAAAGTCTACAAGACCTGTGTATCCCAGGGGGCACAGGGCCGTAGACAGACCGAGACTCCTGGGTGGTGGCAGTGGTGACCCCAAGTTCATGGGTGTGCTCCAGGAAAGGGGTCAGCCAGACATGAGGCATCCCCAGGGAGGCACCCAGAGCCTGGTAGGTGGTTGGGTGCAGTGAAGTGGGTGGCTCAGTGCAGGAGTGCCCACTGCTAGCCCTCCACAATGTGTGTGTGTGTGTGTGTGTATGTATATATGTACATGTGTATGTGTGTGTGTATATATCTCCCAGCTGTCTGGGTCTTTAAAGGGATTTGACTGTGTCTATTTCTTCCCCCTTCCTTTGTGTGCGCACGTAACTGACGTCAGGACCGATTTTGAAGTTCTGCAATACAGGCCATCTGCTCCTGATTACAGGAGCCTGAGCCGTTTAAAATTGTACACACAAAGACAACTGTTCCCTCTGCCCCCTCCCCTCCCTTCCCCAGCAGATGAGAGGAAAGGCTTTGGGAACACTGGCTCTGCCAGAGAATGGAGTTCCAGATAGGAACATCAGCAAGTCCTAGTGCCTGCTGATGTGCTAATCCTCCTTATTTGCAAACTGCTGGCCTGTTAATCACAAAGCACAGGAGCAAGATAAGGAACCTGTGCCTTACAAGCCCAGGAACTAATTGCCTTGGAGAATATTTGGGTTACTTTCCACAGAGCCTTGTCCAGATGAGACCTAGAAGCAGACAACTTCTGTAGCTCTCCTCCCTGCCCCACCCCAATTCCATCTCAAGTCTAGGAAAAGATTGCTGCAGATTTTTTCATGCTCTGCTCACAAATGGCACAGACAGGGCAACTCTCCTATTGGAGCTAGCAGGACAGTGGGATTTTCCATTCCAGGGCAGGGACATGATGAAAAGTGCCTGCAGAATGCTGTAACATGTGCCTAGTGCATCCCTCTTTCATCACGCTAACAGTCTACACTAATACAGCAGCTCTTCTCTTAGAGGGTCTCCAGGAGCTTTATGGATTGTGCCTGTATAACACAAATCAAAATGCAGCTGTCTTGGGGTGGGAACTGCTTACCAGGGTAGCTACTTAACAGCAGCTTTAGCTCTCCAGGAAGTGATGAAGAGTCCTGTATCTCTTTGTTTTTAGAGAAGCAAACTGTAATTTCTTTTTGTCGACTTTGGCCAGCACATTATTGTGCTTAACAAACCCCACCCTGTATTGTGTGGAAAGGGACACAGGACCCCTAGAAAATAAATGGTAATGTTATCTCACCCTTACTATTAATGAATCTAAGCTCTCAGGCCCTGTGTTTGACAGCTTATCCAAAAAGTAACTTGTCTAGCAGACAGCACCATACTGGGGCATAGTTCTGACTCAGTGGTAAAAAATAAAGCAGTTTGTACATTTACCCTAATTAGCCATGACACCTTTCCACCTCCAAAGGGTCATCCAGCATCAGAATTTACTGCATAGATCCTTCTGTTCTAAAGGAGATCTTAATTGTGTGCTCTGTTCAGGAGCAACCAGATCTAGGATTGCTTTAAGTGCATCAGGTGCCATCACAGAGAGAAGTATGCTCTGTCAGTGCACTTTCATGTCCCTATCCTGGAACTGCAACATAGCTTTCTGTTGTTTCAGCATGTCATTGCTTAGCAGCTAATTATGAAACATCTTCAGAGTGCCTTGGCATATAATTACCTTTGTGTTTGGCAGATCATGTATTGACATGCAATTCCATTGATATTTTGTGTTACCCTATCATGTGCTTAATATTTGTAAATCAGTACACATAAACTAACATATTTGTCAGGTGCACGCAGTTCTCGGACTTACAACACAATTAGTTCCTGAAAACTGCGTCTTAAGTTGAAACATCGTAACTCAGAACTGATTTTCCCATAGGAACAATGTTATAAACGGGGGATTGGCTCCTGAACCAAGGCCTGATTACCCTATTTTCACCAAAAATAACCCAGAATTTTGTACTCAGTCAATTATAGATGAGTAATATAGCTACATTAATGTATTTATATTGTAAAAAGCAATCGTATTGATTTGGAAGGACTTGTTTGAGGTGACTTTGCTGGATGTTTTGAAGGGCTCTTGGTTGGACTTTTTGAAGGGTTCTTGGCTGGAGTCTTCTCAGGAGTCTTGGCTGCAGGTTTTTCTGGAGTCTTGTCTGTTTTCTTAAAGAAAGTGCCCAAGGAAGTTTGGACAGATGTTCTCCAGGGAGATGGGTGACGCAATGAACTTGTTTGCTGGTGTGGCATTGCATCGGCTCAAGCATCATAAAGTCTAAACTGACATCAGAAAGTCGAAACAGGGTGTCAGTTTATAAATGTCGTAAGTGCCATTCGTTGTAACTCGAAACGTCTTAAGTCGAGGACTGCCTGCTACGTGCTTGCTTCTGCATGATCTGGCAAAGTAGCAGTATTGGTCTCTCTGCTGTGATACCAAATTCTTTGATAGGCATTTTTGGAAGGCTCCCTGCTGCTTCGAACTAGAGTGAAAATGACATGACATGATACAAGGCCTCACATCGGTGATCAGGGCTGTTTCCTAAATAACACTTAAATCAGCCAAATCTGGGTCACCTTGTTGCTTGGACTCCGTTGAATGCTGCCATTGTGTTCAGCAGCAGGCCATTTGCCCATGACACAGGCAATGCAGTTACCCAGTCTGCGAGTCAGATTAATGCATCCTGTCAAATGCCATTGTTATTAAACCTGTGCGTGTTCCTTCAGCAAAGGAATTTGTTCTCCCCAGAGCCCCTGGCTTGTTAAATCCTGATCATGCAGCCACTGCCTGGTTAGGTAGAAAAATGAAGCTCTGTGTTGCATGCAGCTCCTTATTAGCCTGGGTTGGAAACGAGGCTGGTTGATTTACGCATTCAAATATTGCAGCCCTCTAGGATTAAACCCTGTAAATGCTGCTAACCCTGGGGGCTGTAAACTAGAGCAATTACTACATTCTGACAGGCAGATAGATCTTGAGATCTCCTTTCTACCTCAGGCTCTGAAATGGACTTTCCTGGGACATTTACAAGCCATTACACCCATTGTGCCTCAATTTCCCCATGCATAAAATGTACTGACACATTTATGTGTGTCCAAACTCCTGGATGGAACCTGAACACATTAATTGAAGGCCAGCCACAGTGATTTATACTGGTTACTTTAGACTCCTTACTTCAACAGGTGGATCTTTGATCTGTCTTTATAGCTGCCTTGGAGGTCTTGAACAGCCTGAGTCAGGATCTAAGGTGAATGCAGATTAGTTCCATTGCAGGGGTGTCTGCAGGCTTGTGTTGGGCTTTGAGATGTCTGCACAGGATGGTAAATGCTAATGAGTCATTGACTAGGGGCTGGAGCATATTATCACTTATGAGCCCCAGGTAAGATGCAGTTCAGGCTGGACCACTTCAGAAATAGACCAGGGACTGAACCAAGAAACAAGAGACCTCCCATTCAGCCACTTCCTTCCTGCCCCTTCCACTTCACATGGCAGGATTACTTCCCTGACTGCCATTGGGTGGGAGTGGGGTACAAGGCCCTGCCCCCTCCTACCTCATTTATGCAGAAGGGAACAGCCACCCCACAGGAAGTGCCCTTCCCACACACAGAGATGAGCATAGAAGGAAAAGAGGACAGCCCACACCTCCTTCTTCCCCTGTGTAAATGTGCAAGCCAGATCCCCTTGCTCTTGAGAAGGAACGCGCTGCTCATAACGCCTGAATGCCAAACTCTTCCAATTAACAGAGCACTCTTTTGTTCAGCTGGGAGGATTTCATCCCAGGATCCCATTTAAACCAGTGCCCAGAGTTGCCATAGTACTTGCATGGCAATTAGCTATTAGCCAATTATAAGCAGAGTGTGTAATGAAGTTAGATGACTACGCTTGAGCTTCATATTTCTTCCAGAGTTCTTAATTACCAACACTTTAACTGACAGTTAAAAATAAATTAATATAAAATTACTGTCCTGAAAAAATAACCCTTTGAGTTTATTTAGAGACTTCCTTGAGAGGCACATTTTATAGCCAGATTTCCAAGTCCTTGACTCTCCCGTGTTCTGAGTTCTGTAGCACATATTCGTCTTCTCAAGCACTGACAAAAATCATTGTAGTGTGGAGAATGGATCCCAGTGGGACCTTTCGTACAGCTCCCACTTGACTATGATGATCTATCAACTAGCCAGTTTTTAATCTGTTTAATGTGTGCCAATATGGTATAGCTGACAAGGGGATGACTGTTCAAGTGTGTAGCAGTGTGCAAAGTTTCAAAATTTGTTTCCATCCTTCACTGGAATAAGAACATCTTTGTCACAGGCTGGTTGGCTCCCTAACTGGAGGTGGGCCAGTTTCACCTGGGTGGGACCAGCTACTATTCCTGCTGGTGCTTTTCAGCAGGGGGCCCAGTTGCCCTGTCCAGTAATGAAACTCAGCTGGGTGGTTTCTGGATGTCTACAAAGGTGAGAGACCGCAAGAGGGTGGGGAATAGACTGAAGGAGGTTGTTTTGCGTAGTAGGAAAGGTGGAGGTCAGTCTGGGAGAGAATCAAACTTCATTTGGCCTCACACTGGGAAGGGTTCCAGGGTCCTAGTGCCTGTGAAGAAAAGGTCCAGAGGGCCAGGACATTGCTACTGCTGCTGATCTGGCCACAAAAACTTTTTGACTCTGTGAGATGGAATTATGGCGATCCATCTCTTTTGAGTCTGACAAGGCCAGGCCTTGGATTCCTCTGTCTCTAGTCACTTTAAAGATGCCCCCTCTCTCATTGGACCTCAAACCTCTGGCAGAAACCTGTACATCCTGAAAAATATCCTGGCTGGAGCACCCTGCTTTCCCAAGAGCATGTCTCATCACAGAAATCCTGACTGGCTTTTCTCCTATTAAGTATGTTTAGTATTAGCTCCTTAATCACAGTGTCAGGCAGGATTGAATCCAGCTCCTTGCAGACGCCTCAGGGCATGATGTCCAGATGCTTTTCATCAGCCAGAGTTATAACTTCATCAAAGAGCAATACCAGGTTTGCTTGACAAGGCCAGTAGTCTGTGAAGTCACATGGACTGGTGTGAATTATGCTCCTGTTCTTTAATGAGAGAGGTCCAGAGTGCATTATTTTGCTTTGACAACAGCTAGGGTGGGAAGAACTGTGGCTCTAGAAGAAGGGAATGACCAGTTCTGATCAGACTTACCATTGTAAAATCAGCTCATAATCCAGCCCAGCCCCTCTAAAAATAAATATACCCCCAAGTTCAGTGGGTTCAGAGGCAGTGACAGTGTCTTTACACAGCCTTAGGAAAAATATTGATTTGTCCTGGTGCTGGGAGTGTCAGACTTTTCCCCAGGGAGTCTCCTCTGATTGTGGTGCTGAGCAAACCTGCAGAGGGCTGTGTTCCTTGCCTCAGCAGGTGGCCCCCTTCCAATCAGCCAGCACAGAAGGCCTTTCTTCACGCTTGTTCTTTTCTTGTCCCATGAATTTACTATCCAAGTCTTGTCAGGAAGTGTGGCTGTGTGCTGGATGAGGTGTATCTAGTCCAGGAAAAACATCTGATGCATTCATCTCTCCAGAATGTCTTGGTCCAATTTACTTTGTTGTAGACATTGACCCTGCTCATTGCTGAGTGCTTGGAAAAATTGCCTACTTGGCTGGGGTGTGGCCAGGATGCTGTTGGGGTGTTGAACCGAGGGAAGACTGAGCACTGTTTCAGCCACTCACTATCCCCCTTCTGCTGCACCATCCTGGAAGAGTTAGTCTCTCTTGGGCCACCAACACAGTGAAAAGCTTTGTTTGCACCCACTGGAGAGTAGCTACTTATGTCTGCTTAGTCTCTGCTCATAACCATGCAAGGAGGCCAGCATGTTTCATGATTTGGGGGAGCTCAGAGGCTAACGTGAGGTGCCTGAGGCTACTGACTAGAGGGGATGACAGTTCGGGAGGTGGGGGAAAGAATTGAGGCCCTGGGCCAGCCTAGAGACTAATGAGGGTAAAAAGCACTGTTCAAAGCTTATAAAAGCTTGAGGAGTGGGCATATTGTCAGACTCTAGGAAATGCTGGAACTAGAGACTGAGGAGTGGCAGGTGAGTGCAGGGACAGCAGAAACGTACAAGATTAACACCACAGTTGTCAGGGAGGTGAGGAACTGGGTGCAAGGGAGATGACAGCTGATTATGCTGAAAAGGGAATTATCAAGCTGGATAGAGGTGTGTGGTGAAGTGCTTCAAGGCTCTGTCTTGGGACAGTTGTTATTTAATATTTTTATCAGTGACCATGGCACAAACTATAGGTATGTGATAATGAACTTTTCTGATCAATCAAATTGAGAGGTGTTGTCAATACAGGGGAAGATCAGAATATCATAGAGGGAGAGAAGGATGTCCTTGAGGACTGCAGTAATAGAAATAGGAGGGAGCTTAATGCTACAAAGTACTGGGATCTGGGACCTCATGAATTAGAAAAAGGAGAAAGACCTGAGGGCATTAGCCAGTCATAATGAGAATACTCAGTGTGATACAGCTGTGAAAAAGGCAAATGCTATGCTAGGATGTATCAAGTGATATATTCCAGCTGTAATAATGCACAAGGCACTGTTGAGAGCTCATCTGGAATCCAGTGTACAGTTCTGGTCACCTGGGTTCAAGAGAGAAGAGCTCCAGCTGGTCCAGGTGCAGAGCTGCTGGACTAAGCAAGGACTAGAGAGCCTGTGCTAAAAGAGGAGAAGAAAGGCACTTGGCTTGTTTATCCCAGTAGAGTGTTGGCTGAGAGGGGATGTGATAACTCTCTATAAATACATTAAGGCAAACACTAGAGAGGGAGAAGAGCTATTTAAGGTAAAAGACAATGCTGTCACAGTAACAAAGGGGTTTGAACTGTCCACAAATGGATTTAGGCTGGGAATGAGGAGGAGGACTCTACCCACCAGAAGAGAGAGGTCTGGGAGCAGCCTCCCTACAGTGGCCTTGGGGTCAAGGCCTGTGCTTGCTCTTTGGATGGAGCTGGATCAGCTGAAGTAAGGGACTCTGTAATGAGATGTCTGTGATAACAGGAACTGACCTTATTGAACCAGGAGCTCTCTTCTCTAAGAGGATGTGGTGTCCCTTGGGGAGGGTATGGAGTGGGGGTCTGGGAAGGGTTAATGGATGGAAAGAAGAGAATGTGTTAAGAGGTTCTTTGGGAAGCTGGTGAGTGACACGGGGCAGGAAGAGGGGCAGATGTAGGGGGTCTCTGGGACTGCTTAGTGCAGGGGAGTTGCAGGGAATGGTGAAGTTGTGGGGCCTGTGGGGCAAAGCTGCAGGGGTGGTTGGTAAATGCTAGTGGACACTGTGCTGATGCCCACCTGGACCCAAATCCTCTCAGCCATTCACATCCATGTGTCATGGGATCCAGATGACTTGGGCATTCTTGCTTCTGCAGTTGCTCTTCTGGGCATACTGAGCCAGCACAAGACCCCAGGAGCCCCCAGAGGTACAGTGAGCCACGGTGGACAGCAAGTCTCTTCCTGTGCATTCCCACTGCTCTGATCCCATTGCTATCAGGTTACAGTTAATTACTCAAAGGAACAAACCTCAGGGATTAAGGGCTGGGTGCCCAAGGGGCTTGCCAAGAATCCCCAGCCCCAGGGGATATTATCTTGTGACCAGACGGCTTCCCGAGTGGTGCACGGTGCACACTGTGGGACAGGGGGACAAAGACAATTTGCGGGGCAGATTTGACTGGTGAGTGCCACGGGTGCCTGACCCACAATCAGTTTGAGTCCATTACAGGCCTGGCCAAGGAGCCCAGGCTCTTGGTTCAAGCTATAGCAATGTACATATGTAGTTCTAAGGCAGAACTGTCCAGTTGGCAGCTGGTGGGCTGCATTAAGCCCATGAGAGGTTAATGTGCAGCCCCTGGGCTTCTCTATGGCTACTGCTGATTCCATTGCTCCAGCTGCTGCAGTGGCAGTGGCCAGGGTTTCTGGGGCAGGGCAGTGTGTCGGGAGGCTCGGTGAGCTTGCTGCCTGTGCAACAGCACCAGTTCAGGAGCTCGGGTGCGGGGCTTGGGCTACTTGAGTAGCAGCAGCAGGTGGGGGATGCATAGTCATGGCAGCAGCAGGGTCTCACGTGATGGGGCAGGGGGGAATGCCCACATGATGGTGGCAACAGGAAAATTCATGTGGCAGAAGTGGGGAAAGGAGGAAGGGTTCTGCTCACACTACAGCGGTGGGGCAAGTGGGAAATCACCAGTACAATGGTAGCAGCATTGAGGGATGGGGTCAATTTGCACAGCAGTGGGGGGGGTCCCACATTGGTCATGCAGCAGGAAAATGCATCCAGTGGGGTCTCTGGGAAACCACTACAGTCCCCACAGAATGCTCCTGCTCTAGGCTGAAAGCCAGAGGCCCTTGCCAGTGATGCTCCTTATAACTGCCACGTGAACTCACTCCAGGTACCGAACCAGTGATCTCCAGAATGACTGCCTCTGCTCCTCCCTTTCTGCCTGGTATTGGGAAAGGGGAGGAATCCCAGACCCTTGGAGACCTCAGGAAAGTTCAATTTGGAGAGTGGGACAAAGGCCAGAGTGGTGCTTGGGGCAAAGAGCCAACTTAGTTCTGAGTGCCCAAGTCACTGAGAATCCCCTGGCCTGGCTGAAAACTGTAGCCCCTCATCTAGCTCCTTGCCAATCCCCTGGGGTGAGCATTGGCAGGGAGTAGTCTGTCATGCACATTGCCTGCTTCAGTTTGAGTGGGGCAAGCCTCATGCAGCAGAAATAGAGCAACACTGTAGACAACAGGTAGGCAAGCTGGACCATGACCATGCCCCTCCAGGTCCCTGATCCCAGGTATCTATCCCTCAGTCACCCTTCCTCACCAGCAGCAGATATATTAGTCTCTGGGCACTGAGTATTCAAAGCCAGGGCACTGTACCCCATACCAGTCCAGAGCGAGCCTCGTGGGTAGGGTGTCACAGTCATTCCCCTTCTGCCATAGCAGCCTGTGGGGTCACCCCTAGGTAGGAGCTTGTTTTAACTGTCTCAGAGATGGAAGTCCTGGACCATCTTCAGGACTGACTCTGGGACCTCTGCCCTTGGAAGCAGAAGCCTCTACTGCTTGGAATCTGCTGCTTTGGAGCCAGGGGCAGACTCACAAACCTCTCTCCACGTTTCAGCCACTGGAGGAAGACAGAGAGGCACTGCTAGCATCACAGCCACCTTCCTAGAGCCCAGAATGGTTCTCACTAGCTGCACCATATAGGATGTCATCCCAAACCTCCCCAGGGGTCTCATGCTCTTGAGCACATAGTAGACCCAAGCACAGGGCTCACAGGGGCTGTAGGTTCCCTTCCCCCAGGCACAGTCTGACCCCTTCTCTCTTTCCCATGGCAGCATCGTGCTTGCGGTGCCTGGTGGACGTGGTTCCAGTGAAGAACGAGGAGGGGTCTGTCATTATGTTCATCCTCAACTTTGAAGACCTGGCAGAGCTCATGGCCAAGAGCGCCAGCCGGAGCTTCCACCATCGGCTGTCCCAGAGCTGGCGCTCAGGTAAGTGTTGCCCTGGGACCCTGAGTCAGTGTGCTGGTGGGCTTTCAGCTCTGCTTGGCAAATCTAATCCTGGAATTTTCTCTGGAACTCAGAGGTGCCTGCCATTGGGGGACAGGCAGCCTGGTGGCTTGGAACAGGGCCCTTACCCCTGACTTTGGGTGGCTATCTTGCTGAAGGTTCAGGGGAGCAGTCCATGACCGAAGGAAGTTCTCAGAGACTCTGCTACTGCTAAGCCCAGATCCATGGAGAGCCAGTACTGTGCAGTGAGGGGAGGAGGAGGAGGAAGCATTTCTGCACAGGGAACGATGGAGTCGCCACCCTGTGGCCTAAAGACAGCTGATGCTGGGGATCCTGTGGTAGAACCATCATCCAGGGGAAATGGACCCCCTAGACATCTTGCCCTCAGCTGGCCTTCCCCACACCTAGCCTTTTCCTCAGCATGCTCCACAGCCAGAACTCAGATGCCCAGGCCCTGCCCTCCAACCTCACTTATAACTTAGACCTCCTGTACAGCTCAGCCAAGCCCTGGTTGCCAGGCTTTGTCTATGACATTACACATCTCTTCCTCTGCTCCACACACACTATGCCCAGCCCTTAGGAGCACAGGACTATAACCTGGGCCCACCTGGATCACTGTTTCCAGTCTTCTGCAATTGCAAGTGCCTGGAACAGCACATGTATCAGTGTACCTGCAGTAAAAAATGGTGGTGGGGTTCTTTGAACTAAAGCACATTGAACCAGCTTTGATTTAAAGCACCTCACTGCCATTTTTCAGTGCAAGGACCCTGATACACGTGACACTGGAGTCTGCTGGAGTGCAGTAATTACCATGCTCCAGCAGACTCGATTAATCAAGGCTGCTCCAACGCACTGTAATTACAGTGCGTTGGAGCAGCCTCTCTACAAATGTATAGGAACACATAGAGTCCCTGCTGCTCATACCCAGTCAGTCCCCACACACATATCTAGCAGCAAATCTCATGCCTTGTGTGCAGCCCCAGCCCTCCCAAGCTGTGTTTTCTCTTTAACTTGCTCTCTAACTTGTCTATACCTGCTCCTTCTCTGTGCATACCCCTGCTGTATGTATGTACTATGTAACCCTCTATAATCCCTACCCACTCCTGGACTTTGCTAGAAGCAGGATATATATTCAACATATAGTACCTGTGCCCCCACCTCTCCTGCATGCTTCTCCCTCCATAGGCTGCTCAGCCCCTTGAGCCCAGCTCAGCCTTCTCATTTCCAGTGTACTACTGGAAGCTGGGGGCAGTATCCATTATTTTCCCACCAATCTGCACCTCTTCTGTCCACCCATGGCTCACCTGTGGCCTACCTAGCTGGTTCTGTTTGCAGTTTCAAACACAGAGTCTGCTTCCTACATGTCTTCATACACGTAGCTTAGAGAGAAGGCTCAGAGCCCCAGTCCCCAGTCAACTGGCTGAGCTGTTGTCCTAACACCCCCTTGCTTTCTCATTGTGGGCTGGTTTGGAATGACTCACCCTGGAGTGAGAGCATCCAAAATGTGGAGAAGCAGGGCAGGAGGATGGGGAGGTGCTCTCAATATAGCTCCTGTCTACCAGTTAGCATGACCCTAGGCAGGATGCTGGGGAGAAAGCTGATCTCATGCCTCAGGATCTCATCAGACCACTCAAGAGATCAGGAAGGGGTCCCCTCCCCACACACTCCACAACAAGACACGGCAGAGATCCTAGAAGGTATTTTAGTCTGTGGTCACTGTCAGAGTCAGTATTCTGAGGAAGAAAGGCTCTGGGGGGTCTCGTGAACACCACGGACAAGTATTGCTGACTCGTTTAGCACCAGGAGGGTGTCTGGAGATCAGCATCTTCCCCAGCCTGCTCCTTGCTGGGCTGGAGCGACCATGGGGTCACGTCCTTCCCTTGTCCTTGGTTTCTCAGACCTGGATGGTGATGACATACGGAGTCTGACCTCTCCCCTGTATCCCTTCCCATGACACTGCCTCTCCATGGTTCAGACCTGAGGTCAGGGGTGACACAGCTTTGCAGCCCACCAGGATGCACTCCTTAGGGTTTTGTCCTTATTTCAACCCCTGGTAGGAAACAAATTTCTCAGGAGCCCAGAGCCAAGAGGACCAAATTCTGCCCATAAGTTCCAAGGCAGATTCATAGCACTGCTTGTGTTAGAGTGACACTTGGATTTCTCTTCCAAGATCAGAGAACTGTATAGACACAGTCATAGTGCTTGCCCCAAGGAGCTTCCAGTCTGACTGGACCAGGAAGGAAACAGCAGAAACTCAGAGAAGGAAAGTGGCTTACACAGGATCAAACAGCAGCTTAGTGCCAGGACTGGGAATAATGCTCTGAGGATCTCTGAGGAAGCACTGTCCATCTTTATATTCTAAAATACTTCCTGTCTTATGGATTGTCTGCTCTGTGGATATTGTCCTCAGCTGTAGAGAATATATTTAAAATCTAGCACTGCTAGTCAAGTTATTATGGAAACTAGATGATGTGATGCTGCCCTCTAAATATATTTCCAGGCAGGGGACTGTATTCTGTGTCCTTTCCCCATTTGTTGGCTTGTGGTGTGTACTTGTACACAGGTGGAATCAGCCTGAACCCACATCAGTTTGTGCTGTGAGCAGTCCAGGTTTGTCTTGATGACAGTGGGATCAGCTTAAGTGAGCGTTTGAAACATCCTCCAGGGAGTAAACTAGTTCTTCATCCTATACAAATGATGCTCCAGCACACAGAGCATCGTTCTGTACAGATGGTGTAGTGTAGCCACACATCTCTTCCAGGAACACTGATGCTAGGCGGGGATTTAAGAAAACCACATTGCACTGAGACTCAGTGGCAGGCCTGTATTAGTTTGGAATGCAGACAGGGGCCCAAAGTCTTCCTGTGTCCTGCAGCCCCATTCAAAGCTGTGCTTGCATCATTGCCTTGGGACCCATCAGTGAGGGAAACACCACATGCTCTTTTGGTCTGGTTGCTAGCTAGCTGACCTAGCACTACTCCTGCAGGCACAGTTTGTCTTCTCTTCTCCCCAAAGCTATGGGGCCACAGCTGCCCTTTGGAAGGCCAAGATTTGGGATCAACGGCTCAGAACTGACTAGTCTCCTACAAAACCTCAGGTCCAGTATATTTCCCATGTACCCTTACCCCACCCAGCTATAAAGAGTCAATCTCCTATAACTCCATGTGGCCCTTCCACCCTGGGCTGTGATCCCTGTACCCTCGGTGCATGTATGGGATGCATCCAAGGAGGTGGGAGCACATAGGGTAGTGTTTCTCAGCAGGGGTGCTGGGCACCCCGGGATGCCCTGAGACACCCCCTGGGGTGCTGCGATAGAGGTGCTGCTGCTGCAGCCAGGTAAAACTGTCCCATATGCAGGGCTGAGACGTGCATACTCCTCCTGCATTAGGGTTCTTTGATAACCCCAAAGCTGACAGGAGCTGGCTCAAGCAGCGGCCCTTCCCCAAGTGCACCCCCACTCTCACTCCTCACGGAAAAAAGGCACGCAGGACGCTTCCACCTATTCCATGTATCTCTGTGCCCAGGAGATGCAGGGTCGAACCAGAAAGGGCTGCAGCACAGGCTGGCTTTCCCGCCCATCATGCATGCCACTGCCATTCCCAGTCTGGATGTACAGCTAGTACATGAGGCAGTTTTACCTTGTGCAGGAGCACCTGGTTGAGAACTACTGAGCTAAGTTGAGCATGGCAGTGGTTCTCAATGAGGGGTGCTATCACATTCAGAAAAGTTGTGGAGGGCTGACCTGACCCTGAAACCACTGAAAACCACTGCCCTAAGCCAACAGCAACAGGCTAGGAGTGATGGCAGCAGATGCTGCCCCAATTGATGCCACTGAAAGTGCAACTGCAAGGGTTGCACATCCCATTGTCAGTAATGAAAAGGATTAGAGACCTGGGTGTGGTGTGAAAGCTTTGTGCTGTTTGTTTAGGGCCTGATTCTCCCCTGCCTTGCAGCTCAGATAGTTATTTACACCAGTACAAAGTGGGTGTGAAATGTTACCAGAGTGGTAACATGTTACTAGAGTGGTAACACCCACTCCTCTTTGGTGTGAGTGGCAACATCCAGCACAGAACAGTGAAGAATCAAGGCCAGGGCTGTGTGCACCCACAATGGACTGGGCAATGTGCTGGGGGTAATTGAAGAACACTTGTCTTCCTGTCTGTGTTGCCTGCAGCCAGGCAAGGGAGACCTCAGATACTTCCAGGAAGAAGGTTTACAATGAAGCAGAGAGGGCAGTTTTGCTTTTCACTTTATTGTATTAGAGCTTCTTGTTCAGTGTTGGAAGAAAGCAACTCTGTGATTCTTTTCTATCATCACTTGAAAGCATAAATATTTCTCAGCCTGGTTTCAGAATAGTGAGTTTTTCATGTCATTAGGATAGCATTGTGCATCCTGGATGTGCCAGAGATGTTACAGAATAACTGCTTTAGAGATGCCCATACCGAGAAATAATTTTTCCACATCTTCCAACTTTGTCATCAGTCTGGTTCCACATATGATCCATTGTGACCTTCAGAGCATCGCAGACTTCAAAATCTTTCTGTTTCTGAGTTGTGACTGTTGGTTGGAAAAATGCATGATATATTTTTTAGGTCAGAGTTTAGTTTTGTGTTTCTCTTTGCTCCTCCGAATTCAAAATGACTCACATTCTCCTTTAGGTTTCCTTTAAAAGTTCACTTACCTTTCCATGCCTGGAAACCTTTGTCCTAAAAACGGAATGTTTCAGAAAATCATAGATCAAGGTGTTGGAGCTGTTATAACTGCAACTGATTGTTACTGTCACTTCTACATCTGCTAGGAAGCATTTTAGTTCAGCTAATGCAATTGGTTAGTATGATATTGTTGACCCTTTGGCCTAAGCATTTAGGCAAAATTTGGAACATCATACCAATGTTTCTTTGTGGACATGTTGGGTTTATTCTCTGTGTAAAATTGTTTATTTATAAAGAATGTGCACAAAGTCCCATTTTCTTGAACCATCAGAAGCCGACAACAGCAGGCAATTCCTTTGCTCAGATATTCCCAGATCTGCTACTCCCATGAGTTCTGTGCCCCAGAAGTCTTTTCCCTCTGTTTGGTCTCATGGTCATACTCACAAGTGCATCTTGCTCCCACACACACACAGTCTGCAACTATTATCCCAGTTGGTGAGCTTGCAGTCAGGGAAGCTCCTTTTAATTGGTGGTGGATAGGTCATTTTCGACCTGGAGGGATGTGGGCAGTGGAGTCCCCCAGGTCTTGGTCCTCAGACCCGCACTGTTCAACATCTTCATCAGTGACTTGGACGAGGGGGTAAAAAGCACCCTGTTCAAATTTGCTGACAGCACTAAGATGTGGGGGGATGTGGGCACTCTAGAAGGGAAGAATAGGCTCTAATTGGACCTAAGCAGGTTACAGGGGTGGGAGGATGAGAACAGGATGGGGTTCAGCATTGACAAGTGCAAGGTGCTGCACCTGGGGAGGAAGAACCAGCAGCATACCTACAGGCTGGGGAACTCCCTTCTCATCAGTGCAGAGGCAGAAAAGGATCTTGGACTCATTATTGATGCCAAAATGAACATGGGCCGACAGTGTGGGGACGCGGTCAAGAAGGCCAACCACACCTTGTCATGCATCCACAGATGCATCTCGAGCAGCTCCAAGGACGTGATCCTCCCCCTTTATGCAGTACTGGTCAGGCCACAGTTGGAGTACTGTGTCCAGTTCTGGGCGCCGCACTTCAGGAGGGATGTGGACAACTTGGAGCGGATCCAGAGGAGGGCCACCCGCATGATCGGGGGCAGCAGGGCAGGCCCTACGAGGAGAGGCTACGGGACCTGAACCTGTTCAGCCTTCACAAAAGAAGGCTGAAGGGGGATCTAGTGACCTGTTACAAACTAGTCAGAGGGGACCAGCAGGCATTGGAGGAGTCCCTGTTCCCCCAAGCACTACTAGGAGTGACTAGAAATAATGGTCACAAGCTGGCAGAGGGTAGATTCAGGCTAGATATCAGGAGGCACTACTTCACAGTCAGGGCGGCTAGGATCTGGAACCAACTTACAAGCAAAGTGGTGCTGGCTCCTACCCTGGGGGTCTTTAAGAGGAGGTTAGATGAACACCTTGCTGGGGTCGTTTGACCCCAGTACTTTTTCCTGCCACGGCAGGGGGTTGGACTTGATGATCTGCTCAGGTCCCTTCCAATCCTACCAACTATGAAACTATAATCTTCCTAGTGTAGCTCTTACCTGCTGCCTGGCTTAGTCCTAGGACTGCGGTCCCCATCATGTACAACTCCCTTCACTACATAAAGGATACTGTTCTCCTTCTGTTGAGCCCAAAGGGCCACACCCAATAATTTTATAAGGCCTGTGGTTGTCTGGATCCTGTGGCTGTCTTGAGTAATCTTCACCATAACAGTATTCACCTGTCCCATTCCCTCTACTGAGTTTAGGTGCTGAGTTTTTTGGAACGCCTTGTCTTTATTAGGAGCCTAATGGGAGGTGAGTTCAAACTGGCCCTGGAGTGGAAATCAGATCCTGGAAAATCTGTCCCTTGTTGTTTATCAGCCCATGTGAAAATCCAAATAGAAATGCCTGTGAGGTGATGATCTGAGCAACCCAGTCATACTAAGCGGGCTGGCTTGAAGCTCTGGAGTTTGATGAAAGCCAGAAGAGCAGCGAGCCAAAAAAACCAGAACAAACGCAGTCCCACATGCTAAGCTGAAGGAAGCAGAGAGTATGAAGGTTTAAACTGGATTCCTTCTGCAGCCACCCTCCCTTCTCCCCCTTCCTCCAGTCCTCCACTGTGACTTCCACCTCTGTGCTTGTGTATCGCATCTGACCCCGATCAGCACCTGGACACTTACAGCAGCTTGGTAACCAATGTGTGGCCATTTGAGAAGCCCACATATGTTGCTAAACTACACACAGTGGCCATGGGGACATAGAGGTGACAGCAGAGCGGGACTTGCAACCCTTCTAATGTCACTGTACAGTTGGCCCTGCAAACTAGCAAAGGAAGGGAGTCTCTTTTACCAGTATACATCCTACAGGACTTACACTCTAGGACCTATCCCAGCAGAGGGTAGCAATGTCACCCACACAGAGGACTTCACTTTAGTTATTGCAGGTGGTACCAGGGGCAGTCAGTGCATTTACCTCCCATATCATGATCACAGGGTTTCATGATCACAGGAAGCTGTAGTATTTCCCTGCTTCTCCAACCCAGGAAGGACAGGGCAAAAAGCACTCTCCCATGGGAGAAACTGACAAGGACTCTCTACAACTGGCAGCCTGAGTCCTTTTCCACATTTGGTCTCTTCCCCTGTGTTGTGGGTGAGAGAGACTTTCATGCCTGTCCTTGCCAGTCCATATACCCTGGCCATAGACAGAAGTTACATTTCTCGTGCCATCAGCCCACAGCCCCCTGAAAGTGCTCTACAGCCGTGCTGTGACATAAGTGCATAGCTGCAAAGTGCTTTTAAAGTGGCCAGGGGTTTAGGTTGTAGCCGTGTTGGTCTAAGGATATAGGCAGACAAGGTTCCTTGGGTGAATTTGATATCTTTTATTAGACCAACCCAAATGGTTGGAGAATAGTTATTAAGCAAGCTTTAGGGTTCAAAAACCCTTCGTCAGGCTAAGGAAGCTGCAGCAGTCGGTGTGTGCTCTTCCTGGATGGAATGAAAAGTAAAGAAGCCAGGGGCTGGGCTGGGCTGGGAGTCAGTTGCCAGGCAGATTATAATGTATCAAAAATCCAATGTCTGTGTTTAGTCCATGATCTCTAGTATCCAGGAGGTTGATGAAACGGAGCTCATAGGCTCGTCTCTGGGAAGTGTTGTGTAAGTTTCCCTTGAGGATCAGGACTGATTGGAGAGAGAGTGGCCCTCCTGTGAGAAATGTGCCCCCACCAGTAATTGGGTGTTTCTGTCTTTGATGGATTTCCAGTATGCGTTCATTCTGGTGCGCAGTTGTTGTCTGGTCTCTCCTACATATCTTCCATCAGGGCATTTGGTGCATTGGATGAGGTATACTACATTCCTGGAGGTGCAGCTGTAAGATCCTGGGATGCTGATGGCTCTGTTGTGGGGTGTAGTAATAGTGGGGGTGGTGGAGATGTGTTGGCAGGTTTTGCATTTCTTGTCCTGGCACGGTCTGGATCCTTTTGGTGTGTTCTGGGGTTGAGGAAGTTTGCTTCTGGTGATGAGGTTGGTGAGGTTCGGTGCTTGTCTGAAGGCTAGGATGGGTGGCTTTTCCTCAACCCTAGAACACACCAAAAGGATCCAGACCGTGCCAGTACAAGAAATGCAAAACCTGCCAACACATCTCCACCACCCCCACTATTACTACACCCCACAACAGAGCCATCAGCATCCCAGGATCTTACAGCTGCACCTCCAGGAATGTAGTATACCTCATCCAATGCACCAAATGCCCTGATGGAAGATATGTAGGAGAGACCAGACAACAACTACGCACCAGAATGAACGCATACCGGAAATCCATCAAAGACAGAAACACCCAATTACCGGTGGGGGCACATTTCTCACAGGAGGGCCACTCTCTCTCCAATCTCTCAGTCCTGATCCTCAAGGGAAACTTACACAACACATCCCAGAGACGAGCCTATGAGCTCCATTTCATCAACCTGCTGGATACTAGAGATCAGGGACTAAACATAGACATTGGATTTTTGATACATTATAATCTGCCTGGCAACTGACTCCCCAGCCCAGCCCAGCCCCTGGCTTCTTTACTTGTCATTCCATCCAGGAAGAGCACACACTGGCTGCTGCAGCTTCCTTAGCCTGACAAAGGATTTTTGAACCCGAAAGCTTGCTTAATAACTATTCTCCAACCATTTGGGTTGGTCTAATAAAAGATATCAAATTCACCCAAGGAACCTTGTCTGCCTTTAAAGTGGCCAGTCATATGACAAATTAACCCTCATCAAATGAAGAATCAAATGAAGGCGCTTCACTTTGGAGTGCCTTAGGGAACTTGTGTTCCCTAGGATTAATTTGAGGCATGATCAGGGTTGTCAGCAGGAGAGAATGGGGAGGGGAAGCAAGCTGTGGGCTGGGGATTGGCCAGCTTGAGCTGGAGTGGGGAGTGGGTAGATTGGAGCCCCCCCACCTCCCAGCTTCCCCCGCCCCACTTCAGGCCAGGCAAACCCCAGCCAGCAGCTTGCTCCCCCTCCCCTTTCTCCTTCCTATCCTGCAGACAGCCCCTGAGCTGAGAGTGGGGGATGGGGCTGGAGGAGAGGGGAAGCTCCTCAGCTGCAGGCAGGCTCCCCAGACTCCTACAGGCAGGCTCGATCCCCTCGCCCCTGACCCAGCAGGTGAATGTTATGTAAAGCACCATGAGTTAGAGCAGGGGCCTGAACGTCTCAGTGCCCTGTGTGTCTGTCTCCCTTTCTTCCTGTCTCAGTGAACGAAAGACTAGCCTCACTTCTAAATTCCCCTGGTCACCAGCAGGGTGAAATAAGAGATCTTCGACAAGAAATCTAAAAGCATGAATGGCATGGAGAACATCCATAGGGATTTACTGTTTATCTTCTTTCACCGTATTAGAACTAGGGGTCATACAAAGAAGTGATTAGGAAGCAGATGGAAAACAAAGCAAAGGAAGTTGGTTTTTTTCACACAGTGTGTAATTAGCTGCTGGAACTCATTGCTGCAGGATGCTATAAAGGCTGGTCATTTAACCAGCTCCAAAGAAGGTTGAACAAATTAATGTAGGAAATATCCATCTGTGGGTATGAAACACGATAGTTAGTGGTGCAGCTTCCCAATTAGAACTTTCTAGTCCTCCGAGTGCTGGAAGCAGCAGGGGGAAAGGGGCAGGAGGGTAGATTAGTGGAGACAAGCTCTGCATAAATACTCTGCATTTTGGCATTCACTCTCTGCCACTAAGAGACAGAATACTGGGCTGGATGGACCTGTACGCTGACCCCATATGAAAAATCTTGGGTGCTTATGAAATCCAAGAACTGACCTGAATGTGGAGACCATCTCCACTCAAACAATTGCGAAGGGGAGGAGGAGGGGTACCAGGGGAGGAATTGCAACCTGCTTCAAAGCTGGGGGACATGGAAAGCCTCTAAATGTGCCCTTGTCAATGGGGCTGGAATTCCTTGGAGGTGACAAGAACATAGGGCTCGTTTCAGAAAGTGTGCTTTGCTGTGTTCTTGCACTGGGCCCAGAAGAAGTGATGCATGTGGTGCTGTTGCAGAGATGTACACTGGAACCCTGTAGTCTTATGGCTCTACATATTACCTTGCCAGTCAGATAAAGATCTCAGCCTTGCTGCATCAGGAACAGAGTTTGCAGTCTAAGGCCATGTTCCTACAAACACTGGCACACTTCATTTGGTTTTGAGATTGTGGGTGTAGAGCAAGTGTTTCAGGGGCTTGCATGAACTTGGTGGAATTCATACAATCATAGAGAAGTAGGGGTGAAGGGACCTCTGTAGGTCATGTAGTCCAACCCCTAGCCTGAATTTAGGAAGGGAGAGAGAGAGAGAGAGGAACCTTTTAAAAGCCTAATCACTGCTTCCTAAACGCTATTTAACAATACAAATAACCAACATACATCTTAATACAAATATACACATATGTAGATGCATTGAACAATATACATTATATGATACATGTAGCATGAGGCATTTTAAATATATGAATGTATATGGTATGAATAAATGTGAATAATACTGATTAATGTTAGATGTAACATTAGATGCAATAACAGATCAGTTTGGAGGGTTTTATGCAATCTGTAGTGTGCGTATGTATGAAATGTATGTATACCTGTATGCATTTGGATGAACAATACATTTAAAATATAGTGACCTACCATTAATGTTGCACAATTTAGCTACTTTGGGAATGTTTACAATAAATGTAGTATCTTTACTTTAACATGAAATTTAAATGCTTTACCATTAAAAAGTGTATACACTCAAACTATGTAGACTGCTGTATTTATAGGTGTGTATTAGTAACATAAACGTATATAGATAAGAGATTTTTACACTAGCACAATGAATAAGCAAGCAAATTTTATACCAAAAAGTATACACATATGTGATATTTATTTCTAATATATGTGTACATTTTTAAATATATATGAAGTAATGTAAATCAATGTCTGTAAATGCATGTCTATATTTATTTTGGGGTATTAATATTCAAATATATGTATCAGTACATTTTAAATTAATGTTGGAGCATACCTATTTTATACCTTCTAACCATGATCAGTGTAGCTGAAGTGTACTGTATTTAGAATATTAATATAGATGCTCATAGATTAATAATTATTTAACATTTCCAATCTGTGTGACTATAGAGTTTATGCAGGTATGAATTAAATAGATTGTGTGTACACACCCTGAAGAGTACATTGTGTGTGCGCACTAAATCTTCTGTTAAAATACCTTTATTAAGATTGCCAAGTCCTGTGGTCTGGGGTAGGAGATGCCAGAACTGCATGTTCTGCTTTAGTCTAGCCTCTTGTATGGGTGCGTCATGATAGTCTCAACTTTCATGAACACATGCAATGTGTCCATAGGACCCCAGCTCACTGAGCACACAGCATGTACCCAGGTCACTTAATGAGTGGCTGTTCTGTATTTTTGTTTTCCCCACTGTTCACTTTATGGGCTCTGTGCACTATGCAAACCCTGTTCTGCACACAGAATCATTGATTTCCTCTTGGGCTTTTCTGTAGTGCTCATCCCAAGAGCATCTGAAAGCCTGATGAACTGTAATGAAAGTCTTTCCACAACACTCCAGTGAGATTCAGAAGTGGCATTATCTCCATTTCACAGATGAGAGTTGAAGCCCAGAAAGATTGAGGGCAAAAGTACCCATTAGTTTGGGTGCCCTGTCTGAAGCACCTTGGATCTGGAGGGCTAAGGAGCACACAGCACTATATATGGTCCAACACCCAATGGCTTCAGCTACAGCAGTGAATGCCCAGCTTTTCTGATAATCAGACCCACAGGGCTCACGTTAGGCATCAGGAAAATGAGGAACACACAATTAGTGCTTACTTCTGAGAAGTTTGATTTAAGTAACTTGCCCAGAATCATATGGAAAGTCTGGAAAAGCCTGACACAGAGGAACTAGTTCTTCCTCTCCACCTGATATCCTCTTGCCTCTTCCTGCAACCCCCTGCCTCATTCAGTCCACACCTTCCAACTTTAACAAAGAGGGGAGGGCTCCTCCAGACAGTGTGTTTCATGTGAGCTTGTCTAGGTAATCAAGAAACAGATCTCTACTTAATATAAACAGGGTCTTTATTATAGCAGTTTCTTACAGAGCTGTTACAGGGCCTGCTGTTCTCCCCCAGCCTCTCTAACTCTCTTGTTTTTCCTGTCTCCTTGCCCTCACTTCTGTTCCTCCTTCAGACTCCTTCTTTCTGCTGCTGCTGGTTTTGCCTCTGAGATCCATACATATTGTTACATCTTTCCTTTCAACAGCTGAAAACAGATGATTAACTTATTCCCCTGGTTGGGCCAGAGGTTGCTAGCACGTAGCCCACCGTGGAGACCGAGACTCTACCGCTGGCCTGCTGTGTTCTTTAGGATACTTAGTCATCCAGATATGCTGATCGTTGTACCAGCCTCCCGCTTCTCGTTTGTTTGATTTTTCTGGGTGCTACGCCTGCTTCTGTTCTGTCCATGTCTTTGTTTTGCAGGCTGGACTCTGCTTGTGTATCTCTTTCCTTTGTGGAGTCCATGGCATCTTTCTCTCCTATCTGGGGCTCACCAATGACTGACCAGTTGTCAAAGTTGTCTTGGTCCTGATCCTGGGATCTTTTGCTCAGTTGTATTTCTGCTCTGCCAGCTCTCCACAGCTGCTTCTGGTTACGTCTCAGTCGCTGTCCACTATCTCTGATAGCATCATAGGATCCATCTGCCACTGCACCCTCAACGGTGGCCTTTTGCTGTTCTTTCACATGTGGACTTACTGGTCGTACCCAGACCTTTTCCCCTCTGCACAGTGGTCTTGGGTCCCTGGCTCCTTTGTTGTACTGTGATACTTGGTGAGACTTGCTTTTTTAGCTGCTTCCATGTACTGTTGCCCCTCCCCCCCGGGGTTGTAGCAAACAGTCTCTCATGGGGAGTAATGTCTTAGTTCTCCAGCCCATTAATCTTTGGGCTGGGCTACTGTCCATTCCTGGGAGGATGTGTTGCAATGGTCCAGTAGAGTCAGGTAGGGATCCCCTGCAGTCTTATTTGCCTTCAACAAGAGTCTCTTGGCTGTCTTTACTGCTAATTCAGCCTTCCCATTGCTTTGTGGGTACCCAGGGGATGATGTCTTGTGCTGGACTTCCCATCTAGTGCAGAACTGTTTGAATTCTCTTGAGGTGTATTGTAGGCCATTGACTGAGAACAGTGTGTCAGGTATCCTATGCCATGCAAAATGAGCCTTCAGCTTCCTGATCACCATTCCTGCCTGAGTGTCTTCGAGGTAATCCACCTCCCACAAATTGGAATAGTAGTCTATGGTGACCGTATAGTTTCTGTCATTAACATTGAACAAGTCAGTCCCTACCTTCTCCCAGGGCCGAGAGGGGATGTCATGAGGGTTCAATGTCTCTTTTTGCTGTTTGTCACTGTATGGCTTGCACACCTCACACTGCTCCATGTATGTTCTCAAATGGGCATTCATGCCTGGCCAGTAGATGCACTCCCATGCTCTCCTCAGGCATGACTTTATTCCCATATGTGAAGCATGGAGTCGGTTCATGATGTCTCACCGCAGAGCTGCTGGGATCACTACCCTGTCTCCCTTGAACAGAATTCCATCCTGTGTACATAGTTCATCCCTCTATTGGTACTATGCGGCAACTTCTGGTGGTACTTGTGCCTTGTGCTGTGGCCAACCCTCTAGGCTGGTTCATTTAACTGCTTGTAGCACACCATCCTGTTCTGTACTCTGTTGTATTGCTTTGAGACTGCTTCTGGAGATGGGTAAGTTTAGTACCATATTAAGGGACTCTATCTCCTGTTCTACAGAGCCATCTGTGCTCCACTCTGGAAGGTATGCTCTACTTAGTACATCTGCCACTTTCAGAGACTTCCCTGGGTAGTACTTAATACTCACATCATAGTCCTGGAGTCTCAGCAGCATGTGTTGAAGTCTCTTAGGAGCACTCAGCAAGAGTTTTTTCATTATGATCTCTAATGGTTTGTGATCTGATTGCACATCTATTCTCTGTCCAAATGTGAACTGATGGAATTGTTCCAGTCCAAACAATACCGCCAGTAACTCCTTTTCTATCTGTTCATATCTCCCTTTGGTTTCAGTCATTGCTTTACTAGCAAAAGCTATGTGCTGCTGGTTCTGCACCAGTACTGCTCCCAGACCGCCTTCTGACGCATCACAGTAGTACTAGTTGCTCAGCTGTGTTGTAGTACTTCAGTGCTGGGGCCTCACTGATGAGGTTTTTTTAATTCTTTTGAATGCCTCCTCTCAGGTTTGTGCCCATTCCCAGGCTGCATCAGTGTGTGTTAGCAACCTGAGTGGCTCACAAGCATTAGACAAGTGTGCACAAAATTTGGACAGATAGTTAACTATCCCAATAAGGTTCTGGACTCCTTTGACATCCAGTGGCCTAGGCATCTCCAGAATGGCTCTCACCTTCTCTGGGTCTATTTGTAGTCCTTCCAAAGTCATCAGATGTCCAATTTAGGATACTTCTGTTCTTCTCAGCTGTATTTTGTCAGCATTCAGTTTAATATTCCTCTCCTGGCATCTGTTAAGGAGTTGTTGCAGTTTGGCATCATGGTCACGGATCACCTCTTCTTCATCATCCCCTTCTTCTATGACAAGAATATCATCAGCCACAATCTTGATACCCAGAAGACCTTCCAGCTCCTGGTTCAGCTTCTGCTGGAAATTTCCAGAGCTGGGCTGATCCCCATGGGCATCCTTAACCAGCGATACAGGTGGCTGGATGATTCATCTAGCTCCACATGCCCAAATCTATTTTTGACATCGCAAACTGTGAACACTTTTGCCCTAGACAGGTCAGATAGTACATCCTCAATCATCGGCAGTGGGTAGTGGCTTCTTTTGAGTGCCCTGTTAAGTGGTTTCGGATCAATGCAGATTCTCAGTTTGCCTTGCAGTTTCCTTACTACTACTAGGCTGCTGATCCAGTCAGTGCTTTTTTCAGCTAGTGTGATGATGCCTTTTTTCTGCAGGTTTGTCAATTCTTTCTTCAGTGGCTTCAGCAGGGCTAGCAGAATTTTGTGTTTTGGCAGTTGTATTGGTTGCACCTGTGGATCTATTTCTAACTTCAGTTTGCCTTCAAAGAGTCCAGTGCCCTGGAATATGTCTCCATATCTTAACAGAATGTTAGGTTGTGAACTTAATGACCATTTTTACTCTTCTGTGACCTAGAGGATGTTATGGTGTTGCACTGTAATTAAATCCATGGCCTGTGCTGCCTGGCTGCCCAGCAGTGGATGGGTGTTTGCCCAGTCAATCACTATAAATTCCAGGCGGTACTGTTTCTTGTTGCGTGGATTCCTTATAGTCAGCTAGCACTCTCCCAGTGGCCTCACGGTTGTTTTGTTATACATTAACAGCATTTGGTGACATTTTTCCATTTTGATGCTGCTACTCAATAGATTCACAGGAAGAAAATTGCAAGTGGCTCCACAATCCACCTGGAATCTTACAGGTCTTTGCTCTAGCATCGTTGTTGCAAATATGGCTGAGTTGTTGCCCGCTTTTATCTGTAATGTGTCTATCCTGTGAGTCTGTGAATCTGTCAAATTTACACTGAAAACTTCCTCCTTATCTGTAGTCTCCTGATCCCTCATCACTGGGTGGACTCTTTTTTTTTCTATTTGGGGGGCTATGACACTGACCCCTGAAATGATTCTGTTTTCCACATTTTTTGCACTCTTTTCCATAGGCTGGGCATTTGTCCTTCTGCCTTCCATGTAGTTTCCCACAGCGCATGCACTGAACCATATTGTTGGCATTTGCAGTTGGCCTGTCAGGTTCCTGCTTTCCAGAGTCCTTTAGGTTGAGTCTGTGAACCTGCTCTGTGCATGTGGCTGTTGATATCGTTTTGATCCCTTGTTTAGACAATTCTGCTGCCCTTGCAATTTGGTGACATTTTTCCAGGGTTAGATCTACCTCTCTTAGTAGTCTCCCTCAGGACAGAGTCCTGTGTGCCACACACAATCCAAACCCTGATTAGGGAGCCTTTTATGTCTCCAAAGTTACATGAGGATGCCAGAGTTTTCAGTGCTGTGATATAGGCCTCTATTCCTTCCTCTTCCTCTTGGTTTTGGGTGAAAAACTGGTATCTCTCTACAGTCTCATGGGGTCACAGGATGCATCAAACGCTTCTGTTAACTGTTTGAGTGTGTCCGGGTTCCTTGGAATCAGTGTTGCACTTACTTCACGGCGTTTTTCCCCCACTAGATAGCAAAACAGCTTTACCTTCATCTTCTCTTCTTTATCAGCCATGGTTAACTCTGTATACAAACAGAATTCTTGCTTCCATCGTTTCTATGTCTGTGCCCAGTTCTTTGTGTTGAAATCCAGCTGTCCTGGGGGCTTCAGTCCCTCCATGCTTCTTGCAATCTTAGATTCATAGATTCATAGATGTTAGGGTCGGAAGGGACCTCAATAGACCATTGAGTCCGACCCCCTGCATAGGCAGGAAAGAGTGCTGGGTCTAGATGACCCCAGCTAGATGGTTATCTAACCTCCTCTTGAAGACCCCCAGGGTAGGGGAAAGCACCACCTCCCTTGGGAGCCCGTTCCAGACCTTGGCCACTCGAACTGTGAAGAAGTTCCTCCTAATGTCCAATCTAAATCTGCTCTCTGCTAGCTTGTGGCCATTATTTCTTGTAACCCCCGGAGGCGCCTTGGTGAATAAATACTCACCAATTCCCTTCTGTGCCCCCGTGATGAACTTATAGGCAGCCACAAGGTCGCCTCTCAACCTTCTCTTGCGGAGGCTGAAAAGGTCCAGTTTCTCTAGTCTCTCCTCATAGGGCTTGGTCTGCAGGCCCTTAACCATACGAGTGGCCCTTCTCTGGACCCTCTCCAGGTTATCCGCATCCCTCTTGAATTGTGGCGCCCAGATGTGCACGCAGTACTCCAACTGTGGTCTGACCAGCGCCCGATAGAGGGGAAGTATCACCTCCTTAGACCTATTCATCATGCATCTGCTGATGCATGATAAAGTGCCATTGGCTTTTCTGATGACTTCGTCACACTGCCAACTCATGTTCATCTTAGAGTCCACTAGAACTCCAAGATCCCTTTCCACTTCCGTGCCACCCAGCAGGTCATTCCCTAGGCTGTAGGTGTGCTGGACATTTTTCCTCCCTAGGTGCAGCACTTTGCATTTCTCCTTGTTGAACTGCATCCTGTTGTTTTCTGCCCACTTGTCTAACCTGTCCAGGTCTGCTTGCAGCTGTTCCCTGCCCTCCGGCGTGTCCACTTCTCCCCATAGCTTTGTGTCATCTGCAAACTTGGACAGAGTACATTTCACTCCCTCGTCCAAGTCGCTGATGAAGACATTAAAGAGTATCGGTCCAAGGACCGAGCCCTGCGGGACCCCACTGCCCACACCCTTCCAGGTCGAAACCGACCCATCTACCACGACTCTCTGGGTGCGACCCTCCAGCCAATTCGCCACCCACCGGACTGTGTAGTCATCCAAGTCACAGCCTCTTAACGTGTTCACCAGTATGGGGTGGGATACCGTATCGAAGGCCTTCCTGAAGTCTAAGTATACGACATCCACCCCTCCTCCTGTGTCCAGGCGTTTCGTAACCTGGTCATAAAAAGAGACTAGATAGGTCAGGCATGATCTGCCTGCCACGAACCCGTGCTGGTTTCCCCTCAGCATAATTTGTCCTGCCAGGCTCTCGCATATGTGAGCCTTGATAATTTTTTCAAAGACTTTGCCAAGGTTGGAGGTGAGACTGACTGGCCTATAGTTGCCCGGGTCCTCCTTCCTCCCCTTCGTGAAAATGGAGACCACACTGGCCCTTTTCCAGTCCTCCAGGACTTGGCCTGTGCGCCACGAGCATTCGAATATTCCCGCCAGTGGCTGCGCAATCTGTTTTAAGCACTGCTGGGGCCCAGGTCTCTCTCTTCTCTTGGGCTTCCTCACAGACTTTCTGCTGCCACCATGTTTCATATGAGCCTGTCTGGGTAATCAAGGCACAGCTCCCAGGAACTGGCTGAGGCAGCTTGCTCCAGGACCATGGTTGTCATGGGTGACTTCAATTACCCGGACATCTCGTGGGAGGATCACTCAGCAAAATCTGAGCGGTCGCAGAGCTTCCTCTCGTGCGTGGATGACCTCTACCTGACTCAAGAAGTCTATGGGCCAACGAGAGGCAAAGTGCTGCTCGCCCTGGTGCTGGCTACTGGGGAGGACCTAGTCGGCGACCTAGTGATCGATGGGAAGCTGGGTGACAGCGACCACGAGCTGATCACCTTCACCATCTGCCGAAAAGCTGGCAAGTCAGTCAGCAACACGCAAGTCCTTGACTTCAGGAAAGCCGACTTTGACAAGCTCAGGAGGCTTGTCAGTGAGGCCCTAAGGGACTGTGACCACAGGGAGAGGGGAGTTCAAGAAGAGTGGTTGCTCCTCAAGGGAGCGATCCTCAATGCACAAACTAAGTCTATTCCATCTCGGAGGAAAGGCAGCAAGAGGGCACAGCAGCCCCCCTGGCTCTCCAGGGACCTAGCAGACCTCCTGAGGCTAAAAAGAAAGGCCTACAAAGGATGGAGGATGGGAGTCACCTCCAAGGAGGATTATTCTGCACTGGTCCGGTCCTGTAGGGAGCAGACCAGGAAAGCCAAGGCTGCAACTGAACTCCAGCTAGCTTTGAGCATCAAGGACAATAAAAAGTCCTTTTTCAGATATGTGGGGAGCCGGAGGAAAAGCAGGGGCAACGTTGGACCCCTGCTGAACCAGATGGGGCAACTGACAACTGACACCCAGGAAAAAGCCAACCTATTAAATAGGTACTTTGTGTCGGTCTTTCATCAGCCCCATGGGACGCCTGTGCCTGCTACAGGGCCGGGAAGTCCGGGTGAGGGTGATCCCCTGCCCTCCATTAATGCTGACTTTGTGAAGGAACATCTTGAGAAGCTGGATACCTTCAAGTCAGCTGGCCCTGACAATCTTCACCCCAGGGTACTCAAGGAGCTGGCGAGCATCATAGCCCAGCCTCTAGCGCGGATCTTTGAAAACTCTTGGCGCTCTGGTGTAGTGCCCGAAGACTGGAAGAAGGCCAACGTGGTGCCTATCTTCAAGAAAGGGAGGAAAGTGGATCCGGCTAACTATAGGCCCATCAGCCTGACTTCTATCCCGGGGAAGATCTTAGAAAAGTTTATTAAGGAGGCCATCCTTAATGGACTGGCCGACGCCAACATCTTAAGAGATAGACAGCACGGGTTTGTTGCGGGTAGGTCTTGCTTGACCAATCTCATTTCCTTCTATGACCAGGTGACCTATCACCTGGACAAGGGAGATGAGATTGATGTCATATATCTTGACTTCAAAAAAGCCTTCGATCTGGTGTCCCATGATCGTCTCTTGGAGAAACTGGCCAATTGTCACCTTGGGTCCCCCACGATCCACTGGCTGGAAAATTGGCTCCGGGGTTGGACCCAGAGGGTAGTAATTGATGGAAGTCACTCATTGTGGTGTCCTGTGACCAGTGGGGTCCCCCAGGGCTCTGTCCTTGGACCCATACTGTTCAACATCTTCATTAATGATGTGGACATTGGAGTCAGAAGCGGACTGGCCAAGTTCGCCGATGACACCAAACTTTGGGGCAAAGCATCCACACCAGAAGACAGGCGGGTGATCCAGGCTGACCTGGACAGGCAAGTGGGCGGATGAGAATCTGATGGTGTTCAACGCCGATAAATGCAAGGTTCTCCACCTTGGGAAAAAAAACCCGCAGCATCCTTATAGGCTCGGCAGTGCTATGTTGGTTAGCACTATGGAAGAAAGAGACTTGGGGGTCATCATTGACCACAAGATGAACATGAGCCTGCAATGCGATGCTGCGGCTAGTAAAGCGACCAAAACGCTGGCTTGCATCCATAGATGCTTCTCAAGCAAATCCCGGGACGTCATTCTCCCCCTGTACTCGGCCTTAGTGAGGCCGCAGCTGGAGTACTGCGTCCAGTTTTGGGCTCCACAATTCAAAAAGGATGTGGAGAAGCTTGAGAGAGTCCAGAGAAGAGCCACGCGCATGATCAGAGGTCAGGGAAGCAGACCCTACAATGACAGGCTGAGAGCCCTGGGGCTCTTTAGCCTGGAAAAGCGCAGGCTCAGGGGTGATCTGATGGCCACCTACAAGTTTATCAGGGGTGACCACCAGTATCTAGGGGAACGTTTGTTCACCAGAGCGCCCCAAGGGATGACGAGGACGAATGGTCACAAACTACTACAAGATCGTTTCAGGCTGGACATAAGGAAGAATTTCTTTACTGTCCGAGCCCCCAAGGTCTGGAACAGCCTGCCACCGAAGGTTGTTCAAGCGCCTTCATTGAACACCTTCAAGATGAAACTGGATGCTTATCTTGCTGGGATCCTATGACCCCAGCTGACGTCCTGCCCTTTGGGCGGGGGGCTGGACTCGATGATCTTCCGAGGTCCCTTCCAGCCCTAATGTCTATGAAATCTATGAAATACTTAATATAAACAGTGTCTTTATTGTAGCAGTTTCTTACATAGCTGTTACAGGGCAGGCTGTTCTCCCTCAGCCTCTCTAACTCCCTTCCTCCTCCTGTCTCCTCCTTCTCACTTCCTGTTCCTCCTTTGGACTCCTCCTTTTTGCTGCTGCTGGTTTTGCCTCTGAGGTCCAGGCATATTGTTACAGAGTGCACTGCAGCAGTATGCAGTGCTTTGCTGCACACCCCTGGTTCATCCCAGGACATGGTGTATCTTGTGCATTGAAGGGCAGGGGCCTTGTGAGGAAAAATAGTATATGACCCTGTAATGAGTCTGCACCCTGATCCATGCACAAGTTGCACAGGCAGCTTTACTGTTAGCATTTCCTGTCCTTTGGAGTACTTCATGCCGCAGCATTTGCAAAGTTCTTGTATGGGGGTTTCTTCGTAGTTGGATAGTTCGTTAAAGTTAAAAAATCACATGGGGGGAAAATCTTTCTGTAGCTTCCTATTCCTACCCCCACACCCCCAACAAGGCCACCTGCAGGGCTGGGACCTCCAGGTCCAATTCACAGACCCCTGCTGCCACATGAAGTATTGGAGCAACTGCTAGCAGTAGGAGGTTGTCACCCTTTGGCCATCAGGAGAGCAGAATAAAGCCTTTTCCCTGTGGTTTTCATGAAAGCGTACTGTAGCAGGCACAATCCAATGCTTGTTTTCATCATTAACCTTGTCTCCCTTTGAGGCTCCCCATCATCCCTGTCACACACCCTGTCCCTGAGCTCCATTCCAGTCTCCTTGCTCAGCAAGTCCCAGCTTCTGCCTCCTGGCTTTTTAGCCAATCTCTCTCTCCTGCCCCACTGGCCATGCAGTCCAATCCATGATCCTCAGGCCCATTACTTTCCTGTCCCAGCCTCTTTCTCCAGACTCCTCATCTGACATCAATGCCCCCACCAAGACTTTGTCCCTGTCTCATAACCCAGCCAGCTCTAGTTTTCTTCCTGTACCTCCCTCCGCACCTCCTCCTCCACTGTGCCCCCAGCCTACTAATCTCCCATTTCAGTCTTACTTCAGCTACTTGTTCAATCTCATTCTTCCCCCACATCCTATTTTTATTCCTGGTTTCCTGTCCCAGTATTCTGTCTTCATCCAGCACCTGATCCCTGTCTCCTTGCCAAGCCAATCTGTTTTCCCCTGATCCTTAATCTTGCACTCGTACTGTTATTAGTCAATTGTCTTCCCCCACTTCCACCTTCAGACCCAGCCTCCTTGTCCCAGTCTACTCCACTGCTCCCCCTGTACCTCCAACTCCTGTCCCCTGTATATTCAGAAGTTGAGAACTTCTTCCTCCCTGCCTGAATGCCAGTGGGGCAGGGGCCACAGACACATGTACCCTGCCAATTCCTACATTTGACTGCTTGCCTCTGCAACATTACTGTTTTTTTAATGCAGCTCTTGATGTGAAATCTGCTTCTAGCCTGATTTTCAAAGCTTTCTCAGAAGGTGCAAATGCTCAATTCCCATTCTGTCCAAATCCTTTTGATGGCTTTGAAAATCCCAAGTGTGCATCGCCCACTTTGCGTGCAATGAGTATGCAGCACAAAGGATGATATTTCTTTGCAAGGGAGAATCGAGCCCAAAATATTCCTCTGCCAGGCCAGGTGTAGGAGAAGATGTCATAAACTAGCAGGGTCAAACTGCACAAGTCTTAAGTAGCAGCAAGAGTGGTAGTAGGAAGAGGGGGACATGAAATGCATTGAAAAGCCCGCCTACATGGCTGAGAGGAGGCTTTTGGGCATCTGCGCTACACACGAAGATGGGACAGAGCTGGTGGTCAGAGATCTGGGTCCTGTTGCCAGTGAACCTCTCCATGTGGATTTACACTGTGCTGTGAGACATTGACTCCATTAAGGAATCCCAGCTGGCCTGTGTTTGTATCAATGCCGTGAAGGATTTCATCCCTCTGGCATGGTTCAGAAACAGTGCTAGTGCTGGGCCCAGCTAACAAGACAGCTGGGGTGCAAAATCTTTCCCCTTCAGGATGCCCATCCCAGTCAGCCCCAGATAGGTAGCACCTAACCTTGCTACCATTTGTTGGCTCTAGGGACTGGGATGAACCAGAGGCAGACTCTCCAGCCATCCCCTCCTGTTGATTCTGCCATTGTCACTAGAATGGTCAGTGCTGACCCGTAGGATCCCGTGTGGCTGAGTATTTATCCCAGCATAGGCAGCAGTCCCACTAGGCAAGCCGCATGAACGCCTTCCTCTGGCTGCGTTCATCTCAGCTATGCCCATTATCCTGTCCCTCCTGCTTCATCTACCTCGCTCAGAGCTCCCATCATTGCTTGCAGATAGGTTACATTTGTGTCTCTTGTGTTTTGTTTGTGTTTTTCTTTTCAACAAGGTCAAGGTAGGAGGTTGAAGTATAGTCTCCCGTCCCTGCGGCGACTCTCAATCCAGCGGAAATCTCTGCCCACCAGTGAGTTTGATGGAGTAGCCATTGACTATGGAAAGGTAACCATAGACTTTGTACCATATAAGCCAATTCCCTAGGTCAGGACCCAGTGCTCTTCCTCAGCTCTCCCCACCCTGCCCCCTTCAGCAGCTGCTGTGGGTAGTGTAGTGTCTGGATCTAAGGGTTTCTCTCTTCATAGTTAAATGCTGAGCTAATGCTGTGGCCACTGGCCAGTCAGGGATTGCTTGCTTGTTGCCTTTTTAGTCACTTGGAACTTCATTGAGGACAGAACCCAGAACCTCTTACTTACTCCAAAAGCTTTGGACACCAAGAGCTAAAAGAGAATTCCCATTTCCTGCTACATGCACGTGGCCTCTAACACACAATTGAAAAGCTCTTCTTCCAGCCAGGAGCAGGGAGTGCATGTGTATCTGTGTGCACAGGGTAGGAGATTGGATTTGGATACGGCTAGAATCTAACTTTCTTGTAACTCAAGATTCTAGTATGACCTGGGTAAGAAAAGAGCCTGGAAAGTTGCATAACCACATTAAACACACTGCCACTTGGAAAGGGTGTAATGCTGGTTGGAGGTGATAACACTGGGCATAGCATGGGGTCTATAAAAATCAGGGGGCATAACTCCAGGATTCTGGTGCAAACATTCCTTGATACGACACATTTTCTTAAATATTTCCTGCCCATCTATGTGCCACCACCATGGATGACCATAAGTACTGAATCTCAGTAAGTTCTAATGAGCTATTTGTCCATCTCTTCCCCTGCATTACGGCAGCAAAGAGCTTGTCATCCTTGATGGATTAGCATGGTAAACCTGGTGAGGTAGGGGAAATGTTCTTGGTTTTTAGTGTCTACCTCGCTTTAGTGATTGCTGTTTTCATAGTTTTTTGGATACTCCACACATTCCAAATATGTCCAAGTAACAAATACCTGCTGTTCTGCCAGTTGTTCCAGGTACATCCAAACATTGTAGATATATTCAGGTGTAAGGCATTTGTGGTGATAATCAGTGTTTTGGGTATGTCCAGGTACAAGACCTTTGCTGTGCTTTCAAGTATATAGTGTATATCCACATAGACTATACCGGCTGTACAGCCCAGTAGTGTTGGTATGTTGTAGATATCTGTTATACCCTTCAAAGTTTTTAGTTTAGGAACCTCAAAGTTATAATCATGCCGTCAGGGTTTGTAAGTACATGAAGGTTCAGGGTAGCCACAGTGTGGTCAAAGGTTCTAGGTATGTCAAGATTTTAGGTACCTAAAGGTGCCTATGTCAAGGTTTTAGACACCATGTGAGAGATTCTAGGCATGTCCAGGTAGAAGGTGCCTGGAATGCTGCAATTTTCCTCACTGTATCCACATAGAAGATACCTGCTGTGATACCCTGGGATAGCCTGACATTTTGTTGCCTTCAGTGGAGTCTTACCCTAATGATAGCAACACAGAGGGATAGAGGGACCCAGCAGTGTAAGAAGTGAGAGGTGGTGAAATTTAGAATCCACTGAGCACCCTCACTTAGGCAGAGAAGGCCTTGAACCTTAGAATAAAAGAGCCGACCTACCCAAAACAAGAAGAAGGATTTTGTTTCTTGAGGAATAGATGGAGCTCAGCAGCAAAGATGATGGCTTGGTGGGTCCTGGAGCCCACACATTGCTGAGCTAATGGCAGCATTTTGGCTGGTGAGGTATATGGGTGAGGTGAGGTGAAGTTAAGTGAGAATGGTTTCCCATCAAAAGAATCAAATCCACTTCATGAATAGCACCAAGTCTCTGGCAAACCAAATCTGGAGACGTTCTGAAGAGTACAGTTTGGGCTTTTTACTCCAACTGATGTTAGGAAGCTCTTTAATCCTTTGGTGTCTGGAAGCTGGTGAGCCCATAAACAGATTCAATAGGAGGCATGTGAGATACATGGGCATGAGCACTGTGCTTTCATGCAACATGTGTTCCACACTAGGGCTTGGTTGCTTTTTCCTGCCTGTATTTACAGGCATCTCCTAATGTAGGATACCTCCTCATGCCCTCCAAAAAAGAGAAGGCACTGTGGGATAGGAAGGCCTAGAAGTGCAGTGTAGAACAGGTAGCATCTATTAGCCGCATGTCAAGGACCTAAAACATTGTGCTTTAAAACTCCTGTAGCAGGCAAAAAGGAGAGGGCAGAATGCATTCAGCAGTAGATGTCTGTGCATTAAGTCCTAGAAACATCCTGGATAGGAGCAACCTCATACCATGGTAAAGCCACTATGGGAACCTGCTCTTTTGCTCCTGCTCTGGCCTGCTTCCTGTTTGCTATTGGCTTGATCATAATGGATAACTCCCCCTTACTCCCTTTGCACAACACCTCCCCCCATGCTTACCCAGGCTTAGTGGAGCAGGAATGGGTTGATGGGTCCCACTGTAATACCAGGAATCAGGGAGGGACACCTAGGCTTCGAAGAATGCTATAGCTATGTCACAGGGTGTGCTCAGTCCTTCAAGTCAGACCTTAACCCACAAAATGGCAGCGCTCCCCAGCCCTCTGTCCTTCCTCTGTCCTCACCCAGCTTCCCCCTCATCCCCCAGCATTCAAGGACTCCTTCTAATGAAACACTTTCTCCTGGCTGTCTTAAAGCCTGGTGGCGACTCCTTGATTATGAGGGACTTGAAGACTCCACCCAATGAGAACTGTGTCCAGTCAGAGACCGAGTCCCTCCTGGAAAAGGAGAGGATGCCCAGCCTGGAGGCCATCCCCACTGCACATCACTCGTCCCTGAAACAAGAGCCTCCCTTCATGAGGCCACCAGGGTCATACGCGGCCTGGGGTTTGGCTCGGTTGCGCACCAGGGGCAGCTTCCACAGCCTCCGCAGGGTCTCCTCCTTGGACAACTTTGAGGCCACGAGGTCTGAGTTCCAGAGAAAATGCAGGGAGAGGAGGGCAAACTCAGGTAGGGGAAAAACACACGCAGTTATATCATTACCAAGGGGGAGGATGAAGCAGAACTTCTTCCAGCAGATGAGTCCTCCTCTGGACTGCTGTAACGTTTCCTGGGGGAGTTTCTCACCCTACCTTGTCTTCTCCTAGAGAAGCAGAGAAAGGGGCCACCTTCAAAAGGGTAAACTAACTTCAGTGTGTTTTCATGTTCTGGAAAGTCCAAATGTTTCTGTCTCTCAGCCTGTAGATGATAGATTTGTTTGTGTCTCTGTGCATTAATGTCTGAATAAACTTATCTTGCTTGCCCTGTAAATCCAGGAGATATTAAACAGATTCTTTCCTGATCACCTGCCCACCTCAGGAAAAAGTGTGTGGGAGTCCATTTGTATTGGTGAATATGATGAATGTAGTAGAAGTAATCCCTGTGCATTATAGATGGGTCAGAGATGGAACAATTTAATCTGGGATCACCATCAACACTGCTTGTCAGTGAAAAATGCAGATGATCCCAGCTTGAGAAGAAACAAAAAGGTCCATAGACACCAGAGCAGTCACGCAGGAAGTCCAAGAAATGTGGGCAAAAAATAATGCAGTGAGCCTGAATTCAGAAAAGAATTGCATCCAGGAGATGAGAAGTTAGTGTGTTTTCCTAAGGAATTGAAAAGCAGAGCTGAGACAAACTGAGGACAACATTCTCAACAGATTTTCAAAGGCTCAATGCACACTGCTATAACTGGGTTTCTTAAAGAGCTCAGACAATTAAATAAGGGCAGATTGCAGAATGGTTTAATTCTCAACATCTTCTATTTTGGTACTTCTTGCTAGGGCTTCAGAAGAACTTGACACCCAGTGAGGCCACTGTGCATTGAGGACATTTGAAAATCTGGCCACTTAGGATGGGATTTTGCTATGTGCTCATCACAAGCCAAACTCTGCTTCTACTCACCTCCATGAAAGTAGTATTAGGTCAATGAATCTCACCCTTATTTTGATGTTTTGACCTTCTGGCTCCTCCAAGTGAGAAAAGACAATCAATTAGATGGGAGCGGCAGTGCTCATTCTCTTGTGGCCTGAAGATGCAGAGGCATCATGTTTTGGAGTGGGGAAGGAATAGTTCTTCTCTATGAGGGTCTGGAGTGAATGCATCTGCAATTCTGCATTCATTTCCAGATACCTCATCCTTGTGAGATAATGTTGATACACAGGTGTGAGATTTGAAAGCAACATTGATCATCTGGATCACTTGATCATCCAATCCAGACCCTGGAGGATCAGTTTAGGAGATGGAAAGAGTTTGTGCTGCTTGGCTCACTCAGAATGGGGCCAGGATCAGGAGACACAAATATTCAGAGTGTGTAAGCCCAAAGGGAGCCAGGACACTTCTGAAAGAGGGATAAATAAGTCTCACTGGGGAGAATAGGGAATGAAGGGAAGACTAATGTTAACTGGCTACATCTGAAAAGTTGGGAGTCTTCTAAGACAGATTTCCTGCCAGTGAGGTCTACTAGGCATGGCAGAGACTAGGAGCCTCAGTGCTAGAAACATTTCAGCTAGACTGAGGAAAAAATTAGACAATGCCACAAACAGAACAAGCCTGCCTTTGCCTACAGGAGACAGATTAGCTGGGATAAATGAGGCCTTTGTAGGCAGATCATCCAACTCCAGGCTTGCTGCCTCTGAGGTACAAGACAAAGCTCCACCCTCTTCTGCTAGTGAGAAGCAGGATGAACAGCTGGTGCAGCCCAGGCAGCAGTAACCCGTAAAGCCCAACAACCATTTGGATGTTTTGCCTGAGACCTACAAAGTCAAGCAGGACCTGCCTCTGATTTCAAGTTGGAAAGTGTGTCCATGCCGCTTCTGCTGAGCTCTTGGAAGTGCCCCCAGAAGTTCCCTGGTCCTCCCACTTGTCACTGCTGCTCCCCCTTGCTCTTGAGCTCCATGTCACCAGCACACTTGGGAATGGTGGTAGTGGGTGCCCTTAGAAAGGCATCATTGCCTCATATCTGTTTGGCACAGGTAGTCCAGGAGCAGGCAGGTGGGGCCATGCCTCTCCAAGGGGCTCTCCACAGCAGTACAGAAGTGAGGTAGACATGCCCTTAGACACAATTTGTTTCATCCATATTCTGTATCCAGTACTAGATGCTAGTGCTGACCATAATGACCTGCCCTAGCACCTGGTGAGTAGCTCTTGCCATTCAGGTTGTTTCACCACAGCCCTCAGAGACAGGCAGGAAGTCAAGCCCCTCCACCTTGTAGTGTCTGGCTTGAGATACCTGAAAGAGCCTTTATTTTTAAACATGGATCCTCTTTCTGACAATCAGATCCTTTCCGGTGCTCAGCCTGGGCTCCAAAGAGCACCTGCCTGTTTGGAGGACCTTGGCATACAGATACACAGCATGGCCCCATAGCAGAGCCGTCTCCCCAGGCAGAGGGGTGGCACCTTCTCTCAGGAAGCTTGTCCTGTGCTCTCTTATCCACAAACCCTTGGGCAATGAATGGTTCCTTGCTGTTTATGATGTCCTCCTGATAGTTCCTCTCCTTCTTCCTGGGTTTCAGAGGCCTCCCATGTCAAGCCCAGCCCCCAGAACTTCACCTCAGACTCTGACCTCATGAAGTACCGCACCATCAGCCAGATCCCCCAGTTCACCCTCAACTTTGTGGAGTTCAACCTGGAGAAGCATCGCTCGGGCTCCACCACAGAGATTGAAATCATCGCACCCCACAAGGTGACGGAGCGCACCCAGAACGTCACCGAGAAAGTCACGCAGGTAGGTGTAGGGTGGGAAAGTGGGGAGAGGACTCTCTACAGACCTTGGGCTGCGCCCCCTCTCCCCCCCGGGGTTGGGAGGATGGTTGGGCTAATCCATGAAGCAGACTGGGGATGGGAGAAAGGAAATTGCTGGTTGCACTAATTGGCAGAGCTGATCAGAAATCATCTCATGTAGGAGTGTGATTTGTTCCCTGGAGTGGGAATGCTGGTCTTTCTTAGCTTTTTCATTTGTTTCCAGAAGGAATTGGGTAAAAAAAAATTATATATATACATATATATATATATATATATATAATTTTTGGGGAGAACTGAAAATGTTTGGAAAATTCTTGTTCAGAAATTGGATTCAATGAAAGGTGTTTTGTGCATATCACTCTGTTTCCCTCTGAGGGTCACATAGTCTTATGGAAACTAATTCTGGCATCTCACATCCTCATTTTCCTCTCTGCCAAACCTCAGCTGGGGTGAAACAACAGTGTCACTGAGGCTGTGTCTGATTTGCACCAAATGCAGATCTGTGTCTCTTTGATTACTCATGACATCACAGCCCTTTCCATGAACCAAAGCCTTTCCGTCACTGCAGTGAGAAGTTGTAGCTTTTCTAAGGTGAAAAGGCTCTTTCATTTGCTAGCAGGAATCCAAAATGAATGGGGAAGAGTGTGTGTGTGTCTGTATTATATGTGCTTCATAGATGTTCCTATGAATTATCTTGGATTGATTGATTTTTGCGAGCTGCCAGATGTGCCAAGACTCAGAGGGCATTTATATATGTGCTCTAGGGGTGTGCGGGGGGGATGTTTTCATTAGTGTGGCTTTGAGAACCGTGCTAATTAAAGGGCCTGGAGCGTCTCGTGTATCAGCGTCCCAACACTGAAAA
This sequence comes from Alligator mississippiensis, assembly GCF_030867095.1. Lineage (NCBI taxonomy): Eukaryota > Metazoa > Chordata > Crocodylia > Alligatoridae > Alligator > Alligator mississippiensis. The sequence continues at coordinate 158,420,542 of NC_081827.1, forward strand.
ATGGTGGTAGGGACGCTTTAACTAAAGCTCATTGGATGATTAATTACGATTGATTAATTAATTACAGCGCATTGCAGCAGACTTGATTAATTAAGTCTGCTGCAACGTGCTGTAATTACAGTGCATCACAGCAGTCTTGCTGCTCATGTATAGGTGCCCAGGGTGTTTTTCTGCCAGTCTCCAAGGGGAGCAGGAAACATGCCACCCTTTTTGCATGACTTCTTGTCCTTGCAGTGGCAGGATATAGACAGTGCCCTTGTTCCCCTGCTTTACTTTTGGCAAGTTAAAGGGTGATTTTGATGTTTTGTGCATGATGCTTGGTAGTTTTTTGTGAGGGTGGTGCCTGAAGTATGTACAGGTTAGAAAAACACTTAACTAGGTTGGCTGCAGAGCTGATCCTGTCTTGAACCAGCGGTTGGACAAGGTAACCTCCTAAGGGCCTTTCCAGCTCTGCTTTTCTAAGTTTCCATAACTGTTCACTGATGCCAGTATAAAAGACACCCTCATCCCCAGCCAACCATGGAGGCCAAGTTTGTGTATACAGTACTATGGGGGCGTCCCCTCTGGGCTTTGTGAGCCAGAGGCAATCCATGACAGCAAAGCTGCTGAGTATTCCTGCAGATGCCACCAGGTGGCAGTGTCCCCTCACTAAGTGGGATGCCAGAAGGATTTCCATTTTCTGGTCTCCTTGGGTGGGAAAGATGGGGTGACTGGGGGCTAGCAGGGTAAGAGCTAGGCATCTGTTCCTGGGGCGCCTGTCAGGCAGGAGCCCAGCTATGTTCTAGAGAGCAGAAATAAATACACTAAACTGAGAGACCACATCCCAGGCATGCATGGGGTTCAGCACCCATCTACAAGGGCTCTTGCTCCAGGGCACAGGCATAGATTGATTGGCAGAGACAACCCCTTGCCCTGTGCTCCTCTGGACCCGACCCTCCTTCAGGCTTCCATGGAGTGCAGAAGATAAAAACTGCAGGGCTGGGTGTTGAAGAGGTACCAGGAAGAAGCAGAGAGGGGGCTAGAGCTATCTGGCCCACAAAGGGCAGAACAGTTCTGGAGGTTTTTCCTAGGGCACCCTGGTCTGCTGCCCAGGGCAGGAAGCACACAGGAAACTTCACCCTGGGTGGGAGGTCGTAGTCAGGCCCTTAGATCATTGGTGTAGATGCACAGGAATGGAAGGGGATCCCTGCAGCCTCTTCTCACCCGCTGGCTTACTCATGCTGAACAGGACAGGATTGTGGCCTGGGTCTGGTCTCAAGAAGGTCTATGGCAGGGGTGGGCAAAATGCAACCCACCAAGCCATTCTATCCGACCTGCGAGGCCCCTAAAAAATTTAGAAAATTAATATTTATTTGCCCCTGGCTGCCTGTCATGCAGCCCTCGGCTTGCCAAAACTCAGTAAGTGGCCCTCTGCCCAAAATAATTGCCCACCCCTGATCTATGAGGTTCATGCTCCTGTAAGATGGTGGGCAGGTTTTGTGTCATACAGGGTCCCTGGGCTGGGGACACAGTAGATATTGAGCATTTGCTCGCAGGAGATCCCAGATTCTTCTCCTTGCTCATTTCTAGGTAAAAGACAGAGTGGGACCTGGCATGGCCCAAGACAGGCCAAAACATCCTGTCTCACCTTGCACTGGGGCTGGTGGAAAACTTGAGCTAGATCTTTGGGGACTGTGAGGGAAGTATCGTCAGAGCCCTAGCCTGGAACATAAGGGAAAGGGGATCAGGGCAAAAGAACAGGAAGTGGAACCTTCCCAAATCCCAACACAACTCTCACCTGGTTCTGAAACATCAGGCAGGGACTTCTGCTTTGGGATCCTCCAGCAGGGGGCATGTCACTATGATGTGGGGTAGCAGCTCCACTGGGCTTCCCTGAGGACAGGAGAGGGGATGGTAGATTTTGTTATTGCATCTCAAAGCTGGCAGCCCTTCACCCCTCATGACGGCCATTCCCACTCTAGATCAGAGCCACAGGCAGGAGACACAGCTAGTAGGAAGAAAATTCAGTCTAAATCCCAATCCTGCTCAAATCAATAACCAAGCCCCACTTTGCCCTGAATACAGGAAATGCTATGCTGTCCTATAAGGGGGCCCATCTTTGGGAGGCAAAAATCCATCAGCTGACTGATCCTAGTGTCTGAAGGGGAAGCTTCAGTGCTGTGCTACAGAGCCATGCAATAATGTGTGCTGGAGGCGACCACCCAAGCAGAGCTCAGCAGTGTCTGGCCACAAGTAATGGGGCTCTTGATTGTACCCCCATAATATTCGTCTTTCCCATTCCAGGCTCTGAGTGGCCCTTCTGCCCATCAGCTCCCTTACCCTGCTTGCCCCCTGATTGACACTGCAGGTATTTTTCTTCTGGTTTTAGAGCTAAGGAAACTGAGGCACAGAGAGGACTGAGGGAGGTGTCCTTCACAGATCAAGCAACAGAGCCCAGATCTAAAGACAGTACAGTTAAGGCATATCCAAGGAAACCTTCTGGATCCTGTGTACCTGTAGAACTCCCTGTTGCAGGGCTAAGGTTAACAGCCCAGCTGTACCCAAGTAGGGACTAATCACAGATTGGAATAGCCATTTCAGTGACACTAGTAGGCAGAGTGTGAGGTATACCACGGCTGTTGATTCCCAGCCTTCAGGCCCCCTTCCTCTCCAAGAGATACAGGCTGCTGTGGGACAAATGCAGGATCAGAAGCTGGCATGGAAGAGTAAAAGTTTTAAAAGCTTTCCCTGACGAAACTGTGCTTGTAATTGAGCTGAGGAACAAGTGTGTGAGAAATGCTGGGGCAAACTGGGACAGGGGAGAGTGAAAGCAGGGGTAGCTCCGGAGCAGGGGAGGGGGCATGGGAATAACTGTGACTCATGGCTGTGTCCCAGCAGGCTGTTGTTTATTGTCGACAGTGGTCCTGGCATCTCAAAAGAGCGTTTCACCCACGGGCCTTGCCATGCTTTGCATTCTTTGCCCCAAGTTCCTTGAGGCAGGGACCAGCCCTTCTGAAAGCACCTACTGTATCACCAGTGCTCACCCATGCAGATAGATCGTAACAAAGTCAGTCAGCAGTATTACAGACAGGGACACTGTGGCAAAGAATGGGCCAGCGCCTTTCCTAAAGTTATTCCAGGAGCTGCTGACTAAGCTGGGATTTGGACTCATAGGGCATTTATACATGTACCTTTTTCATAGATTTTAGGGTCGGAAGGGACCTATTAGATCATCAAGTCTGACCTCCTGCCCTGGGCAAGAAAGCGTGCTGGGGTCAGATAACCCCAGCCAGGCATTTCTCCAATCTCTTCTTAAATATCTCCAAGGAAGGGGACAGCACCACCTCCCTTAGAATTCCATATTTTAGCAACCTTCACTGTAAAGAATTTTTTCCTGATGTCCAATCTAAATTTGCTCTCCTTCAGTTTGTGGCCATTGTTTCTAGTTACCCCGATGGGCGCCCTGGGAAACATTGTATCCCCTATTTCTTGCTGTCCCCCCAGCAAGTTTGTAGACAGCCACAAGATCACCTCTCACCCTTCTCTTGCGGAGGCTGAAGAGATTCAGGTCCCTCAATCGGTCCTCGTCGGGTTTTTTCTGTAGGCCTTTAACCAGACAGGTGGCCCTCCTCTGAACCCTTTCCAGGTTATCTACATCCCTCCTGAAGTGCGGCACCCAAAACTGGACGCAGTACTCCAGCTGCGGCCTGACCAATGCTGCTTAGAGGGGAAGTATCATCTCCCTGGACCTGTTTGTGATGCACCTACTTATGCAAGAAAGAGTGCGGTTAGCTTTACTTATTACTTCATCACACTGGTGACTCATGTTCATTTTGGAGTCGACTACGACTCCAAGATACCTTTCCGCAGTTGTGCTACTTACAGTGGTACCTCCCAGGCTATAGGAGTGTTGATGATTCTTCCTCCCTAGGTGCAACACATGTCACTTATCTTTGTTAAACTGCATCCTATTCTTCCCCAGCCTGTCCATATCCACCTGGATTTGCTCCCTGCCCTCAAGTTTGTTTACCTCCCCCCCATGGTTTGGTGCCGTCTGCAAACTTGGACAGGGTGCTTTCTACTCATCCCTCATCCAAGTCGCTAGTTAAGATATTGAACAGTACTGGTCCCAAGACAGAGTGTTGGGGGACTCAGCTGCCCACATTTCTGCAGGTAGAAACCGACCCATCTACCAGCACTCTCTGAGTGCGTCCCATAAGCCAATTTTCTACCCACCAGACTGTGTAATAATCTACATTGCAACTGTTTAGTTTATTTATAAGAATTGGGTGCAACACTGTCCCGCTACACACGAGAGATCTTTTGCTTTGGAGCAGACTTGTTTAATCAAGACTTGATTAATCAAGTCTGCTCCACATGTGAGCTGACACGCACTACGTTGCACCACATGCAATTGTGTAAGTGACAAAATGCATGTCAGCACGCAGAAAATGGCAGTGGTGAGCTTTTGAATTAAAGCACCTCCAAGGTGCAGCACAGTGTCAGGTGTTCGCACATGTTAAAAAGCCTATGAGTCCTGGCTCCCACTCCCATGCTCAGACTGCTAGGATGGCAGACCTGATACTGGGCCTCTGATTTACCCAGTAAATCCCATTTCTCCCAGAGGCAGGAACAGGACTCAGAAGTACTGGCTTCCAGCCACTGGATGTAACCACTGGGCCCCATTCCACCTCCAAGCATTGGGTAAAGCATGCTGGAGTCCTGGGTCCCAGTCTGGTGTTCAGTCTTTAAGGCCTCAGCTACATTGGCAGCAGGATCTGCTGCCAACTGGGAAAAGAGGCTCCTATAGCTCCCTCCATTGCACCTCTGGGAATGGTACAGGGATTGTGCTCTCCCTTCCTTCACCCCCCGCCTATTCTTCCTGGATGCCACGTGCACTCAAGCTGCAGAGCATGACACGCTGGGTGGGGGCAACCAGCCATGATACAGGGGCTGGCTGCTAGGCAACAGGGTTGACGCTTGATCAGCACCATTTGCCTGTCAATAGGAGGTCATTAGCTGGCTGGGAGGGATGGAATTGAAGCTGACAGGCCATTGCTGCAGGCAGATGGAGTGTATGGAGTCTGTGCCCTCCTCGCTGTACCAAGCCTAGAGCTGTGGAGCTTGTCAATTCCCCCTTGCCTAAATCTCCAGGACAGCTGGGAGGTGACTGGATCCTCTCACTCTGGACCTCCCCCCATCCCCTTCTTGTGCTATGTTTAAGTCCTATCCCCCTTTCCTTCCCAAAGAACCCTGGATTCCAGACCTCTGGTCTAACCATTGAATTCCATTCCCACCTCAGAAGCAAGAAAAAGACCCTGACTTACATTTCTGATTGTCACCACTAGGCCTGTCCAGGAGCTGGGCAAAACCCTCCCTAAAAGAATCCTGATCTCCCAACCCAGTGGAGAACCATGGTGCTGAGGCCTGGCCATACTCATGCCATTTGTGACCATGTCTGCCTTTGGGGGCAGTCCCCACTGGGCCTGTTGCTGATGCAGACCCCAGGTGCAAAGTGTAGATCCTCTCTTCTGTTGATGCCCCTTCCTGAGTGCTCACGGGAACCCCATGCTGGCCAGGAAGCCAAACATCTGTTCCTCCTGCTCTTCCCACCCGTGTTGTACTGTAGGGCCAAATGCTGCTGAATTGCTTTGATGTAAGGGCTTGTGGACAGGATCCTTTCTGCACAGCACAAACAGGCAGGGGTCTAAGCACCCCCTTGCTCTGCAGCCAGGAGACGCACCTCTGGCAGAACCCTCACTCCTCACTTACAGCTGCTAAATAATTCACAGGCAAGGCAAAGAGGGCCGTGAAATCCAGTTATTACTCTCTATAAATAATGACTCACCAGCAAGGAAAACCTGACACAGAGCTCTCTGGATTGTGTGAAGGGGGCTTAGTGCCAGCCTGGAGAGCCAGGACCTCACCTCACCCCCACCCTGCCAGCATCAGTCACTGCTGGCTTTGCCCATAAGTGCAATGAGTAAATTGGCTTCACCCTGAGGTCACTCCTAATGTGCCTTCTGTCTGGAGTTATTGTGAGGAGTGGGAAGCATCTGTGCCAGGGTTTGTCTGCAATAAGTGGAGAGAAGGATGGGGTATGCTGAGGGGACTGGAGAATGGAGCACAGAGTCTTTGACTCCAGAGCAGCAAGCTCAGTTCCATACCAAGCCACACTTATCCTGGAAGAAGAGTGTGCACATAGCCAGAGCTATCCCTATATAAACAGACCTGTTCTTTGTGGTTTGGACCTCCCTAGGTAGAAAAGACCCTAATTCCCTCTCCTCTGAGATGGATGTTGTTGTCAGATGGCAGTCAGGTGGCTGGTATGAAATGCACTACTGAGCCTAAATGGAGGGCTAGGAATTATCCCACAGCTGGCACCGTTGAGTGACCCAGTGGCTGAACCAAACTGCCAGCATGAAAGCACTGGAAACCAGCAAGATGCGGTACAGAGGGGGTGGATAGTGGGCCCAGGGTAGAGTATTTCAGTGCCTGAGGTCAAAGGAGATGGAATTTGAGGGAGGATTTTGGGGATAGGCGAACACAGGAAGGTGCAGGACAACATTGCAGAGGTGGTAATGGGCAGTTTCAGCTGCAGAAGGTGGGAGCCCGTGGGCAGTGGAGTATGGGCCCTGTTCTGCTGTGCACAGTGTGGATTCCTACCCCACAGAGCTCACAGCCATAAGAGACCTCAGCAGACATGGCCTGTGTCTAGAGTGGCCTTCATAAAGGACATTCTGGTTTTCTGCTACTCTGGTCTCTGTCTTCTATTGATATGAAACCCGATGCCTTTATGTCCTCTATTTTTCCCTTCAAGAGAAAAATAGAGGGCATAAAGGCATCTGGTTTCGTATCAGTAGAGGACAGATAGCAACTGGACGGGCCTCTATGATGGCCACCCTACCTGTGTCCCAGGCCATGTCTGTGATTGGCTTGTAGACTTAAATCCCCTGCTCCACCACCTTGGGATGGCACCATCCCCTGGATCCCTGCCTCTCCGCTTTGCTGGCAGAACTGAAATGGCAGCGTCTCCTCCAAAGGAGGCTTAGCAGGAAGCTGCATGAGCTGAGAACAAAGCTTGTCCAATTCCTGCCTGCAGCTGACATGGTGGGGTTAATCCCCCGCTCTGGCCTTACATTTTGGACCATCAGGGACTTTAGGTTCACCCTGCCCAGGTGCAAGTGGCTGCCGGGTGTAAGGCAGAGAAGAATCATGGCTTAGGGCTGTGCTGGTATTGTGCTTTGTCTTCTCAGATATCTCACTTTGCTACCGCAGGAGAGCGCTCTTGGCACCTTGTGGGAATGCAGACTGGGGTGGCAACACTCTTACTTGTACATTATTCAGTGCAGTTCAGGGCAGCTGTGAGCCCTTTAGCTCCAGCTGTGCTGGGCAGCATCTCCACCCGCTCTCTTCTCTGTAGGGCACAGAACAATCATGCCCCATTACTGCTGTGTGACCCTTTCAGCAGCTTTGAACACAGGTAGATGGGAGCCTGCTCATGATGGGCACAGGAAGCACCAGAGCAGTGCTACCCTGGAGCAAGGTGGCTGAAGGCAGCCACCCAACATATGCATGGGGCAGTGGAAATATTTCTCTTCTAGAGGTGTAGTTCCAGGCTGGTAAGTGCCTCCAGGAGGCTGAATCTGTGCTGTCTAGCAGGCTATGTGGCATACAGTGGCCCCTGGTAGCAGGGTGAAGATAATTGAGGGTCTTGTGTGATCATAGGGGATTGATATCAGAGCTGCAAGGTCTGAGCTAGAGAATTCAGATCCTCTCCTCCCCACCCCCACCCTCCATCCCCTCCCTTGCCTGTGTCTCACTCCCTCGCTCACACACATGCTCACACACACATACACACAGCCTTACTTCAAACAGCCAGAATGAGTCTGAAACTGAAGCTGAAGCCGGTAAGTGCTGAGCGGGAAGGGTGGGTCTCACTTGCGCCATTTGGATGTGGGGAGTTGCTAAATGAGGACCCTATTGTTGCTATGAAGTGAGGGGAAGACAGGACCCAAGGGGAAATTCAGGGGGTGGGGAATAATCAGAACCCAGAAAGAGCCTTGATGCAGCAGTTGGACGGGACTGCCTTTCCTTTACCAACCAGAACTGCTATTCCCTCAAGGGGGGACTTCCTCCTGCCCTGGCCTGTTCCCTTGGAAAGCAAAACTTTCTCTGTGGGGGTTAGCTGCTGCCCCCCACTTCCAATGATGCCCAACCACCCTCCCTCCTTCCCATCCCTGGACTTCTAAGCTGTGGAGGGTCTGGCTGTGCCTTTCGGTGATACCTGCACAGACTTCTGAACCAAGCTGCGCCATGGGGTCCCAGCCTAACAGACCAAGGTCACACAGCCCTCAGCAGCTCCTCCACCCACCACTCTATGCCAGGTGCCCAGGGCCAGTCAGTTACTGGCTCTGGGGAGGATGAGGTGTGTCTGCCAAGATCAGCAGGTCATGACTGAAAGCATAAAGGGAGAAGGTACCATCATTTCTTCTCTTTTGCTCTGTAAAGCACTGTCTAGGATGCAGCAGCTGGACACCCCTGGGGGCAGCTCCAGGGAGTGAACTGTGCAGAGAGAACAACGTCCCTATCTGGTGTGACTCTGGAGTGCCCCTTCTCTGGGTTAGAGGAGTCACTCTGGTTATACAAGTCTCTCCAGTAGTTTTGAATGCTAAGGCCATAGATGTTACAGAAGCCCAGCCAAGTGACAGCAAGGGCATATGGGTTGACCAGATAAGCAGCTCGACCTGTTAATCAGCGTACTCCCCTCAGGTGGTGACTTGACTGACTCTGGGAGCTGATGAGGGTGTGCGGGCACAGGGGCAGGTGGAATTCGGTCCCAGGCTCCAGGCCATACTTCTGAACACCATGTGCTCCTGTTTCAAATTTTCGTCTCACTCCCCAAGTGTCCCCAAGGCAGCATGAAACCACTGAACCTTCAGACAGGACCAGCCAAGAAGGACACAAATTTAATTAACAGATAGCCCCTGTTTTCCCTCCTGTTGCTCCCTCAGTTGATTTTTCAACTGTTTTGGCCCCAGAACAAAAGGGGCAGTGCTTGGGAAAGAACTGTATGCCCAAGGACAGGGATCGAAGATTGAGCAGAGGTGAGGAACTGAGTGCAGGGGTAGGGCAGGAGCACTCTGAACATCCCCGCCCCCTCTTCTTTCCCCCTCAGTGTCCTTCAGGATCAGGCCTCCTGGGGATCCATCCTCTGTTCTGTGCTTGTGGCATGGGGGTTCAATACCTGATCCAAAGCTTCTCACCATTAATAGGCATTGTTGTCTTGACTGCAAAAGGTTTGGGATCTAATCTTGGTATTGCTGAAGAGCCACTTTGTCCTACTCCCTCCTCTGTTGCATTTCTTGTGGCTCCCCTTCACTCTCTTTGCTTGGAGGAGACTGGTTCCCTGCCCCAGCAAGTGCTGCTTCCCCTCATCCCTTTATGGATATTGGATTTCAATCACTTTTTCCTCCTCCCTCCCTCTCCCTCACCAGCCACAGATTTGGCCTCCTCCGGTTGGGATTGGTGGTTTCCTCCCAACCCGGGGCTGGTTATTGATTGTTTTTATTAATCTGCACCATGCTCCTGAATGCCCTTTGCAAGCTCATGGCTCATGTGTATGTGTGTGTGATGCTACCTTGCTGCCTCTGAATATGAGTATGTGCATGTGTGTGATGCCATCTCACTGCTTGTGTACACACGTGTGTGCATATGCTGTGCCATCTCACTACCTGTGTCTGTGTAAGCATACGCACATCTGTGATATCATCTTGCTGATTGTGAGTGGGTATGTATACATGTGTGTGTTTGTCTCTCACTGTCAGCGCTGCTGCTAGTCAGTATGGGGCACAAGACCTGTATTGTGGGATTCTAAATCTCGTTATGTCTCAGGGTAAGATATGAACAAGTAGGAACTCTGATAACACTGGTGCACTGTTCAAAGGGCTCGGTGACAGTAGCCAGAGATGGGGGGTGGGCTTTGGCTAGGGGAGATGGTTGCAGACTGTGAAGGGCTGGCTAGCAGTGGGGCAGCTGGTTTGCAGAGCCAGAGGTGCTGGCCAGGACAAGCTGACTGTGAGGCTGGGGTTGTGGGGGCATTGTGGCTGCAGCTACCAGTAATCTCAAGGCTTGGGGGTTTGATGTGAGCCCACAGAGCAGAAAGAGGAGGAGATGGAGGATAGTTATCTGGAGGGATGCTCATGGACAGAGGTAGTAGGGGAGACAACATGGATAGAGAGCACTCAGTGAGATGGAGGGAGTCCATCAGCCCCACTGGAAGCTCCCCTGGAGCCAGCTCAGGAATGTGCAGGTAGCCCTAAAACCTGAACAGAGCTGGTATTGCTTGGTGCCTGCTGCTCTCCAAAGACCCTGTTTCCACCTCCTTGCTCTTTGTGTTGTCATTTCTCCAGTACAGAGTATGGCACACACCTGTCCTCATCTTGTAGCGTGTGATGCCCACTCTGCACTGGTGGAAACAAAGGCAGTTGAGAGCCAGGTCCAGCAGGGACACTTTTTCACTTCTTGCTTATGCCAGCATAAATCAGGAATAACCCCACTGACCCCAATTGCATAATGTTGGGGGAAGTCCAAGAGGATCAGACCCTACTGTCTGTCTTAGTGGTTTCTGCAGTGGCCGTCACCCTACCATTGTGGCTGGAGGCTTGGAGGGATACAACTATGAAAGCTAGCAAAGAGACCTGCCTGGTCCCTCTACTAGAGCTGTGGTAGTGTAAATCTCCTTACTTCAGTGGGTGTTTAGGGAGAGGATAATTGAAATGGCAGGTTCTCTCTCTGTGCTGTCAAAGGCTTGGGAGACTGTTACCTTGCCCCAGGTCAGCCAGCAGAGTAATAGACCCAACATCCCTACTCTGGCACTGCAGGGATCACGTTAAATGTAGAACCAGGTCACAGGGGGCTCAGCCAAAACGGTAACCACATTCATGCTCAGCATGGTGGATGAATGGGGAAGGCAGGACAGCAATGCAGAGCCCTGGCTGTGCTGCTCTGTCCTGCAAGGCTCTGAGCACAATCAAGGGCCATGCTGTTGCCTTGGCTCTTCTCCAGGGAGCTTGGAGTAATGGTGATGGGTGGTATGCTCCAGGGATAGCCTCTCCATTGTCTCTGCCCACCCACTGCCACTCTAGGGTGCCCCCTGCTGCCGCTCTTGAGATCTCTGTCTCTGGCACAAATGAGAGCAGGACAGGAGGCATCCATGGCGTGACTTCCCCACCATATTTCCAGGTTTGGTGTGTGCAAGTGGGAGCAGAGGGCCTGGCTTGCTTGAGAGTGACCCTTCTCAGCTATGCCATGGATGCAGTATAGATACACGCCACAACACAGCAATGGTCTGGCTCCTACCTTCAGAGCCCAGGAGCTCTGGAATTGCTGATTGACTCAGCGAGACATCCCTCTCCCAACCCCAAAACTGGTAGAAGTCAAGCTCCCTTCAGATTTGGAAAAGCCTCCGATCATCCGCAGTGTTTAATGCCAATATGGTCCTTTCTCCGCTGAGGTCTGTAGTTGAGTCTGTGCCTTCACATGACCTCTGCCCCCAGTGTCCATAGCAGATAAACCCCTAGGGAAGGGGGGCAGGATGTTGTAGCTCCTGATTCCAAATCCTGTGGTTGAAGTTTCCCCATAGAACCCTCTCCCCAAACATACCCAGCACTTCCACCACCCTGGTAGGAACCTGTCATCACCATGACCTCACCACCTCCATCCCATCATACGTTGCCTTGCTGTAACCATTTCATCCCCATTATTGCCAGGGGCTGAAATCTGGAGGTGGTGACAGTCACACCAGGCCTCTGCCTAGGTGATCATCTGCCTGCAGCCAAATATCCCAGGTGAAAGCATCCAAGGAAGATGCCATCATGGCCAGCTGAGTTAGTGCCACCCAGAGCTGAGCCCCCATGGCCTCCCCCTTGCATTCATGGCTGATAGGCTGGGCCAACTCATTAATCTTTCTCTTCAGCGGATGTCAGAGTCTGGTTAGAAGCATGAGGGGGCTGAGGGAGGGGCAAGGTCAGGTTTGGGACATGTGGGATTATGGAGGGACTTTTTGAGCTCAGGATGGGTGGATTCAGTCACACTGTCTTGTGCATGCCAAGCTGGGTAACACACAGACATGCAGACATGGAGAAGATACTAACATGGGCACTGCCCCACTGGAAGACACCAGTGGTCTACCCAGCCTTGTCTCTCATCTGCCACCCTGGGTGATGGCAAAACATTCAGTAGAATGCGTAACCTCTCCTCAGCTTGCAGCAAAGCATATTTATATTAAATCTCAGCAAAACTATATAACTGTCTGAGCAACAGGATAATGGAATAAAATGCCCAGGGAAGTTGTAGAATCTCCTTTCCTGGAGGGTCTCAAGAAGAGGTTGGGTGGATGTATGCCTGGGATGGTTTAGGAAGGGTGCACCTTGGATCTGTGCAGGGACTTGGATTAGGTGATTCTTCAGGTTCCTTCCAACCTTGAGATTTTATGATGCTTTTAACTGGTCAATGCCAGGCCATAGGGGAAGAGGAGAAATTTGTTCCTGACCACCTTCCAGCCAGTGCCTTGAAGCCTCAGATTTGCTGCTCTTCCTTTTTGCTCTAGTTAGTGACAAACAGCTGGATTGTGCCCATGGCTAATATGCTGGGATAATCCCTTTGTTCTGAATGTGGCTGCATCAGTGAAGCAATATCAGACCAGATAAGGTTGGAGAAAGCATTCCCTCCTGAATCTCACCCTAAAAGGTCTCGCCAATACTGGACTCTCTGCAGTTTTACTGTGCTCCACCCTGCAGTTATAGGGGCTAAATACAGACAGTCAAAAAGCCCAAGGCTGAATCGATTTAGTCTTTGCAGTTTAGTCTAAACTGCAGAGACTAAACTGAGAAACAACTGGACAGACATTCACTTTTGATTCAGGAAATGCAGCCACATAACTGCAGTGGCTCAGGCCAGAAGCCAGGAGGTGCTAGAGCATGACTCTGTGGCACATAGCCAGCATGGGCTGTGTGTTCATTTCCTCTTCCTGCTACCCCCGAGGTCTATGGTATTTGCAGTCCACAATCACAACAGCTGGACTCTGCAGGGTTGTTCAGGGTTGTTCATAACTTCCTCTTCCTGCTTCTAGGTGCCTCTGGGATTTGCAGTCCACAGTCACAGCCAGCAGTACATTTTTAGTAGGGCAAGGCAGCTCTTTACTCAGGGGAAGGGAAGTTTGACTCCCCTCCCTAGCCCCAGACCCCAGCCTGGGTTTACTGGGGCGGGGGGGAGTCCCTGCCTCCCAATCGCTCCAGCCCTTCTCTGCTGGAGCAGACAGCCCAGGGCTGGAAAGCTTGCTGGGGGACTGTGATTTAACTTGAACCAGGAAGGGGTCTGGGACAAAAGTTCCATAAACCAGTTTGACCCAGATCAGTTAAGTCTGATACTGCATTCAACCAGGTTTATTTTAAATTAGTTTCAGCCATTTTGAAATTGATTTATGTGCACTTTATGTGCACTGAACTTCTGTTCTGTTACAGATTTAAACCAGTTTCTAATGACTTAAACTGGTTTATGTGTAACTTCTGCCCCTAGCCAGGGGGTATCAAACTTGGTTCTTCTTTCCCCAGCAGACACCTGCCATGCAGTCTGCAAGGAATCACCATGGGCTGTCAACAGTATAGAAACACAGTGGAACACTGCTAAAAGCAGGAGTTGGTATTATGTTGTTCATGGACTGTTACTGAAGGGACAGTCTTTCTTGTCCGTAGACCTAACAGAGCTGGAAAAGGGGAGCTGTTGACATCTATGGATAGATAATGTGCATTGACCTGGCTATGTTAGCACCTTAAAAATAAAGTGAATGCCAAGGAAGGGGACCTAAAATTAGGGTATGTCTGAGTCAGAGCATGCTCAGGGCCTGTAAGAGCTCACCTGGGAGTTTGGCCTCATTTCCTGGTGCCTCCCCCCACCCCATTGCAGGGCTGTGCTTGTCCATTTCTGCCAATGAACTGAGGTCCCAGCTCCTGGCTCTGCCTCCTATTCCCATTGTGTGCCTGCTCCAAGGGAAGCTTGCAGCTCCCCCAATGACATAGTGGCTTCTGATGGTGAAACTCACACCTTGCAGACTCATTCTTTTGAGCCCACATCTTAGAAGGAAAAAATCAGTGATCAGCCCTAATCCCTGCCTCCTTCAAGAGCTGCTTTTATCACAGCAGGGTCACTCTCCACCAGCAGAGCTTGTGAAGCAAATCTGATGTGAAAAAACCTGAAGGAGTGCAAATGCTGGGAAGTAATCTGGATGTGGACTGTACCTTAGAGGGCTGAGGTGGAGCATACTACTCAAGATGTACCTGGCCTTTCTCTCTGATTTCTGAGGGCAAGTGATCTAGGGGGTGACAGTTCCTAAAGATCCAAAGGCAGAATCAGATGCCCTCTGGCTTGGTTTTGGATGAGATTTTGGATTCAACTAAGCTGATTCCAGAAACCCCCTGAACCCCACTCCCAAATGATACTTGCTTTTTGTGATGCTGCACAGGCAGCAATGGGTAGACCCAGCATTTTGCAGATCTGTATGGCTTAGCCTCAGTGACTAACCAGAGGCCTCTGTGCAGGGGGATGGCAGCAACAAGGGCTAGAGAAACAGTGCCATTCTTTGCTAGACAACTATGCCCTGCATCATTGCCCTTTGCCCAAATGTGCGCTGTTCAATAGAGGGGAAAGGCAGGAATCAGCCCCTCTGCTGGAAAGCAGCGTGCAGACAGGGACTGGGCTGGCAGAGGGGATTCTACACTCATACAGTCAGGCTAGCAGGGCATATAGGAAAGGGATGGCCCAGGTCATGGGTCCAGATGACCAAAGCTCAGGTTTGGCATGGTTCTGCTGTGATCAAGGCATATAGTTTCATTGATGTGGTGGTTCTCAATTTTTTTTGGACTCAAGGCACCTCTCACTGGACTCAAGGCACCCCTCCATAACTTTTGGGAATTGAGTGGCACCCAATTTCAAAACTAATTTATTTATTAGTTTTGACTTCCTTACACAGGGGCTGGGTAGTAGGGGTGGAGGACCAGCTTTGCCCTATCTTATCTACTTAGCTTATCTGCTTGTCTTCTCAAACTTCACTTTATCTTTTTCACATCTACCCTGGCACCCTGTTTGAGAACTGCTGCTTTAATGAACCAAAAAATGGCTTAACACATTAAGGTGTGCCTGAGATGCTGCAGTAAAAGGATGCAAGTCTGTCACAACAGCTGCTACAGGGAAACAAAAGAGAGAAGTCTGCATAGTGGAATTGCCACCATGCAAGCCAGGGTGGTCTCCAGCCCAGAGACCCCAGTTAAAGGAGTATGATGGCTGAGAGATACGCCATTCTAATTTGGTCTGTCCTAGTCAATAAAGGTGTTCACACTGTCCTCATCAAGATAGCATTTGAGCACCTTCCCTTCCTGCCCCTATCATGTAGCTTCAGCCTCCGCCATTGTCAGAGCCACAGAGCATTTTCTGTGATCATTTCTTACCCATCATTCTTAACTTGGCCCCGGCTCTTCACTTTTCCTTTTCTGGGCACTGATGGTCTTTGCTCTTCACAATCCAACAGGAGATGGCCATGTCTGGCTTCCTGGGACCACAGGCAAAGGTCTTCCCAGAAGGCTTCCCCCTTCCACAGTGAACTAATCAACTTCCTTCTCTCCCTAGGAGATACGGTTCTCATGGGCCATGTTTGTGTTTCACATGCAGATTCTCTGCCCTGCTCTCTCTCCCTTGCCATAGCCACTTTGTGCCTCTTTGCCATCATTATCCTCTGCCTTTTGGCTATTCAGCTCATTCCTGGTGGTCTCTGCATTGCAGATTGGGCTATGATCCCTCCAGCGTGAATAGCTGCATGCCCAAGGCAAGCTCCATGAACAATCCCCAGGTCTGAGCAGACCCATGCAGCCATACAGAGGTCACTGGGTCTCTTCCTGCCTAGCACAGCAGCACGGCTGGGGACCAACACCCTACACTTCAGTAAGGCCCTTGCTGGTATTTGTAACCATTGCTGAGAGATCACTTTAATGGCATCACTTGGCTACTGTGCACTGCACACAGACACCTCCTGTGACCCTTCTTCTATTTTCAGTTTAATGCCACTGCTTTTGAAGGGCTTGTGATGATAGCCAATCTTATGATTTCCCTCCAGTACCCAGGATCTCAGGGATGGGGGGATAGCATGGGTCTAACGTAGCCCATGGCATTGGTGCATTTAGAACACTATTACTTTCCTCAGTATTTTAGAGCTGCCCATCACTGTTGCTTTGACAGACACGCAGCCTTAGAATAGTCAATTTCCAGTGTACATATAGCTGCTCCAGTTCCTCACTCCTGACGTCCCAGTGCACCACAGGTAATTGGCATTGTGTTTACACTTACCCTGCCCTAGACTTCCTTCGATTCCTGCCATAATTGAGCATGTGAGTCCATCCTTCCCTGCATTTTCAGCTGAACACCCACATCTGCTTGAAAGGCCCATGATGAAACACTTTCCCTTCTTTTTCTCATAACTAGCATCTCTGATCTGCTGCCATATGCTTCACACAGAGAAACCACTGAGATTGAACCTCCCTCATATTTTTACATTCTTCTCAACAACTTTGGCTTGTGGTGATTGAGCTGTTCTCCATGCTGTCATCCAGGCTTTTCAGAGACCCCCAGTCCACAACGCCACCAACCTCAACACACCAGACTTTATATTCCTTGTCCTCCTTCTCAGGATTACCACTATTTATTTGTGTGGGGATAGCACTGGGGAGATCCCGGCATGGCTTGCAACCTCATGTCATCCATGAGGTATGTCATACAAAAAGGCACGTATACGTGGATTTTTTGCCCTGCTGCCACAGACAGGTGAGTCAGCTCTGTTCTCAGTTTCTCAGACCAATTTATTCTTCACCACTGAGAGAGGTGACTTTGGCTTTGACTTCTCCCCAGCACAGTTAGCTGCCTTCTCTCCCCTCAGTACTCCCTCCTAATTTTCTTAACCCCCTTTCTGGATCCTCCTTCAATAGCTGGTCATCATCACTTCCAGCTGGCCCCTGGCCTCCCAACCAGGCAGACTATGATCCACTGACTGCCTGCAGCTGAGTTCCAAACTCTGGAGGGGCTGAGCATCTCCTTCCAGTTCCTTCCAAAAACTTTCCTTTCTCTGAATTGGACAAGTAACAGCAGGTACAGAGGTTCACTTTCCTCATCTTCAACAGGCTTTATCTCTTTATTTTTAACCATTTCCAAAACTCACCACTTGATTTGCCTTCATAACCCTTCCTTGGTTCTTTTCTTCCCCAGTCAGTTGTGCTCAAAGACTGACTTATTACTGAGAATCATTTTTCTTGACCTATTTGTTACATGCTCTTTGCCCTGGTCCCTGCTTACACCATCTCCAATTTCTTTCCATCACCACCGGCCCTGAGTGACACTGCAGCCCAGATCCACATGGCATCAGGTCAGCCCAGGACCAGCGCCCTGCAGTGCAGTCCTCTTGGCTTGGCTGTTAACATACAAAAGGGCTCTAGACCTTTCTCAGTGTCCTTCATCGACACAGCCCCATCAGCCCAGCCAGCATCACTGCATCCCGCGTCAGCAGTGAGTTCATCCCCAGAGGCAAGGCACATTTGCTCGAGAACCAGCAGGATCTGAAGAGCAGAGGGGGCTGTGGAGTCTCCACCCTTCCTGGTCTAATGGATCCCGGTCTCGCTACCCTCCAGAAGCTGGGCAGGCCAACGTGAGGGCAAGACACTGAGTTGAGACCCTATAATGCCCTCATTGTCATTACAGTTCCTGAGTGTCTACTTCTCCTCTCCCTTTTTTCTCTTCCCGTGTCAACTCCCTCCATCCTTCCCTCTCCCCTCTCTGCTTCTCCTCTGTGGGGTGCCAGCTCCCTAAGGTGTGAGTCAGAGTTGACCTGGCCCACCACCATGGCAGGGTGGGTCTGATGTTCAGCCCCAGGACTTCCCCCCCACCATATTGTGAGGATATGAGCAGGGCTGGTTGTCAGGTACTTTAAGGCAGAAAGAATTGGGACCTTGTCTGTCTGGCTGGGATCACATCTATTCACTGATGAATCTGTGCATCTAGGACCCTATCAGTCCTCCATTCATGTATCCAGGATTCATCTACTCATTGACCTGGGACCATTTATATTCATTTCTTTGATGCCCCCATTTGTCATCCACCCATCTAGCTGGACCCCCTAGCTATCCATCTCCATAAGCATTTATCCTGTATCCATTCCCCAGGGTACCAGCATGCCTGTGGATATGACCTGAGCAGCATCTCTTCTACCAAACATACAGACTTGTCTCCGGAGCATGAGCTGTGCAGGGAAAGAGAGACTCATTGCACAGTGCAGGGAGAAGGCTGGCTTGTTGGAATGCTGGAGAGATTCCCTTTAGGCTCTGCTCCTCTCTCCCTCTCCCCCCATTGCCTTTGCTACCCTTTTCCCCCCCATCAGTATTAATAGTGGAGCAACCCATTCATGCTCTGAAGACAAGAGGGTTGGACTCAGCTGCTCCCAGGGCTGTCTTGCCCTAACACTCCCCTGGCTTTACATACACCCTCTACTGGCCAAAGTGAACAGCAGCTTTCCTATATTCTGCTGGGTTTTCAGCTGGTCCTCATGTGCATGTATGTTCATGTGCATATGTCAGTACATGGGCATGTGTAACCATGTACATGGATACTGTACCCTACTAGAGAGAAGCACAGCCGTTTAGCCACAGCTATGACTACACTGCATTCAGAGTTATGGTGGCTGCAGGAATAGATGTACCTGTGCCAGCTAGCACACATGCCAGCAGGAATGAAACTACAGTGACATAGGCTGCAAAAGTTTACCCAGCCCCCTAGGTATTTTCCTGATAAGCTAGCCCAATCCTAAAGCCTCCTTGCTAGCATGTAGTACATAGGTGTAGTTAGACTGGGGGAGTCCTCCAACTCCAGCCAGGCTATAGAAGTAGCTAAAAGCATGCTTTTAGACATGAGGAGAACCAGGGCATGGAAGATCTTCTGGGAAAGATCTAGGAGTAGCCATACTCAGGGAGAGGACTCAGGCTGTACTTGTTTGATGGGTCCTCTGAGTTACCAGAAAAGCCAAGCCCCCAGGGGGGAAGGGTGGGGGGAGGGGGAATTAATACTCTTCAGAGAGAGTGCCTGCTTATTGTCAGGAAGGGAGTTTCACCTGGTCGCTAGTGGTAGATCCTGATGGTGCTTCTCACATAGCTCCACTAGCAGCTCAAGGAACCGGATTGTAGCCCCAAAGCTCTGTGCAGCCTTGGGGTATGGAAATGGCCTCATTCCCCTAATCATAGGCGCCTAATCATGGGGCAGCCTAGAGACATGTAAGGCTCATGGAAGTTTTTATTGATATGGTGGCAAGAGGTCCCATTGTGCAAGGCTGCCTCCTGACTGAAAGGTTCTGGCAGTACTCAGGAGTTATAGAGAGGAGCACCTGCAAGGTTATTGCTGTGGGCTCCTGACAAGTTGCCAGGAAAGCAGTGTGGGGTGGGCACAAGGGGAAGGATGCTCTGGGAAGTTAACATACTGGGCAGAAATGCCAAAAACAGGCTGGGACTGGATGCCATGTGCATCCTTCCCTACCTCCTAGGCCAGGGGGTGTCAACTGGGGGTACTTGGACTGGTCCTAGGGGGTACATGCAGGCGGGCAGGGATGGAGCACCGCCATCTCTCAGGAGCAGGGCTGGGGCAGGGTGAGAGCAGTGTCACCCCTCTGCAGGGCAGGGAAGCTTGCGTGTGGCAGCACCGCCATATACCAGCCCGGTGAGCTTCCCCACCCTGCCCTGCCCTGCCCCTGCTCCTGTGAGGGAGCGGTGCTCTGTCTCTGCCCACCCACATGCCGTCCTTGTCTCCCTGCTCTGTGTCCAGCCATGTGCCACACTCCCCACCCACCCGCCATCATTTGGAGGTGTGCTATCTCCCCCGCCCCTCTGGCATTTGGGTGCATGCTACCTCTCCCCCCCCCCTCCCCCCCCCCCCGCCACTCAGTGTCCAGCCACTGGGTCTACTTAGACTAAAAAAGGTTGAAAATCCATCCTAAGCAGATGAGATTCCTCCTCACTCCCACCTTGCCTCCATCCGTAATTGAATCTTTCCCCCTGCATGAGCGAGAGGGCCTGGCCTAGAGGCAGTTGGATTTGACCCCCTTCCCTGGTGACCCACCACTATAGCATTCAGTCTCCAGACTGGAGTCTTTGTGGGAGGCCCGAGGAGCTGTCAGCATTATGGCGGATCTGTTCCCTCTGTGTGCATGTGAGAGATAGGGAACTGCACAGCAAAATGGAGGTTTGGTTGTAACATGCACTACTATGCCTACATTGGCTTGTTCTAGCTAGCCCAGCGGGCAGTAGCCAGTTCATGACACAGTGGCTGATATGTTAAGCCCTGATGCCCAATGGTAGGTTCCTGTATCCTTAGGTACACAACACCTCCTAGATCAACCTCACCTGAGTTTCATGAAGTAGCTGGCCAGGTTTATTCTGTTGTCTGTCCATGGAAGTAGAAACCTCAGCATAGGACCCCATCTTTCACAGTGCTGGCACCTGGACCTCAGAGGTTAGCAGACTGGTAGATCTGCTTCCACTGGAGCCTCTTTTGTAATGTCCCACAACAGGAAACCTCTCTGCACAAGGCCTGATAGTTCTTGACTTATTTACAGGTACAGTGATACCTCTTGACATGTGTACAGGCAGCAGTACCGTGGGATGAGGGAGGGAGGGAGCTGGTATTGCTCTAGTTTGAGGTGATAAAAGGATGCTTCAGGGGGATGAGGAGGAACAGTTTAGAGAAGTATAAAGGGCCTGTGAGAGTCTGGCACTTGGAGGGGATCAGTTTGCCTATAGGGCCTAGCAGAGAGGGACTCAGCATTTGGGTGGGGTCTTGGCATTCATGAAGATGAGGAGGGATGGGGATCAGCAATTGGAAGTGGGCCAGGGCATCTGTGAGGGGGACATGGGGGAGGGGTTGACTGGGGGTGGGGAGAACAAGGAGGTACAGAGGAGACTTGATGCTGGAAGGGTAGAATCCAGCTCCAGGGCTGCCTAAGCTCTCCCTCCCCCGCGTTCCCTCTGCCCCACATCACGCATTCATCTCCCTGGCAGGTCCTGTCACTGGGTGCTGACGTCCTCCCAGAGTACAAGCTGCAGGCTCCACGGATCCATCGATGGACCATCCTGCATTACAGCCCCTTCAAGGCTGTATGGGACTGGCTGATCCTGCTGCTGGTCATCTACACGGCTGTCTTCACGCCCTACTCAGCTGCCTTCCTGCTCAATGAGGAGCAGGAGGAAAAGCGTTGGGAGTGTGGCTATTCCTGTGACCCCCTCAACATCATCGACCTCATCGTGGACATTATGTTCATCATTGACATCATCATCAATTTTCGCACCACCTATGTCAATGTCAATGACGAGGTGGTGAGCCATCCTGCCAAGATTGCAATCCACTACTTCAAGGGCTGGTTCCTCATTGATATGGTGGCTGCCATCCCCTTTGACCTTCTCATCTTCCGCTCTGGCTCAGATGAGGTGAGTCAGGGGGCAGCCCTGGGAGAGATCTGAAACAGGGCGTAGAGATCTGGGCCTGGCCCTCAGAATGTAGGGCAGGGGGGATGGATGGGTGGATGGATGGGTGGGTGGGTGGAGGGGTGAGTGCAAGGATTTGGGTAGATGGATGGGTGGGTGAGTGTGGCAGTGGATGGGCATGGGAGGGTTAAATGGATGGATGGTTATATAGACAGACAGGCATCTTTTCTGGGATCCTTGTTGGGTAACAACCCACCAGACTGTATTTATAGCAGTGGTTATGACTAACCCTACAAAAAGTGGTATTTTGCAGGGCCTTCCTTGACATTAGGGTATGGCTGCTGCTGTTGGGGACAGCAGGAGGCAGGATATAGGGCTAGGCTAGTGATCAGCCCTGTGTATCCTGGAGACAGGTGCTAGATAACATGGATCTAGCATGGCAGTTCCAAAAAGCCTAAAAATGTGTATGAATACCCAAGGAACAGTTCTATTATTATTTCTTTATATTATGGCAATACGTAGAAGCTCTGCCTGAGATGGGAACCCTGCAGTGTCAGGCTGTTTACAAACATATGGCAAGAGATGACTCCTGTCCCACTCTCAATGGACAAATGGCACAAGGGAAAATTACCTGCCCTGGGTCATTCAGGAGTCCAGAGATATAGCCAGAAGAAACACGTACATTTCCTGAGCACTAGATTTTTGTCCTGTTCACTGGACTACATGTTTTCCTTGTTGGGAGATCTAATAAATCAGTCTGTAATCTCAGGGAATGGAGTTGCTTTCTAAGCCTCTTGGTGTACTCTCCTGTTCCCCTGATGCTGCGTTTTGAGTCTGCCTTTTAATCTGTATCACCTTGGGCACATCCCTCTGCCTGCCTTCCTTTCCCCCTGGGCAGGCTTGAATGAAAGAGGCTACAGATTGTACCAACTATGTGGCTGCTCTTCTGTTATTCTGACAGGAGATTTGTTACCTGTTCATTACAGCAGACTCTCTATTCAGAAGGATGAGCCTGCCCCAGCAGCAGGGGTAAAACAGAGCAGGAGTTGGCTGGAATTGGTAGGATTCTGTGGTCTGGATGGTTCTTTAATTATAGAGATATGTTAGTCTGAAGTCAAGTAGAAGACAGGGTATTTGCACCTTATAGACTAACCAAAGTATGTGTATGTGTGTATGTGTTTGTAGCATAAGATTTTGTGAGCAGAAGTTCACTTCATCAGATGACAACAGATGAGAGCTATATATATGTGATATGTCTCATATATATATATAAAATCTCATATATCTTTTTCTCATGAGCACACACACACTCACTTTGGTTCATTTATAAGGCACAAATCTGCCCTGCCTTCTTTTTAAATATAAGCAATAATGCTAACAGTACCTCCTTAGTCACATGAGGCACCTATACACATGCTCCTGGGTTGGGGGGAGGGGGAGCATTTTAATTAGAGCAGTTTTTGGGAGCTGTTCTAATTAAAACACCTGCAGTGTCTCATGTATTTGGATTCCCACACTTCAAAATGGCAGCAGGGGCATTTTAACTAAAGCTCATTGGATGAGCTTTAGTTAACACACCCCGCCAACATTTTGAAATGTGGGGCACTGACTACACGTGCCACTGCAGCATGCTGGAGTGTTCCAGTTAGAATGCCTGCACACCCCTACAATGGGCGCAGGTTTTGTGGGCAGGGGCGTACAGGGAGCGGATCACGGCTCTGCCCCAGGTCCCAGCCCCACGCTGTCACCACCCCAGGATCCCAGCCCCAGCCCTGGCCCTGGTCACAGCCCTGGCCCTGGAGGCAGCTCTCTGCCTGATCAGCTATGCACCCTGCTCAGGTGGTTCCTGACCAGTCTCCATGGAGACCCCAGGATCACAGGGCAGAGCCAGGATTGGGGCCACGGTAGTGCCCCAGTTCTGTAGGCAAGGATGTGCAGGGCCAGGGCCAGGGCCTGGGGCAGAGCTGTGATCTGCTGTCTGCATTCCCCTACCCTGTGCAGGATATGTAGGGGGATGACTGGTCACTAGGCTTGGGAGCCAGCTGGGGATGAGGGCAGGGGGGGAGGGGCAGGAGGTGTGTCCAGCAGAGTTCACTTGGGTGGTGCGGTCCACAGCTACCCCCACAGGACTCCTCATGGGGCTGAGCCCTGCCCACAGCAGCCCACACCACAACCCCGCCCACGGCTGCCAGTCTAGTCCTGGCCAGTGCATGCAGCTTACTGGCAGGGCTGCTCCAAGTGCAGCTGCAACCATCCAGGTGCTGCTCAGTTACTGTCATCTCCAGCAGCTCCTGCTCCTCCCCGGGCTGCACTGCTCTAGATGGGGAGAAAGCTTCAGCTGGGCAGCTCCTGCCCCATGTGTGGGGCTCTGGCTCCAGCTCCCAGCTGTGATCCACCCACTTGGCCTGCCTCAGGTGGCTACTCATTGCGCTGCATGGCCGAAGTGGATGCAAGGCAACCAGGAGCTGCAGCCGGGGCTCTGCATGCTGGGGCAGGAGCTGCTCAACTGAAGTTTCCTCCCCACCTGGAGCAATGCAGCAGGGGCAGGAGCAAGAGACTGAGCCACTGCTAGAGGTGAGAGGAGCTGAGCAGCACTTGGGAGGCTACAGCCCCACCAGGAGCAGCCCTACTAGTAAGCTGTGCACATTGGCCAGGACAAGGGCCGGCAGGTGCAGACAGGAGCGCAGCTCTGGTTGCCCAGGCAGGGCTCAGCCACATGTGGAGCACCATGGGGGCAGCTGCAGGCTGGATCCAATCAGTTAGCAGGCCGGATTTGGCCCACAGGCGGTATTTTACCCACCCTTGCCTTAGAGGCATGAATAAAAACCAGGAGTCCTGGCTCCTTGTTCCCATGATAACCCCTCCTCTGAGTTTCCCTCTGTGCTACCCTTCAGTGGCTAATTCCCGCTTCCTTTCTGCAGACAACCACCCTCATTGGGCTGCTGAAGACAGCACGACTGCTGCGCCTGGTGCGCGTGGCCCGCAAGCTGGACCGCTACTCAGAATATGGGGCAGCCGTGCTCTTTCTGCTCATGTGCACCTTCGCCCTCATTGCCCACTGGCTGGCCTGCATCTGGTATGCTATTGGCAATGTGGAGCGGCCCTACATGGAGCACAAGATTGGCTGGCTGGACAACCTGGGTGACCAGATCGGCAAGCGCTACAATGACAGTGACCTCTCATCTGGCCCCTCCATCAAGGACAAGTACGTCACTGCCCTCTACTTCACCTTCAGCAGTCTCACCAGCGTTGGCTTCGGCAACGTCTCCCCCAACACCAATTCCGAGAAGATCTTCTCCATCTGTGTCATGCTTATCGGCTGTGAGTTTCTAACTCTGCCCCCTGCTAGGGCTGTGCCCACCCCCTGGGGAGGCAACATGTAGCCAGGGGCCAAAGGGGCTGGTTTGGGCAAAGAATCAAATTAGCCCATACTGTGAGTGTGAGCAAGGTGGGGAAAGAGTCTTTGTGGCCCCAGTGCCTGTGTGGCCCAGTGCAGGCACAGTCTAAGCTGCACCTGGTAGATTTATCCATCTGGGAGCCTGTGCCTCTTCAGTGCTGGGAATCCAGTGCAGCTGGGGAGACTTCCATGAAGGCTGGGGAGACAGGTTTTGGAAAGTGACCTGTTTCCAGATGCACAAGACTCTGAGCCTTGTCGCATGGGGCTCTTAGCTCATGTTCAAGTTAGAACATAGTAAAGTTAGACAGTGTTCTGAACAGTCACACTGTCATGCTTACTGCAATTGGAATAATATGCGCAGCTCTCATGCACTATGAGCTGCGTATGTTTTATTTCAATTACTGGATCAGTGGATTGTAGGTCCCAGCCCTGGGACTGCAGTTGACCATAGTATCTCCATGGAGCAGTCTAATGTGAGTTCAACACATGTTACTTAATAGGATCTGGAGGTACTCCTTGCTGGAAAAACCGTAGCTTTGCTACAATGTCATATGACTTGAGTGCACTTAGCATATGTTATTCTAGCTGAATGCACAGATGCATGTTTGGAGTGCATTTAACTCATGCTAAGTATCCTGTGTAACACAGCCATCAGAAATGGCCTTTGCTACGCAAGCAGAAGGGCCATGTAGGGGCTGCTAAACTAGGGAGAAAGAAAGCAGAGGGGCAGCCAAGCAGGCAATGGAAACCCAATCTGCCTCTCCTCCAAGTGATGCCCTTGGTTTCCAATGTGCTTTAGTCCTACAGCCTCTCCCAGTGCCAGAGATGCTTCCTGGCCCCCAGCATGGAGTCTCCTCCAGGCCAATCATGTGCCCCCACCCCACACACTCACACCTGTTGCTAGGAGCCAGGCTCAGCAAGAGAAGCAACTGTAATGGAGAGTCATAGTGCCTTTTGGGGACTGAGTCTATTATTGAAAAGAAGGGGTCAATGAGATGGGGGTTAGAACCGATGACTCTGGCTTGAGTGAGGGACCCCTTCCCCAGGGGTATTTGTCACTATCTCACTCCAAGGCAGATCCCCTCCATTCAGTCCCCTGACCCCTCCCTCTCCTTGCAGCCCTGATGTATGCCAGTATCTTCGGCAATGTCTCAGCCATCATCCAGCGCCTGTACTCAGGCACAGCCCGCTACCACACCCAGATGCTGCGGGTGAAGGAGTTCATTCGCTTCCACCAGATCCCCAACCCATTGCGCCAGCGCCTGGAGGAGTATTTCCAGCATGCCTGGTCCTACACCAATGGCATTGATATGAATGCGGTAAGTGAATGGGAAACAAAAGGGTGCTGCCCTCAGTGGCAGGCTGAGCTGTCACAAGCTGGATATGGGACACAAGGTTGACATTTATCTAGACTTCAGCAAGACCTTAGATATTGTTTCCCATGAGATTCTCTTGGAGGGTACTGGCCTTGACCAGTCTGCAGCGTGGTGGGTTGGCAACTGGCTCACAGGCCAATCTCAGAGAGTTGCGTTCAATGGAATGGCCTCATCCTGGAGGGCTGTCTCCAGTGGTGTCCCCCAGGGATCAGTGCTTGGGTCTATGCTCTTTAACACCTTTATCAATGACTTGGATGAGGAAGTGGAAAGCGCAATGATTAAGTTTGCAGATGACACCAAGCTGTGGGGAAATGTGAGTACATCTGAGGACAGGGTAAGGATCCAGGATGACCTTGACAGGTGGTCCTGTGGGCTCAATGCAGTCAGATGAGGTTCAACAGGGAGAAGTGCCGGGTCCTTCATCTGGGTAGGAAGAAACTTCATCATAACTATATGATGAATGGTGGTCCACTGGTTAACACTGCATCTGAAAAGGACCTGGGGGTGACAATCGACCAGAGGATGAATATGAGCCATCAGTGTGATGAAGTTGCCAGCAGGGCAAATAGAACTCTGGTGTGCATCAGCCCATGTGTTGCTAATAGATCCAGAGAGGTGCTTCTCCCCCTCTATTCGGCACTGGTGAGGCCATAGCTGGAGTACTGTGTCCAGTTCTGGGCACCGCACTTCAAGAAGGATGTGGATAAGCTTGAAAGGGTACAGAGAAGGGCCACCCATATGACCAGGGGCCTAGAGGATAGGTCCTATGAAGAGAGACTCCGGGAACTGGGTTTGTTCAGTCTCAGTAAGAGAAGACTGATAGGTGACTTGTTAGCTGCCTACAAGTATGTCAGGGGCAAACACCCAAGATCTAGGGGAGCAACTCTTCAGAAAGGCACACCTTGGGAGGGCAAGGTCCAATGGGCACAAGCTAGTTGAGGAAAAATTTAGGCTGGACATAAGAAAAAACTTATTTTCTGTAAGGATATCTAGAATCTGGAATACAATCGAAGCAGAGGTGGTGCAGCTGCCATCCCTGGAGGTGTTCAAGAGGAGGCTGGACAAGGTCCTTGTTAAGCTCGTTTGAGCCCAATTACCTCCTGCCCATGACGGGGGACCAGACTTGATGATCTTACAAGTCCCTTCTGGTCCCACTATTCTATGATTCTAAGCAGGGGTTTGCAGCTATGTCTTGCTGAGCCCTCACAGTATTGCTGACATGACTGTAAGGAGCAGAGCCAGCCTTGGAGAAAATGGCGCGCTAGGCAAACTTGCATTTTGTGCCCCCCCCCAACGTATGTGTGGGTGTGGGTGTGTGGGGAGGATGTGGGGGGTGCGTGTCTGAGGGGCACACATGCCCCAGCAGTTTCAGGTGGCAGGGCACCCTGTGGGCTATCATGGAGCAGAACATGTCCACTCACCAGAAATGCTGGCTTGATGCTGAACAGTGGGCCCAGGGAATGGGGATGGGGGACAGCAGTAGCTCTGCACAGGATGGCCGGAAGGGCAAGCGGACATGCAACAGGCAGGGCTGCCCTTACAGGAAGCCCAGTTGCAGCAGCAGAGCGCTGCCACCCAGAGCTGCCCATGCCCACGCCTTTGGCAGTGTTGATGGTGGCTGCAGCTCAGCCTCTAGCCCCAGCAGGTTGGTGATGGTGAAGCCCTTGGCACACAAGCTGGGGCTACCCAGTCACACTGTCTTCTCACTAGGCACCACCGCCTTGCCCTGACCTGCCTGTCAGCGCCCACCACCAATGCTGTTTCCCAGGGTTTTTTACACCACTGCCCCAGCTGGCTGGCTCCACTCAGCTCCTGGCGGGACCAGGGAGGTAGGCCCCGCTGCCCAGCCCCCAGGATTAGTTGCCACCGAAGTCCCCCGATGGCTCCCGACTGGCGCAAGCAGCCGGGCAGGGTGTGTATGTGTGTGTGGTGCCCCCCTGACCACAGCACCCAGGGTGGTCACCCATGCCACCCACCCCTGGTAGGGAGGAAAACAGGAAGGAAGCTTAGGATTCAAGTTGCTTTGTGAAGGCTTCTAGCCTGGGGAGTGCCAGTGCCCTGGACAGTCCTGAGCCCAACTCCTCGTCTCTTTGCACCAGGATCTTTCCATTCAGGTTGATGAAAGCAGGCAAAGACCTGAGCATGCCAGTATCACTTGGGTGTATGGCTGAAGTATGTATGACATCAACATCTCTCTGTATGTTTGTCCACCTACTCATCCTTTCACCCCCCACACAGACCAATCTCTTTTAATGTCCCTATAGACCATCCTCCTCTATACTCTATCTCCCTGATGGTCAGGGAAGTCAGGAAAGAGTGTGGCTTTCCCCAGTTGCCTGGGAGCCTGGGTACCAAGCTGCTGCCTGTGTTTTGGAGCTGAGCTGAGAAGTTGATTCAGTGATGGGTGTGAGGGGAAGACTCAATGAGCTTTAGTTCAAAGCACCCCACCAACATTTTTCAGCGCAGGGACGCTGATACACACGATAGTCCGAGCACTTTAACTAGCGTGGCTCTCAGAGCTGCACTATTTAAATCACCCCACCCCACCTCCTAGAGCACATCTATAAACACCTGGAGGTACTAAATTTTATGCACATTACCTAAAGTGCATTAATGAATGTATAGACACACCCAGTGTAACTTAGATTAATCTCCAAAGCAGATGTAAATTACATTGGTGTAAACATGTCATGTGTCCAGGCCTTCAGTAGACCCAGAGAGCCAAGGTTAACATGATTCTATCACTCTACTACACTGAACAGTTAAATAGATTAAGGGATGCAAGTGCCAGGACCTCAGACTGCTTTGTCTCCCGATCACAACTATTCTTAAAAGTACTTTTTCCAAAGATAAAGGAAAGGAAGGAAAACCAGCAAACGCCTGGAAAGCATTAACAGAGGCTTTCATTTTAACAATATCCTCTAATCCCTTTTTCTTTTACTGTACAGTTTTTATATGGAAAACCCCTTGTTGGGCAGTCTTTCAGCCAGAATTGAAGATGGCATTAACTGTCCCTTTTGAGATAGAAAAGAAAAAGCTAATGCAAGTGAACAGGAGGCAGTGTGTGGAGCTGTTGTAGTTAAAGTCTGTTCC
This sequence comes from Alligator mississippiensis, assembly GCF_030867095.1. NCBI lineage: Eukaryota > Metazoa > Chordata > Crocodylia > Alligatoridae > Alligator > Alligator mississippiensis. Next base: position 158,449,944 of record NC_081827.1, read on the forward strand.
TGAAGACAAAACAAGATCCACACACATGGGAAGGACGGAAAGGAACAGCACAGATAATGAAGGCAGCTGTCAACTCCTCCTGTGACCTCCCTACTATATAGTATCATAGAAAATTAGGGTTGGAAGGGACCTCGGGAAGTCATCTAGTCCTCTCAAGGAGGGGGACAGCAAAGTCAAGTCTTGTATCCTAGGCGCTACTCAGAACTTGGCTGAGGCCAAGGAGATGGTGCTATCACCTGGGTGCCTGCTTCTGGTCCACTTAGGACCTCTCAGAATCAGGTTGAAGAAAGCCCAGCAGTTCCCTGGTGGGTCCCAGACAAGCACTGGGGCAGGGCACATGGGAGAATGGCCCTAGGCTCCAGGTGCCGCACTCCATGGGCTCTGCTTGCTGGAACAAGGCTTGAGAAGGCATTTATTAAGTGATGAGACTGAATTACATTTGAAAAACAAGAACACTGAAATGGAAAAAGGCATCTTCCCTGCACATTTTAAATTCCCTTGTTGTTACAGGACAAAAACAGTTTAGAATGATGCCTAAAGCCTTTCCAAAGCCAAAGCATGTGTTTGAGGATGATAAGCTAAATATCAATAAAGAGACATCTGCCATTTTTATACTGGCTAGGACAGTAAACTGACACTAGCACCCAGGAAAGGGGTGGGGGGCAAAAAGCCCTCCTTTGCTCTGCATAGGTCCCTGATTTCTCCTTCCATTTTGCTTGCTGAGATGCATTCAGCTCCTGTAACTCAAAAACTGAACTAAGGACAATGTAACCATGCCATCACCAGAGCTGCTGCAGCCCTTAATTTCAGCCAAGCTGTCCAGCAAAGATCTTTGCAGCAATTACCATTCTTTGGACTGTGGCACTCTTTGCAAGCTCTAGATGCAGTTTTTCCAAGGTGAAACTGATAAAGAATTGCCTGAGATCAAACATGATCCAAGAATAACTTAAAGGTTTAAATCATCTCTCAACTGAGTATGAAATATCACAGTGGCTTGATGTCCATCACTGACTGATGATTTTGCTGCAAGAAAGCCTAAGAAGTTTTGTTTCAATAAAATTGAAATTATCCCTTCAATACCTTAAGAGAGGTTTTCAATAACACTAGCCTGTATTTTATTTCATTTGCAAATTAATTGATTAAAAACCTTCAATTAATTTATTAACATACATTTGCACAGCGATGTTCTTAAAAGGAATATTATTATTGTGTAGGATTCCTTGTGACAGTAACAAACCACCAAAAGTCAGTAGTTTTGAGAGAGGGAGCCTTGAGCTTTACTTTAGATTCAGTCTTGCATTGTAAGCCAGGCCTGCCAGGAGCCACTCCACCTGTCCTCAGCCCACTGTCCCCATCACCCCTGTGAAGGTCTCCAAAGAATGAGTAGAATACTTTATCTCCCTCAGTTTTTGTTTATCACTTGGGCCTAATTTTCAACAGCAGTTTGAGATGGTTAATTTTAATTTCCAGTCTCTTGTTTACCATCCATGATCAAAACACAGTCCTTGAGTGGTATCAGCAGACCTTTTTGTTTGGGCTAACCCAGTCCTTGTCTTCAAATTTTGCTGACTTTTATGGATGTAGGAGTCTAAGTCTGACGTCTGTTACCTTGGGTAGCGTAAAGGAGAAGACTGTGTCCAAAGCATTCACATCTCTGTGATATTACTGCTGAAGACAGCTCAGATTGGACATCTGCATGAACAGTTGGAGATAAGCCCTACTCAGAAGGCCAAGTACAAACACCCCCAGCATTATAAATAGTCCGATCCTGATCCACATTGTCTTCCTGGACTTTTTCATGATACTGAGCCAACCCAACCCCCATCTCTGGGCTTCCCAAACATAGTGATTAGGCTCTGGTCTCTTAAACTAATTCTTATGTTTTCAAGCTGCACTCCAAATACCAATTAATCAACCACCTTGTCTGAGGTTAATGTCACCACCTCTCTTTTAAAGATATGGGGAAACTGAAGCACAGAGGTCATGTATTAGGTTAGGGCAAGTGTACAGTGGGTCCATGTTACAGCTAGGAGCTCTGCCGTGAAAAATGCCCCACCTGCTCCCTCTCACTCTGAGCATGCCAAAACCTAGAAATGAAGTGATGTACTTACTATCTGAAGGGAGCACTGAGCTCTGGTATTCTAACTGGAGAGAGAGACTGAAGGACCTGAACCTGTTCAACCTCAGCAAGAAGAGGCTGAGGGGGGACCTGGTGGCTGCCTACAAACTCATCAGGAGAGTTCAACAGCAAATAGGCAGAACCCTTTTCTCCCCAGCACCACCTGGGGTGACGAGGAACAATGGTCATAAGCTGATGGAGAATGGGTTTAGGTTAGAGATCAGAAGGCAATATTTTACAGTTAGGGTGGCCAAAATCTGGAACCAACTTCCCAGGGAAGTGGTCCTTGCTTCTACCGTGGGCATATTCAAGAGGAGGTTGGATGATCAGCTGTCTGGGGTCTTGTGAACCCTGCATTCATTCCTGCCTGTGCCAGGGGGTCAGGCTAGATGATCTGTTCAGGTCTCTCCTGACCCTAGCTACTATGAAACTATGAAACTGGCATATGCTTAGGTCTGGTCTGCCATGGCTACATTTCCCTGTTTCCAAAATCAGGTGCATGTTAAGCATGAGCAAGTTGGTGGGGCATGCTTCAGGGTGTCACTTCCAGATATGACATGGTAGGGAGGTGGACAGACCCTTAGAGCACCATAACCAAGGACAGAACTGGGAGTTCCTACCTCTTAGCCATGTTTTGTTCCTAGTTAGCCAGTGAGTAAATCAGGACTTTGCTGCTATCAGGGTCTGTACAACTGCTGAGTGGTAGGAGAAGCCTCCCCATTTATACTATGCCCTCTGGCTGAGGAGAAGCAGGCAGAATCTTACAGTCTCACTGATTGTAAGGACCTGCTGGAGCCAGGGACAGGAGGGAAGGCACTGTTCATTCTCTACCCCATCCCCAGGCCCTCACTCCATCATAATTGAACTCTTCCCCCTCAGAAGCAGCTTCCAAGCCTGTTGTATGACTGCCCTATGGTGACCCTTCCCCTTGTATACACAGCTCAAACGCATCAGAAAATCTCACCCTGCTGACTAGCAGAATATCACACTATTCTTACACTGAGCAAAAGAGTGTACATTTCATCACTACACCCTCCACCTGCTCCAGGAGTTATTGGAAGCTTTCTTTAGGTTGCTATTTTTACCTTGTTTTCAGTATCTCTTTCTTTGCTGTTAAGAGATCCTGTTAAATGGGAAATATTTTCCATTAGTGTCTGTATCAATTGACCATAGGATATTATGAATGACTCATTCTTTCTGCTTCTGGAAATTAATGTAGATAGAGTTTTGTTAGGGCAGATATCTCATTACCAATTTATGGTATGATTAAGTATAGCTACGTAGAATAGCATTCAAGAGGATGAATGTGTTGCCAAAGGGCACGTGCAGAATTAGAGTCGTTATTGATTGGTAATTCCAATAACAAGTAGGAGTCTCAGTGGAGGACTGTTGTGCCAGGCATAGTGCAAACACAGAATGAAAAGACAGTCCCTTTCTCCAAAGTACTTGCCATCTGAAGATGTGCCAAGAAATCCATGCCCAGGTTGATACAGGTAGGAGCAAGGAAACAATACTGGTTGCCATGATGGGAAGAGGTTTCAGGACATCATTGCCCAACTGTTGAGCTTTCTATGGTCATCCTAGCAAAGGGGTGGGTGGGAAGGATATGATGCAAGACAAAGTCACTTGAAGGCTGTTTAAGGTAAGCTTCTGCCAATAATGATATGGTAATTGCTTCTCACAAAATTTTTGTGTTGTGCTTTTACTCTGAGGTTGCAAAGAGGTTAGGGTTGAGGTGATTTTCTTGGAGTGCATTTTTTTAAGCTTGATGGGTAGGTGTTTGTCTTGTGAGTGGTGTGAGATTTAAGGTGTCATGAACTAACCTTTCCTGGTTTTTAAATACTTGAATTGTATGAGGAAGGTGATAGGTAACAGATTGTCTCTTAGCAACCTTAGCTTTTCTCCAGACAACACTCTAAAGCTGTGGACTGAACTGTTTCATCATAGCTGCCATCTGGCCAGGCCACCTGTGTCTGCCTATCAGTCTGGTGGTAGGTCTCTTCCCCTGAGTTTGCTTTGTGATCATGACCTCCTTCTCCTCATACAGGTGCTGAAAGGCTTCCCTGACTGCCTACAAGCTGACATTTGTCTCCACCTGAACCGCACCCTCCTCCAAAACTGCAAGGCTTTCCGGGGGGCCAGCAAGGGCTGCCTCCGTGCCCTGGCCATGAAGTTCAAGACAACCCACGCACCTCCAGGAGACACTCTAGTGCATTATGGAGATGTCCTCACCACACTATACTTCATCTCCCGCGGCTCCATCGAGATCCTCAGGGAAGACATTGTGGTGGCCATCTTAGGTAGAAGAATTCTTCCTTCTGGGCAGGGGAATGCAAATCTGAGGAGAGGAGAAGAGATGTTTTGGGAAGAGAGGAGAGAATAACACCATTTTTCAGCTTAGCCAAATTCTTGCCTGTTAGGATGAGAGCCAAATCCTTCCTTGGGAAGACAGATATGTGGTTTGGCTTCCATTCTTCAGTTCAGGGCTTCTGCTTGCATCTGGTGTTGGGGATAATTATCTATCAGGGCTGGGAAGAACCCTAGAGCTGGATGGATTCATGCTCATTTTAGCCTTAGTCCTGCCCAGCTGTGCCTAGGATGAACTGGCTCAGATCAAATAGGAATCAACACAATCCCAGCTTCCCAGCTTAATCCCAGTTTAGAGCCCTCCAGGTGTAGGCTGGTGAGGAAACTGGTTAGTGTCTGATAGTTCTTTATCCCCTGGTTGCTCCCAAAGTGCTGTCCCCAGCACTGTGGGGTCAGGCCAGGGAAGAGGCACTGGAATCATGACAGAAGGCTGATCCCTGACTGAGGCAAGCAGCACCACATATCTCCTTTCTCCTCGTAGCCTTAGCTTTCCAGATCCTAGACTAGAGGTTTTGAGAACTGGGAGGAGTGCATGCATTTGATGGATGCTTCATCACACTGGGAGGGGAATGTCAGGATGCAGGTAACACATACCGAGGGGCATCTTTAGAGAGGCTGTTGGGCACAGGAAGACCCTGTGTTTCTCTCTCTGGACCTGTAGCATCCAGGCTAGTGTCATCACCAGTCTGCTACAGTTCTGGGCTAGGGTCAGCAGCCATGGGAGGGAATCTCCACTGCCAATCTGAAATGACCCTATGATATGCTTGGACCCCGGGGTGGCTATTATACCCCCTGGTGGCTCCTGCCCCACTCTGGCTCCTGGAGTGCCCTCTTTTTCTCTCACCTGCCATGCCTTGATGGAACTAGTTGATTCTGAGAAGGGAGGCTGCCCCAGGGTCCCAGAGAGAGCCCTTGCTATTCTGCAACCATTGGGGTCCCTCCTGGATCCAGCCAGTCCCTATCCTCTCCCTCAGATATTATGTGAAGCCCTCCTGGCCTCCATCCATGCTCCAGGACACCAGTTACCTTAAGGGCTAGTTGTGGCCTCCTTCTGCCCCCACAGCTATGCCCAAGCCTTGCAGACATTACTGGTCAGTTAGTTACTCCAATTGGGCAGCTCGCCCCCAGTACAATGTCAGGCCTTCTCAGGCCTCCAAGCCCTTATCGAGGCCTTGGTCTTCCTGTCTTCCACCCCTTTTCTCTAGCTGGGCTCCTTTAGCCAAGGCCCACTGCAGTGGGTCTCAGCTTATGGGATCCAGCCCTGGTTCTACCCCTCAAACTCTCGGTCCCTGGCCCTGGGTTCTCCCCTCTCCGGCTTTGGCCTTTGCTGTCCCACCTTCAAGCCATCACTGTATTGCTTTGCCTAACTCAAGCTTGTGCCCCCTTGGCTTCCACCTGCCTGACTTGTGCCGAGCCCTGGTGGGACTCAAATACTCCCATGCCCCTCAGGCACTCCAATGACTGGAGCCCCTGCCCCTGGCAGGGCTCAATTGCTTGCCTCTCAGGTACCCTGTGGCTTAAACCTCAGTGTGCCCTCAGGCACCCCCACTATGGCCTTCTCATCCTCCCTTTTATCCACACCCTATTTGCCAGCATAACTTGAACACAAAAGGCAAACAACCATTGAATAAAACTTTCCCCCCTGCTCAAGGTTAAACCAATACTTGGGTCTCTCAGGCAGCTTTTCCCTGCTGAGACCGCTATCACCTGGTTGCTCCCAGCCCTCTCCTTCTTCTCTCCAGGTGCTGGCTTTTAAGCTCATTGGAGCGGCTCCCTCAGATCAGGTGACTCTCTAACTAGAAGTGCATCGATATATTGGTTGTGTACCAGACTGGCACCAGTGAAAGGAAAATTAACATTATCAACTATCAGCTTTCTTTGGCCGATGTAGCCAATAATGTTCTCCGATAATTTAATTATGCCAGGGCCCCAGATGCCTGGGTTCCCTCCCACGAACTGGGGTGACCTCAAATATACCCCCAGCCCTTCACCGGGAAGCCAGTCTGGGCTGGAGCAGAGCAGCTACCACAGTGTCCCGGGCGCTGGCGCAACGCAGACTGCAGGCTGGGGCCAGGGCAGGCGCTGTAAAAGGTGCCAAATGCTGGAGATATGACTAAGGTGGGGAGAGGTAGGTGGAGCTGCCTGGCCTGGCCTGGCCTAGCCCAGCATAACTCAACCTGAGCCCCAGGGGGCCAGGGGCAGAGCCTGGCAGGGGCTGGGGCAGCCGCTCCCTCCTGCTGTGTGCAGCAAGGTCCTTCCCCCAGTGGGGAGCCTCTCGGAGTGGGGGGGGGCAGCACTTTAATTAGAGCCACTCTGATTAAAGTGTTGCCTTGTCTCCTGTATCAGCATCCCCACACTTAGAAATGGCAGTGGGGGCACTTGAACTAAAGCTCATTCAATGAGCTTTATTATTAAATATCGGTTATTGGATTGGTATCATCCAATATGGTTGGTTATAATTGGCTATCAGTACTGGCCAAGAAAATCTTTATCAGTGCATCCCTACCTCTAACCCTGGCACAGCTTTCCCTCCTTAATTCTAATGGGCAGTTTATGACTGCCACTCTGGCTGTCCCAGCAATAGGCGCTCAAAGCTTATATGTCCCTGACTGCCTGTTCCCCTGCAGCCAGCTCATAATGAGCAGTCTTTCCCCACATGAAGACAGCCCTGTGGCTGCTTCTGTCTTAAAGTAGTGGGAGCCCTGGCTCCCTGTTATAGACCCACACAATATTTGGAGCATTATGCATCACTGGTGGTGACCTGCAAAGAATATGGGAGCATTACAGCACTCCACACCTAGAGAAGGACATGTTCAGCATTAGGGCATGTCTGTACTGTAGTTGCTGCCACTCATGTAAATACAATTTTGTGCTAGCTGTAAACTTGCTAGCTTGGTGGCTGGCAGCAATGCAGTTGCAACAGCATGGAGCTTATTGTGAGCTGCAAAACCCACCCAAGAGCTGGGTGGTTACTTGGGTGGTTAGACCATAATGTCCTTTGTGCTACAACAGCTATGCTGTTATTGGCACTGCAGCAGCTAGGTTAAAGCCAGCTCAGGTATGTCTCTGCTGCCAGAACCAGCAGTATGGACATATACTCTCACCACCGAGAACTTACAGGGACCTTGAGGGGAGCTCTTTAAAAGGGTCAGCTGTTCCACACGTATAGGACACATCACAATGTATGAGTGGGAGGAGTGAAACAGTCAGGAGCAGGGATACAAAGGTGTGTAAAGAGCCAAGGGAAGTGAGGACACAGCTGGGGACACACTGTCTCACTCAACAATCCTCTTGTTGAGTGAGACAGGACTTCAGAACACTTTCTGTGAAGCCCAAAAGCCCTACAGGCTTAGACTGGTCATTTGCCCTACAGTCTAATAATCCCCTCTCCATTGCACAGGGAAGAATGACATCTTTGGAGAGCCCATCAGCCTCTATGCCCGGCCTGGGAAATCCAACGCAGATGTGCGGGCACTGACCTACTGCGATTTGCATAAAATCCAGCGGGAGGACCTCCTGGAAGTCCTGGATATGTACCCTGCCTTCTCTGACAATTTCTGGAGCAACTTAGAGATAACTTTCAACCTGAGAGATGTAAGTATCAGACACAGGCATGGAGGGCTGAGGCTGCCCCTGCACATCACCTCCAACTAAACTGTTGGAAGGAGAGCAGCCACAGGACTTGAGTGACCTTTCTGGCTGTGTGCATTTTCCACTCAAGTTTTTTGCATATTTGCTAAGCACCACAGGCTGTGTCTTTGAAAAGCTTTTTCATGTTGCAGCCACTCAAATCCCAAGTTGGTAAGTCTGGTTTTCAGAAGACCTCTGCATTCCTCAGAGGGGTCAGAGTATCATGAGAGCCCAGCACACAGGTGCATGCAAAAGGAAGATTTTTGTGAAAATCTACAGGTCATGCAGCCAAGGCCCTGCTGCAATTCTGCAGCTTTCCCAACACCCTTAAACTGCCCTAAAGTTGATTTCAGCCTGCTGCAAGGTCTTCATGCTTCAGTGCTGTGGTAGCAAGGTGGTCTTGCTGTCACACAAGGTGGTGATGGGCCAAAGTGTTGGAGACATGATAGTGGCATAGCATGGATCATTAAGCCAAGACATTTTGTTGTTATTGGCACTGGAGCAGATCAGTATTATGTCATGGTAGAGTATTGTGTTGTCTTGCTGAAAAGTGATCCTGTGTCAGCAGCGAGACTTAGTATTCTGATGTGACAAGTTTCTTGTGATGTTTTGCTGTGACGTAACATTACATCATCATGACATAATGACAACTCAGAATATTTTGGCATGCTGCTGCTGTCATCATTGAAGGACAGTTTTTCACTTTGTGGTTTAACAGGATGACATAGCTTCCACCTGTTCATTTTATATTGGGTCTCACTATCACATACTGATGGGACAGTGATTTGTGTGGTGGCATGAGTGCATGCTCATGCAGTGTCATGTTATTTTGATGTCATCACAACAACTACTTTGGACTGATTTGATTTGTGTCATATTGATACAACATGGTGATTGAACATATCGTCACTTTTAGATGGCATTGCCATGACAAAGTCATTACATTGAGATGATGTAATGGCAGGATGTCTTCATGCAGATGTCCTGACAGTGGTCCAAACCCAGTACAACATTCCACATTTAGCCACATACTTTAGTCCTGTTAACTTCAAGCAACTACCCAGTCTATAAAATGGCTGAGAAAAAGGATATTCTGATGTCTCCAGCTATTCACAAACAAGCTTACTCAAAGAATTTTTTTTTTAAATAATGTTTTATGAATAATCAGGCATGTTACCGGCAGAAGACTGAGGGGTCATTTTTTCTTAAGTATTATTATTAAATTCTGCTCCTCAATCTGATTAGACACCACTGATTTTACGTTTCAGAGAAACCTGCTGGCTGGTTTGTGAGAGAGAGAGAGACCTATCGTCCCTTTGTCCACTGCCTCCACCTAAGTGATCTGAAACTGCTGAGGTCTCTCATGAATCTGAACTTATTTCAGCCTCAAGACTGTCCAGCCCAAGTCTCAGGTTTCCTTGGGATGTAGCCTGCTGTGGTGTCAATATATAGTCCCTGGGGCCAAAGCCTCTGGCTGGGGAAGGAAATTAAGGCAGTTATCTTCCCACAGAGGAGGCCCTGAAGAGAGACACCCTTAGTCCACCCTTCACTCAGGATGAGGAATGGGCTGAGGATCAGCTGGGATAAACCCCAGTCCCCTTCTGTTACCAAACTCTCTTCTTCCTCAGGCAGATAGCATTCCCCGCTCACCACTCAGCGAGGAGTACGACTGCAACTACCGCCGTGTGCGCCGGCGCAGACACTCCCTCTGCAAACCCAGTAAGACTGGTAAGTCCTGGCCAGCACTGCTCACTGTCTTCCCCAGGATCTCAGCCTGGCCCACACTGTGTTCCTCTACCCCTATCCCATGTCTTCACTTCAACTGTTAGTCATGCTGTGACTGGGCTTCATGTAGAAGGTCCTGACCCATCTCCTACCCTCAAAGGATATTTCTTTTGCCTGTTAGGGTGTTAGAGTGGCCATCATAGAGGACATTCCGATTTTCTCCTACTCTGTCTTCTGTCTCTGTTGATACAAAACTGGATGCCTTTATGTCCTCTATTTATATCTTCAAGAGAAAAATAGAGAACATAAAGGCATCCGGTTATGTATCAATAGAGGACAGAGGACAACCAAACTGTCCTCTATGATGGCCACCCTATAGATTGCAGTGGGACATCAGTCTCTACCCAAGCCACACCTGCTGTCACCAGCCTTTCCTCCCTCCTTCCCTCATGTTCTTGCTCTTCTTGGCTCCCTCCCCAAGCTCTGTAGTACCAGCTGTGACAGGATGCACAGTTCTCAGCTGGGCCAGGGCTGAGTCAGAAAAATCTGGGGTCAGACACATGAAAGGCTCCAGAGCCAGTGTGGCATGGAGGGGGGAAACCTGCACTTCACCCCTTCCAGGATTGGGTCTAATCAGCTGAGTGCTCTGGTGCACTGAGCGGGGGGCAGGGAAGCCTTGTGCCTGGGAGAGGCCTGACCAGCTTTTTAACTGCTGCAGTTCTAGTAGGACCCAGGCCTCAACCTAAATGGTGGAGCAGAGCAGTGACCTACCCATGTTGGGCCCTCCCATGTGAGCTGATGCCAGCTGGCCCACGTGGTCTCCTCCCCATGAGGTGGAGCTAAGCACCAGCTGGACTATCCTGTCCTCCCTCTACAAGGCAACACTGAGTGCCATCTGATTCCACACAAACCTGGACAGGTGCCCACCATCCCTTTTGCCCCTACCCCCATGAAGGGCTCCACAAGTTTCTTTTGTGGGCCATCATGCTGCTCAGCATTGTGATGGACACAGGTCCCAAGGCAGGACCATGTTGACCTGCCCTTCCCCTTCCCCTCCCCTCACCCACAGATGCTGACGCTGGCATCTCAGATGCGGAGCAGTATCACACCTACTCTGAGCTCACCAACACCAAGGACACCCTCAGCAAGGAGCAGTGGGATGACCTGGGCAGCAGCACCACCCCCTGCTCCCAGACCAGTGATGATGAAGCCAAGCCTGCCAGTCCCACCAAACCTGAGCCCTTCCTTGCCTCTGAGAAGGATGATTTTGTCCCACCTGTGCTCAGCTTCGTCACCACCACCAATGGGGGCACTGACATCAGCAGGCAATCAGCAGATGGCAGCCAGTCTTACACAGGTACCAGGACCCACAGCCTCTGGGGACATGGGTGAAACCCATGGGGTTTACGACTGGCAGCTATCAAGGCCCCAGTTATCAAGGCTCTGTGCACAGAGCTAGAGGGGCTGAAAAGCCCATGGACTCTGTTCCTCAGCCCCTTGGGTGCCAGGCAGTGTCTGTGGCTCAGGAAATGCCTGGGAGGAGGTAGCATGGTGCCAGGCAGCTGAAGGAGAATTTCTGCTCTCCAGAAGATGGAATTAAGTCAGACCTTGTGGGAGGAGAAGCCCTGCTCCTGATGAAACTTGCCATCTCTATGCAAAGCTGGTGGGCACTTCTGCTAGCCACAGGGCAGGAGTCAATACGTGCCCTCTTGCTGGCAGGCATCATGCTCTGCTGGTGTGTGTGCAGCAGCCTCAGCCTGGGCAGGGGTCCATCAGTGTGATGGAAGAAGGGGAGGGGCCTGCCAGAGGGTGAGCACATTAGGGAAGCAGAATGGGAGTGCTGGGAGGATATATTGTGTTTTGCCTGAGCACAGCAGCGGATTCTCCTCTCTCTCCAGCCACCCCCTTGGACATTCCCAGTATGTTCACCTTCTGGGAGGACAGAAAGCCAAACATCCACCCAGAACCCTTGCAACACTTGTCCTTGGTCCACAACTCCCAGGACCTTCCTCTGCACATTGACTACCGGCCAGGCCAGATTGAGTCCAGGCTGGAGCTCCTGCAAGCCCAGATCAGCAGGTAGGTACTGGCCTAGGTTCCTACAGCCCTCTGTTGGGCACACTACCCTGGTTGCATGCAGGGATCAGCCTCCTGCAAGACTTTCCCAATCTGCTGCAAGTGCAGCACCCTAGAAATTCTGCAGTGCAGCACAGGTGCCCTCTGCTGGCTCTTTTGGACATTTCAGTCCCACGCTCAGTAAAAGAAATGTAGAAGCAGAGGGACCTTGGGGATTATCTGACACAACCCCCTGCAGGCCAAGGACTTGCAGCTCCCCAAATTTAGCTGCTATTAAACCATCTCATCCCCCTGCTGCAATTATTATCAGCAACAGCTGCATTCGTAATTCCTCAGCAGGAACCAGACTGATTTAATTACATAGGATGAGGAACCAGACCCTCCCCATGGATAAATGCCACAGTTCACTTATCTGAAGAGCTGCGATCTGGTTGGCCTTGGCCCAAGCCAGTCCCCAGCTGAAGTGTTGCAGTCCCAAGGATGGACCGTTGCAGCCAGGTTTGAGCATGTAGCAGGGTGACCTGGTTTTCAGCAGAGCCCCTTCACTTCACAAGAAGCTGTGCATGCTCAGAACCTCTAGAAATTGCAATGCTTCAATCTTTGTGCCCGGGTCCAGAAGTAGGGAGTCCAGCTTTAGGCCCAGGAATGATTGGGCCTCAGTTTTTCATGTGTCTTTTTACTAAAGTTAAGTGCAACACTTGGAGCCCCCTGGTGCCTCCATTGATAATCAGCTTCTTAGTTCAAGTCATTATGGGGTCTGATCTCAGTTGGGGCCTCCATGTGCAGCTGCAGTAGAAATGATGACATAAATCTTTAGAACAGGGGAACTGTTGTGGGTCACACCAGAGGCCCTGTATCCAGCATCCTGTCTGCCTGTGGCCAGAACCAAATACTTTAGAGGAAGCTGGAAAATATCCCATGGCAGATAAACACTCTGCTCCCAAAAGACCTCTTCCAAAACCCTGACAGTTCAAGACTGGAGTAGGAGGTTTCATCTCCCTTCCAACAGCTCCTTTGTGAGCATTAACCCTTAAAAGGCCAGGCTTTCCTGGATCTATATAAAGAATATCTTAGCAGGGAAGGGGAGAAGCGCCTTACCCAAGCTGGATGGGGAAAGATTTAGCTTCTGCACTCTGAAGTCTGCAGGATGGTAACAGCATCCCTGTCTTAATGATGCAGCCATCTATTGCCTACCCAAGGGAGGAGGAGCTAAAACAGCTTTGGGAAATCAAAGCACATGTAAGGACACTTTGCTTGCCCCATCCCACTTCTATCCTTGCACAGTCACATTGCCTCTACATTAACAAATCCCTGCAACCTGCCTGTGTTGGCCTGCCAAGGTCTTCTGACATTTTTCCTGATCAGAACCACACTGATGAAAAGCTACACAAGCATCTCTGTGGTGTCCTGTGACCTAGGGCATCCTAATCCCATCTCATGGAGCCAGGGGTGCCTCTCTGCAGAGGCTTTGTCTGCCCTGCCATGAGTCCAGTCCAGTGTGATCTGTGGTCCTGCTTCCAAACCTCATGACACTTTTTCCCAGTTGAGTTCAGATGCCCCCTGCTTCCCTGGGGCTGCCATAAGGAAACTGCTAACCCCACTTATTCTAGAAGTTGGCCCCATGCTAATGCATGCTCATGCTGGTCTGCTCTGTCCCACAGGTTGGAATCCAGGATGTCTTCAGACATTAATATAATCCTCCAGATGCTGCAGCGCCAGCTGTCCCAAGTGCCACCTGCCTATAGCCCCATCTCGCCATCCTCCCATAATCTGGCCATGTATGGCGTCGTTCCCAGGGGCATGGAGCCTGCTTCACCATGCACACCACTGCAGGAAGAGGACCTGACTCCTCCTGGGCAGGTAAACATCCACACATTGAGAACTGAGCACTTTGGCCTGTCATAGTGTCTCAGCACCTCACTCAGCTAAGCAAATCCAGCCCCAGCACGTCCTGACCATATCCCTCCTTGAAGCCCACCCACTCCCAAGCACAGCCCAGGAGCCCTAAAGGAAATAAGTCTGTGTCCATGGAGGTGGGAAAGGCCTCCTGTCCCAGCCAGCATTTGGATTATCAGGCCACAAAAGAGCCACTCTGCCCCCTACCTAGTAGGGCTGTACGAAACAGCTGTGTGTCAGTTTGGTTTTGGATTCGGATGTTTTGGAAGACAGTGATTCATTTCGGAGTTTTGGATCACTGTTCTGTTTCATTTTGGCCAAATCTCCTCTGAATCTGTTTCGAATAGGCTGCAAGGGAAGCTTCGCACAGCCCTACCCAGCTGGGCATGGCTTGGAGCTAGGGGCTGCAGGGCCCCAGTGGGAAGCAAAATAGGGCCGTGAGTGGTTCGTCCGAGGGCGGTGGGGGGAGGGCTGCTGCCCTCCATGCAGGCGAGGAGACCCCCACACAGATCTCTGATCCCTGTCACTCTGGGTCACGGGGCAGGGAAGCAGCACAGAGCAGTGAGCAAGCCTGCTGGTCCCTGCTGTGAGACTCAGCTCTGCAAGGAGCAGAGATCCACACTGGGGTCTCCCTGCCGCCACTGCTCATCCCACGCTGCCCCAGTGACGTGGGGCTGCACAGGGTGGGCAGCAGTAGCAAGGAGACCCCGACACGGATCTCTGCTCCCTGTGGAGCCAGGTCACGCAGCAGGGCAGTGCTGGTCCCTGCTGTGCAACCTGGCTCCACAGGGAACAGAAATCTGGGGCTGCATGGGGCGGGCAGCAGCAGAGAGGAGACCCCGACATGGATCTTTGCTCCCTGCGGGACCAGGTTGCACAGCAGGGATTCACCAGCTCTAAGTTCAATTCCCCAGGCCCTGGTTCGATTCCCCAGCCCCTGGTTCAATTCCCCAGCTCTCTGATCATTCCCCCAGCTCCTCCCAGGGGGCACAGGCCCCCAGTCTGCATGCAGGGTTTCAGCAGGCTGCCACTGCAGGCTGAGGCCAGCAGCAGCAGCAGCACCACAGTCTTCTTGGCATAGGCTGCACCAAGTGGCTGCCACTAGCCCCAGCCTGCAGCAGCAGCCTTCTGAAACCCCGCATGCAGATTGGGGGCCCGCACCCCCTGGGAAGAGCTGGGGGAAGCGATCAGAGAGCTGGGGAATTGAACCAGGAGCTAGATGTCAATATCAGAGCAGTCTTTCCCCTCCCTCTTCTTAGTTTTTGTTTTCCTGCAAGCCTGGCTCCAAAACTCCAAAATTCTCCAAAACGTTTCCAAAACGTTTTGGAGCCTTCCAATTCATTTCGGAGCTGTTTCAGAGCCTTCCATTTTGATTCTGATTCGGTGTTTTGGGTGCTGAAACAGCCCAAAACACCTCCGAAATGAAACAGTTGCCAAAATATCGCGCAGACCTGCTACCCAGTCATTGGAGTAGTAACATAGTGGAAAGCATGGAGACTTGGCTTTCAAGCATGATCTTCTCCTCCTTCCCCTTTGCGACAGAGGTGGCTGGGCTGGAGCAGACCTCACACCCTCTTCTCCAAATGGACGATGAGGAGAACAAGGAAAATCCCTTCTTCTGCTATCTCCTTGCAGTGCAGGGAGGAGCTGGCTGAGAAGGCTGCTTCCTCCCCACATCCATTGCTCCTTTTTGGGATCCCTGTATTTCCGCTTCTCCTCTCTGGCAGTCTGGGCCCTGCCAGTCAGCCCATGGCCACCTCAAAGCCCATCCTATCTCAAATCATCCCTTCTGTCACATCATCCCTTCTGATCCAGCAACCTGGGGGCTGAGGTGGTCCAGCACCCGAGGGACTCAAGCCAGTTGATTTTCTAGAACAAGAAAACCTACTGACCTCTATGCCACTTCCTAGGGGCTACAGCACAAACTAACAAGGGGGCCCCTTCTGAGCTCCACACATGATTCATCTGCCCTGTCATGGCCTGATGAAAGCAGTGGCCCTGCCTGTGTGGGGGCCACTGGTGAAGCCACGCTGCTGTGACTGCTGAGTCAGAGTTGACCCCTGGGTGGCATATGTCACTCAGGCCATATGACTGACCCACTAGGCCCCTCTGTAAGGATTCTGCAACACCAGCCTCCTCCTTCCTGTCACAGGGGAGGCTTCCTCTATTCTGAGGAGTTCCTGTGAAAAGGCAAGAGGCTTTTTCTCTTTGACCCTGGTGATACGAATGGAACAACAGCATGCGATCTCTCTGTGGGCCCTACACCTCCTCCCAGCCACAAGACCCTGGAGGCCTTCCTTTAATTTCACAATAACAAACCTCATTCCTCCTTTTGTTCCTCTTCCTCCCCCAGAGCCCAAGCTATACAGAGATAGAAAAGTTTCACTTGAAATCCAGGGACTCCTTGTCGAGTGGGATACACCTGACTGTGGCATCCGACGAAACCATGACCATCAACTCTGAGCAGGAACACCATTCTCCCACCCTTCCCATCCCAGAGCCCCACCAGCGGGCACCAAGTACTCCAGGACTTTACCGGAGCATCCGCTTCCCTTCGCTCCCTGAGTACCTTGAGGCATCTTCTGAACACCTGGACATTCAGAGACACCTCTCTGACCCCCTGCTCCCTGGAAGTTAGAGACATATGAGCTTCAAGCCAAGTCTAAAGGAACCTCAACTAAGAACTCATGTAGCAGATATTGATTTTGACCATGAGGATGAGAGGTGGAGGACCCAGTTATTGGCTCAGGAGAACAATTTGTAACGGTCTTCTGCCATTAGGAGGAGAGTATAGAATGGGTGGCTTCAAAGACCATCATTCTCCAGCAGTTTATGTAGAGTAGATTTCAACTGCACATCATAGAGTGAACCCAAAGCAGCTCATTCATAAAAAGCTGCTGGGCTGGTTGGGTCAGTAGGTACCCACTTTCTCTTCCTTGCCAAGGCATTCCCTGACATTGGTACAAATCCTGTTGACAGAACCAAACTAGGCCACAAGGATAGAAAGGCAAATCCTTGGCTGTCCACCAAGAGGACACTCTGCCATCAGTTCTCTTGAGCAGGGGCCATACCTGCCTTTGTATTTATACCATGCCTAGTGCAATGGGGCCTTTGGTGATACCATAGCAGTGGAGAAGATATTCCATGGAGGGGAGATGTGGGGAACTGACAATGGCATATTGGGAGGAGCTAAAGGCTTAAAGTCCAAGGTATGGAGGGGCAATTCTCGTCCCACCTGACTAATATTTAAAAACAGGGAGATGGTGGTCATCATCTCTCCATGTTGCCTCAGTGCAAGCTCCTGAGTGCAGGCTCCTGCAGCAAAGCTGATGGACCTAGAAGCTGGCCCAAAAATGCTTCCAGCCTGCATCCAACTTTCACAAATCCCTGGCCCCTTTCCAGATAAACCCAACTGTTCCCTGGCTTGGGTGGAAAGCACAAAACTCATAAGCACAATCCTGGAAAGCAGATGAGGAAACCAGCCCCCAGGCACATTTTTGGCCCTTCCTTCAAAAGAGCCTCTTTTGATACAGATTTGATAGATGCTTTCCCTGAGGAATCCCTGTAGCTCCCTGTAGGAGGGCGCCTAACTGCCCCAGCCACCCTGCCACTTGGTTAGATGCTATAACGGTTCTAGGCTGCCTGCTCAAATAACGTACTGAGCTCCCTGTGAGAGTAGCAAAACTGTGAGCATTTCTTTCTCTGGAGTTTTAGCATACACTTTGCTAATAAAGATGTTTTTGGCACCTAATGTGGAGCATGGTTGTATTTGTTCAGGGTGGAAGTGGAAGCTGTAAGCAGTGCCCCAAGTCTCCCCCATGGCTGGTGTCACTCCACATCCTGGCCCTAATCTACAAGGACCCAGAGATGTTTTATTTCCTACTATGAAAGCCACCATCGTTGGGTATGCTAGGGCTAATGGAGCATGCAGTATGCAGCTTCCACAGGATACAGCCTGTGGACCTTCACTGATGCAGTTCCTCCCAGCAAAATCAGAACACGGCTGGATCTTGCCATCTCTTAAGAACCCTATTAGCCAAAACTTTGTCACAAGGACATACCTGCACACTCAGAATAATCCAACACAAGGGCTGCAGCCAGATGGAGAACTAAGCCATTTTAAAAGGGGGAGAAGGGACTTTCTAAGCAGTAGAATTCAGAGTTGAACCAACACAAGTATTTGGACTGCCAGTACAGTGGAGCTAAACTGCTGTGACTTTAGAGCTGAATGACAATGTTCTGCTTCAAATAAACAGACAAAACAATTACCATTAATGCGTTTTAATGCTGCGTCTGTGCACAACTCACACAAACAACAGTACATAGGGTACAGTCATGATCCCTTGGAGCACATGAAACCACCTCTTTCTGCAGTAGAGGTACCTGAGCTGCTTGCTCCTCCCTTGCTCTGGTGACACCAGTAAATAAGCCTTGGGAGCTGTTGTGGGCTGGCTGGCCCTTTAAGAGAATATAGGCCCATCTTCATCTGTCACAACTCTTTTCCTCCCAGATGATCAGTTGGAGCCCCAGTGACCACCCTTCTGGGAAGGGGGCTGGAGGCTTGCAAAACCCAATTACCCTGCCTTGTTGCACTTAGAAAGGGTGCAAGTGCAGGCAGCAGCTCATGACAGCTGAGAGGGAGTGACTTAGCTCTGGGAGGACTGGATGGATGCTGGAAGAGGAGGGATGGATGGATGCTGGAAAGCTGCAGAACTGCTCCTGAAAAGGGACCAGAGGAAGGTGTGAGACTGAGAAAGCAGCCCTGGGAGCTGGCACTGGAGAAGCACAAACCAGAAGAGGAATTAAAAAGTTTGTGCCTGAGCTAGGTGGAAGTTGATTTGTGTGTGTCCTGGGCTAATGGGGTGTCTTTCCATGAGACAGGGGGAAGTCCCACTGCCTGCTCAGGACAGGGTGTGAAGCTGAAGAGGAGCCCCCAGTGTGTGTTGGTCACTGCTACTTCATAGATTCATGGATTGTAGAGTCGGAAGGGACCACAATGAATCATCGTGTCCAACCCCCTGCCCCTGGCAGGAAAGAGGACCGAGGTCAGATGACCCCAGCCAGGTGACTATCTAGCTTCCTCTTGAAGACCTCCAAGCTAGGTGATAGCATCACCTCTCTTGGAAGCCCATTCCAGATCCTGGCCACCCTTACTGTGAAAAATTTCTTCCTAATAGCTAACCTAAATCCACTGTCAACTAGTTTACACCTGTTATTTCTAGTCACTCCCTGGGGCGCCTCAGTAAACAGCGCTTCCCCTATTCCCCGTTGACCTCCCCTAATAAATTTATAGGTGGCCACAAGATCTCCCCTCAGCCATCTCTTGTGAAGGCTGAAGAGATTCAGCTCTCTCAACCTCCCCCCATAGGGTCTATCACGAAGGCCACTAATCATGCGAGTGGCCCTCCTCTGGACCCTCTTGAGATTCGCTGCATCCCTCTTGAAGTGTGGCACCCAAAACTGGACACAGTACTCCAACTGTGGCCTGACCAGTGCTGCATAGAAAGGGAGCATCACTTCCTTTGTTCTATTAGTCATGCACCTGCTAATGCATGACAAGGTGCAATTGGCCTTGTTGATGGCCTCGTTACACTGCTGGCTCATGTTCACCTTAGAGTCTATTATGACTCCAAGATCCCTCTCTGCCTCTGAGCTGGTAAGAAGGACACTCCCCAACCTATAGGTGTGCTGGGGGTTCCTCCTTCCCAAGTGGAGTACCTTACATTTATCTTTATTAAATTGCATCCTATTTCTCTCTGCCCATTGATCCAACCTGTCCAGGTCAGCCTGAATCTGCTCCCTGCCCTCCGGTGTACTAACGTTGCCCCATGGGGTAAAAAGCACCCTATTCAAATTTGCTGATGACACTAAGATGTGAGGGGATGTAGGCATGCTAGAAGGGAGGAATAGGCTGCAATTGGACCTAGACAGGTTACAGGGGTGGGCAGATGAGAACAGGATGAGTTTCAACACTGACAAGTGCAAGGTGCTGCACCTGGGGGGGGAGAACCAGCAGCATACCTACAAGCTGGGGAACTCCCTTCTTGTCAGTGCAGAAGCAGAAAAGGATCTTGGAGTCATTATTGATGTCAAAATGAACATGGGCCGACAGTGTAGGGACGCAGTCAGGAAGGCCAACCGCACCTTGTCATGCATCCACAGATGCATCTCAAGCAGGTCCAAGGAGGTGATCCTCCCCCTCTATGCGGCACTGGTCAGGCTGCAGTTGGAGTACTGTGTCCAGTTCTGGGCGCCGCACTTCAGGAGAGATGTGGACAGCATTGACAGTGTCCAGAGGAGGGCCACCTGCATAATCAGGGGGCAGCAGGGCAGGCCCTACGAGGAGAGGCTAAGGGACCTGAACTTGTTCAGCCTCCACAGGAGAAGGCTGAGGGGGGACCTAGTGGCCTGTTACAAACTAGTCAGAGGGGACCAGCAGGCATTGGGGGAGTCCCTGTTCCCCCGAGCACTACCAGGAGTGACTAGAAATAACGGTCACAAGCTGGCAGAGGGTAGATCTAGACTAGACATCAGGAGGCGCTACTTTACAGTCAGGGCAGCTAGGATCTGGAACCAACTTCCAAGAGAAGTGGTGCTGGCTCCTACCCTGGGGGTCTTTAAGAGGAGGTTAGATGAACACCTTGCTGGGGTTGTTTGACCCCAGTGCTCTTTCCTGCCATGGCAGGGGGTCAGACTTGATGATCTGTCAAGGTCCCTTCCGACCCTACCAACTATGAAACTATGAAACTATAACTTGGTATCATCAGCGAACTTGGAGAGGGTGCTCTCCACGCCCTAGTCCAAATCACTGATGAAGATATTAAATAATATCGTTCCGAGGACCGAACCCTGCGGGACCCCACTGCCCACCTCCCTCCAGGCCCAGAAGGAACCATCCACCACCAGTCTCTGGGTGCGGTCCCTAAGCCAGTTGGCCACCCACCTGACCGTGTAGGTGTCCACTCCACAGTCTGCTAGCTTCCCAATGAGGATAGGGTGCAAAACTGTGTCGAAAGCCTTCCTAAAGTCCAGGAAGATGACATCAGCCTCAGCTCCCGCTTCCAGGCAGTGCGTGACCTGGTCATAGAAGGCTACAAGGTTTGTCAGGCAGGATCTACCTGTGACAAACCCATGCTGGTTTCCCCTCAGCATGATTTCCCCTGCTGGGCCTGCACAAATGTGGTCTTTGATTATTTTCTCTAGCATTTTCCCAGGAATAGAGGTGAGACTGACTGGTCTAAAGTTACCTGGCTCATCCCTTCTCCCTTTCTTGAAAATGGGCACCACATTAGCTCTTCTCCAGTCCTCAGGGACCTGGCCAGAGTACCACAAGTGCTCGAACAGCTGTGCCAGCGGCTCAGCTGTGACACTGGCCAATTCTTTCAGCAGCTGTGGATGGAGGTCATCTGGGCCTGCTGACTTGTACCCATCCAGCTCCTCCAGGAGCTCCTTAACTATTTCAGAATTAACCATAGGCGGACTGGTGCCCTGTGGACATCTGTCAATGATCAAGGTGGGGGAATTGGCTTGGTCAGTACATAGAAACACTGAAGTGAAGAACTCATTGAAGAGCTCTGCTTTTTTCCCCCCATGTCAACCACCAACTGTCCTGATTTGTCCTGCAGGGGCCCTATGTTGCTCTGAGCTTTCCTTTTGCCCGCTATATACCTGAAGAAGGACTTTTTATTGTCCTTGATTGTTGAAGCCAGCCTGAGCTCAAGCCCCGCCTTGGCCTGTCTAACTGATTCCCTGCAATAGCACGCCAGGGAGATATATTTCTCCTTGGTGGCTGCTCCCTGCTTCCATTGCCTATACATCTCTTTCTTTGCCCCCAGACTCTCCTGGAGTTCCCTGTTCAGCCAAGGGGGCTTTTTTGCCCCCTTACCTCCCTTCCTACGTAATGGGTTAGACTCCTTTTGAGCCCCAAGGATCACTCCCTTGAGATACCTCCAACCCTCCTGGATCCCCATTTGCTCTATGTTCTTGAGTTGCATCCCCTCACTAACTAGCCTTCTAAGCTTGCTAAAGTTGGCCCTTCTGAAGTCCAAGACCTTAGCCCCACACTTTACCCACCCTTTGCTGGATAGTGAACTCGACCAAGTGATGGTCACTATCTCCCAGGCTACCATGAACTCGCATGTTCCCCACGAGATCATCCCCAGGTCAAGCAAGGCACTGCCCCTGGTGGAACTAGACACCACCTGGGTTAGGTGGAGGTCCTGCACACAGTGTAAGAACCTCCATGAGTGGCTTGTTTTGGCTGCCTGCTCCTCCCAGCAGATATCTGGGTAGTTTAGATCTCCCATGACCACCGCCTCCCTCACCTGTGTGGCATCTGCTAGCTGCCCGGAGAATACATCGTCTAGCTCTTGATCCTGATGAGGAGGCCTGTAGTAGACCCTCACAACCAAGTCCTTTTCCCCTGGCTCCCCCTGGATCCTGACCCACAATGCCTCGGTGTTCCCCTCCTCCACCCCCGCCTTAATGGTGGAAGACGTATACTGCTCCTTAACATAAAGTGCTACCCCCCACCTTTTCTCCCCACTCTGTCACGCCTATACAACCTATACCCCTCAATGCCTACCGCCCAGTCATGTGTAGAATCCCATCATGTCTCAGTTAGTCCAACTAGGTCATACTGGGTGCTAGCAACCAAGAGTGCGAGCTCTTCCTGCTTGTTCCCCATACTCCTGGCGTTTGTTGGATGTGATTGTCTGGAGCATCGGTACCCCAGCAAGGGTGTGTCATATCTGGGGGGCCAAGTCATCACTGTCCCAGACCACTGAAATGCTGTCTCACGCTTTGGTTTCTGTGCTCTAGGATGGCGGTGCTGACCAAGGCCTAGTGCAGGGACCAGCTGCTTTCTGCTGCTCTGGATCATTCTTCCAAAGCTGCTTCTGCTGCAAACCAGCCCTTGGGGAAGCAGAGCAATAAACTCTGCCAGTTACTAGAGATACCCAGGCAAGGGGGAATCATTCTTTGCCGCTGGACATTTGTAGGCACTGGAGATTTCAGTGGAGAAGCTGGAGCAGACCTACAAAGGGTGAAAAGAATTAGGTTCCCAACTCCTCCCTTTATGGCTGGCAGCCCTGCTCAACACTTATAGCTCAATGTCATAGCTCGCGACACTTGTCCTAATGGTTAAAAATTATGCAAACTTGGCCCCGGCTACAATGCCAGGCCTGGGACTCCAGTGGGTGAACAGATTCCTCAGAAGAAAGCCATGCGTGGGATGCTTTGGGATAGTACCAAGGACCCCAAAGCTCTGCCCAAACTCCCCCGCTCTTCCAAGGGCTCAACTCTTATTGCTGCACAGGTGGCCCTGAGACCACAATGTTCAATGTGTTGTAAACAAATAAAGCCCCATAGCAAACTGTTGTATCTAAAAATGGGGAGAAGTACTGGGAAGAGACTTTAAAATGCACAACAGTAATATAGAGAAGTCAATACCACTCACCTGCCAAAGGCTTAGCTGTGAAATATGGTTTTCTTTCTTCTGGCAAGTTGATTTAAAGGCAGGATACTTCCAAGGCAAATGCATGGGACAGCTGCACTCACAATGCGTCGTCATCAGGGATCCTGGTTTTCTCTGATATAAAAAAATCCCCAATTTTTTGGATTAAAAAAGTAACCCTGGGTCCACATTTTTCCATGATTTAAATGAAACACCACTTATATATCTTTCATTTTAATCATGGAAAGATGTGGATTTGGGGTTACTTTTTTTTAACCAAAAACTGGGGATTTTTTTCAAATCAGAGAAAACCAGGATCCCTGGTCATCATGTGACAGTCTGAACCCAGAACAATGTCTAATATTAATCCAGGTGTCTGGGCCATGCTGACAGTGCAGACCATGTTAATCCTGGCTTGGGCTTTGTCATCCCTTAGAGACTAGACCTCATCCAGAAGTCAATTAATTTGTGGTGTCTTCCATACAAATAAATTGAGTTTTTCTACCTCAGTCAGAGGAAGGTCATGCTTTTAAATCCGAAGATTCCTCATTCAGCCTCCTGAGATGAGCCAGCCCAGATATCACTAAATAAAGGGAATGAGTGTACAGTGTATGGGAGACCTGATGGACCTGGACAATATTAGCTGTGTTCTATATTCTGTATTCTGCTCTTCCCCAAAGCACTTTACAGGTGGCAGATATGCACCAGAATTCTTCCATTTCCCTCCCCACCTCTCCCGCTCCTAGTACTTACCAGCTCGGAGTGGCTGCAGCTCCCTTTTGCAGCCACTGAGGACTGACCAAATCGTTCAAGGTCTCCGAATCTTTGTCAAAGATTCAGAGAGCTTTGAATTGATTCATTAAGATTCAGAGAGCTTTGAATCAATAGTTTAAATTGGTCCCCTGATTCGATTCAGATTCAGAGATTCAGCCACTGAACAGGGCCAAATCTCCTCTGAATTGAATCACCACCCGAAGCTTCGCACAGCCCTACTCACCAGGTCATCTAGAGCTTAAGGCAGGATCATTCATGACTAAGCCATCCCAGCCAAGTACCTGTCTAACTTGCTCTTGAAAACTTGTAAAAATGGAGATTCCAGAATTTCTCATGGAAATTTCTCATAGTCTTATGACCACCCTCAAAATCAGATAGTTCCTCCTAATCTCCAACCTAAATTTCCTCTGCTGCAGCTTGTGGCCATTGCTTCTAGTCTTGTCCCCTACAGTCACAGAGAAAAGTACATTTCCATCCTTTGTAATTACACTTCAGGTGTTTGAAGACTGTTATCAAATCTCCCCCTCAGTCTTCTCTTCTCCAGACTACATGACCCTAGTTTTTTCAGCATTTCCTCATAAGTCTTTCCTCTGAGGCCCCTCATCATGTTTGTTGCTCTGTGCTGGACTCTTTCCAAACTGTCCACATCCTTTGGAAAGTGTAGGCCCCAAAACTGGACACAGTACCCCAGATGATAATAACAGAAAGTATGAGTATTAAGGTGGTCTGGTAAAAACGTTGTTGTTTATTATGTCAATGTCAGATATAGGCAGAGTTGTTTTGATCCCTATGTATTGTAAGAGAAAGACTGGACACCCTTGGAGCTTTGCACTAAGCCTAGGGGATACCATAGACTAGTTGTGCCTGTGTCTTACCACCAGTATGCAGAACAAATGTCAGTGGCAGAGTAACAAGTAGCCAGGGAAAACCACCAGGAGTCAAAGTGCCGCATGGAGGGGGCAGTGACGGTAGCTTGGTGATTTAAGCTGCAACACCTGAGGGCAGGCTGAGTACTGGTCTGTTTAGAAATTCCCGGGCAAGTAGAAGCCCATGTGATCAAAAGGGGTGGAGCCCAGCCTACTAAAAGCCTGGACCCTCAGCCAGAGGTCAGTTTGGCCATGACTCCCATTGAGAGTAGAGTTCCTGCAAGCCTGAGCTGCAAGAGAGGGAGCCCAAGCAATACTGGTATCTGGGGAAGCTGCAGTTAAAGGGATCCAGGAAGACCTGGGGGGTGAGGGGAGGTTATGTAAATGCTTCCTGGAAGAGAACCAGAGGACTGTATTGTAGCTATGGGGGTGGTATGGAGTCCACAGGCATGTCTGAGGGCACCTAGCAGAGAGCCCTGTAAGGGTCAGGGACCTGAGGGGCTGCCAATGAGATCAGCCTTGCCTGGGTCAGGAGAACAAGGCAGGGCTGGGGCCCAGAAACCAAGGGCTGGGGCAGTGGACCTGGGCTGAGGGATGCAGCCAGGGTAAAATGGCCAAGGTCAGGAATGCTGAAGCCCAGAGAAAGGTATGAGGCCTGAGTGGCCAAGTTCTGTTTGGGGGATGGGGGGAGGCCCTCTGAACTGATATAGAGTAACATCTGTGAGGCATAGACATGGGCATGGAGGCAGCAAGAGGTCATGATACTAGCTCTTAAGGCACTTAGGGCAGAGGCTTTGGAGCTTTGCAGACTGAAAGACTGTGCATCACAGTTGAAGCCCCAAATTGAGCCCCAAAGCCAAGTTAAGCCTGAGAAATAGCAGAATTGGGAAGAACACCCAGAGCTCGTTTAACTATGAGGGCAGCCTCCCCACTTCATTTTAACTATCAAGGTGTGGCAGGAAAGGCAGCAGGGTGACACACTAAGAAGCCAAAGTGGGTGAGCAGGACAAGATTAAAGCTGCCCTTGGGTCCTATCCTGTTAGAGACATGCATGTATGTGAATAGGTGGTTTGTAGGTAATCGATCTGTTTGCACCATTGTCACTTAACTGAACCTGCGGTTATTCTTTGTATCAAGGCCTTCAAGGGAACACGCGCTGCCTACAGCAGCGACAGCAGTAACACCCCAAATGACACTGCCCATACAGAGGACAACATCTGGCACAAAGGCAGAGACTACCTTTCCTCTCAGTTATTAGTGGGTGTTGTGGGGATCTTCAAGGAGGGGTAACTCTCTGTAGTGCAGACCCAGTCCCTTTTGTAGCTAGCACCCTGATGGCACATGAACCTGGCTGCTAATGAACTACCAAGTAATCTTCCTACGGAAGCTGTGCCACAGATTTAAGCAGGTGCCCAGTGATCTACAGGATTCTCTCCCTTTGAACTTCTCTGTGGAAGGCAGCCTTAAGGGGTGTTAGACTTACTGAATGGGAACCAGCAAGGTCAGGGTACAAAGGTTCAGAATGTTGTTGAAGATGTTCTGAAGCTGCAGGAGCAACTGGATCTAGTGGGAGGCCTTTGCCAAGGAAGACCTCAAGGTTGCATAGCAAGCACAGGAGAATTACTACAACAAGAATGTGTAGCTCCAGGCCTGTCTGCCTGGGGATCAGGTCCTGCTGTTGCTCCTCTCAGCAGCGAGCAAATTACTTGCTATGTGGCAGAGACCATATGAGGGTCTAAGCCTAAGGTGAATTGGGCACGTGGATTATGAAGTGCAGCTCATGGGAAGATGACATGGGTTGCAGACGTACCATGCTAACCTCTTGAAACTTGTGGGCCTAGCAAACATAGAGTGCTGCAACCCCTTTTCCCAGTAAGTACAGGTGTGGGGAATCTGGTTCAGCTCCCACCCCGTGAGGTGACTTTATGAGATAAGGTATCCCTAACCCAACAGAAGGAAGCTAGAGGCCTGCTGAAAAAGTTTCTGGCTGTGTTTACAACAAAGTCAGAGAGAATCACCTTAATTAACCATTGAATAATCCTAAAACCTGGTTGTCCAACCCAAAAGGGGATTCTCCTAGATACCTGAGTGACTAAGAGAAACAGTAAGGAGGGAAGTATGTTAAACACGGGCCTGACTGAAGATTCATTGAGAAAATAGTGCAGCCTAGTCACATTAGTACCCGAACTGGACTAAATGATCCAGTTCTGCATTGACTTGTGCAAAATAAATGCAGTATCAAAACTTAATGTCTATTGGATGCCTTGGATCAATTAATTGATACAACAGCTTGGAAAAGCCAAGTACATATCCACACTCAATCTGCAGCGGTATTGACATACCCCCTTGCTTCTGAATCAGAGAAGCTAACTGCATTTACAGTACCTTGGGGGCTCGATCAATTTAAGACCCTCCCCTTTGGTCCCCATGGTGTCCCTACCACCTTCCAGTGCCTAAATGGATAAGGTTCTGCAACCCCATTGCATGCAATGGCCTACCTCAGTGATATGGTGGTGTTCACCGGCACTTGGAATATCTTTATCAAAACAGGGCTACAATCCCTCAGGCTGCAGACCTGATGACAAATCTGACAAAGTGACAGTTTGGGTGTTGGGAAACTACAGTTTTGAGATATGCTTTCAGGAATAGGGAGATTAGACACCCATACTGGCAAGATAACTGCACTGGTGGAGTCTCCTGTGCTCAAAACTAAAGGGCAGCTAAAGTCCTTTCTGGAGTTAGCCAGCTATTACTGCTGCTGTATCCTTCAATTTTCAGCACTTACCATCTTGCTGATCAACAAGCTACATACAACATCACCCAAAATAATACAGCGGTAGCCAGCACGCATCTTGGCTTTCATAGTAAGAAAGCAAATTCTATATACCACACCAGTATTACACAGCCTGGTTTTTAGCTGGGGGCTCATCTTATAAATGAATGCCTCAGAGTGATGCTTAGGAGCTATGCTTTCTCAGGACTTTGAGAATGGAGAACCCTTGGTCCTATACATGGGCTGAAGACTTCTTCCTCAAGAACCAAATCATTCTGTGATTGAAACTGAGTGTCTTGAAATAAGATGAGTGTTCAAGGCCCTCTGCTACTATCTTCTTGGGGCCCTTTTACTATAGTCATGAACCAGGCTGCCCTGACATGACTACACACGATAAAGAAAGCCAATCCCCAGCTCATGCATTGGTACCTGGCACTGCAGTCCCATTTATTCAACCTCCTCTGTTGCCCTGGAGCAGCACATGCTAGTGCAGACTTAGCAGATGTTAGGGACTGAACATGGAAAAGGGAATCTCAGACTTTACTCTTGTATGTTGAGAAATGTAGCAGAGTAGTCTGGCCCTTTAAGTGGGGCAACCAGCTCTGGGGTAGGAGCCCAAGTGTGAGTGACTAGCGAGGTAGTCGAGCACCTGCAGATCCCTCACCAGGTCATTGCCTGTGGCAAGGACCAAATCCAGCAAGGCATTTTCTCTGGTGGGATTATGTACCTCCTGGGTTAGGTAGAGGTCCTGTATGCAGGCTAAAAACCTACATGAGTATTTAGGCCTGGCTGACTGATCCTCCCAGCAGATGTCTGGGTAGTTTAGGTCACCCGTGACAATGACATCCCTTGTCCTTACAGCCTCCATGAGCTGACCTGAAAACTCCAGGTCCAGCTCATCCCCCTGGTGAGGAGGTCTGTAGTAGATGCCCACTAACAAGTCCCTTTCCCCACATCCCCCTTGCATTCTAACCCAGAGTGCCTCAGTTTGCCCCTCTTCTGAACCCATCCTGATCATCAAGGACATGTACTGCTCTTTAACATAGTGCGGTACACCCCTCCCCCCCTCCTTTTCTCCCTACTCTATCTCATCTATACAACCTATAGCCCTCGATGTCTACTGCCCTGTCATGAGTAGAATCTCACCAGGTTTCTGTAAGCCCAACCAGGTTTGGGTTTTTGCTAGCTAGCAGGAGGGTGTGTTCCTCCTGCTTATTCCCCATACTTCTAGCATTTGTGTAGAGGCAATTGAGACCTCCTATGGATGTTTATGCTGCCCTCTTGTTCCCAAGCTTGCCCGGGCCCTTGTCACTTACCTGGGTTGTTCCTGCTCGTGTCACCTGGCTTGACATCGAAGTGTCCTCCTGCACCTCTGCATCCCCATCCCTCAATGAACCTAGTTTAAAGCTCACCGTACGAGATCAGCCAACCTGGAAGAGAAAACACGCTTACCTTTTGGGGAGAGATGTAGCCCGTCCCGCCCTAGCATGTCTCCTGCATGGAAGTGCAGGGTCATAGTCGAAGAATCCGAAGCCCACCCGGTAACACCAGCTCTGAAGCAACCGGTTGACCTCTCCGATGCAGGCCTTGTGGTGCCATCCGCATCTGCTCACTGGAAGAACAGATGAGAAAACCACCTGTGCTTCCGTCTCCCTAAGCTTGGCTCCCAGAGCCTTGTAGTCTCTCATGACATGGTCCGAACTACTCCTGGCCACATCATTAGTGCCCACATGGATGAGGACCAAGGGGTAGTGATCAGAGGGCTGGATGAGGTCTGGGATCATTGCCGTGACGTTCCAAATCCGAGTTCCAGGCAGGCAGCAAACCTCATGTGCCATGGGATCTACAGGGCAGGGGGTCAGACTTGAAGATCTGTTCAGGTCCCTGCTGACCCTAGAAACTATGGAACTAGCAGTTAAAAGCCCAAGTGGAGAGAGAGCAAGGAGCTCAAACTGGAGAAGGAGCAGTCTGTGGCCAGGAGGCAGACTAAACCCCAGTGGAGATTGCTTCTAGGAAGGGCCAGAGCTAAGATGGCCTCTTTTGCTGCCTGGAGAAAGGCTGAAGATTTGTTTTGCTCATTTGTTTGGATTAAGGGTTACAGTTTGTTTTATGGGCTATTGTTTGGACTGGCTGAGGAGTTCCAAAGGGGACAAAGCCTGCCTGCATGGGAGCAGGCCCACCAACCAATTTACAGCCTGGTACAAATTGGTTGCTCCTGAAAGACAATTTACTCTTCTTTAGAGTCTGGAGGAGCCAGGCAGGATTCCTTGTCAGGCAGGGAGGAATCAGCAGAATGGAAGAGCATCTCACCTTCCCTTCAGGACAGGATGGCAGGAAATCAAAACCTGTCCTGTAGGCCCCTTGCAGTTAATGCCTGTGCCTGAAACAACTACAAATGCTGGACCCTGCAACTCCTGGCTGCAAAGGAGTTCTCCAGCACCTGTTGCTGTTTTGTGTCTGGCTTGGGCCTCATATCCTTATCTCTGGCTACACACATGCTCCAGTGATGCAGCTATTTATACTTCAGGAGAATGTCGGTATCAGCTTTCTGCAGCAGGGACATTCCAGGCAGAGGCATTTCCCCCCACAGGGCTCCAGCCTCAGCCTGGAGATCCAAAAGGCAATGGAGCTTCTGCAGATCCTATATGGCAGTGTCTTTAATCCACGTCAGCATTCTCACCGGATCTGTCCTGCTCATAGCCAACATGCCACACACAGAAGGCTAGTCTGAACTGGCAGAAGTGTGGGAGGATTCAAAAAGGGATTTGAGATTTATATGAATCCTGAGAGCATCCAGGATTGAGTTAGAGAGGATTAAAGAAGTAAGAAGGATAATAAAGCCTCACACTTCAGGGCAGAAGCCAACCACCCATGAGTTGAGGTTACTCCAGAATTATCCACCTCAGAGCTCCCTGCACCTTCCTCTGGAATAGACAGATGTGCTGGAGACACGATGCTGAGTTACATGTACCCTGCACTAATCCAGTCTGGTGATTCCTTGCTCTTTAAAGAGATGAGAGACAGGGGTGCTGCTTTTTAATCACCACTAAGTACATATAGAAAATACTGCTTTGTTGACTCCTTGTCTACCTCTAAGAACTTCCATGAACTTTTGTCTCAGTCAAAGACAAGCGAGCAAAACCCAAATAATAAAGATGTCCTTGCTCAAAGCAGCACTGCAGCAAAGTGAATTGCTTGTGGGAAGGCACTGCTCACAGTCTAGTTGTCCCAGTACCTGCCCCTGTGGATTCCTGCTGTATGTGTGTGTTGTCCCATCCAGTGATATGGTCACCTCCTGCACATGGTACTGCAGAATCCACCAGGGAAAATACCACTGGGGAATTCAGAATGCCTAGTGCAGTCCCCGATGGGGCATGGTCCTGCCCCTGCAACTGTTCTCACCCTGTGTCTCAATATCATCACATGCAAGATGAGCTTAATGATAATGTTCTAGGTTGCAAGCTGTTGGTTGGGTGTCTTAGAGTGACAAGGCATTTGTAAATCATTCAGCACAGGATGTACCCTCTACAAGTGCCGAACAGTTCATTGCTACGGTTATTGTTGTTATAGTAATACCGAAGGACCTCACTCAAGGATCAAAGCCCCGTTTTCTTTAGCACAGGAAAAAAAGTTGAAATGTGGCACTCATAACCTGTGTGATGGAAGCAGGACGTATTTGGTGATATCTTTTCTTGGACTAGGCAAATAGCTGGGAGAGACATTAATTAAGTTCTGGGCACAAAATGTATTGAGGAAACTGACCCAAGTAAAGGCACGTTGGGCCCAAAAGCTGACAAACACCTCTTCCCAATTGCACAGTTGGCCTAATACAGATTGAATTTTATTAGCAATGTTTAGGATTGTGAATCCAAAAAGATGACAAAGCCAGTAGGGAAATACAAATCGCCCGAGCAAGGGACTAACATTAGAGGGATGGGGGTGAGGAGGGGAACACAACTAGGTTGCAGAAAATATGGTGTTAGCCAACTAAGCCTGGGGGTGGGGGAACAGATTGAATTTTTTATTACCAAACCTTGCTTCCCAAGTGTTACCTAGCCCAACACAGTTACTGCAGCACTGTTCCCAATCTCCTATATCTGACAGACTGGACAAAGTGGTGATAGTCAGAGCTGTCCCATCCCTGGTTTACAGATGGGCAATTGAGGCAGGGGGAGGAAAGTAGCTTTCACACGGTCACGCTGGGAGCCAAGCAGACCAGGGTGGAGGGCCCCCGTGCCTCGGCCTGCTCCTGGGAACAGTCCTGACTCGAGTGACGTGCCGCACAGCTGCAGCACAACTGCAAGGGATTTTGGACGCGGAGGTGGAGAATGCTGGCTGGTGGCACTGGTGCCAAGTGTGCAGTGGGCCTTTGGAGACTGGCTCCACGCTCACCAGGCTTTTCTCTGAGCAAGCGCCTCCCCTCCCGCTTCGTCTCCAGGGCTGTGCTGGCCTTGCTAAAAGGCCCCCGTCCCCGCAAGCCAGGCCCTTGGGCTACCCCCGAATGTGGGGCAGGCTTTTTGGGCCTGAGCATCACACAAGCTCCCGTTCCTTCCGCAGTGACCCTCCGCTGCAGCCAGGGACAAAAGTGGTGGCTTTGCCAGGACCCGCTCTGGGAAGCGGCAGCCCGGCCCTTACTGCAGCGCCTCAACGGGGGCGGGGCTTTTTTCCCGCTGAAGGGCCGGAGCCTGCCGTGCGAAGCCCAGGCCGGCGCGGGGAGCGGGATTCGATCCGACACTCCAGCCCGCCTCGAAGCGCCGACTCAGGGCTCCCCGCCGCCCGACAGCTCACCCCGAACGGACACGTCCGCTAGCCAATAGGGTGGCAGCATGCCTGCGCGACCCGCCTCGCG
Organism: Alligator mississippiensis; assembly: GCF_030867095.1. NCBI lineage: Eukaryota > Metazoa > Chordata > Crocodylia > Alligatoridae > Alligator > Alligator mississippiensis. The sequence continues at coordinate 158,482,473 of NC_081827.1, forward strand.
GAGGGGCCTGGCCACTGCGCCCCGCTGCAACCAATGAGATGTTGAGAACGCGCATCCCGCGCGCCTGGGGCGGGCCGAAGAGGAGCGGCAGGGAACTCTCCCAATGCAGCGAGCTCCTGCTCAGAATGGAAGTTAAAACGGCCAATAGGGACACGGCGGGCTTGTGACTGGCAGGCGGCTTGCCCAATGGCCGCCCCCACCTCGGAGTGACGGGCGGCGCAGCCAACCGGTCTCCAACGGGCGGGGCGCCCCGCGTGGTTTCCGCTCCTGTTGTGTGAGCGGCCGAATCTCAAACGGCCTCCGCGGCGCTCGCTGTCTCCGGGGCTGGACACCGGTGCTCGGGGCCCGGAGCCCGCCGCCCGCCCGCGGCTACCGCCGCCGCCTGCCTCGGGCCCGCGTGGCGCCGCGCTCCGGCCGGCCCGCGAGCCCCCGCCTCGCTCCGCGCGCGGCCCGGCCCGGCCCGGTCCCGCTCGCCGCGCCTCGCCATGTCGCTGCACGGGAAGCGGAAGGAGATCTACAAGTACGAGGCGCCCTGGACCGTGTACGCCATGAACTGGAGCGTCCGGCCCGACAAGCGCTTCCGCCTGGCGCTGGGCAGCTTCGTGGAGGAGTACAACAACAAGGTGGGCTGGGCCCGCCCTCCCTCCCCCCTTGGGCCCCCGGGCTGCGCCGCGGAGACGGGGGGTGGAGGGGACCTCGGGAGCCGCCTAGTGCAGGAGCGGCCCCGGCTACATCATCCTGGCCCAGGCTGTGCCAAGTGGGGCCTTAAAAGCCTCCAAGGATGGAGAGAGTCCACAGCTCCTCTGGTAGCCTGTTCAGTGCTTCACTGCCCTCCTAGTGAGAGAGTCTTTCTAATATCCAAACTCAACTTCCCTTGCTGCAGTTTGAGACCAGAAGCTGCTGCTTGTGGCTCCAGAGCAAGGCTGGAGGCTCCTGGGAAAAGGCCTAGGTGTTAAAGGAGCCTCCCGACCTGGGAGGCAGCAGGGCCATGCTGCTTCAAGGGGCTTGGGTGGAAAGGCTCTGGCGTGGCACATGCCCGGCTGTGGGCTTCCTAGCGCACTGCTGCACCACCCGGGCAGCCTTGGCAAGCTGTGGAGCACAACTCTTGTGGCTCCCCCTTGTAGGCTTTTGCGAGATTTCATTCCAGTGGGAAAGCTTCATGCAGGGATAAAAGTTTTCACGTTTGCAGGTCCCTTGTTGACTTTCCAGGTCTCCCTCTGCTCCCTTGGCTTCCTCAGGGAAGTGAGTCCTCACTATCTGTCCCTGGCAGGGTGGGCTGCTTCTCCTGTTTATCCACACTGAATACAAGTCGGAAGTCTCATCTTCCAGGCTCACCCTAGCTAATCACTTCTGCAGGCCCTGGTTCAGTCCACTCTGTGCAGACCCCAGGAGCTCCCCATCCTATGGGAAAAATGTGATGCTAGAGATGAAATAAAGGAATAAATATTATAGAGCAGGGCTGTACAAATTCTGAGCCCCCGAGGGCTGCACCGCTGGGGGCCACAGGCTGCACTGAGCGTGACATGCATCTAGATGCTCTTCACCTCCCCACCACTCCCACTGTACTGCAAGCCCACCACAGGCAGTGTCCCACCCCCACAACCCCGGTACCACTCAAGTATGGGCACATGACTTCACCTCCCTTTCCCTCCTGTGTTCCACAACATGGGTGATTTCCCCAGCTGTTGCTTATGCTCAATCCCACTTTGGTTGGGGTCCTGATCCTCCCACCCTCTTCTTCCCTGCATAGCCCAGGACCTGCTCTCAGCGCTGCTCCACTCGCTGGCAGCTAAAGAGTGGAGGTGGGGAGGGAACTTGGAGACAGATGGACGTCCCTGTTACAGACTATGTTGAATGTGGTGTATAGACTGAATTCTTCAGTCATGGTGTGACTTCACTTAAAATCATTAAGTTATTGTCTGTACAGCATTATATAAAGTACTTTCTAAGTTAATTTATTCACTGATGGTTAATTTACTTCTGACCAGCACAGAGTTTAGTTGACAGTTTGGCTTCATGATGTTCTTTTCCTACAAGTGGGGAGTTTTATGGGGGGAGATCCTCTGGGAGCAGAGTAATTTTTAATTAATAATTTTCAAAATAGCCTATGGTGCTACCATCTTCCATTAGTTCCTGTTTTGCTTAAATATCCCATTTGTTGTGAAAGAACCGTGTAAGCAGGATAAAACAAATACACTGAGTGGTGTCAAATGGACTGAAAGTGAAATTTTCTTTTTTTTTCCTTTCAATTATAGTAGTAGGCGTTACTTGTAATAACCAGTGGTACACTTTCAGGCAGAAGTATTTAGGTTTCACTGTTTACCAGCATATGGTGGGAGGGTAAAAACCAACTTGTGTCTCACTGTTTGACAGAAGCTAGTGAAGCTTAACAGGGCTGCTTAATTGCTCATTGTTGGGCCCAGAGAAGTTAGTTTCTGGCTGTCTGTCACCATAACTAATGTAGTTCCAGTTGGAACATACTTTCATTTAAAACCCTATGCAATCAACTTCCTCCAAAAATTCTTTTCCTGATCTGAAAATTTTGAGCCTCATTTCATTCTAAAGGTGAATTCTTACTCATTTAAAAAGGCTTAAATAAAACCTATTTTGGAAGGGCAAAAAAATGCTTTTCATTTTGAAAACTCTGTGCAGTGGATAATTTGACTCTGAATGTTAAAACTTTACAGGACAAAGGATAAACTGATGCCCTCCTTGAAAGATGAGTATAGCGGTAGCCACTAAAAGCCAACTTTTACCAAGTTTCCAGGCTGTGGCACCTGAGATACCAGTATTTCTGTGATAAGTTGACTGATGCTGACTGTTGGACTCTCTGCTGTACCAACACTGTGTCCTCACCTGATATGTATTCATTGACTAGATGCTGTTGTGTCATACCTTCTTGGCGTCAAACCTGAGAGGTTACAATGGTGATGCATTTCATTAAGAGATCAAGGCATTGATTAAAAAGTCAGGCTATGTATGCTATGAGGTTGCAGTCTATTGTAAATATTGTTACTGTAATTAGAAGACCTAATATAATAAACCCCAGCAGTTATTGGACTAGATTGGATTGCTTAAGAGTACTGGCCACATTTTGTGGTCTGGCTGCTGAGAAGTACCAAAAATAAGTTTGTGGTTTGGGGAACAAAGCTGGTGTTATGCCATCTCTATTCCCTAAGACTGGGATCCTCCAAGGGTTCTTGTAGCCTGTAGTAGTCCCATCTGTCTGCTTTTAGGCTGTTCTGCCTTTCAGATTTGAAGTAGTTTTAAAGCATTCAAACTACATGCTGTCCTGCCCTTGCTCCTTACATCTATGGTAGCTGCACACAGAGGCAGTGTTAGGCTGTTTAAATCACTGCTGTCCTATGGACATTCTGCAGGTGGCTCGTTTATACTTGAACTCGGCCAAGTATGTGTCATCTTGTTTTCATTCCCTGTAAGTGCTCGGTAGTGGGAGGCCTACACAGTGTTTCAGGAATTAAAAATCAAGAGTATGAAGGTGGGGCTCAAGTCAGTTTACCATAGTATCAAAAATGGAGATACATGTTTTATGATTCAGTTCAGTTTCTAAAACACCTGAAACAAGACATTTATATCGAACATTTGGTTGTTCCACAAATTGCATCACAGGTCAACAAGTCTGGTACTGTTTAAATGGTATATGGATGTTCCATGTGAATAGTATTAATAATACAATCATCCAAGTAAAAATATTACTGATTTAATGGAGGAGATTGTATTTCTCTTAAAATAGAAATGTAATTATTCTTAAGATTATTGATTCTGACTGTCTACTTGAAGATAGAGCAGAGAGGTACATATTTCTGCACTCCTAGATAGAACCTAGTTGTATTCAGGATATTTGAATTCCATCACTGAGATCCTTGTGAATGACCCACCACAGTTTTGTTTATTTTTAATGTTGCAGAGGGTATCAACATTTTTTAGAAAAAAAAGAAGTCGGGTAGTTCCCACTAGAACAGTGATTCTTAGCCAAAATGCCATGGCATGTTGGAAGGGATGCCTTGAGATCCTTTCAAGGGTGCCACACAATGTTAGCACTGATAGGTATACACACACAATTCACAAGACAAACCCAGAGATTTCAAATAGTAATCCATAGTGTTAAAAATATTTTGACCAGTTGTAGTCTTTCTGAGGTCTTTGCAACGCACAAAATTGCTCTATTAATCTTTTCCATAGTCAAAAAATCTGTAAGAACTAAGAGCCGGAATTTTCTGAGAGGTGCCTTAAATCTAACATGGGATGCTTTGAATCTCAAGTGGTTGAAAACCAGTGCCCTAGATTCTTCATTGTCCTGAGATTCAAATACTCTCCAACTATATAGGGGCATACTAGTTGGAAAGTAGCCCTTTTAAATCTAGTTCATATCTATTCATGGGTATGATATAATCCCTACGGATCATGTAAGACCTTAATTTAAGTCTAATTTGCAATAGTTTGGTAATGTTGGACTGTAAAGTTTGGTCACTCTTTTGATACCTGAGTTTCAGGGATAAGTAGAAATGTTCTAAAGAATAGCTTTATGGAGCAGGTGTCCTTTTACATTAAATGCCAGTTAAGTGTTAGTTGCATAATGAACTCCAAAATATTCCTATTTAGAGGAACAATGAAAATGTCAATGGCTTCTTATTCATATTATGTATCTTTGAATAATATATATGATGTAAATCTTTAAGGGCTTCTTAGAAGCTTCAAAACAGTATTTCTCAATTCTACTACATTTCTTTTGGAAAATACGGACTTCCTTGAGCCATATTTCTAATGCATAATTTTCAATTTTGATGTTTAAAGCATTTTATATTTTTAAGGACAGAACTTTCCCCAAAAAAACTAATATTACCACAGTATATCCTTTTAAATCTTTACATTTCTCCTGTTAAGAAGGGATTCCTTGCCAGAGCTTGAATCAACCTGACAAGCTACAAAAATAAAACAATATTGTAATCCCTTATCCTTGACAACCATCAGACTCTAGCTCTCCTTCCAGACTTAACTAATAGCTTCTTCCCCATGCAGTTTTAACTTAATCAAACCCTACATAAATGCCAACATTTGTGCCACAAATGGCATGGGCAGCCTAGGTATTTAGCACATGGCTGATTAGGGAAGGGATAGGCAGCAGATGGAGCAGGGAACAGAAGGCAGAGCAGGAGATTAAAGGAAGGAGATCAGAGTAGCATTCAGGGAGGATACAAGGATAATTTTTGGTGCACCTGTCAAAAAGTTTGGCCTCCATTGGCTTGTGATGCTTTTGCTAATTATGTTACTTGCATTATAGCCTGGGAAAAGAAGTGCTTTCTTACGTGGAAGTCCCAAAAATATTTAGGACTCCAGATCAGCAACTTAAGTTCAGTTTGAAAAATAATAGAAAGGGGGGGGGGGTGTTCTGCCAGTTGGAGTAATGAGACTCTCAGTCTGCACCAAATAATCTTCTAGACCAGTGATGTTTAACCTTTTGGCCCCATGGGCCAGGTGAGTGGTGTCAGGCCTGTCTGCAGGCTAGATTGGGCCGGGGGGGGAGGAACATGACTGGCTGGTGCTGACCCCTTCCACTCCCTGTGCACTGGGATTGGGTCTCGGGCCCAGAACTGCCCTCATCCACCCCCTGTGCACTGGGATTGGGCCTTGGGAGGCCTGGTGCTTCCTGTTCTCACCTGCCACACCAGGACTGGGCTCTGGAGTCTGGTGCTGCCCACCTGGCCCTGCACACTGGGATCAGGTGCCAGATCCAATGTGCAGGGCCCAGTGCTCCCCATGTTGTGGCAACTTGGCATCAGGGGACCTGTGAGGAGTCCCACAGTCAGATGACATGATACTGTGTGAGATCTGTGAGCCAGAGGTTGAGCACTCCTGGTATAGACTATTTAAGGCAGTCTACAAATAGGGCCATAATTACCTTGCCAGGAACACAGATAGTTGCGAAGAAATATCTGGACATATTTTAAAGGCTAAATGATGCTGTCCTGTCCACATTAGTTTATGAGGAGCCTAAAACAGTAAGTGGATTGTGAAATGACCATTCATATCAACAGGGGCCAAAGATGATAGTTCATAGCACTGACTTTTGAAATACCTTATGGTTCATCAAACTATATGAGAGAAGAAGTATCCTGTTATGAAGATCTACACTGGGGTAGGCAACCCCAGCACATGTGTCAGAGCATGGCATTATGGAGGCATTTTGCTTGGCACTTGTGCCTTGGAGAAGGGGCTGGGGCTGCACTGCCATGGCAAAGATCAGGCCCCTTGCAGCTCCCCCACCATCCTCCCCTGGCATGTCAACATCTTACAAGTCGAGGTTGTGGATGTTTTTGGCATTCTGCCCAAAATTGTTGCTGACCTCTGATCTATACAGCCTGCCTATTTCTCGGTAGGGCTTTTACAGCATTTAGTGAGGTTGAAGATGCCGTTTTAATTTTCTTGGGGATTAGGGTTCAGTTTTCAAAAGTTTAGGAAATGCTGATCAAAGGGGTTGCTCTACACAGAACTCGATGCAATATTTAATTCTTGAAGTGAAAAAAGGACGTGTTTTGGTTCCAGGTCTATATCAGAAAGAATCTGTTAGAATCATTTAGCAAAGTAAAGATGAAAAGTATTCTTTGTCACAGCTGCTACCCACCTGTTTAACTGCTAGAAGCTAAGCATCTTGCTCCACAGGCAGAACATGTCAAAGATGAGTACTTTCTATGCCACAGGAGAAATCATCCTTATGCTGTATTCTAGTTCCTATTCCAAAACACTGCTGGCATGATTGCCGTCTTTTCTGGATTGAGCTTCGGTTTTCTAGGCTGCTTGCATTTTTTAATCTTCTTGAGGCTGTGGACAAAGGCAGTTTCTGGGCCAGATGCGCCCTGATCAGGAAGGCAAACAAGAAGATCCCTGTCAAACCTCATGTTATAATTTCCAAAGTGAAGAGGAAGAACATCTCCTTATTGTTCTCTGTGTATACTCAGCTGGGATGTAACCTACTTGCCCCAAAGCAGTGCCATTCATTTTTCTTTGTTGCTCTCTGTAGGAAAGTAACCGCTTCATAATCAAAGGTATTAAAAGTGGTTACCAAGTCTAACAATTGGTGTGGATGTCTAATTTCATCCCTTGCCTGAAGTTCTACTAATACAGTTTCTGTTTCATAATAAGATCTGTATCCAGACTGACAAAAGAGCAGGGATATTTGAGGCAACAAGGTAGTTGTCATGTTGAAATCTTTAGGACCTCAACTAAAAACTAAAGATGTAATAATTTAATTAGCCAGACTTTACTTTCAGCATTTCTACTTCTGCAATGCATAATTGCATTAAAACAAAAACCAAAAAAATTGTTTGAGATAATTTGTTACCCGTGTCTTCCCTCCCTCAAAAGATAATGGAGTAGGAGACTTGGGAGTATTCATAGGAAATGGCTACCCATTGAGTTCAAAGGAATGAGTCTGATTATTTTTTTGCAAGGAGTGAAAACATATATGGTTCCTAGTATAGCATTATGTATTTACTGGCCAATTGCCTGTCAAGAATGACATGGGGGGAGGGAGGGGCGACAGAGGCCTGAATGTCTCTTCCACCCCTGCTGCTTATTTGCTTATACTTTGATTGGAAAAAAATTATTTAGGCTGAAATAGTCCATGTGTAGTGTATGGTTAAAAACCTGTGTTTTGTAAGGATTTGTGGGGAGGGAAATGTTAAGCTGAGGAAGCTTGAGGAAAATTCCTTCCATCTCTCAATTACAGAGATGTTAAAAGTGTATATATGTCTATAGATATAGAATTTGGCACTAAGCACTCGATCTTAAGTGATCACTTGTTGATCTATATTAGCAGTTCAGTCTCTTACCCTGTAGGCCCTTATGCCAATTTGAAAAGTGTATTTAGACTTTGGGAGTGGAGGAAAAAAGTAAATGGAAAATGGTAGAGGTACACTGATGCATCAGTCTGATATCGGATTGGCACTGGTATAAAGAAAATTGATTGTATCGGAAATCGGCCTGATGTGGCCAAGAATATGGCCAATAAATGCCCATGCATCCGCGCAGCTGCAGTGCAGCATGCAGGCAGCAAGGAACACAGCCCAGCAGCTTGGAGAGCTGTGTGCAGCTGGTAAGTCTGTTGTGGTGGAAGGGGAGGGAAGGGGCATGGGGGCGCAGATCAACACCCCCCATGGTGAGGGAGGGACTGGGGCAGGCACTGCCCAGCTGGGGGCAGGTGGGGCATGGGACGGAGCTGCAGCTTGTCTGGGGGGGGGGGGGTGGAGGGAGGCAGCTCCCACCGCTGCGCACACCCCGGGAGGGCAAGGGGTGGGCGTGCACCTTGGATCTGCACGGGATGGGGCTGTGAGCTTGGGTGGTCCCAGGCTCCTCCCAGCGCGTGGAGGCTATGGGGCTGCTCTCGAGGCTGTGCTTTCAGTGCGTGAGGGCTGCGCTTGGGGCAGGCGGCAGTGGTGCTGGCAGGGGGTTTGGGGGGGGCTGCAGCCTCCCCAGATTTCACCATAGCCCCTTCCCAGTGCTGCCACTGCCTGCCCTGAGCAGAGCCCCTATGTTCCGGGAAGAGCTTGGCACCAGCCACCCCAGCCCACAGCTGCAGCCCATCCCACCCTCCTGGGGTGTGCACAGCAGCAGGAGCTGTCCCCCCCTGCCCTGGATGAGCCACAGCTCTGTCCCCAGCTGGGCAGCACCTGCCCTAGCCATGTTCCCTCCCTCAAGGCAGGGGCCTTGATCTGCCCCCCGACCATGCCCCTTCCCTCACCTCTCCCAGTCCACCACAGCAGACTTACCAGTTGCACACAACTGCATCAGAAATTGGATTGGTATCTACCAATTATACCTCCTTAAAAATCGGCTCTCAGTATCGGCCCCCAAAATCTCAATCGATGCACCCCTAGAAAAAAGTTAGTGATATTAATGAAAATCTAAAATTTGAGTCAAATTGCACCAGTTAAAATCTTTGTATTCATAGGAAGATATGACTACCCATTGAGTGATCCATTGCAATGTACATGTTTTTTTAAATACATTTAACATATGTACAGCATGGACAAGCTAACATTGGTTCAGGATTCTTAACTATTACATCTTTTAACTTTTTGCTACTGCAACATTGTTTTGGTGCAGCTGCTGCTTTTGTTTCTGTGCTGGTTAGATCAGTCTACCACACTTTATGAAGTACAGCTGGCTGAATGGCTAGATGCTTGAGTGCCTCAGGACAGGAAGATAAATGAGCTTGATCATCTTGAACTGCATGTGAAGTAGTATGTGCAAGAGTTACACCTGAGGTTACTCATCTGAGTCATGCGGAAATAAATATAAGACTGTGTGACAGCTGTATTTTAATTTGAGATTTCCAGTGCTTTTCCTCAAAACGACTAGCCAGTACATGGGTCAGAAATAGAATGCTTTCAGGCATTCTGTCCCAGGGTCTGAGTAAAATGCTTTCTGAAATGTAGTTCTGGTTGGAAAGCAGCTAGTTCAAATTACTATTTGTTTTTGTTTCTCCTGTATCTAACTGTTAAAAACCAAAACAACCTACTTTATTTGGTTCCTAGTAGGGGTGCATCAGTTAAAGATTTTCTTGGCCAATACTGATAGCCAATGATTAACCAACCATAGTGGCTGATGCTAATCCAATAACCAATATTTAGTAATAGTGCAAGGCATTTTAAACTACTGACATAAATCCAAAACAAACAAAGAGCAGCACAAATTTGAGCAGAGGATTTTTGCCTCAGCACATGTGCCCAGACATGCACTTTGATGTGGAGCAAGTTGTGCCACTTGTGGCAAAATAACCCTCCCCAGCTCCTCCCAGAACTGCACCCAGAGGGAGCTAGAACCTGGGGCCAGCACAGGTGCTGGTCCCAGCAGTATAAAAAGCTGTCCTGGCAAGCAGCTCGTGGCTACTTGCTCAGGAGCTTCTGGGGCCCAGCCAGTTGGTACTTGGGGACACTAACCTCTTGTGCCAGCTGGACTGCTGAAGCAGCTCTGACAGAGTTCCCTGCACTCTCTACCCACTGCAGCAGTCTGGCAGTGGGGGCTGCTTCCTGGCTATGACCTGCTGCCACCTGTGACAGCATGTGGCCCCAAGGCTGCACACCTGCCAGACCTAGATGAGGACTGCATGGCTGCAGCAGAGGCATCTATAGCAGAGGCATCTGCACCTCTGGGCCAGCTGCCAGTGGGCTGTGGCTGCACAATTGGCCTTTGTGCGGCACTACTGCCATGTGTGCCACCACCCTGCCATATGGGCAGCTATCGCCCAGAAGATGTTCTCAGTGTGATGGACTGCTTTGAACTGTCAAAGCATGTCCTCCTGGCCCCAAGTGGCCAGCAGGTCAGCCACCTCCAGGTGGGTTCCAGATGCCAGCCCTGAGCAGGCTGCTCTGCCTGGGTCCTGCCACTTGCCTCAGTAGCAGGAATCCTGGTGTTCCCTATTTAAAAACTGCAAAATCTCTGATTTTTTTTTTTTTTTTTTTTATCCAAAATTGCTTCTTTTTAAAATTACCCCCAAATCCATGTTCTTCCACAATGAGAGAGAAAGCATGCAGTTGGGCAATGTTTTATACAGTAAAAGCTGCGCTATCTGGCACCTTACAAGCCAGCACGCTCTATTAACTGGCATGCTGGCTTGTAAGGGAAAAGTGAAACCAGAGGTGCCCAACATGGCACTTCCAGTTTTGCTGAGCCCCCACAGCCCAGGGCAAAGCAGCCTGAGCTGCTGAGCCCCCACGGCCCGAGGCATAGCAGCTTGCATAGGGCCTCCCTCCCTGTCCCATGGGGCTGGCGGGAAGGGCAGCGATGTGGTGGGAACAGGCAAAGATGCTTATTTGGGCCACTCAGTTAACCAACATATTTTGTTACTGGCACCCCCCATTCCTCATGGGTGCCGGGTAACAAAGCTTTTACTGTACGTATATTTGCAATGTTAAAGCAATTTGGAAGCCTACCAGTGTCTCTATCATCATAATAAAATAAACTCTAAATATCTATATGTTTGGTTTTGGTTTTCTTATCGTAGAACAGTTAGAGCTTCCCCTGACCCCTTCACTAACTAGGATGTGAAGACAGCTGCGCCTGATATCATAGCTCCTGCCAGTAGGTCTCATCCTGTCTGGCAGCTGGGCACAATGGGTGTGTGATGGGGGGATGTGTTTGCAGGACCAGGGTAGGAAGGGGCATGGGTGAGTGTGGAGGGATGCGTGGGTAGGTGTGGGGGGACTGCGGTGCCGTCTGCTCAGGAGGGGTGGGTTCCCTGCTCCTCCCAGGGCCCCAGCTCTAGCCCCCCCTGCAGGGCCCACAGCTCACCTGCAGCAGCAGTGGCCATCGGGGTGTTCAGGGCCTCCTGGCATAGCCCCCCCTCCCCTCCCCCGCAGGGCAGCACGGTTTGGCCCTGGCCACCTGGCACCTGTACTGTATTGTGTGGGCCCAGTGCAGTGCTGTGTACCTTTGGGCTGCTCGTGGGGACTAACTGTCATGCCGGGCTGGGTCCTGCGTGCACAGAAGCAGCCTGGCCCAATGGCACGTGGGGCCTGTGCACGCAGAACTGGGCCCGGTGCAACAGGCAGTCCCTGTGAGCAGCGTGGGTCCCTGGGTAGGACTGAGCGTCCCGGACCTGGCTGAAGGCACACTGTGCCAAGCCAGGCTGGGCCTGTGCGATATGGCACAGGCAGCACCTGGTGGTAGGCAGGCAGGGCCAAATCATGCTATAGTTTAGGCCCCTCATGACAACCATATTCCTAGACTGTATGGCCTCTGAGAACTGCCTCAAGAATTCCAAGTCTAGCTTTTCCTCTTGGTGTGGTGGTCTGTAGCAGACCCCAACCACCAAGTCCCTTTCCCCTCAACCTCCATGTAACCTAACCCACAATGCCCTAATTTTCTCCTCCTCTGATCCCATTTTGATTAGAGTAGATGTATAATGCTCTTTTACAGAGAGAGCAATCCCACCCCCTTTCCTCCCTACCCTGTCCCTTCTGTACAACCTGTAGCCCTCAGTGTGTACCGCCCAGTCATGGGCAGGGTCCCATCAGGTTTCTGTTGGCCCCACTAAATCAAAGTTATTATCTGCAAGCAGGAGTGTGAATTCTTCCTGCTTGTTCCCTATCCTCCTAGCATTAGTATAGAGGCACTTGAGCTCTCCGAATGGTGCCTTTTGGTGCCTCCCCCACCCCCGTTTTGGTGCCCAAAGGGCCCCTTGGTACTTACTAGGGCTGTGCAAAATGGCACCGTTCTGTTTCACCTTGAGGTTCGACAGAACAGTATTTCAGATCTAATTTCATTTAGAATCGAAACAGGTGTTCCATTCTGTTCCGTTCTGTCAAAACAGAAAGGCTGTTTCGAATTTTGCTGGGGATGGGAAGTCAGCCCAGCTGGACTGACTTCCCATCCCCAGCCTATGGTCAAAATGTTTCAACTTTCAAAACATTTCAACCAGCCTCGTTTTGTTTCAAGGCTATTTCGACAGCCTTTGTTTCCGATTTTGCTGTTTCAACCTCAAAATTGGTCAAAACAGTGTCGGAATGAAACGGCTGGTGAAATTTTGCACAGCCCTAGTACTTACCTGGGATGTATTGCTGTATGTCTCACAGTTTGTAAGTTCGACACTCTCTCCATCTGCCTTCCCATCCCCCATTGTACTTAGTTTAAAGCCTGATGTAGGAGGTCAGCCAACCTGTAAGAAAAGAGACTCTTACCTTTTGTGGAGCGATAAAGCCCGTCGCGTCCCAGGAGGTCTCTTGCATGGAAGTGCGGATTGTGGTCCAGGAAGCCAAAACCCACACAGTGGCACCAACTCTGGAGCCGCAGGTTGACTTCTCTGACACAGGTGACGTGATGCCTACTGCTCCTGCTGACCAGGAGGATCAACGAGAAGACCACCTGTGCCCCGGTCTTCCTAAGCCTGGTCCCCACGCACCCAGAGATTTCAAATAGGAGTTCATAGTATTTAAAACGTTCTGATCTGTTGTGGACTTTGAGTTCTTCACAACAGGAAAACTGTGCTGCTACTCTTCAGTAGCCAAAAAATGAATGAAAACCAAGAGCCAGAATTTTCTGAGAAGTGCCTCGGCTCTAACAAGATTGAGAACCACTGGTTTGAGCAAGTATTTTCAGCCTGGGTGACCTGAGATCCTTTTAAGGGCACTGTGCAGTATTAGAACTGTTAGGTGTGCAAACACCTACATGTCATTCACAAGATAAACGCAGTTGTTTCAAATACTAATCCATAGTGTCAAAAACATTCTGACCTGTCATGGCTTAAGTTAACTTTTGCAAGAAAAAGATTTTTTTTTCCTTTGGTAGAAAAATCAGAGAAACTAGTTTTTTTGGTTGGGGAGGGGGGGTATTAAATTAAGGGAAATTGTGGAGGGTGCTTTGAGTTTAAAGAGTATCCCTGGTCTAAGGGATGGCATCAGTGGCTTGCTTTAGAAGAAGAGGTTTTGCCATGAGCATTGGGAAGCAACCTGCCTCTAGGAACAACTTCCCTTTTAATTCTAATTCTTAAACGTTAGGCTATGTCTCAGAGGCTTAAGCTTTAAACTCCTTTCAAAGTCTCTGTTTTAATGCTTTCTATAACTGTAGATATGCTTGTTTACCCTTACAAATCTCTAATCCTTTTTTAATCCTGCTGAACTCTTGGACTCTATACTAACTTCTGGTAATGAATACCATAAGCTAAGTAATGTTTTTTGCAGAAAGGGCATTTCCTTTGATTGTGGGTTGGCCACTGTCTAAATTTTGCTTAATGCCATTTTGTTCTTGTATCCTGATCAGGAATGTTTGTGCATCCTCTTAAAAGAGCCTGTGGTATAAAGAACAGTGTGTGCCCTTGTGCTTCTTTTAATCTCTGCTAAAGTGAACAATCCCATCTTTTTATCTGAGCATTCTGCCTATCCTCCTAATTTTGTCTCTGAATCTCCTTTCTTTTTGGCATATTCTTTTTGATATGGAGTGGCCAAATCTGAACATATTATCTTGGCTGAGAACATATCCTTGAATTTTATAAAATGGCATTTCTTTGTCTTGTCCTGTTCATTTTATACCACTTAGGTTTTTTTGATTCTTCTGTGTATTGAATAAAGGCTTTCTTTGAACCAGCTGCACTGATGTATATGCCCAGGGTGTCTTGTCTCTTGTTGATATGGCTAATATAGAACCTAGTAAAGTGTTTAAGACTAAATTATTCCCCATGAGTATGCATGATTGTATATTAATGGGGTATAGGTTGTAGCCGTGTTGGTCTAAGGACATAGGCAGACAAGGTTCTTTTATATTAATTATATATTAATTTTAGGGGCAGAGGGTTGTGTGTGTATAAATTTTATATTGCGTATATTAATGCCACTTGAGTGTTATCTACCTCAGTGTTGACAGTGTTTATTTGATTATAAAAGCATAGCTTGATTATTCCAATTTTTGAAACATTTATATTGGCGTTGGGTTCCTGGTCCCTATCTAATGTCGCACCTGTTGTTAAAGCTTGTCAACATGATATGCTTGGAGAAAAAAATTAGAATTGGCATTCCAAGCGATTTAAATTTAACGTTAGGATGCCATACCTATTATCTTTAAATTGCTTACTTTGCAAAACTACAAGCTTAAAGAGACAGTTTTTCATGCCTGTATCTGCTGAAGCCTTAAGGCAGTCTGCACTGTGTGGAAAACTGGATGTATTGATTCCACTTTAAAGGTGTGTCTATGAAATCATTTGTTATTCTGAAAGCAGTGTGACTGGGAGCTAAGGAATAGATGAGTTTATATCTGGCCCTGCTGCAAGCTGCTCCCCTCACTGTCCTTATGTCTTCATCTGTAAAATAAACCTAGTACTTTGGGAGCTAGTACTTCCCCAAAAGAGGAGCTGAGAAGCTATTTATTAAATTTTACAAAGCACTGGGGAATTCCTGTTTGGATGGTCTTTGAGAAGTGTGAAATACAGTAGATGCTAATTTGCAACAACACCTTGTGGCTAAGTACAGACTGTCAAAAAGCCCGAGGCTAAATTGATTAAATCTTCTCAGGTTAATATAAAATGCATAGATTGAACTAATAAGCAGGTGAACAGACAGCACTTTTGATTCTGGAAATGCAGCCACGTGCCTGCAGTGACCCAGGCCAGAAGCCAGGGGGCACTAGAGTATGCCTCCCTGCTCTGCAGGAGCAAACAGCTTTGCCCACCCTGTAAGGGGGGAGGGGGTGTTTACAGGGGAGGTGCAAAGCATCTTTGCATGCTGGGGGACTAAGAGTTAACTTGAATCTGGAGTGGATCTGGGACAGCAGTTCCATAAGCCACTTTAACCTAAATCAGATAAGTCTGGTACTACATACACCCAGGTTCAACTTAAACTGGCTTTGGCCATTTTGAAAGCAGTTTATGTGCATGGAACTTCTGGTATATTATAGATTTCAACTGGTTTCCAGTCACTTAATGTGTAATTTCTGTCCCTAGCCTGAAAAGGCAATAGCTGCTTACAAACAAATGGTTCTGGTAACATTTTCACAGTAGCAGAAACAGCTGCTGCTAAAGAGCAACATTTGTGAAGGGTGAGCAGAATGTTATGATGGCAGTGCATGAGCATGTCCTTTCACCTCCTTGCATCAGGTCACAGTAGTTATTTTTGTCAAGAAACAGACCAAATGCCAAGAAGCCTCTTGCTTAAAGAAAAAATTAAGGGTGTCAAGCTCCCGAGTTAATCAAAGCCAAGTTGGAGTCAAATAGGAGTTGCACAAGTTGGTTGCTTGCAGAATCTGGAAGCAGAGGGATCAGCTTTTTTGACTGAAAACAGGCTGGTGAAAAGCTGCGATAAGCATGAGAGCATGAGAACGAAGGAAAACCTCCTACTGCTGATGAGGTTGTTCTTGAACCTTGTGGAGCGGAGGCACACAGCTTTCTGAGAATGCATTAAAAGAAAAGGCTGTTCTGTTTGCTGCTTCAGTTTTAGTTGCATGTGGCAAGTAATCATTGTTTTTTATCAACTGGAAAATATGCATCACTGCCACTTAAAAAAAAAAAAAAAAAGCGTTAAGAGAAACAGATAGCAGATAAGCCAGCTGAGCATCCGCAGAGTGAAAGACTTCCTCACCTTCTTGAGAAGTTTCCCACAGATGACAGCAGATGAAACAAGACTTTACTGAAAGGCTTCTGTAACAGGATTTGTAGAAGAAAAGGAAAAGCCAGAATGTGGGAAAGTTTCAGAGGACGGTAACTGTGATCATCTGTGCTCTCCTGTTGCTCTTGATGTAGACTCCGGTTCAGACGGTTCTGAAATCCATGAGTTTGCTAGGTGATGCTCCTCTTCTTCAAGTATGGCAGTGTAATGCCAAAAACAATTTTCAGCCATTCAAGAAGAGTAAATTTGTTCCAGGGAAAGAAGAAGATATGGAAGTGTCTCATAACCCTCTGAATAAAGCTATATTTCCTAGTAACATGACAGAAGAAGGCTTCACCTGCTATGGCTATGGATGAGAACCTGCTACTGTTTAGAGAGCCAACTGTTAAGGAGTTACTCAATGCTACAGCTGCTGCAAGGCCAGAGAAATGAGTTTGAGTTGAAATAAGGTACACAAGATGCTGAGGATGATTTTTCTGAAGTTCTGTCTCTAACAAAACCAGGCATTTAAAAAACTTCAAATACAGTACAGTACTTCTGACACTTAGGGCTTAGGACTTTGAATCCCATCTTGAAAATAAAACTGAGAAGCAAATCAAACTGAGTTGTCACCAGATAGAAGTGAGTTTATCTGTTTTAAATTGGGTAACAGTTAATACCCAAATGCAGCCATACTTTTGTAATGAAAACTCTATATATTTTTCAATGCACCGGTGAAACTAAACAGCAACTATGCACCAGAGTGAACTCTCGTAGAAATAATATAAAGGAGGGGCAGGGGGGACAGTATTAGAAGCATATTTTTTCACAGAACAATCACTCTCTCTCTTTATTTTGCTCATACAAATTTCAGAATAAAAATTCATAAACTGGCTGGACACTAGGGCTGCTTGCAGATATTTAAAAAAAAAACGCATTTTACTGAGAGCAGCGCACTACTTCAACCTGGCTCCACAGCGTCTGTATAGATCAGGCGCTTCAGCAGGGCTTTGATGCTTTTAGCTAAAACTGATTCAGTCAGTTTTAAATAAGCGCCAAAAAACCCCCACTAAAGCGCCAGATCTATACAGACATTAGATGAGCTGGGTCCAACTAATGCACTGCTTCTTCTGGGCATGCATTGGGCTTAGCGGGGAAACATGCTGAGTTTAAAGTAAAGCACCGGAGTGTGGGATTTTTGTTGTTGTTTTTGTTTTGTTTTTTAACAAGTCTGCAAGCAGCCTAAGAACCAAGGACTAAACATTGATGGCACATTATATTTTACCCAGCTCTGGAATTCTTTCCAAACAGGAAAGGTGAGAATGACCCTCCCCCCTTTTTGATAGGCCTTGATCTTCCAGTAATCACCTTCTTTTCTTCTGCTAATTGTGCGCATGCAACCCCTGAGAATTTCTCTCACCCTCTCCCCTCTGCTGTTTTTCACTGTGTTGTGCCTGGTTCTTGTGATCAGAGAGACCTGAGGAAGAATGCATTTGAAAGCTTGTCTAACTTTATCCAGACTACATAGTTGGTCCAATAAAAGATATCACCCTAAGAAATCCTTGCCCCTCACATAATTTCTGGACTGAAACTGCTACAACATATTTCTTTTATACTAGAATGATATTCAAGACTGAACAGTTCTTCTTTTCCTTGGCATTTATCCCCAAGCCTTAAGGTTAGCCCAGATAGTTACAAAAAAAAAAAAAAAAAAGACAGGAATAAAACACAGCAACTGTAAGATGAAAGTCATTTTCTTTGCAATGCAGTTTGCTAAGTAGGCAGCATGCCAACTCTTTTGCTGTTTGAATTTGAGGCTTACTGAAGTTGCAACAGATGGCCAGTAGGAGAAGCTTTTCTATGTTGCTGGTTTTGATTCTTCCCTCTGCCCACAGTAGCTCCTACAGCCCTGGCTTATTTGTAAGGACCTACCGAAATTGTGATTTTGCAGATTTTGCAGAAATAACAAAATCCAGCATTGGCCATGAAATCGGGCAGTGCTTGCAAAATTTGGGGGGAGAGGGGGGAACTTACTGAAAATAAAATGCTGGCCAGCACTGCTGTGGCCTAGCTGCATAGCCCACTGCCTGGGAAGGGGGGCTTCCCACATGAAGGGGAGCCTGAAATGGCTGCTGCCACTGCCCCCACACCTTGCCACTGATCGGCTGAGAGTGCTCCTTGTTGTGTGGCCTCACCCCTTTTTGGGCACCCACAACCAGTCAGCAGCCAGGGGGCGGCAGGGGCTGCTGCAATCAGCCTACTAAACTGTCTGACAGCCCTGCAGTCTCCACATGAAATTGGCCAGCCACCTCCTCAAGTTGGGTAGACCCCTGCTTATTGGGAAGCAGGGAGAGAGGCTAGAAGAGCTCAGGAGAGAGGAGCAGGGTGTGGGGAAAGAGACTTCTTTTGACTTTTATAATAAAAATATTAAAAACAAAAGGTTAAAGTGCAGAAATTGTGTGGCCCTCCCAGGGGCTTAACATAAAACACTTGTCAGCATTGAAAATATAGGAGAGTGCTTATCGCAACTGATTGAATCCCCCTTCCCATAACAGCCTTCATGGGATTATACATTTTACATTAGCTGTGTGTCTTCCACCTTGCAGTGCACCTTCTGGATGGCCCAAAGCAACACAGACTGGTCTGTTTCATTGCAAGGTGAAGCATCCAGACCCAAATGTGACATGCTCCCTGACCAAGAGGCAAAATAGTTGGAGGGTATCATTGGATCTGGACCCTGCATGCCAGTTTCCTTGGACTTTTAGGGTCGCCAACTTGGTTTGGCCAGGCACATCGCGCTACCCTTGGCTTTTGGATATGGGATATAGAAAATGTATACAATCTCAGAGAAATCCAAGTCTACTCTTTGAGGGCAGCAAAGAGTGACTGCAGCCAGGGGTAGTCCAGGAGGGTGTAGAAGAGAGTCATTTCCACCTCCTCCTTGCAGACTGCCGATGCCACCAGGTCTAGGTGGTAGACAGAGCTGCTGGTGGCCAGGGCCTTGTGCAGCAGCCACCACTGGAAGTCACCAGTTCTCTTGGAAATGGGTAGCTTTTATAGGATGTGGCAGGTCAGGTTGGCTTGCTTTGGTGTTTCTGCCAAGTACCTCCTCCAGGTTGTATCAGAGTGGGCAGTGAGGACACAGGCATGATGACTTTGCCCACATGTACATTACCTTCCCAGACAGGATCTTGAAGTAGATCCCACTACTGTTCTCATTGGTCATGGGCATGAACAATAAGGTGCTGGGCCTACTATTCATCACTGTCCATGGCTGGAGAAATGAGCTGTGATTGGGGGTGGGAAGGTGGACAGGGTCTGTCTCCCAAGCTGCCTTTGGGGGAGGGCCAGTTATGTGGATATGTTTTCCAGGGCACCAAGCACATCTACGGGGAGGGTAGTTTTCACTTCAGCCAAGAAGAGTGAAGCAAATCAGACAGTATAGACACAGTTGTCCTATACACACACCCCACCATACATAAACACCCCCCTCGTACTGCCATATATGCAGACCCCCACACCCCCTCAATACATCCCAGTCACCCTCCCCACCACACACAGCCCTCCATACCCACCCACACCCCACATAGTTTCATAGTTGGTAGGGTCGGAAGGAACCTAAGTAGATCATCGAGTCCAAACCCCTGCCATGGGCAGGAAAGAGTACTGGGGTCAAACAACCCCGGCTAGGTGATTATCCAGCCTCCTTTTGAAGACCCCCCAGGGTAGGAGCGAGCACCACTTCCCTTGGAAGTTGGTTCCAGATCCTAGCTGCCCTGACTGAAGTAGTGCTTCCTGATATCTAGCCTGAATCTACTCTCAGTCAATTTATGGCCCTTTATTCCTTGTTACTTCCAGTAGTGCTCAGGGGAACAGGGACTCTCCCATAGCCTGCTGGTCCCCTTTGGCCAGTTTGTAGACGGTCACTGGATCCCCTCTCAGCCTTCTCTTGTGGAGGCTGAACAGGTTCAGGTCCTGTAGCCTCTGCTCGTAGTGCCTTCCTTGCTGTCCCCTGATCATGCAAGTGGCCCTCCTCTGGACTCTCTCGATACTGGCCACATCCCTCCTGAAGTGTGGCGCCCTGAACTGGACACAGTACTCCAACTGTAGCCTAACCAGTGTCGCATAGAGGGGGAGGATCACCTTCTTGGACCTGCTTGTGATGCATCTGGATACATGATAAGGTGCGGATTCCTGACCGTGTCCCCACGTTGGCGGCTCATGTTCATTTTGGAATCAATAATGACTCCAAGATCCTTTTCTGCCTCTGCATTGACAAGAAGGGAGTTCCCCAGCCTGTAGGTATGCTGCTGGTTCTTCCTCCCCAGTTGCGGTATCTTGCACTTGTGCATATTGAAATCCATCCTATTTTCATCTGCCCACCCCTGTAACCTGTCCAGATCTAGTTGTAGCCTGTCCCTCTCCTCCAGCCTGCTCACTTCTCCCCACATCTTAGTGTCATCCGCAAATTTGAACAAGGTGCTTTTCACCCCCTCGTCCAAGTCGCTGATGAAGATGTTGAACAGTGCGGGCCCGAGGACCGAGCCCTGGGGGACCCCACTGCCCACATCCCTCCAGGTTGAAAAACACCCGTCCACTACCACTCTCTGGGTGCGGCCTGCCAGCCAATTTGTGACCTATCTGACTGTGTAGGCATCGACGCCACAATCGCCTAATTTCTTAATGAGAAAGAACATATCCACACACACATCCATATGCTCCCTCACCCCACCTCTGCAATTCCATATCCTCCCCCACTACCCACACACCCACAGCTCTCCACAAACGCATACTCCTCACACAATATACAAGAATAAGACTTCATTTTAAGCTATTACATAGAATTACCTTGTACACTACACAAATGCATGTAAACCAGGACAAAAATATATTTTTTTAAATCAAATAATTGTTTTAGATTCATAGATTGTTAGGGGCTGGAAGGGACCTCGCAAGATCATCAGATCCAGCCCCCCTGCAGTAGGCAGGAAAGACAACTGGGGGTCAGGTGACCCCAGTGAGGTGGCTGTCCAGTCTCCTCTTGAAGATTTCCAGGGTAGGTGATTGCACCACCTCTGGAGGGAGTTTGTTCCACAGTCTAGACATCCTGACTGTGAAGAAGTTTTTCCTAGAATTGAGCCTGAAGTAGTCTCCGGCAGTTTGTATCCATTACTCCTGGTCTTCCCCATGGGTGCCCTGGTGAACAGTTGCTTACCGAGCTGTTGATATACTCCCCGATGTAGTGGTAAGCTGCTACCAAGTCCCCTCTCAGCCTTCTCTTCTTTAGGCTGAAGAGGCCTAAGTCCCTCAGCCCTTCCTTGTATGGTCTGCCTTGAAAGTCTCTGATCATACGGCTGGCTTTTCTCTGGACCCTCTCAAGTTTTCCACATCCTTGTTGAAGTGCAGCATCCAGAACTGGATGCAGTACTCCAGCTGTGGTCTCACTAGTCCTGAGTAAAGTGGAAGAATCACTTGCTTGGTTTTACATGAGGTGCATCAGTTGATGCATGCCAGAGTGCTGTTTGCCCTGCTGGCTACAGCATCGCACTGACAGTTCATGTTCATGCAATGGTCAACTATTAGCCCTACGTCCCTTTTGGCCGTGGTGCAAGTCAAATTGTCACCACTGAGCCTATAGGTATGTTGGGGATTATTTGCCCCGAGATGGAGCACTTTATACTTCTCAGTGGTGAACTTCATCCGGTTCCAATTTGCCCACCTCTCAGGTGTATCCATGTCCACCTATATCTGCAGCCTACCTGCAGGCATGACTACGCTCCCCCATAACTTGGTGTTGTCTGCAAACTTGGCCAGTGAGCTCTTCACCCCCATATCCAAATAATTGATAAAGATGTTGAAAAATACCGGACCAAGCACAGACCCTTGAGGGACACCGCTGGCCACTTCTCTCCAGGATGACAGATCCGTTCATAAGAACTCTCTGGGTCCTACTTCGCAGCCAGTTTCCCAGCCATTGACCTGTTGAGCAGTTAAGCCCACAACCTTTCAATTTTCCCATGAGGATATCATGGGATAGTAGATCAAAGACCTTTTGGAAGTCTAGGTATATAACGTTGACCTCTTCTTCCATGTCCAGGTGGCAAGAGACCTGGCCGTAGAAGGAGGTGAGATTGGTAAGACAGGACCTGCCTGCGACAAAGCCATGCTGGCTGTCGTTCAGAATCCTACCCTCTACAAGCAAATCGCACATAGACTCCTTGATGTGTTTTTCTAGGATTTTCCCTGGGATAAAAGTTAGATTGATTGGCCTATAGTTGCCCGGGTCTTCCCTCTTCCCCTTCTTGAAGATGGGTACAATGTTGGCCCTCTCCCACTCCTCAGGGATCTCACCTGAGCACCATGATTTTTTTAAGATTCGCCAGGGGTCCCGCAATGACCTCAGCCAGCTCCTTCAGCACTGTTGAGTGAAGTTCATCCAGTTGTGCTGACTTATAAATGTCTAGCTTTTCAAGTTGGTTGCACACCAGCTCAGCATCAACAGTGGGAAGCTGTCATTCCCACCATGCCCTGTGTGAGCCTTATCTTGCATGTTTTTCCCCTTGGTCCAGTAAAAAACTGAAGCAAAGTGGGCATTCAGGAGTTGGCTTTCTCCTGGCTGTCTGTTACCAGGTGTCCTGAGGTATTCAGCAGGGGCCCCACGCCTCCATTTGTTTTTCTTCTGCTCCCTACATACCTAAAGAAGGGCTTCTTATTGTCCTTGACTCCTGTTGCTAACCTGAATTCAGTCACTGTTTTAGCTTTCCTAATCTTCTCCCTATATGTGCAGACCACTATTGTATAGTCCCCCTTAAGGGGTGTCCCTAGCTTCCATTGTGTGTATGCCTTTTCTTTTTCAAGAGGACCATGATATTCCTCTTGAGCCATGAGGGCTTGAGAGCCCTTCTGCTGCCTTTCCACATGGGAATGGTCAGCTTTTATACTTCAAGGATCATGTCCTCGAGGAACGACCACTGTTCATGTACTCCATTCACCTTCAGTCCCTGGTCCTGCATCCCCTCCCTTACTAATGCCCTAAGCCTGTTGAAATTAGTGTTTTTGAAGTCCAGGACTTCAATCTTGCTAGTTGGTTTGTCTACCTTACAGCGGACAGTGAACAAGATGATGTTTGCTTTTTAGAATATAATTTGGTATTTTTCTGGTTCCGAGATGGCAAAATCCCTTGCAGAAAGGAGTACTTCTGGGAGCAAGGGAAGGGACTTCTGGTGGCAAAGGTCAGGGGGCAGAACTTCCAGTAACAACATGGCAAGCAGGGGGCAGGGCTGTTAAGGGGTGGGGCTACCTCTGCAGCCCTCGACAGCTTGCCAAAACTGAACAAGCGGCCCGCTGCCCAAAATAATTTCCCACCCCCATAGTAGGCCCACTGACATCCTTACTGCTTGCAAAAACAGTCATGTCATCAGCATATACTGTCACCTTAACTGAGGGGCCAGTGGCCAGGGCTCTGGCTGATGAGAGGTCCAAGCCCTATCAGATACCGCTGCAGCATGTGAAGCAGTAGCGCAATGATTAGGGCATGGAACATTCCAAAGAGGAGGCAGCCCTTGCTTGCTGGGAATGAGCACAAAGCACTCCATGTGCCTTCAGGAGGCTAGAGATGTCCTGGTACAAGAGCTGGATGGATAGGGTGAAGAGGGGCCCAAAACCAAAGGCTTCCAGAGTCTGGAATAAAAAGTTGTGGTTCATCTGATCAGAGGCTTTTTCTTGATCCAGGGAGACAAGGGTGATGTTCATGCCAAAGAATTCCACTGCTGCCAGCAGGTCACATGGCAGCAATGCATCCTGAATGGTTCTGCCAGGGATACGGTAGCGCTGTTTAGGTCCTGTGATGTAGGCCTTGATCATTTTGAGCCTTTTGTTCAGGACTTTGGTCAGGATTTTGTAATCAGTATGTAGAAGCAGTACTGGTCACTGGAGATGCACTGATACATCGGTCTCATTAGATCAGCGCCGATATAATGAAAATTGACTGTATTGGCAACTGGCATTTTTTTGCTGATGTGGCTGATTAATGTTACCAATAAATGCCCCATGCATGCGTGCAGCTGCAGCACAGTACAGAGGTGGCCAGGAGTGCACCTGGGCAGCATGGAGAGCACCCGGGTCCAGCTGGTAAGTCTGTTGTGAGGGAAGGGGCAGGGGGCAGATCAAGGCCCCAGCAATGAGGGAGGAAGTGGGGCCAGGGGCAGGTGCTGCACAGCCATGGCGGGGCACAGGATGGAGCCGTGTCTCATTTCGGGGAGGGGGCGGCTTCTGCTGCTATATGCACCCTGGGAGGGCATGGGGGCTGCATGCCTCCAGATCTGGGCATGGGGTGTGGGCAGGTTGCCGCTGCAGGCTGGGGCCGGGACTGCACTGGGCTCTTCCCATTGGGGGGCTGCGCTTGGGGTGGGTAGTGGCACTGGGAGGGAGAGCTACGGTTAGTTGGGGAGTGGCTGCAGCCCCCCCCCCCCCCATAGCCCCTTCCTAGTGCCACCACCACCCACCCTGAGCACAACCTGGCCCAGCACCCCAGCGCCACCTCAGTCCACAACAGCAGCAGTCTGCCCTTGCCCCATGCAGATCCAGGGGCATGCACCCCCCTGCATGTCCTCCCAGGTTGTATACAGTGGTGGGAGCCCGCCCCCCCCCCCAATGCCTCCCAGACTAGCCACTCATGGCTATTCTGCACTCTGCCCTGGCTGTGCAGTGCCTGCCCCAGCCCCACTCCCTCCCTCACCATGGGGGCCTCAAATCAGCCCCCCCTCGCCCCTTCCCCCACAACAGACTTACCAGCCAGGTGCTGCTCTCCATGCTGCCCAGCTGCATATTGGAATTGGATCATTAAAAATCAGCTGTCGGTATCAGCCCAAAAATTCTCTGTTGGTGCACCCGTGCTGGTCATGAGTTCCTAATGTCACTAAGATCCCCTTGCATTAGCAGCAGCATGGGAACTGCTCTTCAGCAACTGACAAGTAGCATCCCATCTTCAAGGCTCTCCTGGAAGATGTGCAGGATGTCTAGGCTGAGACGGGACTGGAAGTTCTCGTGGAATTAACTGGGTAATGCATTGAGGCCTGGGGCTTTCCCCTAGGTGCTTCCCACTAGGTGAGGCCCCCAGTGGCAGTGGTCAGCTCTGCCAAGGGTAGCTCCTAGTCTAACTTGTCTGCACTAGATGAGTTTAGGGAGGCCCTTGTGCAGGTGTTGAACATCTTGTGGGCAGGCAGTCTTGGTTGCAGATAATTCTGTGTAGTAGCTAATGGCATGATGTCATATCTCAGTAAGGTCTGTGAGTACTTGGCCCTTCTTTCAAAGCAGGTTCAAGTTTTTGCTATTCATGGCAGGGACTGGTTTTCTTTTTTATGTGCTCTGTATATGGCAGGTAACTCAATTAGACTGCAGTTCTGTTTGAGTGCTCCAGGTGTTAGAGATAAACATGGTCTGTTCTGGAGAAATTATTCCTTTTTTTGTCATCTGAACATTTTTTCCTCACATGTCAGTTTTCTAATAGCATGCCTAGAAACGAGTGCATTATTTTAGGTGTGGTCATATTGGAGCTTTTTGGTAACTGCTACTCATTGCATCCCACATGTCTTTACAACCATGTACTATATTGGCCTTCTACAATGCTGTGTTACAAAACACATTCCTATCTAAATTGCTGTCTGCTGTCACCCTAAATCTGTTTCAGCAGGTTTTTCCTCTCACTTTGCGTCTGCATTATTTTGCTGCGAGTTAATTAGCTTGCATGTTTTCTGAGTTGTCTTATTTTATTTTTCAACACATGGCTTAGATTAATCTGTGCTACAGAATTTTATTTCAAATGCAGTTGTGACTGATATTTGGTCATTACCCTAGACCTGGGACATATATCAGTTAATTCTTATTTAAACCAAGAACAACATGGAATTGAATCATGATTATTTAGCCACAACTTGTCCTGATCCACTGGATTGTTAAATTGTCAGCATTATGCCAACCAGTGATTTATTTGGAATAATGTTTGTGTGGCACAGACCTGATCTGGCAACATGAAAAATGTCTCCTGTTTTCAGTGTAGTATTTCGGTCCTCTTAAAATCACATCCCACAGATTGTGGGTTATGACAAGCTGGGACTTAAAAGCAATTTGGTTTGACTGGTTGTCTCAACCTAGGTTGGAATACATCTGCATGTGTAAGCAAAAAATTTCTTATAGTTGTCCAATCACGTTGACATGACAATCCATTTTAATTAACCTTGCGGAGATCAGGTGTGAATTTGAAATACAGTTTGGTTGTTTTGCTGTGATAGAGTTTTTTTCACAGGCAGAAAATCGAGTTCTTATTTGATTGTTACTTATTACAGGTCCAGCTTGTTGGTTTGGATGAGGAAAGCTCAGAGTTTATTTGTAGGAACACCTTTGACCACCCGTATCCTACCACCAAGCTCATGTGGATCCCAGATACCAAGGGAGTATATCCAGACCTGCTAGCAACCAGTGGCGACTACCTACGTGTATGGCGAGTAAGTACATTTCCCTCTAGAAGGACATGTAACATTAACTGCATTGTATGTGTATCACCCTATCTCCCAGTTCCATTGCTTTTGAAACGGATCATATTCAGCTTTGTACTCTTTACACTTTTTACAAACTGAGGAGAAGGCCATAAAATCAATGCAAGGTGTTGGGTAATTTGTTTCTGTTGCCTGGTTTCTCAGAATAATTCCATCCCCTCTCCTACCAAAAATATTCTAGCTGTCCCTGGTACATTAAATGTTACAGAAACAAGAACATTGTAAAGATGGCTTATTATATATAATGTGATGCCAAGGCCCAGTAAATGAGTTATAGCAGAGCCATATTAAAAAGCATGTAAATTTCTCAGTTTTACACCCTCAACCTTAAAGTCATATAGAAAATGCCACATAAAGTTACTGCTTGGAATTTTGAAAGCCTGACGTCCTTGGATTGTGGAGCCAAACCTTTCAGTAAGGCAGCTGTGTTGTTTCTTTTCTGAAGGTGGGTGAAACAGAAACCCGGCTGGAGTGTTTGCTAAATAACAACAAGAACTCTGATTTCTGTGCCCCACTGACGTCTTTTGATTGGAATGAGGTGGACCCATACCTACTAGGTAAGATTGTGTATTTTATGTTCTTAAAAGTCACATTTTGAATCCAGCCTGCCTGAGCAGTGACTGGAACTTCATACCATGTGGCAATTCTTTGGCTAAGTTCCTAAATCAGGGAAACCATTGCTGTTTTAAGTGTGAAAGGACCAAGGTGCCTTTAGAAAAAGAGTTTAATTTTTAGAAATGTCCCTTTAGGGAAGGTTTGGGTACATAAGTTGCCATGCAGGAGGCTTCCCTTGCTGTTGCTTGTGCTGTACCTAGAGATGTGGGTCAAGAAATTTTCCAGTGCTTTAGTTTTCTGTGGGAAATTTTCCATTTCTAAAAATTAATTGTTTCATAAAATTCATCAGTAACAATGAATGGATGCCAATACAGTATTCGGCAAGCTTGGCAGTTTCAAAGTTTTAATGAATGTTTTTCAGGTGATTTATCCCTAGGAAGTGTGTGAGAAAGTACATATATGTCTTATTGATGTGTAAACAGGAGGGTAAATATACTCACATAATAATCCAAACCAAAAATCAAGTAATGAATTCACCTAATTGGCTGTGCAGGTCAAATCAAAACCAAAGCTAAAATTTCTTATTTAATCTCAGACCGCAAGTAAAAGCAAAACCAAAACAAAAACTGTGATTAATTTTTGTTTAACTTCCAGTTCAGCAAACACACAGAGCAATGTCTCATTTCTTTTCTTGAGTTGCGGAAGTTGAAAGTGTTTGCATAAGATCTGTTAGTTTTTTCCTGTTTTTGGTTTGAAGTAGTCATAATAATGCCTAATCAGAAAAAAAACTAGTAGGGGGCATCATCATAGTAAAATTCAAGCCACTGAAGCAAGGAAGAAAGTCGGTAGATGTAAATATTGCGGGCAGGAGTATGCTAACAATGCAACAAGAATGAAGAAACATTTAATAATGTGTAAAAACTGTCCTGAAAGAGTACAAGCCATATACAGAATACAATGAAGTGGTGGAACAACATCATCTAAGAAAAGTTTACTTCTTTCCACATAAAGCTTTGAATTTGCTTGAATATAACATTTAAACCACATTAAGTGTGCTATATTTAATTTTTTTTTCCTAATCAAATATTTCAGTTCAAATACTTGTGGCTATTGGGACATAAAATTAACATGGGGGTAGTTTTTTAGTATTTTGTTTACTAAATATAAGTCAAATAAACATGCTAAATCAGGTCACACTCTATTTAGGGTGTTGGAAAATTGTCCAGAAAACCCACATTTCTGGATGTGTACCTCCTGGAAATACTGTTGCCATTTTACCATGTTTCATTCAAATTCTGCAGCAGCAGCATGAGTTCAAACAGGATTATTTAATTGGAGAAGTGGGCTAGATTTTTAGTACTCAGTTATAACCTGTGGGCTAAGGTATGCCTGCATGATAGTGGATTCCACTTCATCTGTAATGAAGACTGCCACTGATGCACAAGACTCAAAAGGGGCAATAAAATTCTCTATGTATGAATTAGCTTATGCCTCTATTTCCTCTACAGCAAACCTCACTCCTTGAAATCGGCTCATCTGTCATCCTGTTGCCTGCTATAATGATCATCCAACATTGGTATTGCAGTGTTGTCATTTGGTTTTCTGAGCTGACACTTGTCTATTTCTAATATGGGGCAATGGAATTTATCCCTTGGAGTTATTGTCTCAGGCTGTCTCGAGGCTTAAACAGACATGACATTAATTTATATTTTCTTCAGGTTTGGAAGGCTGTTTCAGCACCTATATGGGCAGTAAACTAGATTTAGACATTTTTGGACAACTTGTCATTTGGGCCACTTAAATACATCATGGGCTGCAGAGTGGATCTGTCCTGCATATGTTTATATCCTTCAGCTGAACCATTGATCATGACCAGGGATCCTGGTTTTCCGTGATAAAAAAATTGCAGTTTCTCAGATTAAGAAATCACAAATTCTCTAATAAAAAACCCGAAATCCATGATTAAAATTAAAAGATATATCCCCCCCCCCCCCCCCCCCCCCGGCCCTGCTCATGCCTCTCACTCCCTCCCTACCCACAGCCCCTGCTTCCCCAGCCCTGCCAGAAGGGGCCCCCAGCTGCCAGGGTTATGGACCCAGTTCTGCAGCCCCCTGCCCCCACTCCCCCCTACCGCCTGCTGCAGGTTTGGAGGTGGGAAGAGCGGCTCCCTGCCACCACGCGCACTCCCAGGGGGATACGGGGGGACCCACGCCCCCCAACACTGTACACAGGGCACGTGCAAGCTCAGGTTCCTGCCCTGCTTCCCTCCCCTGGGGCTTCTGCAGCCCAGTGTGCACGACCTGGAATGGCAGGGAACAGGAGAGCCATGCGGAGAAGCTGATCACGGCTGTGAGCTCTCTGTGTGCCCTGGTGATGCACCTCCTCCATGTGCCACTGCTTTGAGGGGCACAACCCTGTGCCGCTGGTCTCACTGCAGCCCTGTGAGCAGCAGGCGCATCACCAGGGCAGTGCAGAGCTCGCAGCAGCAAGCAACTTCTCTGCTCAGCCACGCTGTTCCCTCTCACCCTGCTTCCCTCCCCCAGGGCCTCTGCAGCCCAGTGGGTGTGACCCAACACAGCAGGGAACGTTGGAGACATGGGGAGAAGCTGCTCGCTGCTGCTCCCGCCACACTGCCCTGGCGACGCACCTCCTGAACACAGGGCTGCAGTGAGGGCAGTGGCATGGGGTGTCACTCCTCAAAGCAGCGGCATGTGCAGGAGGCACGTCTCCAGGGCAGAGCAGAGGTCACAGCAGTGAGGAGATCCCCATGCGGCCCTGCTGTTCCCTGCTGCACCGTGTCATGCCTGCTGGGCTGTGGAGGTCCCAGGAGAGGGAAGCAAGGCAGGAGCTGCAGCCTGCGCCTGCCTCACATACAGATCGGGGGGGCATGGGTCCCCCTGCCCCTCGGAGGTGCACACAACAGCGAGGAGCTGGTCCTCCCCCTCCCCCCAATGAGCTACCTGCGGCCCCATCCTGCTCCCCACTGGGGCCCTGGAGCTGACAATTGTGGCCCCAAGCCCCACTGGGCTGGGCAGCAGCCCCAGCCCTGTACAGCTTGCTCCCTCCCTCCCTTCCTACAGGGGCCTCAATCCCCCTCTTCTTTCCCGCTCCCCCACTTACCTGCTGGAATTGCTCTGCAGATTGCCTGGGGCCATGCACATGTACATGCACGTGGTGTCCCCTCTCTCACTGCCTTCCTCCTGCTCCCTCCAAGCTCCCTGCAGGCTGGATCTCTGCCAGCCAGCAGGGAGCTCACTGTAAAATTGCAAAATCTGTGGTTTTCTTTGGTAAAATGAGAAATCCTTGTTTGCCTCCAGTAAAAGGTAAAATCCGCAGTTTACGGAAAAACAGGAGACAGAAAACCCGGATCCCTGATCATGACACTTGCATCAATAGCTCTCAAGTATATTATCTAATCACTTAGTCTTCTAGGTTATGGTAATGTACATATTAACACCAATGGTAACTTTTTTTGTTTTGTTTTAGGTACCTCTAGTATCGACACCACCTGTACTATCTGGGGTCTGGAAACAGGGCAGGTTTTGGGAAGAGTAAATCTAGTGTCTGGCCATGTCAAGACCCAACTTATTGCACATGACAAAGAGGTGATACTGTTCTTTCTGTTCTTATTCCTGTTATTGCCTTTGTTACATCTGTTAGTGACATAGAGCGGACAGCATTTTCCTTGGGATTATTTTTTTAGGTTCTTAGATTCTTCTGAAAACATGCTTGCATTTCACATGACACATTTGTCTAAAATTGAGATATTTATCTTATTGATGACCTCAGTTTTGTGTGTCTGCTGCTAGTCATCTTATATAGTGGCACCTCACAATAAACTGGTTTTATTCCGTTTAGACTTGTAGAATACATGCAGACAAAACTTTAAACTGTAGTTAAAATTGAAAGTGCATCAGTAATTATAGGCAGTAAAAGTTTAAGAATGTGTGTTTTAATTTTTACCATCATCTAATTTTTCCTCTCAAGATTAATGCTAAGAAACCTGAGATGAGAAACCTTAAAAATACAGTTATGGAACCAAACAATCCTGTAGTGCAGTCTTTCTTCCTTTTCTTTTTTTACACTTAGCCTGATCCTGAAATCCTTTCTCATGCAGTTAAGGCATGTAAAATCCCTGTCCATCAGAAGAGGTTTTTAAAGTTAAGGGCTTGTTAATAATATCTTTGGTCTCTTCCAAATGTTTTCCTGCTAGCTCTTTGCATAAGGGAGTGGAGTTGTATACAGGCACCATTCTGATGTAGTAGGGGGAAAGTTTTCTTAATTTCTTGGGACTTCCCCTAACTTTCCAGGGAGCATTACTGGCGTCTTTGGCAGTTTAGTCTTGAAGCCTGTATTTCCACCAGCCTCTTTTTATTTTCTGAAACAGCAGGACTTCTGTAGTCATTCAGATTAAGACTAATAAATAGGCAGGAAGCTTTCGGACAATTAAATTGGCTTTTCCAGTTTTGATCCCTTCCTGCTCCAATTCATCTCTATAAAGATTAAGATTAATAAGTACATGTTTCCTGAAAAATACTGCATCTAACTGTAATATGTGAGGATTGGGTATATTTGTATAAATCTACAGTTCTGAGAGCTCTTGTAGTGTTGAAGCTTAGAACACAAGGAGATTTGGGTAAGGTAGATATTAAAAAATACAACAATTTGGAAACAAATAATTTCTCCATTTTAAAAATGAAAAAAAGTGTAGAATGATTATGCTAATCATTCTCTTTACCAACCTCTCTGTAATTATGGGCTGATAATGGAGGGGGGGGGGAAAAGGAGGTCGTTAGCTAACAGCCTGTTGGTATAAGTTTCAACCACATACGTTTCATTGTACTTGTGCCAATTCCCCTGCTTCAAGTTGAATGTAAAAATCTGATTACAATATCTCCTCTATATATGGAGAGACTTAAAAGAGCCTGACTTTCAGAGAAAATTAAATAACCAATTTCCTGTTTATAGCCAATTACCTGTTTACAACTTATAGATAGTTCACCTGAAAGAGTTCTCTTGAACAACTAAGTGTGTGATGTTGGCTTCTATGCCAGCCATTGGTACACAGTACCAAGATCCAAGACCGATCTGTTGAGTCATACTCTGAAGTGTGTTTAAGTTGTTTGTTTATGTATGCATCCACAAACAAAAAAGTTCTTCATATGCACATATTCCCAGGCTCTCCTCAACAAAACTTCTTATTCCCCTTTGTCCAATTGTGTGCTTTCTTGCTTTCCAGTAAATCTACTTTTTGAGGTGATACTTTTCCTTCATTTTCTCCATGAATTACTCCAAATACAGAGGTGTCATAATGTCATTCAAAGTCTTGAATGTTGGGAAATATTTTAAAATGTATGTACATCGAAGTTGTTCTCCCCAGGAATATATTTTGATTTAGGGAACAGGCTAGATCACATAGTTTTTTACATCTCACTAAATCTCAAGTCTGTGAGCACTTCTGTACTAAATATTTACCATATCATGGTATCTGTGGTATTTCTTATTATTCACAGCAAATTCCCTAGTAGAAACAAATGTTTTACATAATAAATATTTATTAATGATACATGAGATGGAAAAGCTCTCTTGGTCCATTTTCCAGATATAGGGCACATCATGTAGTAAACTGAGACTATGTTGGATTGTAGCCCAAAGTCTTGTATTTATGGAGGCAACCATTAAAATATGTCATTCAGCTGCAAGGGTTATATTTATGTAATGGTGATATATTAGAGTGGAAAGGGCCTGGTTATATTTCAGTAAAGGCTGAAAAAGCCTCTGCATCTGTGTGACTAGTATTCCCATCTCATACTACCTACAGAGCAGAGCAAGTGCTACTTTGACATAATGTTCTTGAATTGGCATGAGTAATACTCTTACTGTTATGGATTAAAAGATTAATGGGTCATTCTTTGATAGTGGAGAAATGGAAAGCAAAACTTGTCTAAAAACAATGAAATCGTTTCCTCCTCTTTTATTGTGCAGGTGTATGACATTGCATTTAGCCGTGCAGGT
This sequence comes from Alligator mississippiensis, assembly GCF_030867095.1. Lineage (NCBI taxonomy): Eukaryota > Metazoa > Chordata > Crocodylia > Alligatoridae > Alligator > Alligator mississippiensis. Next base: position 158,515,684 of record NC_081827.1, read on the forward strand.
GGGGGGAGAGATATGTTTGCTTCAGTTGGTGCTGATGGTTCCGTGCGGATGTTTGACCTCCGTCATCTGGAACATAGCACCATTATCTATGAGGACCCGCAGCACCATCCATTGTTACGCCTTTGCTGGAACAAGCAGGATCCTAATTACCTTGCTACAATGGCCATGGATGGCATGGAGGTAAATCACTGGTTCTATTCTTGTTGAATTTGGTATTTTTCTTTTTCAGATTATTCAGTCAACGCTTGATTATCAGGCTTAGTTTTTTGAAGGAGAATACCCAATATAAATGCTTAAGATTGGGTGTCTGGTTGTAGTAAATGCTTGTCCCAGGGATGGTTGTGATGTACCCCCGGTGGCCACTCAGCCCTTGCTAACCTGGCTCCCTTTGAGCACTCTCCTTTTTACTTATTTACCTGCCATGCCTTGATGTTGTTAACTTCTGAGGAAAGGGACATTGTCCCAGGGCTTCCCAAGCCTGGTCTTACGCCTATGACCACAGGTGCCCATGGTCATTGCCTTAAGGGCTAATTACATGGGCTTCATCCTCCTCAGTGCCCGCTCCTACGCCTTGCAGATAACGTGCTAACATGTGTCCTTCCTGGGCTAGGGGCTCCTTGATCCCCTCAGTCTCTGGCTGTGGTCCCTGACCTTTGGTCTCCCTAGACCCTGGCCCCAGTTCTGGACCAGGTGAGACTTTTGGGCTCTTAGCTCTGCTGGCAACCACTGCTTTTGGTGCTCCAGATTTCTGACCCTACTCACAGGGTAGGCTGGGGTCGGGGCTGTGTGTGTGGGTCTCTGCCAGCATCACAGGGCTGGGCCCATGGCAGCAGTGGTAGCCAGAAGGAGCCATCACCAGCTAGGCAGCATACAAAGGCAGTCCAGCTGCAGAGCTACCCCAGCCCTACTGCATGCCCAGGGTGTGGCGGGATGCACCAAGGGTGGATGGTGCCTGGGCCCAGAGGGACTGAGGGATCTGCCACGGTTCAGAAAAAGTCCCTTCACAGGCTGGATCCAGCCCATGTGCCGTATTTTTCCCACCCCTGCTCTAGCTTTGGGCCCCACTCCTAAGCCAGTTGAGATCTCCAAGCCTGTGACCCCAACAGTCTCCAGCAGTGGTCCTTGAACTTTGGCCCCTCCCAGGCCCTAGCCCCTGCTTCTGGGCCAGTGAGACCTTCAGGCTCCCAGGCCCTGCTATCAACCGCCCCTCCTGGGCTACAGACCTCTGGGCCTCAGGCCCCATTTTCCTTCTGGCCCCTCTCTTTCTGGGCCAGCTGGGACCTCCTTACCTCCCCTTAGTCCCTTCCCCAAACCCCCAGAGCTTACCCCAGTTTAGATGCTATAGTAGGATCTCTGTTCCAGGGCTACTGCCAAGATCCCCTTTCTCTCTCTCTGGCTCCTGACTAACTCAGGCCCTAGACTTGTATGCCTCAAGCCCAGTACCCTTCCTGTCTGCTAACTCCCTAATAGGCTCCTGCCACACCTGAAGGCTGCTTTCCAAGCAGCCTCTTCTCTTAGTGACAGGAGCACCAAGCACCCTTTTGCACAGAGATAGGACTGTAGACAAGACTTTTTTTCTTAGTTGAGCGTGCTGAAACATTTGGCAAGATTTTTTTTGTCCTATAGAACTTTTCAATGTTCTAACATTAAACCAGTTGAGAGAAAAAAATCACTGTTCTCATTTACTGTACTCCCTTGCTCTTTTGTTAAGGCAAATTTGATTTCATGTGTCTGACTATTATGTGCATATGTAATACACAGCAATAGTGATGAGGGCTATGGATTGTTCCATTGACTTTAATAGGATTGTATAAAATGAGGGTTGTAAAGGACCTCAGGAGTTTGTCTAATCCAACCCCCTAGATGTAGAGGAGTAAAGGTTTTGGGATGCTACCGGCCTGAAGATCTGAAAAGTCCCTAGGTAGTTCTTAAGCCTCTCAGCTGATAGCATTTTATATAGAAACTTAAGGTAGGTTTTAGTTCATCCAAGTCTAATAACAGAAAAAAGCACTGTAGTTTTATTTCATGCCTTGACACCAACTGTATCCCTCTGAAATTGTAACTTTGTAATTTACTCTGTTACCTATTTTACAAGGTCTCTATTTAATGTAAGTTCTGACTCTTTGCAGGAGACCAGGAAAAGCATATGCTTTTAAAAGTGTTTCTTTTTATTCGTACATGTCTTTGGAGATAGGACTGTATTTACAGCTGTTTGCCAAAATGTCTGAAAGTGTTCACTTCTTTCCTGAAGAAAAACTTTTTGTTTCTGAAGGTGGTGATTCTTGATGTCAGAGTTCCCTGCACTCCTGTTGCCAGGCTAAACAACCACAGAGCATGTGTGAATGGAATTGCTTGGGCACCTCACTCTTCCTGCCATATCTGTACGGCAGGTAAGTATGGGGAGAGGTTTGTTCTTTGTTCCTCTGTCTCTGATCCTTCTCTACACTGGAGCTGTTTAAATGTGAGACCCTCTTGCAGAGTCTTACTGTCCTTTCCATTAGGATTAATATCTCCAGGATTTTAAGGAAGAAGGAAAAAAACCAGGACCCCTAACATTTCCAGGTGTTTGCAGGTGCTTCCCCTGTGCTGTCCTGTTCCCCCAGTCCCCCAAATTACATACACTTTCTAAAATTCTGGGAAAGACTCTGAAACCACTTCATCATAAGCAGTTTGGGCACTGGGTTCTCAGTTTAAGAATTTGCTTCTAAATTGTCTGAACCATAAAGGAGTTGGCTTCTCTCTGAATTTGGGAATGTTGGAGCAGTTTGGTAGAGAATGCTTTTTAAAGCGTAACAGCTACACAGATTATTTTAAAAGGTCGTCTTCTCCTTACGATTAAAGACTTTGCTAATGGTGTATCATGTCTGCATTCTTAATTTGGGAAAAATTAAGCACTGCTACATGCTGAACATCTTGGGAGGCTGTTTTTTGGAAGATACAGTATGCCATTTGCATACAAGGTAGAAAGGTTCAGTACTTTGTTAAAACCCTTCAAACCAATGGTGCTCACCCTTTGGCCCACAGGCCAGATCTGTCTTCAAAAGTGATGTTATGCAACCTGTAATATGGGAGATCATCAGCTAGCAGCTTAACCCAGTGCATCCCCTGCCCTGCACAGTATCACTGATCGCCCTCAGCCCTCCCTGTTCTCTCTCCTTCCCCTTTTCCCTAGACAGGCAGTGTTTACTAGAGAGAAGATCACTTTCTGTCTCCCTCCAGTCCCTCTGATATAAGAGAAGAAGGTCATTGTCCAGCTCTCCCTTTTTCTGCCCCCCTCCCCCCACCTCTCCACCAAAGGAGTAGTGGTCCATGATGCAGCCTGGTTGCCAGCACCCAACCTACTTACTACTCTAAAAGGTTGAGCTTCACTGCCTTAGGCTGTGTCTTAGGTTTGGTGATGTGTGAGGGGTACACCTAATGAAGTTACTATTAACTGCACCCAAGTCCAGAAACTAGTCTCATGGAACGGAAAATGTAAAATGATCTGAGAGATCAGAAAGATCAGCTAAGTCACATCTGAACCATCCACTTAGTCAACGCAAGATTGTTCCCTCCATTACGTTTAGTGTTTCACCTAACCTAATGTTTACTAAGTCTTCCACGCTTTCCTTTGGCTGCTATGGTAAACGTGGTAATGAGTTTGTAAGATAATGTGTAACACAGGGATGCATTTTAAAAAAAAAAAAAAAAGCTTGTGGGCAGGGTCCAGCCTGCCAAGGGATTGTATACAGCCTGTAGTAGGTCCCGTGGTCCTACCTGACCGAGGGCAGCCCTGGCCATGGTGCATGTGGCTGGTCCCACCACCCCTGGGCAGAGCAGTGGGGCTGGGGCAGCATGGTAGCTGGGCTTCACTTCATGGCAGTCCTGGCAGCTGCCATTGCCACTGTCACTGCCACCACTAGCACCCCACCCTGTCTGCCCCATGCTGCCAGGGGTGCTAGATGGAGTGGGTGGGTGGTATCTCCATGGAGACCGGCTTGGGACCCACACAGGCAGGGTATGCTCAGTTGGGCAAATGGGATGGGGCCGTGGGCAATCGGAGAGCAGCATCTGGGAGCAAGGAAGAGCCAAGGCTGGGGCCAGATCGCAGGGCAGTGACAGTGCAGGACTGAGGCCTAAGGGAGAGCTATGATCTGCTGCCTGCACATCCCTGTGTATGGGCACTGGTTCCACAGGCCAGGGCGTGCAGGGAACAGATTATGGCTCTGCCCTGGGCCCTGGCCCTGCGCTGTCGCTGCCCTTTGATCCCACTCCATGATCCCACCCTGCTCCCAAATGTTGCTTGCTGCCCACCCACGGCCCCATTCCATCCACCCAACTGAGCATGCCCTGGCCACACAGGTCTGTCTATGGAGACCCCGGGGCTGGAGCAGGGATTGCCTGGTGATGACAGTGCAGGGCTGGGCCCCAAAACAGAACCATTTAAGAAGTCTGAGCTGTAGTCATGGTGGGGAGGGGGATTCTGACTGACCTGGCTTTCAGCAGCTCACCAGAACTCCTTAAGTGGCCCACAAGATGAATATGAGCCACCAATGGGATGTCTCAGCTGGTAAAGTGAGCAAAACTCTGGCTTGCATCTATAGATGCTTCTCAAGCAAATCCCAGGATGTCACCCTCTCACTGTACTCGGCCTTGGTGAGGCCATAGCTGGAGTACTGCATCCGATTCTGGGCTCCACAATTTAAAAAGGATGTGGAAAAGCTTGAGAGAGTCCAGAGGAGAGCCACGCGCGTGATCAGAGGGCAGGAGAATAGGCCCTATGATGAGAGGCTGAGAGCCATGGAACTCTTAAGCCTGGAAAAGCACAGGCTCAGGGGGACCTGGTAGCTGCCTATAAGTACATAAGGGGGGTACATCAGGATCTGGGGGAACGTCTGTTCACCAGAGCGCCCCAAGGGACGACAAGGTCAAACGGTCACAAACTCCTCCAAGACTGTTTCAGGCTGGACATAAAAAAAAAAACCAAAAAACTTCTTTACTGTCCGAGCCCCAAAGGCCTGGAATAGACTGCCTCCAGAGGTAGTGGAAGCACCTGCTCTGGACTCCTTTAAGAAACATTTGGATGTTTATCTTGCTGGGGTCCTTTGACCTTAGCTGGCTTCCTGCCCCTGGGGCAGGGAGCTGGACTTGATGATCTTCCAAGAGCCTTTCTAGCCCTAATGTCTGTGAAATCTATGAAATAGCCCAAATAATTGCCCACCCTTGGTGTGATAGGCTGTAATGAGATGGTCTCTCTGAAAGAGACTCATCTCTTGAATAGTTGAAGTGACCTAGCCTGTTATCATGTGGACTACCTGATTCATCTTATACATTGTCTGAGTCTGGGTTTTTTTAGTTTGTTTGTTTGAGAATATGGCCCCCACCCCTTTAAGTAGCCATATAAAGAAGTTAGTACCCAACTCGGAGGTATTAATTCTAATTCTGATTTTCTTACTTGTTTGTAGCTGATGACCATCAGGCTCTCATCTGGGATATTCAGCAAATGCCTCGGGCCATTGAGGATCCTATCCTGGCCTATACAGCAGAAGGAGAAATCAACAATGTACAGTGGGCATCAACTCAGCCGGACTGGATAGCTATCTGCTACAACAACTGTCTGGAGATCTTGAGAGTGTAACATTATTGGGCCATGCCAAAGCAAGGCACGGCTGTATAATTTTCCCCCTTCTAACGTAAGAACAAACGAGATTCAGTGGCCAGTATCTTTTTGTTGCTTTGCATCTACTGTTCCAAGAAACTGTTACAAGAATTGATGGCAGGTGTCTGCGGTCCCAAAAAGACTAAAAAAAAAAAAAAAATAAATAAAAAAGCAGGGACGTGACAAGCCTCTTGGACCCTTCTGGGTTCTGGTTTTAATAATTTTTCAATTTAAAAGTTCTGTATATTTGTTTGTCGACTGTGTTAATGAACATTATGGGCTTTAAGTTACTGCATATGTTTGTGTGTTTGTCAACCAGCTGAGGCAGCACATCCAGCTAGTTTGAGAAATGTAAGTGCAAAACTAGTTGGAAGAAAGACACTGATATTAACCAACATCCCTGCAGGAATCTCTAATCATTCCTGCTATTGCTGTCTCTAAACTGTTTAAACATTTCTGTGTTTGTTTTTTATATATCTTGAGCTAAGTTTCTATTGAGTGAGGTGAGGTGAGGCTCTTCTCTCCAGTTATTTTTGATATGCGATCAATTTCCATTTGCCCAAAGCAGGATCTGTTCATAGAGGTAAGTCATGAGCATCACTGTTGATTCCCTGGCAGTAAAGCCCTGCCAGTATTAACTGTTGCCTTGGCTCTTTATACCTGGCCAGAATCACCTGGTGCTGTGAAATACAAATGTATTGCACAACTGTCTTCTGATTCCTCTGATGCTAGAGGCAGTTGTTACTATGGTAGGCCTTACATTAAAATGTTAACAGAATTACTGTGGCTTTCCCACAGCTGTATTGCCTAACTGAATGGGGATCAGCATTTCAAAAAGAGAAGATTCTTGCGTGACTACTCATTTTGAGGTAAATGATTTCTGGAAAACGTGCAACTTTGAACATGTCAATTCAAAATCCATTACAGTGGAACAATTTCCCCTAGAAAATTTCCTGACTGAACCAAAAGAAAAAATGGCTTCACACTTTCTACCTTGCTTGGTTGAAAACTATAACCTAAGCAAAAATTCTATACTTAACCTTTTTAACTGGGAATTTTTCTGCATTTGGCCTGTTTTTCTGGAAGGTCTTGAACGTGAAGGAATAAGGAGCTAACTTTTTTTTTTTTTTTTTTTTTTTTTTTTTTTTTGCCCCTCAATATATTTGCATTGTCTGCCCAAATCTTGTTGGATGAATGAGAAGTCAGAACAGCTGGTCTACGATCAAAATGGAAGTTGTCCCTATAGCAGAAGTAGTTCCCTAAAGCAACATACAAGGTGGATCTAAAATGAAAGAAGCTGTATATAGTCTCTCAAATGGATCCTGTGTTCTGGTTCTAGTTGCATCTTTCAGGTATTGCAACTTTTGTAAGTAGAACCCTTCAATTTTGGAGGGGTTTTTTAATAGTAGAAAGAAAAAAGGGGGCCTTGGTAGGTTGTTTTGTAACATTGCTTTCTGATTTAAAGTTGCAGTGGTTAGAAAACTTAATCTTAACATGGTGGATAATGTGACTGTTCTGTTCAGATGAATGATCTACAGTACCCTTCCAAAGAAAACGTGACAACAGAATGCAAGACTTTGTAGTCACCTTTTTACTGTAACACAGGGCTCTGAAGTTAGTTGTCAGGATCCGCTCATTACCATGAGTTAGTCCAAAAACCAAATGCAGAATTCCCAGATCACAGTTGAATTTTAATGTCACCGGTTTAAGAAAAGTTTGTTTTCGGGTACATGCGTCTCTCTCCCTCCACCTCCTCCCCCCACCTTAGCTTTCTTTGCAGTATTTACAACCACTACATTCTGTTTTAAATGCTGTGTCCCTGTTGCACCCAGTCAGAAATGGAAAACTGTTTATAGTGAAATGGACCATACTGTCAAACACGGAGGAAAACAAATAGGTGAGGCAAAATCTTTATCTTTGAAGTTACTGCACCACTGGGTAAACAATTTTTACAGGTGACCTTTTTAAAAAAAAAATGCTGTAGTAAAAAAAGCACCATCTTACTAATTTGATCACCTTTCACTATTAATTAGATATTTTTCCTCCTATTAGAAATATTGAGCTAACACATTGCTGAGAAGTTGTACTCTGTTCTACCTCTTGCATTGTCTGATTCACTATGTTCCAAATGTTAACTCTTTGGGTGAGCAGAAAGAGTACTGTTTGATTGTCAGACTAAGTTGTTGGTATGGTAACCAGTAAGATAACTTGAGACTTGCATGTAGACTGAACAGACGTGCTCTAAAAGTCATTGAAAATGCAATAAATGTGGAACTACACAACTGAATTATCACTTTTCAGAGAAGAACTGCACCTTAAAGTTAGAAATTGCATATGCTAAGCTCCAAGGTAAAAGTTTTATGCTTATAGCAATATTAATTGACTTATTGTGCACATTGCTTAAATGTAGATATACATGTAACAATACTACATTTAAAAACGCATCTAAAATACAAGCATTTGACACACTTGGTGATTGAGAGAAGCATAACTCATTTTCTGACTTGATGCAGATTTTAAATATATATACTTACTGCTGCAAATCAAGCTTTGCATTTAACTTTGTAAAGGATAGAACAGAAAAAAACATGTGTAATTTTACATAGTCCCATTTAGGCTTTGATGTTTTGTTCTCTTAAGGTAAATGGTATGGGGTGAAAGCTGCTTTGTTAAAAATCATTCCCCATGGCCAAATGCAGGGTGCAGCTGCGCATCACTTGCAACTGCTATCTTCAGAAGAAAGAAATGAATTGATCTGTTTTTAGTTGAAAATTCAGTATCTGCAGAATACATGAAATGGTAGATACCATGATTTTTAACAACTTTGTCTTCCTTACTCAGTTCATTTTCCTTGTCCTTGACAAGTGTTTTGATGAACAGTTTAATCTTCCCTACAGTTTAGCCCTACCCCAGACAGGCATGGAATTTGTGTAATTTCCCTGCCCAAGATCAGCTTTATTGGGCAGATGCTTAGTAGAATACACTAATCATCTCTTTTTGTGAAGATGTAACATGCCTGTTACTGTAGTAGCCAAGTGCTTTTTCCCCTCCAAATATCTTTTATCCAGTTTAATTGAACCTTGGTCATGAAGGACAAATTCTGTGAAAAAGTATTTACCTGATGAGTTTTGTGTGTGCGTGCACACGCACACACATACATTTGCAGTTTAAAAGTAAAATAGAGCCCTTTGACTATATTGAGTGAGAATTTTTTCCAACAGTGTAAACCCCACCAGGCTAAATATTTCATCTCCATTGAGAACTGAGAATGTTAGAGCATGTGAAAACAAACCACGGTCTGAATAATGAGAATACTTCCACTGCTAGTAAAAACTGTTTGATTATGTGTACTTTGAAGGGATCCAGCTTGGGATCCCTCTTCTCACAGCTTGCTTGTTAGTACTGGTTTGGATTTCTCTATAGAGGTGAGGCTCCTGATCCAAATTCCATTGAAGACGAGGGAAGCACTCTTGTCAACTTTAGTGGGTGTGTAATATGACCTGTATTCTTGCTGCAATTGCCTGTTTATTGATTGGACTAGCTTCTAGATCTATGGTTCATTACCTTAATTGGGCCATGTCCTACTGCTGTTCCCCATGTCAGATGCCGGTCCTTAGAAGTGAGAGATACTATTTAAATTAATTTCTTAAATAGTCACTTTAGCAATGTAATGAGCATTACCTGAAAACTAGGCAAACCTATCTAGGTAAGGGCTCATACAAAGGGCATTTTATTTAAGAAGGTAAGAGTATGAGAGGCTTCAGTGCCCTTTGCAGTGCTACTCTAGCAGAAGCAATGTGTTCCTCAGTGGTTCATGTTCGTTTCAAACATAAGACACACCTCTGAAAGCTGTAAAATGCTGAGGATTATTGACCAAAGAAACAGCTCAGCATATCCTGCCAACTGAATATTTCAGTTAGAGGTGGAAACACTGCAAATACTGCTGCATTTAAATATTTCAGCCCATCTTACACTTTCATGTCTCTGGGTTTGTTTGTTTTTTCTTCCAAGGCTTGTGAAAACCACTGGTAAGGTGACTGATTTTGATAGTGGTTCTAAATGCTTTAGAGATCATGCAGAGAAACTGCTTTCAAAGTATTTTGCCCCGGAAGGGAGGGGAGGAGAACTCTTGGGAAGGGTCCTAACATCAGTGATGTTATCACAAAAGCAGATGGTGTAATGTGACATAAACAAGATTTTAGGGCACTAACTTCACTAGTTTTGGATCATTTCTCCTACTGATTATTCCAGGCATTTGGATTAATTTTTTGAACCAAGCTATTCTAGATTCCAACTATTATTTGAGCAACTTGTTTACTAGCATGTTTGGGCTCACAACCCAAAGATATGACCTGTATTTTAGCAAGATGAAGTGGGCAGTGATTTGAGAACCTAAACGTTGGATAATAAAACAGTGCATTAAAACAATAACTTTTGTATACTACTGAATTAAACCAGCCTATGATAAGTCACTGCTACCAGATTTGTCCTGCCACATGCAAAGATTTACTAGGCGAGAACTTAAGTGCTTTGACAATCTCTAGTACTTTAGTGGTCACAAAGTACAGGATGAAAGGTGACTGACACTATAAGAGGTCTTAAAATAAGCCACTTAAAAGTGGATGATGATGGTCAGCAATCATAATAAATCTACTGACAGGATGAATCTTTTCTGACCTGAGACTGAAACAACCTCCTGTATAGGAGGAGGCTTGTTTTTAAAATTTAAGTTCAGGAATCTGAGCATGACTGTTAAGCTGCTCTAGATGGCACTTTAGTAGGTATATTTTGGTAGGGTTAGGAAAGAATGAACCTCTTTCTGCCCTAGTCTTTTAAGGCAGGATTTTATACCTCTGAAATTTGTCTCGTTTAAAATAAGTGTTCCTGACATTGCAAGATGGAATTTTTTAGTATATAGTTATGTAATCCTTTTCATGTCAGAACTACCTGCCCTGCTGAAGGATAAAACTGTGAGCACTTGAAAATATTATTAAGGCTTCAAACTAGGAGGCTTTGTTCAGATAACAGTAGAGAACTCTCAGGCACTTAACATTGCTTGTCACCCAAATAGAACTCCTTTCTGTTTCATTTGATCATCTATTATTACCTAATCTTTAAGGGCTATGTAATTAGGTGCCCTTTCAAATTGTCTGTTGGCAGTGGCTGGGGAAATGTCTCAGTATGTGATGTAAATGAATAAGCAGACCACAGACACCAGCTGTGAGGTAGAAAAAACAGATGCAGCTATCTGCACCTTCCCACATAATTCAAAGGTCCTTAACTTATCCCTGAATTCCCTGGTGCTGTCTGACTGCTGTTCATACTGAAATAGATAAATGTACAGCGAGTTTCAGCTAACTGTACAAATACAGACAGCTGCAAAACTGTTACACTTCCATCAAAATCCTGGAGAGGGTTAATCATCCACTACCACCAAAGAAAATGGTTGTTATCACAAACCCAAGCGGAACATTATCCAGTCAACAAGCAGTTTGGATGTTTGACTGCCCACTTTTTCACTGCAAGGTCAATGATTCACATTCTAGCCTAGGCTTTTAATGTTGGTCTGTGCAATGGCCTTTAGGAAATGAAGTATCTAAAATCTCATTCTGAATGGGCAGGAGGAAAACTGGCTCTAGATAGGGGGTGGGAAAGAGAGGGGTCTTACTTATTATTTTCTGCAGAAGCTAACAAGGTTTTATGATATAGCACTTCCATGCAGAAAAAAGCTGATTTATGGGAAGATGTAACTAAATGTCAGTACCCATCGAGAAGGCACCTGTAAGTCGGAGACATGTGACATTGGCAACTGTACCAAATGGAATTTACAGTGCCCTTGCCTGTGCTATCAGAGTTAAGTCTCAAGCTTTTGATCAGCACCTTACAGGTATTTTAGCATTGGTGAGATAAAAATGTGCTCCAGTCACCAGTTGCTTGTCTGGCGATTCAAGGTAGAGTGTAGTTCTAAGAGAAACATATACAATACTGTCTTGACTTCTTCAAAGAACATTCTTCAGTTTGCTGAGCATCTCAAATTACCTCTTTTGGTGGTCACAGATATCCAGCATCAATCTAATTTTCTCACCTTGCCAGTGAGGAAAAATGACTTGTTCAGGCTCTGAAGTGCTTGATCCTCTTCAGAGGAGCTAATAAACTGCAGAGTTAAATTCATCTTTCTGGTAATTGCAAGATTCGGCAGCCATGCTGCTCTAAGCCCTGGTTCCATCTCTCATTCATCCACACAAGTCAGCATCCCTTCAAATTTGATTTCCTGTTTTATGAAATGCTCATGTCTCTTCTAGGCAAGAGACATAAGTGAAGGAGCTGCCAAACAAAAGGGGAAAGGATTCTGTCATTCAGTTGTACAGCTGTGAAGCAATGTGTGTTGCTTTTTGACAACCTGGTGAATATTAATTGTATCTACTATTTAAATAAGAACCTTTTTAGTTTGGGTTGCTAGCAGTGTACAATGTAATAATCTGTTGCGCCGAAGCTTTTTTCTTTTTCTTTTTCTTTTTTACTACCAATAGTCAAGTAGATATTTACTTTTATGTGTATTCCCTTCTGCTGTTCCCATTTAAGATCTGTTGTAATAACTTCCTGAAAGTGTGATCTTTGTAGCATGATTGTACAAGCATACATATGAAATCCCAGATTTCTTATTCTCACTAAAATGTTAAAGCAATAGCAATTTAATGTCTGTCCTTCATAGTGTAGGGTGTTAACATGGTTTCTCCCCCTCCACCACCATCCCTTCTGTATTGTTTGAGTTTTTGCAACTTTGCTATGATATTCTACTAGAGGATTCTTAGCATCCCATTATCCAACAGACACTGACATGTTGCGATGGGTAACTGCAATGTCTGAGTATTCCTTAATTAGTTTATGAAAAAAACAATATAAAAGGTTTTGTTAAATGCATTTTAACACCCAAGCCATGGAACCGTTTTGTTGAAACTGTAAATTTTTAGGTGACTTTTTGAAACCGCTTGAAAGTGGAATGTTGCATCCTTTATACTATTTTCTGCTTCCTGTGTAGTTTTATTCAAATTTTTTAACCTTTCTTTCTAAGTTTCAGCCTCCTGTGTATTAGGTACAGTATTTTCTGCTTTTCATACTTTGTAATAAAAATGAAACATTTGTAGATTGACTGCAGTTCACTGTGTGGTGAGTTAAGCTGATACAGGGGCACAGAGAACTATTTAAAACACATTCGTTTTGTTTCATGTCTTGTTTTGACTTCAGTGATGTGGCAAGAAAAAGCTTATTGGCTTATCTTTTTGCTGACCTCCTAGGATAGTGAAATGTGCTGATAAACTCCATTTCAATGTACCTATTCCCAGACTATACCTAACTAAATTGGCTTTTAACACAAATTACCAAAACTGTACCCCAACAGCATTAGTTAGTAGAGCCTGGTTGTGAAAGCACTTAACTGACTGGTTAAAGTAATGTAGTTAAACACTTTAATTTCAAGTAACTTTTTTCTTAAAATAAAAAATAACACTACCTGTGTTTTTTTCCTTTGCATTCTGCTGTTGTTCAAATTTTATTGAGGTACTTCAATAAATAGTAACCAGATAATTCAACAGCTCTCTGTAGGTATCAAAATAAAGGGGAGAGTTAGATTTTTTTTAACACAAATGTATCTGTCCCTGAGGTTCTTTTCAAATGTAAAATGTAAAGTAAAATCAGGTAACAATGAAATTGCAAAAAGCTCTATACATAGTTCAACCCCTGTATTGCTATTCATCTCTGAAGAACCATGCTGCATCCTAAAATTCAATCACTTACTGGAGTAGAGATCAATTAGTGACTAAAATAGAGGCGCCCTCTGTCTCATTGGGTCTCAGTAAAAATAGGTATATACTAACATTCAATACTGAGTGCTAAGCAGATATTAATTAGCTGCAGTTTCATTGTTCCAGTTCAGTAAACTGTATTGTCCCAGGACCTGTTTTTGGAACTCTTTATTTCCTTCAGCTTTGGGGGTGGAAATTCAAAATTTTGTGACCATATGGGAAAGAGATGCTTTTGGGTATAATTGATTATACAGTAAAAGCTTTGTTATCTGGTATGAGTGGGGTAAGAGGGCGCTGGTTATCTGAGAGTTATACTGGCCCCAGCCTACAGCGGCAGCCCACCCTGCCCTGCACAGATCCCTTTCCCCTCCCCCTGCCCCTTCCCCTGTGGACTTACCTGCCAGGTGGGGTGGGGGGGTGGACATGCGCTCAGCTCCCCCCACCCCCCACTCCCCCAAAAAAACAACCAACTTTTCTCCCTCCACCTATGTGGATATCAACTAGAAGGGTTCCCAGCAGCTCCTCTAGCAGCAGTGTCACTAACGTAAACAACAGAAATACTTGATGTTCATGCCAGATAGACTTAGCAAAGATTCTGTTTGCTAAAGTGAGGATTTGTACTGGGGGATACCGGAAATTCCATTTAATAGAGTATGCTGGTTAACACAGCTTTCACTATATATCTAAAAATGGACTATTGGTTCCAGTAATCAGTATATAAAAGAAAATACTGCAATTGGCTTTTTGCCTCTACCAAATAATTTAAAGAAATGTGATTCTGCAACTCTTGCTTTAGGAAAGTTACTACATCCCCATGGAAATGTTTCCCAACTGCCCAACACCTTGTTAGCAAGAGCAAGAATCTTCAGAAACCTGGGCCATTACCTTTGAGACTGACCTACCAACAATTGATTAGAATAGCAAGGTGAAGTTGCAAAGCCTGTTCTATCATTCAGCATAAGGTTGGATAAATATTCATTTTTAACCAACCAGAGTAGCGTGAAATAAAACCTGTATGAAAGGCAAGGATTTCTTAGAATGTGTCTTACTGGATCAACTGCATAGTTGGGATGGAGTTAGACAAGCCCTAAGAAATCCATGCCCCTCTCAATTTCTGGACCATCACAGCTACAACTTCACTCTAAATAAATCTATACTGAGGATTTGACTTAATCATTTTTAATTAAAAATACATTCAAGCAGGATATATTAGCTGAAAGCCTTAAGTCGGGCAACTGAATTAGAAGAAGTCACTGGCACTTTGAAGTGTTAAACCAGCTCATGGTAGCAGTAGCAGCCTCCACAGCTGTAGAGGGAATAGATATCTGCATTTGTACATTCAGCTTGTAAAGTCAATGTTTTCTTCAGAGTTGACAAATGATTGTGATTTGAAAAAGCAGGAGAGATGGGAAGAGGAAGAAAAGTTATCACTAAAAATGAGGTTTGACAGTGGTATCTAGTACAGTAGTTCTTAAGTATATTAAAAATAAAAAGGTGACCAGAAAGAATAGGTTCAATGCATTAATACTTCCTTAGTTTAATTAACTGGTTTTGAATGCAAAACAAGTCTTGATGAATGTTCTTGTGTATTCAACAGATTAAAGGTAATTTTATTTCATAAACTGCTTTTAAACAACTATGCATTTCTTGAAATATTTCAAGTAAAAAATTAATAAATAAAATGTGACTAGTTATATCTTAACAGGGTACATTTACCCATGCAATTAATGTGATGTAATAAACTGGAGCAACTGCTCCTGGGTGGAGCATCTACACAAGTGCCGGGGATAGCAGCAATTTGATCTGGGACAGAGTAGGCCCTTGGCTAGCTGGGCTGACTGGGTGCAATGTATGCCTGCAGTCAGCATCTACACATGTGTTTTGGCACAGTAAAGTAGTCTGCCATGAGATAGTACTGTCCCTGACAGCACTATCCTACGATGGAGTTGATTCATTTACTACACTGTAATACCAACACACATGTAGACTATGACACTACTCCAGAGCTGATTAGTCTACTCCACAGTAAAACACGTGTGTAGATGCACCCACATACTTTTATTCCAATTCTTAGATTTATATTCAATACATAACTTTATTGAATAAGTAATGGGTCTTTGCCCCTCAACTACTTATAAGATGGAGCTTGATCTGATTATAGAAGGTGGGTACCTGTGAGAGTATGGGATGTGACTCTGACTTTTCCAGCCTTAATATGTAGGAATATACCTTCCTGATTGATTAAAAAAATGCCCAGTTGTGTCAAAGCTGTATTTAGTTGAAAATAAACATGTCTTTAATGGTTATTAACCATGTTTACAGGAAAATAACCAAGTGCCAATACAAAACCAGATTAAAGTCAGTTATTTAAATGAAAGTTTCCTACTTGTGAATTTAAAATCATCTAAGTTTACATAGCATTTAAATTGCTTTCTTTTAGCCTGACAAGTGATTTTCTTGAACCAATCCAAGATGGAGAGACCTACATGCAGAAAAGAAGAGAACCTGATAGCTGTCTGTGTGTACACTGAATCTGCCCAGATTTCTATCCTTGGCTCTGCTACATCCTTGTTTTATGACCATGGAATTCTCCATTTCCCTTCTCGTATCTGCTTCCTTGTCTAGGAAAGGGATAACAGTACTTTTCTGCATATCATGTTAAATTAATCAGTAACACTGAAGGGATTTGAAAATAGAAATTGGTGTGTCCATTTTAACTAGTTAAGCTTCAAACTTTCTCTAACTAGTAGGTTGGTACTAAAAGTGTTACAGACATCAAGATTTCCTACAGTTCTGTCTTCAAGAGAGAAATTCCATCTCACTTGTTAAGGCACAGTGGGTTTCTTTAAATCTTAATCATTTGCATGTCTCTTCTTTCATTCCCTTTCCAATATTCCAACATCTCAGAAATGCGGACACTAGAGCTGCACTGTGTTCCAATAAATCACACCCGGGGTACTCAATAAGACTCCATTTAGGCCCCAAAGGATAGCATTAGACAAAACACCTTACAGGGAGCTTGCATTCAACTGGTTATTTATTATGATCTCAAGGGCTCACTTTTGCAACAACATCTTCCTGGCATAAACCACCATCCAGTAAATATGCCCTATGCTAGGGCTGGCCAGAGTTACCCTGGAAGCCACATCCAGTCCTCCACTGAACATCAAGAGCCGCAGAGCTCCACCCACTTCTCCAGTTTAATGCTCAAGATCCAAGTGCTGGCCACAGGATCAGGCTCCTGCCACCACAGCACCAAGTTGCTCTGGCTTTTCCCACGGGGAGCGTGCCCCAGGCTAAGCAGTGCAGCTGCAACCCCAGCCCCAGCAGCCTGGCACCTGAGCCAGCAGTTCCGTAGGGGAGAAGTGGGCCAGGCTTCAGCTCTGGAGAGCTGCAAGAACCGTGATGGCAAGCCACACGAGGCTCGCAAGCCACAGTTTGGCCACTCTTGCCCTGTGCTTTTTCATTCCTAGATGCATGATCTTTTATTATGATCTGAAGGGCCCTAATCAAGGGGCCTAGCCAGTCCAGGCCCAAGAGAGGTATATAAGGAGGCAGTCCAAGCAACCAGGGGAGCTGGGAACAGGGAGAAGTAAATGACAGTTTGCAAGCAGTTTGCTGAGAGCAAGTGGAGGAAAGTGAAGAGGAACCAGGCATCAGATCCTGCTCTAGGGTTGCCTGTGTTCTTGGCTTGCTGTTTGGTGAGTTTGTGTGCTTGGGTGTGTGTCCTGAGCAGCTGAGTGAACTGATTGCTGATTGACTGCTGCCTGGGTGTGACAAAGGGCCCTAACAAAGGGGGCCTAACCAGCCCAGGGCCAGGGAAGGTATATAAGGAGGTAGTCCAAGCAACCTACAGAGCAGTGAACAGGGAGAAGCAAATAGGACAGTTTGTAGGTCAGTTTGCCATCCCTCTCTTTGAAGGGCAGCCTGAAAGGTAAGATTCTCTTTTTTATATGTAATTAGGACTGACTAACTACATTGTTTTATTTTAGCAGCTAAATCTCAGCAGCTAGACCAAGACTTTAACCCACTGTTTAACTAGAGTCCAGAGTGAAGGGGATTTGCTTGGAAACTCTCACATTACTTCACCATAAGCTGACTGAGAGGAAGGAGTTTCCAGGGAAAAGGGAACCCTTCAGGTCCAGGAACAGCAAACAGGCCAGCTGCAGAAGAGTTTGCTAGCAAAAGTCTGCTTGGAAAGAGAGGCGCAAAGTGAGAGGAAGCAGATTAGAAGACCCAGAGACATGGCTGGAAGATATTGCAATCTCAGAGTCACTTCCACTTCCAGCTCTTCCTCTACTTCCACTTGTTGAGATGTCTGTCCAGGCAGGACCACACACTGTTGAGGCTTCCACCCAGGTCCTGGTTTGGTGCTGTGCAGACTGCGGCTTGCAGGTCCTTCCAGTATCAGCCAGGTGGGGTGGCGAGGGAGGTGTCTTCAATGTAAGCGGTGCCTTCTGGTGGCGTCCCTCGGGGAGAAGGTAAGAGAGATACAGGAGAAAGTAGAAAGGCTCTGAAGCATCCACCACCACGAGGTGGTCCTCCATGAGGACTTAATTGATTCCATGCTGGAGGAAACCTCTAAGACTGTAGAGGAAGGACTGCTAGAAATGGTGCTAGAAAAGGAAGAGGGCATGGACTCCCAGGAAGGTGGAAACTGGAAGCTTATATCTTGGCAGCAAGAATTTATCATCTCCATGTGCAGTGGTATACTTGGAGAACAAATATGGAGTGCTAGCAACAGAGGAGGAGCACATTCCTCTTGGTGGAAGAGACCAAGCCAAGAACCCCCAAGGTAGGGAGGATCAAGACCACTGCCACAAAGAAGCTATGGGTGGTGGTGGTTGGAGACACCCTTCTGCCAGGGACAGAAGGGTCCATCTGCCAGTCTGACCTGTTGTCCCAGGAGGTCTAAGCAGCAGACCTCCTGGGAGCCTGAAGCCCATATTGGAGATGTCACAGAAGGATTACTGAGACTCCTCTGACCCTCTGACTACTACCCCATGCTACTCATCCATGTGGGCACCAGTGATACTACCAGGGGAGACCATGAGCAGATCAAAAGTGACTACAGGGCTTGCTTTGGGTGCAAGGATAAAGGGGTCTGGGGCTCAGGTTGTGTTCTCTTCAATCCTTCCACTCAAGGGAAACAGCCTGGGCAGGAACAGGTGCATCTTGCAGATCAATACCTGGCTGCTCAGGTGATGTTGCCAGCAGGGCTTTGGCTACTTCAACCATGGGATGTTTCATAGTAGCTAGGGTCAGGAGGGACCTGAACAGATCCCTGCCTGACCCCCTGCCACAGGCAGGAATGTTGTTCTGAGAAGAGGGATTTCTGGGAAGAGATGATGGGGATCCACCTGACAGAGAGAGGGAAGAACATGTTTGCAGACAGGCTCAATAACCTAGTGAGAAGGGCTTTAAACTAGGTTCACTGGGAGATGGAGACCAAATCCCTGAGGTAAGTGGGGGACCTGGAAGAACAGCAAGCAGGAGGGGACAACAGGGAAGGTATGCTCATACTTCTGGAGAAATCGGGGCAATCAACTAGTTACCTTGGGTGCTTCTACACGAATGCACAGAGCCTGGGAAATGAACAGGAAGAATTGCAAGTCCTCACACAATCAAGGAACTATGATGTGACTGGCATAACAGAAACTTGGTGGGATAGCTCTCATGGCTGGAGCACTGTCATGGATGGTACAAACTGTTCAGGAAGGACAGGCAGGGAGAAGGGGAGGAGGAGTTGTGCTGTATATAAAAGAGCTGTATGATTGCTCAGAGCTCCGGTATGAACCTGGAGATAGGCCTGTTGAAAGTCTCTAAGTTAAGGTTAGAGGGGAAAGCAACACGGGTGATGTTGTAGTGGGGGTCTGCTATAGACCACTAGACCAGGAGGAAGTGGTGGATGAGGCTTTCTTCAAACAGCTAGTGGAAGTTTCCAGATCCCAAGCCCTGGTTCTCATGGGGGACTTCTGTCATCCTGACATCTGCTGGGAGGGCAACACAGCAGTGCACAGGCAATCCAGGAAGTTTTTGGAGAGTGATGGGGACAACTTCCTGGTGCAAGTGCTGAAGCAGCCAACTACAGGCCATGTTCTTCTTGATCTGCTCACAAACTGGGAAGAACTGGTGGGAAATGTAGTAGTGGATGGCAACTTGAGCAGCAGTGACCATGAGTAAGGTTCCCTCCAAGCTATGCGCGTGCGAGGCTGCGAACAATTTTATACCATGCCACACACTAACTTATTAACACCGCACACCCACCCGGAGAAGAACTGGGCTGCGACACGGCAAGGCGAGGTGGGGGCTGGGGTTGGGGCTGGTGCGGACTCTGCTGGATCAGTGCCACTCCCCGCCTTTCGGCTGCTTTTACACCGTGAAGCTGGAGCTTGCGCCTCCCCGCCCCCCAGCCCAGGCTGCGCCTGCCCTGTGCTCCTGCCCGCCCACCTGCACTGCCTTGTCTGGCCGTGCTCCCTGGCGGCTATGGGGAGTGGCACAGGCAGAGCTGGAGGAGGGGCTGGGCCAGGCAGCTGGGAGCAGCCATGTCCTTTTGCTCTTTCTTCACTGGGGAGCGCTACAGGGGCCACTTCGAGCCGGGTGAGTGAGGGGCACTGCCTGTAGGGCCCTGCTTCCCATAGGGCTCGGGGCCCACAGTGTATCCCTATGGGAGCCCTGCTGCCTATAGGCATCCGTGCCCCCTATAGAGACCCTGCTGCCCCTAGGGTGCCCCAGCTTCCCCTGAAGAGGCCCCCACTGCCTAGAGGGTGTCCATGCTCCCTTATAGGGGGCCTCTGTGCTCCTATGGGACCCTAACCAAACAACCCTAACCTGACCCCCAGTTGTCTTTCCTGCCTGGTGCAGGGGGGGCTGGCGAGGTCCCTTGGAGCCCTTACAATCTATGAACCCTATATACAACATCCAGTGTCCATGTTCCCTTATAGGGGGCCCCTGTGCCCCCATAGGAGCTGCACTGCCTATAGGGTGCCCCTGCCCCTCATGGGGACCCTAACCCTGAGACTAATGGTGAGGATCCACTACATGGATTCTAGTCTATGAGGTTTAGCATAGTCTGGATCCAGGCTTAGCAAAAGGGGGAGGCGGGACTGAAGCAGCACGCTCACGGATCGCTACACCTTAGAGGGAACATTGACCATGAGATGATTGAGTTCAGGATCCTGAGGAAAGGAAGAATGGAGAGCAGCAGAGTAAGGACCCTGGAGTTCAGAAAAGGAGACTAACTTGCTCAGAGAACTCATGGGCAGGATCCCCTGGGAAGCCACTCTGAGGGGGAGAGGAGTCCAAGAGAGCTGGCTGTACAGGCAGCCCTCAGACTTGCAACACAATTGGTTCCTGAACACTGCGTCTTAAGTCAAGACATTGTAACTCAGAACCAATTTTCTCAGAAGAAACAATGTTATAAATGGGGGATTGGTTCCTGAACCAAGGTTCGATACCCTATTTTCACCAAAAATACCCCAGAATTTTGTACTCAATCAATTATAGATGAGAAATATAGCTACATTAATGTATTTATATTGTAAATAGCAATCACATTGATTTGGAAGGACTTCTTTGAAGTGACTTTGCTGGACTTTTTGAAGGCTCTTGGCTGAACTTTTTGAAGGGTTCTTGGCTGGAGTCTTGGCTGTAGGTTTTTCTGGAGTCTTGTCTGCTTTCTTAAAGAAAGTATCCAAAGAAGTTTGGACAGATGTTCTCCAGGGAGATGAGTGATGCAGCAAACTTGTTCACTGGCGTGGTGTCGCATTGGATCAAGTGTTGTAAAGTTAAAACTGACGTCATAAAGTTGAAACAGAGTGTAAATTTATAAACGTTGTAAGTGTGAAACGTTGTAACTTAAAACATTGTAAGTTGAGGACTGCCTATACATTAAAGAAGCCTTACTGAGAGTGCAGGAACAAACCATCCTGATGCACAGAAAGCCTTTTACTGACAGTCCAACTTTTTTACTGACATATTTTAACTGATGCATGTTTTACATAATGTAAATGTAATTCTTCTGCCAGGTCCCAGTTAAAAGGGCTGGGTTCAAATTTTAAGGGCTTAACATCACCCATAGTTTAAAAAAAAAAAAAAGTTTGTTAGCAAAAAGTTTTCATAAAAACAAAACAACCCCCCCCCCCTTAGAGCTAACCATTCTACTTGACTGCAGCAATGGTTTTACAATGTGATACCCTACCCCTCCCTCAACTCCCCCCCCCACCCAAAAAAGGGCCCCTACTCATCCCCACACCCTGTTGCCTGACTGTACCCTGCACCATGCTGTTTACCCCCAGCCTTACCCCTGCCATTTCTGCTCCCTGTACCTTGGAGTGGACCCTCAAAGAAGCCTACCTACCATGCAGCAGTATTACAGGCAGCCTGGCATACAATAGCAGCAGCTCATGGCTGAGAGAACACACCCTACAGAGTGCTGTACTCCCACTTTAACATTAGGTGGTGGTTCAGTTTGTCAGAGCTTCAATCAAGCTTCAGCTGCTTAGAGTTTTTACTGATGGCTAAAGTTTCATTTTCTTATTTTTATTTTTTTTTTTTTGGACTTTACTAATAGCCATTTTTAGCCTGATTATTATACTTACTTACTAGCAGTACATTTATTGACACTTGGCAACTCTACTGGAATATGGAGGGGAGAACTGCTTAAGCTAAAGTTGTCATGAAAATAAATATAAGCTGGGCAAGAAAATTTTAGGCTGTAAATTTAGAAGACAAACTCTATAATATCACAAGAATGATGTTCAGGAACAACCTTATGGTTGATGGGCAAGTGTGGGGAAGGGGAAAAAACCCCTCACTTTTTAAAATGGACTTGTCTACCTTCTGAAAAGGGTTATGTAACATGGCTGCTTGTGATACCAGAGAACTCTAACCCAGGAGGTCCCTTCCAGTCCTATCATTTCATGGTCAAGCCAGAGAAAGGAACCACTGACATCACCACCTCCACAAGTTTCTGTTTGAGTTCTAGCCACCACCTTGTCTGGGAGTTTGACGTTCCTGCTCTCATCTTCTACAGCATCCAACTTTTCTTCCCTGCCTTATTTCTATTTCTTATTTTCCTCCTTTTGCCTTCAGCCTAAAAAGAATTTGGCTTAGCCAGCCAAAAAATGCACCCTTTGTAGCACTTCTGTGAGCTCATGATGAGAGAGGCAGCGCAAAACAATATGCTGGACAGGCCCTGGTTGGTAAAGTTTTGCTTCTAAGTAGCTGATAAAAACATCTGCTGTCTGTGTTTCTCAGTAGTGATGTTGCTAGTGAAGTCAGCACCAGAGAGAGAAGCTGTATTTTTATTTTTTTTTTTAATCATTCTTTTTCCTTCTGTGGGTATGTTTGTTTTGTGTTACAGGAGGCAGGAATGCACTTTGAAAAGCAGAAACAGTAAGGATTCAACCTCACCTCAAAGTTTTCTCTTCCCCTCTCCCCCCATTAGTGTGATAGTTATTTATTTTATATTTTAAATGCTTTAATTTTATGTTTCCTTTTCCTGTATCTCTAGGAACTTTAAAAAATGTGTTTTAATTGTGGGGTTGCTTTTGGATTAAACATGCTAGGGTCACTGTAGTCAAAATCTTGAAACTTGGTAACAACCTTGATTTTTCTAGGCTCATTTATTCTGTCAAAACTACCAAAGTAGTCCACAGTTGGGTCCAAAGGTATATTGAAAAACTGAAGAGGATTCAGAAAAGCAGCAGGAATGATCTGAGGCATGAAGAACTCACTTTGCAATGAGTCAGGTATCCAGGTTGTAGCCATATTGGTCTAGGGGCAAAAGGAATCGGTCTAATAAAAGATATCACCTCTACCATGAGATCCAACTAGATTTTTACAAAAAAAAAAAAAAAAATTATTTGAAAGCTTTTGGGGACAAGTGCCCGTCTTCAGGCATAGGAGAAAAGATTATAAAAGTTCTCCTAGGTAAAAATGAAAGTTCATATTTCATAGGAGAGTTGAAGGTGTGGTAAAATCTGTTTGGAACAGTTCATTTTATGCAGGTTCAGCTCAGGAAAAGTTGGAATATAGTCTGTTTACCTCAAAGTTGTTTGGTGGCAAGCAGGATGTCGAGTCATATTTCCTTCTAGTTATGTTTCATATTTCACAGAAGAGTAAAAAGATGGAATGCTCTTCTGTGTACCTTGCAATGAGGAATTTAAGTTTCACCCACTGATGCTCTTTTCATGAATTAGTTGAATTTCTTAATGTTTGTCTATAAGTACCTACAAAGGGAGGGAGCAGGTAGCTCTCTTAGCTTTGTAGATGCATGCATCTGAAATCCAGTAGCTGGAAGTGGAAGATAGGTCAATGCAAACAAGCACAGATGGCCAGGGGTCCAATCCTTACTGGCCCTGGACCCATCCCTCAAGATTGGGTGGGTGGGGCACTACATGCAGTATGTACCCTGTGCCTGCCCCTCTGCGCTTTGTATAGCGCTCTGCCTGCAATGCAAGGCCCAGAGAGGGACTGGCCTGAGCTGCCCATGGCACAGGAGGCCAGCACAGGAAGCATGCTGCCCACAGCACCCTGCCTAACCAGCCCCTGCATGCTTCCCTGCCATGGCCCAATCTGGCCCACAGACTGGCACAGAGACCCTCATCCGGTCCTGATGCCCTGGCTGTAGCTCAAGTATTTGATGAAGCTGAATGCATAACATTGCCTTGCTGCAGGCAGTAAATTCCTGCAAAACATCAGAAGAGATGATTCTGCTTGCCTTGAACTCCAAGAAAACCTAATAGTAGCCAATAGGAGCAGTATATGTAAATTAAAAGTACTAAGATGATGTTTGTTGGTTTTGGTTCATTACCCTTTTTTTTTTTTAATTCTTTGAAGACTATTCAGCATCTCAGATGCAGGAATTCTGAGAGAGCGGCCCCTGCCACACATTACATATATTATGCAACTGACTGATTAATCGCACAATACATTTAGACTAGCCACATGTGCAAAGTAAAAATGTCCATCCGCTATAAAAAGAGCCGACCAGTTACAAACGTTAGTACTTGAAAATGTGTAACAACTTTATAGCTGGTTTCTACCCAGCTTAATTTGAACATGTGGCAGGGCCTAGAGAATCAGTAAATCTGAGGGAATAAGGGGGAGTAGCTGAGGATAGAGACATTATAGGAAAACCATGTGATTTGTTTGTATTAGCTTTTACTGTGGAAGTATCTGTTGGACATTTGTCCAACTCCTATTGTTTCCAAGGGGTAGCTGATAAAAACACAAGTGAAACAGTATGGCTTTTTAAAAATGAATGCTACCAAATGAATGGCAAAAAAGGAAGTGGTGGAAGAAACAAGAAAATTTAAAAGCCACCAGATACAGATGGTGTCATTTAAGAATGGAGTGATTGACCTGATAGCAAAATCTCTGTGCTTCTATATTGAGGGCAGCCCTTATACTGAAAGGAAACAAATACTGCACCTTAAATGCCCTAGAAGCAATTCTGGGAATGAAATACCATTTAACTTAACTTTGGTTCTAGATAAATTTGTTAGTTAAATAGCAAAGACCTTTGATCATGATATGATTAGAGCAGCTTGAAAAAGGAAAGTTTTGCAAAAACAATTTAAATTTGATTTTTTTTTTTCCATTGTGAAGGATTCAAGATGGAATGATACATGTTTAAGATTTTCTTTGTTTATTTTCAGACTTCCCTTTTTCCCCTTCTCTTTTCCATAGGCTTCAATAAAATGAATGTTGTCTAAACTGCTACTACCCTTTTTCCTATTGCAGGGCCAACTTTGAAGTTGTGGTAACATTAGAAATTTAAATTGATAAAAGACAGATTAAAATGAAAAAGTGAGAGAGAGGAATGGGGCAATATCTAATTTGTTTGTATTCTGTGACAAGAAAAGGTAACTGGGAATTAAAAAAATAAAAAATAAAAAATTGGAAGGTCTTTTAACTACCTTTTAAATTTAAAGTCCTTGTTCATGGGTGCTACCGTAGGGAGTTATGACAGTAGGATGATGGTACTTCTGGTGAGTACAACTATTTCTTGCTATAATACAAATGTAGCAACCGTTTAAACGTGTATGAACTGTCAGCGTACTAAAAAGTATACAGGTTTCCCTTGATTTTTATGCGGGTTCTGTATGGGTCATTCATGCCAGTTAACAGGGATTTGAACTGAAAAATGGGTGTAAATCAGTAAAAACTGAATCACTTAAAGCAGGGAATTTATCAGTGAAACTCAGTAAAAACTGAGAATGCAGAACGCTATGCTGTACATGAGTTCCTGGAAAATAGTGCATAACTCAAATTCACGTAAAGGGAACCCACTTTACAATGTAATAAACAGGGATATGTTCCAAGACCTCAACTGTACTGACCCCCAGATCCACTTCTACCACTTTTACAAGACAGTTTTGGTACTCGCCAACAGCAGACAGTACACAAGCACAAGGTGGTGGTGAACGTTACCATCGTGGGGACAGCAACTACAGGAACATGTCACAGACAATGAGCAAGGAGCACAGATATATTTTGGTGCGTGTCATTCCCGCAATGCATTGCACAAAGCAGCTGACTGAGGGCTTCCACCACACCGATCACATAGGAGTGAATTTACCTTGCACATAACAAATTTTTGGTATAAAAAGGGTCATTGCATGACAGCAAATTTGCACATACAATTTGTCCTCGCTTTATGCGGGTTCTGTGTGTTTATGTATTCTATCTATCTATATGTGCTTAATCTGTCTGTCTGTCTGTAAGGCTCTTAGAGCACTCTGATTGGTTGTCTTAGCAGCCAATCACAATGCTTACTGAAACACCCAATCACACAGACAGCCAAACACACTGGGGGGGGGTCGCATGGCTAGATGAGGAGCAGCAGCAGTGCAGATTGGTGACTGGTGGTGGTGGATGCTGTGTGCAAACTTCTCCCACCCCCCTGGGAGGCAGCGGCAGCAGCAGGGTGGGGTGGTGGTGCACAGTACTCCATCCCACATGTGCCCCCGCTTCCCCCCCCTCCCTCCCAATCATTCTTGATAGGAAATTCACTTTGTGTGTCTCAAATGAACAACATGTTTTTATTGATATATTTACAATGTTAAGGCAACTTTGAAGCCTACCAGTGCCTCAATCGTTATAATCAAATAAATTCTAAATCCCTATAAATTTTGGTATTTAATTTTGGCGGGTTTTATCATTAAACAATCAGAGCTCACCAGAACTCCCCCTTTGCTCACCAGGATGCAGGTCCAGGCCCCTCACTCCCAAGTCACAGGTCCCCAGCTGCCAGAGCTAGGGATCTGGGTGCACAGCCCCCTGCCCCTATGGTAAATAGGGTTACCATATTTCCAGTATCAAAAAAGAGGACACCTGTGAGGGGGAGGGAGGGAAGTTAAGGGGGAGGCATATGATTGGGGGGGGGGGCAGCAGTGATAGGCCCGTGCCTTGCCTGTTCCTCACTCCTAAGCCCCTGCCCCCCAGCCCCCTCTCACTCCCAACCCACAACTTCCTGCCCCCCAGTGCTGCTGGTGTCCCTCACTCCTGACCCACAGCCCTACTGTCCAAGCAGTAGGGCTGTGTGAAATTTCTGCAGGGAGTGTACTGCACAATGGCAGGGAGTTGGCCCCCTCCATGATGAGCTGCCCACAGCTCTGTCCTGCTCCCCGCCCAGGCCCTGCTGCTGCAAATTCCAGCCCTGGGCCCCAAGCCTCATGCATCACCTGACTGGGCAGCAGCCCCAGCCCTGCCCAACTTCCTCCCTATGGGGGCTCAATCCCATCACCCCCAGACTTAACCGCAGGAGCTGGTCTCCAGGCTGCCTGGCAGCTATGTGCATGTACGTGGAGCCCCCTGCCTGACCACCCTCCTCCTGCTCCCCCCAGCCCCTTGCAGGCTGGAACCGCCTGCAGAGAGCTCTTTGGAAAAGTGGAAAATCGGCATGTTTCTCTGTTAAAATGAGAAATCTGTCTTTTAACTAAGAAAAGGTAAAATCTACATGTTTTTCCATTTTTCTGTGGGAAACAGAAAACCAGGATCCCTGCTGATGACTTGTTAAATAAGCCATTGGCTGCTTGTGCATAGGTGCTCCCTCCCAGCCCATGTGGGCTGTGTTTTCTGGCTGGGCTTGCCTCTTCCTGCCTTTCCCTCCCCCACTCAGAGGACTCCACAAGAAGCTCTCAGCAACAGCTGTCTAAGCTGCTATGTTATTGGTTAATTGTTCAACCGACATAATTAGAGGAAGTTAAATGAGGTTTGTTTGTTTTTTTAAATGATATTTACATCTGTAATCAGCATTGGTGAGATCTGATGCTGTGGAGCTGGCCAGCCTGTGGCACTGGGATCCTGGCAGGTCTGGAGCAGGCCCGCTAGGTTGTAATGTGGGAGAGGGCAGGAATGGTGGC
Source organism: Alligator mississippiensis (assembly GCF_030867095.1). Classification (NCBI taxonomy): domain Eukaryota; kingdom Metazoa; phylum Chordata; order Crocodylia; family Alligatoridae; genus Alligator; species Alligator mississippiensis. The sequence continues at coordinate 158,543,496 of NC_081827.1, forward strand.
AGTGGCAAATAACTCCTCAGTTCAAGGATGATCAGCTACCCTGGCTCATGTATGGGTTTTCAGGTGAATAAGAGTTCAATTCTTGAGCCACAGACTCGTCAGCAGCCTTTGCAGGTCTTTCCACAGGGAGGGCAGGCTGTAGGCCAGGACTGCTCTCCTTGTCTTTCCTCCACTCTCTCTCCTCTGCTTCAAGGACATCGAAATAGGCTACGGCTCAGTTGCGGTTGTGGCACCGCCTGACCTAGTCAGGCAGCCAGGTCCTCCCAGCACTTTCTCGAGGTGTCCTCACTGTGTCCTTGTAGTCTCAGCTGTAGCTCAGACTGTTACTAAACTGGGAGAAGAGCACTTGTTCTGGGAGTCGAGGGTCCACTCTCAACAGCGAGCTGGGGCCGTGCAAGCGCAGCTCAGGGCAGCTAAGGAGGACTTCGTGCGACGACAGCGCGCACCTGCTACCTGAGAGCTGAGGAAGTAACTACAGGAGACGGTGCGCGCGCGCGCCCGACACCCACCGCTCCTGCTCCACGCAGCTGCGCTGGCTCGGACTCCAGCTGCGCCGGGCGGGGGCGGGATCCCACTGCTGCCGATCAAAGTGATTGACGGGCGAGGGGCGGGACCACGTGTCCGTCAGCGTGATTGGCGGGGGCTGTGCAGGAAGCACGCCCCTCGTGATTGGCATTGGGCCGGTTTGGCGCGAGGGGGGCGGGGTAGAGCGGTGGCTCGGCCGCTGTGATTGGCAGGCTGCGGCGGCGGGTGGGTGGCTCGGCCGCTGTGATTGGCAGGCGGCGGCGGCGGCGGCAGGGGCTCTGCGGCCGCGGAGCGGTTTGTTTTGCTGGCGGTGCTGGCGCCCCGTAGAGGCGGCGGAGGGGAGCCAGGGACTCTCCTCCCCCTCCCCCCCAGCCCCGGGCCCGCCGGGCGCAGGAGCCGGCGAGGGGCCGCCGGAAGGAGGCGGCGGCGGCCCGGGCCGGGGCCCGGGAATGTGGCGGCGGCGGTGGCGCTGAGCCCTCCCCCCGCTCCGGCCGCCATGGAGCCGCGGCGGTGACAGCCACCTCCCCGCCCGCCGGAGTGCAGCGGCCCCGCGGGGCGCCGGCCGCCGCCGCCAGCGCCATGGGTAAGCACCCGGGCCGGCCCGCGGCCTTGGAGCGCTCCCGTCCCGTCCCGTCCCCCGGGCCGATCAGCTGCGCGGGGGTGGGGGGTGCAGCCGCCGTGGCTTGTCCCGGAGCCTGCTGTGGGGGGCAGCGAGGAGCCGCGCGGGGCCGGGGAGAGCGACGCTCTGGCGGAGGCGGCGCGGCCCGAGCCGGCCCTCGGCAGGGCTGACGGGCGTCCGAGCTGGGCTGCAGCCGGGGAGGAGGGGGCACGGAGCCGCCTCGGAGGGGGAAGGTTGTGGCCGTGGCAGCGGTCGGAGACTGGGGATGAAATCTCAAGTGCACGGTGTCCGGCGCCAGCCCCCGTCTCGTCCCTGTGGCTCTTCCTTCAGGTTCAGAGACAAGCAGCCGAGGAGCTGCGAGAAATGGCTGTGGTAGCCATGGCTGACTTGGCCTGCTCTGCTCTGCTCTGCTGGGCTGCCGCTGCAGATCTGTGCAGGGAACAGCTCTTCCCAGCCAGGTTTCTCGGCCCTACCCGGCTGCTTGCTCTGCCGAGGAGGGCAGTGGAATTGCAGTTGTTAGCCCAGTTGCAGTGTGGCGCGATTGCTGTGCTTTGAGGGTTACAGATTTGACTTTTTTTTTCCCCTTGCACGTCACTCGGATAGTGCTCTGCTGTGCTCTTTTGTCTCCTGCATAAATTATTTCCTGTGTTTTTAGATTATAAACCCATGCAGCATCAGTCACCCTGGTTGAAATAAACATGTATTGCTTGCTTGCAGATTTATATGCATTCAGTTTCATGAGGATTGGCTTCCCAGGGTGAGCACAGTAGCCTGCCTTCTCCACAGGAACAAACCTGGTGGTCTTTAAATGCACAATAATTGGGAAGAAAAATGTCATCCTTCCATTAAAATGTCCTTGGATTACCATCGCATACCCACTAGTTGTGCATGTTCATGTCTTAATCTTGTAGAATGAAAAGACATGATTTCACAGGTGACTAAGATGTGGCATAGGCTAGCATAGTAGGCTAACTATTAAAAAGCGAATGGAAGAGCACTGGTTATGCTCTTCCATCATCCTGAGCATATTCCCGGTTACAAGAAGTAATCTTACCTGGATTTTAAATAATTCCATATTGGGAGTTTTCAGCAGGATGTCTGGTATCTGTGACGGTTTCATACGGAAGTTTGGCTAACATAGGTAATTGTCCCATCTAGCTCCCTTTTTCTTTATAAGGTAGCCTAAACAAAAGATGCAGTTTAAGATGATGTTGAATATTAACAGAGGAGTATTAGTCTTAATGCAGCTGAAGTTTGTTAAAGCTGATTTGGTGGCAAGTTGGAAGAGGTTTTGCTGAATTTCATTCTGTACAGAGGGCTCTTTAGCAGTGACTAAGATGCTGATGCTGCTTTTGTTAAAGAGAAACATGTGCTTGTATTTGAGAAGCAGAGGGGAGAGCTGTGTTAAGGCTGACTGGCTTGTGCTAGGCCTAGACTGAAACGCTCACTGCAGGCCCAGCTGCAGTTGAGTCTTTCCCTCAGTCTGCTTTTTTTTTCCTGCCTGTGTCATTTCCTTCCCTTGGCTCACATACTTACCCGTAAGCAGGGCCCTTAGGTTTGCTGTATTGACAGCCCCTGTTGCATTGTGGGGGGAGGGGGAAGGAATGAATCTGCCATCTACTACCACTTTTCAGTTCCGAACCTTTTTGGAATCTGTAGGGGTTCTCAAACTCTTTTATCCTGTACAAAAGCGTAGAGGTGCTGTTTATCACATTTGTAAGACAAGTGATTTCCACATGTCTAGGGTACTGGCAGATACAAAGACAACAGCCTGCAAAGTTGATGTTAAATAATTACCATAAATTTCACTGAGCTGCATAGCTTGTGGCTCCCCCATTTCTCAGTGCAAATAGTATTGTATTAATATTTGATTACAGGAAATGTCTAGAGGTCTGAATCGGGGATTGAGGGCCCCTTTAGGTCTGTGCACTACCTAGGAGCTTTATTACTGCTTGTGGACCTTGTGGCATATATTCTTTTTATTTAAGATGCTGTTACTCTTGGAGAGTACCATATGTTGTACTGACCACCATACAGTGGAGACCTTTAAATTAAACTTTTCAAAAGAGCAAGGTTTTAAAGTATATTTTGGATACTGCTTTGTTTTTAACTTGTAAAATTAGTTAATTGGCCAGAAGTCTCCCAGTCATTTGTGTGAACAAACCTCATGCCACTGAGGTAAAAAATGTTGTTTATCTGTCAGAGATGAACAGACTACTGTCACAGAATCTCCCATTCTCATACCATACAAAATAGCATGCTGGTTTATAGGGGTTTACAGGCTTCCTGTTTTTACCAGTGTGCAAATGCTTTCTACTCTTTGTTTGTTTGAACCTTAAGATTTACTCTCTTTTTTGCAAAACTGGTTCCATCTTTGCTATATAAAATGCACTGCCTCTGTTTATTACACAGGTCTGAATGAGTTTTAAGTAAAATACATTCTTTATTGCAAAAAAGTAGCTTTCTCTGGCAGTAGCAATTTCTCTGTATTAACATTATAAAATCCTAGACTACCGTTTTTAAAACATGAAAAGCATTTCCTGGACAACAGCTTTTTTGTACAAGGTAGAAACTGTATTCTTCAAACCAAATGGGCACCTAGAGAATTGGGGTTTCACAGTGGTCTTAAAAAAATGTTTCACTTTGTAATAACTTCTCCATTGTACCATTTGCAGCACTAACAGTTTAATGTTTCGCTTTTTAAAAAGTTGTAATAAAAAGCCTTGATCAGATTAAGGTGCATACCCTTTGACATCTTTCAAAAGGCAAATACAAATCTGTTACAATACAAACCTTAACAAACTTTACACTTTCATCTAAAATGAGCAAAGCTCAGGTATTTACAATTTGGCATTCAGTGAAAATGGAAGATGGTGCGTGATCTTCACTTCCTACCTCCCCAAAATAACCTTTAAAAAAAGTCTATTGTATATTACAGAAGTAGGTCAGGTTGAGCCAATCAAATATTTTTGGGTGAATGCTTTTAGCAGTCTTTACAGGGGTGTAGGTTGTAACCATGTTAGTCTAAGGACATAGGCAGATTCAGATTCACCCAAAGAACCTTGTCTGCCTTTAGCAGTCTTTAACTTTGTGTATCTGCATATATCTATACATGATGACAGTTACAAATGCATACTGCTAAATCTGCTGTGCAGATCAGTTTTAAATTTGAGCATGCAAGGTGCTTAGTGTTTTTGACCCCTGGAATTGCAAGATGGAGCTCAAATGTGTCAGTGTAGTCAATAGGTCACACATTAGATACTGTTTATATAGACAACAGACAAATTCAGAACAAAAATATTTAAAAACATATTCAAAACATAGTGTCTAGTACGCTTTAACACAGTGACCAAATTCCAGGCCAGAGACGACATGGAACGTAAATGTTGTGTTTATTAATAGTGCTGTGTTACCTGCAGTTGCTGTTGGTGGAACAGCATTATTGTTCAGATGTGCACAAATCATGAAGTGAGCATTGTGCATTTGTATTTAGGTGGTCCACCAAGATGTGCTGTTGTCATCTCCATCCTGCAATAGAACCAGCAGATGAACTTTCATGTCCCCCTTGCTCTGTGGGTTCTCGGAGTTCTTCAGTCACACTTTCTTATTTTTAAGCTGTTTCTGCCACCTGAAGTGTGAGCTACTTATGCAAGCAGGAGTGGAGTGATGGATTATACAGTGGGGAAAATAGAATTAATTATACACAAAGTGCTGTCAGATGCATAAAGTAACCAAATGAGAGAAGGGGGAAAAAAACTACTTTTTTAGTTTTACTACTCCTTGATGCTACTTATAACAGTATTAGCAAGAGACTTCAGGTCCATGGGCATGAACAGGCATACAATTATAGAGGTATACAGGGTGTGTTGGGGGGTGGGATTTTGCACTTGAGAAGGCACACCAACTAATCTGCCCTGTTTTCTCTGCTCACTCATAACCTGCATTATGTGAACTTTCACCATGGTAATTTACCCCTAATTCAAGTGAGAGAAAGTATTGTGGTTTAACATCACCTACTGTAGGAATAGGCATGTGAAATAGTTATACCAGTTTCAGCAGCGTTGTGGTAAGCCGCCTCCTGTTTATAACAGCGTGTTTCATCTGTCCATCCTCTAAACTTCATAACGTGTCTCAGTTTTAATAATGCCTGGCCTTTATGCTGCCTTTCATCAGTTTGGTTGAAAGCTCTCTACAGAGGAGGCCATTGTCATATCTTCTTTCACGTAAGATAGCACTGAGACGCTTCACCTCTGTGCCTTGTCTAAGGTTGTCTTCAGGCCAGTGGTGGAAATGGGAATAGAATCTGCATCTTCAATTTCTCATTCCAGCGCCCTGTCCATCCTAGTGTGTGGCCTTGGGATATAAAGTTTCAATCTGAGTGTTTGTCTTTGCAGATAAATTGATATGTATTAAGCTAGGGTGTGAATTTACAGTGTACTACTAATTGCAAGTGCAGTTGTCTCAGACCAACACGGCTACCAAGTATAGCCCTGAAACATGGAAGATGTTGAATTTTAGCCGATTTTGGATTTTAAACTTCATTGCAGAACAACAAGGAAGTTTTATTTGCCTTCCTGCCTGTCATCTGACACCTCCAGGGAAGGAATTCTACCTGATTAGCACATCAAAATGCTACTCAACACAGCTGACAAAAACACTCATGAACCCAGAGGGACAGACTTCCATCTTCAGCTCCGTCTGTGCAAAAATGAAGTTTATTTCCTACCTATGGGGACTCTTTACCATCTTGTACCATCTACACTTTTCCCAGAGCCTGATGAAGGGACTTTGATCCCGAAAGCTTGCAGAAAAGGACAGTTTTCTTGCCATTTTCCAGTTGGTCTAATAAAAGGTATCATTTTGGAACCAAGAGTTCTAGTTTTTTGTATGTCTTTTTGTCTCAGACCAACATGGCTACCACGTACACTACTGACTTCCTAGGAACTGGCCTTAGTGCCTTCCAAGAATACCAACATGAGAAGCTACTGTGCTGTAAATTCATAGCCTAACTTAGTGCATACTGACTTCCTTCTGTAGAGAGGCCCTTACTCTGTGCTGAGATAGACCTGGTTGGTCAAATTAGTGTGCTAAAATTCAAGTGCATCTCCTTTCCCATGTAAATGAGACTTTTTGAATTTTCATCTTGCATGAGACCCTTCAGGTGCATAAAACTTGCAAAGGACCCAGGAGATTGCCAGGTGCTAAATGAATTTGCCTTACGGACAGCAAAAGAGGAACTACTTCCATCAGAGTATCACAAAATCATTATTAGAAAGAACTTTGCAGGTTTTAATGGAGGAATCAAGACCTGAATAAACCTTAATGACTGAACTCCTCCCACACATAGGGGGGACAGGGGGTTACATCAGCTGAGATGCATCAGCTTCTGGGACCATAGGAAAGTAGGACTAGAAGGGACCTTACAAAGTCACCTGGTCCAGCTCCCTGCCTAAGACAGGATCATCCCTGGTTAAACCATCCCAGCCAAGTATCTGTCTAACTAGCCCTTAAAAACTTCCAGGGATGGAGATGCCACAACTTCTCCAGGTAGCCTGTTCCAGTACCTGACACCCCTCCTCCACACCCCATAGTGAGAAAGTTCCTCCTAATCTCCAAACTAAATTTCCTTTGTTGCTGTGGTTTGAGGCCATTGCTCCCAGTCCTGTTCCCTACAGCCACAGACAGGCTATTTCCATCTTCTTTTTAATTGTTTCTGGATATTTGAAGATTGTTATCAAATTCCCCCTCAGTCTTCTCTTCTTCAGGCTAAATAACTCCTCATAAGTCATGCTTCCCAGGCTCCTAATAATTTTTGTCGCTCTCTGCTGGCCTCTTTCCAGTCTGTCCAGCTTTGGGCACTGCACTTCAAGAAAGATGTCCACAAAGTACTCCAGGTGGGGCCTCACCAATGCTGAATAGAGCAGAAGAATCACTTTCCCTTCATTTGCATGAGACACTCCTATTAATGCAACCCAGTATGCTGTTGGCTTTTTTTGCTCTTACTCAGTTTATGGGCTACTGCAGAAGTTCCCAAACTTATATTGCGTACTACCTTCCAGATTTACCGGCTGCCTGTATACCCCTACCAGCATACGGTTTATATTTTAACCCCTTAAATGTCAATTTTTGTAATGAAAATAAATCTGCTGTTACACAAATTCTCCTGGGTACCCCCCCCCCCCCCCCAAGATGCTGTGTGTATCTCCAGGGGTATGTGTACCACAGTTCGGGAATCCCTGGTCTACTGTAAGCTGTAGGTCCTTCTTTCCAGTATGGCAGCATAGCCAATCATTCCCCAGTCTATTTGTTCCAGGTGTAGGACTTCTTGAATTTAATCTGGTTGATGTTGGACCATTTCTCCAGTTTATTCAGATCAGTAGATCTGAACCCTACCCCCTTGAGCATCTGCAACTCCACCCAACTTGGTGTCATCCACAAATTTACTAAGTGTGCACTCAGTTCCATCATCTAGATCATTAATGAAGATGTTAAACAATACAGGAGACACCCCCTGAGAAGGCCCCACTTAGTACCTCCTCCCAACTATGCATTGAGCAATTGATGACTATTTGTTGAGAATGATGATCCAATACTCAGTTTTGTATTGCCACCATTTCTGCAGGATCTGATCTGCGCAAAAACTGAACTGCACTCTAGTGCTGTGATAAGCCCAGGACTTAAACTAAAAAGAGAACTCCGCAGGACCATATTTTATAGACAGCAGCTGTTGCTTCAAAAAGGGGGCAATTCCCCTGTCTGTCTGTCCAAGCTCTGAAGTAGGTGCAAGCATTCTCAGCATTGGTCTGACTGCTCTTATTGAAGTCAGTAAAAACTTTATCAGTGACTTTAGTTAGACCAGAATGAGGTCAGTGCTTTCAAAAATCCCACGCACACCTCCAAACAGGAACTGTGTATTTGTCCAAATATAACACAATGGGACTCATCTTGACTGGGGCTTTTGGGTGCTGCGTTAGTTTTCCACTCTTGCTTTTGAGCTTTAATGGCTTGCGGTCTTTTATGGAAATGTTGGCAAGTTTTCTCCTACACACATATCTCCTTCAGGGACTTTAAGAATCAAATTTTTTCATTGTGTCTTAATTAATAAATGTGTTACTGGCCCAAACTTCTTAATAAAAAGAGTGGGCCAATAATAAATGTACTGAGCTAACTTTAGGAATGGTTTTTTGAAGCATGCAGTGTGCAAGGAGAGGAATAAATGTGCTTTTGCTACAGCAAATATGAGAGGTCCCTAACTAATCTGTCCTGCAACCAGATTGGATTAAAAAATGCTGATTTTTCTTGAAATGGCTTTTCAGACTTTAAATTGAGCCTATAAAGTTGTTTAAACAGGAGCCTCAGAAATAGATCTAAGTTTCAATTTAAGACCTTTATGAACTGCTGGCTTTAAATATGTTAGGACAAAGGGGAATCATGCATTAATCCCAGTAGTAATTAGATTTTAAATATTGCAGCCTAAATTTAAGTAGAGAAAGTTTTATGATCTTATTTTTGGTGTTACTTCTGCTTATATCACTGATAAAACATCAGTGGCTTTCACAATTCAAAAAAGCCAGCTTTCCACATGTTCATGAAAAATGTCATAGAGAACAACTTTTTTTTTTTCCTTTGATCTTGCTACTTGTTGGTTCAGACACATGACCAGGTTACCGTCTTACTAGTAGAGGAGATTCAGCTGAATAGAGTATTTGCCAAAGAAACAAGTGCACTGAGGGAGAGGAAAAAAGTTTTGACAAGTGCAGAATGTAGTAGTCCAATAATATAATTCATACGTAAGCATGGACAGTGAAAACACAAAATTTACTGCTTAAAAGGGAAGGGAACTTGCAGTTGAATCTGCTAAATTGCAGTAATTTATCACTTGTTTCATTTGCTGGTAAGTTATTGGAATTTAACTTCACGCAGTGTGGGATAGCAGTGGGCAGATGAAACAGTTACAACAGAGCAGCAGACATACTCATGAGTAATAAAGGCTAAGGACTTCCTTTTAAAGTAGTGTAATTGTTTCAGCTGTGCATATAGTGATAAGTTATATGACTGAGAGCATCCAGTCCCTAGTTTTTTAAACCTCTGTAGGATGGTTAAATTATCATGATCTGGCCTGCTTTCTTATTGAGATGGGATATAGTACCTTAGAAATGAGCCAGTTTGAGCAGAGGTGTGTGCGCCATGTGCCAATTTTCTCTTCTTCTCCTCTCTGTACTAGGCAATTTAGCTGAATCATTATGCTTGTGAAAGCAAAAACTTAATATATTATGCTGTACCTAGAAAACATTTATGAAACAGCTCAACTACTTCACTTCTGTCAAGTCCTGCAGTACCTCTTGTTATTTCAGTTTTAGGATGCATAGTGGTTTGTCTCCTGAACTCAGGCAGGCTCTGAGGTGATGCAGTGTATTGGGTACTTACAGTTGTAATTGGATCAAATCAGCTGGTAAAGGTTAACAAACTCAGTAATATGGATTTGACTGAATAATTACAAATAAAACCTCACCATGACTCTTCTCCTGCATTACACTTCTGAGTCTGCTTATACAGAGATGACCATATTGGGTAACTAGTTACAAATGACACAGTTAAGGTTTGTAATGGCAAAAATTTCTGTTCACATAACTGGATTAAAGCCTCGATTGATTCAACTCTGAGGGAGTACACAGACAGCACTTGGAGACCTTTTCAAGAGGGGAACATTTCTGAAGGGGAGCAGCTAGTACATTCTAACTGTTGTGTGAAAAAACCAAGGAGGATTCAGCTGCAGCAAACCAGTTCCAACTTTAACACCCCTTGTCTAGGCTTACAGTTGGCGCTGATTTGCTGCATTCAAATCCTCCATTAATTCACACACAACATTATAATGTACCAGCTTCTGCCCTCTTGATTCCCCTTTTTGAAAAGGGTCCGAAGTGTTCATGTGTCCACACCTTAATTTTGTTTAAGGGATCCAGTAAAGTCCTGTGCATGCTAAGTTTACACCCCATGGAGTAGAGGAAAACCAGGACTTTAATTTTGAGTTTAGTCCTGTTTGCACTACACCCAATGGCTTGTGGTAACTTGACCCCTTTCACAGTTGTAGCAAAATGTGAGGTCACTCAATTTGGCTTTTACTATCACAATAGCTGGTCTGAAGCACCTTAGCACAGTGGGGTGATGAAACATTTGCAGTGTCTGGACTCTGCAGACTAAAGTGCCTGCTAAGGTTGGGACTAGCAGGTCTCAGTAGTGTCTGAACTAGGCATGTCACTGAAATTCATTGTTGCTGCCCATCTTGGTTTTGTTTTTTTTCTGGAGGAGCAGCTGATGGCTCCAAGTTCCTACACCCTGTTTTCAGGAAAACAGATTGAAACTGAAATAAGCAGGCAAAGTCAATGTATATCTTGGCTGGTCAAGCAGGAAAGACAATAGAAATCTTGCCATCTCGGTTTCACTGGGGAGCAGGGCCCCTTGTTCTTTGAAAGAAAGCACTGCAGAGCCTAACACTTTCCTAAGACTCCATGCAGTGTGCAATTGAATAACAGTGCTCTTAAGGAGGAAGCAGCTTCATCTTTTACTCAATCTCCAAAGCTCAGCTTTAGAGAGAGATTCCATTGGCCTCCGATTTCCCATTAACTGTGTGAGGCAGAAAACATCCCCTTTGCAAGATGCTCAGATCTCTGAGCCACAGTTATGATCAGAGCCTTGGCAGGCTGCTGTTGTAATAAGTGACTGGCTTCCCAGTTGTGATTCTCATCTCTGCTCTGAAGGCCTTGGCTGGCAGTTGCTGTTAGCACTCCTGCCCCTGCCCCATTTTGACTTGTATCTTGAAGATGTTTTAAAGTCTTACCAGTTGTCTCAGTGAGTTCTTATCTTTTGGGGAATAAGGAGGGACAAGCCCTTAGAGGTCAGAACAAATGTTGGAGACCCTAGAAATACTCCAAAATAACTTGTTGTCCCCTTCCTTCCTATTATGTAGGGCTGGCTGAATCATCAAGCAGAGGATGCTGCCTGGGGGGTGCAGACTTTAGAGGTGAAAGGGGAAGAGTGGTTGTCAAGTTTCCTGTGGCAACAGAATATTTTGAATCGTCCTCTGTATGTAGTCTGATTCACTGTCTAGCAAATCTTCCTGGGTCACATTGCTTTATTTTTTGAGTGAGTGTGCCCAGTTAGGCAAAATATGGGCTTGAGCTGCAGGAATTCCCAAGTTTAAAACCTGGCTTTGAGCTGATTTTTATTAATGACATTGGGCAAAACATTTTAAACTCTCACCTTATGCTGACTTGCCTGTGGAACATAAGTGCCATACTGGGTCAGACCAGTGGTCCATCTAGCATGGTATCCTGTCTCCGGCAGTGATAGAGGTAGATGCTATACAGGGAGAGCATTGAACCAGATATCTCTAGAGCGACCTATCACCTATACAGTATTGTCACTGGTATCTACTGTTTATTGGTTTAGAGATGCTAAAGGAAGCCTATCCAACCATTCCATTCAATAACCGTTAATAGATCTGTCTTCCATGAATTTATCCAGTCTATTTTTTGAGCCTGGCTATGCTATCTGCCTTCACCACCTCCTGTGGCAGTGAATTTCACAACTTAACTATGCACCGAGTAAAAAGTACTTTCTCTAGTTATTTTTAAACCTGTCACCTATTAATTTGCTGACATCTGCTAGCAGAAGATGCAAAGAAGGCAGAGCTACTCAAGCTACTTTGCCTCGGTCTTCACAAAAAAGTGAGCTGTAGTCAGCCAGCTAATAAGAATTATCTGGATAAGGAAGGGGGCAAACTGAGGGATGAGATAACAAAAGAGATGGTCAAAGAGCTTTTGATGGGTTTGAATGAATTCAGGACAGCAGGACCAAATGAGCTTCATTCAAGGGTACTGAAGGAACTAGCAGAGGAGATCTCGGAGCTGTTGGCAATGATCTTCAAAAAGTCGTGGGAGATGGGCCAGGTACCAGAGAACTGGACAAGGGCCAATGTAGTGCCTCTCTTTAAAAAAGGCAAAAAGGAGACCTGGAGAATTACAGACTGGTTAACCTTACCTCAATACCTGGGAAATTACTGGAGTTTATCCTAAGGAAGGCCATTTGCAAGAATCTGGAGGAGGAAAGGCTGATCACAAGCATGTCAAACAAATTGATCTCCTTCTTTGAGAAAGTAACTGCTTGGGTGAATGAAGGGGATGTTGTGGATATAGTGTATCTGGATTTCAGCAAGGCTTTTGACAAGGATCCATACAACCTTCTCGTAAACAAATTGGAAACCTGTGGGCTGGAGGAAACTACTATAAGGTGGATAGATATCTCGTTCAGTAGCTGCAAGCAAAGGGTAATTTTTAACAGGTCCATTTCAGAATGGCAGGAGGTTTTGAGTGGAATCCCCCAGGGGTCTGTCCTGGGATCAGTGCTGTTTTCAGTGCTTCTTGAGCAAGTTTGCAGATTACAAGAAACTGGGAAGGATTGCAAACACATTGGAAGGTGGGAGCTCAATTCAGAAGGATCTTGACAGATTGCAAAGCTGGGCTGAAGCTAACAGGATGAAATTCAGTGCTGACAAATGCAAGGTGCAGTACTTTGGGCAGAATAATCAAAAATACAAATACACAATGGGTAACACTACAGAGAAAGATCTGGGAGCCTTGGTAGATCACAGACTCAGTATGAATCTGCACCGTGATGCAGCTACACCAAAGGCAAATGTGGTTGTGAGATGCATCGATAGAAGCATTGGGTGCAAGACATGAGAGGTGATAATGTCTCTATACTTAGCACTGGTTAGGCCTCATCTAGAGTGTTGTGTGCAGTTTTGGGCTCCATGTTTTAAAAAGGAGGTGGAGAATTTAGAGCATCCAGAGGCAGGCAATAAAGGGTGATAAAAGGCTTGGGAAGCAAGTCATATGAGGAGAGGCTGAAGGGGCTAGGCATGTTCAGCTTGTGGAAAAGGCACTTAAGAGGGGACATAACTGTCTTTACATACTTGAAGAGCTGCCATAAAGAAGGAAAAGCATCTTTTTTTTGTCTCGCTGCTGAGAGGAGGATGTGGGCCAATGGCTTGAAATTGCAGCAAAGTAAGTCTTAGAATGGATATCAGGAACAACTTCACTATGAGAATAATGAGGCAGTAGAATAGACTGCCTGGGGAAGTTGTGAACTCTCCATTACTGAAGGTGTTCAAGAAGAAGTTGGACAGCCACTGGTCAAGGACAGTTTGGGCATAGCTATGCTTATGTTCCACTGTGGGCATTTCCAGTGATTCTGAGCTTTGTTGATTGCTCTCTTCCCCTTTCTGCTACATGTATTAGGTGTTTTTAAGCCTCCCTTAGGCATTGGTGTTGGCTTCAGGTAGGGATAGGGATTTTGACTGGGGTGTGCCAATGCCCCTGCTGGGACTGAACCTGGAGGTTCCTATCTAGAAAGTCTTATCCCTCTGTTTATGGTCAGACCAATCACCATATTTGGGGTTAGGAAGGAATTTTACCTCATGGGCATATTGGTACAGACTGGAGGTGGGGGTTGCCTTCCTCTGTAGCAGGGTCATGGCCCTCTACCAGGGATCTCTTGAGCATATATTGATAACTTTTTATAGAAGCAAGACATTGGTTGCTGTGGTTCCCCTTCTTTACCTGTGGTAAGTTAAGGTATTAGGTCTAAGTTGTGTCAGGGTTCATGGTGGAGTTATGTAGAGTTTCGATTATGGGTTGTATAGGATGGCTTGGATAGGGATGATACTGCCTCAGGAAGGGGGCTGGACTAGATGACTTCTGAAGGTCCCTTCCAGTCCCATTTATCTATGAGTCTATAGTTCTGTAATTTCAGCTAATGCCTCTTAGTTCTTGTATTCTGGGACTTGGTGAACAAAAGTTCCTTTGTTTACTTGGTCCATAATATCTTAGGACAGTTTCTTGAAAGAAGCAAAGAAATGATAAAAAATTCAAGATCAGGAAATGTGAAATATGGCAGGGTAAAATTCTGGCTTCATTAAAGTTGATGGGAATTTTGCCTATGATTTCTATTAAACTAAAATTTCAATCCCTATCTTCCATTCCTCTACAGAACTCCTGTATAGAGTTGTGGGAATTCATAATTATTGGTGAAGATGTAATTTATGTATTTGTAAAGACCTCTAAACTGGATCATGTATTTAAAAGCCAGATACAAACAAGAGTTTTGCAGCTGATACTCACCACGTCAACTTACCTCTTAAACTTACTGCTTTCAGATGAACAGGAGGCTTTGAACTCTATCATGAAAGACCTGGTTGCCCTCCAAATGGGCCGACGTCACAGGCTACCTGGCCTTGAAACCATGAAAAATAAGGACACCACTCACTCGAGCAAACAGGTAATGGACTGCTTAAAGCAATAACATTGTCGCCTTGTGGCAAGGGAGAGAATGGGTCAGCAGCAGGTCTGTCTGCTTAAAATGCCAGTGCCTTGTTTCAGCTGAAGCAGTGTAAAAGCATGTGCCTACTTTGTGGGCCTTATGCTACCTTCGTTCAGGTTAGGACCCTGGTGTGTGTCCGCTTCTATCATTTTACTTATTATTGTTGACTAAGAAAGGCAGAGCAGCTCAGCATTTTGCCATCTTAGATGTATTAATGGGGGGATGTTATCTAGATAGATCTGCTGAAAATTATACCAAGTGGTATTCTTGTTGCACAGTTCACATTTCTTTGTAAACCAGCATTTAATAACTTTTTTTTCTTTTAAGAAAAAACACAATGCCAGCAACCCAGCCCTCCTGAGCAGCCCTGCAATAACAAACCAATGTGCCTCTGCGGTAGAAGAAAAAAAAATTCCGGTAAGCATACTGGCTTCCATGTCACTACTAGCAAGTATAAGTTAAGAGCATGTTTTAAAACTATGCAGTGTGACCTTTAAAGACCACATTTAAGCAGGTGTGGGAGGTTAAGGAAGCATTTTTCCTTTGCTGGCTCTACTTTGTGGCACAGGGATATACTTTTCTATTGTAGTAATATTTCTGTGTGAAGGAGAAACCTGGAAAACAGCAATGGTGAAAGGGACTTGGGTGAGAGCTATAGCAAGCAAGGCTTCAGCTTGCAATGTTAAATTGAAGATACTGCTTTTAGGCTACACACAGATATGAAAAATAGGTCACAAACTAAAAGACCCTGTTTCCTTATGGGTTTGATTCGGTTGTACTTAAAACTACAAAGAGAAGATTTAGGCCCCCATAACATAGAAGAAAATTAAAAAAGAACAGCAAAATAAGTTGTCTAGGAGCTTGACTTAAGTGAACTGTAACAGCCTTTCTTCAAAACAGCTATCTACAAGTGTCTGAGTTGAGTGAACACCAGTGCCTAACAATGCAGACATCTGAACTCAATGGCCCACAAGACACATTTCAGGGCTATGTTCGTATGAAAGAGGGAAGCTATTTGGGTGACCCAGTTGTATTACATCACTAAGAATAACAGGTTGAAACTGAACAAAGAAAAACTACGTTTTTTGGGGCAAGTGGAGTAAGCCCTACAAGTGAAGTTCAGGAGACTGGAAAAGTGCCCCACAGAAAGTGGTGGAAGCCTCATTACTTCAGTTTCTTAAAAATAATCTGCATGAACCTTTGGACACTTCTGTAGAGAAGAATCCTGTATTAGCTTCTTGCAGAGAAAGAGGGCAAAAAATAGTTTAAAAAAAAATGCTTATTGTCTCTGATGTGGCTGAATGCTCAAGGATCAGGCTACTCTGGAAATTCTATTCATGGTCTATGTTATTTGAGTAAAATACTGTAATGTAAAAGCAACACTTTTTAATGCACAGATATTTGTCCATTGCTGTCTTTTAAGAATCAATTTAAGTTATTGGTGATTAAAGGCAAAAGACCAGAAGGCTTTGGAGGTGTTGCATACACTTAAAATGCTTTTGTGTCCCACGTTCCATTGACATAGAGTACCTGTATATTGCCCCACATGCACGGATAGAGTAGAGTACAGTGTGATTTTAATAAAATGTGATTCATCCTGACAATGTGTAATCAGTTATACTTTGCTGCCATCAAAGATGCCCCACATTTGGTTAATTACAGGTTAAACACTAAACCTCTCTACCAGCACAAAGATTTAGTGCTTATTGGGTTGAAGAGTCTTGCTCAATACCTATTATTTCTTACATGGGTGTGGTCTACTCAGCTGTCATACTTGGGTCTCTGAAGCTCAGTAAATTCAAGAAAGGATGCTGAGTAGGGTTCTTCCATTGGAGGTAGTAAGGGCAATGATCAAATTGTGGCTTGTGCCGTAAGTTGAAATGAGCCTGTTGTTGACCTATAATCCATTTGCACGTGTTGCAAATCCCAGTTTGTGTAACCAAGCTGCTTGGGAGAGGCTTGAGACGAAGGTTATTGGGGGTGGGGGAATAAGGATTGAATCTGCACAGTGTCTTAATGTGCCTTTTTCAAGCCAGTACATATTTCTGTGGTATGCAACCTTTCTATGTTAGTCTATTTTATGAGGGGGTGCTTTTTCCCAGAAACCCGTTGTGCTGTTTCATGTCATAATGTCCATGCCTGTTTCTTTTTATTCTTTCTTCACTTCTTTTGTCTCCAGTCTATCTCCTTGTTCATATCTCTTCCTGTTTTTTCTGTCCTCGCTTTTTTTTTCTTCCTCCCCGTTCCTTTGCTCACCAGAAGGCTTCCTGCTGCCTAGAGTGGAGGAGTCTGTGAGCAGCCCTTGGGGCTACATGGTCCAGTATATAGGTTCATACAGCTGAGCTGTATATTGTGGGAACAGAGGTGGCTTGAGCCAGTGGGCTGCTTTCTGAGCCTGCAGTCTTTGTGGAACAGCCACAGGAAAATGGAGGGAGAATGAGTTTCAAGAAACTACCAATCCACCCACAGTAGCGGATTTACAGTGAGTAACCAGATGGGATTTGAAGTTCTCATCTTTACCTTCTCTGATTATTAACCTCCTCCCAGCACACACAATTAAACTGGTCATCTCTCTGGCAGCCTGCACTCCAGGCTAAGAAACATTGCCCCATCTTGTGTAGTGTCCAGATATCTACTGCCCTTAGACTCAAATTGCCAAAGTAGGACCGGTAATGTTTAAAGAAGGGTATATATAGTGTTTAAAGAGGTCATCATACCTGAGCCTAGTTGAGTTCCCAAACTCTTTACAAATTATTCTGTATACCAGAGTGAAAGGTATTATACAGTGTGGTTATGATGTTCAGGTGGCCTTTAAATTTGTTCACTAAAACAGTCCGTGCATTAGAGTGCAGATGTTAAGAGGCCTTGTCTTCTCCTTACATTGCATCATTTTCATTGTTATTTATGTGATGCAGACAAGTATTTTTTTTTATTTTTTTTTTACAATCAGTCCTCACTTGATTTTTTTTTTTTTTTTGCCTATTCTTCAAATGTATCAGATCAGTAATTATGTTCTTTCTGTCAACAAATTAGCTAAAATTTTGGTATGCTGATGAGCACAATTGTTACTGTTAAGAAGGATATAATATGCAGGTACAGTGTGGCACATTTATGCAATAGCAGTGAGTAACCAACCAGAAAAACAGGCATTTCTATCTAAGCCCCATTTGTAAAAATGATTTAAGTGCCTAACCCACTTTTGAGAATGGAACTTGGGCTCCAGTATTTCTTAAGTGTATTGGAAATGTTACCATTTATCAAAAACTCTTTAAATTTCCCTTTACTAAGTGTACTTTTTGGTATCCTTAAAATCTTAAGGTCCTGCATCTGTTGAACTTAGTAATGTTTATTCAAGTGACAGTGTCAAAGGGAAGTCTTTGAAATTAATACAGCAATTCATGCTCTTCCCTGGGACCTGACAGTTTTTCAGTTAAAATTTCCTTGACTACTAGATAAACTTTTGGATAACTATCTTTAGATTTATTCCTTTAGTCTGAGGTAGAGACTAATTAATGTAAAAATAAAAAAATCAATAATTTTTATTTGTAATCTGCCACGATAGTGTCCCAGTTCAAAACTGGAACATTAAAGCACAGAATTTAAAGCTTTGTTTTTCTTGCTGATGCTGGAGCTAGAGAAACAATACTATATATTCAGATATAATATAAAATATATATATTTTAAATCAATTTTCAGATAAGGCAACAGAACCTCTGCACTAAGGCCTAACTACATTTTTTAATTTAAAAATTACTCGCTGAGTTACAGGTCAACAGTTTAAAAGGACATAGAAGAATCAAAGTTGGCTGTTAGTATTTCTTTCCAGTTTTGTCTTGTCTTAGGACACCCGAGGAAACAGAGAGCATTTTTCCCTAATGGGGCTTCTTCAAGGTTTATTAGTTTATTTTGAAATATTCCTAGTGACAGAGCTTCTGCAACTTTTTAAGAGACTGTTCCATAGTTTAATACATCTTACAAAAAGGACATTTTTGTAAACAGGCACTCTAAATATTACCTTCCTTAATTTCATTTTAATACCCGTTTGGCAAGTCTAAGTAATTCCTTCTCTTTCTTTGCTATTTTTACGTAAATAGCAACGTCCTTTGATGACATGTTCTCTTCTCCATATTTAATTTTTTTTTAACCGTTTCTTATAGATCAATCCATATATCCAACTGTTCCATTGTAAGGTTTGTAGCTATTCTCTGAATTTCCTCCAAGTTGACTGTCTTCTGGTATTGAGGTTTGAAGAGTCGAGTATTATTTCAGATGCAGACATACTAGAGCAATACTGAGAGGCAGTTCGATCTTCCTGGTCTGAGAACTTCTGTATGTATATCCAAAAAAAAAAGGCTAAAATAATTTTTGAGCTGTCAAAAGTCTTAACACAAGCAACCTCATCTGGTGTACAGTTCTCTCTCCCTGCATTATGCCTTTAATAGATTCACGTAAGAGAGAGGTTTTCTTACCCAGTTAGTTTGAAGATATACCGTACTTTCTTACATTCAGCATGCACCTTTCCCTTCCAACATGCACCCCTCCACCCCGAAAAAAATTTGGGACATGTTTTAAGTGGGAAAGCTGGTGGGGGGGGAGGGAATTGGCTAGAAAAGAAGCAAGGCTGAAGACATTGTGCATAGCATGCAGTCAGGGCCGTCCCTGGGGCAGGGGGGAATGAATCAGGGTGACTGCCCTGAGCCCCATGCTTGGGGGAGCCCCACGGAACTGAGCATAGCGGCCGCGGCCCCTCCTGCAGTGCCCGTCTAGTGCTGGTAACTGCATTGCCACCACCAGCTTTGCGTCTGGCTGTTCACCCCCCAACCCCACCCCCCGAAGCCGCCAACTTTTCGCACCTGGGCCCCGCACCCTGCTAGAGTCGTCTCTACATGCAGCCACCAAGATGTTAACCCTCTCAGCAGTTATTGGCTGCGCATTGTAGTTTGTGCCTGAAGCCATAAGTGAGCTGCTGGTAGTATCTTGATGAGGCTTGTCACATGGAAACAATATCTTATTTGCAGGAACTTTGTATAATAAAGAACTACTTACTGTAAAGAACTAATGTTTTTGCTGCTGCCCTTGCAAGGGTCTTCTTGGGCCTAACCTTGTGTGACATGAAGTAAATCCTCCTGAAAACATAATGTCCAGGAAGTGTGGCATCCCAAGAAATAGTCTGGGTGAAGTAGTGGGCACCAGGAGCTTCTTGATATTACACTTCCTAGATATTCTGTTTCCCAGGAGGACTTTTACTCTGTTACATAATCAGCCATGACTGGAATAATATTTTTTCTACATCCTGCTTTCTAAAAACAAGTTGTGTATTTGCTTGGGGTAGGATACTGTATGTGGAAAAAATATGATATTTTGCAGCCCATTACATCTCTACTATTTCTTTTACTCTTGACTACAGCTGAAACAGAGCAGATACGTAGCGCTTCAGTTTCAGCATCCTTTTGCATAAAATTCTTCCTTCCCTCACACCTAAGCAAACATCTTTAGGAAAGCCAGTATGTAAATTACCTTGACTAGATTATTGTTCCTCTGGTCAGGAAGCCCATTTGTCATGGTCAGTTATGTACCTACATCTCGTCTGCAGGAATATTGTGTAGTGAACAGTGAACGCATGGTCCCTTTGAACTGCATTCTTGACCACTGGGTCTGCCAGATTTCCTCTAGCTTAAAGAGCATTTCCTGGCCATATTTTTTTGAAGTTCCTAGATGTATGATTGCCTATTGTCTAAGGCTTTCACAGATGGCTCAGTCTACTCCAGTCACATAAATTGTGCATCAGAAATTATGAAGCCTTATCAGAATGGAGTATTTTCCTTTTATTTTTTTATCTTTGTGATCTAAATTGGGATTTCAATTTTGGTCTCGAGTTGAAAGTTTAGCCCAATGAACTTTCTGTACGGTCTGTCAGGCTCTGAATATGTAAGTTAATACACAGTCTGTATAGCAAGTGGCACTCCATTAATACCATGGGTCATATGAATGGTGATTTTTTTTATACACTTGAAAAGTGGCTTAAAAATTAAATTGCATTATGCAAGCACTGGATGTAAAGCCACAGTACAGAGTATATTTTTGCCTTAAAGCAGAGATGTATTTGTTATGCAAAAAGAAAATGATTCTTTATAATTATGTTTACAGTGTTTATTTTGTACAGGAAGAGTTACTTGAGGTAAATCCTGTGTCTAGTTGGAGCTGAAATTAACCTTAAATGGGCTTTTTAAGAAATTTGACATTCATTGTTGGATCTCTTGAGCATTCTATAACAGACTGTTCAAACTTTTGATGTAGTTAAACTGCATGCAAGGAAATTGTTTTAATTTTTGTAAGGTTTCATGGTGACTATTTAATAGACTAGACAGGATCAGTTAATAGCTCAATTAATTCTTAGTGTCATGGTGATGCAGGTAATGCAGGCAATTTGATCTTCTCTTCCTGTTGATTTGCTTGTTGCAGTTCTGTTCGTTGAAATGAATTGAAGGGGAGAGATAGTAGATGCATGTCAAGAATTCTCATGCTTGGATTACTTGCCCCCTACAGCTATTGCTGCAACTCAAAAACTCCATAGCCATATACTAGTTTTTAGTTGTCATCAGAGGGAAATTGAACGGGATCAAAAAATTCTCCTTCTCTGGTAGTAGATAGTCTCTTATGCTCACTCCAGCCCCTCTGTTCCTCGCATCCCCTCTGCACCTCTCCGATTCTTTGTCACTCCCTCCTGCTCATCCCATATGTAGCTGCTTCCCTACCCTTTCCTTAGTTCCTTGCAATATTATGTGTCTGTGTCATCCCCTGGTCTGTTGGCTACAATTTGTCTGCTTACCTTCCCTTTGCAAAGACCTTTTACATGCCTCATTCCCTATTCTGCCTAGTCTGTGGGAGCTTTGATAAAGAGGAAAAATAACTCTATTTTATCTACTCCGGTAAATTTACCTATATATTTTAAAAGATTATAAAGAGGAATTGACCTGTATCACAACAACTAATCTGGTGTATCAATTGAATGTTAAGAGTCAAATGTTTTTGGCTGCTTTGTGTTGCTTTCTTGATGCAAAACAGCTGTGAATCCACCTTCACTTGTCTGATGGCTTCAAATATGCATCCTGTTTTGCATATATTGTTGCAAATCCACCAGAACACAAACTTCAGATGTTACAAAATTGATTCTGCTCATACATTGCCCATCTACCTGGAACATAAGGAGAAAAACATTACTTACAGAATCCTCTTGCTGTGTAAATGGAAATAGATAGCAGGAAAGGGCAAGCCAAAGTGTTGCTACATCTGCTAGCAGGGCACAAGACTAACAACTTGGTGCTTCAGGATGGAAGTTGTCAGAGGTGTGGTTTCATTTTTGAAGGCAGATGGTTAAGACTTCCTTATGGCATAAGAAACAGTCGAGATAAGACTTTTTTTGTAAGTTTTCATGGTGCCCATATCTAATAAACTAGACAGTCAATTAATAGCTCAGCTCGTTCTTAACTAGTGTCATAGTGACATGAAGTAATAGAGGAGGAGTCATAAGTACAACATAAAGCATTCTTAGCCAGAAATGAATACCATATTTTCTTACAACACAGTTTCCTCCCATAAAACAGCTGTTGGAAATTGCAATGTTCATTATACACAAGAAATACAGTAAGAACGGCTTCTGCTGGTTATAGGCAGAAGTGAAAGTAAAATCTGCCAGGATTCACTGGGACCAGAACAGTGAGTAGGCTACTGCTCTCTAGCAGCATGCCTTCTAAGCTGTGCACGTGCATGGCTGTGCACAATAAAAAATTATGCTGTGCAGTAACTTTTTAATGCTATGCACACAGTGGCATACTCATTTGGGGGGGAGGGGGGGGAGACAGGGGGCAGTAGGGGGCCATGGCCCCCAGGTGCCAGGGTGGGGGTTGCCCAGCCCCATAGCAAGGGGGCACCGACACTCCCCCTGCTGCCACCACTGGCTTGACATCCAGCCGCTCACCACCCACCTCAGTCCGGCCACAGGCTGCTGTGGGGCTGGGAGGAAGCGGTGGGCACACTGAGATACCCATGCACTCCCAGCCAGGATTGCTCACCGATCGCTAAACCTTAGAGGGAACACGGCTCTCTAGCTGTTGCTACTCAGGTATTTACTACAAGAGAAGATCCTTCTTCATTCTGCCTTTCAAAAACAAGGTACGTATTGTATTCCAGTATGTGTTGTATGTGGGAAAATATAGTATATTGCTTTTGTAATTTGGCATGTTCCACATTCAGGTCTCAAAGATCTTCATTGTGTACATTGTTATAACATGTATGAAACATGCCAAAGAGTTTGAGAAACTAACCTTCTTTTTCTTCTCTTTTGGCAGAACGATGTAAGGATAAAGTTTGAATATAATGGGGAAAGACGGTAAGTGTGCCTTCATTGTTCTCGCATGTACAAAATCTCTGCTGAAGTGTACTACTCAGACTAAGCTGGGGTTGAATGGAATCTACTGCCTTGACTCTGTTACAAATGAATATGATTTTCTGAAATGGTTTCCTATGGATTATATGAGATACTGTATCTAGGGTAGATTATGGGATTGTGTCTGCTCGAAATCTTGATGAGCTCATGCTTTCTGTCAGTGGCCCCAGTAATTTTGCTCCTTTTTTCCATATTTCTGTCTCCCCAAGGTAGTGCCTCAGTACTACTTGAATTCCTGGACTAGAATCTTTTTTGGTGTAATTTGCTCAGATGGTCTCACTGAAATAAGAGAAATCTTTCCCTCTTTTTCAACACAAACATGCTCTCTTCTTCATTCCCTGAGCTAGAAGAAATCTGTCCATTATATATCAGTCAGCTGATTTAGTGGTTGTCTCTAAACCTCTGCACACATGTCAATTTAGAGGTCTCATGTGCAGGAAAAGCAGCTGTAATATTTGTGGGGTTTCCTTGTGCCCTTGTGTTTGCATTGTTGAATGGTAGATGGAACCCCTTGATACCCAGTGGTATAAATCATAATGGTATACAAAGTAGAAGAAAGCTGAGGATTTGGGTTGTCCTGATGGATTCTTCCTATGTATGTTCCAGATTTCCCCTATCCTAGTTTGTTTTGCTTATAATTGGAAAATATATTTTAGAGAGAGTTGTTTTTTTTTGCAGTATAAACTTTGCAGAAAAACCTCTTAAAATCTTTAAGGTAAAGAGAACTTTAATGTAAAGCAACACTGAGGTACTTCAGGGTATCACTGAAGTTGAATGAGCGTGTTTAGGACAGTTTAGCCTCAGATGTAAGTGGAAAGGGAATTTCTTTTCCTAGATCCTAATTCAGTAAAATACTTAAATGCATAGGCTTCTTGACATCAATAGAGCATCTTGGTTGTATACAGTAATATGCATTTGAGTGCTTTACTGAACCAAGACCTTGGGATTTATATAGCCATTGTTAGAGAAAAAAAGGCTCCATACATTTCCTCTGTCCACAACAGCTTTATTTTGCTGAAGTGGCCAGTCTTTTTGAAAATGGTCATACAAAGACAATACACATAAGTGGCTTTATTATGTGGTCATCTGGCTACCATTACTAACACATGTAAGGCTCATTAACTTCAGTGGAAGTCTTTTAAGCCACTGTGGATGCTTTAAGTAAAAGGTTATAGGAAAGCACTCGTGATCTGTAATACTTTACAAACTCCCAAGCCTCCCCCAGCATTTTGACTAAGGGAAAGTTGGGTTTTTTGGGGGTGCCGTTATTTGCTTTATGGACCTCTTCCTTTCTCTGGAAAATCATTTTCATGTCATGTCAAGTTAAGTTAGCGCAGCTTATTAAAAATAATTAATGGATGAAATCAAACTAACAGCTAATCAATTTTAGAGGTGGTGTGCCTTCTAGTAGTGTTTACTTAGTTTCCCTACTAAACTTTGAGGGGTTTTTTACAATAATTTTTCTATTAAAAATTCTTCCTGTCTACACAATCACTGACTCTTCCTCTAGCACCTGTCTAGCATTCTTCCTGTCTACACGTCGCCATAAACTCCTGGATGATCAATTTCACGCTGAATATTAGGAAAAACTTCTTCCACAGGCTGGACACCCTGACTGTGAATAAGCTCCCTCTAGAGGTGGTGCAATCACCTACCCTGGAAATCTTCAAGAGGAGACTGGACAGTCACCTCACTGGGGGTCACCTGACCCCCAGTTATCTTTCCCGCTTGGTGTGGGGGGCTGGACCCAATGATCTTCTGAGGTCCTTTCCAGCCTTATAATGTATGAATCAATGCACACAATCCAACAATAAATTTGAAATCTTCTGTTTGTCATTTTGTATATTAATTGGTAAATGATTGATAATGTGATTTTTAATCTAGCATGAAATGACTTACAGCTTGGTTAGCTACTTGTTACTACTAGTTTCACTTGGCTCAGGACTATGAGCTCAGAGCAGTTTGATTTTTTTTTTCGTGTGCTTCATTTCCTGATACCCTGTCCGTAGCACTGGCCTGCACTTTGATGGTAGCAGACATGGAAAGGAAAGACTTCTCATTGATCCCAGTTTTTGCTCATTTGTATTTTTTATAATACTGAGTTTTACAAGGCATTAAAAGGAACCAAACTAACCCTGTAAATCACTTCCACGCATGCAGCTTTACTTCCAGCAGTTAAATTAGAAAAGTCATGCATTCCCCATCCTTTTGGGGACACAAGGATATTTTGTTGAAACAAATATGAATAATGAATAAAATATCTTGTACACAACCAACTAACATTTTAAAGTCTTTGTGATTCCATGTAGACAGAGGAACATTCTTGTAGTTTAAAAACACCTTGCTTGGATTCTTAAGATGTTGATAAATCTTGGAATTGTTTCAGTTTTCTTTTCCTAGGAGTACAGATGACAATGTCTTGAAAATAGAGGTGCTAGAGGAAGTCAGTGATTTTTTTTTTATAAGCCTGCTTTTTACAAAAAACAGGCATTGTACTCTAACACTTGCAGAGTTCTGTGTAGGATTCAAGTATATAGACCCAAATTTTGTACCAAGAGGAAATTCAGAAGTAGTTGTAGTTGAAGTCTCCTGCAACTCCTAATAGAGCGCTGACACAATCTGGCTTCCAGTATTGCACAGGAATGGTACAGAGTACAACAGAGCTTCTGTGCGGCATGCCACAATATCTTGTGATGTAGTGTCATGACAAAGTAACTCGGAAGTGAAATCTCATCAACACAGTGCTATCATCTTTCACGTCTCCTTCCCAAGTGGGCATGTTTAAGATGGCACAGAGCTCAGGGGAGTAGCAGGGGTTTTCAGCAGAAACGTTGAAATGAAAAGGTTGATTGTATGTTAGACTAATTATGCAGTTACGCTTGCCTGATTTCCCCATTCCCAAAGTGGTATGCAGTTACAGACAGCAGGCTTGCCCTGAGAATGTAAGTGTGTGTGTTTGGTTTCAAAGAAGCTGCCAGATCTAACCACAGATATTTAAGGTGGTCAGGCAGGAATGGCCTCCTTAAACCCTGAACTCGATGATTTGTGTTAGTTTAAAACTCTGTGCACTCTTCTAATAGAGCTGTTTTTGGTGCCACAAATCTGGTTTTAGTGCACTGCATGTAGAATGGAAGCCTTTATAAGGAGCTTCAGTGCAGCTGAAAGCAGTGTTCATTTGCCCAGTGCCAAAGTACTGTAATTTCATGGATTGGTTTCTTAGTAATATGTAGAAAATGTTATTGTAGGCTGCCTTTTTAAAAAGGACAATTATTTCAAAATAGTTGAATGTTATAGGTCTGCTAGTAGGACTAACTTTCCATGGGAAGGAGCAGGGGAAGTAAACTGAAGCTAAAAAGTACTTAGTATTGATGAAAGATGTTGGATTGACAGTGCCGCACACTACCATCTGTCCACAGGATAGATGCAGTCCATACTGCATAAACTCCTCCAGCGATTTGCCTCAGCACTTATCTGAAGGGGTCGCCTTTTCTAAGAATGGAATAGGAGTTGAGTTTCTTTGGCCTGTTTGGCCATTATTGTCAAAAGTCTGGTAGCACAGTTGCCCATTAGTCCTAATAGTCGTGGCTGCTGTGATGGAGACTTCATTACAAAGGACATTCATGAGACCTACTTGCTTTACAGTCTGCTGTGCAGTCTCTCAAAATGTGCTGGGTGCTGTCCAGATGTACATAAGAGTCTGTCCCATAACAAGTTCTGGAAAAGGAGTACATAAGCCAGATGACCAGGGACTGGGGGTTTATGGCAGTTTCCCAACCAGTGTGCCACAGCACAAAAGTGTGCCATCAGAAATGAACAGGTGTGCCACGGAATTTTGCCATGGCAATGAGCTACAATAAGTATGAGGATGGGGAATGCTTTAACAAGTGTAGAAAAATTTTAATGTAAGTATGCCTTGGACTGGAAAAAGTTGGGAAATACTGGTTTATGGCATTAGTATCCTCCTGATAAACAAAAATGTTACTAATGGGGCAGGAGTGTTAACAAGGACAATGGAAAGGAAGGAGTTAGTTTGGGAGAACAAAGGAATAAGGAGAATGGTGAGCTGAAGGGAGGAGACTGAGGCCAGAAGCAGATGTGACTGGATACCTGGATAACTGCTCCTAGGTCTCTCCAGTCTGATCTTTGTGCAGTTGAGAGCATAGGGTGTTGGGGACCCAGCATTCCTTGTAGATCCCAAGTGGTCTAGTGCTGAGGTTCCCAAACTTTTTCTTATTGCATATCCCCTTCCAGATTTACCAGCTGCCCGTGTACCCCTACCAGCATACATTTTATATTTTAACCCCTTAAATGACCATTATTTAATCCCTTAAATGTCCCTTAAATGAAAATTAAATCTGCCATTACACAATTTCTCCCATATATCTCCCAGAGATGTCTTGCGTGCCCCCAGGGGTTTGTGTACCGCAATTTGGGAAACTAGTGGAACATGGAGAGAGGGCTGCCTGCCTTCCAGCTGAGCCCACCACTGCCCTTCTCCACATGGTCTATTTTTTAACCCTTCTGGAGCTGAGTGGCCTTCAGAGTTATCCACAAAACATCTTTTTCTCATGTGATCTAATTTGCATTTAGATATGTGGATTTTCTGTCAAGATAAGTACATATTCTGAGAACAGTAAGGGGTTAATAGCTTAATATAGGTAACTTACATCCATCCATCGTAAAGTGATGCTAGCGCTCCTTGTCATTAGGGCAAGGGTCTTGAGGTAGTAACAAGCTTTATACACTGATCCTTCCACTAAAGAAAGGAAAAATAGCTCTTTCCCATAACACTGGTGGAGTTATGTGACTTGCTGAGTACTTGGCAACTTTCTACAGCAAAAACATTTTAGCAAAATAAACAGTTACTGAATCAGAGCTGAAATGATATTACCTTGCTGCCTAATCCCTTTCTAGTTCTTATTCTGAGGCAGGCATAACTATAATAAATACTGAACAAGGAAACCACACTGCTGGAAAGCCTGCCTTTGCCGTAGGATTTTGTAGGCCT
Source organism: Alligator mississippiensis (assembly GCF_030867095.1). NCBI lineage: Eukaryota > Metazoa > Chordata > Crocodylia > Alligatoridae > Alligator > Alligator mississippiensis. Next base: position 158,571,474 of record NC_081827.1, read on the forward strand.
CTCACAAATGTCCAATGCTATCTGTCATTTTGAATTTTCTGTGGCTGTTCGTGTACCCTTTGGGTTCTAAAATTTCGTTTGATTTAAGACTGAAGATTTTTGTGTTGTGCGGTAAAATGGTTGTGCTCAAGGTAAGCAAGAAGCCTCGTGTGTTTATATCATTTATACAAATTACTTACTGGCAAACAGCTCATTTGGCACCAGGTATTTACCATCCAGATTGGTGTTGGAAGTGTTCAGAGGAACATTACCTGGAGCTGCACAACGAAAGTACTTGTGATTTTTTTTTAATTTAATTTGAAATGTTTCTTACGTGTTGGTGGCTTAGGGAGTCATGGGAAGGTGCCTTTAATGTCTGGGGTATGGGCCCTGACACATCTTGTACAGTGTTATATTTGGAACACAAGGATATTTATTATACCATGCTGGTTCAGAAGTCGAGGAACAAAATCACCCATTGCACCTGGCCAGTTGTATAGTATTTGATAGTGGGGTAAGAGGTGTCCTTCCTGTCAGATTAAAAGATCTGGAATATCTGGCTGCTTTAGCATGAAACCACAAACATTAGTTATTAACATTTGTCTAGCCTCATTAAATCCAGCTCTAGGTTCTTGACAAAAAGCCTCTTTGAGGATTGCATGTATTTGAATGGCAGCCACAAAGTGCAGCAATTTGCTCCTGCTGCAGTTCAAAGTCTTGGAATCGTGCATGCAGAGTAGTGGCCAAAGTAATGGCTAAAACTAAGTGGATGTCACAAAGCAATTTCTGTGAATCTGGATTGTTAATTGGCTTCAGGAATCTGTGCGCGCCTCTTGTTTCCTTCTTTTAGACCTTCTAAAGCAAGCTTATTTGTGGGTATGTTTGTGGAGATAATGACTTTTAAGCAAACTGGAAAATATCAGAAAGTAAATATTGAATTCATAAATTTGAGTACAAAAGCTTTTGTTTCCAAGTGTAACACAGTGTTGTCTGGCATTTCATTAGCTTTTAAATTTGCAACCTTCAGAACTTCACAGATATTTTTATGAGTATCTGTCTAATTTTAAATGTATGGGAAACCTCTCATTAGACAGTACCTGTAGTAAGCTAGAATCCTTCTACAATGATAATAATTAACCAGCATAGGTTACAGACCTACCTGATCAGGGAATCAAAACTGTGTGTAACATCTGTGTACTGTCAAACATCTCTAACTTGCAATATTATACTCTGAATAAAGTGCTTGAAACAGGCTATCAGCCAGGAATCCCATGTAAGAACAATTCAGTTAATTTCAACTAAAAAAATTAGAGAAAATCATTCTCTGCTCAAGGATAACTTACATGTAAAAAAAATAGCAGTGAATGAATGTTGGTTTTCTTTTTTAATTTTTCGCCCAGCTGGTTTGATCACATTGCTTTCCTAGTACATCTTTTGGCTTTGGACAGTTAGAGCTTCTACACGTATGCCAGACACCAGCTTTGACACGTGCTAATTAGCAAGCATTGGAGCAGAGTCAGTTAATCATTGAACAAACTTTAGTTAAAGTGCCCCCCCCCTCCCATTTTGAGGCTTGGGATGATGACTACATGAGATGCTGCAGGCATTTTAATTAGAGTGGCTCCTTAGAGCCATTCTAATTAAAGTGCCCCCCCCCCCCCCCAACCACCCCAGATCATGTGTAAAGATGTCCTTGGTGACTTTTTTTTTTCTCCGCCTCTCCAGAATTATCCCATTTGTCCGTCCTGTGCGATATGAAGATGTTCAGCAGAAGGTGAAAACAGCCTTTGGTCAGCCACTGGATCTCCACTACATGAACAATGAGGTACAGAGGCACTTGCCAGACAGTGTGCAGTGGTTTCTTCAAAGTATCTCCCATGTTCAATCCCTTCTTGAGTGTTACTTTCCAAGTTTCCCTCTGACATGAATGATTACTGCACAGTTCCTCTCTAGAGGATAAATGTCATTACTGACACATCATTGCACTGATTTCTCTCTGCAGTGGGAACATTAACATTTCATTTCCTCCTTTTTTGGGAGACTATAAGGGAAACAAAGGGAATATGTAGTAATGTGGCCATTGTATTATCCATCTCAAATGCTGGCACTGCTGAAATGCCATATTGTCTCTGACCTATCTGTCCATGTCACAGCCTTCCACCTGGCTGTAACCATTTTAATTTTCATACTACATCCTCCTAGGGAGAAATTTTTTTTTTAAATATAAAAAACAGCTTGTTTCTTACCAGCATAACTGTTGAAAAAAATATGTAAGTGAATCCTCAATGTTGGTGCATAAATTAGTGTTTTTGAAATCAAAACTAATTGTTCAGAAAAGGTGGTGCATAAGATAATTATGGAGTGCTAGAAACTCAGCATTTACTGTCTATTTAAGGCATAGTGAATGCTTATTAGCACAGTGTTCTACTTGGTGCTGTGCTATGCTTAAAGGCAGTCCTTGCCACAAACACTTTTACAGTCTGATAGAAGCTGACAACAGGATGTGATAGAGGGGAAAGAAGATTTTTTGTTATACTTGAGGCACCAGAAGTTAACCTTAAGAGTAGTTAGCATTTTTCCCAAATTCTTCTATTCCCCTGATGTGTATACCTTTGAGGAAAACGAGTGGAGGGAGCATGCTGGGAGAGCATTGTGGCAAGACTGACAGAAGTGGGAGGAGGAAGCAAATAAAACTTTTGCAAGGGCACAGGTATTTTATAATAACAGCAGACATGAGAGAGATTTCCCAGTCTGGGATTAGATATGAGGACAAGAAGTTTGAGCTTGTTATCCTGGGCACTGAAAAATCAGTGGAGGGGTTCAAAGGGTGGAGATCTGATCGAATGAAGATAATTTATCAGCTGGGTTTGGTTGATGCAATGACATTCAGATTGCTGGAAAGAGGACAGTTGCAATGTTTTGATGGTTGTATACATTTTAAAGGAAGTGTGTGTCATTCTGAGATGGTAGAATATATTCTTCATCTTACTGCATATGAATTCTGCCCTCCTTTCCCTCCCCCCCCCCCCCTTCCCCCCATTATGGCTGTCTGGAGCTAAACAGTGCAAATATAAGCTCTGTCCTAGAGGGCCTCTGAAGTCTCACAGCTTTTTAGCAAGTTCAGGATTTTCCTTTGACTCTCCCAGAGGGACTCCATTCTGTCTAATCTAACTACTATCCTTGTCTCTACATTAGCCTCTTATCTGAGATCCACTTCCCACCTATTCCTCTTGTCCCCAGTTTACCATATTCCTTGTGAAACTGCTTTCTTCTCAGATGAGGAACATGGTTCTGACCTTATTCACTGACACTCAGAACAAGTTCAAGAAGAAATCCAGGATTGTTTGTTTTGCTGATCCTCTGGCAAAGGGAAACCTTTGTGGGGGGCAGTTGGCTTGAGATATAGGAGCAAGAGAGATCCTGAGCAAAAAGATAAATTCTCCTCACAAAGAAAGGATGCAGAGTTCTCAATTGTCCCATCTCATCCACCGAATCGTCCAGTTCTGTTTAAACCCCTTATTGCCTGTATGTGGTGTTAATATCTCTGCTAACTTTGAATTTTTGTTTTATATTTTGCAGTTATCTATTCCCTTGAAAAATCAAGATGACCTGGATAAAGCAATAGATCTCTTGGACCGAAGCTCTAATGTGAAAAGCCTTAGAATATTACTACTGTCTCAAGACAGAAACCATGTAGGTAACCTGCTTTGTAGCATTACAACTAAGTGATACTTGAGGTTTTCTTTATGACACCTAGGTAAAGGTCCTTGCATTATAATGGCACCCGGCTAACAGGGATAATATGTAGTAATAAGGCTCCTGTGCTTCACATACATACTCTCTTTGAGTTTTTATATTTTTTCCCCTGATTCAGCACACTTGAGTATTAAAATACTAAACAGAGGATCAAAGATATAATTATAATGGACATTTATTGCCAATATCCCCTTATATGTAGATTCAGATAACATTCAATGGATCTGGTTCACAGGAAGGTCGTTTATGGTTTTGATTAAGATGGCACATGCTACACAAGTTTTAATAACTTAGCATTTGGTGGTTGCATTTTTATTGACAATATTTGAGAAGATGAATGTGGGGGGGCACTTACTGGAGACTAAGTGCAGTATATGGGGGACTTTGGCTGTGTGTCTAGAGAGCAAAAGGTCCTGCCTGTGTAAACTCTGGCAATGTCCAAACTTTATTTAATAACGTACCTTCCTGAAAGCAGGCCTCATTCTTAAAGGCATGCTATTGGCTCTTCCTATGGGTCAGCATTCCTTAGGGCATTGCCTTCCAGAGCTACAAAGCCTTTCAGTTTGAATTCCTCCTGGTAGGAATGATGGTGTGCTCATCTAATTACTGTTTGTTGGCACCTGAGATGAACTTCAGGGGTTTTGGTTCCAGCTTTCCTACCGCAAGCACACCATGATTTGCACTAATTGGCCAACTTGGAAGAGAGGTGCTTTAAGACTGAAAAGTCCTATTAATTTGAGAGTGAGCATTCCTCTAAACTCCCCACATCATGGTTGAGCCATGCTGGCAAGGCAGTGGTGTCAAAGGATTTTGTTCACTAGGGTTTTAAGTCAGTGTCTTTTACCAGTGTTTGCTTCTAAAACACTGTGGATTTAAATTTCACATTTGAACACAGATCATTTGCAAATAACCTAATTAATTTGCATTGAATGGTACATGGAACTACCCAAAGCAAGACAGCTTTGTTTAGAGTAATTTCTATCAAATCTTTAAAGCTCATTTCTATTAAACTCTTTTAGAACCTCCCCGAATGTCAGTACTTAGGATCCCTGAAAATTCCTGGTGTGGCCAGATTCAGGGACATAAAGTTTCTTTATGATATTTTAAACTTCATAACCCCTGTTAACAAAAATACAGTGACTCCTGGATGCAGTTTAACTACTTTTGTGCTCTCAAGAAAATGGCCTTTGAAATGTAGCCTCAGTTTTCTTGGCATGAAGGTAAAAACTTTAGACAATCCTCCTTTTTTTACAACCTTCTATTAGCTTGAATACCTTCAGGCTGTAACCTAGATGTAAGTAATATTATCCAATCTTTACACAAACCCTAGGTAATGTCCTAGAGTAAACACTTAATGAAATGCCTTCTCTCACCAACCATTAGTCAGTCCTGTGATGTCTTTTATTAGCTGTTTTTCCTCTTCTGCTTGAAGCAGAAGCAAACTCTTCCACAGTGAAGTCTTTAGTAAGAGCCACTATTTCCCCTTCTTCTTTGACTTCCTCTTCATCTCTGAGCTGGTTGACAGGACAGCCCTGCATGTGATAAAGCAGAAGCCCAGGAGCCTAAAGGAAGCTCCTTGCCTGAATGATCTTGTCCCAGTGACAGTAGGAAGCATTTTCCCCCCCTAAAGTACAGGATACAGATTTTGTTTTGATTGGGCTCTTATTTTTTGGAGATGGAAAGGTGATGCAATGACTTGGCACAAATATATACTAATGAAATTAGTGTGTGTGTAAATAAAAATAAGCTATTTAAATCTGCTCCAATAACTGTGCTACTTTATTTCAAGAGTCTACATTAGCAAGTGCTATTTATGTTAATTTTATAGTGGCTCTTACTCTGGCCTTTAAAAAAGAAACTCTGATCCTTTTTACCAGCCTAGATACAAATGGGATGAATTGCTGTAGTCATGTGCCTGGACTGGTAAAGAAAATCAACTGGTAGGGCCAGTCAAAATCATCAGCCAGTATAAATGATGTATTAGCTGAGGATCTGGTCTGTCAAGATAGCTACTTCCTGTGTCACTGCAATAGCTATCCCAATGAAATCTCCTGTCTCAAAAGTACATTCCTTGGCAAAGAAAGTAAAAGAAACTAAACTTTTGTTATACCCTTCATCTTGGCCAGCTCTAGCTCTGGTGTAACGTTAAAAGACCTAGAGAGAGATGGCTTAGTCTGAAGTCAAGCAGAAGGCAGAGCAGGGTAGCACCTTAGAAAATAATTTGTTCAGAAATGCATAAACTTGTGTAGACAGCAGTCTACTTCATCCAGTGCTATGATGAAGCATCTGACGAAGTAGACCATTGCCTATGAAAGCTTATGTATTTCTGAATGAGTTGGTTATTAAGGCTGGAAACAGGTGTTGCCTTTGTGCTGCCATAAAAACATTTATAGCATCACAAAGGACAAGCAAACAAATGCCCATGCCCATTCCTGCCTCACAAAATGTGTAGCTACAAGATAGGTGGTATAAATTTGTCCTATTATTTTGCAATAGATGTCTGTTTGCTTTTTGGGAAAGTGTGGGCAGCCTAGAGCTGTCTGCACTCTCTAGCTGCCCCAGGCAGGCTCTCCCAGGGCTTCAGAGGCCTGATGCTGTGTGTCCTGGGAACCCCCCAGGCACACACCTCTTCAAATCGGAAACCCAGGGTTCTCCTGTTTGCAGAGGCATGCCCCATGTGTCATCTACACAGGACCAGGCCCCAGCCACTCCTGCAAGCAGCAGGGGCCCAACCCTGCAGAACAGTGGGTGATGTCTTTTTTGCCCAACGAAGTGATTCAGCTGTGTCTGCCAGGACATATTCCGGCACAGCTGATCTGCTTCATTTGGCAATGTCTGTTTATACCTGGCCTCGGAGACCTCATGGTAGGGGGGAGCTAGAATAACTCACCCTTCAGTGCTAGCCTACAGATTTCAGAGTGTATGTAAGGAGATCGACTGTAATCATATCTGATTTATTTCCAGCTACATGTAACTTGAGGTCTCTGGTCAATTACGGATAAGATCTGAGTGAAAAGTGCTGCTCAAAGTTTTACCCGGGTTATTTCCCTAATTTGTAGAGAGAGCAGTCTAATTTACCTTGTTGGTCTCCCTTACAGGGAAAATGCCAACACAGAATCTGAGATGACTGATTTTGTGTGTCTGTCTGATCAGTTGGGTGCTTTGGCCCTACTGAGAATGCTGCCTACTGGAAACACATCCATCCTTTACTCTTGCTGGCTCCTCTCCCTAAAGAATGCCCTCCAGTCTGAGACCTGTTGCTGTGTCTGTTAGTTCTGTAGGTAGGTGGTGGTGTTTTTGAAAGCGCTTGGAGTTGGCCTTGCCCCTGTCCTGTGGAATTCAGCAGTTTTACCATTAAAGTCAGAATTAAATCAATGCTGAGTACTTCTCAAAATGCTAGCCATGCTTGCTGTCTGGCAGAGCCCAGGATCACCTAACTGTTCCCACCTGATGTCCTCCTGACTCAGAGACATCTGTTCAGGCTGAGCCACTCCCTATAGATAGATAATGTTACTCACCCCAAATCCCTCCTTCCCCTTACCCCTTCTCACAAAATAAACCTCGCCATGGCAGCATTGTCTGCAGGTAAACTTGGTTCCCTCTACATTTTTTAACTTTAAGCTCAAGCTGTTACTTCTTAACATCGTGCATCCTGTGTATAATAGCTTGTTCAGCCTTTATGTATCAATTACACACTATATTAAAAGAACACTAATGAAACAAAGTCAAACGTTCAAGTTAGGAAATTCCAGAATTAAGATTGGCTGTGCAACCATAATTCAGCCCCCTTGTGTATATGTGTTATGATAGTCTCTGATTATATGATCATATGCTATTTTTCTATTGGATCCCTGCCTAATTAAATGCACAGGATGGATGGCTCTCACTAAATGAGCAGCTGCTCGGTATTTTTTTTACCTTCATTGTTCTGTGCATAGCCTTAGGCCTTATTTGCTGCACACTATTCAAACCATGCACAAAAGACACAATTACAAATTTCCTCATAGTCTTTTTTGTGGCACTCATCATGAAATTATGAGTGCTTCATAAACATGAACTTACTTTCACAACATCCCTGTGAAAGGAGGAAGGAAGTTTTATCCCCATTTTACAAATGGGGAGCCGAGGCCTAGCGATCAAGGTCAAAAGTGTTCACTTGCGTATAAAGTGCCTAGGACCTAATTTTTCAGAACATGCAGCAGGCTCAAAGCAGAACTTCTTTGATTTTGGTTGCCACTATGACTGTTTGGTACTTTTGCTAATCAGACCCAGGGTTTAAATTTGGACATTCAGAAAATAACATCAGGGGTAGAATCCAGTTCTTCAGGGTACCATTCTCCTGTCTTAAACATGAACCGTCCTATCTCTTGCTACAGTCTTCTGACTCATTCACACCATTTATCTTCCTAAGTAAATAATGCTGAAGTCCTACAAACAGCATCCTTCAGTACCCAGCCCTGACTCTTCCTCTACACTGCATGAGACAAAGGTCATATAAAATAAACAGAATATAATTTAAACTATACAGTATCACCTTAATTGATCCCCTTGTAGTCCTGTATCTTAAAGTTCTTAGATTTTTTTTGATATAACAATTTCATGTGCGGAATCAGAAACATACCTAAATCATTTAAATCCCCAGTTTAGACTAGTTCTAGTTCTTGAGCTGACTGGTAGCAGTATTAGGCTAGCATCATCTTTTTTGGAACTCTTCATTAGCAGGAGATGAGACCTTTTACCAGTAGGTTTCACAGATTTTTGGTGATGGCAAAGGTATGATGAAACTTGGGAATCTTGGGTTCCATTCAAGATCACGAGGGAGTGGGCACAAGTGGTTAGACTGCTTTTCACCTCCATAATTGGGTAGGTTTCCATGCTGCTGCCTCTGTTTGTTTCTGTTCTGTGGATAAATAAAATACTTCAGTTTCCAGGCTTTTATTCAGGTACCTTTTGGCCAGTGGTAAAACTTTATTCTTCTGCTCAGTTTCTTCTTCAACCTCTTTTTGCTTTCTCTCTCTGCTCAGCAGATCAGTCCTTCGCCCCATTCTGGGCTGCCTAAACAAGTCAGGATCAAAACTTCCCAATCTGTTGGGGATGTGAACACAACCTACCAGCCTCCGGAGCCCAGAAGTAGACACCTGTCTGTCAGTAAGTATTTCTCAGCCCTTCCCGGTCATTATCTTTCTCTTAAAAATTTGTATCTGTTGGTTTTTAGTTTTCATGCTGTCCAAGACAAACTGACTGACTGACTCTAGGACAAGGCTGTTCCTTATCATGCTTTTCATAATGATTCTTTACCAGTCAGAATGGGTGAGCAGTTGCTAAGTAGGGTGCGTCAGAACCAGCTTCTTTGAGTTTGGACATTGTAAAGGCTATCTGAGTCCGTTAAATTTCTATTTAGATTATCAGATGCAGCTCATGACATAAATCTAGGACTTTAGAATCTATATCAGGTCACCATAAGGTCATCACAGCTTTAATGGGAATACAAGAGTAACTAAATCAGATGAGACTAGTGTTCCACATGTTCCGATTTCTACCTCTTGAGTGGGTAGTAGCAGATAATCTGTGAATGCTTAAAAGTTTTTGACATTTTTTATAGCATTTTTGTTCCAATGTGACTTAAACTAGCTCGTTTGTGATGAAAACTGCAGTGAGAATAGTAATGTGCAAGTTAGAGCCTCTGCACTCATTCTCCACAAACTACTTGGCATTAAGCCTAAGAAAAGCCAAGTCCTCTGAGTCAAGCAGCAGCAGCACTCTACAGAAGTTCTGTGTTTAGTGCATGTTTAAGGTGCTTCAAATGATAGATACACGAGTTGTTGTCTCTGCCAGACCTGGGAACTCTGGAATTCTTCCTCCAGCTCCAAAAGCAACTACACGTGTCGGTTTGGAGAGACCACTTACTACTTCAACTCATGTCTCAGTTTTCACCATCTGCAAACTTGGAGGAGAATTTAGTGGGCTCTGCAAATGAAAGATTGTAAAACACTTGCCTGCTAAGTATTGAATCTGATTCCACTTAAACAGGGGTTTTTAAATAAGGGGGTACAAACAGGTGTCAGGGGTTCACAGCAGTCCTTCTTATGGCTTGATTGGAAAAGGGGACAGGAAAGAATTCCAAGATAGAAAAACTTGAGAACGACTTGCTAGATTGACCTGAAACCTATCTGAGGGTGGAGGTAAAATGCTTGGTTAGTTGCTAAGGTGTTTTGTGATATCACATCTGTGTGGTATATGAGTCACTTAAGTGTACTATGGAAATTTATGGAGGGCGCTTGTGAAGTACAGGCAGCTGAAATGGGAACAGAAAGGACTTCCTTTATATACACGTTAACTTCAAACTAGGGCAGCATTCCTCTGTCTCATAAAGAAAGTGTAGTATCCGTGCTTTTCTGAGCCTGATGTGGTTTCTTTTTTCACAGACGGATTCAAGTGCCAAAAAATCTTAGAAAACAAGGGAGTGGGGAAAAACCCTCCTCTCCTTTATTAACATGACAAGCCATCCAAATGATACTCAGTGTGCTCTGTTAACTTGGCATCTATCTAGGGCAAACAGAATAGTAACAAAGGGCCCCTTCTGTATAATATTCCCCAACACAAACCTGCCCTGCCTTCCCATCACAGTAATGCTACATACATACGAGACTTTGGGTCACTAATCATGAAAACTCTATATTATCTCATTTTCTATCCTCATCTGGCTGGCAGGCAAGCACGTCATTTGGAGCCCAAAAAGAAAACCCAGTGGGGCCTCCGTTCCTGCCACTGGTGTTGTAGTATGTAGATCTCTGAAGGTGATTTCTCTGTTCTCCATTTCCTGCCCCCTTTAATTTGGAAAGAGTAATGCCCTCTAGTTTCCTGGAGGATTTCAAGCTCTCCTTTAATGTCACGTGTGGAAAATGGGCAATTAATTCAGACCAGTGCTGTGAGTGGTGGTTTGACTATACAGATTACACCTGTGTGGTTGCCTACTTTCAGCAGCTTTCTGTGCCCTGGGTTCAGAGGCGTTTAGGGTAAAGATAAGACTTTTATAAAAAGGAAAAAAAAGCAAAAACTGAAAACGTTGCTAAGCACTGTCTGGCAGCGCTTGTGTTTTTTCCACTCGTTTCCTTTGATATACATTGATTTAGTGCTGACTTCCTTTTCCTGCCAAGTGATGGGGGCCTTTCCACAATAGCAGCTGGGCTGAAGTCAGCAGGACTTGGGCTCCCTTCAGTGAGCCATTGCACTGTATCGGAAAAAGTGAAAGTGTACTCTCGTGACTGGATCCAGCTACAAAGCATACTCTCTTGTTTATCTCTGCTCTCATTGGCTCACAGTCTCATGTGACACCCCCCTTCCAAGTTGTTGGGAAAATCAGGCAGTAATTTTAAAAAAGGCAAACTGCTTATTGTCCATACTTGGTACCCCAGGTGTTCAAAGTCATGCTGCAGCCCACGTGTTCCATTCCAGAGCTCTCCAAAGAAAACTTGCACCTGCTTTCAGTTAATTGTCACAAATATAACATATAGGAAAAGGAGGTAGTGACAGGTGTATGAAATATTGTCCACAGGAAATCACTTGCCAGTCTCTACATGCCTGTCACAGTACTTGGGCATACTGTAACCAGTTCAGTAGATATGAATGTACATACCTGGGAACTGATCCTGAAGTTCCACCAGTGACCTGACCTTGGACCAAGTGATTGTTGGGTGTTCTTATGAATGCAGCTCAGTGCTGCTGCAGATCTTCCCTGATACTCATAATGGCATACATTGAGGTAGTTAGTTAAGCTCTTGCTAGCTGGGCAGGGATATTCCTGCTACTCAAACAGAATGGTATTAGTTCCACACATGTTACTTGAGGCAGGAAAATGGTTGTCCTGCCAAGAGCATGAAGCTGATTTTACACCAGAGGTTTTGCTGCTGTTAGATGAGCAGGGTTGCATGGAGGATGCTCTGCCTAGCCTACCACTGTTTTAAATGTTTCACAGGTGACCTTTTCATGGTGCTCCAAACACCAGTACTTGAGTCACTGAAGTAATCACTTAACAGCACTGTAAACTATTGTAAGTAGACACAGAGTTACTATTGAATACAACTGTAATGTTAGTTCCAGAATTGCTCCTATTATTGTAAAGGCTCAAGAACTTCAGAGATTAAGGCTGTGCCTTGTCCCCTTTTCGGATTTCTTTACCTTATGTGCATGTACATGCAGTCTTTTCATAAGTGTCTGCATAATAAACCTACTTCTTTATCTGGTTCAGGTTCTCAGAACACAGGCCGAAGTTCTCCTCCCCCCGGGTATGTTCCAGAGAGGCAACAGCGAATTGCTCGACAGGGTTCCTATACTAGCATAAATAGCGAAGGCGAATTTATCCCAGAGACCAATGAGCAGTGTGTGAGTATGAGCATGCTGAAGTGTGAGGAAAAAGCCCCAGTCCTCATTAAATCTACCACTGGTTTGTTTTTGTTCTTTCATATGAGCTGCCTGTCTTCCCTTAAGCTTGTCTCTACAAATGCTGATATAAATATCACTACAGTGTAACTTTTTCAAGGCGTTGGCTGGGCCACAAGCAGCAATTGCAGTGGATAGCTTGACCCATCCATGAACAGGCCTCTCTAGCTCTGTGGACATGGAATAGGTGTGCCCGGGGTTGCTACCATCTGGTTCTTGTGATCTGCTCACGCAAGCAGGAAGTTAGTGCCAAGTGTAACTTGCAAGTAGAGAGGGCAGTTTGGGAACAGAATCGCTGCTGCTGGGGCTGAAGTCCAATGGGCCACAGCCAGGGAACTCAACATGGCACACTGGCTAGTCTAGTGCATGCAGACCTAGATAGCTGTAAAAGTTTAAAGCTACTACTAGCCTCCAGTATGATGTATATTTCCTTAATTTCCACATGTACAGATGCAAGTAGACTGACTTTAACCATGTCAGGCTTTTATACTACTGAATTTACTTGATTCGAAATCAAAGTTTTTTTTCCCCCTGTTTAACATGGCCAGAAGGAAGCCCCTCATCTTGGAGTCAAGAACAAGGTGGTGTGGGGGCAGGCAGCTGCCCCAGGATCGGAGCTGTTGCCTGCCCCCTGCAGCCTCTCCACCCTTCCCCCTGTAGCCTCTGCTCCCTGTCTGTCCCCCCTCCCATTCCCTGCCCCTTTTTCTGGCCCTGGCAGGCTCTATCCCCAGTCTAGCCTGAGGCACAGAGCATGCCCCAGCCTGGCCCCCTGGCAGCAGCACTGAGCCAGCACAGGGCCAGGCTGGGGCCATGCTCTGCACTCCAAGGTGCAGTGGGGGTGGAACCTGCCAGATGAAGGGCAAGGAGCTGGGAGAGATGAGGGAGGAGCATACCGGGGGAGTAGAGGCTGTTGGGGGGTAGGGGGCAGAGGCTGTCAGGGGGGGAAGGGGAAGGATGGCAAGTGGGAGCAGCAGACAGGCAGTGGGGGCATGCTGCTTGCCTTCCCCAAACCATCTGCTTTCTCCCACTACCTGCCCTGCTGCAGCAGTGGAAGGCACAAATTTTAAGATGTCCCTCCAATTAGATTCTGTACATGGAAAATTATAACATTTATAAATTTTCTATGTATATAATCTAACTATTGGGGGTGTCATCTTAAATTCAGGGTTATCTTACAATCAGGTGATTATGGTATCAAAATGGCCCTGTAGCTTTGAACTGCTGTTCCAACAAATTCTTGGGGAGATGATCATAGTTATGCTTTCTAAAGAGTCTCTTATCCAATCTGGACTGACTCTGGGGAAGCAAAAGTGAACCTTGCATTTTGCCATGCAACATCTTTGGTAGCAAAATCAGCCCAGCCCAAGTACCTAAATTTTCATGACCTTGTCTTACAGATGTTGGATCCCCTAAGCAGTGCTGAAAACTCAATATCAGGAAGCTGTCAGTCCTTGGACAGATCTGCAGACAGGTACAAATACAAACTGACCAGAAGCCTAATGGGCGTCTATACACGTGACAAAGCTCAGCTCCAACACGTTCTAATTAGTACGCATCAGAGCATACTCGATTAATCGAGACTACTGGGAGTCTGCTGGAGCTTGCTAATTAACGCACTCCAGCAGCCTCCACATCACAAGTATTCAGCGTTTCAGTGTTTCAGAATAGTGGCAGGGGTGCTTTAACCAAAACTTGTCCAACAAACATTAGTTAAAATGCCCCTGCCACCATTTTGAAGTGTGGAACGCTGAACACATATGATGTTGCAGGCGCTTTAATTAGAGCGCTCTCAAGGCCGCTTTAAGTGCTACCCTGAAGCACACGTATAGATATCCTATGTGATCGCATTCTGATGCCATTTGAGCTTGCGCAAAAGTCAGTTTATTTTTCTTTTCAGACCATTTTCCTTGAAATTATAGGGTTCTATTCCTACATAATTTCCCAACACATTTCATAGAATTAACTGCAAAGCTGTGTTGTTTTTCTTAGCAAAACCATACACCAACAAAGTAGAGCCTATGTTTTAAAAATTCAAGCTTTCAGTGTGGGCAGTTTCCCAGTCTAGACTTTATAACATCTGGCTTCTGGGCACTGATCTCCAAGAAACACTTACTTGTTCATTTAAAAAAAAAAAAAAAAAAAGTTGCAAGACCATATCATTACACTGTATCTCTTTTGTCAGATGTAGTATTTCTTCCAAAGGAAGATGGAGGGCTCTCTCCCTCTTCCTACCCACTGCTGAATCTCATGTAGTGGCAGTGATTCTCATCCTGTGGTTGAACAGATACAGAGAAGAATGTTCTCTGTGTACCCGTTGAATGCACCAAATGCTTGGATTTTCCTAGGGAAAAGAAAAAACTCTCCCTTAACCAGATCTTTTGTTCTGCTTCACCCCATGCCCCCCTTCTGAGGACAGTTTCTAAAGGTGTCTGCTGCCTATATATCAAATACCATCTCATATCAGAGTGGGGAAGAGGGTATGAATTTCTGGGTAGCTCTTATGCTAAACTTCTAAGTTGAGGTGCACAGCTTATAGAAGAGAACTGTACATGGGCCATTGAAAGGGCTCAGTTTCCATAGGGGTTGTTGCTTCCTGGAACATCCAGAGTTATCAAGTCCTGAAGCAGATCTTTTCTGATTTGGAGAGCTGAACTTGAGGCATTTTAAAGGCCTAACTTTCAGCATTGCTGAGCAGCCGGTGCTTTCTTTGATGTTGGCTGGAGCTGTGGGCACTAGCACCTCGTAATATTGGGCCGAGCATGCCTCCATCTGAGATCTCCAAAACTGATTTTTCAGTAGCACTAAGCAGCGTGTGCTATGATGAACACAAGATCTAGTTCTGTAGTCATTCAGCTTCCTGCCAGTGGTTTTGGGGCATTAAAGGAGTTCAGAATTTAGTTTCTTTGCACTGAAATACCCTGTGTTTGTAGAGTTTTGATTGTTCCAAAATAGCCTGCCCAGCAACTCCCTGTGGGGCTTGGTAGGATCTGGGGAAGCTGAGGTTCTAAGTCCTACAGTAAGATAAATCATTTGGGGAATTTGAAAGGTTGGTCATCCTTACTCCAGCAAAACCTGTTTAACACATGAATGCAAGAAGCCTGGTTTTGTTGCCCAGACAACGTTTGTCTAACCTCCCTTTCCAACCTCCTGGGATGACATTTTGAAGCTTGCTGCTGCAGCAGTGTGCAGTACTGCATGGCAGAGCAATTGTGCCGAGCAAGGAAATGCTTCTTATCCCAGTAGGAAGGCAAATCTGGGGGCACAAGCTAGACAACTGGCCACATTTGGAGACAACCTGGCTAACAAGGCCTCAGCCTGATCTTAGCTTTCCGAGTGCTGAAGCATGAAGTAAGTTGCTGTTGCACAAGCTGTAGAGCTGAAGAAGCAGTTCTACAGCAGGTGCTAGGAAAAAGGTTTGAGAACTGTATATGCCCACCTGCATCTTCATTAACTTCCTTTGAACTCAGTTTATTTTCAGTTCCTGTAAATCACTGTCTAAACTGTCTTGTTCTTTATTGAAATAGCCCTTCCTTTCGAAAGTCACGGATGTCAAGAGCGCAAAGCTTCCCTGACAACAGACAGGAGTTTTCAGGTATGTTCAAAACAGTATAAAAAGCATTTAGTTATAGCCATCGAGAGGTTCTAACTCTTAGCATTTTAATTAAAGCTGCTAACTGTACAGCTGTCTTTCTACTTATGCTATTTACTCTTGTATGCTGGGTAGTTTATTAGATAGTTTTCCCATCAACTTCAGAATTTGCTGCCTTTTCCCCTGAAGCCTGTTTGTAGTGGAATGCCCTGCCATTATAACTTGTGTACATTGCCTAAGGAGTCTTACTTTCTGCCTCTTCATGTCTGCTCCCAGATCGTGAAAATCAAATCTATGATAAAGCAGGGAAAGGTGGGACATACCCTCGACGTTACAATGTCTCCATGCAGCACAAAGACTACAATGATGGTAAGTGTTTTGCAGCCCTTCAGTTCCCAAATTGAAAAGGTTGGTGAGGTGGTAACTGTATTGGAGATGGGTCAAAGCCTTTGGGTTGAACCACTAGAGGGCTAAAATAACCCATCTATTTGGAGGTCCTCATTGCACACTGCTTCCTCAAGTGCATAATTTGTTGTGATAGCTCATGACGCAGTGTTATTTGTAGTATCAGGTTTTCCTTCCAGTGCAGGTTTGGTATGTACCCTGCTATATATGATCCTTGCTTACTCTTTCCTTCCTCTCCAAGGATATCCATGCTGAACAGTTATTGCCGAATAACCACGTTACCCACAGGCTGGGGCACTATAACCTGAAGAGACTTCTGCCCTGTGCATCCCCCCCTGCTGGGCTGATCTGTAGACCAGACCTGGTCTGAACCACTAAGCTCTTTTAAAGATTGCTTCCTTCAGTGCAACAGTAATGATTTAAAGAAATGGGTGTCTGCTAGTCAGGTGGCCTGCTGGATATCTGGCAAATTTTACAGCGATTAACTTGGTCTTGCCTGTGTATCCTGTGGAACTACTTTTTAATAAGTGGGGCAGTTACCTAGCAAGTCATTTCCTTGTTTCTCTTACTGCAATCTGGGTATTAACAAGCCTTAGAGCTTACATGGCAGGTTGTGCACTGTAGATCTTCCTCTTTGCTTTAGAGAATAAAAAGCTTGGTGAGACTGCTGGAGAGCAGCACCCAAGAGGGACAACAGTAAAATGACAGCACCTCCCTTCTCCCTTAGCAGTAACCCTGGATTGGTGTTTCTGAGTGTCTTCAGTACGTTGGTGGGTTTCACATAACAAGTTCAGCTTCCTTTCTTTTTACCTAGGTCTCAGGCTCTGTTGATGCTTTCCTACTTATGCACAAATCATTTGGAAAAACCTAACTTTCTTCTCCTGCCCCTCCCTTCCTGCCCTGTTTAATCTCTTAAGGCCGGAGGACATTTCCCCGGATACGTCGTCACCAAGGGAACCTGTTCACATTGGTGCCATCAAGTCGCTCCCTGAGTACCAATGGGGAGAATCTAGGCTTGGCAGTGCAGTACCTGGACCCACGTGGGCGTCTACGGAGCGCTGACAGCGAGAATGCCCTCTCGGTGCAGGAAAGGAACATCCCGACTAAATGTAAGCATCCTTGTGCCAAAACAGCCAATCCAGGGCTGTGATTGTTGGAGGAGGCAGTAGACCTAGATGTGCAGGAGAGGGAGGACTGTTGGAAATCAATTCCAGATCTATCATATGACTACCCAAGAGCTCACTAGAACAAACAACTCCAAAACTGTGCAGCTATAGGTTTTATATGGGCAATAGTTCTCTACCTTTTCCTCTAGTAGACCATTTCTAAGCACCATCAGAGACTGGTGCCCCTCCTGCTGTGTATACCCTCTGCTTCTCCCCTGTGGTAGGAAAGGCCAGTGAGAGTACAGGTAAAAAGGCATTTCCACCCTTGGAATATCAGGGTTGTTTTCTGCTTCCTAATGTTCTAGTCATGCTGTTTAGCAAATTCCATGTCAGTCTGTGATTGACTGCAGAAGAGCAAATTAAGTGCCTGGCTATGACTGAAATAACCAGGTAGTCACTAAATAAGAACATGTATATAAAAATATTTGATACATCTCTAAAATGCCCTGTGCTATTTCACTGTTGGTGATCCATCACAACAAGGGTCTATTTTCAGGTTCCTACTGAGAGTTGCCTTTTCCTGTTTAAAAAAAAAAAAAAAAGCATTAAAAATTCTGCCACAAGATAATATCTGAAGTCAGCTGACTCCAGGTGATGCCCAGGAATTTCAAGCAGTCATTGAAGAGCTGCTTTTTAGTGGTTTTATCTATTATGTTTAGAATGAAGCTTTTAAATTGATTGATTAATTTGTTACCAGCTACGAATTATTTTTGCTCTTGCAGTTCCAAAATAGGAAGGTTTATTTTTATGTGAATGCTACATATTTTGTATGGGAATGTTTTTCAGTTTGTTAAAAAAAAACAAAACTAAAGTCTATCCCTTTAAAAGTATTTAGTATTAAAATGTGAGAGCAAAAGTATTAAATGTGAGAGCTTCAGAGAGTTGATATTCTAAAAGCTAATGCCATAATTAAGTCATCAAACCAACCAATATAAAGTCATTTGATCAGCCCTGTCTCTCTAAAACAGACTCACAGTAGCAAAGCCAACTTTTTCAGTCTCCCTGCATTCTTCTGTTGTCCAGGTGGTTGTACCACGTTTGATTATGGTTTTATAACAAAAGTGCTTTCATATGGACTCTGTTAAGTACAGGGGCCCTGATGCTCCACCGTCTGCACGCACTCTGCATTTTTATTTGCAACAATGCAAAGTGGAAGAAAACCACTGCATGTCCAATTTAATAATGGGTTATTCCTACTTTGCACTCTGCATTGGTGTAAATTAGGGGAGCACTGATAAAGGTTTTTTGGGCCAATACCGATAGCCAATTATTAACCAGCCATATCAGCCGATGCTGATCTGATAGCCAATTTACAGGACTGTAGCCCGGGAGCTTGGAGAGCAGCCTCCTGCAGGTAAGTCTGTGAGGGGAAGGGATGTGGGGAGGGAATATTGAGACCCAACCCAGCCTGCTCACTAGGAAGTCTGGCACAGCCCCTGGCTCCGAGCCCACATCAAGCAGCCCACACTTGCCCCATGCACAAACGCAGGGGGGCACATACCCCCATGCCTCCCCCAGAGGTGCGTGCAGCAGGGTCCCAGGGTCACATTCACCACCCTGGTGGTGGCAGTGCCTGCCCCTGTCCCTGCCCCTGCCCCTCCTTCACCATGGGGGCCTCAATCTGCCGGCTCCCCACCGCTGCTTATTGGCCAGATGCTGCTTCCAAGCTGCCGGGCTGCATTCCTGGCCACGTGCACAGTGCAGCTGCATGCAGCATTTATTGGTGACATTATCGGCTACACTGGCCAAAAAAAGCTGATTGCCAATAGTTAATTTTCCTTTTATCGGTGCCGATCCGATATACCACTGATATATCGGTGTACCTCTAGTGTAAATGACTAAAATGTGCAGTTCAGCAGGAAATTGTGCTTTATTATTAGAATCTCTGATGCAGAAATTCTTTACGCAATACAGAGGCCTCATCTACTCTAGAATAATTAGGATTGATAAATGCCCACTGGTACAATCCTGCCTACGGTAGCAATGGTGGAGGTTTTATCTGGAGCATGCAAGTGCTTTTATTGTTGTTATCTAACACTATAGCAGCAATTGATTAAGGGGCCTGCTGTCTGGTTAGCCTCTTGCTTTTCAGCATCCAATCGGAATTTATAATTCCTAATTTCGCTATTGTAGGCAGGCCTTATTGACCTTCCCCCCCCTTCCCCCAAAAGCCTGTCTATTAAGTAGAATTCTGATAAAAGACTTTTTAAGAGCAGCAAAACCTTTTCAAAGCTTTTCTACTCCAAGCTTAGAGGGAGAGGCATAGCAGGAGTTACCCATCACTCTACTCTGCTGGTAGCAACTGCAGCAAAATTAGGAGGTCTGACCTGTTTAATATCTGCCCCCAACACATACATATACCCCCTTTGGGAGTTGTGGCGATTTCTCTTCCTGAACAAAAGCCAAGTGGAGGAACACTACATGCTAAGGCAGTCGAGCTCTGGGTGAAAAACAACTGCTGCATTCCAAAGGGTTTATTTCCTGATGGTAGAGTGAAGCTACACTAAAAGTTCATTGAAACAGCTTAGTATTTTTACTTCTCAGTAGTAGGGCTTAGTGTTTGTACAACACCCTGTAGTTCTCAAACAGCATTGTAAACAGGCAAATTATTATTGTATTTGTAGCTCCAAGTGCCCCAATAAACTGGCGACGAGGGAAACTCCTGGGACAGGGTGCCTTTGGTCGCGTGTACTTGTGCTACGATGTGGACACGGGCAGAGAGCTTGCAGCTAAGCAGGTCCAGTTTGACCCAGACAGTCCTGAAACAAGCAAGGTACCTGAAAGATAACTCTCTTCAGAGCTGCTGAATCTAACCATGCACACTTTGACACCTTGGAATGTGCCTGTGTCTATCTGAAAGCTAACACCTTTGCTGCCTCTGCTATGGCTTCAGGCTCCAGGGAGTCATTTAAATTATCTTTAGCTTGAAACTAAAATCAGTTTTCTTTCTCCTTTTTGGCTCTTTAGCCCTAACTGGTTTGTTGTAGCCAAGTTAGTCTTGGTTCCTGTGAATCCTGAGTTACTACCATGGCTCTTGTTAGACAAGTATGTGAGAGAAAACAAAATGTGGACGCAATGGGTTTTTTTGCCATTCAAAGCATTTTACAAAGTCCTGGCCATGGGCTGGCCTGGTGTAGATATTGTGTTGGGTTTGTCTACCATAGCAGGTTCCCATTGCAGGAAGTTTCTGAAGGTTTCTTACTCCAGTTCAGCTTGTTCAAAGGATAATGAACATAGCAAAAAAAATAAAAATGACCAGCCCATGCTGAAAAAGTGGCACTCTTACTGATGTTAACTGACAGTCCATTTGGATCTGAGAACTGTAGGAAGGAGCAAGTAGGGGTTATGGAGTCTCTAAGTTTGCAAAAGAATGGAATAACTTCTGTCTTCTGCCCTGAAAGCTGAGCTTGAATTACTACTGAAGATTTTTTGCCAGTCTCTTGTTAATGTACTAGCTACCCAACTTACAGCAAGTGCATTTGGAGTCAGGAAGATTGATCCATAAAGACTGAATTGCTATAACGAAAGATTGTAGATTATTGCACCAAGCTAAATCCTGATGCTGGTGAGCCCTGCTTTTATACCAGGTCTCCTCTGTAAATCACAAAGTAATGCAGAGAGTAGGGAGAACAGGGTAAATATGTACCATATTTACTCAAATCCAAGATGAAATTTTCCCCTATTTAACATGGGGGAGGGGGGAGCCCCTCAGTTTTGATTTGAGTAGAAGCAGCTGCTATGACTCCAACTCCAGCCCCAACCTGGGCTCAGAGTCAAAGTTGGAGCTGCAACTTCTGCCACTGGCTACCACACTACCATCTCCCGTCTTTCCCTCCATCCGCTGCTGCCTCTGCCCCCTCCAGCAGGGCTTGGCCCTGCCCCAGCACAGGATGCACGGGCAACATGGCTTCTCTGCCCCCAACTTGGCCTGGCAGCAGCTTTAGCCTGGGTTCTGGCTCCAAGGCCCAGCTGGAGCTACCTCTGCTGCAACAGCTGCTGCGGGGCTGGGCTGGGGCCAGAGCAACTACATGGAGTGGGGCCAGAGCTGAAGCCAGAGGATGTGGGGGCAGGTACCAGTGGGTGCAGGTTTGGGTGGGGTGCAAGGGTCAGAGGGGGCAGGTGCAAGTGGTAGGGGAGACAGGCCCGGGGGGGGGGGCGGGCAAGCAGGAGGGCCTATACCATTTGACTCCCCCTACTGCCTGGCCCCCTGCCACTGCTTTCCCTGCTGCAGCAATTGGTTGAGGGAGGGTAGAATTTAAGAAAACCCTCCAATACTTAGATTCTATACACATACAACTATAACACATTTATAAATTTCCCATGTATAAATTCTAATTATTCTAGGGTCATTGTAAATTCATAGTTATCTTGGATTTGGGTAAATTCATGGTATTTCGGAGGTGCCATAACCTCCAACCCTAAAGCATGAGTAGCTCTCCATTAAGAGGCTTCCTTCTGGTTGCACTTATCTGTGCAGTGTCCAGTTTCTTGCTCTTGCAAATTTGTATCCTCTCCGGGATGGAAAAATATGAATCTGGTAGATTCGTGTGGTAAAAGCGACTGCATGGGGTAGAAAAGACTGAATGGGTCTGAAGTAGCGGAGATGGTTCTTAGAGAATGGGCATTCTGCTTCTCCTACAACCTAGTGGTGCTCTAGTGCTGTTCCTGTTCATTCTGTGCGTTTGAAAAGAACCTGAGACCTTTCCTGTATACTAAATAACTCTAGGTCTAGACTTTTTTGGTTAGTCGTTCTGCTTTGTCTTGCGATAGCTTGACCACCAGCTTCATGTGAATGATTGCAGATGCTTTGGGTCTGATAAGAACAGCTTCCTTTCCTAAGCCTGAACTCAAGTAAAGCTCACTAGCATAAATCTGGGCAGGAAGTTAGTGACAGAAAAGTAGATATTCCTTAGACTCCATAACCTTGGTCTCTAAAGGCATTTTTGTAGTAAAATTACTGCAAGAGCTGTTTTATAAATATAATCTCAATACTCCGGTGAGGATTATTCCCATGTTTCCCAAAGGAGAAACAGCTTTTCTCCATGTGCTTTGGCCAAATCCCTCCAGGAAGTCAATGTTAAGGTCAAGGCCAGGAGTTTCTGGTATTCAACCCATTATGCAGCACTGCCCCTGGGTAAAGCCCCATTATATATATAGTACCTGGAGCCAGCTTAGTACAGAACAAGCATTAACCAAGTATCATCTGGAACATGTGTCTGTCATGGGATCTGTCAGAGCTAAGGTGATCTGAGGATTGATTTACATTGAGGCACAAACACTAGGTCAGATTGGTGCCATAGGTGAGGTTGTTGAAACCGGATGTTCCATAGGCACAGCTCCTTATCCACTATATCAACTTCTGCAGGAAGTGAGTGCCCTGGAGTGCGAGATCCAGCTCTTGAAGAACCTCCAGCATGAACGCATTGTTCAGTATTATGGCTGCCTGCGGGACCGAGCAGAAAAGACCTTGACCATCTTCATGGAATACATGCCAGGGGTAAGAGACTGCAGTAAGAACAAAGACTCCTTGCTGGTTACTCTGACCATCCCACCCCACTTTAAGCCCTCTCAGCTGTCTTCCTTTTTTTGAACATGTCTGTTCAGCCTTGATGTACTGTCACAGCTCTGCTCCTTGTTTTATTTTCTGTATCACCCTAGTCTTAATTGCACACCTGTCTTCATGGTCCCCATCTCCCCTGCCATACTATGCATGGTACTACACCCTACTTTAACTAAGCTCTAAAGCCATGACTCCTTTTTCTCCCTCCCCTATTAAATCCCTCTTACTGCATTGTCCCCAAGAAATCAGCCAGATAATTCCACAATTCTCTCTGCAGACTATTGTACACCAAAAATATGATTTTTATATTTTAAGCCCCTTCACTGGCTGCCCTCCTTTGCTACATCTATTATTTGTACTCTTAGATTGGAAGCTCTTTAGGACAGTGGCATTTTTTCCTCAGTGTCTGGAGAGCACCTAAAAAGCTATGTGCTGCAGGAATACAGATAAGTTTTCAGGTTAGGAAGCACAGCAATGCCATGCACTTGGGTGGTCCTTGCTGTTTGTCAGTGTTGAGACCAGTTACTTTAGTTACTAAAGCTAGGCAGAAACTCACATTATGGTGGTGACTGAATGAAACTCTTTTGGAGAATCTGGGAAATATTTGGTGACTGTCAAAACCTGGAACCAGTTTCAAGTGCTTTGGTAATGTATCTGTGAGAGATCAGATTGAGAACGTGGGGATGGTAAGGAGTGAAACGTGGGATAGATTTTAGACCTGTGCGAGTCGGCAGCGATCCGATCTGGCTTCAGATCCGGCTGCTTCGGATGGCCACGATCCAATCCGGAGCTCCGGACCGGGTTTCCACCTCGACCCGGCCAAAGCAGCTACAAAGCTTTGGAGCCGCCTCAGAGATCCGGTCATAGGGTATAATGGGAAATCAATGAAATATCTATAACTGTTGTTTCTTGTCTAATATGGATGAAACTTGCAGGCATGATAGCCTCTGCTGAGAGCAAGAAGCCTGCCAAGTTTCAAGAAGATCGGTGCAGGGGTTTGGGGGGAACTGCACCTCAAGCTGCAGACAAGCAGAACTCGTGCCATGGATGCCACTGACTGTGCGTGTTAAGGCACAGCAGGGTAATAGCTGCAGGGATGGTGGCCCTTCTATGACACCTGCCAGCTGTCGAAGAGATCGGTGCAGGGGGAGTCTGGGGTCGTGCACCCCTAGCTGCTGACAGGCAAAACTCATGCCAGGACCATGTCTGTCTTGGAGCAGTTGATTGTCTGTATTGATTCTTTCCTCTCCTTAGCCTGGTTTTGTAGATGCTAATTGATGCTTTTTAAGTCATTATGTAGTAGCTAGGTCCTGTGTATTGAGCTGGTCCCTGAGTCCCTGGTCCCTGAGTGAATCATGATTGATTGATTGATTGGTAACTGGGAACACAGCAGCTTAGCAGCCAGGCCTGCAGTAGTCTGTCCTGTCCGGTCCTGTTCTCCCCCATCCCCCCCAATGCAGTCAGTCCCACAAGCACCCATGGCATGAGTTTTGTTTGTCCACAGCTTGAGGAGGGGCAGTTCCCTCCAAACCCCTACATCTATCTCCTTGAAACTTGGCAGGCTTTGTGACCTCAGTAAGAGCTATCACCCCTGCAGTTTTCATCCCGCTATGTTGTAACGCCTAGATGTAGCATGAGTTTTGCTTTCAAGAATTTGGGGTGCTGTTCCCCCCCAAACCCCTGGACCGATCTTCTTGAAACTTGGCAGGCTTCATCCTCTCTGCAAAGTCTGCCACCCCTGAAAATTTCATCCAAATTAAACAAAAAACAACAAAGTTATAGATATTATATTGTTTCCCCATTATACCCTGTGGCTGGATCTCCGAGGCGGCTGCGAAGCTCTTCGGAAGCTCTGAACCGCTTTGGGAAGCCGAACGAGGCCAGCGCTTTGACCCGGATGTGCTGCTTCGGACCTCGAAGTGTCCGAAGCTTCTGCGGATCCAAAGCTCTGTCCGAAGCCTCGCACAGCCCTAATAGATTCTTGTGGAATAGTGAATTTCAGGTGCCTGATGCCATGTCCCTCAAGTCCAAGGTCTGTGCTGACTCATGGTAAATTCCCTGGCTCATGCTGGTATGTGTTTTGCTTCAAGAGGAACTTGCTGCATTTCCCTTGCATGCATTTGTCAGTGTGGCTAGATAGTTTCTTGTCTTACCTTTAAATAGCGTGATGTTGCTAATAGCCCCTGACTCGAGATGTACCTGGAAAAGTGTGGGGGCCAGTCTTCCTCAACCTTCTGTACTGTAGCTTAGCAAAGATGGTCTAAGAGCACAGTTTGAGAGCTGGTGTGCCTTATTCTGTTACCCAGCACCATCTGGAGAGAATGCGTTGCAGTATTGGATCCTGGTGATCTTGGGCATACCATTTAACCTATTATTTTCCCCATTGTACAGTAGAAGGTTGCTTACCTTCCTCATAGGGGCACAAAGAATTAATCAGTGTGGTAAAACACTGAGATCCTCAAAGAAAGAGCTCTTGTGCAGCTTCTAATTATGCTGTGAACACAGTTGGATAGCAAGTGGATGCCCTGGGACCTATGGTTTGTTGTATCTATCTGCAAATCCTTTGTGTGTATGTTTTTGGTGTAGGGTTCAGTGAAAGACCAGCTAAAGGCCTATGGTGCACTGACGGAAAACGTGACTCGAAAGTATACCCGCCAGATTCTCGAGGGAGTCTCGTACCTTCATAGCAACATGATTGTGCATAGGGACATAAAGGGTAAGAGCAGCATGCGGTTTGCGTGTGCACCATGTGCATGGAATTGTGAAGATGGAGGCCAAGAGTTCCTTACAAGCAACTGAATGGCATGGTTTGGGTTATTCAAAAAAACCCGAAAAACCTTCTTCAGAGCCCCAAGCTGGTGCTGCATAGCTTTTCTGTGGGGTGGTGTGTAGGGGCCGTTACTGGCCAGGTATAGAAAGAGGAGAACTCTCTGTGCTTTTCTGTAGAGGAGCTGAGAAGATGGCACAGTAAGGATGATTCTTTTGAGAGTTGTAATCCTTAAAAACCCCTATCCACAGCTCTGGATCACTTTCTTTCACACCCCAGTAAAATGAGGCTCTGTTCCTCCTTCCTTTGCTACCTGCACACATTTGCCTGTTTCGCTTCCTTATTAGTTCCTTCCTAGATTCCCCCCTGCCTGGCCAAATTGCCACCTCCCAGCTGATGGTTACCTAATGCTAAATCTGAAGCCAGTTACAGCATCTGACAGTTGTGTTTATTCCCTATTTGTTGTCCTTACCTTACCTGCCCTACCTTCCCCATTAGCCTTCAGTGTCCTGCACGTAGATCCCTGGGTTAGTCACAGTCTGTAAGCTATCAGTGCCCCGATATCTTCTTTGGAATACAAGGCTGTCAGAACACAGTTGTCTGTGATCCTGAACGGCGATGGGGCACATCCAAGGAGGAGAATGTAACCTCCTGGGCAGGTCTATGAAATATTTCTTGCATCGCCCCCAGGCTAGTAGAGATGAGTAGCCTCTGGGGTCTTGTCTACTTGCTCATATGATCATGTTCAGAGTGTCATCCATGCTAGCAGGTTAGTTAATGGCTTCCCTATCCTTAGTGCCTTATTTGTAATCTGCCTTCAGGAAAGTGGGTGGACCCCGGAGCTGTTCTGCCCTAGATTCCCTTACAGGATGGGGTTGGCCCATCCTTGTGAAGTGCCTCAGGCGGGGTAGCATGGATCCTGTTATGAACCAAAAGGAAGAAGCACTTTTTACTCTGTACACATGAGTGTACATCTTTATAGTAAGCCATCCACTAAGACTGACTCTTTCTGCCATTTCGCTGTGGCTGAAATAAATAGGACCCTCAGCTGAGTTAGGCGAGTCTCATTTGTTCATTGCAAGACTTCAGAGTGGTCTAATTAGTTCCATCTCCTAATTACTGCTTTCTGGCCAGCTCGGTGTTTGCCAAACCAGCACCCAAGCAAGACCTTTGTCTGTGTACTGTCACCATTGACCAGCAGGCCCTTTATATGCTGCTCAAGCTATTTACAGAAGCTGTAACAATGAGAATGCCGACTCATCACTTTTTTTCCCACCCCCTCCTCATTTCCTTGTGTTTTTCCCCTAAAGTGGCAGCCGTTAGTAAATGGCTTGTTTGCAGCTTGCAGTGAAGAGATGGTGGCTTAGCAGGTCACCAGGCGCTTAATGGGGGAAAGGTCCTGTCAAGGGATTCGGGCATTTCTGGGTCAGATGTGAGCTTCACAGATTGTCTGGCAGCTGGATTGTGTGATAACAGTTGCCTCTATTCTTCTCCCTTCAGGAGCCAATATTCTCCGTGACTCTGCTGGGAATGTGAAGCTTGGGGACTTTGGGGCCAGCAAACGATTGCAGACCATCTGTATGTCTGGAACAGGCATCCGCTCAGTCACGGGCACACCATACTGGATGAGTCCAGAGGTGATCAGTGGAGAGGGCTATGGAAGGAAAGCAGATGTGTGGTAAGCAGTTGCTGATAGCTTTACCCTCAGCTCTTCCGGGGTGCTGTGAAATGGTCTGTTAATAGAAAAGTTGCTAATTGTGGCATGAGTGCCACAAGAGATGCAAACGAACTGTGTGTGTAGCACATAACAGATATGGGATGGGGGACAGGCAGCACACTGGCAGATGGAGTAGGGAGCAGAAAGCAAATCAGCAGATCAGGCAGGAAGCAGAAAATGGAGCAGCAAATTGGGTAGGGAACGGGGATTGGAGTGACACTCAAGGAAGGAACAGAGCTTAATTTGTGGCACACCTGCCAAAAAGATGGGTCCCCTCTGTGTTAATGCATTTCCTCTGCCTCTAGAACTGAATGCAGATTTAGCCTGGATCAGGAAAAAAAATAAATTTGAAAAAATTTGGCCAGTTTCTCATCTCCAGAGACCTGGCGCTGTGGCAGAGTGCAAAGCAAATACAGTATTTCCCCCCCAAAATCAGCCCCTTAGAATTGGGGGTGCTTGTTTTAAGCAGGGAAGTTGTTTTCTTCTTTGGAAAAGCAGCAAGCCTGAGGACACTGTGTGTGCCCTGCAGCTGCTAAGATTGCTGCTGAGGTGGCAGAGTCCTATGTTACCATTTTCAGTCGTAGCTATTATCTGATCACTGTAGCTTGTGCCTGAGGCAGCAAATGAGTTGCTGGTACCATCCTAATGAAGTTTGTGATGTGGAAACAACATCTTATTTGGAGAAACTTTGCAGCAATTTTGGGCCTATTCTTTTGACATTGAGTAAGTCCCCTTGAAAGCATAGTGTCCAGGAAATGTGGTATCTCAGTGAACAGTCTGGGTGAGGCAGTTGGCACCAGGAACTTGCTGGGCCCTCTGTATACCCCACAAGGGCTTACTGTCAGGTCATATGGTTGCCTTGATGCTGGGGGAAAAAAACTTCTACGTTCTACTTTCAAAAAAAGAAGGTAGAATGTTTTTGGTAGGCTTGTGTTTTTTAGTGAGGGGGGAGAGGTGTCACGCAAGAAAATATCGTATCACCTTAAGAAATCCTCCTACAAGACTGCAGACCTTGGAACACCAGCTCCTGCACCCTATCCTACTGCAGACTGTGCTCCTTCAGGCTATTGAATCAGAGCTTGGGGCAGGAGGGAAAGACCTACATGTCTAATACCACATCTCATGATCTTTACTGTTAAACCTCCATCCTCCCCATGTCTCTTGCTGTGCCACATCTTGATTAGACTGAAATCTCTGTAGGTTAGGTACCTGTCTTAAGTTTGTCTGTACAACGCTATACGTGATTAGCGCACTGTAGAGATGAGGCGGGGAGAGATTTGGGTGTTTTAATGGAGGTGTAGGAAGGGGATGCCTAGGAGTGGAATACCATGGGGGAGACAGGTCAGAACTGAAGTGATTTGGCACACCGTTGAAAATTGTGGCCATGCTATGATTAGTATGAGCCTGAAACAATGTTTATTAAATATAGGAACTAACCATCTTGGATGCCAAAATATTGGGCTGGGGTGGTTTTTTTTGCTGGCTGGGACTATACAAACTAAAGTAAACATCACCACCAAAAGCTGTTCTTTGTATTCCTCTTCTAAAGAGAGGACTACAGTATTTTTCATGCAACTAATTAGTAAAAATGTAACTGAATTTTGTCCAGTACACAAAGGGTTAAGCATTGTGGTCTCTCCCAATTTACAATCTCTGGGAGTATGGAGCACGTGTACATCCCCCTGGATGGATGCAGTTGTGGATTTCCTCTAGCTGCAGACATGGGTCCATTCCCATCAAAGAGGCACTGCATTGGCTGGGCTCCATCTTCTACAGTCCTGATCATTATTTTGGGGTCATAATTTTCCAATCCAATCTTAGTTCCAGAGAAGCTGTGCATGGACAAGAGACACAGAAACGTAATGAATCTAAGCCACCTGGCTTTCAGCCATTGCTACAGGCCTCTCTCCAATTTTCTTTTTCCTAAATAGCAAAAAATGTGAGCTATTTGTTATTGCTGGAATAACTTGACATGAAAAACATTCCTGCTGTTTGCTGAATTTCTTAAAGAAACCGGATCTGCCTAAATGGTATAAATCAGTCTAAACAATAATATATCCTTGCCTGGTCTCAAGCAAACCCCAGCACCTCAGCACACATGGTTTGCATTTTCTGTACTCTCTTTGAGTAAGTCTTAGAAAGATGGCTGGAAACCAGTATGAAACTTTCTTGTTGGATTTTAAGGTTTGTCAAGAAATTGTTTCTTTCATACTAGTTGGATTTAATTTCTTCCCTCCCCTGCCTGGGTGATTGGTATATACCATGTCTGTTCTTTGCAGTGCTGTTCAGATGAGGTTTCAGTTCACAGGCAGATAGGGGAAATCTTGTCCATTTAACAGAGGGGAGTGAATTGGGAAGGGCAGAGCTGCTCAGCCCTGCCCCTGGATTCCTCTGTGGTCATCAGCAGGTTACTTTAAACACCCTTATGCCTTTGTGTGGCAGCAGTGGATTTTGCTCATTTTCCTAAAGGCATTAAAGCTGCCGTTGCTTTCAAAAGCTTGTTCAGTCATTGGCCAGCTTGAATAAAACCTGAGAAGGTTGCTTCCTGTCTGCTTCTGTTTTTCCATCTGTAAAATAGAAGTAATGATACCAATCACTTTTCTGCTGCATTTTGAAATTTACTGATGACAAGCACAGTATAAGAGCTCAGGAATAGCTTATTGAGCACTTGGGAATTTGGCTTTCAGAAAAGGGGGGAGCTTTCTTTCCACATGGGGATGTTGAGGCTATCAACTTTTTCTACTCTGAAGAGTAACTTTTGTCAAAATGGCCTGGTGGAATTCTTCATCAGTACAAAACATCTCTTCTAGCTTGTGGCTTAGCAAAGTTTCCCCCCTGAGACCTGACGGATAAGCTAGGTGCTGTCCCACTTCTACACCATCTGTAATATTAGTTCAGAAGGTCAAATAACGTTACCTTCAGCAGCATCTCTGTCACCTGCTTTCCTTGGTGGGTAGCACAGGCATTACCAACAGGCGCAGTTTGGGCACAGCATTGTTGCAGGGGGGATGCTTTACCATGCTGTAAGAGCCACACTGGAGCCTAGTTCTCTTCATCCGGAGCTTTGTTGTCTGTGCTGGGCTGGCAGCAGTAAAAAGTAACTATGTCTCTCCCCAGCAGGTCTGGCACAGAATTCATGCAGTTAATGGGCTTGCAAGGATGAGGCCATTTTTATAGTTTCCTTTCAGAGCAGAGCTCTATCCATACTACAAAGCCACACTCTACACACTAAGCTTTACTGCATGAAACCCAGTCTCATTTGTTTTCCCCTGTCTGCCTCTCCAGGAGCCTTGGCTGCACTGTCGTGGAAATGCTGACGGAGAAACCACCCTGGGCAGAGTACGAAGCCATGGCAGCCATTTTCAAGATTGCCACCCAGCCCACCAACCCCCAGCTCCCCTCTCACATATCAGAACATTGCCGAGACTTCCTAAAGCGAATCTTTGTGGATGCCAGGCACAGACCCTCAGCTGAAGAGCTGCTCAGACATCACTTTGCACAGCTCCTGTACTAAATTACTTCCCTTTTAAGGTGCGGAGTTTGTGTCCCTGTCTGGTATAACCACAACTGCCCAATGTGGTGCTGCATCCTCAAAATGCCAACTCTGCTGTCCTGTTCCTCTGGGTAGGTCAGTGCCAAGGAACCTGCAGTCTGCTCTTGTGTCCTGAAGTCTTTGTTGGACTGATGTTCTACCAACAGCTATGCAACACAGAGCTGTGTTTTTGTCTTTGTTCTCTTGATGTGAAGTTGCATTTGGCTGCATGTTTTCTGCAGGCGCAAGCAGAGGGATCCAGGAAAGGTCCCATTGAATGTACATGGGCAGCAGAAATCTGGACTGAAGAAGCTACACTTTTCAGAGCAGACACATGGACAGCCATCCCAGCCGGCTCTCCCCACGAGGCCTGTACAGTGTGGGCAACCCTGTTTTCTAGACTCCTAGGTTTCTCCAGGCTTCTCTAGTAGGATCCATCCAAGCCATGTGTCACTGAGCACACATTCTCTATATAATTATATATATTTTTCTTCTTAAGTATTCAGCATCTGAAGGTGTTCAGAAAATATTGATTTAAGAATATGTGAATAGTATTATTTTATAATGAACCCAAGGTATTTGCGGGGGTGGGGGGCTTCTATCCAAATATCAGGATCATTGTCGAGAGGTTCCAGCAGAGCATGGTCTTTACAGAGCCAAGAGTGGAGGACTCTGCTGCTGAGGTGGCAAGTCCAGTACTTGACTGCCACAGAGCAGGGTTAGCTTGTGTCCTCCAAACCAGCAAACCTGTGCTCCTGTTGTACCTCCTTGCGGCTCAACAAAAGTCTCATGGAAGGGATTTCTGTAGAACAGCTTTCTGCTGCACCGATCTTGTGGTAAATTAGTTTTACCAATCCCTTAAACCAAAGATGATTTAATCAGTGCCCAAACCTTACTTCAGGGAGGGGTTACCTACTTATATTAGGCCAGGCTCATAGACAAGGAAAGTGAGTTGCCCCTTTTTTCTTTTTCTTTTTTTTTTTTTTACATGGGAAGAAATTGCTGGACACTAGTTTCCTGGGTGAAGGGTGAAACCAAAAGCAATCAGTCAGTGTGTGGGGGTGTTTTGTGAACATGTAAATTTTCATTTAAGGCTTCCATAATCTTTCCAAAAAAAAAAAATCTCCCCCACATTTGAGAAAGCTGAGCCATGTCTGTCAATGAGGCTAAAGGAAAGAGCCCTTTTTTCATGCCCGTGTGTCTGAAATTGACTTGAAAAATGGTATTGGTCCCCCAGAGATACAAGCATTGCATACTGCAGTCCTCTTGCTCTCTTGCTTTAAATATGTACAAAGCCTCTGATGTCTAAGTCTCTGGTGGCTTGCCACTCTCACCTGCTGCATTTTGACTGGTACACTAGAAATTCTGGTTGTAGTGACAGAGCACTGAAGTTATGAAGACTTTCTTTAAAAGGACACTCATGGCAGGTTCAGTCATGTTTTAATAAAAGCAAAGCTTCTTCCCCCCTCCTCCCCATGTGATAAATTACCCCTCAGGATAATACAGCTGAGAAGGCTGAACAATCTGAAGTGGTTTTCCTGGACCAGACTCAGAGCAATGTGTAAGTGATGAAAGCAGGTTTGTATTTTGCCAGATTTGCCTTCAGGCTTTCCTGCTTGAATACAAGAACGCACTTGTTTGGGCTACGAGCACTTCAGGGCAATTTGTTATGGAAAGGCCTTTCCATACCCTGTTTAATTCCAATGGAAACACTCCTAGTGAGCCTCTAAAATCCTGGATTTTTGAGCCAATATCTCTTTCAAAACATAAGCCCAGTCTCTTAGTTGCCCTGCACCTTGTCGTCATTTATACCAGGGCAAAATGAAGAGGGAACACTATTGCTCTTTTGCGGGAAGTGCTTATGCCAGTTTTGCTCTGCTACACATTGACTTCCCAAGGTGCAGAGCAATGAAGACTCACTCACATGCATAATCTTAGTAGAAGTAGACTGAGCTGTTTTTCCACCAGGGCTGATAGCATATTCCAGGCTTGTGATGTTATAACTTACAGCCAGCACTTAACGCCTGACACATACCAAAGATTAGAGCCCTTTTCTTTCTTCAATTTGATGTGAAGGTGTGGCAGCAGTGAGAGGCAAGATGGGTGTCCTGACCTGACTCGCACCTTTAACCCTGGCTTGTCCTCAGAAAGGATCCAGCTCTGCCACCATAGCCTTTACTCACTATCAAGCACATAGTTCTTTGGGAGACTTGGGGATGAGGACATGGTGTAAACTTTTGTTTCAATGCAACTAAATCCTCAGGATCTGTTGTGGCTTTTACCTCATGCATAGCTATGGAAGACTGTCCTGGAGCAAAGAGTAACTTGGACTCGTACGCCAGGTCCTTTACCCTGCTAAACACCCCCCCACCCTCTCCCCAACTATACTGAAATGTGCCTACTCTGTATACGCTTGTATTCCAGTTTTTATTAATGAGTCAGTAGCAGTTGTACAGTGACAGGGTTCTGTCTGAGAACATGGTATGCCAGCTTGGATTTCTATATTCCAATTCTGTACCTGACCCAATGCCACCTCTTCGGCACAAGAACAAGCCAAAGCATTACTTGTCTGTCTGGAGATGCACTTTTATGAATGTAGTTTGTATCGCTCTTTTTTAGCTCTTTTTACCATCATGTAAACTTTGATGCCTCATACCTTTTTTTATTTATATCGTAAAAGATCATATTTGATGATTTTTATATATATCGACTTGACTGTTATGGGGTTGGGGGGGTGGGAATCAATTTCTGATGCCTTTATGAACTTAAAAAGGAAAAAAAAGCAGCTGGTTTTGCAAGAGAATTTGCCAATAGTTTATAAAGAGTAGTGCCAGCCCCAAATGCCACCTTTGTTTCCTTGCAGGCTGTGTCAGTCACTTAGATTTAATTCACTGAAAATCTAGATTCCTCAATTCATTAGTGGATTGAAGCCACTGGAATAAACTCAAGAATCCAGCTCTCAAATTAAGGCCTCTTTACACTGCCTTAGCAGTGACCAGACTTTGAAGAGGGCATCCATTGCAATATGCTCACTGTTACGGTTAGTTTACACTGCTAGTGTTGTGTACATAAGAATAAAGCCTGGCCTAAAGTTAATCAGTGATGTCCATCCCAGGTAACTTTGAAGGAAAAAGGGGCATTCCATGCCTGCTGAGCTCTGGGACCCTCCAGGGATCAAGACTGCATAAGTGAAGCATATTGTAATTTCTGAAGAATAATTCTGCACAGACTATTTTCCCTGGGACAAATCCCACTCTAGATTGTTAAAATTAAATGTCTGAAAATTTTCCGTTAGGAGACTGCTGAATGTCTTGCCTGTAAGTTTCTGATGATACATTTGATATCTTTTATCAGCACAACTAATAAAAGATATCAGATTTACTCAAAGAACCCTGTCTGCCTATGTCCTTAGACCAACATGGCTACAACCATCACCCCGATGATACGTTTAGCAGTGGAGCAAACCAAGCCGACAGAGGTGGAGGTTCATCTCCCATTGAGCTTGTGAGGAAACAAAGTGGCATTTTGGTCTCGCTGTGACGATTCTGTGCATTTCAGGTTATTTGCTTGTTCTCCACTTGACCTGAACCGTCTCTCCCAAGTTGCTGTAGGTTTTGGCAACTTGGGTGCTGTGTTTAAAAAAAACAAACAAAAAAATAGTGAATACTTGGGTTAAAGGTGGTTGTAGATCATGAAAGCAGCTCCCTTATTTTGCTATAAAGTGATCACAAAACAAATTGATCAAGGGCAAAATTGGCATCCACTCAAGTGCCACAGTCAAGGTTTCATTTGAGCTGGGGTAGCTTGTGTTGCTTCAGGATATGCTGTACCAGGAAAAACTCGAGCATTCAGAGCTGTACAGCAGATAGAACTTGTTCCCACTGATGGATGCTTAGTTACTACATGCTCTTTTAGGAGAGGGTGTTTGTATCTAAGTTGGGACTTTTCTGTGGCCACCACCCAGACACCTGCCCTTGAGAGAGAGAGTGTAAGATGGGTTTGTTCAGTGGAAACAAGATATCTAGTGAAGCTCAATGGGATCTAAGCACCAAATTCCTTCCATCCCTTTGAAAGTCCTAGCCTAGATTAGGCAGAGGGTAGGGCAGGGTGGCTGCTAAAGTACTGTTGGATTTCTTCTTGAATGGCATCTTATGAAGTAGGTTGTACAAATCCTTAGCCTTGATTAGGAGCTGATCACACCAAGCACTTCTGGAAGTCCCAGTTGGGAAGGGGAGACATGCCTGGGAAACGCTTCAGAGACTAAGGAAAAGATTCCAGAGTCGTAACATGATGACGGGGAGCAGGAAGAAACTATTTTAACCTGGGTTGTGCAGAAGACCTTGAACCAGTAGTTTATCTAATTATATATACCGACCGGGGGCTTGCAGTGCAAAGCCAGGCCAATGTATCGTTTTATTTACAATAAAATTATCATTTATATTAAAAGTTTTTCTGCTGTCTAACCTGCATAGAATTCCTACAAACAACCCAAATGTAAGTGGTGCCTTCGGTGAATGAGTAAAATGCTTCACAAGTGTTGGCCATGTGGCTGACCTTGTGCTTGAGGGAGTAGGCCACCGAAGACTTCCCTGAGAGGCAAAGGAAGAGACATCATTCCTTGCAAAGCACTGAAAACAGTTGGCTCCTGAGGCCAGGCGGATATGTGCCCTCTGGAAAAATCCATGCTTTTGGGCTTGGGTTCAGCCCTTTCCTGTTCCTAAAAGCCTGGAAGAAGCAATGGGATGGGATTGGAGTTTGGAGAGTGACTGATGTGGCCCCCATCCTCGTTGTACCCAAGGGCTTTCCAAATATGAAAAAAAACAAAACTTAATAACCTCCTTTCTGGCTTGCAGGAGAACAGCCCTGTCAGTTTTATAGGACATTTGTGTGAGAATCTGACCTAAGAAGCGCCAGATCCAAGCCTGTTTTGCATATAGATCATGCCCTTCTCTACTGTAGTAGTGAGCTCTGTAATCCAGGCCTGGCTCTCATCAAACTCCTATCTGCTGTAGTACTGACTGCTTGTGTCCTGGTTGTAGTGGAGGATTGTGGATGCAAGGTCCTGGTTGGAGAGGGAGTGGATCCCTGAGGAGTTCAGACCGATTCCATTGAAAGCTCTGGAAACTAGGGCAGGTATGACCTTGGCTAAAGAGGGAGACGGGGTGAAAACTGAATGCCAGGTCATGGTTACCTGTGCTACTTGGTAAGTCAGCGGAAGCTCTTGAGGGAAGCAACCTAGAAAAGCCCATGAGTACATGGCATTAAGTGCTGTTTTAACTTATGAAGTAATCAGATGCTACCCATTCTAATCCAAGTATTAGGGCACAGTGGAGAGCTCCAGAATGGCTTTCTGTTTAACATGTAACAGGCTTTTTTGAAAAGCAATCTGAAGAGGGGAACCAAGCTGTGGTTCTTCAGGCAAATGACAATTGAGTATTCAGTTTTCAAGCCCACAGCCTCCTACTGTGAGGAGGAATCTGCAGTCTCATTTGAGTATACTGAAAATGTGGGGATGAGACCTGTAAAACTGACTGGGGGTTTAGGCGCAAGTGCCATGGAGATCCGTGCATCTAATTTTCATCTATTCTGTCCTGGGAGAAGGCAAGAATAGTGTTTGCCAAACCCTCAGAAGCCTCTACTCAAACATCTAATCAAAATTGCTGGTGCTATCCTGCCTTTTCCTGCAGCTCCTTGTATTCTGCTCCTGCATCTTTAGTCACTTGAACAGAGGCTGGGATGCAAGTTTCTTCCTTGGAGACACTGGCTTCCCAAGCATGACCCCAGGCCCCGCTGTGGCTTTTTCTCGAGCTACTGTCAAGGAGCACCTAGTTTCCAGCTGAGTAAAATACCAGTGTGCTGTTGCGAAGTACAGCAGGATAAGAATAAATGGATTCACAATCAGATGCAACAGAAAACCTGAAGGATGAAATGCCAACCGTGCCATGCAGTCCACAGCAGAGAAGAACCAGGCATCTAAAGCTGTTCCAGAGCAAGCCTGTCATGCAGCATGTCCCCTCTTAACCCTCATCAGGCAAGACAGCACCAGGAGTAGCTGGTAAGGATCTGAGAGCATGGCAGTTCCTAGAGAACTTGAATACTGTTTTTGCCATTTCCAGTATCATATACAGCCAGGGTGCCAAACATGGCCCATGGGACAGATCTGGCCTGTAGAGCCCTGTTATCTAGGCATGGATACTGCCTCTAGGTATGAGTTGACCAGGACCAACCCCAAGGGCAGGGCCTGGAATGCACACCACATACTGCACCCATTCCAGCTGCTCTGAGAAGTGACACCCATCCCAGGTGCTCTGGGACATGCTTGCTCCAGGTAGTCCAGGGCCAGTGCTGCATGTGCTGCTTTCAGCACAGGTCCTGAGCCATCTGGAGCAGGTGCTGTGTGCAGTGCAGTCCCAGAACAGCCCCTGGGGGCACTGTGTGCCATGCAGACCCCAGACATGGTGTAGTCTAGCCAGAGCAGGCGCTCTGTTACATGTAGTGCCTGCTCCAGCCAGTCTAGGATCTCTGCTACATGCAGTGGCTGCTTTGGGATGTACACTGCATGCAGTGCAGACCCTGGAGCTGCCAGAGTGGGTGCCATGGGTGCTGGACCTAGCATGGGGAGAGGGGGTCCAGGTTCTGCCAGCCCACTGGCTCAGTCCAACCTGTGGACTGGCCCCATGTTGCTCATCCAGCTTGTAGGGTCAGATGAGTTTGACACTACTGATATAGAGGAAGACTAGAGGCAGGCATGGCATAGGTGTGAGGCTGAGGGGAGATGAGAGGTGTGTTCCCTAGTGCTGCATGAAAAACTTAGCTCTGGGACAGCATCAGGTGTCTGGTTTCCTGGACTTGCAAATGGGAGAACCTGGAATCTCTTAGAGGCACAACTGGCTGCCTCTGGTCTGCTGGTAAGAGGCTTCATCTGTTACTGCCTTGACTCCACAGCTCATTCTGTTTGGCCTAACGCACAGCACTGGCGGCTTTTTGCTATATTAGCCTGAGCTTCAAAATCTAGCATCATTGAGAGTCAACCTACAATGGCTTTATGGTCATATACATTTGTCTCTTGCTTGCTGTTGTGCTCAGGGCTCTACAGAGGGAAGGAAACAATGGACTGTGGCTGGTGGAGGTTGAAGGCAACAGCAACAACTCAAAAAACACTAATAGACGCATAACAGAAACACACATAAGAGACTGCCTTTGGGTGTGCTTGCCTGGTACTGGGAGCGCTGCTGCTTGTACAAGGCATAAACGGAAGTGTTGAGGTGGGGGTGATTTTAGGCTGGAGTTTTCCTTTAAGTATTAAGTGGTTATATTGGGACAGGAGCTCCTGAACCAGGAACTCGCAGTTTTCTGGATCCCAGAACTGTTTGGATGTGTGTGTGTGGAGTGTGTTGCATTATGTCCAGGAAATGTTGGCTTGCTTTCTCCTCATGTCACTTGCTGTTAATGATACTATGATCTTTGCCAGGTGCATTGTGTCTTATAAGGACTCAGTAATTAGGGATCTTGACAGTATAACCATGGAGTGGATTCTCATTCATTTTTCGCTCTAAACACTACATGACTGAGGACTGGAGTGTGTTCATGTTCCACTTCTGGGCTTTGTTTCTAGGCTTGGGTTAGCTATCCAAAGCCCTTTCATGGGGAAAAACTGAGGAGGCAGACATGTGTAGTCTGTGCCAATATTCTTTGCTGACATGGATGTAGCTTGATGTGACTTTGGGTGGATGGAGTTATCCTGCTGTAGGGATATCATCTGTGGCTTTTTTACAATTGGCTTAAGGCCATTTAAGGTGGTTGCAAAGGCTTTGTTGGTCCTGCCCCTCAGGTTTATGATGCAGGAGCTGAAGGTTTTGGTTTGGGTTACAACACCACTGCCGCCTCCCCGCCCCCCTGTGCATGACGTGAGCTGACCTCTCAGGGCAAACGTGCTGCTTGCACAGTTGTTCAGTTGTGTTTGAGCCCACTTGACGGGTGCAAGGGCCAGATGCCTCCCTGAGTGCTGCAGTGACCCCCAGAGGCGACACCTAGCAGGTGCATGTGCACCTCCTAAGCGTGGCAATGCACCCCCTACAAAAAGGCGCCGCTTGCCACCCTGCCACCAACACTGCCGGCGGCGTCTGTGGGCAGCCAGCAATCCCCGCTGGCTGCTGCCAGCGGTGCCTGCGGGTGCCCACCACCACACTCTTGCTGCCAGGCTCCTGCCATCATGCCCTCCCCCCAGCCGCCGGGGGCACAGGTCATTTGTGGTGGCCCCTCCTGTATGTTGGATCAGCCCAAAGGCTGCTCTCACAGCAGCCATATTTGACCTGCTCCTCTGTTGCTCTGTAGTCTGGTGCTTGAGCTATCCTTCTTCTCTCTGCTGGGGGCTATGCACAAGGACACAGTTTAATTTGCTCCTGTCCTGGACATACTCTTCTTGGAGCTGCTGTAGCCCCTTCGCTGTGCTGGGGCAGCATGAAAGGGTCAGAGGTGGGGTTGGGACATGGCCCAAGATGAGCTCGTCCAAGCTCCTTTCCCAGCACAATTTAGTGCAGCTACGAAGAGAAATGGAATGGAAATGAGTATGGAGAAGAGCAAAGTAATGATAACATCAGCCAGTAGCAATGATGATACATCAGTAAAAATTGATAATGAAAAGCTAGAGAAAGAATACACTTTAAATACCTTGGAGCAACCATCACAGAAGATGCTACATCAAAAAAAGAAGTAAAAAGAATAGGCATTGCCATTGGGAAACTACCAAAGATGAAGAAAATCTGGACTAGTGGCAATATCA
This sequence comes from Alligator mississippiensis, assembly GCF_030867095.1. NCBI lineage: Eukaryota > Metazoa > Chordata > Crocodylia > Alligatoridae > Alligator > Alligator mississippiensis. The sequence continues at coordinate 158,611,166 of NC_081827.1, forward strand.
CAATGAAAACGAAACTCCCCCTACTATATGCTGCTGTCATTTCAACAACTCTCTATGGCTGAGAGACCTGGACACTCAAGGCACCGGAAAAGCAAATTAAGACCTTTGAAATGTGGTGCTTTAGAAGACTTCTACGCATACCCTACACTACACACAGGACAAATGAATCTGTGAAACATCAAATCAGGCAAGAAGTCAGCAAATACACACCCTTACTTGACATCCTAAAAAGAAGAAAGTTGCAGTTGGTTGGATATGTAACAAGAAAGTCCGGCACCCTTACCAACACCATCCATACTGTGAACGGACAAAGAGGAGGAGGAAAACCTAGGACAAGCTGGACCATCAGCATCAAAGACTGGATGGGATTAAAACTGACTGATTGTACAAGGCTGGCAGAAGACGGGGAAGAACGGAGGAAAGTTATTGCTACATCAAAGATGCCCCAACTGTCGGTGCAGCCTCGCAACTGCCTTGACTTGCTCTTCCCTCCAGGCCTTGTTCCCTTTAGCACAAACTGGTTGCAGCGCTCTTTCATCCTCCTGAAGGGCCTTTGACCCACCCATTCATTGAAGCCTGGCTGTGGCAATCCTTTGGGTGCAATGCTGCAGCATGCCCGCCAGGGGGAGCACAAAGCGCCCTTTTCCTCCCTCTAACTACAGCTACATTCATTCCCCTCCTCCCCCCACCTCTCTCTCACCCTTTGACTACTACAATTTACATTTTCACTGACTGCCTTTCTTGCATAGGTACTGGCCTCTGGATGCTTTATTATTCCACCCAGGAAAAGCACAAACCAACTGCAGACATTTCCTCAGCCTGGCGAAGGGTATCTGTACCCAAACGCTTGCAAAGAAGAATTTTTCCAACTATTTGAGTACGTCTAATAAAAGACATTGGATTTACTCAAAGAACCTTGTTTGTCTATGTCCTTAGACCAACACGGCTACGACCTACACCCTTCTTCTTCCCCGGCACTCCAAGTTGAGTGCTCCCTTTCTATAAAGGAAGAAAGAGCCAAGCCAGCCTCCCAATGCCTGCTCTCCCCCTCCAGGCCAGAGCTGCTTCCCTTGGCAGAACTTAGTCTTCTCCACATTGTCCAAACTGGGATTCCCTAAAATTCAGGCTGTTGTCCTGGACAGCACTGACTGCCCCAGGTGACAAGCTGCGGTTGCCCAGGGAAGCTGCTAGCAGCTGGAATGGGGGAGGAGGAGTTCACTGGTGACATGTAGGGGGTGCAACACCAACACTGCCAGTGGCATCTGTGGGAGCTCCCTGCTTACTGCTGTCACGCTTCTGCCGCCACCATGCCCCCAAAGTCACCGGGGCCACGCGTCGTTCGTGGAGGAGTTGGTGCTCCAAGCTAGAGGCTCAGGGCCAGCACACAGCAGCTGGGAGCGAGCATACGTGAACTGCAGTGGCATGGGTGCCACCAGCCCTGCTTGCTGCAAAGAGGCCCAGTAACATTGTCTACATGACACTGGTGATGGACAGGAGCCAAGAGGTATACTCCAGACAGGGCCAAACTAGTGCTGGGAGATTGCTGTGGTAGGGTAGCAAGGAGGGAGGGAAACAAAGGGCCATGAAGGAGATCCTGCTGGGTGTAACTGCCCGGTGTTGTCTCATTACTGACTTGCAGGCCAGGGACTCGGGACCAAAGGGGGTAGTCAGTAGACCTGTGTGAAGCAGCAAGCGTTCACTTTGGATTCAGATTTGGCCGATTCGGAGGGACAGTGATTGGTGGTGTTAGTGGTGGTGGTGCAGGTGCAGGCACTGCTACCACCTCCTTGCTCCCACTAGCAGCAGAAGACTTATCACTGCCAGGAAAGAGGATATATCTGTGTTTGGGGGGGGGGGGGGAACGACTTGCAGCTCTCTCCCTGCTCCCTCTCCCTCCCCTTGCCAGAAGACCTGGCACCTGCCTTTCCAGCATGCTTCATGCTTGGTGTGCTGCAAAATGTGTGTGTGTGTGATATATGTTGTGCTTTCCTGCACAGTGATGACACACTGTCAGGGCAAACACAGATTTCTTTTTGTGGAGGGAAAGAACCAAGACAGACTAACAAGAACAAAGAGGATTTTGAGAGAAGAATAAGTTGAAAGGAATGGATAGGGATAACAGTAGGGATTGTAGGCAAGGGTAAATAGGATAAGATTGGATACAATTTACAAGAAGAGAGACTAGCTAGCAAAAGACTATATAGCAGGGCTGGGCAAAATGCGGCGGGGTCCCTAAAAAATTTAGAAAATTAATATTTTTCTGCCCCTGGCCACCTGTCATGTGGCCCTTGATGGCTAGCCAAAACTCAGTAAGCCCAAAATAATTGCCAGCCCTGCTATATAGCAAGCCAGAGCCTTTCAGATGCATCTGGTCCAAGAGAGAGACAGCTCACAAAAGGCACAGATCAGTTCAGACACAGCTTTATATGTTGTTTCTACATCCCTCCCCCAGAGCACTGGGATTGGAAGGGAACTCAGAGCAAGTTCACAGTCACTCGCCAGCTACAGATACCAATATCAGAGCCGTCTTTCCCCCCCCCAGCCTTTTCCACATATTGAAGATCACCCCACTCCCCTCCCTCTTCTCAGTTTCTGTTTGCTGCAAGCCTTCCAAATCCCCCCAATCCATTTGGAGGTTTCCAATTCAATTCGGACTTTTAATGGGTCTCCTGATGCGATTCGGATTTGGAAATTCGGCCGCTGAATCAGGCCGAATCTCCTTTGAATCGAATCAGCTACTGAAGCATTGCACAGCCCTAGTAGACGGCAGCAGAGATCAAGCATCCTCACGCGCTGGGCTCTAGAGCCTGCCTTGCTCCATGAGCCAGAGGGAGGCAAGGTGTGGTGAGCCCAAGCTCCGTCGGAGCAGATTTCTGCTGGAGTCGCTACCAGCACTGGCAGTGGGAGCAGGCGTGGGCTATTCAGCATCACCCAGTGCGGTTAACTTGTGGATTTACCATGAAGCTGTTTAGCATCGATCTAAAAGCCCCAGCTCCCAGAGTCAAGTGACTGTGACCATCTCAGCTTCCATTTAGTGATCAAAAGTTTCTAAACCTTGGGACTGTGGAGCAGTACCTGAAAAATACAGCCCACATGCAGCACGAAGGCTCAGAGACCAGAAGGCAAATGAGAAGTGCCCCGGGTTTATTTATAGTTCTGCTCAGAGGAGCTCGTTGCCACCTCAGACCTCAATTTAAGTGACTGTCAGGCACTGGCTTGGGTTCAGCTGAAGGAGCAGTCAGATCCCTTCCTGTGGGACTGAGGTCTGTGGGAGTCCTGTGAGGTCAGAATGAAGCCTTAGGGCAGCAGTTCCCAAACTGGGTTGCAACACCAAAGGGGATGGCAACATCCGCAGACAGGGTTGCAATAAACATGCCCCTGAGATTCCTGTGCCCACAGTGCAGTGCGGGGCTGCAACTGAACCAGACCAGCTCCTGTGGCCTAGCAGGCGAGACCTATTGTGGGAGGGAGTTCCGCACCACTAGGGCCGCCAAGGTGAGGCACAGCGGTGGTGGCAGCATGGAGTTGTGCCCATGCTGCTGCGAGGTGAGCAGGGGGCACTTCAGCTTGGCAGCCATGGTGGCTGCCCACTGGGCCGTGGCACCCCCAGGGGGAGGGCAGCAGGGCAGGGAACCCCAAGCCTGCAGCAGGCAACTTGCCTCTTCTCCCCATACAGGCTCTACTCTGACAGTGCTGCCCGCAGGGAGGGGACGGGGTGGGGGAAGCTGGGCTCTGCGCTCCACTCTGGCTGCAGCAGCTGCCACTCAGGGGATACGCACATTTCCTTTGGAAGTCACCGAGATCACACCCAGGCTCTGTGCCAGCCACACAGCTGGCTTCTAATGCCCAAGGGAGTGTCTCTGCATGGGCTAGCACTTCAGCTGAGAAGCAGAAGCAAAGGGGCAACCTGCCTTTAAACTATTGGCTTAAAAAGTCTGCTCTGGTTTTCAGGCCTGGCTTTATGATCTTTGGAGGCTCAAGGCTGGTGAGCTGCTGACCTAGTCTGCATCTCAGACAAGTCTGTTTCCCAATTTGTGCATTGTATGTGCAGCCAGGAGATGTGAGATCAGCACACTTCTGCGTAGTCAACAAAGCACCCAACTGCTTCATGTGCTGCACCCATTCCATGAAGCATGGGGAGTTCAGACTCCTCCAGGCACAAGGCCTCAGTATTGATCATTTCCCTCTCCCTAAATCCTGGGGCAAGGATCAAGCACTGGGATCCATTCCCATTCCAAGCACATGCCTCTGGGCTCCTGCTTGCTGCATCAGGAAGGGAAGTAAACAGCTGAAGTCTACAGCATGGCAGGCCATGGCTTGGCCTCATCTCCCATATCTCTCTAACCTGTACAGAGCTGCTATTCCCACCAGGTTTCAGGGATTTTTTCTGGCTATGTGTGGGCAGCACAATAGGGGATCCATGAGGTTCATGGAGCATGGGGTTCATGGCTGTGGTGAAAGAGAATCCCAGAGAAGGAGGAAAATAATTCCCCACCTTCCATGTTCTTGCCTTCAGCTTTTAAAAATGTAAGGCCCCCTAATTCAGAAATAGTTTCCTCACCCCTGCCCTCCCATCCCCCAGTCCTTCTAATCTGATCAGGAGAGACTCAAAATCTCACTGTCTTCTTTCTGGGTACCCAAACAGCAGCAACCCTGAGAACATGGGGAAGTGAAACAGATCAGAAATAGGAAGTGAAACCAGTGTGTCTGCTGTCTGCTAAACCAAAGTTTCCCAGACAAAGACCTTTCCCCTCCCATCACGCCTCTTCCTGCCAGGGCCACAGCACCTTTCCCATGGGGTCATAAGTGTCTTCATGCATTATTTTCCAATCCCTGCATGAAGATGGTGTCTCAAGGCAGCTCTGTCACTGGAAGGGGCCTGCTCCTAGCACAGGTCGGCCAAGGAAAGGGTAGCAGGTGGCTGGGCCCCAGGGAGGTGATATATATGTTAGATTTTGATATCCCTTATCTCCCTCAGGTTGTTAACCTGATTTGGGCTAGGAGCCCAGGCAGCGGCCCATAGGAAAAGTGAAGCTCTTGGCCCCCAGCGTTGGGAGTGCTCAGCTTTGTATTACACCAGCCTCCAGTGGCCCCACTTGAGAGGATGGTGCTGGGCACTGGGCACCCTCACAGTGCAACATGGTCCCAGCCTAGCAGCTGCCTGGGGTGGCTAGGAGCCGTGCATCTGCCACCTACACAAGGGAGCAGACTAGCTAACTCATGTGGGTCCTCCAAATAGACCAGGTGGATGGAGGCTGGGAGGTGAAAGGCAGGGAGAAGTGACCTTGTCACTCATTCAGCAGAGCCAGTCTTGCAGGGCATGTTTTTATTGCAAGCAGGAAGCATGAGTAGGGATGGGCAGGGATCCCCTGCATTGGCTTTACTTTAGGGCTGTGACAGACATGCAGACCCCTACTCTAACTCGTGGTACTTTACATAAAGCGCCATGAGTTAGAGTGATTTCCCCCCACCCAACATTTGCCTGTTGGGTGGGGAGGGGCAGGGGGCAGGAGGGAGGAATTAAGCCTTCCTGCAGGAGAGGAGCGCACCCACCCCAAATGCAGGGCAGATCAACTGTAGGGAACACAAGTTCTCTAAGACAGTCTGAAGTGAAGCACCTTCATCTCATCCCTCATTTGATGAGGGTTAATTTGTTGTGCGATCAGCCACTTTTAAAGAACTTTGCAGCTGTGCAGGCATATCATGGTATGGCTGTAGAGTGCTTTCAGGGGGCTGATTGCATGATAAACGTAACTTCTGTCTGCACTCTGGGTAGCACCTGCCACACTCTGGCAGCATGGACTGGCCTCCTGTGTACGTGCCCACAGTCCCAGCTGGGCCTGCGCAGTCTAGCTGCTGGCAACACCCAGACCAGTGAAATTAGGATCATAGGAAAGCAGGGCTGGAAGGGACTTCATAAGATCATCTAGTCCAATCCCCTTCTCAAAACAGGGTCATCTTACATGTGCCCACAAGGCCACACTGCTCTAGGCCCTTGAATGGTGCTTCCTGCTACGAGGGCTGGGCATCACTGTGATTCACACTGGTCCAGCTCCAAGGGGGTGTTTTCACTTGATTGTTCTCTCAGTAGTTGAGAAAGGAGCATCCCCCTTGGGTGTCTCAGCCTGTGTCCCAGGGCCCTTGTTGCTCTGATATAATTAGGGTAAAGCAGCCACCACTGGGTAGAACCTGCTGTTGGCCTCCAGGCAATGCCAGAGAATGTCATTCTTACACCTCAGCCACAGCAAGGCTGCAGTCAGTCCCCTCCTGCTGACAAACTCCCAGGACCAGGATACACAGGGATGCCCTGGAAGGCAGCTGGTTCTTCCAGAGGCAGAAGCAACTCTAGGTCCTTATCAAGCTTCTGCCTACATTCTCCAATTCACCCCTCTATGTGGAGTACATCTGCACCCCTATTATCATAGTATCTTCAGCCTCCAAGCCCTTAACCTGTCAAAGAGCCCCTGTAATGGTCATGGGCACTCATCCCTATTTTCAAAGAGGGGGAGCTGTGCCCCCTGCTCCCTGGCTGTGGAGTGGGTGCAGCTTCCAGCTGGTGGGGGGTTGCACTGGGACAAGATATCTGCAAACTGTGTCTGTGTTGCTGCCATTTCTCCTCACTCCCCCTACTCACCCACAGCTATGGTGCAGACATAGCTGAAAGCTGCTCAGTGCCAGTACAGCTCCCCACTGGAAGCTACACTTGCACTGTAGGCCAGGGAAGGGAGAAGTGGTGGCAGCAGTGCAGATGCAGTTTGCAAATACCTGGTCCAAGTGTGGCTCTTCGCTACAAGCTGCACCCACATTGCAGCTAGGAAGTTGGAGGGGCAGGGAGAATGGCAGCAGTATGGGTGCAGCTTCCAGTTGCTTGGCCCTGGCGTGGAGGCACATGCTACAGAAGCCATCCAGCCCATGTCAGACCAGAGTCGAGAGAGCAGGGAGAAGTGGCAGTGGGGCAGGAAGCTGCCCAGCCCTGGCAGGCACAGGCACAGGCAAAGCCCTTTAGCTGCATGGCCTAGCTCCATTGGTTTTCTGGGTCATGCCTGTCCAACCCCCTAGGGAACAGGGCAGAGATGTGACTGACCTGAGGAGCAGCCCCTTGCAGGCTCTACCTAAGCAGCTAGGCTCAGCTTCCCAAAGGTAGAGGTGCCTAATTCCCACTGGACTGCAAGGGGATGAGGTGCCTAAACCTCTGTGAGGCCATCTGCATGGCAATGGGCTTTTCTCTAAAGCAGGAAGCCTCTGCAAGGAACAAGCAACCTGGCTCCTTGTGTGCTGGGCAGATGGACTCCCGCACTGGAGCCCTCTCAGTCTCCATGTTTGCCCTGGCATGGGCTCAGCGTGCTCCCCAACAGCTGCGGGCTGCTTGGGTTCCTGGAAAAGGTGAATACTCCATTCCCTGGAAAGTGGCCTGACATGAGGCTCAATCATCATTTGATCACTGGGGGCTTTCATATAGCTGGTCTTCTTCTCTCACCTGGTTTCTGCTGGACAGGGTATTTAGCTGATGCTACCTGCCATGTGCAACAGTTTGTATCATGACCCTGGGGGGGGTCTCTCTCAGGTACCTCTGTGGAGATAGCATGGGGGCAGCAGATGGGTGTGTAAGCTTGCCTCCCAACATGAGCCAGTCAGGGGAGCACTCTTCCCTCCAAGCGCAGTCAGTGACACCTCTGTGCTAATAAGGAATCTCCATTGGCTCTTAGTAGTACGGGGCCTATGATGCACAGTTGGGCCATGCTGATTCCAGGCAACAGGAAGCAGTGATACACACTCCCCATGTGGCAAGTGCTCACCAGATACCTCCTAGCTCCTGACAGAAGGGGTGGTCTCTGCCCCTAGAGAGGATCCCTTTCATGCACTGTTGCCCTGGACCTCCCAAGGCCAGGCTGCTATGGCTTGAATGGCTTATGGCATTTTCCCTCTGTCTGCTTGGGCTTCTTGGGGAAGTGCAGCTCCTGCAGCTGCCCTGTCTCCCCCGTAGCTGAATGGGCACTGAGGAGCTTGCTTGACAGAGCTGAAGGTTTGTGGCTGGGCCCCTCCCACATGGACAGTGTGTGGCCTAGGGCATGCATGGCACAGAGCCCAGGGCACACAGCTTGCATCTACTCCAGCTCCCTCTGGTGGGCTGTGGTTACAGAGGAGAGCTGAAGAGTCTGCCACAGCCAGGACAGATGGGTCCTTCTTTGTCAGGGAGGGGAACCCTGTGCATCCAGAGGCCTTGTGATCAGTTCCTGCTGCTGGCCTCACAGGGGCACAGCATCCTACAGACATACCCAGGGCCCACTACCTGACAGGAACAGAATCATCTGCCCATAGTGACCCAGAGCCTTGCTCTGGGCCCAGAATAACCAAGAGCAGAGAGACATGCTAGGCTGTCCATATACAGCAAACGCCTTAAGTGGAGAGATCTTGGCAGTTCACTCTGGCCTAAACTCACCTGCAGCGTGGCTAGTGCCTCACATGTAGTGGGTCTTCCTGCTTTACTGGACCAAAGCCACTCACTGCTTTGCTCCTTGGGTTTGTTGGGACTTCATCCTGCCCCCCCCCCGCCATCAGTGGAGCCCTTCAGTAGCATGCCGTCACATGCATAAGGTAAGGGGAGCAGGCTGCATATCATCTCATGTTCCCAGGATCATCCAGCCTCCCAAGGACTGGCCTGTGCTGTGCTGAAGGCTTTTGGACACATTGTGAGACCCAGCACTGACCAGGCAGAGCTGCCTGCCTTGCTGACCGTGCCTGGGAGTTCCCTGGCCTTCAGGAGTCTCCCTATGGCAGCCCTAGGGGAGCTGGGAGGTCTTTCATTGCTATCACAGCTAGGTAGAGTACAGCACTTCACCCAGTAGTCAGGGGAGCCTCACAGCCTGCCCCATGAGCTAGACAGTCCCTAGGCCTTGGGGGGGAAGCTGAGGCATGGAGAAGGCCAATGACATGCCCATAGGGGTCTGTAGCTTATGCAGAAAATGTGGGGAGGGATGGGATTGGGACCTAGCAAGAATCACTGCAGGAAGTGGTTTTGGGGCAGTCCATGAGGCTGTGGCTTTCTCAGCTCCCCAAGGCTGGTACAGGCTGAGTTGTTCCTTGAAAACAGCTCTTTGGGCTTATCTGAGGAGCCCCTGGGCTCTCTACCTGAGCTATGCTGAGAGGAGGGTCCATACTACCTGATACAATACTCCAGCCTCTCAGCCCTAATGTGGGATAGGCCTGCAGCTGGTGCTCAGCCCCCCTGTGTGGCCTATCCATGCCTTCCCTGTCCTCCAGCCTCTGCTGTGGTCTGGACTCTGATGTCCTTTGTGTTTTCAGTGTGCTGTGCTCAGCAAGCACACCCTGGGCCGTCCCTAGGCAAATGCATGTTCCATGTCCCCACTGTGGCACCTCCTCCATTTTCCCTACTCAGATTGCCTGGCTGTTGCTATGGAGGGAGCCCTTGGCAGAACCCACCCCCAGGCTTTGTGGCACTGGCAGTCTGAGGTGAGCAAGGGCTGCCAGTCCCTCGGGGGCTGCACTGGGACCTTGAATCTTACACAGGCGCCAGCTTAACCTGCTGCCTTAGTGAGGTGTGGCGGGCACTGAGGAAGTCACCTCTACTACCTTCCCAAGGGAGATGGTCACCACTGCTACCAGCTCTGGTGCCCCTGAAAGTGATATGCAATGGGAAAGGCTCAGAACATTGTATTACAAAAATAATAAAAAGGGCGCAGAGCCGCCAGGCAAGGCCAGCTCCAGCACAGAACGTACCCATTGAAAGGCAAATATAAAAACAGACAGAGCATGGCAAACAGTCGCAGGGCAAGAGCAGGGAAGCTGAACTGGTAGGGGAACTGAGCTGCTGTAAACAAAGTGGGGGGCCTGCCCTCCCCACATCGCCAGCAGGCAGACCAGAGGGTGGGACCAGGGGCTGGATAGCCCCTTGACACTGTCTCTGGGAGCCCCAAGTCCTCTCTTCCCCTGTGGCAGCAGACTCCTGTGAGGGGTTAACAGAGAGGCTCTCTTGGGGAGGCATAACCTGGTTTCAGCCCAGGGATAGAAGAGCTCCTGCCTGGGTGTTAGCAAGACACCCTTGGACCCCAGGCAGCCCTGCCCTTTTCCCATTTGGGCCCCTGGTCTTGAAGACCAGGCACATTCTGCATTGCAGTTTCAATGGCCCCAAACATAATATCTCCTAGATCTTGCTACTAAAGGCTCCTCCAGTTCAGCAACACAGTGGAGCTGCTGGTCTTTGCCTGGGCACTGCCTCTCCCACCTCTGTTCCCAGCAGGCCCTCCCAGCGCCCTTTACAGCAGCTCAGTTAGCCCCCAGTTCAGCTTTACTCTCAGTGTTGTCTTGGCTGGGCTCGAGGGAAAGGGAGCCAGGCCATATCACGCTGTCTTGGTCCCACTCTCCACCTCCTTGTGCACCCAGAGCTCCTTGTGCTGCTTGCGCCCAAAGCCCTCATCGTAGTTGCCTTTGCTTTTGAACAGCTGCTGGAAGTGGGGCTTGCAGTAGAACTCCCCGTGCAGTGCTGCATAGCTGCCCAGGCTGCAAGGAAGAAGGCAAGGGTAAGCCGCCAGCCATGTGCTGGAGGGAGTGGGGAAGTATGGGGGGTGTCAAGGAGAGCGAGAGGGCTGCAGGGGCTGTCATGGCAAGTAGAATTATAAACTGAATCCAGGATGAAGGAGTTTATAAAAAGGGAGAATGTGAGGTGGAGGGGAGAGGATCTGAGAGGAGAAAAGGAGAGGCCTGGAGATGGGGTAAGGCAGGGGAAAGACCTGTATAGTCTCTGCATTGCTATGTGATGCTTTCAGTCTACCCCAGGTCTAAGAGAGGGTGAACACTTTAGTCACAGCTGGTGGGGCAGGATAGGAGAACTTCCCCCACCTCCTACCCTACTCCTGGTCTGGTATCCAGAGCTGCAAAATGGAGGTGCCACGAAGGCCCTTGCCAAATCATACCCTGTAGGATAAGACTGGAGGAGCTGCAGTGCTTTGAGGAGGCCTGGAGGCCTCACATTTGAGGAGGCCTGGAGGCCTCGCATTTCTTCCCTGGACACCAAGTGTGAGCAAAGGGCTGTGGCTGGGGGCTCAGGCTGGGGGTGCATGGTCTGAGTGGGTCTGGGGGGTGTGCACAGCCCAGCGTCTTCCTCTGCAGTTCTCCTCCTCACCAGGCAGAGAAGACCTGCCACCCTGTCCACACACCTGAGCTTGGTATTGCAGTGCTTGCAGCAGAAACAGGCATTATGGAAGACAAATTTATCAGCCACCAGCCGCTCCATGGGGTAGACGGTCTTCTGGCAAGCCGTGCACGTCTCCTTCACCTGGGCCTTCAAGCTGAATGACTGGGTGGGAATGGAAACCACTGAGAGAAGGCCATGAGAGGTGGCCTGGCAACAGCAAGGAAACCAAGGCCTTTGCCCCCAGCCCAGCCCAGCCCAGCTCAGCCCAGCCCTCCCGCCCAAACAGGAGGATTACTGCAAATGTCCATCAGACCTAATGCTGGGGCACTGGTGTTGTGTGATGCAGCCCCTCCCCCAGCCCACATCCATGCCAGCATCTGGCCTTACAGCAGCATCTTCTGTGCAGATGTTGCCAGTTCCCCTCCCTATGTCAGGGCACCTCTCCCTCCCTCCCTCCCCACTGGCCTCCCAGCAGCTGTTGCCCCCTGAGGCAGGGTATGAGTAGGAGATGGTTGCAAGTGTCATGGGTACCTTGGAGCGCTGCACTGTGCTGCCTCCTGAGCTGCTATTGGCATCCTGCAAGGGAGAAAGAAACAAATAAAAAAATTAGATATGCCCAACCCACAGCATAGGGATCCACGGAAAAAGGACCTTGGGACCAACCAGGAAGCAAAGGGATTAGACCCAGTATAAGAAGGAGCCTTGAGATCCCTGACACTTCTTTTCCCCTGGACACACCTGCCAGATGGCCTGGGGTACTGAATTGTGCTGTAGCTGGACCCTATCCCAAGTGGCAAAAAGGCCAGGATTGTCCACAGCTCAGTACCCAAGTCTGGGCTCAGGTTTCCTTTACTTGGCACATCAGCATATCCCCACTGGGCAGGCTACCAGTAGGAGATGGCTGTGACTGTAACAGGTACCTTGGAGCACTACACTTTGCTGGGGCAAAGCTGGTCTTCATTTAGCTACCTCACTGGCACTCAGCGGACTGGCAATCCTGGCTGCAGTGAGGGGATGGCAAGGCCCAAGGAGTCTTGGACCGTGACTCACAGCTGTCAGATGGGCAGAAATACTCCCCAGCCCCAGCCTATGAACTCCCAAGGGGATTCAGGTTCACATTAGACTCTTCACCCACTTACTGGCTAATTGCAGCTGTCTTTCTCTTCCCCTCACCCTGCTCCCCCCCCCTCCTCCCCCTGCAACACACACATACTCACACATATTCCCAGTCCATCTGGCTGGGAACATTACACCAGAGGTTTTACCCTGACACCTCAGGAGACAGAACAAGCAAGAACTGAGGGTGTGATGGGCATAGGCACTGCTCGACACAGGTTAAGCTGACACAGGCAGCAACATCCACCTCCTGTAAGCAGCAAGGTAATCATGTGGCTAGGTGGCTGGTTTTTGAGGGGTTTGGCTCTTTTCTGGAAGCAATACCTAAGGGTTAGGTCCTTGTGTGCTGACTGCCCTGCACGCACCCACGGGTGCAAATTGCTCATAGCCACATAGAAGATGGACAAAAATGGGAGAAAGGACATGTCACCCACATTTTACAGAGGAGGAAACAAGCACCTGGACTTTAGGGGACATGCCCAGAGCTACGGAAGGAGCATGGAGCAGGGCAGATCTCCTGGGTCCCATGCCAGAGTCCTACCCACAAAGCAGCCAGCTGACCAGTCCCAGGGCAACCCCACAGTATTCAACCAACTAATTACACAGTGGATTTATTTGTTGTCACCTAAAGCTTCAGGAGAGCTCCTGGTCACAGTCAGTGCTCCTGAACTAGTGTTCTCAGCTCTGATAATCAAGGGATGGGATGATTATGCAGTTAGCAACCTGGCCCTGAGGACTGAGGCTGGGTTCAGGAAGCCAGGTATAACCACACTGTAATAAGCACCCCAAGTATACAGCAGCTGCTCCCATGCCCCTGCCACATTAACTCCAGTGCCTGCTATTACCATCCCTGCACTGTACTGGGCAACCAAGCTGCAGGTGTCAGTGCACAACGCCAGAGGTGCCCCTGCAATGTCACAGGAGAGGGTGGTGCCAGCTAATGTCCCTGCTCAGGATCATGCCAGGCCAACCCTAGTTGCACTCCTGATTCAAGGGCGCAGAGTGCATGTGGGGGTGCATGTCAGTCCTGGCCACTTCCCTTCCTGCACCAATAAATCTTAGGGTTTGTTGTTTTGCAGACTACTGCTCCCCTAGCCCTCCCCTGAACTCCAGGTTAGCCCATGGGCAAGGGCAGCAAAAGAGTTCACCTTTTAATTTCTGGATCCCTGCCCTGCACAATGTGCACACCTGTCCCAGTGAGGCTTGCCTATGCCTCATTGCAGGAGTTTGCACAGCAGCAAAGCCCTGCGACTGATGAACCTGACAGGCCTTTGCCTGGAGACAAACAGAAAGGCTCACCAGTGCACAGCGCCCAGGGGACCAGTAGGCTGGTGTTCCCCTCCCTACTCTCTCTGGCAGACATGTTTGCTGCTCCGTGCTTTTGTTATCCGTCCCTTACGCTCCTCAGTATCACAGGAAATGCCTGAGCAACAGGCAAGATAAAAAAGCTTTCACAACTCCCTGCAGAAGAGGGAGGGGGAGGGGAAGGCAAGGACAGAGGTTTAGAAACATGCAGGGGTGCAAGGCAGCTCAGCTGGGGCATGTGCCATTCAAACACCCACCACGGAGGCAGTGGTTCCAGTGCGGAGGGGAGCTGTGTGAGGTCCCCCCTCCCCCCCCTCCAATCTGTTGCTGCCTGCCAGCCCCCTAGGACTTACCAGGCCAGCAGCGCTGTTGGTCCTAGTCCACAAAGCTGGCAGCCACTAGCAAATACCAGCTCTGGATTGCAGGCCTCTTTTTTATGCCAAACTATCCCTGCCCCAATGCTCTGGGTGAAGGAGGCTGCCAGAAGTGGTGCAGGTGTGTGTGCACCTGGGCCCTGCACTCCAGCACACAGCCTCCCCTGACCTACATTTCAGCTGCATCGTCTCCCCCAGCCATGGATAGGACAGGGTCTAATGCTGCTCCACCTGCCTCCGTTGCCTCCCCCCACGCCCCACTGCCTCCATCCCAGTCCGCGGTGACCCACTGCGGTGGCCCTGCACTGCAGCTGTCTGCTTGCGCTGGTGCACCCTGGGTGCAAATCCCTGCCAGTCTGCCCTCACTGAGTCTGGGGTAACTGGCTGCACGCAGCCCCAGCCCCATGCAGAGAGCCAGGGCCAGCCACTGAGGAACTAGAAGGCATGAGCAGGCATCTAGCCGTGCCTTCCACTTAGCCCATGCCAGGAACATTATCACCATCGGTCCATGTTTGTTCTGAGCTTGGTAGCTCCTGCCTCCCACCCAGGCATGATTCCTGCATCACCCCTGAGGCATCATCCATTGCACTCTCTCAGCCTCCTCAGTCCTTCCAGTGCCTTGCTGGGACAAGAGTCATCTTGTCCTCAGCTCTCCAGAGCCACTCCCCCCTCCTTCTTCATCCTCATTTCCCAGCCCCATTTCATCTCTCTGTCTCTCCCCGCTTCCCCTCCATTTCTGTTTGGGAATTGTTTTGTATAAGAAGCCCACTGGAAACTCTCCTTTGACAAGCTGCCTCCTCAGATGTATCCCAGCTGCTCTCAGTGTCTGGCGGGATGCAGTGAAGACCAGCAGCTCCCTTACACTCATGTCAGCACAAGCCTGGAGTAACACACCAAGGTCAATGGAGGGACAGTGGTGAAAAGGAGAATAGAGGCCCTGGAGAAGGAGCTGGAGCCTCCCGCTTGGAAAGAAGCAGCAGCAGGGTTTAGAAATAAAGCAGCTCCTTCCTCAGGAATTAACTCCACAGCAAAACTTCCACAGCCTCCATGTACCCCGCGGCTGCTGGGAAAGGGGGCAGCTCTGTCCATCTGTCTGCCTGGTCTTCTCAGTGTGCTCAGTAGCCGTGGTATAAAACACTCTCTGCTTGGAGCTGAAATACACCTGTTTCTAGAGCAACAAGCCATCTCCCCCCATCTCTCTTCACTTTTCAGCAGCCTTCTGCCTCAGATCAAGCCTGCAATCTCTCTAATATCGCATGCATCCTCCCTTGGGGAAAGGACTATATCCTGTCCCAGTCAGGGATGTACTTGAGTTTTTTCTGTCTCTAACTTCTTGGAGCCTAAATGATTCATATGCTCCTGACTGTGGTTACAGGCAGCCATGGAAACACAAATAAAAAGTCAGCATAGCAAGAGAGTGGGGAAGCAGCCATATAGTTGAGGAGGCCACTGATTCAACCAGGCAGGTCAGGTCCATTTCTTTCCCCTGGAGAAAGTGCTCTGCCTACCCGTTTCTGCTCTACCCATGCCAAACCCAGAAATGCCACAGTGAGCTGTACCGCAAATGCCCCTTACAATGGCACCCCAACACACCATAGCCAGAGATCTTGAGAGCAGCAATGAGGGCACCCTCCTTTCCAGCTTTGGCCCAGGCAGAGCAAAAGCAGGTAGGTAGGTGGGCACGCCGAGCTCCCGACATGCACCCCATATGTTGAGCTTGTGGGAAAAGATAGCCCTGAAATCACTTGGGCCTGGCTGAATCCCTCATTCAGATCCGACCCCAATTTCCTTCTAACTTAGCAGTTGTATCTATCAGATAACAGGGGCATGCAATTATTTTGGGTGGAGGGCAGCTTACTGAGTTTTGGCAAGCCATCGAGGGCTACATGACAGGCAGCCAGGGGCAGATAAATATTAATTTTCTAAATTTTTAGGGGCCCCGCAGGTCAGATACAATGGCCTGGCGGGCTGCATCTGGCCCATGGGCTGCATTTTGCCCACCCCTGATTTAACCCAAGCTGCTCTTTTCAGTGAAAGGGGCAGCAATGAACTTGTTAGTTAAGTCATGTAACATTGTTTCTTTCCCCTGATTGGATGGCTGAAATATTTTAAATGAAGAGAATAGTGCTCTGAGCTACAGCTTGGAGCTAGGGCATGATCATGTTGAGTGTGAAACTGTCTGGAGTAGTGAGTGTTTTCACACCCATGATGGAGTGAAAAGGACCAGCCCTCGTGTCATGGCAGGCTGCGTTCAATGCATCTGTTCTCAAAGATAATCTACCTTCGCAACCCAGCACTCATCACATCAGCATGCAGCGAACATGGAACCTCAGCTCTAGTCACCCACAGCTCTGTTAGCCAAGGTTGGCTCCCCACCCTCTATATACAGCCCAGCTGCTGCTGAAGATAAACAGAAGAGATCTGTATGAGCTATACCTATCAGAGCTTAACTGTTGGAGCAGCAATAATCATGGCTGATTACTCAACCTAAACACCACATCCTGAAGTCAGAGCATGTACATTTCCCAGCGTTCGGTGCCCGCTCTGTGCCCTTGAGAACAGAAGAGGGCATGCAGCCCCTGCGAGGCTTTCTGACTCTCCCTAATTGAGCCAGTGAATCCCAGGGGCAAAGAGGATACGTACATGGGTGGAGGTTGTGCTGGCAGGGGCTGTGGCCTGGAACATGGTTCCTTCCTCCTGCTTCTTTTGCTTAGTCCTAGGGTCAGAGGGTGTAGGTAAATGCTTTCTCGTTGCAGAGTTTGAGATGGGCCCCAATGATACCTGAAAAGAAAGGTCAGAAGCACAGCCGTTACAACACAGCTGCTCCCTCTCCCCATGCAAATCTCTCTGACCTCATGGTTTGCATATCAGGCGTCTTTGTGCTCGAAAATGACTGGGTACATTTGCTATCCTGGGGGGCAGGAGGTGGGAGCTTGATGCGACTGCTGGTTACAAGGGGAATTTCAGGCATTTTTGAACTACCTGTCACTGCTGGGAAACTGATGTTTTAGCCCTGCCACGTCCCTTCCTGAGGACACCTTCCTCTTTCCCCATGGGTCAAAAGTGAGAGCTTCAATGGGATTTAAGCACCCACATCCTATAGCCTCCTTTGAAGATCTCAGCGTGAGCAGTGAGCTAAGCCTGCCCTGTGACAAGGAATTCACTGGCAGTGATGCAGGTCTGGGGGAATGGAGCTGTTCATCCAGGATCACTGATCAGTAGCAAGGGTAAGACTCCTGCATGTACCCTGGACAGTGACGTGGAGTTACGGGGCTTTCCTGCATGAAAGTATTCATCAAACTTAATAGGAGACTGCTGAAAAAACAAGCAAGAAAGTAACACAATAGCTCTTGATAAGCAGCCTCCTAGTAAATGCATGGGGGCAAATATAAGACAATAGCGAAACTATCAACTGCAAAGATACTACTTCCAGGCTCCAGACCACAGTCACACAGCTGTGTTGCCCAGGCTAGGGCCAAAAGGGCACTAAACAGTTAAAAAGACTGTCTGGAGAGAGAAGTGGGGAGTAAGGCTGGAAGTGAACTGCCTGTGGGAAGAACAGGGTAATCCAGTGAGAACTAGGTCCTGGGGTGGGAAGGCAGGCATGTGCACAGACTGCCTACTGCCTCGAGTTCTGTCTTCTCTGGAATACTTCAGTTCCCAGTGAGCAAGCCTTTGCACGGGAATCAGGCTTTCTGCTCACTCATCACCGATTCTGGAGTCAAACTCCAGGGGCTGACCAGAATTCAGCCCTGCTGAGGAAATCGTGGTTAGTGCCTGGAGACAGGGCCAGGAGGAGAATCACATTTCCACCCCAAACCAGGTGGCTGACTGAGACCCATCACTTGAGCCAAAGCATTCAGAGATCAGTAAAGGTCAGGGGTGCAGCCAGCCTGGGAACTGCGATGGTGGAGATGGCAACTTAGTCTGGTTGTAGCTCTGAGATGGAGGGCCACTTCTGGGCCTCAGTAGGAAGGTCAGCAACCTTCTGTTTCTGCTGGGGCTGCCAAGGCAAGTCTGGGTCAGACCAGCAGTTCCTTGTTACTGTCGAATGGCAACATGGAGTCTGGTGCAAAAGGAATTTAGTGGGTCTTGGTACAGTGCTAACAGCTATACAATCTCCTGTCACAAACCACCAATATCATGACAAATGACACAAGACTGTCAACCTGGACCTATTTATTGCCCCATCACTCTGGTATTGTTGCTCCCTGGCAGCCTTTAATGCCCCATATGGCAGGGAAGGATGCTCTGCTTCCTCTCCACTTCCCCTCCTCCATTTTACAGATGGGGAAACAGAGGCACAGGGAGGATTTGTGACTTAAGGGACTTGTTTGGGACAGAGGGATACTAGCTGATCTGGGACCTGAACCTGGGGCTCTTAAATCCCCAGCTAGTGCCCCACCTACTGCAGGCGACCTAACTCTGTTCTTTTTCCTTTTTTCAAAGAGCAGCCATGTGGTGCTAGCCTGAAAACCATGCTTCCACAGGAATAACATGCAACTGGAAGAAGCATAAATGCCTTCAGACTTCTCCTGGGCGACTCTGACCTGGGTGAAGACAGTGCAGTGGGTACTTGGGAGTGGAGCACTCGGGGGCTAAGAGCAAGGAGAGCTCTCTGGGGACAGAGCGAGGCCAGCGTTTCATAGACTCACAGGAAAGAGACCTGAAAGGGAGATCATTTAATCCAACCCCCTGCTCAAGGCAGGATCATCCCAGACTAAACCATCCCAGTCAAGTGACTTGATTGTTGTCTGTAAATATAGCAGGTGGGTAAACACTGGGGAGAGAGAAAAAACATCTAAGCCCGAGTTTGGCAACCTATAGCCTGCAGGCCAAAATGTTTGCCTTGATTTTGGGTATCTCACTTGGGGCTCCCACCAGCTGAGATTAGCAGTTGCTGCAGGGGCTCAGGCCTCTGAAAATCAGGCCTGAGAGGCCTCAAGTAAAGCACCCAAAATCAGTGGTGGGCCCTAAGGTCTAGTCCCTCCGGAGAGCTGGGGTTGTCCCCTACTGCAGCCCCTCACTCCATGGCAGGGAGACCGCAAGGCACTGCGGCCTCTCTGCAGCACAGAAAAGTCCAGGGGCTGAGCAGGAAGGCTGTGCAGACACTCCAGCCCATTGGGAGAAAGCAGCTCAAATTTTACCTAAATCATTTCCCGTCTCCTCTGTGGTTTGCTTGTTATTTCCTGCTCTGCTGAGCTGCGCGGCCGGTGTTACGCTTAGCCATGTGCCTATGCTCACAACAGGCCATACACTGCCAGCCTGAGCCCAATCCCTGATCCTGCCACCCCTGAATTAGGGAGTTTGCAGTGCCAACCCCAGCTAAATGCCCCCCCTGCAGCCCCCACTAGGCCTCCCCTCTGGCCTGTGCAGGGGGAAGGGGCAGTCCAGGGCCCTCAAAGAATCACTCCCTTCCTTGGGCAGCCATGGCCTCTGGGGGCGGGCAGGCAAACTGCCTTGCTCTGCCTCCTTACATAGCACCCAGCCAGAGAGAAGACCCAGGAGCTCTGGCCCTCAGTCCCCTTTCCTCAGCCCATCTTTCTCCTTCTCTGAGCCCATTCCCAGCATCCTGGATCCCTTGACCCATGTAGTCCAGCAGGATGCCACCTTGACTGAGGCCTCTAGGACCGGTGATCCTGAAGTTATCACTAGTTCCCTTCCTGAGCAGAGCTGGCTGCACCTCTCCCTGGTCTAGAAACCTAGCAGGAGACAAAATGGCAACCCCTGTGTCCCTTCCCGACCCTGAAAACTGCTGGAGCAGGGGGCCGTGCCATAAGGTGAGGGGAGGCCAGAACCTGTGGGCAAGCTAAGCTAGAAAGGGAATCCTTGTGTGGGGAGGGGTCAGGCAGCCCTGGTGGCTCTCTCAAAGCCATCTGGGTAAGGTTGGACTTCCTAAGCAACCGCCTCAACCCTTCACTCCTCCTGCAACCTCATCACCACCTCATATAACCTGCCCCCATGTCTCCATCCCCTTCCCCCCAGAGTGTAACTAAGGCAGGCACGTGGGGCACCAGCCCCAGGCGCCAACTATAAGGGGGTGCAAAGATCAAGCCCCCTGCCAGGAGTCTTTGCCACAGCAGGGGCAGCTGTAGGAGCTGCGCAGTGCAGTGCAGTGCAGTGCCGCACCATGCAGTATATACTGGGGGGGCAAGTGGGCCAAACAATGGTGCTTCCCCACCCCGCCCTGGGTGCCTTTGCAAGAGCAGGTACCGCTCTGCCCCCAACATGCATCCATCTGCAGGGGAGGGAGCAAACGGGCCAGCGGCATCGGCTTCCAGGGACTGTTTCTGCCGGAGCTGACGCTGCTGTAGAGGTAGCAGCAGGGCCTGAAGTTCCCTAGGCAGATAAGACTTCCCTTCCCCTCACCCTGCTCTGCACTTAATGAGCTCTGGATGCCTCTGCCCTCCCAACTCACCTCCCTCTTCCGGCCCTGCACAAAATACCCCTCTCAGGCCCTGCTCAGATACTTGTGTCCCTACTTGACCCCTTGCAACCTTCAACCCTCCCCAATACGCAAACAGACATGCCTCCAGTCAGCCTTCTCCTGGGATTTCTTATATCATCCAGGATTGGCATTCCTCATCCCCACCCTCCATGTCCCCCAGGCTCTCCTGCCACAGGCAGGCACCCGCTGCCCTGCTCAGGACGCATACCCTGCTCAGAACAGCTCCCTCCTTGCAGAGTGCTCTCAGTACCCGTGGCGCAGAGAAAGGGCCCCCAACACAGTAGCTCCATGTATGTCTGAACAGAAGTTACTACACATCCTTCCTGCCAGAGGATGGGGAGGCAGCTCTGTTGTGTAGTTATCCTCCCAACACCCTATAAGGCAGGACCAGGCCATTACATCACTTGCACAAAGGGTTCACAGCAAGGCTAAGTAACTAAGCTAGGGCACACAAGCGGCCTGTGACAGAGCAGGAGACTTACCCTGGTCTTTCACGTTTGAGGCCACATTGGGGGCCTACCGGACCATCCTTCCTTTCTGAACAACTCTTATCAGAAGCTTTGCATGTGCAGCAGCTGCCAAAGGAGACCAGCAGGGAGGAACTGAGCAACTGTGCCCGCCTAGTGGGCTGGACAGTCTGGCTGTGAAGTGTCCACAGGTTGGCTGTGGCTCCCAGTACTGCAGCTCCAGCTTTGGAAGTGGTAAGAGCACACAAGTCTTGCAACAATGGGAGGGGTGTTTGTACCCTGTCTAGCCTGCAGCCTCTTCTACTACTGGCAGCCGCCACCACTGGGAGAGGCACAAAAAAGTTGCATTTGCGAGCACACAGGTACTCTAGTGGGTTTTCACTGGCCTAAACAGTGAGAAGAGGTGCATTTCACATAAGAACAGATGGGAAGGGACTGAGGACACAAGGTGGACAGTGCCAGGATGGCATCCTGGCTGATGTCATGTGTGGGACCCCTCCTGCACTCCCATCTCTGCCCTTAAGCTGTTGCTGACTGGTCACTGAGTCCAGATGGATGGGTTCCTGAGCCATTCCTGACACAATACAGAATAAGGATAAATGCTCACATATAGGTTTCCATAGAAACAAAGCAGAGATCTTTCTATTCTTATTTGAATCACAGTTGCAATTAGAGGCCCCCACCAAAATAAAAGCTCTGTTGCTCTAGGAGCTGTATAACGCCTCAGGGAAAGATGGTCCCTGCCGCAAGCAGGGAAGCAACGGATGGGATGGGCACCAAGGACACAGAATGGGTCATGCAGCATGGTGGGTCCTCGGGGACACTCATGGTTTGCTCCTCACCAGGGGCAGACCATGCCCCCCAGGTCCTATTGGACTCGTACGCAATTGTGTGAAATGGTTACATGCTGGAGAGGAAGGAAGCAGGGCGTGGTGGTTCAGATCACACCCAAGGGCTTGCCAAACCTTGGTTCAGCTCTCTACTCTTACTACTTGCTTCCTGTCTAACCTTAGATGCCTCCTTCTGCCTCAGTTCCCCATGTAAGCAAAAGATAACAATATAGCCCTGGAAGGGCGGGGTGGGGGGGAGGCACAAATGACTGAGAGACACTTTGATACGGAGGCAACACGAGCCAGATCAGAACTGGGGTGAGAGGAGGAAGGATGAAGGGATGACAAACCAAAAAACTTGGGTCTCAGTTGCTGCAAAACCTTGGGCAAATCCCTTTGCCTTCTTAGGCCCCACACTGCCCATCTAGAAGATAAGAGGGCAGGATATTGACCACTTGGTCCTGTTGAGTGAGATCTATCTGTATATGTAAAGCACCTTGAGATAGTTTGGGTGAACTGAGAAGTAAGTGTTGAACATTAGTGGACATTGTAGAAATGCTAAGTATATGTCAAGTATCAGTCAGTCCCCAGCTGACACTGATAATCACAGCAAAGGAGCAACTTTATTCTTATCTTTTGAATGTCCAGATGTAGTTCCTGGTGACGCTCTGCCCCAGCTGTGCTTGGGAGATGGAGCAGTGTCACCAGGATCTCAGTGGGAGTAAATTCCAAGGAGCCAGGAGTGTGTTCTGGTGAGCCAGCAGCAGCAGAGCCAGTCACAGCATGAGAGAGGCCAGCTATGGGAAGCATCTGGAGCTGGGCTTCTCAGTGCCCAGAGCCTCTTGTTAAAAAGGCAATGGCTTTGGGGCATTTTAATCCCGCTGAATCCCACTGGAAGGAAGTACACGCGTCACTGTTCTCTCAGTCAGCTGGGGCATCCTCTTAGGACAGGGGTTGTCGACAGGGGTACACGTTGAAGGCCCCAGGGGATCTGCAGCCGCGGTGCAGAGAAGCACGGGTACTTGGGAAGTGTGGCATGGTGCAGTGGTGACACACTTCCCAAGTACCCCTGCTCCTCCATGCCACTGCTGTATACCTAGGAAGTGTGCCAAAAGTACTTGGGAAGTGTGCTGCTGTGCCATTGTACACCACCACTGCATGCCACTTGCCGACCAGACGCTGGGGGACTCCCCCCCCTTGTCCAGGTGGGTACAATCCAGGAGGGGTACCCACCAGAAGGGGTACACTCCTTAAAAAAGGTTGAAAACCCCTGTCTTAAGACCACAGTGGCAAGGGAGCTGGTATGTTCTTTGCATGGGTACCAGGAACACCTGGCCACCCAACTTGTGCCAGGGTTATCAGAGAAGAATAAGGCTAAGCATATCATGGTGAATAACCTGCCCTCCCAGGGTTGTACACACAGGCACCAACTCACCCACACCCACACAGCAATTGGGAGGAAGGCAAGGTAACATCAGGACGGTGTGAAGGGAGCCTAGTACTACTTGTGTTACACTAGCTCACAGCATTCACCAGCCTTGTTTGGCTAAAGGCCCAGTCAGTCCTGAGGCCCTGGCTCAGGCCAGCTCCCTAAGACTTCAGCCTGAGCTGGAACCTCTCAATTTGCTTTTGTTTCCTTTTTTTAAAAATCCACTGTCTCTCTAGATGAAGATAAGGCATCTGCAGGGAGGGGGGAAGGCTCAGCACCGAACGTCTTGCTGTTATGAATGTGGGAAAGAGATGCTCTCTTTTAACACTGACGGAGGAACTTGACTGCTGTTAAGAAAAGCTGCCTGAGCCATCAACCTGATCTGTTCTGCTGGGCCACTTCTAAGCTTCTTCTCAGAGCCTTCCCCAGCACCCCCAATTCCTTCCTGCCTGCGTTCCCACTCCAAATTTAAAGAAACAGCACAGAAAATGCTCACAAGGAAGGCCCCATGCATGCACGTGCCCGCACAAAATAGAGTGTGGTTTGTCAGAAACTACCAAGCACTAAGCTGCTGTTTGGATTCTCCCTCAGAGGACATAAGCTGCCCTGTAATGGTTAACTTTACAGTCAGACTTGCTAGGATGGGAGCTGGGAGCTAATGGGTTTGCAGTATGCTTGTGGGGTGCAGTGGTACCTCTTGCCCTGGCAGCAGCAAGGCCTCCTCCCTCCCTTCCTGAAGTTCTCTTCTCCCCAAATACTTGGCCCAACATCTCACTGAGTTGAAAGGCACCAGGTTTTGCAGTCCTGGAGGGGCCTCTGGCCAGCATGCCCTCCAAACACTACAGCACTTCCTGTTGGTAGAGAGAGCAAAGCAAACTGCATAGAGCAGTAGGTCCCTGCTCTGGCATATGGTTTCCATTAAGAGCCCTGTGAAGTGTATGTTTACTGCTGGGATAATCATGCCTTTGCATCAGACTTTCCCATGGGTAAAGTGCAAGGCAAGGAGGCAAGGCTCATTTGCGCTGCTTCTAAAAGCGGAGCCATTTCCAAGGGCTCCTGGCCCCTCTCTCTAACTGTAGTTTCTGCGTGTCTGAAATTAAGGCTGGCAAAAGGTGCCTGGTAGATAAATTAGCACAGCCCTGGCAAGAGCAGGGGCAGTATTGGAGCTCAGCTTCTTTGCTCAGCGAGGTTCAGTCCTCTCCACCAGTGAACCAGCTTGGGGTCTCAATTTAACCACTGAACTTGGAAGGAGCAGCACCATTTACGCCCACACATGCACATGCACGTGCACACAGAGCCTCATCAATACAGGTCTCAGAGTGTCTCAGTGGCTTTCTCAACCCTTAGCCTCTGCTGTGACTGCCAATAAGAGACTACTCATGTTAGAGACAGGTGTAACTATACATTCTGGCACCCTGGGCAAAACTTTGGGTGGCAGTGAGCACTCCTTTGTCACATCTGCAGCAGCCCATCTCTCTCCCCCCACTGCAGGAGCCCAGTTGGAGTATCCCCAAACCACAAAGCTTAGGAGTTGGGCACTGGGGCACAGCAGGAAGAGCCCTGCACTGTCCAGCCCTAGAATCTGAGCTGGAACAGCCCAGCACAACCAGGTCATGAGAGGTTTTTACCTACCCTGGGGACCTAAAGACACCTCCCACTGCTCCTATTATGTCCCTGCACCCAGCTCCTATGGCCAGGCATCTCAGGGCTTCTCCAGCTCAGCTTCTAGGGCTGGGCAGCACAAGGCTGCTCCTGCTGTGTCCCACTATGCAGCTCCTACAGCTGGGCAGTGTGGGGCTTCACCAGCTTGGCTCCTATGCCCAGAAGAGGTAGGGCTGCACCAGATGCAGCAAAAACTCTGGGGGAAGGAGGCAGCATTCCAGCAGCCCCTCGAAGTCAGCACCCAGGGCTGGTGCCCCTTTTACCTCCACCTGGTTGGAGGTGTGGAGGCCTATATGTCAAGAAAGGCCTACCAAACTATTACACATCCTATTCCAGTTCCCCCCCACCAACCGTCCCCCGTCCCCTGTCCCCCCTTCGTTAGCACCAACTTTGGGGCTTTTACTGGCCTGGGCTAGATGGGAAACAACTGTTTCCATTCTGATCCCATAAGCCATGCAATGCATGTTCCTCTTTTACAGCATTATCACCAGCACAAGCTTCCTTACAAGTGAGGCCCTGGCAGGGGCAGGCAGAGGGAGAAAGAGGGATGAGAAGTGATTCACTGGGGCTTTCCCTAAGGAAATGCAGACACAACTTTTTCCTTGTGGCTATTCAAAAATGTGGCCCACTGCTGCGACAGGGGAGAAGAAGCTTAAGCTGGAAATAGCTTACATGTGTTGGTGGTCCAAGCTGGTAGAGCAAGCATGAGACTGCACACTGGGCAAAACCCTACTCAAGAATGACTAGCTGTGGGGGCTGCTTTCTTGGGGCCAAGGTGGAAAGAGGAAGGATGGCCCAGTTGTTAAGGCCCCAATCTAGACCATGATCTCAAGTTCCTGTTCTGCCAGTTTCCCTGTGTGACACTGAGAAAATCACCTAGCCTTTGTGCCTCAGTCCCCCATTCTTTATAATGAGACTAACAGAGCTGGTGTGGCCAGGGGAGATATGAAGTACTCAGGTATGGGGGGAAACGGGGACCAGATAAATAACTCCATGTAGGTGCTGCCCTGTACAACTCCTATCAAGGTCAAAGACCTGCTGGATCAAGCCCTACAAGCAGTGGTGGCAGGAGAAACTTCTCCTGGGGGTGTGGGGGACAGTGCAGAGTGGTGTGGGCCATCCCTCCCTCCTGTATGGCCACTGTAGGGCTGACGCATGGTGAGGGCACTGGGTGCCATGGTGTGGCAGCAGAGCATGGCAGTGGCGCTGGAGCAGTAGAGCTGCATTTTGGGGAGCTAAGCCCCACTAGCCCAGGCCTTCCTCCACCTATGCCCACAAGGCAAGCATTACTAGGGTGCACACGTCCCTCAGCCCCTTCCCCGTTCACCCAGATCCTGTGTCTAACACCTTTACCAGCTTATTCCTCTAATCCCTTTTTCATCTGCTTCCCAGGGCCAAGTTGCCTCTTGAAAAATTGCCAGTGGGAGGAAATCTGCAGATGCAATGCTGAAAAGAAATACTGTAGTTTTGAGGAGAAACAGGGCTGGCTTTGTCAGGAGCAACAATGCAAGAACCACTCTAGAAATGGGTGAGGGGAAGGGTCCCACATACCCTACCCTCTTTGCCACCCACCCATGGCTTTATCTAGGGAGGCACCAGCCAGCAGTGGGAGCTGAGATAGGTGACACTGTAGAGACACTGGGTACATGAGAAAGCTCAGGCCCAAAGCAACTGAATAAAAGGGTCTTAGAGTGCTTTGCAGGCCTTCAGGGGCAGGGGGAATGCTGCTGAGATTTCTTTGTGTTATAGTGGGGGAAACTGAGGCATGGAGTGGTCAGGATTTTTTTTTCCTGTCATTGATATTGCAGTAGGGCCTGGCAGCCCCACTCCCAGATAACAGCTCCACTGTGGCAGGTGCTGTGCCAACCCATAATCACACCATCCAAGGGAACTCACAATCGGCATGCATGGAGGCTGGAGCGGGGAGAGAGACAGGGAGGAATGGGCTAGCAGTAGGAGAAACTGTCTTCTCACCTGGCCTCAGCCCAGCCCTGGTCAGCTGGCAGCATGCTGGGGGCCTGGCCCGGATTTTGAGGGGCACAGAGTCAGCTGGAAGTCGATGGTGCTAGGAGACTGGCACGGAGCAGGGTGACTATTTGTCGTGCACAGCTGCAAAGCACCAGCAGTGAGTCTGCTCTGGGCAGACAGATGGAGAGGTCAGGATAGGAAGTCCTGATCCTGAAGATGGACACATGTGAGGTTGGCCAGGTCTGAGCTTGCACCATGCCTATGCTGGCCCTTACTTGGAAAGCAAGGAGGTGCCCCAGGCCCACAGCTAGAGCGGTAGTCGAGACCCTTTGGAAACTGATGGATGTCAGAGGCCCCTCAAGGAGCACCTGACGCTCACGCCAGAGACTACACTGTGAAAATGGCTGCCACTCACTGATTCTCATCAGGAGGAGTAGCTGAGGGCACTGCCAATCTGCCCATGCCACCTGGTGGCTGATGACAGTGGTGGGCCACACCCATGCATCCTAGTTATACTGGGGGAAATCCTTGCTCCACCTGCCCCATGCAGGGGCAGAAGAGGGATTTGGGGAGAAGTTCTCCCCTCACTGCCCCCTCAGCCTGGTTCCCCACAGAGGGGCCACCATGCTCCTTCTGGCTGCATACCACTCCCCCTAGGCCCAGGGGCTCCCCTCCCTTCTTTGGCCGGGAGAGATCCTCAGAGAGCATTTGAGGACTCTCCATGCACTTTGGGGATGGAGGAGACTGCCCAGGGTTTACTCCCTGGCTGAGTTAGTGGAGAAAGATTTCCCCTAAACAGATGTTCCAGTCTGTAAGAGTCACTGCTGAGCAACCTGCCCCTGGCAAGGGCCCCTCTGTGATTAAATGACACCAGAGTCACCCACAGGACCAGGACTGACTCGCTACACTCCAGATGGACCCAATCCTAACACTTAAGTCAGTGAGGTTGTGGGTGTGTGGCATCGACCAGAATCAGGCCCTGAATCTGTCACTGAGAGAATTATACACCACCATGTGCCTAGGAGCATAAACTTTTTGCCACAACAGACAGCTGGTGCAAATAGAGTGCTTTTTTCTGGCAATGGTCATTACCTGGATTCACTTCTGACCTGCACAGCTGCTCAGCCTATGCTCAGACAGGGAGATGAGGCTTAGGCCTGCAGCGTTACCAGCATTTTACCAGTACCTGCAGCCCAACCGTGCAGGCCTTTGTGATTTGGCTTGGTTCTCTCTACTGGACCTTCAGTCATTTGTCTTTTTGTGAGTTACAGCATACTGGGTTTGAGGCAACATTTTTGTAAGGTGCATGAAGTTACCCATGCTCTTTTGCACCTTTAACTAGGACTTAACAATGGGTTGCTTATCTGGGAATTGACTTAGTTTATTAAAACATACTTAAAGATGCTGATCTCAGAGTTTCACTCTGAACAGGCTCTAATGAGAGACAGGCCTGATGTAGCAGAAATTCTGAGTACCTGTTCGTCCAACCAGGAGCTGTGGGTGTTCAATACCTCAGAAAAGAGGCACACCGGCCAACATTTTCCACAGCGGTTAGTGTTTTGAAACTCAGAATGATTGTTTCCACCCTGAGACATTCATGGGGCCTGGTTTTCAGGACCAGAGCACCTGCCTGCTGTTAATGAGGAGGTGTCCTGGGTTGGGCACCCAAACATCACGGTGTAACCATGGTCTGTAAATCCTGTAAAAGCCAGGAACTTCCGGTATACTCCTGCAAGAGCCAGCAACATTGGCAGACTGCAATGGTGATGGGGCTATCAGTGACACCCCCTTCAACCATTGCTGCAGGACATGTTTTAGCCCAATTTTCCTTTCAATATTCTCATAATCCACCTCTAACTGCCTTGCCTCTATAGGTTAATCTCCCCAAATTGCCATCTCTCCATCCATACTAGTATATATCTCAACGAGAGCTTGCAAGAAACCACTGAGCCACTTGGGGGTAGTCTTGGAGGGTCAGAGTTGCAGGGCAAATGGCTGAAGGGCTCAGCAATATCCCAGACCTCTCCAAAATTGTGGACAGCACCAGCACAGGCAAGGCTGGAACAAACCCAAATGACTTGGAATTGCCAGGCCATTTGGAAACTGGCTATTAAGACCAACTTGGAAAAGTTTGGTGGAATGGAATCAAAATCACTCTACAAACTGGCATGATTCACCTGAGCTCCCCTTCATATTCTCTGCTCTACCCTCCTGGTAACCTCTGCATTATGGCTGCCACATTCTTCACTTAACCTACAATTGAAATGCAGCCATCTCTAGGGTGGAACCACTCAAGCTGTTACTAGTGCACAGCAACA
Source organism: Alligator mississippiensis (assembly GCF_030867095.1). Classification (NCBI taxonomy): domain Eukaryota; kingdom Metazoa; phylum Chordata; order Crocodylia; family Alligatoridae; genus Alligator; species Alligator mississippiensis. The sequence goes on from NC_081827.1 coordinate 158,640,235, forward strand.
CTGTTAGTTATTCTCATATTTGCCAGTCCCAGACTTTTGCACAAACTGCTTGGGGCATCTTTAGGGACATAGCATAAAACCACCAAAGAGAATCAGAGGTGAAACTCCTCTCCTAACAAGTGTTACGTGATCTTTTTCTAATTACCAAAAATGGGCAGGAGATTAGTTCTAGGTCTGATGAGAAAAATGTCACTGGTAGCAGCATGGCCCCCTGGTGCCACGCTGGGGAGAGGCAACTATTGGCTCAGAGAGAAGAGCAGCCCTTCCCAAGCCACAACAAGTGCTTTTTAGCAGCGCTTAGTATTTCTTTGTAGGTCTCCTATTTAAACAATCCTGCATGCCAGGACCCCGAAACCCCTCCAAGCCAGGCTCACAGTGCTTCTGTCATCTACACTAACAGGTTGCAAATAAAACCCTCAGAGCCACGCCTCAGTCTGTCTGTCTGTCTGTCTGTACATCAGTGACAGTATGCCTGAGGTACCCCATGTCTTTCCTGAAGTGAGCCCCCGCCACTTATACATCCCATGGATAGACCCCTGATTTCTACCAGCTAATTGCCAGGCTGTATAGCTGTTAGTTTGATAGCTGATGCACCACCCTTATGCCAAATCTCATAGACTGAAATGGGAGCCTATAAGTCATTTCATGTCAGTTCCAAGTGCCGGTTCAGGCTTTAAATGATCCATTTGGATTAAACTGTTGGATCAAAATGTTTTAGGTCTGGCTCTCATCTGGTGCACAGAGCACTGGGCTGTGACCAGGGAGGCATGGGGGTCTATGCCTGGCTCTGCCACTGCTTCTTGGGTGGCCTTGGGGGAGTCACTTTGCTCTGCACACCAGATTCCTTATCTGTAAAATGGGGATAATGATACTGAACTCTACCATGCTGCAAGCTTTATGAAAAAGCTAGATATTTTCATTGTTATTTATGCTTTCAGACCTGAAACGGTCTCCGAAGGAACATATACTTCCCATCACTGGAAGGGTTTGAAGACAGGTTGGATGAAGCATTAGAAGACATGCAGTCAAGCAGAAGCCTGCATAAATTAGCTGTGGTCTAACAAATCTTCTGGCATCTCCAGCCAGCCCATTCCTTGCATGTCCAGCAGCACAGGGCAAAGAGTCTCTGGAGAAGTTACAGCCCAGACAGGGCTGTGAAGATCAAAGAGAAACAATACATCCCAGGTGTACTGAGCAGGACAGAGAATCCAGCCCCACTGCCCAGGCACCTTGCAGCTCTCTGAGCACAACGGACACCTCATTTAATTTTCACTAACTGCTGGGTGATGGCCTCTTACCTCATGAGCCCATTCAGGGAATGCAAAGGCTCCCTGTTTAGTCCCAGTAGCCTTGCTACCTCCAAGGGCTAATGGAGCTCAAGTCCCATCACTTCCTTCCTGGCTGACCCTGCATCCTCAAGGAGCTGCCCAGGGCCAAGAACAGACTTGCTGGTGTCTCATTCATTCTGAGAACACCAGCTCCCAGGGCCACCCATTCAATCCTCCTCCCACTACCTCCTGCCACAGCAAAAGTTATGGGCACATTCTCCTGATGTTCTCCCTACCAACCGGACCGCCTGGTTGGGACCCACAGGGGGCTATGGGGACCAGCTCCCACCACCCCTTCCTGCTGGTTAGCTCTTGTGTAATTCTCCCTTCTCCCCAGCTCGGGGTCTCCTCTGTGTTGGCATCTGCCTGTTCTCTCCATCCCTTTCTCCCTTGGCGTCTCCTCTCTCCCAATGGCTCCGCACCTTCCACCCTCACCCTCTCAGTCTGTTTCTTTCACTTTCTCTCAGCAGGGCTGGGACTAGACAAAATTAACAGTAATAATGCTTCCACTTCCTCGTCAAATCCCCCACCCCCAAACCTCACAAAGCAAAGCCAGCAGCATTGTCTCTTTTATGGTACATAGTGCGCTCAGCACCAAGCCCTGCTCTTCTGGTATCGAACTAGGACTCACCGCACTCCAGGGCTCCTCACAGAAACACCGGGCAGAAGGGCTCCTTCCCCTTCAGGGTCTGTCTGTCTGTCTGTCTCTCTGCCTGGTGGAGATGATTTTTTTGTGCTGCAGCCGGAGCTGGAGCTTCCTGTGCCGCCTTGTGAGTCCTTTCATCACCAGCTGCTGCCTGTGATTGGCTCACTGCTTCTTACACTCCAGTCTCCTTTGTGTGAAGCAACCTACAGCCCGACCTCCCCCAGCCCCTGGAGTCCCGTGCTCCCCCACTTCCATTCTCTTGCTCTCTCTCCACCAACTCACCCCCCCCGCCCCCTTGCCAGCCCTCTCAAATCAAAGTTGCTTCCCTGACCTGTGTGTATTGGGAGCATTGCCCAAGGAAACAGGCATGGGGCACACACCAGGGGAACATGCCCCATTTTCCTTCTCACTCACTACTAACACAGATGCCAGCAGTTACTCGCTGTCCTTGGCATTTCCCCAGTCTGCCTGCTGTTCTCCTTCATGACATTATGGGCCTGGGCTGGGCTACCCATAGCCACAGTGTTGGGGTGACCCTTAGCAGGTACACAGGCCCAGATTCAGCCTGCTCAGAACAATGCTCCTGCCAGCTCCCTCCCTTAGCTCTGTTCCTGCACAGACTTTCCATGTTCCTGATGTCGGGAAATAAGGTTCCCAAAGCTCAGGAGACCTAGATGATCCCACACTCACACCAAAGCATTGTCCCCAAGGAACCCCTTCTCCTCAGGGGGCAAGAGAGATGCTCCCTTCCTCAGGCTCTGAGAAGGTGTCTAACACAGCTCCCCTCCCAGTCAGCAGAAAGGGGAGGGGGACAGGATCCCTCTCTCCTGTGCTTCCTCAGCTCTTGAGGAGCTGAAATAACTGCGACAATTTGGGGATCCATATGCAGCTTATGATTTTGAATTTCTACATAGCCTGTGGTCTTTTGTATTATGACCTTCTCTCCTTTTGCACTACCTCATGTTCTTGTGCTCCAATGACAGGGAGAGGTGCCTGTCTGCCTACTCATGAATAGTTTGATCCTTAAAGACTATGAGCAGCTTAATAGATCTTGCTTGGGAAAACCAAAAAAGAAATGTAATCTCAGCTAAGTCCATTGCTTCCAACTTCTCTGCAGAAGGGTGGAAATCTGAAGGAACTGAGTTGCCCTAGAAACTGGACAAAAAACCCACCCAGTGCGGTGCTAGAATCTAAAAATTCAGAGGGATTCATGGGCAGGAGAGAGGATAAAAGGGGTATGTTTCATAGCAATCAGGTCCTTCTGGAACCACCTGAAGATGAGGGAAGCTGGCTGAAATGACGGAAGAGAGGAAGAAACTCCATAATTCAAAGGAGAAGCCAGGTGCTAGATGAGGAAATTGGGACTCTGACCAAATCCCAAAGATTGCTCAGGAGCAGGGGGAAAACCCATTAGGACCATAATGCAATAATGACACCACAGAAACAGTTCCTCGCTGGGATCCTTCATAAATTTGCAAAGCAAATTCCCCCATAGTTCCCCTGGAGAGAACTGAACAAAGCATGAATTTTAAAGTAGACTTTGGAGGTGAGTACAGCCAAGTCACAGCTCGTGTTTATAAAGTGATTAGCAATCAGCACACCAAAGCACAAACAAACAAACATATTAAGATAAAAGCTGAGTTTCCTTCCTAAAACAAGATACCAAATGTAGCAGGGAGACACTGATACTTCCCCATGAAGTCAGCCACCACTCAAAACAGCTTGAAAATGTGGTGCAGGATGCCAGAAGGGCTTGCAACTACAGAAGACCTAATGAGTAAGTGATATGTCTACAGAACAAAATGAATAAGCATTCTCAAAGAATTTATGGAGGTGTTTCCTGGATTAGGATACCAAAGCAATGTACTGTGTCCCTAGATTTCCACTGTATTGCCAAAGATACATGTGGCATGTAAAGAACATCACCACTGATGGGAAGTAAAAGCTGAATGTGTTTGGACTGTAAAATTAGATACAGCTAAGCAAATACAGACTCAAATGCCTTGGTTAACTAGGTGTCACTGTAACAGCCACCTGAAAGTGAGAGAGTAGGCGAGCTTTGCATAATACACAGTGCCTTTGCAGGTGGTAACAAGTGTGAGAAGAGAGCTCAAGAAGGCCCTGGGAGAGAAGGTGAAGATTACAACAGAACTACAACACATGATGCAAAGAATCCCAGAAATCAGATAAGATTCTTGGTAGTCCCTGGTGCAAGGCTGGTGCAAAATTACCAGAAACTTAAAAAGGTATCATTCTGAGCCTCTTGCTGGTGGACAACTCATTTTTTTTAATTGAACAGTTGCAAAACATACCAAGTAACTAGCAATAACACATTACAAACTGTGGTTTGCTCACTATGGGATTTCCCATAAGAGATAAGAAAAGGGCCTAGAATTCCCAAGGGGTCATTTCAAGGATTCTCTGGGATGTATTGGTTCAAGTACATTATGTCAAGGCCTGAGCTTAAAGCCAAATAGATCAGCAGGAAAGTCGGTAAAAACAGCAAAGGACTTGAGATGACATCCTGGCTTCATCCTGGATCCTTCATTGTTTTAATGGGGCTGGGATTTTCTTTTTGACTTAAAAATAAAAAGCAGTGGATATAGAGTGGGTCAGTCCTTAACACTGTTTTAATATCACAACATGCCTCAAAATGCTTTTTGGGGCATAAGTTCAGAAACTCATGGGCAGAACATCAAAAGAAAATATCAACATCTAAGTATCCTGAGTCAAAGGCAATTAACCTGAAGGAGTTAAAATCAACATGTGCCTCGGCATCCAGAACAGAAAAAATAATGCCCAGCAGCTGAGGTCATGGGAAGTTGGACTGCAATGCTGGCTTTCAAAGAGGTGTCCTGTAACCTGCAGAGGTACAACTGGACCACCACCCAGATGGTAGGTCATAATAACCAGTTAGGGACAATCCTACAGGAGAAACAGAAAACAGCTACAAAATTAGGAGGCTGGCTCTATCCATGGTGCTTATCTGGCCCTATAATCTTCCATTTGAGCACACCACTAACACACTTATGCATGCAATCCCCTGGGAGATAAGGCAGTAATAATATCCCCATTTCTCAAAATGGAGACTGAGGCACAGAGAGGCTAAGTGACTTGCCCAAGGTCACACTGGGAGCCTGTGGCAGTGGAGGGAATTAAACCTAGCACTCCAAAGTGCCAGGGCTGCGTCCTTGCCCCTTGGCCACCCTTCCCATCCCTGGCCTCTGTTCCATGAAGACATCCAGGATGTGTGTGACATTGGGAGTTGAGAAAGGAGACACCTCCTCCACCCTCTCACTGACAGTGCAAAAAATGAGAAGCAGCAACACACCTTCCCCAGGGTGTGACAATGTCCTCTCCCCACCCCACCATCATGTGAGGGGAGAGTTTTGCAGAAGGAACCCGATGAGAAAAATGCAGTGGGTCTTTTCAGAGACCCCCTGCTGCTAGTGGCAGCAGATGCTGATGGTCATCCAGCAGGAGCCAGATCAGGGAGTCCAGGAGCAGCGTCCTTCAGCCAGGGTCTCTGCTGCCCTTCACTGTGGGTCAGCATTTCCATCTGTGCAAGACAGGGTGCAAACTGCTTTGCACTCCTCCGGCATTGGTGGAAATGACAGCACAAGGTGCAGGCAAATCAGCCCCCTTAAAGTCTCTTCTCCCAGACAGGGGATGCAGGGCAGCCCCAGCATTACGTCCCATGCCCCTGGGCAATTCAGGGCACGGGACCCACCCTCCTAGCCTCAGCATGACCCATTCCTCCACAGCAGTCCTCACAGCATCCAGTTACACTCCAGACACACACTCAGCTCTGCTACTTGTTGCTATGGCGATGAGCAAGGGGCCGACTCGACTAGTGCAGGCTGAAACAGCAGAGCCTGGACGAGCTTGAGGGAATGGAGGGGCAGGGGGATACACCCTGCTTCCCCTGACTCACGCACCTGCCTGCCTTCCCTGCCTCCTCCAGCCCCACAAACACCCTGAGCTGAGGGCCACCTTACAAGCATGCAGCTGCGGGGAGATCTCCCTGCTGCTAAGAGTCCCCGAGTCTCCATCGCTGCGATGTCCATTTCCCGGCTGCTCCTGGCACCTTATGTGGCCCCGACGCTTCTCCCCACCTCGGGGGTTTCCAGCACTAAAGTGAGAGGGTTAACGAACATTTCGGAGCTGCGGCTGAAAGTGACTGGAGCGGAGAGGTGCTTGGGCAGCTGAGAGCTGGGCGCTAAGTCCCCAAATCCTCTGCAATCAGTGGGGTTGATGGAAACAGAAATTTCCAACAGCGCTTTATCAAAAGAAAACCCTGCGGGGCTGCAGGGGACAGCGCTGTGCCACGGCCCGCTGAGGGCAGCCCCGACTCCGGCCGCAATTGGACGTCTGTCTCCCCGCAGCCTCCCAGCGGGGCCTGCCCGCGGGACCAGGCCGCACCCTGCGGGCGGGCGCCGGCTCCCCTCCTCCCACCAGGGGGCGCCCGCACCCCGCCCCGCCCTGCCTCGGGCCGCCCCTCCTCCTCGCCGCGCGGGGGCGCTGCCGCGGCGGCCGCTTCCGCCCGCTTGTCCGGCGGCCCCACTCTTCGCCCCGGCCGGGAAGATGGCAGACGAGGCTCCGGTCTGCAGCTTCGTGTTCCGGCGGCGCGGGCCGGCAGCCGGCAGGGGCCGGCGCAAGCGGCCGGGCAGCGACCAGGAGGCGGGTGAGGGGCCGCGGCCGGCACCACTCCGCCAGGGGGGGCGGGCCGTACCACTGCCAGCGCCGGGCTCTGGCTGCGGGCCCACCCCGGGAGGAGGGCGTTCGGACTGTCCCACTGCAGGCGGGGGGAGGAGGGGTTCCTAAGCTGTGCCATTATCATTGGCGGTGCGGACCATACCATCACCACCGAGCGGTGGCGCGTTCTGGGCTGTGCCCCTGCCACTGGGGAGGGGATTTTGGGCTGTACCATACTCTCTGGGGCCGTCCTCGCTTGAAGGCAGGTGGTTCTGGGACATCCCATTCTCACTGCGGGGGGGGGGGGTCTGGACTGAGCCACTGAGCGCAGGGGTGGGGACTCCAGCAGGGCTGGGAGTGGTGGCGCCTGGCCATGATGCCCCCCGAGCCTGGGACAGCAGGGCGGCCCGCTCGGGCTGGCTTGACACCTGATGGCCGCTTTGCCCACAGGGAGCAGCAGCGATGAGGGCAGCGCAGTGGTGCGCAAGGAGCGGCGCCGGGATGCCCCCAACCCCATGGTCCAGAAGGTAATGGCTGCCCGCGCCGCGGTGCAGGCACGGGGCATCTTGCCAGCTGGCCCAGCCCCACCCAGGACTGTGAAAAGCCCCAGGGAAGAGCTGGGCACCACGGCACTTGGGGGCTTTTCCCTCGTGCACAGGCGGGAGCTGACATCAGCCGGCTCACCCTGGCCCTCGCTGCGGCTGTCTGCAGCCACTGCTCCCTGCCCTCGCGTGGCTTGTCTTTTAGTCCTCAGACATCTGAGGGAGCAGAGGCCTCAGCGGGGGGTGTGCAGCTGCGCGGGTGGGGAGCCACACACAGTAGCTGCAGGCCTTGGGTGTCTCACGTGACCCCAAATGTCCCAGTCCGGCGCGGGGCAGATGCCACAGTTGCACTCGTGACAGAACTCGGTTCACGTGTGCGGGTGACGTTAGCCCCTGGATCGCTGCACTGGCTGGGGTGGGAAGTAAACAGAGGGACGCACAAGCCTTTGGCTTGGCAAGCACACCCCTTGGATCTGAAGCAAACCTGTCATTTGTTCCTGTGATGGAACAGGCGGGATGGGCCGGGGTTGAGGGTTCGGGCACTGTGACTGCATTGCCCCTTGCTCGCTGGTCTATGAACTACCTCCTACCACCAGTAGCTGATGGTGGCCTACGGCCGAGGAAGGGCACTGGGGGCTGCACAAAGGTTTTCCTCCTTTTCTTCCATGTTTCGGCCTTTCTTGTTCAGAATCGCCCTGGGCATCTTTAGGAGCCTGGGTCATTTTTCAGGCAGTGTTGGTCTACTGCAGCTTTACATCTCATGTCTCTGTGTCCTCAAGGAGGCCACCCTTCTAGCAGCTCGTCTTAGATGTAAGGGTGTCCTTATATTGGGCCAAACAGTGACGCCATTAGACATGTCATACTGCTCTGTGCCCACTTCCCTGTCCCCAAACCAGGTGCACTGTAGCCTGAACTGCTGTATTTGCAGTATCTGCGTACTCCACGAGTTGCGAGCCTGAGTTCTAGATACTATTATGCAAAGGTCTTTCACTTGAGAGAGAGGACCCATGTATGCATGTGGTGTGGAGGTGTGATCCTGGTATCTGTAACTAGAATGCTCCCCTTTCCCACTGTTGTGCTACTTGCTTCCTTTCCACAGTTTAGTGATAGTTTAGTGATTTGTGCAGAGCCTGATCCTGATGAGACCTGAGTGCCCAAAGTTTCATTAATTTGCCTCCCTGGGCTATAGTTCTGTCTGTAGCCAGCATGGAGTCAGCTCATTAGGGATGGCCTCCCCCGTGGGAGGAGGGCCTCTTGTGTCTGGGTGTTGTGTTCCATTTCCCAGTATTAAATTTTCAGTGTTTTTCTCTCCCCCTGCAGACCCAGAGAAGCGTAAAGGAGAAGACCTCATATGGGTCGAACAGCAGCAGCGATGAGGAGGCATCGCAAGGTGTCGGAGTCGCTTACAAATCAACACGATCAGCGGTGAGGAGAGTACAGTGCTTACGTTTGAAGGGGGCATGGCTGTAGGTTCAGTAGAGCCCAAAGGAGCTAGCTGGTCACCTTGTCTGCCCTCTGGCAGAGTATAAAACTGGGCATCCTCAGGAGAGCTACTGGAGACACTCTTGCCCTGAATGGGAATTTTGGTTGCTTTATCCTGGTCCCATGCCCTGGTTTTATGGCTCTGTTGAGTGCTTCTCTTGTGTGTTCGCCTCTTCGAGAGCTTTCCCAGCCTTGCAGGGCCAGAGTGTCTGATAGCCTTTAATGGAGTCATCCTTGCGATGGTCCTGTGAGGCAGGGCAGGATTTACACAAGGGAAGCTGAGGCCCTTCCAGGATGAGTGACTTGCCCAGGGTCACACAGGAGGTTGGCAATGAACCAGGAGCTTGGAGCCAGGTGACCTGAGTCGGAAGCTAGTGCCTTGCCCCTCCAGGCAACTCTTCCTGTTTGAGCCCTTCACAAGGGGGAATGGTAATTTTATTCCTGCTCTACTAATGGGGAAACTGAGGCACAGAGAGACAAAGTAACTGTCCGAGGATTGTGTAACCAGTTGGTGGAAGAATGGGAAACAGAACCTAGGCATCCTCCAGTGGCCTAATCACGCAACTGAAAACAGAGGGTGGTGGAGAGGTTACAAGTCCTTACATTAGACACAACTCTTCTCAAATGCGTAATGAAATGTATAACTTCCTGTGATGTTGGAAATCCAAGCAGCTGTATCTTGTTTCACTGCCTGGCCTTGAGTGTACCACATGACACAAAGATAGATCAATTCGATCTGGGTTAAATAACACCAGGAGGTGATTGTAAGGGCCTCTTCAGTGTCCTTATTGTTTCTGTGTTGAGGCTGGCTTCAGAATATGGTGGTAGGATGGGCTGTGGACAGGAGGAAAGGCCCATGGGGTTCATACTGCACAGATCCCCTCCCCTGTGCCTGTTTCCTCATCTGAAAACGGACGATGCTGCCTCTCCCCAGAGGGCATGAGACTTTGTTAGTTCATGTCTTTCTAGTTCATTGTAACTTGTGTCACAATAGCCTGATATTGTTATTATCCCCCACTGCAGCTGGCAGGCTGGGGGCCGTTGCAGTGCGTCACTCACACTTGGGAACAGCGGGGGAAGTGCAGGAGGAGAATGTGGATATTGGGCTCTGGAGAGTTTTCAGCAGATAAATATAGAGCTGGGTCTATTTTGAATGAAGGCTGGGTGGTGCTTGTGTGGGTGTCCTTATACTGAATCCCTGTAACCATGGGGCTGTTTGTAACAGACTGACAAAGCCAGAGTTTACATTATATTAGGAAAGAAGCTAAACAAAATGGGTGTATTAATGAAATCAAGTGCAAGAACCCTGCCACCAGGGTAGAAACCCAGACACAACTAACTACCTGTGTGCCTTGGTACAAAGAGGTCTGTCCCTAGTGTCTATTCCCAACTTTTCCTGAGGTCTGAGGCAGAATAGCCCAAATACTTCCCCACCTTAGAGGATAACATTCATTACTGATCACAAGGCTCTGGAAAGGTGTCAGAGACAAGACCTAAAATGATTCGTAGACCCAAGGTGACAGCCATCAGGGTCACCTACTGAGGGATGGTGCAAAAAGCATCCCAATGTCACCAGTGGAGAGTGAACTAGATAGTGCCCATGTCTTTATCCCTGACTTCAGTTTCCCACCTTTATCCTTCCCCCCTTGTCTATAGGACCTGAGTCCTTGTGCAGTCCTTCTGAACTGTGACGTGTCTTTTGCTTTTCAGAAACCGGTCGGCCCAGAAGACATGGGTGCCACAGCAGTATATGAACTAGACACTGAAAAGGAGAAAGATGCCCAGGCCATCTTTGAGCGCAGCCAGAAAATCCAGGAGGTTAGTCAACCATGTCCAGGGCAGGAGGGGGCCTGTCCATCTCTGTTTGGTAATACCCTGTTCCTGGGGCCTGTGTCACTGCTGTAGGGTAGGAGTGTTAGGGAAGCTTGGTGAGAGAGAATGGGCTTCAGACTCCTGTGGACCTGAGTGCTTCAGAGTGAAAAACAGACTGGCCACAAAAGCTTAGTAGGTTACACTGTGTCTATGGTTGAGAGAGGCATAAGGCTGGAAGTGCTGTAGAGTGGGATGGATATGCCTTGGTGGAACTGACGTGTATAAGGCAGAGGCAGCAGGCATCTTTGTTGAGCAGGTGTGGGAAAGGAGGTCAAGACTGAGATGTGTTGGCAGAGCTGTGTTGTGTGGCTAGCCCTCCTCCATTTCCTATGAGCACCAAAGGTCCCCACAAAACCTGGAATGTCAGGGTGGGGGAAGCTTGTTGTTCTCTGACTTAGGCCAAGTATAGATCTGTTTCCTAGGTTCTAGTGAGCACCAGTTGGCTTCCCTGGCCTTGTCCAGTGCTCTGGCTGCAAGGAAAAGCTGGGGAAGCAGATCTGGGTGGGAGTCCTCTTTCCCAGCTGACCCTCTGCCTGTTTTCTTGCTCTCCCAATCTCTAGGAGCTACGAGGGAAGGAGGACGATAAAATTTACCGAGGGATTAATAACTATCAGAAGTATGTGAAGCCCAAGGACACGTCTATGGGAAATGCCTCCTCAGGGATGGTCAGGTGGGTGCCAGCTGACCCTCTTGCTGATTTTACATGACTCAGCACCTCTGCAGTCACAGCAGTGCTTGGAGAAATCCATGTCCCTGATGCCCATGTTGTATCCACCCTGGGGACAGAGGTCCTTAGTCCCAGAGCTGCCAGTGTTGCCCCTCTCACCAGCACCACCCTTGTTTTGCAGTAAATTTGGCTTCCCAGCTGGATTCTACCTAGTCAGCATCTCTGACAGGTCATGGCTCCCTTCCCCTTCTAAGCACTCTTCAACCTTTCAGGAAAGGGCCGATCCGTGCACCAGAGCACCTGAGGGCCACAGTGAGATGGGACTACCAGCCTGACATCTGTAAAGACTACAAGGAGACTGGCTTCTGTGGCTTTGGAGGTGAGGGGCTCATCCCTTGTCCCAGCCCTGCTGCCATGTCCTGAGATTCTGACAGTCACCTGGCCACAAGCTGCTCACATCTGTCCTACATTGACTGTCCTTCCACTGGGTAGTCCCTGCACACACCAAACCTGGGGTGAATTCTTCCAAGGGCAGAATCCTTAGAAGACCTTGATCGGGAACATGGAGGGGGTGTCACTGAGCAGCTCCAACTGTTGGCTCTGTAACTGTTCCCCTCTGTGGCAGGGGAAGATGCGAGTGTGAGAGGTCGAGCAGAACATATCATCTGCTTTGGTGGTGTTCAGCCAGCCTGTGGCTTTGTTCCACCACAAGGCTGGTGAGATCCACCTGTTGGGTGTGATGCTCATGTACACTCCAGATCAGAAGGTGGTGGGTGGCAGAGCTCAGCGGGCAGGCTCCAGCTGCTGTGCCTCTGTGCCCACTGTTGAAGTGGGGGATTGCACACAAATATAGTGTCTCTTCCCAGCAGTCCAGGCAGCATGGCATCTATTTTTGTAATCCATTTGCAAAAGGAAGTGACCGGAGAGGGCATTAACCCTTTGTCTACTGTTCTGCAGATAGCTGCAAATTCCTGCATGACCGCTCAGACTACAAACATGGCTGGCAGATCGAACGGGAGCTAGACGAAGGGCGCTATGGAGTCAACGGTATGGTACAGCCCTCCCTCCTTGCTGATAACTCTTTCTCCACCTAAATTTTGTTGGTACCATGTTAACAAGGTCTCGTGGAATTCCCCTCCCCCCTTCCGCATCCCTCCTGCTGCCGTGTGGCTCAGAGCATGTCCATAGCTGTGGCTGGAGCCCATGAACCTTGTGGTGCTTGTGATCCCTTGTGCAGTAGAAGAGTCCAGGATTCTGCATGCAGCTGCTGGGCTTGGAGCTGAACCATTCAGCAGCAGTGAGGCTGGGGAAAGCTGGCAAAATAGAATGGAGGCCTCACTGTTTATAGCAGTGAGTGGGAAGAACCTGCTTTGGTGAGATGAGCAGCAAGCATGTTGGCATGAGAACTAATTATATCTCATTCCCACACAAGCTGCTGACATCAGAGACACCCAGATGCCAGAGCTCTATTGTTTACTGTATAGAACTGATCCCACCTGCTACATAGCCCATGTGCTCAGTATTTCATGGTGCGGGCATAGGCTAGCTTTAGGGCTCAGTTGCTGTTGCCTCCATCTGGTTAATAGTTTCTCTTGTGCAGATGAAGAGAACTACGAGGTGAGCAGTGATGATGATGACATGCCCTTCAAATGTTTCATCTGCAGAGGCTCCTTCAAGAACCCTGTGATAACCAAGTGAGTGGACCTCTGTCTGCTCCTGGGGCGAACACCAAAGGCTCTAGCTTTTGGGTTACTGTCACTCGCTGTCACGGCAAATGTAGCCAGCATCCACTCGAACCAGGCACACCTGTGTGGCCTGCCCTAGTTTTCAATGCCTACCAGACCCTGCACTGGTGTTTCTTTTGGGGTAATGGTGGGGAACGGGGTGAATGTAATGGCAGGAGGTCAGATTGGGTGTTCCTGACCTGGCCTCAGATTCTAGTCCGAATGTGCCCACACTGTGGAGTACTCCCCTGTGAGCCCTACAAGCACCTATCCTAGAAAAGCCAGGCTAAGGGCACTTCCTGAAATGTAGCAGCAAGGAGTGCCTCATCTCAGCAAGACTTCCAGGAGCACCATGGATGTGCCCAAAAGCACCCTCCCTCCCAGGATACCAGACCCATTGTGGTAACTGCAGTTACCATGCTCTGGCAGCTTCCCCCTGCTTTGTGATTTTTCTTATTAAGCAACCATCTCCCTGTTTTGTAAATGGGGAACCTGAGGCATGGATTACTGAAGAGATTTGCTCAAGGACAAAGAGGGGAGGTGGTGGCAGAGCTGAGAGGATCCAAGAGCCCTGGCTCCTTGCCCAACCATCAACCCCAGAATTGCAGACCAAGAGAGCTCTGTGCCTATGCTGGCAGCTTGTCAGGATTTGGTCAGGCCTCACTAGCAGGTGTTTCATGGCATTCTAAAACCTCAACCAGTTTAGGAATGGCCTAGCTGACAGCTAGGACACCTGGGTTCAGTTCCCAGCGTTGTCATATTTCCCCACTTCCCAGCTACTGGGTAGGAGGCTGTGACTGATCCTCTGCTGGGTCTGTACAAGAGCTGCACTCAGGCCAGCATTGTTGGGGGAGTTTGTGCTTTTACAGGTACAGAGAGAGCTTGCAACTGAGCTCACATTGAAGTCTACAGCTCCCACAGGAGTAAGCAGGGTCACACCCTCCCTCTCTCCATGTACCTTGTGGGGATGGAGACTCTGGGCCTAACTCCTGTTGCAATTCCACGAGGGACATTCACTCCAGCTCCTCTTCCTTCCCTGCAGGTGCAGGCACTACTTCTGTGAGGGCTGCGCCCTGCAGCACTACCAGAAATCCAAACGCTGCTATGTGTGTGACAAGCAAACCAATGGCGTCTTTAATCCAGCTAAAGGTACCACTGCCTCCACTCTTACCCTACTTGTAGTGTTACTTCAGAGTCTGGAGGTGGTGATCGCTTTTCTCCACTGCTTGAGCCAGCTTAGCCTGGCACCATCCCACTCTCTTAAGCCAAACAGTTCCACAAATACAGATGTTCTGGCATTTAAAGCTCTTGGCTAGATGTAGAACAGCCTTTTACACCAATCTCCATGGGCTCCCTGCTCCACCCAAGGAGTTGGAAAAGCCTGTCTCCGTGTAAGCACTGAGAACTGCCCACCCTGCCCCAGCATGCAGCTGAGCAAAGCCAGATAGGATCCCAGGCTGGAGGGCCTGGATCATTATTTGCTGAAGGTCACTAGCTGGGATGAGCTAGCTGAGTAGTACAGCCCAAGGCAGCTGCTGGGTTGGACCTGGAGCATTTACAGGTTCGGTGGGCCTGGGCATTAAAATGGTAAATTGGTATAGCAAACACATTTCCCTCTGTCTGTTGGGGCTCCCACCCTCAGGCTCCTGGTACAGTGCCCACCTCTTGCCCTCCCCAGTGAGCACCTAATGAACCTGTCACTGCAGCAGTCTGCCTGAGTCAGTTTCTTGCAGGCATCAGCCCCATGTCCTGCTACTGGCTCCTTGCCCAGTGATGCTAACCAGGGACCACTCTGCCTTGCCCTGACTCTCGCTGTCTTTTCAGAGCTCATAGCAAAGCTGGAAAAGCACAAGGACAAGGAGTCAGATCACTCGGAGCCTGGTGATGAGCCGGAATAGCACAACCCTCAGTTCCCTCCCCTACCCCCCAAGTTTTTGTAACTCTCAAATAAAGGTTTGTAGAAAAAGCCCCATTCATCTTGGCTTTTGCCTTGAGGAGACTTTAAGCCACATTAGCAACCAGCCAGAGGTCACCAGGAAACCATTTGCTGATCTGCCACATTAACTTCTTTAGCTACCAGGTCCCCAAGAGAAGCTGGACTCTTCTGTCAGCAGCCCATAAAGGTATGAGCCTGAACAGGTGAGTCAGGGACTTTGTGCACGTGGCTGTCTAGACTCGAGCACTTCTAAAGCAACAGTCAGCTATCCAACTGCAGTGGGGACTCGAGAGTGCCCTTGATACTGCTGGTGTAAAGAAGTTTTCCTTTTCAGGAGGGAAGGGTGGGCGAGAGTTGTAACATTATCCTCACTCACTCCATATGACACTTCCGGAACAAGGTAACCATTTCACCTCCACAGTCCTGAACTAGTTGCTCACTTTCTATACCTCCTTTTGATAAAACTTATTCTTAAACCTTCCATACTGTTAGGAATGCATGTTGAGAGAAGGATATAGTTTCAGCCTTTCCCATCAGTCCAATTTAGTTAGCTTTAGTAATTGTAGGAGCTATGTCCTGTGCTATTTTCACATCCTTCTGGTTGGACAGAAAAGCAGCACGTGCAGTGACTTACTGCTGACTGAATAACTTAAGTCTTTGTATAGTATTTTTCCAGTCCTAGTTTTTAAATGTTAAAACTATGTGCTTTAAATAGTAAATGAGAAGCAAAAGTGACAGAAAAATTATCTTCAGGTAAACACGCATGCTACAGGTCCAAACAGGAGAAGCTTCAGATCAAATGTGTTTTTTGGAAATAAGAGCTGAGCTATCCTAACGCATTTTATTTTAACTGTGAAAGTGATTTCATCATGAAGCAGGCTAATTTTCCAGACACAAAAGGTTATTTTTGGCTCACTACTAAGTAAGCAGTTTATATTTCTTCTTGCTATTTTCGTCCCCCTAGATGCCATTTTTTTTAATGCAAGTTCTAGAACTGTCTTCTCCTCTACAAACCTGTCAGCTTCAAGCTAGTCTCTTTGCCAGAAGGTCCAATAATGGAAAGTTCTGGGATTGGTCACTAACCTACTGCAGTTAAAACAGGCTATTCCCACTATATGAAAAAACAGCCCCTTTATTCTATGCAGCCCCAAACAAGCCTTGCTCGCTTCTTTTATATTTTGACCCTTGCAGATGTCACTGGTTAAACTAGGCCAGTTTACAGGATTACAGCCCTATAATGACCCAAAGCATGCATTTTCACTGTGTGGTGCTCTTTGCTGTCTAACAACCCACAACAGATACCTTCAAAGGAACACTACAAATTTGAGAAGATCCACCTGCCTGGCTCCACACAGGATACTAAGCTATTAGTTTCAAACCCAGGAATGAATGAGTTGATCAAAAATCAGAACTTCAAAGGGACTCCTACCTGGAGAGGTAAAGCTGGAGGCACCATAGCTCTCCTCAGCCAAAAATAGGCAAAGACAGGAGCTTCCCCCAAATATGCTGAAAGTTTTACCCCTTTCCTTGTTTGCCATGTGCCTTTAGCTGACAAGAAAAAGGCTATGTTTTGAAGCAGCTTTTTTTGGATTGCCGATCACAGGCCCAAGACAGTGGATGAACTTGCTAACTGGTTAGGCCTGTCCTTTTAAGATGGTTGCAAAATGAGGACCAATCACCCATTGCCCCAGTCCAAGAATGGTTGAAGCAGAGGCTTCCTACCTTGAGAGGGGTGAAAGCATACACTTGGGAGGGACAAACTGGGGGCATCTAAAATGCAGTAACATTTGGGTCATGGGCAAACCTTTACATTCTGCACCTTACAAGTGGATTTATTTCCAATCCTAAACAGTGCTGTGGGGTTAATGGCATTTTTCAGTTACCAAGTTCATTGTCCAGTAGCCAAAAAGTATAAGGATAAGAAATGTGAAGCATTTTCCCTAGCTGGAGACTAGGACAGTTTAACTAGACCAGTGATTCTCAACATTTTAGGCTCAAGGCACCTCTCACAAAATGCCAATGCTTAGATTTCACTTATCTGACTACAGAAAAATAACAGAATTACTTTTTCTGTTGCAAACTACTCAGAAAGCCCACAACAGGTTATAATGGGTTTGACAAGGAATCCCTAGTTGAAAGCTCTGGATTTATCTTGTGAAGCATGTTTGCACACCTAACAGCATGGCACCCTTGAAAGGATCTCAAGGTATCCTAGGATGCTAGAATTCTGGTTGAGAATGACTGAACTAGATAGACCAGTGTTGTGTATAATGCCAATATCTACCCACTACCACCAACTGCATTCGTTGCTATACCAGATAAACACATTTGATGAATTAAAGCCAGCAAGGGCATGTCATCCTTTAGTCCAGCCACCTGGATTAATACAGGAGGGCAAGAACTCTCTCCACCACTTGCAGATGTAAAAAAAAAAAAAAAAAAAAAAAAAAAAAATTAAAGTAGGAACTTCAGAAATACTTATTTTATTCGTTTTGGCAACAAAACTAGAGTTATGAACTTTATTTGGGTTCAAGTACAGCTTATAAACACAAAAAGAACCTGTTGCCAGCACCACTGCTCCTATCAACCTTGCATACAGGACTGGATTCTCAGTGCTTTATTAGAGAGGAGAAAGGTCTTCAAGGTCTGGGGTGTCCTCAGAAAGGCTGAACTAGAGGCCGTGCTCGCAGTTCAGAAAATGTGAATACCTCAGTGAAGGGGAGAGCTGCCACAGCAGAAGCCTGTCACTAGCAGGGTACAGACCTCTGCAGCAAGGGGAGCTAAATGAGCGGTTCAGTATCGTTCTGAGAACATACTTTATGCAGGACTCAGAGGCAAAGGTGACGAGCTGATGTTTGGCAGAAGAGAACTCTGCACAGGCTGGCTAGACAGAAGGAGCCAGGGGAAAGGTGGATTCAGTCAAAAGACTCCTCAAACTTACCTTTCTCCTCTCCCTGGGGACACAGCCCTGCCAGAGGATAGGCTCAGCCAGGTAGCGCCTTTCTTTAAGAACTGGGCCTGCTGCAGATCCAAAGCCTCAAATACACACATCATACTTAAAAAAAAAAATTCACCTTGGTGACCCTGCAGCACTGCTCTGCACATGCTGTGCTGGGAGAGGCAGGTCCGTCCCAGAAGCCCAAGTACCCTCTGCCCAGCTGCTTGGAGCATTCAGCACCATGTGAAAAGGGTCTTATTTTTAAAAAAATAAATATCTGTCGGTCTCTGCCAGTGCAGAGAAATGCCCTAACCTCTAAACAAGCCTGCGACAGTAGGGCACACCTTTCTCCAGTCTCTCATATCCCCCGTTCCCATCTCCCCCCCAACCTAGAGTAGCAGTTAAGTATGCTAGTGCCCTCCCCACAAGTCACGCTGTGACAGCAGTACTGTAGCAGTCTGGCTGTCTAGAGGAAAGTGCCCAGATCTAAAAACTGCACCTTTTTCCCCTCTCCACATTTCTCTTTAAGGCACCCTTACACAAGAGAGCTCTGTGCATCTTGACTAATGGGCACTAGGAAGTCAGTGATCTCTAAAGCAACATGTGCATGGAGAGGGCAGCAAAGGAGGACACAAACTCAAGCTGACTCTAACAAACAAAACTAAGCAACCAATACTTGGTGCTCAGGGAGGCTGCTGGTATCATGCATTTGCCATGGGAACATTTGGCCTTTCCTTGGAAGTGATGGTCCTTTCCAGCTACCTCCTGTCCACTGGTTTACAGGCTCTGCTCCCCAAGTAAACGGTGGCTCAAGTTCCTTCCCAAGGACCTGTAAACTCTTCTGCATGTAACATTCATCACTGCTTTTCTTTTTTTGAAAGGGGTCAATAAATTACTATGTCCAGCAAGCTCCTTCAAATGTTTCAGAGCCACACATTTCCCACGTAGCATTAGAACTCCCAGTCATCCACCTCCAGCTGTTCCAGGCTAGATACCAATCCAAAAATGCCACTGGGATCCTGTTGCCGTGTACCTTCAAAGTTGGTGATTGGTGTAACTGGGCGCAAGAGTTCAGGAAGTGCTTCAGAAGCACGACGTTTGATCTGGGGCAGGAAGGAAGGTTAAAACTTGGTTTGAGTGAGCCCTTCTTGCGTGCACAGTTGCAACAGCAGTACTAATGCTCAGATGTCACACATGATGCCACAACACGAATTGGGCTAGCTGCAGCACAGCATGCTACCAGCAGAAGTCAGCTGGTTTAACCCATCCTCTTGCTGGCTGGGTTAGGACAGCTGCAGTGCCTGGCACTGTGCACCCAGTGGGGGTTAAACTTCAAATCATTGTAGCCAATTCCTAGCTAATTCAAAAACAGTGCTAATGACTCTCTGCTTCTGGAAAGACCCACTGGATTAATGCAGTGCCTTACATTTGTGTGCAGGTGGGGGGTGGGGGGTTGGGTTTGGTTGGTTGGTTGATCATTAGTATCCTGCTCCCTCCTTTGCTGATACCAGTTACTAAGTGCAGTCAGCAGGGCTTTTTAGAAAAAGTGAAGGGGAAAAGAGAAATTCAGCAAGATTTTTCCAGTTATAACTACTATCTCCAAACACAGATGCCAGCCTACTGTTTTAAACTCATCATTTTCAGACTATAGGAGCTTTGCAAAAGCTCCCCACCTAAAGGGGACTTTCACAGATGAGCAGTTCTAGAGGCAGGGTCAACAGAAGTGTTCTTCTCCCACCAGAATGGGAGCAGCAAAGCCATAGCACGAGGGCCACCATAGAAAGATTAATGCACTTGACAGGGAGATTAAATTAACCACTTTACCTGCTTGAAATAAGAATGATTGAGCAGGGTGCTTGCACTTGGCCTGTATGAGAGAGAATCAAAACAGTGAGTCAACATATGAAAACGAAGTGTGACACGCATAAGTGACATGCTGCCCTTTTAATGCGTTCCTGATGGTCTTGTAACACCTTACAAACACCAAGGAAACTGAGGCACCGAGTGAGGAATGACTTAACCAATGTCCCAAAAAGGGACTGCTGGGATCAAACCCATGGCTCCCAACCACTCGGACATTAGAATCTGCCTTACAAGAAGGGAAGGTGATGGTCAGAACGGAGTTACTGCATTTACTTGAAGAGAAGACGACCCTGATTATAAGATGACCCCCCAGTAATTAGACTCTATACATGGAAAATTTATAAATTTGTTATAAATTTCCATGTACAGAATTTAATTCTTGGAGGTTTGCCTTGAATTTGTTTGCCTCCCACTGCTATGGCAGGGAAAATAAATCTGGGGAGGGCCAGGTACCCCCTTTACTTTGCTTCACCCCCACCCCTCACATTTTCCCCTGGCAGCCGCTGCCCCCTCCTCTTACTGTCGGACCCTGCTCTCCCTGTGCACATGGAATCGAGGAGCAAATCTGAAAACAGTAACCTTGAAATAAACAAACAGGGCTGTCGCAGTTCACATATAGTACCCATGCACGTAATTCATCCACAATTGATGCATGTTACATTTTTTTGAAACTGCTGCAAGTTTTAGCACAGGTACTCCATAAAAGCGTTTCTGAGCAGCATTTTGGCACCTACTTACATGTATCATGCATAGTTTGTACTACTAGTCCAAAACCCAAGGCTCATGATTTACTGTATAGTTCATTAGGCTGGGTCCAAGTCAACAGCATTTCAAGCCCTGGTGACTGCACAGCTCAGCACTGCTCAGTATGTGTGTGTACTCCAGATACCCCTCTCAGAAGATCCATCTGCTAATAATCCCACTCGTGACTGAAACCAAATGTTCTTGTCACAAGTCCTGAGATGCTTCAAAAAATTATATGTAGATGAGGTGCACAGCACCCTGGTGCAGCTTCACCGCATGAAGGGTGGGGCCACACTAATCATATGTGACAGGCTGAGAGAAGCGGGGCGACAGTTTGGGGTGAACTGTTTGGGACTCCACTTGGTGATGTTTGCTAGGTATTTAAGGCTGGTGAAGAAACAGGAATAATTGGAAATGGGAAAGAAAGGCACAGTTCAGCTGTGGGAGTGACAAGGAAGTAAAAATGTATGCAGTGTTAGGGCTCATTGTGATTTGAAAGAGTCCGTGCTGAGGGGGACTGCACTTAATGGGCACTGCTATATGTCTTATACAAATGGCCTGCACCAACCTATCCTTGTGGTAGATTCCCATCAGCATGATTACCCAATGTGTTTTATAGTTATGCTCAGTATTTGTTGCATTTAAATCGATTTCATAGTTTCCAGTGCTGAGCACGTGCCGCTTTTCATAGCAGTTTAATGATAAATTAGGGCTGTTTGCAGACATTAACCCCCCCCCCCCAAAACCAAAAAACAAACAAAAAAACCCCCAAAAAACAACCTGTACTTTACCTGAAGCAACAGTGCATTACTTCAACCCGGCCCTGCAGCATCTGTATAGATTGGGCGCTTCAGTGGGGCTTTCTGGTGCTTTTGACTAAAGCTGATTCAATCAGTTATTAGATAAAAGTGCCTAAAAAGCCCCACTAAAGCACTCGATATATACAAGCATTGAGTGAGCTGGTTCCAATTAACATGCTGCCTCTTCTGGACATGTACCAGGCTCAGTGC
Source organism: Alligator mississippiensis (assembly GCF_030867095.1). Taxonomy (NCBI): domain Eukaryota; kingdom Metazoa; phylum Chordata; order Crocodylia; family Alligatoridae; genus Alligator; species Alligator mississippiensis. The sequence continues at coordinate 158,661,682 of NC_081827.1, forward strand.
AGGGGTGTGCGAGTTTAAAGTGCCATCGGGGGTGGGGGGTGGTTGTTTTGGGGTTTTTTATATCCGCACACAGCCAATGTATTTAGTGAGATTTCCTTGTATGCAATTATGAGATGAGAGGTTGCCCCCCCCCATGACAATTGGGGGAATGGGAATTGTATTCAAGTAAATATGGTATTCCCTGGATGGCAACGGGATTTGTGGCTCCTCAAGACAGCAATCAATTAACTGCATCATATTATGTGATAACTGAATAACAATTGTTTTGCTGTAAACTCCCCTTTCCTCAACAGCAAGACAAGTTATATATTCACATATATGCACAACCCCCACAACACCCCCCTCAAAAATTTCCAGTAGCAAATTTTGAAGGGCATTATAGTTAGAGTAGCTTGTTATAAAACCAGAGGACTGCAGGAGGTTGTAAGCTCACTGCAAGAAGAAATACAATTCTATATCTGCTTTTCAGGTATCCACGTTGTAGCTATCTTAGAGGCAAAAGGAATCAGAATTTGTGGTAGAGGGGGTATCTTTTATTAGACCAACTAGGTTTTTGCAAAAAAAAATGCCTTATTTGTAAGCTTTCAGGCATGAGCACCCTTCTTCAGGCATATGAGAAAAGACTGTAAAAGTTCTCCTAGGTAGAAATGAAAGTTCATATTTTATGGGAGAGTTAAAGGTGTGGTAAAATCTCCTGTTTGGAACAGTTCGTTTTATGCAGATTAAGCTTAGAGAAAAGTTGGAATAGCCTGTTTACCTCGAAGTTGTTTGGTGGTGAGCAGGATGTAGAGCTATATTTTCTTCTGGTTCTGACATTTCATATGTCACAGAAAAGTCAAAAGATGGAATACTCTTCTGGGCAGGAATTTTTTGTGTGTTGAGGTATCTCAGAGCTCTGCAATAATGCAATTACCTCAAACAAAGGCAGGAGTATTTGTTCGAGGTAATTTGCATTATCGCAGAGCCCAGAGATACCTCACCACATTAAAAATTCCTGCCCAAAAGAGTATTTAATCTTTTTACTCCTCTGTGAAATATGAAACATCAGAACCAGAAGGAAACATGATTCTACATCCTGCTTGCCACCAAACAACTTCTAGGTAAACAGACTATTCCAACTTTTCTCTCAGCCTAATCTGCATAAAATGAACTGTTCCAAGCAGGGTATCTGCTTTACAGCGTTCATTCACGACAATCTCAAGACAAGCTGTACTGGCTAGATCAGGGGTTGTCAACTGGGAGTATGCGTATCCCTAGGGGTACTTGGGAAGGTCCTAGGGGGTACATGCAGGCAAGCAGGGACAGAGCACCGTCACCCATCACCCTGCACTGCCACCTCCCGGGGGGGGGGGGGGGGGGGGGGGGAGCTTGTATGCGGCAGCTGCCACCACCATTCACCACCCTGCACTACTACTGCTGCACACTGCTCCACGCCACCACCGTGTGCTGCTTTCCAACAGCTGGTCACATGTGCGGCTCTGCAGGCTGCTGACGGGTGGTGTGCGATTGGCTGGGTGAGAAGCCTGTCAGCAGCCCATGGAGCCATATGTGCAACTGGCTGTGAGGCAGTGGGGCATGGCGGGTGGTGGCAGTAGCGTCCAAGTCCCCCCTGCCCTGCGTCTGACCACTGCCACCAAAAGGGGTACTCTTCTTTAAAAAGGTTGAAAACCCCTGGGCTAGACAACAGAAGCACTCCTATTGGTGAAAACGGAGCCAAAAGTGTCCTTTGGGGACTGGAAGTCCCAACTCCTGGCTTAGCTTCCCAGCATATACCAAAGATCTGGGGTGTGGCTCTGGCCAAGGTATTTAACTTTTGCCTCAGTTTTTCCAGCAGTAAAACACCATCACCTAAGAAGGAGGTTGTGAGGCTGTTAGGAACTTCAAAATGCTATGAGATCTCTGAAGGGAAAGTTGCACTGAAGTACTGCATTACTGCTTTCAGGCAACATATGTAGAACTATCTGCACAGCTCTTCTGCTGTACATACAGGGTACAATTTCATGCAGTTTGCTTTTCAATGATCACTTAATTAAATGCCACTGTAGACCCAACTCAGAAGCCTTGATTAAGCAACCTCAGAATCACAGAGCCAAAAGTTAAACTAACCAGGCCCCAAAAGGTGTTTAACAGCATGCCTGTGACCACAGACTCCCGTTACAGCTGTACCTGAAATCCGGGTTACGCTGCAGACACTGCTCTACAAAGTTATGGAAATGGGGTGAGAAAGTCCGAAGATAAGGATGCAGTGTCGACTCTCCGTTGGAGGCCCTCACGTTGCTAACAGCCATGCCTTCACCAATCCCTGAGTTAGCACCTGAGCGGGATGGTTTCATAGTTAGCTCATCAGCAGGAATCGTAGTGGTGTCCAGCAGACATGGAACTGTCCCGTTCAGCTTCTCCAAGAGCATCTGAAAGGAAAAGGATTAAAAAAAAAAGTGCTACATGCACAGTACAGACAAGAGCACAGTAAGAGAGCTGGCAGGTCCCACTAGGATAAATTCAATTGTCATCATGTTAATATACAAAAATAATCAACTGTGGTGTACTACAAGCAGTCCATGACCAGAAAACATCATGCTTTCATGCAGCCCTGCTCTTTATGCAAGACAGATTCTAGCATTCTTCAGTCGCTAATCTAATGGATTGCTACAATCAGAATGTGGTAGGCTCAATGCTGTTCTCACATGAGGTCTGATCCCACAAGTCATAGCATATAACTCCACAATGCAGCTTCTGGACCCTTGAAGGAGTCTTACTTGATGGAAATCAGAGAGGCAGGCAACTTTCGTATGCACATTTATAACCTGTAAAGGTTAGATATCCAGTTTGACAGTTCAAAGAAGGTAGACGTTGCATAGGGGGAAAAGAAATCAGAGCCTTTGCTGTACTATTAGGATTCCCCCAATTTGGGAAAATTGCTCATGGAACTTTTGTTGGATCCTCAGTCCCTGAGCAGCATTTGGACACCTTTATTTTGCCAGCAGGGTTTCATGAAGTGGCTAGGTATAAGAATAAGTCAGCTTGCACTAACAGTGAGGAGAGACTAGAACAGGTAGGAACAACGCCTCCCAAATTCTCCTTAAACCTTCACATCCCAAGACTCCAGTAATACCACTTCTGTAGGAATGTTCTGAACAATGCTTTCATTACCAGAGCAATGATGTAACTCCAGTCACACAGGACAGCTCAGAAGTATGTATCTTTCTAAGCTGGTAGAGGTTACACATTCCAACTAATTTCTACACCTCAAGAGAAACCCATGTGCACACCATCTGTGTGCAGAGAGGTGTCAAACGGTCAATCAAGTTCTTTAGCTTGAATTTCCTAGTAGATATTTCTAGTCCATCTTTCCAGGTGAGTCCCTGATTTTTGGAAGAATTCAAGTGCTTGCCCACATGGAAAAAAAAAAAAAAGACAGACATCACTGAGATGCCGCCTGCAGTCAGTCTGCAAGCCAGGATTGTTTTACACTAAATGGGATTTTCCTGATTCTCCTGAAAACAGTGGAAGACTTGCTATCAACTTTGGTGGAGAAGGATCACATCTAGCATTTGAGGAAGCGATCAACGTTAATTCCCTGTCTCATGAACTGTGTGTTATATTGGATTCCCAGCTTCAACAGAAACCCACATGATGCATCTGTCCAGCTGTATCCTTCTAGTCGGGGAAGAAAGGAGCCCTAAGAGGAGAAATAAAAGTGGGGGCTTAATGTGCATTAGACAAACCAATCAGTAACAAGTCCAAACCCAAAGTATTTTTAAAGAATCTCTATACTTTAGAACACTTAATACTGGACTGGAAAGAGAGCACTAAAAATAACATTAGGGAACAATCCTATACTAGCAAAGAGATAACCTCATAGGTCTCTGCCAGCCTGAACATCTCTAAATGTCTTCACATACTTTCTTAGACAAAGTCATCAGTTTAACAGCAATAATACCTAATAAGAAAGAAAGAAAAAGAACCAAAAACAGAGGTAAGGAAGGACACAGTATACTTAACCATCTTGTAATCTGCTCAGAGGCCCAGGGCTGATAGAATTAACTTGGTGAAAAAGGGCCATTGTATGTTAATGACCTCACAAGGTCAGAATTTGTGTTTTACAACTCTTCCCACTGCTGCTACTAGCTTGGCTCTTTGTAGAGAACTACAAGAACAGTATGGAATCTATTTTCCTGGCTGCATAGCATGCAGTTAAATCGCTGGGCTGGAAGGAGAACAGAAGCCACAAAGAGAACAGAAGTAAAACCTACCTGAGTAGGAGGCATATCTTTAAATGGGACATGTCCATTTGCCAGTTCACAGGCTGTTATCCCCACGCTATAAATGTCAGATTTTGCATCATAGCCTTGGAGATTCTAGGAAAGAGAGGCAGAATTAGATACAGATTCAGGTAAAAGTTACACTTAAGCCTTGTGAGAATCTGATCAGCTACCAATGAGGAAGAGCTAAAACTGGTGACATCAAAATATTCTAGACTCCAACAGGGCATTTTATGCTTTTATACTATAAGACATCAGATTTGAATTTCAAAAAGATGAGCAATCAGTTTGTTTCTTCCATGGAGGCAGGAGGAGGACAGCTCAGGGGTTAGGGCACTAGTCTGTCACTTGGGAAACCCAGAATCATTCAATTCCCTACTCCACCATTATCTTCTATGTTGGCATGAGGAAGCTGCTTAACCCTTCTTTGCCTTGTTTCTCCACCTGTAAAATGGATAAAACACATTGCTACCATATAGATTTAATATATTCAGGGTTGTGAGGTGCTAACACATTTTGGTCCTGGGGAAGCCTGCAAGTACCTAAGATGAACCTATCTAGCTATGCATACCTAGGTGCTACTCACAGCATTCTCCTTCTAGCTTTTGGAAACACCACCAGAAACCTGAACACCGCCTAGCAGGCAAAGATCCTACCAATGTCATTACACAGACCATATCACAGGCTCATTTTAACCCAGCTAACACTCACTTCCCCCCTGCCACACTGCTGTTTTTAATTATTTTTTAAGAAAAAAGGTGCAAGCAGGAAAAGATCAATAGAAGGAAGTGACAATAAAAGTTTCTAAGATGTCAGTTTAACTTTCTGAAGCAACATTAGTGGCTCTGAGCAGTCAGATTGTCATCACTGAACCGTGTCCCAGAACCACACAAACACAGCAAGGTTACGAAAGGCTGTGTACAAGCAGATTAGAGACATAACCTTTAAACAGCTGATTTTGCTAAGGTGGCAACACAAGCACTGCAGGTGAAGGTCCTGACCTGGCATCCAAGATTCCAGTCAGGCTCAGGAAGGAAGTCTGCCTTCATTGCTTTCTCTGCCACCCCTGGGGGACCAACTGGAAGAGACAGAGTCTGTTTTTAAAACTCTCTTCCTGCCAGTTACCAAAGGGAACCACAACACATGAAGTCCCACAGAATGTAAAGATATTCATATGAGCAGCTCATAAACCTCAGGATGAGTGTCGTCAGACCTGCGTAGCCACCATTAGGGGCTCTCCCATGAGGTAAGAAAGGCCCTGGGGAGAAGTTTGGTTTTGCAGATGGCTGTGAGCACCATGTTCTATTAAGGAGAGTAAGTAAGTTTGGCTATGCAAATGCCCAAGAGCCCAGTTCTCTTACTATGAAATTGAGTAATTTGCATTGAAACCTATAATGGGGGAAAGAAAGCAAATTCCAAGGAAGTCTGATGCATAACTGTAAAATAACTCTCTTCCAACAATCATGGTTATGTGGTCACATGTTCTTCCAAGGCTACAAAATTAGCTTGAAAATAAATTTGTGCGTCTTTTCCAGAACTGTTCTCCATCAAGTCAAGACTGAGAAAAAGGAAGAAAATGACTGACCAAAGGTCTCTGAACATACCTGCTGTAAAACTTCAGGGCTGAGCCAGGGAAGGACCTTGATGCTGTACTTGGGGAAATCATGAACAACTTTGAGTCGTTGCCCATGGTTGATCATACTCAGGTTACTTCGCAAGCCAGAGAGATATACCTTTCCATCCACAGAGATGAGGATATGGCTGGCTTTCACACTCCTTAAAGCAAGAAAGTCAGAGATCACTTACCCTAGAAGGAATTTCAAGTCCTCATGGCATCCCTCTATGTGCATTCTATATAGGAGCTAAGGAGGGAGTAATCTGAAGCCTAGATTTTTTTTTTTATTGCTGGTCCATTTATCAAATACCCAACAGTTGGGAGCCTTTTACAATCCGCTTTAGAAACTTACTCCCACTATACACAATAGTTTGGGAGGAACTGGGGGGGGGGCAACAAACAGATTAAGTGGCTGCAGGCACTGGTTTTGGATGAGAGATCAGAACAGCCCAATAATATCATGCGCTTATGCATAAAAATGGCTTCAACTCCTTTAAAGAAAAAAACAACCAAAAACAGGCATGTTTTCACCATTATTTTAATAAAGCTAGAAGTGAAAGCAAGTCTGTGGAACAACTGAAGCTCTAAATTACTGGGTGTTTTATTGATTGAAGGTACAGAAGATAACAGCCCCAACAACATCCAGGAACAATATAGTGAGCAGCAATGAAAGAAGGGAAGAATTTGACCCTTAACAGCCACCTATGAATATTGTGTAATATTACAATAAAGCCAGTAGACACATGGACCCGATTCCCTATGCCTCCATATGCAGAGACCTCAATATACCAGCAGCAGGTGGCTACACTGTCACCTGCCCCCTGTCATTTCCATAGGAAGAAACAGATTTAAATGTATACTTCAGATTCTGGAGAAATTCCTACATTCCCTAACTATACTCTCTTCCTGTCACAGTCCTCTCATAGCCCCTAACAACTTCCTTGAGAAAGGATTACAGCTGTTTTCCGCTGTCACAACCTCCCTTTTCTCATCTTTACACCTCAGAGGCCCTGGCAAAGACCTAAATCTGGACCTACATTACTAATGCACTTTACCCCAGGTTCAACCTTTGGTTTACTTTTTCAAAAGTAATAGTTTTACGATAAAGAAAAGTGCAGGCCTAAAGGTGCTGGACACTGTAACTATCAGGGCAAACTCCTCATTTTCCCTCAATCCCAACTGCCTCTGCAGCTGTCAGCATAGTTTTCTTAACTGTAAGATTGACCAGGATGCCTTTTACCATGAATTCCTTTGGTGGTTTCTTTGCAAGCTGGACACTTGTCTCCAAGAAAACGAACTGAGATAGACAACTCATTTCACAGTCTATCAAACAGCTATCAGATTATAGCAATGCTCAATCACTACCACCCTAGGCTGAACCTGGCAGCTTAAATGAGAAAGGCATCATAATCTATTAACAGTCCCATGAGCTACCCAGTTCCCTCTGAATGAATGTAGTTTGCAAGACTTTGCAGCAGATTCTGCACAGAGTAGGAGAGGCGATTCCCTTTTTACCTGTGTACATAACCCATATGGTGAATATAGTCAAGGGCTTTCAGAACTCCTTGGAGGATATAAGCAATAGCCAGTTCACACATCCCATCTGTAAAATGGGTACAGATTAAATCCTTTGCAGAACCTAGAAAGAAACCAAGAAATGTTTTTTGATGGAGCAGAAAGAACTGATGATGTCACCTCCTAAAATAAAGGTATTTTCCCAAAACCACTAGCTGACCCTGTCAAATAATACAAATGTTCCCTTTCCACTTACCATAGGCCATGAAGGGTGTCACTACCCATAGCTCATTATCAGCTATGAAGGTTGCTTTGTATGGCACAATGTTGGGGTGGTTGAAGAGCTTGGACACATGAAGTTCACCCTAAAAGCAAAAAAGATACTTAGAATAAGAGCACAGCCAAATAACTAACTGTAGAGATCCAGAGTACAGAGCATCTGCGTTCTGGACATTTAAAATAGACTGTGTTGGCCAAACCATGGTGCCAACGCAAAAGTCTCTGGCCCTTTAATTGTAGATGATGGCAGGGGGGCTACATTTACATTTCAAAGTGAGACTGGTGAAAAGAAGCAACCATCAGACAAAGATCCCAAGGCATGGAATAAAATACCAGATGAAAAAAGTATGCCACTGTCAGGACACCAAAGGTGGAGAAGAGGGTGCAGATTGCCTATAAAAACCCAGGCAAAAATAAGGTCTGTGGGACTGCCCCCAACAGCTAAACCTACTGTGACGCCCCCCACCCCGCAAAAAAACTTCTGAATGCCTAGCTGCAGACTGTCCCTGGGACTATGGAAGACTTATGCAGTTTCTGCTGTGTCTTAAATTAGGCTAAGTTGTATGTTCTAAATTGTGTGTTGTTGCTGTGTCTTAGCTTAGGTGAAGTTTTTCTGTTGTTCTTTAGTCATATGCGTGAAATTGCACATCGCTGTCCTCAACTAACACTCTCTTCACAGAACAGACTATTTTTGTCCAAGCATTTGAAAACTTTGGTGTCATCACCTAAAGTCTAATATTAAGTCTAGTAGCGAGTGAGATTTTAAAATTCTTTCATCAGATGATTATCCTGAACCTTCTCAAAAGAAATCCTTATTTTCAGAGAGGAGAGGTTTGACAGCTGGAATAATTTCTCACTAGAGTTGGACTGTCCTGGTTTGATATCTGCAAATGGGTATTACTCACTTAGCCCTCGACTCAAGAGTGCCCATTGACAATCCCAGCTTCCCAACTCAAGGAACAAAGAGATGTTTTTGATACATTAAAAAAAAAAAGCAGTATTCTCCTTTCTGTCAAGATCCATTCTCTATTTACTGGAGAAGGATAAACAAGTTATGGCATGAGATCTCCTGAATTTGAAGACTTATCCACTAACTCTCCGCTTTGAAACTAAACTCATAGGACGTGCTTCTAGCAGTTCAGCATGGGAAGTTCATTCCTGCAAGCGAGAGATAATTCCTCCAAAAGCAAACAGATTCGATAAAAAGTCTCTATTTCAGCCAGGACAATCCCCCTAAAATAATAATCTGTTTCTATAGTATCTTGTATCTTAGATCTCAGACTGTTTCAATATAAATGAAAGATGCTACACAAGGATACCTGCAAGAATGTCACCATCTCATTAGTGCAGGCCTCCAGGTTAATCCTTCTGACTGTCACATAGTCTTCTGTTGGTTTATACCTGGCTAGATTTACAATCATCAGATCCTCAAAGCCTTGGCCTGGAAGAGAAAGAGAAAGATTAATTCCATGAGCACCAAAATAACATACTGTTGCTTGAACCTCACTGCTGGAGAGTTTCCATTAATACTTCTTCTTCTGTAGAGATCCAGAGTACAGAGCATCTATAATGCTCACACCCTCTCTAACCTGAACAATTATTTGCAAATTTGTGGAATAATAAGTTGTTACAATAAAACGTAAGCTTTCATTTAAAGTACACCACCTATAAGTATGTGTTCCCAACTCTTCTGAGAAGTGGGGCATTACCTTCCCGTTTTGCAGATTAAAAAACAACTGAGGCACAGAGAGGTAGTGAAGTGACTTGCAGAGAGCCACCCATAAAGCAAATGGTTGGGCTAGAAAAAAAGACTCAAGAGTCCCGTGTAGCACCCTTTCATTTTAACTTCAGGACCATACATCCTTCTCACATCCTGTTCATCCTTTAGATTCAACTGTAAGGCTTTCAAAACAGGAAGTGATTTTACAATTAATAATACAACCAAAAAAGAAAAAATCATTTCAGAAAACAAGAAGTCATAAAAGGAACATCCAGCTTCCTTTGAGGAAGGTTCCTTGAAAAATGAGAATTCTTTCCTTAGGAACATTACCTATAATGGTGAGCAACTCATAACAGTTGCTATCTGGTGAAAAGCTGCTCATGGCGTCCCTTTTGGGGGAAGATGCTATCGACTCTGAGCTCGCTTCATTGGTCTAGAAAAACAAGAGAGAAGTCAGCAAGAGAAACAAAGGCCATCTAGAAGAGCAGCTATGACACATGTTAATGCACATGTTTATAGTATTGGACATATATGTGTATTAATGAAGGGAATTTGGAAGTAAAAGCAGAATTGTATCTTCTTAGATATTTTTTCAATCCAGGAGATGTCTCATTTCAGAAGGTCCAGACATCTGCATTCCATTGCATATAACCAAACAAGGCAATTTCCTACTTACTGTAAAAAAGGTCCCCCCAAAAAAGATTTTAACAAAGCCAATCACTGCTGTGCATGACAGCCTTACCCTCGTCCCTTCAGAACAATACACTTTCTCCCATCTTTTACAAGTTTTTAATACTACCACCTGTCTGCCTCTGCACGGGCAATCAAATGAAATCCTGTCTGTAGCATTCTTTCTGCACACTGGCAAGAAGCTTTTCCTGTACAATGGCAGAGGTTTCTGCTTTTCAGCTGCTTATCTGTTCAAGTGCTCTCTGTGGTAAGGCAAGCACAGCTGAATTCTTGTATTTGCAGGAAATGATGAACCAACTTTGCTCCAGACATGTAGACCAGGCACACACAAAAAAAGAAGCTCTAAATAAGAGCAAGAGTTTAGCTGCAGCCAAGAGCTAGTCCAAATGAACACAGCAGCCACACTCCCAAGCCCATCAGATTCTATTCACTATAGCTAACAGAGCTTTCTGCTAGATCTACATGCACCAGCAGAAAAGACAAATGTTCCCCTCTGTTCATGCTCAGTCATGCTTAAAACTCATTTCAACCAAGCTCTGCAATTTCATAGAGGCATTATAGTCTGAGCTGTGTTATAGGAGTCTGTCACAAAAATTGACAAATGATTTGGTGCGCAAAAGGAGGTCTCAAGGTTTTGCCATGCTGAAAGCACAGCTGCATTCCAATTTTCCTGGGTGGGGTTTCCAGAAAAGCAGGAGGAGCCTTTTCCCATTGTTTAGGCATGTTACATTATTTCTTGCAGGGTTATTTCATCCCTCAGTTTTTGTTCTAATCAAAAGTGTGACACACTTGGGCTCTGGATTTGTTTTCTCTGTGACCAAAAGGTCAAATACATTTATGTTGCTAGATGTGGATAAAGAAGATGAATTCATCTTAAAACTGCCAGAAATATTAAACATGCCCTGACACCTCAGAACACTAGACTGTCTCTAACTCACTTATGTCCAGCTGCAAATTTGCTATAAAAGACATTTTCTGAATCTCTCATAGTCTAGCAGAGGAGTGAATCTGAAAATATACACTTATTTTGATCACTGAAGGAGAAATGTTATTTTTACAGTTGTGTGACATCACAAGGGGCCATTGTAGCTATAACCCCACTGAAGATTTAGTTAGCTTTCTTTAATCACAAACTATGTAATACAAAATGTTATTCCACCTCCTCATCACTTTTAAAGTGTTCTTGATACTAGTATTAAACAGCTGCTTCATTAAGCAGCAACTGATAAAAAAAAAACATTAAAATGGGCTCAAAAGAACTGTTAAACCACTGTTCCTGAAGGACCACATCAAGCTTGATTTAGAGCTAATAATGCTAAACTGCTGACACCACTTATGCATAGTAAGATGGGAGGTCCCTTAAAACACCGAAGCTGAACCTGGCAAATTACTTTAAAATGTATAAAACAGAAGGACAACGCATAGGTAAAGCAACGTCAGTCCTAACCCGAAGTGCTCTCCTACATTTTAGTCCCCAACGCATGTCCTCCTAGAACTACAAGACCACTTCCAAACTGGCACAACACAGCATTTATTGAGATGCTAGGTTTAGTATTATGAAGGCATCTATACTTGGAGCAGCAGCTCACAGAACACAATCAACTCTGGAGATTTTAACTCACAATTCTACTTAATCTCCAGAGCTTTTGTTATTTCAATGCTGGCTCTCCTGAGAATAGCACTACATCTTGTAGCAAACTGATAGAAGCTTTTTCAATGCATTAAATGTGCACTGGGAATTGGGTTTATCCCAGATTTATTTTCATTGGTGGCTTAAATCAGCTTTAGACTGATTTTTGCAGAGATGGAAGTCTTATGGACAAATGAGACGCCAACAGAGAGCTTCTGAGACTGCCCAACGAGGCAGACTCCTTCTGAAGTTGCTGACAACATAACAGCTTTTGGCAAGCTAACTTTTCTCTTTGATGATTATATTAAACATGTGAATACAGGATCCCAATTTCTCTATCACAATTAAAGCAAAGTGAGCCAAGGTAAAATTTCTGGTTTCCTTAAGTGGAAAGAACCAGTTTAACAGAGAAAAAGGATGTCCACTGAAGCACTACCTTCTTGGAGAAATGGTAAGGCCTCAGATTCTAATATTAAGCACATGAGAAAATAGGTCCTATAAAACGTGTTTCTATGCAGATTTTGCAGTTTATATACTTGCTAGAGATCAGACTCTGAGCCACTAATCATATTGAGATGATACTTCCAAGTACTGATAAGCTCACAGTGACTATCAGTTGCAGAACAGGCAGCTTCACATCAGCTATTCTAACAGCAAACATTTCAAAGGTTAAATCCACATTCCAGCCAAAAATTGGAGTGGAGCAGATTTTTATTTCAAAGTCAGAGTAAAGATCTCAGCTGTGAATGTTTACTTACTGTCACAAATCAACCCTGAAGAAAAGAACAAAACAGTGGTGGCATACTATTCATGCCCGCAGTTCCAAAGCAGATGATTGTTTCTGCTCAACTGATTAACACTGAAAGGTCACAATGGCTGTGTACCCATGTTCATATGATCTGGGAGAATTTGGGGAGAACTGGCAAAGCACCCTGGGATGCTGAAGTACCGTGCTGTGGCTTTTCTCAGGAGAGGATGTGTAAAGATACTCACTTTGCTGAGAGTGAATTAACCCTAGTTGTTCCCAGATTAGTTTTGTCCTGGGGGAATCATTTTTGTTCTGGGAGAATAATCCTGAACCTCTGTACATTTGGGGTTTCTCCTGACTCTTCCAGGAGAAACTGAGTGTCTGAATGTGGCCAATAGCCATGGTATTAGACTTCAGAGTTAACATTCCACATGAGACAGAGGGAACAACACAAAACTCACCTGAAGCAATTTGTTCAGTCAACCTGCAGATTCAGGAAGGATAAGGATCTGCCTCATAAGTGATTGGCAGTTTCATTTACATTTAAGTTCTTTAAATTTAGAATAAAAGTAAGGGGACCACTATGAAGGTGGTAATATCATACTGTCATACTACTCAGCCTGATACTTGCTGGGTAATTGGATAAACTCATATCAATGTCTGTCACAAGCAGTCTGTCAAATCTAGGATCTGCTAAAGAAAGTTAACCATTATCTGTACATTTTTTAAAAACCATGATAACTATAGTGTTAAAGCAAATAGTGTAATATGATTAGTTGTTGATTATTTGAATCTTGAAAAATTAAAATGAGATTTAAAAAAATTCTTATCCTGGATGTTTGAGGCACTTCTTCAGCAATGAATGCTCCAGAGCAACAGAGCAAGCGTTACCCTTTAGATGCTGCAGAATTACTAATGCTGGAGATGGAAAAGTTTTATTACACCACTGAGCCGGTCTCCTGTCCTTGGCCACTAAAATATAAACAAACCTTGGTTCAGTACTGGCATGCAACTTTCCATTCTTCTTCTGAATACAAATGATTCTAGAGATATCTTGGGTGAGAAGCAGGTGGAGGCTTATCTGGCTCAGGGCATTACAATGCAGTGAGACCTGAGCTAGTTGTGTGTGTCCTCAAGCAGAAGCAACATAACTGTACCCATACAATGCTGTACTCCAGCTAATTAAGTCTGAAGAGCAGAAGGGCTTTAGTTCAGATGTACTGCCCTACTAATGCAGTTATACTACTTCTGGGTCAGGACTAGTGTATAGACAGCTTTGGTATCTCTGCACAGTGTTGCCTTTAATGTGTATACATACTCTAAGAGTCAAGAAACCAGGGTTGTGGTCCCAGACATGTAACTGAATGTGTGACCTTGGGCAAGGCATGCTGTGCCTCATTTTCTCCCAGCTGTAAAACAGGGGTAGTAACCAATCTGTGAGGAGAAGGCACAAAGCCTATTGTAAACCTCAGTAAGAGGCTCTACAGTATTGTACCAGCTCATTCTAATGACATGCAGGGAAATATCAACTAGGATGTCTCAGCCATGATAGGAAGCTAATGATTACAATCTTTTGCTCCAGTTACAAACCTGTCATTTGGCTGTGAATTGAAGGCTGAGACCCATTCTTATCTGCAGACTTCCATTAAAGATTTCTACCAATTCTGATTTGCAGTTACTGCCCTGTTTGCTATAACTTTCAGCATCTCCACTCACTCCTGTCAACAGCAGGATTAACAGGAAAGGCATACAGGCAGATGGAAACCTCTAAAGCAGAAAGGCACCACCAAGGAAACGAAAACTGAAGGCGGTGAAAAGCAGCATTATTGGAGCAATGACAGCTGGTGTGCAATCTGTAAGTGGTTTGCTTTAATAAAAGCCACCCCAGATATGACACAAGCCAACAAAACAGATGCAAAAAGATGAAATAAGTTAATCTATTATTTTTAAATATATAGCTCAGGCTGTTTCAGTTGAAATGGAAAATACTATCAGCACCCTTTTAGAAACAGTTTAGTATGTCAGAAAACTTCATTCACCTCTGTAGAAACATTAAGAGTTTGAAAGTTTTAAAAATAACTAGATATTAATGCAAAAGGGACTCTAATGAAATGTTCAACATTGTACAAGAATAAAAATAGTAACATGACATTAAACTGAAATGTTAATTTATGAAATACTGCAAAAAAGCTTCCTAAAGTTTTCACACAAGACAAATTTTGGTGTACAGTTAAAAGTCATGAAAGCAGTAAGATAAAGGCATGCCTTATTAGCTTTATAAAATGTGATCTTCATTAACAGTTGGAATCTCAGCCTTTCTGGTTAGGATTTAACTTGACTTTCATTTAAGAAAATTATTTTTAAAAGGGCAATTGCTCTGTTATCAATGCCATGAAGAAACCAGAGCTGTGCAACCCTAGTAAGGATTTGAATTTGCCAAATCAAATTCATTTGGATTACATTTGGGGTTTGTTGCCATAGTAAAACAGAATATTTTGTTATTTGTTGTTTTCACTTAAGTGTCTCATGCTCACTTTTGACTCAAGTTACAATAATTTCCTTTACCTAGTAATTACTGCCCTGCTTCCATAGCTACCCAAATAGAAAAGTTATTTTGGTGCTTTTTTCAATGCAAAAAACTTCAGCATCATCATCAAAGATGTCTACGTACCCACTAATGTCTTCTGTTTAGAAAGACAAATTACGCACAATAGATGCATTTTGTCTCTAGACTAATCTAAACACAATCTTGCAACAACCTAACAAAAGACATCACTGTAAAACAATGAGTTTAAACTGAGGATATATCCTCTGGAAACACCAAATCCAATATAACCCTGACTTTTATCCGTTTAGTCTGCACAAGTAAAATTGTAGGCATAAGCTAAATTGTTACATAAATTTGAGCTTAAAGTTATCATTATCAGAATTATCGCTTATTTAATACCAATTTAAAGGCTAAGACAACCTCTGTGGCCAGGACCACAAGAACTAGACTAGTCCAAACTGTCCTGTTTTTGACTATATCACATGTTTGGTTTGTATTTCATGGCACCACAGGAGATTTCATCTTTAAGAATGTGAAACAGTCTATGCAAAATGCAGCACCAGTTAAAGGCATGAAACTTTGGCAATGTGGGCTCTGAAGCAAGTCAGACAGATAGCAATCGCAATGGAATTTTGCAGGGTAAAGCCCCTTTAAAACTGAAGATTATCCAATTTTATTTTTTGATGCTGGGTCCTCTTTTGGTGAATTGGTAGAAAGTAAAGAAAGGAAATTATAGTAAAAATGTTCAGAAGTAGGTACCAATTTTGAATGTTCAACCTGAAACGCTGCCCCAATTTTCAAACATTCAGGACACACAGAGCTTCAAATGATTTTAGGTAAATAGGACTACAGGTGCTTGGTGCTTTTGAGAAACAAATGCAAGACAACTTAAGTGTAGTATACAGAAGCAGTAACCAATTTGAAAACATGAGCTTTGGAGAATAAATTTTAGAATTATGACTGAACCACCACATGCGAGCATTTCAAAACTACACACCAAAATCTGCTTTCCAGGGTGAAACCTGTTTCCACAAATGTAATCTAAATCTATAGATGACATATAAATAAGGTAAAAAGAAAAATCAAGCTTCCACAAGGAAATATCTCCATGCAATAAAACACAGCACCACAGCCTGCAAAAAAAATCACTTACTTTTCTCCGAGAGTCACCCAGAGGCTGCTCTGGATTAAAGAAATTAATCGTTCACCATGTTTTCTTCAACAGATATGTAAATAACCCAAAAGTAATCTTTTGGTGCTAGGCACACACAGGTAAACACTCCCAGGCAGAACATTTTAAATTTACAATTAAATTTGCAATGGTAAGTTACAAACAGCATGAAAAACATCAAGAATGGTACAGGTAGAAATGTAATAAAAAAGCATAGAAATTAAACAGATTCAAACAGCCTCATCATCAGCCATACATTTTTTTAAATTTCTGATCTTTAATCCATTTTTTAAAAGATGATGATATGGATGTATTTACATATTTAGGGGGAAAATTTACTTAAATAATATCTCAGAATGTTTAACAACACATACAAGAGAGATGCAGAAAACGGAGAAATATTTTGCAGAATTCCACATCTCCTAAAGTACCAAAAAATCTTATTTGAACCTTCTTAGGCTACTTCTAACAGTGTTGCTAGGCAGCAAGGGGCTTAGATAAATGCAGTAGATCCACTCTCAACCCAAGTACAAGTCACATTAAAATCAGATGTAATTACATTATTTATACTGGGGTTAAGAGCTACTCAGAGAAAGGGTTCTAAATCAGATTTTTTATACTGTGGCAGATATTTTACAAGTTATTTCTTCTAAGAAGCATTGGTAAGTCAGGAAAAAACAAAAACCCTGGAAATAGTCCAGGCCTCATCATCAGCAAAGATGTACTAGCTACAGTCAGGTTCTAAAACAGTTTTGGTATCCCTGTAGCTTAACACACTACTGAGCAGTACAACCAATCTGGTTTTGATGCCTAGTTAGCAGGAATATTTTTCAAAAGCTATACTAAGGACTTCTGTTAAATGGTACTGGCTTGTAACCATGGTGAAAGTGAACAGAGTCTAACAACATCTGATAGAAAAATGTGTTTCAATGTAGTTACAAAGCCAAACATGGAAAGATCATATCTGTTCAATTCATCAGTAAAATGGATTTTTCTCCACCTCAAATATCTTCCTTTCATTGCTTACATCACCTACCAGAGGGTCTATGACCAGAATTCAGCTGCCAATTGTGATAAGGTATGAGGCAGAACAGAACCCAGCTCACTGTGTGTCAGCTATACTGGGAAGTTGTAAGGTTATTGTTTTAACATTTGTCTTTACTTGCAAATTTAACAAGCTGCAAGTAACTTTTTCAGGCTCAAAATCTGTACTTAACACAGAGAACAGGTTATTCAGACAATGTTATGAACCATGAACTGAAAGGTCCTGACACCTGCACTACAACAGGCTGTAAAGCAACTCCTGTATATAATATGACAAATTATTTTCCTTCTAAATTCACTTTTGTGAGCCAATCTGAAAACTTAGTACTACAAATTGATATGTTAATTCCGGTGGCAGTTAGACATTAATTTACACCAAACTGATGGGTACCTTCACGTTCAAAATAAACAAGATTTCTATTGAAGGATCTAAAAAAAACAAAACAGTACTTACCTCCAAACAACTCCAACTCTCTTAATCCCTCAACAATGAACTTTTCGGACACCCACCTCTAAAGAAGAAAACCCCAAAGCCAGTTAATTATTTTCTCTAGATACATTCACCAGCTTTTTTTTTCAGTATCACCCAAGACAGAATTATACCAATGACTTAACTAGTCTAACACTTGCACAGTACAAACAGGAGCTCATTGATCAGCTGAGATATCCCCCTCCTCCTTCCTCTTCCAATCTGCCATAACCAACTATTTCTATTTCAAATGGCAAACATTCCCATATCTGTATAATGGCATACACCCACTGGCAGCACACAACCAACTTCTGGATAATGTAAGATTCCAGAGCAGTTAGTATAGGAAAAACTTTGTTAGTTCAATATCAGATAGTTTAAAGTATTGGATCCTTCAAAGCTACTGTCACTCACAGCTGAAAAGATACGTTTTTGTATACTTTATGATATAGAAAATTTGAAATATGGCTATCTTGCAATTTGAAGTCATTTTCTGGTCCCTTGGACCATAAACTCTTGGAAACAGTTTGGTAGGATTGGGGCAGTTTGGCACGATCAGGGGTTAGTGCCAGCGGGTATACTGGGGGAGAGGGAGGAGGACAGTTTGGTGGAATTGGGGATGGCAAATTTGCAGACGGTGCTGGCACTTAGACTGAGCTAACTAGAGAAAGTGTCCCTCGATCATTGCTGTTGTTCTACAATAGGAACTCCTTGTGCTGCATACCATAAAGTATGCTTAATTAGTCACTGGGATAGCGGCTCAGTTATTATCAGTTACTAATGTCTGCATGCAGGTGAACTAAGTCTGTATGTACCCACAGTAATTTGGATAATTTGAACCCTTTTATACTGACTTTGAAATGTTTTGGTCCCCTGCATTTCAAATTCATGAGGTTCAAGATACTCTGAGGGATTTAAATTCCTTACTCCCTGCAAAGATGAGGGTCTATGAAGTAACCAGAGGTATACAGAGCTGCAGAAAAGTTGAGCAGGACTCCTGAGTGTTCCATCTCTTTCCTGCTGTTTTATTTCAAAAGGCATCACTTTTTGATCAACTGTGATGGACAACTTGTGGCGCTCCAGCAGAGTAGAGAAACAGCATCCTTCAGAACACCAGCCACAGCAAACAGCTGAATGGCTCATCCTTAATTCAGCAACCACTGTGAATTAAGTGGGTTTTGAATTACTTGGCTACAGAAGATTCAGATTCTACTGTACCTTCATATCACTCAATCTGGAAGCTCTACACTAGCAAATAAGGCCAAATACACTCTCAGGCCAAAAAACATGCTATACTTCATACTCCTACTCTTGCAAAACATTCTAGTGCTCGTAAACGTTCTTATGATGTGTTTAGATGCCGACTGCCTTGGAGAGGTCTATTTTTATCAGTTAAACTAAATATTAAAAGTAAAAGTACACATGCTAATGAAGCGTTAGCTTCTTTCAAAAGAACATTTTTGAACAATGTTTAAAACTCAGGGTAGCAGTTAGACTGATGGGCATGTTGCTCTGATCTTTCAGTTCAACTCCATACAGGTTAAAAAAAATTAAATTGATATTTAAGATGCATTTCCCTACCTGCAGTATTGGTGTTTTATATTAAAAAATACATCCTTAAGTCATTTTCCATGTAACTTATTTTCAAGTTTTAATTTTAATTATTTTATTTGCTGCCTGATTTTTAAGCACTAGAACAAAGCTGTCCTGTTCCAACCATTAAAAAAGGAACATTCAAGTTAAATATAAAATTTCTATATGAATTTTAAGTTTAGAACAATAACCAAAATATATGCGCTAAGGCCAACCAAAAGCATGTTTTCAAAGAGAAAGGAGGTGGAAGACTAATATTTCTGCAATTTTTCTCAATTATAAGGAATTATATAAAACCACAACTGTACAACAGCAAAAACAGTATAACTTCATTATAACAAACTGCCATGGACTCAAGAGAAGAATTCATTAAGAGGGTGTTTGCTATAATAAAGTTAATGAAAAAAATTGGTTCCTGTTGTCGGGACTGTTAAAGGGAGGATTTGCTATAAAAATGGTTCCTTGTAATAAGGTTCTACTGAATGACCAATACTTGAAGAGAATGAATGCTTATTATCATATTATACAAGCACATTGTAAGCACATATAGTACCTTGCTCAGAGATCAATAGGTTCTAGAAGTATTTCTCCCTCTGCAAGTAGGCATTTTTAGAAATAAACTTAAAAATCTAGTTTTCAGGTCATAAGTTTCAGGTAATAAGAACCCTGAAGACCTTGTGTCCAAATGGCACTCGAGTCCCAGGCCTCATTCCTGCAACCTTTTCATGTATGGAAGTGAACAATTTATACAGATGCAGTGCTATTTGGAATAAAACTAAAAGGCATATAACACTCACCCTAATGCGTTCTGGTTTACTTACAAGAAAAGACATGGAATCCAGATTTGTAATACTCCAAATTTGTGAAATTAAAAATATCCTGAAAATAGGAAAAAGAGAAATCAGTTATTTGTACAACATGTAGCAGCAAGTTTTGAAAACCAGTATTTATGAACCTAAACAACCTACCAAACATCTTCTATCACACATTGATTACCATGCAATGCACAGACCAATACCCAGCAAGTTCCTTAGGGAAAGGATGTTCATGGCGTGTTTGCACAGTACCTAGCACAGAGGTTCTCAACCTTTTTAAACTCAAGGAACCCCTTGTTAGACCCAAGGCCCCTTTGGAAGTGCCAACAATGTAGCTTTCACTTGGTTTTTGACTACAGAGAAATAATAGGACAATTTTGCTGTTGCATGAACTCAGAAAGACCTCAACAGATCAGAATGTCTCTGATGCTAAGGAAGCCTATTAGAAAATACATGAGTTTATGTGGTGAATCATGTGTTAGGTGTGCAAACACTTACAGTGCTAATACTGTGCATCACCCTTAAAAGGATCCTGCAGCATCCTAGGGTGCCGCAGTTCCCTGGCTGCACATCGCTGACCTAGCATTACGGGCTCGAGCCAGGTCCAGCCCTGCAAACCTTCAGTAATCATTTCTTTAAACCCAGGGGTCTCACTGGATAGACTCAAGGCAGCCCTCAAAAATGCCAATGCTGTTTTCGCTCTTTTCTTGCCTACAGAAAAAGAAGAAAGCAGCTTTTCCATTGCAAAGAACTCTGAAAGACCCCTCAGAGATGAGAAACAGTTTATCTGGCGAATCAGGTTTGTGACGCTAACTGCCCTTGACAGGCAACTGGTAGTGGGTGCATAGGGGTGCTCATGCCCCACTCCCACGACAGGGCCAGTGCCCCCCACCCCCGACAGCTGATGCTGACGTGGGCAGGGCTGGTGCGACTCCCTGACAAGGCCACCACCATTGGCAGCTTCTGCAGGTGCTTGCCAGCCGGGCCCATCGGTGGCTTCTGCTGGTCCCCCCCAGATCCAAGAGGCGCCGGTGGCCCAGAGGATCTCCCAGCCGCGCAGGGGGCCTGGCTCCTGGTCGAGAAGCGCTGCTCTGACCCCCTGGCAGCACGACACGGGGCACAGCCATTTGGAAGGCGGCGGCAGCGGCAGGCGGGAAATGAGAGCACTGCGCGGGGAGCCCGTCGTGCTGCTCGGGCGCGACCCGGGACTCTGTTGCTTCCCACGGGCGGGCGCTGCCGGGCCGGGGACGCGGGTCGTTCCCGGCTCCCGGCGAGGGGGGCGCACGGAAGGTTGCGGAGAAGCGGCCGCGAGGGCCGGGGCCACTCCGGACCCGGGGGAGGGGAAGGGGGTGCAGGACCCAGTGGCAAGGAGCCCCGGCGCGCGGACTCACTCACTCGCTCACTCCTCGGGCTCCAGGCGCCGGTTCCCGGGACGCAGCAGAGCTGCGTGCGCGGCGTGATGACGCCACCACGTGACGCGTGCGTGACAGCCGCCGTGACCTCTGCGCGGGGGCGGGGCGGAGCGGAGGAGCGCGCGGCAGGGACTAGGTGCTGCCCGCGGGGCTCCGTGGGTCTGAAGTAGGAAAGGCCCGCCTGGGACGCTCGGAAATGCCGCGTGTGCGGGAAGCCGGCCGTGCGCTGGAGAAACCCGGACATACACATGCGGGCAAGTCATCTTTATTTGACGTTGCTCGCTGGGACTCGCCCGTGAGCGAGAACTGGGGCAGCAGCGTTGAAACGTGTCTTCATTCCTTGGAGCCTCAGGCCAGCAGACCCCCCGCCCCACCCAAAAGCTTGCCAAATTTGTTTCCCCTCCACTACTCAGTTGGTCTAATAAGAGAGATCACATCTACTCCCGAGACCCTGGCCTGCTCATGTCCTTAGACCAACATGACTATGACCGAAAACCCAGTCTTTATTTTGAAGACGTACAAAAAAACTAGAACTCTTGGTTCCAAAATGATAGCTGGTATTAGACCAACTGGGAAATCGCAAGAAAATGGGCCTTTTCTGCAAGCTTTCGGGATCAAAGTCCCTTTGTGGCGAGAGCGAGCTGGGAGCAAGCCCAAACCTCAGTTAAGACATCCCGAGAGTGACGTGGGTGATGAATGTGCTGCATCAATGAGCTGCCTCAAAATTATCCATGCATTTTGAACGTTTGTACTATTATTGATCGTATGTTGTACAAGGGTTGAAACTATTGTACAAACATGCTAATTATCGTACACCTGGCAACACCTGGTCTCTGCTGGGGAGAGTTTGCAGGCCAGGCAGTCGCTGTTTAACATGAGCGAAGGGAGCCTAGAGGAGAGTAACACTGCATCCCGGGCCTGAGCCAGACAGCCCTTGGGGGCAGTTTTGCCACCCTCCGTTCTCCTACCAGCTGCCGTTTTGTGTCAAGTCTCACACTTTTCTCTCAGAGCAGCAAGGGGCACCTGTCATCACAAAGCACATAAACAGCAGGCAATTTTACACCATTACAGTGATTTCCATTTAAGGACCTCAAAGCAGTATTTAAAACTTCAGTTACCTACTTCACTGGTTTAATTCATGCTTAAATAGGAGCTCAGCATCATAATGGTCATGCCAAGGCAAAGAAGTTCAGTAACATGTTCAGGTCAAACAGGCCGTGCCCAAGGCCAGAACCTGCATCACTAGTAACAGTCCATCACTACAAGTTATATTGGACAGCTTCATAAAGGGCTGCACCTTTCCTCTAAAATTCCTAGAGCAGTGGTTCTCAAACTTTTTTTTTTTTGCAGACCACTTGAAAATTGTTGAGGATCTCAGCTAAACTTTTTTTCATTCTACAAATCAAAGCACGCAACTCATATTTTAATATCAGCTGTCTTACAAGTACAGATATTCTTGATTGTTCCGCAGCCTTTCTGCAGATCACCTGAATGGAGCACGCGGACCAGTGGTGGCCCCCAGACCAGTTTGAGAACCTCTGTCCTAGAGGATGCACAAGTCAGTATAAGAGGCAAGGACCACAGCGGGTGACATGTTTTGTTTGACCAACTGCATGGCTGGGGTATGCTTACACAAGCTTTTGAATGCAATACAATTCTGCTGAATGCAAATCTGATCCGATGACTGATGCAATGCATCCAGCAGCTTTTCTAAGTCCGCATGTGGCTGGTCCAATAAAAAGGTATCAGTCATAATAATCCTTGCCCCTCACAATTCCTAGGCCATCATGGCTGCATTATTCCAACACTACCAACTCAACACAAAGCATTTGTTAGAGGAAAAGAAAAATGGGAAAGCCAGCTCAGCTATGCAAACAGTTCAATTTCTTTAGTACAACAGTTGGTATCTCAGTTGTTACAGGGTATAAAAATAGAGTCAGCTGTTAATCTTAAACAAGTTTGAGCAGGATTCAGTCACATAGCATTTTTAATATTGTTGGTGGTAAGATCATCTCTCACTGATATTATTACTAGTTAATGGGAAAAAAAAACACCTCATTTCAGATCAGGTATCATTTATTCTTCTACACTGTTCTTGCAATCAGGCTTATGTAAGTTTATCAGAAAGGCATAGTCTGCAGACTTACGCTTCCAGAAGTAGCTAAGAACTATTATTCCTACAAGGAAGAACGGTCCAAGGCAGTCAATGGTTCCACACAGCTATGCCAGAATAAATGATAATGCTGCCTCATGCAGCTGAGATGGATATTGAAAATATACCAAAATTCCAAAAGCTAAGAAACCAAATCTTTCGCTTTGCTGCCTGTTCACAGAAGGGGCCACCTGCCATAGACTCAGAAACTAAAACACATAAAGAGGCTATGTAACACACCAAGAAATGCAGACAAGTTCATACAGCTTCTGATGTCTTGTATGTTGGAGGGGAAGGGTTGTGGGGGGAATGGAATCTCTTCTCTCCATATCTATAGAGGAAAAAGAAAAGGAAAATTGTGCCTGGATGTGGAGGGAACAGACCCATGGATTCAGGGGCATAGATCAATCTTGGAAATATGAATGGGACTTTACATGGGTGACAGGGATAGATACTGATAGAATTAAAGGTGGCGTCAAATTTTCACTGAGATTCATCTCCTGACTCTTGCATCCAAGTTCTCAGTTGTGATCCCGAAGATCAGTTTCATGGTGGTAGGAAGCTCTCAACTCAAAAGCTTCTCTGAAACCCAACACTGCCCTACAGTTGAAATGCTCCAACACTTTTAAATTTAATGCATATGGAAGACTGGAGTATTGGTTTATGCTTTTTTTTTTTCTTTAAGTATTCTGTTCAGTTGCCAAACTACTCTCAAAATTCTGAAAATCTCTGCAAGGCATGCAAGAAGTGTTAATTATTCTCCACCGCCATTAATATTTTAATACTGAAATGGAAGATAAACAAATAAATAACAAGCCTCCATTGCGACTCATCTTTCACCTAAAAATATTAATACTTTGTTGTAAGATTTTTAGCACTGTTAGCTATCCGAGAATGGGCTGTGAATTTACACCAGGGTTGGGCAATTGTTTTGGCTGGCAAACCACTTAACTAGTTTTAGCGAGATGTGGACGGCCACACACAAAAATCTTTCAGAAGATACCATTTTAACAAATTGTAGATAAAAACCCATATGGCTAAAAATCAAGCATCTTAAAAAAAACATATTTTAATTTCATTAAACAATATTTTTATCCTGATTTATGCTTTTTGAGTAGTGCATATAGAGGCAATTGCATGATAGCTCAAAATAAAGTCTTACTCTTGTATACGGGGTGTGGAGGTGGAGGGGGTGAGTGTGTGGGGGTACCCACATGCTAGGTCCCGAAAGCCAGCCAGCCAGGGATGGAGGGAGGGATGGAGGTGAGAGAGGGGACATGTACTTGCCCAGGCGGTGCAGTGCAGATACAGTCTGCCTCCCCCCTGCATCCAGCCCACAGTACTCTGCATGGGACGAGCTTTGCTCTTTCCCACCGAAGGCACTGTGCCAGCATACGCAGCTTCCTGGCAGGGCTGTTCCTGCTGCAGCTGCCCAGCTTCTCTTCCTCCTTTTTGCCCCTGCTGCACCAGTCCAGGCAGCAGGTAGTGCAGGAAACTGGTAGTGGCCATCCCAGTCACCCCAGCTACATGCAGCCAGCTCCTGGCCCCAGTGCACAGGGCTCCAGCTCCCAACCACCTTCTACCCACTCTGTCTGCCCTACACAATGAGCAGCTGCCTGCAGGTGACTAGAAGCAGCCCCGCCAGGAAGCTGTGCACACTGGTCAGGGCTATGGGGCTATTAACAGGTATGGGGCAGGTACAGGCTGGAGCTCAGCACAGGATACCCTGGGCGGGAACAGGCAGAGCTCAGCCCCATGCGGTGCACCACAGGGCATGGGTCAGATGCAATCAACCAGCAGACCAGATCTAGCCCACAGGCTATATTTTGACCACCTGATTTATGCTCTGTATTCTAGAATCCCATTTTCCTCTAGCTGTAAACACAGATGAATAGGAAATGTTCCTTAAAAGAAAGAGCTGACATCTAGTGTTGGGACAATTACATTTCATCTATACCAAGTGAGAAGTTTGAAATCATCTGAAACAAGCTGGCTCTCTTCTTACTAAGAGAAGGATACAAATATGGCAATTTCCATCCCGAATGACAAACACGACAATTTCTGTTAGAAGGCAACACTCTTGCAACACAAAGAAGTTAGGCTGAAGAAGAGTGGAGAAAAAAAATATAACTATAGCAAGTTGTTTTAATATTGATTTTTTTTTTTTTTTAATGTAAGGGCTGTAATACGAGATGGTGAAAAGGAATGAGTCCAAAGTCAAGGCAGTTGGAATGTTTCAGTTATATTTTACTCTCCATAGGTAGTTCATATTACAAAATTAGCTGCCATGGCCCAAAAGTTCATGGGACTTCAGGAAAGCTTTCCATTTATTGAAAAGAGCACAAATTAATGGTATTTTCTTTAAAAGAACTTTGTGAAATACTATATTAAATCTCATTCTTCAAAGCTAAGTAATGCTAAAATAGTTAAATTCCACATAAATCTTATGTTAATTTTTGGCTTAAATTATTTTTCACCAATTATTATAAAATTAATATATTTGCATGTATCATATTACAGATTTCTGCATTCAGATTAGTGTGAAGAAGCGTCTCATGCTGCAACAAAAAGTCTTTTAGCACATGCTGTTTCAACAGCAAGTCATCGTTATTGCCTCAGAACAAGTTTTGCACATAAAGCATTAAACAAGAAAATGCAAAAGACAAAGATTATCCCCTCACAAAACTAGAGTGTCCCTTACAAGCAACAATAAAATGCCTTCTAGATAGGAAGCATTTATAAAATGCAAAAGCTTTGACAGACAGCTAGGTGCTTGCGCAGGTGTCTATTCCCCCCAACCAACCAACCAACCTGAAAATCCAGAAGTAAACAGCCTTTTTAACAGATGAAAAAGATGCTTATCTTCTATAGAGTTTTCCCTTAGTTGGTAGAAGGGGAAATTGTACAGATATTTCACTGAGAATCTAGCTTCTGGGTGAACGTTAAATAGGCAGCAGCTGCTCAGACCAGGAGGAAAATATTTAAGAAGTGACTTTGTAAAGTTTAAAATATTTATGAAACTCTAAATGAAGCTGTCAGCTCACCATGCACTCACTTCATAAGAAACACACTTACAAGTACAGAATTCACATTGTATTAAGCTTGCAGCATTCAGAACTACAAGAAAGAAACAGTGCTCCTGTATGCCATTCCCTGATACATAACGGATGTACAGCTTTTGTCTATGCCAATCAAGCCTACAGATTATGAAATACTGTTTCAGTGCCTTTTGTTTTTCAAAAAATGATTTTCCTAAAACTATGCTTGGTTTATATCCCTGAAATATTCATACCATATAGAGGCTCTAAGTTTTGCACCTTTTTAAGTAAGCTTGATGCAGGCAAGCATATAAATACACACTAAACAATGTTTACTGTGCAATTTACTAGTCACATGGGGATCTATGTTTTCCTTTCCCTAAACTTAAAAGAAAACTGCCCCCCACCTCTAAATAGAAACAAAATCTAATAATCAAAGCGCTGATATGTTACGCTGGCACAAATGACTAGTCTTTGCTTGTTTTTGGTTTTTTTTGCTTGTTTTTTAACTAAACCCAGAACAATCGCAAAAAGTTCAAGGGATATTGCAAGTTATTATTATTATTTTTTAAAACAGACAGAAACCAATTCAACCATCTGACAGAAAACTGCAGACAGAAAACCCTCTATATACATCTGTATGTGGCTGTAATACCCAGATTTTTAATTAACGTGGATGCAAGATTTTTCTCTTTTAATGGCTAGTAGCTTTTGAAGATTATGAAGTCATCTAGTTCCTTGTACGCCGTGAATTAAAGTTCCCCAGACTGGATTCACATGGCTTTCACTTTGATTTGCTTCATCTTCATCTGTTTCTTCTCAAGCTTCTTCTGCTCACGCCGCAAGGCAGCTTCCTATATAGGAAAGGATACAGGGGCTTGAACAAACATCCATATCCCCACTAAAGGAGCAAGCTGAGCTTCTGAGAAGGTCAAGATAGCTGGGCAAACTCAGATGCTGTTCTCAGGGTCCAATCTCTTCTATACAACAAACAAGGCTAGCAGGAGGATACAAGCCCACTCTGGGAGACAAGTTAATAAAATAATTAGCAAATGAATAACAAAAATCTGTCTCCATGCCCAAATCATATCTTCAGGCTAACCAGAGATCACATGCAGATTCTAGGAACCTAACAAGCAAGCCTAGTAACAAAAGGAAGAAAATTGGTGTCAGCATCTTTAGCAGTTCAAAAAAAATCCATTTTACCTCCAGGCGACGCTGTTTTTCTGGATCCTCCTCGTTCATGATTCGCTCCTTTTCGGCCCGTTTCTTCTCCTCCCGGCGGGACTGGGCAGCCTCCTGCCTTTGCACATGAGTCAATTTAAGGAAATTCTCTTCTACTCGGGCCCTGTTCTTATCAGCTTTCTGTTTACCCTTTTCACCAGAAGACAAACAAAACAATACTTAGAAATGCTTGGTACTTCAGATAATTTTCCAGTAAGGAAGGAGGGTATGAAATAGCTATAAAGCCTCAAAATTCCTCAATTTAAAATGAGTTTTACTCAGAAAGCTGCTCAAAATGACACCTTAAGATTTTTACATATCACCTTCAGATAAAGCCTTCCTAGTTCACAGGTAAAGAGATTTTTCACTCTTATGTCAGCTTCATTAACTTAGATCCGAATCCAAATCAAACCATGTTCCTTCTTTATCATAATCAGCAACAACAGTTCTACAAGTGAAGTTAGGCCCACAACAAAATATACAGAACCAC
Source organism: Alligator mississippiensis (assembly GCF_030867095.1). Classification (NCBI taxonomy): domain Eukaryota; kingdom Metazoa; phylum Chordata; order Crocodylia; family Alligatoridae; genus Alligator; species Alligator mississippiensis. Next base: position 158,690,097 of record NC_081827.1, read on the forward strand.
TGCACAAGTATACGACAGAAACATCCATCTCCATTTTATACGAGGAGCACCCTGTTTTATCTTCTGCCACTTGATAGTAGATTCAAGAATAGGATTAGATTCTGCAGAGATTTACACGTTTATTTACATGCACTAGGAATAGTTTTGCTAAATTTCATGATTTTGTTTTAAAATGCATTAAAATCAAACACAGAAGTGTTTAGGGATTGGGATTATTCTATTTAAAGTGCAGCATTTCAGGAAAGAGTTCTCTCTCTTGCTCTCTCAAGTATATGAGCAAAATGGATTCAATTTACCTTTAGTTAGTGTTTATAGAGTAACAATAAAACATTAACACTAATGAATTTGGTGATAGACATGAAAGACATTTTTCAGTATGAAGACGGAATCTTTACATTTGATGTCACATTGCCACTGAAATATTACCATCAGTCAAGTAGTGGGAAACATGTCAAATTGCTTAACTGCACACAGCAACATTTTAGGACAGGAAGTATAAAAGCTCCTTTTTATTAGGTTGGTCCAGGGCTTTTCAACTCATTTTGTGTCATGGGCTGGATCCAGCCAAGGGCAGAAGATGGTTCCAGCCCAGTACGTGCGACAGTTCCAGCTCTGACCCAAAGCAGCTGCTCTAGCTCTGGGCCTTGACACAGCTCCAGCATGGGGCAACAGTTGAGGAGATAGGGCTGTGGCAGTGACAATAGGTAAAACTGCTGAATGACAACCCAAGCGGTATTAACCCTCGCTAGTCCTCCTCCAGATGGATCACCATGTCCACCAGGCCCAAGGGCCCTAAATTTGAAGCAGGCTACTCCTCACACTTTCCAATGGCCCACTGGTAGCCCTGCAGGTTGAATAGAGTAGTACTGCATGCTGTATCTGGCCTGTGAGCTGTATGTTTGACACTCCTGCTCTAAAAAGGAAATTAAGAATACCAAATATACTCCTCAGTGTCAAATATGACCCCATATTAAAATAAAGCAGAATATAACAACTGTAATTGCTCCATTTCAAATATAAGGCTCCTAACCTTACAAAACTTACCATGGCATCTTTTATTTTAATCAGTTTTACACCTTATGTGAAAGTAACAGACAGCAGCATATAACTTACTTCTCTGTTTAGACGGAATTTTTTTGCTTTGTCGATAGAGTAAATAACCATATTCATCAGAGGCAGCAAAGCCTCCATATCCTTTGGGGAAGTGTTGCCTGAACCAGGCACTGAAAAGCAAAAACATTTTCTCCAGATTAATTCAACAGTGTTGGCAAGGCTTCTGCTACTTAATTAGCATGTTCTTTACACATTTGCATCAGTAGGCTGAGTAGCCTGCAAGAAAGTTGCACTAATTCTCCTCTGAAAAGGAACTAACTAACAGAACAAAATGTTTACTTTGAAGTAGAGATTAAATTCAGATTCTTCAGATGGTCACAGGCACATTTCTCTCTTATGTTCCATCAATACTGAATACTGGTTGGGTGCACATTTTCAAATGGGTATCAAATTCCTGCTTTGATGAGTGCAGAAAAGAAATTAAAGACCACATTTTGCCCACAGCTCCAAGCGAAGTCAACTGTAGTTGGGCATACGCACCGAAAGGAAGAATTTAGTCTTTGTTGAATACAAACTAAAATCCCATGTAGTTTGTGTTGTTTAATTTAAAAGGGGATAATCACACAGATGTGCATCCACTTAGTACAGGCTACAGGACATGGTACCACCTGCTTGTCTTTGCTGCCACAGTGCTCCTCAATGCTGCCTGCAGATGACCCTTGTGAGACTGATCCCTTCAGGCTTTGACTTGTGATTTTTGGTAATTTCAGGATTAAGTGCTACTTCTGCTGGTGCCTGATCTGGATATCTGCTTACAAGGAGGGGACAGAAAACTAAGAACTCATTCCAGACAAGTCACAAAACTGCCATTGACCATAACAACTATTGGTCGGGATCTATTTAAATTCATGATTTCACAGAAACCACAAAATCTGCAATTGTCTGTGAAACCAACAACAATAAAATGCTGGCTCCCCAGTGGGAGCCAGTGGTCCTTGCTGCCTCTCAGTCTTTCTGGGGAGGGAAGGTGCTGGCTTGTAGGGAGGCAAGAAGGGCATCCAGCAGCCAAGATGACGGCCACCCCCTTCCCCGTTCCTGGGGTCTCTCTGCCAATCAGAAGTGAGAGGTGGGGCTGCCAGGAAATGCCCATGAAATCAGCTCTTCATGCCGTAGCCAAGCTATGAAAATTCCTTTGTCTGGCTGTGACCTGTGAATTAAGTAGGTCCCTAGTCATTGGGCCTAGATTAGAAGAAGCAAGACACCACATAGCCCATTACCAATACTGGAATCCACTCAGGTCCTCATGTAGAATACCACACTTAGTTTACTTTTTACTCTATTTTTCTACAATGAATTTTAAATTCCCAGCCATCCTGTTTGTCCCAAAGGTGGCATAGCTTGGTCATTATCAGATTTGCACAGATAAGGTATCAGAAAAATCTCTTACCATTGAATGTAAACAACAGTGTCTTTTTAGTGTCGGGCAGTTTTAAAGGCTGACCCTCCCTGGTAAAAGAAAGGAATGCCCAGAATAAGTAAACAGGATACAAACATAAGAAACAGACAACAAAATAGAAACAAACGTCTGGGATTCTGCTGTACTCATCATCAAAGTTTTCCCTGGGACTTCCTGGTTTGCCCAACCAAGGAGCTGCTTGGGAATGGGGGAGGAGGAGAAGAAGGAGAGGAGGGACAAGTGAAGGCAGGGGGCATCACGTGTGTCTGCACACCCACACACATAGCTGCATGCAGGTAAGTCTATGGGGAGCAGGGGTTAGAGGGCCAGGGCTGGGGGGGGCCCGCGCGGTAGAGGGGCGCGGGCAGCAGCACGGAGCTGCATGGCCAGGCTGGCAGCACCAGGCCTAGTGCCCTTCCTCACAGGGGCCCAGCGGGTCATGAGTGAGAGGCACTGGAAGGGCTGGGGCAGCAGTGGCTCGGGTGTGAGGGGCACCAGGGCGGTTAGGGTACTGTTGGTTGGAGTGCGGGGCTCTGACAGTGCCAGGGGCTCCAGGTTGGGAGTGAAGGGCAGCATCAGGGACAGGGGCACTGCAGGTTGAGAGTGAGGGGCACTAGCATAGCCCAGGGACTGGGGTACTATGGACTGGAAGTGAGGGGGTAGGACCAGGGGTCTGCAGGTCAGGAGTGAGGAGAAAAGCAGGGCTGGGAGGGGCTGTGGCTTGGGTGTGAGGGGTGACAGCAAGGGCAGGGCACTGGCATACCACTGCCCCTCCACAGTCATATACCGCCCCCCCCGCAGGTGTCCTCTTTTTTGAAACTGGAGATATGGCAACCCTAAATTTACACCAATTTGCCTCACAGCTCCTCTGAGGCTCGTGTGTTAGGTAAAGCATCAAGAATGGCAAAAATACACAAGCAGAACAACCTAGTCACTGACTAGAGGAGAAATTACATCCCCTGCAGCAACAATAAAGCTTTTTCCTCCTCTTCTCTGTACAAGAGAACTTATGTGTTAATGAAGAAATTCAGTTTTACAATTTTCTTTATTTGCCATGTTCCACGGGTCAAACCACAATCTAACGTGGAACAATAGAAGTGCCAAAAAATTAAAAGCAAACAATTTACATGAAATGCAAGACTTGTCTATCAATTTAGTCGCAGAATCCGATTTTTGCTCAGATCACTCCTTTAGAACCTTCTCCTCTGATGAAGCCCCAATGCCACCCTCCACAAAAATGTTATTCTCTGCGTATTCCTCTTGAGCCTTTGTCTTCTGTGACTATAGGAATTTTGTTGCATCAAGCTAACTTTGAATGGTCAGCCCCAGAGCAAAATTTGTTAATTAAACATGAATCCTCAGGTGTAACAGAAAACAAGTCCATACATTCTGCAAGATACTTGGGAGCCTAATGATGCCAATATTATGCACATATGTAGTTTTATTCTTGGATCAGATAAGTATTTTCCCTCATCTTTCAGTCTGAGTATTAAATAGATCTCATAAGCTAGGGATATCAAACCATCTGCCCCCATGGACCAGATAAGGTTCACTGGACCAGTCTGCAGGCCAGATCTGGACTTACCTCCCTGTGCCACATGCAGTGACTGTGACACTGGGTCCAGCCCACATGCCACCACACACAGCACATGCTGGACCCGCTCCTCAGCTTGTGCTGTACACAGCACATGGACTGGACCCAGCAAAACATGCAGCACAGGGGCAGTAGCACAGCCAAGCCACTAGGGGGTGCTGCCTAGCTGCAAAGCCACAGCTTCCCCTTGCCCTGGCAGACAGGCGCTGGACTGGGATTGTGGACTTCTCCTGTGCCCAGATCCTGCTATGGGGAGGGAGGGGCCGGCCCCTCCTCCCTCCCTCTGAGGTCAGTTGGAGCCTTCCCATGGGCGGGAGGGGGAAGAATGCAGCATAGGGTGCCAACATGAGACATACCGCGTGCACCAGCCTGCTGGACCAGCCGCAAATGCTGGCTCAGCCGCAAATGCTGGCTCATGCTGCATGTGCTATCCTGCCAGGTCCAGCACAGGGTACATACTGTGTGCAGTGCCCCACCGTACTAGCCCAGATCAGGCCTCAGGCCACCTGTGTTCATCAGAGCCAGCAGGCAGTGCCAGTCCAATGGAGTGCTGTATGCAGCCGGCACCAGACCCTCATGTTACATGCAGCGCTGGGTCCAGCCCATGTGCTACATATGCAGCACAAGTCATAGAGCAGGGACCAGTGCTGGCCCTGTGCTGCACAAAGTGCCTACACGCTGCACACAGCAGGCAGAGTCAGAGCCAGCGTGCCCCCACAGGCTGGTTCATATGGTTCTACAGACCATTTGTTTGACACCCCTGCCATAAGCAGTTCCCAGTACATTGGGCTTATTAAATGATGTAGCATTCACTTCAGATAAAGGAATATACTGCCTCTTGGCACTTCTGATGCAGCTAGCAGCATTTAGAAAAATAGGCCTGAAACAATGGGAAAAAAAATCATAAGAGTCTACGAACTTTCAAAACAAAAAAGTGAGGACCACAGGGGACAAAAATGGCCACAATACAAATCAAGTACAGAATAATTAAGAGAACGTGGTTAAGAAATTGGGGAAACGATGATAAATTTTATGAAAACTGCTAACCTTGATCAACTAAATGATGTAATTCATGCACACAGAGCACATGCTGAGTCATGGTTTTTCAGCTATTAATATAGTTTGTCACTTGCATTTTCAGGCTTTCCATTCCTTCTTTACTGAGCTATCTACATAAGGAGTGAGATCCAGCAATCTTGCACATTATAACCAACTGCTAAACTGAGATTTGGAGCAACCAAAGCTCCAATGCAGTCAATGTACAGAATTGAATAGGAGGGAAGCAGGCAACCTAATCTTTATAAACAAGCCAGCCTTTGAAAATTTTAGAAGCTTGTGATCTAACACAGTTTATTCAACTGTTTCGCTATTGCTGTTGATTTTCATACAGCCTGCTAAAACGTGTTAAAAAAGATATTACTCAATATGGTTGCCCAATACTCTAATAGCTGAGAGAGAGAGAGATTAATTTCATACATACTCTTGCATAAGTTTTGGACCGGAGAACTGGTCCGAGAAATGGACGGACTCAATCTTGTCAGCGTAGTGTGAGAGGAAATGTATCATCTAAAAGAGAAACTTGGGTTAATTTTTCCTGTGACTGACTCCTAAACAACTAACCTGCTCATGTAGGTCTGCTTTGGAGCCTTGGAAAATACTTACATGCCTGAGGTACCATCATGACTAGAATTTAAATTAGCAACATGTTTAGTGAACCTTGCTAGAAAAAGAGCTCAGTGCAGATAAGCTACAGTCCCGCTGCTGAAGGAACATCAGCAACTCAGGGTGGGAGAAAAGACCGAGTTCAAGTATTGCTTGATATTTCATCCAGTAGTCAGAATCTTTTTAAGGGAGTACACTGTGGGCCTGTAATATTCCACCACCTGGCCATTCTAATATTACCCTACCAGCCTTTCAAATGCCAGTCTGAAGTCCCAAGCTCACACATCTGCGTAATAAATCGCTGTTACTAAAACGAAGAAAATGACAACTTTATCCAAATTCATGGGACAGAAAATACTTCAGGGTCTTTGTTTCTCTAGATACTCTGAAGGAGAAAATGATGGAGCATTCAGCTCCCCTGCTGTAATTTCAATGAGGGATTCCATTATGAGTTCCAGCTTTCAAATAGCCAAGTCCATCAAGAGAGCATCACTATTTCCTTCAAAGTTACCTTTGTGTCCATCATTCCCTCGGTGACTTCTCCCATCTCTGACAGGATAGCCAGCGACTCAGGAAGCCCATACTTTGCCCCAGACTTGGGTTTGTCACTGCAAAATTCACTCTACAACAAGAGGGGGAAAAAAGAAGGCTACATGCATCTTATCAGATCTGAACAGAGTCTAATACAATAGGGTTCCCGAACAGTACCAGGATGCAGATAAGTTTGTTTCTTTAATTCTATTTGGCTAGGGACCTATTTCCATTACAAAGTGGGCCACACCATGAGGTTCTGGACATTAACACATACAGGATGTGTCTACATGAGACATTTACTGTGGAGTTGCCTAATCAGCTCTGCACTAAACGTCTCGGCTTCTACACATGTAGCCATATTAGGCTGCAGAAAACGAATAAACTCCATAGCAGGTTAGCAACACACACGTAGACTCTGACCTGGCTGGCTGGGGCACAAGTTGCTTCAGTGCAGGGACTGCCTGCTGGTTAGCCCTAAACTAAAGCACCCTCATGCCCTAGCCATCCCCTCCGTAGCACGTTGAGCCTGGTCGGAGCAGCCCTAGGCTGACCCCCAGGGCCCCCAGCTAGCTGGGGCTGCTCCAACTTGGCTTGACATCCTATGATCCCAGGGCACACATGTAAACATAGTGCCTGGGAGCAGGAAGCTCCAGCACCATATGCACTAGAGTTTATTGATCACATTAATATGCCTGTGTAGACATGTCCACATTCTGGGGGGGGGGGGGTGTTTAAGTACTGACCAGAAAGAAAACAGTCTCTAAGAGCCTCTAGGAGTCAGGCTGACACAGATAATTAAGGTTATCGGTTATCAGATTATTATATAATTAAGGTTATCCATCCCTCAGTAATGATTCCTTTTCTGCCTCTTCACTGACTAGAAGGGAGTTCGTCAGCCTGTAGGTATGCTGCTGGTTCTCCCCCCCCAGGTGCAGCACCTTGCACTTGTCAGTGTTGAAACCCATCCTGTTCTCATCCGCCCACCCCTGTAACCTGCCTAGGTCCAATTGCAGCCTATTCCTCCCTTCTAGCATGCCCACATCCCCTCACATCTTAGTGTCATCAGCAAATTTGAACAGGGTGTTTTTAGCCCCTCGTCCAAGTCACTGATGAAGATGTTGAACAGTGCGGGTCTGAGGACCGAGCCCTGGGGGACCCCACTGCCCACATCCCTCCAGGTCGAAAATGACCCATTCACCACCACTCTCTGGGTGAGGCCCTCCAGGCAGTTAGCGACCCATTTAACTATGTAGGTGTCGACACCACAGTCCCCACGTTTTTTTGATGAGAATGGGGTGAGAGACAGTGTCGAAGGCTTTCCTGAAGTCCAGAAAGACTACGTCCACTGCTACCCCTGCGTCTAAGGATTTTGTGACCTGGTCATAGAAGGCCACCAGGTTGGTCTGACAGGACCTGCCTCTAATGAACCCATGTTGGTTGCCCCTGAGCATAACTTCCCCTGCTGGCCCCTCGTGGACATGCGCCAGGATAATTCTCTCAAAACACTTACCCAGGATTGAGGTAAGACTAACTGGCCTATAGTTTCCTGGGTCCTCCTTACTCCCTTTTTTGAAAATGGAGACCACACTGGCCCTTTTCCAGTCATCTGGCATCACACCAGAGCACCACGAGTGTTCATAAAGCCATGCCAGGGGTCCCGCAATGACCTCTGCCAATTCCCTCAGCACTCTGGGGTGAAGACTGTCAGGACCAGCTGATTTAAATACGTCCAGTCCTTCCAGAAGTTCCCTGACTAGATCCTCACTGACCCTAGGCCTGGGTGTGCCTCCCCTGGGGCCTGAGGGGGTTCCGGCCATGGCAAGGGGTTGGACTTGATGATCTGCTCAGGTCCCTTCCGACCCTACCAACTATGAAACTATGAAGATTGATGCATCCCACTGAAGCTGGATTTTGCAATATAGCAAAACCTGTGCTATTATGGCTTCTGCCAGGCCCTTCTCCAGAAGAAGGAAGAAGAGAAAGAGATAGAGATGGTGGCCAATGAGAAGATTAACCATAAAAACCCACCCAGAGCTACCTGGATGACAGCTACCTCACATTCCAGGAAACGCAGAGCCAAGGCTATTCCTCCCCTGGCCCTGCACAACTGATATACCTCCCTCCCCATGCATGCAGAGGCTCTGATGGTGACACCAGAGGAAAAGATAAGCAGCATGCTGCCACCCCCAAGAGAAGGCGCAAGTTGATGGGGGTGCAGGACTCCCTCCTACGAGGCACCAAGGGTCCCATCTGCTGTCTGGACCACCTAGCCCGTGAGGTCTGCTGCCTCCCTGGGGCCTGCACCTGAGATGTTGTGGAGAGGATCCCCAGGGCTCGTCCAGCCCTCCAACTACTACCCCATGCTCCTCATCCATGTGAGAACAAGTGACATAGCCAGGAGTAATCCAGACTGGGTCATGAGCGACTACAGGGCTCTGGGGGCTGGGCTCAAGGGGTCGGGGGCCCAGGCAGTCATTTCCTCTGTGCTCCCAGTTGCAGGCCATGGTCCTAGGAAGGAAGCATGCATCGAGGAAGTGAACCGACAACTCCAACAGTGGTGCCACCATGAGGACTTTGGCTTCTTCAACCACAGCGCGACTTCAGGGAGACAGGAGTCCTGGGAAGGGACGGTATCCACCTCACGCAGAGGAGTAAGTCCCTCTTCTCAGTCAGGATGGCTGATCTAGATAGGGCTTTAAACTAAGATTGCTGGGGGACAGGAAAAACACTTACTGGAGCTTGCCCAGGGACCAGCACATAAGAAAGCTCTGTATATACAGACACGAGGAGAGCCACTCTTGCAGGAACTGAGGAAATAGTGCTCCTTTAGCGTGACAAGAAGCCAAGGGTCTCAATAGGAGGACTCAGGTGCCTGTACACTAATGCCAGGAGCATGGAGAATAAGCAGGAGGAGCAAGCCCTCCTGCTCTCCAGTGGTCATTAAGACCTAGCAGAGATTATGGAGACCTGGTGGGACTCCAAACACAATTGGAGCATAGCCATAGGGGGCTACACCCTGCACAGAAGGGACCGGGTAGGGAAGAAAGGTGGAGGTGTAGCTCTCCACGTGAAGAAGCAGTACACCTCCTTGGAGGTCGACATCGGCTCCAAAGAAGAACGGCTTGAAACCCTCTGGGTCAAGCTACGGGGGGCGGGAGGAGGGATGGGGTGTGGCTGGTGAGAAACCTAACTGTAGGTGTATACTACAGACTACCAAACCAGGGGCAGGAACTATCTACAGTTCGCCTGAGAACTGACAGAGGCTGCACGTGCAGGGGACGTGGTCGTCATGGGCAACTTCAATTATCCAGACATCTCTGGAGGAACACACAGCCAAGTTGGACCGGTTGCATTCCTTCCTTCCTGACCTGCATCGATGAACTCTTCCTGGCTCAGGAGGTGCACAGGCCAACCAGAGGTAACGCTCTCCTACACGTGGTCTTGGCTAAAGACGACGATCTGGTGAGTGACTTGAATAGAGGGTAGCCTGGGAGACAGCAACCATGAAACCATCACGTTCACTGTCTGTTGCAAGGCAGACAAATCAGATAGCAGGGTTGAAGTTTTGGACTTCAAAAATGCAAATTTCAACAAGCTCAGGTCACTAGTAGGGGTAGCACTGCAGGACCAGGGACCAAGGGCAAAAGGAGTGCATGAAGAGTGGTTGTTCCTTAAGAACACAGTTCTTGAAGCACAAAGGAAGTCCATTCCCATGCGGAGGAAAGGTACCAGAAGGGCTGGGAAGCCCTCTTGGCTAAACAGGGAAATCATGGTCCTCCTAAGAAAGAGAAGCACAAACAATGGAAGCTTGGGACAGGCCCCAAGGAGGACTGTACAACAACAGCATGCACTTGTAGGGAACAAATTAGAAAGGCTAAGGCAGCAACTGAACTTAAATTAGTAATGGGAATCAAGGACAACAAGAAGACCTTCTTTAGGTACACAGGGAACAGGAGGAAAATAAATGGGAATGAGAGGCCATTGCTCAACAACTCAGGACAGCTGGTTACCAGCACTCAGGAGAAAAATGAACTCCTGAATGACTGCTTTGCTTCAGTATTTCACTGGGGCAAGGGGAAAAACATTCCAGATAGGGTACAGAATGAGCAGGGCAGGAATGACTGCCTTCCCACTACTGTTATAGAATTAGTATGTAATCAATTAAATAAATTGGACATATATAAGTCAGCAGGACTGGATGAACTCCATCTGAGTGCTGAAGGAGCTGGCTGAAGTCCTTGTGGAGCTCTTGGCAAAACTCTTCCAAAACTTGTGGTGCTCTGGAGAGGTCCTCAAGGACTGGAAGAGGGCCTATGTTGTGCCCATCTTCAAACAGGGGAAGAGGGGGGACCCGGGTAAGTATAGGCCAATTAGCCTAACTTCTATCCCAGGGAAAATCCTGGAAAAATTCATTACAGAGTCTATGCGTGAAAGGCTTGTAGAAGGTAGGATTCTGAATGACAGCCAGCATCGCTTTGTTGCGGGCAGGTCTTGACTTACCAACCTCATCTCCTTTTACAACCAGGTAACTCGCCACCTGGATAAGCATCTGGAGAAGAGGCTGACATTGTATACCTTGACTTCAAAAAAGCCTCTGATTCGGTATCCCATGATGTTCTTGCAGGACAACTGGAAGACTGTGGGCTTAACTGAGACAGTTAGGGGGTATGAATCTGGCTGCAGGGTAGGACCCAGAGTCCTAATGAACAGACCTGCACTGTTCTGGCGAATAGTGGCCAGCAGTGCCCCACAGGGGTCAGTGCTCAGTTCAATGCTTTTCAACATCTTTATCAATGATCTGGATGTGGGGGTAAAGAGGTGGAACAAGAGTTTAGCATATACTGCCAGAATAATGTTAACTTCTTTCTAAAGTGACCTCCCACTAAAAATAACAAGTTTCCTTTGGTTGACTTTAAAAGAGAAGTCAATCGGTATCAGTAGTCTGAGAATGTGGACGTGAACACTTGTTCACTGTGACGTAGATTGAGAAAGCCTATGCTTAAATTAGTTCTTCTGGGCCACTTAATGGGTTGCATACCCCTGTTTCAATGCGTTATGCTGCTGTGTATCCCATGTTAGGGATCACTTTTTCACACAGGTGGGTAGAGGGGCTAACTGAGGTAGTGGGAGGGGAGGAAGCTCTTCTCGACTATTCACAAACAGGGAGGAATCAACTGAGAATGTGAAGGGTAACTTGGCTGAGAGTAACTATGAAGTGAGAGAGTTCAAGATCCTAAGGGGATGAAGGAAGGAGAGCAGCAGAATAAAAATATATTGGACTCAAAAAATGCAGACTTTAACAAACTCACATTAATGGTGTGCCATGTCTCCTAGGAAGCAAAATCCAAGGGGGAAAGGGGTCCAGGAGAGTTGGCTGTACTTTAAGAAGGCTGTACTAAGGGAGCAGAAGCAAGCTGTCCTGATGCAACAGAAGAATAGGAAGTGCAACAGAAGGACAGCCTGGCTAGACTGCTCTCTCTTCAATGAGTCGAAACCCAAGAAAAAAAATCCTATGGAAATTCAGTCACAGTACTACAGAAGAGTATAAAAGAGTATCCAACAGCATGTATAGAAAATTAGGAAGCCTAAGACATGATCCGAGATGTAACCAGTAAGAGACATAAAAAGCAATAAAAAGGGATTTCTACAAGCATGTTGAAAGAGGAAGACCCAAGAAGCCATAGATCCCTTACGGAATACAGAAGACAACCTTATTGTAGATGATGCAGAGAAGACCTTAGTATTTATTGACTTCACAAACAGGGTCAGCTACCAGATAATGAATGCAGTTGGCACCAAACATAGGGAAGGAGACAAGCAGTCTAGAGAAGCAGAGGAAAAGATCGGGGAATATTTAGAGATGCAAAATATTTTTAATTCACAGACCTGGATGGGATGCACCTTAGGATACTGAAGGAGTTGGCTGAGGTGATTTTGGAACCAGTGGCTATCCTCTTTGAAGACTTGTGGGTCAAGTGAGGTATTGAATGACTGAAAAGAGGGCAAATATAGGGCCCATCTTTTATGAAAAGGAGGATCTGGGGAATTCCAAACCAGTTGGTTTGACCTCAATACTTGGAAAGATTATGGAGCAGGTCCTCAAAAAGCCTACTGTGTAGTATCTAAAAGAGAACAAGGTGACTGGGCACTGCCAGCATGGAGTCATCAAGAGCAAGTCATGCCTGACCAACCTGATTTCCTTCTATGATAAAGGTGACAGACTATGTGGATGGAAGGAGAGCAGTAGATTTGATGTACCTTGACTTCAGTAAGGCATTTCATGCTGGTCACCCACATTCTCATTGAACTAAGGGAATACAGATTAGATAGAAGTACTGTAAGGTGGCTATAAAACTAGTTGCATCATCATGTTCAACAAGTAGTCATCAATGGCTTAAATGTTTAGCTGGAAGGATGAATCAAGATTAGGAAGATTCTTCCTAATCTTCTTGCAAAACAGAGTCAATGGCACACTAGATTTTATTAGCAAGTGTCACTTGGAAAATCAAGGGATATAATTCTCCTGCTGTATCTAGCACTGGTAAGGCCTCAGCTGGAGTACTATGTCCTGTTTTGGACCCCACACTTCAAGAAATGTGGGCAGATTGGAAAGAGGACAGTGGAGAAAAATTAAATTATTAGAAGCCTGGGAAACATGATTTACCTGGAAAGCCTGAAAGAGCTTGAGAGAGAGATAGGTTTATTTAGCCTAGAGAACAAGGGATTTGATAACATCTCCAAATACCCAAAGGGTGATTACAAAGAGGATGGAGATGGGCTTTTCTCTGTGGTAGCAGGGGACAGGGCTAGAAGTAAAAGCCTCAAACTACAGCAGAAGATTAGGAAGAACTTTCTCACTATGAGGGTGGTCAGGCTTTGGAACAGGCTACCTAAAGAAATTGCAGAATTTCCATCCCCAGAAATTTTCAAGAGCAGATTGAAAAGACAATTAGCTGGGAAGGTTCAGTCAGGGACAATCCTGTCAAAGTAGGGGCTGGATTAGATGGCTTCATGGGGTCCCTTCCCGCCCTACTTTCCTAGGATGCTATTATTCCATGTTCTGCATCAAGGGTAACGTGTAGGAGGTACACGTGCACCCCCTGACAGCACCAGTGCACCCCCTGCCAGGTCTCGCGCCCTGTTTAGTTGGCGGGCAGGGGGGCAGGCAGGAGCACCAGTGTCCCAAGTGCTGGCCAGGGAGCGGGACCCACACCCCGGTTGCTGACTCAAGGGACACCAGACACCCATGTTCTGGATAATAAGCCCCCCACAACTACATCACTACAGATATCTCTGGTCTTTCCAACAATTTAAGACAGCAATCATACTAATCTTTTTAAAGCTATGAGCCAGAACAACCAAGTTTGGGTTAGAGGCATGCAGGGGATGCTAGGACCCAGCTGCTGCAGTCACTTCTCCAAGCAGTACCATGGGGAAAGTGAGTGCTGCCAAAGCCACACATCCACAGACCCAATCAAATGGCTCCATGGGCTGGACCCAGCCCCTAATCCAAGAGATATTAGACAGATGCTCAGAACTTCCCGCCACCACCACCCTTTTCCTCTATTTCTGTCTCTTCTTTCCTTTCTGATTCTCCATTTCTTCATCTCATTCACCTTCATCAGGTTCATTGCACACCATGCAGGTGTAATGCAGTTTGAGAAATACTTTCCAAGGCTATTCAACAACCTCTAGATCCAACAACTTTCTGTTATTCAACAGGGTCTGATCTTGGGTAAAGCAGCATAATAGTGAAAGGTTCTAACCCATTATCAATTGTTTGAACCATCCACCATTAATTCCAATAGAGAGCACATACCAGGTCCTGCATCTCCTTCTGAAGCCGCACCAAAGCTTTCCTTGTTCCAACAGCAAACACATAAGTATCCATGTCTTCATCATTCATTGTCACTTTTATTTGCTGGGAAATAAAAAGGAATAAGTCCAATTAAGACTAATACAATAAACTCTGCAGTGCATGGAGCACCTGCAAAGGTCAGATGCAAATCTTATTGAGGGACCAGTGCTCTCCCCATTTCCAAATTAACCACCCCTTATTTTTGTATATCCAAGATGGAGAAAAAACACCTCAGACCAGGTGGTATATGCATGTGCTATTCCAACAGAATTAAGCTGTTATCTCATGCCTGGATTTAGTAGCTTTGTTTCCTTCTCCTAAAAGGACAAGTTAAATATTTAACAAGATTAGAAAGTTGAGTTTTCAATTTTAGGATTTAATGGCAGCAAGAGATATACCCAAGCTGCAAAAGGACTCCAGTGGCAGCATGAGTCATAACAGACTAATTACTTGGTTTTGTCTCTTAAACTAGATGTTTATTTATGTTTTAGGTAGAATAAAGAATACATCAACTATATATATACCACACAAGACCCGGTAAATATTAGTAGAGCACACACACTAGTTTCTTTTAAAGCATACCGAAAAGACACTAATTGCATCTCCTACACTGGAATTTGTACTTTGCGCTCTGCTCTGGCCGCAGCAGTGCATGGCAGCCAGGGCCTGGGTGCTGCTGGTCAGCTGCCACTGGCACCCAAGGAGCAGGAAGTGGGCAGGCTGGTCCCATAGCCCTGGCAGCTGGGGGGCGGCCCCCCTCTGGCAGGGCTGGGGGGGGCTGTGGCTTGGGTGTGAGAGATAATGGCATGGATAGGGCACTGGCATATCAGGGTTGCTCAGTGCCACAAAAGCAGGGGGGAGAAGAGACAGCCTATGTCCGGGTGAGTGACACTGCACCTGTGTCCGGGTGAGTGAAAGGGGTGGGGGGAGCTCAGATTTTCTATGACAAAAAAAACCAAAATCAAATGCCAAAATATATAGGTATTTAGCATTTATTTTACAATAATGATTGAAGTACTGGTAGGCTTCTAAATTGCTTTAAAATTGTAAATATATGAGTAAATTACTGTGTTCAATTGATACCTATAAATATAGCAGCATTTCATTTTAATCATGGAAAAGTGTGGATTTGGGTGGGGGGGGGTGAGGTTTAATCAGAGAATTTTGGATTTTTTTTTAAATGAAAGAATCTGGAGTTTCTAAACAGAGAAAACCAGGATCCCTGTATGATTAGGCTGAACTCACAACAAGATTCAAGAGACAGAAGAACTTTTAAAGATTAAGTCACAAAGCAAGATTTCATCTTGCTAAAGCTTCAAGTGTGATAGACTATGTTCAGAAAACAACATGAACAATAAAACCAACAGACACATCAATAATTCACCAGTCATCAGAAGTTTGGCATATCATGTAGAGAAAAAAGGAACACAAAGGTGTTTACATATCATTTCAGAGATGGTGTGTTTAATATTATAAAGAGAAACCCCACCTTTTACCTGCTTGTAAAGGGAAAGACCAAAAGCGGGAAAGGAGTTGGAAGAATGCAGCACATACCACTTGGTCACAGGCTGGCCTCATCATGCGAGCGAGTACATTCAGTAGGTCTTGTCTTTTGAGAAACTGAAAGAGAACATTTTAGTATTAAAATGTTGCTGCAGTATTAAAATGTTGCTGCTGCAGGTTTAGATTCTTTTTGTATGTTTGTTGAACTCTCTTCAAATCTCACTGAATTATGTTTCTTTGATACCATAGATTTCTTTTACTATAAAGTGAATTGACATCAAAATGCATTAGTTTTGAGAGCTGTAAACAGACAATTGGGAACTAATTGCACTGACAACTCCAACAAGAAGCTTGAAGTATAGCAACTAGAGGAAGCTCAAAGTTAAAAAGCTATTTTTAAACAAACGTTCTTTGCCCATCACAGTTATTCTCACCTTAAACATCCACTTTACTACTTAATGTTTACTTTTTCCATATTGAAAACACTTACTATCAGAAGAGCACACAGCTCATTGTTAGGAGCAGTTTCACTTTTCTATTGTTTGATTCACATGGCCCAACCCAAAACTAATAATTTTCAGTCTTCAAGCACTGCAGAGAAATACTTACACAAAAAAATTGTTGGAATAAAAGGGAGTCATGGAAGTATCTGTTGTTCATGTTCTACAGTGTTAGCCAGAATTACACAACTGCTTTCCTCTCAAGGAGGGAACAAAGTCTGTTATTTTAAAATCCAGGACCAATTGCATTTAAGTGTTAGCTCAGTGATAAAAAGGCACTGAATGGCCCCTGCAATTTTACAGCCCTGTTTTTCATTCACTGCTAGGACCAGAAACAATTGCTCCACAGAACTGGACAGCAAGATGCATAAAGTATCCAGCTGTCAGTCATATCAGGTGAGATACAGGATCTTTTAAAAAAAATGGTATAAGAGTGATGGTTTACAAAAAAAAGCCACTGAAATATTTTGACTACCCATGTACATTTGCTATCTAGTGTCTGGTTTGAATGATAAAGTCACATTGGTACCCTTGCTAACCATCTTGGAGTGGGAAAACATCTAACCAAGCCTGTTTCCAGATATTAAATGGAAAAATGCAGCCAGAGGCCCCAACATTACCTTTAGCTGGATAAGCATGCCTTCACAGCACACCCTTCCAGAGCACCATAAATTGTATATGTGTTCATTTTCTTGGTTTAGCTTCCCTGTGCTTGTAGCTTCTTTATTTGTACCATCGTCCCCTAAAACCACAACAAATTAGTTAATAAGAGGAAGTAAGTGGGCTACAAGGGTCAGATTCAAATACTGACATAGCAACACTGGTTTTAAGATGTGGGCATTCCCAGTTCATTCTACTAGATTACAGTGCTATCTTTGTTATGAAATTTATGTCATAATTATCAAAATCTCAGAGTTTAGATAGCATTTCAGAATTGGAGGATTGGACTGTTACTTTTTCCCCCACACAAAGAACTGCTACTAACAAGTACACATACACACCCCACCTACCCACCCCCTAATTCCTCTCAATAGCCTACTCAATTATGTAAATCAGTCACATTCAAAGAAGCTGCCTATGGCAACTGCAGAACTTACCCACAAGGGCAAAGTTGCTTTCCAGCAGCTCCCGGTGTGTGTTGAACCAGGCCTGAGCCAGACGGTTATTTTTATTCTTCCCAATGATGTAGTTCATGATGTAAGCAAGAAGACCAGTTACCATGAGGATTTCCATGTAGTAACTCTCCCAACTGTTTTGAAGGTGCGCAGGAACCTGTGGGAAGCAAATTAAGTCCCTATGTTTGGTCAAGTTTAATAAAATCTACATAATTGGTTACCTTTGTTTATATTAGCAATTGGAGAAACTTCATTCCTCAATGACAGCAATTAGCTTCCCTAATGCTATGGAATGGAGTTCAGTCAACTTGGCATATTTGGCCCCACTGATAGTGGCTTACAGGAAAATAGTTAACAACAACAATAACAGACTCTCATGCCAATTAACTCCCAACTGTAGCAGACAGCCTGACATCTCATCCCAAATGAAACATTATTTGATTCGGTTCTCATATTATGCCCATTACTGCATTATTTGAATACCACATTAGGCTGCATTCAACTTGTATTCAAGCAGTGCTACTACCTTGTGTGAAACATTCCCAAAATACAGTTTGGAGCAATATAGCAAATAGGGAGAAAAATCTAACAGCCAGATCCTGTTGTCTATGGAGTTAGTACTCCAAAGTCATTAGACAGCAGTCAGCTTTGCTGTCAGGATGTTGCCCCTCAGCAGTAAGAGAACTCAAGATTTCTCTTCATTGCCAAGTTTAATTGCAACATTTTAGAAGAGCTAACTCTCTTGACTTGCTGCATATTAATCACTGTATTCAAGTTACAGGTAGCAGCAGATGGATTCTATTTTGTGTGTGTGAATGTGTATGTGCGAGCACACACTTGTTAAAAAAAAAAAAACAAACAACAACAACCCCCCCCCCCCTCCCCCCGAAACCAAACAGGGCTGGAAGGAATCAGACCATCAGCTAGTCAACCTTCCTGCCTAAACCATTCCATAATGTTGGACCTGATGACCTTGAAGGTAATTTCCAACCCTATAATTCTAACCTGTACTTAATTTTCAGTGAAGGGTTTTCATAACATCTCTAGGTAGCCTGAGTGCTTAGCTACTCCCTTAGATGGAACAATTTCCTTAATATTTAAACTAAGTCTCCTTTGCTCCATTCCAAATCTGAAGTGTTAGTTATCTTTTGGTGTAGCTGGAGCCTATTTCACCATATTTGTAGCCAAGCCACTTCCACATTTTTCTTGCCTGCGTATGCCAAATGCCAAACATGTTGAGAACTGGTACACAGACTAAATCATGGTTTGCTGCCATAAAATTTCTTCTTGTAAGGCACAATATGAAATGCTCTGGCCAAAAGCATGTTTAAACACAGTTTTACTAGAAAAACTTATTGTCTTCATAGTATGCCCTTAATCAAAATATATTCCATATTATAACCAGAACTGGGCTAGAAGATGGTATCAATATAATCTGAGAATGAAAGAAGAGAGAAAATAGTATCAATTCCATAAAGGTATTAAGATAGTCTTAAGAAGCAAGCCATCTGAGACCGAGAGCATGCTTCAAATTTTGTGTGCTTACAATCTAAAGCAACACTGCAAAATCCAGTGGAGAGGAGCGTGAAACTGGAACTCAAGATATTTGCATTTCAGTTCTACCACTGCCCTCTTGAAGTCACATGACAAAGTGGTATCTTTAAGCCTGTTTTCCTTTCAACTCCTTGCCTCATCAAACTATTTTTTTCAGGACAGACTCTCTTACTGTATATTCACATAGCAGCTAGCACAATGAAGTCCTGTTGTGTGAACAGCCCTCTAGACATTATCATAATGAACTGCTGAATAGACAGACATCCAAACATGTATTCTCCTACATCAACTATTGTTATGGGGTCTTTATTTTTGCTAGGAGATGCATCTGGTTTCTCTTCATAGCCTTCAAACTCTTCATCATCATATGGTTCACTCTCAGTATCTCCCTCCTAAAAAGGAAAAAACATGAATATTTAAAGCCTGATAAAAATAATGCAAACAGACACACAATACAAAGGCAAAGGAATATGCTTTTTCCATGTAGGGGTGGGCCCACCCAGTGAAATGAAAGTGTAACCACAGCATGGGTAGTTACAGCCATGCTAACTTCAGCTCAGCTGGCACAGATAACAATAGCTATGAGGATAAACTAGCAACCAATTTTATCAAGATGTCCTCTCCCCAACACCAGCATCAGAGGCATAGTGTGGAAGAAATGTGCCTTGGGCAACTGCTTTCAACCCCCTCCCCAAATTCTCCAGGCACAGGAACAGGGTACAGACCTGGGCAGAGTATGAAGCATTTTGGGAATCAGTTTTGTAGAGCAGCAGTGGAGTTTGCTATCGTCAATAAGAAACTTTCATCCTATTTTTTTTGCTGCCCAAGATTACGTCCAGAGGACAAGAAAATTATATTGAATTTGGCAGCAAAAAAAATGGGGGTCAGTTCTCTACCCCACTCCCAACAACAGCAAACTCCACTACTGCTCTAACAAAACTATGATTTCTAGAATGCCTTGTGTCAGCTGCATCCTGGAGCCAGAAGGTGCTGGCAGAGCAAGGCAAGGCAAGGCAAGAGGCATACAGTAGTAAGCTGCCCTGGAGTGAGCCCTCCCCCTCTTTCTTCTGGTGCCCTGGACACAAGCCCTGCTCACCCACCCCATCTTTTGCTACTGACCATCAGCTCACGGTCTGTCAAGTGCTAACTGGTTAACACTACTTTCTTCAGGTAGCTTGATTTCAGTGGTGCAGTACTCACCATGACACACACACACACATACACAGATGTATAGAAAAATCAAATATGTACTGATTTTTTACCTCTCCTCCCCTAGTGACACTTGAGAATTCACATGTAGAAGACTTGTATTTTTTGTTATGTTTAGAACTGGTTTTAAAAGTTGAATTAAAATGGAAATTGCTGGGGAAATGGCTTTTTCATTTCTTTTGTAAGAACAATATACCACCACAAGGATTTGTAAAAACAGGAACATTTCTGCAGTAAAAATTGGTTCATTCACTTCTTTATAAAGTTTTAACAAAACATTTTCTCATTTGTATGGGTTTAGGAATTCAACCCAAAGGATCTCAAAGCGATTTACAAACTAAAGTCCGACCCCTTCTTAAATGATTGCTTTATTTAGCACTGAAATGCTTATAGTTCTGCATCAGAACGTGACAGCTTTTCAAAAGGACACAGCAAACCTATATAATAGTTTAGGATGGAAAATGAAGAAACACTGCATGCAATCAAAACTGTAATGGGAACTTCACAAAGATATATACAACCATGCAACCAGGGCACTGAAGTTAATGTCTCCCCTTCTACAAGGGTGCCTCATATCTTGAATGACTAACTCCATTTTACAGTTCATTTGTAAAATGGTATATTCAGTAGCTGAGCACCCTTTAACAACCACAATGGATTTGCTAAAGGACAAATGGCACCTTCAAAATCCCATTCAGATACTGAGCCTGGACAACCCGATTAGCTTGGGAGATCAGCTGAAACAGAACATCCCACAACACAGCTGTCAAAGAACAATCTTGGATAACACTGCCGATCTGGGTCTTGCAAGCAAAGGGGGATTCCAAGTGTGCAGCTAAAATGAGGAAGTGCATTACGTGACACTACCTGTGCATCTGCATCATCAAAGTCCTCCTGATTTTCATCTTGACCTTCAAGCTCTACTGTGGCCTCCTCCTCATCGTCTTCTGTAGTGATAACCCTCTGGGGAGATTCTGTGACTACATCTTCAACAACATCTTCAAACTCAGCAAAATCATTATCATCATACTCCACAGCATCATCACCATCTTCAAATTCATCAAATTTAGCCAAAGAACAGCCCCAGGAAATGATTAAAGCAGCAAGGAAAAGAAACACACTCCTCATTGTCACTGCAAAAACAAGCAAAAAAATCAACACATCTTTAGATTAAAAGATAGAATTGAATACAGGTCTCTTTAAGGTACTAATGCAGGGGTGGGCAAAATGCGGCCCGCAGGCTATTCTATCTGTCCTGCAGGGCCCCTAAAAAATTTAGAACGTTAATATTTATCTGCACCTGGGTGCCTGTCATGCAGCCCTCGATGCCTTCCCAAAACTCAGTAAGTGGCCCTCCACCTGAAATAATTGCCCGCCCCTATACTAATGCATTAAAGAGCTACTTGATTATAGAAATGCAGAGGACTGACAGAATTGGTCATAGTTCAATTATTAAACCCAGGATCACTAGACAAGAAATAAGGGGAAGGAAGGGAGACTGTGAACTTATGTCTAACGTTTAGCACAACAAACCAGGAGTGAGAACTCCTGGTTCTTATCCAGTACTGTGACCAAGATTTTAAAGATACTAATTCTAGAATGGGCAAATTGACGCATATAGCAGGTCCCTAGCATTTTGCTTACCTCACAGAGACTTGCTTATAGAATTATTTGTAAACCTTGCTTTAAGCATGATATAGCAGGGGTCAGCAATGTTTTCTACAGGTGGGCCAGAATGACCTACCCACAGTCCAAAGTGGACCAGCACTGGGACCAGGCCACCTGTTCTCTCTGGTGTCCCATATCCATGGCATACATGAAGCTCCCCAATGCCAAAGACCCTGCTCCAGGAGCTGTAGCTTGCCCACCCCTGCACCCGAGTAACTGAAAAGTTTCAAGTTAAGAGACTTCAACCCCCAGCCCAAAAATCATTCCTTAACTTGCATTCCTCTCTCCCACTAAGAAAAAGTTTTTGATATTTTTGTTCTTGCTTGGGTAAAAAGAGTAATTCTTTCTCCATTAATTTTTTTCTAAAATGCCATAAACCTTCATGTTTGTTCTCTGGTTCTTTGAGGTGTGGGACAATTAATATTCTCTAATATAACTTTAATGTATTATGGGAACCTGAAAAGCACCAAAACTCCATTTTAACAATTTAGAAATTTGATTTTTATGGCATGTAGCTGACCCACTCCTTTTCAATACGAAAGTACAGATTGCAGAGATTGCCCAAGCAACTAAAACAAGTAACAGTGATTATGACACAGCACTCTGAAAATGGTGGACTCTACAGACCATGGTCTGGCTATATACAAAGGCTTGACTAAAGGATCAAGCACACTTGTGTACCTAAAGAACCCAGAAGTAAATCAGCTCTTATCAAGTGTTTGCTTAACACCTATAACATGAACTCCCCCTCGTTTTGGTACAGTAAATTGTTGAGGTACAGGCAGTCCTTGGACTTACGACACAATTGGTTCCTGAAACCTGTTTTTAGGTCGAAACATTGCAAATCGGAAGCAATTTTCTCATAGGAAACAATGTTATAAATGGGGGATTGGCTCCTGAACCGAGGCCCAATACCCTATTTTCACCAAAAATACCCCAGAATTTTGTACTTGGATCAATTATAGATGAGTAATATAGTGACATTAATGTATTCATATTGTAAATAGCAATCATATTGATTGGAAAGGACTTCTTTGAGGTGTCTTTGCTGGACTTCTTGAAGGACTCTTGGTTGGACTTTTTGAAGGGTTCTTGGCTGGAGTCTTCTCAGGAGTCTTGACTGCAGGTTTTTCAGGAGTCTTGGCTGCTTTCTTAAAGAAAGTGTCCAAGGAAGTTTGGACAGGTTCTCCAGGGAGATGAGCGACACAGCAAACTTGTTCGCTGGCGTGGCATCGCATCAGATCAAGCGATGTAAAGTCGAAACTGACATCATAAAGTTGAAACCGGGTGTCAATTTATAAACGTTGTAAGTGCGAAACACTGCAACTCGAAACGTTGGAAGTTGAGGACTGCCTGTACATAGCTTGGCAAAGCAAAGCAACTGCACAACACAATGACTAGCTAACTGGGACACACAATTTGACTTTAAACTGATTTATTTCCCAAGAATGAAGATTTATACTGAAAAAAAAAATACAACTTTCCATCACCAGACCCCTGGATCTTAAAAAACAAACAAACCCATGGACACACATAAGGAAATGTTTAAACACCAAAACTAACTTTTAAATCAGATTACTGATTAGATTACTGAACTCAGAGACAGGATATTTGCTAAAATTTATACCTATCACATTGTCTTTGGAAACATATTCATAATTATGGGTAAAATGGTATTTTATCTACTGCCATAAAGAGACGAATAAGTTGATTAACTCTGTATAGCTGTATAAAATAGATGCTCTCTAAAACCACTATTCAAAAGGTGACCAACCATTTCAATTTTTGTCCAAGAATACAGACTGTGGCTTTTCCAGATACTGCTCATCTGCAAATCAAACAGTGTGAGAACAGTAAATGGAAAAAATGGAGCTACAGTAGCACCAGCTGTAATCCTCATTATAAAAGACAACCCACATCTATCAGTTGGAAACAGCAAGTTGCAATTGCACCCTCTGCCTCCAAGTCTGGTCGTTCTAACATGCAGCCTTGCGTGTTCAGGACTAGGTCCTTCTGAACGGCTCCAGCACTTATCCCGAAGCCTCCTGTTACATGCCTTACTGGGAATAAAACAGATGATGCACTGTGCTGCAGAGCAGGGATGGGCAATTATTTCGGGCAGAGGGCCACTTACTGAGTTTTGGCAAGCCCTGAAGGGCCACATGACAGGCAGCCAGGGGCAGATAAATATTAATTTTCTTAATTTTTTAGGGGCCTCGCAGCCGGATAGAACGGCCTGGCGGGCCACATCTGGCCCGCAGGCTGCATTTTGCTGATCCCTGCTGTAGAGTGATCTAGTAACTAACATAACAGATTTGGGATACTCAATGTCTACTCCCACCTCTGCCACTAGCTCGCAATGATACTTTGGCGACACAGTTCATTTAGCTCCATACTTTATGTTTATATAGTGCTACTCCTAACAGGATCTGAGACCTCCAAGAGGCAGCGACACTGTACATGGGTCATTTGCAACCCTTCACAGATGTTTATGGAGGAACATAAACATCTGTGAGGCAACCCCCAACCTGCTTAGGGAGCATTTAAACAGCTCTT
Organism: Alligator mississippiensis; assembly: GCF_030867095.1. Lineage (NCBI taxonomy): Eukaryota > Metazoa > Chordata > Crocodylia > Alligatoridae > Alligator > Alligator mississippiensis. Next base: position 158,714,359 of record NC_081827.1, read on the forward strand.
GTTATTGAAAGAAAAAAGAGGAGCAATGGGTTTGTCACCAGCTACGTGCACTATACCTGCCTGCCAGCACAACCTGAAGTCCTTCACAGCCGGATTAAGCTCGTTCTTTAAACCCCTTCCCAGGCGGGGCCCAGCAGAGGCGGCGCGCACACAGGCTCGCTGACCCGTACCTCCCCGCCGGGCCCCTGGTCTTGCTCCCAGCTGGCCCGGGAGGAGGGGCGGCCACGGGAACCCCGACTCCGAGTCGGGCGAGGCCTGGACCGCTGGGAGGCCTCAGGCTGCGCCTGCTGGTGCCAGGCAGGACCCGGCCCGCTGCACTCCTTACACGGCCGCGCTCGGGGGACACCGCCTAAAATTAGCCGCCCCGCCCCCACCCGAGCGGTGTGCGTGTGTAGGGAGGCAGCGGGGCCCGGCCCGGCCCGGCCCGGCCCCCCCAGCCCCACCCCGCCAGGCGCCCGGAGAAGCGCGAAGGCGAGTGCCCCGGCCCCGCTCCGTTACCTCAGCTCGGCGCCGCCGCTGCCCAGGCCCAGCTCGCGCACAGCACCCCCTTCCCTTCCAGCCCCGCGCGTTTTGCGTCGTCTGCGCATGCGCATGCGCAGCGTGGCGTGGCTGGATCGGCGGCCCGGCTCGCCAGTCCTCTTGCGGCGCCTGCTGGAGCCGGAGCGCGCGGGCCTCGGCGTCAGCCTCCGGGCAGTGGCCTGTTTCACACCCGTGAGGTCCGGCGGGAGGCGCGGGGCCGAGGCTGCGGCTTCAGGAGCCGGGCTGCGGCCCCCGGGGAAGGTGTCGGGGAAGCTGCGCTTGGGCACACTCGCCTTGCTCCGCGGGCTCCTGGTTGTGTCAGTCTGACGGCCGGGAAAAGGCAGGGTTTGGGACGAACCGAAGTGCGTGCGTGTGTGTGCGCGCGCGCGCGCGCTCGTGTCATACATGCAAATGTGCGTATCTGTGATTCCACAGAAGCTTTCCGGGCTGTTCAATTGCATGAGACGCCCCGATGATCAGATCCCCCGAGGCTTGTACCCAGTGCGTGTGATACGAAGCAGATCAGCAGGGTGCGTGTGTACACGTATACGTGTCTGGATAGGTACGTGACTTGGCACAAGCTCTCTCGGGCTGAAGTTCAATCCACCAGACACTGTGACAGGCCCAGTCCCCCGGAGCTCGTGCTACGCGTGCCCACTGTACGCGAGGGCGGGCACAGACGAATCCAAGTCGGTGACACGTCTGTGTCCGCACCCCCGCCAGCCAGGCTCGGGCGCATCAATCCGCCCCGCTCCCATAGCAGAGGCTCCCGGCCGAGCCCGAGCCAGCTGCTATGGTTGAAGTGGGCTGCCCGTTCCACCCCGAGCCGTGGCAGCCCCACCCCCCATTCCGGGGTACGCACCAGCGCGGTGACGTCATCAGGCGGCGCAGGCGCGCACTCCGTGCGTAGGCAGCGCGTCGCGTCCGGTCGCGCCCCCTCCCGGTTCCCGGGGCAGCGGCGGCGGCGGGAGCTCGCGGGCCTGAGGAGCGAGCGAGTGAGTTCGTGCGGGGGCGGCGGCCCGGCCCGGCTCCCAGCAGCGGATTCGCGCCCGGCTCCCGGCGGCCTTCGGGGGCGGGGCCTGGCCTAGCGCGGCCTTCCCTGGACAAAGGGCCCAGAGCAGCCCCGCATCCCCCCTCCCCGCAACCTGGCGAGTGGGCGGCGGTAGCCGCCGCTGCTCCGTCCGCTCTGGGTAGGCCCTAGGCCCGCCCGCGAGGCCCGGGCTCTGTGAGCTGAGGCGGGCGTAGCCTCCAGCCCCGCGTCCGCTCCTCCGGCGCCTTGACCCTTGCAGGGCGGCTGCGGCGGCCTTTCTCTCCTGCCTTTCCCGTCCGGGGGGCGCCGGGAGGCTGGAGCGAGCCATTCCCTTCCTACACTAGGGGCAGTGCAGTCTTGTGCAGCCTGCATGCAGCACAAGACTCCCCCCCCCGCCCCCCTTCCCGGGCGTCTGATCCCGGGGGGAGTACGTCAGCCGTTCTGTGTCTCTTTCCTCATAAAACTTTGGCAGCAAAGTGAGCTTGGGAGCAGGGGTGGCAAGCCTGAGTCCTGCTCTCTCACGGGCAAGGTGGTCTCTAGACCTTCAGTGTCATTTTTTTTCCCAAAACAACATCAGTAAGGAAACTTTTTTTGTACAGTCTTCACCATTGAAGTTTTAACCTGCAGCTTATTGCTAGAGTGTCTGAGTCCCCTTTGCGTGACGTCAGTAGGGAAGTGGCCGTTGTGCTCAGACGTGTTGTGCTTTGTGAGATGAGAAAGGGGATCGGGTGTTCCTGGTATTGTACTTGGTTCAATTTTTTTCTAGTTTTCATTTAGAAGAAAAAGTGGATTTGATTCACGCAGTGAGATGACAACCTGAACTCAGCACGAGCAGCAAAAGCCAAGTGTTTTGTCTTTCCATCACCTGTTATATGTTTGGTTTTTTTGTCGCGTGCCTGCAGGTTGGAAGGCTGAGAGGTGTCTGCACAAGTGCGAATAACAGTACATCAGTGTCAACCTTTGCCACACAGAAGCAAGACAGTGTTTCCCAAAACATCCCAGCAAGCTCCGTGTTCTAGACTTTCAGATTGGTTGGGCAGCTTCTGAGCTGGTAAATGCTCTGCTAAGGAAGTAGTATATTAATATCAAATTTACAAGTGTTTTTCTTTTGTATTATAATATCATTAAAGGATTCCCACTCATTGCAGGCAGTTGTTTAATATGATTGCAAACTAGGAGCCCTGGAATTATTACGCATTTGAAAAGACTGGGCATCCTTCTCTCTTGGGTATATAAGAGAATGAGAGTGCACTTGTGTACTTTAAGGCTATGATGACTCCAAATGTTGGGAAAAACTAAATTCTTTGGAATTATGGATTCAAATTTTGGTAGTGTCAGCATAGTCTCTTGTTCTGGCAGAAACCTGAATGCTTTGCAGATATGTTATGTTGAGGGCCTTTCAAATATAAGCTCTGAAGTTGAAGTGCTGTGTATAAACACTAAAGATCCCGGTGTACTATTCTTAAGAGATTTGGAATTTTGTTGAAAATTCCCTTTCTCTTAATTGCATTATTTCACACATGCTGATTAGTTATTGCTCTCCTCTTTTCAAGTGGCCGGATTTCACCAGTGCCGTGCACATGATGCTGTGATATGCTCAGAGGTGGGAATGTTGAGAAATGCAAAATATTTATTGAGTTGACTTTTCATCTCTCCTTTTCCTACAAGCTTTGGATTTATTTGCCCCAGATTACAAGATCAACACGTCAGGCAGTGACTTAAATGATTATTCAGCAGTGTCTGATGGATACTTTTCTTAAACATAGAGTAGAAGTACTCATATTTACTATATAAAAAACCCAAAATCCTAGTTGATTGTCTGTCATCCTGCTCTAAACCTTCTTAAAATAACTGTAGAAAGCTTTGGGGCGAGTGGTTTTTGTTGAAACTTTTGTTGTTTTCCTGAAACTAAAAGAATGTTAATTGGTATACTTTGATTTTAACAGATATATTACCAGCATCATGAACTGGAACAAAGGTGGACCTGGCACCAAGAGAGGCTTTGGTTTTGGTGGGTTTGCCATAGCCCCTGGAAAAAAAGAGGAACCTAAGCTCTCTCAACAGTCCCATAGCGCTTTTGGAACAGCTGGCTCTTCTGCTGGGTTTGGGAAGTCAGGGCCACCTCAGCTCCCTTCCTTCTACAAAATTGGTTCCAAGAGAGCTAACTTTGATGAGGAGAACGCGTAAGTTGTGATATTTTCTTTTTCGTAACCCAGGGCTGTCCAACTTCTAACTGAACCACAGGCCTTCCCCATCCCAACCTCAGCCACACCCCATACAGGCTGCATGCTATGCCATGTGACTCCCAAGCCCCATCCCACTGTACTGTGCCAGCATTCCTGCACCACACCAATTCATTCTCCCCTTCCCCACCACTGTGGATGCCCTCATCCTATTGCATCATGTGACAGGCAACCTCCACTGCCACATGGGGTTTCTTGGTGTCCCTCAGCCCTGCCTCCAGGGGTGGGGCAGGAAGGAAAAGCTGGAGGAGGGAAAGGGAGTTGAGTGTTTTGTGGCAGCAGCAGAAGGTTTGGGAGGGGAGGGGAGGGGAAGGGGGGGTGGGAGCAGCACCTGGACCAGGAGCCTGGTGACTATAGATTAACACCTCAGGGTCTGTATGTGGCCCATGGGCCGCCAGTTGGATGGTTCTGAACAGATTTCATTGATGGAAGCTGATGAGCAGACAGGTAGATGAGACTGTCTGAACCTTGGTTTCCTTATCTGAAAAGGGAGGGAAAATATCCTTTCTGCCTCTTGGTAAATATTTGGACAGCTTGCTTATTTTATGTACGTACTTAGTCCTCTCCAAGGATCTAGGCAGCCTAATACCTCTTTTATGGTATAATAAAATACCAGTAATATTAATTGTTTCAGCAAAAACTCAGCCAGCCACTACAGAAAGTTCCTTCTACCCCTTCATACCCTTAATCCTTTGCAAAATACTGTCTAACATGCTTCATGCAGTATGATCAATACATATTCAAGCTAAGAGTCAGAGTGAGTTGCAGTGTTTTGGAGCCTCACAGAAAACATCCAGGCATTTGGTTCCTTTCTTTTGATAATGGAATTCCTGTTGGTCTCCTTGCTGCCATCATGTGCGGCAAAATGTCATGGAAAGAGAGGCAGCCCTTTCAGTAAGGCCATCCATATAAGGTTTGTGTTTCAGAACCAACACCTTAAACTCCCACTAGAGACTGTTGGGCAGCTTATTCTGGGAGCACTGCTGTTACCTATTTCCAGCAAGATGTCCTGCTGAGTAAATGAGCCATTGGGCTCTAGGCTAGCTGTGGTCTCCCAATGTTTTTTAAATGCAACTTTTCATATACTGCCTTGTAGAGGGTAAACGTGAAGTAATATAAGTATGGATTAACTGTGACAAGATCCATTTCCAAAATGAAATGTTGCAGCTTGCTAGGCAAATGATGGAAAATGCACAGGGTTACTGCTGTAATGACTTCCAAACAGCCATGAGAGGTCTAAAATTACTCTAAAGCTATGAACACTAGTAACATATGACAGACATACTCCCTAAGTCAAGGTGCCTGCCATTGCATGTCCTGTCAAGAGCAAAACAATGGTTCAGTAGTGGGCATGGTAGCCCATGAGTGGGAGACTTAGGTTCAAATCCCTGTTTCTTCAAAGACTTTGTGATGTTGGGAGCAATCATTTGGAGTGTCTGTGCTGCAGTGGCAAGGAGCTCAGTCTTGCTGCCAAGCTAAAAAACACTATGTACCTATTCTTCTGTGTATGGCTCCTCTGGAAATAGGGTGAGGATCCTCCAGAGCAGGGGCAGGCAATTATTTTAGCTGGAGGGCTGCTTAATGACTTTTAGTGAGCTGTGGAGGGCTGCAAACATAGCCCCGCCCCCTGGCAGTTGCCCAGCCCCCAATTGCCATTTTGGGACCGGATGTCTCACCCACCCCGACCTTTGTCACTGAAAGTCCCTGCTCTTGCCCCTGAACTCCTTTGGGGGGGGGGGAGGGGTTGTCCTCCCTGGAACCAGAAAAAACGCAAATCATATACTAAAAATCAAACATCTACTATAATATTTACATTTTATTTAAAAAAATATTTTGGTCCTGATTTACTTGTGTTTGTGTAGTGTATATAGAGGCAATTGTATAATAGTTCAAAATAAAGTCTTACTCTTGCATATTGTGTGTGTGGGGTGTGGGCGTGTGTGGGATTTGTGAAGGAGGGTGGCTGGGTATGGGATTTGTGGTGGAGATGTGTGGTTGGGGTTCTGTGGGGGTGGGTTTGTATATGGGTATGAGCCCCCCACCATGGTACACAGCCTCTAGCAGCAACAGCAGCAGCAGGTGGCTGGCCATCAGGGTGCTTATGGCCCACAGCAGGCAGAGCCCCTCAGGAGCTGCACATGGCATCACAGAGCCAGCCTGGTCCGCTGGCATGCATCCTCAAACCAAGCCAGACTAGCTCCATGCCAGCATGTGGGACTCCCAACACTGCAGGCAGGAGCCATGTGCCATCGGGCCGGGCCGGGCTAGCTCTGTGCCTCCATGTGGGGCTTCCAGTACTCCATTGGGGAGCCACACACAGAGGCACAGAGCTGGGAGGCCCAAAGGTGCCTGGCTCCCACCTGCAGTACCAGGAGCCCCACATGCTGTTACGGAACCTGCCCGGCCTGAAGGCATGCACTCCTGTCTGCGGTGCCAGGAGTCCCATGTTTTGGCATGGAGCCAACCTGAACCAGCCCAATGGTTACACAGCTTCCAGAAGGAGTGCTGGAAGCCACACGTGGTGGCACAGAGACCACCCAGCCCAATTGCACATCGCTCCCTGTGCTCCTGGTGGTGTGCAATCTCTGACAGCCTGCACCATCCATGGGCTTGAAGGGGCAGCCACGGGCTGGTAGCAGTTGTCTTTTGGAGGGGCCCCTCAGGTCAAATAGAATGGCCTGGTGGGCCGGATCTAGCCCATGGGGTCATATTTTGCCTGCCCCAGAGCATCCCTGGTACCATGCTCATGACCTGGATTTCTGGCATGCTTGGGGTGCCCTGAAGGGCATCTTCATCACCTCATTTCTAGGGTTGATTTACACATAACAAAAGTAGGTGGGATAGGGCCTTTTGTATCAGCAGCTATAATGTAGACTTACTGTGCCCCAGTTCCATGTCTGTGAAGGGATAATAATGCTTCCTATCCTTTAAGTATTTTTAAATAAGATAGTACTGTGGTGTTTGTATAAGCCTTCTTGTGACAGGCCCTCACTCTGTTACCTAGGGAGGAACCATCCCTGAGCCTACTCACCTGCCACAACTTTGGTATTCCCAGTACCTCTGTGATGTTGCTCAGTGGTTCTTACCGGCTCAGGAGCACCTTCCTTGGTACATCTTCTGTGGGGTTCCTCCTCCCCTACAGTCCAACCTTTTCTGTTCAGGTGTTGTAGATCCTAGACTGCACCTGGATGTTGTTGCAGGTTGTTTGAGCTGGTGGGATGAAGCACAAGTGTCGGAGGAACTTTCTGCAATTCTGTCACACTTTGGAGGGGAAAAGGCTAACACCAGAAACAACATAACTCAATGTGGCTTAGCCTAAGCTGTGGACAGGGCACCATTGCCCTCATGCTGAGCTGCTCTATCTCAGGTGCTGAGGCTTAAGGATCTGCTTCTCTAACCCTTCTTTCCCCCTCTTTTATTTGGCCCCTTTTTCTTTGGGACTTTTTCTAGCAGCCTCTTGGCCAGGTGTCCCAGGGGTTCTGCACGTTCCCTGGTGGGCTCGCTTGTGGACATGTCGGTGCACTTTGGGTGCATGGTGGGATTGCAGGGAGGCTTGGGAGTCACAGTCCATATCTCCAGGGTTCAACCCTTGTTGTGTGTCCTCGGGGCATGCCAAGCCACTTCCTCCCGTCCCCATCTGACCTTTGTTGTTCCAGGCTTCATGATCTTATACACCAGTCCGTATTGCCTAGTCACAGCAAGTGGGTCTGGTCCCAGACAAGCTACTGGAACTGCACCTGGCATTCTCCAGGCAGTTTTCTGGATGGGACGTGGGTGCCCCTTGGGTTTGGTCCCCGCTGGACTATGGTGGGCCTGGGTAGCTTCCCTTGGCTCCCTGATGGGCAGAGATGGCAGCAGGGTGTTTCTGGGAGCAGGGAGTGTATCAGGTTCTGACTCTAGCACCTAGACACTTCCTGCCTGGCTTCTAGCCTCTGGGCTGCTTTTGTGCATGTAGCTGTGGGGCTCTGGGTCAACTGGGGATGGACCCTCCAGCCATAGTGCACCAGCTATGCTGGCTGCAGCCTGGCCACCTTGGCTGCAGCGCCAAGGTAAGCTGGGTGGAGGCCTGTTACACTCGTACAGTTGCTTATTCTAGTCCACCGCCATTATTTTAGTCTCATCAAGGTTCAGTTTCAGCTGGCTTTCTCTCACATATGCTCTAGCTTAGATGAGATGATGATCATTTAAATCAAACAAGGTATAATTGGTGTCTTTGGCATATTGACAATACCAGACTTTGCGTTTCATTGCTAACCCTCCTGGCAGACTCATGTACAGGTTAAAGAGGAAGGGTGACTGGCATCCTATATCACCCTCTACTGGAGAGGCTTGGGAGAAAAGGATCAGTTGACCCTAACCCAGGGGCGGGCAAATATTTCGGGTGGAGGGTCACTTACTGAATTTTGGCAAGCCATCGAGGGCTGCATGACAGGCAGCCAGGGGCAGATAAATATTTATTTTCTAAATGTTTTAGGGGCCCCATGGGCTGGATAGAATGGCCTGGTGGGTCGCATCCAGCCCGTGGGCTGCATTTTGCCCACCCCTGTGCTTAACTGTTTGCCACAGCTTCTAGCATAATTCATGAATATTGGTAATATGACTCAAGGTCCTTTAATAGAATGGTCTGGATAAGAGCAAAATTTTGCTGTTCAGCCCAGTTGGTTATTTGGATACTTGAATCAGTGGCTTCATAGAAAATGTGAAAGACCAGTATCCAACTTAGCATAGTGCATTACAATTCAAAACTACTCTCTCTTGCTTGTCAGGTACTTTGAGGATGAAGAAGAAGATTCCAGCAATGTTGATTTGCCATACATTCCTGCAGAGAATTCCCCCACTCGCCAGCAGTTTCATTCCAAATCAGGAGATTCTGACAGTGAAGATGATCCTCTGGAAGCATTCATGGCTGAAGTGGAGGTAAGTCCCAATGCATGAAATGTTTATAAACTTAAGTGGTTATATTCATCCCTGATCAGGAACAGAAAACATGACTTATGCTGTACCTTCTACTAGACTAGTATTATCACTGTCCTTGAATCTCTGGCCTTTGAATTCAGCTTTACAGCTAAATCCTGGAGCCCTGTTGGGTTAGATAACAAGTGAGTGAGTATAACTGCATAAAATTAGTTTCATGACCGAGACAACGCTCTCAGAATATCCTTTTTTTGATCTTATGTAGTTCTAGTTTCACAGTTCTTAGGGATGAAGGCCTGTTAAATCCACAAGCATTAATTTTTATTTAAATATGATTTAAGATTACCTAAATATTCGGGCATGACAACCTTGGCAATGTTCTTTTTAAATAGAAATGGTAATACTTAGAGGTACACCAATACATTGGTCCATAGCATATCGGCTCCAATAAAAGGAAAATTGACACTATCAGCAATCGGCTTTTTTTGGGTGGTGTGGCTGATAATGTTGCCGATAAATGCCATGTGCATATGCGCAGTCTTAGCATGCACATAGCCAGGAATTCAGCCCAGCAGCTTGGAGACCAGCATCCGGTCAGTAAGTCTGTGGGGAGGGAAGGGGGAGCAATAGATCATGGTCCCCTTGGTGAGGAAGGGAGTAGGGCTGGGGTAGGGGAGGGGGCGGCTCCTGCCACTGCGCACACCTCGGGGGCAGTCATGTGCCTCCTGGATCTGTGCGCAGGGCAAGGGTAGGCTGTGCGCTTGGGGCTGTGGGCTGCACTCGGGGCAGGCAGCGGTGACGGTGCTTGGAGGGGTGGCTACTGCAAATTTTGGGGTGGCTCTAGCCCCCCATAGGCCCTCCACCCAGTGCTGCCTGCCCCGCCCTACCCGCCCTGGGTCCAGCCCCCGCTGGGAAGAGGCCAACAGCAGCCTCTGGCCCCAAACGCACAGTGACAGCCTGCTCTCGGCCTGCACACAGATCCGGGGGGCCTGTGCTCCCCATGCCTTCCCTGAGGTGTTTACAGCAGTGGGAGCTGCCACCCTGCACTCCCTCCCCACCCTGCCCCAGCCCCTTCCTCACCGCAGGGACCTCAGTCTGCCTCCCCTGCCCCCACAGATTTACCAGATGAACACTGCTCTCCATGCCGCTGGGCTGCATATCGGCAGTGGGCTTGATATCAGCCAATATGGCTGGTTAATATGATCGGCCATTGGTATTAGTCCAAAAAACACTGCCGTTAAGTCTCAGCACAAGGCTTCGGAGAATTACTGAAATGAAAAGGGTATAGTTCTTGAGTCTCTAAGTGCATTTGAAATGCAAAAGCTGCGTCCTAAATCCCAAAGAACCAAAACAGTTGTTAGCCCACTTATTAGCCCTGTGAAAACTAAGTGTGCCAGCACACGTAGTCTGTCACTTAATATACTTAGCTCCTATGTGCACAGCCAACTCTGCTGAGCAGAAGTCCATATATGTTACAAAGTTTAGAATCCAACACTACTTCTAGTACTTGCATATTAATACAAAACGTTTTCACATTTTTCATACATCTAGTGACAGTGTATTCAACATATGATACAGGTAAAGCTTAACAGATCGTAACATATCTTATACCACTCCTATTACTAGTCTAATTCTTATAAAAAAATGTAAGGACTGTTTTAGTGCTCTTCAAGGAATGCTTAACCAACGTTTTACTGAAGGCTACAAAGATACGGTTGTATTTGGTTCTTGTCTATAATTCTCTTAAGAATCAAAAAATCCTATATGTGAAACCCTTTAAGAGTGACTTAAAGCAAAAATAAATTTTCCAAAAGCTATAACTTCACAATGATCTGATTAGATAATACATCAAAGCTTTATAAAGCCCTTGCTAGTAAAACTAATATTTTGTGTGTTTTTCTTACTTTGTTCAGCAAAGTTTGATTTATGTCTGACACCAGAATTTTTTTTAGTTGTAACTGTGCAGCTAGTTGGGTTCTAGCATTTTTTCCTGACTAGTGTGTGGAAAATACCTTTTTTCCAGGAACACTGTTATGAAACTGTGGGGTAGACCCCCAAAGGAGTTGTTAATATAATTTCATTAGTGTAATGGGAAATGGAATGAGAGATTTAAATCCCAGCAGTATTATCCCCATGCTATGATGGCTTGACCTAGTTATCGTGGATTCATTTTGTATTACAAGATCTCTGGATTTTTTTCACTTAAGATATATTATCATGCTTTGAAATATTTATCTGTTTTTATTAAGTTAATTTTATACTAAGGCATTTTCCTTTCTAAGGCTTATTCTTGCTGTTAATTGATATGAGTATAATTCTGTATCCTCAGGATCAAGCTGCTCGGGACATGAAGAGACTTGAAGACAAAGACAAGGAAAGAAAGAATACAAAGTAAGTACTACTCCATGCCTCACAAAACCTGCCTGCCTTTCTCTTGTTAAAGAGTACTGAGAGAATTTCAACCATCTTCTACATTACCATAAGTTACATTGGTTTATTTGAATCTGGGTAGTATAAATATAGCAAACAACAGCAACCAGAATATGGCACCCTGCCCAGTGGCTAAAGTTCTGTGCTTTAGATGGGAGAATCTTGTGGAGCTGCCCCACAGCCAAATCCATATGGAGAAACCCACTTTTGAGAACTGGTCAAACTTTAATTTTACTTTAGCTGGAAGCATCATTTGTGGTCTTCTTTCCCTCCCTGCTTCCAAAGCCCCTATATTGTAGCAACTGTCTATGCCAGTTTCAGCCAAGAAAAAAATGGGCGCAACCCCATCTAAAGTCAGCCATTGTCTTCCCAAGAAGTATCCAGAGAAAATTATTCCAGGATTGTGATTTAGGCACTTCTTGCCCAACTACCTCATCCCAAGCAAATCTAGAGAGTGGGGGTTAAACTAGTATTTTCTGCCTAGCAGTGAATTGCATTGCCACCAGACTGGTCTGGATCAAGCTTTTCATTCTCTGACTGATTAGGAATGCTTGGTTTTGTTTGAAACCATACTTGTTGGAGCAGACGATTCCTTTTGCAATCACCTGGCAGCACTTTATAAAAGAGAGAGATTCTTTTAAAGCTAGGCTGGGGGCTAAGCCACTTAGCAGCTGGAACATTTTGACTCAGGATTAGAAACATGTACATTTGTATAGCTTGCCTTTCTGTCCTGATCAGGTGAAATCACAATGTGCCATTGATACTTGTTACAAATACTAGCTATGTTGCTACAGTTTACATTACCTTAGGTTGATAGGTTATTCACAGGCCTGGAACAGAACACCAGATTCCGACCACCACCTATGTGGGGGACGTTCAGTATCAGATTTGAACGTCTTGTTTCATATTCCTCACATTTTCTGATAACAGCAAAATCTTGTGCCATTTTCAAAAACCTTCCCAGTAGAAGCTGCATCGAAGGATTCTTAGTTTTTTGGTCATGTCAGCAGAAGGAAGGTGAAGCTTGTGCAGGTTGCGTGTATCACAAAAGCACCTGTGGGTTGGGATTATACAGTGTTTTAAATGCTGCTTGATAGTGTTGTGTCTTCCACTGACATGTGGAGCTCAGCACTAATCAAATGAAAGTATGGAGCTGGGTATGTGGAACATTTGCAGGGAAGTTTGTTTCTCCGCTTGTTTTTCCAGGGGTATTCGAGATGACATTGAAGAGGAAGATGACCAAGTGAGTTCCTATGCAGTCTTTCTTATCTATATCCCCTCCAAAAATCTAACAAGCAAAAATTGAATACCATTGAAATGCACTGGGCAATTCAGGAAGCGAGTCTAACGGTTTCAGTGATGTCCCTACCGTTCCAGGTGCTTCACCAAAGAAATAAAGTATTAACAGGCCATTTCACAGCTCTCACTAGGTTTGAGAGGATTCTTGTTGGACTGAGTATAAAGTGTGGATCCAGACTTTTTTTTTTAGTACTTCAGGCTGTGCCAAATCTAAAATTATTGGAGTCCTCTAATGCAGTACATCAGTGGAAGCTTAAGTCATACTGACAATCGTCAGCCAAATTTGTGGCTCTTCAGGGCAAGGATCACATCTTACTCTTTACGTACAAGGTGCCCCAGTCCTCAGTGAGGTTTCTGGGCATTATCATCTTACAAATAATAAATGAAGAAAAGAGGTTGCATTTCAAAATGTACTCAGTTCATTTATTTGACCTGTAGTCTTAATTATTTGAGACTTTATACTGCATTAGTAATTATCCTGTTAATTTAAGTAATGTAGAACCATGCAAGTGCTCTCTTGCCTGTTAAAGACTGTGTTTTCAGTTAGGTGCATGTAATTGTGCTTCCATTTAAATGAAACTGTATTTTGCATGCAACTGATACTGTGCACATTATGCACATGTGGTTAGTCAGCAACTAATTAGCCATGTAATTTGCACAAATACCCAAATGTGTGTGCAGTGTTAGACAAGAAAAATATTTGCACACAGTTGTGAGACTTTGGAAAACTGGCCCTATATCTTTGCTGAGAAGTCAGTTTATCATGTCCGTGATAATTTTTTGATTTTCAGATTTAACAGTGAGAGCTAATAGTACATATGTTATATGTTTAGGGTGGGATCTTCCAGTGCCTTCTAATTTGTGATTCTCTTGAAGGATTCTTCTGGAATTGTTTCTTTGCCATTAAGACTGGTGTTGACTGTCCATTAGTTATCCTAAAGCAAAACTCAGTTCTTTTAGTAAAGTTGGTGGGAGTAGAAAATTGATAGTTTGTGGAGCTTTAATGTTTGAGGGGAAAAAACAAATAGAGTAACTTCTTCAGACTTCAGTATTTTAAAAGCTGCAGCATTTGTTCTGTAGTCCTCATGGGTGAAGGGATAGATCCTACCATTAGTATAGCATGGCATTTTTTCATAGAAACATTTCTTAATCGGTCCTTGAGGGCGGGGTTGTTAAGTAACATTTTGTAGTTACTTAACTGTGATACTAACTGACCATTATAGCTGCTTTGTTCATTTCTTTTGATTGTCCTTCCTCTGGACTTCATGACTATTGCTATTTACTAGAAGAGGCAGTTCTAGTGAACATTTTGTCCTTCAGTGGTAGGTGTTGAAGCAAGCAACCATTTAACGTATGCACCAATTAATCAGAAATGCAGTAGGATTTCACCATTGTATGTGTGTGTGATTTTACTGATATGTTTTGCTGCAGGAAGCTTATTTCCGCTACATGGCAGAAAACCCTAATGCTGGTGTGGTACAAGAAGAGGAGGAAGATAACCTGGAGTATGACAGTGATGGAAATCCAATTGCGCCATCCAAAAAAATCATCGATCCACTTCCACCTATTGATCATTCAGAGGTGGGGATTGCTTTTAAACTTAGAGATTTAGTATCCCCCAGCACTAATTAGACAAGCTTGTGGAGCAGCTCAAACTGGTGTTTACATTTATTTAACAGCTGTTATCAAATGAATCTTGATATGCTTGAGATAAGAGTGCAGGATAGTATGAGAGAATATAGGTATAAGTTATGGGAAAAGTGGTAAGAAAAAGTGAGCAGTGTATTTTTTATACAGTGAAAAGGTGAAAGGATGAGGGGGTGGTAGAGTCAAGCAGTACAAATGTACTCCATGTAACATTGTTCTGGTTAATTCACCACTCCAAAGGGTTATTCAGATTATGATGAATTATCCCTTAATGACCATTTATCACGAGTCGATAATTGGGACCATTGGCTTGGAATCAGCAATGGCAAATTTAACCATAGCTGTGAATTATCCCACAGGTGAATTAACCAGTTGCCATTACATCTTTTCAGACATGAAGTGTCCATGACAGGTGACTGTCCTCTTCCTTGCAAAGCAAATTTTTCTGACATAATCTTAATTTTTTTGATTGCTGTAACATGAGCCATTGGGTTTAAGATTCTGTGATGACAAAGTACAGCAAATCTCAACTTCTTTGAGCAACCAGTTTATCAGATTAATATGTCATCCCTTTCATGGTGTTGCCTCCTAAATAGTTATGCGTGTCTTAACCAGCAATAGAGTAGGCCAAGCCCAATAAGGGGTAAGAGCCTTTTACAACAAATGGGAAGGTAGATAGTGGTGGCATGCTAGAGCCTGGTACAGAGGATAGATAGCAGAGGAACCCAGAGGGTGAATCTCAGTATTCTGAAGGAGCAGGGTTAGTGTATCAAGAGTGATTAGGCACTACTAGGCCAGGCTGTGAAGAGACAGGAACAGGCTTAGGATACTAACTCTCCTCTGGGAGAACTTGCAAACGAAAGTGTCTATGGCCTCAGTCCTGCTGAACTTATTTAAGACACCTCTTGACTGCCGTGAGAATAGAATAATTCACTTGAGTGTAACCCTGTTTAGTTTTAAAGTGTCCTCCATATGACTGAATATTAAAAATCATTTCAGATAATTGTCCTCCTGTCTTAGTAAGCTTTTGCTTACAAAAGAACAAACCTTCCCACAAATTCACAGTATGACCTCTTGACCCCCTAAACTGAGTCATTTGCCTTGTTGCAGATTGAATACCCTCCATTTGAGAAGAACTTCTATGATGAGCACGAAGAGATTACCACCCTCACACCCCAGCAGGTGGTGGAGCTGCGACATAAGTTGAACCTGCGGGTGAGCTGGAAGTAAAACCATGCTTGACAGACCTTTTGCTGCCAGTTGTCAGGATTGCTTTTGTGTCTGTGGCCAATATTTTCACAAGCAACTATTGATTTTGGGATATCTAACCTGGTACATCCTTGGTTTCAGAGATCAAGTGCTCAGCATCTCCTGAAAATTGGACCTATTTGAGGTTTTTCAAGTTGAATGGGTTGGGCATCAAAAGTTACCAGTTATATTTCAACTAAAAATACATACAATGAAGAACTGAAACCTATAATATTTTGTAAAAGATCTCTGCAACCTGCACTCTTAAACAGTGTTTCTCAAGCAGGGTACCACAGTGCCTTAGAGTGCCTCGTGACCTTGCAATATTAGCTCTTTCAGGTATGCAAACACCTATGCTTACTTCACAGGATAAGCAGAGAGTTTTCAAATAGGAATTCCTGGCATCAAAAACTTTCTGAGCTGTTGTAGTCTATCTGAGCTCTTTGCAATGAAATAACTGCTCTTATTTTTCTGTTGTCAAAATATGTGAGAGCTCTGAGCTGGCATTTTCTGATGGGTACCTTGAATCTAAAAAAAGGTTGAGAACAGCTGATCTAGGACCTTTGGAAATTGGATATTTAGTGTAATTTATTTTGAATAATTTTTAATGATGAAATATTAAATGCAAATGACCATTTCAAATGGAATTTGTTTTTTCAAACTTGTTTATTCAGTTAATTACACATTTTCTTGTTGTATCAAGAGAAGCAATTTTATTTCAAGCCATGTATATCTATTTCTGCAGCTTTATCTTCTGCATAACAGAAACAAAAATGTTACGATTATCTACCTCTAAGTCAAAGTGTCTAAATTCTAGTCCAAGTTCTGCAACTTAGGCAGATCCACTTAACTTTCTTCTTGTAGATTTTCTTCATATGTAAAATAGGTGCATTGTCCACTTGCCATAGAAAGGTTTGTTAGTGCTTTCGGGTTCACAGCTGGAAGGCACACTAATACCCCTCCCCCCTCCCCCCAAATTTGTTGTTTTGATGCTGTGATAGTTTTTTACAAACATTGACTCATGACTGGTTTCTTATTCTCTTTCCTTTGCACCATTACTTGTAAAAATCTGCAGTGAAACCTTGCATATAAAGCTTGCACCTTGTGGTATTTGCCTTAAAGTATCTTTGTCTGTTGAAATGAAAATGTATGTCCTGGATATAAAAGCAAGCTTTTAACATTTATGTAAATACCTGTTTTCTTCCTTCCAGTTACGAATTCTTCTTATACAGATGATGCATCTCTTCTTTCATCCCCTTCTAGGTCTCTGGTGCTGCTCCTCCAAGACCGGGCAGTAGTTTTGCCCATTTTGGATTTGATGAACAACTTATGCATCAGATTAGGAAATCTGAGTATACCCAGCCCACTCCTATACAGTGTCAGGTATGTGCTGTTGCTTCACTTTCTTCTAAGCACAACGAGAATAGATGCAGATATTAAAAGGAATCCCTATTCCATAAAAAGCTGTGTGCAGTTTGATTGCCTGTAAGGGGTCAGCAACCTATGGGCACAGACCTGGGTCTTCAGTGGCATTTGGTTTGGCACTCTGCTCATGCCACTGTGGAGAGAAGTGCCAGCTGCAGGAGCTTTCCTTATGCAACCAGGAAGATGATTAGCAGCAGCAAGGTTGTAGCACCTGCCCACCTACTTGGGGTGGGCTGTTCCAGCCAGAAATGATTGTCTGTTCTTAACAGTTAGCCATGTTAATCTGATATCAAGCCAAAGGCAGTTAGTCTTATTTGTAGACTAACTAAGATGCATATAGAGCACAACCTTTTGTGAACTTGAGTTCACCCTGAAGAGGAATTGTGTGTACGCGCGCAATTGGTTTTCACCTTTATTTAAAAAAATGGTCTACCTACTGCTTCTTTGAGTGTTAGTTGCAAATAAAGTCTAGTCTGTGTGTCTTTTTTTTTTTTTTTCAAATTGGCTCAGCCAAAGAGAATTTTAGCACCTTCAGGTGACTAATCTGTTGCTCAGAAGACTATAGGCATTTTTTTTTTTTTTTTTTTTACAGTTCTTCATATTTTAGGCATTGTTTTAGAAATATTAGATAAAGTGAACACAGAGCATTGTGTTAAGGGCATTTGGCTAGCAAACAGTTAACACCTAAGTTACATAGGATATGCTTTGATTTGTTTTGTTTTGGCTGTTGAGGTAATTCCTAGCCCTTGTTTCACTTAAATTGGGTATGCATTTGGAGGTGGGGATGCCAATGCAAGGGATTCCACCACATATGCAGGCCAGTAAAGTTGTCAACGTAAGGATATACATTCTGTGGCTTTTTGACATAAAAAATAAAAGCAGTACATATATTTTTGTAATTATGCCTAACATTTAATTGCAATACCACACTTTAGACAAAGGGAATCTGTTGGGAGAGCCTAGTCTGTGTTATATACATTGCTGGATTAACAGCCCTAGAGAGAAATTGGTCACTTCAATCTTCAGAACTTGTACAGTACGGACAGGAGGAGGGAAAGCTTTCCTGTCCTTCCTGACCACTAGGTTCCCATCTGGAGCAGGAGGGAACAGACACTGCCAAGAGCGTGAGTGCATTGTTTGGTCTGCCCTCTGCTGAATTGCAAACACAGTAGGGATTGTTGTACATTTACCCACTGTGGATTGTACCAAACCTAGCAACTTTATGTAGGCCACCAAACAATCATGAAGCCGTAGTAACTTTCAGATTACTAACAGACTCATCCAGATCTGAACTTGGTGACTTAGATGCAAGAGCTCATACAATAGTCATGTTACGATCCCTATGTTACAGATCCCTTGTGACATCTTGTCCTCCATATTCATGTGGTCTTTAAATCAATATGCCCACATGAATAAGGAATTAAGCTATTCCTGTGTGACCTGGCAGATCAATTTAGACATCTGTTTTTTATTTTCAGGGTGTTCCAGTTGCACTGAGTGGCAGAGACATGATCGGCATAGCTAAGACTGGCAGTGGCAAAACAGCAGCCTTTATTTGGCCAATGTTGATCCACATCATGGATCAAAAAGAACTGGAACTGGGAGATGGTCCCATTGCAGTGATTGTGTGCCCAACCAGAGAGCTTTGCCAACAGGTAGGTGTATATAATGCATAAGTGCAGGCTGGGTTTGATTTTAATAAAATCAGTATAAATCACTGGTCAGGAAGTCTTGATTTAATCATTGTTTTTTACAAAAAGTGCATTCTTGTTGTTTGATATCCTTTATTCATTTAACATCTGGAAACTTTACACTTTTAGAGAAAGGTAAGGGCTTGACTCTACACAAACTTAGAGAAAAACAAAAGGGCTGATGGGTAGGTAATCAGGTCTGTGTTATCTCTTATTTCCATATACTGCTGTTGACAAGGATGTTATCTCTGGAGAGAGAAATCCACAGTTTGAGAACTGAAACTAAGCATCACAGAGATGCTCAATGGGTTCTTCTAGACTGAGCATCAAGTCCCACTGGGTAGAGTGGTTTTCTTTAATCTTTACTAATCTATAGAAGAGCCTCTGGGAACCCCATAAGATTAGTCCCTGGCCTGTTGTGACCTATTTATAAAACTCTTCTAAAAGGGTTACATGAATATATTGTCTTAAATAGTATATAATTATAAGTTATAATCCCTATTCCATGATGATATATTTGAGCTTTAACATCTTTTAAATTAAAACTATCTTTAATATAGGTTTATTTAAAAAACAAAACCAACTCCTTCTTACCAAAAAAATAAAAACATCTGATTTAAATAAAAAAATCCAATTTTTTAATTTTCTTAAAACCTTTATTTTGTATTCACCCTGTATAAGTGTCCTTCTATTTCCTTATAAACACAGCAAGTCTTTAGCAAGAGAAGTTAGCAGAGAAACTGCAATGCCTGTTGGAAAAGACTATCCTGTGTATTATTAACTTGTTTAAGTATTTAAGCTAATACTTTACACCGGTGGTGCTCAGTCTATGGTCCATGGAACTGTCATGTGGTGTGTAGGTTGCCTCACAGACCAGATGAGATGGCTGTGCATGTGGATCAGGCCAGTATGTGGAGCCAATTCATGGCCAGGGCCGGCACACAGAGCCATATTTAACAAAGGATCCAGGAATACCCCAAAGCTGCAAAGTGGAATGACAAAGAGCGGTTGAACCCCACTGATGATAGATGTCTCAGTTACCTTCCCCCCACTACCCCATAAGTCATGAGGTTTGCCAACCACCTTGACCTCTTCTGTCTCTGGATTTAGCTTCAAGTGGTACATCTGTATCTGATCCCCAGTTTTATCCAGACACTAGGAAAGGACTGAGACTGCAGGGCCTGGGTCAGATCAAAAGGAGAAGGGGAGAGGGATCAGTGTCATCAGTAATACTGATGGCACCTCACTCCCAGTCTCCATGTGATTTCATCCAGGAGCCAAGGATAACACGGTTAACGAGAAGGACAAGATGGAACCTTGGGGATCCC